>NC_091842.1:38512693-40912693 GCF_037783145.1 Equus przewalskii | reverse complement strand
CTGGGCTCCAGGTCCTCTCTGGGAGGAGGGAGATGCTGGGAACTTGAGCTGGCCATCCTTTTGCTGCCGCGGCTGGTGACAACGCTGATGAATATTTGATGCCACGCCTGGCTGGGGGGCTGGTGGGGTGTGCCCTCAGGCAGTGCTGACCTCATGCTACTTGTGGTAGGTGAATGGACAGAATGTGGAGGGGCTGCGCCATGCAGAGGTGGTCGCCAGCATCAAGGCGCGGGAGGACGAGGCCCGGCTGCTGGTGGTAGACCCTGACACAGATGAGTACTTCAAGCGACTGCGGGTCACACCCACCGAGGAGCATGTGGAAGGTGGGCCACTGCCCTGCGGGCCTGGGGCTGGGGTGGAGGGTAGGGGGCTGGGCAGTCACTGACACAGTGTCCCCACAGGTCCACTGCCATCACCAGTCACCAATGGGACCAGCCCTGCCCAGGTGAGAGGGTGGGAATGGACAGGGTGGGCCCAGGAGACCATAGAGGCTCCTTTGGGGGTCCCAGGACTGACAGAGCCCCACTGAGATCTTGTCCTTGTGTGGGCACAGTTGTGAGACTCAATCTGGCCCAGTTGCTCCCAGCTTTAATGCCCCTCTGGACCCTGTCCTGCGTCAGCCACACTGCAGCCCCACAGGGCTGCTGGCCTCCCTGTTCCCTCTGCCTGGCTACCTGGAGCAGTCCTCAGTCTCTCCTCAGGAAGCTGTCCCTGGCTTTGCCCCAGGTGATGCTCCTGTGGGTGATTCATACATCAAAACTGGCCAGGGCCGGGCCACCTGTCTGCTCACTGCTGGGTGTCCCGTGTCCTGCCCAGGATGGGCCTGGAGCCTAGTGGAGGCTTGGTGCCCACTGCTGAGTGGAGGAATAAATGCTGCTCCATTGGGGTGTGTGTGTGTGTGTGTGTGTGCGCGCGCGCGCGTGCGTGCGTGCATGCACGTGTGTGTGTGTGTACTGGTGGCTCCTGGGCAGGACCCCTGAAGCCTTGCCCTTGGTTTCCCAGCTCAATGGTGGCTCAACATGTTCATCCCGAAGCGATCTGCCTGGCTTAGACAAGGACACTGAGGTAGCGAGTGCCCACCCACCTCCACTGCTGTGCTCACACACTGCGGGGCCAGAGGCCTTGGGGGTGGGTGTTTGTGGAGCTATCAGCCTGGGCAGTGGGGCCACCGCCTCCAGGAAGCCCTCCTGGGCCTGCTGCCCCAGCCCCACCAGGTGGCCTCTGGTATGAGCTCCCTGGGAAGGGTTACCTCTCTGGGGGCTTGAGTCCAGGGCTCACTCTGGCCATCTGCCCGCCCCTAGGATGGCAGCACCTGGAAGCGCGATCCCTTTCAGGAGAGTGGCCTCCACCTGAGCCCTACAGCGGCCGAGGCCAAGGAGAAGGCAAGAGCCACCCGGGTCAACAAGCGGGCGCCCCAGATGGACTGGAACCGGAAGCGCGAGATCTTCAGCAACTTCTGAGCCCCTCCCTGCCTGTTTGCCGGGCCCAGGCCTCCTCCCCGCATGGACCTCGGGCCTTGCTCCACGGGCCCGGCCCAGAGCTTCCCAAGCCTCAGTGGACTGGAGGGGGTGCCTTCCTCACGCCCAGAGGGTGTGGTGGTCCCACCACCACCCAGGAACCAACCCGTGTCCCAGTGAGCCCCCCTCCTGTCCCCTTCCTGCTGGGTGCTGGGGGAGTGTGGCAGCAAGATCCTGGAGAAGGAGCCCCTGAGATGTGAGAGAGACAAGGAAGAGAAGGAGAGGGAGACGGAGAGAGGGAGACGGGGTGGAAGGGAGAGGGAGGAGCGGCAGTGGTGACCGCAGGGCCGGCTGCTCTGCCTGGGCCTGCTGACTTAAAGGAATTTGTGTTTTTGCTTTTTTTCCAAAAAGAGCTCCAGCTCCACACATGTTTCCACTTAATCCAGAGCCCCCGCCCCCGCCAGGACGCACTCTCTAAATAATTGCAATAAAACAAACCTTTCTCCACAAACCGGTTCCTTTCCACCCCCTCAGCAGCAGTCATCCCGTGAGTCCCAAGGACTTCCAGGGACAGAGGCGGGGATGGGGGCGGGCGCTCCAGAGTGTGCTTGTAGGGGCCAGATGTGGTTGCAGGAGCTGCCCCTCTGCCTCATCCTTGCCTTTCCTGGCATGGGTGGTCACTAGGCCAGGCCCAGAGGGGTCTGGGGTCCAGGGCCTGAGGATGAAGGCCACGTGGCCCCCAAGAGGGCATCCTCTGGACAGGCCCCTTGTCCCTGTGCGGCAGCCCCCAGGCCTGGGGAGTGTGGCTGTGTGAGAGCCTAACCTATCAGGAGGGACCCCAGGCTTCTGGGCTCAGCCCATGCCTAGAACTCTACCCTCAGGAGACCCCACTGACTGCCTTTCCTCCCTGCCCTGAACCCAACCGACACTGCTGTCTGCCCTGTAAGCCATAGCGCATGCGCGCCCTCGGAATAAACAGGCCTTCCTCGCACCCTTGGCTGCCTCTGTCCTTCCTGAGCCCTTAGTTGGGGGCTGGGGGACCGTGGGCCGGGCAGGAAGGCAGCAGCCCGGGCAGCTGCTGAATCTCTACCGCTGGAAATGGGGCTCATTCCTAAGCTTCCCCTCCCCCAATCCATATGCCTGGCATCCAAGCCCAGACCCCTCTCAGCTCCTGCTCCCTCCTCCCTTCCCTCTCCCCTCCCCAGCCCACTTGGGACCCCTGTATCTTGGAGCCCTGCCCTTTTCTTGCCCTCTCTGGCACACTGTGGGGCCCTTGCCTACCTCCTTTGCCTGGTGAGACCCAGGCCCCCTGCCAACACCTCGCCAGAGATGGCTTCTGAGCCCCTGGCACCCCATGGGCTACCCTCTGCCTAGGTGCAGCCCCCAGCAGGTATATGCAGGTCAGGCCACGTGCTGTGGTGTTGGGCCTGGGCCTACTGGTGTTCCTTTGAAGGCCAGGTGGCTCTGTAAACACGGCGGGGCGGGGGGGGGGCCTCCTGGCAGAGGCGGCGCTCTCACGGTGCACAAGTTCAGGAGAGGAGGGGTGTTTCCGGGTCCCCAGCCAGCTGTCAAGGAGGGAGGAGGCTCAGGCCTCCGGCGTCCCCAGCGGGCTTCCCAGCAGCTGGCTACAGCTGGCTCCCACGATCCATCTCCTCGTTCCCGGACTCCTGCACACACACCCCCGCCCCCAGTATACAGCCCAGATTGTCATGTCCCCATCCTGGCCTCCCAGACAACCCCGTTCCAGACACACGTGATCACAGACACACGCAGAGCTCACCCACGTGCTTCCCAGCCCACCCCCACCCCCCAGGAGTAGAAGTCAGCCAGATCCTAACTATGAACAACCCCAAGCTTTATTATAAACAGGCTGCAGCTCCCTAGCAGAGGCATGTAACAGATAGTGGCCACGGTGGTGCCCGGGGCCGAGGCCCACGGCCCTCAGAGCCCCTGTGCGGCTGGGCACAGGGCCCGGTTGAGGCAGGCCTGGCAGCGTGGGCGGACAGGCAGACAGGTCTGCTGGCCGAAGCCCACCAACAGTCCGTTGATCTCCCTCCACAGCTCCCTGTGGGGGTGGGAGCTGTCAGTGTGGAAGGAGTTTGGGAGGGGAGCCCATCCTGCCCAGATCCCACCATGCCCCACCTGGGCAGCCACTCCTCCAAGGCAGTGCGGGTCTCCTCTGGGGACTTGGTCGTCTTCTTGGTCCACCTGAGTCTGTTGGCGATCCTGTGCACGTGTGTGTCCACTGCTGCTCGGAGACAGGGTGGGGTGCACATGGGGCATGCTCACTGGCCCAGACTGCTCCAGGCCCTGCCCACAGCCTCAAGCCCAGGTTGGTGGGGGGCTGTGCCTGCAGCGTGAGTCTCCCTCGCCTCCCAAAACCAGGCTTCCTTGGAGGGCCAGAACTGCACAGTGCTGGCTGCAGGTCTGAGAGCGAGTCACCAGGTCACTTCTGCTGCTGTGCAGGGGCTGGAGCCAGAACCCAGAAGGCTGGGCCTCTGGAGTACAGGGAGCAATGGCTCCTGGCCCAGGCACTGGCTGCGGGCACCAGGCATGAGGGCACTGCCCGCAGAGCCAGCACCTGCCACGGCACCATCAAGGAACAGAATGGGGAGTGCAGCTGTTGTCCACCTGGGCCGCAGCCCCTCCTCCCTTTGCCCAGCTACCCCAGGGCTTGGCCTGGGCACCAGCTCACTGGGGCCTTTCCCCTAGCCAGCTGCAGTCCCTATGCCACCCCCAACCCCTACCCCACCACCATGTTTGCCAAAGAGAAAGCAAGTCACTGCACCAGCTCCTTTCCCCTGCTGCTAAGTGCTTGGAAAGAGACTTGGGCCTCCCCAGACACCGATGGAGGGCACCCTGGGGGCATGCGGAGAGCATGCAAGTGGAGGCATTGCACCCTTGGGTCACTGAGCCTGTTTCCTCCTCTGTAACACAGAAGTGACCATGCTCCCTAAGTCACCCAAGGGCCCAGTCTCCGGCCACAGCACACCACGTGAGCCTTCTGTGCGCAGGCCCTGGAGGGCTCTGCACACTTGTGCTGCTAATGAGGGTGACTGCTTCCTGTGCTTTGTGGCCGAAGCTCAAAGAGGCCAAGTGCTTTGCCCAGAGTCACCCAGCTGGGAGCGCAGAGCTGAGAGCAGCTGCTGTATACCACAGCTCTGGCGTTCTAATCAAGGGGGCTTCTCTTAGGGATGCCCCTGAGAGATGGGGCTCACCCTCCCTACGGTCTCCCTGTGGGTGGCCAGGCCTACAGACAACCAGAAAGGGTGACATTCCTACACACCTGCCGGCTGTGTCTGCTGTTCCCAAAGCCCTGTCCTCTGTCTGACGTGGGCGGGGGCCTTCCTCCACAGACCTGCCAGATCACTCCTGGGATACCAGCAGTTGAGGACAGCCGCCCAGATCAGCTCAAGTATCTGCTGAGAGGCTGGCAGCTGCAGGAGCCCTAGTGTGGGGCGAGGCTCTGCCCTAGCCCCCACCTGGCCCTGCTCTGCCTCTTTGGGGCTGCTGCCCTCCAGCTTCACTGTGCCGTCAGAGCCCTCAACCCCTAGCTGCCCTCCTGCGGTGGGCAGTGCTGGGAAGTGACCCCCACCCCACGGTGCAGCCTTCATAAGCCATGGAAGTGCTGGGGGATTCCCATGCCCTCTCCCATGCCACTACAGGAGTCCCAGAGGAGCACTGGGGTCAGGGCACACAGAGAGATGGTGGGTCAAGCCCTGGTTTTGGGGCTGGCTGGACCTGCTGCTGTGTGGCCTCAGAAGCCCCAACTCTCTGGGCAAAGATCTGAGGAAGCTGCTGCATCCGACCAGAGGTCTGCCTCCACAAAGAGGTGCTCTGATGCCAGAACGTGACACCTGGACCAGGAAAGGGATTATAGGAAGGGGCTCCCCCACTTCCCAGCTCTTCTTCATGCCCCCAATCCCCTCCTCCCCGCCACTGGGTCCCCCTGCCTTCATCATGCCTCCCCAGTCTGCCCATGTTATTCTGGAGCCTTCTGCTTCTGGCCCTCTCCCACTTCATGGCTTTGCAGACCATTCTGCCTGGAACGTACTTCCTCCTCTTGGCCTGGCCGGCCCCGCCTCACCCTTCAGCTCTCAGCTGAATTCTCACCTCTTTAGGAAGTCTTCCCAGATGCCCCAGACCGGGCCAGCTCCCACAGTGCCCTGCCCCGCTCAGTGTTCCTACCCCACTAGTAAGGAATTATTGGTTTGATGTCTCTCTCCCATGCACAGTCCAGACTTTGCATCCACCCAGGGGCCTCTCACAGAGCCCAGCACATGGTTGGTGGTCAGCAAATGTGACCTCCTCCCATTCTTCCCGTCTCTCAGCAGGGAAGGCCTAGCTCAGCGCTGGGAACTCCTTCCGACCCCCTGAATCCTGGATGAGCAGACCTGAGCCATGGTCACAGATCACAAGGGTGTGAGGAACCCCAACAGCAGCTAGCAAGCCCAGAGCTGTCTCCCGCTCCCCATGGGTGTGTGCTGCTCACCGATGCCGGACACGGTGCCCCAGGCCACGGCCATGGCCAAGTGTGCCATCTTGGGCCCAACGCCTGGCAGTGCCACCAGCTCTGCCACAGAGGCTGGAATGTCCCCATCATAGCGCTGCTGCAGGATGGCACTGGTCTGCTTGATGTACTTCACCTTGTTCTGAAAGATGGGGTGGGGGAGGTCAGTCCTGGAGGTGGGGTGTGTAGCCTGACCTGGGAAGACGAGGCCTGAGGGAGACCCACAGGTGCCCAGAGGTGCCTGTCACCTGCCCAGGACACAGTCAGAGGAACCTGCCTGCCTGTCCCCCCAGAAGAGGGAATGAGCCAAACGCAGCAGGGAGCCTGAGGGAAACCTAACACAGGCCTGGACCCCTGCCTCCGACCTGTCTGGGCCAATGACGTGTGTAAGGTCTGGCTCAGGCCCCCTGCCCCATCATTTTCCCCAGAGCTCAGGCAGGCTAGGCTGGGCCAGCAACGCCAAGAGCTGGGCTCAGCAGCACCTGGGCCTTCAGGAAGGAAGGCTGGAGCCTGGGGCTCCCCCGCCAGCCGCCAGGCCAGCCGGGCGGTTCCCATCCTGTGCCTGAGCAGAGAAGACTATTTAAAACTCATTTGATAAACTGCAGCCCACGCCAATGCCAAGGGAAGCAGCCCCACCCGCCACCCAGTGCTCTGCAGCCTGCTGGGGCTCCAGGGCGGTGGTGGTGGGGAACACCCTCCAGGGAGGCTTGGAGTAAACAAAGGGAAAGGTGGGCGGGCAGCCTCCCCGAGGAAAGGAAGGGCCAGGCGGCTGGGCGGGGAGGTGGAGGAAGGAAGGGGCAGGCTGCAAACAGGAAAGGCCAAGGAGCTCCAGGACCTGGACTCAAGGCCTCACAGCCAGGCCCCCTGTAGGCCTGTCAGAGTGGCAGGGGGGTCCAGTGGGAACTCACATCCAGGCCCCTGTGGCCAGAGATGCCTGACCCGGCCTCCCACACCCCCACAGCCTCCTCATGTCTTTCCCGGGCTAGTGGCACCCCTGGCCCGGTTGCCTTAGCCTGAGCTCACCCTCCAGAAGCCCACGGGGTAAATGAGCATGCCCAGTGTACTGTCATCTGTCTGCAGGATGCTGTCCACCGTCAGGCCCCGGGCTCGTAGCCGCTGCATGGCGCCCGCTGTCACCTGGTCTTTGGTCTGGCTGGAGAGCATCAGCGACAGCAGCACCTGATACCTCCGCACCTGCTTGCAGTGACAGGGACCAGAGTGGTGGCAGGTCCTGGGTGTCACTGTGGGCTGGGCACCAGCCAAGCCCTTTACCCACGTCTTCTTGTTATTCTGGGCAACATACCCTGGGTATGAGACATCAGCATCCCACCTGCCCCAGCCAATGGTGTGTGGGTGGGGTCTGGCCTGGGTCTGTTTCCTCACATCTATAACATGGGGACAGGAACAGTATCTGCCTGACAGGATCACTGTAAGGCTTAAATGCATCATCACAGCGCTTTGAACCGTGTTAGTGCTCAGTAGCCACTGATTACCACTGTTATTGTTACTGCTTTGTGAAAATGACTACCCATTTCACAGACAAGCAAACTGAGACCCCAAGAGGTATGCACCCAAGTCTCTGGTAGCAGAGTTGGGATTAGAATCCTGTTGGTCTAAGGACCAGGCTCCAGGCCAGTGAAGTGGAAGGAACTCTCTCTCAACAAATGTTACTTAATGCCCTGATGTGCCAGCACTGTGCTAGCAGATGGGAGAGCTTGAGTACCAAGCGACAGGTACCCCTGACCTGCTGAGTGGCCACAATGACACAGGTGATGCTGCCCAGTGCTCTGGGTCCCAGATGTGCATCCTCTCAAGGGGCTGTCTGCAGGGGAGGGTGCCAGCCAAGAGCCACCAGATGTTAGGTTGTCCCCTGCCAGAGGCCCGAAAGGAAGCAAGCCTCTGGTTCAGAAGGGGGTCACCAGGCAGATGGGGTCCCTGCCTACCTTTGGGGGTGCACTGGGGTCATAGCAGTGCTCAGCCCCCAGCTGGTCCACAGGCGCATCCTTCCCACTCCTCATGGTGCGGATGTTCGCCAACTGCTGTCGCCAGTCCTGGGGCTCCCAGCCTGGCGCCCTGAGGGGCTCAGTGTTCTCTCCTTTCTCACCATCTGAGGCCTCATAGGCCACATTCAGTCTTTGTGCCTTCTGCTGACGCCTCACACAGCTGTGGCTTTTCCTTCTTTCTGCAAAAAGTGCCACTCGGTCCCTTGAGCGGGGGCCACAGGTGAGGGTGGAGTGTGGGTGCTGCCCTACCTGTTATCTCACCCCTTATCATTCATTCAACAATCACCCGTCATCTACTACAGCCGGGGGGGCTCTGTCCTCTATAGAGGGCAGGTCAGCCTTCTTTATGCCACTGCCCTCCTGACCAAGTCTGCATCAGCGCATGAGGACTCCAGTGATAGCCTCCACTGCAGTGCCCCCTGATCTAGTCTCCACACTGTGTCAAAGAGAACTTTCTAAGACCCAAACAGAATTGTGTCACTTCCTGTTTAAAACTCCTTATTGTTTTCTCCTTATACTCATGATAAACTCCAAACTTCATCTTGGCATCAAAGCTCCTGCCTACCTGGCTGGCACTGTCACCTGCTTGTTCCCTCCACCCCAGTTCCTCCTGCCATGCTTCTGTCCCAGTGGATCTCCTTGTCCACCTACCCCTGGGGTCCTTGGGGCCTGTGGGAATCCCCCTCTGGCCAATCCCGCAGGACAAGTTGCAGAGGCCCTTCAATCTCCTCAGTGCTGACTGCCGTGCTTAATGCCTACAGGGTAAACACAATGAAGGCCATGCCCTTTCCTGTGTCCTCTCAGAAGTACCCTCTGGAAGGGGAAGAGGACTTCTGACTCGGGTGTCCTCAGCACCCAACTTCTTTGAGAGAGAAGCAGCTATGAGGACGGGGCCGGTCTGCCCCACAAATAGCCTGGCATAAGGGGAGTATCCCAGAGTAGGCTAGTGGGACGCAGAGAACATTCTTGTTCAGGACCAGAGTGGGGAGGTGGGACCGCCCGGAACCCAGCCCCTGTGGACCCCTACCCCTCGGAACAGGGCACAGCGTGGGAACCCAGCGCCGCACGTGGGGCCGGGGAACTCGCTCGCGGCCGCCGGGTCCGCCGCGTTCTTGCAGGCCCTTGCAGGCCCCTTCCCCCGCTTCTCCTCCCGTCCCAGCCCTTTCGCGGCGATACCTGCAGCCGCTTCTCCCCTCTGGAGTGGCGCGGCCTCCTCCCCAACCGCCCGCTGCCGGGACCCGGATCCCAGGCTCCGGCTGCGGGTCACCATCCTCACGCTCGCGGCGTTCATGCCTGACTCCTACGGACTACACATCCCGGCGGCCCCCGCGGCCCGGTCACGTGACTCGACCCTCGCTCAGTCTTTCGGTCAGAGGGTGGCCCAGAACTACGACTCCCAGCAAGCCCTGCGGCGGCCCTTGGTGTCGCCCCGCTGCCGGAAGTGCGGGTCCCGCTTCCGGCGGTGGCCTGGGGCCGGGGTCTTCCCATCTCTCCGTAGGGGCGGCCGGGGCGGCTGGCGCGGCGCGGGGTGAGTGGCTCTGGGCTTCTCGACCCCTGGGCCGGCCGGGACCGTGGTGTGGCCAGGCCCTGACGGGGCAGGGGAGCGGCGGCCGCGCCGGGCCTGCTCAGCGCTGAGGCGGCGGGGGCGAACCCCGCGGTGTCTGGGCCCCGGGCCTTGGCCGCGTCCACTGCAGCGTGACCCGGGAGCTCCGAGCACTCCTTGGTTTTAAGTCATGACCGGGTCGAGGGGTCCCTGCTTCCGGCGTCCCCCGACAGTCCTCCTCGCGGGGAGAAGAGAGATGCAAATATCGGGCTCCTTGGGCCCGCGGCGGCCGCCCCCACCCCCGACCCACCTCCCTCACCCCCATGCACCGACCCGGGCGGCGCGGGCGGCCGGCCTGCGTTTCCCAGGCTTATTTCTGGCCGGGCCCGCCTGGCTGCGGTTGAGACCTCCCCAGGAGCCTTGGGAGGAAGGGGCGTTCCCGGCGGAGACTTAGAGTCTCGGCGGCTGCAGGTCTGCACGGGGCGGGTGGGTGGAGCTGTTCCTGAGGGCTCGGCCTGTTTCCTAGGCACAGAGGAGTCCTCCGGGCGCCCCTGCCCACCATGGCCAAGCCAGCAAGCAAAGATTCAGGCTTGAAGGAGAAGTTCAAGACTCTGCTGGGACTGGGAACTCCGAGGCCAAATCCCAGGACTGCAGAGGGCAGACAGACAGAGTTCATCATCACGGCGGAAATCCTGAGAGTGAGTGAGCTGCCTGTGTCTTTCTGCTAGCCAAGTGGGGTTTGGTGTGTCTCCAGGTCTATGGGAGATGGGCTGCTGGTGACCTCGGCTCGGGCTGCTGTCCCCAGGACTCTGGAGGCATCCATGTGCTTCCTCTGGAGATCCAGGAAGTTAGGATCTTGGTGACTTGGTCCAGCACGCTTGAAGTAGCATTCACAGGTCAGGGCAGGAAAATCTATTTTACTGGAGGGTTCCACAGATAATTAGGCTATGGCCAGGTGTCAACTCGTAATTTGTGAGTTCCTGGGAGAAGTGGGTCTTTATTTTCTTGTGTGTGTTTGAATCCCCCTACCACATGCCTGGCACCATGGTTTGCCTGTAAATAAATGTTGAATTTTTGCACTTGTAAAGTTTCCCGTTCGGAAACAACCAAAACATCATCAGCTGGTGAATGTGTAAGTAAAATGCGATACATCCCTGCAGTGAAATACGATTTGCCAAAAAAAGCGATGATGAAGTACTGATAAATGCTACAATATGGATGAACCTTGAAAAGATTATCCTGAGTGAAAGAAGCCGGTCACAAAGGCCCAGATAGTATATAATCCCATTAATACAAATGTCCAGAATAGGCAAGTCCGTAGAGGGAAAGTAGATTAGCATTTGCCAGGGCCTGGGGGGAGGTAGGGATGGAGAGTGATTGCTAGTGGGTATGAAGTTTCCTTTTTAGGTGATGAAAATATTCTGGAATTAGTGGAGGTGGTCGCAAGCACTGCAAATATACTAAAAACTGAATTGTACAGTTTAAAATTGTTAAAGTGGTGAGTTTTATCTCAATAGAATAAAATGCAGTCTTGAAAAAAGAAGTTGTCTGTCGTCACTCCACTGAGATGGAGTAGTAAACTCTGGTGCTTCTTGATTCCAGAAGGATCTGCCACAAGTCTCTGGTGTGGGAATGGTGGTACAGTTCCTAAGTGGTCTGTGATGGGCAATTAAGGAGATCTGTTGCCTGAACACTGGCTCCTTGTCCTTCTTTCATCCCTCTCCAGGAACTGAGTGTTGAATGTGGCCTCAACAATCGTATCCGGGTGATAGGGCAGATCTGTGAAGTCGCAAAAACGAAGAAATTTGAAGAGGTGGGTCTGTCCCAGTTGGGCTACCGAAGAGATGAGTGTGAGCCTCTTAGAAGCCTGATTTGGCTCTTTCTGGGAGCAGAGTCGACGGCTAACTTTGCTAATGAACTGATACCCACACTTTAGGGAAATTTAACTTTTTTTTGCTGAGGAAGGTTACCCTGAGTTAACACCTGCTGCCAATCTTCCTCTTTTTTGTACGTGGGCTGCCACCACAGCATGGCCACTGACAGATAAGTGGTGCAGGTCTGCACCCAGACCCCCAGGCTGCCAAAGTGGAGCACACTGAACTTAACGGCTAGGCCACCGGGACAGCCCAGGGAAATTGAACTTTCATGTTAGTGATGGGGAAGCTTCTGGAAATGCCCTGAGCCCAACCCTGAGGGGGCCAATCATGTGCTTAGATGGGAAGCAAAGACATTAAGGCTTTTCTAGCAGATCCAAGAAAGGGTGTGTAGTGGCTTACAGAAACACATACTTACTTGTCCTCTCATGTTACGGATTCAGGGGCGGGGAGAACAGAGGAACTTGAAGAAGAGTGTGGTTTCACGGAGAACAATTCCAGGCACACCAGTCTCAGTGTCTTTTTGGGAGAGGTGTCTGGTTGGTGATATCGAGCAGCCTCCCAACATGGGCATATTTATTTCAGCCAAGTGTTTCCAGGCTCTTTTCAGATGTCCTGTGGACAGAGTGGGAAATTGTCGTTAGAACATCTCAAGGGCTCTGCTCCAGCCTTGTTCTGTGTTTGTGTGAGTGACTTGGGAGGAGACGTGAACCTCACACCCAGCAGATCAGATCTGCTAGGGGGGAGAGTGACCACTACATCCTCAGCGGGTTATCTGAAACATGGAAGCTGCATACTACTGAGAATAAATGTGAAAATGTGATAAGTGTTCGTAAAGTTGCCTGTGTATGTACGGAAAGGGGAGCTGTGGCTGAGCTGCTATCATATGAATAGAGAGATAGGCCTAAAAGGTTGGGATAGTCACTAGGCTTAGTGTCTGTGTGTTGTTGCAGCTCAAGGTGCATCAGTAGGAGTATTGGGAACAGACAAAGGAGGTAGAAGTTCGAGTGTATCCTGGGTTGGTCACAATGTTGATCAGACAACATCTGAAAGATGTTATGGTCTCTCTCCTAAGAGGAGTGAGCCCAGGAAAGGGTGAGTGACCCTAAAATCCTGATTGAAGGGAACCTGGCACGGTTAACCTGGAGAAGGGAAAGTGACATGAGAGACTGATTCTGGGTAGCTGTGGGGAACAGGACCCAGCTCCCCCATGGGCTGGCTGGGACTTAGAGGAGGTGGATTCCAGAAACCTACACAGAGTTCTTGGCAGGTCAAGCCAGGCAGCAGAGGCGGGGCAGGGCTGTGGTCCTGAGTGGCGTGCAGCTGGGCTGGTGCATTTACACAGAAGGAAGCCAGGGAGCAGGATTTCTGGGTCAGGCTGCAGCCTAGGGCCTGCTGTGGCACTTCTGGTTCTAAGACTCTTCCAGTGACTTTCCCCTCGAGAGTCTGAGCAAGCTCTAAGGGGGACTCCCTGCCGATCTCTGGGGACAGCCAGGACGGCTCCACTGGCCTGCCTGCTCTCCTCCCTCTCCATAGCCTGTGGCCTGGTGAGGGTTGAAGGGACCTGTGGGGTTTGAAGGAGCTTGGAGCTATTCCCCTTGTGAAACTCATGGTCACTGTGACAGGTACACGAGATGCGGGCTTTAGAGGAATGAGTCCTAAGTCAGAAGACCCTGTTGTTCTACTCTGTCCTTTGCTCATGGAACTGTCCCTTGAGTTGAGGGGGCCAGCACACCCTGATCGCTGTCCCATCTTTGCTGCTGGCAGCACGCAGTGGAAGCACTCTGGAAGGCCGTCGCAGACCTGCTGCAGCCTGAGCGGCCACCTGAAGCCCGGCACGCAGTGCTGGCTCTGCTGAAGGCCATCGTGCAGGGGCAGGTAAGGGGTGTCAGGTCTGTGCCCAGGTGGAGCTGGGACGGGTGTGTGGGATGATGTCAGGCCCTCCACTGACTGCTCCCACTGTGCCATGCTTGGACTCTTGCCTTTAGTGAGGGCACCGGGCACACGGTCTGCTGGTTGCCAGGGGCTCTGCAGCTAGACTGCCAGAGTGGGCATCCCGTCATTACCTCTCTTATCCATGTGACCCTGGGCAAGTCACGGGAGTCCCCTGAGCCTCCTGTCCTGTAAAATGGGGATGCTCATTGTTCCTTTCTCCTCTGGGATATTTTAGGGAGTAAATGAGGCAATTCGTGCAAAATGATGAGAGTGGCATTTGGCATGAGTGACTGTTGTTATCTTGATGCCGCTGACCCTGTCCCCCTTGCCCTGGGCCATTGCCACTTGCTCACCATACTCCAGCCACACTGGAGTCTCTGCTCTTCCTGGCACACCCAGGCCACCTCTTGCCATTCTTGCCTGGAAGGTCCCGTCCCCACTTTGCCCATTTCCTCTACTCCTTCACACCCCAGCTGCTTGGAGAGGACCCCTCCACTCTCAGCGGGGTTAGACTGTCGTCATCATTATGTGGGTGCAAATGTGTCTATCCTGGGATGTGAACCCCTGGAGGGCTGGGACTGCATTGTCCTCTGCTGTGGGCCCACCACTGTGCCCAGAGCTGGACACGGGGGAGGTGCTCCACACACAGCGGTCAGTTGATGAGCAGTGCATCTGGTTCCCTACCCTGAGCTGCTCTGGTGTTCTCAATTCATCCCTCATGGCCTGTTCCTGTGGGAAGGAGAAAGGGCCCAGGGTCGGGAGTCTTGGAGCCCACTGCACTTATTGGACTTCTTACAGCTGCTTCAGAAACCTAGGTGGCCGGGGGATCCTGGAAGGACTGTTGACCCCGTGGTTTTGTCCTCAGGGGGACCGCTTGGGCATTCTCAGGGCCCTCTTCTTTAAAGTCATCAAGGATTACCCCTCTAATGAAGACCTCCACGAAAGACTGGAAGTTTTCAAGGCCCTCACGGACAATGGGAAACACATCACCTACTTGGAAGAAGAACTGGGTGGGTGCCACATTGGGTGTGAGGTTTCTCTGTCCTGGGTGATCAGATTTAATCTGGGATGTTGGAAGGCTGCTTGGGCCCTGAGGGAGTGCTGCAGTTCACTGGGATGGCCTACAGAGGGCGCTGCGTCACGCAGCTCTGCTTACCTGTGCTCAACCTGGATCAGCAACGTCCATCTCCTGGGGAGCTTGTTAAAAATGCAGAGTTCTGGGCTTCACCTCAGACCTGCTGGCTCAGAACCCCTGGGGAGTGGGGCCTTGGTGTGCATTTTAGGTGTGTAGGAGGTGGTCTGAGATCTGTCGTAGGGAGAGCGTGCTGCCACATCTTATCCAGAGTGCCCTGAGGTTTCTGAGGCCAGGGCCACCTTGCTGCATCTTCCTCCTCACCCTCTCTATGCCCCAGGCCTCACCTGTTGGCTCTCCTTTGCTGGCCTTCCTCCCTGTTGTCCTGATGGTGTGAGGTTTCTGTGAGTCTTGAGATGTCTTATCACTGCTCTGGGGAGCAGAGGAAGGAGGAAGAAGTAAATCTGACTCAGGTCTTGCAGTTCTCTTGCCCGGAAATGGGCCTCCGCTGTCGATCTGCCTCTCGGATGGGTGATGATGGGCCTGTGGTCAGGTTTCTTGTCTATGTTTATTTGGCCAGCAGCCAAGCATTGCTTGTCTCTCCTTTGAGAGAGTCTCTGTGGGGATTGGGGGCCAGCACTCTGCCTCCTAGGCACACCCCGATGATGCTTGCACCCAAGCATGGGGCAGGGGTCAGGGCTGTGGGCTTCAGAGGCACAAACACCGCTACTGCCTTTCAGCCCAGACCCCCTTATTGTATCATGGGGGTTGGTGAATTCCAGAGTCAATGACGTGCTGACCTGCTCAGGCTCCAGCTGAGCCCCCATGGGCCCCGTGCACGGCTAGCCTGCTGTTGCTTGGGGACGGATGATATGTTCCAGCAGTGAATGGGGCCTGGGCTCGTTCCTTGGGAAGGAGATGAGTAGGAAGCACAGGCTCTCGTCCTCTTCTCCCCTAGCTGAGTTTGTCCTGCAGTGGATGGACATCGGCCTGTCCTCAGAATTCCTGCTGGTGCTTGTGAACTTGGTCAAATTCAACAGCTGTTACCTTGATGAATACATCGCATCGATGGTCCAGTAAGAAAAGAATTCCAGTAATGTTACTCTGATTATATATTCTCACTGTCTTGGGCCTTCACTTTAGCTCTGCAGGGTGAATAAAGCTGTTGAAATCATCAGTAAATGGAGAAGTTGGAAGTGGCCATAGCCACCTTCCACTTAAGTTGACATTTTGAGGCTTGACCTGCATTTTATTTATTTATTTATTTTTAAAGATTTTATTTTTCCTTTTTCTCCCAAAGTCCCCCGGTACATAGTTGTGTATTTTTAGTTGTGGGTCCTTCTAGTTGTGGCATGTGGGATGCTGCCTCAGCATGGCTTGATGAGCGGTGCCATGTCCGCGCCCAGGATTCGAACTGGCGAAACCCTGGGCTGCTGAAACAGAGTGCGCGAACCTAACCACTTGGCCATGGGGCCGGCCCCTATATTTTACTTTTAACAGATATGTAATATTACCTGATTTTTAATTTTTTTGAGGAAGATTAGCCCTGAGCTAACTACTGCCAATCCTCCTCTTTTTGCTGAAGAAGACTGGCCCTGAGCTAACATCCATGCCCATCTTCCTCTAGTCTATACATGGGATGCCTACCACAGCATGGCTTTTTGCCAAGCAGTGCCATGTCTGCACCCGGGATTGGAACTGGTGAACCCCAGGCCGCCGAGAAGTGGAACATGTCAGCTTAACCACTGCGCCACCAGGCCGGCCCCAACCTGATGTTTTATTTATTATTATTTTTGTTTCTTTTCAAACACCTTGTGAACTCTGTGAGGGCAGGGCCTGGTCTTGTTGGTGTATGCGTCCAGTGCTGAGCAGTGGTGGCACAGAGCAGGCTCTGCCTGTTTGTGGGTGAGGGTGCCCTAAAGGAGGATGAGCCATGTGTTTAACTGACTTTGTAGAGTCACTAGAAAGTAGGATGGAGCCACTCAGCCTCTGGGAAGTGTCTTCCAGGTGACGTTGTGCTTCCTCCGACAGCATGATCTGCCTGCTGTGCGTCCAGACCGTGTCCTCTGTGGACATAGAGGTCAGTAGCTGTCCCTCTCCAGGGATAATTCCTTTCGTCCTCCTTCCAGGCAGGCTGGGTGGCATTGTAGTTGAGACCTCAGGCTCTGGGGTCAAGTCCTCTGCTGCCCCTCTCTGGCTGTGTAGCCCTGGGTGAGCTGCTGAGTCTCAGGACTCTCTCTTGTAAATAAGGCCAGTAGGATGACCTCCACTGTGGGGTCCTACTTTGGCGTGGGACAGCCCACAGTGACTGGGATGTAGAAGTGCTGCTTGGACGTGCTCTGTGGTTTCCAGGAGGCCTGCTTTGGCGGTGGGGAGGGGTGATAGTCACTGACTGAAGGAGGGTGAGAAAGAAGCTTGGGAGTCACCTCCCTGTGGGCTGGAGTCAGGGTAGGGCCAGGGTGACCCCTCTCCCCACCCCACAGGTCTCTCTGCAGGTGCTGGATGCCGTGGTCTGCTACAACTGCCTGCCGGCCGAGAGCCTCCCCCTCTTCATCGTCACCCTCTGCCGCACCATCAATGTCAAGGAGCTCTGTGAGCCTTGCTGGAAGGTGGGGTCTGAACTGTTGCCCTGGAGAGTTCCTCCCTGGATGAAGTTATAGGGCAGCACATGGACAGGACAAGGGCCATCTTGTCTTCAATGAATGGCCATCTGATTCTTGGGGTGGCAGACAATGGTCTGTTGAGGGGAATCCAGTGGCGTTTTCCCAGGCGGTTGAGCTGAGGTCAGGGTTTTGGCAGCCTTTTGAGAACTCTGCTGCCTCTGTGTTTGGGAGGAGAGAGTGGAGAGCTGGCTGGACATGGAAGGCTTTGGAGCAGTGGCTGTGCAAGGCCAGCACGGGCATACAGTCTGGGGCCCTGGTGCTTGTATCTACCAATCCTTAATGATGGTGCATTTTGTTTCCCAGCTGATGCGGAACCTCCTGGGCACCCACCTGGGCCACAGTGCCATCTACAACATGTGCCGCCTCATGGAGAACAGGCGAGTGTGGGCAGGGCCTGGGGTGGACGGGTGATGGTGAAGTGGCTTGATCAGTGGCCGCAGGGCCTTCCCGAGGAGGCTCGCTTTGTGGGCTCTTGCTTAGCCTTGGCTAACCGAGAGGTTTCCTGTTCCTTTTGGGGGCTGCTCCAGAAGCCGGCAGTAAAGCATCTTGTGCTCCTGATCGCTCCTCCTATCCTGCTTCTATCAGTAAAATCAGAACGGTACAAACGGAGCTTGTCACCTTCCTCCCACACTGGGATTTCCTCCAGCATGGCTGCCTCACCATATAACCCTGTTACAAGGCCCTTGCCCTCACCTCCCACAGCACACCATCACAAGTCCTGTTGTTTCTGTCCCTGAGACGTGGCTCAAATCTGTCCACTCCTGGGGCCTCCACCCCCACCTCCTCAGCTCTCACCTCCTCGCTCATCTCCTACACCCACTCTTGGCCTCCTGAAATCCATTCCTCCACTCAGCAGCCCTTTGTCCAAAACAGATCTCACCGTGTCACCCTTCACTTGAAGCCACAGTGTCTCCCAGTGCTCTCAGGATAAAAACCAAACTCCCCACTATGGCAAGGCCTGGGTGGTCCGGCTGTGCTCACTCCAGGGGCCTCTTGTCCTTCCATCTTGCCGTTCTCCCACCTGCCCACGGCTTTTGCATCTCTTTCCTTGTGCCAGAAGGCCCTTCCGCCTTGGTCGAGTTTCTCTGAGTATTTCTTGACGTCTTAGCATGGTCATTGGTTCCTTGACTGTCCTGAGCACGTGTTGCTTTCATAGCCTGTGGCTTTTCTTCTTAGCTGTAATTTGAGATAGAAACTTGGCGTTTACTCACGTGTCCCTTTGGTTTATGTCTGTGTCCCGTAGACTGTAAGCTTCGTGAGGCTGAGGCCTTCTCTCTTTCATCTCTGAGCCCTGGCATCTAGCATAGCTCCATGGTCAGCAGTGACGACTGTTGAGCAAATGCATGAATGAATCAAGTGTTTGCTGCTGGCCTCTGTGTTCTCTTATCAGTGCTCCTTCCCTAGCTTTGCTTCTGCCCCATAAGTGCAGGGACCCCGGGGAGGCTGCCAGGAGCCTGGGCCCACCCCTAGTTCCCCCAGCGGGCAGATGCTGGGTCCAGGCTCTGCTCACATTCTGTCTTTCTGTGGAACACTTTCAGAGCCTACATGGAGGACGCCCCGCTGCTGAGAGGAGCTGTGTTCTTTGTTGGCATGGCTCTATGGGGAGCCCACCGGCTCTATACTCTCAAGAACTCCCCGACGTCCGTGCTGCCATCGTTCTATGAGGTAGCTTGGTTTCTGTGCCACAGTGAGCTGGGGAGAGCAGGAGAGGTTCCCTCGGTCAGGCCTCCCGCTGCCCAGCCAAAACAGGCCCCTTAGACAGGGCGTCTGCTGTAGCAGCTGAGGTGGCACTTCCAATCACTTGCTTTGTAATTGAGGATGAGATTTGGACCATTTGATGGTTTTATCCTCAAGCCAGCATTATATCTTGCGAATTGCGTCTCCTGAAAATTAGCATTAGAACTGTTGAGATTCCCCCAGGGGTAGTGACACTCCTGCTGTTGATGGCTTCATTTTGTCAAGTGGTATTCTCACTCTCCTCTAGAATGAGGCCAGTGAGACAGCTTCTGTTTCCGTGGTGCCCAGTGGTGTTCAGAGCACTTGCTGTGTATATTCTCACTGAGTCGTCACGGCAGCCATCAGCTGGAACGTCATGCCATCCTTATCCTACCATGAGGAGAGCAGCTCAGACAAGCTGTGTTGCATCCAGGGTTACACAGAGTCTCCTGAGTGGCTCGTCTTTCTGCCGTGCCCCACCTCACGGGGCTGCGCAGGGTGTGGTCTTTGCGCATGGCTTGCATCAGCGTAACTCTCAGGTTCTGCTAGGCCAGAAGTTAGGGCCTCAGAATTCGAAGTTAACTGTCCGGCTAAGTCAGGCCCTCTGGAGCCAGTGTAGAAAGCACACTTCTTGGCTCTAAGATACTTCTGTGGCCCATGAGACGTGCGTGCGCAGAGTGGCCCTCTCAGGCATCTTATGCCGGTTCCAAGGGCAGGGGGCTTCCCAAGCGTGAGTGAGAAGCAGCTGGCTACAGCCTGCTCCCTGGGCCTCGTGTTCCAGGCCATGACCTGTCCGAATGAGGTGGTGTCCTATGAGATTGTCCTCTCCATAACAAGACTCATCAAGAAGTACAAGAGGGAGCTTCAGGCTGTGACGTGGGACATCCTGCTGAACATTATTGAACGCCTGCTTCAGCAGCTCCAGGTGAGGTGGGCGAGAAGGCTGTGGGCACAGGGAGGACCAAGAGCATGAACTAGGCAGCCCTTCCTTGGGGGCCTTAGACCTATGGGGGCGGCAGGTTTGTCTTACCTGGAAGATGGCTCCCTGTGCATCTGGGACCCTCCCTCCGAATCTTCTGGGGCTGTGTTCTCTGATGGTTCTCAGTGGTGTCAACCTCACCATCTACTGAAGATGGTCAGTTTTTCCAAAGCTCTTCCATCATTTTGGCCCCCAAACAGGAATACGTAGCGGGTGAGCAAGGGTGTGTGGCTGGTGTTGATCAGGATTGACAGAATAACACTCCAGGTCCCATCCATGGCCTGTAAATAGAAGCTGAAGACAGTTCTCAAAGTGTCTAGAATGCTGGCCACCAGTTTGGTGTAACTGGAGGACAGCGTTGACCACAGCAGTAAGGAGGACATGCTGATGCTGGGGCCACAGAGGAGATGAGGCCTCGTCTAGCATGGGCTCAGGCTTGGGCCTCCTAGGGGACTGGGGTAGGTGATGCCTAGGTGGCCAGGCCAGCAAGAGGAAGAAGTGGGACTCAGCCGGGAATAGACCCTCAGGGCCTGGATGCTGCCAGACCTCTGTCACTGACCAGCTGGCCGGGCAGTGCTTTGTTCTGGAGTGGCGGACTAGGAGGCTGTACCCCTGGGCCTCCAGAAGATGCTTGAGCCTGGAGGAGTCATGAAAGCACTTGTAGTTGTTCCCTTTGAGGCCTGCTGTGGGGGTACAGCCAGGACTCCTTGCGGCTACCATTCCCCAAATGAGCAGGAACAACCTGGCTGCCCCACATGTACCAGTGTGGTGGGGGCATGCCCCCTGTGCAGCAAGAGGGCCTGAGGTGAGGGACTGTCTGAATGTAGCTCATCTGAGATGAGGACTTTGATGCCGACTCCTTGAGGGAAGCTAAAGTGACTCCTGCGTAACTGCACTTCCGTGTTGCAGAGCCTGGACAGCCCGGAACTCAGGACCATCGTCCATGACCTGCTGACCACGGTGGAAGAACTGTGTGATCAGAATGAGTTCCACGGCTCCCAGGAGAGATACTTTGAGCTTGTTGAGAGATGTGCAGACCAGAGGCCTGTAAGACCACCTCTCCCCTCTTCCCCCAACCTTGGGGGACCTTGGTGCTTGGGCAGAAGGCTGGTTAGGTCAGGCTGCTGGGGGAGATGCAGCATAGCTCGACTCTGGGAGCCCTGGCTGTTAGGTCTGAAACCAAGTTTTCTGTGAATTTGCAATAAAGGGCTGAGCAGGCTTCTGCTTTCCCGGGTTTGTGCTCCAGCGGGGGAGTCTGCCAGGGCGTCATCAAGCCGAACGCGTGCAAGTCTGTCAGAGAGCACAGCGCTAGCCTAACCATCGCTTTCCTCCCACCTGTGCAGAGGAGGGTGCCGGCCGGCTCCACAGAGACTTGTTGTTCGGCATGTCTGCTCCCCAGGCAGCAGGCAGTCCTTGTGCCAGAAACTCTCAGCTTGATGCCAAGGCTTTTACGTGGATTTTAAAATGAATTTTCACCACTGCCAGCAGAGCCTTTGTCCTGCGGGCTTCCCACCTGGGCCCCAAAGTGGCTGGTCTCCCTGAGCAAATTCTTCTCCTGGGCCAGCAGCATGCGGCCATGTTGATAAGAAAACCTTTAGGAGGGCAGAGTGGCTCATTAACTAACGCCAGGTCTTTCTTCTTTTGACAGGAGTCCTCCCTCTTAAACTTAATAACCTACAGGGCTCAGTCAATCCATCCTGCAAAGGACGGCTGGATTCACAACCTACAGTTACTGATGGAGAGATTCTTCAGGTGGGGAGCCTCTGGAGGCCTGCCTGGCCCCCGGGCTCTGACCCTGCGTCTGTGCTCTGGGCCCAGTCTAGGACACCCAGAGTCAGGGCTTTCTGATTCTTGAAAGTAACGGTTCTTGCTGGGCAGGAAAAGGTTTGTTTTCCAGTAAGACAGAGTCCTCTGAGGCCTCTGCGCTTACTTCTTGCTGTGGAGTGGTTGTCTAGAAAAACGCCATCTCTCAGGGCCCAGCTCTCTGCCCCTTTGCTCAGTTCTTGGTCTGGATGTTGATGAGCTGGGCCCCACGCAGGGAGAATCCAGAGTCAGTCTTGCCTGCCACCAAGGTTGGGGGCTTTGGTGTCCTGTGGTGGGCCTGGGGGCTCGGTCCTCTGGGGAGCCCTTGGAGCTTGGGCTGCCGGGCCAGCCGGGGCCTGGCGGAGTGGGAGGCTGGTAGCTGGTGCTCCTGCTGGGCCTAGCAGATGTGCCTCTGCCCACAGGAACGAATCTCGCAGCGCTGTGCGCATCAAGGTGCTGGATGTCCTGTCCTTCGTGTTGCTCATCAACAGGCAGTTCTACGAGGTGTGTGTCCTGGGCTGACGGGAGCCCTGGGCTCGGCGGGTGTGAGGGTGGTCCATGAAGGGTGCAGTGCAGTGCTCTCCCAAGAAGCACAGCGTGGCCCTCGCTGGACGCTGCGAGCCTCCTGGGGCCTGCCTGGGACTTGGGGTCCGCACGCGCTGCTTGTGGCAGGCTTTCTCAGCAGGATTTGTCTGTTTACGCCTTCCTTCCTCATTCATCTGTTTATCCCACGGTGCGCCCATTAGGCCTGAGCTGGGCCTGGAGATGTGGCCCAGCAGCCAGGAGGGACAGTTTCCACTCTCAGGGAGCTGAGGCTGCTGTCACCAGAACACAGAAGAATTCCAAACCGTCTTGCTTGGGGACTTTTTTGTTTTTATAGTCACATTCACCCCTAGCCCCGGCCCAATCAGCTGCTGTGTGGTGCCAGGCCCTGCCTGTCGCCCTACTGCCGATCTCTTCCCCAGAGCCCGTCCTTCGCTGTGTTTGTGTCTGGAGCCCGTCCTTCCTCCAGATGCATTAGGGTGTGCCTGCCTGCCATGCCCTTCCTCCGAGAGAGGCGCCTCAGGCTCTGCACGTCTTCCCTTACTTCCCAGCGTACCTCCTCATGGTGGCCTCGCTGGGATTCCCGGTGTTCCTAGGACCTGCCTGCCCCCTCTTACTCTCTCAGCCTTCCCGTTCCCTGTATCTCTGTCCCTTGGAATTCCACCCTCTTTCCAAGTCCAGCTCAGGGCCACCTCTTCCTGGAAGCCTCTCTGGGTTCTCGGGCCTCTCAGGTCAGAGTCAGTCTTCTTCTGCTCTCTATTCCTGTGGCACTTTGTATCTGCCTCTGCTAAAGCTCTCCTTGCACCTCTGCATTACAGTGGATGCCGTGATGTCAGGGCAAGGTCTTCCTACCCCCGGTGCGTGCACACAGAGGGTCCTCCACATAGGATCTTTCTTAATTGTGACATTGGATGACAAAGAGCAAGTGGGGACGTTCACTGGTTGCATCATGTCTGAGCCATTGGACCTGGGGCTGTGCCAGGCTGTCGTGCAGCTGTCACCACCGTCCTGAACTGAAGGGCTGTGCTGAGCTCCCTGGAAGAGGCCCTGGGCCCCTCAGGCACTGACGCATCCATGCTGCTGGTTTTTCTGAGTCTTGAATGACGCGTTAGCTGCTTTTCGGCCTCTGTTGCAGATGGCTCACCTCACTCCACTTGTGCTTGGTGCAGGAGGAGCTGATCAACTCAGTGGTCATCTCACAGCTCTCCCACATCCCTGAGGATAAAGACCACCAGGTCCGAAAGCTGGCCACCCAGCTGCTGGTGGACCTGGCCGAAGGCTGCCATACCCACCACTTCAACAGCCTGTTGGACATCATCGAGAAAGTGAGAGCTGCTCCAGGCCAGGGCTCCGGGTACCTGGCCTACCAGAGGGACCCCTGTTTGTGGCAAAGCTCTGCAGGCAGCAACGTCCTCTGACCCTGTGTCCCTGTTCTCTCCCTAGTGACTGGCTTGGTCTCTCAGAAGCAGGGCTTCCCTCCCAGCAGTGATGGATGGTGTCAGGAGCTCAGCTGGGCTTGTTTCTGCTCAGCAGTGTCCTGCTGCCCCAGGGTCCTGGGAAATGGCTGTGATGTTGCTCCACAGGAACTGGGCTGGGGGTGGGACTTGGGTCTGTTGTCCTCTTGCACAGCCAACATCTTTTTCTTTTAATTTTGAAATACATCGCAATTTCTGAATGGTCCCTCAGGTGTGTAAAGTGCATCTTTCCTTTTGAGAAATGAAGGAGAAAGTACCGGATCTGATGGTTGCTGCTGCAGGGAGCCTGGAGCGGGGGATTTAAATAGAGATCTTCTCTCTAAAGGTGATTGCCCGCTCCCTCTCCCCGCCCCCCGAGCTGGAGGAAAGAGACCTGGAGGCATACTCAGCCTCCTTGGAAGATGTGAAGACCGCGGTCCTGGGGCTCCTGGTCATCCTTCAGGTGGGCCTCTGCTCTTCTGGGAGGGTGGGTGACCAGCTGCGTTGTGTTGGAGTGCTGCTCTTTAGCAACACATCTCCTGGGAGATTCAGGTACTCCCTGGGGGTTGCAGATGGCAGCCTGGTATGATCCTGACTCCTTGTCACAGGAGGGACCGGGTGAGAGCCCTCAGGGAGGGGTGGACGAGGCTGGCAAGAGCTAGTCTGCATGGAGACGCTTCCGAGTCAGTGCTGGGACCATGACCATAGCTGTTAGCATAACACCCGAGGAGGGAAGGGCTGCATGCATTCTGGCTCTATAGTTTCTTGGCCTTTGTTTAACAGTCTTATTGAGATGCGCTTTACGTCCCATACAACTTGTCCATTTAAAGTGTATGATTCTGTGGTTTTTGGTATGTTCACAGAGTTAGACAGTCATCACCACAATTTTAGAACATCTTCATCACCCCAAAAGAAAGCCCATACCTACTAGCAGTCACTCCCCATTCTCCTGTCATTACCTTCAGTCCCTGGCAACCACTAATCTGCTTTTTAAAAAAATTTTATTTACTTATTTATTTGAGGAAAATTAGCTCTGAGCTAACATCTGTACTCATCTTCCTCTACTTTATATGTGGGACGCCTGCCACAGCATGGCTTGGTAAGTGGTGTGTAGGTCCGCACCCAGGATCTGAACTGGCGAACACCGGGCCGCTGCAGCACAGCACACAGACTTAACCGCTGTGCCACAGGGTCGGCCCTGTAATCTGATTTTTGTCTTTGTGGATTTGCATATTCTGGACTTTTCATAGAAATGGAATCATACAGTGTGTGACCTTTTGTGTCTGGCGTCTTTCACTGAGCACAGTGTCTTCAAAGTTTGTGTACATTGTAGCGTGTGTCAGTACTTTGTTCCTTTTTATGGCTGAGTAATATTCCATTGTACAGATAGACGATGCAGTCATGTGCTGCATAACAATGTTTCAATCAATGATGGACCACGTATATGATGGTGGGTCCCATAAGATCGGTGCCATTTAGCCCAGGTCCATAGTAGGCTATGCCATCTGGGTTTGTGTAGGTGTACTCTGTGATGTTCACACAATGATGAAATCACCTAACAATGCATTTCTGGGAACATATCCCCATTGTTAAGTGACGCATGACTGTATTTTACTTATCTATTCATCAGTTAGTGGACGTTTAGGTTTCTACCTTTTGGCTTTTGTGAATCATACTGCAGTCAATGTTCTTGTACAAGTTTCCATGTGGACGTATGTTTTCATTTCTCTTAGGTATATACCTAGAAGTCAAAATGCTGGGTCATATGGTAATTCTGTGCTTACTTATTTGAGGAACTACCAGACTATTTTCCGCAGGGTCTGCTCCATTTTATATTCCCAGCGGTGGTGGATGAGGGTTCCAGTTTCTCCACATCCTCACCAACACTCGTTACTTTCTGGTTTTTTGATTACAGCCGTCCTAGTGAGTGTGGAATGGTGTCTCGTGGTGGCTCTGATGTGCATTTCTCTAGAGACCAATGATGTTGAACATCCTCTGGTGTGCCTGTTGGCCATCTGTATGTCTTCTTTGGAGAGAAATGCCTGTTCAGATCCTTTACCCATTTTTAAATTGGGTCGTTTGTCTTTTTATTGAATTATAAGAGTTCTTTTTGTATTCTGGATGCTGTTAGATGCCGTTCATCAGAGGACTTGCATGTTCTCCATCCCGTCATTTGGCAGCCTTGTGCTTGCTCTCCTGGGTGGTGGCTCTCCTCACGTACTCCCAGGCACGGCCCAGCTCCTGAGGGTGCACTGCTGTAGCCTCATCCCTTTACAATCCTGGGCAGCCTCTGCCTAGCAGGGTGCCATCAGGCCCTTCTGCTGGCCACTGTGCCTCCATCACCAATTTCCAGAGCACTGTGGTGTCACTCACTTTAATTTGCCAGTGTGAGTATTGTGTCAAATGTAATGTTTGAATCAGTTGACTTAAAAACTTCTGGTTTATAAGATGTCAGATGATAGAACAGTTTACTGTAACTTTTGTATGGGATGGATTTTTATTTTCTGGTGTAGAAGTTAAAAGTGTGTTTGATAAAAGCTGGACAGCACCTCCTTAGTGTCCCGTCCACAGGAGCCCTGTGCTCTTTACTGCTCTGACTTGTAAGGCAGCTTGCTGGGCTGCTGGGGGGCCCTGTGGCCTGGACGAATCCAGAACCCTACTACAGAGAAGGAAGAAGGTGGTCCCTTGTCCTCACTTGGAAATCCAGCCCGGGAGACCCAAGGGCCAGGGGCCACAGAACAGAGCTGTTTCCTAATTGAGGCAAAGTCCTTGGCCAGGTTGTTTTCATTTCTCTTTTTCTATAGTTAAAAAGTAACATATGCATCCCATTAAAACACATAGGCAGCATAAACATAGCAAAAAGTTAGATTCCCTCCCTCCTTCCTGCCAAAATGGGCAGCAGAGTCCTCAGGGATCCTTCCCCAAATGGCCTGTGTGCTGTCAAGCATTGTGTCGAGCTCTCTCTCCTCTCCCTCTTTTGTGCAAGGAAGGGATATGCTTTTATGTTATGTTTTCTGAAACAAGGAGAGATAGCTTTATTAATCATCTTTCTTTAAAAAGAATAACAGTGATACGTTTGTGTGTTGTTTTATTTTTTTTGAGGAAGATTAGCCCTGAGCTAACTGCTGCCAATCCTCCTCTTTTTGCTGAGGAAGACTGGCCCTGAGCTAACATCCATGCCCATCTTCCTCTACTTTATATGTGGGACGCCTACCACAGCATGGCATGCCAAGCGATGCCATGTCCTCACCTGGGATCCGAACCAGTGAACCCTGGGCCGCCAAAGCGGAACATGTGAACTTACTCGCTGTACCACCGGGCTGGCCCCCAGTGATATGTTTTTTTAAGCACCCACTGCTCCTCCAAGGCTCAGGGTTCCACAAAGGGATCCCTCCTGCCCCTCGCTGGTCCTGTCCTGCCCAGCAGCCCCCTCCCATACCCCGAGATTGCTGGTGGCACAGAGGGCTCTCACACCTGGGCTCCCCTTTCGGGGAGGTGCCCTTGGCCTTGCCAAGGTAGGCGGGGAGGGGCTCGCAGTGGGGATGATCCCCAGCAACTGGGGGAATGTCTCCCTTTAAAAATCCCTCAGAGAGCGTCTCGTGCTTTGCTCTGCCCCTGGTTCACTCTGCTTGGCCTTGTGGCGCACTCTTTGAGCACACGTTTCATACATTGCTGCACTGTGAGCCCTTGGACATATTTTCCCCATCTTTTTTTTTCTTTTTTAAGATTTTATTTTTCCTTTTTCTCCCTAAACCCCCCCGGTACATAGTTGTGTATTTTTAGTTGTGGGTCCTTCTAGTTGTGGCATGTGGGATGCCACCTCAGCATGGCTTGATGAGTGGTGCCATGTCCCCGCCCATGATCCGAACCGACGAAACCCTGGGCTGCTGAAGCAGAGCACGTGAACTCAACCACTCGGCCAGGGGGCCAGCCCCGGATTTTCCCCATCTTAATTGATTCTTTATTGATGTCATGAACATGTGGTGGATTCTGATTTTTTGCCATTACCAAAGGTGCATGCATGGGGGCGTACCCATGGGAGGAAGCCCTAGAATGGAATTGGTGGCTTGAAGGGTTTGTGTGTTTTAAAGAATGGTAGATGCTGTCCTACTTCCTCTCCTCTGGGCACCGGGGTGCCAGCCTCCAGCAGGCGCATTGCGGCCTCCTGCCCTCACAGTGACCAGCATACTCTCTCTGCAGACCAAGCTGTACACCTTGCCTGCCAGCCACGCAATGCGTGTGTACGAGACGCTCGTCAGCCACATCCAGCTCCACTACAAGCACAGCTACACCCTGCCCATTGCCAGCAGCATCCGGCTACAGGTATGATGGGGCCAGGCTGGCGGTCAGTGGCTGTGGCGGAGCCTGGCTGCACCTCAGGGCTGGCCATGGGTGGATTCCCTAAGGGTCCTAGCAGCTGCTTTAGTCTTGGCGGATGCTGTGACTACAGACTGGAGAGGTGATAGATGGCTCAAGAGAGGTCTTTAACACACTGTTTTCCTTCTTTGTACCAGCTCTGGCTGTAGCCTCCCCAGGATCTGCTGCCCTTCTTTTTGCCTGCAGTCCGTGTGCCTCACCAGCATGGCAGTTTGAGTCACACGGTGGCTTGGGATGGGGGCAGAGAAAGGATATTATACCGAGTTAAAGGGTGGTTCGTAGCCCCCTTATTCCTGGTGCTGCTGAGTCTGTCAGCAACCTGCAGCAGAGGATTGTAGGCAGCGCTGGGTAGGGTGGGCTGGGTGGGGCTGGGCAGAACAAACTGCTTTGAGTCCACTATGGATGCTGTCACCGGGCTGAGCAGAGGTCACTGGGGCGGAAGCCCTGATCCCTTCCAGAGCATCTGCCCAATGGGGCAGCCCTCTGTCATTTGGGGAGCCCAGTTAAGTGACCTATCATTCATTGAGCTCTGCTTTCTGGCACTGGGAGCCATGTGTTGCTGCCCAGCTAGTGTGCAAGGTATCTGTCCCCTCCATCCTGGAAGCAGGCCCAGCTGCCCCTAGTAGGAGAGGCCACTGCATTGTTCAGCTGCTGTGGGATGTCATGGCCTCTGTGGGCTCTGCTGGAGCAGGCCGTGAATGCTCACAGCTCTCCACCCAGTGCTGTTGTCTGTGTAGTGAAGCTGGGGCATGTTTGCCGTTGGTGGCAGCAGCCTTTTCTGAGAGACGCGTGGGTGTGAGTGGGAGGCCAGGCATGTTCCTGCTCTATGGATTGTGCCTTTTCTCTGCAGGCCTTCGATTTCCTGCTGCTGCTGCGGGCCGACTCGTTGCACCGCCTCGGTCTGCCCAACAAGGACGGGGTTGTGAGGTTCAGCCCCTATTGCCTCTGTGACTACATGTACGTGTGGGACGGCATCCTTCCCTACCACCGCTGTCAGCCCTGTTTCCCCCGGTTCTGGGGGGTTAGGTTTATGGGGCGGGTGGGTGGAACCAGCTGCTCTCCACCTCAGGGGGTAGTGTGTCTGAGGGACAGTCCCAGAGGGATCCTGGTGGTAACCCCGGGTCTGTTCTGACCCTGTGGGGTGGGAGCTTCAGGCTCAGTGCTTCTCCCACTTGACTTGCTTCCACAGGGAGCCGGAGAGAGGCTCTGAGAAGAAGGCCAGTGGTCCCTTGTCACCTCCCACCGGGCCGCCTGGCCCAGCGTCTCCAGGCCCCGCCACACGGCCCGGCTCTCTGCCCTACTCTCTCCTCTTCCGTGTCCTGCTGCAGTGCTTGAAGCAGGTGAGACAGCTGGGCCCTAGAGCTGCATTAGGTCAGACTGAGCGGCGATGGGTGCTGCCCAGAGGGCACAGTTCCTTCCCCTGTATCAGTGACCTGGGGAGATTTGCTGCTTGTTTCAGGTTGTCTGCCCCCAGGTTCCTGGCAGTTCTGTCACCATGTGTTGAGCACCTGCTGTGTGCACTGCATCACGTGGAGCTGGGCGTGGAGCCGAGGAGACATTCCTGCCTCCGGGAGGTGGTTTTGGTACAAGGTTAAGATGTACAGACAAATAACTGGAATCACAGAACAGGGCCTGCCTCAGAAGGAGACATAGACGGGCTGTGTGGGACTGAAAAGGGGGTAGTCGCATCTAATTGGGGGCGCCTGGAGGAGCATGTTAGGTTAGTCTTTGATGGGGGAGTATCCAGTGGCGGGAGTAAGCAGGCAGCAAGTAGGGTAGGTGCCGTCCTGCTGGCAGGAGACATAGCTGGGGCCGAGATGTCGAGGCAGGAGAGTTTAGGCCTGGTCCTTGACGGGGACCAGCGAGAGAACTGGTCTGCAGTGTGCCACAAGGCAGGGCTGAGCAGCCTGGAAGGGGCCAGGGGCGCTCCCAAGGGCCATGGGCACAGAATCAGGGCTGGATGGAGAGGCAGGACCAGGTTCCCTGGGGGCGCCAGGCGTTGGCACTAAAGGGGATTGTTGGAGATTTCCTTGAGTATCTCAAGGCCTCCGTGTCACAGGTGGCATCTGGGGAAAGGCTTTCGGGACTTGTGACCATTGGTGTAGCTTATGGGCAGTGGTCGCTCCTGATGGGGGTTGGGAGGACTTACCAGGGAAGTTTGGTGGGGGCCCGAACTATGTCGTCCTCATTGCTGTGACCCTGGGTCCACTTTGGTCTTAAGGCAGGTATCTGGGTTTGCGGATTGTTGAGGAACACTTGCTGCTTTTCCGTTTGAGCTAGTATGATAGCTTTTTCCTGCTGCATCTTTATTGTGTTCTGGGCAGGCATCTGTCGGCGTCCCTTGAGTACAGTGCCCTAGGCGGGCAGTCCCCGGGTCACGTTTGGGTGAATGGGGAGGATGGAGCCAGGTATGAGGAAGTTCCAGGTCCAGCTAAGAGGAGCAAGGTGGTGTTGGTTCCACGCTGGGCCTCCCACTCAGCTGGGCTTTTGGAGGGCAGCTGCTGTCGTCCAGTAGTGACTTTCTCTGAGCAGCATCTTCTGCAGGTTGCATGGACAGAGGGCCAAGGCTCGTGCGTCCGGAGGCCCCCTAGCCGTCCAGCTTGAAACAGAGCTTCAGACTCTGAAACTCCAACTTCCCTCTCCAGGCTCCAGACAGCCCCGGCTTCCCCCTGACCAACTCCTCTTTCTGCAGGAGACCGACTGGAAGGTGCTGAAGCTTGTGCTCAGCAAGCTCCCTGAGTCACTGCGCTATAAGGTCCTCATTTTCAACTCTCCATGCAGTGTGGACCAGCTGTCCTCCGCCCTCTGCTCTATGGTAACGCCTTCTGCTTTGGGCCTGTGCTGCCCCTTCCTGTAGTGTTCATGGGGGTCTGGGGGGTCTGGTGTTAGGGGTGAGGCTGCAGCATAGTTCCTCCTTGTCCCAAGGATTGCAAGGCCCTGGGAGGCAAACTGGTAAAACACAAGAGGCCATTTCCTTCAGATGCCACCCTGTCAGGAGGGCAGAGCATGCCTCTGGGACCCCTGTCCTTCCATCCCCAGCTTATGGGGCAGAAAACCAGATGCCCCAGTGAAGGGCTCAAACTTATGGTACTGAGCGTGTTGTCTCCTCTCCCTTCTCTTCTTCACTGGGGCTCCTGTGATGTGTGCATCACTTCTCCTGTCTCTCCCTAGCGTATCAGGGTGGGCACCCACCCCACTTCTCTGAAAGGGCAGACTCTTGACTAGAAAAGGAAGTAGGAAGGCCCCACGGGCTCTTGACCCCTCCTCCCGCTGGGCCCAAGACACAGGACCATCCCAGCACACTCTGGCCACTCAGCAGTTGACCTAGCCACTGGGAAGGGCCTCATATCTGGGCCTTGGTCATTAGCTTTCAGGTCCCAAGACCCTCGAGCGGCTCCGAGGCACCCCAGAAGGGTTCTCTAGAACCGACCTGCATTTGGCTGTGGTTCCCGTGCTGACGGCGCTAATCTCTTACCACAACTACCTGGATAAAACCAGACAGGTACCAGACGGGAGAGGACAGTTGAGCTTTGTGGTACCTGGAGTTTGAAGCCTGGTCCCCAGGATGTCTGCTTCAGCCACATGGGCCCGACATTTTCCTCACACCCTGGGTGGCTGCTAGGCCAGGGCAATGGGAGCCGGCTTTGCTCCTCCATGTGGCTGCTGGACGCCTGCTGGCGGGCCCCACCTGCAAGCGCAGGCATCTGAATGCACAGGCACTCCTGAGTCACAGGGGGTGTGGGCTTAATGCAGCGCTTGAGTGTCCCCCACTTCCACACACACAGCATTTTTTCTTTCTGAGAAGCATTGCCTAGATTGTCCTTGCTACAGCTTTAGGACAGGTGGCCAAGCCACTCAGCGGAGTGGGCCTGTTTTGAGAAGCAGGGCAGCTGGGCTGAGGTCCCCCCAACTTCCATCTCCTTCCACATCTGTCATCAGATGCAGAAAGCAGCACTGTCTCCTTTGTTCCACACTGCTGGCTGCAAGGCCTCTGCTGGGCGTCACTTTTACTATCTCCTTTACATTCTGGGCGCCTCTCTGTCATTCTGCCTTCTTTGATGAGGGTACTGAAGTCTTAGGTCAGATAGCCTGTTCAAGGTCACGGCCAACAAGGAGAGGGGCCTAGACTCAGGCTCGGGCCTATCTCAGCCCTGGCTCTGTGCTTCGGATCACAGCACTGTCAGGAGCTCACACTCCACGTCCTATCCCCTGACCTCCTGCCCTGCTTCCCACCCCGACTCCTGAGAAAGGCTGAGCTCCAGCTCCTCCTGGGTGGCTTGGCCGTGACCCAAAGGGGCAGCTGGCCCTGCTGGGCTAAAGGTTCCCCGAGAATCTTGGAGGCCCGAAGTGTTTCTAAGGGGTGAGGCCAGCTGCAGGAAATCGGAATCATCCAATGCGGCCTTGTGTGACCAGGCAGTTTGCCCTGAGGCCAGGACCTGAGTGGCACCTGCCTCCTGCTGGGCATAGCCACACTGTCTTCACAGAGGACGCTGCCCAGGGTTGCTGTGGGCCTGGTGGCATTGCTGTGTCAGGCAGAGTCTTTCCTTGTAATAAGGCCAAGCAGTTAGGGATCCCAGAAGCACAGGGGTGGTCTGGGGAGCCAGGGTCCTGCCAGTGCTGGCCGGTGGGGAGGTGTCAGGAAGCGCCTGACTGCAGCAGCCCTGCCATCCAGGTGGCTCAAGGAGGTCAGCTGCCAGTGACACTGCTGCTTAGGCACTCGGACCTGGGACAAGGCACTTAACCTTCCTAAGCCTTGGCCTCCTCTGTATAACATCCTATACTGGGTTGAGGGGAGATGAGGCCCTGGCTCGCCAGAAGGCTGGCTGTGGGCGGTGGCAGGGGCATGGGGGGCCGAGCCTGAGGCCTCGGGCTGTCCCACAGCGGGAGATGGTGTACTGCCTGGAGCAAGGCCTCATCTACCGCTGCGCCAGCCAGTGTGTGGTGGCCCTGGCCATCTGCAGCGTGGAGATGCCAGACATCATCATCAAAGCATTGCCTGTCTTGGTCGTGAAACTCACGCACATCTCGGCCACAGCCAGCATGGCCATTCCGCTCCTCGAGTTCCTGTCAAGTGAGTATCTGTGGCTCAACGTGTGTGTATTTATATGCACATGTGTGTGTGTGTGGGGGGTGGACCCTTGAATTTGAGGCTGTGCCTTGCCCAGAATAACTCATGTTGGCTTCTCTGACCTCATCTTGGTACCTCTCTTTGGCCACATGTAGGCACACTGTCCTCCCTGGGGCACCTGGACGTGCTACCCTCTGCTGCCTCAGGGCCTTTGTACCTCCTGCCCGTGTACCATGAATGCTTCCCTTCCTGGCCTTCGAGTGGCTGGCTTCTTTCTTCTCACTGTCAGTTTAAATGGCACAGAAGCCTCCCGTAACCTGATGTCAGTCCCTGCACTCAGCCTGGCTCTCAGAGCTCCCTGTTTATTCCCTCAACGCACACACCAGAACTTGGCGGGTTTTGCTCACTCACTCCTTAGATTGTGACTTCCAGGGGCGCAGGATGCCTTACTTGCTGCTTCATTCCCAGTACCCTAGTGTGTGTCTGGCCCTCAGTAGACCCTCAGGTGTGGGGACAGCAGGTGGAGAGCAGGGCCAGCCCTTCTGTAAAGGGCCACATACTGCTGCATATGTTTTTTTGAAAATGTAGAAACCATTCATAGCTCATAGGTCATACAGATGCAAACCACTGGCCAGATTTAGCTTGGGGACCATAGTTTGCCAGCCCTCGAGAGAGAGAACTGAGGCCAAGGGTCAGGGGAAGGTCACGTTTGGGTGGGCTGCGACCTTCACTCCTTTACAGCCCTCTTGGGTCAGGGTGGCTGCACTGGCTTTCAGAAACGCAGAATAGGACCCTAGTGACACCAGCCCCTGCCGCGGCCACGGGCCCGTCTGTCAGGCTAGCCTGGGCTCCCTTACCGGCTGTCTCCTTGTGTCGCAGCTCTGGCCAGGCTGCCTCACCTCTACAGGAACTTCGCCGCAGAGCAGTACGCGAGCGTGTTCGCCATCTCCCTGCCGTATACCAACCCCTCTAAGTAAGTGCTGCCTGTGTCTTCTTCGGGAGGTCCTGCCCCCCGGGTCATGGCCCAGGCCTGCCTGAGGCCTCTGTGCCCTAGAATCAACCTGTGGCCTGTTCTAGAACTTTGATCTGCACATCCAGCTCTTGGCACGTTTCCCTCATGTGCCAGGGTGGAGCTCCAGCTTCCCTTCTCATCACAGGTTCAACCAGTACATTGTGTGCCTGGCCCATCATGTCATAGCCATGTGGTTCATTAGGTGCCGCCTGCCCTTCCGGAAAGATTTTGTTCCTTACATCACTAAGGTAAGCCGGTGGGGGCCGCATCCGTGTGAGGGCTGGGACCTGCTTTGCCATTGGCTGTCGGTGGGGAGCAGGGTGAGGGACCGGGGAGGGAGGTGGGGTGTCGTTGGTGCTGTGCTCGCAGAGCCCAGGGCCTCTCCTGAGCCTGGCCCACTGAGACACGACTTGCTGTGGCGTGTATGGCAGGAGCTGCTGCCTTCGTCCTGGGCCTGCAGCGCGTCCCAGGCTCTGTGTGCCAGGGTGGGGCTGACAGATGCAGAGCAAGGAAGCATGCGGGTGCCTCGAGGGCTAGTTCCCCTTGGCATACAGCTCAGTTATGCTCTACTCCACCAGGGCCTGCGCTCCAATGTCCTCCTGTCTTTTGATGACACCCCTGAGAAGGACAGCTTCAGAGCACGGAGCACCAGTCTCAACGAGAGGCCGAAGAGGTGCGGGACCTGCCGTGGGCGTGCCTCGTGTCGGAGTTGGGGGCAGGCCTGTGAGCTCTGACCTGTGACCAGCATGGTGCATACAGGGCCTGGGGCTGACCGGCTGCCCCCAGGCTACTGAGTGGAAATGGCTGTGGCTAAGGGTGTGTCCCTGTGCTGGTCGCTGGGCACTAAGGTGCCTTGGAGTTGTGAGACAGCCTGTGAAAGCTGCTGATGCCCCACACTCGGCTGGAGAACCCAGTGCTGCTCCTCACTGAGCTGGCTGTTGTGGCATTTAGTGTCACATAGCCTGCGTGCTGGGTCATGGCTGGTCCTGGCCTGCCTGGCGGCGAGTGCAGATGCACTGAGTTGGGCATCAGAGTGCTAGCTGTGGGGCGTCTGGATCTGGGTCTGACTCCTCTGAATGAGCCCAGGGTTGGTGTCAGGGCATCTGTGACTCCTCGGAATCTGAACACCTGGCCTGGATTAGGAGGAGCCCCAGGGCCTGCAGATGCCCTCCCCACGTGGCCCTTGGCCTCTGGTTAGCCCGGCCTTGGGCCAGGGTTGCCCCTTCCTCCAGAGCTCACCCCAGCCCATCCTGATCAGGGGACACGCTCCTTTACCATCACAGCTGCTTTTGCCACATCTGAAAAAGCGCAGTGCGAGGCCTTGTGTTCTTGTTTGCATTTCATTTGAACGGCTGCCCCCTCTCCTGTCCCCTCCCTTCCCACCCAAGCTTTTTTGGCTCTTCCCTAGGTGGGAATACGGCATTTTCCAGAATGACCAGGTCGGTGTGACCTAAAGTCAGAAGCTGTTCTCTCCAGCCCCTGGTGGCTGGGGGCCAGGGGCCTCGAGCTGAGAATTGGCCTCTTTGAGCAGTGACCTTCAGGGTCTCAGCGCCTCCTGGTCCCTGAGCTGGTGGTGGCCTTCTGTGGGGCGGGTGGGACGCCTGGTCAGCACAGCCTGGAATCTGCCGTGCGGCGCGATCCACACACATTTAATTTGCACTAATGGTCTTTGTTTTGGTATCACGTGTCAAACCTTACTTTTTCTTGGTCATGTTTACAAGCTGTATTTTCATGCGTTTTTGTTTTCTGTTTCTTCCCCTGCTAACTGGCCTCTGGCATGGTTTTTGTTCATCTCACCCGCGGGCTCTCCATCCTGACCCTGTGGCCTGTGACCTTTCCTCCTCATCCCTCCAATGGCTTGTTCTCCCCTCCCGGGAGCGGGCTCTCTGGGGCTTGGGCCTTCCTTCCTCACCTGGTAGTTTGAGGATAGCCAGACCCCCCAAACAAGGCTTGAATAACTCTCCACCTGTGAAAGAATTCAAGGAGAGCTCTGCAGCCGATGCCTTCCGGTGCCGCAGCATCAGTGTGTCTGAACATGTGGTCCGCAGGTAGTGGGCTTTGTTGGGGGGGGTGCTCAGACCCTGGAGCTTGTCCCATGAACTGGCGCTGCCAGGCGGGAGCACCCGGGTGGCGGTGCATGGGGCTGCTTGCATGACCTCGTCACCTGCCGGTGCCCTCCCTGGCCGGAGCTGAGTGGCAGCCCTTGGGCCACGGGGGCCTGTCCGGCTGAGCCCAGCCCTCGGTCCAGGGGAGCCTGGTGGTGAGAGGTGGAAAGGTTGCATTCTGTCCCCAAGCCTCGTACGAGCCCGGGCTGGCTGCATGGTGTCCTCAGAGGCCAGCCTGGGTGCCCAAACCAGGGTGACTGCTGTGAGGAAGTCTGGCATTCAGTGGTAACCACCCACAGACCTGTCCCCGGAGGCCAGGGCCTTGGCACGTTAACTCAGTGCCCACGCAGGTCAGGTGGGAACACTCTCTAGGGTTTGGCTTTACGTATCTTCTCGAGTGGACTTTCTTCTTGAGCTATCTTCTAGAAAAGGTCTGCTTTCTGTTGGAGCTGAAAGGGAATGGGGGCTTTGTGTAAGGCAATGGGACGGGGGCAGCCTGTGAGGAGCCAGGCCGGGGAAGCCTGGACGCTGAGGCGTACGGCCTCGGTCACTTCTCCCTGCTGTGTCCAGGTGCAGGTGTGGGCTCTCGGGGGCACTGCTTCATGCTGACCAGGTCAGGCTGCACCGAACGGGGGGGTACCTGTCTCCCCCCTCTGGAAGCCCCTTCAGGCCTCGGTTTGCTACAGCTTGGAGACCCACCTCTTCGCCGATGCCTGGCTTGGGCGCCAGCCTTGGGCTGGCCTCTGCTGAGTGGCATTTGGCTGGGGGAGCGGAATGGTCAGTGAGGCTCCCCTCTCGGTTCTTTTCCAGCACATTCTTTATCATGAGCAAAAGATGGCAAAGGGGCTATTAAATTTGTGTCAGAATTAAACCTGCATAAGTCCCTCCTCCCGGTCACTGGGGTGCGTGTGGAGGCCGGGGGCCCGAGTGTGAGGTTGAAGAACCGCGCACAAACCCTCCCTGTCCCTGACGGGAGGTGGCCCTGCGGGCAGAATGCAATCTTTGTCCGTGTGTCCCGTGGTCTTTGTCTCTGCATGACTAAACTGTTCTGCCATGAAGTCAGCCCCTAACTTTTCTGTGCTTTGGTGAGGGGACATCCCATCTCTCTCTCGTCCCCTGAGCCTCTGCTCCGACAAGCAGGCTTGGGTCTCTCCCTGAGCCCCTGCCCCTCCTCTCTCTGGGATGATGTGTCTACTTGGTTTGCCAAGCTGTGGCTCAACTGGCCACACGCCCTGGCGCGGTCTTTCTGGGGGCAGCCCTCTCAGCACATGCATGCCTCGAGCTTTGGCCCTCGGTGGTAGATGACTTGGCCCCACCCGGTGCCCTGACCTCGCCATGTTCCCTTCCTCCAGCAGGATCCAGACATCCCTCACGAGTGCCAGCTTGGGGTCTGCAGATGAGAACTCAATGGCCCAGGCTGATGACAACTTGAAAAATCTCCACTTGGAGCTCACAGAAACGTGTCTGGACATGATGGCCAGATATGTGTTCTCCAACTTCACAGCGGTCCCCAAGAGGTGCGCCAGTCTCCGGGACTGCGCCAGGGCAGGGCAGGAGGCACAGGGCCCAGCTTGTCTTTTTCTGTGACAGCACTTGGTCACAGCGGTGGCAGCAGGCGCAGCGTGCAGGGCTCCTTCCTGCAGGCCGGCCCTGGGCCTGTGGCTCTGCACCCTGAGGCTCCTGCTGCACCCGGGCCATGGGCCCACCGCATGCCGTGGTCAGGGCCTTTGGAAGTGGAGATGTCCGTCCAGAGCCCTCACCAGGCAGTGTTGGGTGACACTCCTGTGCTTTCAGGTCCCCCGTGGGAGAGTTCCTCCTGGCTGGCGGCAGGACCAAAACCTGGCTGGTTGGGAACAAGCTTGTCACCGTGACAACGAGTGTGGGGACTGGTACCCGGTCACTGCTGGGCCTGGACTCAGGAGAGCTGCAGGGCTGCCCAGAGTTAAGGTGACTGCAGTTTCCGTCCCCTGCCTGCCTGGACTCCACAGTGGCTTTCCTGAGCCCAGGCCTGCGTAGGAAGGTGCCATGCTGGCCTGGAGCTCATGGGACACCTCAGTCACACTCCACATGGACCCTTTTGTCCTTAGCTCCGACCCCAGTGTGCACGTGAGACAGACAAAGGAGGCGCCAGCCAAGCTGGAGTCCCAGGCTGGGCAGCAGGTGTGCCGCGGGGCCCGGGACCGGGTCCGCTCCATGTCTGGTGAGCCTCTGCCCTGCCCCCTCCCTCACGGGTGCCTCTGTGGGTCCCTGTGCTCAGGAAGGCCGCTGGGAGCCAAGGGATGAAGCGGATGCATTTAGACCTGGCCTGGTTCCTGAGTAACTGGGGTGCTGTTTTTCTGAGCCCTCATCACAGCGGGTGGGGGTGTACCTTCTGCACAGCTGTGGCATGGGGCCCTCTTGCTTCTGAGGGTCTGTTCTCAGGGCCAGTGTTTCCTGCGAGCCCTCAGCAGCTCTGGGTCAGCCCAGCTCACCCCTGGAGCTTTTCTCTGCTGCAGCTGGAATGAGCTGTGGTCCAACTGTGGGGCAGATGCTGGGGCTCCTTCCTGCTGCCCTGGGTCCACCGAGGCCGACACCATAAGATGGTCTTGCCCAGGGAGGGCTGAGCTGCCTCTGGGCCTTGGCCTGGGGCTTCTTGGCCAACTGGGCCCTGGGTTGAGCAGCTGGGGGTCTATGTTGATGGCTTTGCACTAGGCAGGTGGTGGTCACCAGCCCTCCTACTCTCCTTCTCAGGGGGCCATGGCCTTCGCGTTGGTGCCCTGGATGCTTCAGCCTCCCACTTCCCAGGTGGCCTCACTTCCCCGGGCCCACAGACCACACCAGCCAGCAAGCCTGAGAAGGCCTCAGCTGGCACCCAGCTCCCAGCGCAGAAGGAGAAGACGAACCTGGCAGCCTATGTGCCCTTGCTGACCCAGGGCTGGGCTGAGATCTTGGTCCGGAGGCCCACAGGTACCGAGGGGATGGCCCTGTGTTCAGCTGTCCTGGGCCTCTGTCACCACATAGTGTGGGACAGGTACCCATAAGGGCTCTGGACACACAGGAGTGAGTGGCAAGCAGAGTGGGCCACAGGAGCATTTGGGAGGTGCCTTGTGAGCTTGTCACCAGAGGTGAATGGTGCAGGGGAGATGCAGGTGGCTGAGTGGGAGAGGGGCTGTGCTAGTGTGCTCGGGCCACCGTGACAAAGCACCATAAACCAGGCGGTTTAAAGCACACATGTGTGTTTCCTCCCCATCCTGGAGGCTGGAGGTCTGAGGTCAGGGTGTCGGCAGGGCTGATTCCTTCTGAGTCCTCTGTCCTTGGCGTGTAGATGGCCATCTCCTCCCTGTGTGTGTCCTCACATGGTGTTCCCTTTGCGTCTATGTCCTAATCACTTGTTGTGGAGACACCAATCATACTGGATGAGGGCCACTCTAATGACCTCATTTTACCTCAATCACCTCTTTAAAGACCCTATTTCCAAATACAGTTACCTTCTGAGGTCCCCGGGCCCAGGGCTTCAACATGTGAATCTTGGGGGACACAAGTCAGCACATAACAGGGATATTTCAGGCAAAAGGAAGGACTTAAGCCAAGGCCCAGGGCTCAAGAGGCACTTCGGGTGTTGCGGGACAAGTGGTAGCAGAGTGCTAAGAGGAGAGGAACCAGGTGTGGGCCCACAGAGGCCTGAGTGCCCTGCTGTGAGGCCGTCAGGGGAGCGGGAGAGGCTCCTCATGCATGTTCTATCCCAGTCCTCCTGGTTCCTGTCAGGGAGAGGGCGAGGGGGAGGAGGAGGCCAGGCAGGAAGGCCCAGGTGGGGCATGACGAGGCGGTCAGGATAAGGTGAGATGCTCAGGATGTGAGAACGCTCACTGAGGAAGGTCGAGTCAAAGCATGGGCCCTGGGCTTTGTGGGCAGGGGGACAGAGCCCAGAAGCCTCCCTGGCTGTGCTTCGCCCAGGTGCCTTTGTGAGGAGGAGTCTGATACTTTGAGATGCCTCCCTGGCCCACAGTGTGGCCCCAAACCTGGCCGAGCCTGGCTTGGGTGCGGGAGCTGACCTGGGGCAGCAGAGTGCTGTGAGCTGAGGGCCCCTTGTGCTCATCACTGAGGCCGGGGACTGCTGGACAGGTGCCCTGACCTAGGGGCCTGGGGGTCTTGTGGGGGAACATCAGGCCAAGGCCAGGGGTGTGCCTTGTGTGGGGCCTGGTCCCCTCCTTGCTGTCACACCCTGGTTGAGCGTGAGGAGCCTTGCAGGCCCCAGGTCCACACTTTTGAGGATGGTGCCCCAGGGGGCTGCCCAGGGAGGGATGGGACGGGGTGGCTGGGTGGATGCATTGGATGTGAGGCCTGAGAGGTGCTGCCACCCCTCCCCAGGGAACACCAGCTGGCTGATGAGCCTGGAGAACCCGCTCAGCCCCTTCTCCTCGGACATCAACAACATGCCTCTGCAGGAGCTCTCCAACGCCCTGATGGCCGCTGAGCGCTTCAAGGAGCGCCGCGACACGGCCCTGTACAAGTCACTGTCAGTGCCAGCAGCTGGCTCAGCCAAGCCTTCCCCACCCCCACGGTCTAACACAGGTGAGCACTGGTCCTGCTCCCACCGGGTGCACACTGTCTGATGGCAGCATGGGTCCCCCCCTTGGCACTGCCAGCCTCGGGCGTTGGGAGGAGGCTGGCCTGTGGGAGGACGCCCGTGCTCTGGACCTGACGTTTGTGAGCAGGAAGCACTCCTGCAGAGGACCCCCTTCTTTGGAGACGCAGTCCCTGTGGAGGGGCAGGCTTGAGGCCCCTCTCAGCTGGCCCCACTCAGGACAGATGCGGCAGAGCTGTGCGAAGCCTCTGCCCTGCGCCCTCCTCAGGTGTCTGCACGCGGGACTCCAGAGGCGGCCACACTTCTGCTTGGGTTTGGGTTTGGATGCACCGAGCACACTGCCTGAGCCTGCCTGCGCGTTCTCGTGCCTCTGCCCTGCTGGGCTGGCGCTGTCCTTCCAGGCCACTCTCTGGCCGTCCCTGTGGCCACAGATGGTGCTTAGAGGCTGAGGACCTCCATTCATGAGGAGGAGGGATGCACTCCCCTCCCCAGATGTCCACTCAGGCAGGTTGGAGAGCCGGGACCTGCGTGCAGCACGACCGCCCCCCCGCCCCCCACCGGTGGCCAGCCACTGCTGGCCCTCCCCTCTCTCTCTCCAGGCTCGGGGTCTGTGCAGGACTAGCGGTGCTGTCCTCTCTGCTCGACCTGTCCGTAGTCTCTCCTTCTGCTGACTGGCCGCTCACGGTTTCCCTGCAGTGGCCTCTTTCTTCTCCCTGTACCAGTCCAGTTGCCAAGGAAAGCTGCACAGGAGCATTTCCTGGGCAGGTATTCATCCGTCTCTGTAAGGAAAGCAGTGTTTGCCGCAGAGCACCGCTCTGCATCATAGATGCTGTTCTCATCGCCCTCATCTGCTCATCCCTCCATGAGCCCGGCTGAGCCTCTCATCGCCCTCCGGGAGCAGGGCCCCGACTCGCATGAGGACGTCTGTGCAGAATGCCTTTGCTTTGCTGGCAGGAACCCCTCTGCCTCGCGCCTTTGTGGCTGAGTTCTGTTCCCAAGCCAGACGGGCCCTCCCAGCCCCTTCTCCAGGCCTGAGGAGGTGACATCAGGCAGCTGAGCTGCGGATGCCCATGGGGGACAGCTCTTGGGGGACAAGTCTGGCCCTGGGGCTCAGCCACGCTGATTTTGCCCTGGCCTCTGATGGTCTCATTGGCTTTGTGAACCCTCACATTGAGCTGCGTCTGCCTTTCATTATGGGCTGGCCGAGGGCCCTGCAGACCAGCCTCTGGCCTGCTGCCCTCAGGCCCTGGCAGGGAGAGTTTGACCTGCGTGGCACTGCGGCTCGCCTCGGTGCCTGCGTGTGGGCAGCAGCCAGTTAGGAAAGGGCAGTATGCAGACGGGTTCTGGCGGGCAGCTAACAGACTACGCGTGTGCAGGGGCTGCGTGCAGGGCAACCGCGGGCTGCGCTAACCCTCGGTTGCTTCTTCTCACCCCCGCCCCGATGCTGGCGCAGGAAATGCTGCTTTGGGGTGTTGTGCCCTCTCCTTAGTGTGCCCGGCTCTGGGTATGGCTTAGACTCAGAAGGCGAGCCTCCACTTTCCAGAACAGGCTCCCAAGTCCGTGTTTGCACACAGGGACTTCTCCCACGTCAGTCTTCCTCGGGTCCAGTCAGGGAGGAACTCTGGCCTCTGTCCCCATCATCGGGGGCTGGTCTGGGCATGGTCCTCCCCCTGAACGGAGGCCCGGTGTCAGGCAGGGGCTCCTTTCTCACCGGGGTCTGTCTTGCCCTTGCTTAGCTACCTTGCTGGAGGAGCAGAGGTGGCTTCTGTGGACACTGGGATGGGCGGGTGGGGATTAGAGGAGCCAGATGCCCCCTCGTCCCAACCTCCAGGAGCCTGTGTAGGAGCCACTGTGTCAGGGCTCACACCCGGGCCCCCAGAGCCCCCTCCTCCAGTGGGCCCGGCAGGTGGGGCGGCTTAGAGCCACAGGCTAGGAGAGCCTTAGGGGAGGCTCTGTGGGGAGCCGCCGCTCCCTCTCCTGGGGGAGAGGCCGGTGCCTCTGAGGTCATGTGAGCTCCCAGAGGCCGGGTCATCACCCAGCAGCCCCGTCTGTCCTCCCAGACTCTGCGGTGGTTCTGGAGGAGGGAAGTCCAGGCGAGGCTAATGTGCCAGTGGAACCCGCCGACTTAGAGGACTTCGAGGCAACACTCGGCACAGACAGGCGCTGTCCGCGCACTGAAGCTTACAGCAGGGTGAGTGCAGCAAGAGCGAGAGCCAGCCCGAGGGGCCCTGTGGGTGCTGCCACTGGTAGGGGGAGGAGGGGTGCGGCTAGACGAGAGGGAAGGGCTGAGTCAGGCAGAGGGGCAGGCTTTGTGGAACAGTGCTGGCTTGTTCTGAACTTGGGCAAGTCTTTTGCTCCCTCTTTTCATCTGAAAAATGGCTGGATGTTCTTCCAAGTCCTTCTTGCGCAGACGTTCTGGGGTTTCCCAGTGATCCCTCTAGGGTAGCTCCCCAGCTCTGGCATCCTCTGGTTTCTGGGGCGCTTGGCTCCTCTGCTCAGAGTGGGGCACAGGCGGGTGCTGTCCTGAGTGAGATGGGGTCGTCAGCTTGGTGTTGGGTGGCTCTCTGGCCCTGGGCTGGAGGACAGGTGGGGCCTCATCACCTCCAGGTAAACCCAGCTGGGCTCAGCGGCGCCTCCTCATGAAGGTTCTTTTTGGATACGTTCTTTCCAGTCGTCTTCAACCTCCAGCCAGGAGGAGAAGTCATTCCGTGGAGAGGAGTTGGCTGTTGGGGGGATCCCCATCGAGCGGGCCGTCTCCTCTGAGGGAGCCCGGCCCTCTGTGGACCTCTCCTTCCAGCCCTCACAGCCCCTAAGCAAGTCCAGCTCCTCACCTGAACTGCAGACCCTGCAGGACATCCTTGGGGACCCTGGGGACAAGGCTGACGTTGGCCGGCTGAGCCCCGAGGTCAAGGCCCGGTCACAGTCTGGGATCCTGGATGGGGAAGGCGCTGCTTGGTCAGCCCCAGGCGAAGAGAGCCAGGGCCAGAGCCCTGCTCAGCCCGAGAGTCCCTTGCCTTCCAGCTGCCCCCGCTCCCCCAGTGGCCTGCGGCCCCGAGGCTACACCATCTCTGATTCAGCCCCTTCACGCAGGGGCAAGAGGGTGGAGAGGGAAGCCTTCAAGAGCAGAGCTGGGGCCTCTAATACTGAGAAGGTGCCGGGCATCAACCCCAGGTGAGCCTTGCCCTCCCGGGCTAGAGCTGGATGCTCCGCGCGGGGACATGGCGCCTTAGCCATCTGGGCAGAGCAGGCTGGAGTGCACGTCCATGTGTCCTCTGCCCTGTGGCTCTTCGGGGCCATAGGAGGGGGCACTTCCTTCAGGGAGGGTCTAAGGCCCTGCTTCTCCCCACGTGGGCTGTGACCACACTGGCCATTTCCCTGAGCTGGGGCCTATGGCTCCAAGCCCAGCCCTCATCCTCTCTCCTTCTGCAGCTTCGTGTTCCTGCAGCTCTACCATTCGCCTTTCTTCGGCGACGAGTCCAACAAGCCAATCCTTTTGCCTAACGAGGTAGCATGCCTTCTCTCCCCTGCAGGAGCCCCCTGGAGCTTGGGGGGTGGGCACAGCGGGATGCCCTGGCTCTGGGCAGTAGTGGCTGTAGCCCAGGCTTGCAGAGGGCTCCAGCCTCAGCTCCTGGTGGCAGCCTGCGTAGTCTACCGGGGAAAGGAGAGCCCTCCCCCGACAGGCATCTGGTGGGGACTGGTTGGGCAGGGCTGGTGGCAGAGGACAGCCTCCACCCTGGGCTCAGAGCGCTCTGTGGCCACAGTCCTTCGAGCGATCGGTGCAGCTCCTTGACCAGATCCCGTCCTACGACACACACAAGATTGCCGTCCTGTACGTGGGAGAAGGCCAGGTGAGGCTACTGGGCTGGCAGGGGCCACCTGGCGGTGGGGCAGAGCTGGGTGGCCTCCTTGCCTGGGGCGGGGGTTGGGGCCTGGGCCCTCATCCTCCACAGAGCTCAACCGCTGCAGGAGCTACTGGAGCATCCAGTGCTCATTGAGCTCTGTGCCAGGGACATGGGAAAGAGAAAGACAGATCAGTGTGTGAGCACATGGTTTACCAGAGAGTGCTGAGGACCATGGTGAAAGTGGCAGGTCCAAGATTGTGCAGGTGTGAGCAGAGTACTGTTCACATCGGTGATCCAAGGGACGTGACACTGAGCAGCGATGTGAAGGCAGTGAGGGAGATGAGTGTGCGTGCAGGTGTGTGGGGGAGCGTCCTATGCAGGAACAGTAGATGCAGAGGCCCTGGGGTGGGGCACACATGTGCTCAAGGGCAGCGCAGAGAACACTGGGCAGGGGATAAGAGGCGAGGGCGGGGAAATAATGGGGGGCGGTGCAATAATGGGGGGCGGTGCTGATTGTGGACAGAGGCCGCTGGAAGACTGCGCTTTCATTCCCAGTGAGGTGGGAGGGCTGCTGTGTGAAGTGGTGGAAGTTGGGCGGGGATGGTCCCAGTGAGAGAGGAGCAGGATTGAGGAGAGGGGCTTCGGTGCTGAGGAATGCTAGGGTTCTGGGTGCATTCTGAAGATGGAGCTGACCAAATGTGCTGGTGGACTAAGAGCGAGAGAGAGGGGAGGTCAAGGATGACGCACCTGGGCAACTGCTGGGATGGAGGTGCCTTGTGCTGAGTCGGGGTGGGTGGCAGAAGTGTGGCCCTCGGGGCCTTGAAGAACAGTGCCTGAGGGGGGGCAGGGTGTGGCTAGGGGGTGGCAGCCTGGGAGTAGATGCCACCATGCTCCTCCTCTCCCCCACAGAGCACCAGTGAGCTCGCCATCCTGTCCAATGAGCACGGCTCCTACAGGTACACGGAATTCCTGACAGGCCTGGGCAAGCTCATCGAGCTCAAGGACTGCCAGCCAGATAAGGTGTACCTGGGCGGCCTGGATGTGTGTGGCGAGGATGGCCAGTTCACCTACTGCTGGCACGACGACATCATGCAAGGTGCAGGTCTTCTCGTGGCACGTGCCCTCCCCCATTCCTATTGGCCCACCCCTGGGGGAGCAGCAGAGGTGTCCAACGGCCTGAGTTCACCAGCCTGGGCATCGAGGTTGTGGTTGAGCGGGCAGCTCTGCTTCCGGAAGCTGTGCCCTCAGAGAGAGGAGCCAAGTGCCGTCGGCTGGGGGCCAGAGGACACGGCTCCTGCAGGCCCTTGAGCCTCTGGGGAAACCAAGAGGTGCTCCTGACCGGAGGCTCAGGGGGTCTTGCCCGCTGCCACCTGACCTCGGCTCCACAGACGCTGCCCGAGACGCCCTTGCTGGCACCCCTCCTGGGCCGTGCCCAGCCCTGCTCAGCGTGGCCTTGCTCTGCCTTGCAGCCGTCTTCCACATCGCCACCCTGATGCCCACCAAGGACGTGGACAAGCACCGTTGCGACAAGAAGCGCCACCTGGGCAATGATTTCGTGTCCATTGTCTACAACGACTCTGGCGAGGACTTCAAGCTGGGCACCATCAAAGTGAGCAAGGGGCTCTCAGGGTGGGCAGCTGTGGGTCTGGGCCTCCCAGGCCCTTGGCTGGAGGCCGCGTCTCTCTGGGGAAGCACCCACTTGTGCATGTTGAGTGGAGGCAGCAAGTGTCATCAGGGTGTGTGGTGACCAGCGGGAGTGCTGACCCACTCCAGTGTCCCCCCCTGAGCCTGTCCCCTCCTCTGCAACGAGGACAATGACAGCCCCACCTGCACCGTGGTCTTGGTGAGAAATGACTGGCTTAATGTGCATGTGCGCTTAGCAGGCCGTGTAGCAGGTGCCTCGTGTCTGCTCCTAGCGTCTCCGAGCCTCCTCCCGCTCCCTCCCTCATATCATATCGCACAGCGGTTTGGGTGACCATGTCTAGACGAGGACGCTGGGGCTGGAGGTCCCATGGGAAGGAGGCCAGCCCAGTCCAGGCACTGTCATGGGTGGTGGTGGGAAGATAGCTGAGGCCAGGCAGGGCGGGAGCCCAGCGCAGCTCGGGAGCTGAGGTGCCGGTGCGAGAGGTGTTTGGTTTATTGTAAACATGATAGGAGGCCTCGGAGGAGGTCACTGAACAGACCCCCAGGCTGGCAGAGGATCGCAGTGAGCAGGGGTGCCTGCGGGAGGCTGGGGGGTGCACGTGGACAGTCCACCAGGAGGAAACCGGGGCGGCCTGAGGTGTGGGTGCTCACGTGCTGTCACGGTGGGGTGAACTCGGACGCGGACGTGCGGGCTGGAGAGGCACTGGGGAGTGGTCAGCGCATGGAGGGCAGAGCTGCGGGCTGGGAACCTGGTGCTGCTCTCAGTTGACGCAGAGGTGGTGTCAGCTGGGTGGCAACAGGAACCCTGGGCAGCGTGAGGGGTCTGTGGGGCTGTGTGCCTATTTGGGGTCCTGACTATGAACTTAAACTTCGGCAGATTCAGGTGTTGGGATCCAGGTGCAGGTTAGGTTTAGGAACTGGTGGTTGCAGGCAGACGCAGTGGCAGCTGATCCCAGGGCTGGATGAGCAGGAAGTGTGAGTGCATAACCATGCAGAGTGTAGGCTGCTTGTTGAGTTAGCGAGTGGCTCCCACTGCTAAGCCCACTGTCCTCCGAAGTGAGCAAGTGGCAGAAAGTGACCGTTGGTGCCAGGCTGACCCCTGCTTTTGTCCATGCAGGGCCAGTTCAACTTTGTCCATGTGATTATCACCCCCCTGGACTACGAGTGCAACCTGGTGTCGCTGCAGTGCAGGAAAGGTGAGGCCCAGGGCTGGGCGGGGAGGCCCACAGGGCCCTGAGCCCTGTGTGAGCGCTGTGTCTCCCCAGACATGGAGGGCCTCGTGGATACCAGCGTGGCCAAGATCGTGTCTGACCGCAACCTCCCTTTTGTGGCCCGCCAGATGGCCCTGCATGCAAATGTGAGCAGAGGCAACATGGGGGGTGGGGGGAGGACAGAGGCCCACAGGGGCCACCCCTGGAGGGCTTACCACTCTGCCCTCCCTGCCCAGATGGCCTCGCAGGTACACCACAGCCGCTCCAACCCCACTGACATCTATCCCTCCAAGTGGATTGCCAGGCTCCGCCACATCAAGCGGCTCCGCCACCGGGTAGGATGGGCCATGGGCACAAGGGGGGCTCCTTCAGAGATGTGATGGCCAACCAGGGTAGGTGTGGCATCCAGCTCGGGGAGAGCATGCTGTTGAAATTGCCCCCTCCCTCAGATCCGGGAGGAAGCCCAGTACTCGAACTCCAGCCTGACCCTGATGCAGACGCACCCTCCGGGCCACGCCAAAGCCCCAGCACAGGCTCCAGCCGAGCCCATGCCCACCTACGAGACGGGCCAGCGGAAGCGCCTCATCTCTTCCGTGGACGACTTCACAGAGTTTGTGTGAGGCTGTGCCTGGAACAGCACCAGGTCCTGTTGGGGCTCCCTGTGGCTGTCAAACCCTCCCTGGCCCCCGCAAGGTGCCAAGCAGTATTTATTTGTTCAAATAAAGTGGTGGTGCAGCCCAAGCCTGCTGCTGTGCCCACGGCCCTCGGACACAGACACAGGGAGCAGTCAGCCAACTCGTTTATTTGACTTCGTCTGGTGGGGGTGGGGAGGGATGAAGGCTGTAGCTTCGGCCATGCCCATACAAGTGGGCTGGGGGCCTGCCGGGCTGTGGTCAGGGCCTTGCCCTTCGGGAAAGCCTCACACACGTGTTCTCATGTACACGGTCACACTCACTGCCCCAGCCCTGGGAGCCAGCTCCTGGGGAGGGGTCTTCCCCCTAACCACCCTGGGGTCCTCTGCCACACACGAGTCCTGCTCCTCACCCAGACCTGATGCCAGCAGGCCCGGGCTCCTTCTCGAGGCCTAGCCTTGGGTGAAGCAGGAGAACAAGGCCATGGCGGTGACAGAAGTGCCTGCGGGCGCTGTGCCCCTTCAGACCTCCCAGCCCAGCCCCAGCCCAAACCTGGACTCGGATCTGAGAGGCAGCCTGCAGGCAGGTGTCTGGGGAGGGAGGCCAGCTCTGCAGCCCCAGTTCCCCCTTGGCGCGGGCATGGGGCCACTTCAGCCACCAGGCCCCTCGGCCCTGGTGAAAAAGCGACGTACAAAAATAGATACATCTGAACCCCGTATAAATTACTGACGGTAGACACACAGATGGCAGCTGGAGGCGAGTGCACTCAGCAGGGGACAGGAGAGGTAATAATTTAGGGGCAGAATAATGGGAGGTGCAGGTCCCTCCCTGTAGCTTGGATCCTTAGCAAGAGAGAGATGTCTGCCCAGGAGGTGGGGCCGGGCACAGCCCGCTGTACCTGAGGACTCGGGAAATAAATTAGCATCTCAGAGGCTGGGCACTCAGTCCAATACTGCTGTGTCCTCCCCAGGGAGCCGGGGAGGGGATCCTGGGTCCTGGCTGGCCTCGTGGCCTCTTTAAAGTGCTGAAGCCCACAGAGAGACACAGACAAGTGCTGCCCATCTCTGGGGGACCTGCGTGCAGCTGCTCTGCCCGGCCTGAGCCCTTGAGAGCAGCAGAAGGTAATACTGAGCGGTGTCTGCTCCAGCTCCAAGGGGCCAGAGTAAAGCCACAGGCCCGCCCCAGAGAAGGGGCATGAGCCCAGGTCCCCTGGAGCTAAGGGATGCTGGGGTGGACCTTGTTTTTGGCCCGCAGGGATGCCCTGTTAGGACCTGTAGCCAAGCCAATGCCTCGACTGGCCCGGGCAAGGCGGCTGGGCAGGGGTGGCTGCAGGACTGGGGAGGGGCCAGGAGGCAGCGAGGCTAGGGGCCCACCGCTCCTGCGGCCCTGCAAGCTCTGCAGCCGCCGCTCCAGCTGGTAGACATCCTCTGTGGCCTCGTTGAGTCGGTCAAACTGGGCAAGCAGGGCCTCGAACACAGCATGGAGGCGGGAGGGCTCGGGCTCCGGCTCCCCTCGGGGCCCCAATCGACCCAGGCCCACGCTTAGCCCATCCAGCTGGCTGGAAGAGGTGGAGGGGCGTGAGGCATCGGAGCCACCGCTGGGTGGGGGCACGTCCGGGGTCGACTTGGAGCCCCTGGATGAGCGGGAGGGCAGTGGCTCCATCCCTTCAAAGCGGACTTTGTGGCGGAACTGGGGGCGGCACAGGGGCTCAGTCAGTCCGGCTGCACCCTGGGCTCACCTGAGCCCAGGGCGTGTCCCTCTCCCCCCCACTGGGCCGTACCCACCTCCTTGACCTTGCTAAAGCCCATCCAGAGGCGCAGCCTGCGCAAGAACAGTTCCACCATCTCGTAGTCCTGCGGCTCCCAGGCGGGGCGGTAGAGCTCGCCTCGCAGAGCGTGGTACCGCCACCTCAGAAGGATGGCTCCCAGCCTCAGGGCACCCCATAGCCGCAGGGCCCAGAGTCCTGCACACAGCAGGGGGGACAGGCGCCAGGACTCGGCAGGGCACAGGGCGGGGCCCCCAGGCCCAGGACACAACACCAAGAGGGCCTGGGCGGTGCTCCGAAGCGAGTCCACGCAGGAGGAGACCAGCTGCGGGGAAGGTGGTACAGTGAGGGGTGCGACCCGGGCTAAGCCGCCCTCCGACGGCCCCACAGTCACTTACCAGAACGGTGAGCTGGACGTAGGCCACGGCCAGTGCCACCAGGCCTAAGGCTGCCCCCACCATCTCCGGCCCGGCCCGGCACAGCGTCTTCCCGAATACCGACCACTGGCGCACGAAGCGCAGCTGTTGGGCGGCCTGTGGGCAACAGGCGTCAGCCGACCCACCCCCGGCCGCCCGCCCGCCCGCTGGCCCGCCCGCCGGCCCAGCCCTCCTCACCTTGACCAAGAGCAGGAAGAGCAGCGATGCAGCCAGCCCTCGGGCTGCAGCGCTCAGCTGCGCCACCTGCTCGAAGCTGGTGAAGCGGCGCGGGCGGCGGCGCACGAAGCGGGTCCACTGGCGGTCGGCGGCGCCCAGCTGGGCCAGACGCACGAGCGCTGCAGCCGCCGTCAGCGCCACCAGCAGCCACCGCGCCCAGGCCCCGGGCCGCGCTGCGCGTACGCGCCCCTCCCTGCGCCAGGCGCGCGCCTCGACCACAGCGAAGTGCAGCGCGAACAGCAGCAGGCTCACCTGCGGGCCGGGGCGGGGTCAAGGAAGGACGTAGGCGGAGGGGCGAGGCGGCCAGGGGTGCGCGGGGCCAGGGCGGAACCACGTGGGGGCGGGGGCAGTCAGAGGAGGGCGTGGCAGCCGGAATGGGCGGGGCAGGCGCGGCGCCGCGCTGGGGCGGGGCAGTCAGAGGTGGGCGGGGCAACGCGGAGTGGGCGGGGCAGTCAGAGGTGGGCGGGGCAGCCAGGAGTGGGCGTGGCTTGGCGTGGCGCGGCGAGGCAGCCCGGGGCGGCAGGGCGGGCCGGGACCTACCGAGGTGAGCAGCGGGAGCGAGAGGCCGGCGCTCAGGCGCCGCAGCGCGAAGGGGTGGACGCTGAGGGCGGCCACGGCGTGTCCGGCGGCGGGGAACTCGAGGCGCAGCGTGATGGCGGCATGCAGCCCCACGGCCGGGCTGTAGCGCGTGAGCTCCACGAACACGGCGCGGCTCCTGCGTGGAGGGCACGGGGAAGCGGGGAGTGCGCCTTCACGGAGGAAGGGGCGGGAGCTGCGCGGGCTGGGAGGACGGGAGGCCGCGGCGTGGTGAGGAGTGAGTGAGCCTCGTTAGACCACTTCGCGGAATGATCCGGAGCGGCAAAGCTGGGGGTGGGTGTGAACTGTGACCACTGCCGAGAGGGGTCGCCGAGGGCCGGTGTGACTGATGTGCATGTGGCCGGGAGGGGACTGAGCGCCCACCTGTTGTCGATCCAGTTGTGCAGCTGCAGGAAGCCCAGCTGCGCGCGGCTCTCCTCCAGGCTCAGCCCCAGCTCCTGCACGTAGCCCCCGCTGTCGTACACGGCGCACGAGCCCCAGTACCAGACGCTGCAGGTGAGGGGACACTGACAGCCAGCCCAGCAGGAACCAGGGCGCCTCTGGAGAACTCCCCTCTCCCTGCCTCCCTAGAACCCTGGGCCCCCTGTGCTCACCCCAGCAGGTCAGGCACCGAGTAGGCCCACGTCTCAGAGCCATTGTGGGCAACAGTCCCCCAGCCAATGCCGTAGTCACCGGTGCTGAAGCCGCCTGAGGCTGCTGAGCACAGATGTGCCCCTGAGCCAGGAGGGTCCGGGCAGAGGGCTGAAAGCAGAGGGGCCAGGAATAAGCACCACCATCCCAGGAGCACCTGGGCCGGGCTCTACACATTCTCACCAAATGCTCCCAGAACCCAGAAGATAGATGTCATTGTCTCACAGATAAGGAAACCGAGGCAGAGAGAGAGCAAAGGTTACACAGCTAGCAAACTGGAACCAGAACCCAGCCAAAGGCTTCTTTGGAAAAGAGCGGGATAAGCACCAGAGCGCCCCTCCCCAGCTTACCTTCCTGCAGCCGCACCTGCCGCAGTCGAGGGGGCCCCAGCTCTGGGCTGGACTGGTTCCCGTGGATGTAGGGCAGCAGCACGTGGAACATCCACGGCCAGAACTCCTCAGACCTGCCCACACCAGACAAAGTCACATGCTCCACCTCTGAGCTCACCGCGCCCAGGGGGCGTCAGTGCCCACAAAGAGCACTGCTACCACAGCCCCAGCCCAGCCCACGGGGGCGAGGCAAGACTCGGGTGCCTCAGCCGCCGCCTACTGACATCTGGGGGCAGACAACTCTTTTCTCAGGCTGTCCTGGGCACTAGAATGTTCAGCGGTATCTCTGGTCTCTACACATTGCCAGCAGCACCCACTCCACTTACAGTGACCAAAAATGTATGGAGAGGCTTCCCAGTGTCCCCTGGGGGCTGGGTGGGACCAAAGGCAGGATCAAGGTGGGCCCAGGTTGGCATCAGCACTGCCCTGGCCCAGCAGACAGATGTGTGCATGTGTAGAGGGGCATCCATACCGAGTGATGGCCAGGAAGGCCTGGCTGTCCAGCTCCTGCTTGATGGCACTCTGCAGGCGGTAGGCGTGGCTGTGGCATGAGGCATCCCCATAGTTGGCCAGCAGCGTCACCAGCAGGAAAAGCATGTATACCAGGAGGCTCTGGGGGGCAGGAACGGCCCTGGGGTGAGCCAGTATCGCCTGGCCCATCATAACAGAACAGGACTTCCGGACAACTGGGCAGCAAACTGCCCACGGCCAAGGTGCCTGGCGCTAAGGGAGGGCAGCACAGACACCTTAGGGCCAGTGTTCTGCTTGGGGGCTTCACGCAGTCCACCGAAGGCCAAGGAAGCCAGGCCCAGGGCGCTGTGAGGCCAGGCAGGAGTGGCATTTGAGCTGGGCATGAGAAGGGGCACAGCAAGGAGTAGGGCAGTAGGAATTGGGGTGATGGGAGGGAGCTGGGGCAGGGGCTGCAGCGGGGAGGGCCTTCCGGGGTCAGGAAGGGGTGTGTGTGAGGTGTGTGAGGAAGGTGGGACCTCTAGGAAGATGCTGCACTGGCCAGGAGTCAGGAGACGGAGGGGAGGCGCTGGCCGCTGCCTGAGCTCACCCTTAGCATCCTGTGCAGCCTCTTGACCTTTCGGGCCTCCTCCTTTGCCAGGAAGAGTGCGAAGCCGTGGGGGGGCCGCACACGGGGCACACGCTCACTCACGGGTGTCACGGCTGGGCTTTCCACCAGGGTGTCATCCTCATCAGGGTGCAGCCGCTTGGCCACCAGTGAGAAATACAGGGCTTCCAGCAGGACCTGGACCAGGGGTGGCATCAGAGGGGCCTGAGAGTGCCAGAGACTGGCAGCCTGGCCCCCCTGCATCCCACTCACCTTGAGTGGCTCCCAGCCGAGGAATGAAGCCAGGAAACTAGAGCTGCTTGAGAGAAGCCACATGACACTCACGCCAGGGGGGAAGGTGGCACCAACCCATCCCGAGACCCCCACAGCCACAACCACCAGGAGCAGGCTGAGTCCGTGGGCCAGAGGCGCACACCAGGCCGGCAGCAGTCGCTTCCGCAGACCCTCCACCAGCCCTGGGGAAAGACAGACAGGTGACCAGTGGCCCAGAAGGAGGGGCAGGGACGGGCGTCCTGGGGACACACAAGCGCACCTGTCCTAGAGAGCTTTGCCCATTGGGGCTGTTCCCAGGTCAGGCCCGGGCTGGGCAGCCCCCTCTCCCCCAGCCTCTGCAGCATCAACGCCTCAGTCCTCTCCCCAGGAGCGCTGGACCTGAAGCACAGGAGAGGGAAGCGACCAGCACTCACTCCTCAGCCCACACGCTGTCCTGAGGGTGTGCTGTGCAGCCCAGCTCATCTGTGCAGGGCCCCCCCATCTGTGGAGAGAGAGGACACTGCCCCAAACCAGGGTGGATGTGGTGCTGGGGCTCAGACCACTACCAGTAGCTCCAGGGAGGGGCCCCAACACCCACACTGCTCCTCAGACCAGGAAGTCTCTGTTCCTCTCCCCCTCACTTCCTGCTCTCTCCATCACAAAGTCCTCGCCCCACATCTCTGTGACCTGTTCCATCCCTGTCCTGTCCAGCCTCCACTCCAGCGGCCATCGCCTCTCACAGTGCGACTCTGGCAGCCTCCAGCCTCATCCCCCTGCCTGCTCTTCATGCCAGGAAACTATGACTAGGTCTGAAGTCATACCCACAAGCACTCCCTGTGCCTCACAGCTTTCCCCATGTCCCCTCACGCACACACGTTATGCATGCATGCAGTTACGCGGGCACACACGTTACACAAAGGACCATGCTCTGATGCAGTTGTATAACCTCAGACTAACTTCCAGACAAGGAAATGTGTGTATGTCTTTCAAATTCCAAGAGTACACAGCGCTCTGTACAGCCCAGACATGTGCTTGTCTCTCACGGTGCCACCAAGCCTCCGGCTCCAGAGCTGCTCCAAAGAAAGGGGAGCTGCAGGAGCCAGAGGAAACAAGCAGGGAGAAGGCCGAGAGGGAAGCAAGCCAAGGACAGGCACCGCTGAGGAGGGGTCCTGCCTGCGCGGCTGCGCCCTCATCACGTCCACTGATGACGACAGCGCAGACCGCAGCGTGTGCCCGCCGCTGGGCCGCCTTCGCTGGGCCTGGTTTGTGCATCTGCTGGAGAATAAAGGCACCACCACTTATGGAGGTCGGAGATCACAGGTACGAGAGCAAATGAATGCATATTTTTTCTCGAAATTGGCTTTTCTGATTATAAAAGTAGCGTAAGCAATCACTAGGAAGTAGGGTAATGATACATCGAGAAGGGAGATTTCATATCAGCATGTCCATCACGTGAGGAACAGCAGTTACTGGTTATCTGCAGTCTCCCATGTGTGCGTGTGTTTACCTTTTACACGTGGATGTAAACATGCCGTATTAGGATCACATGGAAGACACAGCACAGAAGACAGACTTTTACACTGGACTCTAGGGTGCATGAGCGCAAAGGCTGTGAGTGCACAGTGCTCACTGATTCCTTCAGTCTCTCAACATGGGTGCTGAGCCCCTGCTCAATGCCAGGCCCTGTTCTAGGCTCTGAGTAAAGGGAACAGCCCGTGCACTTGTAATGTGTCCGTGCTGGGGGGACAGCAGATGACAAGCATGAACAAAGCAACGTGCAGGAAGCAGAAGACAGGGAGACTGAGGCCTGTGTGCACGTGCGTGGGCCCCGTTGCCACCCTTACTGTTTATATAAGGCAGGCGGGAGGGCTCGGATTAGGCAGCATTTCACTGGAGACCTGAAGGACGTGTCTTGGGGAGGAACACTGGGCAGAGGGAGCAGCAGAAATGAAAGACAAGGTGGAGGAGTGAGGAGGCTGCCGCCCAAGGGAAGTGGGTGGCAGAGGGAGGGTGGGGTTGGACTGGTGGAGCAGTGTAAGGAGTGCGCCCAGTGCGGTGGGCCGCCTCCAAGATAGCCCCAATGACACTTCCCTCCTGGCATCACACTCCTGCAGAGTCCCTTCCCACAGTGTAACCAAGACGATATTTGTGGAAATGACAGTGTGTGGCTAAGAGGGCTGGGCCATAAAGGACACTGTGACTTCTGCCTTGCTCTCTTGGACCAGTCACTCTGGGGACAGCAGGTGTCAAGTTGTGAGGATGCTCAAACAGCCCAGTGGTGAGGTCCAGATAGGGAGGAGCAGAGAGGTCCCACCAGCAGCCAGTGCCAATGTGCCTGCCACCTGAGTTGTAAGCACTGAGTTTTGGGATAACCCCTTATGCAGGGATAGCTAACCAGTGCCCCAGGAGGACAGGACAGCACCTGCCGCAGGGAGCAGGCTCTCTCCAGCCCAGAACAGACTCCGCTGAGCTGGCCCTGAATGTTCGAGGCAGAAGATGACATCTGAATGGAAGGTGCAAGGACAGGTGCAGAGAAGGGTCAGACTCTGGATATGAAAAGTAGCTGAAAGAATCTGAAGGCTTTTGTGTGAGGAAGGAGACAGAAAGAGAGGAATCAGGGGCCAGCCTGGTGGCATAGTGGTTAGTGTGGTTCACACACTCCACTTCATTAGCCCGGGGTTTGGATATTCGGATCCTGGGCATGGACCTGCACACCACTCATCAGGCCATGCTGTGGCGGCGTCCCACATACAAAATAGAGGAAGATTGGCACAGATGTTAGTTCAGGGCCAATCTTATTCACCTAAAAAAGAAAGAGAAGAATGAATCCAAGGCTTTTGTCTTGATCAGTGAGAGTGCACTTGCCCTTCTCTGAGACAGGGGTGGCAGGGGAGGGGAAACCATGCACCTCTGTTGCTGTCCAGTCTGCGCAGCGCACTCAACACACACAAGGAGAAGCTGGCGAGCAGGCCATGAGACATCTGAACCTGGGCTTCAGGAAGGGCTCTGGGCTGGAGATGTGTGGGGGTGGTCATCCTACTCCGGGACTTCCCTACATTACAGATTTTTTTAACCGATTGCCAATTTCTTTCTTTTTCTTTTTTAAAGATTTTATTTTTCCTTTTTCTCCCCAAAGCCCCCCAGTACATAGTTGCATATTTTTAGCTGTGGGTCCTTCTAGTTGTGGCATGTGGGACACCACCTCAGCAAGCCTTGATGAGTGGTGCCATGTTTGTGCCCAGGATCCGAACCAGTGAAACCCTGGGCCGCTGAAGCAGAGCGCGCGAACTTAACCACTCAGCCACGGGGCCGGCCCCCCAATTGCCAATTTCTTCATAAAAATGCCATCACGTCAAGGTTAACTCTGTAAAGCGATTTGAGACACTTTCCCCTTTTCTCTGTGTTCTGGGACAGTTCACGTATCTCAGTAGTTTTTGGTTGTTTGAAAATTAGGAGAGTTAAAAGGAATGGAAACGTGGATGTTCACATAGAGAGGAGAGGAAGAGAACGAGTCATTCTATAGGAACCGTGTTACCAGACTGGAAACCAGCCAAGAAATTGAGAACTTCTGAAAAACACAAAATCAGAATAGTCTCAAAAGAAAAAATGGGATGTTTAAAAACCTGCCAGTGATTCCTCATCACGGCCAGGCCCTGCCAGCTCCACATTGGTTGCCTTTCTGCTCCTCAAATGTCCTTCATTCCTGCCACCCTAAAGGGAAAGTTCACTGTGCCCCGGACGACCCCACGAAGTCCTTTCAACAGATGAGGGGCTCAGAGGTCAGACAACGTCGCCCCAGCCCCACACAGGGGGACAAGGGCCGGAGAGCACGAGGCCACTCCCAGGCGGGGAGAGGGCTTCATGGCCTGGGCTCCCCACCGCCCCCACCCCCAGCAGCCAGGCACTCACAGGCCAGTGAGCAGATCCGTTTCCACTTGAGTGTCCTGGGTAGGGGCCAGGCTGCTGGTCCCTTCAGCCAGGATCTGCCGGATCAGGTCTTCATCTAGAGGGAGCAGAACGTGTCGGGGGGGCATGGGCTCCTCCCACCCCGAGCCTTGGAGCCTTCCCAGGGGACCTGGGGGTACACCCTCCCCGCCTCTGCTCACCTGAAGCTGAGAAATATTTGGCAGGTGAGGAGGGGCTGACCAGGGAGAGAGCGTCCTCCTCAGGGCCCAGCATGCGGCCCATCCGGCCCCGCGCCAGCCGCTGCAGGGTGCTGCCCACGATGGATGGGTCACTCAGCAAGTCTGGCCAACTGAGCGTGCCTTCGCTGGATGGCCAGCACACCAGGCTATAGGTGACACAGGTCAGCAAGGGGAGCCCAGGGGGACACGTCTGCATATGTACCCCAAGACCAGTCACACATGGACACACAGGGCTTCTGATCCAGCACACCCCCCAGACAGTGTGTGACAACATACAGGGCCAGCAAACATCAGATGAGGACACACAACAAGGTACATGCAGCACGGATACCCATACCTCGGCACACTCAAGGTGTGGCTGACCTACGCCAAGGCTCACATTTTCTCTAGGGACCCTCACCTTTTAGAATCATCCAGAAATAAGTCACTTTTTATTTGTCCAGCAAAGGCCTGTTGGGAATTGCAGAGAGAGCCTCACACTCTGGGCTGCCCAGAGGCAGCAGGACCCCCTAGCCCAGGCAGGGCCCCGGAGGAGCCCCCACCTCAGCACGGAGCCCTGGGAAGGTGAGGAAGGAGCTGTCTAGCACGGACGAGTCCAGGTAACTGTCGATGTCCAGTGCCTGCTGCCCCACGGGGGTGGAGCTCGCGCCCCCAGCCACCTGCAGGAGAGGCGGGCAGTCAGCAAGGGGCAGCTCTGGCTCCTGCTCTGGGGAGACATGCTACCTCAGCCAGAGCAGCCAGAGTCTAGACTAGTGCTATCCCAGAGAATATTCTGGAACAATGCATTCTGTATCTGCACTGTCCATTACAGGACCAACTAGCTATGTGCTGCCGTGGAGCACTTGAAGTGTGGCTCGTGCAACTTTAGAACTAAAGTTTTCATCTTATTTAATTTTAATTAATTTAAATACAAACAGCCGCCTATGACTAACAATGACTGCACTGGATTCCTGCGGTAAGTCCCTCTTGGTCATGGCGTGTGAGCCCTTCTCATGAGTTGCTGGATTTGATTTGCCACGTCTTGTGGGGGATTTTTGCTGTGTATTCAAAAGGACGGCGGTCTGCAGTGACCCCTTCTTGTGACGTCTTTGATGCTGGTGGCAGGACAGCACTGGCCCCATGGGATGGGTCAGGAAGTGCTGCCTCCACCGTCTGTGTTTGAGTTTGTCAAGGGCTGGTGTTGATGCTTCGGCAGCTGCTCGGCCTACTCACTAGTGAGGCCTTCTGGGTTTTTCTTTGTGGGAGGTTTTAAATCACTAAGTCAACCTCTTTACTCGCTCTAGGTTTGCTCAGATTTCTTTCTTCTTGAGTCAGTTTTGGTAGTTTGTCTTTCTAGGAGCTTGTCCATTTCTCCTATGTCATCTAACACGCTGCTGTCCCTGATCACCTGTGATCAGGGTGTGTATTTCTGTGGGGGTGACAGTGACGTCCCCTCCTTCACTTGTCGTGTCAGCAGTCTGTTTCTCTCTTTTTCCCTGGGCCAGTCGAACTAAAAGGCTTGTCATGTTGACTTCACTGATCTTGCCCTCTTTGGCTGCCATACTGAACAGCACAGACCTCGGCAGACGCAACAAGGCCACGCGTCACCTCCGGGAGCTCCATGGCCCCCAACCCCTGCCCACCTTGCTCCGGGACATCCGGAAGAGGAACAGGATGACCAGGTAGACAGGGTAGACAACCACACTGGACACCAGGCCGACAGCGACTGTGTCAACACTCAGGGGGATCAGCCTGGACACAGGCCCCGTGCTGTGTGGCAGGAGAGAGGAGGCAGGGGCTGGGTTAGGCCAGGAGGGGGCAGGAGAGGTTGGGCAGAGGGGGGTCATCCTGCTCCCCAAAGGCACCCACCTGTAGGCAGTGTCTCCCACGACCCCATACCACACAGCATTGGCGCCCAGGAAGAGGCACAGGAGGAGGACACAGCAGGTGGCCCGCTGGACGCGGGTGAAGCGGCTTCGAGGTGGCCGGTCCCAGACGGAGAGCCAGATGTGCTTGTCAAAGAAGCCACGCTGCAGCTCAGCCACTAGGAGGCGCCGGAACCGCCGCAGGGCTGCATCACCTGGCGAAGGGCACAGCAGGGGCTTCAGGAGGCCCGAGGGGCGGGGCCCCCTATCCGGCCGCCAGGGGCGGGGCCTTACTTGCAGCCAGCACCTCCTTCTCCACCAGTCCCCCGTTGGCCTCAGTCTCCACCGACAGCCAGTCATTGACCAAGAAGAAGGTGGTGCGGGCCGTCTGCAGGTCCCTGACGATGACGTGCTGCAGGAACCAGGCGGGGCTGAGCCCTGCGGGGGGTGGGAGCCGGGTGAGGGCTGCGGGGCGCGGGTGGGTGGCGGGGTGCAGGGGCAGCAGGGGCAGCCCGGACCTTTGTTGTCGTGCCACACACGGATCTTCCACACGCTGCCCAGGCTGTGCGGGGTGGCGATCTGGAAGATGTCCAGGCTGTTGCGCTGGAAGGCTCCCTCCCCATCCAGGTGCCGGTGGCCACTCCGGCTGTCGGCCCCATACAGCATGATGCCCACGTGGGCCGTGGTCCCTGGAGGACGGAAGGAGAGGTGACTGTTTGCTGCCCACCAGACATGTCCCCAGGCAAGTCTTCTCCTCTGCTGATCTTCACTCAACAAGTGTAGCCGTCCTTGCCTGCACAGCTCTGACACACACAGATCTCGCTACCCGGGTCGTTACACACAGCCCCCAACAGCACGAGTCAGACGTCCGTCGTGTGGTATGTTCACTCTGAGTAACTGCGTAAAATATAAACTTGGCCGCTAGCTCTTCAGTCTGCCACGTAAACAACAAAGGCACATCCTGATCAGTGACCCATTAGGTCACTTCTTCCAAAGCTCACTGGTGACGAGTCACTGTGCATCTAGCACCTCCCCGACAGACTGCCAACCAGGGGGGTGTTGCCTCCTTGTCTCCCAGTCACAAAGCCACAAGCAGTTTTACAAAAATGGGCCACTGAAAGAGGGCACTGGCTGACTAAGTCGAAAGCACAGCAAAGAAATGAAAAATGGTAAGTAAACTGAATCAAAGGGAAGTGGACCACTGAGGAAACAGGCAGCACGGACACAAGGACGCTGGAGAGCCGTTGGTGACAGCAACCTTACCGATGTAAACAAGGACAGTGGTCGAGACAAAAAGAATGAGGATGCCGGAGAGCAAGTGATGCTGGCAAAAAACTTCACATGAAAAGAATTCTCGGGGGTGTTTCGTGATCTAGAGAGTGCAAATGGTAAAGCACTGGAAGGAGGACGTCTGTCCACCCCGGCACAGAACAGACACCTACTCCACATCGTGTGCTGTTCAAACCATTCCTGGCGAGTTTTTCACAAAGGAAAGAAACACTTTAATTCTCAGTGTGTCCGATGTTTTAAGTTACGTTGTACTCAGTGTCAGTGTTTCTCTACACATTTATAACCGACATGGGTTTGATGTCTTGAAAACAATCTATTGTTTTCACAATAACAACTTATCATGTAATAATTATTCCCCCGTTAATGATCAAGTTCACTTTTGCATAGTGTGCACATGCTAGTCGGTCCTGCTCTACGGTGCAAAGTGAGACGGCCGGCGTGACTGCACACCTACTTTATGCACGCAGGGCCGCTCTCGTGCTCAGGGACAGCAGCATGTGCACATGGCGCTGCGAAGATTAACAAGCTACCACTTCACACGGCACCTGGTAGAGCGAGCCCTTCCTCCGTGTCATTCATCATCATAACCACTATGCGGGGGGCGGGGCCAGACAGAGCAGACAAGAGCGGCCAGGGGACCTGGATGGGGTGGCCTGTCCCCTCACCTGAGCCTCGGGCCCAGCCAGTCTTGACCAAGATCTCGTACTTGAAGTGGCCCCCCTTCCCGCAGAAAGGGATGATGCGAACCCGGCTCACGTCCAGCTGGTCCAGCTTACGCAGGACCACGGCCATCACTGCATAGGTCACCAGGCACACAGCACACGTCAGCAGGACGATGTAGTTCATGCCCAACACTGGCTCCTGGGGGCAGAGAGCTATCAGGCCCAGGAGGCACAGTCCACCCGCCCCCTCCAACAACGGAGCCGGGGACCCTGAGCCACCCAGGAACACAGCAGCACTCACGGGGAAGATGAAGTGGATGTGGCTGGGGGGCACGAAGAGACTGGCGCCGAAGGCGGTGAGGTGGCGGGTGAGGCAGACAGCCTGGCTGGGCGAAGTCTCCTCCAGGGGCACAAGCCCCTCCGTCCTCCACATCATCTCTTTCTCGCTAAAGTACTGGCACAGGGACGTGTACAGGCCCACAGCCACATCCAGCGCTGACCAGTGGAAGTGGCTGGTCAGGTTCAGGTAGTAACTCCCGCCTGGGTCTCTGGTCCTGGGAGGAACGGGAGGAGCATCATGCCAGACCCGCCAACTCGAGGTTCGGAGTCAGGGGGAGTTCCAGCCCAAAGACCTCTCGGCTGCAGCCTCACTCACTGCGGGTAGCCAGGCCCAGCCTGCTCCTTGGTCATCCTGTTGCCACACCTGCTCCCACAGGGAGCCCTGGTGGCCTTGGCACATACAGATCTGATCATGTCCACCTGCCCCCAGACGCCAGCCACACCCAAGCCTGGGTCAGCTCGTCCAGCCCAGCGCACCAGCCCATGCCCGGGCCTTCCGTGGGCCGGCTCTGGCCTCCCAGGCCAGGGGACATGCTTACCCCGGGGCGATGAAGAAAGTGTAGGGCCTGTGGTCGTTGCCTGCCAGCGCCTCCAGGCTGATCCTCCTGCTGGCCGAGCAGTTGTGTTCGTTGGGCCAGGGTGCCGAGTGCAGGTAGACAGCGAGGTAGGGCTCGGGCTCCCTGGGCAGGTAGTGCTCTGCAGGTGGAATGCGCAGGGTCGGACACCTGCCCGGGAGCCCTCCCTGCCGCATGGGGCCAGAGGAACCTCCATGCTGGAGGCAGCGCCTGGTCCCCCCACTGCTCCCCGGCCAGGCCCTAGGACCCTGTGAAGCAGGTGACAGACTTTACCAAAGGCCATGAATCAGCTCGTCTGTAAGAAACACCTGCTCGCCCAGGCCACCCCCTGGCTGCGCCCACACAGGCCGGCCGAGGCTAGGGGGAGGACGCAGCCGCTGAGTGCCAGCCCACGGCACCCACCATTCAGCACCGTGTAGGTGAGCTGCAGGTGCAGCCCAGCCTCGGGGTTGCTGTTCTCGGGGGCGACCACAACGCTGACCGAGGCCTGGGGCTGGACGATGGTGGAGCCGGCAGGGACGCGGTGGCCCTGGGCAGCCTGGTCTGAGTTGTTGGGCACCTTCACAGTGATGGCACGCTCCGAGGCCAGCTGCCCAATAGGGATCTGAGTGCCAGCCTGCGTCTGGAAGGCCATAGATGCCACCTTGGTGGAGACAGTGTAGTTGCTGATGTAGCCGAAGGGGAAGGGGTTGGAGTCCACGAGGAAGATGAGCTGCACCACGTCGCTAAGGTTGGACAGGGCCCCGCTGAAGGCCGCGGGGATGGAGAAGTGGCAGCCAGGGCCTGAGGCGTTGCCCTGGCACAGCAGGCTCAGCGGGTCTGAACGCTTGCCCTGTGCCGTGATCTCCTCGCCTGCCAGGGTCAGAGGCTCCTCGTTGAGCACCCGGGAGCGCATGAGGATGCACATGAGGTCCGACGAGAGGTGGTAGGCCTTGGATGCCACCATCAGTGATGGCGGCTGGGCTCCCAGCTCTGAGGGCTGCGGGCCCTGCATATCCAAGCTGGCCAGGTGGATGAGGTCACCTGTGGATGGGGGAAGAGATCCAGGAGAGATCGGGGGGGACATTGTGGAAGAGGTCAGAGGAGCCCCACGCACCCACCTGGCCGCACCTGTGATGTTGAGGATGCTGTCGGCGATGGTGGTGGGCGTCCTAGTGCCTGCAGTGGTCTCAGCCTGCAAGATGTGCACCATGTCCTCCAGCTTATGCAGCGTCTTCTTCAGGCACGAGCGGCACACGAGCTCCCTGCTGGAGACCTGCAGGGAGCCCAGGCACTGTGTCCACCCCACTCCAGCCTGGCTGACCAGAGCCAGGCTGAGGGGCTGCTCAGTGGCACCGTCACACTCGCCGTGATTCTGGGATGGCCTCCCCAGCTCTATCAGGCCTTTCCAAACCACCCTTTTGTGCTGCAGCTGGAGAAACCACCACAGATGTGGCTCCACCCATGTGCCTGCCTGCTGAGAGGTCTTCCGTGGCTCCTGCCCACCCACAGGCAAAGTCTAAGGTAACATGGCCCCACCAACCACCCTTGACCATGCACACAGCCATGAAAACCATGTGGCAGACAAGGCAACCCCATCCGCAAGGCTCTCCCCTCCCGTCTGCCCTGCTGGGGCCTCTGCAGCAATCCCCTGCCACACTGGACACAGCACCCCCCATCAAGACCACGCCTAGCCCCACTGATTGCTGAGTCCTGGGCAAGAAGGGTGGTGGGCTGCCTCTCAGGGTGGGAGAGGCCAGGTCAGGGGTGACCACACCAGGGGCCTGACGGGCACAGAACAGCCTCTTCATGTTAGCCCTCCCAACACCTTGGCTGCTACTTATACCCTGGGCCAGCCTGCAGGGTGACACCTGTGGCTCACACTGGGACCAAGGTTGGGCACATGGCCGGGCAGATGGCCAGAAAAGCTCGCAAGGTGGTATCCTACCGTGCACTGGGCCAGTGCTGCCGCGATCTGCTGGATGTCGTCCACAGTGTCAACTCGCAGGGAGACCAAAGTCTCCGTGATGTTCTTGCGTATCTGGGCTCGAAGCTGCTGCCTGAGGTCCGGCTGTGCCGCCATGGCCAGGGCCTGCTCATACTGCGGGCAGTGGGCACAGAGGAGCCATCAGTGGCCGACAGGCAGCCCACTAGCAGCGCCGGAAGGCAGGCGCCATGTGAGCTGTCTCAGCTGCCACAAATAACACAGGCAGCAATGGGAGCCCCGTATCTTCAAAGGCAAAAGGGGGCTTTCCCAGGATCCCTTTTGGGTCTAGGAGCACAAGAAGAGGTGAGGTGAGGCAGGAAAGCCGGGCCCTCGGGAGGACCCCGAGGGGTGCGCTCCTGAGAGCAGGAATCACAAGGAGGTTAAGCATTCTGTCAGTCCATAGGGAGCCAGGGGACAAGCCCTTTACAAGGATCCAGAATCCAGTCAGGAGTACTGGCCTGGCTGGCCCCCACCCACTGAGGGCAGACACAGGGAGGAGCCTTCCTAGCCCCCCACACTGACCTCGTTGAGCACAGTGATGAGGGCCAGTGAGTACTCGATGACGTGCTGGGGGTCAGCCTGTCTCAGCAGCCGGGGCAGCATGCTCTCTGTGAGGCTGTACAGCCAGAGAGTGAGGTCCAGGGGGCTGTCCCCGGGGGAGCCGAGGGGCTCTGGCAGAATGATGGCCAGAGACCTGCGTGCAGAGCTGAGAGTGAACATGCAGCAGTCCCACTCCCACCCCGCTTAGGCCCTGTTCCCACGGACCCAGGCTCACCTGTTGAGGGCCACCACAGAGGCACCCAGCTGGTCCTGTACGACCACAGCCAGGCCAACCTCGAAATGGGGCGCGAAACCAGGCGGCAGCACAGCCCCGTAGGCAGCGAGGCTGCCCTTGTAGACACAGAACTCCTCACAGTGGCCCTGGCGACAGCGCCGTAGCAGCAAGGAGTACACCAGTGGGGCGCCCACGTCCTCCGCATCCTGCCAGCCTGCGGGCCCTCCACAGCGTCACTGGGGCCCCCTCGTGGGTCACAGTGGCCTCCCCTGACCCCCATCCCCGTGGCGAGCCCACCGCGCCTCCCCGCCCCGGCCGCGAGCCGCACTCACCCGTGCACTCGAAGCGCACCTCGGTGGTGAGGGCGCGCACGGCGTCGAGCGGGAAGAGGCGGCAGGAGCCCCCCAGCGGAGGGCGGTTGGGGGAGAGGCGGATGGAGGCGCAGCCCTCCTCCTCGCCCGAGCGACCCAGCACCGTGAGCGTGAACGTGTAGCCCTCGCCGTCCCTCAGCACGCCGCGCCGCACCACCAGCCGCATGCCCGAGCTGCCCGTGGACGTGGTTGTCTCGTCCAGCACCAACGTCTCGTTGCTGAAGGTGCGCGCGGCCCAGCGCTGCGGGGCAGGGACGAACCAGCAGCTCAGGCGGGCCTGGCGCTCTGCCAGCCCGGACACGCCCCCGCCGTTGGGTCCCGCCTCCACGCCCCACCCACCCGGGCTGGGTCTCCACGCCCCACCCACTCGGGCCCCACCCCCAGGCCGCCCGCCGGCTCACCCCTCTCTTGGAGCCCGCGCTGCAATTGTCACAGCGGCCCTCCAGGTACACATAGGAGCTGCGGCTCACTGCGTACACTGCCTGCGCCTTGCAGGACACACACTCCAAGGACACAATGGGCACCCGGCCGCTCCGGATCAGCACCTGGGATAGGATGGGATTACAGGGAGGTCAAGCCCTGAGATGGGGCCTCCAGTCCTGAGGTCCAGACCCGAGGATGCCTAGTGCGGTGGGGTGGTGGGGGCCCCGTGGAGGAGCTGGGCCTCTGCCCTTCACACATGCCGTTCTCCCAGCTGGGAAAGCTCCTCTCTAGGCCTTGCTAACTCCTACTCAGCCCAAAGTCCAGATTCCCAAGGGACAGTGGGCTCAGCCTTGCCTAGTGTATCCATCTGATTTTGTGACTCCCAATCGGGTGGGGGAGTCATCTGCAGGAGCAGGAATGGCGAAGGGTTTATTTTCTGCAGCATCCAGGGCCCACCTTGGCTAGGTAGACAGGAGGCACTCGATAAGTGCCACCCTGTGAACGGACAGGTGAATGAAGGCATGAAGGGACGGAGGAGTGAAGGAACACACGGGTGAGGACAGCTGTGCTCTACACACCCTATCTGAGGTTTCCGATGCCCGGGCTGGGGAGGTGGAGCCCACCTCAGAAAGCAGAGCCAGGCTGGACCCTGCTCCGGGCTCCCACCTCCCCATGTGGCCCCTCTGGGCAGACCCCCATCCCCAGGTAGGGAGTTGGGAGAGGCCCACATTGGGGACGCACACCCCCATCCCAGGCACCAGACCTGGCACACCTGCCCCCATCAGCATGCCCTGACCAACAGCAGCAGGAGTGGCTGCCATGGGGTTGTCTGCATGGTGGTCCTGACCTACCTGGCTGGTCCTGGGGAGGGGAGTGCAAGTGTGTGCTCATGTAGGGGTGAGAAGAGGCCATCCCTGTCAGAAACAAGCACACCCTCTGGGGAGGGGACGTGTTTCCTCACTGTCGGCCTCTGGTGCTGTTGGGACCGTGTATTTCTCACAAGTCCCTAGAGCCCGTGCTACCCCCTAGCACTCGGTGGGCAGCTGTAGCCCGTTTGGAAGGAAGCAAGGCTGGAGTAGGACGTTCCCTTAGATAGAGTTTGTATCAAAAGCAATAACTTAGAAGAGAACCAACAGCCCCTAGGAGCACTAAAACATAGAAAACCTTAAAAAAGGGTGTTTCATGCTATCTGTGGGCGGGTGGCCCTATGTGCTTTGCTCTCCTTGGCACACCCCACCCCACCCTGGGGCCTCGGGCTCCATCTTGCCAGGGTAGGGCTGAGGGTGGGCCAGACCCACCGTCTGGTTGGTGGCCTCCTCCTTCCGGCCTGCCTTCCACACGGTCAGGTTGAAGGTGTACTCCACGCCAGCCTGCAGGCGCTCCCGAGGGATGGTGACCACACTGCTCCCGCGGGGCCCGAAGTTCAGCGCACACCCGCCAGCCTCACTCTGCAGCCCACAACAAGGGGGTGGTGAGAAGCCAGCCTGGCCTCAAAGCAGAGCCTGGCCAGGGGACAGCTGGGGAGACCCCCTCCTCCTGCTGGGACCAAGCCCACAAAGCACTCAGACATCAGGTGGACCCCAGGACCCTGCTGGGCTCATTAGTCCAATGACTGAGGGGAGGGAGGACAGCCCCCTGTGCTGCCACACAGCTGACCTGTGTTGAGGCCACGCAGGCCCAGTGGAAGCTCAGTGGCGTCTGGTCACCATCCTCCAGGTTGGGGTCGTAGGACTTGCTCCCATCCAGCACCAAGTCCTGAGTGTCTGACCACACGCGGTATGAGCCACCCTCGACAATGGGCACCAGGCGCTCGGGGGCCACTGTCACGTTGGCCTGAATGCTCCGTGCCAGTGGTGTGTCCCCAAATGACACCACAAACACAAAACAGTAGTGGCCCACAGGCAGCGCCAGCCGTGGCACCACCAGCTGAGGCCGGCTCATGTCCACACTGGGCAGGGCCACACGGGCCATGCGCCCGGGCCGCTGGCAGCTGGTGGTGCGGTATACCTCCCAGCGGTACTCGGTCTGGTAGGTGACACAGTCACGCAGGTTGACGTGAGCCTCGAGGTAGTTGCGCTGGGAGCGCCGCATCAACACCTGGGGGGGCAGGGCCACATCTACCTCGGGCTCCCTGCAGGCCAGCACGTGGACGGTGACCGTGGCCTGTGCCACGAAGAAGCTCACCAGGTTGGAGGCATTTACCTCCACACGATAGTCCCCAGGCTGCAGGTAGGAGTGGTCGGCCCAGGGCTCCTCCGTGTCCTCTGCTGGGGACCCATCCCCAAAGTCCCAGAGGTAGGCCACATGCCAGGGACTGGGGTCTGTGGCAGCCTCGAACCGGGCCGAGCGGTTGGTGAAGCAGCGGCCACTGTGCAGTACCACGTGCTGGATGATGTCTTGGACCTCGACCATGAGTGTGTGGTTCACACCACCCAGCTCATTGAAGGCTCGCACATGGATCTCCAGCAACCCTGCAGCCACGGGGGTGTAGGTGACATCGCGGCCCGACAAGATGACCAGAGAGTCCCCCTGGACCTTCTGCAATGAGAAGTACCAAGCATAGGCGACGCGGGACCCCTTCTGCACCCGGGCTGTGAAGTTCCTCTCGGTGCCTGTGGCAATGCCCGGCTCGCAGCAGTTGGGCACCTGGAGCCCACCCACAGCCTCCAGCACCAAGACGCGCACCTGCGCCAGGGCCTGGCTCACGTGGTTCTCAGCCTGGATGCTCACCATGTAGTCCCCGACCCGGGGGAAGCTGCGCGAGAAGTGGGGCCCGGGAAGCACCTCAGGGCCAGCCCCGCTGACCTGTAGGCGGAAGCTGACAGCCGAGCCGGAGGTCAGCAGGATCTGAAAGTGGACCAGTTGCCCGGGCTCCACCACCGTGCTGCTGGCCCGCAGCACCAGGCCTGCAACAGGCTCCTCCACTGTGAGGTTGTGTGTAGCTATGACCCAGCTGACTGCATTGGAGGCATTGAGCTGAACGGAGAAGGTGCCAGCATCAGGGAAGACCATAGCAATGTGCTGTTTGTGCCTGCTGCCACCTGGCACAGCCCAGCACCAGCTCACGTTGGTGCCCGAGGTGAGCTGCCCCCAGAAGGGCACGATGGAGCCAGTTGCCACGAAGCCATAGTTCAGCTCACTGGTCCTGATGCAAAGGCCACTCACAGGCACCTGCAAAGCCACCTCAATGGTGGCATTGGCTGAGCCCAGTTGATTCTTGGCTGTGACCGTGACGAGGTGCAGGCCGGGGGTAGGAAAAGCATAGGTGGTGAATGATTCTGGGGTCTCCCAGCTCAGCCCTTCCTCCAGGGACCAGATGTAAAGGACACCACTGCCACCAGCCAGCTCAGCATGCAGGGTGACACTTGCATTGACAGCAGCCGGGTTTGGGGAGGCATGTGCAGCCAGCCACCCCACGGGCTCCACAAAGTCCACAGTGCGGTTGGCTGAGGCACTGCCAAGCATGTTGGTGGCCCGTAGCTGGATGTGGTAGGTGCCGGCCTCAAAAATAGTGAGCAAAAAGGCTTTGCCGCTGCCGGCCAGGACTGGGCCGCCATCCCGCTGGGCAGTCCAGCTGTAGGAGATGTTGGTGCCATCCTTGACCACAGCCTGCAGCTGCAGCGTGCGGTTGGTGGGGAAGCAGCAGCTGCCGCCACCACCCACCACCTGCAGCCCCTCGATGTGCTGCAGGACGTAGATGAAGATGCTGTCCTGGGCACTGCTCACCTCGTTCTCGGCCGTGACGATGATGTTGAAGGTGCCCACTGAGCGGAAGGTGTAGGAGATGGTGGGACCCCCAGGGATGGGCGTGCAGCGGTCACAGAGCACCCAGGAGTAGCGCACGTCGCTGCCTGCCTCCAGGGAGGTGCTGAAGCTCACGCTGCCGTTCAGGGGCACCACCGTGCGGCTGGCGTTGACGCTGAGCCCCCGCACACGCTGCTGCACCGTGACGTTCAGCTGGGCCTCGCCACGGCTCACCTCATTCCAGGCAGCCACCCTTATGGTGAAGTGGCCCGTGCTGTTGTAAGCATGGAGGACTGCAGGGCCCTCGAGCCGCCCGCCATCCCCCAGCTCCCACAGGTAGGTGGCAGGGTGCCCGTGGCCCATGGCAGAGAACAGGTACGGCTGCTGCAGCTCCAGCACGCGGGAGCCGTTGACCCTGATGCCCGTGAGCCCCACAGGCTCCTGCACCTCCACGAGCGCCGAGTCGTTCACGGCTGAGATATTGTTGGACACGGAGACCGTCACCACGTAGGAGCCCAAGTCCCAGTAGGTGAACGTGGCCTCAGGGCCCCCAACGCGGGCAACGTCCTTAGTGCCAAAGTCCCAGGTGTAGCGGTAGGAGAACAGGGGCCAGGCGCGGGCCACCAGCTGGGCCTCGTCCCCGAGCCGCACAAACTGCCTCTCCGGATGCAGGGTGACATTGCCCACTTCAGGCTCCACGCAGATGCTGGTAAAGTAATGCGCCTTGTTCACACGGCTTGACAGGACCAGCACCAGCGGGAAGGTGCCACTCCGTGTGAAGTTGTGCGTCACCGTCGGGTCCCCCTGGATGGTTGTGTTGGATGAGCCATCTCCAAAGGTCCAGTCGAAGACGTAGTGGGAAGGGTCCCCAGTAACGTGGGCCGTGAGCCGGGCATAGGGCTGGGTAGGGATGCAGGCCGCTGGGTCGATGCGCAGCACCTCCAGCACGAAGACCTGCACAGGCACGCTCTGGGCCAGGTGGCCAGCAGGGCTAGATGCGCCCACGGTCACCGTGCAGTTCTGTGCCCGCAGGTACACATGCTCCACTGTGGCCTCAGGGCCCATGAGCACCGTGCCATCCCCCATGTCAAAAGTCCACGTGACATTGTCACCCGACTCCAGGGTGGCACTGACCACCACAGGTGCACCCTGCTCCACAGCCGGGCTCAGGCTCACGCTCAGGCCTCGGAGCTCCTCGAAGACGCGGACACTGGTGCATGTCACTGCGCTGCTCACTGTGTTGTTGACTTCCAGGCGGATGCGGTATGTGCCCCTCCAGGCGTACGTGTGGTTGACCTCTGGCTGATGCTGCATCATAGCCGGGGAACCGTCCCCAAAGTCCCATGTGTATAGGACACCCCCGGGTGAGGGCAGTGGGTGCAGAGAGAAGGTGACAGGATGGCCAGCCACCAAGACTTGGCTGCTCACGGCCACGGCCACTGCGGGCAAGGCGGCGCGCACACTGATAGGCACCTGCTGCGTCAGGTTCTCGAAGGCGTTGGAAACAAGCAGGGTCAGGTTGTACTCACCTAGAGGACAGGCATGGAATGGGGACGGGGCCGCCTCCACCACCTGCTCAACAAAATCCCTACCTAACCCCATGCTGCTGCTCACGTGCCTCTGGGGAGGGCAAAGGTGGCCCTGCTCAAAAAGCAGTGGAGGGTCGTTTCTGGCCAGCAGACTCGAATCACAGGGCTAAGCGGCCCAGGCCACCCCTCAGCCCTGGACACCCCTCCTTCACCCAAGAGTAAAGGCCCCAGGCCATCAATGGAGGCTGGATCGAGGGGGGCTGTCCCCCAGGGAGGGGCTGTCTCCAGGGCAGGGCCTGCCTAAGCTGGTGGCCGGCGGGACGGCGGGACGGCGGGCCCTCCTCCTACCTGGGACGGCATAGGTGTGCGTGGTATTGTGCTCCACCAGCACCTGGGCCACCGTGGGGTCCGGGACCCGGAAGGAGTCGTTGTATGGAGGCTTGAACTGACCGATCACTTGCTCCCCGTCCCCAAAGGTCCACCTGCCAGGGCAGCAGGCAGGCAGTGAGTGGGCTGCGGGGAGGGGCTGGTGGCTCCCATGGGGGGCACCGCAGTCACTCTTTCCTTTCCCCTCAGTTCGGGGCACCACCCAGCCCTGCTGCAGCCCCCCATCGGCTCCCAGGGGCCCATGCAAGCAGCACCTCCTGACAGATGAGGAGGTGAAGGCTGCCGGAGAACCTGGCCCAGCTCAGCCCGCCCTGGCTCCAGCCAGCCGGCACACTCACAGGAAGGCCACCTCCACAGCCGAGTCCACCAGCACGTCGGCCGCCAGTACCAGTGTGGTGTTGGGGGGCAGCACAGGCGGCACCGCAGACACCCGCAGGCCGCGCATCCTGTGCATCCGCTCCACGGTGACGTTGTAGTTCACGGTGACATTGCTCACGTGGTTGGAGGCTGTCAGCTGTGGAGACAGATGGCTGTGAGTGGGCTGCCAGCAGGCTGCCAGGCAGCATGGACAGAGCCCCAGCCCACACTCACCCACGGCCGTCGTGGGGTCCTCGGGAGCAAAGCAGAACAGAAGGCAAAAGTGAGCACTGGACACCGGCCCATCCCCTCCCCCGCCCCCCACGCCCCTACCCCGCGCCTGCCCACCGAGAGCTTGAAGATGGCAGCACTCTGGTAGATGACGTTGAAGACCACGTTGTGGAAGGTCAGGGACTGCTTGTCATCGATGGTCCAGCGGAAGACCACATCTGAGCCAGCCTCCACCAGGGGGCTGTACCTCTGTGGGGAAGGCAGAGTATCAGCCGGCCATGACCCTGCCCAAGCCCAGGGTCTGTGGAGAACCCACTCTGCCCTCGGCCCACGTCGGCCCAGGTCCATCCGCCCACCCGGGCACACCTCCCTTTTGGTTTCCCCGGACAGGACTTCAAGACAGTGGGGGAGGGGGAGGAAGGCCCCAGGGCCTGCCCTCAGCTAGGGAGGCCATGTGGGACAAGGCTGAGCTTGGGCACAGCTACACCTTGACCTCTCTGTGCCTCAATTTCCCCATCTGTAAAATGACCTAGTACCAGTAACAGAGTCAACCCATCCCTGAGACTCTGCGCTCTCTCATCCCAGGGTTCCCGCTCAGGCCCTTGGTTGACAGCAGAGCCATTTGGGAAGGCACAGGGGTCTCAATGGGCCTTATGGTCTGGGATGTTTATGTGCGTCACCTGATGGAACAGGTGTGACCAGGGGAAGCAAGGGACATGACTGCACAAGTGGTAGGACCATCAGCAATGGCCCTTGGCAAAGGCTGCAAAGCTGCTGGCTGCCTTGTGCAGGGTGGGCATCGCAGGACAGGGACAGCCCCTTCCTGGAGGAGCTGGGTGGCATCAGACCCCACTTCAAAAAGCACTCGCTTTAGCCACATGGGAACCCAGCAGGGGCCCCGAAAACCCGCTCAGGCTTGATGAGGTCAGAGGTGGGCGAAGAGTGGGACAATTTGTTTCATGAAACGTGAGAGGAGGAAGAAGCATCGTCAGAGCCGCCGCTTTGGCAGAGACTTCTCGGTGATTGAGGAAGTAACAAGCGGTCTGAGGGCCACCTGGCAGGACCTGCCCAGAAACCGACCACTGGGCCCACTGACCCGGCAGCCAAGCCCTCTCCTCACAGGCACCTGGTCTCAGGAGGGATCAGGGCAGAGGGGCAGCCACACTCACCACGAGGACGCCCTGCAGCACGCGGGCCTCGGGGCTGGGCGTGGCACGGAGGCCGCAGATGGGCTCCTCAGCCTTCACCTGCAGGCGAAGGCTGACCTGGCCGGCACTGTTCTCCACCACAACCTCCACTGCGTGCTCGCCCTCGCTGAGCCTGGGCAGCACCAGCACCGAGAACAGGGTGTCGTTGGCCTCACGGGTACAACTGGGCACCAGGGCAGCCACCATGGGGGGACAGGTGGCCTCGAAGGGTGCACTGACGTTGCCTCCAGGCCAGCGTGCTGTGGCTGTGGCGTTGGCACCAGAGTCCGCCTGGAGCACCAAGGCCGAGCCATTGGTGGGCACATAGAGGCGGCCGTCATGGGGGATGGGGTGGACCACCTGCAGCCCGACCACCGGGGAGAGCACGTCGAAGCTACAGGACAGGTTGTGCCTGGATACACTGTTGCCCACCATGGCCCGGACCTCATAGCGCCCTGGCCGCCGCAGCCCCGGGTTGGGCCTCAGACCCAGCAGCGGGGTGAGCCGCTCTGTGGCAGCGAAGAGCCGCAGGGCGCAGGCAGGGCTGGCCGAGGCCACCTCCAGCTGGGCGGGCAGGCGGGTCAGCCAGGCTGAGGCATTGGTGGAGAAGTATGGGGCCTCGGGGCCAGGGTGGCCAAGTGCTGGGGGACAGTGCAGGAGGGCGCCTGGGCCAGCATCATGCTGCAAGCTGATGAGGTCACCAGGGAGCACAGGGCCATCTTGGCCGTGGAAGGTGACCTACAGGAGAGGGAAGTAGGCTGTGTCAGGTCCTCACAGTGGGCCACCGCCAGTCAGGGGCCTGTAGGGGAGCACTGGGCCAGGGGCTCCCGTGGGCAGGCAGGATCCTCCTGGGGTAACCCAGAGTCACTTCCTCACAGGGGTCTCAACAGTCACTCATACTCCACCAGACTCCACAGGGGCCCCCAGGTACTCATGGCAGGGACAGACAGGACAGCCTCAGACAAACGGGACATGCACAGGGCAGAGAGGACACAGCCAGAGGTGGGGCTTCCCCGGACAGGGAAGGGACCTCTGAGGCACACTGCAGGCAAGACTTGAAGGACAGAAAGAAGTGAGCCACAAAGAGAGGAGGAGAGTCCTTAGAAGGAGCGGCAAGTATAAAGGCCCTGGGGCAGGAGTTTTTCATGTCTGGAGATGAGCAAGGGCAGACCAGGCCTGAGGTAGGCAGCGGCATGGGTGGCTGAGGGACCCAGTGGGCTATGCAGAAGAATCTGCATTTTGTCTGTGTTTGATGGGGAGACCCAGATCTCAAGCAGCTGAGGGGGAGGCAGAAGGGACTCAGGCCAGTGACACATACCGAGTACTGGGCAGGGGGACCCGCAGGCACAGAGAAGAGGAACTCCCTCCACAGTGCATAGGAGACTCCAGGGAGCCCCGGCCCTGACGTGGACCCATTGGCACAGGTCTGAGGGTGGCAAGGGGCATCCAGCGGCAGGCAGATGTTGGATCTGGGGCACCAGCGGCCCTCCGGTGTGCACACAGGGGCAGGCTCAGTCCTGTTCTCCAGGGACCTGCTCTCGGGCTCGCTGCTGTTTTCTGAGGCCCCTGCAAGGAGGGGGGAACCCAATTTGCTAACAAGCCACAGGCGGGGATACACCACTATGATTCAAGGTCTTCCAGGCAGCATCCCAGCTCCCACCATCACTCCCCTACCCCTCCCCACACTGAGCCAGCTGGTTGACCCGGTGAGCCCCCGACCCAGGCAGGCCCCACCCAATCTGTCCTTGGGATCTCAAGCTTCAGTCGGGGTCTCTGTGGACTCCACTCTGTCCACCTCGAGGCTAGAGACCAGTCCAGTGGCCAAGGGACCAGTGGACATGACAGTGCAGAGAGGCTGCCCAAGCCCCTCAACTGCCACAGCTGGGATGGGGGCCCACCTGCTCCTCCCAAGGGCCGGTACACCTGCAGCCGCAGCTGGGCAGGCCGGCCGAGCTCCTGGGTCCCAAACTCGGCAGTGGTGAGGAAGGCTTCGCGGCTCAGGCCCAGGCCAGGGAACACCATCACCTGGGGGTGGGGGGGGGCGGGCAGTCAGCTGCGCAGCCCTCGGCCTCCCAGCTCAGCCCCACCTGGAGGCCCAAACGCCCTCCAGGTCAGAGGGGAAGGAGCCACCAGATGAAGCTCATTTCACAGAGCGGGAAACGCCGTCACTCAGGAGGAAAAGCCAGGCTGAAACCATCTGTGAGCAGCGGGACAGCCTCCTTGGTCTTTAGAAAAATCCAGACACCCAGAGAAGAGGATTGGGGCATTCAGAACCCTTCCGGACACCAGGACGGGTGATTCCCTTCACACATCAGCGGGCTTTCTCAACTGTCTCCGCAGGACACATATGATGTTAAAAAGACCCCCAAAAAAGCAGCTTATTTTTTAGAGACAGACAGCAGCCAAGATAAGGTGCAATCTCCAGACTGCGTCCTGGAGGGTCGTGGGGCCAGCCTACCTCGACCGGCTCCTGGGCGGCTGAGAGGGCCTCCTGGTGTGCCAGGGGGCTCAGGGGTCCCTGTAGATCCCCGCTGGGTGCTCCCACGAGGAAGTTCTCCGCATCCCACACAGGGCCTGGGGTGGCAGGTGTGCAATGAGGTGCTAGTCCCAGGCCAAGGAGGAGAGTGTCGGGGACCCAGGGTCAGGCCAGCCCTGGGACTGAGCCACCTGGCAGCAGCCCCTCAGCTCCCTCTACCTTTGTCACTTTTGTTTGGCACAGGCTCAGCCCAGGCCGACGTTGGGTGTTCAGCAAACACCTAATAGATACTGAGTGGCTGAGGAACACAACTGGCGGGGTGGGGGGGCTGTCCTAGGCTGGGACAGGAGCTCCCATGGCCACTGGGAGAGGCTATGTGTTTTGGGGAGGGTAGCTGTCCTGGGCTGGAACAGGAAGAGCTCTCGGGGCAGTGGGGAGACCCTGTGTGTTTTCTGGGGAGGCAGCTGTCCTGGCCGTGGCAGAAAGCGCTCCCTAGGCGCCCAGCGGCCCCAACGCACCTCCAGGCCGCAGCTCACAGACATAGCTATGCGGCACCGAGCACAGGTCCGTGTTGCACTGCCCAGCAGGCCCAAGCCGCACACAGCGCTCAGCTGTGGCAGGGTGCGGCTCCCCAGGTAGCCAGTTCTGGCAGCTCTCCAGGCTGAAGGCCTCGCCCTGCGGTGCCAGGCCTGCCTCTGCCCCATCCACGGCTGAGAAGCCAATCCACACATCCAGGCTCCTGCAGGCAGGCGGGAGGGAGGATGGTCGCTCAGGGGGCTCCTCAAAGAAAGAAGCCCCTCCTCCCACCCTCTATCTGGGGGCATACTCCGACAGGCAGGCCCTGTCCTGTCCCCATTTTCCAGATGGAGACACTGAGGCTCAGACATGACCTGGTGAGCAAGGCCCACGGCAGTGCCCAACCATCTGCCTATGCCCATACCGCCAGGGGCCCAGCCAAGGGCTCCACTTCAACCTGGCCAACGGCCATGCACACCCACAGCCATGGGGCTTGCAGATGGCGGCATCTGGGGACCGAGACACCCACATATCAGCCCCCAAATGGGCTGCTCTCCACAGCTCTGCCAAGGTAGGAACATCCTCCTGGAGGCGGGGCTTGCAGACACATGGAGGAAAAACACAGGGACAGGGATAGACCCAGGGACAGGGACAGACACAGGCAGGGGAGTGAGGTGCTGTGGTCAGAGCTGGGCACTGGGGCCCAGCTACTGCTTGTTAACTGGGTGACCTTGGGCAACATCCTTGGCTGTTCTGGGCCTCAATTTCCCCTTCTGGACACTTAGGATGTCCAGGGCGTGGCCCCTTCCCACACAGCGACCCTGGGAGAGGGGGAGGTCTGGCCTCCCCAGCCCCAGCCACGGCAGGTGCGAGGTGCCAAGGCAAGACCAGGCAGGCCGCCCCCACTGCCTGCTCTGAAGAAGCGCATTTCCCCTCAGGCCAGGGGCCGAGCTGCCCAGGAGCATCCCTGTGTATGGGCGGCACTTGCCAGTGCTGCTTGCCCAGGAGAGGGAGCAGGGACGAGGGGCAGGAAGCAGTGCAGCCCCCGCGGCCACATCAGAACATGCCTGCCCCTGCCTGGAGGGGCCTACACGGGACAGACAGCAGCAGGAAACTGGGTCTGGGTGCACCTCACAGCTGGCCCATCCCCCAGCCCCAAGTCCACATCTCTGTCCAGGGAGCTGATGAGGATGGCCATCAGCTGGGCACAACATGGCTCCTCGTCCCCAGAGTCAGGCAGGCCAGCTGGACACAGACCCTCCAGCAGCCCCTCTCCTCCTGACCCGCCTCAGGCTCTGCCCCTACCCCAGTGTTCTGGGGACCCCCACCCTCCCAGCCTCTTTGGGGGTGGGGGCAGGCACCTGGTGACCCGGGAGATCAAGAAGTGCTGGACGGCGGGACTGTCCACCATGGCCAGGGCAGCCCCGGCCCAGGCCCGGCACTGCTCCTGCGCTTGCAGCCAGGCTGCCTTCTCCGGTACCAGGCGGTAGCAGTGCCCGTTTCCAGGGAAGATCTCAGTGTCTGAGGGGCACAGTGGATGCACAACTGGGGGATCGGTGGGCAGACAGAAAGGGCATCAATGTGTGCCCACCAGGGGCTCTGCCCCACCCAACCCAAACCCTGGAAGTGAGGAAGGGGAGGGAACCCAGGTCCAGCGGTGGGGAGGCACACACCTTGGGCAGGCTCCTCGCCCAGGGCCATGATGCTGTATGTGGCCTCCAAGCCTGAGCCACCACGATTTCGGACACTGAGCTTGAGGGTCTCATCACTGCGCACTGAGGCCAGACACACAAGCTCCAGGGCAGCAGGAGCTGACTCCACCTGCACCTCTGCCCCTAGCCGGGCTGAGCCGGCCCCCAGGGCCAGCACAGCTGTCACGTGATAGCGCCCGGGCAGCACATAGCGGTGAGTGGTGGCCGGACCAGCAACGTCCACCTCGGGGGAGTCGTCACCAAAGTCCCAGCGTGTGGTACTGACAGGCAGCAAGGCGGTGACGTGGAAGGATGCTGGCTGGCCAGAGGCCAGGGGTCCTTGGGGCCCCACCAGGGCAGCCCCTGGGGAGGCAGGGAAGACATTCTGGAGGAGGGTAGGGCCCCTGCAGGCAGGGGCCGGGGGCAGCAGGGGGTCGGAGCAGAAGGGTAAGCAGGCCGAGGAGACGTTGGGGTCCTGGGCCGCCCCACACAGGCACCAGCCCTGCTCTGAAAGGGCTGCAAGGCCCTGGCCAGCCGCGAAGCAGAAGGCGCTGCAGGCCTCAGGTGCCAGCAGGCCCTCATGGGCAGCTGAGAAGGCTGCCAGTGCCACGGCACCCGTGCTGTTGTCAGGGAGGCAGGCGATGTACTTCTCACCTGCAAGGGACAGAGCAGCTGGTCCCGCAAGCATGCCCCACTTCTGCAGCCTCTCTGCCCCCATTCTAGATCCCAGATCACATCGCCCCTCACTAACAGCTGCATGGCACACCCCCAACCCCTGGCTGGCCTCCCTCAGGCCTGCACCGTTCCCCTGGTCCACAGAGCCTTCCTGACCCCCAACCCGGTCAGTCTGTCCAATAGAACTATTCCCCACATGCATCTGTTCCCTGGATCCCCATCTTCCACCTCCCGACCAGGCTGGTGACCCTGAGCATACCTGTGGGTCCCCTCTTGGCTGGGGTTGCGCCCAGCAGGGGACTGACCTGGCCGCGCCCACTCACACTCACCACAGCCTCCGTCCAACAAGGGGACACCGAGGAGAGGCCGGCCAGCCAGGGGGCCGGGCCCAGCGCACGTGGCTGCCTCGGGCCGCACCACACGGACCCGCTGCTCCTCCGCCCAGCGAGGCAGCCACGCCAGACCGCAGTCACACTCCAACGGGTTCCCGCTCAGGTTTCTGCAGGAGGGGCAGGGCCAGGCGCTCAGCAAGCAGTGGGGCAGATGTGGGGTACCTAGCCTGGCCTCAAAGAAAGGTCTGTGCCAGCCTCACCCCAGGGAGGGCAGGGTCCCCCAAGGGCAGCCGGAGCCTGGGCCCACCTGACAGTACAGTGTCCTACTACCCATGTGGCAGCCTGCCAGGCCCTGAAGGGGGGCTCCAGCAGGTAAGCAAATGGCCCCCCGGGGTCTTGTCTCAAACTAGGGAGCAGGTATGGAGGCCAGGTGAGGAGGGCAGGGGGTTGTTGGGGGGCCACGGGCCCAGCCACTGACACCCACCGAAATAACACAACTTACATTTCACTTAAATTAAATAAATTAGCAAATATTCCTTCTTCTAATGTAGAAATCTTGTTGTTGCTTATGTCCCTGGAAGAAAGGGGGATTTGGCAGGGTCTGATGGAAGCCCTCATAGCCACAATGGTGACAGGCAGCCACCACCTGCCCCCCTGTGAAGGGAACACTTACAGCTCCGTCAGCACCGAGAGGTTCGCCAGAAGCCCGACGTCCAGCGCCTGGAGCAGGTTGTGGGAGACATCTCTGGGGGGCAAAGTGACCGCAGGTCAGCACTCGAGCCCCAGGCAGGGCACAAAGCTGACCCCAAGCCCACCCCAGAAGCTCCCCAGCACCCCCAGGCTGTGGCCTCCCACTCTCCAAGCTCTGTATTCCCAGGGCCAGGATGGAGGATCCACATGAACTCTCACCCGGGGAAACCAGGGCAGGAGACAGGTGGGGCCCCTCAGCACTCCATCCATGCCCCACCCGACTCCCTTCCCCTGCACAGAGCGAAGCCCCCACTGGTCCACTGGCCCAGCAGAGTTGTCCCATATCACTTCATCCCCCGTCCACAGGGGGTTTGGAGCATGGGAAGGCAGCCCAGGGGTCTCCAGAGCCAGGGACCCAGCTGCTGGGGGGGGGGGGGGCCCTCTGTTCCTGAGACACAGTGGGGCACAAAGACCAGACAGACAGGGAGGAGGCCTTGGTGGACGACCCCACACCACAGCGACCATATTAAACCTCAAGGTTAACACGACCCCAATTAAAAACTCCAGCATGGTCAACAAGATCACCCACAGGTTCAAGAGGAAGCATAACCAGGCAAGAATCATCAAGAAAGGTTGAAACATGGATTTATACATTAAACTGAGTTACGTGTGTTAGAGTGGATGGACTGACCAATGAGAACAAAGGATCCTCCTGAAACAGACTGAGCCCCCAGGAACCTACACAGGGGAAGACGAGACTGACTCGTAAAAGACACAACCGACCAGGAGCTCCAGGCAGCAGGGCTGTAGCTGGAGCTCGATAAACCAGGGGTTCCAAGTTAAATGTGATGACCCCGCAGAGCCAGGCGCACCGAGAGCACGCGGGGGAAGGGCCACATATCTTTGAAATCATGAAACTACGAACAGAAGTCAAAGACCAAAAACCAAAAGACCCAACTACATGAAAACATGCAACTTCCATACAAAACACCATAAATAAAATCAGGAAACAAACTAAAGCTGGGAAAAACAGTAGCAATGTAGATGGTGGATTGAAAGCCCATAGTACCCTTTCTACACATGCAGCTAACAAACCACAAAGAAAAAGACATCTACCCCAGTAAAAAAAAAAAAAAAAAGGCCAAAGACAAAAATAGGCAATTAACGATAGAAATATAAATGCCTTGGATGTATGGAAAAAACAGTCCACTTCAGTAACAATTGGAAAACAGCAGAACAGAACTTTTTATTTACCAGAACTGTGAATGTTTTAAAAGTCATGACCCTCAGTGGTGGGGAAACAGGCACTGATACTCCTCGTGTCACTACCCCAGCCCCTCTGCTACTGTCAAAGCCTCTCAGAGGCCACACACTCTAGCCAACAACTCCACTTTCCCTCACAGCTTGGAGGTGGAGGTCACAGACGTCCCTGCCCATCCACCTCCTGGGACAGGGACCTAGGACCGCTCTGACTCAGTGGAGACCTCTAGTCTCCTGTTCCCCCATCCTCCTTGCCCCCCACCCAGGCTCCCACAGCTCTGTGCACCCCCCTCCACCACAGTCTCCAAACTGATGAGGCCTGGGCCCCCCACTGCAGAGCCTCTGCCCTTCCAGACATTACCCCTTGCCCTCCAGTGTCCCCAGAATACGTCTCACCAGCCCTGCTCTTCCCGCCAACGACCACTCTGCCATGGAGAGGCCAGGGAATCATCACTGCCTCCTCCAGGCCTATCGCTCTCCAAGTCCTGCCAACTCAGCTCCTAAAACACTTCAGACTCCTCCACCCTACCCCGGCCACAGCCTGCTCCAGACCCCTATCCTGGGCACTGGCCTGGCCCCCACAGCCCCTATCTGAGCTCCCCGGGCAGCCTGGGAGGTGTCCTGAGGACCAGCTTCTGTCAGCAACCCTCTGGAATGGGTCCTGCTTTCTCCAGCCTGCTCCGAATACAGTAGGAGCTTAATAAGAACAGCCTGGTGTGAAAACGAGGTCCTCCTAGGAGCCAAGGCACTGAGAGACGCCAGACCTTGGCTCTGCTGCCAGCTCAGGCCCCTGGGCCTCCACATTGGGGCCCCGAGGACACAGCTGGAGATGGGTGGGGTGGGGGTCCCAGGGCTTGGTAGGCTGGGATGCCTGGCACAGTGCCCTGGCCTGGCTCACAACATCTAGGACAGCCTCTGGAACAAGGCTCAGGAAATGACCCCCATCCCAGCCCCTGATCACTGCTCCTCCCTGGAGACCTGCTGGCCTCATGGTGACCAATACCCAAATGCTGGTGGCCTGCGAAGGGCTGGGGGCTGCTCCTGCTATCCTGGCTTCCAGCACAGCCAGGGGGCAACCTGGGGGACTTCTGGAGGGGCGTGACCGGCCTGTAGGTGACTGATGGGAGCCAGGCCCACAGTGGCTCCTGGTCCCTTCTGGTCCTAACTAAAGAGATGGACTGTGGACACAGTCACCTAACCCCAGGGTGTGCAATCTCCACCCTGACAAAGCAGGGTGGCCACCGGCAGACTAGGTACTGAGTGGCCAGCACACAGACACAAGGTGCTCAGCTGACGCTGGCTCCAGCCTGCCTGGGGAGGGAGCGGGCCCGGGCGGCCTCCCCGTGAGATGGGCTCAGTCAGGAGGGGGGCAGTGGGTGGGCACGAGCACAGTCCTCCAGCGAGTGGAGGGCTTCCACAAAAACGTTTACATGCGGACCCTCGAACACGATCAGACGGGCTGGCAAACAGGGGGCGGGGCCCTCTGCGCCCTGGGACCTCTGAGGGACTGGAGGGGTCCCACAGGGCAGTGGGTGGGGCTAGAGCTCCTGCTGAGAGCAGAAGGGCGGTGGTTTCTGCCTAGAGGACCCAAAGCCCCACCCCTGCTCTGACCACGCAGCCGATGGGGCAGGGCGGCAGGATGCAATCACACACAGAGTGGAGACAAGGCCACACGGGTCACATCAGATTGGAATCCAGGCGCTCCACACAGCAGGCCCATCTGTCACAGCGTTAGCCGGCTGGTGGCCGCTCAGAGGCTCCAGTCTGGGCTGAGGAGCAAGCCGGCCTCCGCTGCCCTGGGTCCTCACTAGGTTGCTGAAGACTCCGTGCACACATTCTTTGAGGTCATCCTCACTGAGCCATCCCATAAAGTGACGAGAAGAAATCCTGACACCCAGTGGCTCACAGAGCCAGTCCACACACAAGGGCCGCGGGGCTGGCTGCTAGACTGCAGGTGCTGTGCCTCGGGACAGCAAGACCCACCCACCGCTGCTGGTCTTGCCGTGGCCTGGAGAGGGCACCCGGGTCTCCAGCTTCAGTTCTGCTCGCAAAAGCAATGTTTGTAAACTCTTACCAGTAAGCAATTCGCGACAGCCACATCTACTCCAAGGAAAAAAAGGGATACACGGTCTCTCCCAGTGCAGGCCAAGGCCCTCCACCACACCCAACGATGTGCGCCCACAGCCGGGCTGCTGGGTGTCCAAACCATCCCCGGGGTGGGATGGGACAAGCCGAGGGACCAAGGAGAGGCAGCCAGACTCCCACCCACTGGTCAAGCACAATGCTCTGGAGTAGCAATGGCTGGCCACGAGAAACTTCAGTGAGACCTAAGTAGGGACTTCCTCGTGGCTGAATTGAGGATGGCAGTGGAATCTGTGTCTCTGAGGAGAAATCGGGCTGCAGGGGCCCAAACAGCAACAAGCTTGGGGAGGTAAGATGATCCAGAGAGACGGGGCCTGGGGGACAGTGGGACACACCAGGGGTGCCAGGGAGAGCTTCCCAGCCCGGGCCTCAAGCAAAAGAGGAAAGAAAGAAGGAAAATCCCTAAAATGTTTTTCCACATCCTGTTTTCTGATAAATCCATCATGTGTGGCAGCTGTTGGGAGCTGCCTATGGTGCCTGAGAAACCAGAGCAGGGGTGGGAGGCAAGTCACCTTCGGTGTCCCGGCCACTCAGCCAGCACTCACCCCTGCCCGCTGGGACACTGCCATCCTGGCCTCACTGGCCTATAGCTCCAGGCCATCCTCAGCCTGGCTAAGTTCTCCATCCAGCTCTGTCTGGCCCAGCAGCCCCATCGAGGCTCCCGCTACATGCACAGACGGCCCCACCTTGTCATGGACACGGCCATGTGCTCCCTGCACTCCGGGCCCAGGTGGCTGAGCCCCTTCTCCCCAACACTCACCTGGGCCTGGCCCCGGCCCATGGTGAAGAGAAAACAACAAAGGGCCGTGGGGACCCTGCTCAGGGGGCTCCTGCAGCTCAGGGCAGAACCAGGCCAAGAGCCAGAGCCGGCCCACAGGCCCCAGCCTGCCTCAGGGTGCGGGAACATCTGCATGGGGCAGGCCATGGGTGACAGTAACACTTGGGGGGATGGAGGGTCACTGGAAGAGGTATCACTGGAGGGGGGAGTCACAGGGGGAGGGTCACGGCGGGGTCACCGGAGAGAGAATCACTGGAGGGGTCAGTCACTGGCAGGGTCATGGGAGGGGTGTCTCTGGAGGAGGACACTGAAAGGTGACAATGGAATGGGACATTAGTAGAGTCCTCACCCAGCCCTACTGCCCACAGCCCCGAGGCCCTGAACAGCCACTTTTCTACACCTCCATCTGCTTTTGCCATCACTGTTTTGGGGGAATGCAAAGGTGGCCGTGGGCCAGCTCCATCCTCCCTCCAGCCCCTTGGGCTTCCTCTGCATCCCCGGGGTGACGTCATTGCAGTCTGATGCCCTCCCCCATGCTTGGGTTCCCCATGTCATGCAAAGCGGGGGAAGCAGGGGAGGTGGGGCAGCTGGCCCAGGGAGCCGCCTATAGGAGCCCTGCACAGCCGGCAGAAGCTGGCCAGCAGTGCAGCAGCCGGCGCTCACTGGGAGGAGAGCCAGTGGTCTGGCTGGACACTATCCCTGAGATGTCCCGGGCCAAGCAGGGCCCACCCTCTGAGCCAGCTGGACCCTCCCAGGCCAAGGTTGGAGGGGTCAGGCCAGCTCAGGGGAGGGGGTGACCTAGGGACCCTGGGAAGCTGGCCCCCATTGCCCACAGCACTGGACATGAACCCCACGGTCCGAGATGGGGGTTCCACACCTCGCTTGACCCCTCTGCTGTTCCCTCTCTTGCTCTAAGATGGGCAAGCGTGCTGGGAGAGAGTGAAGACCACTGCTCTGCTCACACACCTGGTCTTCCTTCTCCTCGCCCCACATTGCCCCAGCAGTCACTGCAGGGCCGTCTGTCCCCCACGCCGGGTGGTCCTGACTCCCTCTGCCTTCCAGACAGATGTTCTCATGGGGAGGGGCCCCAGTTCCCCTGGCCATGTGTCCTCAGGACTCAGGCACCCAACTGCACGGCCCTGTGCATCTGGCTCTGATCCCTCCTGCTCCAAGCAGGGGCAGGGGTCCCTGCTTCCAGCACCAAGCTGGAGGGGCCCAGCAGAAGCTGCTGAGGGCCCCCACGTGACAGACACCAGTGGCTCCCTGCCTTCCCCACAGGGCTCAGCCCTGCGTTCTGTGCCTGCTCAATCCCAGGCCTTGCAGAGAGGAGAGGAGGGGTGGGGGGCACGTCTCAGGGCCCCAGCAGGGAGAGATGGGACTGGGGCCATGCTTATAAAGGTGAGTGGCGTGGAACATGGTGTGCACAGGTGGAGGACCAAGGAGAGGGTCGCCACAAACAGCAGGTCTAGAATGTTCATGGAGCCCAGGGTGGCTTCCAGGACAGTCCCTTTCTAGAGCTGAGGAAACAGAGGCCCCAGACAAGCAGGGACCCTGCCCTGGCGCCTTGAGCAGCCTCAGTTTCCTCTTCTGCTAAGAAGGGGAGTGGCCAGGGTGCCCGCTCCCCAGTCCAGATGTAGGCGGGGTCTGGGGGCAGCCAGAGCCCCCAAGGAACCATCTGCACATTCCAGACGTGTGTGGTCAGCGGCGGGGCGAGGGCCAGGCCCAGCCCAGCACCCCCACCCGGGCGCTGGCCGCCGCGCTGGAAACTGGGCTTGGGGGGAATGGGCTCCTGAGGGGCCGCCTGCAGATGTTATGTAAGCCGCTCCTCCCAAGCCAGCAGCTGCCTCCTCCCTCTGGCAGGACAGGACAGGACAGCACAGGGCGGGAGAAGGCACCCCGCTCCCCATCCAAAGCCCAGTGCCCCGTGCTCCTCCCTCTGTCCCCAGCGTCCTGGACATGCAGCCTCAGTCAGTCCTGTTACTGCAGGCTGAGCTGGCCCATCCCCTCCCCAGAGGCCCCTCAGCCCAGCAAAGGGGACCCCCAACACGTCCCCTTGGGAGCCAGGCCCAGGCAGAAGGGAAGAGAGGCCACAGTGCTGGTCCCAGGCCACTCTGGGCCACTCCCTGCCCCCTCGGCCCTCAGTGCAGTGGTGTCACCCCCTCGCCACCTCGCTAATGGCTCCTTTCCGCGCCGGGAGGCCAGCACCAGAGCCAGTCTGAGTCTAATAACCTCATTGTTTTCACTCCGTTCTATTTGTGGCAAGCGAGGCTGGCTTCCAGGGCCGGAAATGATGAGGTTTAAATTAATGAATTCAAGTTTAGGAAAGAGAGCTGATTTGAAGAAAAACAGACAGGGAGAGAGGACAAGCTGGGGAGGAGGGCAGGGGACAGGGAGGGCCCAGTCGGACCCACTTCAGCTATGTACCCAAGGCCCCCACACCCACCTGGCTCCAAACCAGGGCCTGGGGGATCAGCAAGAAGCAGGGATCTTGGCCTCAAAGATGAGAAGGGAAGACTGGCGTGAGAGCCCCTCAGCAGCCTCCTAGCCCCAGGCCCCAGGGCGTTGGGTAGGAGGCAGCCCACATTTCACAGGATGTTTATGGTGGTCCCTCACGGGAGCTTTGCCATCCCATGACTGAACTGTCACCAGGATGAGACTCAGGCATCTCATGTGGTGACACTGCCTCCTAGAATCCCCGGGGACCACAGCCCGGGACAGGGAGGGGAGTCTCGGGCCTCAGAGCTGCAGGAAGGGACAGAAACACAGCCCTGAGGAGGGGCCCTGAGATCAGCCCACCCAGAGGCAGCCACGGCCAGAGCATCAAGACCAGGTGGGGCAACGGGCTGCAGAGGAGGGACCCGGCCAGGAGAGGGCCCAGCTGGCCCTCCACCTGCAGCTGGGGATTTGGGGCCACCCTTCAGGGCAAAGGGAGGAGGAGGACCAGCCACTGGGGGCACTTGGGCTCCCTCCAGATCCTCCTGGTGCCCAGTCACCGCACTCAGCAGCTGTCCCTCTGCACTCTGACCTGGCACAGCCAGCCAGGGCAGGGGCTGCGCCATGCCTTCTACGGATGGGAGTGCTGAGGCTTGGGGAGGCCACCCTCCTTCCACCAGCGTCGCCTCCCCAGGGTTTGAAGAGTGAAAGAGAAAGGCAGCCGGCGCTCTCCTTCATCCTGGCTGGGGAGCCGGCATGTGGCCTTCAGCTTTCCAGGGGCAGAAACACGGTCCAGCGTGGCTGGCAATCCCATCACCCACTCGGCTGCTGGGCATGGCCAATGGCATGAACCAGCCTGATGCCAGGGCCACAGAGCAGTTTGGAGGCACAGGATCCTGGGGGCTCCCACTGCTATTAGCCATGCCCTGAGTACTGGCCCTCATTCCCCACCAGACCAAAAGGAAAAGCTGGCTTCTGCCCTGCCTCGGGACAAGGCCCTTTCCAGGGCAGCCCCACTGGATCCCAGAGTGGGCTCCATGGCTTCAGGGCATGGGGGTGGCTAAAATCGGAGACACCACACTCTCCCAGGCCTGGGACCACGGGTAGCTCAGGGAGAGAAAGAGCCCTGCTCACCTTGGCCCCCAAATGCAGCCCCTCCCCGGCATCGGCGGCTGGGCACCACTGGGCCCCTTGGCGGAGACTACTGCCAAGCCATAAAGAACGAGGTGTTCCGGGAAAAAAGGACATGAGCTGCATTTTCCAGCTGGGCCTCATTCGGCAGCAAGACTGCAGGCGCGCTTGGCCAGCACCCCTGCCTCCCGCGGCCCACCCCGTGGATGGCCCCTACCTTGGCCAGCTGGAGACGCGCAGGCACCCCAGAGCAAAGGGCCAGGCCCCAGTGTGCCCGACCCCAGATGGCCGCCGCCACCCCATACAGCAGCAGGAGAAACATCGAGATGTTTTCATCCCAGAGTGCTCAGCAGGCTGGGCCCGCCTGGGTTCCTGCTGCTGGTGCTGGCCACCGCAGAGGGTTCCGAAAAGGAAAATGTGCATCTCCATCCAAAATGGCTTCCTCACTTGAAAGCAAACCCCAGGCAGGGTCTCCCCACGCCCCAGGGGCAGCCAGGAGGGGCTTGCGGGGTGGGACCCACGTCTGGCAGTGCCCCCAGCCAGATGCCACAAGGTGGAAGCCAGTGACTTGTCACTCCGGGCCAAGGTAGAGCAGAAGAGGCTAAGAAGGCCCTGACGGGAGACCTACGAGGAGACGTCCTGTTCTTGGGCCTCAGGGGGACACTGGGAAAGGGAGACCAAGGCACACCTTCTCCGAGCGCACCTGTGCGGCAGTCAGCTCCTCTAGTGCAACCACGAGGGAATGCACTGTGTCGGCGCCGTGGAGGAGCCGAGCAGCTGGTGTGAGCACGGGGAGCCCCGCAGCGCCACATCGTCGTCTTAGGTCCCCGAACAAGCTGAACGTGAGAGCTCAGGGCGCTCTGTTTACGCCTCACACTTGACTGTGTTACATATGTAGTCTCCAATGCACCCAAAACACACGCATACAAAACTGAGATACAAACAGGAGAGGAGCATGCCAGGGTCACAAATCCAAAGAGCTGCATGGCCCTTGTGGAAGGCACCTCCGAGGTAAGACCAGAGGAGGCAGCAAGGCTTCTGGACAGCAGGCCTCCCTGCACAGGGTACTGAGGGGTGTGTAGGAGTCTGCTCGCTCAGGCTCATCTGTGCTTCTCCCATAAGCTGTGGTGTTGGGTCTGAGTGACGCAGTCACTTGTGCTGTCTGCTCTGCAGCAGAGCAGGTCCTCGGGGCCCATCTCCTGGTGGCCAGTGCTTGGGGAAAAGGTAATGGGCTCTGAGAATGTGGAGAGAATGGGACTGAGGGCTCCACTTTGGTAACAATGACATCGCTGTGGCCACCAGCAGCAGAGCCCTGTGGATGCACCACACACCCTCACCGCTAAGGTCCTACAGCCCTGTAAGGTGCATGCACTCATGGTGCCCGTTTCACAGGTGAGGAAACTGAAGCTCAGAGAGGCTGAGTGACTGGGCCAAGGTCACACAGGAAGTGGAGGAGCTGGGATGTGAACCAGGTCTGACCCAGGGCCTGAGTCCCTTACTCCTGCGTTCTCATGCCTTCCTCCTTGAACCAAACAGGAAGTCGGTGGGAAGGACCAGCCAGGGAGGACTGAGAAGAGAGCTGGTGGGAAGGGCCAAGCTGGGCTGAGCAAGCAGCTGGGGCCTGAGCCCAGAGCCCACCTGGTCTGACTCGGGGATGCCCCCACTGCCACCCGTCTGTCTGCTGATGAACCAGCCCGCCTCGTGCAGTTCCAGGGGTATGCCCCAGAGCGTGCTGATGAAATCACCTCTCTGCCACAACTCACCAGCCATGTGACCCTAAGAAGTCTGGGAGCCTCAGTTTCCTCGTCTATAAAATGGGCCTAAGAGTGGTTCCAACCTCAATGCACCGTGGGGAGGCACCATAGAAAAAAAACCGGAAAAGGCTTAACATGGGCCTGGCACGTGACAACCGTGGAGGGAGGGGGTGCACCCCCCTGGGTATTTTCTTCACAGATTTGTTTTTTAATTCAGATATAATTCACATACTATAAAGTTCACCCTTCCAAAGTACACAGTTCAGCGGTTTTTAGTATGGTCTCAAGGTTGTGCAACCATCACCACTAATTCCAGAACATTTCCACCACCCCAAACAGAAACCCCACACTCGTCGGCCATCATCCCCCAATCCCATCCCCCACCCCAGCTGTAGACTATACTAGTCTACTTCCTGCCTCCATGGATCTACCCGTTCCGGACATTTCATCAGTGGAATCATTCAACATGTGGCCTTTTATGTCTGGCTTCTTTCACTTGGCATGTTTTCAAGGCTCATCCCCACTGTAGCACAGATTAGTGCTTCATTCCTTTTCATGGCTGAATAATATTCTACCATGTGGACAGACCACATTCTGCTTATTATCCATCTGCTGATGGGCATTTGGGGTGTTTCCAGCTTTTAGCTACTGTGAACAACGCTGCCGTGAACGCCTGTGTACAAGTTTCCACGTGGACGTGTGTTTCATTTCTCCTGGGCAGACACCCAGGAGTGGAATTGCTGGGTCCTGGGGTGCCTTTCTGTTTAACCTTCTGAGGAACTGCCAGACTGTTTTCCAAAGTGCTGCCCCTTCCACATCCCTACCAGCAGTAGAGGATTCCCATTTTCCCACATGCTCACCAGCAATGTTTGTCTTTCTGGTGACAGCCACCCCAGTGGGGTGACATAACATCTCACTGTGGCTGACTTGTGTTTCCCTGAAAGCTGGATGCTCAGCATCTCTTCAGGTGCTCATTGGCCATTTGTATCTCTTCTGTGGAGAAATGTCTGCTCGGATCCCTTGCCTGTTTTGTAAATGGGTCATTTGTCCTTTGAGCACCGCGTCACACAGTTCTTTACCTATTCTGCTACAAGCCCCTCGTGGGAGAGACAACGTGCACGCGTCCCCCACCCTGCAGCCATTTGGCAGGGGTGCTCGCCCCCCTGGGTGGTGCCGTCCTCACTGCTCCCTGGCACCGCCCAGCTCCTGGGGGTCACTGGCACTACCGGCACTCTGGTGTTGGTCCCTCCACGTCCCCAAGTGCTGCAGATGCAGCTGAAGCCTCCCCATTCGCCTCCCTGCCCTGCCAGGGGGCCAGGTACAGAAGGCAGCCCGCGACCTCCTGTCCACAGTTCTAGCAAATCTGCATTCTGCGTCTCATCAGGAGACTAATGCCACAGGCATTTATCTTCTGAATTCCCAAGTGACAGCTGTCGTGTGCAGCTGAGGGAACGTGAGGGCGAGGCCAGAGCATGCAGGATGCCTGGGTCCTCCTGATACCCAGTGTCTCCACACAGCAGCCCATGTTCTTTCTAGAAGACACCACCCACACCATTTCCCTCCTGGACCCTTCAATGCCACCCCACCTCCCAACACTTGGAGCCTCGGAGTCTCCACCAGGCTGTCCCCTTTGTCTGGGACGCTCTCTCCCAGCCCCTGGACGACTCCTGTGCAAGCACTGTTTTGGCTTCAACGTCACCTATTCAGGGGGTTCTTCTGGGCAGCCCCTCCAAAGTGGCCGCCTCTCCATCATCTGTGTCTTTGGTTTAACACTGGCTTTCTCATGATAACTGAGTCTCAGAGAGGTGGGCCTCTAAGACCCCCAGCACAGGGCTGGGCACATAGCAGCCAGGCCCTCCATCTGGTGAGGACTCGTGGAGGGGACCCTCTGCTGCCAGGCCTGCCCTTAAGCTAGCAATGCACGTGGCAGTCTAATATGTCACGCACACATCAGGCTTACACTAAGCCCAGGGGTCTGTTCCTCGCTGCCCTCACATCCGTGTCCTGTGCAGACCCCAGGGACTGAGCCTCCACCGGTCTTCCCCACACTCTCCTGTCATTCAGGGGCAAAGGCAGGGAAGTGCAAGGCCCTGGGTGCTCTCAGCCAACAAAAGACACTAAGACCCCAACACTTTAATCAGCAAACCAAGTCCCTCTCAAGTCCCTGCTCCGAGACTAGTTTTAGGCCCAAAATAATGACACGACAGACAAGGCCCTGTATGGGCCCCTAACTGAAATTAGCAGCATGTGTCACCTGAGAAGTCGTCCGCCAAAAGCGACCACACCTGAAACTGATCAACAGACCGCATCTGGAGTAGCGCTGTCACATCCAGAACTTTCCGCAGTGAGGAACGTTCTATCCCTGTGCTGTCCTGTCCAACACGGTAGCCACCAGCCACAAGTGTCTCCAGAGCACTTGGAACGTGGCTCGCCACATGACGCAGCTCTGGACCCAACTATCAATCTACAGGAAGCAGAGGGACATGTTAGATGACACCATGGAGGTGACACAGAGACGCAATCCAAACGCAGGTGCCATCAGAGCCGGTTTCTACAACAAATTACACAAGCACCAAAAGAGATGGAGGGGAAGCCTATATATTAAGAGAGATCAAAAGACATCAACTAATTGCGCTGTGTGGACTTTATTTGGACCCTAATTCAAACTACTAAAAAAAACTGAGACAACCAAAAACTTGAACACACTGGACAAATAATGAGATCAGGGATTACTCACTGTTTTAGGTGTGACCATGCTGGTGCCATATACCCCAAAACGCTTACAGATCAAAGATTAGCATGGCTGGAATTTGGTTCAAAAATGGGTGGGGGTGGGGTGTGGAGGGGCAGGGCAGGGCAGGCCACAGGGCGGTGGGTCCATGAGGGTCATCACATTATTCTGCCCACTTGTGTGCACACGCATATTCTCCACTACCAAGCTTTAGAAATAGGGGAGAAGCAACATTTTGCTGAGTAACGTCATCTTTTTCAGGCTGCCACCTCCCAGCAGCATCGTTTAACCCAAAAAAGCCTGGCATTCTGGAACCCTGAGCCATCCAGCATGCCAAGGCCCGGGAGCCCAGAGTCCCCAACAGGCTGGCTGCAGACCTCCCACCCGGGTCTGGACACGGTTGTCCTGCCGCACCTCAGGCTGGCCAAGGAGCCTCAGAGGAAGAGGTGGCTGCAAGATGCTGATGACAGAGACACCAGGCCTGAGCCCTCCAGAAAAGCTGCTGGTGAGACCCAGAAGGCAGGGCCGCTGGGGCCCCTGGGCACATACACCCTTGCCCAGAAGGCTGCCTGGCCTGTCCACGCTCGGCCCCTCTCCCCTGGAGAAGAGAAGACTCACCTATCTCCCTCCCCCCGAGGAGAGGTTTGCAGGACTGATAGGCCGAATGGCTAGGGCAGCCCTCAGAGCGCAGAGGGTGGCCTGGGGGCAGTGGGGAGCCTTTACATCTGCACCCAAAGGTCTGGTTTGCAGTGAGCTCCTTGCCCCCAGCCCTCTGGAAATCTCCCAGAGGTAGTTTCGGGGTATAAAGAAGGGCACCAGTCTCCTCCATTCCACACCCACCTGCCTCCCAAGGTCCCATCACATGTTTAGAGGGGCCAGCGACTCTGGGAATCCTGCCAGCTCAGGGGGAGGCCGCCAGTCCTAGGACTTCCAAAACCCAGGAGGAGAGCCTAACGGGACACACACAAGGCAAGAGGCTCGGGCTCCAGCGCTGTGCCCCAGAGCCTCCAGAGGCCCCCAGCCAACCCACTGGCATCGCTTATTTCCTGGACAGCTCCTGGAGGCCGGCTCGGCACCAAGTGCTGGGGAAGCAGAAAATAAGCAGCAGGAGCCAGGCCTGACCCCCAGCAGCTCCCAGCCGACCAGAAATGGAGGTAAGCTCACCCACAGCATCCAGAAACGGGTGGGGTGGGTACGATGCAATTATGCAGGCACTGGCAGCAGACAGGACGCCCATCTCCACAGAGACAGCCGAGACGGCAAATGCTTCAGTGGTCAGAGAGCAAGATGACAGGCCCAGAGCGGCCCCCACAGCTCCCAGCCGGCCCTGCTCTTCCCCCATCCCCAAGTCTGCCCAGCAAAGCCCCAAGGACATCCGGACCACCCAGGAGAAGCACCCACCCCCTCAACATCCAAACTTATCTGAACAATGACCACAGGGCCCCCTAATTAAAGGTGGCTACATGCTCGAGTCACCCAGAGAATATTATAAAACCAATATTGGCACAGGACCTCACTCCAGGCAAGCTCTTCACGAGGGCTGCCTGTTATTACTTCCAAAATGCAAATCTGACAACAGACTCTTCAGTGTTTTAAAGCCGTTCCTGGCAACTCCACCCACCCACTGTTTCCAGGATAACATGAGAGCACTAGACAGGACGCTTGAGGCCCTTCATGACCCCAGCCCACTCCCAACCTGCCCCTACTCCCTAACACCTATGCTGCAGTTGCCACACTGGGGGTGCACCCTACACCCACACACGACCAAGTCCGGCCTCCAGTCCTTACCACTCATGGCTCCCTCCTCCCTTCCCCTGGATCCAGCTTCCTGCCCCATCCGACGTATGGGGCCAATTCTTATACATCCATCAAATCCTTGTCCAACCTTTCCTGTCATCCCAGACAGAGCTCTCCACCTCCTAGCCTCCTTCTGCGGGGCGCCCAGGTGCTGGGAATCCCCCAGGCCAGGCCGCATTCTATTAGTCTTCAATTAGCGTTTAAGTGTTTGTCGTCTCTGTTCGGAGACCTCCCCACTCCGCCCCCGCACGCTGCCACAGGCCCCCCATCAGCTCGCGTTTGCAGAGCCCCACCGGGGGGGATGTCTCTTGCTTTCACAGAAACCGGGATTTTTCTGTGTTCCTCTGGCCTGGGCCAGGCGCGCTGAGAGCCGGCCGCGGTCCCAGGTTTTCCTTATTTAGTCGGGCCGACCTCACTGCGCTGGAGCCTCGCCCTGGGAGAGGCCTGGCCCGCGCTCCGTTTCCCCTTCTGGAGGCTGAGGACGCGCCCACGCCCTGCGAGGCCCGCCAGACCGGCGGCCTGCCCGGCCGGGCCTCTCCCGGAGGGTGCAGGCGCCCGCGCCCCGCCAGGCCCGGGCCGCCCGACTCCTCGCGCCCGGCCGGCGCCATGGCAACCGCCCGGGCCGCGTCTCGGGGCGGCGGGTTACTCACAGCGCGGTGGCGTCCGCGGGGATGCGCAGCGCGGGCCCGAGCGTCTGCAGTCCGCGGCCGGAGCAGTTGACGCGGCAGGCGGCGCCGGGCGCCGGGCCGCAGAGGCAGGGGTGCCCGCACGGCCCGCAGCCGCGCCCGGGGCCCCCCGCCAGCGCCCCGAGCCACAGGCCCAGGCCCAGGGCGAGCACCAGGCGGGCGGGCGCGGCGGGCGGCATCGTCAGGGCAGCGCGCGCATGGCCACGGACGGCCCCGAGGCCCCGAGCCCGCCCGGCACCGGCGGCCGCGGCTCAGGCGGGGCCCGCGGACAGCATGGCAGGGCGCGGGGCGGGATCCGGCGGCGGCCGCGGCCTGTCTGCCTGCGCGACGCTCGCTCGGCGTTCGGCCCGGCGGCGATCAGCTCCCGCCGCCGCCCGCTCGCGCGCTCGCGCTGCAGTGCGGGCCGCCGCCGGCTCCTCCTCCCCCAGGCGCGGCGCCGGGCGGGGCGGGCGGGGCGGGCGGGGCGTCCGCAGGCCCCGCCCCCTGCGCCGCAGAGTCGGGTTAGGGGCGGGGAGTCTGGAGGCTCCGCCCTCCCCTCTGCCGTGGCGCGGCCGCACGGGGGGAGGGCACAAGGCCATGTGGGCGGAGCGAGTGGAGGCTCCGCCCCTCGCGCGGCGCTGTGGGCTCGGCGGCCGGCTCCCTTTCCCGCAGGAGCGGTGGGGGCGGGGCGTCCGGAGGTCCCGCCCCGCCTGCTCGCGGCCTTTCATCTGCTCCCTTCCCAGCTCCTGCCGCGCCTCGGTTTCCCGCCACGTCCCTACCTCCCAGCAGTCCGCTGTCATAAGTCACAGCCCTGAAAACACCAGCAACGTTAACTCCCGCGGCCTGCGTGTGCACCCACTCCCAGCGCCTTTGTCCCTCTCGATCTCCGCCGTATCCCGAGCGCCTGGCACACAGTAGGCGCTCAGTAAATACGCATCGCGTCCTCTCGTGGAGTTCCGCCAGAGCGCCGGCGAGGTGTAGCGGCTAGTCTCCGCTGTCACGGAGGTGACGCCTAAGGTGGGCCTCCCCTGGGCAGGTGAAGCGCAGCATCCCTGCTGCCGCCTACCTGCCGGCCAGAGCGTGGGAGGCTGCGGTCTGCGTGCCAGGGCGCCCGCGTCCTCCCTCTGTGGCCGCCACTTGCCCACTCTTTTCCTGGCGACGAAGTACCCCGTGCTGTGGCTCTGCCGACGGAGCTTTGCTTCCTCCGTGTGCGCACAGAGGATTTAGTTAAGGAACTAACGCATGTAGTAGGACGAATCCAAGCCGAAAAACGTGGATGAACCCTGAAAACATGTTAGAAGCCAGACAAAAAGGACTACATATGTTTATGATGCCATTTATAGGAAATGTCCAAAATAGGCAAAGCTATAAAGACAGGCAATAGATTAGCGGCTCCAGGGGCTGGGGAGTGATGCTGACTATATGGAGTTTCTTTTGGGGATGACAAGGATGTTCTAGAATTAGGTAGTGGTGATGGCTGCACAGCCTTGAAAATGTACTAAAAATCACTGAATTCTCCTCTTAAAAGGGTGAATTTTGTGGTGTGTGAGTTATATCTCAACTTTTTAAACAGTGAAGAAATAATAAAATTGTTAATTTATGGCCCATTGGGCCATAGGTGGATGCCTGACCCAACCTGGCCAATTGGGTCTGTCCCCTGGGAGCCTGGACAGAGGATGAGTGGTCACAGGGAGGGGGAACCCAGAGTCCCACATAGGTGAGGCCCCTGTCCCAAGACTGGCACCAGGCTGCACCCTGAGGCTTCCCAGCTTTCTTTCTGTGCTCTGTGTCTCTGCTTAAACTAGCTGGAAAGCTCGACTAACCCACGCTGGGCCCATGTCCTGCTGCCACTCGCTGGGGGAGCCCAAGCAGGACCACTGTGGGGCACACCGAAGCCCTGCTATTCTCCTGGGAATGAAAGGGCGCCCAGATGCCTCCCTTTGCTCATCTGTGCAATGGAAATAGCAAGCCTAAGTTTCAGGGCTTCAGGAGGGTCACATTCAGCCCAGAGCCATCTCCGAGGAAAGGCCCAAGGAAGGACAGGTGGGCCCCTGGCACAGGCAGAGGCCAGGGAATAACAGGGAACGCATAGCCTGCCATGTCCCAAAGCCTGCGCTGGGCTGGGGAGAGTCCAGCTCTGACTGCTGTGGTCCATTCTCAGGGCTCAACTCCCACAAGCCCCTTTGTCTCCAACTCAGAATATCTTGGAGCAAGTTGGGGGAGGGACTTAAGTTAGACATGACAGGGAACTTCCATTGTTACAAGGAGAGATTGTAGAGCCTGCAAACATTCTAGGCCTCAGGAACTTTTTTTTTTTTTTTTTTTTTTTTGCTGAGAAAGATTCACCCTGAGCTAACATCCATTGCCAATCCTTCTCTTTTTTTTTTTTTTGTTGCAAGATTAGCCCTGAGCTAACATCTACTGCCAATCCTCCTCTTTTTGCTGAGGAAGACTGGCCCTGAGCTAACATCCGTGCCCATCTTCCTCTACTTTATATGTGGGACACCTGCCACAGCATGGCTTAACAAATAGTGCTTAGGTCAGCACCCAGGATCCAAACCAGTGAACCCTGGGCTGCCGAAGCAGAAGGTGTGAAGTTAACCACTGCACCACCAGGCTGGCCCCAATCCTCATCTTTTTTGGCTTGAGGAAGACCAGCGCTGAACTAACATCTGTGCCAATCTTCCTCTATTTGGTGTGTGGTTCACCTCCACAGCATGGCTGATGAGTGGAGTAGGTCTGCACCCAGGATCCGAACCCGTGAACCTGAGCCATTGAAGTGGGGTGCTGGGAACTTTAACCGCTTAGCCACAGGGCTGGGCCTTCAGGAACCTTTTAACACAGAATCGCAGAGGGAGTGCTTGGGAACCCAGTCTGAAAACACTGCCATGAGGGCCTCAGCCAAGATGGGGTTGATAGGATGAGGCAGGGGAGGGGGGCAGGGCCAGGGAGTCCAGGTGGGAAGGAGCCTCAGCACTGGATGGAGGGGGTGGTGGAGAAGGAGGAGGCTCAGATGATGCCCTGCCTGGTGTTGGGGGCCAGGGTGGGTGGAGATGCCACCACAGACCACTTGAGAAGGTGCCTAGAGTGCAGCTGGGAGGGGGTTGTGAAGCTGGGAGGGAGGCAAGAGCACCTGGGGCAGGTGAAAGACTCCAGAGATAGGGGACACCAACCCAGAGTGGGGAGGAGAGAGGCTTGGGGGAGTCTGAGCGAGAGGGCTAAAGTAGGAGGAAACTGAGGCACGGTGTGGGAAAGTCTACAGAGGAGAAGTCAGCAGGGGCTTGTGCTGCAGGAACAGAGCGGGGGCTGGGGATGAGGCAGCTGCAAGTTCCCCCTCGGTCCCCCCACACTGCACAGGCCCACGTGGACTCCCACTTGGGGTTTCCAGAACTCTCTACAGCCTCCCACCTCCTGGCCTTTCCCCATATTGTTCCCTTTGCCTGGAATGCTTTCCATCCCATCCCATGAATACTTCTGCTTGCAGACTCAGCTGACATGCCTCCTCCTCCAGGAAGCCTCCCAGCCCCTGTCTCGTGTGCTCATTTGCATCACACAGCCATTCAGGGGACACATATTTATGAGCTATCTACTTCAGGCAGAGCATTTGTCCTTGTGCATGTTGGTGTCTCTACTGGACAGGGATCCTCAGGTCATCCTGTCCCTCAACCCTGCCATGTCACCTGCACAAAGCTGAAGGCACGGTGCTCACCAATGATCCTTACTGAGGGCACATTAGGCGGAGGGCTCGGTAGGAAGCCAGATGCATCAGGTCGGTAGCAAGTGAGACAGTGTAGACGTGACATGTGGCCCAAGGTTTCTAAAAGCTCAAGTGTGAAAGGGAAGAGAGAGGCAGGGGCCAAGAGATGGCACAGAGCAGTGGCAAAGGTCGTTTCCTAATATGGGAGAGACTTGAATGAGTTTCCGGGCTAAGGGAAGAATGCCAGCAGAGAGGGAGAAGCGGACAGAGAGAGAGCACTCCTGAGGAGTGGGAGGATTCGTGCTGAGAGCCTCTTGAGTGATAGTAGGGAGGCAGCTCACAGCCTTCGGTTCTCCATCCACTCATTCATTGCCTTATTCCATTGCATCTTCATACCTCTAGTACTCTAGGTACTATTATTATTCCCTTTATTAAATGAGGTAACTAAGGCACGGAGAGGGTAAGAAATTTGCCTAGTCACACAGCAGGTAAGTGGCAGGACTGGGATTATATTCCAAACCCAAGCTTTTAATTCTAACCAGATGACAAATTGATAAGATTCAAGGACTCAAGATATGGGAAGATACATCCATAAGAGAGAGTGGTGCAAAATGAGCAAAACAGATTAATCAGGTCTAAATGATTGTTTGAAGGTGGTTGTGGAGTAAATGCAATTGTTTGGAAAGGATTTTTGAAATAGAAAAGACAAATGTTTAAAGAAGAAATTATCTGAAAATGAAATTCTAGACTATTTCAACAAACCCTGTGGTGAAACAGAGAAAATAAAATATGCCAGAGAACTTGTTAGATTCAGGGAGGGGGACATTGGGAAAATGCCTAATTCTTGATAAAACATAGATTTTAAGGTTTTTACTAACAGTTAATGATAACTATTAGCATAAAAGAAAGGGGGAAACTACAGGGCAGGCAGAGGGGAAAAACAAGAAAACTTGATCATCCCGGGAGAGAATTAAAAAAGGAAACAATGGATCAGTGTATTAATCAGAACACACAAAGTAAGGCCAAGCACGTGGGTGATCATAATAAATGTAAATGAGTTAAAGTGTCCTGTTAAAGGACAAGGATTATCATAATGAGAAGAGACACTAAATCCAGGTAAATGCTATTTATAGGGACACAGTTAAGACAACCCAGAAAGCTGAGAATAAAGAGACAGGAAAATGAAGACATAAAGAAGGTGAGGTGGCAGTATTAATACCAGAAAAATAGAGCCTTAAAGCAAAAGATAATAAATGGGAAAAGAGCCTTTTTTTTTACACAAATTAAAGGTACAATCTGTGTAGAATATATAATGAACTGCTGTGTTCTCTAAAACAGAACGTCAACACACAAAGCTAAGTTGTTAGAAATACACAAAATCATTGTGGCAGACTTTAGTACACCTTGTTTTGAATTTTACAAAGCAAGTAGACCAATTTTTTAACAGTCAGTAAAGATACAGAGAATTTGAACAGCACAGTTACTAAGTTCTGTTTTATGTAACAGTATTTTGGTGAGATCGAGGAAAATGATAAGGCAAGAAAGTGACCTTAGGCAACACCGCCCCCTAGGGGTGCTCTGGGTCCTTTCACCTGCTCACCCCACCTCATCTTGACTCCAGCCCACAGCTGAGGCTCCCCCAAGTCCGCCCTAATCCATGGACACCTACCTGAGTATAGGCCTGAAGAACCACCCACAGAGGATCTTAGGACGTAGCTGGACATCCTGGCAATCCAGGTAATTAGAAGGTAAATGTGAAAGTGAGAGATATCTCCATTATCTTGATGGCGGTGGTGGTCTCATGGGTGTACACATATGTCAAAACTTCACAAATTGTACACTGGAGTATGTGCAGTTATTGGATGTCAACGAGATCTCAATAAAGCCCTTCTTAAATATCTAACCAAAAAGCAGGTCAGTGGTAGCCAGGGGCTAGAAGTGAGGGGAGGGAATTATCTCAAAGGGGCATGAGGGAATTCTTGGGGTGACAAAAATGTTTTAAATCATGAGTATGGTGATGGTTAAATGACTCTATAATTGTCAAAACTCACCCAATTGTATAGTTAAAATTGGGGGATGTTATTGTATGGAAATTACACCTCAATAAAGCTGATTTTTAAAAAGCTAACCATGTGGAAATTGAAATACCTTCTTTTAAATAACTCTTTGGCCCAAAAAAATCAAAATTAAAATCAGATTATAAAGAAATTAATAGCAATGAGCATACATCTTTCCAAACCTGCGAGATGCAAAAGTACACATGGAGAGAAACTGATAACATCACCTTATTATTATTAAGCATGAAAAATCAAACTAGGATACGAACTAAGCATTCATGTCAACATTCTAGAAAAACAACTGTAAAATAAACCAAAACAAAGTAGAAGGAAAGAAATTAGAAAGCTACGAGCATAAATTAGTTATTTTAAAAGAAAGGGCTAAAATTGATTAATAAAATCAAGAGCTATTTTTAATATATAAGGGTATTAAAATTAAAAAAAAAAAAAAAAACCTGCCAGCAAGTATGGCTGAAAGAGAGAGAGAAAAATAAAATGCAGAATATTAGGATTAAGAGTGAAGGTTTATTCACAGAAACAAAGAGCTAAAAATTACAAGAGAAAATTATACACAATTGTTTGTCTAAACTTTTGAAATCTAGATAAGATCATTACATATTAGAACAATACAAACTACAAAAACTGACTTAAGGAGAAATAAAAAGTCCAAACAGACCAATAATAAAGGAAGTAATTAAAAACATATCAGAGCCATGCCAGGAAAAGACACTTAATCCAGATCTTTTTATGGGCAAATCCTATCAAATGTGAAAAGCCCAGATAATAATGTGATTTTATTTATACTCTTAGAAAACAAGGGTCACATCTCAATGTATTTTACGCATATCTATCATCAATATTCAATGTATTTAGCAGCATAATTTGGATACCAAAACAAACTAGACAAAGGTGGCACAGAAAAAGAAATCCATAGCCCAGCGATTTTTAGGTCTGTCTCAGCCACAGAACCCTTGTTTCAAACAAAATCCCAAAATAGAAAATTCGAATGGCACTGGGTAAGCTGGATAATGGAGTCCAAAGACATCCAGGTCCTAATCCCCTAGACCTGTGAATGTCACCTTATATGGCAAAAGGGACCTTTCAGACGTGATTAAATTAAGAATCTTGACATGGAGGATTATCCAGGTGGGCCCTAAATGGAATCCTAAGTGTCCTTATAAGAGGGAGCTGTGACAGCAGAAGAATAGAAGGCCAGGTGACTACGGAAATGGAAACTGGAGTGATGTGGCCACAAGCCAAGGAAAGCTGGAAACCCTGAGAAGCTGAAGAGGCAAGGATTCCCCCCTGGAGCCCCCAGAAGGAGCCAGCCTTGCTGACGTCTTGACTTTAGCCTCATAAGACTCATTTCGCACTCTGGCCTCCTGAGTGCAGGATAATAAATTTGGGTCGTTTTGTGCTGCTGTGTTTGTGGAACTTTGTCACAGCGGCAACAGGAATCTCACACAGATCTCATTACCAAACCGAACAGTGGTTACCCCCGGAGGGTAGGATCTGGGGGGAATGAGAACTTGTATTCTTGTCTTTACTTTTTGTATTGTTGACATGCCTGCAAAAATCATATGTTATTTTTATAATTAAGAAACAAGAAGAGACAATGCAAGTGAAGTGCTTGGCCCACTGCAGGGGCAGCCGGTGCTCAGACTTCAGACTTCAGTGTTTGCCATGGTTACCCCGGGTCCACCCATGCCTCCCCTGCCACAAGGCCACGCGTGGCGCTCAGAGGCAGCCGGGAGGGTTCTGGGCTGCCCAAGCCCAGAGGTCTCGCCCACGTGGGGCCTCAGCACAGGGCCTGGATCAGAGCGAGGCCTCTCCCTGAACCCCCGCTCTGCAGCTGGCCCATTTTGCATCCTGGGACGGCCAAGAGCACTTAGGTGTGAGTACCTGAGCTGCGTGGGAAGCAATGACATGGGGCGGTCCTTGCATTCACACTGTAAGGAAACAGCCCCCTACTCCAGCCGTCACTCCGAACAGTCCTTTCTCCGCCTGCTCGGGCAGGGAGGGACACCTGCCCCTTACTGCCTGCCCAGCAGGGCCACATGCAACAACGGCGAGTGTCACCTCAGGGGCAGGACACTCAGTGCGGTCCCGGTGCACCTGGGCATTGGGGGGCAGGGAGGACTACACCTCTGACATCAGCTGCTTTCTGGGGTGACTCAGTTCTTCTCTCTTTGGGGTGGAAGTCGCCGTCAGTGCTGCTGCAGTTCCTCTCTGACGTCTCCATGGCAACGTTCACACGGATTTCAGAGAACATAAGGTGTTTGAGCTGGAAGGCACCTTAGAGATCAGCTCCTCCCGCCCCCTCATTTCACAGAAAGGAGAGCAGGTCCAGAGAGGGGATGCCACACGCTCAAGGTCACACAGCAAGCGAGGGGCCCAGCCAGGGCCTCTGCCTTCTGGCACTATTCCCAGCCAGGATTCTTTTCCCTGAGATGGCACAGGATTGACTTCTTCTGAGGTGCTCTGAGGACACAAACTTTGGGGGCTTTGCCACACGCCCCCTTGCTAAGGGACTCCTGAAGTCCAGCTTGGCTCTGCTCTGCTCAGTCATGGAGCTCGGCATTCAGTGCTTGGTGGCGGCAGGAGCAGGCAGGATGGGCGCTGTTCTCAGGCAGCTCACAGGCTGGTGCAGAGGCAGCACAGCCCCCTGGGGAACCACTGGAGAGCAAATTTACGTGTCCACGTGAGTGTCCACGGAGCAGGAAGTAGGGGTGGGAGGAGCCAGGGAAGTCTGCCTGGAGGATGGGGCTCCAAGCAGAGCCTGGAAAGTGGAGGAGGGCTCTTATTCCTGTCTGAGCCTGCCTGGCTTGAGGGCCACACCCTGTGGGTGAGTGGTATGCGGAGGTGAAGCCGGAGGGCTGCCCCAGGCCAGAGATCCCAAGGAGTTGTCACGTCTGGGGACTATGGCACATGTCACTCCAGGACAGGGGGTCAGACACCCAGAAGGGCAAGGCAGAGGGCAGAGGCCAAGGAGCTAGAGACTCTGATATGAGGGGGCAGGAACCGGGCTGTTGGATGGTGCTGCGGGTAAGGGTCCAGGAGTGAGGCCTCAAGGAGGCTGGAGCAGACCTAGGGTTGCTCTGTCCCTTTGCTGGGCACAGACACACGCGGACCCTCCCCTGCCCAGCAAAGCCAGCCCTGTGGCCCAGGGGTTGAGGGCTGTAGGCACCCCTCCCCAGGGGAACACAGTCCTCACTCTCTACCTCAAGCTCAGTCCCAGGGCTCACCCTAACTCTAAACCCTGCCTCAGGGACCTGCCCTGGCCTGCAGGGCATCTTCTCTTCTCTAGATCTGAAGGTCTCAAGAATCTGGGCATCCCCAGGTCCAGCCATCCCCACCAAACTGCCCCCTTTCCTTCCCCTTGCTGGCAGCCTGTTCTGGTTACCTATTGCTGCGTAACAATCATCCCCAAAGGCTCATGAATCTGCAGTTTGGCAGGGCTCAAGGGAGACGCTTCCCTCTGCTCTGCACAGAGTCTGCCAGGACGCCTTCTTCACTCACTTGGCACGCAGGTGGGCTCCTCTCCACCCAGGCTTCTCCGCAAGGCGACCTAGGCTTCTCACAGGGTGGCAGCTGGGGTCCAAGATTGAGGGTTTCAGGAGACAGAAAGTGGGGAGCTGCCAGTCTGTAAGGTCTGGGTCCAGAAATGGACACATGGTCACTTCTGCCATATTTGCCAATCAGAGCGATCATAGCTCCTGCCCAGACCCCAGGGCAGGCGACTCTCCCCCCTCACTGGGAGGAGTAGCAAAGAATTTGCCATCTTTCACCCACCTCACCCCCAACCCCCATCTCTGCCCCATGGGCTATGACTCTTCCTTGCCTCACCTCCAGGCCTGCAGATTCTGTCTCTCCTAGAGGTCCCCTGTGTCCCATCACCTCCCCATGGGCTCCTGCAACCCCCTTCAAAATCATCTCCCTGTCCACAGGCTGCACTGCCCATCCCCTCCTCTCCACTCCCTGTATTCCTGGAGCAGTATCCTCTCTCTGTGGCTCTGCTCAGAAACCAGGCGTGGTCCCTACTTCTTGTTGAACAATTTCCAAGCTCCTAGCAAAACATTTAAATTCTCCTTATGATCTTGCCCTCTCCTACGTTACCTGCTGGATGACCTCCCATTTCCTCTAAGCAACAGGACCACAGGTTGGCCTTTTCTGCTCAAAGTGCCCTCCTGCTGGCACTCTGAGCCCACACATATATTCACTCCCTCCATCTAGCAAGTTTCTCTGTCTCCTCTCCTGTTGGACTCCTGCTCAACCTCCAAAGCCCAGTGCAAATGTCCCTCCTCCACAAAGCCTTGCTCTCCCTACTTGATCACATTAGTCTTGCTCTCATCACACGTGGAGGCACATTCTGCCTTAAATCCTTGTTAGCAATGATGCGTCCTCCTGAGGTGGGGCCTGCGTTTCTAACTCATATTTCTTTCACCAATTTAATAACTGTTTATTGAGGCCTGGAGCCGACTGCCAGGGATATGGCAGTGACCGAGACAAGCTGCTTCCTGTGCCCAGAGAGCTTGCATTCCAGAGGGTGAGACAGATGGCAAACAGAGGAATCAAGGGACACAACGATCAAAGATGAGGCCTGCTGGAAGATCAGAGAGGCAGGAGGGGTGCCGTGATGCAGGGGCCCAGAGCTCCTCTTCTCAAGAGAAACCAGAGGCCTGGATTTTCACATACACTCTCCTGATTTTAAAGGTTGCAAGGTGAAGCCTTTCTCCTCTGCTGCTCTCAGCATCCCTCCCCTCCTGGCTTCTCACCCTCTCTGGCACGTCTGCCTCCTTCCCTCTTCCCGGTCACCCCATCAGCACTACCCCCACTCCAACTTAGGCTGTCCTACCTGCAGCCCCCACCTCTAGGGAACAAAGACTCCTCTGTGGCTTCCATGCCAGGCACACTCTGGGAAGCAGCTGGGAGGAGGAGGTAGGGAGCTCACTGCCTAGGACCTTGGGGCCAGTTGGCACTGGTAGCTGAGACCCCGGGTCAGCCACTCTGATGTTGACCTCATAAGAGTGGGATACCTGGAGTCCCCAGGGCCACAGCAGTTGGAGCTCAACACCCCGACCCCAGGCCCCACTACCCATACATCTGGACATTGGCCTGAAAGAAATGGCAGCCAGAGGAGCAAGACAGGAAAGGAGGCCAGGGGGCCCTCAGAGGGCTTCTTCAGGCTTGTCCCCTAGCTCCGACAGGCCCCTGAGGGACGAATCTCCAGGGAACCCCTGGGCCAACCCTGCCATGGGACAGTTTATGCTCTCTGGAGCCAGAGTTCACAGGTGCACATCTTAGCTCTGCCACTTCTTAGCCTGGTGACCTTGGACAGCTCCCTTCCCCTCTCTGAGCCTTCGTCTCCCCCTCTGAACATTAGGATCATAGCAGCACCCACCTGCGGGATAGTTTTGAAGATGACATGTGCCTGGCACACGATGACACTCAGTGAAAGGCAGATTTCCACAGCCTCTCTCGTGCAAGACCTTGCCAGGCCCTCTGGAGGAATCGCTCTGCTGGGCAGCATGCTCCACTTGTGTTTTCTCAGACCTCTGAGCCTGAGAGGCAGCTTCTGCTCATTATAATCATTTGGGTTCTGGGCACTGCCAGTTGAGGAGGTTCAGGCCTCCTGGTGACAGCTGTTATGTCTCTGGAGACAGCCAGGCCATCTCTCCAGCTCCCAGAGGAGCATGGAGCAGAGACTGATCCCAGAAGCGCTGCCCTTCTGTCTGCACTCACTGCTCTCAAGCCCTGGGCGAGGGACACCACTCCTAGGATTCCATGACCCCATCCTCAAGACCCAGAGCATCTTGGGTGGGGGTCCTGGGACACAGCCTCAGGCAGCCTGGGTGGGGAGGAGCTCTCAGGACCAGGATAGGGATCTGTCAGGGACCAATGGGGACAACCAGCACTTGGCCCCCTTGGGGCCAGAACCTGGCACTGGAAGGCCAAAGGGCAGCCATAGCCTGGGGGAGGGGCCTCCCCCCTCCTTCACCTCCCAGACCCCTGAGGGCACAGCCCCACGGGAGGGGACCCTCAGAGGGTCTGCTGCTGGCTGTGACACTGACTTCCCTTTTCCTGAGGACCCGGAGGCTTCAGCCCAGCAGGCAGAAGCTGTGGGGGAGAGCGCCATGCCGGCTCAGCCCTGCCACTCTGCTGTGCCCGCTATATCCTGCCTCTGTAACCAGCTGCCAGCTGAGCCCCAGCACTCGGCGCACCCAGGTTTGTTTGCCAAGACCGACTGTTGGAGCTTCCTGGGCCCGCCTGCCCTGGAAGGGAGGGGGAGCCCACAGCAGGCCAGGTGCCATCTCTGGCTGAGAAGGGACAGAATCCCATGGTGTCCACTGATGCAGGCCCACTCCCCCAGCACCCCCATTTCAGGCACTCCCCTTCTTCTAGGCCCGGAAAAGGTCCAGTGGGGGTGACTGGGCAAGGGGCAGCACGCGGCGGGGTGGTGCACAGCAGGTAGGGGAGCAACAAGATTCCGGGTGCTCCTTCTCCCGGGCCCAGTGCCCCACACCCCCGCCTAAGCCCAGAGGCGGCCCCAGAGTCGGGGGTCACTGTGCCTGGGGTGAGGGTGAGCGCCCCCCACTAGGCAGAGGCGCACCGACCTGGAGCACCCAGGACAGTGCCCCGGCCTCCTGACCCCGCCCCCGGGTCGGCCATCTTATTTGCATGGCCCCGCCCCAGCGCGGCCATTGGCGGCGGCGGCGGGAGGCCGGGCCTGAGTGGCTGCCGGGCTGTGGGGCGGCGGGGGCGGGGCGGCGGGGAGCCTGGCGCCCGGGATGCCGCCGCCGCCGCCGCTGCCGCCTCGGGACAGGTTCGGGTCCGGGTCGGGCTCCGCGGGCTCGGGGAGCAGGGCGGCCCGGGGCGCGGCGGCTGCAGCGGGAGCGCACTGAGCGCCCGCCCGACATGTCCAGGAAGAAGACCCCCAAGAGCAAGGGGGCCAGCGCGACCGCTGCCTCCGCGCTGCCCGCTGCCAACGGGCCCCGGCCGGCGCGCCCCGGCCCCGAGGCGCCGCGCAACGGGCCCCCGCAGCCCGGCCGGCCCTCGCTTGGCGGCGGCGGCGACTTCTACGACGTCGCCTTCAAGGTGAGCCGGGCACCCTCTCTGCCCCCCTCCCCCGCGCCCAAGCGAGTGCAGCAGGTGGCGTCCGGCCGGAACCCAGCGGGGAGGGGGTCCAGGGAGCGGGTACAGGGCCCTGCGGACTCTGGGCACGGAGCCGACCCGAGCGGCACCCCGCAGCTGGCACGGCTGGCATGGTGCATCGCGCGCGCGCGCACACACACACAGCTGTCAGACCCGGGTTTAGGATACTCAACAGCTGGCAAGGCCTGCCCCCTAGCCCCCAGCTGGCAGGGCCAGACAAGGGGTTCCGGGGAAGTCAGAGCCTGGCAGGTGTCCTCTCCCAGCTCCCTAGTGCCACCGCCCCCGCCCGTCTCTGTATTTCCATATGCTGCCTTCCCTCACACCCAGGGTCTGCGGGTCTCCTCTTTTTTTACGGGGGAGACTAGTGAGAGGATTGCCAGTAGGGTGGGGAGCACTGCGGCCTCCTCCAGGCCAAGGCAGAATCTTGTGAATTGGGGGGGTTGGCAGGACCATCGTGGGGTTTCAGAGCCTTTGGCAGCAGGCTGGGGGATGGGGAGGAGGAGGGGGAGGCCTGACCCTCCCTGTCCACAGACCTGGCCAGACCGCTCCTGATGCCAAGATCTGACCCTCATGTGGCAAATTCCTCCAGAGTCTTGCTGGAATTGGAAGAAGCCCCCTGGCACGGTGGCCCCCACAGGCCTCTCAGGAGGTCCCCAGCCACCAACTGCCAGGCTCTGCTCCCCACCAAGCCCCAAATGCTCTCCTTCCAGATCAAGCATGGTGTCCAGGGCCTGGGGGTGGGCTTAGGCAGGGCAGTGGATGGAGGCAGCTGCCCCCACTCCCTGCTGATTGAGATGGGCCACTGTTCGAGAGAGAGGGCACAGAACCTTTCAGAGGTGGAAGGTGGAGGTCCAAGCCAGCCAGGACCATAGTTGCTGTGTCTCCCCCAGGCCCTACTGAACCTGTGGGCCTGGGATGCCTCCCTCCACTCCTGCCCCTCACCCACAGCCACAGCTCTTTGACCAAGACAGTTCAGGAAAAACCATACACACCTCTGGGCGGGCCAGCAGCACACTGGTCCCCTCTGACCCTCCTGCTCACTCCAGGTCATGCTGGTGGGGGACTCGGGCGTGGGGAAGACCTGCCTGCTCGTGCGCTTCAAGGATGGGGCTTTCCTGGCGGGGACCTTCATCTCCACCGTGGGCATCGACTTCCGGGTGAGAGTAGAGGCTGATGTCCTGAGCACTGACCGGTCCCAGCCCTGCCTTGGCCCCCAACCCCAGCTCACTGAGTCTCACAGCACCCCTGCACAGCTGGTTCTTCATTATCCCCGTGGCACTGACAGGCTCACGAAGTGGGGCTCCTGGCTGGACTTCCTGGCTCCCAGGATCAGGGTGGTTGAGGTGGTACCCTTTAACCACAAAGATGCCCACCTCCCGACACCCCAAGGGTCCTGGAGATAGGTGGTGGCTGCATCCAACCGAAGCAGAGATGGTACCCCTGTGCCCAGGGCCAGCATGACCCTGCAGGGTTGTAGCCTCTGCCTCAGGGGAGGTGGGCACTGGCGCCCCTACGGTGGTTGCTGTCAGAGGGAACTCAAGGCCCACGTCCACTTGGGAGGCCAGAATTGCTGCCCTGTTGTACAGAGGGGGCCCTGAGGTGCCAGGTGACCCACCCAGGACCTACAAGACAGGCAGCTGTGGCACTGGAGCACACACCCTGTCCCGGAGCTGTGGAGAAGTCCCTGCCCTTGAGTGAGGAGGCTCACGCAAATGCTCCTGCTTGGCTGCTCTCCCCTGCCAGAGCCCCTCACCCCCCACCCCCAGCCAGAGGGCTGTGTCCTGGGGTTCTTCTGGGGCAGATGCTCCTGGACGCTTGGCTCCATGAGCCCCTCCAGCACCCAGGCAGCCTGTGGAGTCAGCAGGGAATGATGGGGGGCACAGCCTTAGGCCTGAGGGGCTCCGGCATCAGAGCCCCCAACCTCTGCTCACCAGTCTAAATTCCGAGTGCCGAGGTGCTGGTGTGCTCAGCAAATCCCGAATTTGCATTTTTCTCACCCTTTAATTAGATCCTGTTGGTGGGAGGCTGGGGGTGGGGGGCATTCTAAGGACAGGAAAGAGAGGCTTCCTCCAGCCTGGGGAGCCATTCTCTACCCTGTTGTAGGGGTCCAGGTCCCCTCAAGTCCTCTGGGATGAAGTAGGGTTGAGGTGCCAGAGGGGGTGGTTTAGGCCTGGGGCAGGAGGTCCTTTGCCTGTCCTGGTCCCACCTCCCTCCTCCTCATCCAGGTGTCAGTTCTGGGGCAGGTGGGGAGGGAGGTGAGGCCAAGTGGTTCACACCCCTATTCCGGGTGCTAGGGAAGGCAGGGTGTCCTCCTGGCTTCCCCCAGCCTGGCAGATGGCTGCGCTTGGTTCCCCGGAGACCCAGAAGCACCCTGACAGCAGGAGCTTGGGGAAGAGGGAAGCGATGACGTTGCAGCGCCCACCCCCGCCCCAGCAGATGAGAACTGGGGTTGGGCCACTCCCTGCCTCTAGTCCTGAGCTGGGAGGCCCAGCTAGGGAGCCTCACTAGCCAGCAAACACATAATGAGCACCCACTATGTACCAGGCCGAGCTCTGGACTCTGTGGTCAGGAAGCTGCTGTCCCAGTGGGGAGAGAGGCTTCTAAATTAGAACAAAGGCTTTTAACCCCACGCTGGGCCAGCCATGGTTCTCAGTGCTTTGCACACAGCAACTCATAAAGTCATTGAAGCAGTCATGGTATCGGCACCCTGGTTATCCCCATTTGTGGATGAGGAAACTAAGGCAGAGTGTTAGTAATGGTCCTGAGGGGTAACACTATGGGTGACTTCAAGTAAGTCATGCAACTGGCTCTAAGCAAAAGGAGCAGCACGTGCAGAGCTGTGACAGGTGCTGGTGGCCCACGAGTGGGGTTGGGGGCAGTGGTCTGCACGTGAGAGTGCAGGAGAGATGCATGTGGGCAAGGCTGAATTGCCAAGTAGACACAGGGCAGCCGGCTGGCTAGGGATCTGAGCCAGGCACCAGAGGAGGGTGGCTGGGCAAGGCTGGGGTAAAGGGGTGAGCAGGGGCCAGAGCAACAGGACTCAGTGACTGACTGGGGTGGGTGGCGACAAGGGGCCCTTGAGGGCAGTGGAGCTGGTGGGGCCATGTGCCAGGCCTCCAGGGTGGGCAGAGCAAGAACTACCCGGCCCAGAACTGGACACAGCTGGCCATGGAGGACGGCAACCTGCAAGTCCATCAGGACAGCCAGCTGAGGCAGAAAGGAGCCCGAGTCCCCTCTGTGTGCAGGTCACCATGAGGGGCTCACAGCAGGGAGGTGTAGGAGGCACAGGGGAGAGCTGGGTGGAGCCCAGGACTTAGGTTCAAGAAGAAGCATTATCTGCAGGTAGAGGGAGGTTGAGGTGTCAGACAGAGAACCAGGAGGTGGGCATTGGGGGCAGAGCCTAACCAGCTGAGGGGCACAGAGGATAAGAATGAATTCAGGGGCATGCCAGGGGTCCCTCGATCACTGCCTGCTTACCCTACCCTACCCTACCTTTGGGAGTCCCCCACCCCCACTGGAGAGTGGCACCTGTCTAGCTGCTGCCTGGGACAGTGCATTTGGCGCTGGGCCCTCGCTGGAGCTGGTTGGCTGTGTTTCAGAACAAAGTTTTGGACGTGGATGGCATGAAAGTGAAGCTGCAGGTAAGAGGTGACTCGAGGTGGGTGAGCTGAGGGCAGGGGATGCCTGGGAGGGACTGGGTAGCCCTGACTGCTGGACTGTGCCTGTCACTGCAGATTTGGGACACAGCTGGCCAGGAGCGGTTCCGCAGTGTCACCCATGCTTACTACCGTGATGCTCATGGTGAGCTCCTGGGCATGGGGTCCCAGCTCCAGGGAGTGAGGGCGGTGCTCTATGGCTGCCCTGCTCTGTTGGCTAGAGGGTGCCCCAGACTTGAGCAGGGCAGGAAGTGTGGAGGGTGTGAGGCACGAGGGTGTGGGCATGGGTGACGAGGAGGGTGTGATACATGAGGGTGTGGGTGACAGGGACCTGGAGGTGTCCTCACCGGCCCTCTGCCCCCAGCACTGCTGCTGCTGTATGATGTCACCAACAAGGCCTCCTTTGACAACATTCAGGTCAGTGGCTCCCTTCCTGGTGTGGGGGACAGGCCATGATGGGGCCTGACCCCATCCCCAACCTCCCTCAGGCACAGATGGCATCAGGGTCCCAGAGGGTTCTGAGCACCCTCCTGACAGCAGGGAGGGGAAAGACAGCCCCTCTGGGCTCCTGGTGGCCCAAGTTGAGAGGATGAGCTGAAGGGGACCTGGGTGACCTTCCAGCTCCATCAGCCCAACACCTTGGATAAGGTACCTGGTCTGGGGCACCTTGGCATGGCACCCTGGGAGCACTACTTCCATCCCCTCCTGTTAACCAGAGCCCCACAGGCACTCTGTGTGGTGTGGCCTGGAGGGGCAGGGGTGCAGAGTGCCAGGATTCAGCCTGGTCTTGCTCTCCCCACACAGGCCTGGCTGACTGAGATCCAGGAGTATGCCCAGCACAACGTGGTGCTCATGCTGCTGGGGAACAAGGTGGGCACCCAGCCTGTCCTCTCCACCCTGGCTCTGCAGGGGAGTGAGGGTGGCCGGGGGGGGGGGGGGGGGGGGGGGGGGCGGGCCGAGCCCTGGGTCTCACAAGACCCTTGTGCCAGGTGGACTCTGCCCAGGAGCGTGTGGTGAAGAGGGAGGACGGGGAGAAGCTGGCCAAGGTGAGTCGGGGTAGGGTGGGTGGCCAGGGGGTGCCTCTGGGGCTGCAGGGTCTGGGCTGCCCCACCAGGCTGGCAGCGGCTGTTTGCAGGAGTACGGGCTGCCCTTCATGGAGACCAGCGCCAAGACAGGCCTCAACGTGGACTTGGCTTTCATGGCCATAGCAAAGTAAGTCCCAGCACCAGGAAGATCCCACACCCAGGGTCTGAATCCCATTGTTGGGAGCACAGGCAGCCCTGTTCCATGGTTACTCTTGCCCTACAGGGAATTGAAGCAACGCTCCATGAAGGCCCCCGGCGAGCCCCAATTCCGGCTGCATGACTATGTCAAGAGGGAGGGCCGTGGGGCCTCCTGCTGCAGACCCTGAACCTGCCTGGGCATGGCCACTGGGCTTCCTTCTGGGAGCCCCAGGCTCAGCTCAGCCCTTGGAAGGCTGGATAGAGGGTCCACAGGCCCCTCTGATTTCCATCACCCAGCGGTCAATCCCAGGGTATTGGTTTCCAGGTCTCCCAGGCTGAGCCTTGCCCTTCCCTTGTCTGAGTGGCAATCTAGAGCCTAGGGCCCAACAAATGGGCTTTAGGGAGCAAGTAGGTCTGCAGCCCCTTCACCAGCCGCTGCCTGAGGGCCTTGCCCCCAAGGCCTTCACAGAAAAGCAACCGTCTTCTGTACAGGAGGGCACCCGGCAATGTACAGGCAGTGCTGGGTGCCTGGTCCGCTGCTCGCCACAGCACTCTGCTGCCCCCTCCTGGGCAGCTAGCTTCAAGGACATACAGTGCCTAACCCCTTAGAAAGCCATGTCTTCAGCTGCGCATGCTGCCCATGCAGGGAAAGGCAGAATTCCCTCTGTGCCTGGGGCGGAGGGCTTCACAACTCATCACAGCATGTGTCTGTGCTGAGGACCTGCTCCCAGCACACCCACGAGGAGGCTGTAGTTCAAACAACAGGATTCTCTTCTCCTGTTACCTTGGAGAATGCCAGGGCTGTGTCTTGTAATACAGCGAATAGCATGTGGAAAATAAGAGAAATGTCAGGGAGCCATCTGGGTGGACTGGACCATGGCCTGCCCTCAGCAGAGGCCAGCGCGTGGCGAGGTCAAGCCAGTGGGCTGGTAGTGTGCTCACCTTTGCACTAAAATCTTCAAGTCAATCTTTTGATTGACAGCCCTTGTTTTCAGTCCTAGTGAATAAAGTGTTTCTGGAGTGCCTGTCTCATCCATTGAAAGAAATTACCCTTTACCACCCTCGGGAAGGCCTGACTTGAACATCAAGAGGGTGGCACTCCCTCATACCCAGGTTGGCAGAGAAAGCACAGCGGGGCTGCCTGGAACCCCAGCACCGTCCAGGAAGCATGTGGGAACCTAGATGGTTAACGCCAACTTCCCTCCTGAAGACCAAACAACAAAGAAATTGGCACTCAGGGGCCTGTTAGTGAAGAATTAAGAGTTCGTGACTTGGGGCCGGCCCCATGGCCAAGTGGTTAAGTTCGTGCACTCTGCTTCGGCAGCCCAGGGTTTCGATGGTTCAGATCCTGGGCGTGGACATAGCACCACTTGTCAGGCCACGCTGAGAAGGCGTCCCACATGCCACAACTACAAGGACCCACAACTAAAATATACAACTATGTACTGGGGGGATTTGGGGAGAAAAAGCAGAAAGAACTAAGAAAAAAAAGATTGGCAACAGTTGTTAGCTCAGGTGCCAATCTTAAAAAAAAAAAAAAAGTTCATGCCCCACCTCAGCGCAGAGGCACAAGTCTTTTTTGGTCTTACAGGCAAAACTGGTGAAGGCAGTCCAAATATATGGGAAATAACTGGTAGGAACTTCCATTTTCATGTCTCTACCCCTTCCTAAGACTGCCCAGGGATGAGCCAGTCCTCCCACGGTGTCCTCTGGGGTGCAAAAGGCTTGAGAAAATAAAGACACTCGTGCTCCCATCCACTCACCACCTTCGCTTTATTACTAAGCGCTTCAGACACAAACATGGACTCCCGCCTTACCACGAGGCCCCTGGACTGATGCTGACTTACGTTCAAGGTCTCCAGCCGGGTCACCGATGGCCCTGAAAGTCAGACAGCGCCATAATGTAGACAGATGCCACCCCCGACAGAACAGGCAAGATCTGCTTTCACCCCCGGCCCCTCCCGCCGAAAGGGCGCACCCTGAAGCCTCAGTCTTGCAAAATAATCAGACTGCGCGCGCAGTTTTCATACGAGGTGTCAGAAACTAAAGCAATTCATCACAGGCTTTGAGCTGTATCGAGGAAACCAGGGCCGGCTCAGCCTTACCTCTAGAGAGACGTAGGTCTGGACGTTTAGGACTTCCTCGGCGGAACTGGGGGCAACGTGTACAACGCTGAGGACCAAGGTGAACCTCAGGCCGAAGTTGGACCTCGAGGCTAGGCCGGCCTGTGGGGTTGGCCGACGCCCTTAGTTCCACTCGGCGCCCAAGTCCGCCCCCGGCCCGCGGAGCACAGAAGCCGCACAACAAAACACCGCAACGCCGTACTTCATCCGAGAGGAGGAGAACCTGCGAGGTTCGAACTTTTATAGCAACTGCCAAACCCCTGTGATTGGACAATCCTAGCGGAAGTACCTGCCCCCCTCACCGCTGATACGCTCCGCTCTCTACCCCTGTTGTTTCCACCAATCGCACCATGGTATTTCTTTTGGGGGCGGTATCCTGGGCCCGACACCCAAGCTCCTCCCTTTTGCAGAGGCTATTGAGCCTAACCGTGAGCGACGGATGCACAAAGCCAATCAGACTTCGATCTGCAACATAGAGTGATTCTGAAGGCGCCAATCCCACCCCGAGACGTCGGAGCCGCCGGAAGTCGTGGTTTCCTAATAGCCGAGTGTGAAGCGCCCCCCGCCCCCGGAACCCCGAGCGTCGGGGAACTACAAGTCCCGACGGGCTCAGCGCTTGAGCGCTTCCGGCTCGTGCGTTCTATCCCTTTCCCGGCCGGCGGCCGAGTGGGCACGATGGAGCGAGAGGGTAGTGCTGCCGCTCCCGGGCGGCCACGGGCGGGTGAGTTTTCGAGCGGCGCGCTGGGCTCTAGGCTCGCGCCAGGGAGCCGGGCTGTGGGGCGGGGGGCGGGGGGTCGGGGCCGCGGGAGGGATCGGGCCCGGGGGCGGGGCTGAGACAGGCCAGGATCTCCGCGTCCATCTGTCTGTTTGCCTGTCAGCTGGTCCGTCGCTCGCTCTGTTCCTCCATTCTCTCCTTCTTTATTCATTCCTTCTTTCTGCGCTTTGAGCAGGATGCCCGGCACTATCGTAGGCGCCGGGAGACTGCGGGGAGCATGATCCCAGTTCTCGTAGGCTCTTTCGTGCAGGTTTCTTAACCTCGCCACTGTTGACACTTCACGCCCATCATCTTCCACTATGCCTTGTAGGATGTTGAGCAGCATCCCTGGTCTCCACCCACTAGATTCCAGTAACCTCCCCCACTCCCATTGTGACAATCAAAAATGTCTCCAGACATTGCCAACTGTCTCGTGGGGGACAAAATCCTCCCTCCTTGAGAGCGGGTGATCTAGAGAGGGGGGAGGGATTGACAATACACAGACAAAATCATGCGGAATTGTGCTAGGTGTTATGGACGAAAGAAACAGGGCGCTGAGAAAGAGTGTAGTGGGGGTTCCTGAATGGCGGGGGGCCGCGTCGGGGGTGGCGATTTACAGCAAGCAACTTGTCCCGGGAAGTTGCTGGAAGAGTATGCCGGGCAGAGGGAGCAAGATGTGCAAAGCCCTGGAGTGAGAAAGGGCTTGGCGTACACCAGTGAGTACTGGCAAAGTGGTGAGAGGCAAAGTCACCGGGGCGCAGGGCAGGGATTGTATTCTGCTTGCAAGGGAAGCTGTTGGAGGACTCAAGCACAGGAGAGCGGGCATCAGATCTCTCTCCAGTAAAGAGCGTCTGGTTGTGTGTGGAGGATGGACCCCAGGCTTCAGTGGGAAAGCAGGAGGAGAGAGTGAGGAGGCTGGCCTGTGTGCAGAGGAGAGTTGGGGGGGGGGGGCCCTCATTTCCTAGTCCTCACTGGGTCTGGCTCTCCAGACCTGGTTGTCTTGAGCTGGGCCAGGGTGGTCAGCTGGGGCTGAGTCTGGGGTCCTGCTGGATCCCATCCTGCTCTGGGGGGAGAGGTCCCACCCTCCTTTGCTGCCTCCCTTGCATAGAGCTCGGTGCTGCCCAGCTTGTCTGTCCACCCCTCTCCCCATCCCTCAGACCCCTCCCCATGTACATACAGGCCCCCTCTCATGGGGATAGCCCACCCTCTGGCCTTCACCAAGCGTGTGACCTCCCCCTGCTTCATTCCTTCTCTTTGGGCCTCTCTCTTCCTACTTCTCCTTCCCTGAAGGGCACACTCCTTCCCTGAAGGCCTGTGTCGCAGGCACTGCCTCTCTGTTATAAATCCCCACTTTCACTTCTCTGGGCATTCAAGTTTCTCCATAGAAACCCCAGGCCCTGTGTCTCGAGGTTCCTACATCCTATAGCTGCTCTATCTCCAGGAACCTAGGACTTTCTTCTGAGAGAGAGCAGAGATGTGGGCAGCCTGCTGATATGGGCTGAGGGAGGTGACCGGCGGACAAGGATGGACCAAACTTGAGGGGTCCCAGTGGACTAACTCCCACTGGGGCTGTATGTGCAGTGTTTCTGGAAATGAATGGAAAAGATCAGGGTCTTCAGTATTGACTTAGTTGGGACAGGAGCCCACAGAAAAGTGCCTTTGCAGGTTGAATGGAGCTTAGTGGTACTCCCAACTCTCTGTCTGCCTCGCCCACCAGGCTCCTAGCTTCTCCAGGGTCAGACTCACATTTACCCATCCCCATGTCCCCGCTCTCCAGTGTAGGGCCTGGCACGCAGAGGGTGTGAACCTTGGCCAGCTGGCTGGACAAAGGAATGAACAGTTTGGGAAATGGAAGAGGATGCAGTTGAAGGGCCTGAGGTGGTCAGGAGGCTTCAGGTGTCCCAGATGCTGTGATTCGGCCACTCCCTGGCATGGCTTGAGGTGGGGCTGGCTTCAGTGCGCGATGGGGCTCCTTGGTTTGCTGGTGGCTACAGAGGAAGCAGAAGGAACAGGACTTTGGTCAGCATGACCTCTCGCTAGCTGTATGTCCCTGGGAAGGCCTCTCAGCCTTCCTTTTCAGCTCTCAAAGAGGGGTTGCTGTTGGTGGAGCCTCACTGTTGACTCATGCGTCATCTCTCACAATTCCTTCCAGATGTAGGTACATCTGCTTCATTTTATGGGTGAGAAATCTGAGGCCCAGGCGGGCAAGCAACTTGCCCTAAGTCACACAGCTGTTAAGTGGCAGAGGTGGGTTTGGAACCCAGGACTGAGTCTGTGTCTGAGTCCAGCACTTGTGGCCCTGACCACTAGACCGTTCCATCTCTGTAACGGACACTTGGAAGGGCCAGTGTGAACATGTGTGTGAAGTGCCAGCACACGGCCAGCCTTGAGAGGTGTCAGTAGGATGTGACTTGCTCTGAACCTGGGTCCCCACTGCTTGTCTCAATGGTAGGGGGACTTCACCAGGCCCCCCAGTTGGCTCACGCAGGAGGACCCTTGGAGAGGGGCCCACTAACCCCTCGACTTTTGACAGATGCCCCTGGTATCCCCCATGCCCTGACCCTAGGGCAGAAAAGATGTGGTTGCTCCCTGGAGGAGCATGGATTCAGGTGACGCAAAGGAGGAAATGAGCACCAGGGGCTGTGCTGAAGTCACTGTGAACCTGGTACTGGACCGCCCTGCGCAGGAGGTGGAGGGGGCGGGCTATCTGGAAGACTTTTGGTGCGGGTGGTGAACCAATCCTACGAGCACCTAGGGAGGGCACCCAGGTGCAGCCTGGCAGAAACCCAAGACTGAAGGGCTGTGCCAGGAGTGCTGGTGCTGCAGCGTGGGCTGGAAGAGCCTGGGGTGGGTGGTGGGGTGGGCCAGGCAGATCTCTGCCTCTGTGATCCCAGGTGCACCTTCAGACCCATCTGTCCTGGGGACTTTGCGTACGCTCCCTGACTCTGCAGGGAAGCAAGAAGAAGGAAGCCAGGGAGATGGAAGCCACACAGGGAGCTGTGTGAAAACTACCAAGGGGGCCTGGAGGTGTTGACTGAGCCTGCGGCGTTGCTGCCACTAGGCTCTTGGGTGAAGGCCCAGATCTTGTTTCCATGAGTTTAGATAAACTAATTTAAGACAGCTAAGGACGTGCTTCTGAGCTCTGCCCCTGCAGCTGGGGCTGGGCTCTGCACTGAGTTGGAGAGGGTATGAGCAGGAAAAAGTGGCCCCTACAGCTGGGCACTGAGATAGGAGGATAAATGCCACCTTTTCCCAGAATACTCTCTCCCCAGAACATACTCTCCTTGCTCTGGATCTGACCAGCCCCTTCCTCCAGGAAGCCCTCTGGACATCCACCAGGCTGGGCCAGGCCTCCATCCCATACAAGGCCGTCAGATAAGGATGGGGAGATGAGGTTGGCCCCAAGGGGCAGGTGGGGAAGTGAAGGCATTCTCATTGCCAAGTAAGGGTTTAAAGCTGGGCCAGTGAGCAGAGAGACCCCCTCCCTGTAGCAGAGGGGGCTGTGGATGCTGGAGAGGCTGGACCTGGACAGGAAAGGCCAGGAGGCTGGGTGGGGGATGCGAGGGAGCAGAGCCCTGGGGAGGGGAGGGCACGGCAGGCACCCACTCAGACAGCCATGAGGCCTCCGTGGAGTCGGGGCTGTGGGTGCAGAGAGAAGGACAGTGAGGTAAGGGCAGAGGCCCCGGCTGGGTGCTCGGAAGGAAGGCAGGCCAGCCTCAGACCAAGGCTTGCTTAGGTGCTGAGGGGATCCCCGACGTCACACCCTGCTTGTTTGGGATGGAAAAGATGTGCTAAGGGGACGCCAGGGCATAGCTGGGGGAAGTGTGTCTGGTTTTGCTATGGCAACCAGGCCTTTTTCTATAGAATTTGGCAGCCCAATCTGGGCTCGGGCCAGGAGCCTTGGGGCAGGGGCTGACTAGGGGCTGGGCAGTCTGCAGGTGTTGCTGGGGGCTGCTTGGAGCTCTGGCCACAGTCCAGCCAGTCAGCCACTCACAGCTCTGAGGCAGGCGGGCTGAGTGTCTGGAGCCACCCATGCTCCTCCCTGGGGCAGTGCCTGCCAAACGTGTTGCCTGATGGGGATTCCAGGATGTGCCCTCACCCTCACTGGCTCAGCATGTGCTGTTCAGGGGACCCCACCATGCCCACTCCCTGGGGCAGCTGGAGGAGCTGCCTTGAGGGGGCGCTTGGCCCTAGCGGGACCTGTGTCTAGCCACCCCTCTGTCCCCAACTCCAGCATGGCCAGCCCATGCAGCCCACTCCACTGGCTGCCAGCCACAGGGCCCAAGTGGGCGTGGCCCCTGGCCATGCCTGACCCACACCCGCTCTGGTGCTTCCCAAGGGAAAGGGGGGCTGTGTCTCACATTCCCGAGGGTGAGGCCCCAGCAGATCCCTTTGGGCTCCCTCCAGGGGGCGGGCTGGGGAGAGGTTCCTGATGGAGCTGGCCTGCCCTCCCATACAGGCCTGGGGGCTTTCCTGACCAGGGGCTGGGGTGGGAAAGTACAAGCTGGGGCCTGATAGGGGAGCTCTGGGTCCTCACTAGGCAGTCAGCAAACCCTGGGGCCTGGGAGCCCTGTGGATGTGGGTGGACAAAGACCACTGGGTCTTGACCCCAGGCTCACGCAAGGCAAACGAGGGCTGCAGGGGGCTGCTCCTGCACTGACCCTGAGCACCCTTGGGTCCCCCTCTCTCACCAAGGCGCACAGCCCCAGTTTCATTAGGACCTGGTGTTTGTCTTTTCTCTATAAGGGATAGAGTCCTGGGTCTCTCCCCTGGGCTCTGCAGGGGAACAGGCAGGGTGGGGGCCCTGAGGATCTGAGGGGAAAGCCCTTTCTCTCCCTCCCCCAGCCCAGGGCTCCCTAGCCCACAGCCTAGGGCTTTTCCCAGACAGAGATTCTTGCTCTAGTTGGGAACTTCCCCTCTGCCTGACAGCCTCAGGCTGACTTGGGGGGGTGGGGAAGAGGCCTACCCCCTGGGGGGCAAGGGCACACCCCAGGACAGCTGGGCCCAGCCTCTCTGTCCCCAAGCCAGTGGGGGTACTGAGCTGCGCTGTTGTGTTTCCGGGATTTTGGCCCGAGGCTACTGGGGAAGACTGTTATTGCAAAATGCAGTCCCTGGGGGACCGGGCTGAGGGCGGGCTGAGGGCATCTTGCTCAATTCCGAGATGCTTAGGATGCGGTCGTGCGGTCGCTGTGTTCCGGGTGGGGTATACAGATGGGGGGCGCTGGCTTGCAGCCCGGGTCCAGCCCTCCCCGGATCCCTGTCTGGGGCTACAAGCCAGCAAACCCGTGTGAACTGGGAAACGGTTCCCTCCCTCCTTCTCTCGCTCAGCCAGTCTTGTACGGCTCTCACGGCTCTTGTGGTCCGTGGATCGCTGCGGGCCTGGCTGCGATTGGCCATCCGGGACTTTCCGGGCGATTTGCATGTTGCCCGGCGAGTCTGCATGCCTTTCTGTTTACTTCACCTCAGTGCGAGGGACAGCCGGACGCCTGCACTCCCAGACTGCAGCGCCAGGCTCTTGGGGCTGGCTGGCTGGCCACGGTCTTGGTCCTGGGGGGAAGTGCCTGCTGGGGTCCCGGGTGCTGCTCGCTGGAGCCAGCAGCTGGCCTCTGGGCCCTGGGAGCTCGCAGTGGAGGAAGCAGATGGACTGTGAAATCCAGGTCAGTGTCCGCCAGCCGCCTCCCAGTCACCCCCCCCTCCTCCCTGCGCCCCCAGTGCTGAGGCAGGAGCCAACCTTGGGTTTCCCGAAAGGGTGGAGCTTTTCATGCTGGCGAGGCGACTCCTGGAGTTCCTACATTCTGCTGTCTGGGCGTCACCCAGGCCGAGGTGTCCTTACCCAAGCAGCGTGGCCCCCAAGACTTCCTGCTTAGCACAGAGAGCAGTCGTGTTGCTAGAGCTAGAGGTGGGGCTTCCAGACATGCCACACTCACCCTTCTGCCTAAGGGCCTGGTGCTGCCCATTCTCAGGATCCCAGCCCTCTCCCAGAGGACAAACCACTGGAGAGCCTGCTCTAGGGCCCGCGGCCAAGCCCCTCGAGTCACCGCAGGGGGAGCAGTGGGCAGGAGGGGGAGGTTTGGGCTAAGCTCTTGGAACCCCCTATCCAGCCGGACCCACAGGGCACTCAGAGCACGGGTGGGGGGTGCCTCGTGTCAGTGCCAGCTGCAGGCACTGAGAGCTGCCCCAGGGAGGCCTGAGTCTTGAAGGCTGGGAGGGTGGCATTGCAGGTGACATTTGAAGGGGCAGGGAGAGAGGGACGAGGAGACAGCCGGAGCTGTGGACAGCTCACCAGCACAGTGCGGGGACACAAGGCTCAAGAGCCAGCTCCCTCCCTGCAGACCTGCAGGCCAGCTTACGGGACCACTCAGTGGACCCTAGGTCTCACCATGTGGCCATGGTGTGTGTGTGTAGGGGGTGGCTGTCACCAGATGGGCCAGGTCAGGAGGGCTTGATAGAGAAGGTGCTGGAACCAGCTGGACTGTGCAGTTGCCCTCTGTGCTGTTCTCATGTCCAGTGGGGCAAGATGCTGCCTTCTCCTACAGTGTGGGGGCTCTGCAGCCCTTTCCACCTGGAGCCTATCGCAGTCCCCCGGGGCCTCCGTGCCGGAGGTCTGCCGTGCTGCCCCCAGGAGCAAGACGAGCTGGCTACCCCAAGGAGCTCCCGCCACCAGCTCAGATGGCTGGGCTGGGCGGCAAGTGATGAGCCCATGGTGTGGTGTCCAGGGGATGCTGCTGGGGTCTCCTGAGGCCAAGTGGGCCTGGTAGTGGTGGTCTTGGAGGTGTGGCCTTCCTGCCCCTGGGGAGCCCGGCTTCAAGCTGGGGCCTCATGGATTTAAATGCGGCCGACTCTGCTGCAATGGGAGTCGGGGCTCCTGGCTGCAGACCACTGTGGGTTGTGACGGTGGGAAGACCCCTTGCCGGGGGTGCTTGCTGATAGAGCCACCAGAGTTTGGACACTGTCTCGGCAGTGGAGTGGCTCTCCCTGGGCCGTCTGCAGCGTGAGCTGCCACTGTGTCTCCCGTTTTCCCTAATCTCTTCCCTCGCCTGCGGCTGCACCCAGGCACCCAGCACTCCCAGAGCCCAACCCAGCCCCTCTCTTCTGTAGGGGTGGGAGTCATTGGAGGCCTGGGATGATCCCCACCATGCCCTCTCCCTGGTACCCCAGCCCATGAGACCTGAGTCACACAGTTGGGGGGTGAAGGGGCATCCTTTGTTCCTGTGGTGGGTGAACTGCACAAGATCAACCTTTGGAGTTTGTCTCTCCCCTCCCCTGCCCCAAAGGGACTTCCTCTGTGTGATGAGACTTGTGAGGGGTTGGGCTCCAGGTACATCACTGATAGGTTCTCTTGGGTGTGGCCAGCATCCCCACCTTCCTGCAGACTGGGGCTGTCCAGGGCCTGACCGCATCTGCCCTGGCAGGAAGCAGGCATGTGACCCTCCTGTGTGTGCCCAGCCTTGGCCTTAGGGACATTCAGCCTTGTGACCCAGCTGAGCAGACAGAGCAGGGGTGGGGGGCCCTCCGTCTCTAGGGTGGAGCTGGTGGGCTCTTGCTAAGGGCCAAGGCTTGAAGGAAGGTCAGATTTTGTGCCAGCTGCCCGCTTGCACCAGGGCCTCCTTTCCTCCTCAGGCCTCTGTCACCTGGGGCTGGAGGGAGGGAAGGGACTTTGCCCGCATGGCCCCGCCTTAGTTGGTGCTGGCGGTGGAGAGAGGCCGAGGCACACCCTGTGGTGGAGCCTGCGCAGTGGATGGCCTGGCCACCATCTCTAAAGCCCATCATTTGCACTCTACCAACAGGGGACGCCGCCCGAGGACCCTAGATGCTTCTCTAGAGCATGAGCTCGGGCAAGAGTGCCCGTGGCAGCCGCTTCTCCGGGGGGCCCAGCCTCCCTGCCCCAGACGCCGCCACCGGGGTAAGGGACACCGCTGGTAGGGCTCTGTCCCCTGCACACACTCCCAGAACAGTCTGCCCCTCCACACCTGGAGGACCGTGGGCAGGCCATGCCATGTGTGGTGTTGTGTCCGTGTATACACATGCACATGGGCGAGTCAGTGCGAAAGTGTCAGTGTGTGCCCACGTCTTCTCCGGGGATCGAGGCCAAGTCTCATCTGTTCTCTCTTCAGACCAGAATGGAAACGACCTTTGGGCCTGCCTTTTCGGCTGTCACCACCATCACGAAAGGTGAGCCTGTGAGCCCAGGCCAGCCTGGCGGGGCCATATCTGGGCCCCCTCACTCCCACCGGGGCCTGCTGGCACTCCCAGTGCGGCGGGGCACTGTGGTCGGACAGTGAGCAGCTCGGTCTGAGGCCCTGGCTGGGCAGGAGCCACCGTCCCGCTCCCTGCCGCTCCCCTTCTGCTGCCGTGTCCTTCTCCCCACCCTGGCATCCCCCTGCCCCTTCCTCCTGGTGCCTTGTCTGTCACCTCTCCAGGGAGGGCTGCCTTGACTTCCTCAGCACCCCCACGCACACCTGTCCCTTGTCACAATGACCCCCAGTTCGTCCCTGCCCCAGGCTCTTAGCAGCCTCCAAAAGGTCTGGATTGGGGACCAGCTGGGCAGGGGGAGGTGATAAGAAATACTCACGGGGTCCTTTCTTGAGTCTGGTCCCACAGCCGCGGCCCCAGCGCTTTGTGTTCCAGGAGCTCGTGAGAAACTGGCACACGAGGGCACAGCTTTCCTTCCCAAAGTTGCCAGGGCGTGTGGCCCCCCGTCAGGGCTGTGCGTTCCGGGGATGGAGGTGGATCTTTTGCCGTTTTGGCATTCTGCCCGTTGTAGGAGTATACCAGCCGCTAATGAGTTTTTTAATTGCTTTTCCGTGGTTTCCTCTGGATACACTTGGTGGAAGGGCCACAGGGCCTCCGCGCACACCTGCTCACGTCAGCTCCTGTTTGCTGCTAGGTGAACCCCCAAGGGCTCTGAAAGAGCCTTGTTTTCTTCTTAGATGTTCTTTTCTGAGGAAAAAGAAGATAAACATCCCCCCAATCCCACCACCTAAGTAATTGTTATTAATTCCTTGCCTACCTTTAGAAGCTGCATAGGATGTCATGGCGGTCAAAGGCTTCCGGGTCAGAGAAGGACAGGGACCTGTCGCCCTTGTCCCATTCATCAACCCCCTTGGTGTCAGAGATGGCTCAGAGCTGGTGACCAGGCATGAACAGTTGCCTCACCTGGTCCTTTCATTACAGATGGAAAAACTGAGGCCCAATCGCAGGGCAGCCAGTCGAAGCCTGGATCCTGAACCCAGGCCTCTGGAGCTGGTTTTTATGACATCTGGGCCTGGCTGGGGCCTGAGGTCAGGGCCACTCCAGGGCTTCTGGCTGCTGCCTGCAGGGCCCATGAGGGAGGCTTTCTGACTCCTATGCAGACCCCTGACCCACGCCTTCCCTGGAGGAGGCAGAGAAGGCCTGTGGTGGGTTCCTGGTCTGGCCACACCAGGGGAAGAGGTGGGAGATGAGACCACCAAGCAGCTGTCCTGGCCCCACAATGTATTAGCCGGGGGGCCTCGGACCTCTCTATGCCTCAGTTTCCCTCTCAGTAGACTGAGGCTTTCAGGGGACCCACCTGGCTGGGTTGCCTTGAGGGTCAAGCAAGGCAGTCACCCAGCTCCTACCAGGCGACCTTACGTGTAACCACTCGAGTGTTGGCCTCGCACCTCGGCTGGGCACAGAGCAGCCCCAGGTCAGGCTGGGGGCCAGGACCTTGTAGAAGCTGAGACAACCCCTCCACCCCACCCTCAGCCTGCCTGGGGGCGGCAGGCTGGGGCCTGGGGGCTTCTGGGCCAGTGCTGGGACGGTTGAGGGCAGGCCCATCTCCCAGCACTGGTTAGGCCTGAGGAGGCGGCCTGAGCCCCCAACCCATCCCTGTGCCCTCCCGGCTGGCTTGGCCCTGGAGACGGGCAGCTGGGGATGCCCACTGGGCAGGCTGGGGCTCTTACTGGGGCGTGAGGCCGATTCACGCTCTTGCCCTGGCCCTGCCTGGGCACCTGTGGTAGGGAGAGGGGTTCCCACCTGCCGAACCCTGCACTGGCTGAATGACCCTCAAATCCAGAAGGAGGCAGGGGAGTGAGTGGGGGCAGGGAGACTTCCCGGTGTGGAATAGTCTGATGTCCAGCCCAGCCTCCGCCCCTGCCTGGCCCATCTGCCAAAGGAGCCCGCCACCCACCAAGTGGGTCAGGCTTGCCGCATGGCTCACGGCATCCTGGCCCTCTTTTCTTGGCAGCCGATGGGACCAGCACGTATAAACAACACCGCAGGACTCCCTCCTCCTCCAGCACCCTTGCCTACTCCCCGCGGGACGAGGAGGACAGCATGGTAGGTTGTGCCACGCTCACCCGTCCCCACGCCGGAGGAGCCGGCATGAGCTGCAGCCTCCCGCCATGCCCTCCCTCCCTGGGGCCAGGTCCTAGGAGGAGCTGAAGGTGGAAGCCCCACCTTGAGAAGCACCGTGAACTAAGGTCTGCAGGGTACAATGAGCTGCTGAGGCAGGGGGCCAGCATGTGTGGACGCCCTGAGGCCTGAGCACCTATGGCTGGATTGTAGGGGAGAGGCGGCCAGTGAGGGTGGCTGGGCCAGAGGGTGTGGTGCCTGCAGGCCGGGACCCCCCTTGAGGGGGATGGGAGCCAGAGAAGGTTCAGTCAGAAGAATAACAAGATCAGGTCCCCGTTTTTTTTTCTTGGGTTTTTTTTTTGAGGAAGATTGGCCCTGAGTTAACGTCTGTTGCTAATCCCCCCTTTTTGCTCAAGGAAGATTGTCACTGAGCTAACATCTGTGTTAGTCTTCCTCTATTTTATGTGGGATGTCGCCACAGCCTGGCTTAAAGAGTGGTACTAGGTCCACGCCTGGGTTCCAAACCCACAAACCCTGGGCCGCCAAAGTTGAGCGTGTGAACTTAACTACTATGCCACTGGGCCGGCCCCCAGATCCCCATTTTTAAAGCTCCTGCTGAGTAGAGGATGAGTGGGTGGGTTGCTGGTTAGAGGCAGGAGGCCTGAGCAAGGGGGTCCTGACGAGGGAGATGGGCCCCCCTCAGGTGGGCAAAGGTGGCCGGACCCACTCTGGGGGTCAGCAGAGGGGGCCTGTGAGGCCTATGCTGACTGTAGGGGAGCTGGAGAATTCCCTGCCGTTGGCCCTGCAGAGTGAGGAAGGGATTTGGGGCTGGCCGTCAGTGCCCAGGCCATGTGGCCAGGGTCCTAGTGGCCATTCCCTGCCCATCTGGCCATTGGCGCTCGTGGCCGGGCTCTGTCAGGGGAAGCGAGGACCAGCCCTGGCCGAGGGGTGGGGCACAGGCACAGCTGGGCCCTCCCACCACTGACCTCTCCTGTGCCTTGCTTTCTGCCTTACCTTGGCTCCCGGCTCTGCTTGCTCACTGTGGTAACAGCTCCCGACAGACTCCACCGCTTCTCCTGCCTCCCAGCCTCCCAGCCCCAGAGGCTTCTCCTCAAGCAGGGCAGCCAGGCCTTGTTTCCTATTTAATAGGAAGAAAAAAGTTTTCTTAATTATTTGAACAGCTGTGCACTGGGCCCCCCTGAGCACTGGCGTGGGTCTTGTGCCCCATGCCCTTGGGCTCTGCCTATCTCACTCCACTACCTCTGACCCGCCCACGGGAGTGTGGCTGGGAACAGAAGTGAATCCCCCATGCCTGTGGTTTCTGTAATCCCCAGGTCTTGGTGGCTTTAAGGAGGTGGAAATGTGGTATGAGGGCCCCAAGGCTGTGGCCCCGGGGCACCTTCTCACTTGGGTGTTAGACCCCCCAGGCCACCCACTCCACCTGCCCCCGGGGAGCTGACCCTTCCTACAGCCCCTACAGCTTAGGGTTGCTACCTCGTCCCACACCCTTGCCTGGCGTCATCAGCCCCCTGGCTGAGGAGGGTAGGAGCCCCACGAGGGGTGGGCAGGCAGGTGGGCAGGGTGCCCTGGCTAGCCCTGCTTTCGCCCTCTGGTTTCCATCACTGCCTGTGGGGATGATTTGACTCACTTCCTCTGACTTTCCCCTCTCGTTCCGCACATGGCGTTTCCATGCAAACGCGTCACTTGGGATGTTGTGAAGGGAGGTGGGCACTGCCCTGGTAAGGGAGGTGCCTGTCTGTGGGCATGCCAGGGACACAGGGATCTTTGCCACCCCCGCTCGGGGAAGCCAGGCCCTGGAACTGCTGGGCCTCTGTGCAGAGCTGGCACTGCCCACCCCAGCCTCCCTCTGTCCCCAGTGGGACCCAAACCCTGGGCTGCTGGGGAAGGATTGTTCTGACGGCCCCCACATCCCACAGAGGCTCAGGCAGAGGCAGCTGGACCCCAGGGCAGATGGGACCAGCAGGGGCCAGTGGGCTGCATGTGGAAGCAGGAGGTTTGCGGCTCTTGAATGGGGCTTCTGGGTGGGAAGGGAAGGGGGGGGCAGTGGCTCTTGTAGGATCTCTTCTGGTGGGTTCTAGGCCCAGAGGGAAGGAAGGGACAGTGCCCCCCACCACAGGACTCCCCCCAAATGCTTGTCTTTGGTGGCTCAGCAGAGGCAGGCACACCTAGCTCTCTGTCCTGCTGTCAGAAGCTTAGCCAAGGTTCAGTGGGGGTGTCCCCACCTTCCCTGGGAGCCTCACTGCTCTGGTTTAGTGTCCCCAGCCAGGGAGGCCAGGCAGGCGGCTGAGCCCAGCAGGCACCTGGAGCCCTGCAGCCTCTCCTGGTCAGCCCTCCATTCCCGGCACCCCGGGGGCTGCAGCCGCCCCAGGATTGGCTGGTGGAGGTGCCCCTCTGTGGCCCACATTCCCTTACGGGAAGCCGGAAGCAGGCTGAGCGTGTCCTCGTAGAATTGAATAGCAGGAAGTCTCTCCATTTACACAAAGAAAGTTGGCAGACGTGAGCGGGCGGCCCAACAACAGGGCCGGGACCGCCGGGAAGGCAGGGCCCTGGGTGCTGCACCGGCTCTGCACACACACGGCAGCCCCTGCAGGCTGAGGGAGTGCCCGCTAGGACAGGGTGGCCCCGGGGGACCCCGCTGCCCTCAGTGTGCACAGGGGCTCAGCCCTGCCTGCCCTGCTGGCTGACGGGCTGCCTGTCTCTGTGCCGCAGCCCCCCATCAGCACTCCACTCCGCTCCGACTCTGCCATCTCCGTCCGCTCCCTGCACTCCGAGTCCAGCATGTCCCTGCGCTCCACATTCTCACTGCCCGAGGAGGAAGAGGAGCCGGTAGGTATGGTGGCCACAGGGTGGGCTCAGCGCAGGCGACTCCAAGGGACCCTTACTGTGCTGTGGCAGTGGGGGGCATCTTCCCCTCGGGCAGGGCCCCCGGTCCGGGCCCCCGGTCCTTACTGGTCCATGTCAGGGACTCAAGGGGCCAGGCTGGGTCCCAGAGGCATGCTCTTCCCACTCTCTACCCCAGGGAAACGAAGGTGGGTCCCTTTTTCGTTTCCATCACAGGTAGAGGATAGGCTGGAGGGGTCTTCCCCGCTCTAGTCCCCTCAAGCTCAGGCCTAGCCCTGGGCCTCAGCAGGCTCCTCCCGGGACATGCGCTTCCCGAGGTGCGCCCACCCCAAGAGGGCCGCGCAGACCTGCAGGGGGAGGGGCTGGGCGCCCTGCATGCCCCCAACCCGTGTGAGCACCCCTAGGCCCCACCCTCACCCTGCCCTGCCTGCTTCTAGGAGCCACTGGTGTTTGCCGAGCAGCCCTCGGTGAAGCTCTGCTGCCAGCTCTGCTGCAGTGTGTTCAAGGACCCTGTGATCACCACGTGCGGGGTGAGGCCGCCCTCCCCTCCTTGCCTGCCCCTCCCTGACCTGTGCACCATTGAGAGGCCAAATGGGCTGGCAGCCCCTTTCACGTGGAGCCTTGGCCTTGGTCACAGGCCTGGTCTGGCTGCCCAGCAGGTGCCCTCCGCAGTGGGCATGGGGCAGGGGCGACTGTGGCTGTGCCCCAAGTCCTCCTGTTGTCTCCACAGCACACGTTCTGTCGAAGATGCGCCTTGAAGTCAGGTAGGGCCCTCCCAGGCCACCTTGTTCCTCAGCTTGTTGGGGGGGGTCCCTGTGGGGAGGTCCCGGTCCAGGCCCAGCACCAATTATGCCCCTGGCTGCATGGCGGCTTCTCCTTAGTCTTGCCCCGGGGTCTCTGCTGTGGGCAGCTGCAGCCCCTGAATGGGCTCTTGGGCCAGCCTCAGGACCTTGACAGACGGTGCAATAAGACCCGCAGCTCAGGCCACCTGGGCTCAACACCTGCACTCTAGCGGAGGCCACCTTCCCTGTCAAGGCTGCCCGCCTCACAGTCTTGGGCCTCAGTGGCTGGCCCAGCAGAGGTGTCGGGGCTAGCTCCTCTCCACGGCTTGTCCCCTCTTGGCCCTGCTCCAGACTTCTGTTACCACTTTCTCACCCAGTGGTCATTTTTGGTGGCCCAGCCATGCACCCCTTCCTGTTCTGGGCACCTCAGAGGGGCAGGTAGACAGGTGAATCAGGCCCCCGACAGAGGCTTAGCCCTCCCAGCTGCACCAGGACTCAGTTTCCCACCTGCCGCTCACCAGGGAACAATCTTCCCCGGTACAGCCTGGCCACAGTGCCCTGGGCAGAGCTGTTGGGAGGGTGGCCAGGCGGGCTGTGGGGTCAGCATGCCTTCCCCTCCAGAGAAGTGTCCTGTGGACAACGCCAAGCTGACCGTGGTGGTGAACAACATCGCGGTGGCTGAGCAGATCGGGGAGCTCTTCATCCACTGCAGGCACGGCTGTCGGGTGGCAGGGGGCGGGAAGCCCACCGTCTTCGAGGTGGACCCCCGAGGTTGCCCCTTCACCATCAAGCTCAGTGCCCGGAAGTAAGTGCCACCCTCAGCCCATGGCTCCCCATCCCCCACGGGTGCTGAGACCCAGTACCTCTGGGGACTCAACTGCCTGCCGTGTCCTGCCTCCCACAGGGAGCATGAGGGCAGCTGTGACTACAGGCCTGTGCGGTGCCCCAACAACCCCAGCTGCCCACCCCTCCTCAAGATGAACCTGGAAGCCCACCTCAAGGAGTGCGAGCACATCAAGTGTCCCCACTCCAAGTACGGGTGAGTGGGCGGGGGTGGGCGCGTGGGGCTGCCCCAGGGTGGAGGTGGGCGAGCAGAAGGGTGGGTGGGCGGGCAGGCCTGGGCTGGCATTCACAGTCCCTCCTTCAGCAAACCTTTGTTGAGATCCACCTGTGTGCTGGGCGCTGGGGAGACAGCCAGGGTCCCCAGGGAGACGGACCTTAGCGGGAGCCACACCGTCGACTATGTAATTACAAACTGAGGTACAGGTTCTGCGAAGGAGAGACCTGAGCCCCATGGGAACACAAAGGGGACGGAGCTGTCGGGGAGCTGGGGGGCGTCAGGGCAGCCGTGAGCTGAGAGCTAACGCATGCATGGGCATGAGCTGGGCATAGACCAGGGCAAGGGCTTCCAGCAGCTGGACCAGCACGGGTGGACTTGAGCAAATGGCTGGAGGTGAGAGCAGAGGGGAGAGGTGGGGGTGGGAGAGGAGGCAGGAGCTGGCTCTTCAGGGCGAAGCTGATGAGGGGAGTGGGGAGCCCTTGAAGAGCTTTGAGCAGGAGCGAAGGATTGGGTTTCCCTTGCAGCGTGGCCTGCTGGGTGCTGGGTGGGAACAGGGTGGATGGGTGGGAAGGCAGATGTGGAGAGAACCATGGTCTATCTGGGTGCAGTGGGCACAGAAGTGGGATTTGAGAGAGACTCTCGGGTTGGGAGGTGGAGTAAAGCGTCCCACCAGGTGGGTGGGTGAGCAGGTGGGCAGGGCTTGTGTCCTGTCCCTCCAGGTGCACGTTCATTGGCAACCAGGACACGTATGAGACGCACCTGGAGACCTGCCGCTTCGAGGGCCTGAAGGAGTTTCTGCAGCAGACGGACGACCGCTTCCACGAGATGCATGTGGCCTTGGCCCAGAAGGACCAGGAGATCGCCTTCTTACGCTCCATGCTGGGCAAGCTCTCTGAGAAGATTGACCAGCTGGAGAAGAGTCTGGAGCTTAAGTTTGGTAAGGGCTCGGCCCAGAGGGGACGGGGGAGCAGCCTCTCCTGGTCCCTGACACCCTCTCCCCCGCCGCTCAGACGTCCTGGATGAAAACCAGAGCAAGCTCAGTGAGGACCTCATGGAGTTCCGGAGGGACGCGTCCATGTTGAACGTGAGCAGGCCGGGCCTGGGGCAGGGGCCAGAGGCAGGGAGGTTGGGTGGCAGAGGGGACACAGGACCGTCCCTCAGCTTGGGCTCCAGCAGGAGGCTTGCTCCCACTCAGGATGAGGTGTCTGTGCTGGAGAGGGCTGCTGCTGCCCCTGCCCTGCCCCTGCCGAGCCGGGGTCTGGGGACAGAGGGCCGTGGAGCCCCGCCCACTCCACTCTGCTCTTGGCCTTGCAGGACGAACTGTCCCACATCAATGCACGGCTGAACACGGGCATCCTAGGATGTGAGTATGGGCGCGCTGTTGCTCCCAGTGCTGTCCCCGAGCCCCGCGGGTCCCTCACCAGTTCTTCCCGCCCCCTGCAGCCTATGACCCGCAGCAGATCTTCAAGTGCAAAGGAACTTTCGTGGGCCACCAGGGCCCCGTCTGGTGTCTCTGCGTCTACTCCATGGGGGACCTCCTCTTCAGCGGCTCCTCTGACAAGACCATCAAAGTGGGTGGGGTCCTGCCTAGGGGGCTCTGCAGCCTGGTAGGACGGGGTGGGCACTGCACCCAGCCTCTGCCAGCTCCAGGCCTGCCGCTGGGTGGGACAGGGCTCCCCTGCCCCTGTTGGCTTGCTTCCTCATTCCTGCCATACTGTCCCCGGCACTGGGTTGACCCTGCAGGGAGCCGCCCTGACCCTGGTCTCTGCAGGTGTGGGACACGTGTACCACCTACAAGTGCCAGAAGACACTGGAGGGCCATGACGGCATTGTGCTGGCGCTCTGCATCCAGGGGTGAGTGCAGGCGCATGTGTCCACTGACCACAGGGCCCCCTCATGGCTGTATCTGCCCCTTTGGGACACCCTGGACCTGGAGCAAGGCCGGGTCGCTGGATGGTGGCATGTGGGCCCTCTGCCTCTGAAGGTTACGTTCATAAAGCACAGTGCTGGCCTTGGCCTAGCCCTGGAGTGCCTCAGGCGGCCAGAGGACAGAGGTGGGTGGGACCATCAGAGAATCAAGGCAGGAGCTCAGCTGGCCTATAGCCAGAGCCTTGGGCAGAGCTTGAGGACAGGACCACAGACCAGCTGGCCGGGCCACCCCCTCGCTCCTGGAGTGACCCCTTCTAGGCTTTCCCTCCTGTCTTGTGTCATGAGGCTTTGTGTCGTGGGCGTGTGTGTGCGAGAGAGAGAGAGAGAGATGCTCACTCACAAGAAGCAGCAGCTTGACTGCCAGCAGTGCTAACAGGGATAATGACTTCCCAGCTCAGCCGCCAGACACTTGCCAGGCGGGTGCCGGGGGCTGGGCCACCACTTCCAAGGTCCCCTTGCTGAGATGGGATAACAGCCTGGGCCCAAGGAAGCAGCAGTGGCCCTGGCACTGGCCCAAGCTGCTGGTTCCTGGTGCCAGTGCTGCCTCGCTTGGCCAGGGCAGTGTCAGCAAGGATGGTGGCTTTTCCCGCTCTGACGTGTCGGCTTTGCTCCCCTAGGTGCAAGTTGTACAGCGGCTCAGCAGACTGCACCATCATTGTGAGTGGGGCTCGCGGGCAGGCAGGGCCTGGCCTCACCAGTATCTGGGAGCCCTGGGTGTCCTCTGTCACTGGGGCTTGGGCTCAGGGTGACAGAGCTGGAGCTTGTAGCCTCCCATCCTCCTTCCTGCCAGGTGTGGGACATCCAGAACCTGCAGAAGGTGAACACGATCCGGGCCCACGACAACCCGGTGTGCACGCTGGTCTCCTCACACAACATGCTCTTCAGTGGCTCCCTGAAGGCCATCAAGGTCAGGCAAGGCGATGTGCTTGCATGTGTGGGCCATCTGGGTGCCAGATGCCTGCATGCCCACACTCACCCTCCCCACAGGTCTGGGACATCGTGGGCACTGAGCTGAAGCTGAAGAAGGAGCTCACGGGCCTCAACCACTGGGTGCGGGCCCTGGTGGCCGCCCAGAGCTACCTGTACAGCGGCTCCTACCAGACAATCAAGGCAGGCCTTCCTATGCCCCACCCTGCTGGGGCAGGGAGACCCTCACACCCTGGGTGGTGGGTGGGCTGCCCACAGCGTCCAAAACCGAGAAGCCCTGGGGGTGAGGCATCTGGCCTGAGACAAAGTGGCCCACTCTTGCCCATAGATTTGGGACATCCGGACCCTCGACTGTATCCACGTCCTGCAGACGTCTGGTGGCAGCGTCTACTCTATCGCCGTGACGAATCACCACATTGTCTGTGGCACCTACGAGAACCTCATCCACGTAAGGGTGGACACCTAGGGGCAGGGCTTGACTCTGGGTCCCTCTCCTTTCCGGTCTATCTCTGACCTGCCTGTGCCGCCCTCTCAGGTGTGGGACATTGAGTCCAAGGAGCAGGTGCGGACCCTGACAGGCCACGTAGGCACCGTGTATGCCCTGGCCGTCATCTCGACACCAGACCAGACCAAAGTCTTCAGTGCATCCTATGACCGATCCCTCAGGGTGCGTGCTGGCTTATCGATGGCGGGAAGCTCAGGGCAGGTGGCTGGGCCTGGGCAGACTGTGGCTGCAAGTGGGGTTAGTCCTTCACATCCTGTGTGCCCCCTAGGTCTGGAGTATGGACAACATGATCTGCACGCAGACCCTTCTGCGTCACCAGGGCAGTGTGACTGCGCTGGCTGTGTCCCGGGGCCGGCTCTTCTCAGGGGCTGTGGACAGCACTGTGAAGGTCAGTGCCTTGGCTCAGGCCATCTAAAGGGGGTGCAAACATGGAACTAAAGGGGGTGGGGACTGAGGAGCGAGTGCCCCTGGACAGGTGACAGGGCAGGTATGGACGGCAGGTGGTGTTGGGTGGGGATGACCAAAAGGGGACCCTGAAACAGAGCCCTTCCTCTGCAGGTTTGGACTTGCTGACACGTGCATGCGGGTCTTGGCTTCCGCTGGGCCCGCCCTAGGCCTGTCCACGCCAGGCTGGCCACACGGGTGGCCTCGGGCTCTCTGCCTGCCCTGCGCCTAGTCAGCCTCCCTCTGGCCCCATCACTGTCCCTACCAGGATAGCGCCCAGCCCCTCTCTGGGTGCCAGGTACGAAGCTCGCCCGGCCCACCTCAATTCACACTCCAGACGGACTGCAGGCCTTTTTACTCACCTTTTCTACTGTTTTTAGACTGTATATAGATTTGATTACTTCCTGATTGAAATAAAAGCTGCACAGACTGTGAATGTGAGTGGGGACAGTCCTCAGGGTAAGGGAGAGGCCGCCTGAGATTGTTGGTGTGCACAGGCATCAGCAGCCAGTGGGAGGGAGACTAGGCAGGGGCCACAAAGGGGCTCCTTTTTTTGACCCCAGGACGTGGCCTTCCCTGTGCCTTCCCTTCCCTGCCAGAAACAGGCTGGCCTCCTTCTCTTCCCAACACACACGCCCCCAAAAAGCGAGCCAGGCAGCTTCATTTTCTGCTGTTTATTGACAGCCGACAGTAGCTCCCTGCCCGGAACCCCCTCCCCGCCTCCTCAAGCCCAGCCTTGGCTGCCCACTGAGGAGAGGCCAGGCGGAGGGCCAGGCACGTCCACTCTCGGGGAAGCATCAGGGCTTGACAGCTAGAAGAGGCCCCACATGCCCAGATACCACCTTGGTCGGCCCCCTCCACCTGCCCGTATCACAATCGCTGGTTTTCGGCATTTTTTTAATTCTTTCTTTTTTTAAGAAATGTCAAAGTTGTGCCCAACACAAGTGGATCAGCAAACACAACAGAGGAGGCCAGTCAGTACTTTTTGGAAGTGGGGGGAGAGAGAGGAAAAGAGAGAGGGCGAGAAGGACCACACAACACGGCCTTGGACCACGAGCAGAAGCGTCCGTGGGAACTTGAGTGGGGGTGGGCGGGCTGCCTGGGCAGGGCCAGGTTGAGGCCCTGGGGAGGGAGGGTCAGGCACACCCTCGGACTCGCCACACCCAGCCTGGCATGCACGCACCCTACCCACTGCTGTCACCCAGCTGACACAGCCACGTTCACCATGCTGTGTGCACAGCTCCCCTGAAGCCCAGCCACCCCAGGAGTGGAGGGAGCCCCCCCCACCATCTCCAGGGCGTGGAGGACACAGCCCAGCAGCAAGCAAGGCACATCCTTCGAGTTCTTCAGATGCAGAAAGTTAGGAGAGAGCAGCGGGGAGGCCCTGGCGGAGCACGGACCCCTCCGCGGACCCCAGCCTCCTGTTTGTGCTACTGGGCCAGGGGTCTGGCCATTCCTGAATGGAGAGAGGGAAGGACGGACAGACAGACAGAGAGCCGGGGCCTCTAACAGCTTTTGTCTTGAGCTAGACTCCAGTGTCCTTGCAGTTGGTAAATGGTTTTCTATAGAATCAATAATATTTTTTCTTTCTTTAAATATATATTTGTTAAAGTTATACCTTTTTTGTTTCTCTGGGGGAATCTGCCTTAGCTCATTCCCAATAAATTAATACTCTCGATAGCTTATATTCTGGGGGGTACAGTGGGGCAGGGGGCCTGACCCCAGCCCCAGCCCCTTGTGCTGCGCCGGAGCGGCTGACAGGTCCCCACTGGGCAGTTCTGTGCTGGGCATAGGCCTGTGCTCTGCCACAGATTGGGGAGGGGGCTACATTGGTGCCCCCCTCCCGCCACCTCCCAGGGTGGGCCCAGCCTGGACCCAGGGCAGGGAGGCCGGGGGCCGCCCCTCCTCCACCCACAGCAGGCAGAGCCTGGCGGCGGGTGGGCGGGTGGCCCAGCAGTTATTGCACAGGGAGCAGCAGACAGGGACGGGCACCTGCGGGGCAGCAGCATCTGCCCAGAGCCCTTGGGTCTCCCGGCCAGGCAGTCCTCCAGGCTGGGCGTCTGGCCTCAGCGGCCTGGCCCAGGGGCAGGAGTTGTGCTTGTGCAGGGGCTGGGCAGCTTGGCCCGCCCCGCCTCGTGCCCGCGGCCGCCCCCGGTCCGCCCTGCCCGCTGGCGCCCTGCCCAGAGGTGCCCATCCTGAGGTAAAGGTCAGTGTGCGGGCCGGAGCCCGGGCGGCGCGGGTGGGCCCGCCATGTGCGGCCGCGTCACTCCAGCATGGCGTCCAGCTGGTCGGCCAGGTCGTCGAACATGCTGCCGATGTCGTCCAGGATGCTGCCGGTGCTCTTCTCCTCGGCCGCCGCGGGGCTGGGGGCGGCGCGGCGTGAGCGGGCGGAGCCGGCACGCACCCCCCGCCTGGCCCCGCCCGCCCCCGGCCCCGCCCGGCCCCGCCCGCCCCCGCCCCTGGCGGAGGCCACGCCTCGACGCCCCACAGAGCAAAAGGGCGTGGCCAGCGCCCGCCCCACGACGTCGGCCACGCCCCCCCGTGCTCAGCACGGCTCCAGACCACGCCCCTCCCAGCAGGACTTGTCCCCAGCCCGCGCACGGCAGCCTCCGAGTGTGCACGGGCCGAGGCGGCGCGCAGACCCCGCCAGGTGCCTACCGCTGGCCCTGCGCGTCCTCCTGCCGGATCTTCTCTTCTACAGCTTGCAGCGCCGCCGCGAGGCACGCGCTCGTCTCCTCCAGCTTCTGTCGGGCGCTGTCGCCGGGCGAGGCGCCGTCGGCCGCGGCGGGGGGTCCGGCGGCGGCGGCAGCGGCGGCGCGGGGCGGCTTGGCGGGCACGTGCAGCACGGGCGCGCCGGGCGACGGGGGCTTGGCGGGGCTGGCGCTCAGCGAGGGCGGCGTGCTGGCCGGCTTGGCGAGGGCGGCGGGCGGCTGGCGCGCCGGCGAAGGCGCAGGTGACGGGCTGGCGCTGCCCGACTGCAGCCCTGCCGCGGCCTTGGCCGGCTTGGGCGCCGTGGGCGGCGGCGGCGGCTTGGGAGACACGGGCGGCGGCGTGCCGTGGGCGCGCTTCACCTCTGCGGGGAGGAGGCGGCTCGCACCGGGGCGGAAGGCTGCTCTGGGCGCGCGCTGCCTTTCCCGGCAGAGGCCCTGCGGCAGCGCCCCGCCTCGGCGCCGGGGAGAGGAGATACTGCCCTCTGCCCTGCGGGTCCCGGCCCCGGCCCTCCGCTACCCCTCTGACCCAGCTTCCCCGCAGCCGCTAGGAGGCGCTCTTCCCCGTGCAAACCTGCTGGCTTCACTGCTTCCAAGCCCTGCCCGGAAGGAGACTTCCATCTCCTTCCAGGTGCGGCGTGCTGCAGCCACTGACCCTTCTGTTGCTTCAATGCCACAGGGCCTTTGCACCTCTGATCCTTCTGCCTGGAAGTCTCTTCCCCCCTTCTGTGCTGGGGTCACTCTCCAGCCGGGTCAGAGTCCTCCCTCCACAGGTGCTACTATTTGTGGGTTTCTGTGCCTCTTTCACTGAGCAACCTGAGGACCATCCACCATCCTCCCAGCTCTGGGCTAGAAGAGTTGTCTGATGGATTGATGGATGAGAGAGTCTGGGGACACTTTCCCACCTCACTCCATGTGGCCTTCATCAAATCCAAGAAGAGGAAAGCCCCCAGACCATGGATGGGGAGGTGGGGTGGGGCCCTTCCCCAGCTGGTTCCCTGCACCTACCTGGGCTGCTGGGGCCTGGCAGCGGCACCTTCTTGGAGGCAGGTGTGGGCGAGCCCTGGATCTTGGACACAGGCTGAGCCAGGACAGGCTTGGGAGAGACAGGCGGCTTGGCCGGTTTCCGGGCATCATTGTCGGGTGGGGGCAGCGGGGGCAGGTGCATCAGGTCGGAGGGGGGTGGCTCAGCAGGTGGGGGCGGTGGGGGCAGCTCCGGGGGCCCGGCCTGCTCTGAGGCAGGTCGGCGGCGCACAGTGCCTGTGCCATTCTGGTACACAGACAGCGGTGGGGGCAGCTCGGGACCTGCCTCCCGCTCCTTGGCCTTGGGCCGGCGCTTGACTGTGTCGGACTCAGTCAGGATGAACTTGATGCTCTCCTGCTGATTCTGCTTGGCTCGGATGCGCCTCTTGAGGGTGGCGCTGGCCTCTACCCTGGCCAGAGGCGGGCCCTCCCCGCTTGCCTCACCCTTGGCTGGACCTCGAGGCCGCTGCCGGGCAGCGCCATCCTCTACAAGGTGGCCATGATCTGCAGGCCCCGCCGGCTCCCCAGGGCCCCGGCGGGCAGTGGCCAGAAGTCCTGTGACAGGCCCACTGAGCGTGCGGCGCCGGTTGACCACCTCACCGTCAGGCCCAATGGCCTCCTTGTGCTTCACTGAGGCCAGCACCGTGGCCACCCGGCCTGGCTCTGGGCTGGCAGGGCGAGGCGTGGGGTGGCCCTCCGGGGGCCTGCGGGCTACTCGGCCCCCACCCCCAATGGATGACAGCTCAAGCATGGCTGCGATGCTCTTCACACTGCCGGCACTGCCTGTGTCCACGCTGCCTGCCAGGTCGCTAGCCCGCCGGCGCTGTGCCCGGACCCCCAGCCGGCCGTCCTCAGGTGCAGCCCCCTCAGTCTCAGCATCTGGCACCGACTCATCAGCCAGGTTGGCACTGGCCATGGCTGAGCTGGAGCGCTTGGGCGGGGGCGGCGGGGGCCCTTTCTTTCGAGGCCGCACAGCGAATGACTGGCTGCGGTTGACGTTCTTGTCGGCACCGGCGGGTGCTCGTACCGAGTGGCTGCGGCCCACACGTCTCTGGACTGTGGCATAGGGCCCTCCGGCAGCCAGCACCAGCAGCTCGTCCCGCTCTGGCTCGCTGTCAGATGCTGCGTAGCGGTTCAGGCTGTGGGCGCGCTTCTTGGGCCGCTCCGGCTCCACGTCGGCCTCGGGGGGCAGGCACAGCGTGGGCACGGGCACAGGCCCCGGAGCAGCTGGCCCTGCCTCGCCCTCCACAGGCTGGGGCAGCACGTAGGCAAAGCCGCGGTGTGTGGGTGACTGAGGCAGTGAGCGGGGTGACATGGGTCGCTCTGTTGGTGGCAGCAGCTGTGGGGTGGGCTTCACCTTGGCTGTGGCTGGGGCTGGACCATGAGGTCCCCCCAGGGCCTGGGGGGAGGCTGGCCGGGCTTTCGTGGGCGTCTGAGGGGGTGTGAAGTGGCTGGCACCTGGTGGAAGGACCTGCCGTGGCTTTCCAGGCACTGGGGGCACACTGGCCCGCTTGACGCTATGGCCATGGCGGCTCGGCCGGGCCTCCTTGGGTGGGGTTCCAGGGGCTGGCCCGTCATCCAGCAGGTATTCCTGGCTTCGTGACATGGGGCTGCCAGGCCCGGGGGGCCCATCGCCCAGCAGCTCCTGAGAGCTGCTCATGTGCCGTGCCCGCCCGCCCAGGCTGGGCTCCTGCCGCATGGAGGCCCTTGGGGTGGGCGGCAGGTGGTTGGAGGGCTTCTCAGCAGTGGCAGCGGTGGCAGCAGCCCCCTCAGCAGGGCCAGTCATGGCAGCCTGCAGCTCGCCACTGAGCTCACTGTCCTGGAAGGTGGTCATCTTAGGAGACTGGCAGTCAGCCGGGGCAGGCTCAGGCGCGGGTGGCGACTCAATGGCCATCACTTCAAGAGACTGGGGTGCCTTCCGGCGCAGGGGTCCCCCCTCATATTTAGCATACTCTGCTTTCTGCAGCTCAGCCAGTTTCCTCACAGCCAACATCAGCTTTTTTTGGTGTCCTGAGTGAGACACAGGACAGGTCAGACTAGGGAGGATGTCAACAATAGGAGGCAGAGGGGCCCAGGGCGGGGGCCTCACCCAGCTTGGTGATGCCGATCTCCTGCAGGTCCTCCCAGGTGATGTCGGTGATGAAGTCGATGTTCTCGTAGCCGTTGTCCACCAGCACCTTGTAGTACTGGGCCAGGCCGATCATGGACAGCCACATGGCCAGGTTAGCCTATGGAGCAGGGGATGCAGAGGGCAGCACACGCTGGCTGCCCACATCCTGCCCACTACTCAGAGCGTTGGGGGAGGGGACACCGGGCCGGCCCAGCACAGACAGACAGAAGGACAAATGGACAGGCCAGAAGTATCAGCTTTGGAGACAGCGCAGCCTCAACTGGAGCCTGAGGCCAGCTGACACGCACATGCGAACACACGCACACACATACACACGGAGTGACCCTGTCTTCAGGACACCATTTACGGGAGGAGGAAGAACGCACTTCTGTGCTTGCCCAGGCACCCATGGGGACACATCCTGCACGTCATGGACACAGACACACAGTGCCACCAACCAGATACATGTACACACACACCCTGCGTCTCAGCCGTACACAGGCACTGACACCCCTCCATGTCACACGCCCTCTCACCATTTCCCTGCCCGCATCAGGCCGTTATCACATGGCCACATCACACATGCGTGCAAATATCCACAAGGGTCTTCACCCAGAACCACTTGGTCGCTCCATGAACGGCATCCACCTGTCCACACTCGCAGCTGGACGTCACTCACACACTAACACGCAGCACACTCGGTCACCCCCTGGGTGCAGAGCAAAGTGAGGTCTAGGGGACCCAGCTGTGCTTACTGGAAGGCCCCTGAGCCACTGACTGTGTGGGGCAAGGCAGGGCGGATGAGCATGGAACTGTCTGTCACCAGCCCAGGGCTCTGGGGGCTTCTGGTGGCCATGGCCTCTCCCCCATCAATGAATGGAAGCCCGAAGCTCAATGTGAGGCTCAGAGAGGTAGCATGGATGGGACAGGCCCCAGGCCCACCTTCCCCTGGCCCAGGACCTATCCTACCATGTGGGTGCCTGTTAGTAACAGCACGGGCCCCAGGTTGGTGTGGGTGTCAGCTGTCAGCACAGCTGGCAAGTGCAGTTGAGCATGTGGGTGTGCGCATGCACTCCTCAATGGGCACCTTGAATGTATTTAGTGCACACGTGCTGTCTGTATACACAAAGCACACACATGCACATACATCTTCCCCACACATGTGCCTGGGTGTGTGCAAGCACACCCATCAACGCAGGCCCCCCTTCCGTCTCTGGGTGGCTTGCAATGGCAGTGCTGTGGGGTCCCTTTGTGACTGCCTGAGTGTGGAGGGGGTCTTTGCAGGAGCATGTAGTGGAGAGGGGGACTCTCCTGGCTTCAGGTTCCCCTCTCCCTTTCAGCTCAGAGGCTGTCACCCCTGTCCCAGGGAGGCTGGCCCCAGTGCCTGTGACAGACCAACAGAAGCCATCCAGGCAGGTCACTGCTGGGGGGCTATCCTCTGCTCTCCACTCCCTGGAGCCCCAGAGGACACATGAGGGCTGTAGCCAAGGAGGCAGGCTGTCTGTCTGTCTGCCCATCCTGGGCCCGGCCACTGGGGTGCAGGGGGCCTTACGGGTTTGTGCTCAGGCAGCCAGTCGGGGATGTTCAAGCCGCTGATCTCTGCAGTGATCTTCTTCCGGTGGCCTGGCTTGGTGACCCCGATGGCCGTGAGGTCCTAGGAGGAGGAGAGGCCCATTAGCAGGAGGCTAATGTCTCTGGGTCACAGCTGATGTCCAGCCTGCAGGTGGCTCACCTCAGGGGTCATGCGGCTGATGGTGGGCAGGTCATAGCCCGCGCTGATGAAGTTAGGGGCGTAGAGCTGCAGCTGGAACGTGGCAAGCCACTGGCTGACAGCCTCGGCGCTCTGGAAGACACAGGGCACCCGCTGCAGGCTCGCCTGCCCACCCGCCCTCCAGGCGTGCACCCCAGCCATTGCAGTGCCTCCTTCGCTGCTCGGCTGCAGGCCACGCAGCTACTTGGTCCGCTGTCCACTGGTCCGTCTGCAGCCAGGCCCCGCTCCTCCTCACTCAGATTCTGGATGCCACCGTCTCGAGCATTGTCCAGCACTTCGGCCTCCTTCCATGATCTCCACCAGGAGGGTCCAGGTGCTGTCTGTGTCACAGGCCTCCCTGACCGTGCCCCCCACCCCATTCCTGCATCAGGAATACCCTGCAGTGTGGCCCCATGGGAGGGGCTCTGGGAATGGGGCCTCAGGCAGGACCACTTAGCGCTGCTCCCCCCCAACTCCCTAGAAGGTGGGCTCTGCCCAGAGGTGTGCAGGACTCAGCCAGCAGCTCACACCTTCCCCAGCACATGGGGGCATGCACACAGGACCCGCCTCACCCCCACACACCTTGTCTCGAATCACACCCGTGCCCTTCCACACACGCACACACGTGCCCAGCTTGCAGTCACACCGTCCACTCACGCGCACTCTCCCCACTCACCTTATGCCTGCGTCACACTTCCTAGACACGTTAGCTCACACACACAGCCTGCACAATAGACAACACCTACACACACAGACTGACAGACAGACAGAAGGACGGGCCTGGTCTGTCAAGAGCCCTGGCTGTGCTGTGGCCAGGCCAGGCAGGCTGCCCGGGCGCCCCTCCCTGCAGCTGGGCCGGGCCCTGTACCTTGCCCTCCGACGCTGGCTCCAGCTTCTTGGGCGGCTGCTCCCCATAGACTTGCCCGGCATGGGCCACTGGAGGCTGGGACCGGGCCACACCTGGGGGACAAGAGGGCATGGTGAGGCAAGGGCTGCTCAGGGGCCACCTCCCTGCCGGGCCAGTGGACATCTGTCCTCGCTCTTACCTGTGGAGCCTTCCGGAGGTTTGACGGGGCTGTCCCCGGGGCTGGACTCAGAGACGGACTTCTGGGAGAGCACGGTTGCCAGGAGCTGCAACCCAGACAGGCCGCTGGCCAGTGCTGCTCCAGGCGCAGGCCACCCCAGCCCTGCCACCACCCACCTACCTTGACCCCTTCAGAGCCTGCGTGCAGGGTGTGGCCCCCACTGCTCCGGCCACCAGCCACACTGCTCAAGCTGCCGCTGCGGTCCCCACCTGCCAGCAGGAGGGAGCATCATCAGCCAGTCCTGGCCCTGCCTAGCCCAGGTGCTGCCTTGCCTAAGTGCCACCGCCCCTGTCCTCCTGAGGCCCCCCACCTACCTGCAAAAGGCTTCCTTAGCACCCAGATCTCCTCGGAGGGTGCAGACGACCCCGACGAGCCGCCTCCCTGGGGTGGGCCTGGTTCGGCGCCTGCTCGGGAACCTGCGGGCCGAGCACAGCCTTGCTGAGTCCTGGGCCAGCCCAGGTCCAGGGGCCTGACACCAAGAGACGGGCAGGCATCCCCTGGCCTGGTCCCCGAGCCTGGGCAGAGCAGAGGCTGGACACACATACCTTGGGGGTCAGCACCACAGCCTCCTCCTGCCCTGGCTGTCTCCAAGGAGCTGAGAGACCCTCAGAAGATCCCTCCCCACCCTGGACATTTGAGGGCAGGAGAACGTGGCAGAGAGGGGCCCAAGCCAGGCTGTCATGACAGTGGCCCCGTGGTCCTGCAGGTGGGGGGAATTGTTGGAGGGTGCAACCTCTGTCAGGGGAGCTTGGGCAAGGAAGAGGCCCCCAGGAGCCTGGGGCAAGGCTCCCCACCTCAGGGAATTAGATGACTATGAGTGGGCTGGCCACACCTCTTAAGTGTCCCGCTTATACCCTCTCACCCCACCTGTCAATCTCCATGTCCTCTGTGTGAGGTAAACTTACTCACCAGTCTCCTATCTGAAACTGTTCCATGGCCCTGTGGCCTTGTCCTGCTCCCTTTTCCCTCTCCCTCATTCGGCAACAGCCACGCTGGCCTCCTTTGGATCCTTACATGTCACACTCTTTCCTGCCTCAGTGCCTTTGCATATGTGGTTCCCCCTGCCTGAAAGGCTGTGCCTGTGGCTGGCCCCTCCCATTTCTCAGGGCCTTCTCTGAGCACCCTGTCTAAAGCAGGTCTCCACACACATTCTCTGTGTCATTGGTTGGTACATTTCCTTCCATGTTTACTTCCCTGTCCCCTGCGCCCTTCCGTCCTGGGGGACAAGCTCCTCGAGAGCAGGAATAATGTCCATCTGTGTCACCATCTATTCCTAGTGGCTGGCATGCAATGTCTATTGAATAAATGAAAGAATGGGCATGGGGACACTGATGAGGAGACAGCCGGCAGGACACGCTGCTGTACCCACTCTGGACCCCACATCTAGCGATGGCTAGAGCTTGGTTCTTGCCTTGCCGCCCAACACACACGCACACTGCCTCCTTCTGGCCCTGAGCCCTGGCCCAAGTGAGACTTGCCTGCTCGTTTGACAATGGCCTCGCCCAGGGAAGACGGGAAATAGCCCACTCGGTCGTTGCCTGTCCGGTTGTCATGGATACAGCCCTTCCACCGGCCATCTGGATGCTGCTCAAGGACCTGGCCAGATGAGGTAGGGGGAGCACCCTCAGGGGGACACCCCACCAAGTCAGGCAGGTGGGTGGCCTGGGCCTCCTGCCCAGATCCCCTGACCCCCCAACTGCTGTGGGTCCCACAGTCCCTGCTCCAGCTGCCCCAGGCCATCCTTACTGTGATGATGTCCCCAGCTTTCACATTGAGGCTGGTCAGGTCGTAATTGTTGCAATAATCCTTGGTTGCCCGGACCTGCAGTGCAGCCGAGGCCTCTGGGGACAGAGGAGGCAGACCCACCCAGTCCTGAGAGCCAGCCTGGCCCAGGCCCCGCCCAGGCCCCCTGTGCTCCCCTAACCCTGGGGCCCACCTCGCAGCAGCTGCTTGATCTCTTTGCTGGCCTGGGATGTGGTGAACTGGTGCACAATGTCCAGGGCCGTCTGGCTGTAGGTGTTTCTCACGTGGGCATTGATCCCGTTCTGCATGTGCCAGAGGGCAAGGCCTGTCAGGAGGCCCCCGCCCCTGCCCGGCCCCAGCTCCCCCTGGTTCCTTAACTCACGTCCAGCAGCAGCCGAACCACTTCTGTCTTCCCACAGAGTGCAGCCTCGTGCAGGGCCGTGCCGGACTTGGTCTGGCGGTTAATGTCAATGCCAGCTTGGAGGAGGAGTCTGGCAGGAAGCCGGGGAGCAGGTAGGGCTTATAGGAGGGCTTATAGGAGCCCTCCAGGCCAGCACCCCCAAGCTGGGCCCCAATTCCCAGGGGCCCAAGGATGAGCCAGCCCTGCACCACCTCCATGACAACACAGTATCTGACAGTGATGGAGTGCTGGTAGAAATGCCCCGCCCCATGCCAACCCTTCAGAGCTGTGGTCTCGTCTCATCCTAGTTGTGATGCCCACTCTACAGCTTGTCTCATCCTAGTTGTGATGCCCACTTTACAGATGGGGAAACAGGCTCAGAGAAGTTAAGTGTCTCCACAAGTTCACCATGCAAGTGGCACGTTGCCGTAGGGTCTGGTCTGTGGGGGTGTAGAAGCCCCCTCCCCAGCCCCCTTTGGCACATCCTTTATGTGGACAGCTGGAAGTGTCTTTCGCATCCAGAGGCCTGACCTCATCTCTGCAGCTCCCTGGCTGTTCCTGTCTCATCACTGAGCCAGGAGCAGGCACCTTGAGGCTGGGTCCCCCTCCTCTGCCCCCACGGCCATACCTGATGATGTCAATGTGGCCATTCTTGGCTGCCAGGTGCAGGGGGCTGGTGCCATTGGGGTCGGTGGTGTCACCGGGCCGGGGTTCCAGCAGGGCCGCACACATGTTGCTGCTCAGGAGCAGCTGGACCACCTTGAGGGAGGGGTCAGAGTCAGGGGTCGGGAAATGGGGCGGGGGTGCAGGTCAGTCACCCACTCCCACCCCAGGAGAGGAGGATGGAACAGGTGGAGTCCTGCTCGGCTCCCTGAGGAGACTTACCCCGACGCGACCGAACTCACAGGCCAGGTCTAGGGGAGTCTTCCCCGAGTTGTCCACCATGCATGGGTTGGATTGGTGCTGGAGCAGCATCTCGGACTGTGGGGACCGCCACGGGACCCAGTCAGGCCCACGGCGTCCTCCGGGCTCAAGCCACCCCAGGTGCCCTGCCACCCCCGAGGTGGGCCTTACCACATCGTAGTGACCATGCTGGGCTGCCAGGTGCAGAGGGATGTGGCCCTCATCGGAGGGGATGTTCACTGCTGAGCCCGCTTTCAGCACCAGCTTCATGGGCTCCTTCCGGCCCTGCCAGGCTGCGTAGTGCAGTGGCCGCATGCCTGGGGGCAGGTGGGGGCTGTTGGGAGCTAGCACCTGACCCTGCACCCAACCCTGACCTCCAGGACACTGATCCCACGAGGACATGCCTCATGAGGACCCAGACTGAGGCCTCAATCAAGGAACTGTCCAGGTCTCCGTGGACACCATCCCTGACATCAGCCCCCTGCCCCTGGCTCTGAGGTCACTGACAGGGCTTGCCTTTGTTGTCCTTGATGTCCACAGCAGCCTGGGCCTCCAGCAGCAGGGTGATCAATTCCGTGTTGCCATTCAGTGCCGCGTGGTGCAGGGCAGAGAAGCTGAGGTGGGCAACAGGCATATATGGGCAAGGACCCTGGCACCCTAGCCTTCCCAGGAGCCCCTGACCCCCATTCCAGACTGGCATCTCCTTGGCTGAAAACTCACCCATCTGGGTCCTGGAAGTTGACATTGATCTTCTTGGTGGAGCCCAGGAGCTCTGGGGGTGGGAAGGAGACACCATGAGGGAGGCTCTGACTGCCCCTGCTGAGGCCTGCCGGGGTCCCATCCCCCTCTAGGCAGCCTAAGAGCCGCCAGAGGGCTCTGCTTAGCTCCCTGGCAGGCTCAGAGCCAAAGCTATCTAGGTCCTTAGTCTAGAAAAATTCACTCATTCATTTAACTCTGTTCCCTGCACTCAGCCCCAGGTACCAGCTCTTGGACCTCGGTTTTCCACTAAACTAAGACGGGGGGAGGTTCACAGGGCCAAGGGCTCCAGGCCTAGCCCTGCCTGGGGACAGAAGCCAGTGCTGTGCACCCACACGAGCACACACATGTGCACAAGTCCCCCCTCCCTTGGGACGCTGGCTGAGCACCTGCTGATGTGGGAGGGAGAGAGCCACCCAATCTGTCTCTCAGAAGGACCCAGATGGGGCCGGGGGTGGCCCGGGAAGGCTGGAACACCCGGAAATGGGGGTATCTCTGAGAAGATCTGCATTTCCAGGGATTAGCCTCTCCCCACTCCCAGCCGCGGCCAGGCCAGTGTACACGAGCCCCATCCAGCAGAGCAGGCAGCGGAGGCCGCCGATGCCTCTGAGTGACCACACCAGAATGGCCACCTCATCTACAGGGGCACACTCAGGCCACAAGACCACCCTGCCTGAAGCCTAAGGGGCCTGAGCCCTCCCTTCAGCCTCAGTCTCCTCCCAGGGACTCCTGGGTCCTGGCCTCCACCAGTCGCCTGCCAGAGGAGGGGAGCCCACCGGTACCCTCCCCGTAGGCGCAGGTCCAGCCGGACTGCAGCCAAGCCCCTGCCTGTCTGGGCCATGGTTACATAACCCATTTGTGGGTCAGTTGCTCTCTGAGGGAGGGGCTGGCAGGACAGAAGCCCCTTTGTGCAGGCCCAGGACAGAGGTGGGGGTGGGGGGCCCGAGGGCGTCGAGTCACAGAGGGGCTGCTGCAGGCCCACTCAGTGACCCACAGCCGCTGGATGCAGGGTGTGCGCCCCAGTGGCCCATGAAGCCCCTAAAGTCAGACAGGGCTGAATTCGGGTCCTCACTCTGCTCCTCACAATCGGCCCCTTCCTAGCCCTATGGCCTTGGCCCTGAGCCCAAAGGAAGCTAACAGGGCCAGCCTTGCAGGCCTAAGGGCTTTTCCAGACATAAAGCATGAAGGGTCTGGCATGGAGTCGGCTCCGTAAGTGGCAATTACTAACATTAGCTCCATAGGAATCCCACCCCCACCCTCTCCGGCAGGGCAGGGGCTTCTCCTGCAAAGGTGAAGCCTCCGGGAAGAGCGGCGGCTCCACTCCCTGCCCTCCGCCTCTGCTCAGACACTTTGCTGGCGCTAATGACCACCTAAGTTGGCAGCAATGCCACTCTTCCTCTCCATGGTCCAGGCCAAAACCTTGGAGTCAGCCCTGGGCCCTTTCTTGAGAACCTGGTACCTTCTCCATCAGTAAATCTTTCAAGACACTCAAAGTACACTCAGAATCTTTGCCCCCGCCACTGTCACCACAACGGGCCAGGCCAGCATCTCGCGAAGGCTCACTGCCGTCCCCTCCCACTGGCATCCCCACTTCTACCCCACCCCTTTCAGTCTATCCTCCACACCCGCCGAGCTCAGGGGACCCTCTTAGAACATGACTCTGATCTTGTGGCTGCTTCCTGAAGACCCTCCCACAGTCCCGTCTCACTGCGCTTGGAGGCCGAAGCTGGACGATGGCTCCTCGTAATGCAGCCCCTCCTGCTTTTGCTTTGACTCCCTCATCACCTCTGTCTCAGCCACACGAGCCTCCTTGATGGCACTCCACAGGGCCTTTGCATATGCTACGTATATGGGTGTAGGCTGTTTCTTCCCCCATTAGCCCCATGACTCCCTTCCCCTTCAAGTTTTTACCCAAGTGTCACCTGCTCGGCAAAGCCTCCCTGGCCTCCCCATCCAAAACAGTAACCCCCTTCCCATGCCCTGTATGTTGTATTTTTCTTTTCAGCCCCATCACCACCACTAATCTTGGTTATTGTCCATCTCTATCCCTGGCCTACAGCTCCAAGAGGACACGGGTTTTTGTCTGTTTTGCCCACTGCCATATCCTCAGTGGCTAACACAGTGCCAGGCATAGATGAGGTGCTCGGAAAATTGGCAACTGAACTGATATCCCCATCTCACACCCTCTGCCTGCCTGCCAGGGCCACCTTCAGGCGTGTGACCGTGCAGTCACTCAGAAGGACCCCACGTCTAGTTGGACGCTCTGCTGTTGCCATCATGAAATTCTTAACTTTTGGACTAAGGCACCCTACATTTTCATTTTGCACTGGGCTCTGTGAATTATGCAGCCAGACCTGCCAGAATCCCTTGTCATTAAGCTGAAGGGAGCACAGACATCGCTGTCCCATAACGACCCCCCCACACACACACCTGCCCAGGGCCTCACTTAGGAGGTCCTCCCCCTGGAACACTTGGCCCAACCTCAGTGTTTGCTGCCCCCACTCTTCTGAGTCCCAGTGTAGCCAGTTCCCAGCTTCTCCTCCAAGACTTCCCAGGCTGGGGCCCTCTCCTCCCTCCCATAGCCAGGGCCTCCCAGGCAGCTGCTGAGCCAGGTGCTCAGAGTGGAACCCAGAGCCAGGCTCACCTGCTCACCTGGCCACGATTGCAGGCACTGAAATTTCAGAGGGGCTGGAGGTCAAGGCCCAGGAAGTGACACAGAAGCCAAGGGGGAGGGGGAGTCTCCATCCAGAAGGGGACCACTCCCACATGAGGAGGGCATCTTGCTGAGGTCATTCACCCCTCTCCCTGCCCTGTCTCTTCAAAGAGGAAAACAGCTGGAACTGGATGGAGAAGAGCTTGAGGTCTTGGAGCTCTTCTCCATCCTGGCCCCTCTCCCACCCTACCCTACCCTACTGGCCCCTCTACCCCTCTGGCCAGATGCTCCTCCAATCACAGAAGCCACTCACAGGCCACCCCACAGAGTCACATCTGTCCTCTACAGGGATGTGGTCCTGGCCTCCTTGGGACCCATCTCAGAGCGGCTGAGCCCTATGGCCTCCCGCAGGGCAGGCAGGACCAGTACAGCCTCCTCCCAGCTCCCTGCAGGCGGGAGCTCCAGGTCAGAGGCTCCAACTCCTGTAAGGGCTACTGGGCACCCGGGAAGGTCCCAGAACTGAAGCCTGCCTGGGGCTGAGGAGGCTGCGCCTCACACAGACGGGTGCTCTGAATGAAGCTGGAGCACAGCACAGCTGGAGGGCCAAGTGGGTGGGGGGAAGGGGGCAAGGGGGACCAAGCTAAGTCCCAGGAGCTCCCTTTCCATTTTCCACAAGGGCACTAAGTCCTACAGATTCCACATCAGCAAGAGTGCATAAACTTCGCCCCCAGCCCACCCCAAGACCTGGGCTCTCCCATCTCGTGTCAGCCAGCCCTCTAACTGCGCCCCTGGGACCATCCCTACCTTGGAGGCCAGCTCCAAACTCCAGGCTGCAGAGGCCCTGGAGGAACCAGCCCTGGCCCCTCTCCCACCCTACCCTACCCTACTGGCCCCTCTACCCCTCTGGCCAGATGCTCCTCCAATCACAGAAGCCACTCACAGGCCACCCCACAGAGTCACATCTGTCCTCTACAGGGATGTGGTCCTGGCCTCCTTGGGACCCATCTCAGAGCGGCTGAGCCCTATGGCCTCCCGCAGGGCAGGCAGGACCAGTACAGCCTCCTCCCAGCTCCCTGCAGGCGGGAGCTCCAGGTCAGAGGCTGGAAGGGAACTATCAGTAGCCAAGTGAGAGCCCAGGAGCACTGGCCTGTGGGCTCCAGAGAATCCAGGGGAGGGGAGGTTGGGCCTGAAGGAAGGGCAGGGTGTCCCCCCACCCCTAGCAGAAGGCCAGCCCCCACCCCAGCATTTTCCCTCCAGTGCAGTCTCTTCTTCCCCTCAAGGACGACTGCTAGGTGCCGGTGTCTGTGCATGCAAAGGGAGGGTCCCTTTGAGGTGGGATGGGGAGGCTGGCAGAGCCTACGGCGGAAGGAAGGTGCCACACAGGGAGGAGACCATGGAAACAGAGTCCTGGGAGAACACCTCTGGAGTCGAGGGGCCCTAGGGAGCACTACTGGATGTCCCCTGCCCAGCAATGGCCCAAACTCCAGCTGTACTTGTACTTTGCTGAATCAAAATATATCTTACTCCAAAGCAGGCCAGTGTTGTCATGACAACCGAGCTAATTCATGGAGGGATTTCTCTGTCTGATTTATTACACCCGCCCCTCTGAGTCAGAGAGCCCGGCTAAGGGGGCCAGGGCAGGTGTCTCTCCTGCCCAGACCAGACTCAGCAGGGGCAAATGCAGAGATCTGGGTGGAGACCCAGGTCGAGGTAAGAATCCCCACACCTTCCCCGGGTGGCCAGAATAGAAAGCAGGAGGAACCCCCAAATCTGATGCCCCCACTTCCCTGCCTGCCTGCCCTGGACTATCTAAGGGTTGGTCATAGCACTCACTGAGCACTTACTGAGTGCCTGGGCTTCAGGTGCACTCTCTCACAGTTCTTACATCCCTGCTACGAGGCAGGGACCACAGATGTCCCCATCCTACAGGTGAGCAGACTGAGACCGGGAGAACCAGCGCTGTCTGTGCCCAAGGTCGCACGGCCACTAGGTGGAAGCCTTTACCTTGCCTTACACCTCTCAATCCCTCGACCGGCTTTCCGGGCTCTGCGGAAGCTGCCTCTGCTTTTCTGAGCCCTGAAGCCCTGAAGCCAGCCTCAAGTGGGAGACCATCCCGGGGCCTCGGGTGTAGAAAGCAGGGCCAGCCTGTGTATGTGTGTCTACAAGGCACGGATGTGTGGCTCTCTAATTGCACAGAGCAGACAGGAGCTGGCCAGGCGGGGCTGCAGCAGAGGGTCTTCCCGGGGCTCAAGGACCTACCCCTCACCCGCACCAGAGGCAGTCTCAGTTCTCAGCATCCCCCCTGGAGAGAGAGGAGGGAGCCTCCTTGGCTTACATACAGTCCCTGGGGGTGGTGTGGGGAGGAGGAACCCAGACCCCACGTGCCACCCCGCAGAGCCCTGCCCGCGCCCGCACAGGTGCCCTGACACACTGACACAGCCATACGTGCGCAGCCGCACACGCAGCTGGTCCACACGCCCATCCATCCATCTCCCGTGGCCCCGGGGGAGGCTCCAGGCTGAGCTGGGATGAGTGCTGGGATCAAGGATCCAAGCTCCAACCCCTCCCTGGAGCCCCCAGAGCACATGCTCAGGATGGCCAGCGGGAGCCCCCCTCCCTCCCACAGCCCCCTTTCCCAGCAGGGAAACCAGAGAGGACTAGGGTCTGTTGCAGTGTCCCCACTTGCCCAGAGCTCAGCCTGCCCTGGGCTGGGCGACTTTGGACCTCTGCTCCCCCATTAGTAAATGGCCTCCAACCGGCCATGCCTGGGCAGCCACACCCCCAGCATGGTCCAGCCCCCCCTTTTCTGCAAAGCTTGTTATTAAACACGGGGCAGGGAGGGGGTCTGACGGACTGTCAGCCCTGTGGTTTCCCCTCACCGCAAGGGCCCCCTCTCTCTCTCCATGGTTGGGGGGGCATCCGCCTCGCCCTTTAAAGGCCCAGTAGAGACCTCCAGCTGTCAGCCCGCAGCCCGGGAAGGGAGGGGGACGGAGGGAGGGATGCGAATGCCTGCGCTCAGGGAGGTGGGTGCCGCCAGGTGCCCGCTGGGGGGCTGGGGGTGACGGCCCGGCGCTCGGCGCCGCCCCTCCTTCAGCGCTGGGAACAGGGGACGCGGACCAAGGGTCTGGGCGCTGCTGGCCCCGCCCCGCCCCCGGGGACCCGACAGCATCCCCCTCCCCGCCCTACGCCGGGAGGAGTGGGGGGCTCCGCGCTGGAGAGGGCCCCCCGGCGCGCCGCGGCTCCCACCCGCGCCCCCCGCGTCCCCCGCACTCACTGGCCTTCCCGGGCCGCGGCCTCTGCAGCAGCCTCTGCGCGGTCCCCACGTCCTCCGCCTTCACCGCCTGCACCAGCTCCTGCTCCTTCCCCATGGCGCGGCCGGGGCCGCAGCGACGCGGCTGCGCTCCGTGCGCTCGGCGCGGTTCAGAGGCGGCGGCGGCGGCGGCCCCGCGGCACCGGCCGCATCCTCCGCCCTCCCCCGCCGCCTCCTCCGCCGCCCGCGCCCCTCGCCGTCCTCGGGCTCGGGCTCCGGCTCCGGCTCCGGCTCCCGGCGCGGAGGGGGCGGGGAGCGCGTCACGGGCGGGGGGCGGCCCGGGGGCGGGGGCCGGCGGCGGCGGGCGCGGGGCGGGGGCGCGCCACCTGGCGCCGCCTCCCGGACGCCTGGGTCCAGCTCCTGCGGCCGCTGACCTCCGTCCGCCCGCGCCGGCCGCGCGCCCGGCTCCTTGGCTCCGCCCCTACATCAGGCCCCGGCCTCCCGAGACGCCCCCTCCCCACGTGCGGGCCGCGCGGGTCAGGCCCGGCCTCTGCGGACACCCGGCGGCCCCGGGCGACCGCCAGGGGCTGGGGACAGCAGCTGCCGGGGGGCCGGACACTGAGCCCCGACTCGGCGGCGGCGCGAGGCTGAGCCTGAGAGGCTTCCAGAGGCTGCGGGATCCAAGTGGGGAGGGACTCAGAGGCAGTGGGCGGGCGGGGACCGGGTACGGAGAGACCTGGGCGCCGGCGGCACGCGAGCCGGCCCGCCAGAGGCTGTCAGACGTTTCTGGCCCGTGGTTCCCGTGGGAGGTGTCGAGGGATTGTGGAGAGGAATCTCCCAATAATGAATTCGGTGTCAGGGAACTCGCACCCCCCCTCCCCTCGCAACTGCACCTTATTCCCCTGCAGCCTCTGTTCTCTCTCTACAAACAATGCAGACAACAGCCCCCTCAGCTTCAATCTGAACCCCAATCCCATTGCAGACCCCCAGCATCAACTGGGGTCCAACCCCCCACCTACTGCCAAAAGGGGCTCAACCCCTCATCCCCAGCACCAACTGGGGTATAACCCTCCAGATCTGTCACCAGGGGGGCCTCAGTCCCGGCTTCCCCAGCACCAATCTGAGCCTGGACCCAAGCTGCTTACCCTCCAGCTTCCAGCTACAAACTCTGGCAGCCCCAGGCAGGATAGTCCCACTTGACAGACACTGACAACCCCCCTCTCCAGCTCCCGCCGCCACAGGTCTCACCCTTCTGACCTCCTAGGCCCCGGCCCTCACCTTGTCATGCCTGCAGCATTCTATAGAGACAGATCGGTTGGGGTCTGCGTCCTAGTTCAGGTTGGGTTTCCTCATTTTCAGGGAGGGGCAGATCATTGCCCCAACTGGGCAGGGCTATTAGGAGCATTTGGCAAGGTTTGCAATATGGTGGCCTGACACCGGTCTTCCTATGGTCCATGGCATCAAGTGGGTCCAGCCAGAGGGTGATGGAGGGGAAGCAGCAGGCACCAGGATCCCCTGATCAGGGCAGCTAGACAGCTCCCCCCCCCCCCCCCCGCCCCATGAGGTCTCCAGTGAAGTTTAGGGAGCAAGCCTAGGTCTCCTGGTATCTGCTGGGCTCCCAGAGCGGTCCTTAAATACAAGGGCCCTTCCCCTCACCCTTTATGGCGGCCAATTCCTGGGCACCTGCTGGGTCAGGCACAGTGCTGTTCACTTCAAAGAAGAACTTGGGCTTACTGTGCTCATTTTACAGACGAAGAAACTGAGGCTCAGAGAAGCCTAATGACTCACTGGATGTCCCAGAGTCTTGAGGTCATGCGTCTGAGCTTCGAATCCACATTGGCCTCCACACTTGTCCCAATTCTGCTGCTTTTTGTCTCTTTTTTTCTTTCTTTCTTTCTTTGTGAGGAAGATTGGCCCTGAGCTAACATCTGTTGCCAATCTTCCTCTTTTTGCTTGAGGAAGATTGTCACACCAAGCTAACATCTGTGCCAATTCATCTACATTATGTGGGATGCCACCACAGCGTGGCTTGATGAGTGGTACTAGGTCCACACCAGGGATCTGAACCTGCAAACCCTGGGCTCCCAAAGTGGAGCCTGTGAACTTAACCGCCTGGCCACCAGGTCAGCCCCCTAGTTCTGATTCTTACTGAGTTTGTTTTTCCAGTCACTTTGTCTTTCTGAGTCTCGGTTTGCCCTCTGTAAAATGGGGATAAGAATGATACCTCCCCTTAGGTTATTTGAGGATTAATTGTGATGCTATCCATGAAGCACTTCACAGTAGAACTTAGTAAGGGCTCAACAAATGGCCTCTGTGGGTCTTATGGTATTCTTGGGTCTCCCTATCTGGGCTGTCTGGGTAGCGACTGTATTTTATTCGTCTTTGTATCTGCAGAGCCTAGCAGTGTGCCTAGCACACAGGAAGCGTGACAAAAAGTAAAAATAAAAAGATAGCTCTCACTCTTACCATTATTTTTATGTTTTGGCTGGCTAGGGCAAACCACTCTGGTCTGAGGCTAATTGCAGGATTTGGGGCAAGGGTACAAACAGAGGCCCACACGCCAAATGTCTAAATATTTAAATGTTATCAACCATGCTAATAACCTGCTAAATAAAATATGTTCTATCCTCCTACCTTGACAAATATACCTGAAAGGCCAAGTTCCAATTTAGAATTCTCGGATTCCTCTGGGTAATGAGCTGGTCCCTGCCTGCAGCTGCCCCTCCGTTCTCTGCCCAGCTCCAGCTCCGCCTGTACCCCACAAACAGGCACCCCTTAGTCACTCCTCAGACCTGGGGGTGGGCATCTTGCTGTGTGGTCCACCTTCAGGAGGACAGGTCTGGGAAGAGAGCTGTACAGATTCTGCTGAATTCACCCTGCTAACTGAGGCTAATGTCCAAGGAGGGGTCAGGAAGTCCTAGATCTGCTACTGATCAGCCCAGTGACCTTGGACAAACTCCCAACGCTCAGCTACCTCATCTGTAAAATGGGCCAGCAGCTCTGCCTGAGGCACAGGGCTGATGGGAGGGTCCACATGACAACAGAGATGTGTCTGCCTTGGGTCCTCCCAGCCTGGGGGTGGGGCAGCACAGCAGGCCACTGGGGGATGAGGATGCAGAGGCGTGGGACTTGGGCAGCCCTCCAGCAAGTCAGGCCTCCGAGGACGATCCCTGGAGGAGGGGCCGCTGAGCCAGCAGAATTGCTGAGGCTCAGCTTGGAGTAGAGCTGGCGGTCGCTTCGCTGCAGCCCGGGCTGGCCCCCTTCCCAGCTGCGCGGCAGCCTCCACCGGCAGCACAGCTCCTGCCCACCAGCTGTGCGCCTGCTCAGGCGCTCTTCCCTGGTGCCCCTCCCAGCCCCCCAGAGCCCTGGTGCCTGGCCCCTTATGTATGAAATGGGGACGACAAACGTACCCTCCCCATGGGCTGCTGGGAGCACGCAGCATATGTTAGCTGCTGTGGTTTCTATCATTCTCATAGGTGCCAACTCTGTAAGTGCCCAGCTGGTACATAAGAAGGGATCAACAACCATCCACCCCGTTCCTCCTTCCTGCCCAGCAGAGATGCTGGAGCTGCTCAGGCTGGGTAGGGAGCCTGGTCCTGTCTGTCATTTACCCTTAGGCATTGGACTTGTGCACCCCCAGGCTCCACCCAGAACCCCTACAGAAAAGGCCAACAGCTCAAGCCCTGTTCCCTGGGTCACAAGTGGGACCCCACAGACATCTGGCGGAGTCTTCCAGCCCTCCCTCGGCCCCACCCCTCTCTCCTGCTCTCAGGCTCTTTGGAGGGTTTATCCTGCTCTGGACATCCTTCAGTCTCTGGGGTTCACAGGGCTCTTCCCTCCCGGCCTTCCGAGCCCACGTATTCATCTGTCACTCCCAGAGCTGCCCTGAGCCTGGTGGAGCTGCACTGGGGAAGCTTAGAGAGGAAGATGAGCAGGACATATGAGGTGTGGGGCTGCCCGAGGAGTAGTCACCTCAGCCAGAAAGGGTGAGATCAGGGGAGAGCTGAGCCCAGCAGGATGAGCTCTGTCATGTTCTAGCTGTGTGCCTTTGGACATGTGACTCTACATCTCTGAGCCTCAGTTTTCTTGTCTCCAAAATGGGGGTACTTCCTCCTCGGCAGAGCCACTGTAAAGATAATGTAGGTAAAACGCTTAGCATGGTTTGGCGGTTCCTCAAAAAGTTAAACATAGAGTTACCATGTGACCCAGCGATTCCACTCCTAGTGTATAGAGAAATGGAGACCTGTACTAAAAAAGATACTTGTATAGGAATTTTTATAGCAGCTTTATTCATAATAGCTAAAAAGTGGAAATAACTCAAGTGTCCATCAACTAATGAATGGATAAACAAAATGTGGTCCAGCCACAAAATGGAATATTATTCAGCCATAAAAAGGAATGACGTACTGACGTGTTACAACTTGGATGAACCTCGAAAACATGATGCTCAGTGAAAGAAGCAGGACACAAAAGACCATATATTGTATGATTCCATTTATATGAAATATCCAGAATAGGCAAATCCACGGAGACAGACAGCAGATTGATGATTGCTGGGGGATGGGGAGGTTGAGGGAGTGGGGTAGGCACTGCATAATGGGTACAGGGTTTCCTTTGGAGGTGATGAAAATGTTCTGGAATTAGATAGAGGTGGTGGTTGCTCAAGATTGTGAATGTGCTAAGTACCACTGAATCATTCACTTTAAAAAGGTTAATTTCGGGGGGCTGGCCTGGTTGCACAGTGGTTAAGTTGGCACGTTCTGCTTCCGCGGCCCGGGGTTCGTCGGTTCAGATCCCGGGTGCAGACCTATGCACCGCTTGTCAAGCCACGCTGTGGCAGGCATCCCACACATAAAGCAGAGGAAGATGGGCACGAATGTAAGCTCAGAGCCGATCTTTCTCAGCAAAAAGAGGAGAATTGGTGGCGAATGTTAGCTCAGGACTAATCTTCCTCAAAATAAATAAATAAATAAAAAGGTTAATTTCATATTATGTGAATCGCACTTCAACAAATAAAACAAACACCTGCATAACACCTCACACAGAATAAGCCCTCAAAATGCTATGAAAGGTGTTGAAAACCAAGGGCTCAACAGGTAAAGAGGTAGAAAAGCCTCCTTGGAGCAGGCAAGGGTTCAGAGGAGAGAGTGTGGTGGCGAATTCTGAGACTGTACTCCACTCTGGCTGGACGGAGCACGTGGCCTGTGAAGCAGAGAGCGGGAGAAAGCCACAGGGTTGGCAGGGGCCAGGCCCAGGAGTCCGGGGGGTGACAGGGGACCCCTGAAGGCTTCTAACAGGGGTCACACAGGTTTTTAATAGACTACTATGCAATGTGAAGGACAGCCTGGAGAGGGGCTGGAATGGGTATGGAGAGGCAGGTCAGGATGCTGTCAAGGGACAGGGAGTGGCAGATGCATCCGGATCACGCGAGGCTGTAACACATGGTGGGCACTGGAACACAGAAGGGGAAGCCCTTTGGTCTATGATAAATTGTTTTGCCCACAGAAAGTGGAAGTGTCCGTGTGGCCTTCGAGGGACAACATCTAACAGGGAGCTGGATCTCAGCTGGAGACAGGTTGGAAACTCCTGGGGCAGGGATGGTATTGGAAGCCCTGAGAGTGGACGAGAGCCCCCAGCGACAATGTGGCGTGCAGAGACAAGAACTCTGGAGGGCACCAGCCTTTAGAAGGCAGAGAAAGAGACTGGGTGCCAATGCAAGAAGCTAGGTGACGGGAGCTTCTTAGGAGCAGAGCTGCCGACCACTGCAAAGACGTCTCAAGATGCAGAAGGAAAAGTATCCGCTGGGTTTGGCAGTGTGAGATGGCCAGTGACCTGGTGACATTTTCATTGGAGAGCTGGGGTCAAAGACAGGACAGCGGGTAGAGGAGTGAGTGGGAAGCGAGGACATGGAGCCAGCAAGGCTGAGAGGACGGCTCTTTGGAGAGGGTGCCAGCTGCTAGGAGAGTTTTGGGTTGTTTTATGGTGTTTAAAGCCTCAGGAGAAGGAAGGAGGAGAGGTGGGAAAGGTACAGGAAGGAAGGTTTCTGGGACCTGGGGCCTGGAGGAATGGGCAGGGGACATGGCCTTGGTCAAGGGGCCAGAGAAAGGAAGGGTGGGGGAGGTGTGCAGCTATGATTGTAAGCGCGGTAGGAAGAAACTGTGGGACAGCCTGTCTCAAGGGCTCTCTTTTTTCTGTGACAGAGGGTGAGGCTGCGTGTGTGGAGTGTGGGAGGGCTGGAATGGAAAAGGAGGTATGAGCAACCCCAGTTTTTGAGTGGTTGCTAGGCTGAGTGGGGGGACCCGAGGGTCAGGCTGGCCGGGACTGGACAGGCCTGAAAGTGCCTGAACTAGGGTTGCCTGATCTAGCAAATAAAACTAAAGGAAGGCTAGTTACGTTTGAATTTCATGTAAGCAATGAATAACTTTTTTTAGTATAAGTATATCCCATGCAATATTTGGGATATACTTACACACACAAAAATTATTGTTGCTTATGTGAAATTTACCTGTGATTTAACCTGGTTAATTTATCTGTAATTTACCTGGGAATCCTAGCCAGGAGAGGGGAGTAGGGGATGGCGCCACGCCGCCTTGGGACCCAAGCCTGGAAATGGGTAGCCGTGTCAGAAGGGTGCGGTGCCCGAGTGGGAAAAAGACTGGGACTGCTGCTTTCGTTCACCCCAGTCCCCGCGCCGCGAAGCAGGGTGCAGGCCTCTCCTGCTTCTTGCCCGGCAGGAGGGGACCCCTGCCCCAGAACTTTGGTCTTGTCCCATTCACCTCCCCCACACCCCGCTCCCCCGCCCCGTATGTCCCATGGTGTCGCCCTAATGGCTCATCGATAATTCTACGCTCGGCCTCGGCCTCCATCGACTCGCTCCAGCTCCGCTCCCCAGTCCTGGACCGCGGCGGAGCGCAGAGCCGCATGTAAGGTACGAGGCCGCGGGACGAGGGCCGGAAAGCGGCTGCCGGTGGTCGGGAGAGCGCGCCCAGGGGAAGCTGGCCCAGCGGGACGGAGCCAGGGCCGTCAGCGGAGCACCAGGGAGCTCGAGGGTCCAGCCAGAGAGCGCCCCCTCCCATCAGGTCCAGCCGCCGGCCTGCTACGCATGCGCAGCCGCAGCACTCGGCTTTCCTCTCCCGCCGGTCCGCCGCCCTGCGCACGCGCGGCCCGCCCCTGCGGCAGAGCGGCGCCCCGGGTGTGACTGCCCCCTGCCGGCCGTAGGTGGGGTGGCGTCCCGGCCCGGTCCTTGGGGCGGGGAATGGCGCATGCGTCTTGGAGCTCGGAGCTGTCCCTCGCCTGTTGTCATGCGTGTCCCTGAACCTCTCTAAGCCTCAGTTTCCCCATCTGAAATGAGGGTGATAATACCTAACCCTCAGCATCTAGTGGACCTGTAATCCACTTAGGACCTAGAGGGTATTCCCAAAATACTGCACTCCTCTCTCCTCCAGATGCTCTGACCTCTGACCCATTGTTGATCATATCTCTGGCCCGGGCCTTCCAAGCAGCCGCACCATGAACACATCCCCAGGCACGGTGGGCAGTGACCCAGTCATCTTGGCCACAGCGGGCTATGACCACACGGTGCGGTTCTGGCAGGCCCACAGCGGGATCTGCACCCGCACTGTGCAGCACCAGGACTCTGTATCCTCCACTGGGAGGTGGGGAGGGTGGTGCTAGGTAGGACGCCTGGTGGGGATAACAGCCTGGGCAACGGCCTGAGGTGGGAAGGATGCAGCAGCTGAGCCGGATGCTGGAGGCCTTGAGGGCCCCGGCCCCAGGGCTCTGTTCATCATCCTTGACAGACCCAGCAGGTGAATGCGCTCGAGATCACGCCTGACCGCAGCATGATTGCTGCTGCAGGTACCTGCACCCTCGACCCCAACCCCTGATCTCTGGTGGTCCATCTAGGCACAGCCCAACTTCAGTTTGACCTGTGCCCCTAGGTTACCAGCACATTCGCATGTATGATCTCAACTCCAATAACCCCAACCCCATCATCAGCTATGACGGGGTCAACAAGAACATCGCGTCTGTGGGCTTCCATGAGGATGGCCGCTGGATGTACACGGGTGGGGAGGACTGTACTGCTCGGATCTGGGACCTCAGGTGTGGGGTGCTGGGCAGGGAGGGCCTCCCGCCTTGGTATGGTCATGAGGGCCAGGCCAGGAGACTGTCTTAGGTGGGTCCCCTCTAAGCAGAAGCTGAGATGAGGGTTTCTGTGTGGGTGATTTATTGAGGGCAGTGAGGAAAGCAGGATAGGGCAGGGATGAAGCCACACAAAGGCCAGTCCAGCCTCAGCCTGATTCCAAAGGGAGATTTGGAGAGTGAATTGCATGAAAGAGCGAGTCCCACCTGGAGGCAAGGGGCTGGCCTTTATGTCCCTTCTAAGTCAGTCATTGGCTGCAGGCTGCCCTTGGGGAGGGCCAACCTCCCAAGTATTTCTTATGAGGTAGCTCCTTTCAGCAAAGGGATAAAGGCAAATGCCCAGGGAAAGGGCATCTGGGTGGGGCACTAACAGCATTCACTACAGACTGTGCATGTCCCCCACCCCGAAGGTCCCGGAACCTGCAGTGTCAGAGGATCTTCCAGGTGAATGCGCCCATTAACTGCGTGTGCCTGCACCCCAACCAGGTGAGGGGTATGCACGGGGCTGGACACCCTGGGGTTCTGGAGGACCGGGGTCCTACCCTACCTCACCCTCCCTGCACCCCAGGCAGAACTCATTGTGGGTGACCAGAGCGGAGCCATCCACATTTGGGACTTGAAGACTGACCACAACGAGCAGCTGATCCCTGAAGCCGAGGTCTCCATCACATCTGCCCACATCGACCCTGATGCCAGCTACATGGCCGCAGTCAATAGTACTGTGAGTCCTGGGATGGGCGCAGTGGGGGAGGCTGGCTCAGCAGCACCTAGCCCCTGAGCTCCCTTATTCCCTGCAGGTGGGCTTATTCCCCCAATGTCTCTCAGGCCTTTCTCCTCCCCCTCCCAGTCCTGCTTCCCCATCCTGGGCTCCAGCTCCAACCCAGCCACCAAAGCCAGAAACCTGGGTGTTGCTTCTGATGCCACCTCCACTAGCTGCCATAGCCCATAGCAGGCCAGTCACTTCCATCTCCAGAATCTCTCAAGTCTGTCCACTTCCCACTCTCTTCCCTGTCACCTCCTGATCCAAGTTTCCTGTATCCCTCAATGGTGGCTGCAGCCTCTCTCTGACCTCCCTCCCTCCTTTCTGACCTCCCCCCTGCCCCCAATCCATTTTCCCTCTGCCGCCAGAGCATCCTTCAGCAGTACCAGCCTGATTACATTGTTCCCCTGCATATACCCACGATGCCTCTGGCTCCTTACCATGGCCTCAGGATGCTGCAGCTTGGCCTCTGATCTCCTGTCCAGCCTCATTTTCTCCCTTTAACGTCCATTAAATTTCAGCAAGTCACTTGTCCCACAGTGTCCCCACACTGCCCTCCTCTGAGCCTTTGCCCTGCTGGTCCCTCCGTCTGGGGTGTCTCCTACTTCAGTCCTCACATTCCCGTTGGCCAGGAGCATCCTCCAGGAAGGCCAAGCATTGCCTCCTGCTCTTGGCCTTCCAGGTATAGCCCTGGTTGGGGCTAGGTCTACCAGGTCCTCCAGGTAGGAGCAGATGTGTCTGCCACACATCCCCTGCCCCCAGACCCCTGGGCACAGCCACAGTGTTGGATGGCAGTCCCTGGATCTGGATCTAGTAGCCAGGGCATCCTTCCCTATGTGTCACACTGGTGGCTCCAGGCCTCCCATAACTTCCCTCTTACCCCACAGGGGAATTGCTATGTCTGGAATCTGACCGGGGGCATTGGCGATGAGGTGACACAGCTCATCCCCAAGACCAAGATCCCAGCGCACACCCGCTATGCCTTGCAGTGCCGCTTCAGCCCTGACTCCACGTGTGTGCCGGGGCTGGGGACTGGGAGCCCTTGGTGGCTGTAGGGTGGAGGGGACCTGCCTGGGGCTGGGGGCTTGATGGGTCGGGGCCTGTCTGGTGGACAGCAAGGGGGTGCAGGGTGGGAGTGGCTGCTGATGACACCCTGCCATGCTCACCCCACCCCCAGGCTCCTTGCCACCTGCTCTGCTGACCAGACGTGCAAGATTTGGAGGACATCCAACTTCTCTCTGATGACAGAGCTGAGCATCAAGAGCAGCAACCCCGGAGAGTCATCCCGAGGCTGGATGTGGGGCTGCGCCTTCTCAGGGGACTCCCAGTACATCGTCACTGGTGAGCCCTGCCCGCCCTGCCTCCCACCCTGCCAGCCTGGTCACGGCTGCTGCTCCTTGCTTCCTGGGAGCCGGCCTCCAGTGTGCCCAGCTGCGGGTTGTGCCCTGAGCTGCTGCCCACGCCCTCCCTCCTTGCAGCCTCCTCTGACAACCTGGCCCGGCTCTGGTGCGTGGAGACAGGAGAGATCAAGAGAGAGTACGGCGGCCACCAGAAAGCTGTCGTCTGCCTGGCCTTCAACGACAGCGTGCTGGGCTAGCCTATGCCTCCTCAGGATTGCAGGCAGCCTTCTGGGTGCACCGGCTGCATGTGCCTGTTCAGCTGCCCAGGTCAGAGTGAACCCCTATGGGCTAGCCTCTACCAGCCTAGGCTCCTGGACCTGACTGACCTTCCCTGGCCCTCTCAGCCAGCCTAGACTGGCCAGGCTCGTCCACTCTGGGGCTCTCTTGGCGCCCAGTGGCTTATCTTGGTGTGAAAGAGCTCAGGAGACCTCCCTGAGCCAGCCTGCCCTCCCCTCGGAAATGCTGGACCCACACGGCCTAGAGCCGCTGAGGGGGACCTGAGGCTGGCGCCCACGCCCAAGCCAGTGCTTCCCCCTGCCCCACCCTGCCCGTTTCATGTCCCGAGGCCACAGACAGCACCATCATGGCCAGGTGGAGGGGTTTATTAGCCCCGCCAGCAGCTGCCCTCTGTGGTGCTGGTGATGGGGCCCACCAGCTGGCTGGCCTGTGGGGCTGGGCCAGGCTAGGGGCTCAGTCTGGGAGATAATAAAAGCAGACGGAGATACAGATGTTGCTTGGGAAGCAGATGTCAATGCACAGGTAGATCAGCCGCTGCCTCGGGGGCCCTGGGGGGAGGGGCCTTCGTGAACCCAAAGGGCTCCTCCTCCCCTGTCCCCAGACTGTCCTGCAGGAGCCCAGGCCTCTCCACACAGCCTGCCCCAACTCACCCTCTGCTCGACGGGCCCAGTAAATGGGGGTCTTTGCGCAGAGGTGCTGCACCGAAGCCCCAACTTGGGCAGGGTCCACCTCGTGGCTCCCAAGCACTGCCAGCAGCTCCTGGGCACGGTGGGTGTGCTGGCTGGGGCTGCGAGACTCTTGGGCCTGCAGAGAAGGCTCTGGTGGGCCACAGGACAGGGACACTTGCACTGTCCCTTGGTGGGCAGGGCCCATGGGTCTCTGGACATGCTGGCACGGGTGCCAGCCCCGCCTTGACTCTTGTCAGCAGCCTCAGCCAAGGCAAGATAGAGCTTCTGTTCCCCTGAAATTGGAGCCCCTGCCCGCCCCAGGCCCGGGCTGTACACAGGACCCTTTGTCTGGCCTCTGGCCTGGGAGCCTGGCCGTGTGGGGGCTGCTTACCTCTGAGGTGTTCACCAGCAGCTGCAGGGTCTCTCGGTCTCGTGCCTCCATCAGGTGGAGGAAGCAGGCCTGGTGCTCGGGGGGTCGGTAACAGACGTGGCCCTGGAGAGGCAGCCAGGTGAGGCAGGGCCGCCTGAGCCCCCTGGGCGGTGATCCCCCCCAGCCCACTCACACTCTGCCCGTCGAACAGCACTGCCCAGCTGCGATTGCTCTGAGCTGGAGTCACCCTGATGGTCGCCACGTTCTGGGCCACGTCCACCTGGGCAGTTTGGTTGGGCTGGGGCACACTGGGGCTCAGGAGAGTCAGACGGAGCATCTGCAGCAGTGGCTGAGAGTGGGCAGTGGAGCTCAGCTGGGCAGTGTGGGGCAGCCCCAACACTCCCCCACCCCTGCTTCAAGCCTTTTGACCCCTCCACCGCTCTGGCCCTCCCGCCCTCAGCTCCAGGCGCTGGCTCCACCCAAGCTGCAGTATGTTGGCCTTTCCTCCCCCTTCCACTGTCCGTGCCTCTGCCCGCGTTCTGAGGAGGGGCTCACCTTGGGAGGGCTGGGAGCAAAGCCAAGAAGCCCCCCAGCCACAGCCCCTGCAGTGGCCAGTGCCAGCAGCAGCAGCAGCAGCAGGCCAGCAGCTCCCCAGCCCCCATGGCAGGGCTTGGTCTTCACCTGGGGGCATATTGCAGTCAGTGGAGCCTGGAGCAGAGACCAGAGAGCAGGCTGGCTCAGGGAAGGTAGGGGCTGAGGAGGCTGGGAGGTGAGTGCCACACTCCTGTCACCTGCCCAGGGCATGCCCTGGGTCTTTGTCCCAGGAGAGGACACTGGTTGATGGAAGGCACTCACCCCAACAGACCCAGGCCCGGGGCTCTCCGCACGGCAGCTTCCCTGCTCCATGCTGCAGCCCTGGTGACAATGCGCTGATTGTCAGCTGCCCCTTGGAGTCAGCCAGGGAAGTCTCAGGCTGGCTCTGATGAGCCAAACCACCGTCCTAGCCCCCTCCTCTCCTGACCCCACTGCTTCCTCGCCAGCCCAGCTACCTGATATCTGCGTCGGAGCCAGGACAGCCCCCTCCCTCCCACCTAGGGGGTGCTTGTCACCATGCCTGGCTCTCCTGACACCTGGCCTGTGCAGACTGGAGAGCATATGGGCCTGGGAGGTCATGAGAGCACGGTCGTTGTGGAAATCAAGTCCCCTGGCTGGCACAGAGGACAGCCCAGGCTGGGCCAGAACAATTTTAGAGTCTTGTCGGGAGCAGATTTACTTTTTCTTAAAGAGGACTGTTTGTTTCTAGTCTCTCAGGCCAGGGCACCTAAGAGACCATCACTAAAGAATTGGTATGGAACTCTGTGCCACCTCCCTTCCCTCCCCATGTACCCCAGCTGTTCCCCATACCCAGCACAGCATGGGCTGACGAGCATTCCAGAGTGCAGGCCTGAGGCCAGATGGCTTCCAGAAGGCTCCACCGCCTTAAAGGCAGCCTATTCAAACCTCCCGCGGCCCCGGGGATGGCTAGGGCAGCCTCATGTCTGTTAGCCCCACCCTGCCCAGCATGGCTTTCTCTAACTGGACTGTGCTACCACCCTGGCTCCTAGCTTGTGTTCTCAGCCACTTGACACCATGGACTGTGACAGTCAGGGCTCCCCCTGTATTAGCAGCCCTCAGGACGGGTGTGGCCTCCACCAGCTGCACCCCATGGCCCTTTCTCCCTCTGGTTTTCCTTTGTGCCTTGTTTTTCCTGACTCCTCAGCATCACCTTCTAGTGGGCCTGAAATGGGGTGGAACTGCAGTGGTCTGTGTTCCAGCTCTGGAACTGGAATCCCAGAAAGGCCTTCTGCTTGGAGTGCTCCCACCCTACCCCCATGCTGCAGTTAGACAGCTGCAGCCTCTGTGAAAGGCCGCTGTCTAGGCGAGAGCAAGGAACGCCAGAGCCAGCGTGGGTTTGAGAGTTTAATATGCATTTGGGTTCACACAGTGCAACAGGGGCAGAGATGGGGCACACACAGGCTCCTGGGCCACTGCCCAGCAGAAGAGGGGAGTTGTCACTGGCTGCTGCACCGGCCACGTGCTCCTGGTGTGGGTGACAACGCCCTGACAGGCCTGCTCAATATCCAGACCCACCTTGAGCCGACCTCACAGAGCCAACGTCAGCACCACCAACCTCACAGGCGCCGGCTGCCCTTGTGCTGCCCCATGGCAGAGTCTAAACCCCAGACACCCCAGGCCTGGGAGGAGATGAAGGTTTGGGATAGCCTTTATTGCTCTGAGAACTCTTAGAGAATGAGTGAAGGAGCACTGGGATCCTGGGGTGAGAAGAGAAGCTACAGGCTGTGGGCAGATGCCACTGGGTGCAGGGCGAGGCACTGGGAAGGAGTCGGCCAAAAGGAACAGCTTCCCTGACCCCACCCTACAAGTGTGGCCAGAGTCTGCTTATCAGGCTTGTTCCCAAAGGTCAGCAACTGAGGGAACAGACTGAAAAGGCCAAGGTCCCCTGCCAAGAACCCTTGGCTAGCCAGCGGACCCTGCCAGTCCTCCTACTGGCCACCGACAAGGGACTCCAGGGCCAAGATAGGTGGCCTCATGCACCACTGACATCTAACCCCACCCCAACCAAGGGTAACAAGAGGACAGAAAGAGATCGGATGCTTTGTAAAAGGACTTCCTGTTCTTGGGGACACCTCTTTCCTCCCCGACCCAGAGGGCACCCTGGGTGACAGGCATTCCTTGGCTAGCACACGCCTTTAGCCATGCTGCTGGCTGCAGGGCACGGAGACTTCTTCAGTGGGATTTTCCCTATGAGACAGAGCACAGCTATTAATCAACACACTTAAGATTCAATCCACCACTTGACAAAGTTGTTCAAAAGTTAAAAAAAATTTTTTTGTACCAATGCTGCTCTGAGCTCCCTGCAAGGCAGCCCAGAGTTCAGCGAAGGCATCCATGCACGGCCTTGGCTGCTCAGTCCAAGTCATCCGGGTTTAAATGCACATTTGAGAAAGCCAAGCTGGGCTGAGCTTACGGAACTGCGCAACCATGTGTGCGGAGCGGCAGCCCTGGGTATCTGAAACGGAACACTGAATTGTGACATCAGAGTGGTTTTTAAGGAAGTGTGGGGTGGTGGTGGTGAGGGCAGAACTCTGCACCCAAAGGACAGGGAGACAACACCTGGGAGCAGCCCCGTCCTCCACTCCCACCCTGCAGGTGAGGGGCTGGGATGCAGCAGCAGTCTCCCCTGCTGACCACTGATGGGGCCCTGGAGACGGTTTGTACAAGTTTCTCACAACAGTCAAAATAATCAGCCCCTCCTTCCCTTTGCCCTGCAAGGGAGCTTGATCCCTGAATGAAATTCTCAATAAAATACGTGACACCCCCAGACCTGCCTCAGTCCCAGCAGCAGGCCCTGAGGTTACCTGAATCCTGGACAGATGCTAAGCCAGCCCTTGCCAAAGGCACCCAAGGTCTAGGACCCCCACAATACCCTCCAAGCTTAAAAGAGCATCTTGAAATAGAAGCATCTGTAAACAAAACTGCCCCCCAAACGTTCACGTACAAGGTTAACAACTAGTGCCTTTGCTTAACTCCAAGTCTACTCTTTGAAGCCGCTTAGTTGAGCAGATGCTTAAGCCCCACCTATTAATTTGGGTAAGTGATTTTCAATTTTTTTTATTCTGGAGATTAAAGACACTAAATCTTTAACCTTGAAGGGCGGGCAAAAAGTCGGCTATGCTGTCAACATAGAAGTCAGGGACCACTGTCTTCTTAGACATGCAGTCACTTTCCTGATTACTCTTCACATCCCCTAGAGTGGAGACTCCAGTGAGGGTCAGGATGGTCTTCAGGCCACACGTGACTCCCAGGAGGATGTCCGTGTCCAGGCGATCTCCCACCATGACGGTGCGCTCCGGGTTGATGCCGTACTCCTGGGACACGCAGTCGAAGATGAAGCGGCTGGGCTTCCCTATGATGTCTGCCTGGCGCTGGGAGGCCATCTCCACGGCTCGGACCAGACAGCCGGTACCTGCGGGGCGGAGAGGGAGGGGAGGAGAGCTCCCAGGGTCAGAGGACAGGAGGGGCCGGCCGGCCGCCCGCCCTCCAGCCTCCCGTCCCGGGGGCGCACGGACCCGCGATGAAGCGGCCGTTCTCGAGCGGGAGCCGGTTGTCCATGTTGGTGCCCACGAGCAGGCAGCCGGGCTGCTGCAGGTATCGCACGGCCTTGGTGAGCTTCATGTAGCTGAAGTGCGGGTCAAAGCCCACCACGACGGCGCGCACATCGGGCTCCAGCGGCGCGTCCAGCCAGGCGCGGGGGCCCTCGCCCTGCAGCGGCTCGGGCCCCACGCCCACGCAGGCGACGCCCACGGCCTCAAGCTCAGCCTTCAGGGCCTCGCCGCCCAGCACGTAGGCTTTGGGGGCCGGCGCGCCGGCCAGACGCTGGCGCAGGTAGAGCGCAGTGCAGTAGGCCGTGCCGAAGACCTCGAGGCCGGCGCCGGACCCCGCCGGGCCGCCGAAGCCCAGGCGCCGCAGCTTCTCGGCGTAGGCCTGCCGGGTCTTGCTGCTGTTGTTGGTGATGAAACCGAGGCGCTTGCCGCGGGCCCGCAGGGCCTTCAAGGCCTCGGGCGCGCCGGGCACGGCCGTCTCGCCGCGCCACAGCACGCCGTCGCAGTCGAACAGCAGCGTGTCCACGTCGGCCAGCAGCGCCTGGGCCCGCTCGGCGCTCAGCCGCACGCAGCGGGCGTCGTCGCCGCCAGCCTCCGCCGCAGCCATGGCCGCCCGCCGCCGCCCGTGGCCGCCGTCGCCGCCGCCGCCACCGGCCGCTCCTCGCAGCCGCCCGCCGCTGCGCCCGCCCCGCCCCCGGCGCGCTCATTGGCCCTGCGCTTCGTTCGCGCCGCCCATTGGACGCCGCCTGCGCCAATCCGCCCCCGCCTCCGCTGGCTGCGGGAGCTAAGGGCCAACCGTCGCGGCCCGGCGCGGAGAGGCGGGCGGCCATTGGCTGCCGGCCCGGGGCGCCCCGCTGATTGGCTGGCAGCGAGCCAACCGGCTTTCGGAGTGGAGCGTTCACTGCGGAAACTCTGCGGAAGAGCCTAGAGCCGGCGCAGGACGTAAGGCTGCTGTTCATTGGCGGTCGCAGGGCAGCTCGCCCATTGGAGGCGCGTGGTCAGCCTAGGTGACGGAGGCCCTCAATCGAGTGACCCCGGGCCGGGCCGGCTGCTGATTGGCTGGCTTCTCTCCGGTTGGGCGGGCGGGGTTCTCCGCAGGAGCGTGGCGCGGGGGCTGCTGTCTCCTTTGGGCTAGAGTCACGTCCGCACCTTTGCCTGGGCGGCGCCAGGCGGTGGCCTCCGCGCGGGACACGCTCCGCACACGATGTCGGCGCATGGGCCGATTACGGCCAGTCCTGACAGCCAGCCCGTGCCTTCTTCCCAACAAGCCTGGCGTTCTCGTTTCCAGTCCTTTGCAAAAACGCTTTCTCTGTGCCTTAGTGGTCATGTGAACAAGTAATTACAAGACAGTGGGATTGGAATCTTTAAGAGAAGGACACTGCCTAGAACACAGCACTCAGTAATTGGTCGCTACGTCATCATTATTATTGGATATTATTAACTTTTACTGAGGCGTAACATAAAGTGCATAAATCTTAAGTGTGCAAGTTGATGGAAATTTTACATACCTATACGCCTGTGTAAACACAACTGAGCAAGATGCAGAATATTTCCATCACTGCAGAAAGTTCCCTCCCGTTCCTATCCAGTCAATAGCAGATACCCCTCCCCCAATCATCTTTCGGACTTCTGTCACCATAGAGTGAGTCATAACCTCCTTTGCCTGTTCTAGACCATCTTATAATGAGATCTTACCGTGTACTCTTATGAGTCGTGCTTCTTTGCATCAACATGTCTGTGAAATCCATCCTTCTGGTTTTTTTTTAATTGCTGCATGCGCCACGGTAACAATATACCCTCCTTTATCTGTTCTCCAAGTGATGGACATTTGGGTTGTTTCCAGTTTTGGACTATTGTAAATAATGCCCCTGTGAACGTTCTTATTCCTACACACTCATTTGTGGACATGGGCACCCATTTCTCTTGGGTATCATATACTTGGGAGTGGAATTGCTGGTTCATAGGATAGATGTATGTTCATTGTTATTACTTTCAATAGGGTGGGGTGGCAGAATAACGGGCCCCAGTTTCCTGAGAACCTACCCTGTGCCAGGGGATCCAGAACCCCACCTCCTAGAGTGTCAAACCCCTGCTCCTCTCTTGGGCCCCAGGTCTCCACATAGTCTTCTGGACTTCCCCCCCATCCCCAAGACCACAAGGTAAAGCCAGTGACCTCAGTTCCCTTAGGGCCCTGTTTGTTTCCATACGGCCTGTTTCTGTTGGTCTCTGCTGGCCTGGGAACTCAAGGAGGACAGGGGCCGTGGCCCACAAGGGCGGGGCATGCGAAGTGTTCCTGCCTGGTGCACCCACCACCCAGAGCTTCCTGCCTGTGTCACTCAGTTTTGGTGGTGGAGCTGAACCTGGGAAAAACTGGATTTGACAGATGATCACAAACCCTGCTTTAACCACCTGGAAACATCCAGTGTATGTCGTACACTGGCCAGAATGGGAAACGCTGTTGCTGTCTGGCCTGTGCCTGCTCGTAGAATACTTGCCCAGTGCTTTGATTTCCTGGGCACTCAGTAAGCATCTAGGCACTGAATGCTGCTTCTTACCTGCATTACCCTGTTGGAATCACAGGAGAGCCCTGAGAGGCAGGGATTGTTAGTCTCCTCTTTTACAGAAGAGGAAACTGAGCCACGGAGAGTCACCAGCTGGACAACAAAGAGTTGGGATTAAATTCAGTTGACCCCAAAGCCAAGCTCTGCTGCATCCGTTTGGTTTAACATCCCCTGTAGGTTTTAGGGACTGAGGTGGCGTAGTGGGAAGAATGGAACAGTCAGTATTGAGAGAGGGGATGGTTGCAGACAAGGTACTGGAGTTGTCTGGAAGGGATGATGCCCTTTATTGGGGAGGACTGACCTTGGGTGAGGTGCCCTGCGTCTGGATGGGAGAGGAGGACATCATGATCACGCACTCCAGACACACAGCAGGTACTCAGTATATACCCGCAAATGGATGGTCCCAGGGTCCCCCAAGCGAGGAAGCCCTACTGCAGGCAGAACACGGCATGAATTTAGGTGGTACAAGGACAGACACTATTTAACCTTAATAGTATTGCATGGATTTAAATTGTATTAGAAAATACAAGCAGCTATTGGATCTGTTTTCACAGATGTTATCATTTCCAATGAGCTAAGCCAAAAGGGGGGTCATTGAAAAAGGACTTGAGTGGCAAACTAATTTGGATGCAACCTAAATATTCTTCAACATGGGATTGGTTAAATAAAGTACATCCAAGGAATGGAGATTGAGCAGCCATCATAAAAGATGATGGAGTTCCCGTCAGGCTCTGGCCACAGAAAGTGAACATAGTTTTGACTGTAAAACACAGTGTGCAGTTGGAAGCCATGCTGAGGACAGGATGGGAAAGGCAGCCACCTGTGAGAAGGGGGTCTCTGGTGTCCCTGCTTGCCCCTGGCCACTCTGCCCCCTAGTGACCTCAGACCTGTCCTCTCCTCTACCCGCTAGTCTGCCTGGGCTCCAGCTGAGGCAGGTCATAGAGTGCACTGGGTTAGGATGACCTTTTCTGATCCCTAGGGAGTAACAAGGGAGGAGCCCTGGCATTCCCCTGACAACTCTGTCCCACAGGCTCTGGTGCACACAGCAGAGCAGGCTCTCCGTGTCCCCTGGGCCAGCTCCTCCTCATGTCCACACACACCCAGGCTGTCCTCTGTCTTTGAAATCCTTCCCTACTCTATTCCTCTGGGGAACTTCCTCTGTCTCTGATGCTGGCCTCCCCATTACTCCTCAGCACATCCTCAAGTGAGGTGTCCTACTGGTCCTCCCTTCACAGAAGTCCCCCAGATCTCTCATGCTCCATAAGCCGCCACCTGCTCCTCCTCCTATTTGTCCCTCTCAGAGATCATCTTTTCTAGATCTTCCTGTCTCTGCTGTGGCCCTGAGGTCCTTTTTCTGCACAACAGTCAGAGGGATCCTTCTGAAACACTGTCACTCCTTCTGCTTAAAACTCTGCAGTGGTGAGCAAGCCCCCTGCAGAAAGCAGCCCTTTCATTACCCCAGCCTGACCTCCGGTGGTATGATCTGTGCCTCACACATCCCAGCTCCTGCCGGGCCAAGGGTCCTCAGTCCATCCATATGATGCAGTGTTATTCAGTCATAAAAAGGAATGAAGCACTGACACATGCTACAACCCAGATGAATCTCAAAAACATTATGCTAAGCAAAAGAAGCCAGATGAAAAAGACCACATGTGTAATTCCACTTATACGAAATGTCCAGAAAAAGCAATCCCTTGAGACAGAAAGTGGTTGCCAGGGGTTGGGGCAGGGGAGAATGGGGAGTGACTGCTAATGGGTACATAAAGGTACATTCCTTTAGGAATGACGACAATGTTCTGGAACTAGATGATGGTGATGGTTACACATTGTGGATGTACTAAATGTCACTAAGGTAAATTTTTATGTGTATTTATCACAACTTAAAAAATACACAAAAGAATAAAAGGCTTAGTGAAGCTACTCGTGAGCCATCCCCAGCTTGAGTTCTTCTCCCGGGATCCGGGCAACCATCAAAGGAGATTCTGACACCCGAGGGGGTCGGAGGGCACCGAGCACCACACTACTGGTCCCAGCTGGGGCGATGTCCTGGTAGCGGCTCTCCTGAGCTCCGATTCTGGGGGGCCGCAGCCACAGCAGTAACTCAGAGCTGGCCAGGTGACACTGCCAGGCCGCTCGCCTCTCTCCTCGGACTCTCAAGCCTTGATGCAGCCCAGAACCCAGCCCAGCCTCCTGGGGCCCGGCCCCAGTCAGCTGTTCCTCGAGCCTGGCCACGTCCCGGCAGCGCCAAGCCACGCCCCACGGCTCTCCTCTGGCTCCGCCCCGCCGCCTGTCAGCTCGCTTCCGCGTTCCCACGCCCCTCCCAGCAGCCCCGCCGCAACTCTTCCTTCAGCGAGCCTGGCCCCGCCTCTGCAGTTCAAGGCCACACCCCAGGCCCCGCCCCGCCGCCTGTCCGTCAAACTCACCCTGGCCCCGCCCCGTCGTCTTCCTCCTATCGTTCTCTCTCGCTCTCCTCGGCGCGGCCCGTTGTTATGACGACACGGTCGTAAATCCGCCATCTTCCTGCGGCGCGTTGCGACATGGAGGGCGCGATGGCAGTGCAGGTGACGGCCGCGCATACGGCAGAAGCCCGGGCCGAAGCTGGGCGGGAAGCAGGCGAGGGCGGGGTCGCGGCGGCGGCGGCGGCGGCGTCCTTGGCCCCCGGCGGCTTCCTCGGTCTCCCAGCGCCCTTTAGCGAGGAAGGTAACCGGGCCGAACGGGCAGGGCGCGGCCGGGGTGGGGGCGGCTCAGCCCAGGCTGGCGGATGCCCCGATGGTCTGAGCTGCGGGAGGGACAGACCCTCCGCGACCTGGAATCCTTGCGGACCTCGTGGGATCGCGCGGGGCCTCAGAGCCCTCCACGAGGCCCCAGGTTTCCTCAGACCCTCGGGCCGCTCCTGCGGGGCGCCCCCTTATGGATACTCACAGATGCCAAGTCTCTGGAGCTGTCCGTGTAGACGTCCGCCGACGCCTCCATCGCCAGCCCTGCACTCTCAGGCCCGCGGCCCGGCCCCTGCTTCCCTGTCCGGGCACGGCCCTGCCCTCCTGTGGGCCCCCTCCCACTGCACCTGACGGGTCACTGGGTCCCGGGCCCGGGTGTGGCTGGAGGCTCCAGGAGGGCGGGGCCTCGGTCTCTCCGGGCTCTGGGCTCTGGGCTGGCCCTCGGGGAAGCAGCAGAGCCCAGGGGGCAAGAGCTGATGCACTGCAGCCAGCCTGCGGGCTCCGTCCCAGACCTGCTGCTTTCTAGCTACTAGACCTGAGCAGGTCACCGCACACTCTCTGAGCCTTTATTTCCCCTTACAGAATGGACATGCTGCAGCTGATAATCATGTATCAAACACTCACCCTGCATCCGATTTTTCATCCTCAGACCAACCCCGGATGCTATTATTATTGTTATTCCCATTTTGTGGATGAGGAAAATCGAGGTTCAAAGATGTGAAAGTGACCAGGTCACCCAGGTAGTAAGTAGCAAGGACTGGATTGGATCCCAGAACTGTGTGACTCCTCACCCCACTCCCTTCACTTCTGGGTTCTGAGGCCGAGGTGAGAATGAGAATAGAGCATGTACATAAATTGCTGAGAACAGTGCTGGGACAGGTGGAGGGCTCATTCACAGGGGCACTGATAGCTTTTGAACACAGAACTTGGGTCTCTGCCCTCTGCCCTTGTCCCATGAGGCTGTAGCCTGAACCAGACAGGAGGGAGTTGGCTAGTGATATTGGAGTGGTGGCCTGTGGCCCCAGAGGATTCGTATTCTTGGTACATTTTTTTCTTGTTCCTTATTCCAGCTTGGGGAGGGGCAGTACCGCCCAAGGCATAGCCAACCTGGGCGAGAGTCTCTTTGGAATTTCCTGTGCCCTGCTGGGCTTGCCCATGGCCTTGTCCCAGTGTTATATGGGACTGGGTGTGTCCCGTTCTGTGGTGGGGGTTCCTTCGACAGCAACACCCTTTTGCCGAGTCACACTCGGCGAGTGGAGTGGGAGGATTAAGAGCGTGGTGGGCACCTCAGTGCTTGACTTGTGACTGTGAGCCATGTGGAGGGGCCCACCCTCTGTCAGGTGGCCTTCATGGGCGAGTCATGGCTGTGTTTTGGCCCTTTGTTTGCTCATTAATTAAACAGACATTGTTCGGGCTCCTTCTATGCGCCAGGCCTGGGTTTGACTTTGATGTAGGACTGCGTGTGAGGTGATGGGAACTGGCGGTCTTTTCCGGAAGCGGAGGAACACCTCCCTTTCCCTCTGTGCAAACGGCAGGGCATCTGGAGTAGACCCTCAGCTTCACATGCTGGCCCCAGTGCTCACCAGGGTGGCCTTGAATCTCAAGTTGTTTTTCTAGAATGGGAATAGTCATCTCCATTTCCCCCGGGTGCTGACTGGATTTGGTGACATCTCAGTGCAGTGCCTGGCACACAGTAGGGACTCAGGGAGCGGGTAGTTTCTCCTGCAGGACCTGGGGCAGACACTGGCTGGTCAGGCCAGATGGTGCGGGACTCAAGTGCGATGGCTCTGGGACGTGGAGTCCCTCTGTGAAGTTCCACCCTAGGCATCTTTACCAGAGCAGGGAGGTACTGCCTGTTTGGAAGTCAGAGTGAGAAAAGAGTGGTCACAGGTCAGGGCACCCGCCTCTCCATGTTTGCTGGGGCTGGCCTCTCAGCTGGAGCCCTGTGGGCACCAGCCCACTGACCCCTGTTGTACTCTGCACACACACAGTGGATTGGCCCATTTTACAGATAAAGAAATGGACCCAAACATGGTCACTGCAGTGCCCAAGGGCACATGCGATCACCAGCATCTTAGATTCTGGGCCTCCATCATCCCCAGCCTGGCTTGGGCAAATCCCTCTACCCCCCACCAGCTACTCACTGGATCCCCATCATTTCTTTCTTTCTTTCTTTTTTCTTTTTTAAAGATTTTATTTTTCCTTTTTCTCCCCAAAGCCCCCCGGTATATAGTTGTGTATTTTTAGTTGTGGGTCCTTCTAGTTGTGGCATGTGGGATGCTGCCCCAGCATGGCCCGACGAGCAACACCATGTCTGTGCCCAGGATCCAAACCGGCGAAACCCCGGGCCGCTGAAGCGGAGCACGCGAACTTAACTACTTGGCCACAGGGCCGGCCCCTCCCTATCATTTCTGAAGTGGAGGTTTGGGCACAGCAGCCTCAGTGGATTCTTGCAGCCTAAGTATGTGGTCGGGGCCACCCTCCGCTGGATGCTGCTCTCCCTGGGGTGGGGCGTCACTTCTGCAGACCTCCAGAGGATGGGAGCTGGCACCCTAGGCTTTGAGAGTGTTCTCGGCTGCTGTGGGAGGGCTGGGGAAGGTGCCTCTGGTTCTGATGCCACCCTTGGGTGGATTCGGCGGGGGGCTGGAGGCCCTCCCAAGCCTCGCTGACCACAGGCTCGTTGCAGATGAGGACGACGTGCACAGATGTGGCCGCTGCCAGGCGGAGTTCACTGCCTTGGAGGACTTCGTCCAGCACAAGCTCCAGAAGATCTGCCAGCGGGCCCCGCAGGAGGCCCTGCCCGCCACCCCTGCCGCCACTGCACTGCTGGGCCAGGAGGTGAGCCCCCGCCCGCTGCCACCACACACATACACACACACACACGCACACTTGTGCTCCCCTCCTCCCTGGGCTCATCTGACAGCAGGAGGAGGCAGCGGTGCACTGGGATGGACCTGTGCAGCTGGTTCCATGTGAGGCATCTGGTTGTGGGTGAGGGAGGGTCAGGGCCCTGCCAGCAAGAGCCTACAGGTGCTTGGGGTTTCCTGGATAGCTCAGGATGGCCTGCCCTTCTCAGCAGCCTCTGGCTGCAACCTGCACAGTTGGGACCCAGGGTCCCTCCTATCTTGGAGCCCAAGGGCCTGTCTTGGCTCAGGGATATCATGGGGGCTTTTGTCCTTTTGGCTTATCTCTGGTTCTCTACACATAGTTCCTTGGGATCCCCCAAACGAAGCATAGCTCCATGAGTCCTGCCACCTCAGCATGAAAATGGCCAACTTGGTTGCTCCCCATGCGTGCTTGGGGCTGTCCACACATAGTCTTCTCAAGGACCATAGGGCAGTCTCGTCATACTCAGCGTATGGAAGTGGGAAGGGAGGCTCCAAGAGCCATCAGTTGCCTCAGGTCACCATTGGGAGTGGCCCAGAGGACAGTGGGCCCAAAGTTGTCTCACTCTGACCCTGTGTTCTTTATCTGCCCCTCCTGGACATGCCCTCTTCTCCAGGAAGGCCCCTGGTGCCACACCTCCAGCCCCTTTCCTCTGACCCCCTGCCTGGGGCTGGTGGGTAAAGGTACTCACCTTTAGCCCTGCACAGCCAGCCGAGCTTCAAGCTGGAGCTGCTGGCCCCTTCCTCCTGGAGTCCCCCCCGAGGGCACTCGCTGCTCTATGTTCAGCCTATAGCCTACAGTGGCCGGAGGCATTAGAGTGATGGGGCTGACCCCCTGGGCCTGATTTGGAGGGGCCAGGCTAGGAGTTGGGCTCAGAGCAGTGGTCCTGTTGGGAGAGACGAGAGTCCCATCCCTGCCATCCTACATGGACATAAACCCAAGCCTGCACTCTCCAAGCCAAGGGAGCTCTGGAGCCCCAAGGATGAGTCCCCTCTGTCCCCTTTCTCCTTCGGTAGGTGGTGCCAGCGGCAGGCCCAGAAGAGCCCATCACTGTGGCCCACATTGTGGTGGAGGCGGCCGCTCTAACAGCAGACATCAGCCATGCGCCCGACATCGTCAGTAAGCTGCTCGCCCCCGCTGTGGCTGTCCGTGCATGGTTCTCTTAGCCCACAGGTGTCGCTGACCTAGTAGCCATCTGGTCAGGGCTGGAGGCTGGGGACCTCTGCTGCCCATGCCCCTCTGCTCTCCCAAGAGCAAGGCCTGGCTGAGGCCTGGTGCACACCTCCCCCAGGGCCAGGCCTGCAGGAGGAGTAGGCACTGGACCCCAGGCCCTGCCCTGTCTGGAAAGGGGAAGCATGCAGCCTGGGCAGACCTGGGGCACTCCTGGGCCTCAGGGAGTCCTCACTTAGTGTATGATCACGAGCTGGCTGCTCTCTCCTGCTGCTTCTCAGGACTATCTCTGCTCTGGTCTTTCTAGAATCTTCTCCACTTTTCTCCCCTCCCCCCCACTCCCACCCCATTCTTGCTTCCTGCCTCATAGTCAGCTCTGGAGAGTTGGGGTGAGGTATGCATGAGGTGCACCTGCTCCTCCAGCTCGGCCCTGACCTGATGCCTGAAGTTGGCCTTTACCTCCCCAGTGCTCACTCCTGCTTGGGGGTGGCGACTCCTGCCCTGATTCTCACACAGCTTTTATGAGCATACAATGCCAAGCCAGCCTCTTTAATGTCTTTTTTTAAGTTCAAATGCCTTGCCAACGTGCAGTCAGGGAGGGGGTGTTGAGAAGTCAGGACTGAGTCATATGCTCATTAATTGGGGACAGATGAGTGTGCAGGGGGGACATTGAAGGGAAGCCCAGGGCTGGGACAGGTGGAGGGAGCTGGGGCTGGCTGTGCGCACGTCCTCCCTAGGGGAGCACAGCCTGATGCCGTGGGAAGTCGGGAAGGGAATGGTCGTTATCTGGGGGGCCTGCTGGGCAGGGGCCTTGGCAGGTGGGTGAGTGGGTGGCTGGACAGGAAGCAGGTTTGGGCAACAGGTAGAACTTGGCCTTGGGAAGTCCCTGGAACCAGGTGGAGCAGGAAGAGGGGGTGGAGGAGACCTGAGCGAATCTGTTCCACCAAAGTCCCACCTCAGGGAGGTGGCAGGACACCTGTCCTTGTCTCCATGCTGTCTTTCCCCCTGACATTCCTGCGGACAAGGGTGTTCACCTGTTGCCACTCAGGAATAGGAATGTTGTCCTCTGGGAGGCGGGGCCATAGTCTGGCCCAGGTGTGGTGTTTGGTTTCTGGGGTGGGAGATGCATATAGGAAAACAAGTTCCCTGGGATTGGGCGGCATCTACAGGCCCCTGCCCACTGCCACAACCTCCATCTGGCCCAGCCTGTTGCTTGGCAACTCCTCGTGCTCCTGGGGCTCCTCTCTGGACACCTTGGGGAGTTTCCCCCTTTGCAGGCATCCTGGGTGCCCCTCATGTCCCCTTGGTGTCAGCTGCTCAGTGGTCCAGAGCCCAGAGTCGGCCAGAGTCCTAAATTGCCAGCTGCCAGCGTCCCAGGCCTGGGGGCGCTCAGTCCTTGCTGGGTCAGGGGGCATGGTCAGTGGGGGCTGCAGGGGACTGCATGGAACTTGATACCACTTCCGCCCTCCTGCCTCTTCCCTGGAAACCAAGTAGCATTTCATCTCTGGACTCAGGGCAGCCATGTTCCCCCTTCTCTGACACGCTGGTCTGCTGTGCCATGCTCAAACTCAAGTCCTAGCCCGGCAGAAGTCCCTGTCCTTTTGGCAGTTTGCTTCTGAGGCCGAGGAAAGATAAAGTGTCAGGCATGTCAGCCAGGGCACCAGCGAGAAGCCCTGAATGGTTTATGAGTCACGGAGCTTCCATTCTCTTTCTAGAGAATAGCTTGTCAAAACACACGCCAGCCTGATTGAGATGGTTTCTAAGAAGCTTCACAACCCTTTCCCACATGTCATTTTTATGGGCAGAAATTGCGAAGTGTGTTTACAGCTCAGCTTTGCACATTGTCACGTTTCTTCAACACCCATGGGAGGTGCAAAAGCTCAGCTCCTTCCTCAGGCCGTCCCAGGTGTCTTGAGAGCGCTCAGTTTCCCAGGCCGGGTCCCTAGCCTGCTGGCCTGGAAACAGACGGCAGTGGGCAGCCCTGGAGTCATTTCCTCCTTCTGTTAGTGGGAGCTGGGCCAGCAAGCAGGGAAGATGGCAGTGAGCTGAGCCGGCTATTCTCTCTGCACCTGGCACTCTGTCGCCCTTGGAGGTGGCAGGACGCCCATGCACATCTAGTCCTGCGTTCCTCTTGGCTTAGGGGAGGGGGCATCTGTGCTCATGGTGGGTCTCCCTGATGGACACATCCTGGGGGCCTGGAGCTCCTCCAGGCAGCTCCACAGAGTTGGAGGGGTGTGCCTCCCACCCTGTCAGGCTGAGCAGGTGCTGTGTGCTGGGACTAGGGGGTGGTCGAGACAGCTCCACCGCCCCCAGCAGTGTCCCCAGGCTGGGATCCGGGGAGGCATCAGGGCCTGTGGCATCCTAAGGCTCAGGCTGACCCCCCTCTCCTCAGGCAGTGGACACATCAAAGAGGTCATCGTGGCCGCTGAGGCGGAGCCGGGGGACAGTGAGATGGCAGAGGCCCCAGGCAGCCCCAGCCATCAGGGGCCTGGGCTCACTGGGGAAGGCGAGCAGGCCCAGGTCAAGCTGCTGGTGAACAAGGACGGCCGCTATGTGTGCATGCTCTGCCACAAGACCTTCAAGACGGTGAGCCTCTGGGGCCTCGGGCTGGCCAGGCTGCATGGCCTGTCGTGCTTGGGGCAGTCTGGCTGGTGGTGCCAGGCCTCCTGCCCATTCCTGCCTGGGGCGGAGCCTGAGCCTCGCTGCCCCTCCCCCACAGGGCAGCATCCTCAAGGCCCACATGGTCACCCACAGCAGCCGCAAGGACCACGAGTGCAAGCTGTGTGGGGCCTCCTTCCGGACTAAGGGCTCACTCATCCGGCACCACCGGCGGCACACAGGTGAGCCAGCCTAGGGCCAGGAGCCGCACAGCACATGGCTGCTGCCCCTGGGGGTGCCCTGGCCTTCAGCTTTGTGACACCTATCACACCCTGCAGGGTGTGGCTGATGTGGCTGTGTCTCTGGGCCTGTGGATGTGCCTGTGTCTCGTCCCTGCCTGAGGCTGACTGTTCTCTCCACAGATGAGCGCCCCTATAAGTGTGCCAAGTGTGGGAAGAGCTTCCGGGAGTCGGGTGCACTGACCCGACACCTCAAGTCTCTCACCCCGTGCACAGAAAAAATCCGCTTCAGCATGAGCAAGGACATGGTTATTGGCAAAGAGGAGACACCTGCAGGTCAGCGTGGCGGGGGAGCTCCCTGCCCTGCCCCTGGCTGCTGGCCCGGGCACTGCCCTGGTCAAGGAGGTTTCTTCAAGGACTCTCTTGGTTATGCCTTAAAGGGTCTGGTGCCTCCACTGTGGGGACCATTACATCGTCATCAGTGACAGGTGAGCCCATGGAGACGTCGCCTGTGATTCACCTGGTGACAGATGCCAAGGGCACAGTCATCCATGAAGTCCATGTCCAGATGCAAGAGCTTCCCCTGGGCATGAAAGCCCTGGCCCCAGAGGTGGGTGCAGCTCGGGGGTAGCTCTGTCCTGGAGGTGGGGGCAGCTGTGGGGGATGCCCTGGCCCCGGAGGTGGGGCTGTTGGGGGAGAGCCCTGGCCCCGGAGGTGGGGGCAGCCTCTGTCCGCTCACACCAGGCTCTCTTCTGGGCACTGGCTCCAGTGGGAACAGGGCTGACCTGGACCTGCCTTCCTAGTGCTCAATCTGATTGCATGGGACATGGGAGACCAGTGGCATGCTAGAGGGCAGAGAGGGGCGAGGTGGGGCAGAAGAGGGCAGGTGGAGAGGCTCTGGGGCCCCCAGGATCATTCCTGAGTGAAGATACTGGGTGTGCACAGTGGCCCCAGGCCCTTTGGGTCTGCCTTGTGTGGTGGGTACAGGTGGGTGCCATGTCCCACGCCACCTGGCCAGCCTCTCTCCCTCTGCCTCCCCCACAGCCCCCGGGCCCTGAGGAGCTTCCTTGTTCCAGCGAGGGCAGCCGTGAGAACCTGCTACACCAGGCCATGCAGAACTCTGGCATCGTCCTTGAGCGGGTTGCTGGGGAGGAGGGGGCCCTGGAGCCAGCCCCTCCTGCTGCGTCCAGTCCCCAGCCCCTGGGAGGCGGTCCCTCAGAACTGCCACTGCTGGAGGTGGAGCAGGTGGACACAGTAGGTGCCTGCGCTGCCAGCATGCTCCATCTGGGGGGCTAGACCTTGGGTACAAGGTCACCATGCTGGCCTGGCCGCCAGCCTCCTTGCTGTGCTCCCTTCAGTGGAAAATTGTGTCACTTTCTGCAGTGACTTTGTTCCCTGATCTGTTTACTGCCCTCCCTGGGCCCATAATGGAGCCTACCAGGGTGGGGTGCTGCAGGGCTGTCCTCGTTGGTGCTGCTGAGGCCCAGCCTGCAGTGGGTGCTGGAGGCATGCTGTGGTCCCCCAGCAGGTGGCCAGTGAGGCCTCAGCTGTGCCCAGGACCCACCCGTGCCCTCAGTGCAGTGAGACCTTCCCAACGGCGGCCACCCTGGAGGCCCATAAAAGGGGCCACGCAGGTAGGTGGCAAGGGGGGGGCACCAGGCCATGCATAGCCTGTGGGTGACCAGGATGGACCCTCAAGCGTGCAGTGGCCAGTCAGGATGGCCTGTCCTGGCAGCTGTGGTGGGGCCCCTGGGTGGTGGACCTGCCTGACATGGTGTGCGGCCCCAGGGCCAAGGCCGTTCACGTGCGTGCAGTGTGGCAAGGCCTTCCCCAAGGCCTACCTGCTCAAGAAGCATCAGGAGGTGCACGTGCACGAGCGCCGCTTCCGCTGCGGGGACTGCGGGAAGCTCTACAAGACCATTGCCCACGTCCGTGGCCACCGACGTGTCCACTCAGATGAGCGGCCCTATCCCTGTCCCGAGTGTGGCAAGCGCTACAAGACCAAGGTGGGCCCTGGACCCTGACACCTGCCCCCTCATCCGTGGGCTCCCCATTCCCTGGGCCAGATCTGTCCCTTGTTCCCTGCCCCCAGCCCTTCCTCGTCACCCCCGCCGCCAGCTTGCTCAGTCTTGGTCCTGTCCCTCACCCCGGGCCCATGGATGCCCTCCCTTGGCCCCAGAGGGAGGCGGGGAAAGCCGTGGCTGAGGCCAGGTTGACTCTGACAGTGGGTCTCCACAGAATGCCCAGCAGGTGCACTTCCGGACACACCTGGAGGAGAAACCACATGTGTGCCCGTTTTGCAGCCGAGGCTTCCGGGAGAAGGGCTCGCTGGTGCGGCATGTGCGGCACCACACGGGCGAGAAGCCCTTCAAGTGCTACAAGTGTGGCCGTGGCTTTGCCGAGCACGGCACGCTCAACCGGCACCTGCGCACTAAAGGTTGGGCTGGCAGGCGGCGGGAGGATGCGAGGGGCGCAGTTGGGCACCCCTGACTGAGCTCCCCACTGCAGGGGGCTGCCTGCTGGAGGTGGAGGAGTTGCTGGTGTCCGAGGAGAGCCCTGCAGCAGCTGCCACTGTCCTCACTGAGGACCCGCATACTGTGTTGGTTGAGTTCTCGTCAGTGGTGGCTGACACCCAGGAGTACATCATTGAGGTGGATGTGGGGCCGCTGGGGCTGGGGTGGGGCCCAGGGGTGGGCAAAGCTGACCTCTGACCCTCCATCCAGGCCACCGCGGACGATGCGGAGACCAGTGAAGCCACAGAGATCATCGAGGGCACCCAGACGGAGGTGAGAAGCTTAGGGAGGGCCGGTGAGGGGAGACCAGGCACCCTTACCTGTGGTAAGACTCGTGGGCTGAACCGTGAGCCACCCACAGGTGGACAGCCACATCATGAAGGTGGTGCAGCAGATCGTGCACCAGGCCAGCGCTGGGCACCAGATCATCGTGCAGAATGTGACCATGGACCAGGAGGCGGGGCTGGGCCCGGAGGCAGCTGCTGCCGACACCATCACCATTGCCACCCCTGAGAGCCTAACAGAGCAGGTGGCCATGACACTGGCCTCGGCCATCAGCGAGGGCACTGTGCTCACAGCCCGGGCAGGCACAAATGGCGCAGAGCAGGCCACTGTGACCATGGTTTCGTCAGAGGACATTGAGATTCTGGAGCACGCTGGCGAGCTGGTCATCGCCTCGCCAGAGGGCCAGCTGGAGGTGCAGACGGTCATCGTCTAGCCTGGATGCCTGCAGAGTCCCAGTGGGCTGGTCTGGCGCAGGGGGCAAGGACCCTGAGCACCCTGCCGATGCCTGCCTGGCCTGCGCAGAGAAGATGGGGCACAGAATTCAGGTGCTCAGAGGACATATGGGAGTGTAAATTTACAGAGTTTTTTGTTGCTTTACAATAAAACATGAAAACCCGCCGCTTGTGATGTTGCGGCAGTGGCAGCCTGGAGGGCTGGCACCACTACCCTGGCAGGTCCCCCCACAGCAGCACCTGCCTGCCCAGGCCACCCTCTAGACTCTTGTGCCTGGCTACCCCGCCCAGGGCTTCTGGTGGGGCTGGCAGCACATTGGCGGCGCGTGGGTGTCCCTGGCATGTGGACAGACAGCCTCCTGCTGTTGCCCTGCCCACCTAGAGCTGTGGCCCCAACTTCCCGAGGCCTCCTGAGGTGGATGGAAGTGGGTGCTGCCTCACCGCCTCCAACCCTGGGGCTGTCCTGGGGCAGGGGACCAAGATCGGAGACCCAGCAGCCTCAGCTTTTTACCCTGAGGTGACAATGTGTAGGAGAAGCAGCAGGAGACATGGGGCTGGGAATGGGGCTGGTGTTTCCTGATTGTGCTGCCTTAATTTTCCCAAGGGGATGCAGCTCAAGGAGGGAGATTCTGAGTAACGTAGTTTCTGGGGGGGTGGGGACAAGAACAAGGCCTGAGCCATGGGCATGGCTGATCCTCTCCCCTAGTCCTGATGCAGGTCTTGGGTGGCTGTCACGGGCCCCGAAGGCCCGGTTCTGACAGGCTTGGGGGCGCCAGAGCAGGCTCAGGGCGGATCCCCTGCCGCCTTGCCCTCGGGGGTCTATGGTGAGAATGGGAGCCAGGAATTCCGGCTTCCAACTTCAATGAGGGGGCGGGACCCAGCGCAGTCCGGCCCCTCCCTGGGCCAGGACCTCAAATACCCGTCCTGCTTGGGCACCAGAGCTGCTGCTTGACCAAGCCGGCGTCTGTCCGATGCCACGCACACACCCCCAGCTTGGACCTCAGACCTCCACTCCGACCCAGATATTGAGTCTCTGACTCTGCCCCGTCCACGTCCCAGGTGAGTCTAGCGGCGTGGTAAGCGGGTGGCTGCATGAGAGTGGGGGTCTCTCTATTTGGGCCTCAGTTTCCCCACGGTGTAAGAGACCGACCGTGGGCCTTGAGCCGAGCGCACCACCCTGGGGAGACCTGGAGAGGGCAGCGGGAGGATGCGCCTTCGCGCCGGCCAGCTTTGGCCCGGCCCTGCGTCCCCCGCGCGCCCCGGCGCCCCCGCGGCTGGGGCGGAGAGAGGTGGGTCCCTGTGTCTGACTCTAGGTCCGCGCTCACGCGGGCCGTGTCTGTCCCTCCCAGAAAGCCCACTCGGCATCATGGGCGGGCCCTGGGCCCTACTGGCTGCTCTCTGGGCGCTGGGGGACATCGGGGCCGCGGGGCTGCGCATTGGAGCCTTCAACATCCAGAGCTTCGGGGACAGCAAAGTGTCAGACCCGGCCTGCGGCGGCGTCATCGCGCAAGTGAGGCCGGGGACCGGGGGCGGGGCCGCCGCTGGGCTCTGCGGGCGAATCTGCCGCGCTTGACCCCGCACCTGCCGGCCCCTCCCCCAGATCCTGGCCGGCTATGACGTCGCGCTGGTGCAGGAGGTGCGAGACCCGGACCTGAGCGCCGTGTCTGCACTCATGGAGCAGATCAACAGGTGCGGTGGGCAGGGCCCAGCGGCGGAAGCCCGGGCCGGGATCCCAGGCCAGGCCTCGGCGCGGCGCCTTGACCCGGGCCTGGCCCGTATCTCCGCAGCGTGTCCAGGCACGAGTACAGCTTCGTGAGCAGCGAGCCCCTGGGTCGGGACCAGTACAAGGAAATGTATCTATTCGTCTACAGGTGAGGGGCGGGGCCGCGGGGCCGCGGCGCGCTGGCAGGAGGTGGCTAGCTCAGCGAGCCCACTGCCCTCTCCCCCAGGAAGGACGCGGTGTCGGTCGTGGACACATACCAGTACCCGGACCCGGAGGACGCCTTCAGCCGTGAACCTTTCGTGGTCAAGTTCTCAGCCCCCAGCTCCGGTGAGGCCCCGCCCCCAAAGCTCCCCGCCTCCCCTCCCCACCCCCGCCACTGACACCCACCCGCTACCCCAGCAGCCAAGGAGTTGGTGCTGATCCCGCTGCACGCGGCGCCGCACCACGCCGTGGTGGAGATCGACGCTCTCTACGACGTGTACCTGGACGTGATCGACAAGTGGGGCACCGACGTAAGCCCCCGCGTCCACACGGCCCCGTCCCTCTGGCCCCCACGGCCCAGGGTCCCCGAAGGCGCGCCCTGGGGAGGTGGGGGTCGGTGCGGCCCGTCGGCGGGCTCAGACCCGGCTCCGCGGTCTCCCGCAGGACATCTTGTTCCTCGGCGACTTCAACGCCGACTGCAGCTACGTGCGGGAGGAGGACTGGGCGGCCATCCGCCTGCGCAGCAGCGAGGTCTTCAAGTGGCTCATCCCGGACAGCGCCGACACCACGGTGGGCAACTCGGACTGCGCCTATGACCGCATCGTAGTCTGCGGCGCCCGCCTGCGCAGGAGCCTGAAGCCCCAGTCGGCAGCTGTGCACGACTTCCAGGAGGAATTCGGCCTGGACCAGACTCAGGTGAGTGCTGGGCCTGGCAGGGGCGGGGGACGGGGGCAGCGACTGTCCTGGGGTCCCCAGGCCACGGGCACAGGCAGGCAGGAAGCGCCATCTCCCCGCTGCCCAAGGCTAGCTCAACCTCAGCGCACCTGGCACTCCCCTCCCTGCATAGCATTTCTAGAAAAGGCCCTTAGAGGTTCAGTTCTGGCTGCATGGACCAAGTCTGGGATGGTGATAGGATGCCCTTTGCCTCTCTGGAAGCCAGGTCCCCATCGAGACGCCCACCCCACCTGAAGCAGGTAGCAGCAGGGGGGACAGCACAGGCCTCACTTGCAGGCTCCCCACAGATGCAGCGGTTTGTAGATACCCAGTGGGCTCCATCCTGGGTGGGGGCAGTTCTGAGGTGGAGCCTGGAGGAGGACAGGCTGCTTAACAAGGCCTCTGAGGCTTGGCCCCTCTCCCTCCAGGCCCTTGCCATCAGTGACCATTTTCCTGTGGAGGTGACCCTGAAGTCCCACTGACAGCCCTGAGGAGGCCTGCCAAGGGCATGCTGCCTGCAGACTCTGGCCACAAGGAACAGCCCCGCAGGGCTCCTTCAGGGTGGATGGCCAATCCCCAGTGAGGCCGCAGGAAGGTCAGCTGGGCCTGGACAAGTGGCCATAGACACCTTATGGGACGATTTGGAGCCTGCTTCCCCATCTGTAAAATGGGCTACCACCACCCACCTCATAAGGGTGTGAGGGGCACCCGTGGAGCACTGGGCACGCGGCTGTGCTCAATAAACACAAGCAATTGCTCAGTTGGTGCCACACACAGGTCGGCTCCGAAGCCTCCGTATCCTTTCTTAGGACTCAGCCCTCTAGGGCACAAACCTCAGTCCTGCAGCCCAGTGGGTCCCTGATCGCAGCCCCTGTAGGGGACAGGGATGACTTGGCATGCTTATGTCACATCCCGCTGGGAAGTGACCACCTCCACACTAGGCTGGTTCCAGAAGGCAGCTCCTGTGCTCACTAGCAGAAGCTCCTTGCTCTTGCTTTGCGCAAACTGTAAAGGCTTCCAAGAACTTGTACTAAGTGCAGCTGGGGATTAAGCGCTTACACGCAGGTAAAGTGCCAACTGGCAAGGCCGGATGTCCCTCCTGCAGCCCGCTTCCTAGGTCCTGCAGGGGTGAGGGTGGTCTGGTCAGGAAGGCCTGCCCTTGGCCCCCTGCCCCCAGCCAGTCAGCAGCCCTTGGACATTTGGGGAGTCCCTCGGTGGCAAGCAGGCCGCACCCCTCGCTCAGCCCAGGAAGGTGGGTAGGGTTCAGGTTGTGTCCACAGAAGCCACATGCCTCACGGTGGTACAGCCCCTTCAACGGTGCCTTCCTGGGTAGGTTCCTGCTCAGGAGCCCTGGGCTGGGTAAGGACTTGTCAGGACAGTGGCCTGCGTCCCGGGTGAGCCCATCACCTGAGGATCAGGAACACGCGGAACTGGGGTACATGGTGTAACTGACGAGGACCCAGTGAGGTTTCTAGTTTTCCAAACATCTCACCTTTGGCAAGATTTGGGAACTGGCCTGAATTGTACGGGAGGAAAAACAATTGTTTCAAAAACTTGGACAAGTTTTTCTTGCAAAATCTAAAATAAGATTTAGGACACTCGCAGTGTAGAATGCCTCACAACCAGTAATGCCTCCCTCGTCCCTCACCAAGCTCCCCCGCTTTCTCTGAACCCTTGTAGGCTCCCTCCATCTAAACAAACAGGGGTGGTGACCAGAGGGCTTTTCTCTGGGGGCTTGTGTGGATCTTCAGGGCCCATGACCACCTAGCCTTATGCCTATAGCAATCAGGCAGCCTAGAGGCCCAAGGACTTTATGCAGAATTCGGCTTTGGGAAAGGAGACACTCAGTGGTGACATCGCCAAGGTCCTGCCAATTCATGATTCCCAAATCGAGATACTACCCACCAGCACTCCCCTGCCTGCCCGCCAGGTAGAAAAGGTGTTCATGGGTAGTTGTGGGCCTTGGGACACTGGCTACAAGGAACAGGGCCTTTTAGGAAGATCAGCAAAGCAAAGAGCTGAAAGTACTTTTAAGTTGGAGAACACCTCGTTTAAAACCCCTCGGAACCAGAGGGCCCCCAGGAGGGCGTGTGTGGCTAAACCCTGTGTGGGCAGCGCAGCCCTCAGCCCTTTTTCTGTTTGAGCTTTTCTAAGTACATCTGCAGGGACTTCTGGATGGAGTCTCTGGAGATGAAGCTGACGAAGTTCTGGATGTCTGCGTCGCGCTGTTTCAGCAGGCGGTCCACTGTGGGCTTTCGCATCATATTCTTGGTCAGCTGTCGAGCGTGGTCTAAAGAAAACGGAGTCCACATGTGAAAACTCACTGTCTGAGACAGTGGCATTCCCAACCTTTCCAAGAGAGTTCCAACAGAAACTCTGCTAGAAAACTTAGAAAATCCAAGTAAGCAAAGAGGAGAAAATCACCTGTTCTCCACTGCCCATCTGTTTCTTTTAAAAACATATAGGATGCTGTGAAAATTGCATTCTTAACCTGTTACTTTAATTATGTTTAATTATGTTATGGAGAATATTTTGCATGTCACTAAATATTCTTTTACGATGTAATAATGGCTGCACAGCATTCAGTCATTCGTCCCTGTCAGGGGTTGGCAAACCTGGCCCCCGACCATGGCCCTTGAGCTAAGAATGGTTTTTACTTTATTAGATAGTTGAAAAAAGGGTAATATTTTGTGACATGTGAAAATTATACGAAATTCAAATTTCAGTGGCCCTCACTTTTATCAGACCACAGACATGCTCATTAGTTCACGGACTCTTGCTGCCTCCATGCTCCAACGCCACAGTTGTGGCAGAGACCAAGTAACCCACAAAGCTAAACATCCACCTGGCCTTTCAGAGATGGTCTGTTGATCCTGGTCTCTATTGTAGTGATATAACCAGCCCTATTTCTATAAACATACATGCAGGCTGTTTCCAGTTGCCTGTGTAGTGGTCTAAACAGTGAACCCCACAAAGATATGTACAAGTCCTAACCGCCCCTCTAGAACCTGTGCCTCATATGGCCTTGTCGGGAAAAAGGGTCTTTGCAGATGTAATTAAGATGAAATAATCTTGGATGTAGCGTTGGCCCTAGATCCAATGACAGGTGTCCTTATAAGAGAGAGGAGAGGGAGATTTGAGACACAGAGACACAGAGGGAGAAGGCCATGTGAAGATGGAGGCAGTGGGTGGGGTGATGTGGTCACAAGCCCAGGAACACCCAGAGCCACCAGAGCTGGAAGAGGCAGGAAGGATCCTCCCCTACAGCCTCTGGAGGAAGCCAGGGAGCGCCCACACCTTGATTTTGGACTTCTGGCCTCCCATCTGCAAGAGAATGCGTTTCTCTTGTTTTAAGCCTGCCTCCCCTGCCTGTGGTGATTTGTTACGGCAGCCTCTGGACACTAAATCAGTCTGCTACTATGACCTGCACGTTGGTGATGTGCACAGAGCACCTTTACATTAGAACTTTCTGGTCTCACCAGGAGCGTCAGGCTGGGGAGGGAGGGGGCTTTGCTCACCCACCAGTACCCACAGCTGCTGCCCCTCTCTGTGCTCCTCACCTGGAATGGCCATCCACTGGGCCATCACTGAGAGTGCTGTGCTCTGCACCTGGTCCTCAGGCACCACCTGGTCCACCATGCCCACCTGGAGGGCCTCCGCTGGCGGAAAGAGCAGCCCCAGCTGCAGAGCGCGCTCCGCGGCGCGGTGCCCGATGGTGTTCACAAGGGTGTCTCTGAACCTGGAATGCACACACCCACTCACCACCAGCTGGGGATTCCCAGGTGGGTCAGCTTGTCCCAGGGCCAAGTGGAGGGTGGGTGCAGGCCCTGGCCTTACCAGAAGGGGGCAATGATGCCCAGCAGGGTCTCGTTCAGCCCTATGAGGCACTTGGGGTTGTCAGCCAGGACCCGGTAGTCGCAGGTGAGGGAGATCAGGCAGCCCCCAGCTGGGCAGGCTCCCTGCAGGGGAAGCAAGACCACTGGGCTCTGGGTGCTGCTGCAGCTGATCCTAGTCACATTCTAGAGGGCCGGGGTCTGGAGGAAAGGCCTACAGGTGGGTGTGAGCTCCCGGGGTGCCCCTAGCCCCCCTGGGCGCCATACCAACACTGTCTGGGCTGGGTGTGCACAGTGGAGACTCAGGGTAGCCCATCAGCCCAAGGGTCCCAGGCACTGGCAGGGCCATCAGGTCTCAGGGGCCAGAAAATCACTCTTAACCCTCTGGCCAGGGTAGCAAGTTGCCTTTCCTTGCACAGCTTTTGTCCGGATGCTAAAATGCCAAACAACCATTTAGCTAGAGCTGTCATTTCATGCCATGCCCCAAGGGGCCCGCTGCCATACCCAGCAGGATGTCCTGGGAACCCCAAACTCACACTATCCTCATTCACGCACCCCACTGCCCCAATCAGAGACGGCAGGTCTTTGTCGCTGTTCCTTCCCTCTGGGCCCCCCACATGCTGTCAGTGGCCACCACACCCCGTTGGAGTCTTCCTGACTCTTGCCATCCCTCCCCTCTGCCAGTTTGGCCCTCCTTGCACCTTAATTGGTTGTCACAACGGGCTCTTCTGGGCACACTGGTTTCCAAGCCTTAGCCCCACGCCCTTGCCTCAGCCACCCGGCACCTGCGTTCCCACGTCGGGCCAAAGTGATGTTTCCAAAATGTGGATCTGCTCCTCATCTGCTCCCCTACCCCCTACAGCCCTCTTGTTGGGCTGTGTTGACCTGTGGACCCTGGTCCCTGCCCCCATCCCAGTGAGCGAGTTGACCTCTAGTGGCCCCCCTTGTCACCATGTCACACTGGTCTGTGAGGGCACGCTTACCTGTGCACTTCTGAGTCTTCTCCAGGCCCCTTGCTCAACGAGGGCTTCCCCGAGGGCATGGCCATGTCTACTCCCTCTCCCCCCAGGCTGGTCCCCAGTGAGTCACTGAGGCCACTCAGGAATGGGGACACTTACGCTGATGGCAGCAATCAGCACCAGGTTGGACAGGTAGAGCCGCAGCCACAGCTCCTGCACAGCCTTCCAGTACTCTGCGTAGTGTGCTGGGTTCCTCCCGCACATCTCTGTCAGGTCCAGGCCAGCTGAGAAGACCCCAGGGCAATCCTGGGGGAGTACAGGAGCCAGGGGCCCCGTCAGAGCCCTCCTCCTGGTGGCAACACACCCCTCCCGGGCCTGGGGAGCCCAGAGGTGCCCAACGGGCAGTGGGGCCAAGGTCATGCTCAGGGCAGCAGAGCTTGGGGCTCCAGGGACTCAGCCTGGACCTCCCTTGGACTCAGTTCCCTCTGCGTCCTGGGATGTTCTTCCTTTTCCAGCTTCAAACCAGAAAAGGCAGAATAGGCAGGCAGAGTCCAGTGCTCCCCAGGACATAAATATACCAGGCTCTGTGCACGCCTGGCTCTGTGTTCAGTGTCCCAGGCAGAGGAGCTCAGAGGTGTGGGGAGGACTCCTGACTGAGTCTGGAGGGGGCGCACAGTGATTTACCCTCAAAGGTCAAGCAAGCTGCAGACTCGAGGAGGGCAGCTGTCAGAACACAGACAGGGAAGGAAGGGGCGATGGTCAGTCGAGAAGCCAGACCTCTGCCCTGGGTTGTCACATGTGAGACAGAGCCTGGGGAATGGCCTGGAAGGCACGTGTGTCCTGTGTGGATGCCCCAGGTCCTGACACAGGTGCCAGGGAAGGGAGGGGGAGCAAAGACAGAAGAGGAATGACAGGCTGGGATGGGGGCTGCCAGCACAAGGGGGCGTTCCAGTGGTGGACACCAAGTTCTGGGCGCTCATAGGACTGCTGGCCAAGAACACAGAAGGGGAGGGATGCCCAGTAGCTATCACGCAGAAACACCCACACCTGGGGCTCGTGTGTGGTCAGTGCACCTCTGAGCCAACGAGCTGCTCCCACAGCTGGGCGCCTGAGGCTGAAGTGGTCTGCGCTGATGCTCTAACCACGACTGATGACCACCTGCGGTCTGGGAGCAGTGGGTGGATAAAATGAAGTATGGGATAGTCACTCTACATCCTTCTATTAAGTGACAAAAGCAAGTTGCTGTGCAGGGTGTGGAACGTGATTCCATTTTTCTTGTACACACGTGCTGTGTGTGCACCATAGTTGGAGGCTGACCCCTTTTGTTTCCACGGAATGTGTCCTGCTCCTATGACTTAAAAAGACCTGACAGAGATGGCCAGATGCACACTCCTGACACCCAGCCCCAGGGGCAGGCGTGACGGTGGCTGGGACAGGGCTGCTCTTGCTGAGGATGTGGGTGGACTTCACCTTCAGCTTTTCTACCTTCTTCCTTATCCTTCTCCCGTCACCGGCCCCCCACCAACTCCCACCCCAAATCCAATACATTTTATCACCACAGGAGTGGGACAGATTAACGTCACTTGCCCACAGTCCTGGTGCCTGAGGAAGCAGCGGTGGAGAAGCCTCTGGATGAGAGAAGGAAACCACAGTGATCCTAACTGGGGGCGGCCTTTGCCAGACAGACGGGAAGAGGCGCAGGGCAGCCTGTGTCTGTGACTCAGCAACATGTCTATAGTGGGCTAAACCGTGTCCTCGAAAAAGACAAGGTCAAGTCCTCACCCCCAGTACCCGTGAACGTGACCATATTTGGAAATAGGGTCTTTGCAGATGTGATCAAGTTAAGACGAGGTCATATTCGAGGAGGGGGCCCTGAATCCCGTGACTGGTCCTAAGGAGAGGGAAACGTGGACACAGAGACACAGGGCAGATGGCTGTGTGAAATCAGGGGGAGACACTGGAGTGGTGGAACGAGCACGGGAACACCAGGAACGCCTGAGATCAGAAGCAGAGAAGGATTCTCCCCTCGGGCCTCCAGAACCAGGAGGGAATACACGAGTTGTCTTAAGCCACCTTGTTTGTTGTTCCTTTGTGTTGACCACAGTGGCCACAGGACACAAGAATGATGTCATTCCAGTCATTTGCTGAGGACCCACTTTGGGCCAGGCGTTGTGCTACAGACACAGTAGGCACTCAACACAGAACACAATGCATAGACACGTTTGTGGGGAGAGGACGCCGCAGTGGGGAGAAAGTGGGCTTTGGAGGGACAAATGCTGGCCCCCTGCCCCTGAGCTGTGCAACCTTGAGGGGGGCTCAGGGACCTCCTCTGCAGCGCCCAGTGCCTACGTGCACACAGGCTGGAGCCTTGCTAAGTGCTGGGTCTTCCTCTCTTTCATTCTGAAGGTCCTATATTTGGTGACATGCAGTTCACTCTCTCTCTCTTTTTTGTGAGGAAGATTGGCCCTGAGCTAACATCTGTGCCAATCTTCCTCTATTTTATGCGGGACGCTGCCACAGCATGGCTTGACGAGCCATTCTAGGTCCACACCCAGGATGTGAACCTGTGAACCCCAGGCTGCAGAAGTGGAGGGTGTGAACTTGACTGGCCAGCCCCTCCCTCATTTTTAAAGTACAATAAATAAAATGTCATGCTATGAATGACACCTTAAATGGAGTCAAGCAATTTCAGCATCTCCAGGCAGGTCAGCTGTAACTGTCAGAACGTTCCCTGGGATTTTAGCTGTCACCAGCCCCTCAACAATCTACACCCATGAGGATCAGTCCTGCCCTCAGAGCAACACAGAATAATCTCTCTTCCATGGGATGGGTGAGGCTTTGCTCTGCAAGCCCCTGCATCACAGGACCCACTGGCTGTACACATGGGACCCAGCTCCTGAGAATGCCCTGTTGGCCTCTGCCTCTGGCACACGGATGGCCCCGCCATCAGAGGCAGCCAGGCTCTTCAGGGCTGCAACACCACCAGGCCACCTGGGGACAAACTGAGGGTTAAAGAAAGCAGCTGCACGCCCACTGTGGATGCTCCAAACCTCTGCCAAACAGGCCGTGACCGTCAGCTTCCTGCACCTTGAACTATGGCAGGGCTAAGACGTTCCCACTGATCTTTGTAATATGGTGGCACTGAGCTTTGGGGGACACTCATGCTGTCTGTGGCTCTTTCTAACTTGAAAGGTGAGCCCAGTGCCTCTCCTGACCCAGCAAAAGCTCCATACTCCACCTCCCCAGCTGGTCTTGTCTGTTTCTTCTCTCGGCACCCCCAGCGCCTGGCAGAGCAGGTGGGCCTGATGCCCGCTGGAGGGAGGCAGGAACAAATGAGGCCCCCAGTCCTGCCGGTCTGAGTCTTAAAACCAGCCCAGGCTCTGAGGACCACCCAGCTCCCCTTCTTCTCAGTCAGCGCAACCCCTCCCCTCAGGGTCACACTCTGCCCCACCATCCTGCACCCAACAGATGCTGCCTATTGCCCTTCTCTGGCCCCAGCAATGACACTGCTCCCACAAATGCCTTTGCCAGCTCTTGGGGACAATGCTGAGGTTCCCCTTGAGAATTCAGAAGGAAAAACTTGCCCTTTAAGAACTGGACTCTAAGACCTGCCCAAAGAGGACGAAAAGAACGGCTTTCAGGATGCGCACTGTTACTGGGGCCACACGGGGAGGGCGCCCTAGGAGTCCACTGCCAAGTGTGTGCAGGGTCCTCCCTGCATGAACCCGCGCGGGCTCAAGGTTATCCCTGCAAAAACGTCACCTGCCCAGGACCACGATCCCTGGAAGCCTCTCGTGGTGGCACCTGCATCCGGGGCTGCCTGGTTCTTCTACATCAGGTGACATGCAGATGGTCCCCGAGTTTGGACTTTGATCTGCTAACCGGTTCACACTTTGATCAGAGGACTTGGGGCCTTGGGGGAGCTAATGAGTACTCACCGAACTTAGGATGACGCCTCGGAAGGTCTTGTCGTTTTCTAGTTTCTCCAGGCTGATGACAAACTCCGTCAGCAGCTCCAGGCTGAGGCTGTTCACCGGGGGATTCTTGAACTTCATCACAGCAACCCCTAGTTTGAAATGAAGAGGAGAAAGCTCGCACCCAGCATTGGAAAAGTGCCCCCAGTCATACTGCAGGCTCAGCCCGGCCACAGCAAACTACACGGTTCTGGGTTTTTTAATGGAGGTGAGATTCACATAAAATAAGCCATTTAAAAGTGAACAATTTGGGTTCATTAAGTACATTCACAATGTTGTACAACCACCACTATCTAGTTCCAGAACATTTCCATACCCAAAAAGGAAACTCCAGACCCATCAGCAGTCACCATGCCTCCCACTCGGGCCCCTGGCCACCACTCATCTCCTTTCTATCCCGATGGATTTGCCTATTGTGGACATTTCCTATAAATGGAATCACACACTACGTGCCCTTTTGTGTCTGGCTTCTTTCATTTAACAGAACATCTTCAAGGTTCGCCCATGTTGTAGTGTGTGCCAGTGCTTCATTGCTTTTCAAGGCTGAATAATATCCCATTGTATGTGGATATCACATTTTGTTTATCCATTCATGTGCTGGTGAACACTTGGGTTGGTTCCACCTTTTGGCTATTGTGAATAATGCTGCTGTGAACTCGTGTACAAATTTTTGTTGATCTTTTTCTTCCAGACACAAGTCCTCCATCCTCATGGGAGTAGGAAAAGGCCTTAGTTTCTTGAGGAGTGAGTGAGCAAACTCTAGGAACTAGATATGCAAGAAGGAACTCTAGAGGGGCGCTCTGGTTCATGCCTGTTCAAGGATAGAGACTAAAAATATCAGGGTCAGATGTCCTTAGACTCTCCATGACCCATTCCTTCATTCTGCCAGCAGCAGGGGAGGCAGGCGGGATGGGCCTGCCCTTGTAGGCAGCGCAGCTGCTGGCCTGGGCCTTCTGTTCTCACTGCCCGCCCAAGTGCAGACCCTAAGGGCTTCAGAAGCGCCAAGGTTCATTCAGGACCTTGGAAATCTTGGGATGGTCAACACAGACCATTCCCTAGGAGAACTAAGTGCTGAGGGCAAATGGGCCCTTCTTCTTCTTCTTTTTTTTTTTTTTTAAAGACTTTATTTTTTTTCTTTTTTCTCCCCAAAGCCCCCCGGTACATAGTTGTATATTCTTCGTTGTGGGTCCTTCTAGTTGTGGCATGTGGGACGCTGCCTCAGCGTGGCCTGATGAGCAGTGCCATGTCCGCGCCCAGGATTCGAACCAACAAAACACTGGGCTGCCTGCAGCGGAGCGCGCGAACCCAACCACTCAGCCACGGGGCCAGGCCCCAAGTGGGCTCTTTTGATACCTCTCATTTATGAAGAAGAGGTAATTGCTAACTGGCTACAAGTATGTACATATAAGAAGCAATCAAAACTTCCAGAAGCGAGCTCCCCAAACTTGGTTCAAAGGGAAGTTTCTGAAGCTAACTTGACTTTTTCAGAGCCTGGTGAGACAGAATTGAGGACACTGGGGCAAAAGTAAAGAGACCAAAGGTGAACACAAGTCAACAAAGAGGAATTTGGATGAACTTGGACATTGTGAGTTAAGTAACCACATCTTTGGCACAGGGTAGGTACTAAATAAACGTTCCTTTCTTTTCTTTTTTTTTTGAGGAAGATTAGCCCTGAGCTAACATCTGCTGCCAATCCTCCTCTTTTTGCTGAGGAAGACGCCCTGAGCTAACATCCACGCCCATCTTCCTCTACTTTATATGTGGGATGCCCGCGACAGCATGGTTTGCCAAGAGGTGTCATGTCCGCTCCTGGGATGTGAACCAGTGAACCCACGCCCCCGAAACGGAACGTGCGAACTTAACTGCTGCGCCACTGGGCCGGCCCCTAAACAAACATTTCTCTAATGGAATGTTGAACAGAATCTAAGATCAGCTTCAGTAACAGCACTTAGATGAAAACATTTTTTTTTTAAAGACTGGCACCTGAGGTAACATCTGCTGCCAATCTTCTTTTTTTTTCCTTCTTCTTTTTCTTCTCCCCCAACCCCCAAGTATATATAGTTGTATATTCTAGTTGTAGGTCCTTCTGGTGGTCTATGTGGGACGCCACCTCAGCATGGCCTGATGAGCGGTGCCAGGTCCACGCCCAGGATCCAAACCGGCAAAACCTGGGCTGCCAAAAGGAGTGCGTGACCTTAACCACTCGGCCACGGGGCCGGCCCCTGAAAACCTTTTTAAAGTACTTCTGCTGCATGACTTCATCTAAGCCTCAAGCTGCCTGAAGGCTGACTGTGTGTGGCAGCGAGGACAGAACCAGGCCTGGCTTCCTTGACCCCAAACTCTCTACTACGCTCTGCCTGCGTGGTGTTGTGGGAGAGCACTTTGGTAAAAAAACTGCTATCTCACTGATACTTTTCTGTCTTCCTTGTTTCATAAAATTTACCATTTAAACCATTTTTAAGTGTATAATCTGGTGGTTTTAAGTATAGTCACAATGTTGTGCAACCATCACCACTATCCAGTCCAATATTTTTAAATATGTGTTTTGCAATTTCTGATACATATTCAAATCTGCCACAGAAACGATCCTTTCAGAAACTCAGGTTTTGGTTGGACTGGTAGTTGGGCCTCCCCTGAGGCCCCTCACTACTTGGCTCAGGCAGCCCCAACCTAGCAAGGAACTAAACAAGAGCACTGAACCAAGGGGGACGGTGCCTTGCACCAGCTCCAGAGCCAAGGCTGCAGGGGGATTTGCGGGGGAGGAGGGCTTCTGTCCAAACCACTTGAAAAAGGTTGAGGCCTGGAGCTGGGAGGTCATAGAACAGCATGTCCCCAAATCCCAAACTTTACCCATCTCTGCCCCCAAGCCCTGTCAGGACGCAGCTCTGGAGTGCTCTGTGGTAGAGAAAGCACAGGTTTCTCTTTCTGAGGTTTTTCCACCTTTTGTATCCCTGTGGAGAGTTGTAAGAGGTGCTCTGATGGGGGGCGGGGGAGGGCGTCAGGAGTGATTCCACTTGCAGCTCCTGGCTTTAATTAGTAAAACATCTGCTGGGTTCTGTGTCATGTGGGAGTATTAAGAGAAGCTAAAATATTTTATTCCGAAATACTTCCAATTATTTTCAATTTCCAATTAATAGCTTAGATAAAGGAGCACATCCCCCAAACTTTAAAAACAGAAACTGTTTTATCTTCATAATGAACTGGGGGAGGAAAAAACCCATTTAAACCACCTAGATTGATGACCCTTAAGCTCTAAACTCAACAGAACCTGACTTTAAACTTGAGCTTTATCTTGTGGCCTTTAGAAATTCAAGAGGTTTTTTTTCTGCTTTTTCTCCCCAAAGCCCCCCAGTACATAGTTGCATATCTTAGCTGTGGGTCCTTCTAGTTGTGGCATGTGGGACGCCGCCTCAGCATGGCTTGATGAGCGGTGCCATGTCCGCGCCCAGGATCCGAACCGGCGAAACTGTGGGCCCCCGAAGGGAGCGCGCGAACTTAACTACTCGGCCCCAGGGCCGGCCCCTCAATAGCTTTCACATGAATCCGAATTCCAGGTCTGGACTCAGAGTTGGGGGAATAACAAATCGAGGCAGCCCCGGCGCGGGCTCCGCCGCCTCTCCCCTGCGCAGCGGGCGCCGTTAGCAAGCCCGCGCGGTGACTCAGGCGGCCAGGCGGCGGCACCGTAGCCCGAACCTCTGACCCCGTGCGCGCGGCACGGAGTGGCCCACCCGAGGGGCGAGGGACGTCGGGGGCGCCTACCTGCGGCCGGGTCCGGCTCCACCAGCACCCGCTGGCTCCCGAAGAGCCGCGCGCCGTTCCCGCCGCCGGCCGCAGGCTCCGTGCACCCGAGGGCCTTGCCCCGGAGCGGGCTCCCTGCGGACGACAGCGCGAGGCCCGTTAACCCGCCGCCCGGCCCCGCCCGCCGCCGCGACCCCCGCCCACCGGAGGTCACGTACACGGGCGGAGCAGGGCGCGCGCCGAGAGCCGCATCCCACTTGCCAGCGCCATCTTGACCCGGCTGGTTCGGAATCGGGGCCCCGGGCTGTGGTTTTACCTCCCGGGGCGGCGCGGGGCCGGTACCCGCCCCCTGCTGGCCCCACCTCCGGCCCCGTCCACTCCAGTCCGGGCCCAGTGCACTCAGCCCCCGCCCCCGCTCCCCCTCCGTGCCTCCATCACGTCCACCCGACGCAAACCTCCCCGCCCCACGAGGCCTCAGGCCACTCCCCCTGGAGGCCGGGGGCGGAGCAGCCCGACCCCGCTTGGCTTCCGGGTGCAATGAGCGCCGGGCCAGCCGAGGCCACAGTCGGGAGGCCCGAGGCGGCAGAGCCGCCGGCCTTACTGAGCAGGACACTGGGGCTGCAGGGTGGAGGGTTGCCAGGTCGGGAGGCCTGGTGTGGGTCCCTGTCCAGGAGAGGTCCTGGACAAACCCCGCAGGACGGACGCCGTCCTTCCTGCCTCCACCCACAGCTGTCCCCACGGGAGGCTGGCATGCTATCCACCAAGTAGAGAAAGATCAAGTCACCCAGGTAGCAGAGTGTTGAGACGGGGGGTGACTGCACATAAGTCACAGTACATTTGAGTCTCAGAGGAGGCTCTGGGCTCAAGTGGTAATTAGGCACTTTGGGGAACCTGGCAAACTCCTTGCTCAGACTCAGCTACCAGAGCACCGAGTAACGAAGGTAACCAGATCACACCAGGGCCCGTTTCTCAAACCCTTCCACCCTGCAGACGCAGGTACCAAAAAGGATGCTCGAGGGGGCGCCAGTGGGGGACAGGGCTGCCTCAAGTGCGGGCTCTGCATCCTGCCCTCAGGGATAAGAGGAATCAAAGTTGGTAGTTTAGAGTGGGGGCAGCACAGCCTGGTGGCTGAGGACAGACCAGCCACCTCCCCCTTCAGAATGGCAAGTGTAGACAGCTGGGCAGTGTGCACGCAGGCACCCTCATACTACTGGCAGGACTGCAGTGCCACCTCACCTCCTTGGCAAGAAAGGGACAGGAGACTTTTTATTTGCTTGATCCTGCATGGATCACCACTGAAAAGATATCCAAGAACAAAGGTGGTGGCCTGCCAGGCAGGGGGAACGAGGCTGAGGGAGGCAGCCAGTCTTCAAACTGCCCAGCAGCACACAGTCGGCTTCTGCCCATTCGATTTGAACGCTGGACACTGCTGAGGGCCAAGCAGTTTTGGGCAATGGAAACTTTTGTTCATTACGAGTGCGTCCAAATCTTCCTTGTGGCACAAACCAATTTCTGAGGTGGAAAAATAGTTTTTCCAGTTACCTGTCAGTGCAGCAGCATGAGACTCATGTTTTTGGTCAGCTGGAATTTGAAGCTCCTGGGAACACGAGATGATGAAACACCCCTTTCTCTGATCTGTTGACCCACAGGAGCAACCCAACACCCACGGAGCTGACTGGTGTTCTCCTGGTTGACAGATTTTGGAGGGGTGACTTTGGAAATAAAATCAAAATCCAGTTCTTAGGCAGTCATGTGTTTTAATCCTCTGACAACTGAAGCTTTCTTTAGGCCCAAGGGACAGGAAGGAGGCAGCAAACCCACCACTCAATTTGCAGTCCAATCCTAGGTTTATTTGACACAGTCCTTTCATTTTACACAACGAAGTACAAACACAACATTATCTAAAATGCTACAAAGTTACAAAACTCAAAACAGAAAATTTATAGTACGACTGTACAATAAAAGCCAAAAAAGCAATGTACACCTTGCCAAGGTAACCTGCAAGACTACCATGAATAAGAGCCACAACAAGGGGTCTGTGATGACCCTGCAGAGCTGGCTCTCAGCTTGTTCACCATTTCAGAGAAAAGGAGACGGGGGTGTGTGCGTGTGTATGAGGACATGTAAAAACAGAACCATTTACGGGAACAACCATGGGGCGTTTGACCCTGGAGGTCAGAGAGGACTCAAGCAGGGGAGCAGGGCCAGGCTAACAGGAACAGCAGCTGCATGAAGACCACCCTTTCCTGAAGGATCCCGCAGGCCACGAGACAGCTCCAGGTCGTCTGTGGAATGGAAAAACATACTCCCAGACCCGGGCCACGCTGCCTCCTGGAGCCCTGCTCGTCCCTGCTGGCTTTGCCAGTGAACTGACTCTCTCAGGGACTGGAAACGTGGGAGCTTTCTAGCCAGAAAACTGGAGGGCATCTTTATAGGCACAACCCCAAACCAACAACACTTCTGCAGCTGGAACTTGGCCTTCAGGGGAAATGTCTCAATTGTTGCCTTTGAAGCCTGCCCCTGAGTGAGGGATTTCTTTCCTACCGACCCTCCTTCGGCTAGAAAAGTGACAAAACTGTGTTAGAGAGGATATAAGTTACAGGGGGCAGAGCTTCGGTGGCCCTGCTTATCGGGAGGAGTTGGAGCTGGAACGGCTCCTGTGGCGGCGGCGGCCGGGGGAGCGAGAGCGCCGGCGCACGGGGGACCTGCGCCGCGGGGAACGTGACCTGTGGGAAGAGGAGAAGTCACATCAGACACAGAAGCAAATGCCACACATGCAGCTCTGCATCGCGGACTGCAGGGGAAAAGCTGGCTTCTTTCAGGAACAATTCTTAAAGCTTCACGTCTCAGGACTCCAAGTCAGGACAGCGCCCTTTGGAGATGCTGACACGGAGCCCTTAAGAAGGAAATAGATGTTCTGGAGACCAAAGGCACAACCCCAGGCTCCCTCCCCTTTTCTGAGGGCTATGGAAAGAGCAGTTTGACACCACTAGCAGAGGCCAGCCAAACGCTGCCTCTCCAAGTGAATTAGCCACCCCACCTCCCTGCCCTGACCCATTTTCTCAGCTAGGAGGGGGAGAGGGGCCTGCCCCTAGTCATACAGGACCCGGAGTCTCCTGGGAATACTCGTGCAGCCTGCAGGTGCCTCTTCTGCCTATCCCTCACTCCAGTAGTTGCCCTTCTCTTCCCTTCCCCAGCTGGAAGAACACAATGCACTCCGAAGGCCACCTGTACCAACACCACGTTCCCACTCCCATCATGAGGCACGAAGCATGGGGTGGGGGTTAGGAGAGGAACATACATCAGCAGGACAAATAAGGTCCCGAAATCATGTTGCCACTTTGTATTGTAAATAAAACAAACCCAAACTGCCCCTAATCAGTCCTCCATGAGACCCCAAATCGACTCACCTTCTCCTCATCCGTGGGGGTGATCGGCGCCACATGGGAGGTGGTGGCAGCATTCTCCTGGGAGGGCTGAAACGCCTTGGGGGCGGCCTAGGCCAGGGGGCCAGCACAGCTGTGGCAGTGATCTCCTGGCCATCGATTTGTCCTGTTGACAAAAAGGATCAAATCAGAAAATATCTAACAAGTACCTACCCTCGGCCAGGGCCTGTGTCATGGTGGGCATACCACAGAGAGCAAGACAGACAGGGGTCTAGGGGAACGGGGAAGAACTAAGCTTGTGTCAGAAATAACCACATAATTACTATTATTGGAGGCGTCATCAAGAATCTATAAGGGAGCACGGCACCTAATGGAGGACTCTATCTTGAGGCACTAGGATGGCCTCCCAGAGGAAGTGCCACCCAAGCCAACACCTAAAGAACATGCTGGAAACCACTAAGCGAGGGGTAGGGTTGTGTCCCAGCCCTGAGACTGAGCTGGAAGGTGGTATGAGCCCTTGAGCGTCCTTCTCTAGAACAACCGGAAGGGGCTCGGCAAGAGCAGTGGGGAGATCCACTAGGGCTTTGGCAGGACAGAGATGGGGTGAAATGTAAAAACTCAAGGGGTAACTGGGATGCAGAATCACCAGAATGTGGGGATGGACTGGGTGGGGAGCCGCAGGCTGAGGAGTACCAAGTTTCTGGATGAACTATGATCTCCTGAGAAGTGGGGCTCAGGAGGAGGAAGAGACTTCTAGGGTGGGGAACAAAATGAAACAAGGTTCAGATGTCACGTTTGTCTTAAGAGTTTGGAAAAAGCGCCTCAGAGAGGTGACTGCATGTAGCCAGTACTAAAAATCCACCTGTGGGAATGAAATCACATGAGAACAGTGAGGGGAGGTAGCATGGGCTGGAGGCCGGAGGAACCTGCAAGGTTTCAGGGAAAGAGTAAAGGAAAGCGAAGCACAGACCCAGGAACCCCCGGGGAGCATGCACCCTGACCTCAGTCCAGGGACTGCTTAGGGGACCAAGCACAGCCCTTGTGTGCCCCCAAAGGATAGAGGGCTCTTTTATCTTCTCAGCTCCTACCTTCAAGGGAACTTCAAAGGTAGAGGGGATAACTAAGGCATGTGGACCTGTGTTCAGAACCTACTGAAAGGTTAACTTAAGTAAACACAGCTGAAGGTGGCCCCCGGCCCACTGCCAAAGCCAGCCCCAATTAGGCATTCACGGCACTGACTGACTATACAACAAATGAGACAAATCCATCTCCTGGCCAGCTGCTAGGAAAGGCCGAGCTCTTCCACTGTCCTAAAGACAGTGTGGAGCCATTTCATTCGATGGTGCACAGCACAACATGGGGACACACATGAAGTTCCCACCAGAAACTTGAGAAAATGTGAGATATTTATAATCACGCACACCCTAGATGTGTCCCAGTCTCCTGAATTTTTAGCAAGTGCTCAAATACACATGAGCAACAGTCTCTGAAACGAAGAAGTCATTCACAAGACTCAGAGCTGATGTGTGCAACGTGACGGACTGTAGTTTATGCTGAGCTCCTAAAACACTTCCGAGGGATTTAAGTAGATTCAAACAGTTACCGAAGTATGAAGGAAAATTTCCTAGTATCCAAACTCTACCAGGGCTTGAGGGCAATTACCCAAAAAACTGTCAAGCTATTTGTCAAGTGTATAACAGGGCCTCCAAGGAGTCCAAGGTTCTGAGGTGTTTAGACTCTCTTCCCTACTTGGCGCGGCAGCCCCCACAGTGCTGTGGGTAGGTAGTCCTGGCTCCCAGTCCCAGCTGCCTGAATTACAGCAGGCAGCGAGCTGGGGCCGAGAGAAACACCACGCTCCTTAAAATGTGGACTTGAAGACAAAATGAAAACTGGCCACGCAAACTATTCACAAATATTCAAATGTTGTTAGAACCATTCTGCCCAATACAAATGGCTATAAATGTCATAAATAGTTAAGTCACAAACTTTTGGGAAATGGGTAAAATTTGTGAATTCACAAAGCAATCCTAAAAATGCTGAAATCTTAGCAAAACAGAAAATGACTCTCAGAGAGGATTAAAGGAAACATTCCCATATAAAAGCCAAATGCTTCATTATGTCCATAATATATTTCTTATTAAAAAAACCTTCATTTGATCCTTAAGCTTATAATAGATTTAAAAATTCTTAAAATGCTAATATCTTTATATTTCCTCAACTTTTTTCCCCAAGAACAACGTTCCACAAAACATGTTTTTGGTGAACACACACACAGTGAATAAGAACTGGATCCTGAAAGAGCACCAGGGAGATTCTGACGTGCAGCCAGGTTGGAAATTGGTTCTAAAGGTCCCTACGTGTGGCGGGCAGCTGGTCTTGGACAGGGGACAGAGGAGTGCTGGCAGGGGCACCCACCTCCGTCCATGTGCTTCAGCGCCTTCTCGGCTTCATCTGGATTCTCAAACTCCACGTATGCATAGCCTTTAGACAGGTGGGGGTGCATCCTTTCTACAGGCATGTCAATCATTTTAATCTTCCCGTAAGTAGAGAATATCTCCATGATGTGATCCTAGAGGGAAAGAAGGGTCACTCTAACGCTCACTCAGCAATCACTTACGTTAAGAGTCAAAGAGAATTCACCACATACTGACTACAATCTCGGCATTTGGCGTCAATCTCCTGGACAAATATATAGTCTATTCCATTAAAAGGAATTAATCAGTGCCCTACTTGAATCACAAACTATGATGTCAGTGCTGCAAAAGGCTATAAAGTTCACTTTCTGGCAGAGGGGCCTGCTTTTCCACACTTTGCTATTCTAAAAATCTGCAAAAGACACCCGTCTTCCCTACCCCTTCTACTGGATAGATTCGAGATTCCCACCTTGGTCACATTCCTGGTGAGTCTCCCGATGTGCACTTTGGTGGGTTTAGGGGAAGGGCTCCGCCTTTTCCTTTCCTTTTCGTCTCTTTTGGGTGGTTTGGATCTGATTGAAAAAACAAAACACCGGAAACAATCAATTTCTGCCAAGTCAAAATTTTTTTAGTAGTGATGTTAACTGCTAGTGTGACAGCTTTTTATAAGGAAGCTTTTCCTGCCAGTTCACGTACATTATCACTGTCTCAGAAATCCTATTTGACAGAAAGGCTTCTTCTTTGGGCTACTTATATAATAACTGTGCTAACTTTACAGCCCCCATTAAGTTCCCAGATAATGCACCAGTTTTGGGGGAGATCCCTCTGAAACAAGCCACGCTGGGCAGAGAAGCAGTGCTGGAGGAGAGCTTACTTGGAGCGGGAGCGCCGCCTGTTGTCATGTCGGCGCCGAGAAGGACTTGGAGAACCAGAGGAGCTGCTGGAGCTGGAGCTGCGGGATGTGCTGGAACTTCCTGAGCGGCTTGATGCCGAAGAGGAGCTGGAGCCACTGCTCGAGCCTGTGCTGGTGCTGGAGCCCGAGCTGGAGGTAGAGCTGGACCGAGACCTGAGGGGCGAGATGGAGGGGGTCACGGACAAGAGCAAGTGGGAGCAGCATTTCTTCACAGTACGGAACAAGCTTGCACATGCTCCCAAGAAGAGGAAACCACTGTCCTCATATTTTCAAGCCTCACTGCCTTCCCCAGTGGGGAAAACATTCAACCTGTCCCTCCCAAGCCAAAGCCCTACGTGGGGACAGAAAACAGCATTCACATGGCACAGTGACAGGAAAGGAGGAATGAGCTGCTTTCCACCTATGCAGAAGCCTTGCCTACCGGGAGGTAAAGGAGGAGCCTGACAAGTTAGAACCAACTCAGCTTGGAAGGCGGCTACTGACTGACGCAGGCTGGTTTTCAACCAAAGGAAAAACAAGCTCTTGGCTAAGGCAATCCAGTTACAATTCTGAGAAGCACTGGAGAGAAAAACATACCCCAAGATGTCCCATTCCTTAATATCTCTAGAAAAGAAAACCCAGACACCATCTTTTATACATAATCAGAGCAAACCCCAAGCCAGTTTGCCATAAATTAGGATCTCTATGAACAATCAGAGGGTGTTTTTTTAAATAAATAAATAATTAAGACAGGGGTCGGTCCCGTGGCTGAGTGGTTAAGTTCATGTGCTCCACTGCAGCGGCCCAGGGTTTCACTGGTTCGGACCCTGGGCGCAAACATGGCACTGCTCATCAGGCCACGCTGAGGTGGCGTTCCACATGCCACAACTAGAAGGACCCACAACTAAAATATACAACTATGTACCAGGGGGCTTTGGGGAGAAAAAGGAAAAATTAAATCATTTTTTTTTTAAAGACTGGCACCTGGGCTAACAACTGTTGCCAATCTCCCCCCCCTTTATTTTCCCAAAGATTGGCACCTGGGCTAACAACTGTTGCCAATCTTTTTTTTTTCTGCTTTATCTCCCCAAACCCCCTCTGTACACAGTTGTATATCTTAGTTGCATATTCTTCTAGTTGTGGGATGTAGGCCGCCGCCTCAACATGGCCTGACGAGTGGTGCCATGTCTGCGCCCAGGATCTGAACCCTGGACCGCCGAAGTGGAGCGCGCGAACTTAACCACTCAGCCATGGAGCCGACCCTAAAATCTTAAGGGGGAAAAAAAAAAATTAAGACAGAGCAGTCCGCGGGCTCTTTGGGAAGGCAGCGGGGTGTGGCTGTGGACGCGAGGCCCTCTCAACCTCTACCCTACCAGCCCCACCTGGTGCTGCTGCTACCACTGGAAGCGCTGCGCCTCTTTCGAGTTTTATCCCTGCCACGATCCTTCTCGCTTGACTCCTTGGTGGCCCCTTTATCTTTGGAGCGATCCTTGGACTTCTCATCAGAGCGGTCTTTGCGTTTGGTAGGAGAAGGAGCCCTGGATGGTGAGGAAGAGTATGAGATCGCATGCCCCTTTGACTGAACCCTGAAACAACAGGACAACCCAAGAGGGGATCCAAAGGGCTATAGGGATCCCAGGTGATCACAGAGCAAAATGATCTGTGGCTTAGGACCCTTTCACTGTAGAATGCAAGACATTTCCAATCTTCCCCTTTCTGAGGGTCTTTGGAATGAGCACCCCCAAAGTAGCACTAGAAAAATCTGACAGAAGGATTACCTAGTGCTGGACTTTTTATTATTTTCTTTGACTCCTAGCAAGCTCTTCTTTTTCACTCCTGATAAATCCATTCTCCCCTTCTGAGGTGTTCAAAGCAGCAATGGCGGCCTCACTTATCTGAACTCTCACTTCTAACTCGAGTCTGAGAAACGATCCCTAATCGATTGCAATTTACGCCAAAGTGCAGCCTAATAACAAGATAAAAGGATTTACAGAGTGAATGAATTGGCAAGGCAACAAATCTACTTTGCAGTCAAACGCTGAGCACATGAGAAGGTGGCAAGGAGTACACTAAGCAGCAAGTGTCCACAAAGCCAGGAACATTAGGGAGCCCCCCCGCCCCCGCACAGGACACACAGGTAGAACTCATCTTGTATTTTTCTGAAGGACATGGTGGTGGTACCCATCACTGGTATTTTACATGTGATACAATACCCGTCTTTCACTCCTAAGTTTGACGATAAGCACTCTAGTCCCTTAGAAATACTGTAGCACATACTCATGCAGGACAGAGAAAAATTTGTGTGTGGCTCCCCGACAGGACCACTGAAAGGATCAGACCTCTTGTTTCATTGCTGGAATTTCCTTGTAGGATACTTTGGATATACGATATGACTAGAAGCAAAAACCATTTCAAAAGTAACTGGTACCAGCATTAAAACACTTAATATCCAAAGCAGACAGGTAAGATATAGTATATGAACTTTTGAAAAGCAGCAAAATAAGGTGTTAAAAAATAGTCATTGCAAATATTCAACTTTAATAATATGTACATGGATGTGTAATGGGGGAAGTATACCAAAGTCTGCAATTTACTTTGAAATGAAAATAAGATTGATGGGAGGCTAGATATATAATAAAGCAAATATGGCAGAAATATGCCTTGTAGAATCCAGGTGGTGGTTATGTGGGTATTCACTGTACAATTCTTTCAACTTTTCTGCATGTTTACACTTTTTCAAAAATAAAATGTTGGAGGAAAAAGTAGGTACTGGAATTGGATGAGACAGTGCACGTCAGGGTTTAGTAAAGTGCCTGGACCGCAGCAAGTGCACAATAAATGGTCATTAGTAAATACAAGAACCAACTACTCGCTACATGCCCCGTGTTTCCTGGGCACAGCATGCCTTCAGTATTTCCCATGAGATCCTGTACAAATTGCCTGAGTTGTAAGCAAAGACCTCAGGATATTAGCCTCAACGACTTCTGCCTCACCTTCTCCATAGCCCGTAAGCAACCTGGACACAGCATGCCAATGGGGATCTTGTTTCCATGTTGGTAGGCATGCCCAAAATGCTGAATGAACGTTCTGACTCAACAAAAAGCACCCAGCTTTGGACAATCACATGAGACTGGATGAGAGAAGAACAGCATTTTTGCTGCTCTTTTGCAGGGCTGTAAAATCTTTTAAGATGTTTACCTTAAAATAATAAGGTACTACAGACACCGACCAGGCAACACCTGATAAAATTTAGCGTCGCTGGACAATCAGTGAGTACAAGCCAGTGGTTAGGAGTCTGGAGTCAGCCTGCCTGGGTTTGATTCAAGGCTTCACTGTGTGACCTTGGATAATTTCAATCTTAATCTTTCTGAGCCTCAATTTCTCACCAGCAGCATTATGGTGACAATTACAGCTCCTACACTTTATAATTATCGAGGACATTAACCAAATTAACCCACGAAAGAGATCTGGCACATAGTTAAGGCTCAATAAATATCAGCTAACATTGGAATAAAAGGATGTTTTTCCATGTTTGGAGACTCTTTCCCCACAGAAACTCTTGCCTCCAAAGTCACACATGATCTTTGAATGCTCATCTGGAGTCCCTGGACCGCCCTTATTAGGAGCACCAAGAGCACCACTGTCCAATAGGAATAGAGGACATCCTAAAGTTTTCTAGTAGTCACATTACAAAAAGTAGAAGTCAACAGATCAAATGAACTTTTAGTAATGTATTTATTTGCCACACTATACCCCAAATACCTTTTCAAAATATAATCAGTACAAAAACTTATTTACAAAATATTTACACCCCCCCGCCCCCCCATACCAAGTCTTCTAAACCTCTCTCTGGGCTAGGTGTATTTCCAGGGCTCAGTAGCCACAGGGGGCCTATGGCTACCTCATTGAACAGTGCTGACCTACAGTGCAGACTCCTGGGCCCCCCACCCCAGTCGTAATGATCTGCCTGAATGTACTTTGTGAAAACAAGCACCCCCGGTTATTCTTAAACACTCTACAAATTAAGAACCACGAAGCAAGCGAACACTTTGCCGGGTGGGGCCGAGGGCTAGAAAGCAAAGGTTGAGGCTCTCTGCTCACACAAGTTCACGTAACAGCACCGGACCTTGGTTATTGGTTACCTCCCCCATCCTCCGGAAAGGTGCGCGTCCAACAGCCAGAGAGAGGAGAGAACAAAGAGTTAAATCTCGAGCAGATGGCGTTGCAGCTCACATCTTCACAGCACCTTCCCCACGTAAAAGTACACTCTAGGCACAGTTCATGCGAAATAACAGAGAGAGAACAAGCCACGTCTCTCCTCCACTGATTTGAACCTTGCCGCCTCCTCCCTTCTGGGGCAGCCCGTCACACTGAGCTCCGCGACATTAGGGGCCGTGTCCCTGACGACTAGCACCGAGAACGGCACTCAGGGGCCCGGCAAACGTTCGGGGAGTGAGCGTGTGAATTAATGGCCCGAAAGGAGGATCAGCCGGTCTTCCACGGCAGCCATCCCACAAAGCAACTCCGCACCCACCGGCACGGGCCCCGCACGCGACCTCGCACCCCGGTCCGCGTTCACTCACAACTCCCCCGTCCAGGCGCCGGGCCGCGGGCGCTTCCAGGGCGGGGCCTGGCGTTGCGGGCCTGGGTCTCCAGCCCGGTGAGAGAACCCCGAGGGCGGAAGCCGAGCGCCGCTGCTCCGAGTCCCGCGGGCCTTACTGGGCCCGCCGCAGAGCGGACGAAGCGAGGGCGCCCTTCCGCCCGCCGCCGCCCCGACCACTTCCGGGCCGCGGCCTCGGCGCCTCCCACTCCTCCCGCCCCGGGCCACACTCTTTCTTCTCAGACCCCGCGCCGCGCCGCCGGGGCGCCGCCCCCACCGCCGAGTCAGGGAGCGGGTCAGCTTCACGGTGCGTCCCGCCAAGCCTGGCAGGCGGCCCCCGTAGCTCGGATGGGGTCGGATTCTCCCAACTTACATCTTCCCGCCGCCGCGAACTCCTCCCGCTTTCCTCAGCCGCTGAGGCCGGCGCCGCTCTGTCGTCAGGGTTAGGGAGCGGGAAGGCGCCGCTGGCGGCGCGCAGCGATGACGTAGCGCCTCAGCCAATGGGCGCGAGCGAGGAGAGTGTTAAAGGGCCAAGGCGGTTTGTGGCGAGCGGTGTCGAGGGCGTGTACTCTGGGAGGGAGGTCTAGGGCTGCCCCGGGCTGGCCGCGCGCCTTAGGGGGTCGGCAAACTCGTGGGGCTCGCTCGGGCCGGGAGGGGCGCGCCGCGTGGGCGGCTCTCGGCAGGCGTGGAGAGGGTTAACGCGGCCCCGCCCCTCTCCGTGCGCGGGCGTTCTGGCCTCGTCGCTGGCCTGGCTGCAGCCGGGTCGGGACGTTCCTGACTCGGCTGCTTCGCGCCCAGGGCGGCAGGGCGGTGGCAGAGGAGGGTCGCGCGGGCGCTGCGGCCTTTGGCGGCCTGCCGTGGGGGCCCGCCAGGCGGAGGCGGCTCTGCGGGCAGGGCCAGCGCGGGGATGGGTTCGTGCGGTTTAACCAAGCTTGGTGTGCGGGGTGACCGTATGGATGCGGCTTCTGCTCCGGCGGAGCTTGGCCAGGTCGACAATACAGGCGGCACTGCGGCCAGAAAGCGGGGAACAAAAGTCGGGGTAGAAGACAAGGTGCAGAAGGGGAGGCATCTCCGAGGAGGTGACACTGTATCTGAGCTCCGAGTTGAAGGGCGAGCCCAGCAGAGGAAACAGCAGGTGCAAAGGCGTGGAGGCTCGTTGGAAGAAGCAAAGGGAAGCCAGTGCAGCCAGTGCGGTGGCTCGCAGGCCAGGGCGAGGAAGGTGGAGTTCAGCAGTGGGAGGACATGGAGGATGCGCAAGATACGGCGTCAGCTTCATCCCCCGGCCGGTAGACGGTGCAGGCAAGGAGGCACTGTCAGAGCCTCTGGCAAAGGCAGAAGGAGGGGTGAGGGTGCCGGGCCCGGGCAGAAGGCCATTGGAGTAAAACCCGGCGCTGAGAGGCCCAAAGCTTGCCGGGTTTGTTCACCGCTGTGCCTCCCGCGTCCCCACCTGTGCCTGGCAGGCAGTCGCTGCTCCATGACTATTAGTGAGAGGAGCTGTTAAGGCACACTGGGTTCTTATTGTCCCCCAGGATAGAAATCAAGAGAGACAACAAACGAGAGTAGCAAAATGAAAGTTTATTAGCTTGTGCACAGGAGAGGCACGAGGGAGCCAGTGCAGAAAGGGGCAGGTGACTGGCTGGTTAGGGAACGAGATTGTGAGGCTTTTTATTAGGCAAAGGTTGGGGAGGAATGCCTTGTTATGGCATGTAGAGGTGGGGTTGTGCTTGCGCCTGCACTGTCAGTAGCATGCCACTGCATGCGATGCATGTATCATTAGCATGCTAGCTCTCCACCCCTGGGTGTGAATTTTACTATGCTAATGGGGCTAAGGTCACCCTCAGTGGACTCTTGGGTGCTAGGGTGCATGCGTGAGCCCAGGAAAGTCCAGAGGTTGCAGAATGTGGATCTTGATGGCCTCTATCTGATCCTCCTAGCTTACCAATTGGTTAGGGGTCTTATCTTGTTAGGTCAGGGGCCTTGCAGATGTCCCTGTCTCATTAGGCTGGTTCTTGTCTCAGAGGGAAGGTGCATTTGGCCCCAGACGTTGTCTGAACAGGTAGGTGCAGCAAGGAAGAGAAGGGAACAGATCCACGGTGCTGCTATTTTGGAGGAAGGAACCAGTGTGTTTGGAGATGAATTAGATGTCGGGGGAGGACAGGCTTAGTGACTTGGGATGGATGGATGGTGCTGTGGATACAGTCTGCAAGTCATTGCTCTCTCTTCACGTGGTGTTCCCAGCCAGTGGGTGGTGACTCCTTTCCCTCATCCAGTCCCTCTGGCCTGGTCCAGGGGAGTCAAGTGTGCCCCTAACACCTCACCCTGGGCTGAGGGGTGTCTGAGGAGCTGGGAAAAAGACAGCCCAGGAGGAGCAGCCTGCCTCCTGAGTCCCTCCACTGAAGCACCAACATGTTCCTGGGGGTGGGGTTGGCAGGCAGTCATTCTGGGTCTGGGTCCTTCCTTTCGATTTACATTTGACTGGAGGTGGGAGGGTGGGGGGCTTTTTAGAGCAAGTTAAATTCTCTGTGACACTATCATATCTGCCATGCCCAGGCATGGAGGGTAAGTGGAAGAGAAGGGGGCCCCTGGCCCTGCAGCAGTGAAGGGGCCCAGAGGGTCGGCATGGGGGACTGGTGGCCTTGGTGGTCCGGGTACGCAGCACATGGAGGTCTGTGAGGAGGCCTTGGCAGCACATGGGAGCCCCACACATCCTGGACCAACCATCAGTATTGCCTGAAGTGCCCAAACCAAAAGTGACACTGACACCCTAGGTGGGGGGGGCAGGCCAGTGACCCCACTGTGGTGAAAGGAGAATTTGGACACCACCAGCTTAGCTGACAGACCCCTCTGCTTTTTTTTTAAATGCTCTAAAGTAATACAATTTGGCATGCATATAAATGTTAACACATTTTATGTTAAATCTAAAAGCATGATTTATTCAGACACATGAATTTACTAAAATTTGTTTCTAAATTACTGATTTTTTAAAAAATATTTTATTTTTTATTTTTCCTTTTTCTTCCCAAAAGCCCCCAGTACATAGTTGTATATTTTAGCTGTGGGTCCTTCTAGTTGTGGCATGTGGGATGCCACCTCAGCATGGCTTGATGAGCAGTACTAGGTCTGTGCCCACGATCCGAACTGGCGAAAGCCTAGGCCATCGAAGCAAAGGGCATGAACTTAACCACTCGGCCATGGGGCCAGCCCCTAAATATTACTGATTTTTGTTATCAGCTGTTGGGCTTTAAAATTTGAGCATCTTGGCTTTTGCCATTTTGAGGATCAGCAGAATGTTTGGAAGAAACATGAGAAAATAAAACTCTGGAGGCTTCCCCCAGCCTTCCAGAATTCCTGGCTTTCTGCCCTCTCAGCCCCTAGTGCCAACCCTCTGAGCCCGTGGGGGCTGAGGGCCAGGGGGCTGAGGCCTTGGGGACTTCAGGAGGTGTCTGGCCTGGGTTTGGTGGAGGGGGTGGGACAGGGCTCCTGTGAACAGGGCATCTGGTAACGGGCCCCAGGCCTGGAGCTCTATGCCATAGGCATCCTGCAGGCTCTGACCAGTATCTGAGCCCTCCTCCCTGTCCTCCCAGGGCTGAGGGCCACCTGTCGGCGATGTGGGGTTGCTCTCATTTGAGAGTACCCATGTCAAGGCAGAATGTTCCCTCTGCCTTCCTCTATGGGCCTGATGGCCTCTGTGATGTCTGCCCTTGGAGGCTGGTGACCCAGGCTCTGAGAGGGTCAGGGATAGCCTGAGATATACTGGAAGTCACAGTGGGCCACCCAGGAGCCTGGAGCAGGCATTGTGTCTCCTTGTAAACCATGTCAAGGAAGCACTTCTACTCATTGCTGACAATCTCTGTGCCAAGGACAGGTGTGGCCCAGCCAGGTGGAAGAGAGGGGTTTCGGTGGGGTCAGGGAGGTTGTGATGTCTTGGTGACCTTAGGGGAGGCATTAGAGGAAGAGTCAGGTCCCCAAGGCCTGGCTCCTGTCTGGGGGTGGGTGCCTGCAGCCCCTGAAGAAACCTAGGAAGAAGGAGCCCAGGAGGAGGTCCTGGTCGGTCCTCCTGGGTGGCCAGGCTGGGTCTGAAAGGTCCAGCCAGCCAGTGAGGGTCTGGAGTTGTGAGGCCTCCCCGGCTCCAGGTTCATGTCTCTAAGGTGTGGGGGATTCAGGTCCTGAGGTCCCCCCAGCAGGCACCTCTGGACTCTGCTAGGAAGTGCAGGCTGCTCTCTGGAGGGGCTGCAAGGCTGGGGGGCTGCTGAGCTGTGTGCTTGGGAGCCTGTGCTGTGGGCTTGGGAACGTGTGCTGGTTATCACATGCCCAAAGCCCTGTGTCCATTTCTGCTCCAAGGAAGTCAAGAATAGTGACACCTGAGCTACCCACCCTGAGGCTGTCATAGGGTACAGGGTGGGGCCCAGCCAGAGCCGCATACAGAGCAGGCTGCGGTGTTGCTGGGGCTCTCACTGGGGCCGAGCCATCCTGGCCTCCAGCCCGGCCCCCTGGTCCCCCCTTGTGCCATCCACAGCCAGTTGACTTGGAGCTTCTCTAACTTTGGAGGCGTCTGAGGCGGGCATCTGTGGGGTGTGGGCCGGGCCCCAGGAGTGGGGCCTGGGCAGCCCCGTGTGTTGAGGAAGGAAGGCAGGGCCCCCGCTCCCTGGGCCCGACCCCATAGCTTCAGCACCTCCTCCTGCCTGCCCAGGCCACATGGGCCCATCAAGTGGAGATCGGACTCCAGGGCCCAGGGCTGTCCTGCTTCCTGGCTGCCTCTCCTGGGGGGCCGGTGGGGACTCGGACCTCTGCCTTGTTGCCCATTCTCAGGCAGCCTCCAGGCCCACCCGCCCTGAGCCCCCTCATGCAGGGCCCCCAGGGTGCCCTGCCCTCTCTTAGGGAAGGGAGAGGGGCTGCGGGATCTTGAACATTCCAGGGTTTGGGGTTGGACCTGAGCCAGGGTTCAGGGAATGGGGCCTTATGTCTGGAGGGTGGGATATCGCACACTCAGCCTGCTGGCCTCAGCTGTAGGGTGGGGTGAGTGGCTAACCCCGACTTTGGTATTGGGGGTACCTCTTGGAGCCCCTATGAGCCATCTCCTCCATGCAGGAGTGGGTGGAGTTTAGCCCCTCTGGGCCAGGTGGGGCCTGGGCTGTCTACCCAGGAACGTCCCTCTTACTCTGGCCCTTAGTGCCACTGACGGCAGTCACCTTCACACTGATGAGACTGTGTGGGAATGAGGGTCCCAGAGGGCCCGGCCAGCTTATACCATGAGTGCTGTGCTGGTCCCCAGAGGTGAGCTGAACAGCAGCTGGCATGAGGTGTCACTCAGATGGGACAGCAGGAATCAGCTGCTCTGGCTGGCAGCCTAGCCCTGGGCTAGCCTTTCGGAACCCTCTCCCACTCATCCCCAGACTCTGGCCCTGCAGGTCTCAGGTCTGACTGGCCTGGGGTCTTGGGACATCAGGTATTCAAGAAATTGATTGAGTTCAGGCCAGGAAGGCCTGGCCATCTCCTCCGCCTGGGGTATGTAGTCATCCCCAGACAGCTTGTGGCTGCCCTTGGATCTGCCTTCCAGCCTCCCCTCCAAGTGCTGGCCTTGGCTTACACCTCCATCTTGCTGGTCTCCCTGCCTTGGTCTTGTCTGCTGCTTTGTGAGACTGGGTCAGGGTCCCCGGGACTCAGGTGACCTTGGCTTCCCCTGGAGTCCTGGGAAAGATCTGGGACTGGAGTTTGTCAAGCAAGAAACTATCCAGTTTGTTTTGCTTTTCTGAGTCCCTGCAACCAATGGGTCAGGGCACTCTGTTGGGGAGAGAGGAGTGGGTGGGCCTAGGGTATGACCACTTCTGCTGGTCAGCAGGGATCCTCAGGGCTTCCTGAGTGGGTGGGCAGGTCTCATTGGCTCAGGTGGATGACTAACGCATGCATGGGGGACCACCTCCTCGAGGATGCCAGCCTGCCTGCTACAGTCGTGGCAGAGACTGCGGTTGTGTCCTGGTATCTGGGTTTTATCTGGCGTGCCCAGCTAGATAAGGGACTGCATGTCCCAGCTCCTTGCACCTGGTGCTGCTGTGTGCCTGTGTTCTGGGCAACAAAATGGACACAGAAGTGTATGACACCTGGGAGCTGTGCTCTCCTGCTGCACCCCCTGCTTCCCACGGATTCCATCTGGAAGCCTCAGTGGCACCATGGACCCTGAGAGGTGACCTTAAGGAGGGTAGCCTGCACCTGGATGGAGCAGGCAGATGGAGTCTGGTTCCCTGAGACCTTGATGGTGACAGAATGCCCGGACTGCCTTCTCTGGCCTTATTACTTGGCAGAGAAATAAACACCTTTCTTTTTTGAAAGACTGTCATTTGGGCTTTTCTGATGTGCGCAGCAAGCCTATTGGAGAGTCTTTATTCCATAGCAGCTGTTCCTATGGCCTGGGGCTGGGGTTCCCTTAGCCTGTGACCTGCTGCCTGGGAACCCTTCCCCACCGTGCAGGCAGTCGGGGGGGCTTCACCTCAGCCCTCCCCCTAGCAGGGTCTCCCTTCCCTCCCCATGTGGCTGCCCTCCTCCCTTGTCAGGGCCCTCTCTAAGTTCTGGGTGCAGCTGTCAGGCTGAAGGGCAGTCCCTGTGTCCACCATCTGGGTTTCAGTTGAGCCACACCGTTGGCCCAGGCAGGACTTTTCCATGGCCTTGCTCTTAGCCCGGATGTGGGTGTCTGCCCCTTGGGAGCCCTGGACCAGGCTGTGTAGGGTCTCCTAACTGCTGTTGGGGGCAGGGCAGGAGTTGAGTCCTGGGGAGGGCTGCGCCTGGCAGATGCAGCAGCTGTTTGGGACCAGCATCCCTAGGGACCATCTGAGCCTGAAGGTCTAGAGGAGAGTGGAATAGGAAGTCAGGGGCATGAAGCAGGCTGGCTCTCCTGATGGGGAGTTCAGCTCCGCACCCCTCCCACCCCCCAGGCTTAGAGCTGTCACAGCACAAACCAAACTAGCCAAGGCCGGCGGTGGGAGGTGGTGTCTGAGGCCTCACTCCAGGCTCCTCAAGGACTCTCAGCTCCAGCATCAGCTTTCCAGCAGCCTCCAGATGACCCAGGGATGCCAGGTGGACCCTAACAGTTGTGCCCCTTCTGCTGCTCCTAGGGTCCCTCTGTCATTCCTGCAGTTGCCCAAGCTCTGTGCTTGGGTGCAGCCATGCACCCCACCCATGGACACCCCAAGTCCTCTGGGCTCTCCCTGACTGTGCTGTGTGCCTGCCCCTTGTCCCCACTGTTGCAGCCTCGCCTGTGCCCATATCCTCCTCCACAGCTGCCATGTCGTCCACCTAAGAAGGCTCTCTGACCATGACAGTTCCTACTTTAGTCCTGCCAGTCTCCTCTGCACTCATCTCTCCACCTCGTCACCCACCAGTGAACCCACCTCTCCCTGCACTGACGCAGTCTGGTTTGGCGTGGGTGTGCCTCACACATGCTGTTCCTTCAGTCCTGAATGCCTTTCCTCATGACCTTTTTTCTGGCATCAAAGGAGGAAAATGAGAACTTTCTCAATCTTTAACATGTGGGCTTAAAAACAAGCCCAGGCTGCCCTGCAGGAGGGCTGTCAGGCATGGACACATGGCCAGGCCGTGATGGCCTCTACCCTCCTCCCACGACATGGCAGATCCAGCCCAGGTGCAGCAAACCGGCAACCACCAGGCAGCAGGTTGGCCGCTCAGACTGACCTCTTGGGCAAGGTTTAGGACCAAAGGCACCCCTATATTCATTTTTTATAACATGGAACTAAATGATGGTAGTTTCAAGAACTTCAAAGGGACTAAAGGAGTTGCTGAAACTATTTGCAGCATTCATAAACTTTGATACTGATAAAAATGCAAATTTGAAACTCCCAAATGAACCAAAGTGATGAAAACAAGTCTTTTCTAAAACTATGAATTCTAAAGGAATGTAAAAGACACAGAGATTCGAATCACAAAAATTTAGAAAGCTGTAAAAAATAAGTGCATAAATGAAAAGTGAGCTGACGTTGAAGGAGCATCTTCTGGAAAATGGCTTAAAGCCCATGAGTGGCCCTGGAGCCAAAGGCCTCCTGCCCTGCCAGGTCTGCACCCTCCTACACCAGCCCTACACCCCCCCTCACTGCAGATGAAGGATCTGTCAGTTGGTTGTTTCTCTAACCTGCTTTGCCCCTTGCAGTTTGGGTTTGTTCCTTTGTACCACAGCAGCGAGTTCTGTAAGTTTACTGGAGAGTGGGAACAACGAGCTCAGGCTTTTGCGTCTGAAACTTGAACAGGAGGCTTGTGTTAGGACTGTGGGTGAGTGAGTGGTTCTGTGACCCCCATCTTGTGTGTGACTCACAGACCCGGGTCACATTTCCTCCCAGCCTTTATTTTCTGGACAAAGTCACCACCTGTTGGGTGCATCCTCCACAGATGGCCACTCAGCCCGACAGTGATCCCTGACTGGCCTCCCGGCCTGTGACTCCACAGCAGGCCAGTGTTGGGAACGAAGGACTGCCATCCCTCCCCTCTCCAGCTGACTCTGGAAGATGCTGGTGGGATGATACTGGGCACAGGCTTGGCTCTGCCTGGTGTAGTGTCCACACTGAGAAGCAGGGACTCCCAGGATGCCCCCAACTGCACAGAAAGCCAAGACCTCAGCGCCAAATCATGGCCAGGATCTCCCTCATGGATGGTGACAGGCGACCTTCTGTCCATTCTGGGCAGCCTGGTGAGCCCAGATGCCGACTGTCCCGCTGGCTTCCTGTGTCACCCCCAGGGAACCTCTGTGCCAAGTGCGAACGTGGAGATGTCACTGGGTGCTCTCCTTGCAAGCACTTGGGGAAATTCAATCCTGGGGTCAGCTGTGGCCTTTACCTACATGGCTCTCTGCCCAAAGACCCTGAGGCTTGCCTGCACGGACTGCCCGACCTGCTCTTGGTTGGGATCTCGAGTTCTGGAGAGCGGGCTGCGGTGACTGCTGTAGACGTGGATGGTGGCATGCTGATTCCTGGCATGAGAGTACTGACATGCCTGGTCCGTACTGTGCCTTGATTCTCATATCCGTCATAGAAAACAGTGATTAGAAATAAGGGTGCAGATTAAGATGAACTCAGAGGGAGAGGACGCCCACCTGTGTGACCGCTCACCCCACCCGTGCCGACTCCTCACGGCCCCTCGTCCTCGGTGGGCGGCTGCAAGTGGGCAAAGCTCAGGAAGACCTGCTCCAGTGAGATCTGGCTCACGGAGTAGTCGTCCACTCCGTACTTCTCCTTGGCCTTTTCCAGAATACCAAACACCTTTGGGAAGCAGAAAAGCCGCTGTTAACAAGCCCAGGGCCTGGTTCCTTGGCTAGTCTGGGAGTCTTTTGGCCGTAAGGGGTGGTAAAGCCCTGAAAGATCCTACTCCTGCCCCTGCCTGGTCCGTGAAGCACCTTCAGGAAGTCAGCCCCAAGGGGTGAGCCACACTCCCAGAGGGAGGAGGTGGGCTGTGCAGGGCCAGCAGGCACAGGAACCGGGTTTCCTCCTGACTCTTCCCAGGTCAGAGTATGACCCTGGCAACCTGTGTTCCCTCTCTAGGCCTGTTTCTTTTTTTGCACCAAGTTTTTCCCAACTCAAATATTTTGGGTGTAAAACTCCAAACCCAGCAGGTATTAGGGTGAGTGTTAGAGCAGAAACTGCAAGTGATTCTTCCTTGGAAAGAACCTAGAATTACCAAAAAAGGCATGACCACTGAAGGGACCTTCCCTAGCTCTAGCTGAGGCCCAGTGGGGCTCGTGCTCACCTTCGCCCAGCTAAGGTCATTGCCAGGCAGGTGATAATGGACCATCCCTCGGTGTTCATCTTCCAGGATGCTGCCTGCATAAAGGAGAGACTGTGTCCCTGTGAAGGCCTAGCCAGAGGGCCAGGAGAGGGTGGCCTGGGTCTACGGAATCTCGGCCCTCATCCCAGGGATCAGGGATGTGGGACTTGCAGGGGTGAGACACAGACGCCCTCTGCTCAGCATCACATACCTGGGAAGGTCAGGTCCACAAATGCCTTGAACTCCTCTAGGACCTTCTGCTGCCCGTCACTCCGGACCTTGGCCTGCAGGGAGTAGCCGCTGCCAAACTTGCTCTTGAGATGCTGCGGGCTGCCCAGGCACTTGAACTGACCCTGTGCCATGATGGCCAGCCGGGTGCACAAGGCCTCACATTCCTCCATGCTGGGGAGAGAGGGTGCTGGCCTGACACAGGGCTGGGGGATGCTGATGCCTGCCTTCCATGGCAAAGCCCCGTGCAGATGGGAGGGTGTTGATGCCCAAATCAGGCTCTTCCCGACTCCCGAGCTCAGAGTGTAGCCCACATGGCAGAGCCTGGGGACTCTCCTCACAGACTCTGCACCAGCTGCTGACAGGTCTTCTGTCCAAGTAGCCCCTCCTGGCCCACCCCTCCCACAGCCTTATCCCAGCTCTTCCACAGACCCACAGAGATGCCGGCTCTACCTATGGGAGGTGATGACAATAGCCTTGCCAGACTCTCGGGCCCTTGCCACGGTGTCCCAGAGCAGGCGCCGGGCCACAGGGTCCATGCCAGTGGATGGCTCGTCCAGGAAGATGACTGCAGGCTCTCCAAGCAGGGCAATGCCAGTGCTCAGCTTCCGCTTGTTGCCACCGCTGGGGGCCGAGGGGCCGTGGGGAGAGGCAAGGCTGCTAATTAGCATGGGCTCCCCGGGTCCCAGCAGAGGACGGGGCCAATGGTCACAAAGTGCCCCAGGTGAGGAGGGATGAGGTGAGTATGCCTGCAAAGCCCACCTCACAGAGTTGGAGGCCCCAGAGAAAGCCATGCCCAGGGCATTGGTCCATGCCCCCAACTAGAGCAGTAACACCATGTCTGCACCTACGGGGGCCTTACAGGGTCCTGATATCACCGCTGGCTGGCCTTGTCTCCAGGTGGTGGGAACCGGCAGGGCAGCCCTCTTACCTAGTGCTGCCTGGGTCATACTACCAAATCCCTGGTCAATCCTAGAACAATGTGTGGGAGCCCGGCCCTGACCTATGTGGCTGCCCCCAGCTCTATGGTAAGAGAGACCCCGACTCCACACTTGGAAGACTCCTGGGGTCACTGCATTACCAGGTCGGGGGCTGGGGGAGATGGGGCACAGGTGCACCTGTATGTCCTGACCAGCTTGTTGGCATGCGGCTCCAGGAGCAGGCCCCGAAGCGTGTTCTCTACGCAGGCACCGATGTGGCGCTCGGGGATGCCCCGGAGCCGGGCGTACATGACCAGCGTCTCCCGGCCCGTCATGTGGTCCAGCAGAGCATCAAACTGGGGGCAGTAGCCGATCCGCTGCCGCACCTGGAGTTGGAACACAGCCCGGAAGGCAGAAGATCAGAGGAAGCTTCTCCAGGTTTCTCACAGTGGATCTGTCCAGGGTGGTCCATCAGCTGGTGCACAAGCTGGACACAGGAGGGGCTTGGCTAGCTCAGGGAGTCCATGGGCTCCCATGCCGCCCACACTGAGGAGTCAGAGATGCCAGAGACTAGTCCACTATGGACAGCATGAGGGAGGGTTGGTGCAAGAACGTACTGATTATACAAAGTCATCATCACCATGTGAATGTCTGCTGATGAACCGCCCCTCATTTACGCATCAGGTGTGTAACAAGCACCTACTGTGCGCTAGGTCTTTTCTTTCTTCTCCCTCTAGTCAAAGAGATGTTCGCTGGCAACACTGTTGCAGTGGGGCATTGCCTGGTCAGACAGCGTGGCAGCTGGTCTCTGAGCAGGTGGTCCTGTTCATTCAACAGAGCCAGGACGCTGCACAGCCATCTCCCTGACTACCTTCAGCCACTGGAAGGGGACAGGGGAGCCTGGGTTCTGTGGATTCTAGAGATAGGGTTTCTTTCTCTTTGCCCTCCTTGGGGTTCTTAGGCTTCCAGAATTTGCTTAATCAGTTTGGAAACATTCTTCACCATTGCCCGGTCAGTTATCACCTTCCCACATTCCCTCCTTTCCTGCTGGAGCTCAGATGAAGTCTATTTAGAACTTCTCACTCTCTCCTCCACTTTCTAGATCACATTTATAGTTTTCTCTTTCCTGCATATATTTTCAATCTTGCTTATTTCTTTAAACACAGTAAACACAGCCGTTTCATAAGCTGGGTCTGGTGATTGCAAATCTGCAGTGGTGGGCTTGTTTCTCCTGGGGGCCCTTGTGTCTGCGGGTTCTGGTTGGGAGGCCCTGTCTCCTTCATTTTTAGCTGTGCATGGCTCATAGGCCTTGAAACACTATTTAGTCGGTGGTTCTTCAAGGTCTAGGACGAAGGCCTTCCTCCAGAGAGGGTGTGTGCTGCGGTCTAGGGGCACAGCAGACTAGAAGCCCTAGCTGCCAGTTCAGGAGATTTCAGGAGATGCTGTCACTCACAGGAATGGGCTCTTCTTCGTTCCTTTTCCCAGCTCTGCTCAGCACACAGGGAACCTTCCAAGCAATCCCCAGGGTTGGTGGGAGAGGAGGGCAGCCTGGTTCATCCTTACCCTACAGGGTTGCCATTTGGGTTCAGCCCCACGTGGGGAAAGTCTCTTATTACACTGCCACAGGGGGGCCCTGGCCTTTGTTTCTGCCCCCTTCACTCAACAAGGCCCCTAAACCCAAGCCTGAGTTGCCTGGAACACAGTGCGCCCTCTGTGCAGTAGTGCCTCTCAGGGCTCACAGATTTTGACCAGAGTTCCTCTCCATGCTGCGGGCTCTGTGACGCTCTTACCGATGTGGTTTATCATTGATGTTTTATCCAGCTTCTGGTTCTTGGCAGATGCACGGTCTGAACAGTCCAGGGCTGTTCATTACTGTGAGTCTACACACACACACTAAAGAGAGCCTGTTCTTTGGGGCAGTGGGGCAGTACTGTGAGCACTACACCCCCAGGTCCAGAGAAGTGGCTTCTCTGGGAGGGCCCCAGTCTCAGGCACCAGGCAGGTCTGGGCCCTTCTGGCCGAGGGGGCCCTTATCTTTCTACCCTTTCTCTCCTCTCCATCGCTTGCTTAGCTCTGACCCCTGGTCACTACCTCGACCAGCTGTCCATGAACTGTGAGCCAGAAACAAGCCCCATCCCTACCTCCAGGGTGCTCTCTCTTCCCATCTCCCTGGTGGCACCCACCTTCCCGATGTCAGAGCTGATGCTATAGCCCCCGACAAAGGCGTCCCCAGAAGTGATGGTCTCCTCCCCAGTCAGCATTTTGAAAGTCGTCGTTTTCCCAGCTCCGTTGAAACCTAGCAAGCCGAAGCACTCCCCTTTCTGGACTGCGAGGGAGATCTTGTCCACGGCAAGGAGGGGTGCCCGCTGCTCGTACACCTGCAAGGTACCCAGGAGAAAAGAGGAATGGGGAGGCCTGGAGATGGCAGAGAGCCAGCTTCCAGACAGTGCAGGCCGACCCTAGGAGGCCCAGTGGAGTGAGGGCCCACCTTACCTTAGAGAGCTCCTTGATAATCAGAGGTGTATCCAGCAGAGAGTCCAGGCTGGGGGCCAGGATTCGGTTCCTCTCGTCTACCACGTCCTGGTCTTCAGGAAGCACTGACGTCCGAGTGTACACTTCCATCTAATTGTTGTGAAAAAAGACTACGACTGAACTCCAGCCAGAGGGCTCCTTTTCCATGGGAGAAATAGGTCACCGGGACTGCTCCCTCCAGCTCAGCCCCACGTGTGCTAACGCAGACCTTTCACAAGGAGAGCAGGGTGGACTTCGGGGCTGAAATTCACATTAAGGAGAGAAAAACTGCCGAGGAACAAGGACGGCGCAGGACTCATGGGGTAAACTAGGAGACTCCTCTGAGGGGTGTGGGAGATTTTAATAACATGGCCAGAAACTCCTTAGAGAAGTCTTAATATTTTAGAGAAGCCCATTTGCCCAGGGTTAATCTGTACATCCAGGGCAGTCTCAGCAGGTTTTGCGTGTGTGTTTGTGGGATGCGATGCATGTGACAAACACAGGGCACTGGCCCATACTGCCTCTGCTGAGACTGAGGACCCCAAGGCCCCAGGCTCCCCAACTCCACAGCTTCAGGGTCTTGGGACTCAAGAGCACCTGGTGACGTGAGGACCATGACTCCTTCCTAGGCTGGGAATGCTGAGGTGGACGTGCACCCTGGCCATGGCCAGGTGACAAGGCCCTCCCTGCGTGTGGGCCCAAGGAAGCTGGACTGTGGTAGGAGAGCCACTCACCAGCGCCCGCCGCCTCCGCAAGGCACAGATGCAGGTCTTCAGCCTCCACAGCAGGTCCGTCTCAATGAGGAAGAGCAGGGTGAGGTAGGCAAACCCTGACGCAGCCATGGAGGTCACGAACCTGCCTACCCCAGGGGCGTTCCATGCGTAGAAGTTCTCCTGGTACTGGATGTCTGTGTGGGCAAGGAGAGGGCACTGCACCCTGCACCCCAGGCGCCTCTGTCTAGGCCCACCAGGCGCCTGCACCCTGGCCCTCTTTTTTCTTTTTTTTAAGGTATAATTTTGGTGAGGAAGATTAGCCCTGAGCTAACATCTGTTGCTAATCTTCCTCTTTTTTTTTCTCCCCAAAGCCCCAGTACATAGTTGTATGTCCTAGCTGTAAGTCATTCTAGTTCCTCTAAGTGGGATGCCACCACAGCATGGCCTGACGACCGGTGTGTAGGTCCACACCCAAGATCCAAACCTGTGAACCCTGGGCTGCTGAAGGGGAGCACGTGAACTTTACCACTTGGCCACGGGACTGGCCCCCACCCCGGCCCTCTTGACAGAGGCTGAGAAGGCACAGGGTCCATTCATCTTTGGAGAGTGTGACCCGTGTTTGTCACTGCCACATGGAGCCCCAAGCACTTCCCACGTTTCAGGGCAGTTCCCGCCTTTTGAGGGGCACCTATGATGAGTGACTGAGTCATGCCCTCACTCGCTCATTCACACACTGGCTTCCTCGTGTCATGGACTGCACTGAGAAGTAGGACAGGTAAGATGTGCCCCCCTCAGGTAGTCAGGGTTTAGAGAGGGGATGGGCACGCAGCAAAGCAATCCCAAGTAGGTCCTATGAGGTAAGGAAATGGCTGGAACAGAGCAGAGACTGAGCCTGTCTGCGGGACGTACAGGGCTCACAGAGGTGACAGCTGACCACCTGCTGAAGACTGTTCCAGGCACAGAAAGGGCATGTGGTGGGCTGAATGGGAGCCCCAGAAAGACATGTCCACATCCTAAGCCCTGAAGCCTGTGAATGGCCTTACTTAGAAATAGGGTCTTTGCGGATGTAATGAGTTAAGGTTCTCGGGGGAAGATCCTGGATTTAGGGTGGGCCCTAAATCCAATGAAAAATGTCCTTACAAGAGAAAGGCAGAGGGACATTTGAGATACAGGCACACAGAGGAGGAGGCCACATAAAGACAGAGACGGAGACTGCAGGGATGCCGCCCCACAAGCCAAGGAATTCTGGGAGCCACTGAAAGCTGGAAGGGGTGGGTGTGGGTGGGATCAGGTGGAAGCTGGTCAAGGAAGTGGGGACTGCCCTGTGTGTCTGAGAGCTGTGGAGGCAGTGAGGGGTGCCCAGCCCAGGTTTGAGTGGGGCCTGGGCTGACCTCACAGAGATTAAGGGTCAGCTAAGCAGGAAGGGGGAGCACATATCATTGGGCGGGGTGGTGAACGCTGTCTTCTGAAGACCCTTCTGGTGCCCACACCCAGGGTCTCTCAGTGCTGGGACCAGGGACCTACTTAGTCACACCTTGGGCCCAGAGCCCCCCAAGAGAGCCCCTTTGTGGTAACGAGGGTCGTGGGGATGCTCTGGCCAGTCCTCAGGGAGAAAGCGGAGAGGAAGGGGCTGCCCTGAGGGAGGGCCCAGGATACTCACTGTATTTCTTGCAGTAGTGGGCCGCGACCTCAGAGGAGGTGCAGTACCTCCTTGTCTCGTAGTTCTCGTAGAAGCTGCTGACTGCCATGCCCAGACAGTGGTTGGGCAGCACCAGGAACACACGGTCCAGTGTTCTGGAAAGTTCTTCTAACTTTACCGCTGTGGAGAGAAGGCACAGAACAATTAGTGCTGGAAGACATACCACGCCTGCCCCCAAGGACAGCTCAAATCAGGGGAGGCAGGCTCCCAGTGTTGCCTATACACTGCGTGTGGGGTGGGGCACCCGGCTGGGCATCCCCCATTGATCAGCCACCAGGCCTTGCCATGACTGCACTTCCTGGGGGGGTGGCCCCAGCCACTGTCAGAGCTGCAGGAGAGGACATGCAGATGCCAAGGCAGCTGGCCAAGCAGGGCCACCTTGAACACAGGGACTAGAGTGTGACCTGGCCTGGAGCCCATGTTGGCACCTTCCCCGGTCTGGGCGGAGCAGCAACATGAGTGCCCAGGGTGTGGGGGAGGAGGGGGGTGGTTTCCAGGCTCCCACCTGGGATGCGCATGATGGTGACCATGAGGAAGGTGGCAATGCCCGACAGGATGTTGAATATGGTCAGCCTTGTGTAGGCAGTGGCTGCCCCCGAAAAAAAGAAGTTCATCAGGTACATGAGGGGGATGATGGCCCAGCCGTAGAGCAGCAGCAACAGCAGGGCGTCAGCCACGTGGCCATCCCGGGTAAAGGCGTGCACGTCGAAGGCTTTGAACACCACCTGCAGCAGCACAGAGACAGCAGCTCTTCTTGCCCACAGAGCAATGCAATGAGCCCAGGCCCATCAGCCCACAGGCCAGGTCCATCTCCTGCGGTGGTTTTCAGCCCTAGGGCCCTCCCTGATGAAGGTCCCCCTTCTCCCCTTTGCTGACAGAGCTATCTCAGGGCACCCCACTCCAGGGCCCTATCTACCAGAGGAGACAGATGGGGTGGGGTGGGGGGTTGCCAGGGTGTCCTCAACTGTCCTCCTGGAATGGGGGCTGAGCTGCCAGCATGGAGCCCAGGGTGGCTGCTATCTGCGCAGGGGCCCCCAGGCAAGCCCCCTGGACAAAGGATCCCGGCACCATGGGGCCCTCACCAGCAGCAGCAGACTGGGGACGAGGAAAGACATGAGGTCCCACAGCAGAGCAGAGAGCCAGAAGGTAGCCACGTGGACTCCACTCACAAACTGGACGTGCTTGGCCTGGATGGCCCTCTCGCTGACTGCCAGGATGGAAAATGTGCTGGCCAAGAATGCCATGGCGAAGAGCAAGTTGAGGGCAATGTCAAATCCCTTCCGGCCCCTGTGGGGTTGTGGTGGGGACAGAGCAGGTGAGGGACAGAGCACAGCATGTCTAGGCAGGAGGGGTCCTTGGTCATTACTATCCAAAGCATGCAGTGCAGTCGCCCAGTCGCTAAAAGGGATTAAGAGAGACTGCAGGAGCTGTGGGGGTCTCAGAACCAGGAAAATCCCACCTCCCTGGAGAACAGTTCCTCCTCTGGACTTCCTGTCCCCATGAGGTAGGGCCACTCTCCCAGTCACCTTCAATCTGTCCCCTGTGCCCCCCACGCCCCACAGACACTCAAGTGATGGCACCACCTGTCGATCTGCTTTTCCCACATCTCCTAAGACCCTCTGCCTGGTTCTCTCTGTACTGCCCTAGTCAGACCCCGACTGTCGGGTGCCTGTGCCACTGCAGGAGCTCATTCCCCCATCAAGTGCATTCTGCCTTCTACATTCAGTTGTCAGCAACAGCTTCCAGGAACCGGCTTTGATAGCATTATTTTGTGGCTTAAAAACTTCCTGATGGTTTCAACAAATGGTGCTGGGACAACTGGATATTATTTCGACAAAAAAGGGAATGAACTACTGATACATGCTATAGTGTAGCTGAACCTTGAAAGTGAAAGAAGCCAGTCATGACAGGCCACATATTTTATGATTCCATTTATATGAAATGTCCCAAACAGGTAAATCCACAGAGACAGAAAGTAGACTAGTGGCTACTTAGAGATGGAGTAGAAAGGAATGGAGAGCGACTGCCAGTGGTCACAGAGTTTCTTTTAGGGGTGATGAAACGTTCAATAAACTTATATTGTGGTCCAAAGTACATGGAAAAAATCTGGCCTCACAGAGACATGTAGTTGGAAAAGGGAAGTGTATTTTAATAGTCTTTTCAGATGACCGTGGATATTATTCTTTGATACCAAAACTCAGCAAATAGCCATTTCTTAAAGGTTAGTTGCAATGTGAAATCTGAAACCATATCAATAAATTTCTTGTACTCTATAAAAAAATTGTATTGTGATCCAACAGGTACATGAAAAGGTGCTCAACATCACTAATCATCAGAGAAACGCAAATTGAAACCATGAGCTATCGCCTCACATCTGTTAGAATGGCTGTCATCAAAAAGTCAAGAAATAAGTGTTGGCAAGGATGTGGAGAAAGGGAAACCCTTGTGTACTGTTGGTGGGAATGTAAATTGGTGAAGCCACTATGGAAAACTGTGGAGGTTCCTCAAAAAGTTAAAAATAGAGCTCCCATGTGATCGAGCAATTCCATTGGGTATTTATCTAAAGGAAATGAAAACACTAACTCGAAAAGTATATGCATCCTCATGTTCATAGCAACATTATTTACAATAGCCAAGCTATGGAAACAGCCTAAGTGTCCACTGATGGATGAATGGATAAAGAAAATGTGGTACATATACACAATGGAATATTATTCAGCCATAAAAAAGAAGGAAAGTGTGCCATTTGTGACAACAAATGAATAAACCTTGACGGCATTATGCTAAGCGAAATACATCAGACAGATAAAGACAAATACTGTAAGATCTCACTTATACATAAAATCTAAAAAACAAAACAAAACTGAATTCACGGATACAGAGGACAGACTGGTGGGTGGGGAAGCAAAATGAGTGAAGGGGGTGAATAGGTACAAACTTCTAGGTATAAGATAAATAAGTTCTGGGGATGTCATGTACAGCATGGTGACTATAGTTGATAATACTGTATTGCATATTTGAAAGCTGCTAAGAAAGTAAATCTTAGAGTTTCTCATCATAAGAAAAAAAAATGTTTAACTATGTATGGTGACGCATGTTAACTAGACTTACTGCGGTGATCACCTGGCAATACATACATATATCAAATCATTATGTTCTACACCTGAAACTAACATAACGTTACACGTCAATTAAATTAAAAAAAATTATATGGCGGTGATGGCTCCATGACTCTGAATATCTTAACAACTATTCAATGGTACACTACAAACAGGTGAACTGTATGGTAGGTGAATTCTGTCTCCTAAACCTGTTAAAACAAAACCCAAAGTCCTGCTGCCTGGTGACAGTCACCACACTACGCCCGACCTCCTGAGCCTTACTTTGGGGTCTCCTAGTCCAGAGCCCACCAGGATGCGGCTGCCACTTCTCGATACTCCCAGCACAGGCCCGCACCTACAGCTGCTAATGACCGTGCCCAGTTTTGAAGGCCCTGTAAGCCTGTCTCTCCCTTACGTCTCAATCGGAGGGAAGGCCCTTCTCCAGCACTTTGTGCATCATTTCAAGGCCCTGCAGTCTGCTCCATCGCAGTATTTATCTTTGTACTAGTCTGTTCCTAGCATGGCAAGGAGAGCAGATGACTGTCGCTGTGTCTCTGCTTTTGGGGTAGGCATGGAAGGTGGCAGAAGGGGAAGGAGACACTGTAAGGCACAGGGCACAGTCTAGAATCAGGGTGAAGATGAAACCACTCCCTATTAATTAACTGCCCTGAAGTGGAGTGACTGTTCTGAAATTAACTGATTTTTGTGGCTTCCTCTGGATGGTCCCCAGAGTTTTGGGGGCTCTGTGACCAGGATGAGGGAAAGTCCTATGCATATGATGGCATGATAAGACCTAAGGAGAGAGATGCCCAATGGGTTCCCTGACTTGAGGCCACTGAGGGGCAATGACACCTGACCTCGCTGTGTTCTGCTGTCGTCGCTCACACACACAGCTGGGTGCTGCCCTGGGCACAAACATGTGCTGGGACTCCCTGGGGACAGTGGCCAGCAGGAGCCAGGTGCAGATTTGGGAAGAGGCACTGCCACTCTCCAAATCCTCAGGAGTCCATCATGGGGACCATGGTGTAAGTGGGATGGGGTCTCACTACCTTCTCTGCTATCCAAGGAAAGGACGAGTATGGAAGGCTGGGGAAGACGTGGGGTTCCCTGACCAAGAACCGGAAACTTGCTGAGGGCAGAAACTATGCTTTATCCACCTATGTGGCCCTTGGTGGCAGCGGCAGCGCTGGAGGTGGTCAGTTCTGATGAGAGGTCCTGACCTGATGGGGGCGGGGCCCTGATCTGACAGGTGGAAGTGGGGTCCTGGCAGGGCATAGGAGGGGTGGGGGCGTGGTAGGGCTGTGCACATACTCATTGAACTGGTCCTTTGCAGCCTGCAGGGCGCTCCGGGGCTGCGGGTAGTTGGAGACCACGATGGAGGCCTGAGGGCCACACAGCAGCTTGAACAGAAGGTTGTCCATGACGGCCAGCGCGGTGGCTGGGGAGTGGTAGGCCTGGTTGTTGAACATGGCAGTGACCACTGTCCGCTCGCCAACATCTCTGAAGGATGCGGCCACCAGGCACCGCTCGTTAAAGCCGCCCCCCTCCACCGAGGCCCTGAAGATCAGGAACTCCTCCAGGTCACCTGGGGGGCAATGGCAGAGTCAGCAGTGCAGACGACTGGCCCATGGCCCACATTCAAGACCCAAGCTCTGGGGCGCTCTGAAGGCCTGGAGAACCACGGGAAGGGCATGCCACCTCCCGCCGCACAGACAATGTCTTGGCCATGGAACCACGTTGCGGGGCTGCAGGCCCTGGGTGAGGGGGCACCTTACTGCAGTCACAGGAGGCTGAGCAGGCAGAGCAAGCTCTTCCTTCTGTCCTACAAACACCTCCTGAAGCTAAAGAGAGCCACAGAGATATAGGGACCGGACTCAGACCAGGGTCAACGTGGCTGGGAGGGGGCTGGCTCAGGAGAGGGTGAGGCTCTACAAGGCAGAGCTGTTGAAACCAGGGGACAGCCTGGTTGGGCGAAGCCCCTGAGGTGCTGGTCAGGCACAGGGCAAGGAGTGGCCCCAGGTGGGCTTGGACCAGCCCTCAAGACCAGGTGAGTGGTTGAAGGGCTACCTCCAAGAGGTGCGATTACACAGGACTTTCCCCTCTAGTTGTCTGTTTTTCTAATTTTTCTAGAATGAATAAGTACCCTTTTGGGACTGGCCCCATGGCCGAGTGGATAAGTTCGCGCGCTCTGCTTCGTTGGCCCAGGGTTTCGCTGGTTCAGATCCCGGACGCAGACATGGCACTGCTCATCAAGCTATGCTGAGGCAGCGTCCCACATGCCACAACTAGAAGGACCCACAATTTAAAATACACAACTATGTACCAGGGTGCTTTGGGAGAAAAAGGAAAAATAAAATCTTTTTTTTTAAAAAAAAGTACCCTTTTATAATCGGGGAAAAAACAGTTTTCAAAAAATGTGGCCTGAGGGAGCGAGACCCTGGAGGAAGAGCTATTTTCTTGCTGCCCGGGTGAACTCCAGCAAATTCTCACTTCAGGCCTTAAATTCTCTGGGCCCTTGGGCTCTGGGCAGCCCAGATGCCCGATGTTCTCCTGTAACCCAAGGGTGATGGCAGAAATCCCAATTCCGCCTGCAGGCGGCACAGTCCTGTTACCTCTCACTTCGCTTCTCACTATGGTGTGAAGAGAATGCCAGTTCTGACGAGGGGTGCTGGGGTCCACTCTACGCTCCCAAGTGACCTTAGGTACATTAAGTACAGTTCCACTAGAGCATGTACACACACTGGCCAGCCCACAGCTGCCTGAGTGGCTGCACAGAGCCAGCATCGCACACGCATTCTTCACACACCCTTACTGCTCTGGCTGCACCTCTCACTCAGCTGTAACACAGGGACAGCAATGACACCTACACTGCAGGACCCAAGGGTCATTCAGGGGACAGGGATGTGTCAGTGAATCCTAACACTGACAGTCACAAAGGCTTCCACCAAGGCCCGCTATAGCTATCATTACATAAGGTAAAGGGTCAGATGTCCTTAAATATAGTGTAATAAAATTACGCAGTGAGGGCGTCAGAACAGAAAGGCCCCACTTGACGAGATGGGCAGGCAATTGGGCCTTTCAGACGGACTCAGCTGGGGCGCCTGCAGCAGCATTCTGAATCCCCCAAAGCCACCCTGCTCCATGAGAGCTCCGCGATCTTTGGGCAGGATGGGTGACAGTCAGGAAACAAGGCTGGGGGACACACGGAGGTGACAAACAAGAAACAAGGGCGCCCGCTACTGCCTCAGTAGGGATAATCTGGGTCATGATGGCTGTCAGGGGCAATGAGCAAGGACTCTGGCTGCCTGAGCTCCCTCCTGGCAGCAGTGCCCACTGCGGTGCCAGCTCGTTCTAGGCTGATGGTACATTCAACCTTCTCCAAAAGAGGAATTTAACTCCTGCCAGGATTTTCTGACCATTCAGTGTGCCGAATTTCAAAGATGCTGGCCAGGAAATGGGAGGGAAGCAGGAAAACGAGAAGATTTTCAAACACATTCCCTTTAACCAGAGTGCGATGCCTGCTCTAAACCCAGGGCAGTGTCCAACTGCCAGGGCCAGGGACAGTTTTGGTTTTAGGATGTTGGAAGAAAACACTTTGCCACATTAAGGCATATTGTGACCAGCCTAGTAAACAAAGAAAAGGTAACATAAAAATCATCGAAGTTTCCATAGGCAGTATGCTCTTTGACATTGGTTTAGCAGCATTTCTTCAAATACCATGTCTGACCGAGCAAGGGAAACAACAGAAAAAATAAACACACGGGACTACACCAACTAAAAAGCTTCTGCACAGCAAAGGAAACCATCAACAAAATGAAAAGACAACCTAACAATTGGGAAAAGATATTTGCAAACCACATATCAGATAAGGAGTTAATATCAAAATATACAAAGAACTCATACATCTCAACAAAAAAACCCCTAAGAACCCAATTCAAAAATGGGCAAAAGATCTGAACAGAGATTTCTCCAAGGAAGATATATAAATGGCCAAGAGGCACATGAAAAGATGTTCAACATCATTAACTATCAAGGAAATGCAAATCAAAACTACAATGAGATATAACCTCACTCCTGTCAGAATGGCTATAATTAACAAGACAGGAAACAAGTGTTAGAGAGGATGCAGAGAGAAGGGAACACTCATACACTGCTGGTGGGAGGGCAAACTGGTACAGCCACAATGGAAAACAGTATGGAGATTCCTCAAAAAATTAACAATAGATCTACCATATGATCCAGCTATTTCACTGCTGGGTATTTATCCAGAGAATATGAAAACACAAATGCATAAAGATATGTGCACCCCTAAGTTCATCACAACATTATTCACAATAGCCAAGTCTTGAAAGCAACCTAGGTGTCCATCAAGTGATGAATGGATAAAGAAGATGTGATATATATACAGAATGGAATGCTACTCAGCCATACGAAATGATGAAATCTGGCCATTTGTGAACAACATGGACGGACCTTGAGGATATTATGCTGAGTGAAATAAGTCAGAGGGAGAAAGTCAAATACCGTATGATCTCTCATAAGTAGAAGGTAAAAACAACAAAGGGGTCTGGCCCCATGACCGAGTGGTTAAGTTCGCATGCTCCCTTTGGCGGCCCAGGGTTTCGCTGGTTTGGATCCTGGGCGCGGACTTGGCACCGCTCATTAGGCCATGCTGAGGCAGCATCCCACATGCCACAACTAGAAGGACCCACAACTAAAATATACAACTATGTACTGGGGGGATTTGGGGAGAAAAAGCAGAAAAAAGTAAAAGAAAAAGATTGGCAACAGTTGTTAGTTCAAGTGCCAATCTTTAAAAAAAATGACAAACACATAGCAACAGAGATTGGATTGGTGGTTACTAGGGGGAAAGGGGGAGGGAGGAGGGCGAAAAGGGTGATTAGGCACCTGTGTGTGGTGATGGATGGTAATTAGTCTTTGGGTGGTGAACATGATATAATCTACACAGAATTCAAAATATATTAACAATTTACACCTAAAATTTATATAATGTTATAAACCAATATTACCAAAAGAAAATCATGAAAGTTTCACATTTCATTTATGAATGGTCCTGAAATATACAATTTCAGTAAGTGACCACGTGGGCACAGTTTAGCCCCAGAGATGAAGCCTTGTGTCTTTCTCTGAGTGCAACAAGTTTCTCCCCCAGGGGAACACCTGACAATGTCTGGAAGCATTACTGGTTGTCACGACGAGGCAGGGGAGTGGGGGAAATGCCAGGGATGCTGCTAAACATCCTATTGTGCACAGGACAGCAGAGAACTAACCGCCCCAAATGTCCACAGTGCCTTCAACTAGAAGTGGGGCTCTGACAGCACCGCTCAGGCCCCAAGCCCCCCAGGGATGCCCCTTACCCAGCACCTCACGAGGCTCCTGGCCCTGGGCCTGAAGCATGTCTTTCAAATGCTCTGAGAGCTGTTGATCCAGCCGAGTGGTCCCAGGAACCGAGAAGGGCACAACGGTTCTGCCGTACTCATCCAAGGTCAGCTTCAGGAGGGGGTCGTCAAAGATCTCGGAGGAGTAGTTGATGGCCAGGAGGGCCAGGGTGACACACGTCAGAGGGACCAGGACCTGGGCCGCTACCATCTTCCACTCCCTCCAGCTGTATGTGGCCTTCTTTAGGAACATGGCCCAGAACTGCTGGCAGTGGAGGGCGAGCTGCAGCAGAAGGGATAAGGGTGACATGGGTGGCACTCAGGAGCCAGCATGTGATCCCTGCTCACCAGCAGCAGGTGTGGTCCCCACATGAGCCTGGGGCCTTCAGCTGACATCTGTGGCCTGGGGCCCCAGGGCCTCTCACAGGGCTCAGTCAATGATGTGGAGGACAGGCATGTAAGCATCCCTGCAGGTCCTGATGTGGGCTTGGGGTCTCACAACAGCCTCGGGTAGGGCAGACTGTTTTGTCTTTGTAGGATGTGAGGGGAGCAGCTGCGATCCCACAGGGGAGCCTCTGCCTCTGCCTTCCTCTTGCTCCTGGTAGGAGGACCCTGGCCCTGCTCACACAGGAGCAGACAGACAACCCTCTCCCCAGCTGTCTGTGTTCTGCAACCTCAACCCTTCATTGTCCTCTAAGTGTGGGGAGCACAGGGCTCCAGAGTCAGGCCGACCCGCAGATCCCAGCTCTGCCACGTACTGGCCATTCAACCTTGGCCCAGGCCTCAGTTTCCTGTATGTAATATGGGACAAGTGCTGCCCTCTACCTCTTCAAGTGCTGGGTGCAAAGCAAGCTCCCAGTAAACAGAGCACGGATAGCATCATAAGCAAACATTTGCTCTTATTTGTGAGTGGCCAATTAGAATATCAAGAAATGACAACTGGTTGATTAAAATGCTCTGGGTTTTCCTACTCCCCGCCAACCCTTAGGAGTGAGAGCTATAATCTGCCCTCTTCCCAGTGCACTGACCCTCCCGAAGCCCATGTCTGCTCTTGTGGACCCTGACATGTGGAGTTCCGAGGCCTCCCAATATTCCCACACCGGTGGGCAGGCCCCGAGCACCCACCCCAGTGTTGAGCTTGACGGCGGTGCACTCCTCCTCAATGAGGGCGCCAATGCCATCGGTCGGGTCCATCGTCCCGCACAGGTGGCTGTCCACTGCCCAATCGCTCGCCCGCCTCTCGTGCTGGTACTGCAGGGCAGGGAGCTGGATGGCCTGGATGTCCATGCTGGTGTCCACTAGCTTACCGACCCTGTGCCGAGACACACAAGGCCTGGTCTTAACACAGCTCCCTGGAGAGAAAGCTAAGCTGTCCTTCCCCTGAGAAGGGCGGTGAGGTGGGAAGAGGGCAACTGTCAGAGGTGCTAGAGCAGAATACTGTTGGCTTCACCACCTGGCTCATTCCCTTGTTCATTCACTCATTAGTAAATATCTCCAGAATACCAGCTATTGCAGCCAAGCGAAGTCCAGGAGAGGGAGACAACCAGACAGGGCCCCTGCCTATGAGGACTCCCAGTGACACAGGGAGACTGATCTAAGCCAGTATTTATAACTGGGGCTATTGGGAGGCAGAAGGGGGCTTGGGGCATGATGGCAGCACCGGGAGGCCACCTCATAGCCAGTGCAGGAAGCCATGGGTTAGGGTGCTCATTGCCAAGCTGAGCCCAGAGGTACAACCTTGGAAAAGGCATGACAGGGATGAGCCTGTGGAGGGCAGGTGGGTCCTGCGACTGTGCTGGGGCCACAGTGCAGCAGGTCAGCAGCCTCACTCGTGTGGCACTGCGTCTACAGTCTCCTCTAGGCCATGGGATCCTCAAGGGAAAACATCTACCTCACATTTATTTTTGTATTTCTAGTTCTTATGCCATATTGGCCAAATAAGCATTCAAGAAACGTCTGATAAATGCGTGAATTGTCTCAAGCTCACCCTGCAGTTTTGAGGGTCTGAATGCTGAATGTTACACCACACAGCTACATCTTCACCATAGCTGGAGGCACACTCTGGCATTATCATCTAGACCTGAGAGGAGCTCAGCAAGCCTGTCGCTGCTGTGGCCCGGTAGGATGCGTGGCACCCCACGGGAAGCACGCACACACTCCCAATGACGGGCTGAAGTGTCTGGTGACCGGAGCACAGCTGCTGTCTGCTTTCTGAACTGCTGTGCATGTTGGGCACCTAGCTGAGTTTGTACAAGTGGTACTAACAGAGTCATGATCTGAACAGGGCTCTGACAGACGACCCACTGCCCTGCTCCCACCCCAGTCTGCATCTACCCTTAGATGGGTGTTTGAGATGAAAATCAAGGGGACTGTTTTATCATTACACTTTGAAAAAAATCATCCACATGGCTGAGTCCTAGACTGATGGAAATACATGTTTACTGACCGAAGGAAGACCTCTTCCATGGTAGTGACAGACGCCCCAAAGCTGGCGATGCCCAGCTCCTTCTGCTTCTTTTCCAGTTTAGCAAAAAGACTTTCAAACCTGAAAAAAAGACCCAGAATGATGAGTCACTTCTCAGTTACTTTCTAGATAATTCGTTCCTAAATAGTTACCTCTATGTAGAGTGCAGGAAGGGCAAAGGTAGGTTAGCTCCTTGAAATGTCATTTCAAAAAAAATAAAAATTGGGTTTTCCATAGTGGCTGCACCAATTTACATTCCCACCAGCAGTGTACGAGGGTTCCCTTTTCTCCACATTCTCTCCAACACTTGTTATTCCTTGCCTTGGTAAAAAGAGCATTCAGAAGGGCATGAGGTGGTATCTCATTGTAGTTTTCATGTGCATTTCCCTAATAATTAGTGATGTTGAACATCTTATCAGGTGCCTACTGTCCATCTGTATTGTCTTCTTTGAAAAAACGTCTGTTCAGATCATCTGCCCAATTTTTGATCAGGTTATTTGGTTTGGTGCAACCATAATGGAAAACAGTATGGAGATTCCTCAAAAAATTAAAAACAGAACTACTGTAAGCTATTTCACTACTGGGTATTTAGCCAAAGAACACAAAAACACTAATTTGAAAAGATATCTTCACCCCTGTATTCACTGCAGCATTATTCACAATAGCCAAGACTTGGAAGCAACACAAATGCCCATGAACAGATGAATGAATAAAGAAGATGTGGTATATATACCCAATTAAATACTACTCAGCCATAAAAAAGATGAAATCTTGACATTTGTGACAACACGGATGGACCTTGAGAGTATCATGCTAAGCAAAGTAAGTGAGACAAAGAAAGACAAATACTGTATGATTTCACTCATATGTGGAAGATAAACAAACAAACAGATACAGAGAACAGACTGATGGTTACCAGAAGGGAAGGAGGTGGGGGGATGGCAAAAGGGGTGAAGGGGCACATGTATATGGTGATGGATGGAAACTAGACTTTTGGTGGTGAACATGATGCAGTCTACACAGAACTTGAAATACAATGATGTATACCTAAAATTTATATAATGTTATAAACCAGTGTGACCTCAACAAAAAAAAAGTTGGGTTTTGTTTCCTTTTTTTCCCACATAGCATCTTGTGAGTACTTTGGCCTGTTAGGCATTATTTAATAGTAGACACCTACATGACATCACAAATCAAAAGAAATGGGTGAATATTCATTTGATCCTAAAGAAGGGAAGTACTTTCTAAGAAGAAACCACAAAGGAAAAGATGTGACCCATTAAATGTAAAATATCTGCATGGAAAACACATCCCACGAAATTAGGCAACAACAAATTTGAAAAAGTTGCTAGCAAAATGGTTGATATTAATATATAAAACACTCTGACTGATAAATGAGTAAAAGACATGAACACACAGTATCCAGAGGACTCAATGCTTAAAGGGCAGTAACTACTGGGAGTGTCAAGCTCCCACTGGCAGATGGAAGAAATACAAAATGCCAATTAAGCAAGTGTGTGCCATCTCACCCATTCGATAAATAAATATTAAAAAAAAATTTACTCAAAGCTGGCCGCTGTGGAGTAAAATGGACACTCTCCTGTCCTGCTATGGGGAAGCCCAACACAACTCCTTTCTAGAAGGGAATTTGGTAATGTTTACCCCACGCTTGGGAATCTATTCTGAGGGGGCACTGGAGATCTAGGCAGAGTCTTCTAGAAGGATGTTCACTAGCATATTTTTTTTGGAAAACGTGCGCATATGCTAACAGAGGAGATGTTCAGATAAGCTATGGTATCTCTGAGTCAGGGAACACCATGCAGTTATTGATACCACATTACTCAATCGGGTTTGTAGGAAGATTAAATGTAGTTTTAAGATTTACATCCCAAAGTTTCTGAATGTGAATCAAGAGTTTGATTTTTATCTCCCCACACTGGTAGCCTACTCTGTTTATGAGGCACATGTTCATGACTCAAAGTCTGAGGCCAAGAAGATATACAAATTCACAATTCCACAAATAATTCTGAGTGGACTGCTGCGTACGTTTAACTCGTGTTAGGAGCGAGCCACGTGCTGTGTGTGAAAGACACCAACGCAGTGAGCACCCCTTTGACGAGTCACACTCTTTCCTTATGTACAAGTTAGGTCTCTCTCAGCCTCGCTGCACAGGGAGGCCTAGCACCCTGGACCCAGCAAGCAGATTCACCATGCACTGACCATCACAGGCACAGGAGCTGAGAGATGCCCACTGGTCAAGCCTGATAGGTCACAGGTGACACTAGGCATGGAGTCCTGAAGGCCCACTGAGCCCCCTTCTCTGATCTGTACCTGTGTGCTCTCTCTGGGAAGCGCACCTGCGTGGTCTCTCTGGGATGCGTACCTGTGTGCTCTCTCTGGGAAGCGTACCTGTGTGCTCTCTGTGAGACACGTACCTGTATGCTCTCTCTGGGACGCATACGTGTGTACTCTCTCTGGGACCCATACTTGTGTGCTCTCTCTGGGAAGCGTACCTGTGTGCTCTCTGTGAGACGCGTACCTCTATGCTCTCTCCGGGACGCATACCTGTATACTCTCTCTGGGACCCATACTTGTGTGCTCTCTCTGGGACGCGGACCTGTGTGCTCTCTCTGGGACGCGTACCTGTGTGTGCTCTCCTTGGGAAGAATAAATGACAGCTCTGCTCCGGCACTGCTCTCCAGGGTGGCGGTGGGGACGTGGTGGTGGACCAGCCGGGAGATGCCCTCGGCGTTGCAGTGAGGCTCCTTCACCAGTGTCATGTGGTAGCCTGCGCCTGGAACACCATGGAGCCCCATGTGAGGCTGTCTTCTACTTCTCCTGGCCCAGCTGGGCTTTGGCTCATGGGACATGGGCTGGAGAGCAGGACACCTTTGGAATGCCTCTTGGAGTGCTTCACCTGAGGGTCTTGCTTTCCACCCCCTAGCTGGCAATGGGTGCTAGGCATGGTAAAGAGGTGAAGCCTGAGCCTGACTTCAGACTTCTACTCTCAGAGGCTGTGGCAGAAATTGTCCCCAAGACTTGTTCTCCTCACTTCTCCCTAATGGCATCCCAGGATGAAGGTCGCCCTCTCTATCCTTCCCCCAGCTTGATGGTAACCATATTAGGTCACCATCTGCTCAACGGGACTATGTGCTGGTGAGGGGAAGCCACAGAAGCAAGGTGTGCAACTCCTAGGGTGTCTAAGCGGAGGGGCACTTGTGTTCTATCTTTGCTCCTTCTCACTGGCAGAACATGGATGGGACCCGCCATGCCAGCACCACGTGGGACCATGAGCTAACCTAGAGAAGGGACGCCATGCTCACATAGCAAAGAGAGGGCTGACTCCACACACCACCCACCAGCCCTGGACTTCTCGGTGAGCCACTTGCTTGTTTGAGAGCGATAACGCTGGTGAGTGTGCTTGGCCTCTCCAAGGGCACTGCTCTTCTTGGTAGCCCTGGCACTCAACCGCTATTCCATTGGTCAGGCTAATCAACTCAAGACTATCTGCTCCATTTCCCTCCCTCCTCTTCTCACAAGCCCCTTTGCCTGGGGCTTCAGGTCTCCATCCAGAGGCAGCAGAGCAGGAAGTCTAGAGACGGCCTCTCACTGCCTGATCTCAGGGTTCTTCATGAAAGGTACATGGGCACTCTCTTCAACACAATGGCCAGTGACACTAACTCTGTGAAGGGACGGAGGTTGGGCTGCCTGCCCTGCTTCCTGCCCTCAGCTGCTCACCGTATTTCTGTTTGAGGAACAGCGATGACCCGCAGCACTGCAGCTCCCCCTTGGCCATGATGGCGATGCGGTCCCCCAGCAGGTCAGCCTCGTCCATGAAGTGGGTGGTCAGCAGGATGGTGCGATCACTTTTCTGCTGCTGGAGAAGGTCCCAGATGGCCCTCCTGGAGATGGCGTCCATGCCTGAGGTGGGCTCGTCCAACATCAGCACCTGGAGGGCAGAGGAACAGCCTCCTGATGATGACTGAGCCATGTGCCAGGCCCAGGCTGGCTGTACTATAGGCCCTGTGTGGCTCAAGTTCCAAGAAGATGCAGCAGTACCGCCCAGGCCAGACTGCCCACCCAGGGCATCCAGTGTACTCTGGACCCTGCTACGCAAAGTGTTTGTCCACTGCGCGTGGGGGCTCTGACCTGCGTCCTTCAGGAGGCTGGGCCTCACTGCCCCTGTACCTTGGAGCCTGCTATGAGGGCGATGCCGATGGAGAGCTTGCGCTTCATGCCCCCGCTCAGGAACCTGCACCGCGAGTCCCGCTTGTCCTCCAGACCGAGGATGTGCAGCATTCTTTTGACTTCTTCAGGGCACTTCTGGCGTGACAATCCCTTCAGCTGAAACAGCAGGGGACAGAGAGATCCGGCAGGTGCTTCTGACAGGTGCCTGGCCTGTTGCACAAGCCACTTGGCCTTCACGTTGTCTCCTTCCCTTTATGTGTTGGACTTGGCATCCTGACTTCTCTCCCTGCCTCCTTTACTCCAGATCTGGGGCTCCTCAGAACAGGTTTCAGTTTGCTGGGAGGCTAAGGGCTCTCCTGGCTGCCTCAGGAACCCAAGGCGACTGAACAACCACAACCACCTATGAATCGTGTCACCCGCCAGCTCACCTGAGCATAGAAGTACAGGTGTTCTGCAACAGTCAGGTTGTCAAACAGGACATCGTGCTGCGGGCACAGGCCCAAGTTCTTCCGGATCTGAACCATGTCTTGCGAAATTTCGTACCCACTGATATACGCCCGTCCACTGGTCGGGGGGAAGAGGCCTAGGGCCAAGCAGAAGACCCCAGGGGCTTAAGTCCAGCACGCACACCCTGACAGTCAGCACGTGGTGGGAGACCGTGGTCTTGCTCCCAAGGTCTCGCTTTGCTTTACCGAGAAGCCCACCTGTGAGTGAATTTGCCGGTAACCCCTGTTCCCCGCTGTGGTGGAGACAGAGGCGGTGGCCCCTCACCTGTGAGCATGGAGAGGGTGGTGGTCTTCCCTGCGCCATTATGGCCCAGCAGGACAGTGATCTGCCCCTCGTACAGGTTCAGGTTCAGGTCTCTGACAGCTGCCTTGCCCTTGTTCCCCACTTTGAACACCTGCAGGAAAGGCAGAGGGCCACCCTGGACTTCCGGGGCCCCTCAGGGACCTCACTTGGACAGGCCCCTCCTACCCCCTCTGGAATATGCACCCAAGGGTCTCAGAATAAGACTATACCCAGGGTCACCGATCATTGCACAGAGAGATGAGAAGTTCTGGGCAGAGCGCTGACTGGAGGCCATGCTGCTTCCTACTGCTCTCTGGCCTCCCCAACCCCTGACTGGTCCCCAACACCCTCATTGTCTCAGCAGGATAAGAAGGCCCACGAGGCCAAGGCACTGCAGTGCAGTGAGAATGGCAAGAGTTCACTGCAAGGCTGGTGACAGGTTAAGTCTGGTGGCATGCGTTGCCGACTTGACTCAGAACTGGGCCCTGGGGACACTTTGCCTGGGAGAGCTGGTCAGAGAGCAGCTGCAGGGATCCAGGAGGCAACAAGGCCTGGAGGATCATCACCAGCTCAGAGAGCCCTGGGCAAGGCAGCAGGGCTCGCTGCCTGGGGCCCTGCCGTCCCCCACCCCGCAGTCCCCACAGGGTGTGGCACCTTGGACACATGCTTGATCTTGATCCCGGCCACCAGGTCCTCGGGCTCAGCCTCAAAGTACTCGGTTCTGAGCGCTTTTTCAGGGTCATCGTCATCTTCCTCTTTCCCGAACACTGTCCTTGGGCGTCCACACCAGTATGAGGGCTAGGATGGAAACCAGATGGGGCTCAAAGACCAATTCATGTCAATTCATATTGTTTGTGTCAACCAGAGAAACAACGAACCAACATGCTAAATAGACAACACACCCAGCCCTCAGTCTCCCTGCATGGTGCTGCAGAGAAGATGCCGATTTGAGGCCCAGGGTGGGGGTCAAGATCCAGCATGACTCCTCTCCCCTCTACCCTGGGGAAGCTCTCAGGCTCAGATTCCCAATCTGCCATATGGGCATAATGGTAACTCACAGGCTTACTATGCCTATCAACTCAGACATGACACAGAGAAAAAGTAAACAATGACATTGCATACAAAGAGAGGTTACTGAATATTCTAGTCCAGGGGGACTTTGGGTCAAAATGAAGGAGGCTGTGCCTCCACATCCTGACTGTGTCCTTACTCAACTACAGGGGAGCTCATGAAATAAGCAAGAGAAGACAAAGGGCCAAGCCTCCCTCTGCTCTGAGGAGGCCTCTCCCTGCCCTGCCTAGAGGACGACCCTCCACCCTCTGCGTAGCCATCACAGTGAAAGGCTATGTGAGGGGTGACAATACAACCACAAACCGCCCATGCTCCCCGAGCTTGAGGGCAGCCTGCGGCACAGTAAGACAGTGCTGTGGGTAGGGTCACAGGAAAGGTGCCAATGGGGCCCTGGAAGAACCGCCCCCGGAGATAAGCTCTGCGGGTGAACCTGTATTCCCTGTGTGTTCCCAGTGCCTGGAATAATTCTGGCTCATCATATTCCACTGATTTTAGGGAACACATCTCTCACGTTTTAAGTGACTCTGAAACCAGAATGTGTCTTACAAATCACAGAATGCCATAGTTTAACTGTATTTTTCTCTCTTAGTGATAAAGTAATGGTACCCCTAAGAATCACTGGCATTTAAAATTTGATGAAACACATAGTAGACACTGGATAAATATTTGTTGAATCAAAGAATGAACAATGAATGGAGAGCCACCTAACTAACCATCAATAGGGAATTAGTTAAATATACGGTGGCACATACACGGAATACTGTGAAGTCATTAAAAAATGAAGTTGAGGGGCCAGATCAGTGGCATAGTGGTTAAGCTCGCACATTCTGCTTCAGTGGCCCAGGGTTCGCGAGTTTGGATCCCGGGTGCAGACCTACACACTGCTCATCAAGCCATGAAGTGGCAGCATCCCACATACGAAATGGAGAAAGACTGGCATAGATGTTAGCTCAGCGACAATCTTCATCATCAAAGAAAAAAAATGAAGTTGATTCATAAAAATGTATAAATTTAAATACATTTATAAATAAAACAAAATTTATAAATATATATATAGATAAAAATCTAAAAGTTTACTTATAAATAGATCCACACACATACGTACTTAAGATATCTAAGATGTACTGTTAGGTAAAAAAAAAAAAAGCAAGTTTCAAGCATTTAAAAAATATGGCCCCCTTTTTCTAAAAACAAATTATAAATGTTATACACACATACATCTGTCCTACGGGATAACAGAAGCATAGAAAACATCTGGAGAACTACACACCAAAGTGTCAGCAGCATTCATCTCTTGGGGGGTGGGATTATGCTATAGATTCCAGCAACATGATCATTTTTATAAGAAGCTGTATTACTTTATGGGCAGAAAACCCAGTATTGTTTCAAGCAAGGGGCTGGAGGTGTAGGTGGGCTGGTCCTGTGGATGGTAGGCCAGCACGAGCTCCTTCTCCCAGGCCCTGGAGCACAGGGATCATCACGGGCAGTGGAGGGTCTCAGGGCCTTTAGGACACACTGCTCACTGACTGAGCACAGGGCAAGTCCTCTATCCAGGCCCAACTAGGTGTCATGTGTCAGGGACTGAAGGGGGCCCGAGGTGAGTGCTGGGGACACCTCTACCCCCTCAGAGGTGGCCAGCATGAAGAGCGGGGGTGTCAGAACTCACCATGATGAAGAAGTACCAGGGCTGGGGCACGCCAAACTGCCCTGGGAGCACAGCCTCCACGTACCAGGTCACCAGGCCGTAGAGGATGGAGTCCAGCAGCAGCATGCCCAGCACTTGCCCAAAGGAGAAGTCATCATCCACATTGACGGGACTCAGGAGGTCTCGCCATTGGACGCCTGTGCCTGGAAGACACACCAGGAAATGGGCTGAGATGGACCTACAGCCCCTGATGGCATGCGTGTACATGTCACTGCAAGGCCAGCATGACTCCTCCCCTACTGCTTTTGCAGCAAACCTGATCACTTTCTTTAAGGCTTTAAGACAATAGCAAGTTACAAAATTGATGTTGGAGAACCAGCAACAGCTCATTAACAGACTAGACGGGCTCACTTTTGATTTATAACACATATACACATCCATACACACATATACATATACACGTACCAACATATACACATACACATCTACATATACATGATTCGGGGCAGGACCAACACTGGAACACTATGCATTTCATATAAGTCTTTTTAAAACACAGAAACACAGGGGCTGGCCCCATGGCTGAGTGGTTAAGTTCGCGCGCTCCACTTTGGTGGCCCAGGGATTCACTGGTTCGGATCCCAGGCGTAGACATGGCACTGCTCATCAAGCCATGCTGAAGCGGCATCCCACATAGCAGAGCCAGAAGGATCTACAGCTGGAATATACAACTATGTACTGGGGGGCTTTGGGAAGATGAAAAAAACCAGAAAGAATATTGGCAACAAATGTTAGCTCAGGCGCCAATCTTAAAAAAATAACAAACACAGAAACACTTCAGACACGTCTAACGTTCTATTTAGTGGTACTCGTAGTGCTCCGTCTTCTCTCTGGTTTGTAACATCACATCTAAATGATGCCTGGGGATTCCGTGTGGCCGGAGCACCCTCTGTTGGCTCGAGGGCCCCCATGGAAATGGCTGCTCTCTGGCCTCGGTCAGTGTTCTCTTTCAAACAACTAGAAATTTGTCTGTTTTAAGAACATTTGGTATAGAACTTTGCAAAACAAAGGTGCCATATAGTTAGATTCCTCTTTGTAAGTGGCTTTTTAAAAAGTATTTGAATCCTGGAAGGGACTGGGCATTTAAAAGGTCTACATTTTATCACACACTACCAAACACAGCAATACATGCAGTTAAAAGCCAAAGTGTTAGAAGACATTGCCAATTGAAGAAAAAATTCTAACTAAAGATAAAGCCACACTGAAGGTTCCTGTGGCCACCCACCTACCTTCTTCCATACCCCATCACTAGGAAGCTCCATCAGCTAGGAATTGCATGGCTGGAACAAATGACAGCACTCAGCCTGAAAAAAGGTCCATCTGAATGGGGCAGGGCCAAGATGCTCTTAAAATGCACACAGGTGAGGCATTCAGAAGGGAGATTATATGTCACCTCTTGCTACTAGGGCCAGAACAACCCGCAGAAGCTCCAGGGAGATGGATGCCAGCACATCAGCCACGCAGAAACTCATCCTCACCCCTTATGCCTCCTCTTAGACCCAAAGCAAGTGAGAGAGAGGCAGGGCTGGGCCTGAGTCCATTCCCCTCTCCAAGGCCCTTCCTGGAGAAGGGTTTGCGTGATCAGGAAATGAATGAGGGCTTCTCCTAGGAGGTGAGCTCTCCCTCTCCAGAGATTTCCCAGGGGGTGAGGGGTTAGGTGCCCTCTCATCCCTTTAGAGGAGCAGGCTTGACTCATCCATTGAAATCTGAGTGGCTACTGCGGAGTTTGCAAAGTGGGGGTCCACAGGCAAAAGCCAGCCCAAAGCAGTGTGTATTCGACCCTCATCATATTTTAAAAATCAGGAAAGTTCAGAAAAATCAAGAAAATAATGATCTGATCTGTCACTTGTTTCTCTCTCAGGCCTCCCTGCCCTGGTTGCCAATTACTGAAGGAGGTACTGGGGAGCAGGAAGAGGGGGAGATGCTAATTCTACCACTTTACCAAGAGCTAGGAGTGAATCAAAACCTGCAGACTTTGAGGCCTCTGGTGTCATAATTCAGAATGCCTCAAGAGGCAGGAAGAGACTCAGAGGTCATCAAGCTGAATCCCACCATGGGCAGATGTGGATCCTCACGTCTAGGGTTTTCTTGCAGTAACAGCTGGCATCCAGGCAGGGCCTCAAGTGGAACCCAAAGCTGGGATTAACTCTGGCCAAGTGGTGGCCGATGTCACACTGGACTGGCCTTTAACCCTCTGTCTCCCGAACTGTGCTGTCTGTGACCCACCTCCCCTATGGCTCCTGTCATGCCTCCTGGTCTGCACGATCACCGAGGACCTGTCTTCCAAAAGTGCAGCTCCTTTAGCTGTCCTGATGTGCCTGTTTGTTACCAAAGCTGGAGTCTGAATGTGGGAGGCATCTCTGTTTAGACTCTCTCAGTGTAACTGAAACAGTAAGGGCAGCTTGTGAAAAGGAAAATACTCACCTTTTGCTTCAAATTTTCCTATGAGCTGGGCTCCCATTGCCATGGCAACATTGGACAGGAGACAGGAGAAGAGCTTCTGGCTAAGAGTCATCCAGTTGTATCGAGGAGCAACAAAGAAATACGGGATGTAGGTGAAGAAGTAGAGGAAGCCCCCTATGGCTGCTGCCATGTTGGCTACAGGTGGAGAGAGGAAGACAAGTATGCTAAGAACATGTAAGAATATTTGCAAGAACATGTTCACAAGGGAGCCTGTGCTCCATCCAAACAAAGGCATCAGCCATCAACACAGGGACATAAGCCCCAGTACTGGGGGACTCTAGGCTCAGCCCATTGCCTCTTCCTTGTTATGGGGGCACATGCCCTAGGGAATGTGGCCCTGCCCGGGGCTGCACATGTCCTCCATGTCCTGGGGAACCCAGTGTTTTCTCCAGCCCTCTCCTGCAGACTTCAGCCCCTGTTGCCTTGATATTGTGTACCTGACATACCCCCTTCCCCCAGCCCTCCTTCTTCCCTGGTCTGCCCCATCTCATTCACTCGTTCACTTGCTGAGCATCTACTCTGTACCAAGCTGTTCCAGGCCCCAGGGAGACTGCCACAAACAAAACAGACAAACCCCCTCCCCTCCTGGAGCTTATAATCCCGTGGGGACACAGACAGGAAACAACAAGTAAGAGAATGTGCTGGATGGGGCAGCCCCATGCACAGCAATGAGGGGGACAAGAGTGGGAAAAGATGTCCCCTGGGCTGGGGGATGTGATTGTAACCAGGTGGCCAAGGAAGGCTTTGATGAGAAGGTGACACGTGGGAAAGACCTCAAAGAGGTGAGGACTGGGTTGTGGAGGTGTGGGGAGAACTGTGGGGTTTTAGTCCATGCTGAACCCTCAAATGCTTTGGTCTCAAGACCCCTCTATGCCCTTAAAATTTTTCTTTTTGAGGACGATTAGCCCTGAGCTAACATCTGCCAATCCTCCTCTTTTTTCCGAGGAAGACTGGCCCTGAGCTAACATCCATGCCCATCTTCCTCCACTTTATATGTGGGACGCCTGCCACAGCATGGCTTGCCAAGCGGTGCCATGTCTGCACCCGGGATCTGAACTGGTAAACCACGGGCTGCCGAAGTGGAACGTGCGCACTTAACCGCTGCGCCACGGGGCTGGCCCCTGCCCTTAAAAATTTTTAAGGATGTTAAAGAACTTTTGTTGATGTGAGTTATTTATTCACATATATGTGTGCATATATTCTTAGTATTAGAAATACTAAAAAATTTAAACCCATCACAAGTTAACATAAATATTTTTATGGAAAACAACTATATTTCCCACAATTTAGTGAGAAGAGTGGCACTGTGTAACATCTCATTAAACAGATTACAGCTGGATTCTCATATCTGCTTCTGCATTCACTCTGTTGTATCACAGTCAGCCCTCTGTATATGTGAGTTCCGCATCCTCAGATTCAACCAACCATGTGCTGAAAGGCCTATGATGGTTGTGTCTGTACCGAACACATACAGACTTTTTTGTCTTGTCATTATTCCCTAAACCTAAATACCAATACAGTATAACAACTATTTATGTAGCATTTACATTGTATCAGGTACTATAAATAATCTAAAGATGATTTAAAGTATATAGGAGGATGTGTGTAGGTTCTATGCAAATACTATGCCATTTTATATGAGAGACTTCAGGGGCCGGCAGTTGGCACAGTGGTTAAGTGCGCACGTTCCACTTTGGCGGCCCAGGGGTTCACCAGTTCAGATCCTGGGTGTGGACATGCCACGCTTGGCAAGCCATGCTGTGGTAGGCATCCCACGTACAAAAGTAGAGGAAGATGGGCATGGATGTTAGCTCAGGGCCAGTCTTCCTCAGCAAAAAGAGGAGGATTGGCAGTAGACGTTAGCTCAGGGCTAATCTTCCTCAAAAAAAAAAAGAAAGACTTGAGTATCCTTGGGGGCTCCCAGAACCAACACACTGTGGATATCAAGGGATGACTGTACCTTGTTTTGGGTGAAGTACATGAAGAAAATCCAGCTTCACAAAGATGAGTAGTTGGAAAAGGGAGAGGTATTTGAATAGCCTTTTCAGATCTTTGTGGATATTCTTTTTTGATACTACACCACTCAACTACCACTCACTAAGTGGTAGTTTCTTAAAGATTAGTTTAGGTGCCATGTGGAATAAAAGTAACTAAGGACCTTTTCATACTCTGTTACATGAAAATCCATTGGTCTATCTTGCACTGTGAATGGGTTATTACTCTCGCGTGATTTTGTAGCATGATGCATTGGTCTATCTTGCACTGTGAATGGGTTATTACTCTCGCGTGATTTTGTAGCATGATGCATTGGTCTATCTTGCACTGTGAATGGGTTATTACTCTCGCGTGATTTTGTAACATGCTGCATTGGTCTATCTTGCACTGTGAATGGGTTATTACTCTCGCGTGATTTTGTAGCATGATGCATTGGTCTATCTTGCACTGTGAATGGGTTATTACTCTCGCGTGATTTTGTAACATGCTGCGTTGGTCTATCTTGCACTGTGAATGGGTTATTACTCTCGCGTGATTTTGTAGCATGATGCATTGGTCTATCTTGCACTGTGAATGGGTTATTACTCTCGCGTGATTTTGTAGCATGCTGCATTGGTCTATCTTGCACTGTGAATGGGTTATTACTCTCGCGTGATTTTGTAGCATGATGCATTGGTCTATCTTGCACTGTGAATGGGTTATTACTCTCGCGTGATTTTGTAACATGATGCATTGGTCTATCTTGCACTGTGAATGGGCTATTACTCTCGCGTGATTTTGTAACATGATGCATTGGTCTATCTTGCACTGTGAATGGGTTATTACTCTCGCGTGATTTTGTAGCATGCTGCGTTGGTCATTTGGAAAACACTGCTTGTTGAGCAATGCAGATCTTCCAAATGCTGACACATTTCATTAAACATTAAAAAACTCACATTGGGGATATTATCACCAATCTCATAAAAAACTGCTGGGAAGCTTACAGTAGTAGATTCAAGTTCACAAAATTCTATTTTTTGCTTGAAAGCTCGAATTTTGTAATTAACATAAGATACTGTCAGTTGTTTTCCTTAAAAGACAGCCCATCTGTGAGAAAATGTCTGGCAAATACTCAAGTATGAAAGACTATAATCCGATAATTGTTCTTTTGAGCAAAAATGGTGTTCCATGAACAAAGCAGCTAGTTTAGCTGACAACTCAAACAACTGCTCGCATACGTGCTTTCCCTGGAGATAATCACACTACGATGAAACTACTTCAGCATGCAACTCTATGTGGACATCCCCTTTCATCACACAGAATATTAAAAAACTATACTTAAGAGTTGAAGTTTAATAAAATCAATTTTTACTGCTCCATCAAGGACATTCTTGAGGGAGACTTGCATTTTTTTGCTTGTTTCCTGGAGCGTGTGGTGGTGAAGAACATGACATCTGGTACAGTTTGAGGCCTGTCTGGCTTTGTGCCCACGGCTGGCTGATGCTTTTGTACTGTGAGGGTATGTGTCAACATGGTAGAAAAGGCAAATGACATCTTGGTCTTATTACAAACATAGTTTTGATTTTGTGAACCCCCTTAAGGGCCTTAGGGACCCCCAAGAGTCCATGGACTGCACTTTGAGACCTAGGCAGAGGCAAGAGCCATGAGAAGGGAGTGTGCAGGGACTGGAGCAAGTGGGTGGAGAGCAGCAGCAGGCGAGGCCTGGGCTGGGCAGTGGCTTCAGCTTTTCCTCTGAGACCCACAGTCACAGGAGGATTTGAGCAGAAGAGTGACAGGCTCTGGCTTACATTTCCAGAGGATCATACTACTGGTTACATTGAGAACTGAAGGGTGGCAAGGGCAGAAGTAGGGAGACCAGTGATGAGACCATCACCATAAACCAGGCCAATGATGATGGCGGCTTTGGCCAGGGTCAGGCCGTGGAGGAGGTGAGAAGCGGTTGCAGTTCAGGTGTATCTTGACATTATTGCCAACAGGACTTGTGAACCAGACATGGAGCCGGATGAGAGAGGAAGAGAGGAGTCGAGGATGATTCCAAGGTTTTTAGTGTGAGCAACTGGAAGGATGGAGTGCCACTAACAGAGATGGAGGAATGAGGTTTTGAGGATAAGATCAGGAATTCAGGTTTGGACATGCTCTGATTGAGGTGCATATTGAGCATCTCAGGGAAATTGTTGAGTATGATTCTGAATTTTAGGAGAGAAGCCTAAGCTGGAGATCTAAATTTGGGAATTAACCACATGTTAAAGCTCTCCAAGGGAATGAGTGTAAGTAGAAAAGAGAAAGACCTCAAAATAAGAATGTCAAGGATTTTCAGGAGTAAATGAAGAAATGCTTCCATTAAAAAAAGAAGGACTTTGGGGCCGGCCTGCTGGCACAGCAGTTAAGTTTGCACGTTCTGTTTCAGCGGCCCAGAGTTTGCTGCTGTGGATCCCAGGTGAAGACCTACACACTGCTTGTCAAGCCATGCTGTGGCAGGCGTCCCACATACAAAGTAGAGGAAGATGGGCATGGATGTTAGCTCAGGGCCAGTCTTGCTCAGCAAAAAAGAGGAGGATTGGCAGCAGATGCTAGCTCAAGGCTAAACTTCCTCAAAAAAAAAAAGGATTTTTTCTCACAAAAATGGATAAAGAAACAAGAATAACTGGATACGTACAAGAAGCAACTAGGTAGTTGATAAAACATAAATACATTCATAGAAAAAAATCTCAATTGATGAGATACATTCTAGAACATACACAGTCAAAGAGAGAATTAGGGAATTGGAAGACAACTCCAAGGAATTCACAGAGAACTCAGCACTAAGAGATTTTTTAAAGTATGAAAAAGAAGTCAAGGGACATGAAGGAAAGACTGAGAGATACCACCTCACACCCAATAAGATGTTTACTATAAAAAAACCCAGAAAATAACAAGCATTGGTGAGGATGTGGAGAAATTGGAACCATTGTACACTGCTGGTGGGAATGTAAAAATGCTGGGGGCCGAGGCAGCATTTGATAGGCTGTTTGACAGGGTCCAGCCGATCAAGAAGAGCCGAGGGGTGCAGGGTGCCCCTCCGCAAGAAAATGAAAAGCTGGCCTTCCCCCAAGCTATGCTGAACTTTAAAAACTTGTTTTTCTTCCCTTTGTCTTATACCCCATTTTCCTACTCATGCTGTAATTTTCCAGATGGCCGCTTTAGAGAAAAGAGCATGCTCCCCTCGCGGGGTTGGTACTGAGAAAAATACGTGACCACCTGCATAGCCTTCAGAATATCGCAAGGGGCAAGTTCCCCCTGATGCACATAGATAGTGGGAGAACTTTTCTCCCTAATGAGGGGTTCGTACTGAAGAGAGTATTTAGATCAAAGCAGCTGCCTCCTTCTGGTTGATGTTTTGCTCTTCCCCCAGTTTCCCTGGTGGGAGTGGATGTACCTCTTCCTCTGTGGTTGATTAGAGTGTTCCTCCATGTGTTAGTTGTTGAAAAGCGTATTGTTCCCCTGCATGCGTTCGGCGAACATTGTAGAAGTCTTTTCTTAATTGCTGAAGTTGCTTTTGTGCAGGAAAAGGTAGTTAACCTCTGCCCCCCTAAAAGTTAACTCTGTTCCCTGTAAGATTATACTTATCAATAATTGCTTTTTGGTTTACTCTGCAAGAACATCTGTATTGCTATATTTATCCCCTGCTAAAAAAGATATAAAAACGCTGTAAAAACCAGTAAAGACAGACTTGCTTTGTACTTCTTTATCTCTCTGAGAATATTTGTAGAGCTATTTCTGTACCAATCCTGAAAAATATAAAAACGACACTTGTGCACAGTAAAGACAGACTTGATTGCACCGACTCAAGTCTCACATCCCCTCCTTCACTGCGCTGACTCCGTCTCTCCCTCAGGAACCTGGACTCTGCTGGAGCTGGACTCTGGCATAAAAAGGCAAAGCCACTATGGAAAACAGTATGGCTATTCCTCAAAAAATTAAAAATAGAATTACCATATGATCCAGCAATTCAACTTCTGGGTATGTACCCAAAAGAAGTGAAAGCAGGGTCTCTAAAAGATATTTGTATAGCAGCATTATTCACAATAGCTAAAACATGGAAGCAACCCAAGTGTCCATCGATGGATGCATGGATAACCAAGATGTGGTATATACATACAATGGAATATTATTATTCAGCCCTAAAAAGGAAGGAAATTCTGACATATGCTACAACATGGATGAACCCTGAAGACATTATGCAAATTGAAATAAGCCAGTCACAAAAAGATAAATACTGTATACTGTATGATTCCACTTACCTGAGGTACCTAGAGGAGTCAAATTTATAGAGGCTATATAGAAACTATAACGGTAGTTTCCAGGGGGCTAGAGGGAGGGGTGAATTGGGAATTGTTGTTTAATGGAGACAGAATTTCAGTGGGAGGATGAAAATAGTTCTGGAGATGGATGGTGGCGATGGCTGCACAATATAAATGTGCTTGATACTACTGAACTGTAAACTTAAAATGGTTAAGGTGGTAAATTTTATGTTACGTGTATTTTATTGCAATAAAAAAAGAAAGAAGTTAGACATGAAGAACATACTGAAGGCTCCAACAAAGATCTAATTGAAGAGAACGATGGCAATAATGTACAGCAGAATCTGATATCTAACTGAAATTTTGTAGAACTGAAAAAGGACGTGATTCCTCATATCAAAACATTCATACGTAAAGAAAAATCACACCTAGACTGTCAGGAGACTTCTCCCCAACAATAATGGATATCCAATGGTAGTAAGACATTATCAAACTGCCAAGGGAAATAGCCATCCATGGAGAATTTTATATGCAACCAAAATATTACTCGGGAGTGAGGGCAAAATAAAGATATCTACAGACATAAAGTAAAAAAGAATTAATCACTCATTGAGCTTTCTTAACAGAACTATTCAGGCACGTACTTCAACACCCAGAAAATGGAATCCAAAGGAAAGCACAGAGTACAACCCCCTCCCCCTCAAAGTCTCTGGGTTATTTCTACTCATCCCAAACAAAACCACCCAGTTTTCTGAGATTTGGATCACCCCATTGTCCTCTGTTCCCGGGGGGGCAGGATGACTCACCTTTGCTAAAGAAAGTGCTGACCATGAAGCTGAAGGAGATGGAGGAGATGGCAAAGCACACCAGGAAGACCAGCACCAGTGAGGGGTCACTGTGTGTGAGCACTGCCACATTCTTCTTCACCTGCACAGCGTCCCATCCCATCAGTCAGCATGGACAGGTGTGGCAGGGAAGGTGGAGACAAAACCAGGAAGAGTCTTAAACATTCCTGGCCACAAATGAAAGTGGTAAGGATGGGAGATGGGGCTACACTGAGTGAGTGAGAAGGCCACTGTCCTCTCTACTGAAGGGCAGACTTCCCCTGAAATCCGTACAGATGGAGTCTTGGGAGCGCCCTGGTGGTGTTACAGCTGCCTCTGGCTCTCCTGTTGAACGCCATGCTCTTCACATCAGACCCTCTCTCGAAGCCACACTCACCTTGACGCAGAAAAGCAAGGTCATGAAGGAGACGGCAATGAGGAGGAAGAGGAAGAAAAGGAGGAACCAAGCGCTCCAGTGCAGCCAGCTGCTGAGCCCCATCATGCGCATATACTCCTGGGGGAGAGAGTGACACATGCTCTGACACTCCCGCTGCGGTTGAGCGCCCACTGCCTGCCACACCAGGCGCCTTCCTCCCACTGACTTTCCTTAAAGCCTTTGAGTGTGTGGGTGTCTGTGCAGATGCATGGTGTTGTACATCTGCAGGACACCTTCCCTGCTCCCCCGCCAGCATAGCCCACCTCTCCCCATCACCCTAGTGTGCTCCCTTGACCTCTACTCAGCAGCTGCCTTGCTCTCCCTCACTTAGAGCTAAGACTTCGTCTGTCTCCTCCACTGGGCCCACCAGGGAGGGAGCTGAGGTCCAGCCATGACTGCCTCTGTGATTCAGTCAGGGCCTGACGTGGGCTCAATCTGTGCTGATGAAGCTAATGAACTCTTCATTCTATGGAGCAATCCCAAACTCTTGGTCTGTGCTTGGTCTTCTCCAGGTACCCAAGTGTGCCCAAGAAGCCATGTGGTGTGGCTACTGGCACTGGGGTTCTGAGTCAGGAGAGCAGAGCCTGGCCCCTCCACTGTCTAGTAGAGAGACTCTACGGGTTACCAACCACACTAATGTCCTTGCTGTGAAATGTGGCCCCAGAGCTGTTTCAGGACCAACAGATGCTGTGGGAACGCTCTAGAAGCCAGAGGCTCTGCCTCACCTCCTGCTATTCTGAAATGACGGGTCTAGACTTTTGCTGTGAGGGGCACCCCCTGAAGGAAGGACGGGAGTTTAGTGATGCCAAGGACAGGCCTTCCTCGCCAGTGTTGGGGGGACACGGGACGGGACACCTAAAGCTGTGCCTTCCAATACAGGTCATATGTGGCTATTTAAACCGAAATTAATTAAAACTAAAAATTCAGCTCCTCAGTCACGCTAACAACAAGTGCCCAGTGGTGACCCGAGTGGACAGCAGACACAGGATATGTTTATCATGGCAGAATGTTCCATTGGACAGTGCTGGTCTAGGGGAGGGGACCAGGGTTGATTAAGTGTCTTCTACATGCCAGGCGCCAAACTGGGCTGATCTTCCAGCTGCTTATATACAATTTCAAACCTCCAGAAAAATGGGAAGATTGGTACAATGGTCACCCATACACTCACCACTTAGATTCAGTAATCACTTACCATTTTGCCACATCAGTTTGATCAACCTATCTGTAGGCATGTGTGTGCACAAATACTGTTTTTCTGAACCACTTCATTGTCCACTCCAATATCGCACCATTTGATCAAAGTCATTTAAGAGGCTGCAGCAGACAGCAGCCACCTCTCATCAGTCCCCCAGCCCCTTGTTTGCAGTAGTTTAAAAGCTCCAGAATCACAGATATGGTGCCACTGAAGACACTTTGTCATGTCACTGGCACTGCAGACACTGCCAAAGGAGGAATTTCACACAAATTTGGGATACTTTTGCTAGTGTCATTGGTATGAGTTTACAGGTGACACTATTTGTTCAGGTGTACTCAATAAGTCAATGATCTTCCCTTAGAGTGACACTTGATATTTTTAAATTCCACACTACCTTGTGCCCAACAGGCTAGAACTACAGTTGTCCTTGATCTATGTGCAAAGTTAGTTAGCTTTCTGCTCAGCCACGTATTTAAACACTTTGTGTTGACCTACTCTCTAGAGTGGTTCTGTTCAATAGAAACAGAATGCAAGCCACATATATAATTTAGGGTTTTATAGTAGCAACATCAAAAAAGTTAAAAGAAACAAGTGAAATTAATTTCAACAATGCATTTTACTTAACCCAATATATCCCAAATGCTGTCTTTTCAATGTTCAGTCCTTAGTGTACAGCACACAAAGTATGGTGCTTTATCAGGGCTTTTAAAATCTGGATATACCAGGCTTGACTTCACAGAAGCCTGAGATGGGCTGGAGCCAGGGTGGGAGTCTGCCCCATGCCCAGCGGCTCTTGTGGCCCCAACATCCAGGAGCTGCCCCTGCCTGACAACAGGACATGAGACCCAACCACTCCACAGCAGCCCTGTGCCTAGAACCAACTTGCCAAAATGTTTTAAAGCCAAAGGTAAAGAGGTCACCTTCAGTTTCTTCTCTTTTTCCTGCACGACAGCCCGGATAATGGTGAGTGAGGTGTAAGTGAAACTCAGCATGAGCAGCAGGGGGAGCTGGTACTGGATGGCGACGAGAAAGGGGTCCGAAATGAAAGGCGGGTAAGGGAACCTCTTTGCGATCACGGTGAGCTTCTCAAACAGCTGGCGCGTGGAGGCGTTCGCGTGGTACTGCATGATGGCTCTGTCCACGGCGTGCTGCACGGCCAGGAAGCCTTCTCGGATGTACCCTGAGTGCGGGACCAGAAGACATTGCAGCACATGGGGTCAACGTGTGTCGGAAAAGCAACATCACGAGTGCTGCTTGCTCAGAGAGCTGCATGCCCTGAGCTGTACCAGGGTCTCCTGGTAATCAAGACCATGGTGCAACATCATCTAATGCCCCTAAGGTTTCCTTCAGTCTTCTAGTTTGTAGGGGTTGCCCTCATTCCTTGGCTCACAGTCCCTCCCTCCACCTTCAAAGCCGGCTGAGCAGCATCTCTCTGACCCTGCTTCTGTTGTCACGTCTTTCTCTGACCTATTCCGCCTCCCTTGTCTACTTTTAAGGACCCTTGTGATTACGCTGGGCCCACTGGGATAATCAATAATAATTTTGCTATCTTGAGGCCAGCTGATTAGAACTTTAATTCCAACCACCCTTGAGTCACCATCTCACAGGGAGGCAGGCACCACAGCCCAAAGCCCCCTACTGTAAGACCTTCACGTGCTTTGTGGTTCTCCCTGCGGGCCGTTTTTGACTCCCCAAGTGGTCTGTAACAAAATTCTTAAAGTGGAAAGGGCCTGGGAGGGATGATAAACTGGGGATATGGTATTTCAGTCCAGAACTACGCTTGGGAGAGACCAAGCCTAAAGAAGGAGCAGGCACAGCCTCAGGAGAGAAAAAGGCAGCCTGAGTGCCTGAGGCCTGAGCCCAGAAGACAGAGTAGGACTTGGAGTGCAGGTCTGGATGGTGTGGGCACCCTCATTCATAAAATACAGTGACGTTTAGAACATCTAATGTCCTCTAACATGGAACTGTCAGATGCCTGGGTTCCAGCCTCTAGAAAAGAGAAAATCAATATGCCAACCACACCCCAACACAGGGTTACCATGTCTGTGTGTTTCTACTGTGTCCCTTTGGTTTAAGTCTCTTTATGGTTTGTGATAGTAGGTGCTCAATTAACGTTACCTACTGTTCTGCTGGGTGGAGCTTTAGTTCTCCTGTTCAGAATAAACCTGCAGAGTAGCTAATGATATCCCCATCAGACAGGTGGGGCCACTGAGGCCAGGGAGTTGAGCCACACAACTGGTGAGGGGGCACAGCTAAGATGGGACCCTGGTCTCTTTGGCTTCAACGTCAGTGTCTTTTCATAACATTGCACTGCCTCCTCTATGAAATATCCTGCCTGCTTGCTCTCCCACTGCTCTCTCACGAGGCTTTGCCAAGTTACGGCAGGGTCCTCATCCTCACAACTTCTGTGGCTGTCAATACTCTGAGGAATGAAGCCATCACTCTATAATCAATCATTTCCCATTGCTGAAATTTTTATGACCATAAATAAAGCAATGGTGAACATCTTTGTGCATGTGGCTTTTCTCCATCTTTCAGACTATCCCAGGGGCTAAGTTCTTATCAGGGGAAGCAGTGGGTGTTAAGGTATGGACATTAGGGGTGGCCTGGGGAGAACACCAGGCTACATTACCCAGTGCCTGCTGGGGGCCACACTCACATCCTTGCCGCACCTCTTGGGCCTTCGTGTTTTTCTAACTGACTAGACTGACCAGCCCTTTAAAGAACGAGGATCGTCACCCTTTGTCATTCGCCAAAATGGTTCCCCAGTCTCCTGCCTGCTTTTAAAATCAGTGTTATGTGGGGCTGGCCCCGTGGCCGAGTGGTTAAGTTCGCGCGCTCCGCTGCAGGCGGCCCAGTGTTTCGTCGGTTCGAATCCTGGGCGCGGACATGGCACTGCTCGTCAGACCACGCTGAGGCAGCGTCCCACATGCCACAACTAGAGGAACCCACAACGAAGAATACACAACTATGTACCGGGGGGCTTTGGGGAGAAAAAGGAAAAAATAAAATCTTTAAAAAAAAAAAAAAAAAAATCAGTGTTATGTTTTTTTCTTTTTTGGTAAATTTCCAGTTTGTACATAGTGAAATCTGTTGGTCCTTTCCTTTGAGAAAAGGTCTTTTTCTTTTGTCTGTTCCTTCCAAGCTTAGGAAATTGTCCCCACAAACAGAAGGGACAGCCCAGCACCCGGGTCACAGTAGCCAATCTCTCTCGCTGCTGACCACAGGTGGCAGGCATGACAGCTGATGCGGCTTCTCCTGTCCCCGGTTGGTGGCCTGTCCAGGGCTTCATTCTGGGGCCTCGCACACCTCACCTCACCTTGCTCACCTTAGTCTCTCTTCTGGATTTAAAACCTTGCCCTGGAACACAGGCTAGTGACAGGCCCTGGCACTAGCGATACATTCCACTGCCTGCCTGGCGTTCTGTTTAGGGACATTCCTGTGTCTTTCCATCTAAACCTCACACAAGCTCTGCCTCCTGCAGGCCCGTGGAATCCTGTGTTCTTCACAACACCCTGGATACCACCAGAACCCACAGTTGGGTCTTGGCCTGAGGACAAAGTCTACTCTTGGGTCCCAGTTACTTTTTGGCCATTCTGAGCTCGGTTCCAAGATGCAACCACAGCTCAAAGGAGACAAACATGCCAACTGCCTGCCAAAGTCACACGGGACAGACCAACATGCACTGCAAGGGCACAGCTGGCCAAGACCCAACTTCCACAAACGTCCATTGACTCGACTAAACCATGACAGTTACACCAGGACCATGGAGCTTACAAAGCCTATGAAACTGTACCCAGAGACAGCCAGAGAGAGAAGCGAAATGTAAGACCAAGCTCAAAAGACTCAGTGCAACCTGAAGCTTCCAAAAAACCAAAATACAAATGTTTCATTCAAGAGCACGTGTCTTCCAGGAAATAGGGAGAATGCCTCTGCCGTTTTCAAAGACTAGGCTTTCAGAAGCCAGTTTTACTGGATGTTTTTTTCCTTCTCCTACAAAGAAGAAGGTCAAATATTCCTGAAAAGCATTTCTGCAGAGAAATGCAAGACAGGTCCCCCCACGTGATTATCACCAGTCAGCACCTCAGGTGGTAACGCGGCCACTAAACGTGCTTCTCACCAGGTTCTCCGCCATCAGGGGATGCAGGTTCCCGTGGTCCTGGGTTTGGGAAAAGTGGAAAAAGGGAAGAGGTGTGCCATCCCTCTGTCTCTTTCAGAAAAGACGAGCCTGTTTGGGTCCACATGTAATTTCTTCGTGTGTAACTGAAACGTAAGTGGTATTTCACCTATGGAAACAAAGAGAATCAACTGCTCTGAGGGATCCTGACAGAGAAAGCAAATGAGAGTTCAGGGGACTCTCATTACTGAGAACCCATCACTCTCCCAGCCCCCACCAAGGTCTACAGGGCCTCAGAATGTCAGAGTAAGTGGGGCAGGTAGCCCCACAGGGCACCTCTGGGGTGTTGTTCGCCACCCTTCTCTTGCCAATGTGAACTCTGAGAACATGGCATTGGTGATAATTGGTGGAAGGTGACCAAAATAACACTGAGGGATTTGATAGTTTCCCAGTCTTAATGTCATCTGGCAGGCAAATAACTTTCTTTTTCTTTGTTTGTTTTAAATACCTAACAGAGATTTTAGTGCCACATCATATTCAAGTCCCAAATATCTGCTACTTTCCTAACCATCCTCTCTGACTCTATCCAAAGAGGCCTGGAGACTAGGAGTACCTTTCATATGAGAGGACATAAAGGGGCCTGCAGTGACAGTCTAGGGCCACTTTCTTCAGGCAGGTGAGGTTTCTAAACTGTCTGGCCTGATGGGCTAAAATGTCACCAAAGCTCCCTCCATGGGGACCCAGATGGCGATACTTGTCCCAAAGAAAAGTAGGGAATTCTCTCCCAGGCCAGCAGAGCACTTTCCCGGCTGAACTGGTTCAGAGGGGAGGACGTGCGGCTTTGTCAAGGAGCCAGGGTCCTCACCGCCAGCGGCAGGGGGTCCCTGCTGTGGTTGAAGGCGTGATCAAACACCACGGCAGCCAGCACGTTGGAGGAGTGGTTGTCGTACTTGATGTAGTCCTCAAAGTCCTTCTCCGAGCGAAAGCCGCGAGCTGTGGGAGAGCAGCGGAGCCGTGCGTTGCCCAATTGTCTGCTCCACTTGAAAAATCTGGACGTTTCAGGTCATTTTCAGATAAAAGACTGCAAACTGACAAGTTTCTCTAGGGCTCTGTAAACCTTTCCTAAGACTCGAGGAGGCTTTTGTTTTGGCAGAGAGACAGGCTGCTGTGAGGACGGGCAGAACCTGGCCATCCCAGCTGGCCCTGGGTTTCTGGTGAGAGCTGGAAGCAGAGCTGGCGGCAACGCCCAGTCTACAGCCCTCCTCCATGCAGGCGGCCCCCTACACTAAGTTCTGCGGTCAGGGTCAGCCTCTCTTTCTCACAACCATAATAGTGTGTTTTAAAAATTCAAGTAAACACTAAAGTATAGTTTATTAAACTGTTTCTCTATCACCCAGATACCATTCGACATAAAGGGTTTTACTGTAATCACTTAGTGAGGGACCGAGGACCTTTCCTGAAGTGTTTGCTGCACTGAATTAAACCAGTCACAGGAAGTATATGCCAAAATCAAGAGGGGGAAAAAGAGGGGTAATATTTTTTATCCTGAAAGCAAAGAGCTAGAAAAGGCAACTGGCACGTTTACTGGGAGTGTCCCTCAACAGGTTTCCTAACGACTTTTTTAGAGCTGTCCTCCCAAAACCACATTGCAGAAAAGGTTCCTGGCACTGTGCACTCAAAATGCACTTTGCCCTTGTAATTAAAGCGCTCTCCTTGGGAATATGGATGCCTATTTCCACACAATGAGGTGAGATTCCAGAGCCCCGTGCTGCTAAAGCTGTCACACATTTACTTCACGCGGCCCTCACAACCCTGGTCCTCGTTTTATAAGACATGACACGGAATCAAGGGACTTCCCCAGAGCAACATGGCCAGCCAGGAGATGCTGGGTCTGGATGCTGGTGTGGCTCCTCACCCGGGCTCCTCCCTGCCTCCTGGGCCTTGAACCCCACAGTGATATCGCCTCACCTCTCATGTTGATCACCAGTGTCCTTCTGGCCATCTCTGTGACAGTCTTCACAGCAACACTCTGGGATGGGATGTAGGCAAGTTCCCAGGTATCTCCTGGAGGAGGGAAGCTGAAGAACAGGGGCAGCTCCCGGATGGACTGGCCAGGGTATATGGTGGCGTTGGGCACATTCTCTGACTGGATCTTCAAGCGAAGCCAAATCAGGATCCCAGAAAACAGCAAGGGCAGGAAGAGTTCCAAGACTGTCACCAGCACCTTCCGCTTCTAAAAGAGAAATGGAAGGCACACGCTGACGGAGTGCGAGGCAGAGGCACGAGGCTCACAGAGCCCCCTCCCTCTGGGCTGTCCCCTCCTCCAGCCTCCTCTTCTGCCCTGAGCCCCTGCCTCCCACCGTGCCCACGATGGGCACCCCCTCCTTCCCACAGTGTCCCCGAGGGTCAGACCTACCTGCAAAGTGTAGTTCTTCCACAGCAGGAGCGCCAGCTGCCTGAGCACTGCCATCTTCTCGCTGGAAGGACGCTGGTTATGGACCAAAGACAAAAAGTTAGGGTGTGTGATGAAAACGTAAACTGTGAGTGTTTGGGGGAGGGCAGGGGAAAGCGTGGAAGATTATGTTCTGCTGAGCATTGTGCCCTCCTCTCTGTGTTTCTCCTCACCTTCTTTGTACCACCTTAACTCAAAACAGCACCTTAGAGAGAAAGACATCAGTTCTATTCTGTACAAAGAACATACACTCTTTTAGGAAACTGACTTTGTTCCTTCCTGAAATGGAAGATCAACAACAGGCTTTTATATGCAACATGACAGCTGGAGGGGTATTTATCATTTGATAAACAGTATTCAGATGTTCTCTGTAGCTCATATGAATGTGCTATTTCTTAGCAAAATATTCAGGCTGATGGAATTCCCCTCCTTGACTGTGTTTACTCTCAACCATCATGGAAGCACTGGAAGGAAATTCAGCTTAGTGTCCTGGCTGTGGGGTGATTTCTAAGACTTGGAGGGGACCGTAGGGGGCAGGTGGAGGAGAGACCTGTGTTGGAGGCCTACTGCCCCTCAGGGGCCCTCACTGGCCTTGCTTATCCGGGAGCAAGACAAGTGGGTGGGCAGGCAGACAGGTGGGTGAGATGATGGCATGTGCTCTCCTGCCTTGAACTCTAAGGACCAGCTTTACCTGCTTCAATTATGGGTATTGGTATGTGATGTGAGCCTCCACGTGAGAGGGGTCATTCTCCTCCAAAGAAAACTATCCCATGTCACGTACGAATGTTACATTTAAATCTGGCACATAGGGCTGGGAAAGTCTGCTGAGAGATTACCAAACATAAGTGACAGCAGAAACAAGAGCGGAGGTTTATGAAGGTCTCCCTTAATTTAGAAAATCCATTTCACTAGATTTCAAGTGTGAGAAGGAGAGACACTGAGTCCACAGTTCATTAGCTGCTAACCTGCTAGAAAAGGAGGTGGTCTGAATTAGCTCAGGAAGACCCCACGATGCCCAGAACATGGAAGCACCACGTTCCAGAAGCTGTGGGCATGAAGGCCGAGGCGAAGATCAGGTTGCTCCGACCTAAGGTGGGCAGCAAGGGTGGTGGAGGAGGGGAGGCCCCGGAGAGCTCCTGGTCACTGTCCACAGGCCAAGGATGCAGATGGAGCGAGAGGAGCCCTTCACAGCTCACAGTCCTTCAAAGGGAAGAGGCCACCGTGACTCACAGGAGAGGAGCTGAGTTCAACGGATCGACTCCATGTTCAGGCTGATACTGACTCAACACCATCCACTAGGCAGGTTAAGCCAGCACAGAAAACTCACACGAGCGGCTAGTAAGTCATTCATCAGTTAACACATGCTAACACTACTGTCCAAAGAGCCCACCTTGAGACCCAGCGCACGCAGAGGGAGAGCTTATTTGTTTTCTAAAACAGCCAGTTTTACTTTTGGCTTCAGTCAGTTGCAGATCATTTCCATTAAACTTCTTTTTGAAATTAAACTCTTACTTTTTAAAAAAAGATGTGTCTGTCCATATCTGTCTAATAACACTTACTCAAAATTTATGCCTTAAAGGGTAGTCAATAAATATTTGCAGGAAACACAACTGCAAGAGGTTATTTACAAGTTAATGTAAAATACGGCTTTTAATTAACCACCTGGTTAAAAAGTAAAGAAATTAAAGCTAAAATAATGAAGCTCTATTAAGCAGCAACTTAATAAATTATCCAAATTCTTTTTAAATTAACAAGGGGGAAAAACTGTTAAAATCAGTTGTAGACAGTTGATAAACGAGCAGAGATTTAATGATACCCACAAAGGCCTGCGGTTTATGGAAGCTTTCTGGAAGTGGTTTAGTCTAAGAGGGGAAGGCAGTGCCTCTAGCTGAGGCTGGTCACCCCCACTATAGGTGGACGGGTGCCTGGCCTGACCGAGATGACCAAGATGACTGCGATGAACGTTCGTCCTCTGCCAAGAGGGGAATGTAAAGGGTCACAGTTCAAAGAAGACTTCTGGCCACAGAAGTAGACAACTTCCCTTCCTGGAAAAGTCTGGCCAAGAAAGGACACATCTCATGCTTAATCCTGTCTCTCTAGGCCCAGGGTAGGGAGAGGGCAGAAAGACAGACCATCTGTCTACCTTCCCATGAGGCTGAGGCTGGAGGGCAGCATTTGGAGACTGACCTGAGTCCTGGGAGAAGCTCCTGGCTGCAGTCTCCCTCCGGGCTATGGGAGGACTGGCCAGGAGGAGGCGGCCCTGCCCAGAGGGCTCAGAGGTGGGGCCGGCAGGCCTCTCGAGTGCAGCAGGGCGGCCTTGGGGTTCTGGAGCACTGACGCCTCACAGGACATCAGGAGCAGCGTGGGGCTCGCTGGCATGACTCTCCGGTACCTTCAGGCAAATGGAGGACGCTTGAGCATAATTTGAAAATAATCATAAAACACCTCTCACCAAGTCAGAAAATCAAAAAGCAAAATAGATCTCAAGTCTGTTACTTAGAGCAGATCTGATAAGAAAGAAACGTGGATTTAGGAAAAGAGAGACTGCAGGGGTGGCTCTTTGTTCTCTCCTGGGACATTAAAACACAGGAAGCCTTCACATTATACACTTTTATATCTACAGAGCCTCCAAATCCAGCCCCGGCTTCTGGGATCATCACCTTATTATGGAAGAAGAAACCAGGAAGAAGTACCCGGCCCAGGATTACACAGCAAGAAAGCTGCAGAGCCAGGATTTGAACTCCCAAGTCCGTGTTTTTACAATGACACCACTACACCCTTGTGTATCCTAAAAGCGGTAAACATCTTTATAAAATTTGTATATATTGTTCCTAGAACATAACATTAGAAATCAAAAGGAAAAAACACCCCTGGAGACCTACCATCTTAACAGGTATTTTATTGATTTCTGTTCCCCCCTCCCTCCCCCCCCCCGGCAGCACCCAGCTTGCTGCTTTGGGCATGCCCAGCTTTATCTGAAGTCTCACCAAATGCTATACTTGCATCTGTTCTGTTTGAGCAAAAAGGAATTTAAAGGAGGAGATTCCCAGAATTACAAAATTTGGAAAGCTTTCTGGTTATGAAAGCAAATGTACACGAGGAAAGGAAGTTAAAGTTCCTTAAAACACTTGACATTGCAGCCCAGAGAGTCCCCAGAAGTGGAGATGGCCAAGATCCAGAACCAGCCCAAGCGCGATCTACTCTAACACAAACACTAGGGCTTGGGCCTCTTGCAAAGCTGCCACCGCCGCCCTACAAGGGTACATCTGAGAACGTTCCCCTGCAGAGTCTCACTTCACTCCTCCCACACCAGGAAAGGAAGGGAAAGCTTTTTTTCCTACTAAAACACTTGTTTGCTTACTGTTAAAATATTAAACGTTACACAAATCATTGAGTATTTCAATGTTTGCTTTTTATGTGAGAAGCTGAATTGGTCCAGAGTGAGTGCATACTGTGGGCTACTGATTTCTGAGAACTCTCCTGATGGTACATAGGATTCCTCTAAAAATTGTTTTTCCTGCAACTTTTGTTAGTTTAAGAGCTATGGGTTGTGCCACTCCCGGGCAGCCGTGGTTGTCCAGGAGCCCACCGCTCAAGTGGCACTCTTCAGGGCATCGTGAGGCGTCCAGACACCTCCACTTGTTTATCTGTGGGCTTTTTCATTATGGGCTTGAATATGACCTCCAATTTTTATGTCCCCATGCAAAAGAAGTTTTTATTTCTGCACATGTGGAACAGAATGGTGTTAACACTTCTAGGGGGGTCACTGCCAAGCAGGCCTCAAGACCAGCAAGCAGAAGTGGACAGGGTCCTGGTGCCAGGCACACACCGTGTTACATCATGTATTCCTGTCATATCCCGAGCTCGGTGCATCTCCTTCCACGGAAGCCTCAGTCTGCACAGCCTGGAAGAAGGCATGGGTTGGAAGGAGGGGGGGGGGTCTCAATAAAGCCACAGGTGGACCTCCTGACGTGACACAGAGCAGACAACCACAGCTCTGCCTCTTTAGCACAAGGGTGAATAGAGAATGGCCTTGTTGGCAGCACTGGCCAGGACTTGGCACTTTTCCTGAGGACCGAGGTGGGTGAGGACCCGTGTCTGCTAGGAAGGCATTTCCTTATCGACATGGGGAATCCACAGGAGTCAGTGGTCTTAATGGTCTATGTGTGTAGACGCTAAAGAAGGCATGATAGGTACTTAAAGTCTGCAGTAGAATCTGTGGCCTTTTGGATACACAAGACAAAAAGCATTTATTCATCCAACAAACATTTGCCAAGTGCTTACTGTAGGATGGGCACTTGTCCCAGGTACCAAGGATTTAGAAATGAAAATCACAATGTTCTCAATCCAAGGAGGTTGCAGTCTGAAAATGCTTGCATGTACTGTAACTGCTATGACTGAAGCCAAATAAGGCATCACGAGATTCTGGAGAAGATCGGAAATCATTGCGTGTGTGTGTGTGTGTGCGTGTGTGTGTGTAAGACAGAGAGTTCTGGGAAGGCACCCGGGAGGAGGTGATGACATGGGAGACTGGTCTGGAGTTTCTTGTTAGTTGGAGTGGGGAGGGCATCACAAGATCATGGAGAAGTGAAAGAATGTGTGTGGGGAACAGCAAGTAGTTCTGAGTGGCTGGGGAGGGAGCAGCAGGGAATGAGCCAGAAAGGGAAGTTGCCCAAGGTCTTGGATGCTGAGCCAAGAAGGGAGCTGGGGCGGGGAAGGGGGCGTGTCCAAATGTGCAGTAATGCTGCTTGGGAGTGTTTGTTTTGCTTAATCTTTTACCTAGTACATGATCTTTCTTTTCGGGGGGGGGGGGGTGCACAGTAATATGTGAAAACATCTAATTCAATGGATTCTGCAGGTGAAGTGTCCAAATACCAATAAACACTGTAAAAAACAGGCTGGAAATAGCAGGCACATTTATAGAGTATGGTCCCCGCCACCAAACCCCACTACTGGTCTCCAAGTGGGGTGAGCAAGACAAGCTGCTAGAATAAAGGAATGGTGAGAAATTGTACCTATTTTTCTTTAAAAATGAGAAAAAATTGGCTTTACTAATACTGACTACATGGACAGAGCGTGGCATTCTTGTTGGCCTGTGGTCAGCAGTCATGGCCCCCTGACAGAGGAGGATGGGCTCCAGGACACGGGGGTGATGGCAGACCCTCACCCACTCATTTGCTTTAAGCCTCTCAGATGTGTTGGAGTTTACACGCTGCTAGATATCATGGTTGTGGCCATTAAAAAAACAAAGACTCAAATAGCCGAAGGTTTACAATACTTTGTAGTGATTTGGAAAGGGACTGTAAATACCTTTTGTGACACGGCAGTTCACTGGTTATCTAGTGACTTAGAACTTAAGGAGGAAATAGATATTTTCTTTCATGAAAAGTTCCAAATCTGGAGACTTTTTTTTCAATGACAAATGACTGCAGCGGTGTGTCAGCTAGCTTATTTCTTTTAAGCCAATGCACTCAAATCTCTCCTTCAAAGAAAAGGTGGCAAGGCGTGAGAGTTATGGCTTTTCAAAATAATCTGTGCCAAGAACCGAGCATTTATGAAAATGGGTGTTTAGAGAGGTTTCCACAGTTGTATGATTGTGTTGCCGAGGATGCTGCAAGAGCACTGTCTACGCCAACACTGACACCTGCACACCAAAAGCTCTGGGATCCAGAACTCCCACCTTGGCTGACAGCCCCAGAACATTTACCAGCCCAAATTCCTCAAGACGCCTGGCATGACTGGTGAGTGGGATTGAGAAACAAGTGCCCGGAGTCACAACAGAGGCCATGTGCCTTCATGAGGCGCACTGCACTTCCCTGCGAACGCCTCAAGAACTGGCAACCAAAAGAAACAGAACTCAGAACCAGACCGTCAAATGCTGGGCCTGTTTCACTAAGAATTTATAAATGGGATGTAGACTTGATCGCATGGCTTCCTTTTAGAAATAGCACACATCTGTATAATAGATTTTGTATCATTAATACACTGAGAAGATTTAATCATGTTCACTTTGCCTCACATCCCTTTAAAAGGTCTGTATTTGTGTATATTTCTATGTTCATAATACTCAGGACAGTAGTATATGGCTCTATATTTTATAAATAAGTAAATAAAATACACGGGGGTGCATGTTCAAATTCTTTCATACACAACAGTGCATAAGAAAAAAGCTTGTGGATGACTTATTTACACAAGTGGCCCCTGTGTGGACGAGGTGGGTTAAAATCCACAAGCCTCAGTCATTGTCTGAGAGCCCCATGAGGCCGAGTTCAAGGCTGTGGTCATCTGCATTGGGAGGCCCAGGTGGAGACGCAGTTTGCTGGTCTCACACTCAACACTACCACCCTCTCTGCCCAGCATCGGCTGGCCATCTCCTCAGGATCACATGGCTCTGAGTTCACACTGAAGCTCTAGGCAGGGGTTGGTGCGGTATATTTTAAAGTCAAAGCTGTGGTCCAAAGGTGGCTATCAGGAGAGAGTTCCACAAAATCTGAGCTGCTGGCTTTCTTAACCCCTGCTGCAGCCTCGGTCCCATTCCACATCCTGCTAGCTGCTCTGGCTCTCTAGGTGCAGGAAATGAGGTAATGAGGCAATGGAGAATCCCCGGGGAGAGGTAACCATGGCTCTTCTGTCAGAAGCAAGGCAGCAGCAAGCCTACTACTCAGCTCCTGCAAAGATGCCTGTCTGCCTGTTGACTCCAAATCTCTTCAAACACAGCAAACAACTCTGAGCCACTTGGGGGGACAGGCAGTGACACACCTTATACTTTCCCACACGTGCCTGGGCCTTCTGTGGTTTTGCCTTATTGGAATATCACCCACCAGACCTGTCTCTACTTTCTGAAATCCTACCTATCATTTCCCAGCCCAGTCCTACCCCACTGTGAAGCAGCCACTGACAATCCTGGTTCAGGATTTCTTGTCTTGGCTGCACAATGAAATCCTGTGGGGTGCTTTAAGATAGAAACTGATGTCAGAGGCCCACCTATGGAGAGGCTAGGTTCCCAGGTGATTCTAATGTGCAGCCAGGGTCGAGAGGTTCTGCTCTTTTGTTTTTTTTAAGGATTGGCACCTGGGCTAACGACTGTTGCCAATCTTTTTTTTTTTTTTTTTCCTGCTTTATCTCTCCAAACCCCCCCTGTACACAGTTGTATATCTTATCTTAGTTGCCGGTCCTTCTAGTTGTGGGATGTGGGACGCCACCTCAACGTGGCCTGACGAGAGGAGGCTACTGTCATCTCAGGAAGTAGGGCTGGAGAAGAAACTGTCAACTAGGGAGTCTTACCTGGGCCTTCCCAGTGGGGACTAAGTCAAAATAGGTTCCCACAAGACTGCTTGGCACATGCACTGTGGAAGACTAGTGTCTTTTTAACAACAACTTGAGCTACCCTCTCTTGTTCCAAAAGGCTGTCTCGTCAGAACGGTGGCAGATCGATCACCTTAGAGAAAGAACGGTGTCATCCTCTTTGTCAAATATAACAAGCAAGCATTCAATTTTTAAAAATTCTCTAAGAAGTTAAGAAAAGGGGAAGGCGATGCCCCGGGTGTCCCTTTTTACCTATTTTCTCTTTCTCTTACATTTCCCTTGATACAAACTTTCTTAAGGAGAGCAGCCTTAATCTTTTCAAGTTTACAAAAGGCAGCACAGAAACGTTCTAAATCTAATGATACAGTTGCTTGGGAGAAAATGAGTCTAACTCTCCCATTTGCACATTGCCTGGGTCTCCACACTGCTACATGGTCTCAGCCACTCATGTAACCAGTGTTTCTTGAGTGTGTGTCATGTGCCAGGTGCTAGCTATGTGCTGGGAATTCAAGTCCCTACAGGATCCAGTCCTGCCTCCAGGGAGCTTGAAGTTCAGGAGGAAAAGGGGCAAACAAACAGAAATAATCCTATGAGGAAACTGCTTTAATGAGTCAACGTCCAAGGAAGGGAGGAGGAGGCACGCATTCATGCAACAAATATACATCTGTCCTAAGTCCTCCTGCAGGAGACAGTCCCTGCCCTCAAGAAGCTTACAGTCTACTGCCAGAAAGAGCCAATGCCTAAACACGAATTCATACTAAACATAGACTGACCATGGACCCCACCGCCTAGACAAGGAGTTCCCTTCCTTCTGTCCCCCACTTTCCACCATTAACACTGGACCACTGGACCCCCATTCTCAGGCTCATGCGAATGAGGGATTGAGAGCAGGGCGGACCCCGGTATGGGGAAGCATTCCAATCCACCCCGGGAATCTCCGTAAGGAGAGATGAGCCAGCAGCATCCTTTGCGGCCCTGCCGGGGCTCCCCAGCCTGGGACGCTGCGTGGCTCTAGCAGGCAGGTGCTCAAAGTGTCTGCTGGATGAATGCCAGCGGGTCTTAATGTGGTAAATGTCTGTCCACCCTTCTGGGCTCCCCACAAAGGATTCCGCAGCGAAATCTAGCTCCGCGAAGGTTAAGTTTCTCCGAGGGGGGCCGGCTCTAGAGAGTCGCCTGCGGGGAGGGGACACGCCCAGAGGCTCGGGCTGGAGGGGAAGCCTGAGTCAGGGCGGCCTGCCCTGAGGGAGATGCACCTGCTGGGCCGGCGCGGGAGGGCGCGGCCAGGGCGGGGCGGGGGCGCTGCAGGGCCGCAGGAGGGGCCGGGGCATGCTGGCCGGGGCTGGGGGCGGCCCGCAGCGGGGTGGGGAGGCGGCCCCGGAGCCGCGAGCCCCGGGAACGAGCGCGCGCGCGCGGCGGGTCCCGGCGGCACTCACCGACCCTCGGCGCCAGGGCGGCAGTGGCCGGCGTGCTGCCCTCTCGCGGGGGCTCCCCTCCCTCGGCCCCCGGCTCCGCTCAGGCCTCGCGGCGGCAGGTGCTAACAGCCGCTAAGCCGCCGAGGCGGGGAGGGGGCGCCTGCGACCCGCTACGGACGGACGGACAGACCCAGCAGCTCCGGCTCCTGCAGGGGGCGCGCCGGCCGGCTCGCGCGTGCGCAGTGGGCCGCCCCTGCGGGTGCCCGTCCCGCCCCAGGACGCTCCGCCCCCGCCCGCGCCTGCGCAGTGCCCCGCGCGCCAGCGTCACGGCCGGCAGGGGGCGTGCGACGCACGGGCCTGGGCGAGGGTTTGGACCCGTGAGGAGAGTCGTGTGGTACACAGGGGCTTCCGAGCCGCGGAAGTAGCCGTCGCTGGAACCTCGACCTGCGTTGGCCGACTGTTCAGTTCCCCTCAGCACTGTCTTTCGTTCGCCGCGGGGCCTCTTCTCACGGAGAGGGCGCTGGCTCCCTTGACCGCCGCCGTGATGGGCGAGGAACTTTCTGGAACACGGCCAGCCGTGGGGGTGGGCAGGCAGGCCCGGCATCCCGGGGTATGGCCACGGTCACGGGGCGCAGGGCAGAGAGGTTTCAGGGGTCCCGAAGCCGGGTTGGGGTCTCCTCAGGCAAGTTAGCGTCGGGTCACCTCGGACGGGAGGGTCGCAGGTTAGGGTCGGGTCACCTTGGACTGGAGGGTCGCAGGTTACGGTCGGGGTCACCTCGGATGGAAGGGTCGTGGGGCAGGGGCAGGGACGCCTGAGGGAGCGAGGGTCCCGAGGCCGGGCAGGGGTCCCCGGGCGGGAGGGTCTGGGGCGGGGGCGGGGCGGCCCCTAGGTCCGCGAGAGCGCCGGGGCTCGAGCCCAGCCGGCGGCGCACCCCCCCCCGCCGCCCGACGCTCTTGGCTGCCCCCGGCCGGCGGTGGCGGTTGCTGGCAGCGGTCGCAACTGGTGCGCAGCCTGCTGGCGGCCGACCGCGGCCCCGCTCCCAGCGAGCCTCCGGGATCAGGACACGGCTGAGGGAACCGTAAAGTAATGACCGAGTCGGGGGCTTGGTTGTCCTGCCGCCCGGAGAGGCCTGTGGATTAGTGGGCGAGCGTCTCCATGTGCCGTTCTGTCTCCTCCGTGACGCCTTTCATTGCCTGAGGCGGCGTGTTTGCCTGCTTGCTCTTGCTCCCTCTGCCCGCACCAGAAAGTGGGCTCCATGAGGAAAGGGACTTTGTCTAGTCCCGGGGGCCTAGAATGCCCGGCACAGAGGCGGCACTCGCTGAATATTGGTTGAATGAAAGAGTCACGAAGACCTGCCTTCAAATCTTGACCGGACTCCTTAGCTAGTGTAGACGTGTCATTTTGCCTTTCTGAACCTCAATTTTCTATCCCTAAAATTAAAACGGTAGTAATAATTCCAAGCTCAAAAGTATTGTACTTTTTAAGGTCAAAGGAGAAAATGCACAAGTGCTCCTTACAATGCCTGGCGCGTAAATGCCAAATAAATGAGAGTATAACGTGAGTACAGCTGGAGATTTACACAGCCTGGGCTCTGTAAGGAGCGGGCAGAAAAACGGCGCTTGAAGGCGGGTCCAGGCTGCCTGGGGGAGTGGGCTGTTCGTGTGCTGCAGACGTCTTAGAAACCCCCTCTCCCCGTCGTGCCTCCTGCGCTCCCTCCCTCCCTGCGCGTGTGCCTGTCAGCAGACTCTGACTGGTCCTCTTCAGCCTGCCTCTTCCTCACTCGAGCTTTTTTCTTTCCAGAACTAATCCTTGCCATGTCCAACTTGAATTCATTGCACCTTGCAGTTTTTTCCCACCCTTTCTAAACCTGATCCCCGTTCTCCATACCCAAATCCAGGGTCGCAGCTGGCTGACTCAGAATTTCCCCTAGCTGGAAGGTGAGGGTGGGGGTCCTGGAAGAAGGCCCACGCAGATGAAGACAGACAGCTGCAGAGAGTACTGATTTTGCATCTTTGTTCTTGAACATGTTAGGGTGACTGCTGTTGTAGTTATTACTAATTATGGTAACCGTGAGCTGAGAGGGTGTGAAGGTCCCTGGCAAAGGAAGATTGTTATGTGCGAAGATTGCAGGCTCTGGACTCCTGTACAAAAACAACAGTCCGCAGCGGGCTGGCCCCTTTTGATGTTCCTCAACAATTGCTGAAAAATTCATTGAGTTTCTACTCAAGTCCCACCATGGAAACAACAAACCAAACCTAGATACTCCATCTAGTGTTCTCCCTGCAAGTGGAGGCAGATAAGAGTCATAATTTGTTCACAGTCACACAGTAGGGCGGAGACTGGAACCCAGGTGTTCAGGTTCCTGGGCTCTCTAACACTCTCTGGTACGTAAATTACTCACATTCACATACCATGAACATGTGCTGAAAGGTTGCTTGGTATACCCATTGGGGTTACCACGGCTCAGACATTTCTCAAGATTGATGGCAAAAGTTAAACTGGATGATGACACTCATAAACCTTATGGCTTTACAAAAGGCAATAAACTTAGTCATTACACGAGTTGGCTGATATGTATAGATTAATACATATCTACAGTGTATATACATTTTTAAAATGAGCCAATCAGCTCCTATGTATATTTTTTTGTACAGTAGTGCCCAAGTTCCTGGTATTCAATGCAGAATTTTAGAATAAGGCTTCTCCAATTGTTTCCATAGGAACAATGTTATAATTAGATGCATTCTAGACCAAGGGCTGTCCACTACTCCATTCAGTGATTGAGAGCCATTTTATTGTAGTGGTTAAAATCAGTTATGGACTCTGGCCACACAGCCTACAACTTAATTCCAGCTGTTAACATCTTGGTTAACCTTTCTGTACCTTGGTTTCCTTGTGTAAAATGGGAATCTCATAGTATCCACTTCATGGGATTGTTGTAAGGATTCAACACATCAAAACATAGAATACTTAAAGTGCTTAGCACCTAGCAAGGGCTCAGTTTCCATATTTGAGAGATTATGAGCAAAGCCTTCTATAATCGTGTGTACAGGTTCTTGTGTAAAAATAAAATTTTTACTTCTGAAAGTGTTCATTTTTCTTTGGTAAAAACTTAGGAATGGGATTGTTGGGTTGTATGGAAGTGTATGTTTAACTTTATAAGAAACTGCCAAAATATTTTCCTAAGTGGCTGTGCCATTTTACGTTGCCACTGGCAATATAAGAGTTCCAGTTGCTCTGTAACTTTTCCAGCACTTTTTTTTTTTAAATTTTAGTCATTCTAGTAGCTATGTGGTAGTATTTTATTTTGATTCAGATTTGCATTTCCCTAATGACTAATGATGTTGAGCATCTTTTCATGGACTTCTTTTGCCATACATATATCGTTTTTGGTGAAGCATCTTAAAATTTTTTGCCCATCTTTAAAAAATGGATTGTTTGTTTTCTTATTGTTGAGTTTTGACAGTTTTATATATTCTGGGTGCAGCTTCTTTGTCAGACAGGTGATTTGCAAATAGTTTCTCCCAGTCTCTGGCTTGGCTTTTCATTCCATTAACAGTCTTTTGCAGAGGAAAAGTTTTTAATTTTGATAAAGTCCAATTCATCAATTTTTATTTTATGCTTTTGTTAAGCCAAGGTCACAGAGATGCTCTCTTGTGTTTTTTTTCCAGAAGTTTTGTAGTTTCAGGTTTTACATTTAGGTCTGTGCTCTATTTTGAATTAACTTTGTATAATGATTGAGATATAGATCAAAGTGGTTTTCCCCCCATACATGTATTTGTTCTACCACCATTTGTTAAAAAGACTATTTTTTTCCATTGAACAGCACCTTTGTCAAAACTTGACAATATTTGTGTAGGTCTTTCTTGATTCTCTTTTCTATTCCATTGATGTATGTGTATATTTGATCTTTTAGCTCAAGGTTTGGCAGACTTTTTTCTGTAAAGGCAAATTTTTTAGGTTTTGCATGCCAAGAGACAAAATTGAGGATATATCATAGATACTTGTTATATTAGGGACAAAAAAATCCACAAAATTTTTATTAGTGAAATTCAATATAACAATTGAGTACTTTTAAAAAATAGTGTATATTTATTAATAAGAAAAATTAAGTTCTTTTTTATGGGATAACATTTCTTAGCTGGAATTCAAAGATAGTGTTCTCTACCATCAAAATTGATTGTAAATGTTCATCTGTTAATACTGATGTGTAACAAGATTTTGTGTATTTCACCATGAACATATACTTTTAATTGAGCCCATTCATGTCTTGAAAGACATTAATAGAATTCTGTTAGGTTCTTCTCTTGATTTTTGCCTTTTTGCATGTCATTACATTACAGATTAATTGCATCCAATTGAAGGTTAGGTGAAAGCTCCTCAATTGCACAGTTAAATGGATTTTGAAATATGAAAATTTCCTTTGCACTTAACATTGAAGTCTGAAAAAATGCTACTGGAACTGTAGTTTGAGCTTGGAAGATACATCTGCTGCACATTTGTGTGGGAATGGAGATTCCACTTCTTGTTTTATCTTTCAACAGCATGGGAAGTGCATAAAGCAGCTGACCATTACTTGTGATTCAAACAACATTGGTTGTCGTCAAAATGACTGTACCATAGTATAAGTTTCACATACAATCTCTGTACGAGGTAACTTGAGAAGCTATTCAGTGTTCAGTAATAATTGTTGAGGGCAGTTCTTCCAACCATTGAAAGGTGTCAAAACTCAAAACTATTCTGAGTTTTCAGGCTGCAGAAAAATGGGTAGTGGGCTGGATTTGGTCCCTGGGCTGTTGTTTGTCTGCCTGTGCTTCAGCTAATGCCATATTGTCTTGATTAGTGTAGCCTTATAGTAACTCTTGAAATGAGGTAGTATGAGTCTTCCAATTTTATTCCTTTTTCAAAATGATTTTTGCTATACTAGTCCCTTTGCCGTTTCATGTGAATTTTAGTCAACTTCTTGATACCTACAAAAGATACTGCAGAGATTCTGATTGGGATTGCATTGAATCTATAAATCAGTTTGACGAGAACTGATATCTTAATATTGACTTTTCCAGTCCATGACTATGGTATACCTTTTCATTTCTTTTTTTTAAAACTTTCATTAGTGTTCTTTCATCAGCATATGGATTCTGCACATATTTTGTTAGATTTATTCCTAAGTATTTCATCTTTTTGGTATCATTGCAAAAGGTACTTAAAAAAAAAAAAAAACCTTTGGACTTCCATTTGTTCTTCACCTAGTGTATAGAAATACGATTGATTTTTGTACGTAAACCTTGTCTCCTGTGGCTTTGCTAAACACATTTGTTAGTTGTAGATTTCTTTTGCAGATTTCTTGGGATTTTCTACGTAGAAAATCATGTCATCTGAGAATAGTGATACTTTTATTTCTTCTTGCCTTATGTTTTTTATTGTATGTCTTTCATGTAATGTTTTTGTCTGGCTTTGGCATCAGGGTAATGCTGACCTCATAAAATGAGTTGGGACATAGTCCCTCCTTTTCTATTTTCTGGAGGAGATTGTGTAGAATTATTATTATTTCTTCCTTAAATGTTAGAATTTGTCAATAAAGCCATCTGAGCCTGGGTTTTCTTTCTTGGAAGATTTTTTTAAAAAGTTTTTTAAAGATTTTATTTTTTGTTCCTTTTTCTCCCCAAAGCCCCCCAGTACATAGCTGTATATTCTTCGTTGTGGGTCCTTCTAGTTGTGGCATGTGGGACACTGCCTCAGCATGGTTTGATGAGCAGTGCCATGTCCACGCCCAGGATTTGAACCAACGAAACACTGGGCCGCCTGCAGCGGGGCGCACAAACTTAACCGCTCGGCTACGGGGCCAGCCCCTCTTGGAAGATTTTTAATTGCAAATATAATTTCTTTAGTAGATATAGCACTATTCAGGTTACTGTTTCTTTTTGAGTGGGTTTTGGTAGTTTGTGTCTTTCAGGGAATTGATTTGTTTCATCTAAATTGTTGAACAAATAGGCATCAGTACTGTTATTGATCATATTTCTTCAGTTTATTTGAAAATATTCTTCAATATCAGAATATTCTTCAGTATCTTTATCACGTACTAAATTCCCATATATACTTGGGTATGTGTGTATATATATTCTTTCTACTTTTTTACTGAGCTATTACTATCCTAGTAAATACTGTTTTAATTAATGAAGTTATATAACAACATGTTTTAATATTTGGATAGTGTCTGGTCCTTATGTGTCTCTTTCAGAATTTTCTTGGCTAATCTCACACCTTTATCCTTCATAAGGACTTTGGAATCAGTTTTTAAAATCTTGTTGATATCTTTATTGGGGTTATATAAAATTTGTAGATTTTTTTAGGAGACTTAATATCTTAACAATATTGACTCTTCCTATGGAAGGAAAGATATGTTTCTCCATTACTCAAGCCTTATTTTATGTCTCTTGATAAGAGTTTTACAGTTTTCTTTGTATAGGTTATATAGGAATATTTCTCCTTACATTTATTCCTAAATATTTTCTTTTGATGTTACTAGGTGAAAGTGATCTTTTCCTGGAATATATTTTCCCAGCTGATTTGTTTGTAGGAAAGCTATTGTTGCTTTTTTTTTTTTTTTTTTTTCCGTGAGGAAGGTTGTCCCTGAGCTAACATATGTGGCAGTCTTCCTCTATTTTGTATGTGGGACATAGCCACAGCATGGGTTGATGTACCTCTGAACCCTGGGCTGCCAAAGTGGAGCACGTGAACTTAACCACTACACTGCTGGGCCAGCCCCACTATTGAGTTTTTTTGATACTAATTTTATAATCAGTCACCTTACCTTACTTTCCCTCTTTCTTATGGTTTTTCAGTTGTTCTTTTGGCTTTTCTGTGTATAAAATTTTATAAAGTACGAATAACCACAAATTAGTCCCCTCTTCACCTATGTTTATGCTTCTTGATTCATTCTATCTCCTAACTGTAGTAGCACAGGGCCACCAAGAGCTCATATAGCATATTGTGCCTGTGGAGGAATTGTCAAAAGGTGACACCTACCAATTAGATAAAGGCACCTCCTGTGGTTGGACCAAGTAGTTAAAGGATTCCTCCCCCCAACCCCTGCCAAAAAAAAAGGAGCTGGCCCCGTGGCTGAGTGGTGGGGTTTGCATGCTCTGCTTTGGTGGCCTGGGGTTTCGCTGATTCGGATCCTGGGTGCAGACCTGGTACCGCTCATCAAGCTATGCTGGGTCAGCATCCCACATAGCAGAGCCAGAAGGACCTACAACTAGGATATACAACTATGTACTAGGGGGCTTTGGGGAGACGAAAGAAAAAAAAGGCATCCCAACTGTGAAGACTGATTAGATAAAGGTACCCCTCTGAGTGGACCAATTAGCAAAGGGTGCTCGTTCTGCGAGTTAACCCAACGTTGTGCCAGGGTAAATGGAACACAGACTAGATCTCAGCCCCCAATCTCATCCACTTGGCCACATGCCACTATGTGGGGAACAGCCCTCACAACTTGACCTGGGTTAGCATTTCCAGAATAATGTTAGAAAATAGTTTTGCAGCTGGCATTCTGGTCTTGGTTCTGTCTTAACTGTGAATTCTTATAGTAGTCACCACAAAATATCTTCACTTTTGATTTGAGATACATATTTTTTAGTATATTGTAGACAATCTTTTTCTAAGATTTAAAACAAAAGTCCAGGAATAGGTAGTGAGTTTTATCAAATGCCTTTTTGGAATTTATTGACGTAGTAATATGTTTTTAATCCTTCAACTAATCAATATGGTGAATTATACTAATAGATATTGATGCGGGGTCGGTGAGCTGAGGAGTTGAAAGAAAGATTTCTTGGACTCTCAAGATCTGGCAGTAGTGCTCTTTTATTTAGAGAATAGTGTGGAATAGCATGGGGACAGGACCCATGGCAGTCAGGCTGCTGCGTGGGGACAGGGCCCACGGGCAGGAGGAGCTACTGCTGGCATGGGGACAGGACCCATGGGCAGTCAGAGCTGCTGCTGGCATGGGGACAGGACCATGGGCAGTCAGAGCTGCTGCTGGCATGGGGACAGGACCATGGGCAGTCAGAGCTGCTGCTGGCATGGGGAGCTGCTGCTGCCGTGGGCATGGGGACAGAACCCACGGGCAGGAGGAGCTGCTGCTGCTGCCACTTCTGCTGCCCACATGGGTGGAGAGTAAGGCTAAATTTAAGGCATAGGTATGTGAGCCATCTCTTTACAAGACAAAGGAAAGAACATGTAAAAAAGTTATAATGGTATCAGTGCGGGGGGGGGGGGGGGGGTCTGGCCATTGGGTGGTCCCACAACTTTTAGATAAGAATCAAATCAGATTAAGTAAATGCCAGAAGTCACCACCCTAAATCAGTTACATGAGGTTGCCAGACAGTAACCAACTTAAGTTCTTGCCTTCCCCATTAAGAGTTTCCAGAGACAAGGCCATCCCCCTTCCCCCTGGCACAGAGAGGGAGGCATCTCCACAGATGGAGGTTCCCCCCACAAATGCAAATGCCTCCCAACAAAGGGCAAGCAAATTCCACTCCTCGGAGCCTACTTCTCATCTGCAGTTTTAAAATTAACCAGCCTAAAATCCTTATCAGATATCATAATAGTGAAAATAGTGAATCATTCCTATATTTCTATGATGAATTTCCCATTTACTCATGATGTATTATTCCTTTAATGCACTTCTGGATTCTTTGTGTTATCAAGGATTTTCATGTCTTCTTCTCTTCAGTGAGAATGGACTTTAGTTTGTTTAAATGTTATCATTGTGAGATTTTGATATCTCTGTTATGCTAAACTGATTTCTAAAAATTGGAAGTTTTGTATTTTTATGTTTATGGATCAATTTAAATAACATCAGAATGATCTGTTGCTTGTAGCTGGAAACAACTCACCCATTTACGTTATTTGCTTTTGCACTGCTTTGAGGGCTCTTTGACAACTTTCTCAGTTTCTTCAGTTTATTTGAAGAAGTATTTAGGTTTAAAAAAACTCTTCCTGTATTAACTTGGTAATTTCTGTTTTCTAGATAATAAATCCAAGCCAGACAGGTTGACAAATTTATTAACAGAAAGTTATACAAGTGGTTAATTTTCTATACATCATTGGTTATTTTTACCTTTTTGTTCTTAATTAATGGTCACTATGTTGGCTCCCTTTTTGTGTTGATTCTGCGTAATAGTGGATTATTTATTTAATCCACTATTAAAGAGGGGGGTGTATTTCCCCCCATCAGTTCTTCTTCCCCTGTTCTAATTCAAACTTTCTGCTATACAAGCATATCTGTGTTTCTAAGAAATTTAGAGTTGAGAAAACACAATAAGAAACAATTCTTTCAAAGGTGAGGGGTTGTCACAGATTAAAGATAGTCACATGTAATATAACAGTGATCTTTTTCTTGCCAGAATCTCAACCATGGTATTTTAAAAATGTTTGTAAACATATGCCTATATAAAATGAGCATTTGATTACATCTAGCTTCTGCTTAGGAGGTACCGCCTTTCTTTTCTGTCATCAGCAGCACTATTGTTAAGCTAAAGCATCATATACATCCTTAACATCTGTAACAGTGGGTGATAAAGATGGTAATGACCTATAAGAAGCTCTTACAGCTGTGTGTGCACAGAGCTAGTTCCTTGAACCCATTTAGCCAGTTATGGTCTGGGTAATAAAAAAATTGCACATATTTCTAATTGATTTTTAATTTATGTGGGTTTTTTTATTTCTAATTTAATAATGAAGGGGTTTAGGATTAAGAATTTTCCTGTTGATACAGTTTTGTCAATACAGTTTTTTAAAATAGACTTTATTTTTTTAGAGGAGTTTTAGATTGCTATTGACCTCCTTTTCATATGGTGGACATTTTGATCCCAAGGATGATTTGAGTGCACACTTTTAAGTCAGAATTATACTAACAACGATGAATTTCCATCCAGAAAGTATTTTCGACAAGAACTCCACTAAGCTAATTGCAGTGAACCATATCAGTACCCCAGTCATTGTTTGGAGTCAAGGGCCGAGGCTCTTGAAGCAGTAAACTGAGGACCTGAGAGACGTTATCTGTGGTAAGAAACAGAACTCTATGGCTGCTATCAAGACTCAATTCCTGTAGTTGGACAGAGTATCTGGTTTTAGTTTCTAGCCTAGGGAGCCAACATAATGTAAATTGACTGTCAGCTGACTGATATTTTACTGGAATTTTATTTTCAGAAGGGAGAAAAAAGTTAATAAACAAAGTCCTGTAATTGCTCAACCCCTGAGGTAATCCCTAGGTATTTCCCCAAACCACCCCAATAGGAAGCAGGCTACTGAGGTGCCACAGCTGCTCAGAAGAGGGCATTGACTCTAGTTCCCTTCTCATGAAGGCCATAACAAATGGTGGGTACAAACAGTTTTCCCTCTTCCACTGTATGTTAGATGACTTGGGTGGTCATATTCTCATTTTTTAGCCCAAAGTGCCAGACCCTGGGGAGTCACATCTAGACCAGAGTGAGAGGAATGTTTATTGCCCAGACAGCCTAGCCTTGATCCTGGATGCAGAAACTGCACAAAACCTAGTAGATCTTTTTTGGAGAGGGAGCAAGTATGTTTTATGTTGTACATAAATGGCTTATTATACTAAGCAGAGAAGTTTTGAAATTTTATATGCAGGAAGGATTTCTTTTCTGGGCAGCAAAGGAGGTATACTTTCTCTCCCCCTTTCTGCTGGTAATAGGAACCTTCTTTGTATGCGTCTATGTCTGTGGGGAGTAACCATTCCATGTGGTTTAGGAGGTGCTGACCCCTCCTCCCTCATTTTCATTGCCCACCTGCCACCCTGCTGGGACCCCAGCTAAGCCAAGCAGAGTCCTCTTGGGAAATTAGCTGGAGCTACGAGGAAGGAGACACTCTTCTCTCTGGGATTTTTGCTGTAAGCCTAGAGCTCCTGGGGTCCATCTTGGCTCCCATGTGTATAGAGACTGCCTGACAAGAGGACATAAAGAGGAAAGTAGAATAGAGAGAGACAAACCCTGGTTACATTATTTGAACACTTGGATTCTGCTGTGTTCTATAGTTTATTCCACTTTGGACTTTGGGTTATGTGTATGTGAGCAATAGATCCCCCCCCCCCCCCTTTTTTTTTGGCTTAAGCCAGGTTGAGTTGGACTTCCATTACTTATAACTGAAAGAATTCCTACCTGGTATTTCAATTTAATTTCATGACTTGGACTAGGCTGGTAGAAGAGATAAGGAAAGAAGTGAATGGCTTTGAGATATATTTCAGAGACAGAATCATCAGGACTTACTGATGGATTTGATATGATAGTTAATGGAATGAGATGAACAAGATTTTTGGCTTAAACACCTGGTATAGACTTATGACTCACTGAGCTGGATAGTAGAAAAGGCATGGAGAATAAAATCAAGAGTACCTTTGTGATTAGGTTTGAGATGCCTGTTAGATTCAGTGCCCACTGCAGCGCGTTCTTATGAAAGTTGCCCCATTATTTGGAATAATTTCAGCACTGATTTCATTTTATCCTAATTTTTTTCAAGAAGGTTTTATGAGTCTGTAGATGTTTGCATGCCTGAAAATGCTTGCCTGTTGGCTTGGCTGATCATAATGCCCTAGAGTTGTGCTCTTTGCATCCTTTGAGGATATTTCTGTACTGTCTACCGACGGTCTCTGGGGAGAGGACTGAGGGAGGCTGGCCTGATTTTCTCCCTCTGGTCAGTGATTTTGTGTTTTTTTTTTTGCTTTGATTGCCTGTAGGAATTTTTCTTTATTCTTGAAGTTCAGTGATTCACCAGGATGGTCTCTAGTTTTACACTTCTATGTAGGTTTTTACTGGTATATGTGGATCTTTTTTTTAATTTTTCAGATTCAGTTATTCCTTCATTTGAGATGTGTTTTCTTCTAATACAAACACATTTACATAGACTTTTTTTTTTTTCATGCCGTTTGCTATGGACTGAATTGTGTTCCCCCTAAAATTCATATGTTGAAGCCCTGGCCCCCAGTGTGACTGTATCTGGAGATAGAGTCTTTACATAATTGAGGTTAAATGAGATCATAATGGTGGGGCCCTAATCTAATAGGACTGTGGTCCCATAAGAAGAAGAAGAGAAAGCTCTCTCTCTCTCTCCACCATGTGAGGACGCAGTGAGAAGGTGGCCACCTGCAAGCCAAGAAGAGAGCTCTCGCTGGAACCTGACTATGCTGGCACCCTGATCTCAGACTTGTAGCCCTCAGTACTGTGAGAAAGAAGTTTCTGTTGTTTAAGTTCTGTTGTTTAAAATATTTGCTATAGCAGGCCATGTAGACTAATACATCATTCTCTATTTCAGAAATACTAATTATCTGCATTTTGGATACCTTTTTATCTTTTCTATCTATAATTGTATCTCTATTTCTTTTGTCTCTGTCCTTTTTTTTTTCCTTTTATGCAATATCCTCAAAACTGTCTTCCATTTAATTGTTTGTCTTCTGTAACGTTGGATTTATTCCTTACTATTTCTAGCGTATAGATTAGTTCTTCAGTCTCTAGTTTCATCTCACTTAGGATGAGAGCTTAATTTCTCTTTCAAAACTCATTTCAGATTTGAAACATTTTGTTGCTTCAACACTATTGCCTGTATTTTAATTTACTGAAATTTTTAAAATACTTAGATGCTGTAGGGGCCCTGCCCTTATCCTCTCAATCTGATCATTATAGCAACACTAGATTTCCACTGCCAATACCTCTATGTCTTTGCCTGAGGGCTTTGTCTTCTGGACATGTGGCAGGCCAGAAGTGTCTGAGAATTAACATCTGGGGGAGCAGTCCTCAATTAATGTGTTATGGCTGTAGGCAGGAGTCAGTCTATAAATACCCCAGCTTCCTCACCCCTCAGGTGGTACACCTTTCAGGTTTCTGTTCTACACTGACTCCCAGGGATTAAAGTGCAGTTACCATGCTGGTCAGATATGCTTCTAGTGGAAATTCAGCTAAGTCAATAGGTAATGCATTTGCATAATTGAAAATCAGAAGAAAGGGCTTATGTCCCTGGTCCTATACCCTAGGAACCCTTTTACTAGTTTCTTACTTATCCTTCCAATGTTTTGTTTTTTAAAATATGTGAATGCATATACTTATTCTCCCTTTTTATTTAAACAGTAGCAAAGTATATAACTCTTCTGTACCTTCTGTTTTTCACTTAAAATAAATGTGAGAAAATAAGTTAGAAAAAGAACAGGGACAAAAGAAATAGAGATAAGATTATAGATAGAAACGATAAAAAGATATCCAAGATGCAGATAATTCATATCCCTGACATAAAGAATGGTGTGTTAGTCAGTTCAGGTTGCTATAACAAATACCAAAGACTGGGTGGCTTAAACAACAGAAATTTATTTTCTCACGTATATCCTGCAGATCCTAGAAGAAAGCCAGTAATAGAGCTCTTCCTTTATTTGAAGATTGCATATTACTTCCTTGTTTAGATATGCAGTAGTTTATATAATAATCCCCTATTGATGGATACTGGGCTGTTTGCAATCCTTTGCTCGTATGAACAGTGCTGCAGTGAATAACCTCGTACATATGTCACTTCATACCTGTGCAGGTGTGTCTGTAGAATAGAGTCATAGAAGTGGCATTGCTGGGTCAAGGGCTAGCAATAATGTTCTTGTAGAAATTCTGAATAGTTGCTGTGTTGCTTATTTTCAGCCCATTTTTTTTCCTATCACAGTCATGTTTTTCCCGAATATAGCATAAATGGATTTTCCTTAATCCCCTCCCTGCTTATCCAGGATCTGTTTGAATCCTGTCTTTATAATTGAACTTGCGGCTGATAATTCATAGTTTGTATTTTGTTGTGATCATGTAGAAATGACCGAAGCCTTTGTTTTGACTACATTGCAGCCCAACTTTTCTCTCTACCCGGGCCTGCTTCTTTCACTCTTCAAAAGTACTGATTTCGAGAGTGCTTGAAATAAACAAGTAAACTTCTTGTGCAGAAATCTCCATCTCAGTGTTGGCACTTTGGTTTTAAAATGCATTTCCCTGATAACCGGATAGATTGAGCACTTTTTCATATGTTTATTAGCCATTTGGGTACTCTCTTTTGGAAATTGTCTGTTCAAGTCTCTTGCCTATTTTCCTATTGGGATGTCTGTCTTTTTCTTAGTGACTTTTAGGAACACTTTAAATATTCTAGATACAAGTCCTGTGTCAGATGTATGTATTGTCAATATCTTTGCTCATTCTGGATTGCATTTTCTCTCTTATGCGTGTCTTCTGTGCAACAGAACTTCTTAATTTTTATTTATTTTATTTTTTAAAACTTTATTTATTTATTTATTTTTTGAGGAAGATTAGCCCTGAGTTAACATCTGCTGCCAATCTTCCTCTTTTTGCTGAGGAAGAGTGGTCCTGAGCTAACATCTGTGCCCATCTTCCTCTACTTTACATGTGGGATGCCTACCACAGCATGGCTTGCCAAGTGGTGCCATGTCCACACCCGGGATCCGAACCAGTGAACCCAGGGCCACCGAAGCGGAACGTGCGAACTTAACCACTGCACCACTGGGCCGTCCCCCTTAATTTTTATATAATTCAGTTTATCAGTTTTTTCTTTATGTTTAGCGGTTTGGAGTCATGTTTAAGAAATCTTTGCCTACTTCAAAGTCATGAATATGTTTTCCTATTTTTTCCTAAAAGCTTCATTTCTTTACCTTTCACATTTAGATCTGTATTATGTCTGAAGTTGATATTTTGTGTATGGTGGGAGGCAGGAGTCAATATACGTTGTTTCCCACATGGATAGCCAATCAACCCTGAACCATTTATTGAGAAAACCCGGCTTCCCTATGTCCTGCAATGTCAGCTTTGTTATAAATCAAGTGATCATATATCTGTGGTCTCTTTCTGGGCTTTTGTTCTGTTTCGTTGGTCAGTTTGTTTATCCTTAAGTGTATCTCTTTTGATTCTCATTTTCTACCTTGTACTATAATGTTTTCCTTTGTATATATTATTTTCTCTTACGAGGATTACTTTCCACTAGTGAGTTCCATGAAGATGAGCTTCATTACCGATCGATCTTTTTATGATAACATTTGCCCAGACACAGCACCTTCAATACTGATATTACTTGAATGCATAATTGCTGGTTGTTGTACATTACAAGCATCTAAATAAACTTCTTTTAAAAGGAGCAATCTATCTGTATTATCACAAATTTTAAAAGATGCTTAGTATGAAAACCTGCATCTGCTCTTTATTTTTTCCCTATCCCATTTCCCTGAACTGTGACTGTGGTTGGAGAAAACCATGTCTTCTCATTGTCTCTGGCTATTATTTTTCATCTGTGTTGGGCCAGTAATGAGCCAAAATACCTCCTCATCTAGATGGTGAGGGTTAAGGTTGGCAAATTCTAACACCAACTTCTAAAGAATTAAATATGGAGGGGCCAGCCCTGTGGCCAACTGGTTAAAGTGCTGCACGCTCTGCTTCGGCGGCCCAGGTTTGTGGATTTGGATCCCATATGTAGACGTACTCCACTCATCAGCCATACTGTGGAATCATCCCATATACAAAATAGAGAGAGATTGGCACAGATGTTAGCTCAAGGCTAATCTTCCTCAAGCAAAAAAAGAGAAAAAAAAGAGGAAGATTGGCAATGGATGTTAGCTCAGGGCGAATCTTCCTCACCAAGAAAAAACCCGAAAAATTTTTTTAAAGGATGAAATGTTGAGTGTTTTGGTCAATGGATATTGTTCCTGGTTCTTCACTCTTTCTTTGTGTTAAATTTTATGTCCATGCCCTTCGCTATGTGACTTTGCAGTGCCTCCCACTAGAGTAGTCAAGAGTTTCTTTCCCTGTTGCATTGACATTGGGCTTGGCTGTGTGATTTGCTCTGGCCAGCGGAATGGTTAGTAAGTGTTGTGTGAGCAGAAGCTTTAAACCTATTCGTATGGTTTGGCTTGACCTCTTGCTATTAGAACAACACGCTCCAGCTAGTGGCTGGTCTGAGGAGGATGAGGAGACACATGGAGCAGACCTGTATTGGTTTGCTAGGGCTGCCGTAACAAAATACCAGGTGGTTTAAACAACTGAAATTTATTTTCTCCCAGTTCTGGAAGGTGGAAGTCCAAGATCAAGGTGTTAGCAGGTTTGGTTTCTTCTGAGGCCTCTCTCTTCAGCTTGTAGGTGCCTGCCTTCTTGCTGTGTCCTCACATGGTCTTTTCTCTGTGCCCATGCATCCCTGGTGCTCTTTGTGTGTCCAGATTTCCTCTTCCCATTATGACACCAATCAGACTGGATGAGGGCCCATCCTAACAGCCTCATTTTAACTGAATCACCTCTTGAAAGGCCCTGTCTCCAAATATAGTCACATTCTGAGGTGCTAGGGGTTAGGACTTCAACATGAATTTTGGAGGGATACAATTCACCCCATAACAAGACCTGAGGACAAGTGCAATTAATCCTAGGGGGCCAGCAGAGCCACAACTTGCTGAAAGACTCATGAGCAGGAAATAAATGCCTGTTGTTGTGGGCTACTGGGTCTCGTTTGTCATTTGAGATTTTAACAGCAATAGCTGGCTAATATAAATGTATCATTACACTGACTCTTTTTGTTTATTAAGGTGAAATTCATGTAACATATGATTAGCCGTTTTAAAGTATACAATTCAGTGATATTTAGTGTATTCACAATGCTGTTTCTTTAGTTTCTTACATGCAATGTCAGAGATGCTTTAACCTGAGTAAAAATATATGCATTTTTGTTTCCTCACTGGAAGAATGTTTTTCTAGAAATGCAAATCTCATTGTAGTAGTATCTGAAAATTAAAGTGTATATTTCACTTGGGAAACAAAGAATGAAAAGAGAATTGACTACTATCCAAAGTATTTTTCTTTTCTTAGAATCATGTCTGCTCCAACCACATCCCTACAAAAACTGCATACCCTTTAATTATTTATTCATTCAATATTTACTGAGTGACTATCATGTGCTGGCCATTCTCTTATGTCTGGGACTTAGTGGTGGTGGGAAAAAAAAAAAACAGGGCCAGACCCAGTGGTCTAGTGGTTAAATTCAACATGCTCCACTTTGGCAGCCCAGGTTTGGTTCCCTGGCGTGTACCTACACTGCTCTGTTAGCAGCCATGCTGTGCTGGTGGTCTACATACTAAAAAATAGAGGAAGATTGGCATGAATGTTAGCTCAGGGCAACTCTTCCTCAGCAAAAAAAAAAAAAGAAAAGAAAAGAAAAAAAAATTCCCTGCCTTCATGGAGTATACGTCCTAGTAGGGAAATCAGATTAAATAAGGTAAATAAGTAAATATATACCATGTTAAATAGTTTAAAAGTGCTAAGAAAAAATGAGCAGGGAAGACTTATACAAAATGTTTAATGTTTTTGAAATTTTATAGAAGATGATCAAGAAAAACCTCATTGAGAAAGTGACTTTTAAATAAAGATCTGAAAGAAGTAGGAGAGCTAGCCATGTTGATACATGAGGGAGGTGTGCACTTGGCAGAGGAAACAGCAAGTGCAAAGATTTTGAGGCAGAATTATGTTTTGTCTGTTATAGGTTAGCAGCTAGGCCTGTGACAGAAGACGAGGGGAGGGGGGGAAGTAAAGTAGCTGAGATGAGATGAGACGAGAAAGCTAAACACCCCATAGAGCTTTGTAGATCATCACAAGGCAAGGCTCTTCCTTGGAGTGAGATGGGAGCCATTAGAGAGTTTTGAGCAGAGGAGTGGGCGTGACCTGACTTGAATAGGATCACTCTTATTGCTGCATGATAAATGGATCACAGGGTGGCAGGGGCAGAAGCATTGATTCCACTGGAGAGTCTATCGCAGAAATCCAAGCAAGAGATGGGGCTGTGTGATGAGAGCAGGGTGGTGTGAAAGGGATTGAATTCTGGGCATATTCTGTAAGTAGAGCCAATAGGGTTTCCTGACAAACTGGGTGCAGGATGTGAAAGAGACGAGTCAAGAATAACCCTGCATAGCTCGAAGAATGGAACTGGCATTAATTGAGGTGAGGAAGACTGTAAGATGATCTGTTTTAGAAGAAATATGAGTAGCTCAGTTTGGATATGTCACATGGAGATGCCAAGCAGGCAATTGAATATTGGAGTCTAGAGTTAGAGGCAAGGTCAAGGTTGGAGATATAAATTTAGAAGTCATCAGCGTATAGATGGATTTAAACCCAAAAGACTGAGTGAGGTCACCTATAGAGTGAGTGTCATTGGAAAAGAGAAGAGTCCACAGATGGAGCCCTGGAGCACTTAAATATTTAGAGGTTGGGGAGAGGAGGGGGAATTAGCAAAAAAGACTGAGAAGGTACTGCTAGAAAGGAAGGAGGAAAAGTAATCCAGCATGATGCTCTGAAAACTCAAGCTTTTCAAGGCTGACAGGGTAACTCAACATTTTTGTATTATGCATAATGTTTCCCCCATTTGTTCCCCAGCTAGTGGTGACCCCTCCTCTTCAGTTATAAAAATGGCAATGTTCAGGAACTTAAAACTTCTTCTCTGGAAGAACTTTATCTTGAAGGTGGGTATAGTTATCTGTGGGGAAAATGTGAGTCTCCTTGGAAGGGGCTGAATGTTGAAGTTAAATTGGTTGCTAATAGTGGATTAAAGAAAAAAGAACTTTACTTGTAAAGGGGCCCTTTTCTGCAAATGTTTCCATAGTAATTTTGTTAACCCTAATTATTAAAGATGACGTTGTTATTGCTTTCTAGCCATATAGGTTAGAAAAGTTAAAAGCAGATATTTCCAACTAATTCTCATTCTATTTTTTCTTTTTTGTGTGTTGTGCAAGGAGGCTGGAAGAAATTAAAGGGTTCTTAATGGAAGAACTTTTGCCACATAGCGGCTTATGCTTGTGTTCTATTTTGGATTAACATATAGCTTTCATTTTTATTTTAGAAACGGAAGACTCTGGTAACAGTCCTTGAAATCTTGATGCCGTTACTATTTTCTACAATTATAATGTATCTTCGTTTCGCTAGTTTGCCAAGAAAATACCCTGCTACCAATTACCGTGCAGTTGATGTCACTTCACTGCCAGAATTCTTCCATCACTTTCCTGTGGAAAATAAATTTCAACTAATTTATATCCCTTCCCAAAGTGAAACTTTGAAGACTATCATTGAGATGGTGGAGCAAGCCTTTGATGTTGAGTTTGAAGGTTAGAGATAAACATGGGATAAGGATAGGGAGGGCATTTTTATAAAGTATAGTTTGAAGTTTTTTCCTGAGAGTTCTTACTGTAGTGATTCCAAATTTGGGGTCTCCAAATTCTAAAGAATCAGCAGAGGTGGTAGTTGGGGAAAAGCAGCCACAAGGCATTTTTATTATTTCAAGCAACACGCTGGAGACTTGTATAGTTATGTCACGAGGCTTCGAGGCTAATTAAGATGTTAAGTATTTGTTTTAACTCACTATAGTGACACTGGTTATCTCATATTAATCAGAAGCTCTGATTCTCGGTTATAATAAGTCTCTAACGAAAAATGGAAAACGTTCAGAGATTCTGAATTAACCTTCTAACTGTCTTCTCTCCATCTCCTCTTGTCCTTTTCTAATCCAGTTTCTACGTGGAGCCAGCAAGATCTTTAAAAGGTCAGTAGGATCTGGCCAGGCTCCATTGTACTGAGAATAAACAGACCCTTCTCCAGGCTCTGGCCCTGAGTTCTCCACTTTCTTACCTACTTCGGTCTTCCTTGTGCTTCCACACTCTGGGCACGTTGCCACCATTCACTTCCTAGAATCTGTGAGCTTTTCCTCCCGTCTGACACAAAGCTTTGCCCCAGCCCTTCCTGTGGGTTGCTCCTTCTTAGCCTTCAGGTTTCCGCTGAAATGGTGCTTAGGAAGGCAGCCAAAGCGCTTTAAGGTTTATTACCCCTGCCTTTTCCTCTCTCACAGAACCCTGTTGGATATGTTAGTGGCATTTTGATAAATGTGTAATTACTTCTCCACTCCCTGCTTTCTGTGCACTGTCTGCCTTTCCCTGCTAGGCTCCCCCTCCTTAAGGGCAGAGGACCCTGTCTGTTTTGTTCATCACTGGGCCTGTGACAGTGCCTGGCACACAGTAGGTGCTCAATACATAGTTACTGAATGAATTCGTGCAGTTAGGTAGATAAAAAATTTCAAAATGTGGAGTCTACAAAATGCAGAGTAATTTGTCGGAATTACTATAATTGTCACACACGCTTTTGAAAAAGTATTCTCATAATACTTTAATAATAAGGTACAAAGTGAAAAAAAAGAGTTCTCTCTCAGCTCTGAGTGCCACTCAATGGGGACAATTCTTTTAAAGGCCCTCAGTGGTAAAATGTTTGGGAACCACTGTTTTGAAAGTTATGCTTTGTGCTTGCATAGTATCCTAAAATACTGTTCTAATTCGGTTACCTTTTATAAATATAAGATTATGAAATAAAAAAACAAACAGAGAAATCTTCTCTGGGGAGGTGATAAGGTAGTTAAGACATGATGATAAAGAACAAGTCATGCAAAATGCAAGCATGATGGGTTTCAGGAGTCAGGGGCTATCCAGTTAGGGGGGCAAGTGGCCAGGCCCTGAGGTGTTTGAGGATCTGAAAGTGATCAAGCGAGGCTGAAGTAAGTTGAGAGAGTGATTTGAGATGAGGTTTGAAATGTCTGTAGAAGCCACATAATCCAGAGCCTTGCAGGCCTTGTTAAAGTGTTAGGGTTTTCTTCTACGTGCAAAAGGCAGCTGTTGAAGGGGTTTAAAGAAAGCTTAGGTGATGTAATTTGTTTTAAAAGAGATTTCAATGGCTGTTTTCTGGAAGAGTGATTGGAAGCGGGTGGTATTTGCAGACATTCGGGAGGAAAAAGATGATGAGGGCTTGAATTGGGGAGACGGAGATATGTAGGTGAATTCAAGATAAATTTTGGAGTGAGAAATGATTCATCCGAGGCCCTCCTGCCTCTTTTGGAACTTTCTCAATTAGTAGCTTCTCCGTCTCTCTAAATATTCAGTCTTTCCATCTGGGCTGAATTTCCACCTCACTCTCAAATGAACCTCAATCACCTCCATTTTAAGAGAAAATATTTCCTCTTGTGTCTTTTCTTTAAGATCCTGCCTCAGACTATGTATTTTCTTGATAAATGTCTTGAAAGTTTATTTCTATTTTATTACTTCTCACTCACTTCTTAACTCATCATAATCTATATTCTGTCCTCAGTACTGTACTGATATCTGCTAAGAAAATGTCATTGATGACTTGCTAATTACCAAATCCAGTGCTTTCTTTCCAGTCTTTATTCTGTTTGTCCTCACTATAACAGGGATTATTTCAACCACTTCCTCTTTGAAATTCTCTTTTGCTTTGAATCCTGTGATACTGTAATCTTCATCTATTTCTGCCTTTCTGCTTTCCCATTGTGGTCTTATTTGCTCACTTCTTGTCCTCAAACAGCTTCCTGCCTTCCTTTCTTCCCTTTCTCCATACTAGAAAATGATACATGAAATGATACATTGTTTAAAGTAAAAAGTTAAATTGCCATCCCAAATCCCACTTCCCAGAAGCATCCTTTATTAATGATTTGGGATGTATTTTTCTGAAATTTAAATTAAAAAAAAAAAGCCTTAAAATTTACAATAAATATAAGAATTCTTTGCATTAAAATTTTCAAACAGTATAAAAAAATAAGGAATAAAAATTAAAGCTCCATCTTCGTGCCATTTCCCTAAGCAAATCCTATACCCTAGAAGTAACAATGAACAATAGTTTGAAAATTCCTTCCAAACTGTGGTAGACATCTGTTTTTTTTTTTTCTTCCCAGCATCTATTCACCCTTTTGTGCACAGCCTATTTCTCCCTGGGGGCTTGATCTGTCTCCCACTCTCAGCCCGTGATGACTCCACCCTGGGCGCAGGTGTAACCTGTGTCTGCACAGTCTGCACTTGGCAGTCCCCTTGCTATGGTGATTGTCCAGGCAGGACACTTAACTCAGTAAGAGTCAAGGAACCACTAAGATTTTTCCTGGGACTTTCTGGGAAAGAGATTATTGCTGTTCCATTTCTGGTAATATGACAGACTAGGTTATTTGGACCAACCCTCCTGTTGAAAAACAAATGTTGGATAAATATTAAAAACATGTTCTTGAAAACATTAAAGAACTAGCTAGGTAGTAAGGAACTATCAGACAAAAAAATCTAGGGTAAAAATATTTTATTTCTTGATCTAAGAAGTAATTACTTGGATGTTAATTTCATAACTGTTCATAAATAGAACATTTGTGTTTTGTATACCTTCCAGTATGTATGCTATTTTTCACAATTTAACCAAATGTGTGTGCATGTGTGTGTGTGTGTGTGTTTAAAAAGAACCTAATATATATATATATATATATACAATGGAATATTACTCAGCCATTAAAAGGATAAAGTCGTCCCATTCACAACAACATGGATGGACCTTGAGGGTATTATGTTAAGTGAAATAAGCCCGATAGAGAAAAACGAACTCTGTATGACTCCACTCATAGGTGGAAGTTAAACAGATAGACAAAGAGAAGTGATTGGTGGTTACCAGGGGAAAGGTGGGGGTTGGGGGGAGGGCACAAAGGGTGAAGTGGTGCAACATGACTAACAATAATGTACAACTGAAATTTCACAAGGTTGTAGACTATCATAATCATAATAAAAAGTTAAAATAAAATAAAATAAAAAGAAACCAAATAAGGCTAAGGAAACAAAAGAACCAAAAAAAAGATAATAATAATAAACCCCATATATAGGAAAAAAAGGAAAATTAACTCATAACCCTATCATCCAGATATAAGTGCTATTTAAAATGTTGGTGTACACCCTTCCTGCACTTTTTCTAACCACGTAAATAAACAGAAATAGGATCATTTTGTGTAAACTATTTTGTAGTCTGCTTTTTATTTACTATGTCGTTAACATATTTCCATAGTCTTAGATATTTTCCTAAATAAAAAATCTAGGTGAAAGAAAGAACCCAAAGAAGCCAATGGAGTCCCTCAACTGCTATTGATGAAACATACATCATACTAGGGGAAACTGAGCTGTAGTTTTCATAGCCTTGTAAGGCACAGAGGGAAAGAAGAAAAAGTCAAGGCCAATTCCAGGTGGGATGTCTCATGGGAGACCATCTCCCCATAAAGCTGGAACTCCAAATGCCTATACCCTTAGTGTAAGGTTGAGCCAGAAGAAAACGTGCCTCAATCCCACTCCTGAGGGACTGCAAGGAAAGTTGCCTCAGAACTGAGCACAGCAGCAGGGGCTCCCATCCTTGAGATCTGTAGCTCCAATTCACATCACCTGGTTGTCCAAAAACAGAAAACCTCTTATACTATGGAGTGAGACTTGGACTGAGACAGACAGTAAAAACAGAACTAGAAAGGTTTCAGATCGTGGAATTGTTAGTCTCACATTATAAAGTCACTATGTTTACTAGATTTAAAGAAATGAAAGACACCCGGAAAGTATTTGTAGATAGCATGTCACTATAAAGAGTCACCTAGCAGATTTGAGGGGGAAAAAATGAAACAATTTCTAGAAATGAAAAATAATCAAAATGTAAAACTCAGCTGAACATAAAACTAGTGAACTGAAAGATGGATCTGAAGAAAAGTTGGAGAATGCAACTCACAGAAAGAAAAAGACAAAATATGGAAGAGAGGTTAAGAGACATGGCCCTCGTTGTTCAATTCAAACTTTAACTGGAAAGTCTATAGTCCAGGAACTGCTAGCATCTGTCTTAGGACATCACGGAAATAATGCTGAAGAAAGAAGAGAAAGAATTTAAGTCTTGATCATGCAACTTGAAACCAAGATCAAATCTCAAATGTTGTGGATCAAGTGATTGTTCTTGTTTAATGAATGGGCTTTTTTTCTGGTAGAAAGTTAAAGTTCAGTTTCATCAACAAGCCTTTCAAGATTAGCTTTCAACCTTTTTGCGGGGGAAGATGTAGAACAGCTTTTACTTTAAAGATAATTTATCCCACTACTAAGATGTGATTCTTCTAGGTTCTCTTCTGAGTACCTCAAGTGATCACCAAGGACTCTCCACACTGGCTGGTCAGAACTTGCCTCCTGGTCTTAGGTAGGCTCAGGGCACCATTTAGTTCGTACCTCCCTGGTCATCCAGGCGGGGTATGTCTTAGTATTCTTTAAAGGGGTCCTCTGTGCTGATTTCTAGGGGTATTTCTCTCCATAGTCTTCTACTCTTAGGAACTCTGCCCTGCAACTTTCAGCCACTTCAGACTCTTTGAACACTAATCCCTGTCTGTCAGCTTAGCTGCATGGCTGTGTTCTGCATGGGATTCCCCGCCCTGTTCTGTGGTCTGAAATGTGCCTCCAGACAGAAATCCAGGGTAATCTTAGTCATCACCTTGAATCTCAAGAATCATAATGCTGTGCTACTTATTGTCCATGGTCTGAAAAACTTGATTCAGTTTTTTTGTCCAATTTCCTTGTTATTTATGGTAGGAGGGTAAATTCAGTCTCTGTTACTCCATCATAGCGAGAAGTATAAGTCATAGACTTTTTTTTTTGGAGGAAGATTAGCCCTGAGCTAACTGCTGCCAATCCTCCTCTTTTTGCTGAGGAAGGTTGGCCCTGAGCTAACATCTGTGCCCATCTTCCTCTACTTTATATGTGGGACACCTGCCACAGCATGGCTTGCCACGCGGTGCCATGTCTGCACCCGGGATCGGAACCAGCAAACCCCGGGCCACCAAAGTGGAACGTGCGCACTTAACCGCTGCGCCACTGGGCTGGCCCCATATATATTTTTTTTTAACATACAAAAAAATTGGCTTACAAAGATTGTGTCATGATGGGGAAATTGGGGACCTGTGGTAGGTGAATGACTCTTCAGCATTTAACTTTTAGTATCATTCGAATCTTTTACCATGTGCATACACTATTTTTTTCAGATCTAGTTCGTAAAAAATTCTCCTTAGTATTCTCAGAGACAGCTGAGAAAATATTGCCACTCCAAAGCAAAACCAGACTCCTATGAAAAGGAAACAATGACAGAAACTGAAAGGGGACTTGGAAATTAAAAATGATTATCAAAATAACTTTCATGGAAGTAGTAGAATAGACATGTTTGAAGTCCGAGTGGTGATCTAGATGATAAAGTCAAGGAAACCGCTGAGATGTAAAGCAAAAGGACAAAGAAATGGAAAATATGAAAGACAAGGTAATAGACATGGAGACCAGATCTGGAAGTCCCACCTTCATCTACTGGGATTTCTAGAAGGAAGAAAAGGAGACAACTTGGGAGAACAGCAAAGCAATATGGAAAAGATTTCTGAAAGAACACCTGCGTTTCAGATTGAACAAGCTCACTAGTTCCCAGCAGGAAAACAAAAGAGGGCAAACTTGGACACAAATTAGTGATGTTTCTGAACCCAGGGATAAAGGAACAGAAATCCTACATGCTTTCAAAGAAGGAAAACTGGTTACCTACAAAAGAATTAGGCATTACATTCAGCAACAGTGCATGCTAAATTATGGAGTAACACCTTCAAAGTTCTGAGGAAGAATTATTTTCAAGGAGGATCCTGTGTTAAATCATCAGTCAAATGTAAGGGCAGTTGATGTAGAAATTATTTCTCTCATCAAAGCAGCTGAATTTCTTTGTGATTTTGTTTTCCGCTTTTGTTTGTTATAACTGTGAGGAGAAGGCTGAAATGGAGCGGGAGATATTTCCTCATTAACATGGGCAATTATTGTGTCCCCTCGACTGTAGCCCTAAGTGCTGCCTAGCTAGGAAGAACTGGAACACAAGAGCTCTCAGAACCACACAGAAATTTAGACCATTAGCATTTGACTTTGTATTCCCACTGCCTCACATAGCTCCGGGCATCTTGTATGTGCTCGTGTGTTTGCAGAATGAATGAGTGAGTGAATGAGGTTTGCCACGCCTTAGGTGAGAAGCTGGCAGTCCCATATCTCCTTAGGTAGAAAGGGGGTGGTTGGGCAGCATTTGCCTTCCCACCAGCCACTCACTGATTAGATATTTCCCTCTGTAGTTTTAGGCTATTCTTCCGTACCTTCATTTGAACGTTTCATAATCGAGGATCCCAAAGCTTTCTATGCATTGGCTGGAATTGTTTTTGATCATAGTTTCAGTGACAGCAAGGAACCTTTGCCACTTGAGGTAAGAACGTCTTTTCCATAACAAGCTTATCGTGCTACCCAGCCTGGAGCATGAGTTCATTAAGGAGTTTTTTTACGTGAGCTGCCCATCTCTTTCCTCTGTGTTAGCTGACTGTCGTCTTACTTCTGGAGGAGATAAGAGAATGCTCCTGATTCCACATCTTACAACTTGGACTTTGAGGTCCCTTCCAGTTTTCAGATTCTTTTAAAGAGAAGACTTGTTCAGAGCAAGCCTCCATCCTGAGAGTAGAGGATGGCATTTGTTCAGTTGCTTGATTACAGAAGCAAGCTCCAATGCCAGACTCCATAGACTTGAATCCCAGCTCTGAACTTACTAGCTGTCTAACCTTGGGACAGCTACTAACATTTTTGGGCCTCAGTTTCCTTATCAGTGTAGTGGGATTAATAATATAGTTCCTAACTCAGAGAGCTTTTGTGAGGATTAAATGAGTTTTGGGCTATAAAGTGGTTAGAACAGAGCCTGGGGAACAGAAACATTTTCCAGAAGGATTAGTTATTGTTGTCATTATTACTAATCTCACAGATTTCAGACCTGGTAGTTCAGATCTTGTTTGTTTAAGGAAAGGCAGTATTTTAAACATAGGAATATTTGGTTTCTGTTTTGGGATGGGAAAACCACTAATACATAGCTTTTTTTTGTGCTACACAATCTATCTAATGATTAATTGTTAGAACTTGCATGAGATGTTGGTAGATGGAGACAGATATGTTAATAAAATAAGCAGCAACAGTTTGCAAGCAATTACTAATGCCAGACACATTGCAGGGACCATCTCACTTGATCCTACAGTGCCTCTGAGGTAGGTACTGTTAACATCACCTGCATTTTACTGATGAGGAAACTGAGGCAAGAAGATTAAGAACTTGCCCAAAGTGCCATGGCTGTTCAGTAGGAGATTTGGATTTTGGGTTTGGATCTGGGTGGTCTGGCTCCAGAGCCCATGCTCAGAACTATTCTGCAGCTCTCCCTTCCTGAAGGGGGCTTAGGAGGCCCTTGTCTTTTTCCTGGGAAGGTTGCAGCAGAATGCAGGGAAGACCACTGCTGCAGTGTGCCCCTCAGAGGGACATCTGCCAGTGTGGGTGCCTTTACTCCAGTCACAGCTGATGTCAAGCACACCTTTGCTCTGTCCTGTGCCTTTTCTGAGTTTCAGGATCTCACGACCGAATTTGTTTTCTCTTTATATTTCATAGGTTAAGTATTACTTGCGCTTCAGTAGCATTCAGAGGAATTTTCAAGTCTCGATGGCAATATTCCAAGATGATGTAAAAGGCTGGAGCACATCCTTTCTTTATCCTCCTAATCCAAGCCCAGAACCCCGGAACTTTGACTATTCGGATGGGGGATCCCCCGGTGAGGAAGCCTATGTGTGTTACCATGAACAAGGCCACTTTCATCCTGCCGCATGTATTTGTGATGCCATTTTTGTTGTTTTTACTGTCTGAACACTTGCTAAACTAACATTTCAGAAGAGGTTGAAGGAGTTACATTTAGAGTGGCATTCAGTAAAATGCTTACATTCTAGAGTAAGTTAAACCAGAAGTTATGCATTTGATTTTGTAATGACATTGAATTGTTTAAGGGAAAGATGGAAGCATTTTACAGGAACAAGAAGTACAAGTCCCTTCTTTATGTTTCTGTAGGTATTAACTTTTCTGTTTATAAAGATGTATATATGCCTTTAACTTTCTGCAGACTACGAGTAAGTAGTGGGACCACACAAGAGACCTGCTTGTCCTGTTTCCATTACAATAAGAGTCATTTTCCTGACTGAGGCCCATGAACCTCTCCTGAGGGACTCACTCTGCACTTCACTGTAAATTTTTAGTCTCCTTCTTTATGAGGGGCTTATAGTGACCACCCTGTAGGGAACTAACTGCTCTTAGAAAATTAAGCTGACAGTCTGCACCTTGTTGTAGATTGACCACACAATTGACTTGAAGCCTTGGGCCTGCAAGCCCACCAAGTGGAAATCCAAGTCCAAGGGTTTATAGTTTCGTGTGATTCTAGAAAAGATATCAGTAGTTCTATGGTGGAAATTCTCCTATATACAATCAAGAATATGTAATAGTTCCCAGAGTTTTATCATCAACAATTTGTTCCTCCCTTTTTCATCCTGACAGATGTAGGGGTCTGCCTAGGTCTAGACCATCAGAAGACCTTAGTCACCTATACTACAATGCCGACATACCCCACCCGAGCTCTGCCTGTATGGAGGGCTGGTAACCCTTGCTTGGAGGTGGGGCCATTGTCTCTTAGAAGATCCCAAAACCAGGGATCTTTGCCTTTCAACCTAATTTTCTCCAAACTGACCTCAGCACACCACCTATGCTATATTGAAACAAGGGTTGCTTATGGTAAAGACTGCTTTTGAGGCTTGACAGCAAACAGTGACCATAACCCTCAGACTACAGTAGTGACAACTCAGAGACAGGTCACAGCAGGTAAGAGGGGCTGTGTCTCCTGAGTGCTTTGAATTTAACCATCTTGTATGTGCTGGATGATCAAAACTTCAGAACAGGCACTGTTTCCCTGAAGCCTGAGTACTTAGGGGAGAAGATGTGGCCCCACCCTGGAAGATTGTTGTATTGGATATCCCTTGTTAGGTCTGTCCAGGACTTCTTTACCCTATTTTCTAATAAAATATGCCATCACTCAGCCACAGGGATTCCACTGTGACTTTCTGCTCTTTTGTCCATATTGTAGCATGTGGACTATAGGGATGCCTTTCCTACCCCTGTCTGTATGTCTTTATGAATGGCTAACCATGATCCATCTGAATTATCAATTGTTTTGCATCTTCAGTCTTTCTTAATCTCTGATGCTTGATATCCACTGTTTTCTCATGCAGGATACAACAAAGAAGGCTTTCTGGCCATCCAGCATGCTGTGGATAAAGCCATCATGCAGTACCATGCTCACAATGTGATGACCAAGATGTTTGAGAATCTCAGTGTGCTTGTGAAGAGATTCCCGCATGGAGCCTATGTCCAGGACAACTTCTTCCTGGTCCTTCAGAATGAGTTCCCTCTTTTCCTGCTGCTCAGTTTCATTTGCAGTGAGCTCATCATCATCAATTCCATTGTTCTGGAGAAAGAGAGAAAACTGAAGGTAACTCCATCTACATCAGATGTATGCCTCTCCCAGCACAGGAAAGTATGAAGGCTGCTAATGAAAAATGACCAGAATAGGAATGAGGCCAAGGCAGGTAAGAGGTTGCTTAGGTATCAGAGCAACCTCCAAGGTGAGTTGAAACTTGAATGTTCTTTCATCGTTTTAAGCTGCTTGCAACTTAGGTGCATCATCAGTTGTTATGACATGAATCTTTGCATTGAGAATGTCCAGCCTAGTGGTTCCCGATTCTAGCACACTGCCTCACACATGGCAGGTGCTCAGAAATGCTTGTGGAATGGTTAACTGATAAACACACAGGAGGGGAATAATCATCCAAAATTAACTCCCTCTCATTTTGCTGTAAGGTAGACAGGAAGTGTTCTCTAGGAAGAGACAACTTAAGACAAGGTTGGTCCTGCTGTTACTCTACTTTCTGTTCTCCCATGTTTCCCTACTCTCTCCTGTTACTTCTCTCCTCACTTTTTGCTCTTTTAAAAAAATCATCTCACTCTTTGCTTTTCTTCTCCTTTTATTGATTCTTATGACTATATATTAAAATAGACTGCCAGTGTCTCCCTAGCCATGCGTGGCCTTACCAATGATGTCTGGTTTGCTCTGTCTTCTTGTGTATTCAGTCGTAAGGAACAGTCTAACTGATGCTGCCTGGTGAGGCTGCCTGTGGGAGTACGTTAACATGGTGGAAAGGCAGGGGGAACTGGCTTTCTGCTGCGATGGATGATAGTGGGACAGTGGCCTAGCTGGCAGGCCTTTCCACCTGGCTCTGCACCAACTGAAAAACCCCTAGGAAACTAGAAGCTTCTGGTGTGTTGTTGGAATTCCGTTTTAGTGCCCAGATGTAGGAGGGAGATTTCTCTTTCCTGTTTGTTAAATTGTCTCAGCAACAAATTGGTGGAGGGAAATGTTTGCACTTGGGTTGTTGAATTATTCATGTATTTCCCATGTCGTGCTTGAGTCTGCTCTGGACAAATATAAGTTAAAGAACACTTTTTAAAAACTTAAAAATAACCACCAATTTAAAAGTATTTAAAAGTAGGACATATAACTTCTAAAACACTGGAGAAAATTTTAAAAAATGTAGTCCATATACCAAAAGAGAAAACAAAAGAAATCACAAAAAAGCAGACAGAAGAGAGAGCATAATATTAAACAAGATAGAAGAAGACCAAACATGGCAGTTGTAATAATAAATGTGAGTATGATCACTTCTCCTTTTAAAAGAAAGAAATTAGAATATTTCAAGAAACAAAATCCAACTAAAACAAAATGACATAAATATGCTGTTGTTAGCTGACTTAACAGTACTTGAACGTAGTGCTTTCCACATGCTGGGCACTCTCTGAAACACTGTTGGGCCTTTAATTCATTTCACCCTCCTAGCAGCTTGCGCTATGTTTGGCCTTCCAGATCCACTCTTCACTGTTCTCCGCCTTGCTCTCTGCCCTGAAAGCTGACCTGCAGGCATTCCAAAACGTGCTCCCACTGGAGGGAGCCTGGCAGGACCTCAGAGGAAGGAAGTAGGAGGCTGAGATCAGGGTTTTCCCCCTGATCCCCAGGCCCTCTCCCTACAGGTCATATTTGGGCTCGATTTGTCCCTTAGCTGAAGGTCACTGTTTTCCAAATGTACCTTGCTCTACAAGACTCTTTCCCTTCCTGGGTTCTGGTAACCTCTCTTACTTCTCACCCTTGGGCCCAAGGGTGGTAATAACTCTGTAACCACTAACCCTAGGTTTCTGCACTGTCCTGTAGGCTTTCCCATCCCTGTGCACGCACTTGTAATGAGGCATATTATAAACAAGCTCTCCTCAAATTATTCTGATTTGAGCATAGTATCTGTTTCCTTTAGGGACCCTGACTGATGCACAATTCTATGAGATAACTACTACTACTGTTCTTTTTTAGCAGAGGAGGTAGACTGAGGCACAGAGAGATTAATAACGTCAAGATGACTTTATACAGGACAGTACGACCAAAAAACAAAAAACAGTTTGTATTCTCAGATGAAGAATATCTCTCCCTAAGCAAAGTAAAACAGATTTCTGATAATTAAGCTCAGCTTTTCCAAGTGGAATCTTAGATGAAATATGCCAGAGAGAAATACGCTCTATTTCTGCTGGACAAATTGTCTGGAAAAGGTAGTCCACTGGGGAGTTCTAGAAAAGCCTTTAGCCTTGGAGGCTGATAGGATCGATGGGGTTGGCTCTTCCTTTCTATTCAGATAATAGCCTGAGACTCAACCCAAGCCTTTCAACTCTTCGTTGGTAAGGACCCAGGAGCAGGTAAGTTATATTCCAGGAGGACTCATTAATATGGGATCTGTTCTCTAAGGGAGAATGCCCTGACAGTGTTTGTCCCTGGGACCAAAGTGGGAGAATTGGGAGGAGGAGGGAGCAACTGGCGTCACTTTCTTCTCTGAATACAGAATACAACCAGGATTCTGAGAGCTAGTCACTACTTAGATCTATTTTTGGTCTGTTCTGACTATGTAAATGGTAAACAGGATTAAAATGGATTATCTTTAATTTAGAAGCCGCCTGGACCTCTTCTCTGACCCTAGCATAAGCTCTTCTCTCTAGTTGAATAGGTCCTTTTTCTGTTCCTCAAATAGATGCTAGAAACTATTCCTCCTGTAGGTGGGCTGCTCTGGAATGCCCTCCACTTGAAAATTCATATTGCAGTTCACCTCCTTCAGGAAGCCTTTCTAAATTCATCCATCTTCCCAAAATATTTTGTTTCCACCTCCATAGTATAGATGGAGCTTTCTTAACTGATCTCCATGTAATCAGTTCCCAAATTAACTGACACTCCATCACCTCTGTAAAGCTTTCTGATTGGAGCTCTTAGCACACTGCAGCTAGTAAGCTTTCCTCTAGTACACGGAGGCTTATCTCCTCTCATCTGCTGAGTTCTATGCTTATCAGAGTTTGTTCCTAAATCTCTTTGTACCTGTACTTGTTCTAATAATTTTTAACTTAATTAAATATTATGTAAATGGATGAAATGGAATGGAGTTGCCTTTGAAAGTTTAGTTGACTGTTTTGGAAAGATTCAGTAAGGCAGCTCTCTAAGAAACATGTTATAAATTTCATGTGGGTGAAACTGCTGTAAAATTTGGGGAAAAAATTATAAAAACCCAAACAGAGTCTATACTAGGTTGCTTCACACCTGTATTTATATCCTCGGTTCACTTTCAAGACTGTGATCCTAGAATGAGGATCAAGAGAAGAGTTTGTGCTCTGATGTCAGAATACTGGCACATATTATACATTTATATGTTATAAGTGAAAATAAAATTGTAAGTTATGTGTGTATCATTTTTGTGGTTCCCTGCTTTAACCAACTTGTTTTTGATTCATCAACCTACTACCAGTTCCTATCTTAAAAAGGCTATCCCTGTACTTAGAGTGTGGAGTAGACAGCGTTGTCATCTATGTGTTATCTATGTATTATTATATATGTATCTCCAGTACTAGTTGTGAACTTTTGGAAGGCAGTAGCTCTGCCTTTTATATTTTTCACTTTTCTTGCGTGGTACTTAGCACAGTGCTTTGCATTTATTCACTTATCAAACATTTATTAAGTGACTTATATTTTCCAGGCATGTGCATTAGAGATATGGATATAAATGACACAGTCTTTTCCCTCATGTGATTCATGGCAATAAAGCCAAATGTTACAAAAGAATCCCCAGTGCTAAGGTAATGGAATGTATAGATGTTATGACTATGTGGAGGATGGGAAAGCTGACCAGAGAAGGTTTCACAGAGCAGGTAACTCTTGAACTAGGTTTTGAAAATCAAGTAGGATTTTGCTAGGTGAAGAGAAAAAGAGTCGGAACAACATGTGTAAGAAGGAAAAACAGGCGTAGAGATCATGGCATGTTCAGTGAATTGCAGGAAGTTTTGTGTGATTACAGCATAGGATACCAAGGAGTTTAGATTCTATCCTCAGGGCCATAGAAACCATTCACTTATGGTAGGCATTCAATAAATGAATGAACTAACAGTATACTTACCATTGCAAAAGAAGAACAATTTTAACTATCTCCACCATATCTAGATCAGATAAATGCCACTCACTGGTTTGTAGGTCTCTTTCCAACCCACTCAGTCTCCATCGCCCCAACCAGCCACCTCTCCCCAGGACACACGTATGACCCTTCATCCCAGTCTGCCGGGGTTTCCGTAATAGACAGCTAAAGCAGACCAGTTGGAGCTGAGTACTCGAATATGTAATGTCTGGTTCTTTGTCTTTTTCTAGGAGTACATGTGTGCAATGGGACTGGTCAACTGGCAACACTGGGTTGCTTGGTTCATCATTTTCTTCATTTCTTCCTTCATTGTTGTTTCTTTCATGACCATTCTCTTCTGTACAAAGGTACGTCTCTCTCATCCTTCATGATATCCTAAGCTATGAAGAGATGGGAAAGAAATCTGGTGTAATGTGGGTGGTGGTGCTGAGATTCAATAGATGATGAAAACACAATTATTATCGAACACTTGGAAAACTGCAGGTTGATTTGTGGTGGTATTTGCTAAAATTTGGGGGGATTAAGCATTTAAACTTTAGGATCCAGGAGAGCTTTGCCCTCCCTTCAGTTCCCTGGTCTTCAAGTACTGGACATGAGTGTGGTTAATTTCATTAGCAAAGTGGAATTCCAAAAGATTATTTTATAAATTTTAAAACATTACAAATTTTATACTCTATAAATAGTTGAAAATAGTTATTGTAAAACATAAGAACATTCTTTTATGCCCATGGTATCTTGTTAATTTTTCCTTCTATCCTGTCAATGGAATTTGGTGTTCCGAATTGCTAACTTGCATTTAATGACTAAATTATAGCTTGCTATTTGGGTATGTGAAAATTTACCTTCTAAATTACCAAAATGGGGCAATTTCGACAAAGGAAGGGGAGAAAATCAGACTATATAGAAAAATATATAACACAAAAAAAATGGCCAGAAAACTAAAAAAAGGAGACCATAAAATACAAAAGGAATTCTAAAATTGTCTGTAATAATGATAATAACAAATGGGATAAATTCCCTTATTAAAGAAAAAAAATTCACATTGGGTCAAAAATTGAATTCAAACTTATGCTTTCCTTAAAAAAGATACATGTACAGAGCATAATTTGTAGCTAGTAATGGAAGCTGAATCAAAGGTCTGCCTTAAAAATCTATATATATTGTTTAGTTTAAGATAATTTTTTTATATTTCTGCATTGTTTTAAGGGTGTTTTATGCCATCTTCTCGTTTTTCCATGTAAAAATTATGTGCACCTGTGATTATTTTGTAGGTAAAAAATGTGGCAGTGTTCAGAAACAGTGACCCTAGTTTGATATTTATTTTTCTAATGTGTTTTGCCATTGCTACAATTTTATTTGCATTCATGGTCAGCACATTCTTCCGAAAAGGTGAGTCCTGATGCAATTTTCTGTCAGGGAGTGTGTTTATGACTCCTTTCTCTGGTAGCATTGCTATTCCCATTACTTATGGCATTAATTATTATTTATCCATGGCCAAGTTATCACTTTTATGGTTATTTTAGCAATGGAATAATTCTATTCCCCATTAAACACATATAGAAACATCTCCATATGTGTATTTTTGTTGTTGGTGGTCGTTTTTTTGTTTGTTTTGTGAAGAAGATTTGCCCTGAGCTAACATCCGTTGCCAATCTTCCTATTTTGGCTTAAGGAAGATTTGCCCTCAGCTAACATCTGTGCCAAGCTTCCTCTATTTTGTATGTGGGTTACCACCATAGTGTGGCTGCTGAGAAGTGGCATAGTTCGGCGCCCAGGAACTGAACCTAGGCCACCAAAGCTGAGCACACTGAACTTACCCACTAGGCCACAGGTCCAGCCCCTCCATATTTGTGTGTTTTAAAGCTTTATTTGGCTTCTAAATATCATTTCAAATGGATGAAAGTAAGTCCCAATTTGGAAAGAAATGAGGGGTAAGACATCCAGGCAGATAATTTTCTAGGTCTTTTTTTTTTTTTTAAGGTAGGAAGAGTTTTGTTTTTTTTTTTTTAAGATTTTATTTTTTTCCTTTTTCTCCCCAAAGCCCCCCAGTACATAGTTGTATATTCTTCGTTGTGGGTCCTTCTAGTTGTGGCATGTGGGACGCTGCCTCAGCGTGGTTTGATGAGCAGTGCCATGTCCGCACCCAAGATTCGAACCAACGAAACACTGCGCCGCCTGCAGCGGAGCACACGAACTTAACCACTTGGCCACGGGGCCAGCCCCAATTTTCTAGGTCTTGATTGTGAAGCTGGGGAATAACAGTAAGGTGGCTTCTAAAATACCATAGTAAGAGAGGAATTCCTGGGAATTTGATTCTGTCAAGAGGGGTGTTAACTCTAAAACTATTGGTAGAATTGATGAACCACAAGGGGCAAAAATAATACGAAGTGGAGTCAAAGTCAGAGTGCAGAAGAATTGAATTGTGGTTCAACCTAGAGAAGTATAGGCAGAAACATTAATGGAGGACAGGTCCAGCAGTTGATGATAAGAAAAAAAAGAGAAGGTTCAAGAGAACTTGGGCAAAAATCAAGGAGCCTGGCAGTTTATTATTTACATTTGTGAATATTTTACGTCAAATAGCATATTCTAACATGTGGGCCCTGGCAAATATTGGCTCTGACAAGATGGGGATGGATTCTTTGAGGGGTGAATGGGCCTGGACATTGACTTCTGATTTGAACTCTATACCTAATTTCCCACTTCCCCCTCTATAGCTTTAGGGTAAGCATGGCAGGGGTGATGGTCAAATAAGAGAGTTATGTGGGGAGCTTGGAGCATGAGTATCAAAGGATGCCTGAAACCCAGGGCTAAAGGAATGCTAAAAGTTGAAACCTGACAAGTTGAACTTGCAGTCAAGTACAAGAAATGAGCACACGGCTGGAAATAAAAGACAAAAACAATGAGGTCAAAAGCACAATAAATCAGGACGAGAGAGGGAAGCAAATAGCAGGGAAGAGTGCCAAGTGAAAGCAAAAGTATACCACTGAAAGCAAAGTTTATGATCAACTGATTTTTGACAAAGAGGTCAAGACAACTCAATAGGCAAAGAATAGTCTTTTCAACAAATGGTGCTGGAACAACTGGACATCCACGTACAAAAGAATGAAGTTGGACCTCTACATCACATCATACACACAAATTAGCTCAAACCTAAATGTAAGAGCTATAAAACTTTTATATAAAAACTTTTATATAAAACTTTTATATATAAAAACTATAAAACTTTTAAAAGAAAATACAGGCGTAAATCTTCGTGATCTTGGATTAGACAGTGATTTCTTAGATATGACACCCAAAGCATAAGTGATAAAAGAGAAGATTGATAAGTTGGACCTCATCAATAGTAAAAACTTTTGTGCTTCAGAGTATACCATCAAGACAGTGGAAAGACAACCCACAGACTGGGAGAAAACATCTGCAAGTAATATACATCATAAGGGACTTGTATCCAGAATAAATAAAAGAAACTTTACAATTCAAAAATAAAAACACAAGGGCCAGCCCGGTGGCACAGCAGTTAATTTGCACATTCCACTTTGGTGGCCTAAGGTCCATTGGTTTGGATCCTGGGTGCGGACCTATGCACTGCTTGTCAAGCCATGCTGTGGCAGGCGTCCCACATATAAAAAGTAGGGGGAGATGTACACAGATGTTAGCTCAGGGCCAGTCTTCCTCAGCAAAAAAAGAGGAAGATTGGCAGCAGATGTCAGCTCTGTCCTAATCGTCTGCAAAAAAAAAAAAAAGAATAAATAAAAAATGTAAAAAATAAAAACACAAATATTCCTGACTCATTCTATGGGCCAGCATTACCTTGATACTAAAGCAAGAAAAGTCATCAAAATAAAACTGCAGAGCAATATCCCATATGAATATAGATGGAAAAATCCCCAACAAAATACTAGCAAACTAAATCCAGCAGCATATTAAAAAGATTATACACTATACCAAGTGGGATTTATCCCAAGAATGCAAGAATGAATCAACATATGAAGTGTTCAATGTAATACGCTACGTAATAGAATGAAGGAAAAAATGAATAGTTTTATTCATCTCAATTGATAGTGAAATCCAATATCTTTTATGATAAAAACATTTAGCAAACCAGGACATGAAGGAACTTCCTCAACCTGAGAGTGAGCCTTTATGAAAACCCCACAGCTAGCATCATATTCAGTGGTGAAAGATTTAAAGTTTTTCCCCTAAGATCAGGAACAAGACAAGGATGCCCACTTTCCCCTCTCCTATTTGACATTATACTAGAAGTTCTAGTCTGCTCGAGCAATTAGAAAGAAAAAGAAATTAAAGACATGCAATTAGAGAAGAAGAAGTAAAACCATCTCTACTCAAAGATGATAGGATCTCATATACAGAAAGCTCTAAAGAATCCACAAAAGAAACTATTAGAGCTAATAAGTGAATGCAGCAAATTTGCATGATATAAGATCAATGCACAAAAATCAGTTCTATTTCTATACACTAGCAATGAACATCCTGAAAAGGAAATCAAGAAAACACTTCCACTAAAACAGCATCCAAAATAAAATACCTAGGAATAAATCTGACCAAGACTTGTACACTGAAAATTACAAAACACTGCTGAAAGAAATCAAATAAGACTTAAATCAATGGAAAGACATCTCATGTTCAAGGATTGGAAGAATTAATATTATTAAGATGTCAGTATTCCCCAAACTGATCTACAGATTGAATTCAATCCCTATTAAAATCCCAGGTACCTTTTTCTTAGAAATGGACAAAATAATCCTAAAATTCATATGCAATTGCAAGGGGCCTTAAAAAGCCAAAACAATTTTGAAAAAGAAGAACAAAGTTGGAGGCCTCACATTTCCTGATTTCAAACTTACTATAAAGCTACAGGGATCAAAACAGTATGGTCCTGGCAGAAGGATGGACATACAGACCAATGGAATAGAATTGAGAGTCTAGAAATAAATCCATACACCTAACGGCCAATTGATTTTTGACAAAGTTGCCAAGACCGTTCAGTGAGGGAAAGAATAGTCTCTTCTACAAATGGTGCTGGGACAACTGGATAGCCACTTGGAGTCCTACTTCACTTCATTCCTTATGATGGCTGAATAATATTCCATTGTATGGATATACCACGTTTTCTTTATCCATTCATCTGTTGATGAACACTGAGTTGTTTCCACCTTTTGGTTATTGTGAGTAATGCTGCTATGAACATTCACGTGCAAGTATCTGAGTCTCTGTTTTCAGTTCCTTTGGGTATACACATAGGAGTGTAATTGCTGGGTCATATGGTAATTCTGTTTAACTTTTGAGGAATTAGCAAACTGTTTTCCACAGCAGCTGCACCACTTTATCTGACCACCAGCAGTACATGAGGGTTCCAATTTCTCTGGAGAAATGTCTTTTCAAGTCCTTTAACTATTTTTTAATTGCATTGTTTGTTTTGTTGATGTTGAGTTGTAGTTCTTTATGTATTTTGTATATTAATCCTTTATGATTTGCAAATATTTTCTCTCATTCTGTGGGTTGTCTTTTTACTTTCTTGATTCTTTGATACACAAAAGTTTTTAATTTTGTTGAAGTCTAGTTTTTCTTTTGATGCCTGTGCTTTTGGTGTTATACTTAAGACAGCATTGCCAAATTCAAGGTTGTGAAGATTTTCCCCCAAGTTTTCTTCTAAGAGTCTTATAATTTATCTCTTAAATTTAGATCTTTGATCCATTTTGAGTTAATTTTTGTATATGGTATAAGGTAAGGGTCCAAATTCATTCTTTTGCATGTAGATATCTAGTTTTCCCAGCACCATTTATTGAAAGACTGTCCTTCCATTGAATTAGTCTTGGCACCCTTGCTGAAAATCAATTGATCATATATGTGAGGGTTTATTTCTAGATTCTTTTATATTCCATTGGTTTTTATGTCTAGAGTTTGAGAAGGATTGGTGTTAATTCATTTTTTTTTTTTTAATTTTTTTTTTTTTAAAGATTTTATTATTTCCTTTTTCTCCCCAACGCCCCCCGGTACATAGTTGTATATTCTTCGTTGTGGATTCTTCTAGTTGTGGTATGTGGGACGCTGCCTCAGTGTGGTTTGATGAGCAGTGCCATGTCCGCGCCCAGGATTCGAACCAACGAAACACTGGGCCGCCTGCAGCGGAGCGCGCGAACTTAACCACTCGGCCACGGGGCCAGCCCCGGTGTTAATTCATTTTTAAATGTTTGATGGAATTCAACAGTGAAGCCATCTTTGTCCTGGGCTTTTTCTTGTTGGAACAAAACCTGACAGACCTGTGGCACACCATCAAGTATACCAACATACAAATCATAGGAGTTCCAGAATGAGAAGAGAGAGAAAAGAAGCAGGAAAAATATTTGAAGAAACAATGGTTGAAAACTTACCCATATTTGGTGAAAGACATGAATCCACAAACCCAAGAAGCTCAGTGAACTCCAAACAGGATAAAATCAAAGAGATCCACACCAAGAATCGTTCAAATTGTCAAAACCCAAAGACGAAGAGCATTCTGAAAACAGCAAGCGAGAAGAGACTCCTCACGTAAAAATGATCCTCAAAAAGACTAACAGCTGATTTCTCTACAGAAACTATGGAGTCCAGAAGATCGTGAGATGACATTTTAAATCTTGAAGGGGAAAAAAAAACTCAACCAAGAATTCTATATGTAGCAAAACTATCCCTCAAGAAGAAAGGAGAAATTAAGACTTTTTCAGATAAACAAAACCTGAGAGAGTTTATTACCAGGAGCCCTGCCCTACAAGAAATGCTTCAGGCTGAAATGAAAAGACACTAGACAGTAACTCAAAGCCATAAGAAGAGATAAAGACCACTGGTAAAGATAACTAATGCCAGTATTATTGTACTTTTGGTTTGTAGCTCCTCTTTTGTCCTATATGATTTATAAGGCAAATGCATAAAACTATTTATAAATCTATGTTAATGGGCACATAATATACAAAGACAGACTCTGTCACAATAACAATATAAGGGGGAGAAACACTGCTGTATATGAGCAGAGTCTTTGTATATATTGAAGATAAGTGGTATTATTTAAACTTGGTTGTTATAAGTTTAAGATGTTAATTATTGTATAGTTTTGACTTCTAAACCACGTGTATTACTTTCCTATTGCTGCTGTGATGACCTGCTACATACTTAGTGGCTAAAAGCAACACATATTTATTATCTTATAGCCAAAGTCTGAAGTGTGTTTCTCTGGACTAAAATCAAGGCATCATCAGGATTGTGTTCTTTCTGGAAACACTGAGGGAGAATGAGAATCCTTCCTTTTGCCTTTTCCAGCTTCTAGAAGATGCCTGCATTCTTTGGCTCATGGCCACTTCCTCTGTCTTCAAAGCCAGCAGCATATCGTCTTCAAATCTCTATTTTTCTGACAACTGCTTCCATCATATCTCTCTTACTCTGACACATCTACCTCCCCTTATGAGGACCCTTGTGATTACATTGGGCTCAGCCAGATAATTTAGAATCTCGTCATCTCAAGATTCTTAACTTAATCACATCTACAGAGTCCCTTTTGCCATGTAAAGTAATATAGTCACAAGTTTCAGGGATTAGGATTGGACGTCTCTGGGAAATCTGTATTCTGCCTACACCACCATGTAAATGATTGGGAAAAATTTAAATAAAAAAGGAAATTATATGGACTGTCCCAGTGGTGCAGTGGTTAAGTGCTCACGTTCCGCTTTGGCGGCCCAGGGTTTGCCTGTTTGGATCCTGGGTGCAGACATGGCACCACTTGTCAAGCCAAGCTGCCATAGGCGTCCCACATATAAAGTAGAGGAAGATGGGCATGGATGTTAGCTCAGGGCCAGTCTTCCTCAGCGAAAAGAGGAGGATTGGTGGCAGATGTTAGCTCAGGGCTTATCTTCCTCCAAAAAAAAAAAAAGGAAATTATAAAAGCAATTTGTAACAATTGAAAACCAACAGAAATAAATGTTTTCAAGTGGGGAGCTTATTACCACAAAGAAAAGAATTATTTCAAATGCCTTTAAAACATAATATTTTAATTATATGTCCTTTGTGAGAAATATTTTAAAGGTAGAAAGAACTTTAAAGACATCTTAAGCTGTATTTAGTAGTCTTATTGTTGGTAGTAGTAGTAGTATTGTTATTTTGAAACTAATACAGATATATCAGAAGATAAAGCAAAAAACTTAGAAACCAAGATTTTCTGAGAAAGAAAATAAATACAGAAAAAATGCCCAAGAAGTTAAGGAAAATCCTATAATCATAAACATTAATTTGAATTATCAGTATGAACTCACTGTTTTTCTTTTTAAAAAATGTATTTCCTCACCATATCCACTGAAAAGACCTAAAAACAATGACAACCCGTTAGCAATAAACCCTTTAGTGCACAGATTGTGGCCTCTGAATGCCTCTAAGAGGAACCAGAGCTCCTTGGAGAAATAGCTGATTCAAGATCTTGGTAGGAAAAGTATAATATGAACATTGGAAATTTTGTACCACCGCAAGGAAGCTCTCAAAACCAATGGGGATAATGTCTAAAGGATGAAAGAGCCAACTTAAAGGTGCTTCCATTCACCTAAGATAAGACATTTTGAGCATCAAAAAGAATAATGATTGCAATGGATTGAAACATCTAAAATACAAAAATCCATGATTTATGTAAAAATCCATGATTTGTAGCAATGCCCAAGAAAATACCTCATTGGTCATCACTAAAGATTGCTAAGGTACTTATCCATTAACCCTGGACAACCACAAGGCCTAAAGGTACAAAGGTGTAGCCTTGCTCCTGATTTCTGCCTCCAAATCATTCTTCCTTTCTTGCTCAAAAACCTCAGCCCCTTTGAAGTGGGTGTCAGCTGACTAAACCAAGTGCTACTTTTTGTTGAAATCATCTGTGGCTCCTGGTTGCTCCCCCTTATTCACTGAAGAATTTTAGCTCCTGGCTCACTGTGTTTCTCTCACTAACTACTGTTGTGACCATTGTTGGTGGTCTAGCTCCATCTCCTCTTAGATCCTTGACCTGCTCATTCCAATGATCTTTTCTCCCCACTCCATATTAGTGATCCCGTGCTCCCACAATCATCCCCTAAACCTTAGCCTTACCAATAATTGAAGGTAGCCAGAATCTCAGCCCCAAACATCCCATTCTTGACTCCCACTGTCTCTTTTTAGCTCCTTTCTTCTTGTATCTGCCTCCTCCAGTAATTCTTTGACCTCCATCAAGACCTCTAACCCATTGGCCTTATCATTTTTTTTCACCATCCATTGTCTCATCATTTGCCTCACTTGCTTCTTTACCCATCTCAGATCCCATGGTTCATTACTATGATAACTCCTTTAAATTACACCTGTCAGCTATCCATTGAACTTTTTTTTTGATTTTTTAATTTTTTTAAATTAAAAAAAAAATTTTTATTTTATTAAGGCTGTGAAAGTTAACATCCTTGTGAAATTACAGTTGTACATCATTATTAGTCATGTTGTAGGTACACCACTTCACCCCTAGTGCCCTCCCCCCAGCCCCCTTTCCCCTGGCAACCACCGATCAGTTCTCTTTGTCCATATGTTAACTACCACCTATGAGTGGAGTCATACAGAGTTCATCTTTCTCTGTCTGGCTTATTTCACTCAACATAATACCCTCAAGGTCTATCCATGTTGTTGTGAATGGGAGGACTTTGTCCTTTTTATGGCTGAGTAGTATTCCATTGTATATATATACCACATCTTCTTTATCCAATCATCAGTTGCTGGGCACTTAGGTTGGTTCCATGACTTGGCTATTGTGAATAATGCTGCAATGAACATAGGGGTGCATGGAACTTTTGGAATTGCTGATTTCAGGTTCTTAGGATAGATACCCAGTAGTGGGATGGCTGGGTCATAAGGTATTTCTATTCTTAACTTTTTGAGGAATCTCCATACTGTTTTCCATAGTGGCTGCACCAGTTTGCATTCCCACCAACAGTGTATGAGGGTTCCCTTTTCTCCACAGCCTCTCCAACATTTGTCACTCTTGGTTTTGGATATTTTTGCCATTCTAACAGGTGTAAGGTGATATCTTAGTGTAGTTTTGATTTGCATTTCGCTGATGATTAGTGATGATGAGCATCTTTTCATGTGTCTATTGGCCATCCGTATATCTTCTTTGGAGAAATGTCTGTTCATGTCCCCTGCCCATTTTGTAATTGGGTTGTTCCATTGAACTTTTATTGCAAAACCTCAACTCTGGTTAAACTCAGATCCCTGCCTACTCTGCACCTACATCTGAGCAGCAAAACTTGGCTGGAGAAAAACTCTCCACTGTGTGGACTGGTCTTTTCATTTGGGCCTCTTATCCTCAAATGGAGTCCTCTGACACTGCCTTGCAATCCAACCACATTCCCTTATCCATTTGTCCCACATCTCTCTGAGACAGCTATTTCAAACCTTTTCCTTCCCCTCAAATGGACAGCAGCCTTTATCCCCTCCTCAATGAGGTCAAAAGCTCTTACTCTGGCCTAAGAGTGTTGTTTTTTGCATCTCAATGTGAACCCTGACCTTGAACAAATTAATAGACTCTGTACATTCATTTCCCCTTCTGTGAATTTGGAAAATAATAGTACTTATAACTTAGTTATGAGGATTAAATGGGATGTTACATTTAAAATGCTGAGAATAATACTTGGTATATAGTAAGACTTAGTAAACTTTAGCAATTACTATCACCTTTTACAAAGGAAGAAACTGAAATTCAGAGAAGTTATAGAAGATCTAAGGTAGCCATAGTTCATGTGGCCAGGTTCAGCAGAGGGCTGCCTGGTACCTTAACTGTAGCTCTTTCTTTTGTATAAATGCAATCCTTATTCTCTTATCTTCCTGGAAGTCAAATGTTTGCATTTAATTTGAGTTCATCTCCCAGACTTCAGTAGGATTGGCCTTATCTCCAAATCTGGAACCACTGTGCTTAGAGCCTGGAAAACCTTGAATCTTTAACCCATAATTTACTAGCTCCATGACATTGAGCAAATTTATTTAATGTAGCTAAGCCTTGGTTTCCTCCTCTGTCAAACAGCGAGGTTATGAAGATTAAATAAGATACTGTATATAAAGTGCTTACCACAGTACTAGGCAATGCTTAATAGATGCTATACAATCTACCACTCATCTTTGAAGAAGAGAGCTTTTGTTGTAGGAGATATTATTAATGTAGTTTTAGACAGAGGAAGTTTTAGGTAGTTAGACATTTGTGTCTTTATATAAGGATTGACTCATTTTTTTAAGTGCCACAAATGCTCTTAGTCTTTCCATAGTGAAAGTGCAACTATAAAAGGTTTCTATCAAAATTTCTTTAAAAAGATTGCTTCCCTCCTGAAATGCTGAGACAGGTGCAGAGACACTTTCCTTACCATGGTGGTGGAAAGGGACTTGTGTCATACTTCTTTGGGTATTACTGATGAAATTCTTTGTTTCTTCCCTCTGAATTTGCAGCCCACGTTGCAACTGCCGCAGGAGGCATCATCTTCTTCTTCACCTATCTCCCCTACCTGTACCTTGCTTTCACCTACACCCAGAGGAGCCACTTCGAAAAGATTGCCTTTTGTCTCTTCTCAAATGTTGCCATGGCACTGGGAGTCCGACTAATCTCCAGGTTTGAGATAAGAGGTGAGCCTTACCTTTCCCAAGGTAAACTGCCTTGATGCTTTGCCATAGCTGAAGGCAAAGCTGAACTTCATTTCCAAATAAACATAACTGGCACATTTCATTCAGTGTTCTGTGCATTTACAATATGCTTACAACTATGGAAGATACTATAAGGAACACTAAAGAAATGTAAGATATGGGTCATACTATATAACTTGCAATGTAATTTGGGAGAAAAACTAAAACATATTACTGATTTAGGAAATTATATGCCTATATAATTATATAGATATAAAATACATAGATTTATGATTAGAAGTTCAGATAACACTTTAGAACTTTACATATAATTGAGTGCTATTTACATATATCATATTTTATTCTTATAACCTTCGGAGTTGGTCTTCTTTCACAGGTTGGTTTAGGGGACCTTCCATCAGAGGTGTTCTGGCTCCCTTACAACTTCCACAGTTGGAAGTACAACCCCAAGTTTTCATTTGCCTCATGTTTCTGGAGTTTGAAGAATTCCTCAGAACATCTACAGTCATTGCAGAAGACTGCAGCCAACATGTCAATCCAAATGTAGGGCCCATTGACCTCTGTGAGGTTTTAGTACTTCCTGAATGGAAATGGTACTGAGATGATCTGCTGTGAACACTCCAGCAAGCGCCTTCATTGCTCAGTGTTAACTTTTATCGTCAGAGTCCTAGCTCCAAATGGCACAGCTTGGGTTAGCAGAAGATAGCAGGAATAGGAGTCATAAGTTGGATCTAGTTTGTGGGTCCCCTTACTGAGATTGGGATAATTTCCAATGACCTGATTAGAGACATCATCTTCCAATGAATTTCTTTGTTAAGTTGGGATGGTCTAAATGGGTTGAAGGTGCTTAAAATTTAATAAAGGATGTTAAGTTAACCAAAATTTATTGAAAGTGAGTTGGCTTTTTTTAGCATAGCAATTATGAGACCACAATTTACAAATATTCTTGGGGAAAAAGTAGATTTAAAGTGGTATATCTGATTTTTACATGTTAGTGAATGAATGGGTACTTTATGGAGCCTATCTGTTGGAAGTTGAGAGAATTGGGCAAGTGGTTGGACTGGATGAACTCTTAGATTTGTTCCCACACTAAGATTCTCTTGATTTGAAAGCACTCTGCCCTCATTGAGCTTATGATCAGTGTTCCTTCGTGAAAGGCACAGGATGGCTCACAAGTGCTGTGTCTACTGTTATAAATGAAGGAAATTCAGATGCACATGATCATAAGGAGGTAGGAGTCTCTAAGGATGTAATTGATGAAATGGTAGAAATCCAAGGACAAGATTTCTTATTTAGAATCTTCCTACCTTTGCTGGATTAGATTTTCCTGTTCATCTGAGCGATCTGCTCAAATCAGATTGCAGGCCTTATAGTGAGTGAACGGATGAAATTCCTCTGTTCACTTTCTCAGTAAGTCTCATGCAGAGCTTTCAGTTCTAATCTTGAGCAGGAATCACTATACCACATGAATCAGAGCTCTGGGTTAGGAGTTAATGGGCCCACTCTCTGGTTGTGTGGCAGGAACATTTGGCCTCTTCTTAAAATCAGGACCTGCATGTTTGTGGAGCAGCTGGGTTTGTCACTCAAGGCTCTCATTTATTGATTTATTTATTAGTTTATTATTTACTAGATTGTTTTTAGTTTTGAAGAGGCCCAATAAATAGCACCCTTCTTCTCTCTTAATTTCTGAATCAATTGAGAAATAAACAAAGATGTCATTGTATTAATACCAAAATATCCATTTTATAACTAATTTGGATGATGTAGCTTAGAGTGAGAATCAGGTGGACTTACTGACTCCCCACCTCCCAGTTTCCTCCTTGGGACAATCCATCTGAGACAAAGTTTGAGGCAACAAACCAGATACACTGGCTCAGTTAGCTGCCTTTCACTGTTCTGGAATGGAAAGAAAAGAAGAAAGGAACACAATTTCACCCCTCCCCTGGTTTAGGCCTTTACCATTCTACTTCTGTGGGGAGAGTAAACTGTGGGGCAAGAGGCTAGCAGATTTAGAGAAAATCCCTCCTCATGGAAAGCAGAGGAGTAGGGAGGAGGGATTACCATCTGGTGACAGTAAACTGTGAGAGCAGGAATCTGGTCTATTTTGTTTCCCACTCTCTGTCACCAGTGTCTAGACTAGGATCTGATAAAATGTAGGCACCCAGTATGTATTTGTTAAGTGAATGAACAAATAGGACTCCTTGGCTTTCTGGCAGGTAAGTGCGCTAGTCAATGCTCTATGGAGAGGGAAAAATGGGAAGTGCTTCCTCAGGAGTCGTTACAAGGAAAATTATCTAGTCTTCCATTTCTAACAATTGTGTCTAAATTATTCAGATCATCCTTCCTGTTGAAAATAATGAAAAATATGGCATAGATTTTTAATCTAAGAACATCCCTTAAGAAAATCAAAGAGTTAACACATGATAGTAAAGAACCACTAGGTCAAAGCCTTAGGTAAATTCGTGACCCCAAAAGGTGAACAGTGCACCAAAGCCACTTTTTCTCAGAGGTCATTTACTAACAGGAAAATGTTGGGCTGCCATCTGGATGGCCTTTCAGGGCAAGGGAGTTTGACATCAAGGCCCAAGTTTCCACCTAGTTGGAGAGCATAATATGAGACCCTTCCCACATTAATCTAGGCCCCAGAGGGCTATATCTTTAGGATAAATATGACCCAGAAATAAATTCTATAGTTACAGGTTAGGTTCTCTATGACAGACTCTAAGATGGAGTTTAGTATGCAATATGTTTATTAGGGAATACCCTTGAGACCACACCTGTGGAAGGGAAGAGATTGAAACAAAATTAGGCAGAGCTACAATATGGTTCTGAGAGCGTTGAAGAGTTATGAGCTAAAATGGCCTGTCTGAGCATCCTGCACTGGGCTGAAATGGCCGGGCCTTATTCCTCTGCCTCCATTGGTCACTGGATGGGGGCCATCCAAGATAGGGCATGATCTTGGGCTAGGCAACTCTGCAGCTGAGATATCCCTGAGGAAGCTGATAACTGAAAGCCCTCAACCACGGCACTCCCAACAACTGAGGCAAGAGCTTTCTTGAAGGAATCAGGGGAGTATCTCTGTGTCCATACACCAACCCATAATAACTGAGAGGACCTTGGGGAAAGTTGCTCCAGTGCTGACCATATCATAGAAGAAAAACAAAAGGAAAAAATTCCCTCTGAGAAATTGTTGCAAGCTAATTCTTTGGTGGATTTGCAGTCCAGGTTCATCTTACATGAGTAGTCCAGGTAACCTCAAGCAGTGAACTGATTTAAGGTGGTCCTGGAATGACTGAGCCCCAACTCAGGTGCCTGGCAGAAGCACTTTCATCCTATATCATGATGAATCCTCAAAAATAGTTTTTCAAGGGCAATAAGCAACATGGTAAAAAGTAATTAAAAACGTAAGGCAATAAATCACCATGAATGAGAACCAACAGAAATAGAAGAAAGTAAAAACAGATTTGCAAATGCCTCACATTTTTGAATTATCAGAACAGAGATTATAAAACAATAATGTTCATTATATGTTTTTTATAAAGGCAAGCTTAAAAATATCTGCAGGAATGTGAACTGTTAAAAGTGACCCAGGAGTATGAAAAAGGATGAAATATTTCTCTGAAAATGCAAAATACAATCAACAAAATTAAAAACTTAGTGGATGGGTTAATAGTAGATTTGAAACAGTTGAAAAGAGGATTGGCGAACTGGAAGTAGGTTAGGAGAAATAATCTAGAAGGCAGTACTGAGAATTAAAAAGATAAAAAATATGCAAGAGAATTTAAAAGAAGTGCAGAAAAGAATAAGAAGGGCTCACATACATTTAAGCAGAGTTCCAATAGGAAAGGAAAGAATGGGGCAGAGGCAATACATTTGAAGAGATAGCGGCCAAACCTGTTCCCAAACTGGATTTCAGGAAGCCCAGAAAATCCCAAATAAGATTAACAACAAGAAATCTACACTAGACATATCAACTAAAACTGAGCACACCAGAGTCAAGAGAAAAATCTTAAAAGTAGCCTGAAAAAGAAGACAAATTGCTTTTCAAAGGGTCAACAGTGGGAGCCTGAAGACAGTGGTTTTATACATTGACTATATAAAATAATAATAGTAATAAAGATGTCTTTAGGGTTTCTTTTAAAGAGGTAGAATTAAAATACATAAGAGGGGTTTTTGAGGGAATAAAGTCAGAAATCAAAGGGGTAAATACTTTCTGGAAGGAGAGAAAATACATTGATTGGGGCCAGCCCTGTGGCGCAGCGGTTAAGTTCGCACGTTCCACTTCTTGGCTGCCCAGGATTTGCCGGTTCGGATCCTGGGTGTGGACATGGCACCACTTGGCAAAAGCCATGCTGTGATAGGCGTCCCACGTATAAAGTAGAGGAAGATGGGCATGGATGTTAGCTCAGGGCCTGTCTTCCTCAGCAAAAAGAGGAGGATTGGCAGTGGTTAGCTCAGGGCTAATCTTCCTCAAAAAAAAAAAAGATATTGATTAACTTTAGACTTTCCTACGTAAAGTGGACCTGGCAATTCATTACTGAGCCAACCACTGAAAGGCTAGAAACAGTGTATAACTTTCAAACTTAATAGAAAATGCAATAACCAAAAGATTGGTTGAGTCAGAAAGAAGTGGGATGGGGAGAGGAACTCTGTCACATGTCCGCCTCTACTGCAAAGGAGACAGAGAAGTCAGGGAACAGGAATGTCCTACTTGATTTAGAAAAATCATGATCAAACAGATGTAGGGCAGGGAAAGTTTGCCAAATTCCTTTCAGCAGCACCCTGCTCCCAAACATGATTAGATAAATTGTGGAAGGAAGTAACATCTAATGCCTATCCAATCCAAACTCCAGCAGTTTTTTTTTAATGGAACTTGATGAGCTGATTCTCTAATTTAAATGGGAGTATAAAGGACCAAGAATAGCCAGGAACTCTTAAGGAAGAATAAGATGGGAAAACTTGTTTTACTGGATATAAGGACTTATCACAAAGCAATAGTAATTAAGACTATGATTGACAAGTAGGCTGATGGAACAGGAAAGAAAGGCTAGACAAATGCTCTGTTAAATGTCCAAGATGATACTACAGAGCAGTGGGATTCAATAAATGGTGCTGGAGCAATTGAAGAACCCTATGGGAAAAACTGAAATTGGACTCCTAATTCACACCAAACACAGAAATCAATTCCAATGTCCAAAAACTATAAAGCTTTTTGGAGATGATGAGGAGACTACATTCATATACTTGAAGTAGAAAAGATTTCTTAAACAAGACACGCAAAACAAACTAACCATAAAGGAAAAGACTGATTGATTTGACATTAAAATTTAGATACCATGAAGAGAATGAAAAGAGAAACTACAGAGTGGGAAAAGATACTTGAAACATATTTAACCTACAAAAGCCTTGTATCCAGAATATTTAAAGAATTCATACAAATCAATTAAACATCAGACTTTGTGGTAAAAAAAAAAAGGGGGGCAAAAAGACTTGAATAGGCCCTTCATGAAAAAGCATATCCAAACAGCCAATAAACATATGCAAGTTAGAAAAAAACTGACATTCTTAAATTGCTGAAAGAAAAACCCTGTCAACTCAGAATTCTATACTCAGTGAAAAATTAGAGAGAAATACTTTCTCAAATAAACAAAAGCTGAGAGGATTGATTGCTAGGAGACATGACAAGAAATGTTGAATTCTTCAGGCAAAAAGAATATGATCATCAGACAGAAACTTGGATCTACACAAAGAAATTAAGAGCACTGAATATGGAAAATACAATTTATTTAGCCTTCTGTGGATTTTTTTACTCTAAAAGAGAACTGAGGGGCTGGCCCCGTGGCCGAGTGGTTAAGTTCGCGTGCTTGGCTGCAGGCGGCCCAGTGTTTCGTCAGTTCGAATCCTGGGCGCGGACATGGCACTGCTCATCAAACCACGCTGAGGCGGCGTCCCACATGCCACAACTAGAAGGACCCACAAGGAAGAATATACAACTATGTACTGGGGGGCTTTGGAGAGAAAAAGGGAAAAATAAAAATCTTTAAAAGAGAACTGACTGTCTAAAGCAATCGTGGTAGCAATGTATTGTGTTTATAGCTTATATAAAAGTAAAATGTATGACAACAGTAGCAAAGGGTGGGAGGGAAGGATTGGGAATCTCTTGTTGTAAGTTCCTTACACTACACGTGAAGTAGTATAATATTGTTTGAATATTGACTCTTTAATATTGACTCTTTAATTAGAGTCTTCTAATTAAACATGTGTATTTTAAACCTTAGAACAGCAGCAAAAAAATTTTAGAGGTATAAATAATAAATCAATAGTGGAAATAAAATAGAATCATAAAAAACTTCCCCATTGGAAGAGGGGTGGGGGTGGGCACAAAGAGTAAAGAGGTGCACCTATAGGATGACTGAGAAATAATAATGTACAACTGAAATTTCACAATATTGTAAACTATCATAACCTCAATGAAAGAAAAATTCCCCATTAATCAAGAAAAGGAAGAAAAAGAGGAAAAAAGAAACAAAGAAAAGTTTGGAACAAATAGAAAAGAACTGGCAAGATGGTAGATTTTAATCCAATTAATAATCACATTAAATGTGAATGATCTGAACATGCCAATTAAAAAGAGACCGTCAGCTTGGATCAAAAGGCAAAATTCAACTAGATGCTACCTACAAACATCAAGATAGGGATGAAGTTGTCATGGGTGTGTGCTCATTTGGGGTTTCTGGGGTGATTGATTTGGATGGTAGTTTTACACAGGTATTTTCTTTGTAATTGCTTGTTAAACTCTGTTTTATGTACTCTTTGATATATATATATTCACAATAAATAAAGTTAACTAGTAATCAAGTGTCTACTGAAGTGGGGAAGGAACCTTGTCTCTTTCTTCCATTTGGACACTGCAGACTTGGATTGAATGAGGATGTACCTGGCTTTCATGAGCTGAGTGTATTTAATGTTTCCTGCAACTTTGGAATCAGTCCTAAGGTGTGCAAGATCTGTTTATAAGCCACGGTGGAAAGCATGGCACGTAGACAGACACAAGTCCTAGATTCTCATCCCAGGAGGGGCTTCAGAGGTCACGTGGCCCCTCATCCCTCACACCATGGCCTGTGGACCAGCAGCATCTGCACCTCCAGAGAGCTTGTTAGAAACATAGACTCCTGGGCCCACTCAGACACACCTAATCAACACAAAATCCCCTGGTGATTAGTAAGCTCATTAAAATTTGAGGAGCATTCGTCTAGCACATCTTGTCTGCTCACCAGTATTCAGATCTCTCCTGTGGTGTTGCTAGTTTCCAGCTTCTCAATCCTGCTGTGTAGCAGCAGATGCATAGTATATTGAATGCTTTACATGAAAAGTTTAGTCAACTTGCATTCAGGTTAGATACTTGGCATCACATGGGATACTTATCTCCATCCAGAAATTCACCCCAAGCCCTTCCTCAATTCCTTCCTTTATTCATGGAATATGTATAGGAATAAGTATGTTTACCTGCTGCATATGAGGCCCTGGGTCAGATGTTGGAGATACTGAGGTAAAAGACAGTCCCTGGCCCCAGAGACCACACATCCGGGGACCAGCGATAAGTGAGCAGATTCCCAGTGCAGAGCGAGACTTTCTATGATGAAAGTAGCATAGGGTGCCCCGGATGCCCATGGGCTTGGCATATAACTCAGACAAGGAGAGGGGAGTATACATGCTTGCTGGGTAAGGATATACCTGTGCTGACCTTTGGAGTAAGAATTAGCCAGGCAAAGAAGGTGGGAGAAGGGTGGGAAGGGCTTTCCACACAGCATGTGCAAAAGCATGGAGATATGTCTCAGATGACCAGATTTCTATTTCTTGGTGCCCATGAAAGTATTACTACCTTTTGGCAATAATAAAAATGTTTTATCTAATGGGAGAAACTAACTCCAGCTTTCCCCTTTCCTGTGCCTATCGTTCGTCCCTTCATGCCCCAGACACAAATAGTCCAGTCTTGTCATTGGCCCGGTCACCAATTGTTTGATTGGGAAGTTCTGGTAAACTTTCTCTGTCTTTGATGTGGTGACTATTTTCCTTCCTTTGGAACAGGCACCGGCATCCAATGGTGGAACATGGGAAGTGTAAATGGAGAGTTTAACTTCACTCAGGTGCTGCTGATGCTCCTGCTAGACTCTTTCTTATACAGTTTGGTGGCCTGGTACGTGGAGTCTGTCTTCCCAGGGGAGTATGGCACACCCAAACCTTGGTATTTCTTTGTCATGGTGAGTACTGATGCTGCTATTTTATAGATTGATGTTAGACTTTTTTTTTTCCCGAGGAAGATTAGCCCTGAGCTAACATCTGCTGCAAATCCTCCTCTTTTTGCTGAGGAAGACTGGCCCTGAGCTAACATCCATGCCCATCTTCCTCTACTTTATATGTGGGACGCCTACCACAGCAGGGCTTGACAAGTGGTGCCATGTCTGCACCCGGCATCCAAACTGGTGAACCTTGGGCCACTGAAGTGGAACACGTGCACTTAACCGCTGTGCCACTGTGCCAGCCCTGATGTTAGACTTTTTATAGCTTGTTGTCAATATTCCTACCCATCTTGGTGGTGTCCTGATTAAAATCTCAAACTCCAGGAAATCTAAGCTGTGTTCGCTAACCTGGGTTCACCCCAAACCTACTAGCTTGTGGTTTCCAAGGAGGCATAATTAACAACAAGTCTCAGTTTGTCTGACTCTTGCCCCACCCCTGATGCCCTATGCAAAGTCCCCCAAGAAAGCCTACTGATGTCTTACATGCGCCCACTCAAATGTCAGGCCCCGCATTGTCCCACGGGACACGACCCCCAACCTACTGAAGGCCTCAGGACTCCATTGCTTCTTTCCTCTTTGGGCTATTGGGATGGCCCTGAAGCTCTTTGAGACCTCTGTGACCCCTGGGTGCCGGCAGGGGACACAGCTTCGTTGACAATCCCATGAAGTTCTCAGAATCACTTTTCTCCTACATTTTTCTTACAAAGCTGAGGTCATCATACCTGAGTCAGTCCTCCTGCAGTAGTCTCTGGTGGCCCTGCCCCACAGGTTTGCAAAGTGACTGATTCTGTCTGAATTGCACAGGTATTCACTTTGAACTTATGCAAAGGCTGCCATGCTTGCCCTTCTTGGAGTGTGGAGAAGTGGGTAGATTGTCAAGTCCAGTATTTCTCCAGGCATCAGCCCACAGGGATGCTGATTGCTGACGTGATGGCTTCCCCATACACCAGGGGCATGGAAATGAGGCGTCTTTTGTAGCTGCATCCTCAGGACCATGGGTTATAGGTTGAAATGCAGTTTACTAGTAGTGAGTCCATGAGCAAGCTGCTTGACTTCTCCAGGCACCATTAAATGTTAGATACCAGGAAACTTGGGAGGGGCAGATTTTAATTTACCAAAATATTTATTTTCCAAAAGAAGACAATCAGTTCACCTAAACATATTAATGTAAATTGACTTCCTCTCTAGCCCTCCTACTGGCGTGGAGAATCTAAACCTCTTACGCGGTCAGTACTGGATGTGGGGAATCCTGAGAAAGCTCCGAAAAACAAGTTCATTCAGGAAGAACCTACCAATTTGATGAAAGGAATTGAAATCCAACATCTACACAAGGTATCAGCTCACAAATCTCCTTCTAAGAACTTAAGAAATAGTTCATAGAGACTTCCATTTTATTCTGACAGTGGTTACAAGGTACATTTCATGATAGAGTTTTAATTCCCTTCTCTAATGTTATCCTCAAAATTAGGAATATAATGTAAAATGGCTTGTTTCCTGAGATAAAGTTAAATGACTGGATGGAGGGTTCAGATGATCTCTCTTGCAACAGTCTCCCTCCATCCTCGTAATGCCAAACATTCCTCATTGGGGACACTGGAACTCAGCCGTTTGACTGTTGACTTGATCCACCAGCACTTTTACATAACCAAATCAAATGGTGAGCCAGATTTCATGCTGCCTTCCAAGTGTAGACATGCTTGTCTTTTCCCCAGTGTTTGCCGAGCATTGACACATGCAGGCCCTGTGTTGACTAAGGACTCCCAGGACAGGAGGCCTGGATATATGCTCTGTGCCCTGGAGTGTCCTCAGAGCATTATTATTTTTTTTGTTTGGAATCTTCCATTCTTCAAATATGATGAGCCTATGGAGAGGCAGTATCCTCTGTACCACTGATGCTGCAGTGCTGTCACAGTGGAGGGGCCAGCTCAACACTCTGTGTTGCCTTCTTCTGCCTGTGGGATTAAGTGGCTCACATCCTAGCCCAGGGGATTCAGGCCACAGGTGATGGTTCCACTTCTTCACGTACTGCAATAGCAGCTGGGAATGTTTGAGTCTTCACCCAGTTTACTGTGGCTTCAAGAAACAGGGATTTTTTTTTCTTTTTTCATGTAAGCAGTCTGCAGGCAGATGGTTCCAGCATGATTTCAGCTGCTCAGCAAAGCCATCCCAGCCCACAGTTCCTTCTGCTTGCTTGCTTTCACTTGTTTTCCCTGGGCCATTGAAGCATATTAGCTTTCATCTGTGTGCTTATCATTTTGTGGTTGCAAGATGACTTCTGTAACTCGTGTATAGGGAAAGATAAGAGCAAAGGGCTTTCTTTCTTTTTTCTTTTTTCTGAGGAAGATTCACCCTGAGCTAACTCTGCTGCCAATCTTCCTCTTTTTGCTGAGGAAGATTCTCCCTGAGCTAACATCTGTTGCCATTCTTCCTCTATTTTGTATGTGAGCCACCACCACAGCATGGCCACTAACAAGTGGTGTAGGTCCATGCTCAGGAGCCAAACCCAGGCCACCAAAGCAGAGCACACCAAACCTAACCACTAGCCCACTGGGTCTGGCCCGCAAAGGGCTTTCTTTAAACAAGACTTTTTCCTCCCTCCCTCCCGTCTTTCCTTCTTTCCTTTCTTCCTGCCCTTCAGTAGATTACCCCTTATTCTAATTGCCCAGAATTCCATCCCATGTCCACCTCTGCTGCAAAAGGGGGACCAAGAAGTCAGGGAACAGGACTGTCCTACTTGATTCAGAACAATCACCATCAAACAGAGGTGGGGCGGGGGAAATTTGCCAGATTCTTTCAGCAGCACCCTGCTCCCAAATGTACTTAGATAAATTGTGGGAGGAAGTGACATCTGAGTCCCACTCAACCATAATGTCTGCACTCCAGACCCCAGGTCTGGCTCAAATGCCATTAGACAGGACAGAAATCAACTAAGGCATATACTGAAATGTGGTATAATATCTGAGGGTGGCATTATGAGTGATTTTATTTTCTTCCTTATACTCTTACATATGAATTACTTGTAAAATAAGAAAAAATAAATGGTATTTAAAATACTGGAGACATTTGATTTAGAAAGTAGGCTGCTCTGTCTGGGATTTTCTCCCTAGATCAACACCTCCCCCGCAAGAGGCAGGGTGCCCTCTCTCAAGGGCTTAGCCAGGTAAGTCACAGCAAACTGTGGCTCTAGAAGCAAGGATAAAATTCCCTGTTCAAGCTCTGAGCCCTTCCTCTTTGAGCTCTGGCCTCTGTGGTTCAGGTTCTGTACCACCAGTTTCCAGGAACCAGTGAAAATCCCCCAGGGATTGCTCCATTGGATTCCTCAGTAGCTCCAGGCAGCTAAACTCTGGAAAAAAGGGGCTCCCCATATAGATTTCCACTTGGATTCCCACTGATGAACTTCAAGGGAAATTGATGTGGGTGCTCAACCTGTCAAAGGTTCTTCAGAAATGCCAGATGTGTGTACATGTTATACTGTCAGTCACACTTTGACTCTTCCACAGGTGTTTCACAAAGGAAGGAATGAACACATAGCAGTCAAAGATCTGACCATGAATCTGTACCAGGGGCAGATCACTGTTCTCCTGGGACACAACGGAGCAGGCAAAACCACCACCTGCTCCATACTCACAGGTACTGTGTGAGGCCAGCCCTCCTAAGGAAGCTTTACGCAATCATTGAACAGATCTAGATTTTTGGCTCCATCTCCCCTCATTAGATTTCACTGACATTTTAACATTAAGCATTTTTTGTTTGTTTTTTACCTTCTATGTAGTGTCTGGTTGTTCACATTACCATGTACCAGGAAAAGGAAATCTTTGGCTCTTTCAGTCAATCTGGGGAACTTAATTTCATACACTATCTAGGAGCTGTGAACACTGCTTAGCATGTTTCTTTCCAGATAGAACTTACTGGTACAGTGAGGCACCACTAATCTCTCAACCAAAAAAGTCGTCCATTTGCTTTTGATTGCCAAGGGCTCTTTTAGATTGATACCTGGTGAATTATTCTAAAATTATTTCCATTTCAGAATAATTTTTATGCCTAAATAATTCTCACATTCCATCAACTAAAATAATATTCTGTGATATTTGAAAACTCATTCATTCAAGAAATATATATTTATTGAAGGCTTAACTTGTGTAAAGCTCTGTACAAAACCAATAAGATGCATTTCCAAACTTCAAGGAGCTCTGAGAGTCAAGCAGTTCTTTTTTGTTGCACACAGAACACCGAACTGCTGGGAAGCTATTAGCACTTCTAAGTCAGGCTGCCACGATTCTCCTTATAGGTTGCTGATGCACCTTCCATTGAAGACATTGGAAGAGCAGCAAAATAGTGAAACCTCATCTGAGGTGCTTTTGGCCACTCCTCTGGTATTGGGACTTTAAAAACCAAGTTTTAGCCCAGTAGATACAAACTAAACAGACTCTGTGTGCATCAGGACTGGGGACTGAGCCTGGCTGGTTTCCTGGACTGGAGTGCAGTGGCATTTCTAGACAGGTGATCCTCTGTCAGCTATAGGCATTGCCATTCCTAACAGTGTGACCATTTAGGGAAGGCCTCTCCTCCTTGTGAGGTCCTCAGTGCCTGACAGATGATCCAGCTAGACCCCCAGACTAAGTGATCAAGGAGACAAGTCAGGTACTAGCATTGTTTAAGGAGACCAACTGATGTCAGCACCCCACAGACTCTTCCTCATTGTGTTCCCTTTTGTTTTGTTCCCAGTATTCATCACAGTGTGTACTTATCTGGTTTGTTTGTGTATATGTGTGTCACTTCTCTGTCCCCCCATCCCTTTCCCCAAGGAATCTATACTCTTTACTTCTGGATCCACAGTACCTGGAATAGTGCCTGGCAAAGAATAGGCACTCAGTAAATACCATTGAATGAATGACTGAATTAATTAATTCATGTAGTTGCAGATTCTGCCAAAATGCAGACCATGAATGATATATCAGAGAAGTTCAGCCACAATTTCTACCAGCAGTGACGCATCATAGGAAAAGGCCAACACTGCCATGGAGAAAGTGACGCCACTAAAAGAGGCACAATGAGATTCAGTAGCCCTGAAAATGCTAAGCTGGGAGGGGAAAATCTGACCGACTGCCCAGGACATCAGCCATGACAGGGCTTCTATATCATGTTGTTTGCAAAGGGGCCCAAAACTTGGCACAGGGATGTTTTGAATTTTAGACACTGTTTCTCTACCCACTGAAGTTATGAGGTTTTTTGGTTCTTCTGTGAGTTTTTCTATTGAGTTATTCTCTTATTATGACTATACATAAGAAAGACTTTTATGTTTTTTTTTTTAAGATTTTATTTTTTTCCTTTTTCTCCCCAAAGCCCCCTCGTACGTAGTTGTGTATTTTTAGTTGTGGATCCTTTTAGTTGTGGTATGTGGGACAGAGTCTCAGTATGGCCTGATGAGCGGTGCCACGTCCATGCCCAGGATTCGAACTGGTGAAACCCTGGGCCGCTGAAGCAGAGCGCACGAACTTAACCAGTCAGCCACAGGGCCGGCCCTGACTTTTATGTTTACTATAGAATAGTAAGTTTCCTTTTTTTCCCAAAAACTCATGGATGCTTTAGTATCCACAACCAAAATGGAAGATCTAAAAACCCCATCAGTGGGTATTTTGGCAGTATCAAATACCTTTAAAATCTTGTCCCCTTTTCCCTACTAAATCTACTTATATTGACTTAGAGAAAGGAAATAATTGGGGAAGCAAGCAAAGTTGTATCACATGTTTATACTTGTGGAAAGTTGCAAATAACCTAAACACCTACCAGTATGGATTGAATAAATAAATAGAGTCTATCCATAACAATGAAATCTTTTAGCCTTCAAAAATTATGTAGATTTTTGTTGATAAGGACAAATGGCCTCAATACATCGTTATATGAAAAAGCTAGTTAAAAAACCCAGAATTTATATTTTCCATTTTTGCAAAAAATTAATGTGTGAGTCAGTATATGCATAAAAATACATAAAGTTATATAGCAAAATGTTCACAGCAGTTATCTTTTGTGATGGGATTTGTATAACCTTTGTTTTACTTTCTTCTTCTCCTAACCTTGTTGCAATAGACATTTGTTGCCCTTTATCAATCTGAAAAATATACTTAGAATGAGAAAATGAGAATAAAGACAAAGACAGTATGCAGATGGACAGGTTGCAAAGTTTTACACTGATGTCCACTGGGCAGTGAGTACAATCGCTTACACATTCACTGGGACTTAGTGGGAATCTGACATGAATCAGTCATGGATGTTGCCTTCAAGGATCTGAATTCAAAACTGTTAGATGCCCAAAATGCTTTTCTCCTTAACCGTATTTACTATGCATTCACATTATTACTTAATGCTTAAAGCAATGTAATTTGCTTTACAAACACCTATGTGTATTTTATTCACTTAACCAGATTGGAACTCCTCCAAAGCAGGAAGGACGTCTCCTATCTCTACTATCCCCACACATCCTCGTACACCGTCACAGAACATACACTCCTTGGATGTTACTGGTTGACTATCACAAAGAATAGGGTAGCCTGTGTAAGAACAAGCAAAGAAAGCAGAGGGCACCATTAAGCCTTTGTACTGCTGTGTGCTCTGATTGAGGTAACTTTGGGATATTTCTTCCACTTGTTTCTAGGTCTTATTCCCCCTTCAAGTGGACAGGTATATATCAATGGATATGAAATTTCACAAGACATGGTTCAAATCTGGAAGAGCATGGGCTTGTGCCCCCAACATGATATCTTGTTTGATAACTTGACAGTATCAGAACATCTTTATTTCTACGCTCAGGTGAGTCAGAGGATGACAGGCTTTGTTTCATCTGTATCTATCTGCAAGGATGGTAAGATAGCATGCAGCCCTCTTACTCAACCTCAGAGAGTCTTGAAACCTATTCTGCATATTACTCCCCAAACATTTGGGAAGGAGGAGGGGCATAACATTTAAGATTTTTGACCAAAAGTGTTTCTAGAAACTATTATTTTAATTTTATGTATTTGCTTTTTACTTCTTTTTTTTTTTTTTTTGCTGAGGAAAGTTTGCCCTCAGCTAACATCTGTGCCAATCTTCCTCTGTTTTGTATGTGGGTCACCACCTCAGCATGGCCACCGACGAGTCCTGTAGGTCTGCAGCAGGGAACTGAACCCTGGCCACCAAAGCAGAGCACACCGAACTTAACCACTAGGGCACGGGGCCCGCCCCTTATTTTTCAAATTGAGATTAAATTCACATAACATAAAATTCACTGTTTTGCTCATTTTACAATATAAAATTAAATGGTTTTTAGTATATTCACAATATTGTACAATCATCACCACTATCTAACTGCAGGACATTTTCATCACCCCAAAAAGAAACCTGTATCTATTAGCAGTCACCCCTTCCCCCCAGCCCGTGGTAACCACTAATCTGCTTTTTGTTTCTGTGGATTTGACTATTTTGAATATGTCATATAAATGGAATCATACAAAATGTGGCCTTTTGTGTCTGGCTTTTTTCACTTAACATAATGTGTTCAAGGTTTATCCATAGCATATGTCAATACTTCATTTCTTTTAATGGCTGAAGAATATTCCATTGGAATTACATTCCATATTTTGTTTATCCATTCTTCAGTTGATGGTACCTTTTGGCTATGTGAATAGTGCTGCTAAGAACCATTCCAGATCCTAAGTCACCTCATTAGCACAAACTCAGGTGTGACCCAGGGTGCTACCATGAATAACAAAGACACCTGTTACTCCAGGGATTTAGAGGCTCCTCCCAGTGTCTGGGACAAAGGCCAGCCAACTTCTTTATTATACAACAGTTAACATTGATTTTTTTCATATGTTGAATCTCCTTTCATTCCTGGGATAAATCCCACTTGGTCATGGTGTGTAATCCTTTTCATATACTGCTGTATTTAGTATTAATAAGTCATATATTTACATGGTTCAAAATGCAAAAGCTTTTTGTCCATCCCTTCCCTGAAGGCAGTACAGTTCTTATGTATCTTTCTTCTGTATAGTTTATGTATATACAAACAAAATGCTTGTTGGATGGGTCAGCCTCCTGTCCAAAGCCCCTGCCGGATCTCTCTGTCCCCTGCTGTTTCAGCTGAAAGGATTGTCACGCCAGAAGTGCCCTGAAGAAGTCAAAAGGATGCTGCACATGCTCGGTCTGGAGGACAAGCGGGACTCGCGGTGCAGGTTCCTGAGCAGGGGCATGAAGCGCAAGCTCTCCATCGGCATCGCCCTTATAGCAGGCTCCAAGGTACGGGGGCAGTGTGGCCCAGCCTCCTGAAGGACACAGGTCAGGGCCCCCACACACAGTGGACAAACACTTGGGGCAGCAGGGTCCAGAGTACACTGGATGCCCTGGGTGGGCAGTCTGACCTGGGCAGTAGTGCTGCATCTTTGTGGAACTCGAGCCACACAGGGCCTATAGTACAGCCAGCCTGGGCCTGGGACGTGGCTCTGCCATCGTCAGGAGGCTGTTCCTCTGCCCTCCAGGTGCTGATGTTGGACGAGCCCACCTCAGGCGTGGATGTTGTCTCCAGGAGGGCCATCTGGGACCTTCTTCAGCAGCAGAAAAGTGATCGCACCATCCTGCTGACCACCCACTTCATGGACGAGGCTGACCTGCTGGGGGACCGCATCGCCATCATGGCCAAGGGGGAGCTGCAGTGCTGCGGGTCATCGCTGTTCCTCAAACAGAAATACGGTGAGCAGCTGAGGGCGGGAAGCAGGGCAGGCAGCCAAACCTCTGTTCCATCACGGGGTCAGCATCACTGGCCCATTGTGCTGAAGAGAGTGCCCGTGTACTTTTCACGAAGAACCCTGAGATCAGGCAGTGAGAGACCGTCCCTCGACTTCCTGTTCTGCTGCCTCTGGATGGAGACCCGAGGACCCTGGCAGAGGGTCTTGTGAGAATAAGGAGAGAATGAAGTGAAAAGAGTCTCTGAGACTTGCAGTCAGAAGCCCTGTGCCTGTGTTCCACTCTGCCAGTTTACTGCCTCTTCATCCGGGTGGCCAAGTAGTTTATCCTTTTTTACAGTTTGTTTTCTGATCTATAAAATGGAGATTAAGATACTATGTTCTTCAAAGAGTGAGATAGTGTGTGCAAACATGCTATATAAGTGCAAGTTATTCCCACAACTGGTTGTGCTCCTCATCAATGTCCCATCCTCCCCTTGTTTTCCTCTCTCGGTTTCCCTCCCGTGTCTCTGGCTGCTCCTTTGCATCAGTCCTAACTCTAAACATGGAAGTGCCTCGGTTGCTTCGCTTTTCTTTCTCTGCCCAATGACTTAGTGATCTTATCCAGTCTCCTGGCATTAAATACCCTCTCTGTGCTGAAAAATGTGTGTCTCTAGCCTGGATATCTCTCCTGAACTCTAGATTTGTGTGTCTAACTGCCTATTCCACACCTCCGCATAGATGTTGAACTAATCTATCAGATTTGTCCAAAGCCTCTCCCACCAAACCCACACCCCTAGTAAAGACAGCCCCATTCTTCTAGGAGCTTGGCCAAAACCTTGTAGGCTCCCTGACCCCTCTGTCTCTCACAGCCCACATCTGATCCATCTGCAAACTCTGGTGGCCTTACCTTCCTCTCACCTCTACCACTTGCTAGTGCCCTGATCCAGGCCACCATCCCCCTACCTGGATTATTGTAGTTGCCTCCTAACCCACCCTCGGCCTCTGCCCAGTTGTCAGAATGAACATGTCACTCTTCTACTCAGTCCTCCAATGACTTCCCCTCCCACTGAGAGTAAAAGCCAGAGTCCTGGGAGTGGCATGGGACCTGGCTTGGCCTGGTACCATTACCCCAACCTCATTTTCTATTGCCTTCCACTTCTTGGCTCTGCTCCAACCACACGGGCCTCCTGGCTGAGCCAACATGCCAGGCCCCCTCCTTCCTCCAGACCCATGTGTTGCCATGCCTTCTGGTCTTCCTCAAGTCAACAGATGGCAGTCCTTATGTAGCTGTCACATTCTTAGTGAGGCCTTCCCTCATGACCCTGTTTAAAATCACTCCCTGATACTCCATATTCCCTCCTCTGTTTATTTTTCTCCTTAGCACGTGTCACTGATATTCTATAAATTTTACTTCTTTATCGTATTATCTGTCTCATGCCCCTGAAATGAAAGCCCCATGAGAGTAGGCATTTTTGACTATTCGGCCCGCTGCTATATCCTCAGTACCTAGAACAGTGCCTATCACATCATAGGGGCTCAAGAAATGTTTGTTGAATGACTATATTGCCAGCATAGTAGTAACAAGTGTTACTAATTTCTGAAAGAATGTTTAGAATGCCATAAGGTATGTATCCTCAAAAACATGATTTAATTATTATAGAAGAATCTTTGTCCTCTACTTTAATGTTCAAGGCCTCTGCCTGCTAAATTTTCACTTCCCCAAGTTAGTTATCATTTAAAGGGAGGGTTGCCTTTAATGAAACCCTTGTTTATTTTGCCTAGCATTGCTAAATTCACCATTATCACCTCCCAATTATGGAGTAGAAGGCAAGATTCTCAAGAATAGCATTATAGACCTTCAGAGGCAAGTTCATTGTGGTTTATGTTTGACCCCACAGGGCTCTCCAGCTTCTCTTTCTCATGGAGCTGTCCCATTGTAAGCTACAGAAAACTAAATGTGACTATAAGAGTTCATTCAGAGTTGTTTCATGGTCTTTTAAATGTTGTTTCAGGTGCAGGATATTATGTGACTTTAGTGAAAAAACCTCATTGTAACACAGAGCAGATTTCTCATCTGATTTATCATCACATACCAAATGCAGTTTTCCAGTCCAGCATTGGAGAAGAATTAACATTTATACTTCCTAAAGAGAGTGTGCACAGGTATGGACCTAAGAAGGCTGGACTGGGGCCGGCCCCGTTGCCGAGTGGTTAAGTTCGCGCACTCCACTTCGCTGGCCCAGGGTTTTGCCGGTTCGGATCCTGGGCGCAGACCTATGCATTCTATTCTGTAAGGGTCTAGACCCCTAGGCCTTTGGTATTTCCTGGAAAGACACCACATCCCTGCGAGAGCACATTTGAAAATAGGGATTCGGATCATGACAGCTCCCTCCTTTAAAAGGCCTTGATGGCTCCCGATTGCCTTAAGGTTAAAATCAAATTCTTTAATATGGCTTTATAGGGGCCCTTGATTGTGTGAACTCTATTACCTGCATTCAAATGACTGAGCTCAGATGAAGATTTGACTTGATTTTCCTTTAAATTAATTACTTCAGACCTCAGATTGGCTCACAATACTTCCTTCTCCCCTCCTACTCAGTCCCCATGTCACTCTCAGATAGGAATCTTAGCTTGTACTTCATTGAGAAGATAAAAACCATCAAACAAGAACTCTATTTTATCACTATTGCAAACCTACAAACCTGCTTGCTTCCGCACTTGTTTTTTCTTTCTTCCATCTTTTTACAGCTGAGGACGTGTTACTCTTCCTATCTAATTCTTGTCCTTCAGCACTAGCTCAAGATCCCATTCACCTCACCTTCTCAAGAATTCCTGTGTTTGATTATCCCCTCTCTGGCCTGTCATCCGTGTGTCTCTCTACAGGTTGTTTCTGTGCGCATACTAGCGTACTCTGGAGAAGGAACTTCTTGAGCTGCCTCTTTCCAGCTACCACTCCAGGCCCCATTACCTCCACAGCCCAACTTCACCAAATGTGGTCGAAGCACGTTGCCTCCTTTTTCTCATCACCCATGCATTTCTCAGTCCACTTCATGGAGGCTTTAACCCAGACCCTTCCATCCAAACTGCTCTTTTCAAGATCGTCATCAGCCTCCATCATACCAAAGGCAGTAGAGACTTTTCTTCTTTCTTAAAAAAAAAATTATTTGGTGGGGCCGGCCTAATGGCGCAGCAGTAAAGTTCACACGTTCTGCTTCGGTGGCCCAGGGTTCGCTGGTTCGAATCCCAGATGCAGACCTACGCACTTCTTGTCAAGCCATGCTGTGGCAGGCGTCCCACATATAAAGTAGAGGAAGATGGGCATGGATGTTAGCTCAGGGCCAGTCTTCCTCAGCAAAAAGAGGAGGATTGGCCGCAGATGTTAGCTCAGAGCTAATCTTCCTCAAAAAAAAAAAAATAATTATTTGGTACTATTTTATACCTACAAACAAATATATATTTCTTATTTGTAGGTTATGAAGTATAATAATAAAATGAGCACTAGTGAACCCTCTGTTGAAGCTAAGAACTAAAATAGCAATGACTTTTTACTCTGATCATACTTAACCCTGAAACATAACTGCATAGTTAACCATTCCTTTCTTTAGGAAACACTCGTCTCTTTTGGATTCCTTGGGAAATTTTACTGGTTGCTGGTTTTATTTCTACCCCTCTGGCTACTCCCAAGTGGCAATGGGAAGGACTGGGAGACAAACAGATTTGGGAGGGGTGATTATGAAAAGGTCCGTTTTGAATCTTTACATTTGAAAGCCTCGTGAGACACCCCAGTGAAGCCATCAGGAGGGCAGTTGGATGTATATGAATCTAGAGCTGGAGGGTTTAGCCTGGAAATGCACTCCGGAGTCAACAGCATAGAGATATTTAAAGTCATGTAGAAAGAGAATGTAGACAATAAAATAGGGCTGATGAGCAATTCCTGAAGCAGTCCTAAATTTTGAGGTTCCAATAAGGAGTAGGACCCTGCAAAGAACACTAGGGAAGAATAGCCTCATGAAGATGAATGGAGAATAAGCACGTAAATACATAAATACATAAAATTAGAATTGAGAATTGGGAAAAAACCACAAAGAACTAGAAGGCAGTGTTTTGCAGAATTTTAGTGAATACATTAGAAAACCTGAATAAAGTGGATAATTATCTAAAAAAATCACTTTATTAAAATTAACACAGGAGGTACCACGGTTTTTCATAAATCTGTTAATTTTTGCCAAATATTTAAGGAAAAGATAATTTTGTTTCTATTTAAATTCTTCTAAAGAATAGAAAATATAGAAACTCCTCACTTTGTTTTACTAATCCAGCTTAATTTAACAGTTCATTGAAAGAATAATACAGCATGTTGAAAGGATTATGTGTTATTAGGATTAATTAATATAATTTAACATATTAGTATGTCAAAAGGAAATAACCATGTAATCATCCGCATAATGAGAAAGATACATTTGCTAAAATTCTACATCTATTGCTATTTTTTGAAGTTATAATAATAAGCCTTGAAAGATACTTTCTCAACATGATTAAAAATACCTCACACCAAAATAAATTTCAGATTATCTAAATTTTTTCATGTTAAAAATTAATTTATATAAGTACTATAAAATATACCACAGAATATTTTTATAATCTGGAGTGAGGAAGGATTTTATAGGAATGACACCAAGACCAAAATCATAAAGGAATGGATTGATTGATTTTAAATTTCTGAATGGCAAAGCACACAAACATCAGGAATTCAGCTGAGTGGAGAGAGAGCTGAACTGCAAGGTATAGGCATAGATGACTAAAGCAAGAGCCAAAGAGTTAAGCCTTTAATCCTTTACTGAGATGAGTAAATCCTTTACTTTAATCCTATACTGAGATAAGGAAGAGTAGGAAACTGGAGAAAATGCGGACTCCTCCCCTTCCCCCTCCAATTCCATTTTTCCCCATAGAATGTCCCACTGGTCAAGGGTCAGGTGGATCAGCACAGATGTGAGGGCCCTCTCACTATTGAGGGAGCTCCAAAGAAAAGTCTCCAGCAGTGTTATGACCCCTGAGATTGGTGGGAAGGTGAGGGGGGAGGAGTATGAGTGGAAAAGTATTGAGTACCAACTTCACAGTGGGGAAAGGATCTTCAAGGTTTCCCCTCCCCTCCCCTGATAAGGAAGCTTGGTTAGAGGTGCCTGAAGAGGACCTCAGCCCAAGACTTCAGATAAAAAGACCGGGGAATGAAGGGGCTAGGAATGCTAATGACAGCATGAACAGCTAGAGGGCCTGAGTCCTTGACTGAAATTCCCTTCAGAGACTGCAGTGCACTGGTGTGCCCCAAGTCTAGGGAGGCGGAGGGCAGATTTCCCTATGAGGCCTGCCAGGTAAAGCCTTTGTGATTGCCTGTGGTCAGGTCTGAAAAATCGCCCCTAGGGTTTGTGTGTTTTTTTTTAAATTGTGGTTAAATACTCATAACATAAAATTTACTATTTTAATCATTTTTAAGTGTACAGTTCAGTGGTATTAAATGCATTCATATTGTTGTGCAACCATTACCACCATCCATCTCCAGAACTCTTTTCATCTCGTAAAACTGAAACTCTATACCCATTAAACAATAACTCCTTGCCCTTCTCTCCCCACCAGCCCCTGACAACAATCATTATGCTTTCTATTTGTACTATTTTGACTACTCTAAATGCCTCATATAAGTGGAATCGTACAGTGTTTGTCTTTTTGTGTCTGGCTTATTTCACTTCACATAAGGTCCTCAAGCTTCATCCATGTTGTAGCATATTGCAGAATTTTCTTCATTTTTAAGGCTGAATAATATTCCATTATATGTATATACCACATTTGCTTATCCATTCATCTGTAGATGGACGCTTGAGTTGCTTCCGCATTTTGGCTATTGTGACTAATGCTGTTGTGAACATGGGTGTACAAATATCTCTTAAAGACCCTGCTTTCAATTCCTTTGAGTATATACCCAGAAGTGGAATTGCTGCATCATATGGTAATTCTATTTTTTGAAGAACTGACACACTGTCTTCCACAGAAGCTGTACCATTTTACATGCCCACCAAGAGTGCACAAGGGTTCCAATTTCTCCCCATTCACACCAACACTTGTTGTTTTCTTTTTTTTATAGTAACCCTCCTAATGGGTATGAGGTGGTATCTCATTGTAGTTTTGAATTGCATTTCCCTAATGATTAGTGATGCTGAGCATCTTTTCACATGCCATTCCATTGGCCATTTGTATGTCTTCTTTGGAGAAATGTCTATTCAAGCCTTTTGCCCATTTTTGAATTGGGTCATTTCTTTGTTGTTGTTGAGTTTTAGGAGTTCTCTATATATTCAGGATATTAATCGCTAATCAGATATATGATTTGCAAATATTTTCTCTCATTCACTGAGTTGCCTTTTTCTTCTGTTGATAATATCTCTTGATGCACAAAATTTTTAAATTTTCATGAAGTCCAATTTGTCTATTTTTTCTTTTGTTATCTGTGTGCGTGATTTCACATCTAAGAAATCATTGCCAAATCCAATGTCATGAAGCTTTTGTGCTACATTTTCTTCTAAGAGTTTTATTATTTTAGGTCTTACATCTAGGCCCTTGATCTATTTTGAATTAATTTTTGTATATGGTGTTAAATAAGGGTCCAACTTCATTCTGTTGCCTGTGGATATCCAATTTTCCCAGCACCATTTGTTGAAAAGATTGTCCTTCTTCATTCAATGATCTTGGCACTCTTGTCAAAAATCATTTGACCATATATGTGATTTATTTATTTATTTCTGGGCTCTCTAATCTCTTGCGTTGGTCTATATGTCTGTCTATGCCAATACAAAACTGTTTTGATTACTGTAGCTGTGTAGTAAGTTTTGAAATCAGGAAGTCTGAGTCTTCCAGTTTTGTTCTTTTTCAAGATTGTTTTGGCTATTTGGGGTCCCTTGAGATTCCATATGAATTTTAGGCTGAGTTTTTCTGTTCTGCAAAAAGTGTCATTGGGATTTTGATAGAGATTGCATTGAATCTGTAGATCACTTTGGGTAGTACTGACATTTTAAAAATATTAAGTATTCCAGTCCATGAACATGGGATGTGTTTCAATTTACTTATGTCTTCTTTAATTTTCTTCAGCAATGTTTTATAGTTTTCATTGCACAAGTCTTTCACTTTCTTGATTAAGTTAATTCTGGGGGTGGGGGGGAATGATGCTATTATAAATGGTTTTGTTTTGTAATTTCCTTTTCAGATTGTTCATTATTTGTATATAGAAATGCAACTTATTTTTGTATGTTGAGTTTGTATCCTTCTACTTTGCTGAATTCATTTATTAGTTCTAATGACTTCATTGTGGAATCTTTAGGGTTTTCTACATATAAGATCATATCATCAGCAAACAGATAATTTTACTTCTTCCTTTCCAATTTGGATGCCCTTTTATTTCTTTTTCTTGCCTAATTGCTCTGGCTACAACTTCCAATACTAGTTACGTCACACAGATTCTGCCAGTGTAGTTGTTGTCTAGGTGGAGAGAGAGATTCCTGATCCTTCCCTCTCTGCCGTCTTCCCAGATTCCTCTCTCACACATAGGTTTTTAACCAGGAGTCAGACTCCTCAACATACCAACAATGGAATTAAGTTAGAAATTTATTACAAAAAGATGCCTAGAATATCCACAAATACTTGGAAATTAAATAATATATTTCTGAATAACTTATGGGTCAAAGAGAAATTTTAAAAAAAAATTTTTTGAGGAAGATTAGCCCTGAGCTAACATCTGCTGCCAATCCTCCTCTTTTTGCTAAGGAAGACTGGCCCTGAGCTAACATCCATGCTCATCTTCCTCCACTTTATATTTTGAATTGAATGATGATGAAAACACAGCATATCAAAAATTTTCAGATGTGCTGAAGCAATGCTTATGATACTGAATAGGGCTCGATCTGCTCACGGTGAGACAAAAGCCAGTCTGTCACAAGGCAAGGTGGCGGAGAGAAAGGACTGTATTAAGCAATGAGCCAGCTGCTTGGAAGACGGCAGATTATTGTCCTTAAAAAAACATCTTAAAGGGGAACTGATTTGGAAACAACTTACATAAGGCATATAGGGTTGGGGAGGGGGCTCAGGAGTGTCAGAGGATGGATGACTGCAGACCATTTGGTGCCTCTCTGTAGACAAAAGTTTTGTATCTGCTGAATGCGATATTCCTGAGGAATCTAAAAAACCTTTAGTTATTTTCTTATCAGGGAGAGAAGGAACAGTTTGGGCAGAGGACTTAAGTTTTCTGTTAACAAGTCATTCTTTCTACTGGTTACTGATTAGCTTGCCTAGGCACAGTTCTAAGCATTTCTCCAAAGCACACTGTGAGAATAAGATGAGGGGCTGGGTTTAGACATGCAGGCTCTCATGCTAACTTGGTCTCACTTAGAGGGAAATATACAGCTTTTAAAAACTTACATTAGAAAAGAAGAAAGGCTTAAAATCAATTAACTGAGTTTCCAACTGAAGAAGATAGAAAAAGAAGAGAAAGTTAAGCTCAGAGTATATAGAAGAGAAGAGATAATAAATATAAGGAGAGAAAACAATGTAATAGAAAACTTAAAATGCAAAAAGTTATGGACTGATGTTAGTATCACAGTGGAGTGAGCTCCTCTGTTAGACTCTCCCCACTAAGATACAACAAAAAGGACATTCATAAACCAAGAGAGGACATTCACACAACACAATAGATATCTGAGAGACCCATGCAGCCATATGTCTGAAGGTGGAGGTGCTGGACCCTACAGGAGACAATGGAAGGAGGTATGGGGATATCCTCTGCCTCCCCCAACTGCAGTGACCTAGGACACAGGACCATGCGTGGCCCTGAGAAGAGAGGGAGGAGGGAGCAGTCCTCCAAGGAAACACCTTCACTCTCCAAGTTCCCTCACACCCCATGGGAACGCTCCACACAGAGGAGGCAAAACAATCATGGGGGTGTATTCACTAGGCCAAGCAGCCCAGGAGGGCAGATAGTGAGGGAAAAGCAGGAGTGCCCCCAGGATCACATGCAAAAGAAAGCACCCCTTCCCCCTCCTAGCACACCAGCTCAGCCAGTTGGCCAGAGCGAAGGACCCCTGCCACAGTGCTGGTGCGTACAGTGTGTAAAGTAGTGGTGGTGAGCAGACAGAGATGGGCTCTGTCAGCATAGCCACCAAAGGTCAGGCACAGCTGCCAGGGATCGTGGCAGGCTCAGAATACGTAGTTCCTGCCCCCCACCCAGTAGTGGTAGATGGAATCTGCAACGAGATACCTCCACTATGCAAAGGCACAAATCCACCCCATCAAATAGTATGAAGAGGTATATTAACACTCCAGACCAGAAGAAAAGTATCAAGCACCCAGAAATCAATCCTGAAGGCACAGAAATTTATAATCTAAATGATAGAGAATTCAAAATAGCTATCATAAAAAACCTCAATGAGTTATAAGAAAATTCAGGAAGACATTTCAATAAAATCAGGAATAAAATTCATGAACAGAGGGACTTCTTCACAGGAGAGATTGAAACTATAAAGAAGGGGCTGGCCCAGTGGCACAGCAGTTAAGTTCACACACTCTGCTATGGCAGCCTGGAGTTCACCAGTTCGGATCCTGGGTATGGACCTATGCACTGCTTGTCAAGCCATGCTGTGGCAGGTGTCCCACATATAAAGTAGAGGAAGACGGGCATGGATGTTAGCTCAGGGCCAATCTTCCTCAGCAAAAAAAAAAAAAAAAAAAAGGATTGGTGGCAGATATTAGCTCAGGGCTAATCTTCCTCAAAAAAATTTTTTTTAAAGAAACTATAAAGGAAAACCAGTCAGAAATTTTGGAGATGAGAAACACAATGCATGAGATAAAGAAAAATCTGGAGTCCTTGAATAACAGAGCTAATATAATGGAGGACAGAATTGACAATTTAGAAGACAGAAATATAGGTGTAATTCAGATGGACGAGGAGAGAGAGCTAAGACTAAAAAAAAATGAAGAAATTCTCCAAGAAATATCCGATTCAATTAGGAAATGCAACATAAGGATTATAGTTATTCCAGAGGGAAAAGGGAAGGAGAAAGGAACAGAGAGCTTGTTCAAAGAAATAATAGCTAAGAACTTCCCAAACCTTGGAATTACAAATAAAAGAAGCTAATAGAACTCCTAAGTACATCAATTTAAAAGACCTTCTCCGAGGCATATATTAGTAAATCTGGCAAAAGTCAATGACAAAGAAAAAATATTAAAGGCAGCAAGGCAGAAGAAAACAGCCTACAAAGGAACCCCTATCAGGCTTTTAGTGGATTTCTCAACAGAAACCTTACAGGCCAGGAGAGAGTGGAATGATATATTCAAATTTCTGAAAGACAAAAACTTTCAGCCAAGAATACTCTATCCAGCAAAACTATCCTTCAGATATGATGGAGAAATAAAAACTTTCCCAGATAAACAAAAGTTTAGGGAGTTCATTGCCACAAGACCCCCGACTACAAGAAATGATCAAGAAGGCCATCATACCTGAAAAAAAAAAAGAAAAAGTCCAGGACCAAATAGCTTCTCAGGAGAATTCTACCAAACATTCAAAGAAGATTTAATACCTCTCCTCAAGCTATTCCAAAAAACTGTAGTTGACGGAACACTTCCTAATTCATTCTATGAAGCCAACATCACCCTGATCCCAAAGCCAGAAAAGGACAACACAAAGAAGGAAAATTACAGGCCAATATCGCTGATGAACATAGATGCAAAAATCCTTAACAAAGTATTGGCAAACTGAATACAGCAATACATTAAAAGGATCATGCACCATGATCAAATGGGATTTATGCCAGGGACACAGGGCTGTTTCAACATCCACAAATCAATCAATGTGATGCACCATGTTAACAAAATGAGGAATAAAAAACACACAATGATCTCAATAGATGCAGAGAAAGCGTTTGAGAAGATCCAGCATCCATTTAGATAAAAACTCTCAATAAAATGGGTATAGAAGGAAAGTACCTCAACATAATAAAGGCCATATATGACAAACCCACAGCCAACATCATACTCAACAGTGAAATACTGAAAACCATCCCTCTGAGAACAGGAACAAGACAACAGTGCCCACTCTCACCACTCTCATTCAACATTGTACTGGAGGTTTTGGCCAGAGTAATTAAGCAAGAAAAAGAAATAATAGGTATCCAAATTGGCAAGGAAGAAGTGAAACTCTTACTGTTTGCAGAAGACATGATTCTATACATAGAAAACCCTAAAGAATCCATCAGAAAACTGTTAGAAATAATCGACAACTACAGCAAAGTTACTGGGTACAAAATCAACTCAGAAAAATCAGTTGCATTTCTTTACTCTAATAGGAAACCAACAGAAAGAGAACTCAAGAATACAATCCCATTTACAATCGCAACAAAAAGAATAAAATGTCTAGGAATAAATTTAACCAAGGAGGTGAAAGACCTATACAATGAAAACTTAAGACATTAGTGAAAGAAATTGATGATGACATAAAGAAATAGAAAGATATTCCATGCACATGGATTGGAAGAATAAACATAGTTAAAATGTCCATACTACCTAAAGCAATCTACAGATTCAATGCAATCCCATTCAGAATCCCAGTGACATTCTTCACAGAAATAGAATAAAGAGTACTATAATTCATACAGGGCAAGAAAAGACCCCAAATAGCTAAAGCAATCCTGAGAAAAAAGAACAAAGCTAGAGGCATCACAATCCCTGACTTCAAAATATACTACAAAGCTATAGTAATCAAAACAGCATGGTACTGGTACAAAAACAGACACACAGATCAATGGAACAGAATTGAAAGCCCAGAAATAAAACCACACATCTACAGACAGCTAATCTTCAGCAAAGGAGCTAAAAATATACAATGGAGAAAGGAAAGTCTTTTCAACAAATGGTGTTAGGAAAACTGGGCAGCCATATGCAAAAGAATAAAAGTAGATCTTTATCTCTCGCCATCCACAAAAATTAACTCAAAATGGATTAAAGACTTGAAGTTAAGATGTGAAACCATAAAACTCCTAGAAGAAAATATAGGCAGTACACTCTTTAACATCAGTCTTAGAAGGATTTTTTCAAATACCATTGTCTACTCGGGCAAGGGAAACAAAAGAAAAAATAAACAAATGGGACTTCATCAGACTAAAGAGCTTCTGCACAGCAAAGGAAACTAGAAAAAAAATGAAAAGACAACCCACCAACTGGGACAAAATATTTGCAAATCATATATCTGACAAGGGGTTAATCTCCAAAATATATACAGAACTCATACTACTCAACAACAAAAAAAACGAACAACTCAATCCAAAAAATGGGCAAAGGATGTGAACAGATACCTTTACAAAGAAGATATACAGACAGCCAATAGGTACATGAAAAGAGGTTCTGCATCACTAATCTTCAGAGAAATGTAAATCAAAACTACATTGAGATATCACCTTACATATGTTAGAATGGCTATAATCACCAAGACAAAAAATAACAAATGTTGGAGAGGATGTGTAGAAAATGGAACCCTCATCCACTGCAGGAAGGAATGCAAACTGGTACAGCCTCTGTGGAAAACAGTAAGGAGGTTTCTTAAAAAATTAAAAATAGAAATACCATATGACCCAGCTATCCCACTACTGGGTATTTATCCAAAGAACTTGAAATAAACAATTCAAAGAGACTTATGTACCGCTATGTTCATTACAGCACTATTCACAATAGCCAAGACAGGGAAGCAACCCAGGTGCACATCAACTGATGAATGGATAAAGAAGATGTGGTATATATATATACAATGGAATAATACTTAGCCATAAAAAAGACAAAATCGTCCCATTTGCAACAACATGGATGGACCTTGAGAGTATTATGTTAAGCGAAGTAAGCCAGACAGGGAAAGACAAACACCATATGATCTCACTCATATGTGAAAGAGAAATAAACACATGAACAAAGAGAACAGATTAGTGGTTACTAGAAGGGAATGGGGTTTGGGGGTGGACATAAGGGGTAAAGGGGCACAGTTATATGGTGACTGACAAATAATAATGTACAACTGAAATTTCACAATGTTATAAACTATTATGACCTCAATTAAAAAAAACAATGTGCTTGATGAATTAGTAAAAACTATTAAATTTTGGGACCAGCCTGGTGGCGTAGTGGTTAAGTTCATGCGCTCTGCTTTGGCAGCCCAGAGTTCACAGTTTCAGATCCCAGGTGCAGACCTAGCACTGCTCATCAAGCGACGCTGTGGCAGCATCCCACATGAAATAGAGGAAGATTGGCACAGATGTTAGCTCAGGGCCAATCTTCACACACACACAGAAAATAACTATTAAATTTTATTAAAACTTGGAGGGGAAAAAACAGCAAAAGTTGTTTATTAAAAACATTAATAAAATTGATAAACACCTACCAAAGTCATTAAAGAAAAAATACAAGTAGCCAGCATTAGGAATGAAATAATAGCTATGCATACAGAGCATAGAGTTAAAAAAGGATAATAAGAAAATATCATAAATAAATTGGACAATTTAGATAAAATGGACTGATTCCTTGAAAAATACAACTTAGCAAAACTAACACAAAGTGAAAGAGAAAAACCTGAATAACCATATATCTATTAATAAAATTGAATTTACAGTAACAAATTTTGGGAATCCAAATAGAAAAATTCCAGGTCCTATCAAACATTGAAGAAATAAATAATGCTACTCTTTTAGAAAACAGAGAAGAGAGCACTTCCCAACTCATTTTAAGGGCAGCACAACTCTGATACCAAAACCTGGAAACAGTATGACAATAAAAAGTTACAGAGTAATAGTCCCCATGAACATAGAATTTAAGAAAATGTGAGCTGGCAAATAGATTTATCTGGAGGTTCCAGGATGGCTTCAGTCCCATGTCTGGTGCCTCCTCAGGGATTTCTGGAAGGCTGGGCCCAGCTGGGACTGCTGACCAGAGCATCTACACAAGTCCTCTGCACCATGGTGGTTTCAAGGTACTCAGGCTTTACATGATGGTTTAGGGCTCTCAGAGAAGCCTTGGCAGAGCCTGAAGGCTTCTTCTGACCTAACCCTATCATTTCCATTGCATTCTTAGTCAAGCAAGTCACTAAGGCCAGCCCAGATTAAAGAGAATGGGAATTAAGCTCCACCTCTCGATGGGAGAAGTAGCAAAGAATTTACAGACATCTTTTATTCACCATGTTACCCAAGATAAATGAAAGCATATGTCCAGACAAAGGACATATAGAAGAATGTTTATAGCTGCTTTATTCATAAGCATCCTGAGTTGAAAACAATCCAAATGTCAATCAACAGGAGAACCAATAGACGATTTGTGGTATATTCCTTCCGTTGAATATTACTCCACGATTAACAAGAATGAAAGACATGCAACAACAACATGGTTGAACCTCAGAAACATGTTGTATAGATAAAACTAGATACAGAAGAGACTTATGATTCCATTGACATGAAGATAAAGAACAGGCAAAACTAACCTATGGTGATAGAAATCAAGACAGTGGTTGTCCGAGGGTGAGAGACGGAATCATCTGAAAGGGGCATGAAGGCACTTTCTTGGGTGAGGGACATGTTCTACATCTCGATTGGGGTGAGAACAAGGCATTTCACTATCTGTAAATTTTGCCTCAAGTCTGAAAAAACAGACATATTGACCTTATTGCAAGACAGTAGCAATTGCATGAACACAATTTCAGTAACTAGAAACTGAATGAAGAGCAAGATATTGAACACACTGAAGTTATAAATAATGAATTTGTAACAGACTGGCTACTTTGCTAAATGTTTTTACATTATCTCAATTAATCTTTATAACAACTCTGTGAGTTAATATCTATCATATAGACGAGGAAAGATTTAGAGAGGTGAAATAACTAACCCAAAGTCACACAACTAGTAAGTGGCAGAATCTGGACTCGAATCCAGTCAATTCACAATCCAAGTCCTTAACCACCGCCTGCCTGCAGAGGCATACATGGTGCAGGCCTCTACTGGGCATCCGGCGTGTGAATAGGGTTTCTTAAAGTCTCTTTGTTGGGCTGGACACTGGGTTGTGTAAGAATAGAAGTCTCCATTGTAGAAGATCGTCATGGATTTTTTAATATCACACAAACAGCCATGATTCATTCAATTAGAAATAAATGGAAGGCATGTATAGGGAAGGGTTCGAGGTTAACAGACTTAAGAATTTAGCTCCTTTCCTCGTTTAGCATAACAGTTAAGAAAAAAAAGCACTGTCCCTGGAGAGAGACGGCATGAGTTTGAGTCCTGGCTCTGCTACTTATCGCTGTGTGAACCTCATAGCACTGTCCTCAGAGAGCTGTAGAGAGGATTGACAGACTCAGTACTTGGAAAAGGGCTTAGAGCGGCCTCTGGCATTTAGCAAGCATTCCAAAAATAGTACTGTTATTTCTTTTTACTCAAAAGAAGAGAGATGAATTAATGTTCATTTTGCACCTACAATGTGCTGGATGTGTATTAAATTTATCCCTACAGAAATGTTTTGAAGTAAATGCTATTACCCTCATTGTTCAAGTTCAGAGTCATGAAGCTAGAGAGTAACAAAGTTGAGATTTGAGCAAATATCTTCCTGACTCCATAGCCCATGCTTTGTCCCCTGTAGGGAGCCAAGGGTGATAATAAGGAATTCACCTTCCACCTCTGAGGAGTAAAACTGCTCTTCCCTTCCAGGTTTGAATCTCTATTTACTGAGTTGGAACTGAGGCAGGTAGAGCTGGGCATCGCCAGTTTTGGGGCCTCTGTCACTACTATGGAAGAAGTCTTCATTCGGTAAGCAAGTATAAAACTGTAGACTCCAAGAATCTCAGGGTTGGAAGGAATCTTAAAAGGTCATCCATCTAAACATTGCCCAGTGCTTGAATCCTTTCTTTTTCTTTCTTTCTTTCTTTTCTTTTTCTTTTTCTTTTTTTTGTTGAGGAAGATTAGCTCTGAGCTAACATCTGCTGCCAATCCTCCTCTTTTTGCTGAAGAAGACTGGCCCTGAGCTAACATCCGTGCCCATCTTCCTCTACTTTATATGTGGGATGCCTACCACAGCATGGCTGGCCAAGCAGTGCCATGTCCACACCTAGGATCTGAACCAGCAAACCCCAGCCCACCGAGGCGGAACGTGTGAACTTAACCGCTGCACTGCCTGGCCGGCCCTGAATCCTTTCTATAATATCCTCACTGAATGGTCTTCCAGCCTCTTAGTAGTACTTTCAACAATAGAGATATTGGTTAATGGAGAAAATGTTGAATGTAATATTATTCAACAAACTTACCTGTTCTAGTCTATAATTTTTTTTAGTCTGTTGGGAGTGTAACTGATATTAAGTTGAACCTATAGATCAATCTGAGGACAACAGACGTCTTTAGAACTTTCATTCTTCCAGTCCATAGATAGTGTATATAGCTTCATTTATTTAGGTCACTTCTTTTTTTTTCTTTAAAGGTTTTATTTTTCCTTTTTCTCCCCAATGCCCTCTGGTACATAGTTGTATATTTTTAGTTGTGGGTCCTTCTAGCTGTGGCATGTGGGACGCCGCCTCAGCGTGGCCCGATGAGCTGTGCTGTGTCCACCCCCAGGATCCCAACCGGCGAAACCCTGGGCCTCCGAAGCAGAGCGCGCCAACTTAACCACTCGGCCCCGGGGCCGACCCCTACTTAAGTCACTTCTAATTGCTATCAGCAATGTTTTGTAGTTTTCAGAAGTTTTGCATGTCTTTTGTTAAATCTATTTCTAAGTATTTTATGGTTTTTGAAGGTATGGAAATAAATTTCTCAATTTCATTTTCCACTTAATTGCTGATACATATAAAGCATTTGATTTTTTATTATTAACTTTTTACCCAGAGATATTTAATTCACTTATCATTAGTTCAAACAGTTTTGGGTTGATTCCTCAGTATTTTGTATGTAACTATCATGTCATCTGAAAGACAGTTTTACTTCTCATTTTCCAATCTTTATGCATTTTGCTTGCTTATTTCACTGGTGGGAGCTTCAGTATAATGTTGAGCAGAAGTAGTGAGAATGGATATCCTTGAGTTGTTAGGGGGAAAGTGTTGTTTTATCACAACCAATAGTTCATTCTATTTAACCACATTTCTTCTTTCTATTTTCTTTGAGTTTAATTTGCTGGGTTTTTTTCCCCCTTATCTTTCTAAGATAAATTTTTATATAGTTTATTTTCAGCCATATACATATTCACATTTAGCCATATGTATATGTGTTAATATAAATTTCCCTCTGAGCTTAGCTTACTTGCATTTCACAATTTTTTGGTATGTAGTATTTTCATTACCATTCAGTTAGAAATATTTTCAGTATTCTGTGGTAATTTCTACTTTGACCTATGGCTTATTTAGAACTATATTTCTGTTTTCTTTTCTTGTTTTTTTTGTGAGGAAGATTGTTGCTGAGCTAACATCTCTTCCAATCTTCCTCTATTTTATGTGGGATGCCGCCACAGTGTGGCTTGACGAGCGGTGCTAGGTCTGCACCCAGGATCCCAACATGCGAACCCCAGGCCACGGAAGCAGAGCACGTAAACTTAACCTATGCCACTGGCCGGCCCCAGAAATGTATTTCTTAATTTCCAAATTAATGGATATTTCTAAAAAATGTTTTTTGTTTGATTTTGCCTTGTTTGTTTTGTTTATGTAATTGATTTCTAACCTAACTTCACTGTGGTCCTAGCCCATACTCTGTATAGTCTCTTTCCTTCAAAATTTTTGAGTCTATGGCTCAGCCCATATTCAGTGTAAAACTTCTTATGTTTTTGAAAGAATGTGCATTCTTCAATTGTTGGGTGCAGTATTTTGTATATAGCAATTAGGTCCAGTTTGTTAACTGTATTCGGCAAATTTTCAGTGTCATTTAAAAAAAAATTGTCTGCTTATTCTCTGTGTTACCGAGAGCTAATATTTTGTATTTTAATTCTGTCAAATTTTGCTTTACATTTTCAAGCTCCTATATCAGGTGCCTACAAATTTAGAATTGTTATATATTTTTCTGGTAAGTTGAACATTTTAACATTCATTTAGTTATATTAGCTATGTTTTGGTTAAAATTTTTATGTCTGTCTTTGTCCATCCTTTTGCATTCAATCTTATTGTAGTAAAATAATATTCTTTTTGCTTGTCCATTCCATTCTGTTGTTTTCTGGCTTCCTTTACGTCTGTTGAGATGTCAGCTGCCAGTATTATTGTCATTTTTGAATGCACTGTGTCCATTACCTCTGGCTGCTTTTAACATTCTTTTTTCTTTGCCTTAGGTTTTCAGCATTTTTACAATGATGTGCCTTTGTACGGTTTTCTTTGTGTTTATTTGCTTAGGATTTTTAGCACTTTTTACACTGTGGTTTGCTGGTATTGGCCAGCTTTGGAAAATTCTCAACCAATATCTCTCCACATATTGCTTCTGATCCATCCTCTTTCTCTTCTCCTGGGACTACTAATTATACATGATTTTTACCTTTCATCTGTCACATGTCTGTTATATATTTTTTTTTGCTTGTATTCATTATCTATTGATACATAACAAATTACCCTAAAACTTAGCAGCCTTGAAACAACAAACATTTATTACTTTTCAAGTTCTGTTGGTCAGCAGTCCAGAAGCGGGTAGATAGGTGGTTCTGGCTCAGGGTCTCCTGTGAGGTTGTAGTCAAGCTCTTAGCCAGGGCTGCAGGCTCCAAAGGCTCAGCTAGGGGAGGATCCACTCCTAAGCTCGCTCCTGTATTCTTGGCCAGCCTCAGTTCCTCGTTGTCTATTGGCCTCAGTTCCTCATCATGTGGGCCTCCTCCCAAGTTGCAGAGTGACCTTATGATATGGCAACTGGCTTCTCTCACACTAAGTGATCAGAGAAAGAGAGAGAATGTGACCAAGATGGAAGCCATAGTCATTTGGTAACTTTTCTTGGAAGTGATATTTTATCACTTTTGCTGAATTCTATTCGTTAGAAGTGAGTCACTAGGTCTAGCTCACAATCAAAGAGAGGAGACTAACACAAGCAACAAGAGCACAAATCAACAAGTGGGACTACATCAAACCAAAAACTTCTGCACAGCAAAGGAAACCATCAACAAAATAAAGGCAACTTTCTGAATGGAGAAAATATTTGCAAACCACACATCTGATGAGAGATTAATATCCAAAATATATAAAGAACTCATATAACTCAATATCAAAAAACCATGGGGCTGGCCCAGTGGCCAAGTGGTTAAGTTCGCATGCTCTGCTGCAGGCGGCCCAATGTTTCATTGGTTCAAATCCTGGGCGCGGACATGGCCCTGCTCATCGAACCACGCTGAGGCAGCGCCCCACATACCACAACTAGAAGGACCCACAACTAAGAATATACAACTATGTACTGGAGGGCTTTGGGGGAGAAAAAGGAAAAACATGAAATCTTTAAAAAAAAAATTTTAAAAACCCAAATGATCCAATTTTTAAATGGACAAAGGATCTAAATAGACATTTTTCCGAAGAATATATTCAAATGGCCAACAAGTACATGAAAAGATGCTCAGCATCACTAATCATCAGTGAAATGCAAATCAAAACACAATGAGATATCATCTCACACCCTTTAGAATGAGTGGCATCAAAAACATAAGGGATAACAAGTGTTGGGGAGGATGTGGTAAAAAAGGGAACCCTTGTGCACTCTTGATGGGAATGTAAACTAGTGCAGCCACTATGGAAAACAGTATGGAGATGCCTCAAAAAATTAAAAATAGAACTACCATATGATCCAGCAATTCCACTTATGGGTATATATCTGAAGGAAATGAAATCACTGTCCTGAAGAGATATCTGCACCCCAATGTTCATTGCAGTTTTATTTACAATGACCAAGATGTGGAAATAACCTAAGTGTCCAGTCCACCGACATATAATGGGTAAAGAAAATGTGATACGCACACATACACACACTATGGAATACTCTTCTGCCGTAAAAAAGAAGGAAAGCCTGCCATTTGCAACAACATGGATGGACCTTGAGGGCATTATGCTCAGTGACATAAGTCAGAGAAAGACAAATACTGTATGATCTCACTTATATAGGGAATCTGAAAAGCCAAACTCATAGAAACAGAGAACAGATTTGCAGTTGCCAGAGATGGGGGGTGGTGGCGATTAGGTAAAGGTGGTCAAAAGGTACAAACTTCCAGTTATAAGATGAATAAGTTCTGGGGCTGTACAGCAGGATGACTGTAGTTAACAATACTGTATTGCATATTTGACAGTTGCTAAGAGAGTAAATCTTAAAAGTTCTCACCACAAGGAAAAGAATTTGTAACTATATGAGGTGATGAATGTTAACTAAACTTGTAGAAATCATTTCACGTATATACGTATATTGGATCATTATGTTGTACGCCTTAAACTTATACAATGTTATATGTCAGTTATATCTTAAAACTGAGGGAAATTGGAGGAGTTAATGACAGAGTATGAATACTAGGAGGTGGGGATTATTGGGGCCACCTTAGAGACTCTCTACCACAGTGAGGAAACTCTCAGAGGAGCTCTTAGGTTATACTTTGGGAAAGCTTATGATGTTTGAAGGAATTGTGGTGTGGCGGTCACCAACCTCACCACACTTCCTTCAAGTATCAAATGATAGGCTTTCCCAAAGTACTGAAAACTCCCCTCCTTTCCTCCTGAAATTCAGCCTTAATAAATGACAGTCTTGTTTTTGAAGTAGCAAAAAAAAAAAAAAAAAAAATTCTACTAGCAGACACCAAATGAGGAAAAAACTGAAAATACAACCTTATGTCATGAAATTTGGGGAGAAAATATTGTGGTGAAGTACTGTGTGGCTCCTAACCATCCCTACATACCCACCTCAGGTACCAGATGAAGTATTGAAGGAAGGCAACAATAGTCATGATAATTCTCAGTAATATCTCCCAATTTGCAGGAAAGCTAAAGAAGAGATGAGCAGGAACCCTAGCAAAGTCAGGGAGAAACCCTCAAGGACAAAAGCAGAGCCTCAACAAAGGCAGAAGGGCACCCAGGGCTTGCCATCTGTGGGAGCCAGGCCTAAAATGGCTGCAGTGATCCTTGACTTCTAGTAGCACCTGTGTAGCACCCCCGCCACGGTAAATAGGGCTGACCTGTATAACCAATAGAACTTTGCAGAATTAACAGTGTGTGACTAATAAGGCTAGGTCGTGAAAGATATTGTAGCTTCTGTCTTGCTCTTTCTTGGCTGAGTCAGTCTGGAGGAAGCTAGCTGCCATTCATGATACTCAGGCTGCCCTAGGGAGAAGTTCATGTGGCGAGGAACTAAAGCCTTTTGCTAACAGCTAACAAAGAGCTGAAACCTCCTGCCAGCGGTATGCTGGAGCTGGCTCATATTGGCTCACAAAAGCCAAGTATTAAATTATCAAGAATTTTGTGAGCCAGTTGTCAAACACAGCCATTACTTAAAGTTAAATTGCATAAACTTATAAATAAATAAATCACAGTGAAAACAGTGGTGTGATTCCGATACGACTTCCAAAGTGTTTTTTGTTTTCACACCACCAAGCAGTTAACTCAATTCTGACACTATCTACCTGGAGACTAACATCAGATCCCACAGGTTAAGGGTTCAGTCTCACAAGACGGCCCCCCAGCCACCTCACTTCAGATGCTAATCGCAAGTCCACGTTGTCACCTGTGCTTCTGATGTACTGGCTGTAAATTGGAGGTTCCCACAACCCCCTCTCCTGGTTCGATTAATTTGCTAGAATGGCTCACAGAACTCAGAAACGTTGACTTACATGGCCAGTTTGTTATAAAGAGTGTGGTGAAGGGGACAGATGAACAGCTAGATGAAGAAGTACACAGGGTGAAGTTTGTGAGAAAGGAGCTTCCACATCCCCATGTGTTCACCAACCCAGAAACTCTCCGAGCCCCGTCCATTTAGGTTTTTATGGAGGTTTTATTGCATAAGCATGATTGATTAACTCATTGACCATTAGCACTTGAACTCAATCTCCAGCCCCCCTTCTCTCCCAGGAGGTTGGGAGATGGGACTGAAAGTTACACTTCTCTAATCACATGGTTGGTTCTCCTGGCAACCAGCCCCCATACTTTGGTGCTTTCCAAAAGCCACCTAATTAACATAACCAAAGACACCTTTATCACTCTCATCACTTAGGAAGTTACAAGGGTTTTAGGAGTTCTTTGCCAGGACTGGGGACAAAGACCAAATATGTATTTCTTATTATAAATCACAATATCACCAATGGTAATACTCAAAACTTCATTTCCTCGTGATTTGGCTACAATTTACTGTTATCAGTGCTCTTGAGGTTATTTACATCTACTTAGATCTGTATAGTGGAAGTGTTATATTGATAGTTTGATATCAACCATGGCAAGAGTATTTTCACCATGGAAATTGGTGAAAACTATAAATTAGGGTTTAATTTATTGTTTTGTTATTTGTTTAGATTAAGAAAGTGATGGAGAAAATGTAGATAATGCAAATTAAGCTTAAAAGTGTGTCATATCTGGACCCATTTCATTAAGAATAGCATAAAAATTTGAGGAAATATTCTCTCAGTAAAAGTATTATTCAGTTCAACAAAAATGTTGCTCACCTCACAGATGAATGAGTAAAGTTCTGACTTCTGTATTTGTTGTTCCACTTTTATCTTAATCATTAATGTTACTTAAAATATCAACCAACATTCTTATCTGAACTACACTCAGAGAGTTAGCTATTAGACCAGGTAGCACACCACTGCCTGCTGCATATGAGGGCAGCATCTTGGAAGTGGATCCTCCTGCCCCAGTCAGGCCATCAGCTGACTGCAGCCCTGGCTCATAGCTTGAGTGCAACCTCATGAGAGACCTTGAGACAACTACCTACCTATGCCACTCCCAAGTTCCTGACCCACAGAAAGTGTGTGAGATAATAAATGTTGGCTGTTGTTTTAAACTGCTAAATTTTGGGATAATCTGTGTCAAGCAATAGATAACAAATACACTGTCTTTTACAGAATTGTACTGGAGGGCAAATGAGCCACAATTTACTGGATTATTTTGTTGTGATGAATTCCTAGGAGTAGAATAACAGGTCCAAAAGTATGAATAAAAATATGTTTTGACTTGTTAACGGTTTGCTGCCAACAGTGAATACATCTTTTTGCCTAGAGCAGGGTTCGACAAACTTTTTCTTAAAGGGCCAGATAGTAAACATTTTAGGCTATGTAGGCTTAGTGACGTAGTCAAGGATATTATGTAGGTACTTAGATAACCGTCTAACATGTAATCGTTTAAAAATGTAAAATCTATCCTGAGTTCATGGTCATACAAAAAGAAGGCCTTGGACTGGATTTGGCCCACTGGCCATAGTTTACCAACCCCTAGCTTAGAGTGTCAGCAGTGCTGCATTTTATAATTTACAGTTTTTGCTCATAAAATAGATGCTTTGTTTTTTATTTTAATTTGCATGTGGTATCTTTTAAGGAAAATAATGAAATTTATTAATGCTAATGTTGCCTCAGTTGTTTGGAAAAGCCATTAGTCAGTTAATTCAATACTTTTACTCAGTGCCTATTTAAGAACTTTCTGGCCAGTATATACTTACTATCAGTATATAATCTAGGTGCAGCTCCTTTTCCTCTCATTATTCTTATCCTAACTCCTTATTTTTTTCAAATTTTACGTGACTTTTATTCTTTAAATCCAAAAAAAATGATATGTGTTGTGACTTTGAGAATTTGTATTTCTTTTTGTTTTTGGTTTGGTTTAGGGTTAATAAGTTGGTAGATTCCAGCACAGATATCCAAGCCATCAGGCTTTCCTCTGTCCACTCTCAACAACTGATCAACAGAGTGCCTGTTAACAGAATTAAAGGTGTTCATTCAAGGATCTTCTCAATACAGTCTGGTCTGCCAATCCAACCAAACACTGGGGTGAGCAAATATTTCAAATGTGTGCAAGAAAGCCGATTTTGGTTTAATCCTTGGAATTCTGCTCTTATTCTGTCAAGAAGTATATAATCCTTTTACAGAGACTTAAAAAAATGTGCAAATGCTAGGCTCTGCTAGGTTTCAGCAATACCATGCTCTGTATTCTAGTTTGAAGGCAAAATGCTGATGTTTTCTGACCATGATTAACCCAACGGAAGAAAGTATCAGAAAAGATCATAGAAAACATCTTGACCATTCCTCTCACCAGGAGGAAGAAAGAATAAAATCACCAAATCTCCCGGCCAACAAGCATATGTAATCTTTCTTTTCAATCTTTTACTGTGAAACAGATCATGTATTGTACCACCTGGAATTTAAAATTTTTTTAATATATTTTTATGAAATATATGGACAACATGTAATGTCCTTTAATGTTGAAAAAAAGAATATTGATGTGCATTTTATAAAGTGATCTTGACTTAGCTATCTACATGGTATTACTGTAAAATAATGAGACTGGTTTTCATGGGTTAGTGAAGAGATTAGTTTCATTGTATCATAATCTTGAATCACATGTTAAAGGGGAAGCTGTCATTCAGAGAGCCTCCAAGTTGAAAAGGGTCTTGCAAGTCATCTAGACCAGCCACCTATCCTGTACAAGAGGCTCTTCTCCAACCCCCAGCAAGGAGTTATCCGGACTCCATCTGGCCAAGCTTTGCTTTTGGAATCTTCCCTGGACATTTTTCTCAGGGTGAAACCTCAAACAAGTCAATAGCACTGCCTTTGATGAATGCTTGAGGTGAATGTAGTCTCCATCATGTCAAATGTGGGAAAGTTAGGGGGTGTTTGGTAGAGACTTTCAGGGTTTCCTTGGTGTTTTGGGCCAGGAACTTAGGAATGCCTGGCTCAAACCTGACCACCAAGCCTCTTCCCACAAAGGCTCTTGGGTGACAAGTGGTGCACAAAGAACACTGGCACCTGAGGCTTGAAGGCCCCCCTGCCTGTCACAGCTCGTGTAGCACCACAGAGAAGCTGGATGGGAGCATGCGGTGCTAATCTCCAGGATCTCCCACCCCCAGGCCCAACTCTAGATCTTGGGATCTCAGTGCACTTGACTACGCACTTTGACATTTACTATCAGTGCCACAGAGGACATCTTTGTGCACGGGTCATACTTATACAAGTATACCTATACTGCATTACTAGAAGTGGAGTTTCTAGGTTAAAGACTTTGTGAATATTAAATTAAACTTTATTCATTCAGCTAGTTTGTTTTCTAAAAGAGTTGTACCAATTAACACCCCAGGAGTGGTATTTTCCCCACATCCGCATCTACTTAAAATTTTTGCCAATCTAGTGGGTAAAAAAAAATTTGATCATGTTTGCATTTGGTATCTGTTTAGGCTGTTCTCCGGTACTCTTTCTAATCTATGCTTTCTTTTTCTGCTATTAAATGTCAATCAAATCATTAGGCCAAATAATTTTAACTTGAAGCAAATTTTGAACATAATCAAAATGTTAGATATAACATGAGAGAATACAATTAGACATGAGCCAGAGGCCACTTAGCTGCCTGCCAGCTTCTGTCTGTGACCGTGTTAATGGTGTATCTCCCTTTTTTTTCTTTATCGTAGTTTGATCTTCTCTGCCAACAGTTCTATGCCATGCTCCTGAAAAGGGCTAAATTTTCTTGGCGCAACTGGCTGTTGATGCTGTCATTACAGATCCTGGTGCCTCTGGCAATCATTATGCTCAGCCTCACAATCCTCAACTTCCAAATAAACGTGGACGATGTCCCATTGGAGCTGACCCTAAAAACATATGGTCAAACTACTGTTCCATTTTTTATTTCCCCAAATTCCAGGCTGGGTCCTCGGCTTTCACAACATTTTACAGATATGCTTATAGCTGAGGAACAGATTCCTCTGGAGATCCTGAGTAAGTACCAGGCCCAGGAGTACAGGGCATGAAGCAGGTCTGTTGCTCCTTGTAGTAAAGCCGTGTCCTTCCAGGCCATGTGATACTCCCTGAAGTCAGACTGAATAGTCAGACATGTCAGAAAAACATCTTTCAAACCCCAGATGACAGGAAAGGGAGGGTTCCTAGATGAGACCAAGTTGTGTCCTTCTAGGGACTAAAGCATGTTCAAAAGTGAAATTGATAAATTATCTGATAGGTTTGAATGTATTGAGAGGAGAGTTACACTCTTTCAAGGGAATTTGTGGATGACTTTGTGATAGATGTAGAAAAAACTAAGCAAATGAGAAAAGGAAGACATTAGCTCCTGAGAGGAAATTTGTGCAAAACACACACACACACACACACACACATATATATGTAATATAGTACTTGGCTCAGCTGTGAATAATTTTTACTTAGTCATAATAATGTCAAAACTGACTATTGATTTAACCAAATTTATGATATAAATTTAGGGTGAGAAGAGGGTATAGGAAGACCGTATGGGTTGGGGATAGTTTTAAGAGAACAAAATTCTCGTTTCCATAGTATGATATCAGTAGATAAATGTGCTATTTAGCCATCTGGAGAAACACCAGCTAAAAGATTTGAAAGTGGTTGCCTCTGGTGAGCAGGCACTAGGGGTGGTGAAGGGTAGGCCAGGGCACTGCCGTTTCTCATTATAAGTCTTGTATAATTATTTTAGTTTAAAAATTATGTTCATGTGTTGTTTTGATTAAAAATAAAATTTTAAAGGAATTATTTTAATAAAGAGATCAAATGCAGAACGTGATGTAGCAAAATGGTTAGGTACGTAGTACCCTACCTCTCCAAACCTTGGTTTCTTCATATGCAGAACGGAGAGAATTATAAACCTTGCCTTACAGTGTCTGTGGGAAGATTCCATGAGGGAGCGCCTATCAAGGGCTTTGCATAGTTGGCACTCAGTGAGCCTTCAGTCAGTGGTAGGATTGTCATTATTGTTGTTGCTGTGATTAAAGATCCCTTCCAGCATGAAAGACTCCAGAATTCTAGGTTAGTCATATATTTTACATGGCACTGTGTGCTGAAAATACAGTGACGAACAATATTGCTACCAGCCCTTGGTGAGCTTCCAGCCCAGAGGTCGTACGGATAAGTGACAGTAGTTACAATACAAAGTGACAATAATGATGATGATTGGAGTGCTATAGGATCACATAGACGTGTCTCAGCCCTGGAGGGCCAGAGTAGGCTCCTGAGTAAGAGCCTGAGATATAAATGGGAATTGACTCATAGAAAAATATCCCAAACCATGAGAAGAGCCTTTGTAAATGAGGGGAATGGTCAGTCCTTAGGTATGGCTGGAACGTAAAGATGTGAACTGAGTTTGGGCACTGTGGATCACGTGCAGGGGTTTGGCTCTATCCGGAGGGCAGTGGGGAGTCACTGGAAGTTGTCTGGTGGGGTGCAACATGATCAGATGCGTCCTTTCACACAGAGACTGGAGGCACTGGGTAGAAAGCAAGGAGCTCGTTAGGGCCACAGAGTCCCAGCAAAGGTAGTGGGGCCTAGGCCACGTCAAGGCCATGGGGGAGAAGGGGAGTAGACAGAGCTGAAAGAGATTTAAAAGGTGACTAGACAAGGCTTTTTTTTTTCTTACTGCCCCAGTCAATGAAAGGGAAACTTTACTGAGTCCCCAGAGCCCTGGGGCTGGGGCAGGAGGCAGCCCTGCGGGGAAAGATCACTGGGATTAAGGGCACGGCCATGTCAGGAGAAGCTGCTTTCAGATGTGGGTGGGGTTGGTAATGAGATGCCCAGGGGAAGCAGGGTTGGGGGCAGGCCAATGGTGAGTCCTCTCTGCCTCACTGGGCCTGGTGTGAGGTTCTTGGATGTTTCGCTCTCTTCTAGGTTCAGTAGAAGCATTCCTACTGAAAAAGGCAGAGGAGGAGCCTGAGGGCTTTGATCAGAACTACATAGTGGCAGCCTCCTTTGAAGATGTGGGGAACAACACGATAGTGACAGCGCTGTTCAACAACCAGGCATACCATTCCCCTGCCGTGGCGCTGGCGCTGGTGGACAACGTTCTCTTCAAGTTGCTTTCTGGTGCCAGGGCGTCAATTGTGGTCGTCAACAACCCTCAGCCTATGTCACTTGTGGAGACCACAGAGGATTTCTTGTACCAGTACGTGCAGTTTCCCTTCTCTCGGTTGAAGCTTTCCCATCTGCAGTGCTTCTCCCTTTACCACATATTTCTTTCTTTCTTGTGTCTTGTTTTAATTACAAATTTTTATTTGCTGTGGGCAGTCTACTTAAACTGCTACCTCTCTCCTCATGTCCTATCTTTTACAGGGGCCTTAGAGGACATTATCTTGTTATCAGCTTGCTTTTTGGAATAGCTTTCCTGTCTAGCTCTTTTTCCATCTTGACAGTGAAAGAGAGAGCTGTCAAGGCCAAGCACGTCCAGTTCATCAGCGGAGTTTATGTGGCTATTTTCTGGTTCTCTGCTCTGCTGTGGGACCTCGTCTCCCTCCTTATCTCCACTCTGCTGCTGTTGGTAAGGGCTGCATGGTGCTGGGATCCTTCCCCAGCAGGTCACAGGGAGCTTGCCTTGGGGACCCCGTGAAAAAGACCAGAATTCTAAGCTGTCAGCTCAGCCCCTGATTGGCAACCCAGAGTGTGAAAGCACCTTCACTGCTGACCCTCAGTAAAAGATGATTGAGGGGGCCGGCCCCGTGGCTGAGTGGTTGAGTTCATGCGCTCCGCTTCGGCAGCCCAGGGTTTCGCCGGTTCGGGTCCCGGGCGTAGACATGGTACCGCTCATTAGGCCATGCTGGGGCAGCATCCCATGTGCCACAACTAGAAGGACCCACAACTAAAAAAAATATATATGTATAATACAACTATGTACCAGGGGGCTTTGGGGAGAAAAAGGAAAAATAAAATTAAAAAAAAAAGATGATTCAGGTCCCAGCATTATTAGGAGCAGAGGGGCTGCTCTAGGTCTGCAATGGGCAGCATCCCCAGAACTGCTGCCTCAAGCATGCGCCTTGGGAACGTGTGTTTACAGTCCAACAGTCGCTCACCAAGGCACTCAGGGCTGCAGGGCTTGGCTGTGACTGAGTTGTGCAGGTTGAGGGTTCCCTGGTCATTTGTGCAGAATGGATCCTGTCCGCCTTTGTTCTGCCTATGTGTTTTGTAAACATCTCTGAGCCCCTGATCTCACTGCACTGATTTCCAGGGGAGCTCCTTGAAAACAGAGCCCAGAGCAGCTATCTCTGTACTGTTGGATGCGTAAGTGAATGGAGTTACCTGTGGAGTGTTGCTAAGACCTTATTTTCAAAATTGAGAATATCTTATCCTTTCTCTAATGCTTGGGGTTGACTCTTAGTGACTTTTCCAAATTCTTCCCCCTTTTCTAAGGTGGTGTTTCTGTGCTACAATGAAGAAGCTTTTACACACCAAGAAAATGCCCTGGCTGTCATTCTTTTACTGATGCTCTATGGCTGGGCTATCATCCCCTTCATCTACCTGACCAGCTTCTGCTTTCACAATGCAGGTGGTGCTTTTGTTAAGCTCATCATAGTGCTCATCTTCTTGAGCATTTGCCCCTTTATTCTTGTCACAGTCACAAGTGAAAAAGGTGAGGACCGTTATATCTACACATCACCCAGACATTTAATTCTTCCTCCAGCAGCCACAGAAGTTGTACTCATGAAAGTGTGTGTCTCCTGTGTGTCACATGAAAGTATGAGCTGTAGTCTGAAGAGCCCCAAGTTGACAGTGTCCTAAACACACATCTCCAGGAGAACAGATAAACATAGTGGTTAGATTCATCCAGTGGACTATGCTCAGCAACAAAAAGGGAACAAGCTGCTTCCCACGTGGAGGAGCATGGATGAATATGAAGACATGGTGTTGAGCGGATGAGGGCACGCTCTGATCCCACTGACAGGCAAAATGAGTCCTGGTGATAGAATCAGAAAAGCAGGGGCCGGCCCGGTGGCGCAGCGGTTAAGGGCACACTTTCCGCTTTGGTGGCGCGGGGTTTGCCAGTTCAGATCCCGGGTGCGGATATGGCACCGCTTGGCAAGCCATGCTGTGGTAGGCGTCCCACATATAAAGTAGAGGAAGATGGGCACGGATGTTAGCTCAGGGCCAGCCTTCCTCAGCAAAAAGAGGAGGATTGGCAGCAGATGTTAGCTCAGGGCTGATCTTCCTAAAAAAAAAAAAAAAGAAAAGCAGTTGCCTCAGAGTTAGGGGGAGGCTAGGTTGACTAAATAGAGATCTTAGAGAACTTTCTCGATGATGGAAATGTTCTCCATCTTGATAGAGGTGGTAGTTATATGGGCATGAATATTTGTCAAAATTCACCAAATTGTCCACTTATCATCATGCATTCCTCTGAAATAAATTATTCCTCAGTTTTAAAAATGGTAATAAGTAAATAAATAAGCCAAAGTTGGGAGAAGGCTGTTTGGTGATTGTGTAATTAGAGTAAAAGGAGCTGAAGAGGAGCCATTGCCCACTGTGTACCTTAACACCGACATCTTCATGTTGGTGCTGCCATCCCTCTGGATCAGGGCTGGATACACACATTCATATTTTACCTCTGTAATGCTCTTTTTCATTTATTTTTATGCTGACCACCTCCTTTAAATTGACTTTTGGGTTTGTTGGGGTTTTTTACTTAAAAATATGCTAACAGCTCCCTCTGCTTTCATCTTGGGAGTCATTCTATATCTTAAAGGACTTTACATGTATATAGTCTTATCTATTTTGAATTTATTTTACTAATCTAACTCTCAGAGTTTTGTGGTGTCCTTTTTAGTTTTCACACATACCACCTGTGGAATTTTAGAGTCAGAATTGTTTTCATCTGAGAGGATCAGAAAAGTGACAGCTTTTGACTTTATGGTTGAAATAGAACAAAAAGCATACTTCAAGCAGAGAAAAAGGGATTAGCGAAGGAAGTCCTAAGGGAACCCTAACCCAGTGGTTCTCAACCGTAGTGTTCATCTGAGATTCACTGATCAGCATTGAAAGACATATCCCGGTGATCCCGACATAGGTGGTCCAGGGAATCACTCAGAAACACTGCTTTAATCTCCAGGAAGGACCTAAGGATTCCTCCCTTTCTCCTTTCCTCTGCCGCCCAACCCCGCCCCAGAGGGACAAATACTGCAAGTCCAATGACACTGAGGAGCCCTGAAGAGGATAGAGCTTTCAGAGAGAATTACCAAGCTAGCATGCTTGACCCTGGACATTCTCTCTGGATCCCTTGGCCTTTCTGGGATACATTTCTTCATGGATTGCTTCATGCTATTTCTTCTTTTCCTTCCCATGCAGCAGTAACAAGGACCAAGGACCTTCTTCTACTTAACAGGAGGCAGCTTCTGACTTAAAAACTAAGTAGAATTCAGGGGCTGGCCAGTGGTGTAGTGGTTAAGTTGAGTGCTCCACTTTGGCAGCCTGGTATTTGCAGGTTCAGATTCTGGGCATGGACCTACACACCACTCATCAAGCCATGCTGTGGTGGCATCCCACATACAAAATAGAGGAAGATTGGCACAGATGTTTGCTCAGCGACAGTCTTCCTTGAGCAAAAAGAGGAAGATTGGCAACAGTGTTAGTTCAAGGGCCAATCTTTCTCACACACACACACACACAAAAACAACCAACATTGGAAGAAAAAAAAAACTAAGTAGAAATCAGAGGAGTCAGGGTAGGGAGGCTGGCACAAGGCAAGAAGCTCCACCTCTAGTATGGGGAAAGGGATGCTGATGCCTCCATGGGCCCCTTCCCTTCTCCCTGAGAAGAAAACCATTAGAGGCTGGACCTTGGCCTCTGTACACACGTCCTAGGAACCTCATTAGGATGCTGTTACCATGGCAGTGGACAGAAAATGAGGAATATAAAAGCTAGGGAATATATAAGAAGAATATAAAAGCTAAGGTCTGGTCCTGTGGCGTGGTGTTTAGGTCCAGTGCCTTCTGCTTTGGCAGGCGGGTTCATGGGTTTGGATCCTGGGTGTGGACCTCCACCACTCATCAGCCATGCTGTGGCAATGACCCACATACAAAATAGAGGAAGATTGTCACAGATGTTAGCTGGAGGTAATCTTCCTCAAGGAAAAGAAGAGGAAGATTGGCAACAGATGTTAGCTCAGAGCGAAAATTCCTTGCCAAAAAAAAAAAAAAAGAACATAAAAGCTAAATCTGAGCTCTCTTTTCCCTGAGACCCCAATAGCATTATAACAAAGGAAATAAAAATGAATGAATTCATGGTGAAGAAGCATCTGAAGTGCATTCAAAGGGAGAAATGGCTGAGCAAGGACCCAATTTAGCACCACAGAATTCTGAAGAGGCTTAGGACCTCAAAGAAAGAGAGTGAAGGCAGGACTAAAAACAGTCTGCCGTCTCCACTGTCCCTGTTCCCACTTTCCCACCTGGAAGCATAGAACACACAGGCAGTCACGTCGGAAATCAGAGATCCCACCTTTGGATGAACTGAAACTGCTCTCAGAAGAGACCTACACATCTGACTGATACCCTGCCTGGTTGCCCTAAAATGTATCTGCCCCACCCCCCATACATCAAGCTAGCAATTTGCCTCCTGGTGCCTCATTTGTTCCTGTGAATAAATAGTCAAAGGTCACTGAATATTTGAGGATGGTGGCTGTAGAAAAGACAGAGACTAAAACAAACCAACAAAAATGAAACCCAGGGCTACGGAAACACAGGAAACAAAACAAAACAAAGATTTTTAGGAAAGATTGCATCTATTAAACAATAGAATTCTATGAAGAAAAAAATCTTTGAGAACAGGAAAGAGCTGATTGCCAAAATAAAAATTTAGCAGAAGAGTTGGAAAATAAAGTCAATTAAACACCCAGAAAATAAAGTAAAAAGATAGGAGAAATAGAGAAGATAAGAGAAAAGGCAGGTGATGTGAGAGTACGTCCTGGAGATGTTACTATATTCAATTGACAAGTACTCCAGAACAAGAAAACAGAGGACATGGAGCTGAGGAAATAACAAAGAAATAAAACAAGAAAATTTCCCAGAGTTGAGAAAACAAATCTGAACATTGAAGGGATCCTTCAAATGTCCAACAGTGAATGAAAAAACACCTACACCGTTAAACTTCCTAGAAGACAACAAGTTCTAGACTCAATTCAATTATCAATCAAGTGGAAGGATAGAATAAAGACAACTTCAGATGGGCAAACAGAAATTTTACCTACCATATCACTTTCTTGGAAAGTAATCAAGGATAAAGGCCAGCAAAGGGAAGGAGTAAAGCAAGAAAGAAGATGCAAGATCCAGAAAAGAGTGGATCCAACCCAGGAGTGTAGCAAAAAAAATGTCACCTTTGTTTGGAGGGCTAGATATTGATAGTTTGTGACCTCTCTTCAGTCTTTCAGCAACTTTAGAATAGGATCCAGACAGAAAGAAGGAAGGAAAACAAGTGGAAGATGTAAATATCTGTTCCTCTGATTAGATGTATTGTTGGTGAACACTTTCTCTGATTCTGGTTAGGGTGCACTGGGAAGGAGGTATTGTCCCCTCTCAGATTTCAATCACTCCTTTCTTAAGGACCTGGAGATCTCAGAGCAGGAGTGGTCTCGGGGGAGCCCACGGCTGACTGTTAATTCCTAGGCTGGGCTCTTTAGCCCTGTTTAGTGGTTAAGTTTTTCTCTATCCCATATAAGAGCTGCAATGCTGATGTTCTGGTAGTTTTTTCCTCTCCCCTCCACCTCAGCCTCCAGGCTAGATTTCCAAATATAGAATTCTGAAGAGAGAAAATTAGGAGGGTAGGACCCAGTATGGCTCCCTCCTAGTGTACATCTGCCCGCTTTGCAGCTGTCCTACTGCGGTATTATCTCCTCGGATACAACTCAATGTCTGGTCACCAGAGCCGTGACTCTCAGGCCTTGGGGCCCAGAACTCAGTGAGCGTGTGGAGCACCACGACTTGTGAGTTCTGCCCCAAGCTGCACTTCATGCCCCTTGGGTAGACCTTGGTCTGCTGCACAGTTTCATGGTCCTGGCCCAGGAAATGTTGGTTGGGAGACCTCATAGCCAAGGTCAACTCGTCTTACATCACAGTGGCCTCCACTGACAGGAATTTCACAGACTGGTACCCAAAAGCTATACTGCTCTTAATCCAAGTCCTGAGAGTGGAGTTCATTTTTTATAATTGGTTCAGCCTCTCCCCATTATAACTGTAAGTCAGATGCCCATGGGCTTTCTCCCCTGAAGTACCCATTGGTTTGGAGCTGGTTTTGTGAGTTGTCACGAAGTCTGAAATCAGAGCTTCTGTCCTCATCCCTTTGTTTCTCCTTTTTGTGACTGAAGATATATTGAGGTTTGTGAAGGATGGTACCTGGCAGCACATGGAGGCATTAGGGATAAGCACGAAGCAGCCTGTGGGGAGAGTGAGGCTCAATTACATCTGCGATCTATAAACATGGTCCCATTACTGGGCCATTCCCCATACAGGGGACTATGAATTAATCCTCTTATAAATTAATAAGCTTCTGAGTAGCATAATTATTTGTAAAGCAATTTTGTTTCTTTGTTGGAAATAAACATTTAAAATATACCACAATTTATTTATAACCTGTTTGGCATTTCTTCACTTTTTAATGTAACATGAACCTAAAAATTGGCTTCTCTTAACCTCTAAGAGGCCCCGGTTTCTGTATATTTATTTTATAACCAGCCAATTTACTGACTTGTCTTTTATTTCTAATAGTACTTTGGTTGATTCTCACGGGTTTTCCAGGTACATGATAATGTATGGTATCTTCAAAAAATGATGGTTTTCTCTCCATAGACTATATAGGCAGGGACTATGTCCTCCTTATCTGTCTATCAGATGACCCTCAAACAACTCCACAACTGGCCCACGAGACACTCCCGCCTGGCCCGAGCTCCCTTGTAAACCTCATCTTCCTCTAGCCTTCAAATTCCCCACTTCCACAGAGGTATCCCATCCTGCAGCCTTGCTCTTGCTGGGTTTCCCAAACACACCAAGCTCTTTCTGATGCATCTGCATAAAAAATTGGAACAGAAATAAAATGACAGGTTCAAGAAGTATTGCAAAAGAAAAATACTTATGGCTTGGAAGTTGAATGACTACAGCAGAAGAGGGAATACCAGGAGTCAGGAAGAACAAGATATCTCATCTGGGCCCTGGGAGTGTGATGGTGCAGAGATAGATGGAGTGATAGATATAGATAACATACTTTTTATACAGGATAAACAGGCACAGTGGGTTCAGAGAGATGGTAAGGGATGTGCACTTTTCTTCCTGCAAGTAGAATTAGTATATTCTGTTCCCCTCACAGATCTAGGCTACAAAGCAGTCTCAGAGTCCTTGGATCACACATTCCTACTGTTTCCAGGCCACTGCCTGGGGATGGCTTTCTCCAACTTATATTACAACTTTGAACTACGGAAATTTTGCAATATGAGGAACCTGAGTCACACTGAGTGCAATGAAGTTTGTGAGTATTGCAAATGGAATTTGTTAATTACATTTTTTATTGAGATATAATTCACATGAAATTCACCCTTTTAAAGTATACAATTCAGTGGTTTTTAGTATATTTAGAAGGTTGTGCAACCATCACCACTACCTAATTCCAGAACATTTTTATAACCCCAAAAGGAAACACTCTATCTATTAACAGTCACTCCCCATTCCCTTCTCCCCTGAACCCCTGGCAACCAATAATCTATTTTCTGTCTCTGTGGATTTGCCTGTTTTGGACATTTCACGTAAGTGGCATCATACAATATGTGGTCCTTTGTGTCTGGCTTCTTTCATCTACAATAATGTATCCAAGGTTCATCCATGTTGTAGCATGTGTCACTACTTCATTCTTTTTTATAGCTGAATAATATTCCATTGCATGGATAGACCACAATTTGTTTATCCGTTCGTCAGATGATGGACATATGGGTTGTTTCTACATTTTGGCTATTATGAATGATGTTGCTATGAGCATTCATATGCAAGTTTTTGTGTGAATGTGTTTTCAATTCTCTTGGGTATACACCTAAGAGTGGAATTGCTGGGTAATATGGTAATTCTATGTTTAGCTTTTTGAGGAACCACCAAACTGTTTTCCATAGTGGCTGCACCATTTTACATTTTACCAGCAATGTATGAGGGTTGCAATTTGTCTACATCCTCTTTAACAACTTTTAAAATTAATTACTTTTTAAAATTGTGGTGAAATATATACAAAGTTTACCATTTTAACTATTTTTAAGTGTACAGATCAGTGGCATTACATACATTCACATTGTTGTGCAACTATCGTCATCATCCATCTCCAGAACCTTTCCGTCTACAAAATGGAAACTCTCCCCATGAAACACTAACTCCCTATTCCCCCTGCCCCATCCCCTGGTGACTGCCATTCCACTTTCTGTCTGTGTGGATTTGACTACTCTAGGTACCTCATGTGAAATGTTTAAATTCCTTTCTTATTTCCTTTTATGTATATTCTATAGCTATTTTCTATGTGGTTACCATGGGAATTACATTTAACATCCTAAAGTTATAACATTCTAATTTGAGTTTATACCAGCTTAACTTCAATATCATATAAAAACTACTCCTATCCAGCCCCATCCCCACTCCTTTTCAAAGGATTCTTTTTTTTTTTAAAGATTTTATTTTTCCTTTTTTCTCCAAAGCCCCCCGGTACATAGCTGCATATTTTTAGTTGTGGTTCCTTCTAGTTGTGTCATGTGGGATGCTGCCTCAGCATGGCCTGATGAGCGGTGCCATGTCTGCGCCCAGGATCCGAACCAGTGAAACCCTTGGCCACCGAAGCAGAGTGCACGAACTTAATCACTTGGCCACGGGGCTGGCCCCCCACTCCCTTTCAGTTATTGAAGTAACAATACATTTTTATTTTTTATGTATTGTGACTCCAGAAACATTGACTAATAATTGTTTTTTTAATGCACCGCTTTCTTAAATCATGTAGAAAACAAAAAATGGAGTTACAGACCAACATTACAACAATACTGGCTTTCATAATTGTCCATGTATGTACCTTTGTGAGAGATCTTTATTATTTTGATCTTTATGTCCTGATATGGTCAATGTCCCCTATATATTATTAAATGAAACAAGTAAGTTGGAAAAGATAATGCATAGTATCATTCCACTTGCATTTTAAAAGATTATATCTAGGGGTCAGCCCTGTGACATAGTGGTTGGGTTCAGTGTGTTCTGCTTCAGCAGCCTGGGTTTGTGGGCCCCAATCCCAGGTGCAGACCTGCACCACTCATCAGCCATGCTGTGGTGGCAACCCACATGAAAAATAGAGGAAGACTGGCACAGATGTTGTCTCAGGGGTAATCTTCCTCAAGCCAAAAAAAAAGAGATTATATCTGGAAAGTATGGAAGGATTATACACAAACTGTAACAATAGTTTTGGGGAGTAGAGAAGTATCTTTACTTTCTACCTCTCTTTTTCCCACTGAGTGCATATTTATTGTATCATTTTAAAATACATGTATTTAAAAGAAAAATTTCAAGGCAGATCGGATTAAAAAGAGGAGAATAGAGGCTCCCCAGTGTTTTTGCATGAGTTGTCAGTTGAAGTTGCAGGGCAATTAATGATTGATAGAAGAACCAAACGTATAAATATTTTGCATTTCAAATAACTGTCATATAGAAAAGAAGTCTTCTGCTTTACTGCATTATTTTTATAGAACATTGGTTATAGCAAGGAAAACAAAATAATACTCATGTTTACCGTCTGTTGAGATGTGGTAATAGCCATTGATGACAATAATGCTTCTTTTAAGTGATATTTGTTCTAATAGAAATTTACCTACTATATGTAACAGGTGAGCAAAAGCTTGGAATATCACCCAAGGTTTGATAACATCTGTTTATCCCATTTTAGTAGAGGGATATATATTCCAGAAGAACATCTATGCCTGGGAGTCTCTGGGGATAGGGAAGTATGTGACAGCCCTTGCCATCTTGGGACCTGTGTACATTATCCTGCTTTTCCTCATTGAAACCAATGTCTTGTGGGAACTGAAAGCCAGGTTTTCTGGCTTCTACAAGAAGGGAAAATTGGTGAGTGGATCAGAGTGTAACTCTCTAAGGACAGGTCAAAGGGTTGGTTCCATAGGTTTCTTCCTGTGGTCTGTAGTGGCCTGATTCTCAGCATCCGAGAGAGCCCATAGACCATCTAATCTATCCTGAAGGCAGAGAGGTGACAGTTCATGCCCAGGACCCCCAGGGACCTGGTGGATGAGGGAGGAAGATTTTCGGCTTGGTTCCTGTGGCTCTGGTCAGCCGAGTATAAATAAGACCCTAGGTTTCCTAAATCCAGTCCCCTTTCTAGAACACCTCTTCCCTATAGTCATCCAGGAGCCAAATAGGAGAAAGATCTGTTCTGTCCGTTCTTGGTCTGAATATCTTCCAGAACTGAGGCCCCCCAAGGAAACTCTGTAGAAACTGACATTTGTTATACCTTGGCATCCCCAGGCTTCAAGTCTTTTAATTTTCCTCAAAAGCCAATGCCTTGTGAAGTTTCCATATCTACCATATCATGGTCAAGTCAATATGCATTCAGTCTTGAATACCTATAGTTGCCACTGAGAAAGGGGTGGTAGGTCAGCTGGGGCACTTTCAAGGCCTTCCCAGGGAGAACCCAGTCCCTGTGGTTCCCTCTGTCTCTCTCTCCTACCCTCGCAAAAGCAGTCACAATTTCCATCCTTGTCTCGGGAAAGCAGGTAGCGTTGCACAGTGAAGTTGCAGTGCCTGGAGACCAAGATGTGGAAGAGGAGGCGAAAATGATTGAGACTTATTTGGAAAAGTTGTGTGAGAAGAACCCACTGGTTCTTAAAGAAGTGTCAAAGGTAAAGTCAGATGTGGCTTAAAAAGCAAAGACCATTACTCTTGTGGGCCCTTTGCATAAGGAAGCAGCCAGCAGAGGGCTCCAGGCTCTGCCTGCTGGCTTGGAGTGCTGGCAAAGGACTCAGGTGAGCTTCAGTGGAGACAGACTCAGGAGGTTTCCTCTGTGGATGAGTCACATCTTAATCTGTCTGTAGGCCCAAAGACAGAAGCGGGCGCCTCAGCCCTCCATTGTCTTTTCTGGGATCCCCTGTAAGACAAGAGGGTTTGGGATAGGAGGGGCACCAAAACCATGAACCCCAGGAAGCAAGGAAGCCTCGAAGGTTGGACGTGACTGGTTGAATCTCTCTCGGATCTAGAAGACAGTTTGTGGAGGAGTTGAGGTGGGGGAAAATGCTCCAAAAGCTCAAACAAACCTGGTTAGTCTCCTTGAGCCCCAGCCAGAATTTTTTGAGAGACTCTTCAAACATCCAGGAACTTTGTAGCATTTTCTCCAAGTCTATTAGTCTTATTCTTTGTTTCCCTATAGTTACTGGTGGTTAAAAAAACCAACAGCAACTCAGGAAACATCAAAGGGGTTTTGTTTGCTTCAAGGACAGAAGGGAAGAGACTTATCTTAGAAAACTAGTTGCTCAGTTTGCAGAGACAGAAGGAGGAGAGAAAACCTCACTCACCCTGCTGGAAGCAGCACCTGGAGGAGAAAGCAAATCCAAGCCTAGGTCCATCAGAGCCCCTGGGCCCTGAAGGCCACTGGGACCTGTGCCAGAACCTGTGTGTGGGGAGCACAGGGTAGCTCTTGATTGCTGACTCCAGGCCTCCTCACTGTGTGTCTTCTGTCTTGGGTATCTCAGGTCTATGCCAAGAAGGTGCCCCCACTGGCTGTGAACAAGATATCCTTCACTGTTCAAGCAGAGGAATGCTTTGGCCTTCTTGGCCTCAATGGAGCTGGGAAAACTTCCCTTTTCAAAATGCTTACAGGAGAAGAGCCCATCACCTCTGGGGACGCTTTTGTCAAGGGCCTCAACCTCAGCTCTCACTTGGGGAAGGTAGGGTGTGACCTAGGACAAAGGAGGCGCCACCCTGGGGATAGGGTGGGTGTGTTGGGAAGAGAGGGCACTGAAATACACCTGGGGGTGTTACATCGGCTTGGGGTAAAAGAACTGGAATGGACCTGATCTTTGAAAATTCCACGTATCAGGTTCATCTGTGACTCCCAAATCCATAGCTCCTTCCCAGACCTCTTCTCTGAGCTCCAGAGCATATGTTGAGCTGCTTACTCAACGTTGCCTCTTGAATGTCCTACAGGTACCTGAAACTCAATGGAACCCCAAAGCCATCAGCTGTCCCCAAACCCCCAACCTCTTCCTCCCCGTCTCCCTGTGCTTGCTGGGGGAGGGAGGAGCACACATCCACTGCTGTCCAAGGCACCACCCAAGACATCTAGTCAACAACCATAGTCCATGGACGCTCCCTCCCAGATAGCCCAGGAATCTGTTCTTCCCAGCTCTGTTCCCACTGTAGTCACCCTAGCTGAGGCTGTTCCTAATTTTCAGAGCTTATCTTCTTGCCATCTCTGCAGCATTTCATAATGCTGATCTTTCCCTCCTTCAAGCTCTAGCCTTCCTTTGCTTACTTCTACAGCTTCCCCTCTTCTGGCTCTTTTCTGTCGCAAACACTTCTTCTCAGACTCCTGTGGTAGATCTTCTTCATCTAGCCCATTAGACTGTGGTGTTCTTCAGGGCTGCAACTGAGCCCACCATCTTTCTTATGTACGCACACTATCCTTGCCTGAGCTTGTTCGTTACTCCAAGTCCCATTATCTTCTGTTTACTGATGTCTCCCCAGTAGCTACGTCCCCAGCTCAACCCCAGTCCTGTGCTTCAGACCTGCATATACATACCTTCTAGATGGCTTCACTCAGACATCTCCTATTTTAAATTGAACTTCTTATGTATCCCTCAAACCTGACCTTCCTGGAGTCTCTACTTCAATTACTGGCAGCACTAACTCAATGAAACAATTTCTGGACACCTGATACGTGCCAACAATTGTGTGAGGCCTAGTGATTCTCATTTGCAAGGAGCTCATGATCCTGTGAATGAGCCATTGCCATGCAGTGAGGAAAGTGTAATAACAGAGGTTGTGGTCAGTATACAGCAGATTCAATGAAAGGCATATGAAGAGACCACACTACAGAGGCATAAGCAAAGTTGTACTATTTGCAGCACAAACCGTACTATTGCCAATAAGTTTATCAAACAAGCTTCAATGTCCATGAGTGAAATAATGTTCAGAGAGAAAGCACAAGAATCTACACAGGCTAGTTCCAACCTCTTAATTACCATTTTCTACGATCTTTTGGTATACATAGCTTGGTTGAACAGTTATAACCAATATAAGCCTCTTCAGGCTATGAAACACTTACTGTTAATTTAATTTTTTATTATTTAAAAAATTATGGACAAGCATCCTAGTAATGGCAAATTAAGTGACTCTGGCACTCTTCCTAGTGATAATAACTAGAAAAATTTTTTAAACCAATTTTTAAAGACTCTCTTTGAAGACTTCAGAGAGCTAACAAGATAGTGAAGACTTATGAGCCAGGAGGTTGGAGGGACAGGCTCAGGGAGGTGACCAATTCAAGCCTGGGTGGCTGAGAGCTGAGTGTTGCTCTTGATGCTGAAATGACAGGCACTGGAGTTCAGGGTGAGCGCCCTGGGCAGGGGGATGCCTGGCAAATGCATCCTTTCTTTGAGTTGGGACTCTTAAGGGCTGTACCACAGGGATGAACTATACTTACACAAGCTCATACAAAGATTGCAAAACAGGTTGGACTCATATCAGTCCCTAAAATGGAACTGATGTGATCCTAAATCGCTAATGCTTCCAGGCACCTGGCAGAAGCAAATGTAAATCTTCTCTGGTGGAAGATGATATCATCCTAGGCCTCAAATGATTTCTACAAACAGTTTTGCAAAATTTGCACCCCCCCCCGCCCAAATAATTTAGAATGAATTGTGGAGAGTCTAAAGGGCATAAAATACATAAAGTGAGGTAAGAAATATTGTGGTATACCTTCAAGACAGCCCTTAGTAATTTACCCACGTCTTAGTATTCACACCCTTGAGTAGTCCCCTCCCATATTGTACGAAAGTTGGTCTGTGTGACCAACAGAATACTGTAGAAGAGATGGTATGTCACTTCTGAGATTGGGTTATAAAAGACACTGCAGCTTCTGTTTTGGGTACAATCTCTCCCTCGCATCACTCACTCTGGGAGAAGCTCACTGCCATGTCAGGAAGATACTCAGGCAGCCCTGTGGAGGGGCCCATGTGGTGAGAACAGTCAGCGAGTACCTGAGGCCCGCCGACAACTGCGTGAGTGAGCTTGGGAGCAGATCCTCCAGCCTGCAAAGACTTCAGGACCAGCTGAGAGGTTAGGAGCAACCTCATGAGAAACCCTGGCCGGGACCACCCAGCTAAGCTGCTCCCAGATTCCTGATCTGACCCCGAGAAAGCATGAAACAATAAATTACAGCTAAATTTTGGAGCAATTTGTTATGCAGCAATATTTAACTAATTGGATACAGAGGATACTGTGAGAAGGTTTAATATATATATAATTGAAGTCCCAGAGGAAAAGAGACAAATATGAAGCAAAGCAGTATTTGAAAAGTTAATGGCTTCCTGCACAGCAAAGGAAACCATCAACAAAATGAAAAGGGAACCTAACAATTGGGAGAAGATATTTGCAAACCAAAAATCAGATAAGGGGTTAATATCCAAACTATACAAAGAACTCATACAGCTCAACAACAAAAAAACTAACAACCCAATTTAAAAATGGGCAAAAGATCTGAACAGAGATTTCTCCAAAGAACATATACAGATGACCAACAGGCATATGAAAAGATGCTCAACATCATTAGTTATCAGGGAAATGCAAATCAAAACTAAAATGAGGTATCACCTCACTCCGGTCAGAATGGCTATAATTAACAAGACAGGAAACAACAAATGTTGGAGAGGATGTGGAGAGTTGGGAATCCTTGTACACTGCTGGTGGGAGTGCAAACTGGTGCAGCCACTATGGAAAGCAGTATGGAGTTTCCTTAGAAAATTAAGAATAGATCTACCATATGATCCAGCTATTCCACTGCTGGGTATTTATCCAAAGAACTTGATAACGCAAAGGCATAAAGATACCTGCACCCCTATGTTCATTGCAGCATTATACACAATAGCCAAGACTTGGAAGCAACCTAGGTGCCCATCGAGGGACGAATGGATAAAGAAGATGTGGTATTTATATGCTATGGAATACTACTCAGCCATAAGAAATGATGAAATACGGCCATTTGTGACAACATGGATGGACCTTGAGGGTATTTTGCTGAGTGAAATAAGTCAGAGGGAGAAAGTAAAACACTGTATGATCTCGCTCATAAGTAGAAGATAAAAACAATGACAATCAAACACATAACCGTGGAGAATGGATTGGTGGTTACCACATGGGGGGGGGGGCAGGGCAAAAGGGGTGATTAGGCTCACATGTGAGGGGATGGGGATGGGCTATAATTAGTCTTTGGGTGGTGAACATGGTGTAATCTACACAGAATTCGGAATATATTATGATGTACATCCAAAAGCTATATAATGTTATAATCTAATGTTACTGCAATTTAAAAATTAATTAATTAATTAATTAAATTTAATCTACCATACAGAGTTTACAAAAGAGATCACTATTGCTCCTGGCCAGGCAGAGGACTTACCAAATACATCACAATAATCGAAAACACTTAAAGGCCACCTGCAAATAAAATCAACTTAAAATGAAAAAAAAACCCGAAAATTAATAGCCATAACTTTCCCAAATTTGTGAAAGACATTGAATTACAAATAAATAAAGCCCCATTAACCCTAAGCAGGATAAATTAAAAGAATTAAATCCCTTAGAACATTGTAGTAAAACTGCTGAAAAATAAACCAAAAAGAAAATCTTAAAAGGACCCACTTTCAAAGGAGCAACAATTAGACTTTCAGCTTACTTCTTAACAGAAACATGAAAGGCCAAAAGACAATAGAATGACACATCACAAGTGGTATAAGAGATAACAACCAACCTAGAATAATGTATCCAGTAAAACTATACTGTAAAAAGAAGGTATGAAAAAAGAGACATTTTTCAGATAAACAAAAACTGGGAGAATTGATCGCAAGCAGATGTGCATGAAAAGAAATAATAAAGAGTAATCCTCAGGCAGAAGGAAAATTATCCCTGATGGAAGCTCAAAGATGTGGAAAGAAATGAAGAGCAATATAAAGGTAAATGTGTGAGTTTTGACTAAACAAAGCTATAGCAATAATGTCTTGTGAGGTTTAAAGTACTTATAAAATTAAAATACACAACAATAATGGTTTTAAGTCAGGAGTGGGTAAATGAAGTTAAGGTATTTTAAGGTCCTCACCTTGCTCATGCAGAAAGTAAAATTCCAGTTAATACTATACATTGCTAACTCAAAGATGCATGTTTTAGTCTCTAAGGGAACAACCGAAAGAATTGGAGGAGGGAGAGATATATATACCTTTTAGGCCAATAGAGGGAGACAACAGAAAAATGAAAAAAATAATCAATGTGACATAAAACAAGAAGTGAGAGAGAAAAAGAAACATAGAACATATGGGACAAATAGATGAATAAGATGGTAGACTTGGGGGCCGGCCCAGTGGTGCAGTGATTAAGTTCGCACATTTCGCTTCTCGGTGGCCCGGGGTTTGCCAGTTCGGATCCCAGGTGCGGACTTGGCATGGCTTGGCAAACGCCATGCTGTGGTAGGCATCCTGCACATAAAGTAGAGGAAGATGGACATGGATGTTAGCTCAGGGCTAGTCTTCCTCAGCAAAAAAAGGAGGATTGGCAGTAGTTAGCTCAGAGTTAATCTTCCTCAAAAAAAAAGAGATGGTAGATTCAAATCCAAGTATATCAGTAATTAAATTAAATATAAATGTACTAAAGAGTCCAATTAAAAGATTAAGATTATCAGAGAAGATACTCAAAAGATTAAACATAGAGTTACCAAATGACTCAGCAGTTCCACTCCTAGGTGTATACCCAAGAGAATTGAAAACCTACTTTCACACAAAAACTTGTACATGAATGTTCATGGCAGCATTATTCATAATAGCCAAAAGGTGGAAACAACCCAAATATTCATCAACAAATGAAAGGATAAACAAAATGTGATCTGTCCATACAATGGAACATTATTCAGCCATAAAAAGGAATGAAGTACTGATACATGACACAACATGATGGACCTCAAAAACATTATGCTAAGTGGAAGATGCCAGTCACAAAAGGCCACATATTACATGATTCCATTTATATGAAATATCCAGAATAGGCAGACAGGAAGTAGACTAGCAGTTGCCAGGGGCTGGGAGTATTGGGGGAAATGGGAAGTAACTGTTAATAGATACAGCATTTCTTTTGAGGGTGATAAAATGTTCTAAAATTGATTGTGACGATGGATCTACCATTTCGAATTTGCTAAAAAACATTGAATTGTACACATTCAATGGGTGAATGTGGTAAATTTGTCAACTGTATCTCAATAAAGCTGTGATAAAAAGGAAGGAATGAATGAACAAATGAATGAAAGAAAAGAAAAGAAAAAAGAGGACAAGAGCAAATGGTCCTGGGCAGATCTTCCATCAGCCTTATTGTCATCAGTCATCCATCCAACAGATGTTTACCGAGGCTTACATGGAAGAAAGTATTAATCTATTCCATAGACTCAGATGATAAGAAATGTTACATTTCTTTATATTATTTAAAATCAAACAATATCCACCTGCAAGGCCCTTATCCTGCCCAGGCTGGCAAGAAATTGGATTTCAGTCTTCCTGAAACCCATCTGCACATTATCTCCCAGCAGTCTGTGAAAATTCATAGTTAGAAATACGGAATTTAAATATAGTTAACTCTGCTCCTCTGTTTCTCTGTTTTCTCCTAGAAATCTCACATGAGTTAGTCTCATTAGAAAACTCTAACAAAACTGCATCCTTGTTCTCTCTCTCTTTGTGAGATTTCTGCTCACCACCATTTGTCTGTATGAGTATTTTTAAGCATTCTTTCGTATTTTCTAAAATACATTCTTATCAGAATCTGCTGACATGCCAAGAATCAGCAGTGATTTCTGAGAGTCCACATGCATTTCTGTCAGAGTCACTCACTGCCTCAGAATTATTTGGCTCTACTGTGGGGCCATCATTGGTCCGTGGTGCCACTATGTGCTAAACAGGGCTCCTTGGCCATCCTAGATGAGTCCTCATGGCAAAAGATTTACTCCAAACTCAGGCGTGTAAGAAATGTCACATTTCTTCATTTTCGTTGAGTCAAATTACAACATTTTCAAGCCTTCTATCCAAAAATTGGTTCAAGAAATAGGAAACCTATACAGACCAAAAGTGGAGATAAAATTGAAATAATGGTCAAAGATCTACTCCTTCTTGAAAGAGTCTAGGCTGAAAGGGATTGATGGCCAAGTCTACCAACCACCACCAAAAAGATAATTTCCTTCTCGTATAACCCCTTCAGGAGCATAGGAGAGAAGATGGAGTGTTACCCAACTCATAAGTGATAGTAAAACCAGTCAAGGACAGTACCCGAAATGAGCCAGAGGCCAGTTTCATGTAGGAACATAAGTACCCTAAATAAGACTTTAACATTACAACTTCAGCAGTATACTGAAAGAGTAAAAATTATGATCAAGTCAGGTTTAACCCAGAAATGTAAGTAAGGTTCAACAGTAGAAAATCCACCAAAATAAATCACTACCTTAAGAGATGAAAGGAAAAAAATATTTACCAATGGATGCTGAAAGACCATTTGATAAAAACTCAGTATCCACTCATGATTTAAAAAAACTTTTTAGCAAACTGGAAATAGAAGAAACATTAGGTTAAAATCACTTGATAAAGGCAGTCTACCAGAAATCATCATATTTAATAGTGAAATATTTGAAGCATCTTTATGCAAGTCATCTGTGTTTTTCTTCTCACCAGTTCCCTCTGGCCTGGTGACATCTGTCTTCAGGGGAAGCCCCAGTCTGGGAATCCAAAGCCATGCCCTTAATTGTGTGATGTCCCTGCAAACGTTCTTCTCTAAGCAGACACTCCAAGTGGTTTTCCGGTTTGCACCCTCTCTCCAGATGGTGGAACCCAGAGCTGTCCAGCTGCTTCAATGGAGAGGAGGAAAAGGGAAGGAAGAACATTGATTATTTTTAAAAAATGGTCCCCTACCATCTCCATCATCCACCCTAGGGGAGCACTTGAACATGGGCACAAACCAGGGTGCTTTGCTACAATTTGATAATGGCGAAAATTTGGAAAAAACTCATATGTGCCCGAACAGCTAAGTAAAATCTAGAAACTGTCCCTGGATGACTAAGTAGCAGTTAAATTGAGTTGGAGTAGGTCTCTATTTACTGACCAAGGAAGATCTTTAAGACATAATGTTGTGTTAGAAAAACAAGTTGCAGAAAAGTAGATACAGTATGATACTATCTGGCAAAAACAACCCAAAATTGGTTCTCTCTGAGGAGCAAGAAAAGTCTTTAGGTGGGGGCCAGCCCAGTGGCTGAGTGGTTAAGTTCACGTGCTCTGCTTTGGCGGCCCAGGGTTTTGCTGGTTCAGATCCTGGGCACAGACATGGCACCACTCATCGAGCCATGCTGAGGCAGCGTCCCACGTAACAGAGCCAGAAGGACCTATAACTAGAATATACAACTATGTACTGGAGGGGCTTTGGGGAGAAGAAGGAGGAGGAGGAGAAGGAGGAGAAGGAGAGGAAAGGAAGGGGAGGGGGAGGGGGAAAGGGAAAAGGAAGAAGAAGAAGAAGAAGAAGAAGAAAAAGATTGGCAACAGATGTTAGCTCAGGTGCCAATCTTAAAAAAAAAAAAGTAACATTAAAAAAATAAAAGTCTGGAGGTGCACACCAACCTGACCACACTGGGCCTGGGGCAGGCCCCTGATGAGAGATTCCAGTAACCTTTGTATGACTATTTTACAAAGAATATCTATTCCTGGATTACAGGTCTCATGGAAAATATTTTTAAACAGGAAAAAAATAAAGCATCTTCTATTGACTGGACACTTGGAAGGTGACAAGAGGTAGGGAGGTGCTGGGCACTGAGGTTTCTTGCTAGGCAGGCAGGAGGAAGGGTGCCAAGTAAGTGCTCCAGCCCCATGTACACCCTTTCACAGACACCACCAGCAAGCGCCATATCCCAGGCTCCCTAATGTCGCTGTCGTCCCACTCACCCCCACAGCACGTCTGTTCACATGGCAAATGTGGGTATGCACAGAGCAAAGGCAGGAGCCTGGGCTGGGGCAAGGCCAGAGCAGGTGTCTGAGCCCCTGCCCAGTTGGTAGTTTTCCTTCTGATGTGCCTCCCTCTCTGGCTGTGTTCCAACCCCAGGTGCGGCAGCATGTCGGCTACTGCCCCCAGTTTGATTCCCTGCTGGGCTACATGACGGGCCGGGAGATGTTGATTATGTATGCCCGGCTCCGGGGCATCCCTGAGCACCACATCAGTGCCTATGTGGAGCAAATTCTTGATGACTTACTCATGTACATGTATGCGAATAAGCTGGTGAAGACCTACAGGTGAGATGTGGGGCTCCCTTGGCCCTTCCACCTCCAGTAGTAGGAGTGTGCTGACACTTCTCAGTGCTGGGGTGTTGGGCAAGGCCCCTCAGCTATGGACTTGGGGTAGCTGTGCCGTCCGTGCCACTGAGTGGAAAAGTAGGGAGGTGGCCTCGCTGCCCCATAAGAATGGGTCAATGGCCTAGGCTGCCCTGAGGTACTGCTTCCTTCTGGTCCTGGGCAGTTATGTGGCTGAGGACAAGCAGAGGGCACCACAAGGTTTATTGTCCTGGCAGAGTAAGGACAAACCTTTCTTTCTGCCACTTCACAAAGGGCTTCTGATTTTTGGTAGGCCTGAATTTGAAGCACACATTACCTTTTCCTGCTGTGTCTGAGACATTTGAGCTGCTGCTGTTCTGCTCAGAAGCCTGGGAGTATTCCTGTCTTATGTTGCTAGTGATAGTAACCCAACTCCAATTAGCTTAAACAAAGCGAAACCACACGTTGCTGGAGTCCCAGGACTCCCCTCGAGTGGTGCACAGTGCCCCTTGGAGGTTTGCGCCAGTACCCCGCTCCCAGGATTGGGCAGTCCGAGGTGCCCAAGGGTCAGATGATGCTGTGCTTTGCTCTTACTTCTCTGTTGACTGCAGTTTCAAGGAAGTTTTTGTGTTTCCTTGCATCTTTTTATATTATTAAGATTATGATAGTTTACAACCTTGTGAAATTTTTTCCTTGCATCTTTTGAAGATTAAATGAGTCAACATTTGCAAAGTTTAGAACAGCGCCTTGCACATTGTAAATGCTATGCGGTCGTTAAAAGAAAGTTAGCTAAAATGATCCTGTGCCCTTATCCCCAACACCCACAGGAGCCCTCAAAGAAGGCTCAGTGAACATGTACTCGCCCTGAACTGATCCCTGGGTCCAGCAGAATGGTTTATATGCTGATTGGACAGCCAAGTCACAATGTCCCCCTGGGGGACTATGGTGGGCCATGTTACTAAAAGCACCACCAGGGGGGATGGAACACTTTCTGAACAGAGAACAAAAAGTGGGGAAGGGTTGGACTATTGGAGATTGACAATTGCTATTCACCCTGACATTTTCTCCCTCTGCCCGCAGTGGTGGCAACAAGCGGAAGCTGAGCACTGGCATTGCCCTGCTTGGAGAGCCTGCGGTCATCTTCCTGGATGAGCCATCCACTGGCATGGACCCTGTGGCCCGGCGCCTGCTCTGGGGCGCTGTGGCAAGAGCCCGCAAGTCTGGCAAGGCCATTGTCATCACCTCCCATAGGTAGAACCGGGGTCTCTGTAGGTCAGTGGAAGAGCTGAGATGAGGCTGTGGGAGGGGTGGGCTAGGAGGGGCTACTTGGACAGAAGACCTGTCAGCAGCTGGTGCAGAGTCTGTGAGGAGAGTCCCCAGGCTCTGCCATGTGGGCTACACTCTGAGCTCGGGAGTCGGGAAAAGCCTGATTTGGGCATCAACACCCTCCCATCTGCACGGGGCTTTGCCATGGAAGGCAGGCATCAGCATCCCCCAGCCCTGTGTCAGGCCAGCACCCTCTCTCCCCAGCATGGAGGAATGTGAGGCCTTGTGCACCCGGCTGGCCATCATGGCACAGGGTCAGTTCAAGTGCCTGGGCAGCCCGCAGCATCTCAAGAGCAAGTTTGGCAGCGGCTATGCCCTGCGGGCCAAGGTCCAGAGTGATGGGCAGCAGAAGGCGCTGGATGAATTCAAGGCATTTGTGGACCTGACCTTCCCAGGTGTGTGATGCTGAGCAGAGGGTGTCTGTGCCCCACCCCTGCAAGTCCCATGTCCCTGATCCCTGGGATGAGGGCCAAGATTCTGTAGGCCCAGGCCACCCTCCCCTGGCCCTCACAGGGACATAGTCTCTCCTTTGTACAGGCAGTGTCCTGGAAGATGAGCACCAAGGGATGGTCCATTATCACCTGCCCGGTGATGACCTCAGCTGGGCGAAGGTGAGCACATACTTGGGCATCGGAGGGAGCACACCTCTGTTCTTTCTCTTTGTTCTCTTTTCGAGTGGAAGTCAGTCAGTGCTGCTGCAGTTCCTCTCTGACGTCTCCATGGCAACGTTCATGTGGACTTCATAAAACTTAAGATGTTTGAGCTGGAAGGGACCTCAGAGATCAGCTTCTCCCGCCCCCTCATTTCACAGAGAGAAGCAGGGCCAGAGAGGGGACGCACATGCCGAGCATCACACAGCAAGCTAGGGACCCACGCAGGGCCTCTGCCGTCTGGCACTGTTCCCACTCAGGGTCCCTTTCCCTGAGATCACAGACAGCTAAATTCCATAGAACTGACTTCTTGGGAGGTGCTCTGGGGGCAGCTGAGAGAGGGATGGGCATTTTGGGGGCCTTCTCACAACCCCAGAGGTCCTCTGTCTTTCCACCCTCTGCTGCCTCCTCTCCCCTCCCCTCCCCTGTGCCCATTGTCCACAGCGGCCTCCTCCCTTCCCACAGGTGTTTGGCACTCTGGAGCAAGCCAAGAGCAAGTATATGTTGGATGACTACTCAGTCAACCAGATCTCTTTGGAGGACATCTTCTTGAGCTTCACCTGCCCTGTGCCCCCAACTCAAGGGGAAAACAAACAGGGGCAAACAGAGCTGGCAGACTCCTCATCACCATCTCTTCCTCCCTCCAGATCTCCCTCCAGACCTCCCTCCCGACCTCCTTCCCGGCATCTCTCCCGGCGTCTCTCCCGGCCTCCCTCCCGGCCTCCCTCCCGGCCTCACTCCCGGCCTACCTCCCTACTTCCCTCAAAGAATGTCTTGCTGTAATAAAGAGTTCCTAGTGCCAGGTTAACCCAGATGCATACAGCCTGTCATGGGCTGTAAGAAGCACAGAGGCAACTTGTGGACCCAGTGAGCTCAGCTCAGGGGCAGAGGGGTGAGAGTGGCTCTCACCAGATTGAGGCCACTAGCCTTAGAGGCCTGGTGAAAAACCAAGGTGTGTTTCTGTGGAAAAAGATCCTGTTGAATCCCACCTGGGTGGCCTGTGGCTTCACTGAGACCTGACCATGGAAGCAGCCTCAGAGAAATATCTGCTGTGTCCTCTCAAGGAGCAGTGGCCTGGGGGTGACTGTGGTTGTAATGATGCTATACTTATGAAGGTAGGAAAGAACAAATTGATGAGTTTGCTGGCCTAAGTCACAATTTTTCAATATTTAAATATTTGTATTTGTGGGGCTCCATTTGCTCTCTGCCCTGGTGGCTGCAAATGTTAGGCATGAGCCTGCATGTGATCCTACATCAACCCATGAAGTGGACATGATTTTTAGCACCATTTCCCAGATGAGTAAGCTGACACTTAGAGAGATTCAGCAACTGTCCACGATCAACAGGTGGTAGAGCCAAGATTTGACTGAGGCATAGGTTCTCAAAGTGGGGTTCCTGACCAGCAGCATCTGTATCATCCAGAAACTTGTTAGAAATGCAGATTCTTGGACCCCACTCCAGACCCGTTGAATGAGAAATTTTGGGGGTGAGGCCCAGTGATCTGTGTTTTAATGAGCCCCATATTAATAGGTACTTCTGATGCAGCTCAGGTGTGAGAAGCACTGAGCTAAGGCCTGTGTGCTCCAGACCATCACACTGGCCAGCCTGTGAGTGTGTGTGGATGTGGCTGTGTACTTTTGTCATGAGGACTCTCTTCTGAGACGTGCCCTGTCAAATAGCCTTTCTTTGTCCAGTGTGGTCACACTGGCCCCTCTAAAGTTGCCTCAGCTCCTCCTCTGCAGGTAGTTCTCTCCCTCTGTTCTCAGCCAAGCTCTCAGAAAGTGGTGTCAGCTGTCCCTCCCCACACGTCCTACCTCCTGTCACCACTCACCCAAAATTACAGCATTACCACAACCTAGGCAGCCGCATGCGCTGATTTCTCCATCCCTTTTCCATGTGACTGCTCTGCTTTCTGCCCCCTTCTGATGAAAGCCCCTCCCCACTGTGTCTGGCTCTTCTCGTCCCTCCACAGCCCTTTCTCTGCCTCCTCTGAAGGCTGCTCTTCCTTTCTCTCTGAATGGGGGCATGCCTCAGGATCCCAGTCTACTTCATTTTTCCTTACTCTCCCCTCTGCACCCTGCCACCCTTGAATATCTTTCTCATTCACCCTCAGGCCTTCAACTGCCATCTTATTCCAGCCAGGGACTTCCTAAATTCCTGACAATCTAGACTTTTCCAATGAGTTCTCTCACCTTCCTGAAACCCAGTGGGAAATGGGCTCTTCTCACGCCTGCTGGGAGTGGCTCATCACTGGGCTGGCCCTAGGGGCTATTACTGCCAGGGGTGGGGGTCCGGGGGCGGGGGAGGAGGGAAGGCATGCTGCAGCATAGCTAAAAGAAGAACAGCTGTTTCCTGAAAAATAAGAAAACTTTACCTATGAATAAAAGAGTGCTAAGGACATAAAGAACAAGACAGAGGACAACTGGGGGACTTTGAGTGAACAGAGATGCTGTTTTGGACTCCACAACGTAGTCTCACAGGAGTGAGAGCGGTGAATGACAACTGGCTCATTCTTGAGTCCAGTTTATTAGTCCCTTCAAGAGGTACCAAATCTAACGGGGCAGAGCGTACTGTAACAAAGTAATACTGCAGGGGAGGAAGACAACAAAGTAACAAATGGGGAAACAGTAACCAATGGAAACAAAGGCTGAGACAGGATAAGAAATCTGAGGGATCCACTGTGGATTCCTCCCCCTCCTTTTTTCTTGGAACATGGGACATCTGGGGAGCAAGCCCCAAGCTTGCCCAGCTTTATCTACCCTGCTTCCTGGGTACATCACCCCTGCCCCCTCCTCCATTCCCAACTTCCAGGGCCTCAGCCCCTTGTTTCCTTGGGACCACTGAGACTCATATCCCGTGTTGTGATCATGCATTTACTTCTCTGTCTCCTGCTCCAGACTGGCATGGAGCCTTGCCCCAGTGCCAAGCACAGACCAAGTACCTGAAGGGGTTCAGTGAGCACGAGGCATGGGGGGACAGAGGAGAGAAGACAGCTGATTGAGGCATAGGGGGAGGCGGGGAGGAGAGCTTTGACCCAGATTTCCTGGTTTCTCCGGGAAAAGCCATCCTGTCCTCCTCCATCAAACACTTCTCCCAGAAGATTGCATTTCTTTCTTCATCAGAATGTCTCACGAAAGAGTTGGGATTGGAGCTGGTTCCTGGAAGAGAGGCTGGGTGGGCACTGCCCAATACCTGAAGAAACGGAATGCACAGTTGTGCCGGCAGCGGCCAGTAAATCAAGCAGGTGTGCACTTCTATTTTAGGAAGGGCTCCCAGGTGGCAGTGAGGAGGAGACACTGGGACGCACAGGGGTCCGAGTGAGGGTGAGGGCTTGTCCTGGAGCAGGGACGGAGGAGGGGGTCCAGGGTGAGCCACTTTTCATAGGAAGAAAGAGTCAACATGCTGGCAGAGTCAATGAAGATTTCGAGCCACCCCACTCTCTACCTCAGCATCTAAGCCAACAGTGGCTCGGCCACCGAACCAGGGGTCTCCTCGCCCGAAGCACGGGCGCTAAGCAGGGCGTGCGGCCTTGGGGTGAGTGCCAGACGTCCCGTGAGGCCTTGGCGAGGCGCCAGCCGCGGGGGCCGGCTCGCCTGCGCCCACACAGAAGAGCCGGTCGAGGCCTCCGCTGCTCCGCGCCTTCCGCGAGACCTCGGGGCCGGAGGCGCGGCCGGGCCGTACAGACCTTCACTGACAGCCCACAGCGCGCCATGGGTTCCAGCCGCCCGGTCCTCTGCGGCCGAGTCAGCGGCGAGGTTCAAGCCCTAGCCCCCGCGGGCCGAGCAGACCCCGAGACTCCTCTGCCCGCCTCGAGCAGCGCTCCTCCGGGACCCCGCCCCGGCCGAGGAGGCGGGGCGGCCGCGCGGGCTCCACCAATCAGCGGCCTGCGTTCGAATTCGCGTCCTGGCGCGGCCAATTGTGAGCGCCCGGAGCCGGCAGGGAGGGCGGGGCCGAGGCGGGGCGCGGCAGACCAGCGGCGCGCGCCCCCCGGGGCCGGCCAATGGGAGCGCCGGGTGCATTTGAAAACTCGGGCGGGCGGCGGGGCGGGTCTGCGCCTGCGTGGGGCGGTGCGCTGGGCCGGCGGGCGGCTCGGGCAGCGGCGGCGGCGGCGGCGGCGGCGGCGGCGGCCTTGACGGCGGCGGCGCGAGAGGCGATGGGGAGTGGCGGCGGTAAGCGCGGGGAGCGGGCGGCGGGGACAGCGCAGGGGGGCGGCCCGAGACTGAGCAGGGCCGGCTCGAGCCCCTCGGCCCGGGGTGCGCGTCGTCGCGGCGGCGCCCGCCCGGCGCGCGGTTTAAATGCCCGGCGGTGCCGGGTTCCGTGTGAAAGCCCCGCGCGGGACCTCGCACCTGCCGGGGGCCGCGAGTGCGGCTGTGGTGTCAGCGGTTCTTACCGTGGCTGTTAAGCATTTCCGTGTCTGTCCTAGAGCAAAGGAATGAGGGAAATGTGATAAAATTCCTGTAATCTGTGGGACTTGGTCGCCCTGCTTGTACATTTGGCTTTCGCAGCACGTTAATTGCTGATAGGAAGACCCAGGTGAAGAGCGAGGGGAGGGGGCAAGAAGTCCTGCGGAGGGGGTCATGGAGGCGCAGAGCAGCCGCCTCCTGTCGAGACTGGAGGGAGGAAACCAGCTGAATTGTAGGTGAGAGGCTCCAGCCTGAGAGCTGCTCTGTCGTCTGCTTAGATGAGAAAGGAGTTACTGGAGCTGAAGTTGGAAGGACTGCCTGTGGAGGGACTCGGCTAGGCAGCTCTGACATCCGCAGAGCTGGGCCTGGCCTGGCCTCCAAGTGCAGCCTCTTGCTTCTCGGCAGGGCTGACCCTCCTAGTTTGGATTTGAAAACCAGACATTTTGGGTCCACAGATTCTTATTGAGCAAGATGCATTTTAGTCATGTGTGCAAATAAAAGCAAAGAGATCAAGTGTCGGACGGGCTCTCCTGAGAGTGAAATGCGAGGAGAACCATCCTCAGCGTTGGTTGCTTTTTTCCCCTTCCTGGTTGTCATCTGGGCTCTGCTTCAGAAAGTTTCCCAATAGCGATAAATATTTATTGAATATTTGAATGAATGAAGATGTTTTCTTTAATTCATATACTACTACTCCTTTATTTAATCTTCGTTTGAGGCTAGAAGTATGGCTGGTTCCTTTTGTGAGGTAGGGGACAGTAACTGTTAAGTCACCCTTCGGATGTAACTTTTCATGTCATCACAAATCCTTTCCAACACATCACTTAGACCATTCTGATTTTTTTTCCTTAAGTGATCCACTGTAGGTGTGCCAAGTGTTTCTGTTATCCTCTAAAGCGAAGAATAAGAAGGAGACCCCGAAACCTAACCATCTTGAGTCTCCCGGAAGATGTGCTCTTTCATATCCTGAAATGGCTTTCTGTTGGGGACATCCTCGCTGTCCGAGCTGTAAGTTACCAGATGAAAATAGTGTCAGCCCAAGCGTTGTTCGTTATACCATCAAGTCTTCATGTTCTTAAATGTCAAGCAAAACTCTGGCTACAACACGGGGCAGAGGAAATAAGGACGGTATTGTCAATAGATGTTTAAGGTTGTTTTGATTGCAGGGAAGAAAGCTGAAATGCAGCACACAAAGATTTGAGTCTGCTTGTTGCAACATTTATTTGAACCGAAACTACCCTTTATGGTGGTGAAATTTGCATCCCTTAAGAAATAGTATTAAAAAGAATAAAACTAGGAGCCGGCCTGGTGAGGTAGTGGTTAAGTTCGAGTTTTCCCCTTCAGTGGCCTGGATTGCTGGTTCATATCCTGGGCACGGACCTATGTACCACACATCAAGCCATGCTGTGGCAGCATCCCACATACAAAATTTAGGAAGATAGGTACAGATGTTAGCTCAAGTCCGCTCTTCCTCACCAAAAAGAAAAAAAGAGAAGTATATTCTTGAGGACAAATCCCATGTACATTTAGCATTGAAAGGGACTCTGGGAGTTATTTTGCAGATGTTGGAACTACAGCCTCACTTTGAGTGACTTAACTGAGGGCATACAGCACATTAGTGGGAAAACTCCGACAAGAACCTGCTTCTCCGATTCCCAAAGCCACCTCTTTTGTGGTCATAATATCCAGGGGCGCTGACTTCAATGGCAGTGGGAACTTCAGGGCTTAAAATACTCACCTGTGCTAAGGCCCTGGCCTAGGCACTTCCTGCTTCTGCCCAGGACAGAGGCTCCAGCTCCTACCTGGGGCTGCTGTCACATGTGTCAGTCTTTTCCTAGAGACCCTATTGACCTCCAGGCTCCAGCCGTGCTCCCACTAGCAAGGCCCCAGGTAGAGAAGCACAAAACAGATTTCTGTCCTACCTGCTGTAGTTCGACTTGGTTTCCTGACCCTCACAGGTACACACCCTTGCAGAGGCGTCATCCCCTCTTTCTCAGCCTAGAGCTTATTCCCCATCCCGGGACCACCATCCCCACCTTTAGAGCTGCAGAGAAACTTGTTTCTGGGCTTTTTTCTCTATGCAAAGCAGCTGTTACTTTGATACACAGAGACTAGGGGCCTTTACTACTGGGGTGTGGAGAGAGGCAGGAGACCTTACATCTGTCTATGTCCTGTCTTGAAGAGCTCCAGGAACGCGGCTTCCAGGAGGTCCCTGGATAATCTTCCCTCACCCCACCCCACTTCCTTTGTTCTGCAGGTACACTCCCACCTGAAGTACCTGGTGGACAACCATGCCAGCGTGTGGGCGTGTGCCAGCTTCCAGGAGCTGTGGCCTTCTCCAAAGAACCTGAAGCTCTTTGAAAGGTATTTGTGCACCTTGAGAATGGCTTGGTTTTCTCCCATCTTTGGGCCACCCTGGTATGCCGGCCTGTGTCCCAAGGCCTGACCTGGGAACGATTTTCCTCTTGCTGTAGCCCCCTCCAATGCCTTATTCCCCCAGGGAGGGATGGGGGCTGTTGGCCTCACCCATTGAGTCATACAACTTCCAGCACAGTCATCAGTCATCCACACCACAGTACAGGCCTGACTCTCATTAGTCACAGCAGTGTTTCTGAAGGGTCCCACTTGGGCTGTGACCCGTCCCACATGAGTCAAATGCAGGTCACCTGCATGTGCAAAGTTCACTCAGCCCTCTTTTGGTCAGAACCATGTGAGTTAAAACCTATTGGTTTTCACTCCCTGGCTGATCCCACCCCCCTGCTGGAGTTGGGACCCAGAGGCAGGGCCAGAGCAGGCATGAGCCCCATGGCCCGGGAGCCTCAGTGTGCCAGTGACTAGACCCACCATCCATGTGTGCCAATGGTCCCAGGCAGGCTGCCGGAGACATAATCCACATACCATACAATTCACCTATTTAAAGTGTGCAACTCTGGTTTTTAATACATTCACAGAGCTGTGCAACCATCAACACTAACTTGAGAACATTCTCGTTACCCCAAAATGAAACCCCACATCCATTAGCAGTCACTCCCTATTTTCCCTGCAATACCCCAAACCCTAGGCAACCACTAGTCTGCTTTCTGTCTCTGTGGATTTGCCTTTTCTAGACATTTCATATAAGTGAAGTCCTACAACATGTGGCCTTTGTGACTGGCTTTCACTTAGCGTGTTTTCAAAGTTCACTCATGTCGTAGCACATCATGGATAATTGATATTTGACTGCCTATTACCGAAAAAAAAAAAAAACCCAAGTATTCTACTGTCAAGTGCTGTAGTGGAACGTAACCTTTATGGAATAAAATTGTGTGATGTTTTGTGTTAATGTGCTAGGGCTGCTGAAAAGGGAAATTTTGAAGCTGCTGTGAAGCTGGGCATAGCCTACCTCTACAATGAAGGCCGTAAGTCCTCGCAGGGCTGGGTCTGGTCTCCTTCCTCTCGGTGTGGATGTTTTACAATGAGTATGAGCCTTCCCAGTGTTAGCGGTTTAGTTGCTATTCTTGCTATGTCTGGCAGTCTGCCTTACCGTCTCCTCTTGGGAGCTCGTGCCCTGAGGTGCCCTAACTAGGGACCCATTGATGAACTTTGAGTTTATTAGCTTCGGAGTGTTAACTTCGTTTTTTTTTAAAAGATTTTATTTTTCCTTTTTCTGCCAAAGCCCCCTGGTACATAGTTGTGTATTTTTAGTTGTGGGTCCTTCTAGTTGTGGCATGTGGGACGCTGCCTCAGCATGGCTTGATGAGCGGTGCCATGTCCGCACCCAGGATGTGAACTGGCGAAACCCTGGGCCGCTGAAGTGGAGTGCGCAAACTAATCACTCACCCATGGGACCGGCCCTGGGAGTGTTAGTTCTTGTTTTTTTTTTTTTTTAAAGATTGGCACCTGAGCTAACATCTGTTGCCAATCTTCTTTTGTTTTTCCCTCTTCTCCCCAAAGCCCCCCAGTACATAGTTGTAGATTCTAGTTGTAGGTCCTTCTGGTTGTGCTATGTGGGATGCCCCCACAGCTTGGCCTGATGAGCAGTGCCATGTCCACGCCCAGGATCCTAACCGGGGAAATGCTGGGCTGCTGAAGCAGAGCATGCAAACTTGACGACTCAGCCACGGGGCTGACCTTTACCTCTTGTTTTTAATGAACACTTTAATTTCCGATCTGCAAAGAATGACTCTGAACAGAGGCTCAGAATGGGGCTACTCAGGCGAGCCAGCTGCCTGCCCTCTGTCCAGTTAACACTGCAGCCATGTGTGAATGCTGGCTCCTCTCCTTGGCCACAGTTCCTCTGTGGAACTCTGGGGCAGCATCAAAGCATGCCTAATTCCACAAGGTGTTGATGCTGCAGGTAGCTAAGGCTCCAAATGGGAGGCACGTACAGCGGGTCACAGCTGGCCTGGTGCCTGGATTCCTTCACCCCTAAGAGGCAGGTGTTCCTTGAAAGAACCTCGTGCGGCCTTTTCCTCTCTCAGTTCCTACTTGTCTGCTTAGCGCACCAAGGAACCAGCCTATGGTCTAGCCTGGCTCCCAGACTCTGGTATCACTGCCATTTTTCTGCTTCTAAAAGATCTGGCATCTTGCTGAGAGGTGGCCCCTGCACGTGACTGGTTGACAGGACTGCTGTGACTGATAGAGATGATGAGCAGTCCTGTTCCAGGTTCAGGAGAGCAGCAGTCCTGCCCCTGTCCTCCTGTCAGACTGTGGTTCCCAGACAGAATTCACAAACCATACGCCTCGCCCATCTAAGGTGTACAGTCCAGCGGTTTTTAGTATATTCACAGGGTTGTGCAGCCATCACCACCATCTAATTTTGGAACATTCTCATCACCCCAAAAAAGAAACCACTGTACCTATTAGCAGGAGGTCAGACAGCGGTTCCCTGCAGAAGGGAGGGTGGGCATATAAGGCCTCCGGGGGGAGCACCTTCCCTGACCTTCAGAATCCAGGTGACTGGAAGGACCCTGGCGGGAACAGGTGATCCACAAAGTAGCGGAAGGAAAGGGAGGAGCCCCTGGGCTGAAGAGGCCTCTTCCCTCTCACTTTGCACCGCAGTGGGCTTAAGGTTTTAGACTTTCAAAAAAACGTGGAGAACTTTCCACATCTGTCCTCCAGAGATATCCCTGGGTTACGTTCTGTCCGTCTCCGCAGTGTCTGTGTCTGATGAGGCCCGTGCAGAGGTGAATGGCCTGAAGGCCTCTCAGTTCTTCAGTCTCACTGAGCGACTGAATGTCAGCGCTGCACCCTTCATCTGGCTCTTCATCCGCCCTCCGTGGTCAGTGTCTGGAAGCTGCTGCAAGGCTGTGGTTCACGAGAGCCTCAGGGCAGAGTGCCAGCTGCAGAAAGTAAGTCCTGGCGAGGAGTGCCCGTGGGGCAGGCTGTGGGCAGTGCCAGCTCCCTAGGTCCTGGGAAGTGAGAAAACCTTGATGGGAGACCTTGCGGACCATGTAAAGTCAGGGTCCTATGGGCAATGGAGGCATAGAAAATTAAGAGTGTGGACGTGGGAGCCTCTGGGAACGACCAGCAAGAGAGGCGGCCTCAGAGCCGGGGCCGGGGAAATCAGATGCAGAGCTGGACTGCAGGCATGGTGACAGCTGGAAAGACAGGACCGAGGCTCCAAGAAGTAGTCAGAGTTGAAGCCTGGGATCAGAGAGTGGTCCCTTGTACAGAGGGGCTGGGCAGGGGCCACAAGGACACCCAGACTGACATGGGTGGCCCCCTGGAAGTTCTCTCTGCTGATAATCACACTTCCTTCTTCTCCCTTTTTTTTAGACTCACAGAGCGTCCATACTGCACTGCTTGGGGAGAGTGCTGAATCTCTTTGAGGTGAGTCCAGTTGTCCATCCCACGTGGACTCTGCGTTGTTTGATGCGTCCCTGACGCAGGTGAGCACAGAGCCTGGGAGCGCAGCAGCTCTGCATTTCTGTGCTATCCACCTTTCTGGCAGCTGCAAACACTGAGAACCAGGAAGTAAGTGAAAAGCTGCAGAAGGAAGCATCCAGGGTTCAAAGCCAAAGCAAGGCCTGTGAGAGGAGCCGGCAGGGTGTCAGCCCCTCCCATAAGGGCCATGTGGGCTGGGCAGAGCCTCCGAGTGCGCCCCAGACCACGCGCTTATTTGTTTCACAGCTGTGCTACTGGCGGGCCTCTCCCACTCCTTGTGCAGACCTCTGACACTTGAGAAAGCTTTAAGGAGCTTTGTGAGGAATCCCCTCCACAGCAAGCAAAGGGAAGGTAGTGGCTTCTGGTGACAGGTGTGCTGACAGCAGCAGGGAGGGACACTGAGCATGAGGGAGGAGATTGGGGGGCCCTGGGAAAGCCTCCAACCTGTCATCTGGGTGGTTCAGTGTGGAGGGCTGGCCCTCGGGTGGCCCAGAGTCGAGCTGGGGGCCTGCAGGCCGAGCCAACACAAACCTCCTGCAGGAAGAAGCCGGACCTGGGAGGGCCGAGCTCATGAGTTCATGTTCCATATTAGTTGTCCAGTTGTATCTTTAGAGAAGTGGTTTCTACTCAGACTTAGTTAACTCATCTTATCAAAGATAAGAACAATGCGTGAGATTGCTTAGAGATATGGAGAGAGATGAAGATGGTTAGTAGAATGATTTAGCAGAAAGCAGAGAATAAGAAGAGAATAAACTGTGCTTGGACTTCCTCTAGGATGAAGAGAAAAAGAAGCAGGCCCGTGACCTGTTTGAAGAGTCTGCTAATCAGGGATGTTTAACCAGCTCGTACTTCCTCTGGGAAAGTGACAGAAGGATGGACGTGAGTGGACCCAGATCTGGCTGGGAGGAGGAATTATGTTGGCCAAGGGCACAGTCTCCAAACTGGCCCTTGGACAAGGTTCTCTCAGCACCAGGGGGGTCCTCGTATAGCTTCCGGGCCCCTGGGAGCCGCTGGTCATCGAACCATTCTCAGCACTACCCCAAAATTACCACTGTCACCTTGGGGATAAAGGGCTGGGAAGAAAGCACCCTCTGGGGGTGCTGGGGGGACATTTAAGAAGCCCATGGGTCAGTTCTGAGTTTCTCCAGAGACACAAGCCTATAAAGACATGGTGACTTTCTCCTGTTGGCAGATGTCAGATCCCGGACGATGCCTCCACAGCTTCCGGAAACTCAGGGACTACGCTGCCAAAGGCTGCTGGGAAGCACAGGTGAGGCGGGGGGAGCTGGCCTTTCTCCTTAACATCTCCTCTTGTGGGGACCGTGGGGGCGACACTGCTTGGGCTCCCACTCAGGAGGCAGTAAGATTGGCCCGCAGCTGGAGCTGGGTCTTAAAGGAGTTTACCTCTGGGGTATGCGGGGAGCAGGGCCTGGAAGTGCTTCTTCCTGTCTGCCCATCTCCACCCCACTGCCTCAAAGCCCACTGCCCCTGAGCCAGCCAGCCAGCCTCTTGATTTCTAAGTGCATGTGGACTACATCTGCTATCAAACTTCATACTGCTCCCTAAAGTTGTCCTGTAGGTAAAACTGGTCTCAGCAGCAGAACTTAAGGCTCCTTAGAGCACATGGGCCTGTGGAATGCTGTCCTGGTCTCCTATTTGACCTGCTCACCAGGTTCTCCAGGGTTAGAACCAGGACATCAGGGGTTTGTAGTTGGTGTTCTCCATACACTCTCCCCTTTCTACTATTTCTAAGTCGTGGTTTCAAGACAAATCAGAGAAATCCAAGCAGGTTTAGGCTCACTCTTGCCTCCCCACCAAGAGGGTGGTTGAGAGTCATGTGGGGAAAAAAATCACAGAGCAGTAGCTGGCCCACCTGACATGTCATAGAGTACTGTAATGTTTAAATTATATTTAACATAAATGTCCAAAAAGGCAGTCAGCAAACTTATGGGAAATATAACAATGAGCAGTGTGGTTCCATCTGAAACTCAGGCTAATTGGTAAGAACAGTAAGACCCTGGGGCTGGCCCCGTGGCCGAGTGGTTAAGTTCGCGCTCCACTGCAGGCGCCCAGTGTTTCGTTGGTTCGAATCCTGGGCGCGGACATGGCACTGCTCATCAAGCCATGCTGAGGCAGCGTCCCACATGCCACAACTAGAAGGACCCACAACAAAGAATATACAACTATGTACCGGGGGGCTTTGGGGAGAAAAAGGGAAAAAAATAAAATCTTAAAAAAAAAAGAATAGTAAGACCCTGATAGGGATTCAGACGGCCTCAGTCCACTCTCAGAAAAGAGGAAATACATGCACCTGGTCGAAACACAGGCAAGGTTAGACCTCACTGCTAGTTGAAAGGGCACACATTTAAACGAGATTGTGACTGACCATGTTAGCAAATTATATATCTATTATAGCTCAGCAAGTACATATACCAAATTATATATAAGCATACACTCTGTGTGTTTTTGAGTGGATAGCTAATAACTTCTGAAAATACACCTTTTTTTTTTTTTTGTGCTGAGGAATATTTGCACTGAGCTAACATCCGCTCCCAGTCTTCCTCTTTTTGTATGTGAGCTGCCACCACAGCATGGCCACTGACAGACCAGCGGTGGAGGTCTGCACCTGGGAACCAAACCTGGGCCGCTGAAGCAGAGTACGCCAAACTTAACCACCAGGCCACCAGGGCTGGCCCTGAAAATGCACATTTTTAAGGATAGCAGTTTTTGCTGGCCAAGATGTGCTAAAAGAGTATTCCTATTAGTGGATGTGAAAGTCAGTGCAGGCCTCTCAGAAAGCACTTGGGCATGGGTAGCAAGACTCAGCACAGCGGCTCCTGTGGATTGAGCACGTGAGCAGACAGGCGCAGTTCCAAAAGGCTGCACTAAGATGTTCCACCAAATGACTAATCAGAAACACCCTAGGGGCCAGCCCGGTGGCAAAGCAGTTAAGTTTGCACATTCTGCTTCGGTGGCCCAGGGTTCACCACTTTGGATCCCAGGTATGGACTACACACCACTTGTCAAGCCATGCTGTGGCAGGCATCCCACATATAAAGTAGAGGAAGATGGGCACAGATGTTAGCTCAGGGCCAGTCTTCCTTAGCAAAAAGAGGACAATTGGTGGCGGATATTAGCTCAGGGCTAATCTTCCTCAAAAAAAAAAAAAAGAAAAGAAAAGAAAAGAAACACCCTAAAAGGCAGTGCAGGTGAAACACACTTATAGCACACTTACGGATGTTTCCTATCAGAAGGACCACATTATGGTTAGGTGGGCAGAGGAAAAATAGAATGCATATACGCCATGATTACAAATGCTATACACACTATTACAAATGCATAGAAAAAGCTGGAAGGAAATACATAGAAATGGTTGATAGTAACCATCTGAAGGCTTAGAGGGTGCCAGGGGATCCTGAGCAAAGTGCTCAACACATGTCAGTTAATCCTCACATCCATCTGCCAAAGCAGGTGCTGTTATGCCATTTCCTAAAAAGGGACACTGAGGTACAGAGAAGTGCCCTCAACTTGCCTGTGGTCACACACAGACCTGGAGTTTTTTGTTTTGTTTTTTTTTTCTGAGGAAGATCAGCCCTCAGCTAACATCTATCGCCAATCCTCCTCTTTTTGCTGAGGAAGACTGACCCTGAGCTAACATCTGTGCCCATCTTCCTCTACTTTATATGTGGGACGCCTACCACAGCATGGCTTGCCAAGCGGTGCCATGTCCACACCTGGGATCCGAACCGGCAAACCCCAGGCCGCCGAAGCAGAACATGTGCACTTAACTGCTGCGCCACCGGGCCGGCCCCAGACCTGGGTTTTAAAGCCGGGGCATCTGAGCCCCCAGCTAGCTCTGGCCACTTTGCTCTCTGGCTTCCCCTGAGCAGCTAGCTCTCACTACTGTAGAGGTAGGGGGCAGAGAAACAAAGAATTTTTTATCATGTGATATATTACTTATTTCAAAAAGAATAATTAAAATCTTAGCCATACCGGTTCCAAAAGGCTTAGAAGGTGTGAGTAGGGTGAACGTGGATACACGCATCTTCTACTCAACAGCCCTTTGCATTTGGAAATAGAATGCTCCCAAAGCTCACTGCTTCATGCTCATGCTGGTGTCTTTCCTTCCTCAGCTGTCTTTAGCCAAAGCCTGTGCAAATGCACACCAGCTTGGGCTAGAAGCAAAAGCTTCCAACGAGATAGTGTGCCAGCTGTTTCAGGCCTCCCACGCCATCAGTAAGCAGCAGGTCTTCTCCGTGCAGAAGGGACTCAACGACACAATGAGGTGAGGGGTTCGAGCCAGAACTGATCAGGAGAAAGAGTGACAACTGGTCTCTGGGACAAAGGGAGCTGTCTGTTCTGTTTCACCTGAGCTACCTGTCCCAGGGCCCCATGTGTTGTCAGCCCCACCAGGTTCCCCCATTCAAGTGTGTGTGTGAGCTATCCAAGGCTTTGGAAATATCCCACATGAGTGTCTGATCTCTCCAGTTTTCCGTTTTAAGTCTCAGAACGTGTTAAACCATCTTAAACATCTTCCTGAAATGATAGGATTCATATCCCTAGTTTCTGAAGCCAAAAACCACCTTTTCTTTATGACCATCACTATGAGCATGAGTGCAGTGTGTAAAATGCCATGGCCATCCGAGCCAGGCGGGATGGAGGAAGCCAAGCCCTCGGGGACAGCTGTAGTGTGCCCGGCAGCCTCGGGGCCCCAGCATGACCTGCCACTTGCTGCAGGTCCGTTTTCCTCCGAGGTTTGGAGATAACACACTTCTTCACTCAATCACAGAATGTGTTAGAAAGTAAATTAGAAAATGTGAAGAATTTCTTAATTCTTACGTAAGAGATTTCAAAGCATTTTGGATTTATAATGGGCAGGCTCTGGCTGTGCTCCAGCAGACAATGCCCAGCTCATGGTAAGTTCTCAGTAAACATTCGTTTTTAAAATGATCGTTCCTTCCGTGGAGAAGCTTGGTCTCTCTCACATGCAGTGCGGGGATGCAGTGTCCTTTGCTCTCACATTAACTGTCACCAAGCCATTGTGCTTTTGAGTCCTGTGCCGGTGGTGGTGGCAGCCCCTTCCTGTTGGGAGGGACCTGCTGATGGTTCCTGTGCCCCTCTCAGTCTGCCTTGTTTTGGATTGTTGCTTTTCTTTTTGTGTGTGGGTGTGGGCAGAGATTGACATAAATTTAACTTTTTTTCTTCCTTTTCAAGAACTAAAGTGACCTTATTGAAATATTAACATGATTTCAACCTTGAGTAGAGCATCTTTCCATTTTACTCTAGGCCAGGCAACAGCCAACTTTTTCTTTCTCTTATTCTTTGAGGTATAATTGACATGTGACATTATATTAGTTTCAGATTTAACCATTTTAAAGTGTACCATTCGGCTAGTCTGTTTTTATAAGTCGGATCATTAAGCTTGTTAATTCTGTCTCGGTAGAGGCACTTCCTCTTCTGTCCCCAAGAGTGGCTGGTTTAAACCTCCAGCACCTGATGCTTGCGCTGCCTTCCTCCTCCTGGAAGAAAAGAGAGGCCTATCTTTCTCCCCGTCCTCTCCCCCATCCCTTACACCTTTGTTCCTCCCTTCCCTCCATTCCACCACCTTGGCCCCATCTTTCCCTCCTTCCCTCCGCCTATGGAAGATGCTTCTCTCCGGGCTGACACCTGGAATCCTTCTGTCTGTGCAGAATCCTGCGGCATCACGGTTCTTTCTCCTGCTTCTGTCTTCTCCATCCCCTTGGCTTAAGGATCAGTGTCTCCTCTCCTTTGTTCAGAAAGGCATTTACTGTACTCGGGTGTCCTGGCTGTTGCACACAGCATTCCCTTATGAGGCTGTGTCCCTGGCCCCAGGTTTTAGCCCCTTCAAGGAGGGACCCCATGTCTGTCAGCTCTGTCAGCCATGCCCTCTGTCAGGGTTGCTGGGTGACTGAGAAAGCCAGTGCATGGGCTCTGTGCATCCTGCTTTAGCTGTGTTCCTGGCTCTTTGATCTGATGCAAAGGGTTGTGATAAATGACCCCGATGGGGTCTGCAGGGAGAATATGGGTTTGCAGGAGGGCCGGAGGTCTTGCCACCTGTGAGTGACTTTTCTCTGCCTGTGATCCGTCCACAGCCCTACAGAGTGGACAAGCCTTGCCCCCTTACCTGTGAGGGTCCAGGTTCATCTAGTGCCTGGGGGCCCCTGGGGTGAGGGGAGATAGGGTATATAAATGTGTGAGCCCACCTGCCTCCCAGGAACAAAGGAGATGTGGGGCCTCCTTGGACAAAACATCTCAGCCTTGGATGGGTTCCTGGGTAATCCGATGATGCTTCAGATGGCCAGCTCACACCATTGGGACAGACAGGCCAGGCAGGAATGGGGGACAGGACACTCGTGAATGCTCCCCTTAGTTTTCAGGGATGGTACTCTTCGCAGGTACATTCTGATCGACTGGCTGGTAGAAGTTGCCACCATGAAAGACTTCACGAGCTTGTGCCTTCACCTGACTGTGGAATGTGTGGACCGGTACCTGCGGAGGAGGCTGGTGCCCCGGTACAGGCTCCAGCTGCTGGGCATCGCCTGCATGGTCATCTGCACCCGGTGAGAAGCCCCCCGAGGCTGGGCCTGCAGGACAGCGCAGAGCGTGCTGGCCCTGCCCAGTTCACCAGCTGGCTTTTCAGTGAGATAAACCTTCAGTGTCCCACCTCATTAGACGGAGGTTTTAATTTTAGGGACTGCTCAAGCCCAGTAGTCCTCCCCACATGCGGACAATAGAGCTGAACCTCAGTGTGTAGGTGGCCACTCGTCCTGGCATGCGGTCTCAGGACCCAGAGTGTGGTCTCGCTCGGGCAGGCTCAGGCTGGACCCTCTACCCCTCGCTCCTGAGAGCGACGTGGAGACAAGGGAGGGTCACAGTCGGCTGCCGTCCTCCCTTGTCCTCCCAAGATCACAGAAAGACCGCTTCCTGGCAGTCAAGGTCTTCTGTCTGTGTTGTCAGAGACCTGCAGTTAAGGATCTCATATTCCCCACCCAACACCCTGAAGACCCCACTCCCACCACACAGACAGGGTGCATCCTCCTCACATGGCAGCCTGCACCCCTGGCAGCTCTGACTTTTCGAACTGGACCATCTTACATTTTACCTAAATCTGCCATCCTTCAATCAATCCTGTCTGCTCCGGTTTTGCCTTGGGAAACAATATGGACAGTGATTCCCACCATATATTTTGCATTTTCTTGTTTCTTAAACCTGACGTCCCCCGCATGGTCCACCATGTCCCCTGGGCAGTGCTTTCCAGACCGACTGCCCTTGTCTGTGAGGCTGGGGGGTGAGGAGCAGGCCCTCGACACAGTGGTGTGAACCAGAGAGACCGGTTGGTCTTATGCGCAGTAATCCAGAGGCGGGGATTTCAGACTCACATCACTGGGATAGTTTCTCTGTTTCATGAGGTCACAGAGGAGCTCCAGCTCCTGTCTTACTTTCTGCCACCACCACCCCCATGACCCCTGAGGCCACAGTGTCCACCTTTGCAGTAAACTCAGCCATTTGGCCACGACGGGAACTGGGAAGTGTAGTCTCTTTGGGTGGCTGTGGAAGCAGGGTCGCATGACCACAGGTGGAGAAGCATGGGCTCAGGGTCAGCGAGCAGACTCTGCACACTATCCAGCCCCCTCTCAAATGTGCTCTTGGAACCCAGCGCTCCAGGTCCTCTCACCAGAGAGGGCCGAACAGACAGAGCCCCTGCCTCCCTGGATCTAAACGGCATAATTACATTCTTGCAATCAGAGACAGAGTTACCAGACCACAGAATGGCTAGCAGTGAGATAATTGCCAAAAAAAATTTCAGAGGCTGGGATGCCCCCATCTCCACTCCGAGCGCAGAGCTCTCATCAGCCCCACTTGCATCTCATCCTTTCAGCACCTGTGGTCCCTGTGCCTCCCATCCTCTTTCTTGGTCAAGCCAACAGCAAACATAGGAGCTGCAGGGTCGTCAGGACAGAGTGGCTGTCGGCTTTTCCCCAGTCCAGGCTTGCTGTGGGAGGTGCCCTCTATAGCCTGCTGGACCAGCATGGTGCCTGGTAGTTGGCTCTGGTGGAGAGAGTAGAGAACAGGGTGACCACCTGCTTAAGGGACAATCAAGATTCCTGTGGCCAGACCCCATGCTTTGTTCAGTCCTAACAGCCTCCAGCTCTGGTTCTGCTGGCTCACCTGCATGAAACGTGGGTTTTATATGTGTTCCGTAGAAGCTGACACAAGGCAGGGCAAACCCTCATTCCTCAGATCATTAAGAGGCTTGATCAGTTGCATCATTCACGGGTGCCTTTTACAGAAACATCTGTGTGCCTGGCAGTCCAGCCACTCCCACTGCTGCTGGTCCGTGGCACTAATCCCTCTTCTTTTCCAGGCCCTTATGACAGGGGCATATGACCTTTTCAATTCCCCTCAGCAGCCGTGGGTAGCTGGTCCACTCTTTGACCTCTCTCTGTCACTGAGGGAAGTGGGCTCAGTGCTCAAACTGCTCCTTGACATTTCAGGTTCATCAGCAAAGAGATCCTGACAATCCGAGAGGCTGTGTGGCTCACGGACAACACATACAAGTATGAGGACCTGGTGAGGATGATGGGAGAGATCATCTCTGCCCTGGAAGGGAAGATTCGAGTAAGTGGCTGTTTGCTTTTTCCTTTTAAATCAAAGTTGGGGTCATGTGAGGGGATGGGAGGAGCCAAGTGCATATCCGCATGGCGGTTAGCTTTCCAGCCCTGGGAAGTCATCCTGGACCCAGAGGACACTAGGCCACAGCTGCTTCTCATCACTGCATGCTCTGGCATCCAGCATGAACATCACTCGGGCCAGACCCTGCACTAGGCCATGCCTTGGAGTGGTGTTTCCAAGAACCAGCTTCCCCATTGAGTGGGTACAAGAGCCCTCTGTGTGCTGAGACACCGTGTCCATCTCCCTGTTCCGTGTAGGTTCCCACTGTGGTCGATTACAAGGATGTCCTGCTGACACTGGTCCCCATGGCGCCAAGAACCCAGCACCTGTGCAGCTTCCTCTGTGAACTCTCCCTGCTGCACACCAGCCTGGCCGCCTATGCCCCAGCCCGCCTGGCTGCAGCCGCCCTACTCCTGGCAAGGCTGACACACGGGCAGAGTAAGGAGCCCACCCTTCTAGCCAGCCACTCAGCACAGGCTGAGCCTGGGGCCTGGGAGGTTCCCGGGGTCTGGAGATGATGCTCAAATACAAGAGGGATGAAGGGAGAAAAAGAAATGTGCCCCTCCCTCCCCAAGAAGAAAACACCAGAATGGACTAAAAGCCATTCTCTGGGGTGAGGTCAGAGATGGTTCTAGCTTAAATATTTCCCACACTGTTGACAATGAGCACGCATGCTTTATATACGGGGTCTTTTCAACCCTGAGCTCTGGGAAACTCCACAACAGAACCATCAGGGCTGTGGGATGTGAGTGGGTGTCAGAACAGCCTTGCCATTCCTGCCTTTCTCTCCAGCTCAGCCCTGGACCACTCGGCTGTGGGACCTCACCGGGTTCTCCTGTGAAGACCTCATACCCTGTGTCCTGAGCCTTCATCAAAAGTGGTAAGTCTGTAGAAGAAAGTGAGTCCCCTGACCCAACCTCTGCCACAGAGGATGTGTTCTCAAGTACCACGAGGACTGTGCTCTCACCGGAGGGCTGTCGGTCCACACAGACCTTCCTGCAGTGAGTTGTATGTCTGAGTTGACATTTAAAATTTCCAGGTCCATGTTGCTTATTTCATGTGTTTTTCACACTGAATCTGTGTGCAGCAGCCCCTCCCAACAGAAACCTAATTCCACAGGTGGCAGAACATCATGGAGAAAATGAGGCCGTGCCCCTGACTGGTGGTGGTTTCAGTGTGGGGCAGGTTGTCCTCTAGCTCAGAGGTCGGCACATACCAGGACTGAGTCTGCTTCTTGCTGCAGCCCTTTTCCTCTCCTCCTACCTCAGCTTGGCTGGCAGGCGTGTTCCACTCCTCAGTCCTACTCACTCTGGGCCCAGCTCCCCTCACCCCCACATTTAGCATATGCAATCTGGTAAAGGCCCCAGTGACCTCCATCTTCCTCCTAAGGCCACACTTGCCTCAGCATCTGCCTTAGCATCCCCTTCCCCTGCCTGAGGGAGGGAGGATCTGGTCATCCTGCTTTCTGCCTCTCCCAGACACGCACTGGGAGACTTAACCACTTCCAGGATTCAGAGCACATCTAAACCCCGACCTCTGACCTGAGCCCCAGACGCCCCTGCTAGCTCGTCCGAGCTGGATCCCCTCTCTTCCCTGGGCCATTCCTCCTCCTAGACTGCATTTGGTGCTTGGTGGATGAGGCCCTGGTCATCCTAGCAGAGACCTCAGGCCAACCCTAGTAGTTTTCAGGGTCAATGCACTTGTTTCACATATCTCAGGATCTGGTCCCCTCGGCCTCCCCCAGCCGCCTCTGAGCCTAAACCTGTCCCTTCTGCTTATACCTTCTGGAATGAGATCAGAACTCTCTGGGCACAGCCCCAAATCCCTCTGACCAGCCCCTTCTCTGACCCATCTGCTGCTTCTCCCTCTGCCTGCCCCCACCGTGCTCCAGCCATGGGGACCTGTCAGCTTGGGGGCTGGCGTGTGCTTTGACCCACCCTATTTTCTCCTGTGGTGCGCAAACCTCGTAGCTGATGGATGGAGAGCGCTGGTGATGGTCGACGGGTCAGCGTGTGTCTGACCCCACAGCTGCTCACTCTAGGAGTGCAAATAGTCGTTCCCTGATGCTAGCTACCAAAAGTTGTTGCCAGGCTGTCTCCCTATCACCTGGAGGAGTTATTTTTTTTCAAACCAGATAAATTAGAAACATTTATTTACAAATTAAACTTTTTTTTTAAGTGTCTAATTCAACAGGCTCTTAGTATATTCAGGGTTTTGCAACCATCACCACAATTAATTTTAGAAGATTTTTCCCACCTTCGAAAGAAACCCCACACCCTTTACCTATTAGCCCCTCCCCTCCAGCCCTAGGCAAATATCCATCTACTTTCTGTCTCTATGGATTTGCCTGTTCTGGACGTTTCGTAGAAATGGAATCCTACAAGATGTTGCTTTTGTGACCAGCCTCTTTCACTACATAGTGTTTTCCACTGTGATGATTGTCCACTGTATGGACGGACCACTTTTGTTTATTCATTCATGCCCTGGTAGACATTGGGGTTTTTCCCCCTTTTGGGTGCTATGCATAATGCTGCTGTGAACATTTGTGTACAAGTTTCTGTGGATGTATGTTCACATTTCTCTTCAGAAAACACCCAGGAGTGGAAGTGCTGGCTCATGGGTGCCTGTGGGTCTAACTGTCTGAGGAACCACCAGACTTTTCTGCAGCGGTGCCCTGTTTACCTCCCATCTCTGGGCTTTGTTGGAAGTGTGTTGTCCCCTCTCACTTCAGTGAGCGGAGGCTCAAATGGGAGGATCTTGGGGTTGGAGTGCTGATGCCACCTGTCCTGGAGCTCCACATTCGCCCCCGCCTGTGTCCCGCTGTGCCTTACAACGTGTCCTTCTGTTTGCAGCTTCCATGATGACGCCCCCAAAGACTACAGGCAAGTCTCTCTGACTGCTGTGAAGCAGCGATTCGAGGACAAGCGCTATGAAGAAATCAGCCAGGAAGAGGTGCCACCCGGGGGTCTAATCAGGGTGCCGGGGTGGGATGGGCCCTGCTTGCCCCTCGGGCCTCTTCCCCGCCTCTGACCCTGGCTTCCTCGCAGGTGCTGAGCTACAGCCAGTTGTGTACAGCTCTCGGAGTGAAACAGGAAAGCCCAGAACCTGCGTCTTTCCTCAGCACAGGGGAAATTCACGCCTTCCTCAGCTCTCCCTCTGGAAGGAGGACCAAGCGGTTAGTAAGCCCCATGTCTGTGATGATACGATGCCGTGTTGGCTCCTGTGTGTCAGGCCTGGGTTCCCTCGTGACCCCTGAAGCCATCTGAGGGGCTCCGTTACCCACTTTTACACGAGGGACTCCTAAAGCATAGCAGGGAGAAGCAGCAGATCCCACGAAAACTGAAGCTGGGGTTGAATCCAGGCCTCAGGCACCTGGGCCTGCGCTCCACTCTCCACAGCCCCGTCCTCTTTCTCCCACATGTTTGTCTCTCTTTTTTTGTTCTATTTTTATTTATTTTTATTTATTTTCCTTTTTCTCCCAAAGCCTCCCAGCACATAGTTGTGTATCTTTTAGTTGTGGGTCCTTCTGGCTGTGGCATATGGGATGCCGCCCCAGCATGGCCTGATGAGCAGTGCCATGTCCATGCCCAGGACTCGAGCCAGCAAAACCCTGGGCCGTCAAAGCAGAGCACGTGAACTTAACCACTTGGCCACAGGGCCGGCACCCATGTTTGTCTGTCTTGCTTTAACCTGGCTCCCTTTGAGGGAGGATAGTCTTGAGGACAAGTTGAACCCAGCTCTGGCTCTGGCCCAGCCATATGCCAGTTTTATGCCATCCTGGGCTGCCCTGCTCCTCGGTGTTGCTGTCACTCCCCCCATTCCAGCTGTAACCTGATTAGTGTCCTCAGAGCTTTCCTTGCTCCACCCTTGTCTCCACTCTCATCTTCACCCTCTCTCCTGTGTGTATCCCATGTACTCCTGTCTTTCCCATCTCAATTCCTGGCTGTACCATCTGAAATAACTTCTCCTCTCAACCTCACCTACCTGAAGAACTCCTATTGATTCTGCAGAGTCCAGGTGAGCAGAACCTTCACTGTGCTGCCAACTGTGCCTCCATGACTCTGTGCTGTGAGCTTCCTAAGGGCAGGCACTGGGTGGCTCTGTTGTCCCTGCTCACAGCACACTGGGGCAGGGTGGGCAGGTCCCAAGGACCAGGCCAGCCTCCCAACACTGCCACTTGTGACCAGATTCCTGGCTCTCCCACCTCGCAGGAAGCGGGAGAACAGCCTCCAGGAGGACAGAGGCAGCTTCGTCACCACGCCCACTGCAGAGCTGTCCAGCCAGGAGGAAACGCTGCTAGGCAGCTTCCTGGACTGGAGCCTGGACTACTGCTCTGGCTATGAGGGCGACCAGGAGAGCGAGGGCGAGAAGGAGGGTGACGGTGAGTGCCACGGCCACACTGCCACCCAGGTGCTGGGCCAGGAGGGGTGAGGTGTTCTATCTGCAGAAGAACACATTCCACACAAGTAGACGTGAGAGAACAGAGATCCTGGAATACCACAGTGGGGGTGGAGGAGGGGTGTTCTCCCAGCCCACAGGGAGGAGAGAATTTAGGCCAAAACTGTGTCCTGCTCCAACTAGGCCTGTGTTGATGGAAGGACCTCGCCAGAAAAGGGGAAGAGGAAGAGATCTTGTCTGGAATTCACAATAAGATCTTTCCAGAACATTGTGCGAGATGTGCCCTGACCACCCTGCTGGGCTCTGTGCCTCATGCATCCCTCAGGGCAGGCTGTCGGAGGCTCTGTCCCCATGTTCTCAGGCTGCCTTCTGCACAGGAAGCCCAGCTCAAGCAGTTTCTATCGATTTTTCCAATTGCTTCCTTCTGTGTCGACTTGGCAGATTAATTATTAGATGGCCAGTTTGTTGTCATTTCCTACTGTCCCCCAATTCACATTGAGTGCCACCCCAAGCTTGAAGGAGGCACCTCACCTTCAATTTCTTACCCAAAGGGGAGCAGGACTGTCAAGCAAGGTCCAGCATGTGTGACCAAGAGCCACACCAGTCCTGACTGAGAGCTGGACCCTGGGGTCCTGACCGGGCAGGGGGTCACCATGATGCTCGGGCTGTGGCCTGACCTCTCCTCTGACATCTCCCACAGTGACAGCTCCCAGTGGCATTCTCGATGTCACGGTGGTCTACCTGAACCCAGAGCAGCACTGTTGCCAGGAATCGAGTGACGAAGAGGCCTGCCCAGAGGACAAGGGACACCAGAATCCACAGGCTTTGGTGCCAGGAACCCAGACACCTCCGACCCCAGGGCCTGAGCCCCGTCTCTGCAGCAGGAAGGAGCCAGGCAAGGACATCACGACCTCAGGGTACTCCTCTGTCAACAGTGCGAGTCCCACAAACTCTGTGGACAGCAGCTCAGGGGGCCCTCCCCTATCTACCTCAGTGCTGTCCCCAGGCAGTGACTCGAACACGCAGCCTTGCCACCATCACACCAGGAAGTCATGTTTACAGTGTCGTCCCCCGAGCCCCCCAGAGAGCAGCATTCCCCAGCAACAGGTGAAGAGGAAAAACCTATCCGCCCACAGCATGGAGGGGGAGGAGGAGATGAACTTGGGCTTCCTGAAGCTGTGAGTGTGTCAGAGCCTTTGCCGCAGTGAAAGTTTGCCGAAGGAGGGCTGCGTTGCATTAGCAAGTGGTGGGGGCTTGTAGACTTGTTCTATCGCACAGGGAACAGAGAGAAGAACTTGGAGCACTAAGTTTCTTTCTCCAGGGGAGTCCTATGTGAGCCATTAGAATGTCTGAATCAGAACAAAAACCTCAGATCCTTCTCTTTGGAAAGTTTAGCCTCCAAGCAATCATGTCACACCACATGGAGCCTATTTCTCTGTCCCCTCCTGTGTCCATCCTGCTTTCTCCAGGAAGCTTAAGCCCACATCCTGATCTTCCCAGTCCCACTGATCCCTATCCCAGAAGCCAACAGCTTTCACAATGGAGAACATGTGTGACCAGGAAGCCTGGCACAGCTTACCCCTCCCCGCATCTCTCTCGCTTTGGGTTCCAGGGTGAGCTGATAGCTCTGAGCCCACCACCATCCCTGAGTCCACCTGCCTGGGCATCCGCTCCCTTCCTCACTGGGTGGCAGGTCCCGTGGTGAAGGGGTGCTGCCCTGCACGTCAGTATGGACTGTGTGTGACTGCCAGGTGTGAAGACCCTGACCTTTTGCAGGCCAGGGCCTTGATGTCATGGCCACAGGTTCCCTCCCTTCTGCACTCTCAGCTCGTGTTAGAATCTATCCCTCCTCCCAGAATGATTCGTCTGTGTCTCCAACAGATAGTGTTCGTAGGAACGTCTCTCTTTGCACTGAATTTCTGGGCCATTTCTTTACCTGTCTTTATTACCATTCTTCATTCTTCTTCTGAGATGAAAACAAAAGAAAAATTAAAAATAGAAGGTATCAAATTAAAAAACAAGAGATTCTTAACATTATTTAGGCTTAACTAAAAAAAGAAAATCTGATTCATACCCCTCATTGCTATCCTGACACTCTTTATGCAAAAAGAATTTTCCCAGAGATGTTAGCCAGAAAAAAAAATAAGCGTCATCTGTGACATCTGAGTTGGCCAAGATGCCGAACAGCGAGATTCAGAGGAGCTGTCCCTGCCTGTGAGTGAGGGTGGATCTGCTGAGGGTACCCAACAATAATGAGCCATAGAGACTCAGGCTCCCCAGTGGGGGCAGCGGTCAAAGCACCTGAGGGATCTGCCAAAGACTGACCCTGACCTCTCCCCAGTTGGGTCGACCACCTACACACTCACCCTGCTGTGATAGCTTTTGTTTCCTCTTGAAATATCAGAAAGAACCACTTGGCCTGCCAGGAGTGTCCCCCAAATGCTCTTGAACCAGAACTACAGGGACTTGGAGATGCTGACTCCATGGCAGATTTTCTGGGTGTTTTTTTTGTGTGTGTTGATGACCCTGTGTGAGCTGTCTTTTTGCTACTGTAAGAGAATTCTGACCACCCTGGGTGGGGCATGGTTGGGGTGTGAGGGGACCCTGGCTGTGGGATTGCAGACCTCTCCTGTCGACTGTGTGCCCCTGGGCATGTGTGAGCCTCAGTTTCCTTGTCTATAAGATGAGACAATAATACCTACCTCACAGGGGTGTTGTGAGGATTAAATGTGATGAGGATAAGTGGCAGCCAAGTGATGTGCATATCTGAACTGCCTCATCCCTGGTCCACGGCCCCTCATCAAAATCTCAGCTCTGGAGGGACCCAGTTTTCTGCCTTCTCCCAGCTTGCACCTATAGGAGCAAACCACCCCGGTTGGGACCTAATACTGTGTGACTGTGGTGTGGAGTCTCCCTGCATCTCTCCAAATCCTAATGGTCACCTTGGTGCCCCCTGACTGTGGTGTGGGGTCTCCCTGAATCTCAGAGAATCTCATTTTTGTTGGGAATGCCATCAGCCTCCCCCCACCAGGCATGAAGAGGCAACTGCCCATGGAGGGGCCCATTCTAAGAGCAGTCCTAAGGCTGCCTGGGTCCCGACCGAGCCCCTTCCCTTTCTCTGCCTTGCACCTTCAACTCCCTCCTTCATGTCTCTGTCCCCTGTGCCTCAGCACCTTCTTATTAGTGACTATGAAATGGACACCTCTCCATCTAAACACCACCTCCCTCCCCGAGTGTTTTGTCCCTCCAGCTACCCCCTGAGATTTCTCAGCCCCTGCAAGGTTTGCATTAGTGTCTATTCTTGTTACTTCCAATGACATTGGGCCCTGCTGTACACATCACTGCTCCCAGCCAGCATCCCCTTCCATATCTATCCCTCACCCGTCCCTGTCCATGCACACCTGCCCCACCTTGGACCATCGTGCCCAGACCCATTGCTTCATGTGCCACATCTTCCATCTCCTGGGCTTCACCCCTCTGCCCAGGTGCCTACCTGGTGCCTACACTGGACGTCCTCACTTCATTAGCATGTCCACAAGTCAACACTCCCTCTTTCCTTGTCCCCGCTCGCAACACACAAGTCATCCTCACTATTAGCGACTGTTCCCCCAGTAAACATCTGTTGGGCGCCTCCACTTGCCTCGCCGCTGTCTTTGGTGGCTGGGGGGTCAGCAAGGCAACTCGGCTCCGCTTTAGAGCGTCTTCAGTAAGGACAAAGACGAAGCCAATCGTTAAGCGGTCACAGGTGCTACCATCTGCCCAATTGTCCACACCAGAAACCTGCGTGTCACCCGAGGTCCCTCCGCCGGCCCTGCCTCCCACCCGCAGATCGGCTCTCAGCTGCGGCGGGGGCGGGGCGGGCCACAGTCGGACGGGCTGGACTATCGAGGGGCGGGCCCTGGGCTCTGAGCTCGGGATTGGGCAGCCAGGCCGGAAGGGGACGGTTTTCTAGACAGGAAGGGGCGGGACCTTCCGGGGGCGGGGGGCGGCAAATTGTGAGCAGCTGCTGCCGCTTTCATGCTGCCCGCCGGCTGCTCGCGCCGGTAAGGCTCGCGCGGCAGAGGGAGCGGGGGCGGGAGGGGGCGCGCCCCGAGGCCGGCGGGGTGTTGACCGCCGCTGCGTCCCTCCCAGGCTGTTGGCCGAGCTGCGGGACGCCCTGGACGCCTGCGCCGAGCGACAGCGACAGCTGGAGCGGAGTCTGCGCGTCTCCCGGCGGCTGCTGCGGGTCTGGTACGCGGACCCCGGCCACCCTCCCTCGTCCCTCAGACCTCACTCAGAGCCCCGGGCCGGGAGGCCGCGCCCACTTCCGAGTTGCAGGTCGTCCGTGACCCGCCTTTCCCTGCAGGCCCCGAGGCTGGGGTCGGCTCCGAACCCAGGGGGCCCGTGGGGTCTGTTGGGTCCTCCTGGCCGAGCCGCGGCTGCCCTGTGTCTTCGCAGGGAACCAGCCGAGACCCCGGCTCTGGAGCCAACTCCAGGACCAGATACTAATGAAGAGGCCCGGCCTCCAGGTAAGCCCCGGCCACCACCAGTTGCTGCCCTGGCCTGTCTTCTGGCGTGCAGTGGAGAGGGACTCCTCTTGGGGATAGTGGTGAGGCCCACTCCATGACTCTTGGCTTTTGCAGCACGCACACCCAGCCCCCAAGACCTCAAGGAGCTGGAGCTTCTGACCCAGGCACTGGAGAAGGCTGTACGAGTGCGAAAAGGCCTCTCTAAGGCTGGAGGAAGAGACGAGGCCCCCAGCCGGAAGTCTCGGTCCATTGTCTCTCCTGCCACCACAGCCTCTGTCCCACCCCGGGCCTCAGGCCAGGCTGGCCGCCGAGCATCAGAGACAAAACCCCCCAGGGGCGTTCGCCAGACCACTGTGCCTGCCAAGGGCCTCCCTGAGCTCAGGCTTCTGTCAGTGGGGGATCAGACCTGTAAGGCGAGAGGGGCTCAAGCTGCCAAGCCTGAACCAGGCCTCAGGGACCAACAAATGGCCCCATCAGCTGCTCCTCAGGCCCCAGAAGCTTTCACACTCAAGCAGAAGGGGTAGGTTTCCCAGACCCTTACTGCAGGAACTGCTCTCTCTACCTGCTAAGACCCTAGCCAGCAGCAGGAGTCTGGGATTTGGGGTGACAGGGAGGGCAGGGTGTTGAGCTGGATGTGGGCCAGGGGATCCCCTGGTGCCACCTCATGAGGCCCATGTCCAGAAGCTGGCAGAGTGGAAGAGCTGACTGTGAAGGTGCTGGGTCTGATGTGCTAGTGCCTGTCCCACTTTCCTCCCTGACTGTCCAGTGCCCTATCCTTGTATCCAGCCAGCCTGGAGGCTCCAGCTGGGCCCTGAGGGCCTGGGCTCTGGTCGTGGTGCCCTCTCCTCACTCAGCCATGGGGGACCTAGCCTGGGCTGACTCCCATGGTCACTCTGGAAGCCCCGTCCGGGGTTTGGGGTGGGGGGGGTAAGCCTCCTCCCTGATTGGGTTCTGAGCAGGCAGCGGGTCCTGCAGCCCCTAAGTGAGGTGAGGCTGCTCTGAGTACGAGCTTCCCTTGCAGGATTCTGCTGCGGCTGCCCATGGCCTTCAGGAAGGCGGCTTCCCAGAATTCCCGGTGAGGCTGAATCTTGCAGCTGGGTGGGGGCGAGGGGAGACCAGGGGAATGTGGAGAGCAGCTGGGGCCATGTTGGTAAGGTGTCCATCAGGTCCCTCTGCTTTCTTTACCGGGTGAGGATACTCTCCACATTAAAAGTCTGTCCAGCTAGCACTGTCATAGGCACCTTAGACTCAGTGGGCTTTGAGTCCCCTGGCTTAGCTACTCATGAGCTGCAAGACCTTGAGCAAGCCACTTGGTGTCTCACTTGGTGTCTCCAAGTCCCAAATTTTCTTCCCTGTGGAGGTGAAAATTATGGTACCAGCTTCGCAGAGGTGTTTTGAGGGTTAAATGAGGTGGTGCCTTTCAAGCCAGCACACAGAGCTCTTACCAGTTGTCCCAGTTACCAGTCACTACCCACCCCTCTCCTTTGCTTCCTTGAATTTTCTCCTGATATTCCCCAGAGTGGATCAGCTCTGTCCCCTTTTCATGGTCAGTGTCCTCTCGCTTCCCCAGGAGGCCTGCAGGCCCCCTCCTGGCATTCAATAGAGCCACACACCCCAGGCTGGGACCCCTACCCTGGCTGGCCCTTGCCTACCTCCAGAGGCCCAGCCCAGCTGGCGGAATAACCGTGTCCCTCTCTGGTTCCCGGGGTACCCGTCTGTGCATCCCAGCCTGTGGGCCCAACTCAGCTCTACAGAGACCGGTGACTCCATGGATGCCACTACCACCGCCAAGACACAGTTCCTCCGGAAAATGCAGGTGGCCAAATCCGTGCTGGGCTTGAGGGAGCCTGGGGGAGGGAGTGTAGGGGGAGGTTCTGGCTCTAAACCTGGTGAGTCTGAGGAGCAACTCCTGGACCCTGTCCTTGGTGGGGCCGGGGAGGGCCTGGCTACAGGGGAGTTTTCCTGACCTGTGTCCAGTCAGGCTGGCCCAGCTCCAGGCTCTGTGCTGCCGAGGTGGAGGCAGAGGTGGGGCGCCTGCGGAAGGCCTGCTCACTGCTGAGGCAGCGAATGGGGGAAGAGCTCACAGCAGGTGAGTGGGCCCTGATGCTGGTCTCGAGTCGGGATGGGAAGGGCTGGGCTCAGGGAGGGCACCAGGACCGGCATGCACCCGGCCTGTACTCTCTGACTCTTGCACAGACCCAGTGGACTGGATGCAGGAGTACCACTGCCTGCTCACCCTGGAGGGGCTGCAGGCCATTGCAGGGCAGTGTCTCCACAGGCTACAGGAACTGCGTGCGGGTGAGACCCCAACCCTGTGCACACCCACACCTGTGCTGAAGTCCAGTCGGGGATCAAGGTCCTCTAGCCATGCGGCAGTGTTGGGACTTTAACAGCAGCTCCAGAGCAGAGGCAGTCAGACCCTTCCCCACGTCACCCCACTTCATCCTGAGTTCTCACCAGCTGCCCTTGTGGGACCAGCTGAGACAGCTCTCCGACTCCATTCCCTCTGCTGACATACAGAACCCTGTCACTGAGTAGATTGCTTATTTATCCAGTTGTTGAAAAAGTGGCATGTGAGAATCAGACAGGTACTGGCAGATGACTCTCTTGGTATTGTAAGAGATGGTTGTTTTTGGACAATAGGGTTTTATCTAGGAGACAAAGACAGTGTTTACACCCTCTTGAAGGCAAGTGAGGAGGAGGTGCCTGACCCCCACCTCATGAAGCCACATCCCCCTGTCCTCACAGCTGTGATGGAACACCAGCTGGCGCCATGGCCTGAGGGGAGACTCCCCAGTGCCCCATCTTCCTGTGGAGGAGGAGCAGACTCCATCTGGAGCCCCCAGTTGCTTCTTTACTCCAGCACCCAGGAGCTGCAGACCCTGGCGTCCCTCAGGCTGCGGGTAGCCATGCTGGACGAGCAGATCCACCTGGAAAAGGTACTTCAAGAGTAGCAGTGGGGATTGGGTGACTGGGTGCTGTGGGGAGGACTCCGGGTATGGAGCCTCATGAGGGCGCAGCCTCAAGAGTCGGTCTGCGCACTTTCCCCTAGGACCTACCGGGAGGGTGGGAGCCCCTGGGCTTGTGCATGTGCTGGAGACAACACCAGCAAGGAGCAGCAGGAGAGAGCATGGAGCTTTGGGAGGAGACAGGGGCTGGAGTATGGAGCCTTGAAGCTGCCCTGGAATTGCCCCACCCTCCCTGTGGGGTCCCTGGGCCAGCCACCCAGGACTGGGCCCCCTGAAACCTTCACCCTGCACCATGCCCCCAGGTCCTGATGGCTGAACTCCTCCCCCTGGTGAGCACACAGGAGCCTCTGGGGCCACCCTGGCTGGCGCTGTGCCGGGCTGTGCACAGCCTGCTCTGCGAGGGAGGTGAGCACTTCCTCACCATCTTGCGAGATGAACCTGCTGACTGAGCCCTCCCATGGCCAGCCCCCCCCAGCCCTACTCCCAGGCCTCAGGTCCCTGGGGTGAGAGCAAGCCGTTGGGGAGAGCCCCACCCTCCCTGGTCAGGTTTAAGTACATGTGGATTGAGGAAATTTTCAGTGGTGCTGTGGGACCAGAGATGCCTGTACCCTGGGAAGCCATGTTTCCGAGTTGGGATGGGGATGGCTCCCTGGCTCTTCCTGAGGAACCTAAGGCCCTTGTGACAGCTGTTAAACCTGCTGGGCAAGGCTTGGCTCAGCCTGGCCTTCCACAGGCTCCAGGAGACCAGAGGCCCAAGGCGGGTATTTCTTAGCAACCTTTTTTTTTCTCGCTTTAGATTTAAAAGCCGCTCGTGTGACATTAAAACTATTTTAGAAAGTAATACATATTTAAGCTATACCACATCTCTCCTGTCACCCATGCCCACCAACTTCTCCTGGGTCATTGCTCTGGCCACTGTGGGCCCCTCATCTGAGCTGCTGCCAGGGAACAGACCCATCACCCCTTACCTGCTCCACTGTCACCTCCTCCGAGACTCCTCCCTCCGCTGCTGAAGGAGAATCAGTTGCTTCATGGAAGGCAAGAAAATGTAGAGGTCAAGGTCCTGGCCTCTGGGTTTACAACAGTCACAGATTTGGGTTTACACTGTGACCCGTTTGCTGCTGTGGGACTTTGAGAAAGATTCTTGAGGGCTCTGAGCCTCAATTCCCAGTGTTGTCCCTACTGTCATACTGGGTGTAGTGGTTGTTACCCCTGGGGCTGGAGTGAAAATGAATGAGACGTGTGAAGATGCTGAGCTCAAGCCCCATGCTGAACATGACCAGCGGCGCGTGCTGGGCCAGGTCCAGGCAGGGTCCACGCAGTGAGAAGGTGGTGGCCATGGTGGTGGCGCTGGCCATCAGGACAGTTATGCCAAATGGCAGGGTGTAGTGTGGCCACAAGCCCCGTGTGTCCCCAGTGGCCAAGAGCAGTGCATGCAGGGCCCCAGGAGGCTGGGGGTGGGGTAGGGGGCTGTGCTGCTCCCTGGTGAAGGCTGGGAGGCTATGGCATTCATTGTTTTTGTTTTCTTTTAAAAATTGGCACCTGAGGTAACATCTGTTGCCAGTCTTTTTTTTCCTCTTTTTCTTCTGCTCAAAGCCCCCCAGTACATAGTTGTATATTCTAGTTGTAGGTCCTTCTGGTTGTGCTATGTGGGATGCCACCTCAGCATGGCCTGATGAGTGGTACCATGTCCGCACCCAGAATCCGAACTGGCAAAACCCTGGGCTGCCAAAGCAGAGCGTGCGAACCTAGCCACTCGGCCACCGGGCCAGCCCTGGCTATGGCATTCTTTAAGTGAACCTTTCCTGAACATCCATGTGGACCAAGCACAATCCTCAGACCTGGGGCACTGGCCTTTGTGTGGACAGGAAATAACACCAGCCTCTGCCGCAGGGGACTCAGGCACAGGAGGCAGGTAGCTTCTGGAGAAGCCCAGGCTGAGGGCCAAGTGAAGTGTTGCAGGTATGAGGGTGAACTGGCCGATGTTGAGGGTGGCTCCAGGCCCCTGGCAGGAGACTATACTTATAAAGGGCTCCACAGTCCAGCTGGCTAGAACCCTTGGACATGGAGTCCTGGGTCTTGAGGGCTGCTAGGGACCAGATGAGAGACCAAAATAGGACATGAAAAACCAGGGTCCTGCTTGCACTGAGGGACCTCCAGGGAGTGAAACAGCTCCATCCACTGCCCAGGGCAGGAACCATAGGAAAGGGGGAGCCTGGGCGAAAACCACCCCCCTCCTGGCCACTCACTGCTGCCTCCAGGTGCTCAGGTCTCAAGGAACCCTTAATCCCCAGGGTGAATCCCACCAACATCCTGCTGAAGCCCAGGTTCCATTTTCATAGCAGGTGGTCTCCAGAATTATTTCATCCACCGGTTCACTTGGTTTATTGTACACCTTCGCTACTGGATCTTTGCCCCACAAGAGCAGGGGTGCTGTCCACCTTGATCCCTAGGGAGGCCCAGATGGGCACCCAAAGGTTATTGACTCAGTGACCCACCTATTCGGGGCCAGTCCTGGGCACTGGTGATGTCCTGCGGACCGCTGTGGACCCCTGGGCCTTGGGCAGGGAGGTGCCACGGATAGCGTGACGGGGGAGTTCTGGGTAGGCCCCAAAACACCCGCCCACAGCAGGAAAGGGAGAACCCCTCAGGATTAGCGCCCACCTCCCCCGATTCCGCGCCAAACCAGGAGGTGGTGACGGCAAACTCCTCTCCCTGGCGTTCCCGGTGGCGTCACCGCATCCCCGCCAATCGGCTCTGGCGTGGCGGGCGAGGACTGGAGTTGGAGCTGCGCGGGTGCCCCACACCCACCCCGAGCGCGACATGAGCGCGCCTGAGCCCCCGCCCGCGGCGCCTGCCGAGTCCCCTGCGCCCCCCGAGCCTCCTGGGGCCCTGCGCGCCCTGCTCTTGGCCACCGGCGGTGCGGGGGGCTCGTGGCCGCGCTGCGTCCTGCCGTTCGGCGTCGTCGCCCTGCTGGCCGGCGCTGCCGCCACGGCCATCACCTTCTCGCTGCGCGGACCCCGCCTGGACCTGGCCCAGGGCTCGGCGCTGGCCGTGCTCGGCGCGGGCCTCGGGCTCCTGGCCGCAGCCTTTCTGTGCTGGCGCGCTCGGCGGCGGCGGCGGAGGGCCGCGCGCGCGGGGCGGCGCGAGCCGGGGACGCCCTGAGCCGGCACGCGAGGCCCCCTCTCCAGCGAGGTCACGGCGAGCCTGACGCCTCCTCCCTACGGACCTCACCCAGGCCGGCGAGCGCAGTGCGGCGCCCGGGTCGCGGAAGCCCCCTCCCCAGATTCCTTCCCCAAACCGTTCCTTTCCTAACCCTCAGGAAACCCGGGTGGAGAGGGCTACGAGTCATTTCCCTCCCCTCCCCCGACTTGGCTCTCCTCTCACCTCTCTCCGCCCTACGTTGCTTTTCAGCGTTTCGCTTGGCGCGCAGAGCTGGTCGCGACTGCAGAGCGGGCCTGGCTGAGCGCGGGGCGGGCGGCAGTCTGCGCGGCACCGAGGCCCTGCCGGCTGTGCAGGGCGGCGAGGGGCTGCGAACTCGGCGTGGCCACCCTCCTGGGCGAGGCTCAGCCTGCTTTGTCCCTCTCCCCAACTCGTCCATCTTTCCCGCTGGGTTGGAATCCCCACGAGGCATAATAGGCGCTCAATAAATGTGCGATCCGTGAACAAGTGGTGGCTTGCAAGCATCTGTCGGGGACAGTAGGTCCTGGGCTAGCTAGGCCGGGAGTATTTGATCAGTCAGCCTTTTAAGGGTAAGACCCCAGCTCTCTGAAGCCTGGAACTGTCAGGCCCCCTCTGTCCTTTCTCCCCCAGATAGGTTCCCTGCATGCCCTAAAGCTAGCGGCTGTCACTCTAAGTGGGGGTGGGGGATCAGGAGTTGCAGGTAGGGCCGGCGGCGGCGACGCGGAGCCTCTTCTAAGATGCCAGGAGGGGCAGGCCCAGCAGAGAGATGGGAAGTGTGAGAGGCCCTAGTCTGGCTGGGGCCAGGTGATGAGTCCACAAGGAGCAATGAGCCTGGACTGGGGGCTGGGAGGAAGGCCCTTCCTAACACCCAGCACACCATCTGCCAGAGCTGCCTTGGGGCCCAGAAGAGAATGTGTGCAGAAGGCCATTCCAGGGAAGAGACCTGCAGCCTTCTCCCTGGGGAGCTAACTGGTGGTGCAATGAGTGCCAGGGCCTGGGCTCCCTGCCTGCTGACCTCACTGAACACTTGCAGCAGGCTGAGCCCCGGAGGCCTCCTTCCACCCACACCAGAAGCCACCAGATGTTCTGCAGACCCTAGCCCCAACTCCCGAGGAGGCAAGGCTGCAGACAAAGCCCGCAAAGCTGACAAGGGGGGCAGAGACTGCTCCCGCTTCCCTCCCTCCTGGCAGGAGTCCTGAAGTTCAGACAGCCAGGGTTTCCCTGGACGCTTGTCTCAGGCCCTGTGGAACCCCTGTGTTGGGCCTGGGCATTTATCCCCACTGTGGCCAGTGGGTCACCTTCTTGCTTCTAATAGTCCCAGAAGGATCTGTCACAGCCCCCATCCTCCCACCAGGGCTCCTCTCATCCCAGGCCGAGTTTGAGGCCGACGACCAGAAGAACCTTGAAGAGGGTGTTTGGGAAGGTGCTGTTTCTGAACTTGACCCATCCCAGAGCAGAACATGCACCTTGCCAATGGCCTCACTCATGCACGGCTGTTTGTTATAAGAGACACGTTCTCTTTATTGGAAAGTTGAGATATGGGGCCCCATGGCACCTGATCTGTGGAGCAGGGGTACCCACAGCCTTCCTGCTGCTGCCAAAGGTGAAGGGAGAGGCCAGCAGCCCTTCTGGTCCTCCTGGCTCAGTCCTTTCAAAGTCTCCCATCATCCCATCAGTCCCTCCATCGCTCACCCCTGCATTTGTGCCCATCAGGCCTGGGAAAGGAGGCTCAGAGGGTGTCATCACCCTGTCTTCCTTCCTGCTGCTCCTCTGAGGTCAAGCAGCCCTCCTGCTCCCTCCTCTTCTCCTTCTGTTTTCCCCTGGGAGGCACCTTCTCTCCTAAATGGCACAAGGATTCTGCCCCTCTCTAACCTCTTGTTGGTCCTTGCAGTGCCTCAGCCGAGGGTGGCAGCTCCGCCTACACAGACACACCACGTGGTGTCCCTCACTGGCTGCAGGGCCGGGCCTGGGGTCAGCCTCCGTTTTGAAACTTCAGACCTCAGAGCTGCTCTTACATGGGTTGTATGCCCGAGTTCCCTGCACTCTCTGTGTGGGGAAAACCCTTCCTAGGAGGCTTGGCCTGCCCCATCAAGGACCTAAAGGTGGTGGGGAAGTAGTCTCTGTCCAGAGTGATTCCTGGCCCCTCTTGGCTGGAACCACTCTCAGCTGTAGCTTCCTCATCCCCAGGTGGTGCCCAGGCTCCCCAGCTGGGCTTCTGTCTATTTCCCTACCCAAATCTGCTGGTATGTGAGCCAGGCTCAGGGGTTCTGACACTGAGCCATCTGAAACCAGGCCGTCCCCATGGATCAAACCCCATTCCCTATCATTCCCCAGAGGTCTTCAACAGCTGACCAAGCCCCTGAACCCAAGAGATCCTAACAGCTAGTGGGCTATACCCACCCACTCACCTCCCCCACATACATGCACAGCTTCCACTTCCTCCCTGCCAGTTCTGGAAGAGCAGGACCATCACAGTGATGCAACTGCACTCAGAGACCCAGGGATGCTTTGGGACAAGAGTTTGGCCTCGACCCTTAGGTGAGCTCAGGCCAGTCCCCAGTGGGGGGCTACGGGGAGTCCTTCTTGAACACAGGGCAGGAGGGACTCAAGTCTGTTGAGCCCCTGGCTACATCCAATACCTATGCAGCTCATCAAATCCCCCCAACAACTTATCAAAGTTGAATAACAGGCATCTGGCCAATAAAGAAACTGAGGCTCCGGCAGGTTAAGGAATCTGAACCACACAGCTGGAAATTGGAGCAGCTTGGATTCAAAAATCAGACCTGGTCCCAATCCTGGGTTCTTTCTACTAGAACAGACCACTGCGTTTGGGGTACCCCACAACCACCAGCCCTGCTTGGCTCCCCCTGCCCTGAGTGTGCCCTGTAGGAACTCAGGGGAGCGCCTGGGTTCCAGCGCTCAGATCCAGGGTGCAGCTTGCCTAATAGGCCTGAGGGAGGAGGTGGCCAGACCCCTGCCCAGCACGTGGAACAGCCCCAGAAGCAGTCAAGGCCTGGCTGCCGGCCGGGGACCCTGCTGGGTGGTCCCCCACGGGCTGCGTGGCTGAGCCGCCCCCTCCAGACCCCTCCTGCCAGCGCATTCCTGGCTCCACGGCCCCTCCCCCGGCTCCCGGGCCTCCCAGCCCCCTCCCCCGCTGGCCCAGCCAGTGTCTGAATCTGCTTCTGATTCTGGCTCTGCCGACGAGGCCCCCTCCCCTCCCCTCCCTTCTCCCCGGCCCGAGCAGCCCCGCCCCCGGCTGGGCCCAGGCTTGCGCCTGCTGCGCCCCCCACCCCCTCCTGGCACAGTTCGCCCGCCCTCGCTGCAGCTGGGAGGAGGCGGCGGCCCCGGCGCCCCAGGCCCCGCCCGCCCTCGGCCCTTCCCGGGAGGCCGGGAGACCTGCTCGACCCGGCCCTCGGTGGGTGAGTGGGAGCGGCGGGTGGCGGGTGGGGCCTCCGCGGGCGGAGGCGCCGGGAGCTGGGGCGACGCCTGTCATCGCTCCAGGCCCAGCGACAGGACGCGGCAACATCTCCGTTGCTGCGCTCGGCCCGGGGCGTGCCCGCGGCTGCTCCCACCTCTGGGCCCCGGCTGGGGCCGCCCGGGGGCTCTGGTTGCTCGGTGTTACGGGCTGGCGGGCAGAGCCTCGGACCCGGGCTCTCTTTCCCCGAGGGCGGCGGCGTGGGGCCCCGGCCGGCTGGCTGACCCACGGCGACTCCGGCCATGCCCAGCTTGCCCTGGGGGCTCCTGCTGACCGCAGGCACGCTCTCGGCCGCGCTGAGCCCGGGGCCGCCAGCGCCCGCCGACCCCTGCCATGACCAGGGAGGCGCGCCCCGGAGCTGCGTGCCCGGCCTGGTGAACGCGGCCTTGGGGCGCGAGGTACTGGCGTCCAGCACATGCGGGCGGCCGGCCACGCGGGTCTGCGACGCCTCGGATCCGCGGCGGGCACACCCTGCCGCCCTCCTGACCTCCGCAGGGAGCACCGCAAACCCTGTGTGCTGGCGTTCCGACTCGCTGAGGAAGGCGCCCCTCAACGTGACCCTCACAGTGCCCCTGGGCAAGGCTTTTGAGCTGGTGTTCGTGAGCTTGCGCTTCTGCTCAGCACCCCCTGCCTCGGTGGCCCTGCTCAAGTCACAGGATCATGGGCGCAGCTGGGCCCCGCTGGGCTTCTTTTCCTCCCACTGTGGCCTGGACTATGGCCGCCTGCCTGCCCCTGCCGATGGCCCAGCTGGCCCCGGGCCTGAAGCTCTTTGCTTCCCTGAGCCCCAGGCCCAGCCTGATGGTGGTGGCCTTCTGGCCTTCAGTGTGCAGGATGGCAGCCCGCCAGGCCTGGATCTGGACAGCAGCCCAGTGCTCCAAGACTGGGTGACCGCCACAGACATTCGAGTAGTGCTCACAAGGCCTGCCATGCTGGGGGACACCAGGGACTCTGAGACCATGGTCCCTTACTCTTACTCAGCCACTGAGCTCCAGGTGGGCGGGCGCTGCAAGTGCAATGGGCATGCCTCCAGGTGCCTGCTGGACACCCAGGGTCACCTGATCTGCGACTGCCGACATGGAACCGAGGGCCCTGACTGCGGCCGCTGCAAGCCCTTCTACTGTGACAGGCCATGGCAGAGAGCCACGGCTCGGGAAGCCCACGCCTGCCTTGGTGAGGCCTGGAGGGTGGCCTGGGGATCTTGGACCTGGCCAGCCTGCCCCTGACCCATCCCTCCCTGCAGCTTGCTCCTGCAATGGCCATGCCCGCCGCTGCCGCTTCAACATGGAGCTGTACCGACTGTCTGGCCGCCGCAGTGGCGGTGTCTGCCTCAACTGCCGGCACAATACCGCCGGCCGCCACTGCCATTACTGCCGAGAGGGCTTCTATCGAGACCCGGGCCGTGCCCTGAGTGACCGCCGTGCTTGCAGGGGTGAGCCTGCCACCAGCCACCTGCACACCCTTCCAGTTTCCCACATCCCCAGATGGGCTTCTGACCATCTCACCTCTGTCCTCAGCCTGTGACTGTCACCCTGTTGGTGCCGCTGGCAAAACCTGCAACCAGACAACAGGCCAATGTCCCTGCAAGGATGGTGTCACCGGCCTCACCTGCAACCGCTGCGCCCCTGGCTTCCAGCAGAGCCGCTCTCCGGTGGCACCCTGCGTTAGTGAGTGACCCTGCCCTGCTTAAGCCGCCTCAGCCGAGGCCACCCTAGCTCCCTGCTGCTGCCTACTGTCCCCTAAGCCCTGCAGACCCCTCTGTTCCCCTCAAATGCAGCCCATTCTCCCACCTTCTCTGCAGAGACCCCTGTCCCTGGACCCACTGAGGAGAGCAACCCTGTGGAGCCCCAGAGTGAGTGGACACAGAACAGTCCCAGACTGGCATGTCCGCGGAGGCAAGGAGGGGCGGGCAGGGGAAGGAGGTGGGGTCTGTGTCAGCCTCCCACCCTGCCCCCACAGACTGCGACTTGCACTGCAAACCCGCCCGAGGCAGCTACCGCATCAGCCTGAAGAAGTTCTGCAGGAAGGACTACGGTAGGCCGCCCTCAGGCCTCCTGCTCCCACCTTCTCACTTTGCCCTTCCCACTTGTCTTTTGGATACCCTGACCCTTGCTGGTCCCCAAGGCCATCCCCCATCCCTCAGGACCGCCGCTGTCGCTGGGCCCTCCCCGTCAGCCCCTGGTAGCCTCTCTGTGCCCCCCCTCTTGGGTGGATGTCCTCTCTGTGTCCCTTCTCTGCACTCCACCCACCACTGCGGGGCCCTCTGCTCCTCGGCGCGACCCGTCTCCTCCCGGCCACGCCCCTCCTGACCACGCCCCTTCTCGCTCTTCCCACAGCTGTGCAGGTGGCGGTGGGCGCGCGCGGCGAGGCGCGCGGCTCGTGGACGCGCTTCCCGGTGGCCGTGCTCGCCGTGTTCCGGAGTGGCGAGGAGCGCGCGCGGCGCGGGAGCAGCGCTCTGTGGGTGCCGGCGAGGGACGCGGCCTGCGGCTGCCCGCGCCTACTGCCGGGACACCGCTACCTGCTGCTGGGGGGCGGGCCGGGGGCAGCGGCAGGGGACCCTGGGGGCCGGGGGCCCGGGCTCAGCGCCGCCCGCGGGAGCCTCGTGCTGCCATGGCGGGACGCGTGGACGCGGCGTCTTCGGAGGCTGCAGCGGCGCGAGCGGCGGGGGCGCTGTGGGGCGGCATGAGCTCGTAGGCCGGGCGGGGTCCGGGCGGGGCGCTGCTCCCACATCAAGGCGCACGTTCATCCAGTGCATTCGCCTGCCGAGGAGTCTTTGCTCGCGTCGCGCGTGTCGCCATCTGGGCCCCCGCCCAGACCCTGCCGGGCGCCTCCCTTGGTGCCTGGCGCCTGTGCCCAGATGGGGTGTGACGGACGCAGCCACACCCCGCCCCGACAGAGAAGGATGTGATATCCCCACAGGGCTGCTTCGAGGCTCCCTTGAGCAGTTGTGATGCCCGAAGACTCGGTTCCCCCACCCTCGCACTGTCTGCCCCGTCCAAGGGACACCGTGATACCCCGGAAAGGCTGTGAACTCACTTGTGGGGCCGAACACTTCGGGGCTCTGTGAACACCCCGTGGGTCGCTGTGACCCCCCCGCCCCGTGATGTTGTGATCTCAGTGTTCTCACCTTCCTAAAAGGCATGGTGACCCCCTCCCCCAACAGTTATGAACCGTCTTGTGACGCCAGGACCCATCAGAAATCTGAGAACACCCTAAGGGCCGCTGTGACTCCCCCACCCCCAGGGACTCTGACTCGCCAGAGAGCGCTCTGACTCCCCAAGAGGCACTGTGGCCACTACAGACAGCTGTGGACCCCCATAGGGCTCGGTGACACTGGCTCCCCCGCCCCCCGCCAGGACCCGCAGAGGGCGCTGTGACTCCTCTCCCAGCAAGGACGGCGACCTCTGGAACCCCGTCAGTCCCGCCTGTCACCTCTGCCTGCCCTGTCTGCCGGTTCGGCGTCCGTGTCCCTGTCCTCGCTGCGGCTCTGCCTGTGATTGGCCTTTTTCTTGGCCTGCTGTGTCCCTGTCTCTTGTCTCCGTCCGGCTGTCTCGGCCTCAGGGCTTCTCCGCTCTGGTCCTGCCCCAAGGACCCCCGGTGCCCCTTCTCCGACCGCTCGGAACCGACGTCGTGCCCACGCGAACGCGCGTTCCCAGGCCTACGCGTGACCCGGCGGGGCGGCGGCGACTCCGGCGGGCAGCCTTCCCAGCTCCAGATGCTCCCGGCCGGGCGCTCGGCGGGGCCTCGCATCCCCCTGCCCGCTCAGCTCGCGCCCAATAGGGCCGCGCGCGAGCCCCAGCCCCTCCGCGCCGGGACCTGTCCCGGACCGGCGCAGGCTCCCGCTGCCTCGCGGCGGGGCGTCAGCGCGCATGCCCAGAACCCGCTGCGGCGGAGACCCGCGGGCGCCCGGGGTGGGCAGCGGCAGCGCGTGCTCGGCGGGGGCGGGGCCGCGTGCGCGCGTGCGCAGAAGGGCCCGCGCTCAGACCCGCGGCGAGCTGAGGAGACAGCGGCGCAGCGGGCGGAGGTGGGTGCGCGGCCGGCCTGGCTGGTGGAGGTGGGGGCGTGACCGCCTGGCGCTGGGGCTTCGGGGCTGCGGGGGCTGCGGGGCCGGGTCGCCGGCTGTCACTGCGGCGGGGGCGTGCTGAGGGGGGGCGCGGGGCCGGGCTCGGGGCCTCGGTCCCAGGCGGGGTGCGGGGGCCGCCGCGGCGTGGGTCGGGTGTCGGGGGTCCGCGCGCCCGGGGTCCGAGGCCACCCGCCCGGCACTGCCCGCCGCCCCCGGCGCGGCCCCGCCGACCGAAGCCGACCTCGGCCCCGCCAGACACCCAGCCCGGGGGCAGAGCCGGCGCCCCCAGCAGCCGCTGTCCGCGCGCCCTCCGGCGGCGCAGGGCGAGGCGGCGTCGGAAGGAGCTGTCTCTGTGTCACTCCTTCCTTGGGGCACTTTCCGTCTCTGCGGGGTAGGAAATCCTCTTCTGCACTCGGGATTGCGAGATTCTCTGATACCGTTCTGCCCTCGAAGACCTGCAACCCCCCCCCGCCCCCCGCACCTAGCCCTGCGCTCGCCCCGCGACGACGCGCCTGCCCACCTGCTGCCCAGGTGTCTGCCAGCCTCCGAGCCCGCTGGCTGGCGCCCCCTTGGCCTGGCCGCTGTGCCAGGTGGCAACTGTCCTCCAGGCCGGGCCGGGAGACGGAAGCATTTGCATAGGGCCCCTGGCTGTCCGAACCTCGAGTAGGCGCAGCTGGAGGTCAGGGATGGGCTGCACCTGGTCACCGTCCTTTCTGGGCAGGGGTGCTGGTGGCCTGGCCACAGGTTTTCATTGGTGACCTCAGTATGGAAACAGCTGTGCTGTGGGCCTCCTGGATTACTACTTGCTGGGCTGACATTAAAGGTCAAAGGTTGTCTGAGGACCACTGGGCTGTGCAGAGGCCCAGGCTGACTGTTAGTCAGCTCTATGCCTGGGAGGCACAGGCCTGGTGGCCTTTGTGGCTGTGCGTATGATGCTGGTGTTCTGGTCTTTCCTCAGCTGCTTATTCCTAGGCAGGAGTCTGTCTGCCTTTCCAGGGCCAGTAGAAGCATTCGAAGTTGGTTTTCCATATTTTGCTGTATGTTTGCTTGGAGTCAGCCGGGACTTCTAGGCAATTTCTGCAGACGTAGCTGTTTCCTCCACTTGAGGGTGAGGGCTCCATCTTTATTTTCTATCCCCAGGCATAGTGTAGGCACCTGCGAATGTTTGCTTAATGGTCTTGAAGACAAGTGTGGTGAGAGAAACAAACCCAGCTAAGAAAAGATCAACACCTTGCACAAAGGTTTTACTGTTACCATTCCTAGCAGGTGGTATGACCCCCGCGTGCTTCCTTTTCTTCTGAAGGTTGGTCCTCATTTAATCTTCTCAGCTCTCAGATAAAGCGTTTATGTGAAGGCTTATCACTTATCTAGGGAGTGCTCTGTTTAGAAGCTCGTCTCTCCCTGTGAACAGGGCTGGAGCCATGTCGAATTCATCTTTGTTCGCCCATTGCTGGGCATGGAGTGGGCCAGGAGTTCTCTCTGAATGGTGGTTAAAATGAACCAAAGTGCTAAAACTAGTGCAGTGGTTTTCATCTGGGTTAAGGGTGACCTTCGGGGAATGTAGAAGTAATCTAGTAATCTAGGCAGGCTTTTCATAACAATAATAAAATTCACCCCCTGGATCTGCAAGTTCGCCTGCAGGTGGGCCTCGCTAGTTCTCACTGACCACACCTGCCAGGACTGTCCAGCAGGCCAAGTGACCTTGGGCATGCAGCATTGCTCCTAATTCTCATTATGGTCTGAGCCAACCTCAGAAGACATATTTAAGTGTTTGCTTTTGGTTTAAAATACATAAGGACAATGAATCAGGTTATTAAAAAGCACTTAACATTTACCCTGTTCAATGTTTTACCTGTTTGAGCATACCTTTTCTGTTATGACAACTCTGTACGTGGAATAAAAAAAGCCCTTTTCAACTGGAAGCAGCAATTTCAGTGGCTGTTTCAAGTGTCACTTTCCAAATGAAGATAATATCAAAGAAACAAAACCTCAGGCTTTTTACTAAGGATCAACTTGAATTCATTATTTGATGATTTTCGTTATTCTTTCAACACAAGTTTGTTGAAATCCTATTTCACGTGAGGAGGGCTTGCGCTCTGTGGTCTGTGGCTACAAAGTGGAGTGAGTCTCTGCCCTTAAGGAGCTTCCAGTGCAGCGAGGAGACGGGCCAGCAAACTGTGGCCCTGTGGTAGGCACCCCCGTGGAGGCAGACAGAGCTTGCTATGGGCACAGAGGAGTGGCATCCAGCTGGCCTTTACGAGGGGCTTCTGAGAAGGGCTTGAGCTAAAGTTTGAAGAACGGATAGGAGTGGCAAGACCGTATGAGGCAAAGAGACTTCCAGGCAAAGGGACAGCATGTGTGAAGTAACAAGGGCTTGGCTACCACCCACCCACCAGCTGTTGGGAGAAGGGCAGTGGGGTGAAGAGAGGGAGATGAAGGTAAGGAGCTAGACTGGTGGCAGATTGGGAGAGCCCTTGAGTACTAGGCCCGAGTTTGAATTTTACCCTGAGAGCGGTGGGAAGCCACCAAGAGATCTTCAGTTTGTGAGTGACTGATCGGATTGTGTTCTCCACTGAGCAGTGGTGGCCGGGATGGGTTGGTGAAGGGCTGCACTGAGTCGGAGGTGGTTAAGGGACCACTGCAGCACATATCACAAGACAGAAGGCCAAGCACTGAGGAAGGGTGACGGGATAGAAAGCAGAGCAAGACCATGGGACAAGTAGCTGAAGGGATGGGAAGGGTCCCGGAGAAAGGAGGACTTAGAGAACACTCCAAGACTGGGTGACTGACAGCTGGCAGCGCCATGCCACACAGAGTGTGCCGGAAGGGAGCAGGCTTGGGGGCAGGTGCTGACTTTGAGTTTGCTGAGCTGAGGGTCGGTAAGACTTTGTGGAGGTAGGTGGATGTTTATTGGCTTGGAGCCAGGGAGAGCATTCTGGGCTGGAGAGCATTTTGGGGACTCCTTCCTGTGTGACACTGAAGCCAAGGTGCGGGTTGGGCCTTCCCAGGAGGATGTATAGAGTGAAAAAAAGAAGACCGAGCCCTGGAGGCGCTTAATGTCTTATGTCCGTAAAACTCCAAGGAAGTCAGGTGACAGAAGTCTGATAACCCTGGCCTCTGTGCGGCATGGGGGCAGGATGGTAGGCTTTTTATTTCTGTCACAGAACCCCAGTTTGTTGGTTAGAGTAAACAGCAAAATGTAGGACACTAAAGGTGCAAAACCACGCTATGGATCCCAGGGGCCTTCCTGTCGTGTGTTTATTTGCCTTTTGGGGGAACTTCCAGATTGTCATTCGTCTCAAAGGACCCCATTTCACTCTGGACTGAGGATTGGTCCTCTCAGAGTATTCTCACAATTAGATCTCTGAAAAAAGGCCTTCTCAGACCCAGAGACAGACCCAAGGTTGCAGAATCTTCATGGTCCCTCACTCTCCTTTCTGGACCCCAGTTTCTCTGTGATGCATCAGCATTGGCAGCAGGCAGGACTTTGGGAAGACTGTTGAGGACACAGAGGCCAAGTGTGTGTGCCCACTCCCCAGTCTTCTCCCACACTGAGGGGCCACGAGTCAGAGGGTGAGCAAATGCTGATACTGCAGAAGGAGCCCCTATCTGCCCACAGATGCACATGGCCCCTCAGGGCTGGCCTGGCCTCTGGATAAGTGCACCAGGGGCTCTTAACAGTTATCTTTGTCTCTGATGGAACCTGCTTACTCAGGGGCATGTGAGACAAGATCTCATTCTGTCCTGTGCAGTTATGTCCCCCGCCTGGCCATGGGGCCTTGTCAGTCTCCCCTGGATATTACACAAGGATCTGCTGGCAGGGATCAGGTGTGAGCAGTCATGGTTTCTCCCTCCATCCCACCCAGTGGTGCCCTCCTTTTATGGGCGATTGACAACACACTGAGCATGGCTTGGCCTGTTTCCCATAATCTGAAACTGTGTGTCTGCCTAATTGTTACACAATTTTGAGTGGATACCACACACATTGAGGGTTGTTGTTTGCCAGTGGGCAGTTCTGTTCCCAATAAAAGCCCTTCCGCTGTGCAGTGTTCTAAATGCAGCTCATTACCTGCGCCCCACCAGAAGCTCCCCTCACGTCTCTCCCTTCAGCCTTTCCTTGAGTCCTTTTGTCCTCATTCCCTAATTATCTCCTGTGATTCCTTTTCCAGTCAGGGTCATTCCAGCTTTCATCTCTTGGTAAACCTGTGGGCCTTAGAAGGATCTAGGTGTATATGTTATCCCCTCCTGCCTCTGGTATCTTTCCCTGCCTTCTGAGCTGTCCCCTCCCAACCTCCCAGCACACAGGAGCACTCTCCTTCTTCAGCAGCCCAGTGAAGCCCAGGCCTCTGTCTCAGGCCTTTTGGCTGCTTGGAGCCCATAAGGCTAGACTGTGGAACTGTCTTTTAATCTGAGCCATGAATGACGTTCACCAGCCTGCCTCCTTAAAGAGCTGAAGGGCGCGCCAACCCCTGAGTGGCTGTGTTCTCTGAGGCCCTGTCCCATGCCCACGCTATTTCTGCTGCTTCCTGGGCAAAGGCCTCCTCGTCCTCAGGGCCCAGCTGAGGCAGGCGCTGGCTCAGGGAAACCTTCCTGTCCCCTCTTTCCTCATGGGCTGGGGGCCCAGACACGCTGTACTTTCCTCTCATGCACCTGCACCTGAGTTGGCATGGTCAGTACCCCCGTGTCCCCACAGCCAGAAGCTCACTGAGAGCTGGGGCTGGGCCTTGCATCTGTATTCCAGCACTTGGCACACAGGCATTCAGGAAGTGTCTCAAATGCCTATTAAAATGATTAAACCTACAAGGCTCCCTCCTAGGCCGGCTCTGTCATCAAGTCTAGAAGTGCTGCTGAGAGCCTGCTATGTGCCTGGCCTTCTGAGGCACACCTGTCGCAGGTACCTTGCTTGGAATTCAGACCAGTCAGAATTCTCACGCTGCTGACAGCCAAGTTTTCTTCCTCTTCTTCTCTTTCTGTGCAGCTAGCTGATTTATCCTGTGCCCTGGGGGATGTTTTCCCAGACCTGCTGTTGGGTGCACTCTCTGAGCTCGGAAGATAAAGATCCTGAGTGAGCAGGGCCCCATTCCAACCCCAGCCCCTGCCTGTGTGGAGGCCAGACCAGGCTGGGGGAAAAGTGTTCAGCCCAAGGAAGGGATGCATGGAACTGTTCTGAGTGGCTAACAAAGGCTGGGGCTCTGCCCTGCTCGGGGTGCCATGCCGTAGGCTCAGGCGCCTCTGGTAAGACCTGCATTTGAACTTCCAACTGGGTGGCAGGCAGATGGGCCAGCCAACTGGCCTGTGGTGCTGTGACTAATGTCTTGTTAATGGTTACACCCCTTTGTACCTGGCACGTGCCCTCCATTGTGTGCCACCAGCAAAGTGCCCACTATCAAGTTCCCCGGTAACCGACTGCCTGGTAGTCACTGTGGAATGCCAGTTGTCATTAATATTTGAAAAATCCCTGTGCTCTGCTTCAGGGCTGAGGCAGGGCACCGCCTGCCTCCCGCCATGTGAAGATGCCTGCTGGGACAGTGACATGCCTAGAGCAAGTTGGCAAATGCTCCCTGTTGTTATTATTTAGGATTAAATTTTCCTCTTGGGCCCAAGTGCTTTGGGATTCTTCTGAGTCTCCATCTGTTTCCTCCTTCCTGGCTACACTGGGTACGGCGTGAGACACCTGGACTCAGAAGTCACAGTCTAGTACAAGAGCTGGGCTCCTAAGCAGGTCATCACAATGGCATGCCAAGAGTTAAAGCAGATTTGGACAAGGAGAGGTGGAGTGCAGCGAGGGCGCCCGCAGCCCTGCCCAGGAGGGAGGTCGGAAGGGCCAGCAAAGGAGGGAGCATTTGGGTTTAGGCTTGAAGCAGATTGGACCGGGAGGAGAAAAGAGAGCAGGTGTGCCCTGCCTCTTCTCCTTCCCAACCGTGGACGTCCCCTGTGTGTGTGGCTGCGGCTGGTGGCCAAGGCTCCTGAAGCTGCTGTTAGAGGGCAGGTAGGGCCAGATCCTGAAGGGAGAGTTGGGGGCAGGAAAGGGTTTCTGTGGAGAGTGTGGCAGAGCACGCTGGGACTCAGAGCTGAGCTGCACTGAAGCCCAGGGAGTATGCAGAGCTTGGGAGAGCCGTGGAGGTGTGGGACTTGAGTTCACAAGAAGATCCTAGGCTGAGGAGAGGATGGACTCCTGCAAAAGCAACAGTTAAGAGACAGGAGGAGGGGCAGGAGCAGAAGCAGCCAGAGAGGTGAAGAGACAGACAGACACAGGGGAGGCCCAGGGAGAGGAGAGCTGAGAGGAGTGGTCAGCTGCGTGCTTCAGGGGGATAAGGGCCCAAAGGTTAGAGCTGGCTGCCAGGCAGTGGAGGCGGGAGGGATGGGAGGCGGGTGCAGCCTGCTCTCACCAGGAGCTTGACTAGGAAGGAAAGAAGAAGGGTAGAGAGGCAGAGCTGGGTGGAGCGTTGAGTTCTGTTGGTGGCTGTTTCGAGGTCTGTCTATAACAGCAGAGAGGGAGCATTAAGAATACAGGAGAGGGGCTGGCCCCGTAGCCGAGTGGTTGGGTTCGCGCGCTCCACTGTGGTGGCCCGGTGTTTCGTCGGTTGGGATCCTGGGCGTGGACGTGGTGCCGCTCGTTGGGCCACATTGGGGCGGCATCCCACGTGCCACAGCTGGAGGGACCTGCAGCTGAGATGTGCAACTGTGTGCTGGGGGAGATTGGGGAGATAAGGCAGAAAAAGAAAAAGATTGGCGGCAGTTGTTGGCTCAGGTGACAATCTTTAAAAAAAAAGAATACAGGAGAGGGGCCAGCCCCGTGGCCAAGTGGTTGGGTGCTCGAGCTCCACTTCCTCTACCTGGGGGTTCGCTGGTTCGGATCCTGGGCGCAGACAACACACTGCTCATCGGGCCATGCTGAGGGGGCATCCCACATAGCACATCCAGAAGAACCTACAACTAGAATATACAACTATGTACGTAGGGGCTTAGGGGAGAAGAAGAAGAAAAGAAGATTGGCAACAGATGTTAGCTCAGGTGCCAATCTTTAAAAAATAAAAAGAATACAGGAGAGATGAGGTCCCCAGGAGGTGAGATCTGGGACCAAGGGTGGGGGGTGCAGATCAAAGTCATGGTCAGAGAAGAGAGGAAGCTCCTGCTCGGCACCCCGTTCTTGGGGGAGAGTGGGAGAGTGAGGGCCGAGGGCAGGTGTGAAGCTGTAAGCTAGTGCCGCCAGGAATAGAAGTGGGTGCTGTCAAGGCATGCTGAGAAGGGCTGCCAGGGTGTGAGCAGGGCAACACGATTTTTTCCCTCTGCGGTTGGTGTTCGGGTGTGGGGAAGTGTGCTTTCAGGCTGGCTTCTCCTGCGGGTTTTGCTGGGTGGCCAAGACATGAGCACAGGAGGGGCCAGAGCTGGGGCTTAGTGGGACGGGTCTAGGCTGAGCGGGCAAGGAAGGAAAGCTCTGAAGGTGCAGTAGGTGAGGGAAGATGGCGGGGGGTGGGGGGGTGCACAGGCAGTAAAGAGCTCCAGGAAGGGGTTAGGAAAGAGTGAGGAGAGGTATTTGTGATATGCGTCCTCCAGGTAGAGTGGTCTCAGGATAACCAGGGGTAGATACAGTGGTAGCGATGGAAAGGCTTCTAAAGTCCGGGAGCTTCGAGCCAGGGCTGCCTACTCTACCCTTAAATGCCCTGCAGTGACGGCAGTGAGAGAAGGAGGCTGAGAGCTGAAATGAGAGGAGGCTGGATCCTGATGAGAACTTGGAAGGGGTGCAGGACCTGGGGAGAGCCTGGAGGTGGGGCAGGGTCCTAGGGAGAGCCTGGAGTGGGGTCAGGGTCCTGAGGAGAGCTGGGGGGGGGGGCCGGGTCCTGAGGAGAGCCTGCTGCTGTCTGCCCAGGAAGAGGAAAGTGCATTGAGGGAGAGGATGAGGAGATTGGGGGATTGTTTCCCACAGACAAGTTCCAGAGCGAGAAGACAGGCAGCAGTGGGGGTGAAGTGGGTAAAAAGCTGGGCAGCAAGGTAGGGGAGTGTGGGGCTCAGTGATGGTGGTCATCCCCGTCAGTGACACTGTCACCACTGGTCACGCAAAGAGTTGGGAATCGTCCTACAACTGAGGCCTGGGGTGGGGCAAGGAGTGTCCTCCACCCACGGTTCCAGACAAAGTCCTGAAACTGGGCCTCTGAGGCCTCCAGCAGATTGCTGAGGGGGATTGGGCATTTCCCTGGCCTCTCGCCGGGGCTTGGGGGGGTAGGTGAGAGGACTAGGCCTCTCATGAGGAAATCAAACTTGACTCGGACTTGATGGGAGAAGGTGGTCATCACCTGCCTTGGAATGTGTCCTGCTCAAACACCCAGACCCTTCCTGTTGTCCAAAGTGGATGGCCTCTGAGCTATCTCCCGACCCCCCACCTCCCTCCATCTTGTCTTCCTCACAGCTCCACCTGCCCTACCTGACTGGTCAGCCCAGGCGCCCTTGGAGGCTCTGCCCCCGGCTCTGCCCCCACCCAGATGCCCCACAAGCTGAGCTGCACTCTCAGCCACCCAGGCGCACCCTCCCCTCCCACACGCCGTCCCTGTCCTGCTGCCCTATTCCTTCCTGGCCAATGCCCCGTGTTCCTTGCACTCTGAGCATCTCCTTATCAGGCAGTGAACGTGTCCTGTAATTGCTATCTTTCTCATCCCAACCTTGCACACCCTGAGGGTTGGAGTGGGGCTTTACCTCTGCCTGCCTGTGTCCTGGTGCCAAGTAGGTGTCGAGGGACTTGTCATTCTGCTGCCTCTTGACCTGTCTACAGGCTCCACTTCACTGGGGACTGATGGTGTCTATTTCCTTTTTGTGCTGACAGCCTTTAGCAAGGTTGAGGGGCTACCTAGAGAACCCAAAGGTTCTGAATTGCACTCCAGGGGATACTGTCTGACAGGAGCGTGCATTTGTCTGTGGCATGGATTTCCTCAGGCCCAGAGCGGAGCACCTCACTGTCCTCCTTCCCCCTCGGGTCATCCTACTGCGTGGGCGGGTGTCGAGGCTCCCCCACATCACGTTGGGCTGGAGCCGCAGCCTCCTTCCTCTTCGCTCTTTGTTTCTTGGTCCCGCTCCTGGGGAGCAGACGGAGGATTGCTCAGACTGCAGGGGAAGCGCTGAGACACGACAGCTGACACCAACAGCACAGCACCCTGTCCTGTGGCACAGTGACTAAGGCCCGGCCAGGCTGAGCCCTGGGTCCTCAGACTGTGAGCTGTTCCTGCAGCCAGGGTGGGGGCAGTGGTCAGGCCAGGCCAGTAGGGATGGGTCAGAGTCCTGGTGAGCGACAGCCTCCCTCTGCACAGGGCTGCGTCTTGCCTGATGGGGCCCTAGTTGGCCCTGTGGTGGTGTTTAGGTGTGTGTAGGGGGTGCTGTCTGTGAGGCCGGCTAGGTGACAGGGAAGTCCAGGAGCCAGTGTGGGCTGAGGGCTGGGCATTTGGGCAGGACCTCAGCACAGCAGCCCAGGGTTCTGCCTCCAACCTGAGCTGCCATGGCTTTGACTGAGAGGCTGAAGGTCTATGTCGTAACAGCACTTTAAACTGCCCAGTGGAGTGCCACCTCTGCCCTACCAGAACCCATCCCTGGGCCAGAATTCTCTGTCCATTCCTTGATTCTCTGTCCCCGGTTTTGGGTCACCTTGTCTGTTAGAATCCACCCCCTGGGCGATCTCTTTGGTCCACCCAGTCTTCTCCATCTTCCCTGGCCAGCCCAGCCCTCCTCATGCCTCCTTTTCTGGACTCTGCCCTCCTTCTTCCTCAGCCACCAGGAAGATGTTTCTAAAATGCAGATCTGATCATGTCACTTTCTGCTTGGACTCTCCTCCTGCTCCCTCATGCATGGGGGCAACATCCAATCTCCTAGAGCAGCTGGCATGCAAGGCCATTGGTTCCCTCTTATCCTACCTCTGGCCACAACACCGCCTGCCTGAGGCTCCCCAACCTGTTGTGCCCTCCTTCATGCACTTGTCCCCACCCCGACACAGGGCCAACTCCCCATCTTGATATACTTGGGGTACTGTTGCCCCTTCTGTGGTGCGCATGTGTTGTCACCACCCTACCTGGCTTCTCAAGGCACTTATCTCATGTGCTGTGGTCATTGGCCTTCTCCAGAGCCATCTTTTACTCTCTTATTATCCCTGGTGCCCTGCCCAGGACCTGGCACGGAAAAGTCAGCTCAATAGAACTTTGTCAAGTGAATAAAAGTTTGGAGCAAGAGGAGCTATGATGGTGTGCTGGGCACCTGGGAGAGGTGGCCTGGGGACGCAGCACCCAGTGTTGGCAGGTGATTAAGATGGAATCACCCAGGCTTAATGTGCAGGTCTGTTTTTGTCACATGAAAGTGAGTTTGTTTTCAAATACAGTTGTTTTGAGGAAATCATGTTCCCGTGTCCCCACTTAAGAGATGAGAAATGCAGAGATCTTGTGACTCATCAGACCCCACTCGATGTTTTGGGACAGTAGTGGCATTGAGAAGCCAGCCCTGAACTTGCTGAAGAGGCAGCATGGGCAGAGCTGACTGTCCTGGGTGCCTGTGTCCCTGCAGTGGGAGAGGGGTCGCCATGAGCGCTCTGGAGCCTCACAGACCTGGGTTGGTTCTCCTTGTGCTTGGGACCCCCAGGTACTTTTCTGTATCCCCGTTTCCTCGTCTGTAAAGTGGAGCAAGTCTCCGCGTCGTGGGGTTGTCCTCAGGATTAAAGGAAATAGGACTGTGAAGCTAAATCACCAGGCAGCCAGCCACTGTGCAACTTGTATTCCATGGTCCCTGAGGATGGGGGTGGGAGGTGGTCCTGCTTGAATAGGAGATGCCAGCTGCTTGGTCCTGGGTGTCGCCTGTCCCACTGTCCACAGTGAGGTCTTGTCCTCCCTCCCATATCCGTGTTCTCCTCCCACCCCTTCCTGGTCAGAGATCTGCTTGGAGGGCTACACACCTGATAGAGTGGAGCTGGCGGATTCGGGGGCCTGGGCTCCTCCCCCAGCTGGCTGCTTCCCTCTTCCTGTGGGCACTCCTGGGGGCTTCACCATGGCAGACAGAGTTGTGGTTTATTCGAGCTCCTGTGCGGGGTTCCTGGCCGAAGTGTTGTGTCACAGGAAGTCCCTTTCCCAGAAAAAGCTTCCTTGGCCCGGGCCCATCGGGAGGGGGCCATGACTGCGGGCCTGGAGCTGCTGAAGGGTGCCCCTTGCACATTGGGTCTCAGCAGAGCCTGCAGTGGACTTGCTCTTGGCGGACTCAGGGCAGTGTACTCTGGCCAGAGGGCACAGTGGTCATCAAGACAGAACGGAGAGCTGGACCAAAGTATCACTGACATAGCAAGATAACATTTTGGGGGAAATAGAGGTCACTCATTTCCACTTACATTTTTTTTTTTTTTAAAGAAATATTTGCTTCCCATCAGGTAGCCTGAACTCTCAAAACAGGCACAGTCTTTGTGAGGAAAAAGGATGACATGAGGGTCACTGGAAGGGACTTGAGGGGGTGGGGAAGCTACAGCATGAGCAAGGAAGAGGAAGCAGGTCTGTCAGAGAGGCTGCTGGAGGGACTGTCTCTGAAGAGAGAGCAGGGGACCTGCTTGAGCCTGTGGGAGAACCTTGGAGACGGCCTTCTGTGGCTGCACCTCCCCCATGAGGAGGAGACGTGCTCTGGCCCCTCGGCAGGATGGGGCATTGACCCACTGGAACCGTCACTCCCGAGACATCCCTGAGCCAGTGCCAGGTCAGGAGACCCTGAGGAGCAGTAACAACAAGATGCCCCTGGGACACCTGAGCTGCCCTGGTGTGCCAGGCTGGGCTGAGTGCTTTCTATAAACAGTCTCAGTTAATCCTCACAACAGTTGGCTTTTAAACACATCCGTTGGATCACATCCCTTCCCTTCAAATAAAATCTCAACTCCGTTCTTCCACGCGCAGTCTGGCCTGCAGGCGTCTCCACTGCTCTCCTTTGCGTGGCCTGGCCGTGCTGGACGCTCTTCTGTTCTGGGAGCGCACCAGGCCGGGCCTGCCTCATGGCCTTTGCACTTGCTCTTCTCGTTGTCCGGAGTGACTTTCCTCAGCCTTTTGGCTGCTTCCCTCTCATCGCTTCAGCGCAAATTGGGAGAGGTCTGCCCTGACGACCTTAGCTAAAATAGCTGCCAGCCTCCAGAGTGCTGTGTGGTGTCCCCCGCTGTCCAAAATGATCCTGTCTGCAGTTCTTGTGAGTCTAATAGGATGCTAAGTGGAATTTTTCCTGTTTTCCTGGAATTGCAGGCTAGGCCCAAAGCTGAGGACGAAAGACACAAAGTACTTCCCTATGTTCCGAATTCACGGAGCTGCCAGCAGCTGGAGCTGGCCTCCTCCCACAGCTGATGGGGAGGTACCACCTCTGAGAGCCAGCCCTGTCCCCACCCCCATTCCTCTGCAGTGAACTTGCGGGGCAGGGGGTTGGCTTTTAGGTGAGTGCAGTATTTGTGGTGAGAAATTATTCCCTCTCTCCCCCTCCTGAGGCGAAGGGAAAGTCGTTTTCCAAGGCACCTGCTGACTGGGCCCTGCTGGCCTTCTGCCGTGGCATGTCACCCACACCCCAGTCAGTGAGCCCAGAGTAAGAGCTCAGCCCACAGATGTCGCTTGGGGACTAATGCTGTGTTTTACAGACGGGCATCTGCTGTTCAGGAAGAGACCTGGCTTGTCTGAGGTTGGGGCAAACAAGTGGCAGAGCCGGACTTTGAAGCCAGGCCCGTCTGACTTTGGACTCGATCATTTCCTGCGTCAGCTCCTGTCTCCCTTCTCTACCCCCAGCTGCCCAGTGTGGACAAGAAAGCATGGCCTTCCTCGGGCTTGGCATCTTTGTCAGGAGCTGGGGGACTGTGGGGAACAAGTGAAGCCTTGTTTCCTGCTGGGGGCAGGTGGTGTGGACAGCGATGCCCAACGGCTGAGAGCTGCAGGTGAATCACTGGGAGGGAGTGTCGCTTCAGCTCTGCCGCCTACCTCTGAGCGGGAGGGTCTGCCTGCAGGTTGGCACGTTTTTGATCTGTTTCCTGCCCCCTGACTTCCCCATCCTGACAGCCAGCTTAAACAGTCTAACTTGGTTGTGAATGTGTGTGCACGGAAATGCAAGAAAAAGGTTTTGAAGGATGCGCACTAAAACGTGGACAGTGACTGTTGTCGGCAGAAGAGGGAGTAGGATTGAGGGGATAACTTGAACAGGACTCTACAGTTTTACTCTCTAATTTTGTATTGTTTGGCATTTTTGTGATTATGCGTTCATGTTAAAAAAACCCTAAGAGGGGCCGGCCCCGTGGCTGAGTGGTTAAGTTTGCGCGCTCTGCTTCGGCAGCCCAGGGTTTCTCAGGTTCGGATCCTGGGCACCAACATGCCACGGCTCATTAAGCCATACTGAGGTGGCATCCCACATGCCACAACTAGAAGGACCTACAACTAAAAAATACACAACTATGTACCGGGGGGCTTTGGGAGAAAAAGGAAAAATAAAATCTTAAAAAAAAAAAAAAAAAAAGGAATCTTAAAAAAAACCAAAACCCTAAGAAAACCCCTGAAGCTGGTTTTATCGACACCTCAGGAGGTTTCTGTGAGCCTTGATTGCAGCCCTAGAAACACCTTTCTAGGAGGGGCTTGGGAAGGAGGCCTGTGGGGGGCCAGGGGGCTCCTTCAGGGTCTCCTGCCCGTGTCCTTGTCTTGGAGTCCCTCCGAATCCAGCACGGCCCTGGGTGACTTGCTGCAGAAACAAAGCCGTGGGTCTGCTGCTCCCTGAAGGGCCTTCGGCAGGAACTCTCCAGGTGCAGCAGCCGTTCTTCAAGTCTCCAGTTTAATGTTCAACCCGAATCGGAGGCCGGCTGAGTGAGGCTTGGCACTGTCGTGTCCAGCTCCTTTTCTGTTTATAAACAAGTTTATTGCCCTGAGAAGGAGCTGGTTCTTTTCATGCAGACAGGATGGGCCTGGGGTCCCTCCAGACATTAGTGGGCTCAGAGCCTAGAATGAAGGATTTAAACTCTGTAGGAAGTTGACACGGGGAAAATGGTGGAGTGCAGCCTGGGTGTAGCTGTGGGGACGACGTGAGTGGGCCTATTGGCCTGGCCTTCAGAACCTGGGGGAGGGGGAACCCTCACTGCTTTCCTTCCCAGGACAGAGCAAATGGATCAACTGCCATTAGAGTTTCTTGTCTTCCAAGGAAGAAGGTTCCAGCACTGCAGCCGGCCTGGTCCTATTGTGGGCAAGGCTTTTCCAGTGAGACATGTTAAATGGATGTTCTTACAAAACCTTATTTTAATTGATGTTTTCCACGAGGAAGCCCCTATAAGAACAGTATCAATGGATATATATCCCAAAGAACCGGAAGCAGGGACTTGAACAGACCCTTGTATGCCGTGTTCACAGCAGCATGATGCACACAGTAGCCAAAAAGTGGAAACAACCCAAACGTCCATCGACAGATGAGTGAATAGACAACGTGTGGTCTACCCACACAATGGAATATTATTTAGCCATTAAAAGGAATTAAATTCTAACATTAATAATAAAAAAAAGGAATTAAATTCTAGTAAATGGGGGGGCAGGGATGAATAGGTGGAGCACAGAGGATTTTTAGGGCAGTGGAAATACTCTGTATGATACTGTAATGAGGATACATGTCACTTTACATTTGTCTAAATTCACAGAATGTACAACACCAGGAGTGAACTCTCATTAATCTCTAGATTTTGGGTGATTATGATGTGTCAATGTAGGTAAATCGATTGTAACAAATGTACCACTCTGGTGAGAAATGTTGATAATGGGAGGCTGTGCTTGTGTAGGGGCAGGGGGTATATGGGAAATCTCTGTACCTTCCTCTCAGTTTTTCTGTGGACCTAAAACTGCTCTAAAAAAATAAAGTCTTAAATTAAAAAAAATATTCTGATACATGCTATAAACATCGATGAACCTTTAGGACGTTATGATCAGTGAAATAAGCCAGACAGAAAAGGACGAATATTGTATGGTTCCACTAATATGAGTACTTAGAGCAGTCAAATTGATGGAGACAGAAAGTAGAAGGGTGGGTGCCAGGGCCTGGGGGAGGGGGAGAGGGAGTTTAATGGGGACAAAGTTTCAATTGGGGAAGACAAAAAGGTTCTGCAGAGGGACAGTGGTGATGGCTGCACAATATATGAATGTACTTAATGCCACTGAACTGTGCACTTAAAAACTGTTAAGATGGTAAATTTTGTTATGCGTATTTTACTGAAATAAGAAAAAATACTGTATCAAGGTACTTTCTCAGGACGTCTTCACACACATACAGCTTTTACGCTGTAATTCTTTCCACTCAATGTTCTTAAGGTGTTATTTGCTTTTTATATTTTCAGATGTTCTAGATGCAAGAGAAACTGGAGTGATCTGGTCATTTACCAAAACTCTCTGAAGCAAACCCTTGTGACATCTCCAGACACTTTTCCCACCCCAAGCGGAAAGGTTAGTCTGAGGTATGCGGGCAGACTATTGTGGTTTGTGCCTACGGTAGCCTTTGGCAAAAACAGATGTTAAATTGTGGTATTCTGAATGGTAGACTTCTGCCTCGCTGTCCACATGCAGTGACACTTCAGCTAGAGAGTCTCAAATAGCATATCTTACTCATTTTTTTTTTATGTCTACCTGAATCTCCATAGTTGCCCATAATGGAGAGAGAGCACCAAATCCCCTCAATACTTCTGGCTCGTTTGGACCCAGAAATGTCTAGTTTTGAACCTGTAACACCTTCCATTTATTTCTCAGTCCTCATATCTACTCCCACCAGTGATTCTTCTCTGGAGTGCCTGCCTGAAACTTAGCTGGTATTTCTAGAAAGTTAAGAACTGGCCTCTAGATTCCAGCCCAGGGACAGTGAGGCAACATAGATGTGTGTCTTTCTCAGGATACGCAGCTGGTTAAAGGCCAGCTGAAAGGCAGCGTCTCTTGGCTTACTGGGGTCTTCTTGACCAGCAGCTCCTTTTCAGAAGGCCAGCAGGCAGGCTGCAGGGTGGTATGTGGGGACTTGGTGGGCCACCCAACCCCAAGCAAAGAGTTGTTTTCAGCAGGGTCAGACTCTCAAAGCCCTTCTGGAAACTCATCTCTAGCCTCTTGTTACTCAGAATCCATATTACCTATTCCAGTAATTTCATAAGCCCCATGAAAAGAAGCTATATTCCAGAGTTCATAGTGAATTCTCAAAATACCCACTTATCTTAAATGGAAGGCCTTGTAATACTTTATAGAAAGGTTAAAACAAAACATGTTCTTTAAAATGGGAACCTTCGTACATGTGTATTAAGCATGGTTTTTAATCTTACAGAGTATGGGAGTGCAAACAGGTTAGCAAAGAAGCCTCGAAGAAGGGGCTGGAGGATTTGGCTGCTCTTTGCGCCCTCCTGGCAGCCCAGGGCCTTCCTGCTGGGTGTGCCCTGCACTATGGACTCCCCGGGGTACAACTGCTTTGTGGACAAAGACAAAATGGATGCTGCCATCCAGGACCTGGGGCCCAAGGAGCTGAGCTGCACCGAGCTGCAGGAGCTGAAGCAGCTGGCACGCCAGGGCTACTGGGCCCGCAGCTATGCCCTGAGGGGAAAGGTGTACCAGCGCCTGATCCGGGACATCCCCTGCCGCACGGTGACGCCCGATGCCAGCGTGTACAGCGACATCGTGAGCAAGATTGTGGGCAAGCACAGCAGCAGCAGCCTGCCCTTGCCTGAATTTGTGGACAATACGCAGGTGCCCAGTTACTGCCTGAACACACGAGGCGAGAGCGCTGTGCGTAAGATCCTGCTGTGCATTGCCAACCAGTTCCCTGACATTTCCTTCTGCCCCGCCCTGCCCTCCGTTGTGGCCCTGCTGCTCCACTACAGCATTGATGAGGCCGAGTGCTTCGAGAAGGCCTGCCGCATCTTGGCCTGCAACGACCCCAGCAAGAAGCTGATCGACCAGAGCTTCCTGGCCTTTGAGTCTTCCTGCATGACGTTTGGGGACCTGGTGAACAAGTACTGCCAGGCGGCCCACAAGCTGATGGTGGCTGTGTCAGAGGATGTCCTGCAGGTCTATGCGGACTGGCAGCGCTGGCTGTTCGGGGAGCTGCCCCTCAACTACTTTGCTCGTGTCTTTGATGTCTTCCTGGTGGAAGGTTACAAGGTGTTGTACCGAGTCGCACTGGCAATCCTCAAGTTCTTCCACAAGGTGAGAGCTGGGCAGCCGCTCGAGTCAGACAACGTGAAGCAGGATATTCGCACCTTTGTCAAAGACATCGCCAAGACCGTGTCTCCCGAGAAGCTGCTGGAGAAAGCATTTGCCATCCGTCTCTTCTCTCGGAAGGAGATTCAGCTCCTGCAGATGGCCAATGAGAAAGCTCTGAAGCAGAAGGGTATTACCGTCAAGCAGAAGAGGTGGGCAGGTCCCTTGAGGCTGTGGGTGTCGCTGGCCCCTAGGCAGGTTGTGAGGGGCCCACGTAGGGCGAGGTTTTGGTAGAATGCATTCTGGCGGCTTGGGGCATGAGCTTGTCCTGCCAGCCTCTTGGTCTGTCTGAGCCAGCCAGCCGTGCATGCATGGATAGAAAACCCCAGAAAAGGAGAAAGAGCCTTCATGGCCACAGCCACAGGCTGCCAAGGCAACTGTGGACACAGAGGGTACAGGGTCCTGTCCTCAGGCATGAGGCCCATGGCTGAGGTGGAAGCTGGATACTGTGAGGTCAGAAGGTCCGGCATTTGGCCAGGCTGGCCTCCTTGGGTCATTTCAGAGCAGCCCCTGCTCCACCCCTCCAGCTCTGGGCTCTCTTGCTGGCCATTTTTGTGGCTGCTGGGTGTGTCCCCCCCTTGCCCTGAGCACAGCCCCCTGGGGAGCAGGGAAGGGCCCACAGTGTCCTGACACCATCTTGGGGCGGACACTGTGACTATGCCATAGGTGGGAGGTCTTTTTCCTGGGCCAAAGGCAGGTGTGTCCTGCGCATCAGTATTTGCCACTAACCTCTCCATGTCTGTTTTATTTTTCTTCCTTTTCTCCGTGTCCATTGCTTCCTCCTGTTTTTCAGTGTTTCACTTTCTAAAAGGTAGGTCTGGAAACCACATCTCCACACCTGGCTTCTCTCTGCCTTCCAGCCTTGCTCTCCCAGGGCCTGGCTGCTTGCTCTGGCTCTCAGGGCTGGCTTCAGCAGTGCTGCCTCTGAGCCTGGCCAACATTCAGGCACCATCTCTCTGTCTGTCTGTCTGTCTATCTGCTGAGCTGCCTCAATTGTGCTGTCTGCGGGTGCTTGGCTAGCCCTAAAGCATTGTTTTGCCAGAGCTGACTTGCTCTCTGTCCCCATTCTTAGAGAAAAGGTGCTTTTGTCTCCACCCAGGCTGGGTGCTCTCCCTTCTTTTAAGGGGATGGGGCTCCAGGGATCGGCTCCACCCCGTTCCTTCCTGAATAGGTGACAGGCTCCCTCCAAGCTTAGCTCCCACCAGGGGTTCTGCAGGTCTCCGGGCTAGGGGGCGTGGTCAGGGCTGGGGTGGCTGCCCAGCTCTGACCCACTCCCCACTCTCCCTAGGCAGTTTGTGCACCTGGCTGTCCACGCAGAGAACTTCCACTCGGAGATCGTCAGTGTGAAGGAGATGAGAGACATCTGGTCCTGGGTCCCTGAGCGGTTTGCCCTCTGCCAGCCCCTCCTGCTCTTCTCCTCACTGCAGCACGGGTACAGCCTGACCAGGTAACACCCAGGAGGCCAGGAGAGGCTGGGCCTGCCCTCCCAATGCCCCAAGGCATGGGCTTCAAGGGCCAGACTGTAAGGAGGGGCAGAGCGAGCTGTGGAGTTGCCCAGCTTCAAGTCCTGCCCGCTCTTCTGGGAAGTCGCTGTGGTGGATGGAAATGGGCCTTTGAATATGGGCACCTGGGCGAGGCCCTGCCTCTTTCTGGGGGGCCCTAGAATGAGGAGCCCCTTCTCTGGGCTTCTCTCACTCCCAGGCCACTCAAACTTCAGGGCTCATTGCCGTATATGCCATGGCTCCAGGTCCCTGGGTAGGTGTTGTGAGGACACAGGAGGCAGAATTCCCACCCAGGAGCTTCCAGACCTGTGGGAGAGGACCAGTCGAGGAACAGGCCTTGGTTCACTCCTCCCCCTCCCCCACCTTGTCAGTCCACAAGCCAGGTCCACGTTGGCTCTGTGGGGCTCTGCCTGTGCGGGGCCCTGGCTGGTGTCCAGACTATGCCTCACAAGGCAGCTGTACCAGGGGCAGTGCCCCCCTTGAGTCTTAGACAGCAGGTGTCCTCAGAAGCTCTGGCTTGGGTCACAGGTGACCTGGCAGAGGTGACACAGGCAGAACTGGCCCAGCCCACATGGCAGGCACCGTCTGAGCCCCACAAGCATTATGGCATAGCCAGAGCTGCATTCACCCAGCCCCCACTCTGTGCGATGTGGGAGGCCTTCTGAGGGACGGCCAAGTAGGGCCACCTGGGATGCCAGCCAAGCCCTGGACACCTGGCACCGCCACTGTGGCAGCCTCAGGCCTCCTCATGCGCTTCCCAGTGCCACCCAGCTCCCACGTGTTCGGGCTCCTAAGGACGTTCTGAGCTTTTCTAGAGCAGGGACCTGTTCCTCTGGTTCTAGCTTCCCAGTGGCACCTGGCACATGGCTGGCTCTGCCTGCTGGGGGCCATCTCCTGTGCACCTTCTCCCCTGCGTCATACAGGGAGACAGTCCTGAGGTGCCTGACTGCTTGGCCTGCAGGCTGCCTGGCTGGGTCTCTATCTTGGCTGAGAAGAGTGCTCAGGCTGGGCGATGCCAGGTCCTTGGCCACTGTTCCTGGTCCCCAGGAGAGAAGGACACACAGTTCCCAGGCCCGTCCACCCCCAGACAGCCCAGATTTCTCAGATGCTATGGGTACTGGTCAGCAGAGGCTGGCTAGAGGTGGCAGGGGAGGGCTGCAGGGGTGACAGCTGCCGTCAGGGCTGGCACGTGTGGTCTCTGCCCCCAGGTTCTATTTCCAGTGTGAAGGACATGAGCCCACCCTCCTGCTCATCAAGACCACGCAAAAGGAGGTGAGAAGGGCCCAGAGGGAGCCTGGGGTCCTGGCCTATGCTGAGCTCTGGGGAGTCTGCTCTCCTGCGGCCTCCACCCAGGCTTCCTGTGCTTCGGGGCACAGCGCAAAGCCAGCTCTCCACAGAGAGGTGAATCCAGCGCCCCGTCTGACCTCCCCAAGTACCCAGGGCCTCCCCATTTCCCCGGGGGGTCTAGGCCCCTGCAGAAACAGCCTGGCAGCTTACAGGAGCATTGCAGAAATGGCTAGTGAGCCAGCGCCAGGTGAGTCAGCTGTCCCCACCAGCCTCCGCCCCCTGACAGCTGGTTCTCAGAGCCCTGTCCTCTGTAGTAGCTGTCACCCAGGAAGTACCTGAGACGTCTGGAAAAGTCAGAGCTTGTGTGCCCTCATCCTAGGGGCGTCTGCATGCGGTAGAGGCTCCTTGTTCAGAGGCTCCCAAACCTGCCCCATGGGAGTTTTAGGCTCCTCCACCCATTCCAGACTGCGCCTGTTATAGCAGGTGACTGATTGTCAGACACTTTGAGTAAACCCTGCAGCCACTCAACAGACTGACTCTCTAATGGTGAAATCAAGTGCTCTGCTGACTGATGGGGGGGTTGGGGAATGTTTTTGAGTAGGAGTACCTCCTGGAAGCTTCCATCTGAGGGACGTCTCTGGGGCTGATGTCCTAAATCAAAGTGTGCACATGGGGCTTGTTCCCATGCTCGGGGGCCAAGGAGGGAAATGGAAATATCCTAAACAAAGTGATGGCAGCAAGGCAACCACCCCACCTTGCTGCCAGCCCTGCACCCTCTGAACTCTGACCTCCCCACACCACTCTCCACCTGCTGCCCTTGCCCTCAAGTCGGGGAGTGTGTGACCGTCCCACAGCCCCTCAGCAGGCTCAGAGCAGGGGTGCCCCTGCAGGCAGGCAGGGCACAGCCTCACTCGGGCCTTTCTTCCCAGGTGTGTGGAGCTTACCTGTCAACAGACTGGAGTGAGAGAAATAAGTTTGGAGGCAAACTGGGCTTCTTTGGGACTGGAGAGTGCTTTGTGTTTAGGGTGAGTGTGTCTCCCTGCGGGAGCTCTGCCCTGTCACCCTCCCCGCCATGTGACCCTGTTTACTCTCCCGTTTCCTTCTGGTTTATGATCATTAGACCACCAGCTCCATGTGAGCAGGCTGGCCCTGTCTGCTGTGTGTGGTGCCATCTTGCCACCCCTGGCATGGGGCCTGGCACACACAGGGCTCTGGTGAAGATTTGCGGGGGAAAGTGGGCAGGAGGGGCACTGCAGGGCACCATATGCCAGCTCCTTACACAGACCTTCTGCCCTCAGCTACAGCCCGAGGTCCAGCGCTACGAGTGGGTGGTCATCAAACACCCAGAGCTGACCAAGCCAGTGTCCTTGGAGACCACCACCGCCGCATCCCCACACTGCCACTCCATGTCTTCAGACCCCGCTGACCGCCTCTCACCGTTCCTGGCTGCTCGGCACTTCAACCTACCATCCAAAACCGAGTCCATGTTCATGGCCGGGGGCAATGACTGCCTCATCGTAGGTGGGCACCTCCCCTCCACCTCAGGCCAGGCTTCTGCCTGCCCTTGGTCACTCAGCCTGGGAGGAGGGTGCAGGGTCACAGGCAGCTGAAGTCCCTGGGCCAGTCCTTGCTGACCCAGTTGGCAGGCGCCTCCCCTGAGGGACAGGCAGACCCCCCTGATGGCACAGGAAGAGAGTGGGATTGTTAGGGGGTGGAGTAGGCATGAGGGGCAGGAGTGGGGACAGGAGGGTGCATGCTGGGGAAACGGGCTGGGGAGTGGGGTCTTACCTGGAGCTTGGACCCTGCCAGGGGCCTTTGAAGGGTCCAAGGTCAGCCCTGTGGTTTTAGAAAGGCCTCTGGCAGGGCTGGGGCAGGCACAGCTCCGAGACTTGCCCCATTCCAAGTGGAGATGCTCAGGTGCCAGAAGAGAGTGCCTCGGGGGGCAGTGCTCACAGAGGGGCAGCCACTGACTGAGCATCCCACAGGCGGAGGGGGTGGCCAGGCGCTCTACATCGACGGGGACCTGAACCGGGGCCGCACGGGCCACTGTGACACTTTCAACAACCAGCCCCTCTGCTCTGAGAACTTCCTCATCGCTGCCGTGGAGGCCTGGGCCTTCCAAGACCCTGACACCCAGTAACAGGGCTGCGCCCATGGTGATCCAGCTGCCACTGTCAGGTGGGGCGGGGTGGGGAGGGGCGGGGCGGTCACCAGGCCTTGTCTTCAGGGAGGAGGCAGTGAATGAAGACCCCCCACGTGCGGGATGCTGCTGGGGCTCTGGTGCTGGGCTGGGTAGGGTGCTAGGACCTTAGCTGGCCAGGCCTATTCCTCCTCACCCTGCTGGAACCTGCTCAGACTTGGTACTGCCTGGCTCTCCTCTGTGGAGGCATCCTGTGCCCAAGACCTGGGAGGGGTTGTATCATGCACCCCCTGAGCCTTAGTCCCTTGGTGCCAGCAGAAGGGACTAGAAAGGCAGAAGGAACCTGCTCCGAGTGTGGGTCCATGGCCCCCCCTGCTGGTGCCTCTTAGCATGGCTCCTGAGCAGCGTCCTGCAGCCGGCTGCCAGGCCTGTTGCTGGCGGCTCCCCAGCCATGTGTTGGTCCCGAGAAGAGACAGATACTCTGGGAACTGTTCCTTGGCAGGTGGGTCTACCTGGGGCTTCTGACCCAGTTCTCTCCTCCCTGCTCTGGCCTCCTGGGGCCACCTCTTGGACAGTAATGTCAAGGTGCAAGAGCAGAGGACAGGATTTGTGCTCAACTCTGGGCCCCTCCTGAGGGAGGATCAAGGCCTGGAGGAGACATGTGTGTTCATGTGTTTCTGCAGCGCCTGAAGCTTCTGCTGGACCTCGTTGTGTGCTCACACCTGAAGAGGCTGCCCAGGGCAGCCCTGGGAGGGACCCTCTGCGACCAACCCCAAACCAGCCAGCTCCATTTTCAGGAGCCTGCCCAGAGAAGCCTGGACCCATGGAGCCTTCTTCAGCCCTCCTCCTTGCCAGCCTGGGGCCTCCTTAGCTCCCCTGCAGTCTCCCAAGCTGCCCCATTTCACCTGCGTGTCACTGCAGTCACCTGGCCCCTGAGTTTCTGTCCAGACTCCTCAGCATGGCGTGCTCGTTGCATCCAGCCCTGCTCACCTCCCCTGTTGGGCCCCACACACCCAGGTGCCAGGCTGCACCCTCCCCAGCTCCCTGCCCAGGTGGTACCTTCACCACGCACCCCTCTGCATGGCATGTGTCCTCCCTCTGCGTCCCTCTCACAGCACCGTGATTGGCCATATAGCATGGATTTCTTGTGCCACTACCTCTCCCCTTCCTCCCTGCCTTGCCTGGCCTGTGAACACTGCAGGGAGTGGCCTTCCTGCCCTGTGACCTCCCTCAGCTGGTCCTGAGGGCCTGGCCGCCCCGGAGGGAAGAAGGGAAAAGCAGACAGACACCCTAGCAGTCATGCTGGGGCCACGGTGTCCCCAACCCAATTGGCACGTGGCTCCTGCCAGCCCCCTCGTGTCCCCACACACTCACCCCTGCCCATCTGCACACTTTGCTTGCTCCTCCCATGGGGCATTCGTCCTCCCCTGCCCACCTACTCAGACCTCCTCTGAGCCAGGCCACGGTGCTACAGAAGGAAGGACCAGGAACCTTGTGTGGCTTTGGGCAAGCCAATGAACCTGTCTCGAACTCAGTTTCCCCAACTGTAAAATGGAGCCAGTCATCCCGTTCTGCTGTTCCCACCCCTATGGGACTATCAAGAGACTCTGAGGGGGACAGAGTGAGTCCCTACCGAGGGGAGAGGTGCTGGGAGGCAGTGTTCGGCTCACCACCCCCAGGCCACTGCAGCCCTCGTTGCTCCCCCTTCCTCTCTGCCTCCACAGACCTCGCCTGTACTTTGGTGTTCATTAAACACAGTCTCATTCCATGAACTCCAAGGGTCCAAGTCAGTCTCTTCAACCAGAGGGACCTCCAAGGGCTCCCCTGAGTCATGCCACCAAATGGGGTGCAGGAGGCTGCACCCCCGCGATGCCTGTCAATGCTTTGTCACTGGATCTTTGAAGGCCTTTTAAAAACAGTGTTTTAGAAGTAGCTGAAGGTATATTCGAGCACCATTTGTATGGCTCCCTCTGCAAACTTCGTGAACTGGGAGATTATTTTTCTGGTGAGTAAGTCTGGAGGATTCTCTGTGGCTGCCCCAAGAGTCGTGCCAGGCCTTTGCCAAGATCCAGCCCAGGGACGGCAGTTGCTACTCAGTCACAATTTATATATCATGAGATCCTGTGTGTGCATGCAAAAGATTCAGTTTATTTGAATTTCATATCTCCTTCCTTTTATCCTAAACCAAAAGGTATGTGTGATTATTCTTTTATTTCTCATTATTGTCCTTATCTCATATTGTGTTCCAAAACAGAACATAATTTATTTTGTTAATGTTCTCTACTATTTCTTCATGATTATTTATTATTAGCTTTTGACGTTAAAAATTAGCCAAAGTTTTATGAATTGCATAGTGAATTATCATTTGTTTTTCTAGAAATATGTAAAGGTTTATTTTAAAAACAAAAAATTGGACATAGTTGAAATCAGTTCATTAAATTAAATGATTCGTTAAAGTGGACTGTATGCCTTTAGGGCTTCAGAAAATCAGTTTTTCAATAATAATTTGTAATCTAAGAGTAAGTCATTTGTATTTTATGAATTTTTCAGAGTTTTAATTATTGAATTAAACTTAGTATTTCAATTTTTCCTATTTTTTGTAAGCTGCATGCTTATGTTTTAAATTTTTCTGGGCAATTTGTTTTAGAAAATTCTGAAGATTTCAGAAGGTCTTCAAATTTCTCTTATCCATTTTCTGAAGCCGTAAAGCCTTTATAGTCTCCTCAAGTGTTTTATATTTAATAGGTTCAGTTTTTGTAACTTTTTACTTTGAAATAACTTCAGATTCACGGAGGAGCCACGGGATGGTGTGGCGTTCCCATACGCCCTCCCCAGCTCCCCGGTATTAACGTTGTGTATCGAAACAGAGAGATTAACGTTGATATAATGCTGTTAACTTAAATTACAGTCTTTATTCAGATTCAGTTTTTCTACAGTCTTTTTTTCTGTTTCAGGAATGGATTTAATTTTCTTTTAAAGATTGGCACCTGAGCTACATCTGTTGCCGACCTTCCTCTTGTTTCTTCTTCTTCTTCTCAAAGCCCCCCAGCACGTGGTTGTAGATTCTAGTTGTAGGTCCCTCTGGCTCTGCCGTGTGGGACACCACCTCAGCATGGCCCAGTGAGCAGGGCCATGTCCATGCCCAGATCCCAACTGGCCCTGGGCCGCTGAAGCAGAGTGTGCGAAGTTAACCACTTGGCCATGGGGCTGGCCCCCCTAGATTTAATTTTTAAGGATATTAACTTACCCACATTTTTATTAAATCCAGAATGTCATAAAATTCACAAGACTAACACTGGTCAAAAAAAAAAAATTGCCACTAATTAGGCAGTACAGCAACTGTCTCAAACATGTATTCGTATATCTTGATTGTTCTTGTCCTCTGCCTAAATGTCAAGTTTGCATGGAGAAGTTACCAAGTGAAGCAGGACTAGCGAGCACAGCTCACAGGTGCTTCACCCTGCAACATCTAAGTAAGGCAGAAAAGTGTGTGGATTTTTAAAAATAATCTGTGGTTTAAAAAAAAAATTATGATCTTTGTTATGTTGATGTCAGATTGTGCTGGAGAAGTTAGGTACAGCATCGGGAATTAGTTGCTAAAGATGAAATGCCTCACACCCTTGCAAGCATGCTAATTTTACCACCCCCTGTGTGGAATTTGTCACCACTGCGCTTGGGACCAAGGAAGCAAATTAGTGGACACACTGTCATGCAGACACTGACCTGTGACATGACATAGAGACACACCAACTAACAAAAACCTTCCCGTTTGGATTGCTGAATCCACAGGTGAGTTACCTGGCTGCTCAGTTAGCCCCACCAGTCAGCAGCCGTTTTATCGGCGAGAAGCACCCCTGGTCGGAGGGAGCCTGCAGGTCTGATGTGGTCCTGTGGTGCCTTCAATGACATGGTGAAGCTTATGTAATCCAAGCCGTCCTGGCCCCTGTTTCTATCTTCATGGGAAGACACAGGAGCAGACCTCTGTTCTCTTTCATACTGAAGTGCATTGACTGGCGAAAGACACGTTTTGTCAAAAGCTTATGAGCTAAAGATTGAAGAGGAAAAGTTGCATGAATAATTTTACATTTCCATTCTTGTATAGGATGGTTATTGGCTGAAAAATGGATTACTGGACTGATGCTTTGGAGCATCTGAATGAATGTAAAAACAAAATTTCGAGGACCGTATGAAAACATGCTAATGTGTAGTGAGTGAATGTGTGGCTTTGTAGCAAAATCTAACTTTGGAAAAGTGAAAATAAGTGGTTTATGTTTGTTCAGTGTTAAGTGCTTAAATAAAATTAACGAGAACTAATGGAGCAACATGATTGTGAAATATTTGGTATGAAAGTGTTTCAGGGGGATGGGAAATCCAGGGTGCGTCATCTCCAGGCCTGACAACGTCCACCTGCGGAGAAGGCTGCACTGGGCATGCAGGAGTGCTCCCTTGAAGAAGAATTGGAAAGACAGCATTAGCCACTGGAACGATGAGAAAAGGCCCCTCGGTCTGAGCAGACAACCCACTGCGTGTGCCCGCCTCTGAGTTTGGCTGGCGAGCTCTTGTTCGCAGCGCCCCATCATACAGATACGCCCCTGAATGTGAGCATTGAGCGGAGCCGCGTCAGGAATCGGGGTCGAAGTGTCTTAAGAATTGCATGCGCCCCTGTCACACGTGAAACTCAGTATCAACAAGTCATGCATATTCAAAATGAGAGTATTTTATCTGGAAGTTTATAGCAGTCAACACTAATGTCTTTTCTAACACCTTGCATTTTAGTTGGGTGTCCCTATATGATAAAAAGTAAAACAGGCCGCTGTTATCCTCTGTGCCCCGCCCGGATGCCTGGCCCTGCCCGGCCCTGCAGCCCCTGCCGTGCTGGAGCGCCCTCCTGCCCTCCCTACAGCTGCTGCCGGCTTGCCGCCCTCCTGTGACACTGCTGCGTGCTCCCTCCTCCCGCTGCTCTCCTCCACTCTGGCGGACACACGCTCTTGCGCTCCCTCTTCCTTTGGGCTGCCTCCTGTGATGAGCTTGTGATTCATCACCTCCTCCTCCTGCTGGCCCCAGGTGGCCTGGCCCAGGGGCAACAGAGGTTTGACCCCAGTACTGCCGGCTCTCTGGGGCCGGCTGTTTCTCAGTTCCTCTTCGGAACCAAGAGCTCGGCCATTGCCCACCCCTCAGTGGGCTGCAGTCCTGCCCCAGGAGACTCTCCCTGAGGCCCCAGGGGAGATGATGCTGTTCCCCACCCCATAACCCCTCACTCTGTCCCCAACTGTCAGCTGATGACAGCAGGAGCCCCACATGCTCCTGCCTGTGCTGTGGTGTCCATCTAGGGATGAGAGATGGGTGCACTGGTCTCACGTGGCAGTGCACATTTCTGGGGCAGACAGTTGGGGATGTCCCCGACATTCCCTGTGGTAACTCCTTACTAGAAGCGTGCTTAGGACCATCTTGTGGTTGACATGAAGACACTGTGACACAGGCTAGAACTGGGTAAGACCCATTCTCTGAGTGGGGTGTGGAGAATGCACTGGCCCGGGGAAGTGGAGGTGCAGAGCTGTGTCTGCCATTTCAGAGGCCTGGCTCCCTCAGGCTGGGTGGGCTGGGTTGGCCACGTGTCACCCCTCTCCTGCTCCCACCACCACCTCACATGGGCCCCTTTTTGGGCCTGCTCCATGGTAATCGTGTCCCAGCTTACATCCCCACCTCTAGCCAGCCACGGGAGTGCTTTGTTTTATTGTCGTTGTAAACACTGGATTTAACCATTTTAAAGTGGACAGCTCAGTGGCATTTAGTGCATTCACAGTGTCATGCAACCACCACCTCTATCTAGTCCCACAGTATTTTCATCCCCAGAAGGCGACCCCATGCCCATGAAGCACTTGCTCCCCATTCCTCCCTCTCTTCCAGTTTTTGAAGAGGTAAAGTGTGCACCTCCTAGAGACTCAGCATAGCAGAGGAATATCCACAATGGGAAGTCTCCTTCCCCATCAGGTGCCCGGACACTGGGAGAAGTGTCTGCACGCGCATTCAGGAAACGCGCCTGTGCACTCTTCCCCACCCTGCTGCTTGTCACTGACCTCATCTCAGCGTCATCCACACTGGAGCGTGTCCATCTGCTTCTGTCTCATCAACAGCTGCCTGACGTTCTGTGGTTTGGATGGTCTGTGATTTAAGTACAAACTGGATTGTGTCTCTTCTCTGCTCAAAACTATCTTCATCTTTCAAGACCTCCTGCAGACAGCTCTCCCCTGGGGACCACCGGAGCCGCCCCGGCCCCTCCCTCCTTTGTACCACGTTGGGGGGCTGCAAGCTTCTAGAGGGTACGTACTTTCTTCCTCAATGCTGTATCCTAGAGCCTAGGTCGGTGCCTGCACACAGTAGATGCTCAATAAATACCAGACACATGGCTTAGGGTGGAAGGCAGACAGGGCCCGGAGATTGTAAACCCTGACTGGCAGAGTGAGGAGGTCATGCTGGCCTTCAGGGTGCTGAGCCCAGACCAGACAGGGGGTCCAGGGCAGACGGTGCCCCTTGTGGGCACCCAGGGCTGAGGATTCAGCAGCAGCCTTTCTGAGAGCCTGCTTCTTGTGCCAGGCCCTAGGTTACTGGAAACCAGCAGGATTCCCCCTTCCCACTGGCCCAATGAGAGAGTTGCACAGCACCCCCTGGTGGTCAGGGCCAGCCCCTGGGCTCTTGCCAGCTGCCCATGGGGTTCTCCAAGAACAGGCCCTTTCACATCAACTCTCAAAGGTTGGGGTCAGCCAGAAGTGGGGGACTACCCTGCTCTGGGAGCACCCCAGTCGGCTGCCTCTGTCATCATGCTCCTGTAGGGACCTGACATCTGGCTGGAGCCTCTCAGGGATTTGCAGCCCCCCTCCCACAGCTGGCTGCTCCCAGCTGTGCCTGAGAAGCCTCTCCCAGTGATGGTGGTGGGTGTCAGGTCCTGCACGTATTTACCTATGCTGTATTTATCTATAGGACATTTTTTACTTAAAAAAAAAGTATTTTATAAACTTTAATTTTTTTTAATTACACAAAAAAAATGACCTTTACTTATTCTCTCCCAAATAGCACAACTATGTTTTTTGTTCCATGTCCTCCAGCCTTGCCTGGGCTACACATAGCTCTTATCACCAGGTCAGGAGAGCAGGTACCATCTCTCAGGGTTACGCCCCCTCTGGTGTGTCTTCGTGGTGACTCAGAAGAATGGGACTGTCCACAGGGAGCAGGCGCCCTGCCCGAGACGCTTGATTGTCTGCAGTTGCCTGATGTTCTTGATAAAGCTGCCACGTCAGGCTGCCAGGCTCTCCTCTTTTTTCCTTGAAATGGCTTCCTTGGGATAAGTTCATCTTTCCAATCATTTGAGGATATTTGGAATTTTATTCCTGGTCTCTAACTCCCTCCTCCTCCTCCTCCCTTACCTCAGGTCCCTAAAGTACCATTGGACTTCTCTCTCCCACCATCTTTCAGTAGGGACAGTGGGCCCTTTTGTCCCCATCAAAGCCCTTGTGGGGGGAGGGGGACCAGCCCTGTGGCAAAGTGGTTGGGTTCCCGAGCTCCGATTTGGCAGCCGGGGGTTTCGCCAGTTCGGATCCTGGGTGCGGACATGGCACCGCTCATCAAGCCACACTGAGGTGGCGTCCCACATAGCACAACCAGAGGCACTTACAACTGGAATATACAACTACGTACTGGGTGGCTTCGGGGAGAAGAATAAAAAAAAAAAGAAGATTGGCCACAGTTGTTAGCTCAGGTGCCAACCTTAAATCTTTTTTTTTTTTTAAGATTTTTATTTTTCCTTTTTCTCATCAAGCGTGGCTTGATGAGCGGTGCCATGTCTGCACCCAGGATCCGAACCGGTGAGACCCTGGGCCGCCGAAGTGGAGCGCGCAAACTTAACCACTCGGCCATGTGGCCGGCCCCCCAGGTGCCAATCTTAAAAAAAAGAAACCCTCAGGGGGTCAGCAGTCCACCCCATGCCTCTCGACCTCGCCCTATCAGGGTCTCTGACTTGAGTTTCCCAAAGCCCCTCCTATTCCTGGAAGTCCCCACCTGCACAATGACAGGCCAGGGGCTTGTGACGGTATGATTTTACACCAGGGGGATGTAGCTGTGAGGGAGAAGGCAGAGGTGTGTGTCCTGGCCATCTCCTTCCACAGCCCCGGGCCCATCCTACCCCAGGGCCCTGCCTGGTGCTGGGAGGCCAAGGGGAAGGTAGCCTTGGTCTCTCCCGGCCCAACACTGGACTCTCTATGAGCCCTTGTGTGGGAGGCAGGGGCTGCAGGGAGCCGCCCGGGCCGGCCCAGCCCCTGGGATCTGAGTTTCACTCCCCCACTTGCTGGGTGGCTGACCCTGGGCAAGGCACATAACCTTCCTAGGCCTGTTTCCTCGTGCCCAAAATGAGTGTAATGGTGCTAACTTCTTCAAAGGGCCATTGTGAGGATTAGATAATACCCCAAAAAATGCTTAGGGGGTCTTTGAAGGATTCCAGGAGGAGAGTGTCTGGGTCACATGTGCCAGTTAGAAAGATCCCGTGGCTTTAGAGTGAAGAACAGGTAGAGGGAGCAGGGAGGAGGCCTGGATAGGCAGACCAGGTTAGAGGCTGTGAGAAGACCCAGGCCAGAAATGAGGCCTGCCCAAGGTTGGGGGCGGAGCTGAGAAGTTGCCATCTCAGGGCTCGGTGAGTAACGGAGGGTGAGCGGTGGCGTGACTCGAAGGCTGCTGTGCGAGCAGCCGGGTGGAGAGTTGTGTGTTTTGCCCGAAATGGAAATAATCGAGTGGAAGTTGGTGGTGATGGGGCTTGGTGAGCTCAGTTTGAGACATGCTGGTTTGAGGTGTCAGCAGCCCCACTGGGGACCCAGTGTGACCTCTCACACCAGAACTTGGACAGAAAATGAGAGAACAGTAATGAAAGCTGACTGGCTTCCCAGCCTACAGCAGGAACCGTCTCCCGGACTGCCCCGTCTTACCGGGGTTATATGTGTTTGGCCCACGGCTGTGCTTTTGGCTGTACTGTTTCCTCAGGTGGACTGTTCTGCCCTTCTTTCCTTGGTCGGAATTCTCCCCTGTATGCAGCCTCCTTTGCCCCCCGGCCAGCTCCAGCTCCCTGGCCTAGGCTCCCCTGGCCTCGCCCCTAAGTGCCTGGAGTTGTGGGGGCTGGGCCTGGGCCAGGAACTTGCACATTCCACTGGCTCCGAGGACCATCAGGGCTGGAAAGGGACAGGTGAGGGTCAGGATGGCGTAAGGTGTAGGATAAAGCTATGGCAAGGATGTGATCGCCCAGGGGTAGGATGGGGTGGGGCGGGGGGAGCCCTGGGAACACCCGGGACCTGCAGTGAAGCTGAGGCTGCAGCGCCTGGGCCTGTCCTTGCAACTTCTTGTGACTCCAGGAAGGAATGAGGGTGTCAGGGCCGTAGGAGGTGGGCTGGAGAGAGAGGAAAGGGTGTGGAGAAGTGGACAGTGGGCCGCCGCAGCAGAGAGGCTCATTCAGACAGCCTGACAAATGTCCCCCGGCTTACAGAAATGGCGGTCACCAGTGACCTTGGCAAGGGCGAGGAGCTGGGGAGGAGGTGGAGACACGGAGTGAAGATTCCTCTTTCCAGAAGTCAGAGGGAGGTAGGGAGGGGCTCTAGCTGAATGACATCCTCTTTTGAAATGGGGCAGACCTGGGCACTTCTGTGGTTTGCAGGTTCAGAGGGTGGCAGAACTGACCTTGCCAAGGGGAAGAGGGCATGATGGAGGTTCCTGTTGTGGAAGGGGAGGCTGAGTCCAGCAAGAGGGCCAGGCCAGGGGAGGTGACCCCACCACTCACGTAGAGAAAGTTGAGGACAGCTGCTACCCAGGCTGCTCAAGGAGAGTGCTTTAATGCTGGGACCAGGGCTTGGGGCTCAAGGGAGACCCAGGACTAGGTGGCAGCCACCCAGGGTGCCTGAAATGGAGGGGACAAAAGGGCAAAGGGAACCAGAACCGGCGGGAAGAGATAAGGCAGCTGGTTGGGGTGCTGGGACGGTCAAAAGGGATCAGCAGGGTAGTGCCAGTCACAGGCCAGGCCAGGCTGCCTGCCCGGCTGAGAGGGCACTGCTCACGACTGCTCCAGAAATAAAGGTGGCTCTGCATGTGCGGGCTTCGCGTGGGGAGAGGCAGGAGGACAGGGGTCCCAGAAGGTGCAGAAAGCCGGGGAAGCCTCCACAGGTCGCAACACTGACAGGGCTTCAAAGCAAAACCAGTCATACCTACATCTTGAGGGGCAGAGACAACCCCCTCAGCTGAAATCTGGGTCCCTGATGCAAGGGAGGGGATAGATGTGGGAGAAGGGGCTTCTTTTCCTTGGAAGCCAGAGGAGAAATCACCAATTGCTGGGTCGGGGGCTGGTGGGTCTGGGTGTGGAGCAGACTGGGGACAGGCTGCGGGTGGGGCGACCCGGAGACACAGGAGGGCTGCGGGCAGAGGCCAGCACTTCACAGGTGGTGTGGGGGCTTTTCTGGGGGCTGGAGAGGAGGTCGGGACACGAGATTTAGGCTCCATCTGCTCGGACGCTCAGATGGCCCCAGGAGTTGTAAAGACGTCCCAGGGACACCGTGGTCCTAGGTCCCTGGGGGCAAGGCTGCGAAAACCCCGGGCCAGCTTCCACGCCGCGAACGCGAAGAAAAGCAACGCTTGGAACTTAACACCCGCAAACGCCGCGCAGCCGCAGAGGAGGCGGGGCACCTCGAGGTCCCGCCCCATATGCTAATATGGCGCGCCACCGCCCCGCCCCTGCCCGGGGGTCGGACGGGCCCAATGCCGCGGGGTTCAAGAGGCCGGAGGCATCCGACAACGTCCCCGCGGAGGCCCGGGTGGGGCACAGCGCCGGGGTCCGGGCCGGCGGGGCGGCGGCACAGCGCGGGGGCGGTCGGCTGGCCGCTAGGGCGTTCCGGGGCCATGGCGCCCCCCACCGGCGTGAAGTGGTACGGCCTTAAGGGGCGTGGCCCGGGTCATGTGACGCGGCCGCGGCCGCCATTTTGTTCTGCGGAGCTGGTATTTAGAGCGCAGCGGCTGACGGGCCGGGTCGCCTTCGCAGCCGCCTGACTGCTCGGTCCCTCGCGCCCGCCCGCCTGCCGCGCCCGCTAGCCCTCGTCCCTACCTCGGCTCGCTGAGTTCATCCCCACCCCACCCGCAGACATGTCCGAGGCCAAGAGCGGCCCCGAGTACGCCTCCTTTTTTGCGGTCATGGGCGCCTCGGCCGCCATGGTCTTCAGCGGTGAGCGCCCGGCAGGAGGGACCCGGGGAGCGGGGGCGCCGGGGCACGCGGGCTCCTACCTGCAGCCCGCCGGGGTTCGGTGTGTGAGGTCACGCTGACGTAATGCCCAGCTGTTGGGGGTCCCGGGCCTCAGGTGACTGCGGGAGCGGGGTCGGGGCCCCGAGGGCGGCGGGGGGCCTGCAGGTGTCCGGAGCGCAGGGCGTGCGGGCTGGCCCGGGGTGCGCGTCCCCTGGGTCCCGGGCGGGCAGCCCTGCCGGCCGGCCGTGTCGGTGCGGGGGTGGGGCGGCGGCGCCGCTGCCATCTTAGCCCGGGAGAGGCGGGAGGGAGGCTGGGGTGGGGGCGCGCGGTCCTGCGCCTGCTCCGCACCCGCCCCCCCAGTCCTGCGGGCAGGTGACATCACACCTCAGCGAGCTCCCCCGACGCGGGCCCGGCCGGTCCTTGGGCGACGGGGGCGGGGGTCGGACCCTGGCGCTCCCCCCAGGTCCGCGGCCCTCGCCCTGTGGCGGCCCGCCCCCCTCCGCGGCAGGGCAGGTGGGTCTGTGCGCAGAGGCAGGTGCTTCTGGCTAGGGCTCGTCGCTGTTCCCCAAGAGCCCTGTCCGTGTGCGGGTTGGTTGGGGAAAGCTGGGCTGAGCCGGCCGGGATCCCGGGGTGGGAGTGTGTGGAATTGGGGGAGGAGGGTCAGACAGGCCGAGGCCGTGGGACGGGTGTCGGGGAGGCAGGCCTGCGTCAGCGCGGTGTGTGTGGACGCCTGCCGAGAAGGTCTGTTTCGGGGTGGGTGAGAGGGCAGCATGGAGTGTCAGTGTTGAGGAGATTCAGGTCCGAACCAACGAACGAATGAATGAATGACCTTCCTCCCCTTCCCTGAGGCCTGGAGTTGGGAGGATCTGCCCTAGGCATGGAGAAGGGTCCTTCCTGGGCTCTGGAGGGCACCCTGGTTTTGAACTTGGGTCTTGACAGTCCTGGGGTGTCAAATTTGGTGAAAATTGGTCTCCCTGGGAGAAAGGCCCTTGGGCTAGGCCTAGGAATGTGGGGCCCAGGGAGGTGAGTCCTGGCCCAGCTGCAGCCCCGGTGGACTGATCTGATCTGGTCTGGCCTGGTCTAGGTCTCTTTGCGTAGGTCTGGTTTTTGGCTTTGATGACCCCGCCCTGCCACACCCTACCTGGTGGACTGGGGAAGCTGCCTGTGCAGGTCTGTGGAGGGTTTGGACTCCAAACAGTCCCTGCTGACTGTAAACACCTGTGGCGTGGGGGCTAGGGGGCTCTGCTCTCCTGGGGGCCTCCCTCTGCCCAGACCTGCCTGCCAGTCACGAGCTTCTGAGTGAGCCCTGCCCTTCCCATCATGTGCGAGGAAGGGGTCATTTGTGGTGGGAGAAGTGGTCTGGACTTCCCCTTCTGTCCCAGGCAACGCCTGCTCTTTCCACATCTTCAGGGGCTGCCTCTCCAGCACCTGCCAACAGGCTGCCCTGCCCCTTCCCCCAGCCTTCTCTGCTTTCTGCGTCCAGGGATTCTGCTTTGCCCAGCCACCTGTGGGTTACTACCTCTGGCTATCATTCATTCATTCGACAGGTCTTGGCTGAGCTGCTCCTATGTGCCAGGCACTGGGGGCCATCGTGAAACTTGAATTCTGGCTGTCACTGCTTGCTCCTGAAGCCCTGAGTTTGCTTCCCAGCTCTTTTTCTGTACCCAGTGCCCGGCCTCCCTCTGGTCACCAGATGCTTTTCTTTTTCTCCTTCTAGAACTTACTTGGTACTTTTGGACTGAGCCTGACTAGCAGGTCTCGGGAAGTTACTGAGAACAGAATATCCTTGATTTAGGAGTTTTGCTTGCCACGGGCTCCTGAGGATTGGGGCTGCCCACTCCTGCTCCCTTCCCCTCACAGGGCTTCATGTGGTCCTGCAGTGGCCAACTTCTCACTTGGCCAGTTGGGTCAACTTCTGACTTCGTTTCTCTCTCTAACCTTGACTTTCCCCAGGGCTTGTCTTCATCTACTCCTTGTGCCTACCTGAACAGGCCCCTCAGTTCTCCGGCCTTAGGTCTTGCTGCCGGGCCGACTCCAAGCTCTGTCCCCAGCTCCTGGCCTAGAACCCCCCCTGGCCTGTCTAGTGCTTGGCTGATTGGTCTTCTTACAAAGGAACGAGGTCCACTCTCGGGCCTCCTCAATCTTCCTCTCCCATTCCAGCTTCCCCTTTTTCTTAATTTATGACAAAAGTCCTGTCGATTCTTTCTTCATCGTGTCTTCCTCGAGGCTGTCGGCTGTTCCTTTTTGGTGTTTTCTGTGACTTCCTCTCTGCTCATGGACACCCTGTGTTTGGTCCTGTGTGCCCAGAACTGCCTCCTGATCCCACTCTTTTTGTCCCTCACCCAGTCTGGAGCCCATCGGGCTTCGCCTCCAGAGCTGGCATCCAAGGCCTTCCTGGACACCTGCTGCTGCTGGGGCCAGTCTGCTTGTCCCTCTTCATGGCTGTCTCTGTTTCTTCCCTTTGTTCCTCTTGCTGCCTCCCTGCCCCCAGCCATATGACCTTCCTGCTGTCCTCTGCAGAGAAAGGCCCAGCTCACTTCCTACCTCTGGCAAGGTCCTGCTACCTGGGATGCTGAGTTCCCTGTGGTCGGTTTTCCACCCAGTGCCCTGTGTCAGCCTGTGCTCTGCCCCTTGAGTAAACAGCCATGGTATTGGCCTCTTGCACATATGAGAGACAACCTGACGTGCTGGGCCTGCAGTAGGAGCCCAAAATATACACTGCAACCAGGAGAGTTCCTGGGAAGGCCTCACAAAGACCACCCCCAAGCCCCGGGCTGATGGCTCTGAGTGTCTAGGCGTGGCAGTGTTGGGGTGACCCCCTGACTGTGTGGAGGACGCGGTGTGCACCCTCTGCCCCAACCCCTGCTTCCTTCCTTCCTGCAGTCACTCCCAATCTGGTGCCATCCTGGTTGGTACCTCTCTTCATGTTGTCTGGAATCCTTTTTCTGCTCACCATCACTCCTCCGCTCAGATGTCACCTCTGCAAAGCCCTTCTCCAGAATCCCTCACTCCACTCTCCTGAAACATGTTGCTGTGCTTGGCGGTGCTGTGTCTGTCTCCTCGCCAGGCTTAGAGCCCTGAGCGCCTCTGACCTCATCCTGCTGGGCACTGAGTACCGAGGAGGCATCTTCTGTGGTCCAAATAGGTGAATAAAATGTGAAGAGGAATGGCTGGGATTTGTCCTGGTCCCTTCTACCTCTGACTCATGCTGTCTTCTGCTCAAGCACTGCAGTGGGACCCTGGAGGGCAGGTGTCTGGAATCAGAAGAGCCACCTGGGCCCCCTGTGGCTCTCTGTTCTGGGCAAAAGTTACTCTAGACTTCAAGGACAGAGGCCAGGAGAGGAGAGCTTTCATGAAGGCAGCATACCCTAGGAAGAAGGAGGAGGGACAGCATCAGAGGAGACCAGGCCACCCTAGAGTCCACCCCCCACCCCCGTTACTGGAGGCCTCTGGGAGAAGCCAGACTTCTGTGAGCTCAAGGCCACTGCATGCAGGGGTGCTTCTGGGAGGTCTGCCGAGGCCATGTGGTTGGGCTGGGTGATGGCTCCCCAGCCCCATTGTCTTCCCTGTGCCCTCTCCTCTCCCTGGCTCACCCTTTCTCCTCTCTAAACTCAAGGGTCCAGGCCTGCTGTGTGGCTGAGGGTGTGCTCAGCCTTTTGACACAGATGCCAGTGCTCCCAGCAGTGTGTCCCAGGGCTGGGAGTGGTGGGGAGTTGGGAGCTCTGGCCTGAGAGGACAGGACTTGCCAGGCCAGCTTCCCCTGACCCTGCAACGGTGGCGGCTTTCTAGCAAGTTGTCTCTGGGGCTAGCCCCTGGGCAGGCGAGCTGAGTCTGGCCTGCTCTCTGGGCTGCTGACATGGAGTCTCCCTTTGCTTTTTCAGGCCTTTTTGACCTGAGTGCCTGGGACTCCAGGTGGGACAAAAGATGCTCAGAATCTCCAGCAAGGCCTCAGGGGCCTGGCTGCCTGTTTCCCTGTGTAACTGGGCCGCAGGACCTGGCGCAGCTCCTCCTCGTAGGTTGCAGGCAGCTGCGCTGAGGTTCCCTGAGAGCATAGGGTCTGTGTGGCTGACTTGGGGACTGCTGGTGAGCATAGGTCAGGGTTTCACAGCAGAGCAGGAGGCCAGATGGGCCAGACAGCCATAAGGACCTCTGGTAGAGGAAAGAAACAGTTATGTGGCTGCCTCCTGCCCCTGGCTGGGTGCCACCTTCACCTCCTGTTTGCCTGTGCTAACTTGGGGTGGCCCTCAACTGGGCCACAGCCACCACCAGGGTCCCGGCCTCAGGTGCTCTGGGTTCACCTCTCCCCTCGACCCCCTACAGCCCTGGGTGCCGCCTATGGGACAGCCAAGAGTGGCACAGGCATCGCGGCCATGTCCGTCATGCGGCCAGAGCTGATCATGAAGTCCATCATCCCAGTGGTCATGGCTGGCATCATCGCTATCTACGGTCTGGTGGTGGCAGTCCTCATCGCCAACTCCCTGAATGATGACATCAGTCTCTACAGGTCAGTGCTGGGTCCCTCTCCCCATGCCCTGCCCTCCCTCCCAAGGGTCAGGCCACTCTACAGGGCTGGGAGGGCTGGGGAGGGAGCATGGCCTGTGACCCATGCCTGCCCAGCTAGCAGCTAACATAGATCCTGTGTCTTCTCTTCCCCAGGAGCTTCCTCCAACTGGGCGCGGGCCTGAGTGTGGGCCTGAGCGGGCTGGCAGCAGGCTTTGCCATCGGCATTGTTGGGGACGCCGGCGTGCGGGGTACTGCCCAGCAGCCTCGGCTATTTGTGGGCATGATCCTCATCCTCATCTTCGCTGAGGTCCTTGGCCTCTATGGTCTCATCGTCGCCCTCATTCTCTCCACAAAGTAGCCTTTCCAAGCCCACCAGCCACAGAATATGATGTAAAGACCACCCCCTCCTCATTCCAGAACGAACAGCCTGACACACTTGCACGGGGCAGCTGTCCCCCCAGTAGCTGGTCTTGTAAATGCGCAGTGTCCTAGTGCCCATTGTCCGTTGCCCCTGGCCTTGCCCCCACCCGCCCCGTGCCGTGGACATCTGGGCCTACTCATTACCCATCCAGGCTCCCGACCAGTGAGGATGCAGGCCCCTGGCCGCCCCCACCCCCTGCCCTAGAGTGCTCTGTGTATAAGGATGAATTAGAGTTGTCATTTTCTCTTCACTGGATGTTTATTTATAAAGATTTGACCTGTTCATGCGTCTGTGGAGCAGCCCTCCGTCTCCCGGCTATATAGTAATCTTAGGTAGAGTGTTGCCTTGTGGGTTACCGTTTGCTCTGAGACTTCTCGGATGGACCCACCCTCCTCCAGCCCTGGCTGCCAGCGCCGCGGGGCCGCGTGCTGGGCCTGCCGGGGCCTGGCGCCGAGCCGTGTCCAATAAAGTTCTCGGATGTGACTGGACGCCTGTGTGCACTGCTGCTGTGGGCGCGGGTTCGGGGCGGGGAACGCGAGCCTGGCCGCCGCGTCACTGCGGACTGCGGGGCGCGCCGGTCACGTGGGCGCGCGGGTCACGTGGCGCGCGCCTCAGTCAGCTGAGGGTCACGTGAGCGCGGCCACGCTGGGGCCCCCGGTTCGGCCGCGGGGCTTCCGGCGCCGCCCGCTCTGCTGGGTTCGGGCGGCTCACGATGCGCGGCGGGCAGGGCGCGGCGCGGGCCCCGGTGCTCCAGTTCACCAACTGCCGCATCCTGCGGGGCAGGGCGCTGCTCAGGTGAGCGCAGCGCCGGCGGGGCGGGCGCTGGGCGCTGCTCCGGGGGCGCGGGGCACGGGGCCGGCTGCTGCTCGCGGGGCGCGGGGGCCGGGCGCTGCTACCCGGGCGCGGCTGGCCTCGAGGGGCGCGGGGCTGGCGGGGCGGGGGCTGGGCGCTGCTCCGGGGGCGCGGGGTCGGCGGGGCGGGGGCCGGGCACTGCTCCGGCGGGCGCGGGCGCGGGCGCGGGGCGGGGAGCGGAGGCTGGGCAGGCGGTCCGAGTCCCCGCCCCGCGCTGTCCGCAGGGAGGACCTGTGGGTGCGCGAGGGCCGCATTCTGGACCCGGAGAAGCTGTTTTTTGAGGAGCGGCGCGTGGCCGACGAGCAGCGGGACTGCGGGGGCTGTATCCTGGCGCCCGGCTTCATCGACGTGCAGATCAACGGTGTGGTGTAGGGCCCAGGGGGTGGGAACCCAGGGGAGGACCTCTGAGCACGCTGCGACCCCTTCTTTTCTGTGGCTGCAGGTGGATTTGGCGTTGACTTTTCTCAGGCCGCGGAGGACGTGGGTTCGGGGGTCGCCTTGGTGGCCCAGAGGATCCTATCTCACGGAGTCACCTCGTTCTGCCCCACCTTGGTCACCTCACCACCCGAGGTTTATCACAAGGTGAGGTCAGGCTCTCTGCCTCCGAAGAGGGCTCCAGAAGCAGCCAGCCCCTGAATTTTCAAATCTCCTCTCCTCTTCTTTCCACCATAGACAACCTTGGCGCCTGCATCTCGTTTCCTCCTCTGGCCTCTCTCTGCCGGGGCCTGGGGCGTCACCCCTGGGCTTTCTCACTCAGGTGTCCCCTCTGCCTGGTCTCTCTAAACACTCTGCCATCGCAGTGGGACTGCCTTTGCAGCTGTCCCCACAGGCCTCCACATTTGCTGCCTCAGCACCTGTGCTACCCCCCCACCCTCCCCACCCTGCACTCTGGCCGCCTCTGCCTCCGGGCTCCAGAAGCTGCCTCCTTGACCAGGGCTGCTGGGGACTTTCTCATTGCCACATCCATAGTTGTTTTTCAGGCCCATCCCCCCTAACCTGTCTGTGCTGTGACTGGTGAAAACACCTTCCAGAAAGTAGCTCCGTTGTCTACCCCAGGCCTTCCTGCTGCTCTTGTCTACACCCCCGCATCCTTCCACTTTCCTCATTTGCAAGTCTTGGGATTCAGTCATCTGTGGTACATTTTTCCTTTAAAAAAATTGTATTTTTCATTCAGGTTCTTTAGTTTTGCTCTTTGCCACGTTTTATTATTCTTTCTGTTTGTATGTTCTTTTTTTCTGAGTTATTTGAGAGTAGGTTGCATTCATCAAGCCTCTTTACTTCTGAATGCTTAACTTTTTCTTAAAAGCAAGGATATTCTCTTAAGTGAATGCAATTGAGTTACTGACTTTAGAAAATTAGTAGTTATCTATCTCTTAACCTACTATTTTTGTTCCACTTTTCTAGTTTTCCTGCAGTACAGGATCTATTCCAGGATTAGGGATTGCATTGACCACTGTGGGGTTCCCTCCTGGGTGTGTGGACGCAGAGTCACAGCTGGGCGCTGTGGGAGGCCGCGAGCTGTGGGTTCTGGGTTTGGTCCCGGCCTCCTGACTTCACTCATCAACTGGGAGACTTAGGCCCTCCTTACTTCTTTCTGAACCTCGGTTTCCTCAGACCTAAAGTGAGAAGAATAATGGTATCCTTTTCTTAGGATAGGTGGGTACTCAGCACTGTGCTTGGTACATATTAAGCACTTAGTAAATGTCAGGTATGGGTATCTTTCTGGAAATTTCTCCCAGCTCTTCGATCACAGAGTCAGATACTGAAAACTAAGCTCATCTTCCTGCTGCAAACTGGCCCCTGGTTCTGGACATGCCCACCCTCTTGGCCCCCATCCTTTGTGCTCTTGCTTCCTGCTCCCCACCACTGAGGCCTAGTGACTGTCACCCTAGCTTCCCAGTGCTCTCCTGGTTCTGGGTCGTGCCAGAGTGACATTCTTAAGGCACAGGGCTCAGCACGTCACTCACAGTCCCCCACCCCAAGCCCCCTTTATCGGCAGGATAAACACCACTCTCCTGAGCACTCCCTCCCTCCCTGCCATGGAGCTCTGCTCTCCCCCCAGCACATTGCAGCCGTTCCAGGCAGTGTCCTCTGCTGCTCCCGAGCCTTCTGCCCACAGGCCTTTGCTCCCTCTGCTGCACCAGCTGCCCTGCGTGCCTCCTTGAAGCTGGGCTGTCTGCCCCTGCCCTCACACACTGCATGTTTGGCCAGCGTGATGCAGACTGCAAGGTCTTCCTCAGGGCAAAGAGTCGCAGCCAGTAGGAATTCTATCTTAGGTTTTCTTCCTGGCACCAGTCATCCTCCAGAAATGCTTACCGGATGAGGGGAGGCAGAGAGTAAGCTGATTTACGGTGGAAATCGTGGAGCACTTTGAATATGAGAAATTTAATACTGATATTCTCTTAGAAACCACAGGACTGTTCACTTGTGTATCTCCCCCACCATCCACCCCACCTTCGTCCAGAGCTCCATCATACCGGGCAGAACTGGATTGCTACTTTGTTGGAAGTTACTGAGGTCCTTTTTCATCGTGTTCTGGTCCATTGAGACCACCTGCTCTTTTTCTGAGGTCTTCTCCTCCAGCCTCACCATTTGCTACCCTGCCAGGAGGAAGATCTGATTGCGTTGTTCTGTGCATCAGGTCCATTGTCTGCTGAGCCAAGATGAGGCACCTCAGGGTGACAGCCAGGCCATTGCCTCTGGCGCCACATGCCCTCTACACTTTGACCTTTCCTGCCTTGAACATGTCTCGTTCTCTTCGCCTCCAGACTGCTGTTTGTTCTGTTCTGTCCACTTAGTTCTCTCTAGCTTTCCCTTTTAAAACTCTGTTCTGGAAAAACTCAGCCATTATCTTATCTTATTTCTTTTTTGAATCTTTATGAACTCTTATACGTCACCTGGCCTGTTAGGAAAAACAGCAGCTCTTTGCTGCCACTGGTTCCCGCCTGGAGGCAGTCACTTTCAGCTTAGGTGACTCTTGGAGGTTGCCCTCAAATCGCTCAAAAATATGCTACTGTTCCTACTTGTCTTTTCGGTTTAGGGCAATTTATGTGCGTATTGGCTTCTCCCCAGGAAAGATAAGGATTCGTTCTCTTTGAGCCCCTTGCACGTTCTCGGGCCCTAACGGCCCCATCATCCCCGTGGTCCCCAGTTACCTGTGGTTTTGGTGAAAACAGTCCTCAGGACCCACAGCTCAGTTACGTTTCCCTGCCTGTCAACTGTGTTTCCCCGGGAGCTTCTATTCATTGTTTGCGTGGCGTTTCTATCTACTGACTCAACGCCATGCTTTCTGCAAGTTGTCCTGCTCTTCTTTTGGGATAGTTAGACGCAGCGAGCCATCCATCAGTTTGTCTTCCTGCGGAAGCCTCTGGGACTTGCTCTTCCAGTGTTGGCTACTGGCGCTCCTGGGGTCGAGCTGTCCTGGGATCTCCCCTCACTGGGGGGTCGCCTGGCCTCGTCTTGCTGAGTCTCTCTGTCCAGAATCCTGTGTCGTCGTTTTTGCTGGTGTACACCTTCGTTTTTTTTGTTGTTTCTTTTTTTAGAGATTGGCACTGGAGCTAACATCTGTTGCCAATCTTTTTTTTTTTTTAATTTCTCCTCGCCAAAGCCCCCTAGTACATAGTTGTGTATTCTAGTTGTAGGTTGTCTGGTTGTGCTGTGTGGGACGCCGTCTCAGCATGACCTGATGAGCGGTGCCATGTCCATGCCCAGGATCCAAACCGGCAAAAACCTGGGCCGCCGAAGCGGAGCGCACGAACTTAAGCCCTCAGCCACGCGGCCTGCTCCTATGCCTTCATTTTGGTGGAGCACATCTTCCGGTAGCTTCCGGAGAAAGGGGTCATGGGAGAGAAAGTTTTTGAGATCTTGAAGGTCTGAAAATGTCTTTTCTCTTAATTCGTGGCTTGGCTGGGTTTCAATTTTAGGTTAGAAGTCATTTTCTTCCAGAATTTTAAAGGTATTGCTGTATTGTCTTTTAACCTCCAGGGTTGCTGATGAGAAGCTGGACACCGTCTGACCCCTGATCCTTTGTGTGTGACCTCTTTCTTCCCTCTGGAAGCTTTGCCCCTGGGTTCTGAAGTCTTAGGGTGATGTGTGGGGTCCTGGGAGAGTTCATCTGTTGTGCTGGCCGTCAGCAGGCCCTGTCCATCTGGAATTTCAGTTTTGGTTGTTTGCTTTTCTTGAATGATTTCTTGATGTTCTCCTTCATTTCTCTGTCATCTCTTTCTGGGAGTTGTTATTCCACTGTTGGGCCTCCTGGATGGCTTCTGTAATTCTTTTCTCTTCTCTCTTTCTGTTTGGCGCTGCTTTCTGGACATTTCCCTGGTTTTTACCTTCCAGTTCTTTTCTTGAGTTTTTCACTTCAGTACTTGCGTATTTTTCATTTGCAAGAGCTTGCTTTCCCTCCCAGATGTTCCTTTTTCCTACACTCCATCCTTGTTTCATGGGTGTGAGGCTTCTTGCGCGTGCGCCTCTCCTGGCTCTCTACGTCCCTGCCGGCTCTGTCCTGTTGTTTGTGGCGCTCTCCTTGTCTCCTCTCAGAGGCCTGTCCAGCCTGCTGGCGAGCCCTGCTTGTCGGCTCTGTGGGAGGACAGGGACCAGCAGGCCACTGGGAACACCGAGCCTGGGGGCAGCTGGAGGCTCCCTTAGGTCGAGGTCCCTGAGTCCTTTGTCTTGGGCCTTTCTGGTGACATGCTGAGAGCGTTAAGAACATAAACTTCCACTGAATTGCCCCATTTTCTGCTGTGCCTCGACCTGCCTCTCTCCTAGAGACCCTCTGGTTTACTTCCCCAGGTGCTTGGTGGGCACACTTGAGAACCCGGCTATTCTTTAACGCCGCTCCTGTTGTTGGTCCCCCCCACCCAAGGCACCAGGTGCTGCTGAGGCCTGAGCCAGTGGGGGGCTGTGTGGTGCCTGTTTTCTCACTGTCCCCACCACGCCTGCCTGCCCATATCTGCCAGCATCTGCGTGCTGGGCTCCCAACTCAGCTTGCCCTTCCCCCATCCTCTCTGTCACACTGGTTTTAAGCCTCTTAAAACTCCCTGTATCTTGTTTGGGATGGGGACACGCTGGTCCAGCAGGCTCACCCCAGGGACTCTGCCGTGTCCTGCTCCCTGTTCCACATCCTGAAGGGGGTGGGCTGGGACACCTGTCTGCTTGTCCACTTCTGAGGCATATAACGTGAGGTGAGCCCCTGTCGCACACAAGTGGCCTTCCTGATTACGTCCAGCTCCTGGCACAGCATGGCCATGCCTTCAGTGCTCGAGCCCCCGGCCCCATCACACTGAGCTCTCTGGCTGCCCAGCCCCTGCTTCTGCCCGTTGCTCTGCTTGGAGTACATGCCCTCGTCCTGCCTCGGGCCTGCTTCCTCCTCCTCCAGCTCAGGGAGGCCGGGCCAGTGCCTTGTCTGGGTCCAGGCCCTTCTCGTGCACCCTCTTCTGTGTCCTAGCTGCTGCCTGGACTGGGGCCCCCTTGAGGGCCAGGGCGGTTGGAGTCACCCTCCGTGCTCTGTGCCTGCCCCCTGCCTGGGAACTCTCTGCTCGCCTCCTGGTCCTTGTGGAGGCCAGTCTCACGTCCCCAGGGACCTGTCATTTCTCAGTGCTCCTAAGTCTATGTCCTGCTGTTTCTGAGTACTGAGTTTTCCCTGACCATGGTAGGGGCCTTCTACCATCTTCTAACACCTGAGGGAAGGCCAGTGGGGGCTGGGCTGAGCTCTGACCTCTGACTTCAGCTGGGCTGTGGGGGCAGGGCTTTAACAGCTGGTTCCCCCCAGGTCCTTCCTCAGATCCCTGTGAAGAGTGGTGGTCCCCATGGGGCAGGGGTCCTCGGTGAGTGGCTGACCCCTCTCCCTGCCCCCACCCTGGGAGGCTCCTTGGGGATCTGTTGGCAGTCCCTCCCCCTCCAGGTGCCCAAGTGGGGAGGGAGGGCAGGGCTGCAGGGTAGGGGCCTGCTGGAGCCATCTGCTCCCCTCCTCCCAGGAGTGCACCTGGAGGGCCCGTTCATCAGCCGGGAGAAGCGGGGTGCTCACCCCGAGGCCCACCTGCGCTCCTTTGAGGCCAACGCCTTCCAGGACGTGCTGGACACCTATGGTTCCCTGGACAACGTCTGCATTGTGACACTGGCCCCTGAGCTGGGTCGCAGCCATGAGGTGATCCAGGCGCTGACAGCCCGTGGCATCTGTGTGTCCCTAGGTAAGGGGCCTGCCTCCGGGGCTGGGCCCACCTGGGGGTCCCGGGCTGGGTGCAGAGTCTGAGTCTGGGTCCCCCATGCAGGGCACTCGGTGGCCGATCTGCGGGCTGCGGAGGAAGCGGTGCAGAGTGGGGCCAGCTTCATCACCCACCTCTTCAACGCCATGCTGCCTGTGAGTGCTGCCCTGGCTCCTGGGTGGGCTGTTGGGTGGACATGGGGCTCCTCCTGCTGCTCAGCCGCCCCTCCTGCCTGCCCCTGCCCAGTTCCACCACCGTGATCCGGGCATCGTGGGGCTCCTGACCAGTGACCGGCTGCCCCCAGGCCGCCACATTTTCTACGGGATGATTGCCGATGGCATGCACACCAACCCTGCTGCCCTGCGCATCGCCCACCGGGCCCATCCCCAGGGTGAGCGGCTGGGCAGGGCGGGGGCAAGTGGTCAGATCAGGTGGACCAAGTCCTGAGGCCCCTTACCCTCTCAGGGCTGGTGCTGGTCACCGATGCTGTTCCTGCCCTGGGCTTGGGCAATGGCCGTCACACACTGGGGCAGCAGGAGGTGGAGGTGGATGGGCTGACGGCCTACGTAGCAGGTGAGTGACCCCCGTTGCTGCTGACTACCCACATGAGAACACTTCTCAGCCCCTCCGTGCTGGGATGCAAGAACCTGGGCGTCGTCCCCTGCCAGCCTGCTGGCCGCCCCCCACGCCACCCAGCATGCCTGGTGGCCCCCGGCCCCCCCAAACTTGCCCTCTCTGCTCTCAAGGCACCCAGACACTGAGTGGCAGCATAGCCCCAATGGACGTCTGCGTCCGGCATTTCCTGCAGGCCACAGGTCAGTGAGGAGGGTGGGTGTGTGCGTGTGTGTGCGAGTACGTGTGCTGGGGTGGAGGCTGCATCTGAGAGAGGCTGGAGGGGAGCGTGGGGCCAATGAGGGCCCTGCGCCCACCTCTCTTGTCTGGTGAGGTGCCCAGGAATGCGGCCAAGGCCCCGCCTGCAGGGAGCTTACAGGCACAGGGAGAGGGCGGTGAGCAAGCTGATGGCTGGATCCAGGGTGAGAGGCGGTAAAGCCACAGCACCCAGACAGGGAGGGCCTTGGCCTAGGGCCTGTGGGATCCCAGGATCTTACAGGTGTGGAGCTTGGGGAGCAAGGTGGTTGTCAGGCCTCTGGGGTCAGGCTGTGTGGAGGCTTCTCAAGGGGTCGGCATGTTCTGGGGGATGGGAGGGGGTGGCCTGGCAGAGGTTGTTGTTGGCCGGGCCCTGTGAGGCTCTTGCCAGCACCCCAGGGCTGGGGCGTCATGCTGGGAGCTACCAAGGTCCAAAATGCTCTGTAGAGCAGCAGGGAGGCTGGCCAGGGGGCAGGTGACAGTTGTGGCCTAAGGGGTGATGTGGGGGCAGAGAGAATTGGGTTTGGTCGTTTGACCTTTGCAGGGGGCGGGGCAGAGCATCAAGCCCCAGGTGGCCTCTTGGATGCCCAGGCTGCTGCTTCCTTGTGGGGCTGCTCTCCCTGGGACCCAGGAGGAGGGAGGGCTGCGGGCATTTGGGTCCAGAGCATTTTGTCAGTGGGGAGAGCATCTCTGTGGGGCTGGGATGGGTGAGTGGCTAGGAAGACAGCACCTGGCAGTGTTCTCAGACTAGGGGGAGGGCGGGGTCTCGCCAACGTGCTGCAGAGTCCTAGGATGCCCCCAGCCCCCGTCCCTGGGACTTGGAGCTTTGGGGCCATCGTGGGGAGGGGCTGCTGGCAGAGCTTGCTGGGGGTTGGTGGTCGTCACCCAGCTCTGTCCCCCGAGCAGGCTGCAGTGTGGAGTCAGCCCTGGAGGCTGCGTCCCTGCACCCCGCCCAGCTGCTGGGGCTGGAGAAGCGCAAGGGGACCCTGGATTTCGGGGCCGATGCAGGTCAGGCCCTGATGTGGGGTGGCCCTGGGCAACCTGAAGACTTGGGAGTTCTCAGGGGGCCAGGGTGAGTGGGTGGGATGTTCCCTGTGCCCAGACTGCCTTGCCCGGCCACCAGCCGCAGCCTGGGCCCCTTTTCCCAGCAGGCCACGCTCTCTGGCTTCTGAGACAATGCCAGGTAAGGGGCTGCTGGGAGCTTTGTCCCTCATCCCCTGCTGCCAGGAATTTTGGTTCCAGGGCCTCAGTCAGTATGTGAAGGGTCAGGGCGTCCTGCATGAATTGTGTCCTGGGCCTCAGTTTCCCCACCAGCCTGGTGGGGGGGCAGTGGCCCCACCCCTTCCGCCTCTCACGGCCCATCTCTGACCCAGACTTCGTGGTGCTTGATGATTCCCTCCACGTCCGGGCTACCTACATCTCAGGCGAGCTGGTATGGCAGGCGGAGGAGGCCAGGCAGTGACTGAGGACCACAACTGGGGAGGACGCCCAGCCCCAGCCGGACACTGTCAGGGCTGGGCCATCGAGGAGCTGGTCTCCAGGAAGCGAGTGGGAGCCCTGCCTCAGGTGGACGGCCTGGGCCTGCGAGGTGGCTGGCTGGCTGGCTTGGATAAACGTGCGCCCCACAGGGGCTTGCCTGGTCTCCGAGTTTTGCTTCAAAGCAGGGCTTCTTGCTGTTTCCGCTGTCATGCTCGTGGGTCTCCTGGGGGGCTCTTCATTGCTTAGGGTTGAGAGTGGCTGGATTCCAGCTTAGCCTAGCCTTGTGGGGCCTTGTGGGGCTCCAGTGGAGGTGACAGGGCCCTTCAGTAAGACAAGTGTGTCTGAGGCCTGCAGACCCACAGGCAGACGTGCTGGTTGAAATGGATGGAATGGGGCAGGGGAGCCTGGGCTGTTGGGCTCCCTGGGTAAGCCAGCTTCGAGGCGAGTGGGCTTCAGGGGGCGCTGCTGGCTCTGAAGACAGCCACTATGTGGGGCTCAGACGGCTGGCCTTGGTGCAGCCCTTCCTCCTTCCTACGGGTGCAGTCCTCAGAGCAGGAGGGCACAGACTGTGTCCCAGGACACCATTGACTGTAGTTTGGCCACCACTCTTCCTGCGTCTGCTGCGGAGTCCACTAGAGGAAGTGTCTCCAAGCCCAAAGTAACAAAGATGGTCACAGGTTCCTGTTGTGTTTGAGGGTGAACAACCTGGGGAGAACAACCGATGAGGCAGGGCTGAGTGGGGGCCTGGGGTAGGGGCACATGCCCTTGGGGTGCCGGGATGCGGTGTGCCCGGTGGTGACTGAGCAGCTCCAGCACTGTGCCAGCATGAGGGATGTGGCCCAGGGCCCCTGCTATCTGCCTGCCCCTCCCTGGTGGGGAGGGGGCTGAGGTGCTGTTCAGCTGGTGCCAGGCCACCTAAGTGCTCTCGGAACCTTGCTCTGTTCTGCTACCAAAAATCCAAAGGGATTTCTTATTTGTCACCCCCATTTCTCAGATGAGGAAACGGGCACCGAGTCCCAGAGTTGGTGAGCACCAAGGCCAGGGTTTGGCCTGGCCCAGCCATTTCTGGGGCCTCACTTCCACCCATCATCGTGCTGCCTCTCTGGGAGGACCAGGGAGGGGCCAGTCGAGATGGTGGTCAGCAAGGTTGACGCCAGAGATAGTAGGAGCCAGCACCAGCGGGGACAGCACTTCAGGCAGAGTGTGCTGCCCCAGAAAGGTGCAGTGGTACAGGCTTAGTGTGGGAGACACAGATGGCCACCCTGGCTGGAGAGAGGGGACCCAGGGGGCTGGAGAGGGGTCACGCGTGGTGAGCAGGGCCCTGCAGCTGCGTGGAAGTTTGGGTTTTATTTGAGGTGTGGGGGCAGCTGCTGGAGGGTTTTATTTTTAAAGTTGTGGTAAAATGCATATAACATCTACCATTTTAAGCATTTTTAAGCTTACAGCTCAGTAGCGTTAAGCACACTCACATTGCTGTGCAACCATCACCGCTGTCTTCTGCGGAACTTTTTCCTCACCCCAATGGAAACCCTGCACCGAATAAACACGCTCCCATCCCCTCCCCCAGCCCTGGCGCCCACAGTTCACCTTGTTTCCATGAGTCTGAGGCTGCAGGCTTTTAAACAAAGATGCGCTGACGTTTTAAGTGATCCTTCCGGTTGCTGCGGGGGGCGGGGGGTTGCCAAGGATAGCAAGAAGACCCTGAGGGGCTGGTTGTGGGGTGGCAGTCGAGTTAAGTGGGGGACAGGCTTGCCCTAGTGCAGGTGCGGACTGGGTGGGGTGGGGGAGGTGAGGCCAGGTGTGTGCCTGAGTCACTGGTGGGTGGGGGTGACTTTCACTGGAGGGAGGAGCTGGAGTGGGATCCCTGGGAAGGTGGCCTGGCGTGCTCCCAGCATCTCCGTGGCTTGTTCTGTGTTGTGCGTGAGTGGGAGGACGAGGGCCCTGTGCTGGTGAGAGCTTCCGCAGGGACGACGGGCTAGGCCTGGGCGGCCGCCGCGATACGACTCCCCGCATGGGGGCGAGGGCCACCTGGCGGTCGGGCCTGGGATCTGCGGAGGCTTCCACCTGACGCTGTTGGACTGCGCTGAGGGCATCCGGGTTCGAGCCCCGCCGATGAGGGGACCCCTTGCGAAGCTGAGGGCTCCGGGCGCACCGGAAACACCGCGGCGAGCGATGCGCTCGGGGCCTGGCGTTGATTCGTGCGGAGGATCTGGGTGGTCCAGGCCGGACAAGCCGCCTTGGGAGTGGGGGACAGACGGTATCAATCAAGCGGAGAGTGAGGCTGCGCCCACGCCCGAGGGGGCGGGGCGTTCACAGTGAGGCCGGTCCAACCCGCTCCTGTCGCGACCCTAGCCTGCGGCCCAGGCGCCGGGGCTACGCGGGTCTGCAGGACCGGGATGGGTGCGGCGCGCGGGGACTCGCTTGCTGTGGAAGAGGCTCCTTCCTGAGGGGCGGGCTCTGCCGGCGGCCAATCAGGATCGCCATGAGAAGGGAAGCGCTGGGGCCAAGCAATGGGGAAACGGGTCGCCCTCGGACCCAGTTAAGGGGCGAACCCGCAGCCGAGAGCTCCAGACGGCGCGACCAGAGCGGGCGCCGGGGACCCGGAGGGCCAACGCGCCGCCGCGCTCTGCGGACCGCACTGCACCCCAAGCCGCCCTTTCTGCTCTCCTCCCCGTCCCACTGCGTCCCGCCTCCCTGCGCACCTTCCGCCTACAGCACGTCCTTCCCTATACCGTCCCGTCGAGCCCCCGCGGGTCCCCGTACGCCCCAGTCCTCCTCGCGCCCTTCTGCGCCCCTTCTTTCCCGCCCCGCTCTCGTTGGCGTCGGGGAGTTGAGGGGCAGGGCTCCCCGCCGGCCCCTTTCCACCGTCTCACCGGGTCTCGCCCCACCTCGGAGCTTCTCTGCCTCGGAGCTTGTCCTGGGTCCGGGGTCGGGAGCCCGGGTGGACACAGCACGGGGGTGGCACGAGGAGGGTGGAGGAAGGGCGTCTCCGCTCCTGGGCCACCTCCTCAGCATCCTTCCTCGCTCTCAGTCTTCGGGCAGCTCTGGGGGCACCCAGCTCGGCCCCGAAGCCGCAGCCCTCTCTGAGCCGCGCGTGCCTCGCACTCCCCCCGACCAAGTTAACAGCTCGGTATGATTCCTTCCAACCTGATCCTGAACCTCTTTCCACTTTGGGGGCTTGGTTTCTTTTATGAACTGGGATTGCACTTTTGATTGTGCTTTGCCCTTTGCTTTTTTTTCTTCTTCCCCTGAGGAAGGTTCGCCCTAAACTAACATCTGTTGCCAATATTCCTCCTTTTTGTATGTCAGCCGCACCACAGCATGGCCGCTGCAGAGCCGTGTTGGTCGGCTCCTAGAACCTAACCGTGGCTGCGGAAGCAAGCGTGCACAACTTAACCACAAGGTCACAGTAGGTCACAGGCCGGGCCTCTGGCTGCTGCTTTTTTTTTTTTTTTTTTTGAGGAAGATTACTTCTGAGCTAACATCTGCCGCCAATCCTCCTCTTTTTGCTGGGGAAGACTGGCCCTGAGCTAGCATCTGTGCCCATCTTCTTCCACTTTCTATGTGGGAGGCCTACCACAGCATGGCTTGCCACATGGTACCACGTCCACACCTGGGATCCGAACCGGCAAACTGGGCTGCCAAAGTGGAATGTGCGAATTCAACCGCTGCGTCACTGGGCTGGCCACCTGCTCAGGGTATCTAGAAGGCGGATGGCATCCTGTGGGTTCCTCTTCCCTCGTGTGGCCACAGCAGGATCTGAGAAGGGGCTTCTGTATTAGTGTCCTACTGCTGCTCTAACAAGTTACCACAGACTGAGTGGTTTAAAAGAACACAAATTTGTCACCTTACGGTTCTGGAGGTCAGAGTCAGAAATTTGTCTAAATGGGCTAAAATCAAGGTGGTGGCAGAGCTTTGATTCTCCCTAGAGGCTGTAGGAGAGAATCTGTTTTCTCACCTTTTCCAGCTTCCAGATGCATTCCTTGGCTCATGACCCCTTTCCATTGGCAAAGCCAGCAACGGCCAGTCAAGCCTTTCTCATGTTGTGTCTCTCTGACCCTGGCTCTTTTTTATTTTTCTTAACGTGTGCTTTTTGGTGAGGAAAATTGGCCCTGAGCTAACATCTGTTGTGAATCTTCCTCTTTTTTTGGTCTTCCCCAAAGCCGCATACGTAGTTGTATATCCCAGTTATAGGTCATTCTAGTTCTATGTGGAATGCTGCCACAGCATGGCTTGATGAGTGGTGTTTAGGTCTGTGCCTGGGATCCAAACCAGTGAACCCCAGGCTGCCAAAGCGGAGTGTGAGAACTTAATCACTCAGCCACAGAGCCGGCCCCTGACCCTGGCTCTTTCTCTCTCTCCCATCTCCTAAGGACCCTTGTGATTATATTGGGCCTCCCTGGATGATCCTGGATAATCTCCCTATTTTAAGGTCAGCTAATCAGCAACCTTAATTCCCCCTTTCCATATAAGATGACATATCCACAGGTTGGGTGATTAGAACGTGCACATCTTTGGAGAGGCCGTTATTCTGCCTACCATACCTTCTAGAGAGAAGGGCCCAGTTCAGGGCTCCCATTGGCCGGGTCTAAAGGAGATCCTACATTGCTGTTGTCACTGCACTCAGGTGCTCATTTCCCTACATGCTTACCAACACTGGATGTTTTCAGTCTTTGCGATGTTAACCAATTTTTGGAGTCAGTCCATTTTAAGCTGGGGAAGTCAAGGTTTAGGGAGGGAAGTTACTTGCCTGAGATCTCCTGCAACTTTCTGTTGCCTGGCTCCTGGTCTACTTTTTTTCTCACGTAGCAGATTTATATGGGAGGACATTTTCCCAGGTGGCTTTCCCATTGGCTTACTTTGGCATCTTTCATCCACCCATCTGCAGCTACCAGCAAGTGCATCTTGGGAATCTCAGGCATAGTGACCAGGGACTTAGCAGGCAGAAGCAGGAGACTACACCATTATCTTTTGTGAGCCCTCTTGTCTCTCCCTGACTGGTCTCCCTGCCTCCCCTTTGCCTGGTACAGCCCTTCCCTGGCTCCCAAAACCTCCATGGATGCGGGCCTGGCCCACCTCTCTTCCCTTGTCTCTCCCCGTCTCTCTCTGCATCCCAGCAGGATTAGAATCCTGGCTTTGCCCTTGACTAGCCATGGTGGCCAGCCTTGAAGATGACCCCCAGTGATCCTACCTTCTGGGATTCACACCCTTGTCCATTCCTCCCACATGGTACCAGGTTGTTCTGTGTGACCAATAGGATGGGACAGAAGTGATGCTATATCACTTCTGAGATTAGGTTATAAAAGTCACTGTGGCTTCCATCTTGGGTGTGCTCTCCTTCTCTCCAGTCACTCTGGGGAAAGCCAGCTGCTGTGGCATGAAGACACTCAGACAGCCCTGTGGAGAGGCCCCCATGGTGAGGAACTGAGGCCTCCACCAACACCTGGGTGAATGGGCCACCTTGGAAGGGATCCTCCGGGTGCACTCCAGCCTTACATGACTTGACATCCCAGCTGCAACCTTATGAGGGAACCATGAGCCAGAGCCACCCAGCCAAGCGGCTCCTGGACTCCTCACCCACAGGAACCATGAGATAATAAATACTTGTTGTTTTATGGCTCTAAGTTTTGGGATAATTTGTTACACGGCTCTAGATGACTGATACTCTAGCTGTGTGATGTGAGGTAAGTTCCACAGCCTCTGAACCCCAGTTTCCTCCCCTGTGCCATGAGGGTGATAGAAGTGAGTGAAAAATACATGAAGTAGAACAGGCCTAGTGCAAGCATGGCCTGGTTTTCAGTGAGTGCTTCACACTCCTGGGCTGTGTATATAAGGCAGCCCTCCAGCCCCCTCCCAGGATGGTTAAGGTCATCCTCCTGCCCCTCCCTGGGCGGAACATGACCTCACAGTGTCAGGCCAAGCTGTTGCACTGTTGGCTCGAGCTCACTTTTCCACCAGGGACAGGTTCAGGCAGGGAAGGTACAGATGGGAGCGGGGGACCGTCCCCCTCCTTCCTCCAGCTGGGGTGCCAATGAACTACCCTGGGCCAGGTGAGTCCATCTCCCCTCCTGTTCATTGTCCTGAGATGGGCAGCCAGACCCAACCCATGAAGGGGGTGTCCTGCCTCTTGCCAGGTGAGAGGAGCGGCGTTGCCTGGCCTGGCTTAGGCTTTGCAGACTGGCTGCCAGTGATGCCCTGCGAGAACTGAGAATTGTTGTTTGTTCCTCCTATAGCTGCCCCTCCCAGCCCTGCCCCTGCTGCCTGCTCTGCCTTCTTCAGGGCTGCAGCCAGCCCCCCCCACCCCTTCCCTGGAGGCTGGCTGGGGTGCTTTCTGCTCCACCTCCTGCTCCAGGGGCCCTAAAGCTCACCGTGTAGCTTCTCCTCAAGTTTTTCCCCCCTCCCTGTTTCTCTCTAAATTACTCAAGAACGACATGGCTATGCTTTGGTGTAATAGACTCTAATTAAAATTAAAAACTTAAAGGGGCCAGCCCTGTGGCCTAGTGGTTAAGTTCAGCACACTCCGCTTTGGCAGCCGAGGTTCACAGGTTCAGATCTCTTGCCAGCCACGCTGTGGCAGTGACCCACATACAAAATAGAGGAAGATTGGCACAGATGTTAGCTCAGGGCGAATCTTCCTCAGCACAAAAAAAGAAAAAGTAAAGACACCCCCCCCACCCCCCACCCAGTTCATATTCTGCAACTTGCTTCTTTGCTCTCGCTGCTTGTTAGGGCTTTGCCCTGTTTTTGTCAGGAGCTGCATGGAATTCTCCAGGATGAATGTACCATAATTTATTTTGCCATTCTCTTCTTGATAAATATTTTGGGGTTTTTTTCTCTTTTTTCGCTTTTTGTTTCATATTGAAGCTGTGCTGTCACAAACATCCTTGCATAGCTTTACAGTAATGAGTGAGAGCTTCCTAGCATTTCCAGGAAGAAGATATACCCGTTTTATTAATTTTTATTTGCATAAGTGTTTAAGAGGCCAAATAGTTCTAAAAAGGCTTATAATGAAAAACAGCAGCTCCCGCCTCATCTCTCCTTACTCGCATCCCTCATGTGGTAGAGCACATCCTTCAGTAACTTTCTGAGAAAGGGTGCTTGTGAGATATATATTTTTAGACTCTATAGCTATGTATATATTTACCCTTGCATGTACTGTACAGTCTGGCAAACTTCTTCACATGTAAAATGGTAATAAATATTGGGGTTCTTATAAGGTTGTGATGACAATTAACTAAGTAAATCATATAAAGTGGCTAGCATTCTCTGAAGACAAGTTCTTATTGCTTTTTGAAGACTGAAATAAATATAAAATAAGGTTTGTTAGCAGACAGTTGAGTGCAGTGGTCAAGAGCAGGGCATCAGTGTTGGTCGGGGCTGGTTTTGAGTCCTGTGCTCTGTGACCTAGTAACTCTATGACTGAGAGTAGGCAAGTCCCTGAAGCCTTGGCTTCCTCATGTGAAAAATGGAAACGGATGGGGCCGGCTTGGTGGTGTAGTGGTTAAGTTCATGCACTCCACTTCGGCAGCCCCAGTTTTGTGTGTATGGATACCAGGTATGGACCTACACACCACTCATCAAGCCATGCTGTGGCGGTGGCCCACATACGAAAATAGAGGAAGACTGGCACAAATGTTAGCTCAGGGACAATCTTCCTCACCAAAAATAAATAAATAAATAAATAAATAAAATAAAAAAGAAATGGTCATGGTACCTACTGTTCATGGGGCTCCTGTGGTGTGAAATCAGATCCACTGCTCTTAATGTGTAGTAGGGCTTATTGATGTAGGATACTGTTCCCAATGTTCCTGAATGTTGGATGTGGCTTGCTATGGTGGCCAGAGCTGGTATCTATCTTGATGTTGTCTTTGTGTCTCCCGAGGGGAGAGTGTCTGGAGAGGGTACGCAGTTGGCAATTTGCAGCATGTATCCGAAGTTCTGAGAGGGATACATACACTCTGACCCAGCAATTCCATCTGCTAAGAATTTATCCTAAGGAAATAAGTAAGAGTGTGCATGGATTTAAATGCAGGGCCTTGTTCATGAGGAAAAAGTCCGGGAACTACTGCAGTGTCGTTTAGGAGGGAGCTTGAACAATACGTGAATCTGTAAACTATAGGCTTCCTCCGGGGGAGTCCTCTGCACCCCTCTCACCTGAGGAAGATGGCAGTCAGATGTCAGGAGAGCTGTAAGGCATACAGGACCATACATTGTTAAGTGAAAAAAGGGAATGTCAGAACAGCGTGAGTCTATCTAGGGAGTATGGGTTACACTGGCCTTTTTATTAAGATTGGCACCTGAGCTAACAACTGTTGCCAATCTTCTTTTTTTTTAGTTTTTCTCCCCAAAGCCCCCCAGTACATAGTTGTAGATTCTAGTTGTGAGTGTCTCTGTTTTTGGCATGTGGGACACCACCTCAGCATGGCTTGATGAGTGATGCCATGTCTGTGCCCAGGATCCGAGCCAGCGAAACCCTGGGCCAGAGAAGTGGAGTGCGCGAACTTAACCACTAGGCCACGGGGCTGGCCCCTGTTTTTTTTTTTTTTTTTTTTGAGGAAGATTAGCCCTGAGCTAACTGCTGCCAATCCTCCTCTTTTTCACTGAGGAAGACTGGCCCTGAGCTAACATCCATGCCCATCTTCCTCTACTTTATATGTGGGATGCCTACCACAGCATGGCATGCCAAGCAGTGCCATGTCTGCACCCAGGATCCAAACTGGTGAACCCCAGGCCGCTGAAGCAGAACATGCACACTTAACCGGGCTGGCCCCCCTGTTGTTTTTTAAGGTAAGTAAATGTACAGAGGACTGGAAGGCTGGACAGTCAAACAGAGGCTGTGTAGTCTAATGGTCAAAGCACAGCCTCTGCCATGTGGATATCGAGATCTTGGTTCTGGCACTGCAAGACCTAGGACATGTTACAGAACTGTGCCACACCTCAGCTTTCTCATCTGAAAAGTAGGGCAACAATAGCAGGGATGCTGGTTTAGAATGAGATTGGGCATGACAATTCCTTGCTACGAGTAAGCGCTGAGGAAATGTTAGTGGCCTCGCTGCTACTCGATGATTAATTCTGGCAGTGGGATTATGGATTCATTTATCTTATGGCTACTTCTTTACATTGTCTAAATTGTTATTGTTTAAAATAACTTCTTTTGGAAATAGAAAAAACGTTATTTTAAAATATGCAAACCTTTAGGTACAAAGATGGTCCTAATTTTGTTTAAAACAACATCATCATAGCACAACAACGTGAATGTACTTAATGCCATTGAACTGTACCCTAAAACGGTTAAGGTGGTAAATTTTATGTATATTTTAAAGACGATTTAAAAAACCAACAATAGCATCACCATCATCAACTAAAATACCAAAAAATTCAACGTCATAATCATTATCATCATCAAGTCATCTTTATCGTTATCGTTATCAAAAAAACAAATTATGAGCAAAGAAGGGAGTTCTAAAGGTGTCCCCGGGACTATTAGCAGTGATGAGATGGGACTGTTTTCTGCCTTATAATTAGGACTTTATACCCTAAATTTTCTTCCGTGCACACGTCTTAGTTTTGCAACTCGTAAAGTTGCGTCTCTCGTGTTTACGCAGAGCCCGGCTCCCGAGTCCGAGCCACCGGTTGGAGCCCGGCCCCGCCGCTGCCTCCCGCATGACCTTGGCAGGCCCTGGCCTCGGCATCTGCGAGCCTCAGTTTCCCGGCGCGGGAGCCGGGATGACAGCTCGCCCCTCCCCCGCCCGGCCCCGCCCGCCGCCCCGGGATTGGCTCGCGCGGGGTACCCCCCCGTAGGCGGGGCCAGGCCGCTCCCGCCCGCTGGGCTCCAACCCGGAAATGCGGCTCGGAGGCGCCGGCGGGGCCTCCCCGGGCCGCGGCGGAGCGACGGCAGGGGCGGCCAATGGGCACGGGCGGCGGCTGCGGCGCGGCGGAAGTCCCGCCTGGCGTCGCGCGGGGGCGGGGCGGCGCCGGGGGCGGGGGGCGGTGGGCGGCGGGGCGGGCGCAGGATGAGGGCGGCCATTGCTGGGGCTCCGCCGCGGGGAGGAGGACGCTGAGGAGGCGACGAGCCGCGTAGCGCTGCGGGGGAGGCGCCCGCGCCGTCGCGGGGCCCATGGCCAGGACCACCAGCCAGCTGGTGAGTGCGCGGCGGCCGCCGGGGTGCGCAGGCCCGTCACCCCGTCGAGCGCGGCGGCCGCCGGGGCCCGGCGAGGCTGGGCGGCCCGGGGTCCCCAGGGCCGGGCGGCGCCTCACCTGCGGCCAGGCGGCCGGGCCGGGGAGCGCGGGCGCCGTGGCGGCGCCGCTTGGCCGCCGCGGGGAGCCCGGGCCCCGGTGCGGCGGCGCCGGCCCGGCGGGGGCGCTGACAGACGCGCAGAGGGCGGGGGAGCCGGGGAGGTGTCACCGGCCGTCGCGGTGGAAGTGCTCGGAAAGTTTGTTTTCGGCGCGGCCTGGAGACGAGCCTCCGGGTTCCCTTCGGTTCTGTCCGTGGAGGAACCGCCGGGGCCTTTGCCGGGAACGGGTCCGCGTGCCTCCGCCGCAGCAGAGCGGGAGCTGTGAGTTCTCGCCTGAGCACCTGATGCTCCGGGCCTCCGAGTTCGCGGCTGCGATGGAGTCGATGTGCTCCCTTCCCGGCGCGGCGGCATTGGGGTGCTTCTCCTGCCTGGAGGCTCCGCTTGGACACAGGCGTCGGTGTGGTGCGACGCCCCTGGGAGGCCGGGCTCAAACTGGCCACCGAGGGGCAGGTGAGCGGGACAGCGAGGAGGGGTTTTAGGGGGAAGGAAGAAGCGCTTGTTGGGTGAAACGTCTAGCTAAGAGTATCGCTAGTGTTTATATGTTTTCTCTCTGTTGCTAAAAGTATCCGTAGTGTTTTGATGTTTTCCTTCCAAGTTCTGGCGTCTTGGGAAGATGGTTTAAGGACGTCCACCTTGTATGCGAGTGTAAAGTGGGTGATGTAAGAATGTCAACACACTTGCACAATTTGCTTCAAAAGGCAAATCCTTTAAATGAAGGAAGAGCCGAGAAATTTACTTGATTATTTATTTTCCGTAATCTTTTTGGGGGGTTATAAGCCCCTTTGAGAATCTCACGGAAGGTATGAATCTTATCCTGAGAAAAACGCACAGTTACACCGAATTTTGTAATTATTTCAGGAGGCTCTTGAACTTTCTGCTGCTCGTCCGTGGACTTCAGGTTAAGAACTCTGCTTTGTAGCGATGGGGGATAATCCAAAGTCTAAGAGAAGGAGGACCTGTTCAGTTGAGAAAAATGGTCAAAGGCGAAAGGGATGTCTTTGACTGTTGCGACATGTGTGACTGTACCCTGGGGTGGCTGGGCTAACACAAAAACACAAATTAGGCTGCTTGGCGAACCTCAGTGGAGGCTGTGGCTGACAGTAGTCATGGAAGTTTGTAAAATGAACTTTCATACAGTGATGTTGCCACGCAAGGTGTGTACTTTGACAATGTCCGTGGGAAGAGGAAAAGAGCACATTTCCTTTTAGTTTTGGTGGTTCCACGTGATGGACAGTTGATGTCTGGGAGTTTTCTTTGCATAAAGCACCTTTTTAGTGAAAAAACGCTGGAATCCAGTGAGAAAAAGTGAATTACAGAATAAAGGATAGACCTCTCCGTGAGGAACTGAGAGGAACTAGGTTTTGTGACTTCATCAGCTAGATTCTCCCACGTGTAAATATGTGAGAATATGCCATATTTCCCATCAGTAATGGCAGAGATGCCCCCAATGTGGGAATTTTCACCTGAGGACAGATAGATTTGCGTGGTTCAAGTGAGTTTGCATCTGGATTGTTTAAGGTAGCACTGTATGAGAAGCCCCATCCCAATTATTAACTTTCCTGTTTCTTTAAGTGTGTACAGCCAACAGGGGGAGCAGTACGAGTTGTGAAATCTGAAAAGGGCCTAGCCCAGTTTGATACTAAGAGGGGCCAGGGGCTGTGAATACCATTTATTGAGCTCTTACCTTAAGGCAGGCACTTTGCTAGGTAGCTCACACGGTGTTGCTTGACTTCTGGTGATAGTATTGCCAGATAGGTGTCGTTCCCATTTGGAAACAGGTGCAGAGGGGTTAAGTACTTGCCTGGTAAATAGAGTGCAGTTTGGACGCATGTCTGAGTGATGGCAGAGGCCCCGGTGCCACCCAGCCCCACTCAGAGGAGTGCCCTGGAGGGGAGTCTGCTGGGCAGCTCAGTGCAGTACTGGACCTAAGGAAGTCCTTGGTGCCACTGCCCAGGACCCCTTCCTGAGGGTTGCACCTGAATGTCCTGACTGTGCCGTGCTGGATGTAGGAGGGACATCTTCACATGGAAGGACGGCACACTTATTTTTTTCTTTGGGCAGATGGCTGAACTCTGTGACCCCTGAAGCCTGTTTGAGCCTCATGCTGTCAGAAAGCAGCTGTTTGGAAAGAGGCTCTGGTTCATCCTTATTTGAGGGTTGATATTCTGAATGGATGAGGCTTGAAATCCTCCCTTTCGAAAAAAGAACTGTACAATGCTTTTGTTAAAGGTAAAATTGGCGACTAGACAGAGTGGCTCCCTGCACACTCTAGGACGGCTCTGTCTTTTGCAAGGATGGCTGCGTCTGTGTGGGAAGGTGATGGAGAAAGCAGAGAACATGGAAAGAAGTGGGTTCTGATTTTCACACTCCCTTTTGGGTAACTCCTCTTTGTGTGGCCTCGTGCAACGTGTGGTGTATGTATGTCCCGGTGACGCCCCTACAGGAGTTACTGAGCTGAGTCCAGAGCTGACAAGATGAGGTCCCCGTACTAATAAGGAGTGGAAGTGTAGGTTGGTTGTAGTCCTCTGACATGCGTTTCATAAGAAGGATCACAGCAGCAGCCTACAGAGATGTGGGACCTGAAAAGAGGCCAAGGGCAGCTCTTCAAAGCAGGTCTCAGCCTCTTCAAAGCTGCCTTTAGCATGGTTCTGGGAAGGGGGAAAAGGTGGCTCCTAGGTGTGTCCCCCTTTTCAATCTGTGCTCTCATCCCCTGAGCCACCTGTTACAGGGTTTGGGTGCACGTAGGGCAAACGTGTGATGAACTGGGAACTGTTGCAGAAATGGGAGGGGGTGAGCAAGGTCAGTCCCTTCTGAGCTGATGGTGTGTGGAGAGCCCTCACAGGACTACACTTTGCCCCTTCCTAAGGAGTATCTTGTGGAAATGGACTTTGATGGAATTCCACGTGATACTTCATTTCCGCGAGTAGAGCAAGGAGCTGCTGCCGAGGAGCACTTCATGCAGAAATGACTCCCTCAGCAGGTGGGAGGACTCGACCGATGTGTGCATGCCCTGTGCCTGCCCTTGTGATGACAGCTGGCCAGAGGGGTGCGGAGCGCAGTTGTTTTGAAGGCAGGTTCAAAGGGCAGATCACCAGGGAGGAAATGCTGGTGTGGAAACTGTAAGTTTTGGACATGTATCGTTCAGGTCTTTTCGGTCGTGCATTCTTCTGTAACTGGATCACATTCTTTACTTCTTCAGTGTGATACCAGACTTTTAAAAAAATTATTTGAATATTGAGAACCAGTTGTGTATCCAGTCTCTAGCTGAATCAATAGGCAGAGTGCATTTTCTCAAGAGTGATGGGGAATGTGTTCTGATGATACTGTCTTAGAGGAGAAAGGTCTGTTGCGTTGCTGATGGTTCTTGGGGGTCTTTCACTGCTTGACGCTGGTTGCTTTTATGTAGTTATACAATGTCTGTTTCCATTCTCTTAGTCTGGAAGTTTTCCTGATTTAAGCTGAAATTTTTACTCCAAGAAATTCTAAGTCATTTTGAATGTGTTAACAGGGGTAGTTCATTATAAAGGATTTTCATTTGTGGGCTTCAAATCCCTTATCAGACCAACTGATTCGGGTTTCTGTTTAAATAGTTGGATTACACATAGGCCCACAGAAGCTGGAACTGACAGCACTGCAAACTGTGTGTGTGAAAAAGATGGACAGATCAGACATTAGCAGCCCATAACTGGGTGCACGGCCCACAGAAAACAAACAAGTGGTTTTCATCTGGAGCGTTGCCAAAGGACCTGATGAAGGTGGGCACACGGTTCCTGATGGCCCAGTGACCTCCTCCCTCCCACAGACAGGATCGCCTGCCCTCTATACCAGCCACTGTGCTTTAAATCAGCTTGCAGCCTGCAGGGAATCGAAATATTTAAAGGTGTGGTTTGAAGGTATGTCTGGATGCCGAGGAAGTTCATTCTGGTGGTCCGTGTCTTCTGTGTTTGTGGAGCTAGTTGCAGGTCTGCCCACGGTGGAGAGGGCTGATGAGAGGCTGCGTGCAGGCGGCTGTGCGTGTGCAATATTTCAATCAGAATTCATCTGGGTAAAAGCTGTTTACAGTGAATTCGTTGTTAAAGTCTCATTCGTCAACCTGTTTTTCTCTTTGGGAATTAATTTTACCGCAGCAGGAGTTGTATCTCAAAGTGACAGCCGTATATTGGGTGCTGTCAGAGGAGGCTGATAAGATTTGTGGGCAGGCTTGACGCCTCACTGAACTTCTCATGAAGTGCTGTGGGAAAGGGGCTTGGAGTTAACTTTCCATTCTCCCTCCCTGTTTCTGGGAGATTGCAGTAGACTTTGGAACTCTGCCCCACCTGTGCGGAGAAGGTTGTATCTCGCAGACCTTGCTCTTGAACCCAATCTGAAGTGCACTGCATGTGCTTGGTTGTAGCATGGCCATGGATGCTCTCCTGCAATGAAGGATGCAGTTACATCTGGAGGGGCATGGCCACACTGCACTTTCATCGCGCTCTCTTGCCTGGCGGGGCTGAAAACGTTGACACACTTTCTTCCTAGTTCCCCCTTTCCTGGTGAAGGAGGAAGTGAGGACTTGCTGGGGTGTCCCCAGGTTCCAGTGCTCCTGTGACTTCTCTCTACCTCTCCTGGCCTGTCACTTTGCTCCTCTGCAGTGAGAGCCCCTCCTCAGATGCCCCTGCTCTGTGGCCTCTCTTTCCAGCCTGCACAGCCCAGGACAGTATCCAGGATGCTCTCAGCTGCCAGGTTCTCCTCTTTAGGCCCTTCCTCTTTGCCTGAAGAAATTCCCCTCAGTGGACCCCCCCGTGACTGTGAAGCCTTTTCTGACCGGTCAGCTCCTTCACCCCCTCCTTTGGTCTGCACTTGGTTTTGTTATATATTCAGCGTTCTGTTTCTCTAAAACAGGTTCTGCACCTTGTTATGGCATCTTTCTAAACCTTGAGTTTCTAGATGGTTTCTGTTATTCTTTTTCACACTTTCTCCTCATGGTTCTCGTACCTGGGTTTTCTGTGGCGTTATTTGTCACACACTGTCTTACCATTTTTTGCTATTTATTAACAAAAACATGTCTGAATCCTGCATTCAGAGCTGTATATGTTTGAGGGTTGGAGGGTCTCCTCATAAACTGTTCATTGTCTATTTAATGCCCAAAACTAAACTCCAACCTAGGAAGATGGTTAAAAACGTGGACTTGTGTTCCACTTCTTCGTTGTCTAAGGAAATATAATTTAAAAGGGGGTAGCTCTTTTTTCTGTGTGTGTATTATAACATCTACTTGACCCTTGAAAGGTTATATTTCAACGCTATTGGTTCCTTTTTATACTATAGCCCTCCCTGGGAAGTTTTGGCCATCAAATATTGGGTTAAATCTGAATAAGCAAAATGTTAGTGTCAAGCATGCAGTATTCTGAGCTGAGGCGCTCCGTGTTGGCACTGCCACCGTGGTGGGCGAGGCCTACTGCGGACCACTGTCCTCACATGGCTAGACTCTGAGCACCTAAACTGTAGAAGAGCCAGTGTCAGGACTGTAAACCCTGCATGAGAGGCAGCTGCTCCCAAGGCAGTTGTTTTCCTATTAGGAGGACTGCTTTCGGGAAGATCCCTAACCGAGGATGAGGATCACCCCAGCAGTCCCTCTGACCAGAAGCCAAGCTGCTTTTCCCTCCTGATGGAGGGACTGTTGGGGAAATGGCCATCCTGCTCTGTGGTCCCTTTGGCACACCTGTCTTTGCTGTTTTGGACAAGATCAGAGATGGCTTTTCCCAGGCCTTAACTTTGCTCTCATTTATAGGAGTGTCCTGCCCTAAGAGGGGCATGTGCTCCATGGGTGGGTGCAGCCACATACATCACCACAGCTGTGCCCCCAGGTGCTAGAGGTGCCACCCTCCCAGGATAGTTGTATGGCTGGTGGTCCTGGGGGACCCCAGCACTCAGTGTTGAGCAGCCCACCTTGTCTCAGAGTTTCCTGCTATGCTCCTATGCACAGGTGTGCAGGGAGTGAGTGAGAGAGCCACCAACCTAGGAGGAGTGCGGGAGCACATGGGAACATTAGACCCAGCGTGTGCCACCCTGGCTGTCAAGCAGTACCTCATGGACTTCTTCTTTGGGAAATGATGGGAACAGCCCAGTCTTTGGGACAATTGCCTGAACCCTGGCTCTCCTCAGCCATTGTTCTTAGGAAGGTCTGATCTGGAGAGCCACAGCAGCTGACCATGGGGAAGCAGGTAAGTGAGCAAGCTAACTCACTTAGCAAGCCAAGAGGCTTGATGACTGCCCATTTCCGGGGTCTTGTCATTATTAACCGGCTTCCTTCCTTGAGGGTAAGCACTTAGCCATTTTGCATTTTTCTCTCCAAGTGGCCTGTGACTTAGGCTGGACAGGAGGATGAGAGAATAAACTGTTCCCTCAGTGCACAATCTCAGAAGCTCAGCATTTACTGCCCTCTGTTTCCATTGTTAACTCAGTTTTTCTTCCTGCAGTTTGGCATTTTTCTTTCATGAGTTTTTTTCTTTGGTCAAAATTATAGTCTTCTACTGATTGTATGTACATAACTGGTTATTATCTGATATATAGTTTAAAAAAAGTACATCTAAATATAGATTTTATTTGTGAATGCATTTTATTCTCATTCCTAAAAAAACCCCAAAACTCATAATCTAAATGCTTTTTTTTTTAATCTTAGAAAACTGTCCTGCCCAGAAGCTACTGGCACTGAGCTTTGTGTCTTTTGGGTGCAAGTGAGTGTGGCTGTGTTGGTGGTAGGTGAGGAGAAGAGGCGTCAGCAGAACAGGGCTCCATGCTTATGGCCTGAAGGAGTCCTTGGGTGAAAAAGACCGCCTGTACACCTTAGTGGGTGGAGGACAGCCTGCATATGCTCCCACCTCTCTGTGAGCCTTGCCACTCACAGCCCTGCTCCAGGGGCTGAAGGGAAACAGTCAACGGGCAAGCCCATTACAAATGGTGCTGGAAGGGGAGGGCAGTCCCCTGCCAGGAATGGGTGGCCAGCCTTTGTGGGGCTGCTCCAGAGAGGAGTGCAGAAGAACCTCCACTCGGGGTGCAGGGAGCAGGGGCTTTCCTGGCAGGGGTCGCCCAGAGGGCAGGGGAGCAGGGAAGTGGCCAAGTGTGGAGGAAGTTCAAGGAGGGAGCTCTGTTTTGCGTGCTGGGAAGACCAGGCAGGCTGTGCTTGCCTAGTACTTTTCCCAGGGAGACCTGCTCTGCTTCCAGGCGCTGAGGCCTTTCCGACAACACAAGCTGGAGAAGGTGGTATTAGGAAGTTCATACTAAACTTTTTCTATGTTAGATTTTTCCTTTCCTTTCAAGTATACTATTTTCCTTCAGTAGCCCCACATTTTTCAAATGAGTGTTGAACATTGAGTCGTTTTTATTTTCAGATCCTTTAAGTTTACTCAAAGTTATCAAAATAGCCTCTAACCAAACTTACTTTTAAGATAAACTTGATTTTGGAATAATTTTAGATGTATAAAAAAGTTGTAAAGACAATACAGAGTTCCCGTAATGCCCATCACCCCACTTCCCCTAATGTTGTCATCTCCACAACCATGCCACATTTGTCAAAACTAAGAAATTAGCACTGGTAGCATACTGTTATTAACTAAATTGCAAACCTCTTTGAGATTTCATCAGTTTTCGCCCAGTGTCCTCTTTCTTTTCCAGGATCCCATCCAGGTATCACATTGCATTTAGTTGTCGTGTCTCCTTGGTCCCCTCTGGTCTCAGACAGTTTCTTAGTCCTTCCTTGTTTTTCATGAACTTGATGCTTATGAAGACTACTGGTCAGGTGTTTCATAGACTGTCCCTCAGTTTGGGTTTGTCTGATTTTTTTGGTGATGAGACTGGGGTTATGGGCTCCGGAAGAATCCCATGGGGCTGGGGTGCCCCTAGTGCATCCTCTCAGGGTGCCTGATGTCCACTTGACTTATCACTGGTGAGGAGAAACCAAGATGAGTTCTCAGTGACTGGAATTAGGCTTGTGGCCCTGCTCTGCTTTCTGATACTTGCTGTTTGTGTGTCGTAGGATGACCACAATATTTTTATTTTGGAAGGGACCTTCATGCTTACCCGGTTGGATCCTTCTGGTTTCCAGATGAAGACACTTGGTACCTGGAGGGCTTCAGACCTATGTACGGGTCAGAGCTGGGATGGGATCCAGGTGCGCCTGCCGACTCCAGCCAATTTCTACAGGCATGGACACTCCCGGGACACTCTGCAGGGAAAGCTATGTCCCCAGGTGCAGAGTGAGCCTTGACTCCCTGATAGAACTGGTTTCTAATCCGGGGCAGGCCTGTGTCCCTCTGGAGTATTTGGAGGCTGCTGTTGGTGATTTGATCGGCATTTGCTGCCATCTCCTCAGGCCTTGTGTTGTCAGTCTCTCACCTGCTTTCTTTGCAGGTGAAGGATAGATGTGCATCACGTGGCTTTTGTGAAGGTAGGTGGTCAGCTTTGATACCTTCTCCTCTGGCTTTTTTCTTTCTGGTGAAGCTACAGTATTGTTTATTGTCTAAAGATCTTTGCCTTGAGGCACAGACTAACCTGGGGCTGTTACTTAGAGGCTTTTAGATTGAACCAAGAGCAGAGTTTAGAGTTTCTTCTGGCCCAGAACTCAGAAGATAGGCATTTCAGAAAAGTAATGAGTTTGGTTTGTTTTTCCACCCATCTACAGATCATTCCCCGCCCCGCCCCTTCCTTTCCAGGGGACCACATCAAAAGCAAGATAGTTATGAAAGTAGGCATTGGTAGAAGGAAAGACCAGGGTGTGGGTATAAGGGGAAGGCACCTTGGAGAAGGTGATGGTGAGGGCTCCTGGCAGCAGGGGAATGGGCCTCAGGACGGTCCGGAAGCATGTGTCAGTCTGCTAGCCGAGCTCTAAATTGGGGAGTGATGGAGGTGTGGATGAATGTCACACTAAGCAAAATAGATCTTTCTGTGCACGCTGATGATGTTGTGAAGTTCTGCTGTGGGAGTTGGCTGTTAACGTTGGGACAAAGTCTCACTGTGTCTCAGTTGGCTATTATTGTTCCCAATAAGAAGCTCTTTATTCAAAATTTGCAGATAAGGAGCCCAGGAAGAGAGAGCATCTGTTTATGGTGCCTTTTCAGGTGTCAGGATAGGCTTTCTTGGTTAGAAATAAGTTGAGTCTCTCTTCTGCTGTTGCAAAGTACCTACATTTACACTGCTGGAGGGGTGTTCCTGCCACATGACATTTATTCATATGGCCTTTGGCATTTGGGGGCTGGTTTTTGTTTTCATTTTTTTCCTATTTCAAGAAGAGAGAAGCTTCTGAGGATTAAAAAACAAAGTTTGACCACAGTAATTTGGCGTTTTCCTTACAGGATGATCTGTTAGGGTTACTAGAACAATTATGCAGAACACTGTGGCTCTATATGTTCATGTGTGGGAAACACTGATGGAGGGTCAAGAAAATCCAGGACATTTTAAGGAACTGTGGGAAGTTCTCACAGGTCCATTTTCTGCTCTCAAGGATCTTGTACCTTGCTTGGGGAGATGTTCACTTGGTGCTACACGCCTCGTGGGCTGGCAAGGACTAAGTGCAGCATAGTTCACACTGAGGTTGCAGGACATCAGAGGAGGAGAGGGCAGAGCTAGTGGGTCAGTGTTAGCAAAGGGAAAGCTGCGATGGGGCTGCTGCGGCTTCAGAAGGGTGGGAAGTGCTGAGGGTCGCCAGCCCAGCAGAGGGGACTAGACAGGGCGAGGAGGTGCTGGAGGCAAGGGATTGGTAGGACTAGAATCCCAGGGAAAAGACCTCATTTCACTGGAAGTGACCGTGTGTTCTAGATTTTATTTTAGCTTTTGACCTTCTAGTCTTGGAGGCTGAAGGAGGTTTCCTGTAAGGAGCTGGGGTCAGAAGCTGGAGAGTGGGAAAGAAGAGGCCCCAGGATTTGGCTCCTCTGAGTGGGAGGGGAAATGGCTCAGCACCTCCTGGCCTCACCACATCACTTACTTAGGAGATAACCTTCTTGTGATCAAGTTAGGTGTCACTCAGATTCCCAAACTAGATTATGGGGGAAGATGTTTGCTGAATGATTTTAATTTCCAAGTAAAGATTTTTATTTAGGTGGTATATAATTAATATGACTTTAGATTAGAAACTGTTTTTCTTAGTTGTCAAGTTTAATATGTTAAATTATCAATTTTAGCAAAATGGAAAGCAAGAGCCTGTTGATATTGTTTTCTGACTAATGATAGATTTTATTGAGTAAAGCTTTTAATGCATATTCATTCTAGATTTTATCCAAGCTTATTTGGCTGTGAAATGGAATCTTAAGTATATGGATTGGATTAATTATCTTTGAAGTGCTGCTGTGTTTCTGATACAGTTCCAGGATGATGGGCTGAAAAGCAGAAATAGGATTTCTACTCTGGGCCTGCACTGGTAGTTAATGATTTCTGCCTCACACATAGGATCTGTATCTAAACCTTACTAGTTCATTCATCTTTTCATTAGCAAATACTCATTATACATTGTGAGTCCTTTCTTTTTTTTTTTAAAGATTGTATTTTTCCTTTTTATCCCCAAAGCCCCCTGCTGCATAGTTGTATATTTTTAGTTGTGGGTCCTTCTAGTTGTGGCATGTGGGGCACCGCCTCAGCATGGCTTGATGAGCAGTGCCATGTCCGCACCCAGGATCCGAACTGGCAAAACCCTGGTGAAACCCTGGGCCTCCGAAGCAGAGCACTCAAACTTAACCACTCGGCCATGGGCCTGGCCCCTTGTGAGTCCTTTCTGAATTAATGAACTGATGAACCTGGAAGGAAGTTCAAAATGTCCTTAGGTTCTGCATGGTATTACCAGGGTCATCAAGGACTTAGTCCTGCCCCTCCCCACCCTGCTCCCTGCCCCTGCCCCATTGAAAGATCCCTCAGAGGCCCTGCTGGGAGCTCCCTGCTGTTCTGCTGACCTTGTCTGAGTCACACTTTGTCCTTTGCAGCTCTCAAGGTTAATGGTTACAGGGAACCAACCCCAAGATCTGTCTTTCCTTTACCCAGAAGTCATGTTTCCTTTCTGTCTTTTTTTAACCAAATTGGGACCCTGTTGTATACCTGACACAGTTTTGTCTCCTGCTGTTTTCACTTAACATTTTGCATGAGCATTTCTTTAAATATCCCACTTGCAGTGGCTGCCTAGTGCTTCTCTCTGTGGGCGAATCGGGAGTAGCCGTTGTCCTCTTGGTGGACATTTTTACATAGGCCGTAATTTCTTAATTAATGTTTTTGTAATATAAATCTTGGTCTGAATTTCTGACTGTTTTCCGCTAGCTTCTTTGTAGAGGAATGTGCCAGATCAGAAGGGTGTGACCTAAGGTGTAATGTGGTAGTGATTACTAAAGGCTTCCCAGGAAGGCTTTGCCAGGTTAGGGCCCACTTCCTCGTTCCTTGGCTAACAAGGAGTATCAGCAGCAGACCCACCCTCTCCTGACTGAAAGGATTGAGAACACCAGTTTGAATGTGGCTTCAGTGCTGGGCATGAGGCTGTGCACAGGGACCTGCTCTGTGCCTTAGTGTCCCCCTCTGTAAAAAAAAGGATGCCAGTGGTCCTCACTCCCAAGTTGTTTCGAGGATCAACTGTGATTGTACTTGTGAAATGCTCAGAAGAGTCCGTGGCAAACAGTAAACACTTAATAAATGTTTATTTTTAGAAGTAGAGAAAAACGGCATTTCATTAATTTCATTTTAAGCAACAATATTTAAACTTGTATCTCTAAAGGGTGTATATGGAGAATTTAAAGAATGAACATAAAGCACACTCGTGTGTGCCCACCACCCTGCTGGAAACAGAGGGTGTTGCTAGGTCTTAGAAGCCTGCTGAGTGGCCCTCCCAATGGTTATCTTCTCCCCTCCTGTCCAGAGGTAAGCTGCATCCTGATGTTCATGTTAATAAAGTTAATGGTGTGTAAAGTATACCTTTAGATAGTTCCAAAGTGCAGGAAGTAAGCAGAGCTTCAGTGTCTATGCAAAGAAATCTTGTATTTCAGCGTTTCATAGTATGTTTGTGGTGACATATGTACAAAATTAATGTTGAAGGTGCACGTTAGTAAAATTCAGAGACATAGTGTTTACTGAGTCCTGTGATCAGTTAAGCCTGAGGACTAGACTTTAGGCCACTGGCGGCTCCAACCTTGTGTTCCTCTGCCTGTTTCTCTTGCTTCCGACTGAGTGAGCGGTTCCAAGGGGCTGGAGGAGAGAGTGGGAGGACAGATTAAGTGGCCACCCTCGGGGATCACCCACCAAATGCTTCTCTCTCCCTTCTTGCCCTTTCTCCACCCAGTTCCAACGAACATTAGAGATAGTCTTCCTCTCGTCTTCGTTTAAATCCAGCCAGCCAGCCACCTGGAGCTTCAGTTCATAAGTGTGGTTCCACGCTTACGAGGAACCACACTTGGTGTGGTTAGGACAAGCTGCATTTTGCTGTGTGTCTGGCTGCACAAGAGCATTGGTGACTGCTTGTCTCTGGTGGGCCAGCTCCCCATCTGCCCACAGCCCAAGGCCAATGCGGGCAGAGCATGTGGCATGGTTGGCCTTATGAGCACACACAGACAGGTGCCAGGGCCCAAGAACCCCCTCCCGCCACCTTAGGCAGTAGCCATGCCTGGTCTGCCTTATGAGTGCCAAAGCAGCCCTCAAGGGGTGGGTCTATATTATCAACTTCATTTTATAGAAGAGTAAATTATGGCTCAGAGTGTGGCTGCCCATCGTTACCCATGGTTTCAGCTAAGTCACAAACCGAGAACTTGGGTCCCTGATTTTGCTACTCCACCATGGTAGTTCTTCATGGTGGAAGTTGGGATGTAGGGGAGGCAGCAGTGGTTGCTGTCCCTACCTCTGCCTGTTTTTCTGTGCTGAGGCTAGCTTTGTGGAATTTCTTGGGGTGAGAGGGGCTTCTTACCAGAATGTTCCTTGCCAGTGAGCACAGCTGACCTGAGAGCAGTGTCCCTTTGGGGATGAACTGGTCGGATTTGGTAGCAGCCTTCCACCTCCGTTTATGCAGGGACCCAGAGGGAGGTGTTCCCACTGTGTGGTGTGTTGGCTGTACCTGTCTCTGTGCATTTCACAGCTCTAGAGCGTGCTCCACCTAGATAGCGTAAGCACCATCTTTTTTTTTGCTTTTTCTCCCCAAACCGCCCCCCCCCCCCCGTACATAGTTGTATATTTTAGTTGTGGGTCCTTCTAGTTGGGGCATGTGGGACGCTGCCTTAACGTGGCCTGATGAGCGATGCCATGTCTGCACCCAGAATTGGAACTGGCGAAACCCCAGGCCGCTGAAGCGGAGTGCGCGACCTTAACCACTCGGCCACGGGGCCGGCCCCAAACACCATCTTTAAAAAGGCAGCTTAGCTTTTTGAGTTTGGGATCCTTTCTCTTGCTGGCTGGAGCCCTAAGCTGTGTGATGACATGTTGACCATAGAAGGCCCTGATTTTGATTTTGATTCCTCGCCTGGTGTGTTAGGGAGCTCAGCCTTCCTATATTGTTTTGTCTGCCTCAGAGTTAGAATTGGGCCACTTAATACAGTATATATTTAATCCAGTTTTACTCATAGATAAACAAACAGCATTTAGAAAGGGGACGGGCTTCATTTTGGTCTTGAAGGGCTTACTTTGTGATCTGATGATCCTTGGTTGGGAAAACTTTGTGTATGTGTCTTCTGTGTTTTTTATTGTGAAAGTGCTTATATAGTGAGTGCGCTCCCTTTGAGTCTGCTTGAGCGCTTTGTGTTAACTCATTAAATCCACACAGCAATCCCGGGAGCTCTGGATCTCCTTATCCCTGACTATGGGGTGAAGAGTCTGAGCCACAGAGAGGTGAGGCAGTTTGCTCAAGGTCAGGTGGCTAGTGAGGAGCAGAGCTGGGGTCCCAATTAGGCAGAGTGTGAGTCCTAACAGTTTCTCAGTAGCTCCTCTCTCCTTGTACCTGTAATTTGTCTGTCTGTCTGCGCCATTGACTAGTTCACGTGTAAAAGGCTTAGACAGTTCAGAAACTAATGATTAAGCTGGTGGATCTGTTTATTCTTGTGATATCGTGGAATTAGATTCTTCCTCAGCAGGTTACATTAAAAAATTAAAAAAGAAACACTTAAGAGCCAAGATGTATGTAAAGAATCTAGTTGCAATTGCTCAAATATGGGGTGTGTAGGTCCCCAGCTTTGAATCCTTATCCCTGGTGTAGAGTGACAGACTCCCCCTGTCAACAAGATGAAAGACTCCCATCGCACTAACTCTGAGTCTAACTTCAAACTCCCCAAGCTCATCCTTCATTTGAAATTCTTACCTAATTTGCATTTTATCCTTCCTAAACAGATAAAGACATAGAGACAGATAAATAAAGATCCAGAGGGATCCGAGGGACATCAGTCAACCCTCTTCCCCCAAATTCAACTCCTCCTCCGCTGGGCACTGACTCAGGTACTATCTTCCGTCTTCCTTCTGGTCCCCAGGGCTCAGCATGGATGGGGCTCCTGGTTGGTGCTCAGTGAGTAGCAGTTAGCTGAATGAATAAGTCACTTTTTGTTGTAAAGTGTTTTAAACTACATTTCAAAACAGAGGAGGAAAAACCATGAGTCTCCGTCCTAACACAAACCCTCCAAACCATTTTGGAGAAGAAAGCTCCTCTTCAGCTGGCTACATTCCCTGTGTAGACGCAAGAGCCCTGGGAAGCCACCCGAGGTCCCCGGCTGTGGCTTCTCCCCCAGATGCTCACAGTGGCCTCCAGAAACCTAGTGAGTCATCTCACCGCTCCACGTCCTCATCTGCCCAGTGCAGTACTGTCCTGCCACCAGCTGGTTAAGGACTATGAGGTATGCTTTAAAAATATATGGCTCTGTATTTTAAAAATAAGCTTCCATCTACCTGGCAATTAGTCAGTCTCCTAAGGTTAGTGAAGCTGTCGTCTGCAGCTTTGGAAGAGGTGCGGTGTCCGGTGTGTGAGACTTGATGGAAGGTGGAAAAGAAGTCTGTGGGTCATTTGTTTTCCTTTGCCCCAAATTCATTTGCAATTTTCATCTGTTTGTCAATCAAATATTTGTTACATTTAGCAGTTTTGAATATTGGATACTGACTATTTTGGTATTTTTCATATCTTGATACTGATATTTTCCTAAACTCTCTTAGTGGCTGAGTAATGTACTACTTAATTAAATTGAGCCTTGATATGTTTTTGGTGGATACGAAAATATAATTTGATCTCAAGTTAATTTTCCCTTGAGAGTTTCTACTTCTAAGGGGAGACTGCTGAACTCAATACTCAAAAAATCAAAGTTGAAACTCTTTTCTTTTTTTTTTTAAAGATTTTATTTTTCCTTTTTCTCCGCAAAGCACCCTGGTACATAGTTGTATGTTTTTTTTTAGTTGTGGGTCCTTCTAGTTGTGGCATGTGGGACGCCACCTCAACATGGCCTGATGAGCGGTACCATGTCTGCACCCAGGATCCGAACCAGCGGAACCCTGGGCTGCCGAAGCAGAGCGTGCGAACTTAACCACTCAGCCACGGGGCCGGCCCCTCTTAAGTTCTTATATACAAATTGTATGGAACAAATTCAAGTCTACAGAGAATGGCCAGTTTACAAATGGGCTATAGTTTTACAAGTTCATTGGGAAGTCACTTGTTTAAAATTCAGGCTTGTCTTCCTGTCAGAGATGCTCCTGTGAAGGCACGGTTGTGGTCCTCTCCGAAACCCGTGTGCCTGCTCTGAAAAAGTGAGGTGAACACAGCAGGTGGTTCTCCTACTTACTGATTCACCACAACACACTCATAGTATAGAACCAGATTTATGTCGAGTGGAGTTGCGGGGACGTGGTGAGACTCACTTTTCCAGAGACCCCAAAGGTGCTGGATGTCGATGGTGCCAGTTTTCCTGGCCAAGTTCAACTGAGAACAGCTGTCCCTCCTTGTTCTCAATAGAGATGTGCACATCTTCCACGTTTCTCAGCAACGATGCGGTTACAGAAGTTTATCCTGACAGTCACACAGGAGGTAGGAGAGAGAAGCACAGAAGGGCTCCTGTCCTGAGGGAGGAGGGAGTTGATAGGGTACAGTACTGAGAAGTGGGGGAGGGAGGGAGGGGCTGGGGCATGGCCTCTGGGAGGCTCCTGGCCAGAAAGGAGCAGCATTGACACACGTAGGCCTTGGCTGTGGGGAGCCACTGGTGTGCAACTTGTCAGTGTGAGGCAGGCCGCAGCTCCCAGCCTTCCCTTGGGCTTGGATTTGGGGTGTGTGCACGTGTGTAGGAAGGGCCAGTGATCATAGCTCTCACAGTGATGCGGAGCCTGTGGGACTGGGCAGAGGGCCATGTTCTTGAGAACTTCTCTTGTGACAAGCTCCATTTGATTGGGCAGGGATGGTGGGTGGGCACACCTAAGCTTCTGTTGCTTTAAATTTCTCCAGAGATTTAAATTTCAGAAGCTATTGAGTAACCAAAAGTATTTACTTACCGTAATTTTGGGTCACCAAGTGGGTGGCAAGCTGATTGGGCTGTGCCGGGAGGGAATGACTCACTTGCAGGTCCTCAGTCGCCTGGGCTCTCTGGGCTGTGCTGCCTCCTCAGGGCCCAGGGCTGGCCGGCTGGAAGAGGTGCCTGGGAGCCTGACAAGACCCCACCCCACCCCAGGGCTGCTGGTCAGCAAGTGTCCTCCAGATTGTGGCAGATGGTCTCAGAGTGCTCTTTATGCAGCTTAATTACTGCCTCAAAATGTTTAAAAAATTAGCCCTTTAGAATAACAGCTATAGTACAGATAAACATTTGGACTTTTCACACTGGAAGAGGGCTCTTTTCTAAGACTTTTCATTTCACAACTGTTGCTTAAAAAATGCTTTAGAAGGGGACCAGCCCGGTGGCGCAGCGGTTAAGTTTTCACGTCCCACTTTGGTGGCCCGGGGTTCACTGGTTCGGATCCCGAGTGCGGACCTATGCACCGCTTGGCAAGCCATGCTGTAGCAGGCATCCCACATATAAAGCAGAGGAAGATGGGCACAAATGTTAGCTCAGGGCCAGTCTTCCTCAGCAAAAAGAGGAGGCTTGGCGGCAGATGTTAGCTCAGGGCTAATATTTCTCCAAAAAAAAAAGAAAAAAAGCTTTACAAGGTAATATTGCAACCATCATTTTCTTTAAGTATAGAAATAAAATTATTCATTAAAACATACCCATGCCAGCTAGTTATGACTGCAGGAAGAGAAAGCACGAACACTGAGTTGACCCTCTAAGTGTCTCTCCGTCAGGGAGGGGCCCTGAGATCTGGTCTTGTGCTGAGGTGTTTGACTGGCATGCTGTGGCCGCGGCAGGAAGGAGATTGCAGAATTCCATGAAGGAGGAGGGAAGCTGCCCGTGACAAGTCCTTGTGCCGTAGTGCCCATAACGCTGGAGCAGAGGAGAGACTACTGGGACATTTCAGAACAACAGTGGTCGGGTGACCAGCATCTCGGAGACCAGGACTGATGTGGGGCAGTACAGCTGTGGTTAGGCTGGCATCAGACTCCAGTTCAGGAGGCGCCTGGGCCCTTGTGGGCAGCCCCGTTCATAGGTTCCCACCCTTGTGTTTTGAGGTGCCCAGAGGGTGCCAGAAGTGACCCCAGGAAGGGTATTTCAGGGGCACTTGGTTCCCTGCCTGGCACCCAGGGGTTCTTTCTGGAGGTGGCCTGTACCATGGGCCACGCTGGAGGGTGGTGAGTCTAGAGTTACTCGTGCTTCGGAGCCTTTGCACTGGCCAGTCCTCTGCTGGGAAGGCTCTGTGCAGATGTCTTTAGGCCTTTCCCTCCCTCCTCTGGTCTTTGCTCAGATGTCCCCTTCCCAGTAAGGGCGTCTCTGTTTTGATTTGCACCACCCCGGTCCACACACTCCTGTCTTGCTGTCCCACTGTGTTTCTCTCATGGTGATTACCACTATCTGACACACTGTAGATTTTACCTGGTTTTTTGCGGGGAGGGGGTCTGTCTGCCCTACTAGAATATGGGCTTCTTGGGGGCACAGGCTTGATTTTGTTCTTTGTTGTATCTCCAGTGCCCAGAACAGTGCATGGCAGAGAGTTAAGTGCTCAGCAAACATTTGCTGATGGAGTGGATAGAGCACTGTGGTCTTGAGGGAACCATATTTGCCTTAAATCATTAAAGCTGCTGGGAGGTGCTGGTGGAGGGCCTGCTCTTTCACATAAAGCATGTGATAGAAAAGCAGGGGTGTGTGTGTGTGTGAGTGATATCATCTGTTATTGCCATTTCAAAAATCCAGTTCTTTCTACACTTCACTTGGATGTTGATTTCAGAATGACTGTTTTTTCTTTCTAACTCATGAGTCATGAAGGCTGCTGTGTTTTGAATCAGAAACGTTAGGGGAAAGTGGAACTTTAAAATGTGTGATGCGTGATTAGCCATTGTTACATTTCACTTTCTGTACCTGAATATTTCCCTCCCTGCCATCGCAGTGCCATCTAAGCCGCCGTCACCCTCCCCTGGACAGTGCTGCAACCCTCCAACCCCTCTGCCTGAGGCTGCTCTGCTTGAGAGCACTCTTTCTGAGCCCCACAGCAGCCAGGGGTCTGCTCTGCACCCTCATTCGTAGGGGTGACAGAGCAGATGGCACTCGGCCATCTCTACCATGGCCACTCTCACAGCTTTAACCAGCTAGTTCTGTAAATGACATTGGACCTGTCGCCCTATTAGGATGTAGCTTCCCAGGGATAGGAAGCGCAGCTGCCTATGGCCGTGTCTCTGGACCATGCTAGCACATTGGCCATGTTTGTTGAGTAATTGGGTTAATAATGTGGCTACTTTACTTCGTTTAAGAAACTGTGTTGAGCAAAATGAGTGTATATATTTTTATGAAATAACAGAAAAACCATGGCTTTGGAGAGTAAGGGATACTTAACAGAAGTTACTGCATGGCCCGGGTTGTCTGCTTTGGGTGAGTTAAAGGTCTCGGAGCTCCCCCTGACCCTCCCAGAACTCTGGACACGGAGGTGCAGGATGTGCTATAAGGTGGGGCAAACACACTGTGCCTACTGGGCAGGGCTGGACCAGAGGGCTAGGTGAAGGGGCCGGAGAGGTTCCTGGTGGTGAAGCGTGGAGTCCTGGCAATTTGAGGTGGAGGGGGACGGTGGTTGTGCACTGTAGGTGCTGCTGACTGGTGTGTGTGTAGACACTTGGCATCCTGACCCTGCTCCCTCTCAGCCTGGCCTCAGGACCACCTCACCACCCTCCTGCATCTCCGGACCACGCACCCTGTTTCTCTCCTGAATGTGGCCAAGCCTTCTACTTTAATGCTCACCAAACCAAAGCAGGCACGGCTCATTCAGGCTCCAGAGCATTCTGTACCTGTCCAGAGCCTGTTGACGGTTTCAGCCAGTTGCCAACAACAAAGTAAGGTGACTGACTCGTTTATGTTAATTTATACTAAGGTGGTGTGTCTCTCTTAAAGGAGAGGCTCATTGATGCCTTTGAACCTCTGATTGGAATTGTGCTTTCTGACTCAGTGAACTTGGCAGGCATCTTGTAAAGGTCAGAGTTAGCATTAGCATTAATGTTTACAGGTGGGAAAAACCTGGGCTCAAACCTTTATCTTGTGACAGGCTCTGCAAAGTATACACAAGACACTGTTTCTCTACCACAGATTTCAATCCCAGACCGCCCACAGGGTACAATGCTAGGAATCCACGCATGGGGTTGTCTTAAGTCTTAATGCCCTTTACCTGAAGTCTGGGTGGGGGAGCTCCTTCTGAGAGAGGTGATTCCCCTGAGGGAACAGCCGTTCCAGGACAGGCCATGAGGCTGCAGGTCACTGTGCTCCTCACATGCCAGTTTTCTGGCTAGATGTGTTCTTATTCTGCAGTGACTTGTTTTACCCTGGAAGAAATAGAGTGTTATTCACGGCAGTCAAAGCACGCTCCTAGCTGTGTTTTTCATTCCTGCTCTGAGTTGAGAGTTTGCGTCGTTAGTAGAAAAAAAATTCTCAAATCAGAGAAATTGTTGGGTATAATCTTACAGCAAGTGAAATGTCAAAGGCTGGCATTTGGAAACAGCATTGTCAAGCAGAGTTCCAGCCAAAACCTGTGTGTTAGCCAGCTGAGTCGGGAGTCCAGAAGAAACTGAAAAAGAAAGTGAGGGCCTATACCCCGGCAGTTTCCTTGGTTCACCAGCCTGCGGCTGCTGTTGAACTGGTTGACTGCCTGTCTGTGAGCAGGGGCCTGCGCGGAGACATTCTGGTTCATGCATCTTTGCTGAGTTGGTGTTCTTACCCTCTTGGGAGTTGCATGTGGGTCTTGCTGCTGAGGGAGTTGGGTGTCACTTCACTCCCATTGAAGGTGTGCCCATTCCCTCCTCTCAGCCTCCTCCAGCTCCTGCAGCCACTCGCCCCGCTTCCCTGCACTTCCATTCGGCTCTTGGGGGGCCGTGAGTACATTCAGTGGTGTGCTTTCTTCTCTTCCAGTCTAATATTTCTCGATGTAAAGTCACTCCCCTGGTTGGCAGTCTTACTGTGAAGCCTCATCAGTGCTGACATTTCATACTGTTTAGATCATGGAAGTAAGTTTCTTCTTGTTTCCCAAACACGGCATTAGGATTTTTTAACATGCGTTTTTCAAACTGGGCACACCTACCTCTCTGCGGATCCCAGCTTCCTGTGCTTGTACTTCTTTCTCTCTACTGCTCTAAGGGGTGGCTGCAGGGCTGCGCTGCACACAGGGCCTGTCCTAGTGCTGAGTGCTGTGAGGGCAGTCCCTGAACACTTGTTGGGGTCCTCCCTGGGGATGGGAGGGTAGAATCTACCAAGTTGGAGGACGATCCTCAACCCGGAACTGTTGATGCTCAGGCCTGATTTGTCTCTGTTTTGGGGGTTGTCTTGTTCATTGTGAGATGTTTACAGCATCCCTGCCCCTACTCACTAGATGCTAGTAACACTTTCTCCCTTCCCCAGTTATGGAAACCAAAAATGTCTCCACACATTGCCGAGGGTCCCTGGGGGGCAGAAAGGCCCCATTGAGAACCACTTGGATAAGAATATGTGTCGGGGCCCACCCGAAGCTTCTTAAGACTGGGAGCTCAGGGTGATGGGCGACCTCCTAATGGCCTGTGCTTTAGAGTGGGCCTGGCAGCTCCCAGGACAAGCCCCACATTGGGGCAGCCATGGAACTGAGCCTGTTGCCTGTTCTCACGCTCACTGCTCATGGACGGGATACATGCGCTCACTTGGGGAAGGAGCTTTGGTAGTACATCTGGGCCGACCAGGGGTTTTTAGGGCTGGGCTGCTGCAGCATCAGACTTGGAGTCCTCTGCATCCAAACGTGTTGACACGGAGTGGCACATGTGACTTACATTCTTCAGGGAAAATGCAGTGCTATCTTGGTGCCTGTTTTCTGCCTGAATCGTGTCTCAGTCACTCTCTGCCATCCCCAGCAAACAACACCAGTAACAGCAAAACACACACACTTCCTGTCCTTCAGATTCTCAGTTCTTGTGGCACTCCCGTCTCCCCTCACACCTGCTCAGGTGACCTGGGCATTTTCTGTAGCGCTTACCATCGTCACGTGTGGATGGATGTCTGAGCGGAAGTGAGCAGGTTTTATCCAGCATGATGCTCCACTTCCTCCCTCGTCATTGCCAGGCCAGGTGCTCCTCGGCGTCACGGGGTCTGTTGGGTCAGGTCCACCTGTGTCAAGACAACCTTTTGGTTCCCAGTGTGCGTCATGGTTTGGCTGGCACCCACTGTGGAGCCTGGGAATGGGCAGAGGATTGTGCTGAGGGTTGCCCATCTAGTTGGTGCCTATGCTCAGTATTGGGCTAGCCGAGGTCAGATTGCAAACCCACTTTTTCTAAGGGGCAGTGCTTGCATTTGAGGATCTGCTCTCAAGACCTTTTCTGTAACCATAGAAACCACTTTGCTAGAAAGAAAAGAAAGGTCTAAGAAACACACATGCTTGTAAACCAGTCTCATCAGATTTACCTTCTGCTTGCCCTTCTTGGGGTTGGCCTGCCACGTGGAGCAGAGGCTTATACATCACTGCGGGGACTGCCCAGGCTCCTGCCTGTTCTTGCCATCGGCTGCCTCCCTTCTCCACCTCCATGCTCATCCTGTTTGGGTCACAGGATGTTCCGTCTAGATTTGTTTTTGACTCTGTTATGCATTTTGCGTATCTCAAGGTGAGTGTCTCTGTTAGCTTAGCTCTTGTGGTGGCTGAGCTGTCACCTGCTGCACACCATTGGTTTCTGTGTGCCCACCTTCCCTATTGAAATGGAGAAAGAAATTTTTGTCTGTCCTTTAAGAACAAACATACATAACACAAGAAACAGAGCTTCGTATTTTTTAGTTATTCAACTTAATTATAAAATTGTCAATTATATTCAACCTGTTTTTATGTTACAATATTGATATACTTTTTATCACCTGTGTGTATTGTTACAGACTCATGATTTTCTCAGTTTTAGCTTATTTGGGTTAGCTGTACTTGTTGATATCTTTTTAGTATTTGTAGGGTTACAACTTGGCCAGTGACAGCCCCTACAGGTCGGCTTCCCTGCCCTTTTGTGCTACCACAGACACCTGTGAAGGCCTCCTCCTTTTCAGACATAGCAAGGGGTTCGTGGACCATATTGTCTTTTTTCTGTTCCAAGACATGGAATCAAGTGCTCCCCTGGGTTCTTTTAATGGAGAGTCCAATTAGAAACAAATCTGAGTGCTCTGAGTTCATTTCGTGTTGTTCTACAACAGTCTGGTGGTGGGTAGGCTAATGATGTCACTGCTAGAACACTTCAGGGTCAGAGCTGGAGAAGAGACTTTTTTTTATGGCTGTGGGTACAACTTTTATGTATTTCCAATTTAACTTTGACACTGTCTATTCCTTTCTTAATGCCCACCTAAATTTTTAACTGTGTTTCTACCCACTTCTTTTTAGTATTTCTTTGTGTCTCATTGACAGTGGTTCTGTCATTGCTTTGTTGACAAGTTACCAAATTGCTTTCCAAAAACATTTTTAAAGATTTTTTTTTCCCTTTTTCTCCCCAAAGCCCCCTAGTACATAGTTGTATATTTTAGTTGTGGGTCCTTCTAGTTGTGGCATGTGGAACGCTGCCCCATCGGGGCTCGATGAGCAGCGCCATGTCCGCGCCCAGGACTCGAACCAACGAAACACTGGGCCGTCTGCAGCGGAGTGCGCAAACTTAACCACTTGGCCACGGGGCCAGCCCCCTAAAAACATTTTAAAAGCAACGTGGTGCTAGCCACAGTTGTATGAGTATACTTGCTTTATCATAGCCTTGCCAGCATTGGATGTCTCTGTGTATTGAAAACATATTTAATCATTCTTTCTATTAATTTATCCCCAGCCTCTCCCCATAATTAAAAATGTACAGTGCTATCTCTGGTTGCTTTAACTTGTCTTTGAATATTATGCACATTTTCGTCTCTTGGTTGCTTGAGTTTTTTTGGTGCTTACCCTTTGTTTCTTCATTAAAAGTCGATTTATAGATTTGAATGAGTTCTTATATAGAAACTAAGGCAGTCATGTGTGATGTAACTTTTTTTAATAACAGCTTATTGGGATATAATATACCCTACAATTTACCCATTTAAAGCGTATAATAGTTCAGTGGTGTTTAGTATATTCACAAGGTTGTACAAACGTCACCATCATCCAGTTCCAGAACATCCTCATCATTCCACAAAAAAACCCCAGATCCATTAGCAGTCACTCACCATTCTCTCCCTCCCCCAGCCCCTGATAACCACTAATCTACTTTCTGTCTCTATAGATTTGCTTATTCTGGACATTTCACATAAATGGAATCATAAAATCTGTGGCCTTTTGCGTCTGGCCTCTTTCACTTAGCATGTTTTCCATGTTCATCTGTGTCATAGCATGTGCCAGTGTCTTCTTTTTATGGCTGAATAGTATTTCATTTTATGGCTAGACTATGTTTTGTTATCCGTTTATCCACTGATGGACATTTGGGTTGTTTTCCCCTTTTGGCTATTATGAATAATGCTGCTCTGAACATTCTTGTACAAGTTTTTTTTTTTATTTTTTTATTTTTTTAAATTTTTTTTAAAGATTTTATTTTTTCCTTTTTCTCCTCAAAGCCCCCCGGTACATAGCTGTACATTCTTCGTTGTTTGTCCATCTAGTTGTGGCATGTGGGACGATGCCTCAGCATGGCTTGATGAGCAGTGTCATGTCCACGCCCAAGATTCGAACCAACGAAACACTGGGCCGCCTGCAGCGGAGTGCGCGAACTTAACCGCTCGGCCACGGGGCCAGCCCCTCTTGTACAAGTTTTGTGTGGACATAGTGTTTTGTTTCTTCTGGGTATACACCTAGGAGTGGAATTGCTGGGTTATATGGTACTCATTTCCTTTTGAGGAACTGTCGGACTGTTTGCCAGAGAGACTGCACCATTTTACATTCCCAGCAGCAGTGTATGAGGGTTCCAGTTTCTCTGCATCCCCATCAACTCTTGTTATTATCTGTCTTTTTGAATTTAGACATCCTAGTGGATATGAAGTGGGATCTCATTGTGGGTTTGATTTGCTTTTCTGTAACGACTAATGATATTGAGCATCTTTTTAATGTGCTTATTGGCCATTTGCATATTTTTTTGGAGAAATATTTATTCAGCTCGGTTACCTGTTTTTTAATTGTGTGTGGGTTTTTCTTTTTTTTTGAGTTGGAAGAGTTCTTTAGTCTGGATACAAAGTCCCTTATCAGATAGGATTTACAGATACTTTCCCCCACTCTGGTGGTTGTCTTTTCATTTTCTTGCTGGTGCTTTTGAAGCACAAAAGTTTTTAGTTTTGATTAAGTCCCTTTGATCTGTTTTTTGTTGCTTGGGCTTTTGGTTTCGTATCTAAGAAAACATTGCCAAGGTGATGAAGATTTACTCCTATATTTTCTTCTAAGAATTGCATAGTTTTCTTACATGTAAATCTTTGATCCATTTAAGTTAAATTTTGTGTATTGTGTAGGAAAGGCATCCAACTTCATCCTTTTGCATGTGGGTATCTAGTCCCAGCACCATTTGTTGAAAAGACTGTTCTTCCCATTGAAGAGTCTTGGCACACTTGTCAAAAATCAATTGGCCATAGATGTATGGGTTTATTTCTGGACTCTTTCATTCATTTATGTGTCTCTCCTTATGCCAGTGGCACACTGTCTTGATTACTGTAGCTTTATAGTATAAGTTTTGAAATCTAGAAGTGTGAGTCCTCCAACTTTGTTCTTTTTTGAGATTGGTTTGGCTGTTCTGGATCTCTTGAATTTCAGGATCAGCTTGTCAGTTTCTTTGAAGAAGCCCCCTGGGATTTTAATAGGGATCACATTTTATAATTTCTAAAATTTGTTAAATTTTTGAATTTATTTAAATAAAAAAAAGCATGTAGGGGCTGGCCCCGTGGCCAAGTGGTTAAGTTCGTGCGCTCCGCTGCAGGCGGCCCAGTGTTTCGTTGGTTCGAATCCTGGGCGCGGACATGGCACTGCTCATCAGGCCACGCTGAGGCAGCATCCCACATGCCACAACTAGAAGGACCCACAACGAAGAATATACAACTATGTACTGGGGGGCTTTGGGGAGAAAAAGGAAAAAAAAAATAAAATCTTTAAAAAAAAAAAAAACCAGCATGTAATGCTTTAATTGGCTTAGAGGTAACTTTGGTGTGTAGTGAGCAGTTTGACTCTAAACCAGTTATCTTCCAAATTGTTAACCAATTATTCCACTGTAGTCTTTTCGAGAAGCTTATTTTTTATCAGCTATAACTTTTATGTGTAGTTGGCAATTCTTGGACTCTTCTTTCCATTAGAATTCTCTGTAGTTGGGGTGCCGTAATTGAATGCCTTCCGTGTGTCCAGCCTTAATCAGGGTGTGCGAGCAGGGCGAGGGGGTCTGGGATAGGAGACACTTTGGTCACAGGGTTTGGATCGGATTGGCTGTGGATGACATTTAGGCGGGGCAGTGATGGGAAGGCCAACTGGCCAATCATGGGGGTGGGTTGGAGACTTCATGCAGTGCTGAGGGAGGAAAGTGAGGGCAGATAGGTGCTGCGTTGGGTTGGTGGGCATGCAGGACAGGCCGGGCTGGGATGTGAGCAGGGAAGGGACTTGGGAGAGGAGAGCAGTGGCCTGAACCACGTGGCAGAGTGTCAGATGGCATGCCCTATACTTGATGTTTGTGTTTCAACAATGTCAACACTTCAGTTCATGCATTTGGGAAAATCTGCTTTGAGTCTTACCTCTTTTTTCTCTGTGTCCACTAGTATGATACCGTTCCTATTCAGTCCAGCGTGGTGTTATGTTCCTGCCCATCCCCATCAATGGTGAGGACCCAGACTGAATCCGGCACGGCCCCTGGCGTTCCTGGCGGTGGTACCAGGCAGGGCCCCACCATGGACAGCACCGCAGCTGAGTCCAGGCCGAGTGCCAACTCCTTGCAACATGCTGCACAGCCACCACCACAGCCTCGGAAGAAACGGCCTGAGGACTTCAAATTCGGGAAAATTCTTGGTGAAGGCTCTTTTTCAACAGTGAGTACAGGCTACTCTTTGTCGAATGAGTATGTTTTCCCTCGGAAGGCTGACCTTCCTTGGTGGCTTGGAGCTGGGAGACCCAGATACCAGGGTGGTGTTCTTCCCTGTAGGAAGGTCTCAGGATTCTTGGCAGTTCCTCTCCTGTTGTGAGGGTGACTTGGGGCTGGCTACTACCAAGCAGGTCTCATGGCTAAAATATCTAAGCCATGGTTTTGTAGATGAAAGCTTTAAAAGGCATCTCTTGATCTTATTTTTTACTTAAAAAAAAATTTAGGGGCTGGCGCGGTGGCGTAGTGGTTAAGTTCATGTGCTCCGCTTTGGTGGCCCAGGGTTTGCAGGTTCAGATCCCAGGTGTGGACTTGGCGCTCCTCGTCAGGCCATGCTGTGACAGCATCCCACGTAAAATGGAGGAAGATTGGCACAGATGTTAGCTCAGTGACAATCTTCTTCAAGCAAAAAGAGGAAGATTGGCAACAGATGTTAGCTCAGAGCTAATCTTCCTCACCAAAAAAAAAAAAAAAAATTCAGTTAATTTTTATTCTAACCAGGTATCAACAAGTTACATTGCATGTCCTTGTGTCCCATTGGTAAGGCCCTGGGAAGCTTTTCTGTTCCTTGGATTGAAAGTTAGTATCAGGGCCGGCCTGGTGGTGCAGCGGTTAAGTTTGCACATTCCACTTCACGGCCTGGGGTTGGCTGGTTCTGATCCTGGGTGTGGACATGGCACTGCTTGGTGAGCCATGCTGTGGCAGGTGTCCCGCATATAAAGCAGAGGAAGATGAGCACGGATGATGGGCAAGGATGTTAGCTCAGGGCCAGTCTTCCTCAGCAAAAAGAGGAGGATTGGCAGCAGATGTTAGCTCAGGGCTAGTCTTCCTCAAAAAAAGAAAGTTAGTATCAGTATTAGTATCTCTTCAGAGGTTTTCGGAAACATTTAACGACCTTTATTATTTCTCTGTTACTTAAAAAAAATATATACAAAACAGTACACCCTTGATATTTGCTGGATTTGCAGCCCAATACCCAAGCCCCTAGATTCTTGTGACCTCAGCTTCATAAACAGAAATATCACAGCACTGTCAAATCACACACAGGACAACTCTTTTTGCTACGTAAGTCTCACTTGTTTTGTAGTATTTTTCCTCTTAAAGCAAATAAATGAAGTTCAAAGCAGCTCTTAGCTGAGGTTAAAGCCCCCTGGCTGTGGCAGGGCCAGGAGCTTGCCATGGGCTCACGGGGAGGCCCGAGCACCTGCCCCAGCCAGGGAGCGCAGTCTGAATCTGCGCCTCTGTGAAGAGGCAGATCCCTGTGCTGTGGCCTCTGAGGTGGGCCCAGCGTGCGCTGTGGATGCCCGGGGTGGCCCTGCAGCCTCCTCATTCCGCAGGTGTCCTGAATAATAAGTCTTTCTTGCCTGGCCTTTGTGAAGAAACCTTGTGTGAAATTTGTTTTCCTTTTCTCTTTTTACATTTATGAAATATTTGAAAATACAAAGAATAACATGAAATATAGAGCTCACCCGTGTTCCCAACATCATTTTAATTCATGTTAACTTTTGCTCTCCTTACATTTTTTTTTTAGATTTTTTTTTTGGCAGTTTTTGTTTAAATTATGAAAGCTTTGTGCCCTCGTGATAAAAACCTTCAACTGTGAGGATAGTCCCCAGTAGGTCTGGTACTCACACACCCTTTCAGAAAGAAACTGTTTTGAAAAGAACCTTCCTTGGGTATTTTGCACAGTTACTTACTACAGTCCAGTAAAAGAAGAGTTCTCTGCTTGTCTCAGCTTTACGTCATTGGACATTTATCTGGACTGGAAAGTGAGGACTTATTTGTGAAATTCCCCCTGTCCCTGGGTTTCCACAGTGGGTAAAACTAGGCACCATCCATTCTGGGTGACATACTCGTGATGTTGAAAGGCCCCAAGAAAGCAGTAATTCTTGTCATCCCTGTGCCTTTTGAACCCCTGTCCCAGGGAGGTGCCTGGGAAAGCTGGAAGCTCCTCTCAGGTGCCATTTGGAGTCCTGCAGTCCTGAGTCTCAAATGATGTGTGCCGTCAGGTCTTTTTCAGCCTCCTGAAATAGAGACCACTTAAAATTAGATTTCCCGGGCAGGGCTGGTGGACAAGCGGCAGCTCGCAGGCTGGGCAGGATCTTCGCTTGGCAGAGCCTGGCGCTGAAGTGCAGGGAGGGTCAGCCTCCTGCTGTCCGGCAGCCTGCAGATGATCGAGACATCCAGATCAGCCCTGCTGTCGGCCCTGGGTGACGTGGAGGGATGTGTCATGCCTTGTTCTCTGGAAGAGGGACACTCCCTGCCCTGCCCCCATAAGGAAACTTCCATGTGAGATTCTCAATTCACGCAACAGAAAGATTACGTAAATGTCTCCTTCAGAAAGGGTTCCATTAAATATTAGTACTTTCTAACAACTTTTTCTTTTTTCTGCTTATGTAGCTAGTACATGCTCTTGTGAAGAATTGAACATTGCATAAGTACATAACCCAGAGAAGGGAAGTCCCTCCCCCATGCTCCCCAGCGCCTGAGAACAGTGCACACAGTTACGTTCCTCCAGAAGGATCTTTCCACTTGAGTGCATATAATCTGACCTTGTTCTTAGTAACTGCAGGCTGTTTCACACTGTGCTCTTTCAGGATCACTTCTGATGAGTCTGGTGAAGAATTCTGTAATGGGATGTAACTCATAACCAGGGGCCAGAGGAATCCGGCCTGTGGCCTCCTTAGGTCTTCCCAGCAGGTCTAGGGATTTCCCGGGAGTTGGGCAGGTTTCATCTGCTCTCTGGGCCTAAGGCCGTCCCGCTGCAGGTGTCTTAAGAGAGGCATTTACACCAGCTGGCAGTGGTGGGGCCGCCCCAACTGCCAAACTGGGTTCATCAGCCATTTGGAAATTGGTGCTCAGGGTGTGCCCTGGGTTTGCTTGTGTAGAAAGGTCTTTTCCACATTGTGTGATGCCCCTTTGGCGCTCTGTCCCCAAAGTGGAGTTTCAGTACAAGACTCGGGGATGCAACAGAGAAGGTTGAGCTGGGAGTGTGACTGCGTCCTGTGAGGGAGGCACTCTTCCCAGGCCCAGTGACATTTAGTTTCCTGTGCCCTTGATAGCACGGTATCTGAGATGGCATCAAGTATGGTAAAAATTATTGGAAAAAGCCCAAATTCAGGATGGCTTTTTGGAATGAACATATACTGAAGACGTATTCTTAAAGTTATTTTTTATTTATTTACTTATTTTTATTTTTCCTTTTTTCTCCCAAAGCCCCCCAGGTACATAGTTGTGTATTTTTAGTTGTGGGTCCTTCTAGTTGTGGCATGTGGGATGCCCCCTCACCATGGCTTGATGAGCAGTGCTGTGTCTGAGCCCAGGATTCAAACCGGCGAAACCCTGGGCCGCCGGAGCAGAGTGCGTGAACTTAACTACTCGGCCATGGGGCCGGCCCTTTAAAGTTCTCAGTACCTGCTTGTGGAGTTATTAGTTGCTGCTGCTTGTGGAGGTATTATTTGCTGCTTGTTACTACGGTTGTGAGGGTTATGCTAGTCTGAGATGTTCCTGAATGTACATTTCACTGCACCATGGGGATTCTTGGCAGCTAATAAGAGCCTTCTAAAGACGGTCGAGAGATATATGTGTTTGCTGTTAACCATTAGAACACATTAACTTGGTCATTGACATTCAGCTATATTTGTTAGCACAGGACCAAAAATATTTAAATGTAGGGGGCCGGCCCCGTGGCCAAGAGGTTAAGTTCGCGCGCTCCGCTGCAGGCGGCCCAGTGTTTCGTCTGTTCGAATCCTGGGCGTGGACATGGCACTGCTCATCAAGCCACACTGAGGCGGCGTCCCACATGCCACAACTGGAAGGACCTACAACTAAAAAAAATACACAACTATGTACCGGGGGGCTTTGGGAGAAAAAAAGGAAAAATAAAATCTTTAAAAAAAAATTTAAATGTAATTTCAAATATTTAAATGTTATTGCACAGTGGGGGTGGAGTAGCCTGTGTGGTTGGTTGTAGGATGATGTGAGACTCAATGCCCTGATTACACTGGGTATTTTTTCTCTTCTCTTTCCCCCTTTTCTTCCCAACTAGGTTGTCCTGGCCCGAGAACTGGCAACCTCAAGAGAATATGCTAGTAAGTACTAACTCCTGTGAGCTCTGTGTCTGGGGCGCAGGGACCCCTGGAGGTTTCTATGCTGATTTCAGGGGATAGGACGCTGTTGGTCTTAGAGACCATGAAGCCAGTGGGTGTGTTTTGTGAAAAACTTTAATTTGTATCAGTTACCTTTATGAGTAGTATCTTTAGTATTTTCTTACCGTTTCCAATTGTAGTAACTCACTTCTCTCTTACCTTAAGTTAAAATTCTAGAGAAACGTCACATTATCAAAGAGAACAAGGTCCCGTATGTAACCAGAGAGAGAGACGTGATGTCGCGCCTGGATCACCCCTTCTTTGTTAAACTTTACTTCACGTTTCAGGATGATGAAAAGCTGTGTATCCTTTGACCAGTCAAGCCTTCTGAATCACACCAGTGAGCCTGTATCGTTTTGGAATCATGACCCCATTGTTTGTTTTCACAAGTAGCCCCTTCCCTGGAAAGGAAAAGGGTGGCAGATTCTGAATACAAAGGAATTCACATCACTTTGCTTTGGGAGCCTCTGGGATTGCTGACATTCACTGAAGTATGACAGTCACTTCTAGAGAGATTGGCACAAACATTTTTGAGGATTTTTTTATTGATAAGCGTTGTATCTAAAGGATTATTATTTTAACCTCACGGTTGCTAGACATCTGTTCAAAGGTATTCCCTCATTCCTCTAACCAGTGTCGTTGGCATATCTACCAGGTGTCAAGTCCTGTGCTCAAAGCAGGGAAGTGAGAGAAAAGAAGAATGACCTTGGGCATTAGGGGCACCTGGAAGGCTGGCACCTCTTTGCCTTCTTTGGCCCAGGGCTATGGGGTTTTGTTGGAAGGGACATCTTTACCCGGCTCAGTCCCAGGTGAGAAGTCCAGGGAGTGACCCACAGGAACCAAAACCCTTTCTCCCTGTACCCAAGACGCTGTCCTCCCAGTGGCAGGCACTTCCCGCAGCCCTCCGGCCTCCCTGCCTCCCCTGTCAGTGGTACTACCCGAGAGTCTGCTCTCTGCCCATGGATCTCTGATTGCCCGGTGCCCCTGGCTCTCCATGGCTGTGCATACTACTTCTCCAGATGCTCCTCCAGCAGACATTACACCCCACTGACTCTTTGCTTTATTTGACGGCATCTCACACTCCCTGACTTCTTCTCTAACCCTGGGGCACTGAGTTTTTGCTCTTTTACTTTTGCTTAGGGATCAGGGAGGCAGGGCAGCATAGCAGTCAGAGAGGGTCACACTCTGTGTCGTCTAGCTTGTCTCTGGGCATGTCCAGCACACAGCCAGGTGGGCCAGCTTCTCCTTACTCACTGGCTCCTTTCCTGCACTTGTTCTTTGAAACCAGGACTTCCTCCACCCCAGTGTGCCCAGTGACTCTGTCCCTGATCCCAGCAGATGTTCTTGGCTTCTCTTCAACTGAGCGAGGTCTGGCTGTCACATCAAGTTGGTTCAGAGCTTGTTCAGGTTTAAACCTCAGTCTTTGCATTTGTTCTTTTCTTCCTGCCTTCAGGTCTCTGGAACCCTTTCCCTCACCCCACCACCCTCAAAGCTGCTCCAGTGTCTGAGGGCTTGGCTTCCCCCTCCCACCTGAACCCCACTACCTCCTCGGACTTTCCCCTTCCCGCCTCCTTTTTCTTCTCTACATGCAGATTCTTCTGGATTCAAACTTTGCTGGATCTTGTTACTCCTTTAACACCGTTTTCTGGCTCCTTCGCCTGTCAGCTGAATTTGTTCTGTTTATTGAGAAGTCCTTGTTGAATGCCAGGTGCTGAGGATATGCTGGTCAATAAGGTGAAGGCTCTGCCCTCACAGAGCTCACATTTCCAGGGAGGAGTTAGATATGCACAGATGGTCCATGCCTGTGTGAAAGACCTTGAGGGACTAAGAGCAGTAAGGCCAGGTGAGGGAGCGCTGGAGCATGCCGCTGCTTTAGCTCAGTGGTTTGAGGGGGCAGCGTTGGTCAGAGACCTGGGCGGAACGAGGGCAGGAGTGCGGAAGTACTTACGTGCGAGTGGAGCAAAAAGGCTGGCAGGGGCCAGCTCTTTAAGCCTTGGAGGCCTGACGAGAGTTTTGAATTTTCTTCTGAGTGTGGCAGGGAACCCAGGAGAGCCTCAAGCAGGGCAGCCACTCTCTGTGACTCTGTCTGCTGCTGCAGTGAAGGTTTTTGTTAGTGAATCGGGTGAGGCAAAATGGAGACAAGGTGGCTCCTGGGTGAGGGACCTCAGAGCCTGCATGCACAGTGCTGCTGTATTTGAGCTGGAAGAAACTGGGGAGAGGCTGGGCTGGGGGTGGATGTTGCGTTGGCATTTGACGCATTCATTGGTGCTCGCTGCTCAAGGGCACGTGGACTGCTGGGTGGCTGCCAGCAGAGTCCTGTGAGGAGTCAGGGCGGTGAGCACATTGGGAGTGTGTCAGCAGGCTGCCTGGCCATGGGGGCTGCTGAGCAGGGAGAGTCTGAGGCCTGAGCCTGGGTCACCCCCTCAGCAGAGATTTGTGTGCTGAAGGAACCCTCCAAGGAGGCTGGAGGGTGTTGCCAGTGAGTGGAGAGGACAGAGACCCGGGGGCCACAGGACCAGATGGTTTCCGTGGGGGGTGCTGGCAGCCCAGCCAGATGCTGCCCAGTCAAGTACATGGGGTCTGGGCCTGACCTGTGGGTGGGCCCTCTGCAAGTTGTTGATGTGGCAGTTTGGGCTTGGGGAGGAGGGTTCAAGGGAGCGAGGTGAGGAAGTGCAGACACTGCAGAGTGGGCTCTTCCCAGTGCTTTCACTTTAAAGGGGAGCAGTAAAGTGGTCTAGTAGTCAAGGGCTTGTGGCTGGGAGAGGGGTTCCTTGTTGGTTTGTTGTAGGTGTTACAGGATCGTTCCTGTCCCCACCTCTCTGTTGTCACTGCTCATGTGGCAGCATCAGTGGCCTTCTGAGGACATTGAAGGGGCCTCTTCACATCTGTTCTGTGTCTCTGTCACCTCTGAGGCCACCTTGACCCCTTGCTCCTCGAGGTCTCTGGGACCCGTGTGACTCTGCTCCTCCTTGAGCCTGTGGAAGGCTGCCAGATTTTCTGGAGGCCCGGGCCTGGTCTTTCTGCAGGGCCTGTGGGACAGTGTCTTGGTTGGAAGGCTCTGACAGATGGCGCACACTTGACTTCTCCCAAGGTCACGAGTGGTGGGATCAGGCAGCTCAGTGTAGGTGAGTGAGCTTGCTGTCTAATTTCAGATGGGATTGGCCAGAGTAACGTAGTGGAGGGGACTCTGGGTCTTTGTCTAACGCTGTTTTTTGCTCTTGATCTTTAACACAAATTCCAAAATCCGTGAAGCTTGTGAGGGCTCACTCTCCTCCAACAGGAGTGAGACCTGGGGATTTCTGCCCCACTCAGAATCGTAATTACGCTAAAGGGAGGATGGGGTGCATATTGGGGCTTTTCTTCTGGGAGAGTTTCCTTTTCTTTCTCTCAACACAATATATGCCACTGACGATTCTGAGCAGCGCTGAGCTCCTGCTTGGGGGTGGGTGGGTGGGAGTCTGCAAGCCGCTAGTAAAGAGGCCACGGACACCAGCCTTCCCTGTGGAGGGGGCAGAACAGGGCGAGGTGGGAGTGCACCTGGCCGAGGCCCTTTGCATTCCCTAGAAGGAAGGTTGGCTTTTTGTTTCAGGTTCCCATTGAACATTGTCTTAGTTGGAATGGCCTGGGTGGCCGCGGTGGGGCTGGAGCGGGGGCAGGTTTGGGCAGCTTTTATTGTGGGTCACTTCCCTCCTTGGCTTGTCCTCACTGCTCTGCAGCTTCAGGCTCCTTCCTTGGTAGGAGATGGCAGTACCTTGTCAAACAGAAGCCAGAAGGAACACCCACCCTGAGCATAGGCCACCCCTTCCCACCCTCAGAGACGCTGCTCAGGGCAGCTGGAGACTCGGGTCATTGTGTCCCTGGTTACCAGGGAGCCATGAAGTACCTGTGGATTTCCATTAATAGGTGGAGATGTTTGGTGCTTCCAGGAAGAAGCAGTTATAGGGGACCCATTTATTGTTCCAGACTTTACGCTTCTTTGGAAAAGAGAAAATAGAAGTAAAATGTGACACTGCAGTGCTCTTGGAGAGAAAGATGACTGTGTTCCTCAAGTCTCTCCCTAATGGGTGCCCAGTAAATAGATGGAATGGGGAAGTTAATAAAATGGCATTTCTCTTACAAAACTTGTCACTTTATACTTGGAAAGGAGTGTTCATTTGAGAAGTTTTTACATGAATTGTCTCTTAGCACAGCACGTGGAATGCAGTTGGTACTCAGTAAATGTTGTGTACCTGTTGTGGTCCAGGTTTGGAGGCTGTGTTATGATGGAGACCCCCTCCACCTGCTTTGCTGAAGCCTGTGAAGAGGCAGGCCCTGACCACTGTCTCTAGCAGCTTCCCTTCACTGAGCCCATGAGTGCCTTCTGGGGGCAGAGGGATCTAGACCGGGCATTCGGGCTGAGAGGCTTCTGTCATTGTGTTCTTGGTGAAAAACCCACCCTGGGGCCTGGCCCTGGAGCCGGGGCCTGGGATTCCTGCCAGACCCAGCAGCTGTGGGTCTGACCATGGCAGAGTCTGACTCGAAGAGAGGCAGCTGTCTTGGGCCACAGGTACCTTCAGTTTTCATTAATTAAAAACATTCCTATTGGGGGCCAGCCCTGTGGCCGAGTGGTTAAGTTTGCACGCTCCGCTTCGGCAGCCCAGGGTTTTGCTGGTTCGGATCCTGGGTGCGGACATGGCACCACTCATTAAGCCACGTTGAGGCAGTGTCCCACATACCACAACCAGAAGGACCCACAACTAAAATATACAACTATGTTCTTGGGGGATTTGGGGAGAAAAAGCAGAAGCAAAACAAAACAAAACAAAAAAACCATTCCTATTGGGCTGTTAAGGTCAGTTTGAAAAAACGACTTTTGCACTCTTCCTTAACTATGCGATATTTAGATTTTGGCCTTAGTTATGCCAAAAATGGAGAGCTACTTAAATACATTCGCAAAATCGGTTCGTTCGATGAGACGTGTACCCGATTTTACACGGCCGAGATGGTGTCTGCCCTGGAGTACTTGCACGGCAGGGGCGTCGTCCACAGGTACCGAGCGGCCTGGCGGGCTTTGCTCACAGCCTGGGCTCAGCTTGGCTTCATTTCGTGGAGGTGTGGGGACCATGTCACCTGACGCTGAGAGACTCCTGGACCTTTAGATATCAGAGGAAGTTGGTCAGATGCCTTTTTTTGCCAGACTAGTAGCTCTTAGCCATCTTGACTGGGGCTTTTATTTAGTCATTTGTAGCTTTTGTGTGTACTTATTGCTCGTCTCATTTTCCATGACTTTCTGATGAAGTCAAATTGAAGCAGGTAAAATACACATAGTATACAATTTCCTGTTTTAGCAGTTTTTCCAGTTTTATTGAGAAATAATCGACACACCTCACTGTATAGTAGTGAGGTGTACGGCGTGATGGGTTGATTTACATATATTGTGAGATGGTTACCACGGTAGGTTTAAAAGCTCTTATTTTATGGGTTAAAAATGATAGATTATGGGCCAGCCCCAGTGGCCTAGTGGTTAAGTTTAGCGTACTCTGCTTCAGTGGCCCGGGTTTGATTCTTGGGCGTGGATCTACACCGCTCTGTTAGTGGCCATGCTGTGCTGGCAGCCCACATACTAAAAAATAGAGAAGGATTGGCATGAATGTTAGCTCAGGGCAAATCTTTCTCAGTAAGGGGAAAAAAAATAGATTATCCATCAAAAAATTTATTAGAGTGATGAATACAGTTATGAATTGATGTGATTTGAGTGTTCTCATTGTATGCAGTTGATACTTGTTCATTGTGAACTTCAGAATTGCATTTTTGTTCGTTAGTCTGTAAAGATTTTAAGTATTAATCAGTTCATTTTGTTTCCAGCAAAATTTAGAGTATGTAATGATGTTAGTGTTTTAAATACTTAATCTGAAATGTAAAAAAATCTCTTTTTGCAGGGACCTGAAACCAGAAAACATTTTGTTAAATGAAGATATGCACATCCAGATCACAGATTTTGGAACTGCAAAAGTATTATCTCCCGAGAGTAAACAAGGTGTGTGAGTGCTTTGTTTCCAGCAGATCCTGGCTCAGGCCTAAGATCAAAACCAGCTTCTCAGAAATGTGTTGGATGGCATTGTATTCATCCTTAATGACAGGTGTTGTAATACTTTGTTATTGTACAATAGATTCCAGAGCTTTCACATGGGAGGCCCTGCCCTAGTGGGCCTCTTACTGAGGGCCCTGGCACTGTGGGCCTGGTCTAGTTCATGGAGAGAAGGGGCTTCCTAGGCTGCCTGTGGTTGGTCTGCTTGGCCTTGAAGTGGGGGTGGGGGTGCCAGGTTGCCAGGAGCTCTCTGCATATTGTTGTCACAGATCCTCAGGTCTGCGAGGCCCCTGCTCCCTAGTCATCTTCCTTGAAGATGCTGGGGTGCTACATTTGTTCCTGGTCCCCCATGCAGGGGTGTGGGGTTGTTTCAGTCAGTTCCCAGCTCTTCCTGTTGAATGGCGCTGCAGGTTGTAACTGGGGAGCACTGTCCCTGTATCCTAGTGCCCACTGACTGTTTGTCTGTCTCCTGTGTGCAGCTGCCTAGACACGCCCATTATAGTGAGGTTCTTTAGAATCACAGAATGAGTGGGAGCTGGTTTTTACCTGCTGGTCAAGTGCACATTCATAATTGCAAACCCTCCTAATCACTGTTCCCCTAGGGTAATTCCTGTCGTTGAATTGTGTATTGTGACAGTTTTATCACCTGAGGAGGAGTTGCTGACAGTCCACTTGGGCCAGAAGAGTGCCCGGGGTGTCTTAGCTAGCTAGGGGGCGTCTCTGTGGGGTCTCACTGCCCTTCAGGTATTCATTGGATGGAAATCATAAACTCTGGGGGTATAAAGAATGGCAGTTTAATTTCTGAAAACTGTTTGCAAGTCTTGGGGTAGAGAGATGATAGAGCTCTTTATAGTGAGGTTTGGGGGAAGCTGAAGGCCACTGCGCGAGTTCATAAGTGACCTTGAAAATGAACCTTGGATCTTGGGACAAATGTGGCCATCAAAGCTACCCTGACCTTGCCGGGACCACCGTGCAGCACACGTGCCTCTCTGCCAGTGCTTATGGATACGTGTGAGAGGACCTTGGTGAAAGCGCTGGAGGAAACAGATATGTTGGGTGTGAGTACAGGGTTTGCTGGCAGAAGAGATTCAGAGAGAAGCATCCACTTTGCTGCAACTGCTCTTGGATAGAAAAGGGGAACTATGAGCACAGTGCAGTGGTGGGGAGGAGCCTGGCTTTTCAGAAGAGCCCTCAAGCTCAGCTGAACGCGCCTTCTCTGCCTTGGGCTGGAACTGCGGTCCATTTAGCAACACCACGTTGGGCAGCCACTGTCCTAATGCCTGGGTCCGCTCCACCTGGTTGTGCACTGTCAGGGATTCAAATCTGCACTGCTGAGAGGTGCCTGGCCGCGCATGGCTGGGCCACTGTAGGTTCCCTTCTGCACAGTGCCTTATCTTTCCTTTCCGGGTGTTTTTCCAGCCCCGTGTTTTCAAACTGAGGGTTCTTGGGAGGATTCCATCAGTTAGTGCCTTAACCTCTGTGCAAACACTCACAGGGTCACTAAGACTACGTCTTGGATTTGGGAACTTCTCTGAGAATCCTAAAGCTCCGCCCTTTTGGGGCTGAAGCAGAACATTCAGTCAAGTTTTTTGATTTGTTTCTCAACAAGGCTTAGTCCTGGCGCCATCGCTTGCCCTTTGTAGCCCCTCATCCCCCGCCAGGCTTTGAGGGTGGGCAGCCTCCCACCTGGAGATGCACAAAGCCCAGGGACAACTCCTGGCACTTGTGAGATGCCCTGAAATCTTGATGTATTTGATTCATTCCTATTCCATAGTAACATGTTATTGGCTGGGAACCACGTTTTTATGGACATGCTATAACCCACAACCATAAGCATTGTCCCTGACAGAGGTGACCCAAACGGGAACTGCCTTGTCCCCGAATGTTCTTGTTATCTCATGTGCACCTTCCCGCTGAGACAGGCCACCGTCTGCCATGGGCCCCCAGTCAGCCTTGGGAGCTGTCCACCCCAGGGTCTCCTCTGTCTTTTTTTCCTTCATGTAGATTTCCTTCAGAATCTATTTGGCACAGGCCAGTCCTGTTGCCCTGTAGCCACTTAAAAAAATAGAAGAATTTAAATACATTGGTGTAATAGTGAAATAAATCTGCTTTTATTTCTCTCTGGAAGCAGGCGGCTAAAAGTCCTTACGGTGTAAGCCGGGGAGGATTGCTTGTATATATAGATGAGTTGGCTTTTTCTTTTTTTTCCTTCTTAGAGGAAAAGGGAAAAACATGTATAATTATGTGAATGATTCATTTTAGTGACTTACTCTCATTTTCTGTTTGAAGTTGTTCAGAATTTATTCCTGCATTAGCTTTTTTTTTAACTTTTATGCAGAGATAGTTTCCCCAAAACATCTTAAAGCTTCCAGGAGGAAAGTCATGGCGGGAGCAAGGCCAGGTTCCTCAGCTGTGCAGTGAGCATATTTCACCCTCCTCCTAGCAAGCGACAGGCTGTCTGTCCTCACAGACTTCTGTCCCAGTGGGTCGATCCTGGAAGGGGTGAGCCCGTATCTCTCTCTTACTGCTGTGTGTTGGGTTGGAGTGGCCCCTGTGTCTGTGAGGGACCGAGGTGGGAGACAATAGGGCAGCTGTTGAAGGCATGTGGGATTGACAAGGACTTTCTGTGCTGGCACAGAGGACTTGTGACTTCTAGCCTTGCCCAGGGGTCCCACAGATAGATCCAGGGGAGGGCAGCTTAATCACGTGGAGTAGCCCCTGTCTGTGGCTGTGTCCCTGGCCGTTGCCCTCTTTACAAGAGGCTTGGGGAGCTTGGGGTGCCCCAGAGGTTCAGACTTAGAGTTTGTGTCTGGAAACCTGTGTCCTGAGTTGTGCTGGCCTTTCTGGTGTGGAGGCTCCACTCACCAAATAGGAGGGGAGGGGTGGCAGATGGCTGGAGAGGGAATGGAGTGGGGAGGCTTCAGAATCTAAATCACTCTGTCACTCCAGCCGCACCTTTGCATGGCCCCTTTATAGATGGTCGTCATCCAGACCCTCTCCCAGTGTGCTGTGGATTTGAGACCCTCTCACAGCGCCTCTGTCTTACCACCATTCTAGCACGGGCAGGACCCCCTCCCCCCCATGATAGAGTCAAGTCCCTATACTTAACACCATCAACACAACTCTTACCCATCAAGAAACGGTTTATTCTGATCCTTTCAATATTGGTACTTGTTTAGTCATAGCTATGATGCATAGAGTGTGTTGTTTTTGTTTTTTTTTAAACACGGAGTACCTGCTTTTTGTAAAAATTCAGACCATAAAAAATGTGACCTGATTCCCACCATCATCGATTTGTTTTCCCTGTAAATATTTTAGTATTTATCATTAAAATATAAAGCTTCTTTTAAAAAATGTAACTATCATACCATACAATTTTTATACAAAAAAATTGAGAATAATTTCTTAATATGTCAATGTTTAGTCATTGTTAAATTTCTAATCATCGTAATTCCACATCATAATTTTTTGGTTGTTTACTTGAATCAAGATTCAAATAAAGTTCCCATGTTGAACTTAGCTAATTTGTTTTAACCTATAGCTTCCCTTCCTTGTTTGTTTTATCTCTTCTGTCTGTTAAAGAAACCGGGTCGTTTGTCTTATAGGGTTTCCCAGAGCTTGCTGATTGTGTCTCTGTGGAGTCATGTAACTTGCTTCTCTCCTGTCTGTACCTTCTGTAGATTGGGAGTTCGATCTGGCTGCTTGATCCCATTCAGGTTGAATCCTCTCTCACCAAAGGCTGGTGATGATGTGTTCTTCATTAGGAAGGATATAAATCCAGTTCTCTCTCTGTGTAATGTCACCATCCTTTTATAGCCACAATGGCCTGGATCCATTTATTCATTAGGGAATGCAGATTGATGATAGTCTAAGTCTTTCATTGATGAGTGGGAATTCTTCTTTAAACAGAAACTTCCCCATAGCAACTATTTGGTTAACTAGTGCTATCAATTATGAAGGAAAAACAGGATAATTGCTTGCTTTTTTTCCCCTTTATTTGCCACTTTTGAAAACCATGAATTGGTTCACCATCATCCTCCAATGATGACCAATGCATCAAAGACATTATTACCCCTACTTCACACTATACACAAAAGTTAACTTAGGTGTTAACTTGGATAGATCAGACATCTGAATGTAGAAGCTAAAATTATAATATTCTTGGAAGAAAGCATAGGAGTAAATCTTCATGATCTTGGGTTAAGCAGTGGCTTCTTATTATATACCAAAAGCACAAGCAACAGAAGAAAAAATAGATAAATCAGAGTATATCAAGTTTAAAACTTTTGTGCTGTGATACCATTAAGAAAGTGAAAAGACGGCCCACTGAATAGGAAAAAATATTTTCAAATCATATATCTGATAAGGGACTTGTATTCAGAATATATAGAGAACTCATAACTAAAACAAAAAACAAGACCATTAAAAAATAGGCAAAGGGTCTGAATAGGTGTTTCTCCCAAGAAGATAAACAAATGGGAGAAACACATGAAAAGATGCTCAGCAGTCATTAGGGAAATGCAAATCAAAATCATAGGGAGATACCACTTCATACCTACTGGGATGTCTATGAACAAAAAGGCAGATGATAAGTTTTAGCAAGGATGTGGAGAAATTGAAACCCTGATAGTCTGCAAGTAGGAATGTCCAATGGTGCAATCACTTTGGTGTGACAGTTCCTTAAAAGGTTAAACGTAGTTGTCTTATAACTCAGCAATTCGATACTTCTAGGTATATATCCAAGAAAATTGAAAACATGTTCACATAAAAAGTTATACACGAATGTTCATAGCAGCTTTATTCATAATAGCCAAAAGGTAGAAACAACTCAAGTGTCCAACTGATAATGGATAAACAAAATGTGGTCCATCCATACAGTGGAATATTACTCAGCTTTAAAAAGGAATAAAGTTCTGATACATACATGCTACAACATTGAAATCATTGTGCTAAGTGAAAGCCAGCTGGGATCTGGATGGCGATTGTGTTGACTCTTTAGGTCAGCTTGGGAAGTATCACTGTCTTAACAGTATTAATTCTCCTGATCCTTCAGCATGGGATGTCTTTTTATTTCTTTAGATATTTTGTAATTTCTTCCAAAAATCTTTTGTAGTTTTCAGCGTATAAGCTTGCACTTCTTTTGTTAAATTTATTACTAAGTATTTTATTTTATTTTTGAGGTTATTGTAAATGAAATTGTTTTCTGGACTTCATTTTCAGATTGTTCTTTGCAAGTGTATAGAAATACAGTTGATTTCCATATGCTGATTTTGTGTCCTACAACCTGGCTGGACTTGTTCATTAGTTGTAATAGTTTTTTCGTGGATTCCTTAGCACTTTCTGTATACAAGATCTTGTCATCTGTGATTAAAGATAGTTTCACTTCTTCCTTTCTGATCTGGATGCCTTTTATTTCATTTTCTTGCCTAATTGCCTTGGCTAGAACCTCCAGTGCAATGTTGAATAGAAGTGGCCAGAGCTGGCATCTTTGTCTTGTTCCTTATCTTAAGGGGAAAGCTGCAAGTCTTTCATCATCAAATGTGATGTTTGTTGTGGCTTTTTTGTAGATGCCTTTATCAGGTTGAGGAAGTTCCCTCCTATTCCTGGTTTGTCACATATTTTTATAGTGAAGGAGTGTTGAATTTTTGCTAGGTGCTTTTTCTGTATCTATTGAGATGATCATATGGTTTTTGTCCTTTATTCTAATGACATGATGCAATATATTGATTGATTTTATGTGTTGAACCATCCTTGCATTCCCATGATAAATCCCACTTGATCATGGTACATACTCCTTTTTATGTGTTGCTGTATTCAATTTGCTCATTTTCTGTCCAAGAGGTAAGCACATTTTGTTGAGTGTGTTTGCTGTAAAACACTAGCAGTCTGCACTTTTGTCTTTGAAGAGAATGTGGGTGTCCTCTGACCTCAGGAACACTTCTTCAGGTCCCTCCTTCCCCACTGGCACCCCAGAGTCTGACTTGCAGATGTATGGTGCCTAGAGCGGTCCACAGTCCAGGATGCTGATCGGTTTCTTTGAACTATTTTAAGGGTGGAGACAACAACCCAGCCCAAGACCTTCTCCTCTACCCTCACCTTGTGGCCTTCTGTTGAGTGGGTCAGTGGCATAGAGGAGGCAGCGCTAGCCAGCAGTGGCTTCTGGGCCTAGTTTTCCAATAGCTGGAGAAGTTTGACCTTTGGCTAATCTCTGAACTTCTAGGTAGAGGTAATTAGTTTATCACTGTGGTGTTCTAATACTCTCTCTGGGGCTCTTACTCTGGTGTCGCAGATAGAAGTCAGCCATCAATGAAGCTGGAGAGGAGAAAATTACTTATTTTCAGTATAACGTTTCAGTAAAATCGAACATTGCTTTCAGTTATGAAGACAGGCAACAAATGTCTGTGTCATCAGCTGAAATCACAGATGTCTTCATGTCCTGTTACAGTTGTCACAGATTCTTGATTATGGTTTATGCTCTTCACTACTTCAGAATTACAGTATTTTTAGACCAGTTGTCAGACCTTTTTATTTAGTGCCTTTATAAAGAAAACCTTATATTGATATATCACACATTTATTACTTTAATATTTTGATACTTTCATCATTTGCAGTCCTGTATATTTTAGGTTATGCCTTTAGAATGTTTCCGAGGACAGTCATATTCTTTTCCACACTCCAAAGGAGTCATTCATCTCTACACTAACGAGAGCTCCTTTCCAACGCAGTGTCTTCATACTTCGCCAGGGACTTGGAGTCCCGCCTTTAAGAAGGTGGGCACAGGCTCCTGGGGAAGAGGAAGCGGCAGGTGTCATGGGAGACAAGCAGACCCAGGGCCAGAAAGCTTAAAACAACAACACAGTCCCAATGACATCATGATTCACTGTTTAAAGCCCAGCCCAGTACTGGGGGGTGTATGTCCTTTAGACTTTGTTTTGTGCATAATGTAGCTATTTAAAAGAACAAACACGTCTATGTACTGTTTGATAGCCTGCATTCTTTAATTATGCGCATATATATTTTTCCATATAAAAGTATTTTTCTGGGACTTGTAATAATAGCATTTAAAAAAATAGAAATCACAGAAGCAGCACATGATGACTGTGAAGAGTGGAAACACTGAATAGGCAGTGAAGTATCAAGTGCGGGTCCCAGCCCACCGGTGGATCCACCTTGTCCCGCTGCTGGGCCCGCCTTAAGGATCAGGTGCCAGAAATGGATTTCCCGGGTCAGAGGGCAAGCCTGTTCTCTGTGGCTTTTAATGTTTATTGGAAAATTGCCCCCCCAAAAGTTACACCATTTCATATTTCCACCAGTAGCAGCGTGTCTCCTCAAATCCTTGCAACCCTGTGTATTTTCCTTCTTTTTTTATCTTTGCTGATTTGATAGCCTATCCTGTTTTAATTTCATTTCTTTGATTCATTGCACCATTAAATAGTTTCATTTGATTTTGGCTCTTGGTTTATTTTTTTCCCTCTTGTGAATCACCTCAGTGTTCTTGGCAGTATCAGTCAGGGTCCTGGCAGGATGCAAAAGCGGCCGAGGTCTTTACAGGAAAATCACTTACTGAGGGGACCAGTTAGGGAGAGAGAGTGGGGCGGAGGAAGCAACAGGGCTGGATCCCCGCAGCGGGACTGTGAGCCCCTTGGTCCCCAGGAGGCAGGTGGGAGGGACCCGGGAGTGGCCTGGAGGGGCCCACTGTGGTGGAAGACGGGTGCAGCATTGGGGTGCATGGGAGGAATAGCCCTCATTTCTCTCCTGCTTTCCTGCCTCCCCCTTGGGGCTCCTGCTGGCTCCTGGGCTGCAGTACACAGGATCCTGCCTTGGGGCACAGAGGAGGACAGAGACCATGTCTGGGGACAAATAGGAAGAGGCAGCACTTGACCCTGTCTGTGTTTTCTTCTTGGGCATCTGCCTTTGGAGGAAGTCTCCTCCATGGGGAGCTCCTCTGGCTATGGGGTGGCCCAGGAGTGGCGGGTGGGGATGTCACCGTAGTCAGTGGGCCTGTCTCAGTGCAGACCATTGCAGGTTGAATTGGTATGGCTGTGGGCCCTTGGTTCCTTTTGCATTTTAATTCAGGTGTTGTATTATTTATAGCTGTATACGCTAAAGAATTTTGTAGACAGACAAAACATGGGTCTATTGTGTTTTACTGCAGGGAGCTATAACCCTGATGTCAGGTTATTTCTGAGTCAGGCCCAAGCCAAGGTGCCCAGTGCAGGGCCTTCAGTCAGCACAGGAAGAGAAGCATGCTTCCCCTGCACTGGAGCATACATGTAGCAGGGTGGGTGATTTTGTGAAGGAAAGACGCAGGAAGGACTTTCAGCCTCCCTTTGCCAGCTCCCACTCCTCCAGAATGTTCCAGAACCGAGCTGGCTGCTCCTGCTGTGGTTAGGTCTCTGTCTTTGGAGCTCAGGTACTCGTGCCTGTGGAGAGCGCTGTCCCAGTGATGCTGTATGGAGGCCACCCGGGGTTCTCAGCTGAGCCCCCGGGGACATTTGGGGCTGGAGAATTTTCGGCTGTAGGTCCGTCTGGTGCCCTGCAGGGTAGTCAGCTGCATCCCTGGCTTCTACTCACTAGGTGACAGTAGCCCTTTCCTGCTCCTCTTGTGGCAGCTAGAAATGTCTCCAGGCATTGCTGGATGTCCCCTGGGGGCCCCACTTGTCCCCAGCTGAGAACCCTGCCTAGAGGAATGCTGACACTTGTCAGTGAGCCCAATGGGCACGAGCCTTCATGAGGTCTGTCCCTGCTTTTAGTGTTGCTGGATTTCAGGAGTGGTTCTGAAGGTCCAAGGGCCTCTCAGCAGTATTTATTGGTGTAATGTTTTACCGTGTACACATTTCAGGTTGGTTTGGAAAATTTGTCCTTAGAGACTAATAATTTCTAGTGCAGATTATTAAAGATGTTGAGGAAAAGGACAGCTTGATCCGCAGAAGGGTCAGGTCAGGTAAAAGGGGCCTGTTTGCTCTGAGCAAAATAATGTTAAACCACAGTGCTATGTATCCTGTCTGCTTGGGGTTGGCAGGGTGGGAGATGGGGTCATGCTGGGACCTGTTGGTGGGAAAGGCAGTCTCCTCCACTGGCCTGTTTGAGCGGACCAGAGCCTTGCTGACGGCTGTTCAGAGCGGATCACAGAGTGCTGGTTATGTGGTGCCGGCAGTGGAGGGTCTTGGGAGGCAGGTTGCTGGAAGTGATGTGGGGCATCACCAGGGAGTCATTGGAGGTGAGGCAGCATTTCATAAGCTCTTTAGAGAAGTGATTTGCTCTCAGATGGTGGGACTCTCACACAAGAATCCCTGATCCTGCATCCTCAGGTCTTGAGGAAAGGCCAAGAGCAGCTGTGCCGTCCATGGTGCTGGAGGCCGCCCCGGGAGATGCCTCAGGAGCGGAGTCAGGGCAGCACGCTGGCTCATGCTCTGTATCCATCGTGCTGATCCATCAGGGCTACATGACCTCTGATGTCACTGGGGTGACACGGGTGTCGGTGCCTTCCCTCTCCAGTGATGGGCAGGTCCTGAGGGTCCTGCTGCTGCCCCACCCTACAATTCTGTAATTGAACTTGGTGACCCTTGCATCACACAGTCCAGTGCTAGAGGCGGCAGGATGTTGCAGAGGGTCCCTGGCCAGGACACCAGAGTCTTCTTCGCTTTATAGCCCCTAACCTCCCTGAGCTGTCTGTTACAAGGAGAGGGTATCCCTGCCCTACAAGCAGCCTGCAGGGATCCAGTCCTTTCCCACATTCTGCGCATGTTCAGTGCATGCTTGTTGCATGTCCAGGGCTGTTTTAGGCACTACAGGTCCAACAGTGAAAAACATGGACAAGACCCCAGTTCTTGAGATGCTCCCAGCTGGCAGAATGCTGGGCGAGTGTGACTCTAGTGTGTCGGTGAGAGGTGCCAGGAGGATGTGAGGCAGAAGGGGTCAGGAGGGGCTGCTCTGGTGGTCAGGGCAGGCGTCACTGAGCAAGTGACCTTTGAGCCAGCCCTTGGAGGAGAGGGCCTAGAAGGGGGTATGAGGGGAGGGCCCTGGACAAGGCAGGTCTCAGGAGTGGACAGTCCGATTCCAGGTGACGAGTGCTGTGCTGACAAAAAGCTCTAGTTTACACCCGTTAAACCATGATGTCCTGATAGATGAACGTCAACTGTGCAGTGTCCACGATTGTGAATGTTTTGTGTCTCTGCATGACCTTTTTCCCTTTTCCCTCTTCTCATCAGCCAGGGCCAACTCGTTTGTAGGAACAGCCCAGTATGTTTCTCCAGAGCTGCTCACAGAGAAATCGGCCTGTAAAAGGTAACCTGCCTTCATCTGATCCCTAATTCTCTTGTCTCTAAAGTAGCGAGTCTGTTTTTCATGTGATATTTGTAGGTAACAGCTTGACTTTTGTGCCCTTTATACAGTTCAGTCTGCTGGGGCAGAAGTTAGCGTTTGCCTTTAACAGGCGTCCTTCCTCTGATAACCTGTGTGCTTTTATTGTTACACTTCTACTTTCTGGGGCAGTTCTTGCTTTGTGCTTTGGGATGTGATCTTGTTCCTTTAGGAATAGCTATTCAGTGGTAGAAGTGTGGCTGATAGGTCTGTATTATTTTCTTGAGGCTTTCTACTGTGTCCCAGAACCTGGGGATCCTTGGTGCTGCCTCAGGGGGAAGCCTGGCAGTGGCGCAGCTGCAGGTCAGCTGTTTAGTGTAACAGGCTGTGCACAGTGTGAGAAGACTCCTGGAAGGCAGTGTGTCTGGGAGGGATGGGGCCAGTTTCCCAGCAGGGGCCCATCCAGCATGAACTAGACCTGCCCAGTGCTTAGACCTGGGACAGGTGTGGGTGTAGCTGCAGGGTTGAGGGCCTTGCTGCCCCTCAGTTGTGAAAATTAGAATTGCAGGGATGCATGAAGATGATGCAGCAGCTGGGTTTCTGTTTGCAGGGACAGAAGTCTGGAGAGTGGAGAAGGGTCAGTGGCAGGGCAGCTGGGCAGTGGAGGAGAGGAAGGTGGGGGCACAATGGCAAGAGCAGAGAGGAATCTGGGGAGCTGTCTTGGGTGCACATGAGGCAGATGGAGAACTGAGAGGTGGCAGTAGAGTCTGGGGTTTCAGAGTTTGGGAAGTGGTTCTAGAAGGTGACAAGTTCTGTGGTCGAAGCTTTTCCTTGGATTCTTCCTGCCCTGGACCGGTCAGATGCTTGGCCCACTGGCACCCTGCCTTGAGTTGACAGAGGGCCAGATGGTCAGTGTCCTGCACTGGCAGGCTGCAAGGGGCCACCTTCCAAGAGTGATAGAGGGACTGTGCCAGAGGCTGCAGAGGAGTGAATGGTTCTGGGGATGGCAGCTTTGTGTTTTGAGCATGATAGCTTTTAGAAATCTCTTTTTCATGGGGTAGAGCTAGGGCATGGACATGATGATGGGTGGCGGGATGCTCTGCAAAAGTAAACTTGAGCATCTTTGCAGTCTTAGGGCTCTTTGTTTTTTTTTTTGTGAGGAAGATTCATCCTGAGCTAACATCTTTTGCCAAACCCCCGCCCCCAACTTGAGGAAAATTAGTCCTGAGCTAACATCTGTGCCAGTCTTCCTCTATTTTGTCCCTGTGGGATGCCTCCACAGCATGGCTGATGAGCAGAGTAGGTCTGCACCTGGGATCTGAACCCGTGAACCTGGGCTGCCGAAGTGGAGCACTTGGAACTTTAACCACTGGACCACGGGCCCGGCCCCATTGTTTTGTTTTTTCACCTTTATTCAATCAACAGATTTTGAGTTCTTACTGTGGGATAGACACTATTGTAGGTCAGGGCTTCCCCACTGGGGCGATTCTGACCCCCAGGGAACATTGGCCATGTCTGGACACAGTTTTGGTGTCACAGCTTGGCGGGAGTAGGGGGAAAGTGCTATTGGCATCCAGTGGGTGGAGGCCAGGGACAGTGCTCAGCATCCTGCAATGCATACACGGCCCCACGGCAGACATGACCGGCTCCAGCTGTCCTCAGGGCCGAGGCTGAGGAACCCTCCTCGGGTAGTGTGTGCTGTTGGCCAGATTCTCGAAGTGTACATCATCGCTGCCCAAGAACTAGCTCTTCCTCACCTTGGGGTTTGCTTGTAGGATGAGGCAGCTCCTCAGCACTGATGGCGGAGGGTCTCCAAGCTCTACTGAGTGAGATAAGTAAGACTCAGAGTGGCTACCTTCTGTGTGAAAGCAGGAGAATGTCTACCAGAGCCGCTTGTCCATGCCTTTAAAACTCTCTAAGGATATATAAGAAATGGGTAATAGTGTTTATCTGAACAGGATTGTGAGGGAGACATCAATATATATCTTTTTATGCTTTTAAATTTTTTAGTCATGTGATGTTTATTTAAAAACAGTTAAGAATTTTTTTCTGATTGTAAAAGTAATACCTATTCAGTGTAAAGAATTCTTAGAAAATATGGAGAATAAAAGAACAAAAAACACTCATACTCTCCAATCCACCGTAGTCACAGGTAGATTTGGTCTGTCTTTCCTCTTATTTTTTACTGTATGTTTCTCTGTATTTACATAATTTTTATACAACTGGAGTCATACTGAATAACCAATTTTGATCCTACTTCTTGCGATTATATAATGAGTATTTCCCCACATCACTAAAATTATTTGCAGACCTTTTTAACAGCTGTGTGGTTTTCCAATATATAAATTTATTGTAGTTCATCAAACTCTTTGTTGATTGTTGGACATTGCTGTGGTTTTCATTTATTTGACACAATCTGGCATGCTTGCTGTGTGCCACGTGTCCTGTGCTGTGGGGAGGAAGGGCACTCCTGCCCGTCTGGTGGGAGAGAGAGGGTGTCTGCTGGGTAGTGCCAGGGCTGCCCCAAGTTGTCTATTTGGATTTCAAGAAGTAGAATGACTTGATCTAACCGAGCATTTTAAAAATCTTTGGTCCATCCTGCTTTCCAGAAATGTTACACAGGCTTCCCCCTTTAGTTTTTATTGTATTATTGAAATGATAAGATGCCTGCTGATGATAAAACATTCAAATAATTCACAGAGGTAAAAAGTTAGCCCAAAAGCCAGGTCTCCTGGCAGTTCCACTCCCTGGAGATGACCCTGTGAAAGCAGCAGAGGCAGCCCTGCCCACAGCGCTGCCCCTCATCTCTGGTGCTTCCACGCTGAATGGCCAGTGCTTTTCTGTTAGCTTGTGTAGCTCCCCATTTTAACTAGACTAAACAGTGGAGAAAACCAAGTGTAGAAATACAGAGTAGAATGTACTTTTATTTTTGTATTTTTGAGGAAGATTAGCCCTGAGCTAACTACTGCCAATCCTCCTCTTTTTGTTGAGGAAGACTGGCCCTGAGCTAACATCCATGCCCATCTTCCTCTACTTTATACATGGGACGCCTACCACAGCATGGCTTTTGCCAAGCGGTGCCATGTCTACACCTGGGATCCGAACCGGCGAACCCCAGGCCGCCGAGAAGCGGAACGTGTGAATTTAACTGCTGCACCACCGGGCCGGCCCCTATGCTTTTATTGTTTTCTTTTTTTTTTTTTTTTAAAGATTTTATTTTTTCCTTTTTCTCCCCAAAGCCCCCCAGTACATAGTTGTATATTCTTCGTTGTGGGTCCTTCTAGTTGTGGCATGTGGGACGCTGCCTCAGCGGGGCTTGATGAGCAGTGCCATGTCCGCGCCCAGGATTCGAACCAACGAAACACTGGGCTGCCTGCAGCGGAGTGCGCGAACTTAACCACTCGGCCACGGGGCCAGCCCCCATATACTTTTATTTTTTAAATGTCCTCCACTCCATCTCTATGTTGTGACTCAGATTTCTGATCTGCTGGATTTTAAACCCACATCAAGTGCCTTGTCTGCTCCAGGGCTGCTGTGCTGGTGATGGGGTTGCAAGGACAGAGCCTTCGCCCACGGCCCCTGGCGCTGCGGTTGGACTGTTGTCTCCACCCACGCCCTACAGTTTCATCTTCCAGAATGCCAGGCTGTGGCCTCTTCCAGAAACTGATTGTATCCAGCAACCCATGAACCCTACATACATTTAGGGCTTGGTAGGGGAGCAGCTGGCTTTGTGGGGCGAGGTTGCATCTTGATAGTTTCGTAGGGCTGAGCTGGGAATAGAATTCAAACCTTCCAGAGAAAATAAAATATGCAAATTAGATCTCAGTCTGAGCTCTGAGATGGCACTGAGGAGAGAGAATGAACGAAAGCAAGGTGAGATCGGGGGTGACATCAAGGGCGAGGAGAGCAGCCCCTCCAGGGTCCCTGCCAGCTGGTTCTGGAAACGACTTAGGGCAATTTAGAGCTGCAGTGTGTTTCTTTTAAACTGTATAATTAAAAGGTTTATAAAGGAGGGGCAGGGCTTTGCACAGCGAGTCCAAGAAGGGAAAGAGAAAGCTTGCTTTGTACACATCCTATGGATTGTCTGATTTGGCTCCTTGGCATACGTGCACTTGTGTCTGTGTCCTGGGGGCAAACACTGAGTGAGTTATGAGAGAATCTGAGTTTATTCTTAGCACTACCAACCTGCCAGTGACATGGGCAAGCCCTTTCAGGCCACCTAACCACCCCCAGCCCCAGCACTGGAAGAAGGTGCTTTTCTGTTGTAGTCAGGAGTGAACTCTGCTGCCTCTTCAGGACTGGATTGGGCCTGTGAGGAAGTTGGTAGCCCCCATTTGAGGCGGCAAAGCTGTGAGGGTGGCCACATGGCCTGGTCCAGTGGTGCCTGCTGTGCGTGGCATCCTCTGGACCCAGGTCCCCAGGGAGGCCCTTCTTAAAGGGCCCGGAGCAGGTTCCCATCTTCACATTGACCTGATTCTAAACAGGAAGAGTAGATTGGAAGCTGAAATAGGGTAGTATGAACAGATGGTATAGAAATGAATTGTGCTTGTCACTGAAATTTTACAAATGTCATTCTTCTTTGTCTCCCCCCTCCGTTAAAGTTCAGACCTTTGGGCTCTTGGATGCATAATATACCAGCTTGTGGCAGGACTGCCACCATTCCGAGCCGGGTAAGAGACTGCTCCCTCTCTCCCCGCAGCCCATCGCAGCAGCCTGACAAGAGAAGTGCGAGGTGGCAGTCCCAGGGGCTGGGCAAAGGTGGGGAGGAACTTGCATGACGATTCTTTAGTGAACATGGTGGCTCTGTGGGGAGAGAGGGAGGCCACCGTCCCAGGAAAGTTACAGTACAGCTCTGTACTGGGGAGGTTTGTGTGACCTTGTCTGGAATGATGATTTTTCTTATTTTACAGAAACGAATATCTTATATTTCAGAAGATCATTAAATTGGAATATGACTTTCCTGAAAAATTCTTCCCTAAGGCAAGAGACCTTGTGGAAAAGCTTTTGGTAAATATTTTGAATTTTCTTCTGGTAAGATGATCTGATATCCACAGTCTGAGTCCCTCTGGAACTGCCGTCAGAGGGGCTTTCCTGGAGGCACTTGCGTTTAATCAGAGGGTGTTTCAGGGGTGATGGTGATTGTAGATGGGCTCGTATCTTCTGTTTCATCTCATTATAAGCTCTTTTTAATTTCCAAATGACTGATTCTTGACCTGAATAAGACAGGAAATTACTGTATCATTTTGCATTTGCTCATCAACATACATAGCGTTTTAAGTTACCTGATGGAGCAACTGGGTGTGTTACAATGGCAGGTGGCTGTCAGTCCTACTTAGTGACATCTGTGAATATCACCTTTAGAGTCAGCTACATGAAGGGTGTAAAGATAAACCCAGGTAATATGGCAAAGGTAAACAGTTTTACCAGGACAGGTATGTCCATTTATGTTCTAGAAACTGCTGTGTCCCTGCCCCTGGGGTGCTTTGGCTCTGGACCTTGACTTAACTGATCTTGGGGGAGCAGGGTTGATTCTACCTCAGTGGTGGTGTGCTCTTGATCCTCTGTGGGTCTGGGGGTGGGGGTGTGTGAGCATCCGAGCTCTGGAGGAGACCCTTTGAGATCAAGCGCTGGTAGGAGGGGGCGCTTTACTTCCATCTGTGATAGCTTACTGTCCAGACAAGTTCTTCGTTCTCTTTGTTACTGACATCAATAGTTCATTTCTTGTTTTTGTTTTAGGATTTTTAAGTGTACATTTTAAAAGAATACTTGCTGTTCTTCATTAAATTTTGAGGTTGTGATTCACTGTCACTTGTGAGAGGGAAAAGGATAAAGACCGAGAGAAGTGAAGGAGCCCCAGAGGACTCCGTGGTCCCTGGCCTCCTGTGGGCTTGGGCAGACAGGCCATGGTGCCCTTCCTATTTCCAGGAGATACTAAGAATTGAAAAGAACTACTCAAAAAGAATATTTTTGTCAGAATTACTTTTTAACCCTGACACTGATTTGTCTCAACTTTTAAGGTTTTAGATGCCACAAAGCGATTAGGCTGTGAAGAAATGGAAGGATACGGCCCTCTGAAAGCCCATCCATTCTTTGAGTCCATCACGTGGGAGAATCTGCACCATCAGACGCCTCCAAAGCTCACAGCTTACTTACCAGCCATGTCGGAAGATGATGAAGACTGCTATGGCAACGTAAGCTGGCTCACATCTGTCGGAAACAGCCCAGGGAAAAATGAATTCTGCTTGTCAGGCTGTGTGAAAATCATTCCTCTGTGCACAGGGAGTTTGTGCCCGCAAGCCATGGGACCCCAGTTTGTAGGATGAGTGGCTAAAGGGGAAGCCAGCATAGATCTGTTGGTGGTTGAACAACGCTTAATGGCCCCAAGTCTGAGTCTCTCAGCTAGATGGGCCAATGAGGCTTCTGTCTGCACGTCTGCCCCGAGTACAGATTGCCAGGCTCTGGGGTGGGCAAGTCCCTTTTTCTCATTTCCTCTAGTTAATTTTCACCCAAAGGGGTCAAACCAGATCCAGATGTGGGGTGGGAGGAGCCTAGAGCCAGTGGGAGCGACACCTTCCTCTCGTCCCCTTTGGCTCCTGGGTGCCAAGTCTCCAGGTGGGCTTGTCTTCTCCTTCTGGCTGGTGCCTTTATAATAGTGTGTCTAAAGATGTTCTGGAATGTTTCTGATTTTTCCGAGAAAAGCCCAGGGTGCTGCTGCTTTGAACTTTCTGGAAATAGGGGATTGAGGGTGGACACTGGTCACTGTTGGCTTTTAATGCCTGGTAGAAGTGGGGACTGTGGCACAGGCCTGAGGGGTGCAGCACCCTGGGGTTTCTCGGAAGCCGCAGTCACCAGCTGGACCTCAGATGTAGGGTCTTTAGTATCCTTTGTTCTTTAAAGTTTCCTTATGGAAGATGTGAAACATATGGAAGGGGACAGAGGAGTACGGTGAGCTGCGGGTAACCATCAGCCACCTTCAGTTATCAACTTCTGGGTATTCTGGTGCTCCCTCCTCACCACCACCATGACTCCCATATTTAAACATGATTTCTGGTGTTGTTAGTATCATTGATAGTGCATTCTTCAGGTTTGATTTCTGTCATTGTGGCTTATTCTAACCAATTATCGTGTAGAGTCCCACTCCAGTTGACTGGGGAATTCTAGATTTTATCTAAAAGTCATCCAAAGCTAAGTTGAATCACTACTGGTATCACCTCTTGGAGACCAAGAGCTCCCTGTGTCTCCTACCTACTGTGGTAAGCAACACACTCCCTTTTTTGTCCTGAAATATCCTTTGTGCGCAGACGCGAATGGAGCCAGATGTGGAGAGCCATCTGTGCTCACCCCTGACCTCCTTCCGCCCACAGTGGCCAAGGCTGTCTGCAGCTGCCACTGGTGCAGACTGAGAGGATTCAGCCCCAGGACTCGCTCCCCTGGCCCTGGGTGCCCTCCTCAGCTCTGATGTTACTCCTGAGTCATGGCCAGCAAGAGTGGGTCGGGGTCTCCAGTATCTTTGGCAGGGGTGTCCCAGGGAAGTAGCTTGCTTGGTCGGCTGAGCTCTGAAGGAGCTGCGTAGGCCCTGGGTGTCTGGGATCTCAGTGCCCGGGGAGCTCGGCTTCGTGTGTTTTGTGTGTGTGCACACTGGAGTGTCTTTTGCAGGCCTTCTGTCTGCTGTTTCATCCCATTTGCTGTGTTGAGAGCTCTGGCTTCTTGGTACTCGCGTGTTACTGTCTTAAAACCGGCTTCATGTGTTAACAGCTTGCTTTTTGTTAAATGGCTCATCCTCACCTTTGAAAGCTGTGTAGTTTGAAAGGCTTGGAAAGTACTCAGACAAAGCTCCGTACACCAGATTCACGTTTGGACAGTTAGTGAGCCTTCAAAAAGACTTTGACCTGGAAAGGTGTCAGATACAGAGAAAACCTGCTCCAGGGGGCGCTCCCTTCCTGCAGGTGTTGACAGTGTATCACGGAGCATGACAGTCTCGCCCGAGAGGCTCCAAGAGAGCCCAGGGTCCTTTGCAGCAGGCAGGGGGCTTCCCTCTGAGGGCGCGGAGCTGTAACATGTCTTTATTCAGAGAACGAAGGGAGCAGGTGCTTAGTTCTCTTCCGTGTTCCTGATCCCCCGCCAGTGGCTGGTGGTAATGCTGGTGGTGGGATGCTGAGTGAGCCACGCAGGTGTGGCTCCTTGGAGAAGGTTCAGTCTTGGACCAGCACAGTTGGGAGTTTCCTTGTGACGTGTTGGTGAGCATCTCTGCTCCAGCCCAGGGTTACCCCCCATCACATATCCTTTCTTGGCCTGGGTTTTGTGCGGAGGGTCTGGACTAGGTGCTGCTGAAGGGAGAAGAGTAGAGAGCATCTGGAACTTTCCCTGGGGAACAGGACAGGAATCGCCCAGCAAGTGGTGGTTGTGGTGGTAAGCCAACAGCCTATAAACCCACAGCTCTGTGATGGGAACAAGGCAGCCACTGTGTTGGAAAGATGCAGAGGACCGGTTCTGAATTTGGAGTGTGACCTTGGGCAAGTTCTGAGCCTCAGTTTCCCCATTTCAGAAATGGGTTGATGGTAACAGCCATCTCACGGTCTTTGCAGGCTTGTTGAGACACCTCGGGGCCTTGTGGAAACTTCTGTAAACTGTGAGATGATGTGTAGAGGTGGCCTCGGCCTGGGATGTCCTCAGAGAAGAAGTGGAGAATGCACCAGAACAAGGCCTTAGATGGAATGGCTTTGGGAGTGTCTTGGGGTCATTCCTCCCCAGGACCAGTGAGGCGGGGCTGAGGCTGCTGCTGGTGCTGTGTGAGCAGTTGGGACAAGACCGCTTGGGGCAGCAAGTGAGGAGGGTGGGTGCAGGGTCTGCAGAAGGGGGCCAACCTCTGTGGTTGGTGGCTCGGGCCTTTCTGGAGGAACAGGGGACTTGGAAGGACGTGCTGCACTCTCGTCTTGGCTATTGCTGGGGGCATCTTTGCTTTTCCCTCATTGTTAGCCATGACAGGGCTCAAGTGTGGGGCCTGTAGCCATGGGGAGCAGGCTGTCCAGGGTGGCCACTCCTCCCCAGCTCTTTGCTGGGGGCTCTCTGGCTTGGTCAGTGGCCCTAGGAGTGTTTGAGTGCACAGAGACCAAAGGAGGAGGGTGCCGGAACTCCCAGGGTCCTGCCACTGAGCCTCTCCGCCTTGGAGGTGGATCCTGTGGGGCCATGCACATCCCGTCCTTCCTCTTCCCAGCAGGTGTCCCGACCCCCTCCTCTAGTCCAGGCAACACAGGGACTCGCAGAGGTCAGCAGCCTCCAAGTCTCAGGTCTCCCCTTCTGTACATGAAGACTGAAGGTTAGCCCTTCTCTGGGGCAAACATCTTTTCATGTTCCCATCAGAAGGGGAACCCAGACCAGGAAGGATCCAGCCCTGCCTTGGTTCAATGGCCAGCCATCCAGTAGAGGCGAAATCGGCTGCCCACACTGACCAGGAAAAACAGAGCTGGGCTGGGCTCTGCAGCTCATCTCCCACGGAGGCCTTGGGGCCTTTGGGGTGTGAGCTTGCTGGGTGTAAGACAGGTTAGAGTGTGTCTGCATCTTTGGACTCTAGGGAAAATTAAGGCAGTGTTCTCACTTTTCCTTCTTCCCTGTGCAGTACGACAATCTCCTGAGCCAGTTTGGCTGCATGCAGGTGTCATCGTCATCGTCCTCCCACTCCTTGTCTGCCTCGGACGCAGCTCTGCCGCAGAGGGCGGGCAGCAACATTGAGCAGTATATCCATGACCTGGACACTAATTCTTTTGAACTGGACTTACAATTTTCTGAAGATGAGAAGAGGTTATTATTGGAGAAGCAGGCCAGTGGAAACCCGTGGTAAGAATTTATAGACGGAAGCAGTGCTTCATTTAGAAATGCAGAGCAGAAGACCTGGGGACTCGAGGCGTGGGAAACTGAGAGAGCCAGGCACCTCGTCTTTGTCACCACTTTCCGTAACGGCTTCGTACTGCCTCACATCTCCCACAACTGCCTTTAACGCTCTGCAAAGAGTCCAACTGGAAATGGGTATTGGGAGGCATCTGCCCAGGGCGGGAGCGGGTTTGACCCTCAGGGGCCCAGTGAGTCGGGCATGCCACGTGGATTCACCATGATTTAAATAACCACTGCCCTGTGGGGAGATGTTTGGGGTGTTCCAGAGTTTTGGTGTTGTAAATCATCCTTTGTACATAGCTTTTCCCACTTGTCTGAATATTTCCTTTAAGGTAGAATCTTGGGGTGGCAGGTGGAGTGAGGGGTGCACATTTAAGAAGGTGAGGGGCCGGCCTGGTGGTGCAGTGGTTAAGTGCACACGTTTTGCTTCCGTGGCCCGGGGTTTGCTGGTTTGGATCCCAGGTGCAGACATGGCACCGCTTGGCAACTGTGCTGTGGTAGGCGTCCCACATATAAAGTGGAGGAAGACAGGCACGGATGTTGGCTCAGGGGCAGTCTTCCTCAGCAAAAAGAGGAGGATTAGTGGCAGATGTTAGCTCAGGGCTGATCTTCCTCAAAAAAAAAAAACATTAAAAATTTAAAAAAATGAAGAAGGCGATACTTTGTCTCCGTGGGGCCTGAGAACCCCATTTCCCAGGGGTTTTGCCTGCGTGTTTTGATGCTCTAAAAATGGGCCCATGTGAATTTGCTTTTGTATTCTTACTGAGGCAAACATCTTGTATGTTCACTGGTCGTTTGTATTCATTTTTTGTGGTTCTTTGTCTTTTTCTTCTTGCATCTTTTTAAAATTGACTTTTAAGAGCCATAGATATGAAGAATATTTCTCTGATATTTTGCAAACATTTTTCTTCAGTTTTTCTCTTCAGTTGTTTGTGTGTGTTTTTGTGTGGAAGTTGCAAATTCTTACAAAGTCAAACCTGTCTGTCTTTATTTTCTGTTTTCTGTCTCGGTCATGTTGAGAAGAGCTGCTCCACCCGGACGCTTTCTTCACGAATTTTTATGGTGTCACCTCCCACGTGGACAGAGGAGTCTGAGGCTGGGGGTGGGGCGGTGTTTTTCGGGAAGTTATGTTGGGGTAGGAGGTATGTGGAGGTGGGAGGAGAAGGCAGGCCAGGATTTGAGGGCTTGGCTAGGCAAGAGAGAAGACATGACTTAGCGGAGATTGTGTGGAGGAATGAGAGCAAGTAGGAGGTGGGGCGCAGAGGAAAAGCAGCACACGGATGAAGCTAGGATTTTGTACCGTTAGAAATTATTGCCTCTAGAAAAAGTGAGTTTAGATATGGGCCAACTGAAATCATCTACACTTGTCGAGAATTTATATTTCCTAAATTAACATTACTAGGAGTTCTAATATGTCCTGAGCAGGAGGGAAGGGGCTCTGGCCAAAACAGTTTGGCACTGCTGGGCCACACGCTCTGAGTAGGTCCGTTCGCTGGGTTGTGTGGGAGCTTCCTGGGCCCATGTGATGCCAGTCGGGATCCCTCAGATGGGCCTGCTGTGTTCTCCCCTCATGCTTGGCCGGGAGCAGAGCACGATGGAGAAGCGCAGGCACATAGGTGACTCCCCAGAAGACCTGTGTACCTCTGCCAGAGGCCCTGGGCAGCCCAGACCCTGAATTCAGCCTGCTGGTCTAGGCAGAACAGAGCACCTAGTAGCAAGTCACGTCGTGCATCCTCCTGCCTGCTCTTTGTTCTGGGTTTGCTTCCCTTTCTTCCAGATGTGGGCCCATTCTCAAGCTGGTGACTGTAGAGAGCTTGAGGGCATCTCTTGCTTGGCCAGTGGGAGGTCCCTTGGGCACTTTGTTCTTTACAACAGTGGTTCTCAGTGCATGGCCTATGGACCATAATGATAATTTTGAAATAATACTAAGATGATATTTTCTTTTTTCACTCTTAATTCTCTATGAATGTGTAGCAGGGTTTTTCAAAGGCTATGTGCTATAGGATGACATTATTGCTTTGATGGCTAATGGAATGTGTGTTTTCTTGTCTTTTAAAAAAATTTCTTGAGGTCATAATAGTCTATAACATTGTGAAATTTCAGGTGTACATTATTTGTCAGTCACCATATACGTGTGCCCCTTTAATCCTTATGCTCACACTCCAACCTCCTTCCCCTTTGGTAACCACCAATCTGTTCTCTTTGTCTACATGGGTATCTTCCACATATGAGTGAAATCATGTGATGTTTCTCTTTTTCTGTCTGGCTTATTTCTGTTAAGATAATAGACCCTCAAGGTTCATCCATGTTTCAAATGGGACAATTTTGTCTCTTTTTTTATGGCTGAATAGTATTCTTTCTTTATCCACTCTATCAGTAGATGGGCACTTGGGTTGCTTCTGTGTCTTGGCTATTGTGAATAATGCTGCAGTGAACATAGGGGTGCATAAGTCTCTCTGAATTGTTGATTTCAAGTTCTTTGGATAAATACCCAGTAGTGGGATAGCTGGGTTGTATAGTGTTTCTATTTTTATTTTATTTATTTCTTTGGTGAAGAAGATTGGCCCTGAGCTAATATCTGCTAGTGCTCTTCCTCTTTTTGCTTGAGGAAGATTGTTGCTGAGCTAACATCTGTGCCTGTCTTCCTCTATTTTGTATGTGGGATGCCACCACAGCATGTCTTGATGAGTGGTGTGTAGGTCTGTACCGGGTTCTGAACCCATGAACCCTGGGTTGCTGAAGCAGAGCATGTGAACTTAACCACTATGCCACCGGGCTGGCCCCTATATGTATGTATATATATTTTTTAAAGATTGGCACCTGAGCTAACATCTGTTGCCAATCTTTTTTTTTCTTCTTCTTCTCCCCAAAGCCCCCCAGTACATAGTTGTATATATTCTAGTTGTAGAGGCTTTTGGCTCCACTGTGTGGGATGCTGCCTCGGCATGGCTTGATAAGTGGTGCTAGGTCTGCGCTCAGGATCCGAATTGGTGAAACCCTGGGCTGCTGAAGCAGACTGCGCAAACTTGACCACTTGACCACGGGGCCAGCCCCTGGCCCCTATTTTTAATTTTTTGAGAAACCTCCATACTGTTTTCCATGGTGGCTGCACCAGTTTGCATTCCCACCAGCAGTGTATGAGGGTTCCCTTTTCTCCACATCCTCTCCAATGTTTGTTATTTTTTGTTGTGATAATTATAGCCATTCTAACAGGTGTAAGGTGATAGCTCACTGTAGTTTTGATTTGCAGTTCCCTAACAGTTAGCCATGTTGAACATCTTTTCATGTGCCTGTTGGCCATCTGTGTATCTTCTTTGGAAAAATATCCGTTCATATCCTCTGGGCGTTTTTTGATCAGGTGGTTTGTTTTTTTGTTGAGTTGTATGAGTCTTTTATATATTTTGGAGATTAAGCACTTGTCAGATATATGATTTGCAAATATTTTCTCCCAGTTGGTGAGTTGTCTTTTTGTTTTGTTTCTGGTTTCCTTTGCCTTGGAGAAGCTCTTTAGTCTGATGTAGTCCCATTTGTTCATTTTTTCCTTTGTTTCTCTTACCTGAGTCGACATGGTGTTTGAAAAGATGCTTCTAAGACTGATGTCAAGGAGTGTACTTGCTCATATTTTCTTCTAGGAGTTTTATGGTTTCAGGTCTTACATTCAAGACTTTGATCCATTTTGAGTTAGTTTTTGTGTATGGTGAAAGATAACGGTCTACTTTCATTCTTTTGAATGTGTCTGTCCAGTTTTACCAGCACCATTTATTGAAGAGACTTTCCTTTCTCCATTGTATGTTCTTGGCCGCTTGTTGAAGATTAACTGTCCGTAGATGTGTGGTGTTATTTCTGGGCTTTCAATTCTGTTCCATTGATCTGTGTCTGTTTTTGTACCAGTACCATGCTGTTTTGATTACTATAGCCTTGTAGTATATTTTGAAGTCAGGAATTGTGATGCCTCCAACTTTGTTCTTTTTTCTCAGGATTCCTTTAGCTATTCACGGTCTTTTGTCACCCCATATTAATTTTAGGATTGTTTGTACCATTTCCATGAAGAATGTCATTGGGATTCTGAATGGGATTGTATTGAATTTCTAGATTGCTTTAGGTAATATGGACTCATTACCTATGTTTGTTCTTCCAATCCATGTGCATGGAATATCTTTCCATTTCTTTATCTCATCATCAATTTCTTTCAATAATGTCTTACAGTTTTCATTGTATAGGTTTTTCATGTCCTTGGTTAAATTTATTCCTAGATATTTTATTCTTTTTGTTGTGATTGTAAATGAGATTGTATTCTTGAGTTCTCTTTCTGTTAGTTCATTGTAAGTATAGAAATGCAACTGATTTTTCTAAGTTGACTTTTGTACCCTGCAATTTTGCTGTACCTGTTGATTATTTCTAATAGTTTTCTGATGGATTCTTTAGGATTTTCTATATATAGAATCATGTCTTCTGCAGTGAGAGTTTCACTTCTTCATTGCCAATTTGGATACTTTTTATTTCTTTCTCTTCCCTAATTACTCTGGCCAAAACCTCCAGTACTATTGAATACGAGTAGTGAGAGTGGGCACCCTTGTCTTGTTCCTTTTCTCAGAGGGGTGGCTTTCAGTTTTTCACCATTGAGTATGATGTTAGCTGTGGATTTGTCATATACGGCCTTTATTTTGTTGAGGTACTTTCCTTCTATACCCATTTTATTGAGAGTTTTTATCATAAATGAATGTTGGATCTTGTCAAATGCTTTTTCTGCATCTATTGAGATGATCATGTGGTTTTCATTCCTCATTTTGTTAATGTGGTGTATCACATTGATTGATTTGGGGATGTTGAACCATCCCTGCATCCCTGGTATAAATCCCACTTGATCATGGTGCATGATCCTTTTAGTGTATTGCTGTATTCGGTTTGCCAATACTTTGTTGAGGATTTTTACATCTATGTTCATCAGCAATATTGGCCTGTAATTTTTCTTCTTTGTGTTGTCTTGTCTGCCTTTGGGATCAGGGTGATGTTGGCCTCATAGAATGAGTTAGGAAGTATTCCATCTTCTTCAGTTTTTTGGAATAGTTTGAGAAAGATACATATTGAATCTTCTTTGAATGTTTGGTAGAATTCTCCTGAGAAGCCATCTGGTCCTGGACTTTTATTTTGGGGGAGGTTTTTTGATTACTCTTTCAATCGCTTTACTTGTGATCGGTCTATTCAGATTCTGTATTTCTTCTTGATTCAGTTTTGGGAGGTTGTATGAGTCTAAGAATTTATCCATTTCTTCTAGATTGTCCAAGTTGTTGGCATATAGTTTTTCATAGTATTCTCTTATAATTCTTTGTATTTCTGTGATATTCATTGTAATTTCTCCTCTTTCATTTCTAATTTTCTTTTTATTTGACCTTTCCTTTTTTCTTAGTGAATCTGGCTAAGGATTTTTTTCTTTGTCTTCTCAAAGAACCAGCTCTTAGTTTCATTGATCCTTTCTATTGTTCTTTTGGTTTCTATTTCACTTATTTCTGCTCTAAATTTTATTATTTCCCTCCTTCTGCTGACTTTGGGCTCTGTTTGTTCTTTTTCTTGTTCTCTTAGGTGTAGTTTAAGATTACTTATTTGAGATTTTTCTTGTTTGTTACAGTGGGCCTGTATTGCTATGAATTTCCCTCTTAGGACTGCTTTTCCTACATCTCATGTGAGATGGTATGGTGTATTTTCATTTTCATTTGTTTCCAGATTATTTTGATTTTTCCTTTAATTTCTTCATTGATCTGTTGGTTGTTCAGTAGCATGTTGTATAGTCTCCACATGTTTGTGAGTTTCCCAGCTTTTTTCTTGTAGTTAATTTCTAGTTTCATAGCATTAGGGTCGGAAAAGATGCTTAACATGATTTCAGTCTTCTTAAATTTATTGAGGCTTGCCTTGTTTCCCAACATATGATGTGTCTTTGAGAATGTTCCGTGTGCACTTGAGAAGAATGTGTATTCTGCTGTTTTTTGGATGGAGCGTTCTGCACATATATCTGTTAAGTCCATCTGGTCTAGTTTTTCATTTAATGCCACTATTTCCTTGTTGTCTTTCTGTCTGGATGATCTATCCATTGATGTAAGTGGGGTGTTGAGGTCACCTACTATTACTGTGTTGCTGTTAATTTCTCCGTTTAGGTCTGTCAACAGTTTCTTTATGTATTTTGGTGCTCCTGTGTCAGGTGCATATATATTTATAAGTGTTACGTCCTCTTGGTGGAGTGTCCCCTTTATCATTATATATTGCCCCTTGTTGTCTCTCATTGCCTTTTTTGTCTTGAAGTCTACTTTGTCTGATATAAGTATGGCAACACCTGCTTTCTTTTGCTTGTCATTAGCTTGGAGTATTGTCTTCCATACCTTCACTCTGAGTCTGTCTTTAGAGCTGAGATGTATTTCCTGGAGGCAGCATATTGTTGGGTCTTGTTTTTTAATCCATCAAGCCACTCTGCCTTTGATTGGAGAATTCAGTCGATTTACATTTAGAGTAATTATTGACATATGAGGGCTTAATGCTGCCATTTTATCTATTGTTTTTGATTCTGTATTTCCCTTGTTTCTCGCCCTGTGTACTTCTGACTGCTAATTCACTTTGGTGATTCTCTATCTCAGTTTTCTATTTATTTGTCATTTGTGTCTCTGTTCTGATTTTTGTTTAGTGGTTACCATGAGGCGTGTATAAAATATCTCGTAGATGATAGTCCATTTTCTGAGAGCCTCTTATCTCCTTAGTCTTAAGCAGGTTTCATCCCTTTCTTCTTCCCCATCTAAGTTATTGTTGTGACAACTTACTCTGTTTTGTGCTGTGTGTTTGTGATTAAAATGAAGTGATTATGGTTGTTTTTGATGCTTTCCTTCCCTTTATCTTTAATGTTATAATTAAGTGTTTGCTAATCTGTTCTGATAGACAGCTGCAATTTCCTGGTTTTGTCTGTCTATTTATCTCCTTGCTCAAGGCTTTGTAAACCCTTTCTTTTTCTTTTTCAGGTATGATGGCCTTCTTGATTATTTCTTGGAGGGGGGTCTTGTGGCGGTGAACTCCATCAGCTTTTGTTTATCTCTGAAAGTGTTTATTTCTCATAGTATCTGAAGGATAGTTTCACTGGATAGAGTATCCTGGACTGAAAGTTTTTGTCTTTCAGTATTTTGAATATATCATTCCACTCTCTCCTAGCCTGTAAGGTTTCTGCTGAGAAAGCTGCTGAAAGCCTGATGGGCTTCCTTTGTAGTTTATTTTCTTCTGCCTTGCTGCCCTTAATGGTTTTTTCTTTGTTATTGACTTTTGCCAGTTTTACTAATATAGGCCTTGGACAAGGTCTTTTTGCATTGATGTAGTTAGAAGTTCTATTAGCTTCATTTACGTGTAATTCCAGGTACTTTGCCAGGTTTGGGAAGTTCTCAGCTATTACTTCTTTGAAGAAGCTCCCTGCTCCTTTCTCCCTCCCTTCTCACTTTGGGATACCTATAATCCTTATGTTGCATTTCCTAATTGCATTGGATGTGTCTCAGAGAATTTCTTCATTTCTTTTTAGTCTTAATCCTTTCTCCTCCTCCACCTGAAGGGTTTCTATATTTCTGTCCTCTAGATTGCTAATTCTCTCCTCCATAATATCAGGTCTGTTCTTTAAGGATTCCAGATTTTTTTTTTATTCCATTCATTGTGTTCTTCATCTCCAACATTTCTGATTGTTTGTTTTGTTTTGTTTCTGGTGAGGAAGATTGGCCCCGAGCTAACATCTCTGCTCATCTTCCTCTGTTTTGTATGTGGCATGCTGCTTCAGCGTGGCTTGGCGAGTGGTGTAGGTCAACACCCACTATCTGAACCGATGAACCCTGGTCCACCAAAGTGGAGCACGTGAACTTAACCACTATGCCATGGAGCCAGCTCGATTGTTTTTTTTTTTAAAATAGTTTCAACCTCTTTTGTGAAGAATTCCCTCTGCTCATTAATTTTATTCCTGAGTTCATTGATCTTGTTGAGTTTTTTTATGGTAACTCGTTTGAATTCTCTGTCATTTAGATTGTTCATTCTGTCACTTCAGGATTGGTTTCTGGATACTTGTCATTTTCCTTCTGGTCTGGAGTGTTAATATGTTTGTTCATGCTGTTTGATGGGGTGGAGTTTTGCTGTCACATAGTGGTATTATCTGGTCATAGATTCCACTTACCACCACTGGGGTGGGGAGCAGGAGATGTGTTTTCTGAGCCCACTATGATCCCTGGCATTTGTGCCTGTCTGTTGAAAGTGGTGCCAATAGAGCTCTCTGCGTCTGGCCACTGCTGCTTCAAACACACAGGCACTGGTGCTCTGGTGGGGATCCCCTGCGCTGGTTGACCAGCTGAGCTGGTGTGCCAGATGGGATGGGGGAGGGGTGCGCCTTCTTTGCTGCCCACTCTCCCGCTGTACACTCACTGTGTGCTGGCCTGGGCTGCTCGACTTGTGACGGTGCTCCCACGGTGGCTTAGCTACCTCAGTGTGGAGCATTCCCGTGGGCTGGAAAGGAACTTCAAGAGTGAAAGCATTTCTTCAGAGGACTGCCTTTTTCCCCTTCTCCTCTCAGAGTTGTGTTTCAGCCACTGTGCAAGGTCCAGCACCCTAGATCATTGCCACTGAGGAGGGGGAGGAAATCTGCTTACCTCCTTCCACGGCCTCCCTGGGGGCGTCCAGCACCCCCACCTTCAGACATATGGCTGTGTGAATTTCTCAGACGTCTGTTGTGTTGTGTGGATGTCCTCTGTTGGTTAACACATGTCTTTTTTGTTGTATCTTAGAGGTGTATGCCTAGGGGAACAGCTCTGTCTGCCATGATGCAGACCTCATGCTGTCTTGTATTTTTTGAGTCTTCCAAAGACGTAGGTTTATGATACAGAGGTGTGCATTTTTAGGGATTAATAAGTTCTCAGTATTTCTACTGGGCTGTTACTAGCTGTCTTCACTTATGCCTGCTATAATTACTGTAACATCGTATCATCCAATAAATTATTGATTGGAAATCCTGAAGCTTTCCTTGTACCTACATGCAAATACAACAAGAAGTAAGTACACTTTGTTGGGTTGTTTTGCAGTAATATTAAGAAATTTCTCAAAAGCTTTTCTAAATTTTATCTGAAACTTATTTTAGATTTTAATGATATATTTTAATATAAAAGAACATTTATAATATATTTTTCTTATTTAAGTATGGCTCATTGACTTAAAAAGGGAGAAGACTTGCTTTCTCAATCCACAGCAGCACCACCAAGTCTAAAGATGCTAAAAAGAAGACACAGACATATCAGAGAGTTCTCTGACTCATGGAAAGAGGATCTACTCCCGAGAAACTGGGTGAAACTGTAAATATGAAACAAAAATAGGACAAATGCTGTCTTTCCGTTGACTTTCTAGATGTTCAAACCTTGCCATTTTGTGTCTGTGGATAGAATGTTTTTGCATACTATTATGGTGCCTCTTAAATTGCAGCAGCATTTTGAGAGCAACCATTCAGTTTTAAAGGTAAAAGAATTGAATGTTTTAAATGTACACGTGATGAGCTCTTTCAAAGCCAAACATTAAAAAGCCCCTGAAGCGTCTTACAGAGACGTTAATGTTGTGAAGGTCAGAGAAGTGCACTTGTGAGCTGGGAGATGAAAAAGCCTTGGGCTGTTGACATTGCTGAGTGTCTGCTGGATGGAAGTCGGCGAGAGAAGTCCCAGCTCTGCCTCCATATGTCTGATAGAGGAGCTCACAGGATTAAAGCTGTGGCTGCTGGCATGCAGTGGGGTGGGTATCTCTACTGCTGAGCTGCACTTTTGCCTTACGAGTGGATGTCTCTGCGGATGGGACTAGACTTGCTGCTTTGCTTGAATTTATCTGTTATCAATCCCAACTTACCACCAAAGAAGATATTCTTTTGCCTGAGTGCTTGGCAATAAGCACAGATGGTGCTGAAACTGTCAGTGTGGAGCTCCTCTTTTGAATCTCATGGTTTGTTCTGGAACAGATGTGTTGACACATGCACTGAGGGTCCAGAAACAGTGGTGGGTAAAACTGCCTTTGCCAGATCATGAATCCAGGCTGTGGCACCAAGTAATGCTAGAAGACCTGGGTTCTTCACAGCCACATGCTCACAGGGAAAAAAGAAAAGAAGCCGGTCTCACTTATGAGTAGTCATTAAAAATCATTGATTTATTTATATTCTGTATAATGAAATGGGAAGTATGCGTAAAGCACATCTGCTGCCAACCCAGGGGTGACACTTATCTCAAGAAAAGCACTTGTGTGGGGCCGGCCTAGTGGCACAGTGGCTAAGTGTGCACGTTCCGCTTTGGGGGTCCGGGGTTCGTCAGATCGGATCCCGGGTGCGGACGTGGCACTGCTTGGCAAGCCATGCTGTGGTAGGCATCCCACATATAAAGTGGAGGAAGATGGGCACAGATGTTAGCTCAGGGCCAGTCTTCCTCAGCAAAAAGAGGAGGAGTGGCAGCAGATGTTAGCTCAGTGCTAATCTTCCTCAAGAACAAAAAAGAAAGAAAAAAAAAGCACTTGTGTGATGGTTTGCATTGGGAGCAAAACCAGCTGCTCTTTTCATAGAATACCACTTTCACTGGAAAGTTTGATTGACAAACTATGGTCATTCGGACTTGGCTATTTTGCAGACATTTTTCTGGAAAAGGAATGGAATGAACGTGTCACATCAAGGAAAGCAACTGCTAGTATTTGTTACCAATAATAAAATCAAAACCTCAAATGAAAATTAGAATTTTGGGAAACTTTATCACTGTGAGCTTGACATCTTCCCAATACCTAAAGACTGTTTAGTATTTTATTTTTTAAAGATTTTATTTTTCCTTTTTCTCCCCAAAGCTCCCCGGTACATAGTTGTGTATTTTCAGTTGTGGGTCCTTCTAGTTGTGGCATGTGGGAAGCTGCCTCAACATGGCCCATGTCCATGCCCAGGATCCGAACTGGCAAAAACCCTGGGCCGCTGAAGCAGACTGCACGAGCTCAACCACTCGGCCAGAGGGCTGGCATCTCTAAAGACTTTTTTGAGGAGATAGGTAGTGATATTAATGAATCGATTTGTTGATATTGTACAATGAAATTTTTCATTGTTTGGAAATTCTCCATGATTCAGCAAGCCACTGTTTTCCAGATGACTAGTGTATGATGCTGTAAAATCATCCCAGGGTGGAGGATCTCTTCAAAGCACAGGGTGGACTGATGGATTCTAATGTTATACAGCATGAAAAATTCATTGTTGGGGATTCGGCTTCCACGTGGCAGCTAACTTTAAGAAACTACACTTGTCGGGTTTTGGTGTAGTATCGAAGAAGAATGCCCACAAATATCTGAAAAGGCTATGAACATATTCCTCCGTCTTCCAGCTGCTTATCTGACTGAGGCTGATTTCTTTGTGTACTTCATCCCAGTCAACACATCACAGTAGAGTGAAGGCAGAGGCAGACATGAGAATCAGCTCTCTTGTATGAAACCAAATAGTAAAGAGATTTGGAAAATGTATAGCAGTGTCATGTTTCTTGTTAATTTTCTTTGGGAAAAAAGTTATTTTTTAAATAAAATTGTTATTTATATTAGTATGTAACAGGTTTATTTTTTAATGAATTAAATAAATGTTTGAGAATGTCTGTTTTAACTTCTCATACATAACTATTGATGGATGTAACCCAAATAAAGAAAGCTCTTTGGTGTCTTCTCTAAAGTTTAAGAGTGTAAAGGGGTACCTAGACGTGAAGGTTTGAGAGCTGGCTTTTAGAACAAACCAGCATGGCCGCTTGGTCCTCCCTTGCTTGCCCAGAAGCCAAGTGTGGAGAGCCCTTCTAAAGCGGTCAGAAGTGCTACATCGGGGCTCTGGCAGCCTCACTGGGTTCTCCTGGAGGTTGCTGTGCCCTGAAATGGTCCAAGCTTGCTGGTGGCTTCAGGCTTGCATCCTTGAATATAATTTGAGGTCTGGGTAGGGTGAGTTAGGCAGAAGAGAGAACTCTGGCTTTGGAATCAGGAAAAAGGGGGATTTTACACTTTCACCCCTTGTGAAATGATTGTAGGCCAGTCATGAGGCCCCTATTTTGACATCCATAGAGAGATGATGATAAATGTCACCTGTATGGGGTGAGCCAGAATGCTTTTTGTGAAAGTGAGGCTGTGATAAAGTCCCATCTACGTGCTCAGAGGTAGGTGTGTCTGACTTAGGTCTGGTTTTGGCTCTTAATCTGCAGACAGCATCTGGCATCTACCACCTGCCCAAGAGAAAAAGGTGCCTTTGCTGGGGGGAGGGGTGTTTTCTTCAGGGGAGTGGGAATTGACTTTTTGAAGTAAAACGTCAAAATAATACCTGTAAGTACTTAAAGTTTTCAAAGTAGATAAATATCTAGTAGCCTGTTGTAAGCTAATTGGTTAATTAACTGAATGAATGGACTGTGGTGGTTATGCTAATAATGGAGCTTCTGACCATCTCTGTCCACACCCTTGGAGTCCTGCCTGTGTGCCCGGAGACCATGGGAAAAGTGGGGTTCAGTTTCATTTCTTCATGTAGGGCCATTGAGGATTTTTTGGGTCACTTAATTCCTCTTTGGGGAATTTCCAGTTTGTATCCGTTGCTCAGTTTTCTGTTGTTTTTTTTTGTTTTTTTTTTTTTTTTAGGAAGATTAGCCCTGAGCTAACATCTGCTGCCAATCCTCCTCTTTTTGCTGAGGAAGGCTGGCCCTGAGTTAACATCTGTACCCATCTTCCTCTACTTTGTATGTGGGACGCCTACCACAGCATGGTATGCCAAGCAGTGCCATGTCCACACCCGGGATCTGAACTGGCGATCCCTGGGCCACCAAAGTGGAACATGTGCATTTAACCACTGCACCACCGGGCCGGCCCCTCTGTTGAGGTTTTAAGTCTTTTGTGTCACTTTGTCTATGCTCTGTGGAGTACAGATGTTGACTCTTTGTGGGTTGTATTTGCTGAAACTCTTTTTTGGCCTGTTTTCTTGTTAATTTTGGTTATTTTTGTAGTTAGAGGTTCTGTTTGTTCTCATGTAGTCATGTCTGTTAGTCTGTATTTAGTGACTTGTTTTGTTTTCAGTTTAGAAAGTAACCCCTCCCACCCAGGCAAATATCCCCTTCTCTTTTTGTTCGAGTTCTTCTCTTGTTTGATTTAATGTTTTACACTGTCTCTCGTGTTAATCCACCTGAAGCTGCAGAGACACTATGAGGCCTTTCCTTCCTTGCCTGTCTGGCAGGCTGCTCTGGCAATCTAGTGCCATCAGCCTGGTGCCCAGCAGCCTGGCTAACTGAAGAGTTGGTGGTGAGATCTTTCACCAGCCTGGGCTTAAATTGGACCCCCCGCCCCCACCATACCCCCCATGTAATTTAATTAAAGTTGTCTTCTTATTGACTTGGGAGTCATCACTACACATTGAATACTCACTTAATAGGGCCTGTTTGTTAGGAGAAGCTTTGTGTTTGGCTCCACTGTTTTATCCGTCTATTTCTGTGCCACAGTAGATCCTCATTATATTTTCTTTTCAAAAATTTCCTTAATTTTTTTCTCTTTGTTTCAAGTCTTGTTTTTGTTTGTTTGTTTGGTTTTAAAATACCTCTGAGAGTGAGGCTGGCCCAGTCATGTAGTGGTCAAGTTCTCGCACTCCACTTTGGCAGCCTGGGGTTTACAGGTTCAGATTCCAGGAATGGACCTACATACCACTCATCAGGCCATGCTGTGGCGGTGTCCCACATACAGAGTAGAGGAAGATTGGCACAGATGCTATCTCAGGGACCATCTTTCTCAAGCAAAAAGAGAAAAGTTGGCAACAGATATTAGCTCAGGGCCAATCTTCCTCACCAAAAAATAAAAAAATAAAATATAAAATACCTCTGAGAGCAAAGTATTGCCCCTTTCCTCATATAGGTCACAGCACTTTTTTTGTTATAATTCTCCTTAGTTGGTTTCAAAATCCACATGAGCCTGCATTAGTTTACTCGGGGCTAGGAGTGGGCGTTGGTCTCGTTGGGTTAGGCTGGGCAGACCTTGGGGCTAGGTGAGCTGGAGTAGGGGAACATGATTCCACCAGCTTGGCCAGTCCTACATGTGCAGTAGGTCCCGCAAGGAGCCAGGGAAGCATGTGGATGTGCTCAGAAGATTACATGGTAAAATGATCACTGTTTGAGGAGACAGCTGTCTTATGGTTTTTTGAAATCTAAAACATTCTGTTTCTACAGCAGAACCTCAGATTAGAAATTTCAGTAAGATCAGACAGAGCATAAGCCAGTAACTGTTAGCTTTCACCAAAAGAGACAACCTGTAGACATTAAAACAGCCTCTTTTAAACTCCTAGTAAGCAAAGTGGAGTATACTTGCTAACAATGTGTATCAAACCAAAACCTGTATTTGAAGCTTTCTCTTCCAAATTCCTGCTATATTTGAATAAAAGTACTTTATTACTATGGTAGAAACGCCAGATAAGATGTTCTTAAACCAAGTCCCACTTGGGTCTTTTAGGGACTTGTAATTCTGGGCTGCTCAGTTGTTTCTGAGCACTGAACTGGGGCTCCCAGCTTGGGGAGGTAACTTAGGAGCGGCAGTCTGCGTCCTGGGGTTGACTCCCAGCAGCCTCCACCCTTTTGGTGAGATTTTGCGTCTTGCCCCAGCTTTGTTTAAAGTAACAAGGACGTGTGTTACGGGCTCAGGTCTGCAGCACCATCTCCCCTCTGCATTTTCTTTGTTGTGTGAACACTGCCAACCGAGAGGTGATGGCAGGCGCTATTTCTGGTGTCTGTATACCCTGGTCCAAATACAGATGGCAAATTCTATAGAGCAGTGGGTGCTTGCATACCAAGTTAGATTTGGAGTTTCCTTGTGGTACTGAAGTGGGTGTGGATCTGTGAAGGGAGAGGCTTGATTCAAACAAAGTTCACAAATGCCGTCAGGAACTTTGTTCTGAAGGGAGGAGTTTGGAGAATTTCTGTCACTGACTCTCATGTGCGTGTCTCATTCTTGTTTTCTTCTTTTTATAGGCATCAGTTTGTAGAAAATAATTTAATACTAAAAATGGGTCCAGTAGATAAGCGAAAGGTAAGTCAGATTCCTGCTGCTCCCTCCTGTGCGTCGGGTCTGCATCTCCGTCCCGGTTCTGACTCAGGATCAGGGCTTCCTGGGCTCCTGCTATAACTTGTTGCACATAGCATCCTTCATCTTGTTCCCTTTTAGAGATCATCTCTAGATTTTATAGTTAAGGAAGATTTCAGCCGTTCAGGGGAACCTGATTGTAACCACACGGTTAGGCCGTGGCCAAATAGAAATACAGCCTCTCACTTTTGACTCGGGAGCCATGTTCTCATGTCTCCATGAGGTTGGGTTCACCCATGTCAAGGTTTCTGTCCAGTCGCGGAGGCTGTGTCTGATATCCCAGCAAGTCATCTATTCATCAGAATTGTTCTGGAAATTACTTACTATGTTATATGGATTAAGTGGATTGTGTCAAAAACTGGACTCTGCAAATGTTCTCCGTCTGTTGATGTGGGCCTTTCTAAGCTCAGGCTCCTGGTCTCCATTCCTGGCCATGCTCAGCCTCACCCACAGTGCATGCTCAGCGAGTGAGCGCCTCCGTGACGGAGGAGCAGAGGGCACGAGATGCGGGGGGGCCTGACTGTGTGGCAGGCCTGTGGGAGTTGCTCAGCGGCAGGGACTTGTGCTGGTGTGCAGGCCTCAGGTTTGCTGCCGAGCACTGCTGCTGCCTCCGTATGTGACAGCCAAAGCAGAGATGCCCCAGATGGGGTGTTAGGATTCAGTGCCCAAGGCGAGGTAGACCAGGCAGTCAGTGCTTCCTCATTCTCTGACCTGAGGAGTGGCTGGGTCCACGGGGGGATGAGGTGTGCACACCTTTGTCTGAGGTGAGTGGACAGGTGGCTGGCGGTGGTCCCTGTGCCTGAGCTAATCTGACGGTCCAGGTTCTGAGGCAGCAGGAAGTGCTGTCAGCATGCAAGACCCTTGGCAAGCAGGGTCTTTGTTTTTTTTGCATCAGGGTTTATTTGCACGACGACGACAGTTACTACTCACAGAAGGGCCACACTTATATTATGTTGATCCTGTCAACAAAGTCCTGAAAGGTGAAATTCCATGGTCACAAGAACTCCGACCAGAGGCCAAGAATTTTAAAACCTTCTTTGTCCACACGGTGAGTTTGTCCCTATGGGTTCTCCTCTGCAGGGCAGTCGGAGGCCTTTGTGCCTCCAATCAAAGCAGCAAAGTGCTGTGGCCTAAGGGGCAGCTGGCCTCCAGGTGATTGTCTCCCCCTTTCCCATGTCCCAGGGGCCCCGAGTTCACAGCTTAGTCCTGAGTTGGGACAGGAGACACCTGTGCTTGTTTTTTAGTTCAAGGGTGTCTGAAGGGATCTGTCGGTCATCACTTTGCATATTTAATCTCTGCACATATGTGGGAGGAGAAAAAGCCACGTGCTCACATGCTTCCAGAAGGTATTTGCAGTGGCTGCAGTAGGACGGCAGTTTCTTTTTATGGTTTCTCACCGACAAGTTGAGGTGCTGGTCTTGGTGGGACTCCCATGAGAACATTAAACGGTTTCTGTCTCTGCAGCCAAACAGGACATATTACCTGATGGACCCGAGCGGGAATGCTCACAAATGGTGCAAAAAGATCCAGGAGGTGTGGAGGTACAGATACCAGAGCCACCCAGATGCCGCTGTGCAGTGACACGCCCAGAGCTGCTGCACTCGCTGCCAGGACACGTGCCCCAGCGCGGCTCGCCGCCATCGGGACGCTTCCAGACCACCTGCCAGCCATCTCAAGGGGGACGCAGACAGCGGAACCTTGCAGCTTTTTTATTTAAAAGAAAAGAAGAAAAAAATACCCAACCACACGAAGAACAAAACCAATAATGAAAAGGAATTCAGGGTCGCTTTGCTTGCTCTCTGTGCTCTGTGGAGGCTTCCCGTGCTCCCTTGCTGTGGGGACGCAGCGCCGTGCACGTCTGCCCCATTCCTGCCTGGACTAGTAGACTAGTGGACAGAGTCGAGTCACCAGCTCTCCACCACACACCCTGCTCACCTGCTGGGCCTGCTGTGGCCGAGGGGATGAGGCGTGTCTCTGGGCTCATTCTGCCCCTGTATTCTCATGGAACTGCTCACCAGGGAGATGTGTGTGCCTCTGCTGGGGGTGGCCCCCGGGCTCCATACATTGAGGGGGGTCTTGGCTTTTCTCCTTGTGCTCCTTTTCTTGTGTCCCTAGTATATGGCCCATCCCCGTGCCCCTGTAGGCCTGTTGCTTACCTCCTTGAGTAGCTCTGGCTGTGGGATTTCTGTGGTTCTTGCTGTGTGTCTGCAAGTACTCCACATGTTGCTTCTGCCAGGCAGGCTCCAGGAGGTGAGAAGCAGAACAGGTTGTCAAGGTGAAATACGGAGCCGCTGCTGAATTTGGAGGGTGCCAGCAAAGTGTTCACATTTATCATCCTGCTGAGCAGTGTTGTCCTCCATGGCTGGAAACCAAGCGCATGTCTACAAGGAGCACTGTCAGAAGGGGGCCCAGTTGGCACCCAGTTGCTGCTGGAGGCAGGGCTCTGCCCGGTCCCATGTGAGGCCAGGCAACAGGGCAGACTGGGCCTGGTGGGCCCCTCCTGCGAGTTTATTTAAAAGGTGAATTGTGCAGGCCTCCCACTGATTGATTACCTAGGGGCTGAGAGACCCCTGGTTTCAGCAAATTGGACGGTACTCAGTCACATCCAGGTGGCACGGAGGAGTGCAGGCTCCCGGCCGTCACACATACCCTTGTGCGTGTTGTGACTGAATGTTCTTGTAACCTAACTCAGAGCATTTTTACATCTCTACAGTGAAAATCTAGAAGCCTTCTCATGTTGCCAGGGCTTTGCCTGGAAAAAAAGTGTTACTCACCTTGCAGGAGGGGCAGGAACACCACACTGAGCCGCGTGCCCCAGCCTTCTCTTCTCCAGTTTCAGGCTGGCTTCCTTTCCCTTTAGAGGCAGTGCCCTGCTGTGTCCTCACACAGTCCAGGATTCACTAGTCCTTTAATTTTTCTCTGCTGCTATTTCCCAGACAGAGAGCTCCTGTCGGTCTGGTGGGGCTCAGCCACCCCTCTCCTGCCCAGGTTGGCCCTGGAGGGCTGTCCTCGGTCCCAAGTGGGAGAGGAGCAGGCACCACCCACGAGCTGCTCACAGACATGTCTCTGTCCCTTGGGGATGAACAACTTTGCCATTTCTTTTAGACTTTCACAAAGGCACCAGCAAAAGGCTCACAAGAAGAGATTCCTCCTGACTTCTTCTCTGCTCCCCATCTCCTATCTTGAATGAATCAGCCGTCACCCTGGGTGACCAGTGGTCCAAGTTGAGAGGAAAGGTGTCTTTCTCAAACTTTAGTGATAAGAGCGGCTCTCCTTAAACTGGGGAAAAAGTTCAGATGTGGGGGATCCCATTGTGCTTGGCAGTGAGAGGGGTCTGGATGGGAGCCGAGGTGGTAGCCAAGTTTGCCAGTGCTTTCTGCTTAGGCCTTGTCCTCTGGCTCTGTGAGAGCTACACGAGGGGGAGGTGTCTGTGTGTCTGTGGGGGTGCCAAGGTATTGGGGGCGTGCCTGGCCTGGGGGTGTCCCAGAGACCAGAGCGTTGCCCTGGGCATGTGGTCAGAAGTCAGGCTCCCTCTTTCCTCCTCCTTGGTTTTGAAAAGGCTTACCTGTGCTCACCTGCTTTTCACAAAGTGAGTCTCGCTCGTCCCTTTCTTTCAGGAGTTCGATTTCAGGCTTACTCCCCGTGTTTATAGTTCACCCTCCTCAGAACATCCGTGTCTGGGTGTGCAGTTTGGAAGCCACTCTTGCACAGTGTCTTCCTAGGTGTCTGGTCACAGGGAAACAAGCAGAGCTCGTATTTGGCTTTAACAAGAGCACTCAGCGGGGCTGCTCGGGGAGAGATGAATCTTGCATCGCATTCTTCCCTCTGGATAGCGCCACTACCTCCTGGGCTTAACCGACAAGCTCCATCTTAACCTGCAAAACCAGAGAATAAGGGGTTCAGGGCTGAGCTAGCAGCTGACGGAGCTGAAGTGACTGCCCTTGCCTGAGCCAGTGACAGCTGAGCCCTTCTCTGTAGGTCACCTTTCTCTGCTCACTCAGAGTCCTCCTTTTTCTTTTTTTTTTTTTTTAGGCCCATACATACTCTTTCTTACCCTGTGCTTGCTCCTGTCGACTTTAGTTTTATCCAGCTCATCCTTAGAGCCATCGTCCCAGCGTGCAGGTGCCTTACATTCTAAGATGTGGGCGTAGGTGTCAGTCTGTGTGCATACATAGACATATGGAAATATAAATGTGGATTTATCCAAGGCGAGAAAGAAAACGCCCTGTTTAATAGATCCAGGTGCCATGTGTCTTCCTGAGAGAGGGCAAGGACAAGTGTAAAGGCCACACCAAGCCCCCGCCAAGCAGAGAGGATCACATCCCGTGTGGCCTGTCGTGGCATGGAGGGGAGGGAGCATGGTCAGGAAGGCTATGGTCTCCACCTGCACGGATAGCCCACTGTGCCTTGCCGCTCTCTGGGAACTTGAGGAAGCTGGCTTTGGTTGGGGGTGGTTTCCTTCCGTCTTTCTGTGAACCTGACCGGGGTGGTGGGCAGCTCCGTGTGGAGCACAGAGCCCCACCTTGTGATTCGCACCACAGCATGCCTGCCATTCTGAACGGTGACTCTCCAGAGGCTTGTTACAGACTTGCTTTGAGAAAGATGGGGTCATGCCGAAGCTGGTGGGAACCACACCTACTCCAGCCCCCTAGGGCTACTCTTTGGTATTTGTGGCCCAGGCCTGAAGGAATTGCAGGTGATGGTCCATGGCACAGACGCCCCCCCCCCCCCCAACACACCCCCCCATGGCAGGGTGCCAGCACAGGGGGCTCCAGGTGACTCTGTACTTTCTTAAAACATTTGTTTTGTGAAAAAATCAACTGCAGGCTCACCACCCAGAAAAGACCCCTGTGAACATTTTGGTGTATAGCCTGCCCCCCGCCCCCCTTCACAAACAGTGGTTTCCTTTTTAAACTAAATTGGGAACATACAACATACACCATTTTGCATCTAGCTTTTTTCACTTAACATTTTATCTTAAGCATTTCCCCATGTCATGAACAATGATTCAAAAACATTGTTTTTAATTATTGTAGTTTAATGGCTATACATTTTATCATAATTTATCTGACCATTTCCCTGTTGTAAAACATTTAGATGGTTTCTGATTTTTCACTATTTAAATAATGCTGCAATGAATATCCTTATAAATCTTTGATTTTTGACTCTGATCCCCCCTGCCCCCGGTTTCTAGAAGTGGTATTTTTGGGTCAAAGAGTTTGTTAGTTTTAAAGGTGGTATTAATCTCTCTTCCTCTGTCTTGATCTGATGCTTAGATGCTCAGAGTTCTAGTACAGAACTTCCTTATTTGTGTCCTACAGATTCTGAACAAATCTACTTCCGGTAAGCTGTGTGTTCCAAAGAATGTTTGAATAAGACTGGTCTTTTTTTTTTTTAATGCTAAAATGATGTCATTACCGCAGTTCCTTTGTGACAGATTTTTCCAAAAGCCAATTTATTTTCATTGAAAGGATCTGGTTATGCTTGCATGTTAGTTACCTTCCCATCCCTGCTGCTGTGGCTTTCAAGTGCTTGGTAGTATTTTCAGAATCTTGTACTTTGTGTCCACAATGGTACTGAATTTGCATCTGCACAGTCAGCAGAGATAAAAAGTGTTGAACTGACCTTGCCACATGCTTTTTGGATGATTTGTAGTTAAGTTCATAGACTCAGAAAGTACATTGGGCTATTTGGAATCAGTAAAAGATCAAAGGCTGTACTTGAAAAAGAAACCACGTAGACAATTGGGTTTCAGAGAAATGTTATTTGTCCCCATGCTCTTCAAGTCGTGGGACTCTGTCAGAGTGTCTGAGCGGTTTGGTAGAGCCAATAGCCAGGCTTTTTCACTAGAATGTGACTGTCCTGTGGCCAGGCTTTTTCATACAGTCTGCCTGTCCTGTGGCCAGGTTTCTCACTGCGGAGTGTGCCCTGGCTGCTGTGGGTTTAAGGGCTTCTCCCCTCTTCTCGCCCACAGGGTTGCAGGTTGCCTAGTTGTCTTCCAGTCCAGACCATCCAAATTTGGTTTCATTCTTAATTTCTCCACTTTAGTTTGGGGTACATTGATTCTGAGGGGAAACATGCATGAGAGATTTTCCTTCGTGCCATGCTCAGTGCCACTTGACTCTGCCAGAGATATGGCTGAATTGTGCAGAATTAGGTCTCCTGCCTTCCTCTGATACCCGAGCCCCTCTCCCTGGCAGGTCTACAGACTGCGGGGTGCTCACTGCCCAGACGCAGAGGCTGCAGCCACTGGGAGGGTGTGGTGAAGGTACTATTCTTGGAGAGTTTGCCATATACCTGTTTTTCCACATTGCTTCTTTTCATATCCAAACCTAACATGAACTGATGGCGACTCAAGTGGATGTGGCCCTTGGCTTTTAGGCAGCCTACATGGCAAGTACCTTAAATCAGGGCAGGAGGCAATCCCAGAGCCTCTGAGGGGCACAGGCTGCCTGTGGAAAACTGGTCTGGGGAGGAAGCTGTTCCAGCAAAGGGCAGTTTTGTCTGTAGCTCAGACAGCTGTGGTGGACAACTGAATGACCTGAATTTTCCCCGTAACTCATTTCTTCAGTATGAGGAAACACCAAACTTTGTGTACAGAGAACTTTTTACAAAAGGCAAACCTTTTTTTAGCTGTGTAATCCACCCTGGTCTAACCCGTCTGGCTGAAGAATAGGGGCCATTTTGCTGGTGAAAAGTCTCTATCGTGATCATAAGTTTGATTGGACGTTGGCAAATTAAATCCTTGCAGTATTTAGAGCTGCTGTAGCTGTTCCTTAACAACAAAATAGGATGAGTCAATAAATAGTATGTTAGCTGTCTTTCAGGTTGGTGGCAGTCAGTTAGAACATGTGTAATATTCTCTACCTGGTCTGTAGCTGTAACTGTGATGTACAGGCAAAGCAAAAATTTAAAAAACTTATGAAAACAAATAATGCAATGATATTAGAATATACACTTTTGTATTTTTATTCTTATATAAGGTTATTTGCTGGCTATTGTTGGCCTCTAGTTCAGTCTGTGTTATTTAAAATCTAATATATGAATTATTTGGATTGAATTCATGTTCGGGGCCACGTTGTTGTATGTATTGATGTACAGCCTTGAATGTGAATAATTATTGTAAACTATATTTTACAACTTTTTTTCTGGCTTTATTATATAAATTTTCTATTTGGTCAATGATTTAATCATATAATTTAATGAATCTGTTTATTCTCTTTTTTTCAAATATTTGTGCTTTAGATGTAGTTACCGGATGATGAATTTTCCACGTATGCTCGGTAGTCTTATAATAAAAAAAGCATGTAGAGTGTAGACACTCGCTAGTCGCTCTTCCTTTCGCCGGGGGCGCGGGTCGGGCATGGTCGAGACTTGGATTCAGGGCCGGGAACCCGGCGTCCGCGCACCGCACGCGCAGGGCGGAGGCCGGCGAGCTCCTTTCGAGCCTGTCGCCGGGCGCCGCGCTGTCCGCCCGCGTCGGCACTCCCAGACCACGCCGCGCCGGGTCCCGACCGGAAGGGGGCATGGCCGGCCGCTTTTCCGGACCGGAACTTCCGCCTCTCGCGTGACGCCCGCCCGTGGGCGGGACAGAGCGCGAAGGACTGTATTAAAGGCCGGACGCTTCCGGTGGAGGGGCGCTGTGGCGGGGCTTGCTGGGATCATGGCGGAGAACCACTGCGAGCTGGTGCCGCCGGCCCCGGGCGGCCTCGGGGCGGGGCTGGGGGGCGGCCTATGCCGCCGCTGCAGCGCGGGGCTCGGCGCCCTGGCCCAGCGGCCCGGCAGCGTGTCCAAGTGGGTCCGGCTCAACGTCGGGGGCACCTACTTCCTCACCACCCGGCAGACGCTGTGCCGGGACCCGAAATCCTTCCTGTACCGTTTGTGCCAGGCCGACCCCGACCTGGACTCGGACAAGGTGAGGGCCGCGCGGGCCAGCCGCAACCTCTGTCCGCGCCAGGAGACCGCCCTGCCCGGGCTCCGAGCGCGGCGCTCCCTGCCACAGCTCGACCCGAGCCCCCGACTCCCTGCCCGGGCCGGGAAGGAGGGGATGGCGCCCTGGCGCCCGCCGCCCTCGAGGATACCCGGCCACCCCACCTCGAGGCTTCTCTTTCTCTCTCTCTTTGCTCTTCGGCGGAGGAGGTTTCCCCGAGCCCGGACTTTGCTGTGGGTCTACTTTCTTCTCCTCCCTAGGTTCTTTGGCCTCTGGTGTTGCACACCTTCTCTCCCCGCCGGTGCCCCATTGGCTCCAGAGTCGGAGAACCCTGGCACTCTTCTCGTCTTTTCGCTTTCCGGACGGTTGAGTTACCGTTGATGTGGGGGGTTTCACGGGTGACCTGCCTTTGCCAGTGACTTGCGTTTAGACAGTTGGCACTCCGTCGTTTTCAGCCACAACACGCACCCACTCCGCGCTCTCAGAGGGTGCCGTCCGTAGAATGATTGTTCAAAGGGAATGTTGCTCATATTAAGGGGTGGCTTAGCGGTGTCAAGGAAGGGCCATGTAGGAAATCTTTTTCAATCCCCTTTCTGATTTGCCTAGTTTTCCTACTGCCCTGGCAAAAGGATAGGAATTTCTAGGTTAGTTTGCCCCTTGTCTTTCGTCAAGTTTAAAGCTCACACTGTTGTACGGATGGGAATAGAGACTATTTTGGTCGTTACCTTTACTTTACAAGACTTGCATCACTGAGGAGTATCATCTTGGGAGCTAAATGGGATTGAAACTCAGGAAAGGCTCTGTTGGAAGAAGTGTTATTGCCTGTATTTGTCCGAGGCAGTTCACAAGCCTTGTTTTACCTTCCCTGGGTCTTTCAGTTGAGCCTACATAATTGCACTTGGCCTTTTGCCTTGCCAGCCCACCATTTGCCACGTGTAAGGCTTCCCAGAAAGATCCTCATCTCTCTTCAAGTTTGAGAACCCTGATGGAGACCATCCTAAGTGTGGCACTGGCCTTATGATCAGGAAATGAGAACTTTTGAGTTACCGCAAAACCACCCATCGTGGGTAGAAATCACAGTTTGAGATGCTGGTGCTCCGGTCCCCCCCGCCCCCCGCCCCCAGCCCTCAGCCATTTCCATTGCTCATTTGAGCAAGCTTTCCACTGTTAGAGAATTGACCTCTCAGAAAATGACAGTCCTCTCCAGGATAGAAATAGGCTTTTGTCAGCTCTGATTTTCCTTTTCCAACGTGGGTCTATGTTTCACTGTTTTGTTTTTCTTTTTAAACAGAGTCCTAATGGTTATTCAGTTTTATTTCTACTCAAGTGTTCTTCTTTTGTATATTGAGTCTGATTTTAACTTGTTCTTGTCCGTTGGGTTGTTTTCAGGCAATGTGTGTCTATTCAGCAGTGAGACAATTGATTCCGAGCTGATCAACTATGTCTTGCACAGTTAAGTTGATTCATCTCTTTATTTTACTGTCTCAGGACTACCAAAAAAATTATGCTTTACTGTAATAGGAGTCCTTTAGGAGAGAGTGATTAATCTATCTGAATATATCTACGTTGTAGCTGCCTTTTTCATCAGCATCCACTTCAATACATTTGATTTCCAGATTGTAAAACCGACATTTAGAACCTGAAGGTAATGCAGCAGATATGGTTTCTGTCTCATAAAGTAGTTGATAGTAAATAAGGGTTAGTTTTAGTCACAGAGAATGTGATTTTGCCAGAAAGAGTGATGCTCATTTGCGTTAGTCGTGTTAGTAGTGTTTACTTCAAATGAGAAAATGTGTAAGATGCTCGGTCTTCTCATTTTTTTCCCTCATTTGTTCTTTTTTTTTTTTTGAGGAAGATTAGCCCTGAGCTAACTACTGCCAAGCCTCCTCTTTTTGCTGAGAAAGACTGGCCCTGAGCTAGCATCCATGCCCCTCTTCCTCTACTTTATACGTGGGACGCCTACCACAGCATGGCTTTTTGCCACATGGTGCCATGTCCGCACCCAGGAGCCAAACTGGCGAACCGCGGGCTGCTGAGAAGTGGAACCTGCGCACTTAACCTCTGTGCCACCAGGCCGGCCCCTCCCTCCTTATTTCTGATAAAAGAATGTCCCGGAGATTCACTCCTAGATAACGAAACCCTGAGTGAAGAGTCTGAGGATGAGGATGGAGGGGAAGGGGTGTTCAGAGGAGTGGGACGCTAGTAATTACGCAGTAGAAGAGAAACAGGATGTTGATTCACATATAAAAATCTCCAAGCAGTGACCTCATAGTTAAGATTAATGAAAGCATACCTGGCAGATATTCCTAGGGCTGACCAAAAGCCCAGCCTGGTGGAAGATTTCCTGCTGGGCATTTGACTAGTGTTTATTGAGCATCTGGTCTTGCAGAAGGTGGTGCCTGGGGTTGGGTGGGGAAATTTAAGGAGGAGGACTTCCAAGAAACAGAAGACCAGGACCCTGATGGGTTTGGAGTTCACTGGGAGAGTGCCTGGAGCTTGCTCTTAAATGCAGGGTGTCTGGTTAGGAGCTCCATCAGTGAAGCCGTGTGGGAGAGGTGGAGTTACAGGATGCTTTCTGGAGGAGTGCTTTTAAGGAAGTCAACAGACTGGTTGTTAGGGAGGGTGGGGAGCTGGGCTGCCACTTGTTCCCCTTTCCCTAAGTCCTCACGTTCCCCGTCTCAGGACTGAACCTGGGACCTACTCCCACCAGGCTTCGAACTCCCAAACCCATACCCTCTTGTCTGAAGTTCTGACTCTGCGCTCCTGCCATGAAGTTCTCTTTATAGACAGCCCAAGTGTGAATTCTCACTTCCTCCTGGGGTCTCCTCCAGCGGGCTGTGTCTGCGTTATTCATGTCAGCATCTGCTCATCGGCTGTCCTGGGTCGTTTTTCTCTCCCATGTTGCTTTAGGGGCAGGCCAGGTATAATGCTCTTTCCCGGAAGTGCTTTGTAAATACTTGGTGTGTGATTCATTTGGTTATGTGTCTGTGTTCCATGGTACCTGGCTCATAGGCATTGCTGAGAACAGGTTAGAGTTGGTTTAGAGCTGAATCAGCCCCTGCTTTGGTGCAGAGGTGCTTTAGGAGTTAAAGGGAAACAGGAAGTTGCTACCACTTGGTGGTTGGAAACCACTCAGACTGAGTAGGATTTGCCTGGTTCAGTCTCTGCAGCCAAGCCAGGCCTGGAGGGAACTGCAGGTTGCTCAGCTTTTGTCCCTTGACAGGGCCCTTGTCCTGGCGTCAGGGTTGCAGATGTGGGGGCATCAGAGGGGTCTTTGAGGGGTGGGGCTTTCAGGGTGCTTCTAATGACATGTCTCTTGCACTTCTTCACCTGTGCTCACTCCGAGTGTACGTGGCATTGGCAAGCGTTTCAGGATTGGAAAGATAGTGGAAGGAATTTTACAGACAGGGTGAAGTGATGGGGCTGTGGGTGGAAGCATGATCTTTTAAGCTCCTTGGCAAGAGAAGTGGGGATTACTTAGAGTGGGAACGGCAGCTTATGTCCCGGGGGGCTAAGTTGGAGGTGAGAAGCTAACGTGCTGGATGCCTGCGACTGTCCCATGCCCGTGAGAGCACTGTGTTGGCCCGCCAGAGGCTGAGTGGTGTCCCGGGACTCTAGTCGTCTCATTTCACACCACGTTGAGGATGTGGCTCTGAGTATGTTCTTAGCCCTGACCACACAGTGTCGTTTGTTCAGGACCTGAGCGAATGGTCCCCTCTTGTGCTGGGGGCACCCTCCCCCCAAGTGCAGCAGGTGCTGGCGCTCAGTGAATGCTGCGGTCAACTCTTCACCAGGTACCTGGTTTGAAGGCCCCTCGGGTCTGAGCCAGCCCACGAGTCAGTGCCGGGAAGTCCTGAGAATGGACTTGCCTTTGGTGAGAAGAGCTTGTTGCAGGGCCTCAGACACAAGCCCAGGGCACAGATGTCCCCTGTCAGCTATCTGAGGGTGCCCGGGAGGAAATGGCTGTCAGCTGCAGGGTGTTTCCTCCTGCCGACTGACCACACATGCAGCCTTTGGTTGCCCTTGTCCAGCAGGGCAGTGACTGGTCTTGGTTTAGAGCAGCAGTCAAAAAACTGTGTTCTACCTGCCCGATTTTGCAAATAAAGTTTTATGGGCACACAGAGATGCCCACTTGCATCCGGGTTGTCTGTGGCTGTTTCCGCCTGGGGGGTGCTCATGGCTCTTTTCCAAGGGTGCTCCAGATCAGCAGTCGGAGTTCTTTAAAGGAGCTGATGCTGTTTGGCACCGAGGGAGGAGTCTGCGTGGCCAGGGTGGCAGCAGGCCACCTCGAGCACTGGTGCTCTCATCAGGCCTTAATTGGGCAGGTGCTCTGCCCAGACTGCAGAGCACTTGGAACATTTCTGTCTGGAGTTGGTGTGATGTGGGTATTGGCTGGGAGAGAGCATTTTCCGTGGCCGAGGTCTGAGACTTTGGACTCAGGCCTGACTTTGACTCCGCCCACACTTTAACCTGCTGTGTGACTTGGGGTAAGTTAATGTACCTCTTTGAGCCTTAGTCACAGAGGAGTTGTAAGAATTAAGGAAGATGATCAATGTCACACCTCCCCCACCCAGTGCCTGGTGCTCAGTCATTGCAGTAAATAGAGATGGCTCTTCATAGTCTTTATTTCACTTTTGCACTGTGTTTTTGGAAAGAATGTACAAGAATGCTCCTTTCTCCCCTCAGAACATGTTTTTGTTACTGTTTGTCTCTTGCATATGCTCATTCAGTCCCCGCATACCTCACGGTGCTGGTGAGTGGCTCTGTGTGAGGGAGCTGGGCCCCCTGGTCTCCCTTGCTTCTCCAGCTGCCTCTTCACACTCCCCCCAGAGCTCCTGACTGATCTTAGGACAGGCCCCTGAAGGCTGGCTCCCAGTTCAGGGCTTGGCTTCCTGGGCAGCACACAAGTTTCCTTGCACGAAATGTGATGCCCTGGAGCCTGGAGGACAGCGCTGCGGAGTCCAAACACCAGCCCCTGTGTGCTCGGGCTGGCTCAGGTGTCCCGGCAGCGTGCGAGTGGCGGTGTGCGCCAAGACTCCCTATCCTTCATCTGTGTTCTGGTGGGTTCTGGTTTCCTCAGCAGTTGGGCTTCCAGGGCCTCAGCCTGGTTTTGCAAGTCAGGCTTGGGTGGAGATGGTTCTGGAGGTGATGAGCTGGGCCAGCCCCTCACTGCTGACAGGTTAGTTTTTGGAGGCAGGCAGCACTGGGCGTCAGACTATCCTTGGTGAGGAGGGCAGGGGCTGAGGGAGCAGAGGAGCTGCAGGCCTGCCCTTCGGCCCCAGCGAGAGGGAGCAGTGAACTCCGCACTGGACCTGCCAGTGGGGCTGAGTGTGGGAAGAGAGCAGAGGCCACCTGGGAGCCAGCAGGGCGGTGGCTGTGGGGACAGCTGGCGGAGAGGGCTCAGTGCCTCATAGGAGTACTGGGCTAGGCGTAAACCCCTGGTGGGACATTCTGGCTGCAGTGTCCCACCTGCCAGCACTGTGCGGCTGGCGCCCGGGGGACTGGAGACTCCAGTCTTGAGGAGGCCTTACCCCCAGGCTGGCAGAACCACCGTGGGGGTTTGCAACCAAGGACCCTGGATTGTTCCTAGGGCACTTCTGCCCCAGGCCATCATGTTTCCGTCTGCTTCCGTCTCTAGTTCTTTTGCTCATGCCAGCAGCTTTGTGTTCAGCACAACACTCACGCCACCAGGATAAGGCCTGGGACATCTGTAGGGATTCCTGTGCAGGCTCTCCACAGATGGAATGTCTCTGGGGAGGGAAGCACCTGAGACTTGTGGGCAGATGGATGGCCTCTTGCCTCGTGACATAAATGTTCATAGCAGCTGTGACCTGGACAGGTGGCTCTTGGGCCACAGGTCCACCCATGGCATCCTGCCCACCTTGTCCCTTTGCCCCAGGGTGACCTTGGTGCCTGCTTCAGTCTGTGCACAGTGCATGCAGCATCTGCTCTAAGTGGGCCCCAGTCCTGCCAAGCTGAACGGGTCCCTGTGAACCGTCTCTGCTTATTCACGGAGCTTGGTGGGCCCACCGTAGGGGAATTTGAAGCAGGTTGTTGTTTTCTTCCCCCAAAGCCCCAGCACATAGTTGTATATCCTAGTTATAAGTCCTTCTAGTTCCTCTGTATGGGGTGCTGCCACAGCATGGCTTGATGAGTGGTGCTAGGTCCACGCCCAGGATCCGAACTGGCGAACCCCAGGCTGCCGAAGCGGAGTGCAGGAACTTAACCACTACACCACTGGGTCAGCCCCTGAAGCACGTTTGTTCCAAGAGAAGTCCCAGGTGCCTCACCTGTGGGGGTCCTTTCACAAGTCCACTCCTGTTTGCTTCCTGGTGAGCCCGTTTGAGTCATGTGTGTCATTCTGTATTCCATTTCTACACTGCATTGAATAGCATCTGTCTGGGGCTGAGGATTCAGCCTGGGGGTCAGGGCCCCACAAGCCGGGTGCTGGTCAGGATCTGAGGGGGTTTGTTTCCAAGGGAGGTAGCCAGGAGCAGCGCCAAGGGTCGGAGTGACCTGGAGCACTGACACGTGCTCCCCGTGGCCTCTCCTTTTCTCCCCGTGCGTGCCGGGGGTATGTCAGCTCTCTGGGTGTACACAGGGCATCTCTTGCCGGGAAAACGAAATCAGAACTGGTGGGCGCTCCTGGGCACAGGTAGCGCAGTTGCCATGTGGGGTCCCAGCTGTTCTGCGCGCCCAGGCATCTCGGACAAGCCTCTGGTGTCTGGACCTCCGTTTCCTCTTCTGTAATTGGCAATGTCTAGGGCCTCTTCTGTGTCAGGGATCTGACAAACTGGAAAACAAAACAGAAAAGAGGGCAGAGATGAAGGTTTTATGTGCAAATTTGAAATGGGCACTTAAAATGGATAATTTCAGCTTGAAAGCTAAGTATAGATTTTATTTCTTTCCTTTTTCTCCCCAAAGCCCCCCAGTACATAGTTGTATATTCTTCGTTGTGGGTCCTTCTAGTTGTGGCATGTGGGACGCTGCCTCAGCGTGGTTTGATGAGCAGTGCCATGTCCGCGCCCAGGATTCGAACCAACGAAACACTGGGCCGCCTGCAGCGGAGCGCACAAACTTAACCACTCAGCCACGGGGCCAGCCCCTGAAAGCTAAGTATTTCTAATTAGGTTGATAGCAAAATGTTTGTACACAGAAAATTCTATGCTTTTTGCATTTAGGTTTCAATAGGGAAATCAGAGAGGATATATCTCCCATTTAGCTCAGGACACTCAACGCTCTTGATTTCGTGTGTCCAGTGGCTGTCCCTTTTCTCTTGCAACGTGGTCATGTCCCACTTCCTAGTTGTTTGCGGAAATTGGGAGGGTGGTTTATAGGAGCCAAGCGCAGACGCTCTGTGGAGACCTCACGGAGCCCGAGCAAGATGGGTCCACAGGATTATTTTCCATGTAGAATCTTGCATGAGAGCCTGACATTCTCGACCCTTGTTCCTGGTTGCTGTTTTCAAGACCACGTGGTTGTATTGCGGAGTGGCCGGCACTTAGGGACACGTGGCCCCCACTTTACCCACGAGGCTCTCTGGACAGCAGATTTGATTCCTCTTTGGTGTGAGGGCAGGGTTTTACTTCTGTGCACAGCGTGGGCAGGGAGCCCTGGTCTCGGGCTGTTTACTGCTGCATTACCTCTCAGAGCATTGCTTCCGTACCAGCAGCGTGGGCCGAGGATGCTGGGCGGCTCTGAAAGAAGTCAATGGGGTGGAGCTTGCTTGGTGGTTTCAAATCAGGATTGTGTTCTCTGCTTCCCTCCTTTTCGGGACTGCAGGTCAGGGATCTCCTGGGAGAGCATGTGATGTGGGCTGGGCCCTGCCTTTGCCCACTGGCTCCTCTCAGAGAAATGGCTGTGGGCATGCTGCTCCTGGCTGTGGTCAGGGCATCAGCTCTGTGGCCACCCGCCCAGGATTGATGGCCCCGCAGCTCAGGCTCAGGGATGCAGGGTTCAAACTGCCCCTGGAAACCAGCAGCTCTGGCCTCAGACGTTGGGCCCAGTTGGAGTGGGATTCAGCCAACCTGGGCGTCAGCAAGCCGTCCCTCCCCACACATACTCCACCTGTTCCCCCACCTCTGTAGTGTGTGGACCTGCATGTCCATTAAACATTCAAGAGCCTAGTCCAGCCTTTCCCTTTTTTATGCCCTTAGGATAGGTGTATATTTTTAAAGCCAGCACTTCACAAGTAGGTCAAACACTAATTCATTGAGAAGTTGGGGGAGGTCACTAGATTTGTTGAGAAAGCAGTCTTAATTCTGGCTCTTTTACAAAAATAAAAAGCCTCAAACCTCAGCACTCTGTAAGTGGAGCACACACTTATTATATAAATTGAGCAAAGGACAGAGGGAGGGAGGAGGAAGAGAGACCCGCGTGTGTTGCCATCCCGCCGGGGTGAATGTCTTGTCTGGTCCCTGCTGCCTTTTAGAAGCCGGCGCACTGAATCTCCATCCCAAGGCTCTCCCTCCTGCTCTTGCAGCCTGATGGACTGAGGGAGGAGGTGAGTGCAGCGTGCCAGCAGCTGTGCCTCGCTCGTTCCCCCACTTGCTAGTGTAGATACCACTGAGATGGTCCTCTCTGCTTTTGCATAAGTGAGCATAAGACTTCCGCATTTGGGGTTTTTTTGTGTGTTTTCTGTGTTCTATATTTTTCTTTATCTCTGCCTTAGGATGTCGGCCCTAGGGCCATTACCAACACAAGCACGTGACATGTTGAGGCCCCTGCACTAGTGTCAGCCGCCCTCTGGTCAGCTTGTCCAGCAGCGATGTCTGAGGGTGCCTGCCCACTGCCAAGCCTCACCGATGCTCCACGCCTCTGGAGCCCGCTGCTCACGCGCAGGTGCTCGGAGACATGGTTTTTACAGAGCTCTTGCCTGTGTGCATCTAAACGGGAGTCAGTCTGTGGTCGTCTGGGCTGTAGCCCAAGATAAAACCCAGTGGAATTTGGGGGTTTTGGTGTAGGGCCCCCAGCACTTGTAGAAGTTGACGTCTCCCTGCTGAGGAGCCCAGTGCTGAGAGTACCACCCCCCTGCACTGCTGCCTGGCCTGTCCTAACCCCAGAGTCTCTCGGCCTTGCTTCCTGCTGAAACCATCCCGTCAAAACGAATCCGCAAGAGGAAACCAGGCCAGAGAGCCCTGCTGTACCTCGGTGGAGCAGGCCGCTCCCCAGCTTCCTTCAGCGCTGCTCATCGGCTGCACAGGCTGGCTCGTCACAGGCAGAGGATGGCCTCTGAGTAGCTGAGTGTGAGCCTGGGCCTAGATGGCTTGGCTTCCGTGCTCCCCCTGTCGTTGCAGCTCTGTACTCCCATTTCTGAGGCGCCAGCTATCTGCTGGCTGTTGTGTCGTTGTGCTGCCTGCTTCTCTGTGGGCCACCGCCTCACTTGGCCTCAGGGTCAGCACCAGAGCCCACACACTGCAGTGGGAGCCTGTGTTGGTGGATGCTGAGCCTGAGGTTCCGCACCTTGAGATGTGAGCAGGGTTCTCTTTGCTCTTCCCTCGCCTTGCCTCCCAGCCAGGTTAGCAGCAAATGCCTTGAACTCTTGGCCTCATTATTCTAGAGGTCTCTGAGAGGCTGCTGCTTTAAAGCTGCTCCTTAATTGGATGACTGTGGGGACCCCCGTGTAGGGACAGGCCTGCCTCTCCCTTTGACGGCTGGATAATTGGGCAAACAGGCTGCTTGCCTTGGAGCACTGGGTATGAGTGGGAACCAGAGGCTGCCAAGTGTGATGGGAAGGCTAGCAGTGGCCCGCTGCTCCTGAGCTGATGTTTTGTGCCCTTGCCAGCCTCGGCACTGGGTCTCCAGTCTCTCCTGGATGGGGATGGAGAGTGATGCCCCACCCCTGGGGTTCGAGGTCTTCACTGCTGGCAGGGTCTCTCTTCAGGTACCCCAAGAAGGGGCCTTGAACCGGCCTTGGGAAGCCCACAGGCGGTGTCTGGAGTGCCCTGTGTGCAGTGTACTCTGAGCCGAGAGCCCAGACCCAGGGTGACGTTCCTTCAGCACATCAGCCAAGGGATGTTTCAGGGTCCAGCTCCAGTGCAGCTCTCCAGTGTCCTGTCCAGGCTCCCTGTCTGCGTTCCCTCTGCGCCTGGGTGGCTGCCCCTTCCCCTGGTCCCCAGCGTGCTGGCCGCTGCCGTTTTCGTCAGCTCACCTGCCCTTCCCTCCTTTTCTGTCCCAGTCCCTCGTATCCTCCAGGCTTTGGAGGCCTGGGTCACCTTTGTGTATTGTGCTGCTCAGTATACTGTTGGCACTCAATAAACTTGTTTTTCCTCCTCCACCGGCTTCCAGTGCTGAGTTGTCAGCTTGTCAGAGGTGTGGCCTTGAGCCCACGGAGGTGTGGTCTGACCCAACTGAGGCCTCTGCCCAGTGTGATGAGGGAACTCTCTGGGGTGTCCTGAGGGTGGAGATGAGCCTGTCCTCATCTTATCTTTCCTTCTTGACCTTCTGCCAGCTGTCTGTCAAGATAGCAGGGAGCCGATGAATAATTCTGAGCTTGGTGATGTGCAAATGTCATGTGTTTGGCTCTGTTCATATGTGGGCAGTGGGGAGCCCCTTGATTTTTTGTTGTGGCAGCTCCATCCTTTTCTTTCCAGACCTCGGCCCCTTGGTATGGTGGCCCTTTTCACCAGCAGGCAGACTGCCAAAGCATCATTCTTCTGGAAGCTGTTCTGCAAGGTCGTTTGGCCTTGCTTGGAGAACAGTAGGGTCAGGAGGAAAGGCTGGGGAGCCAGGCTGGAGGCAGTGCCCGTGGGATGGTGTCTGACCAGTGCTGCCGTAGATGGGTGGGGTGGGACACGAGGGTGAGGTGGGGGGCAATGTGTGGTTGGGATGCTGCTCTGGGAGACAGGAAGCCCGAGGAGGGAGCTGGCGGTGGCCTGTCAGTGCAGGAGGCTGGGCTCAATGCCCGGGGCCTGCCCTGTGACCAATGAGGCTCCCAGTCCCAGGGCCCTCACATCCAGAGCCCTAATTGCTTTGATCTAAGAGAAGCAGATTTTTATAGCTTTTTGGTGGTGGACTTAGGAGAGAAGCCCTTGAAACCACCAGGTTTTACCATACAAATTCCAGAATTTGATGCTCATGAATGAATAATAGAGTTCTAACATGGCCAATGGCTGCGTGGCCAAGGCGCCTCCTGCCTCCCTGTGTCCCATGGGCATGCCACATTGGAGAGGGTCAGGTGTGTCTACCGCACCGCCTCCCCCTGCAAAGATGCCTAACACTGTCCTCTTGGGGCCTCAGCCGGCCAGCTGCTCCCGTGTTTGCCACAGCCGTGCCTGCCAAGGCCCTCCTTCTGGACGGGGAGGCATGTCAACTCTCCAGATGACCTACGGAGTCACCTTCTTTTAGAGCAGACAGCCTCGGCACCTGCTGCCCTCCCTGGCGCCATTGGTCCAGGGACCAGCCCCACTGGAGGGAGACCTGGGTGGGTCGTATTCAGCAGACCCATATCAGATATGTGGCCGACACGGACGCAGTGTCCTGACAGCAGTTGGATCAGCTGCCTCCGGGGGATCCCAGGACACAGGTGCTGCCAGCTAGATCTCTGAGGCTTTCATCCTTCACTGTCACAGCCCCGACACCCATAACTCTGTGCAGACCTCTACAGGGCTCCACTGTAGTGGTGTCGTTGTGTGGAGACTGCCTCCACCCCAGTGCCTGGGTGGGCGTGTCTACCTTCCCTGGCCGTGGCTGCGATGGCCATTGAGACAGCTATGGTTTGAGCCAACTGTGAAGATTTGCCAGTGGGTGGTGAGGGTCCCTAACCCTCAGAAAGGCCCCCGATCCCTGTGGTAGGAACCGGGGCCAACCCAGGTCCGGGGGAGCACTTCCGATGGTCTGTTTGTAAACTTTTGGGTCTCTGGGAACTGCCGCCCACAGGGTGAGGCTTCCTTGGTGGTCAGCAACCACTGGGAAGCTCTGGGGGCACCTTGCAGTGGAAAATGAGGCTCCATTCCACGTGCCTCTGACCTGGGTGGTCATCCCTCATCCCCCAGTCCTGCGCATCTGCCCAGGGAGGAGCGAGCACTGAAGTAACAAAGGGCAGGCCCTGGCTGCAGAGGCCCATGTCTTGGGTCCTTCAGAGGTCAAACCGTCAGCATTAGCCAGCCTTAGGAAGTATTCCATGCAGAAGAATCTGTGTTAGGTCACTCTCATGGGATGGTTTCTAAAATGAGAAAAGGGTGAACTTCTCAGACATTTTGGAGCTGGAGGAAAGACGTCCCTACAGATCCAGTTGCCTCAGTAGATAAAGGGAGCTCACCATGAGAGAAACAGCTGACCCTGGGCTTAGACCTGAGATGGTGGCAGGTCAGGGTAGAGGCTGCAGGTGGCAGGGGCATGGAGCCTCGCTCGGGGCTCCCTGCTGTGTTGTCAGTGGATCCGGTTGTGGTTACAGGCATGGCCCACATGCCTGTAGAGCCCTTTGCATGCGGCCTTGCTCTGGCTTAGCTGTGGAGCCCTGTTTCCTCGTCCAGGACTCACACTGCTGTTTGGTTCTTTGTAGGATGAAACAGGTGCCTATTTAATCGACAGAGACCCCACCTACTTTGGGCCTGTGCTGAACTACCTGAGACATGGAAAGCTGGTCATTAACAAAGACCTCGCGGAGGAAGGTGAGTTGGGGGCAGGGCCCCAGGTGCCCTGCAAGGAGCAGGCCCTGCAGGCTGGGCGCTGGCCAGGCTGGGGTCCAGAGGCTGGCAGCAGAAGTCCTGGGTGCCAAGTCTCTCACTTGCTCCCCAGCCTCCTCACAAACATGTCCCACGAGGCAGCAGACGCCGCCTCCTCCTCCAGGAAGCAGACTCGGAGCAGGTCAGGACCGCGATAGCGGAAGGGCCTGAGGACTTCAAGCACATTCCCTGGCCTGGGGGCCCGCCGGCTGTGGGCCGCTCCATGGGCACCCTCCTTCAAGTGTCTAGTCAGTGGTGCTGTGAGGGCGGGGGCTCCTTCCTTGGGAGACCACCCATTCTCAGTTGCTTTGGCTGGGCAGTCTGAGGGCCCCTGTGGTACGGACATACCCACCGTGCGAGTCTGCCAAGTGTCCCTCAGAGCCTTGGTCAGCCTGGGTCTGCTCTCCTTCCAGGGCACCACTGTGCCATCACTCCAACTTCTGTCTGTGTTTTCAAACACCGTGCTTCGTTCTGACACTGGTCACAGCGAGCAGGGACACCAGGCACAGCCCTGGGCCGTCAGCCAGAGGCTGGTGTGGCTGCATGTTCTGGTATTGGCTTGGCTCGAAGTATCCGACAGGTCCTGAGAGGCTCAAGATGCATTCGCTCCTGGTGGACTTGGCACCTCTGGCTTCAATCGGGTTCCTGTGACGACCGCCTGAATGGACTGTGCTCATCCTTCAGCTCTTCTTTTCTAGCCTCTGGACCCCAGTGTCTGTGTCCCCTTCACAGGAACCTTCTTTCCTGTGCATACTTGGGTCATCTGGGGAAGCTCCTTTGTATTTTGGGTGTGCAGCTGTACGACTCTAGGCTGAACTTCATTTCATAGCCTGTTCCCGATGTGGTTTTCTTAGAAAGGGATACTTGACACAGCCCGAGCCCCTGCAGCCTGGCCTCACTCCCCTGCCTTGCTGCCTGCCCCCGACGCAGCGCTTCCAGGAGAAACACCCACTTGGACTCCACTCCTGGTCCTGCCCCTCAGAGTACAGCATGGAACATCCAGGTAGAAGAAAGTGCGCCTTCGGACCCAAGTGCGTGTCCCAAAGCTTCTGGTGCTTATTCACAATGCTCCTCAGTCCCCACCCACACATCTGAGGAGGGGTTGACAGGATGTGACTGAGTGTCATCCTGGGAAGTGACATTCCAGGTGCAGCCTCCCTTTGGGTGGCCCTGAAGAAAGACGTCTGCCTGGGAGGCTGCCACCCATGCCCGTCCCCACCCTCTGCCCAAGTGTCCCGGGGACCTTGTTAGGAGGCAGCCTGAGCGGGTCTGATGGCCAGTCCAGGGCTCTGAGCTCCTGGTGCTGATGGTGTGTGGGGTGGGCTCTGACCAGAACGACGAGAGGTGGCAACGGGAGGCACACTCTGAACCTTCTGGAATACTCACAAGCAATCCATGATGCAGAGCCCTTCCAATTTGTTCTTTAGAATTTCTTGGAGGTTTAGAGTCCTTAAATATAGTACATTATAAATGGCAGTCTTTGGATAGAAGGGAATTTCTAAATTGACAAGCATCCTGGAGCTAGGAGCCACCCTCTCAACCAGCCACGAAAGACACTGAACCAGTCTTCTGATTAAATAGGGAAACTGAGGTGCCGAGTGACTCAGAGACCTGCATGAGGCCGCCTGGCCCTGCTCACTGCAGCAGCAGGAGAGTCGGCCAGCCCTGGGCAGATGGCCAGAGGCTGTGGAGGGAAGATGCCTGAGTTACATACTGGCATGCCCAGCGTGGAGCTGCACTTGAACCAGCTGTTCTGTGCTTGAACTCTGCACCCAGCGGTCACCTGAGTGATGTGTGCCAGGAGTGTGTTCTGTAAATGTGCCCTCTGCCCCTAATCCTGGGAGCCCTCCTAAGAGCCAGCGCATCTGTGTGAAGTCTGTTTGCGATGTTAGGATGGGGCCTGAGGAGCTTCCACTGGGCCGGGCTCGGGCCAGGCATAGCCCTCGGGTTTAGAGTGAGGCAGGGGTGAAACGTTTCTTCTTTGGTTTGGTCTCATCTGGTGAAAATTAGTTATTTTTCTCTGTTCCAGGAGTGTTGGAAGAAGCAGAATTTTACAATATCACCTCACTAATAAAACTTGTAAAGGACAAAATTAGAGAACGAGACAGCAGAACCTCACAGGTGAGACCAGTGACTGATGTACCAGAAGCTTCCAAGGCCTGGTGTGCAGGCGTAGCTCACCCCCTCCCTCCCTGCTGACCGTGGGAGCTCTGTGTGAGGCCTTGGGATTGGGGCTGTCCCCATCTTGACTACCGTCTTCCTCTTTAATTGTCCTAGTACCCGATGGCCCGCCCTCTTGTCACCTCCTGTGGTGCTGCCAGCTGGCACCAGGGTCACACAGGGCACATCACTCAGCTCTGCTTGGCCTATCCCTAGGGAGCCCCACTCCGGTGGGAAGGGACCTGAGGAGGAAAGGAAGTCCAGTGGGGTGAGGGGGTGGAGGGAGAGCAGGGAGGCCTCTGATGGGGAGCGAGTGTGTGGATACCCTGGGGGGCATTGCAGGCTGGGCACAGCAAGTGCAGAGGGCCAGTGTGGCTGGAGGGAGAGCAGGGAGGGGAGTGGGCAGTGAGCTTGGAGGTGGGGTCCTGCAGGGCTGTGGGGGTGTGAGGAGGAAAGAGGGGCGTGATCGGTGCTCTTCCTTCCAGCGTACAGATTGCCACCACGGGGCCCATTTGCACTTGGCCATGGTCAGTGGTGATGGAGTAGGCACGGCCACTCTGCTGCCCATTAGGCCACTTTGTTTGAAGTGGGCTGCATCTGGCACTTTCCATAAAGGGAGGCGCCAGAGGGTCTAAGGCATGAGTTTTTGTCACTGTGCCAGCTCTGTACTTGCTAGCTGAGTGCAAGTTCTTGCCCAGTGAGTTCAGCTCCTCCAAGAGGATGCTGGGAAGTAGATGTTCCCTCAGAGCTGCCACTATTATTTGAGGGTCTCGGTCAGCGCCTCCTCCCCCACTGTCCCACTGGGTGCCCGGCAGACCCTGGGCTGGAGCTCTTGGCCTTTGTGAAGAGGCTTGCTGATGGCCTTGCCACTCTCTGGTCAGGGGACAAGCTAGAGGAAGGGCATGTCCCGGTGATAGTGTGGGAGGCCAGGACCACTGGCCCACGCAGCCCCCAGCCCTTTCCTTCCTGCGGGAGCCACTCAGGCACCAGGACAGTTGGGAGGAGACTGGGGAGGATCAGGAGATGTGTCCACAAGCTCCCTGGTTTTCTCCAGCCAGTTGGCCTCTTCTTCCCCTCCGTCCAGCAGCCTCACTTCTGCACCGTGTGACCTGGGCCGGCACTGACCCTCTCTGCCTCAGTCTCCCCTCTGCATGGGGCAGGTAGAAGAGACCCTCCTCACAGGGCTGACGTGAGGATAGCGGGCTGAGGCTGGGGAGCCACATCATTCATAGTCTCTCAGACGAAAGCACTTGTGTATGTGACAACGGCCACTATACTTTAGCTGTGACCCTGTTTTCCAAGTGTCACTGGCCTGGAGCTCCAGAGGCTCCTTCCCCTGCGAATATCTTCGTCTCGTTCTCCGTTACTCATGTGTTGTGTGTTGTGGCCACCGCCTCCTGCTGGAGTGGCTGCTCCTGGGGGCGGTGGGGGCGGGGAGCCGCTATCTGGCTGTGCTCTGCAGGGCTCCAGCACCAGAGACTGCCTGGAACAGGGCTCAGCACAGGGGCGGTGGGTGGGTCGGCAAAGATACATCAACTGTCGGAGCTAGTGTGCATGTCTAAAAGCTTTTCTAGGAGCAAGGCCGAGGCTGGTTAATCCAGGTGCTTTGTATGCTTCCCCCGTGGAACAGAGACGAACATCCTCACGCATTCATGTCTGGCCACAGGTGCTCTTGGGGTTTCAGGAACATGACTCATTTTATTTTGGGATTTAGAAATGGAAATATTTTGGGAGACAGATGAGAAAGTGGAAAACGGCAGCTGTTCCGACCTGTTTGTTTTGCTTTGGTGGATGTGTTTGGGGTTGCTGTGGGCAGCACAACCTGAGCCCGAGAGGTGGAAGGAAACGTCAGCTGCACGTGGGACAGGGTGCTGGGCTGGGGCACAGGAGCAGCAGGGCGTGTGTGGGGCCTGTCTCACCTGTGGCCGTTGTTCTCACAGGTGCCGGTGAAGCACGTGTACCGTGTGCTTCAGTGTCAGGAAGAGGAACTCACACAGATGGTGTCCACCATGTCTGATGGCTGGAAGTTTGAGCAGGTGAAGCTCCCCCACCTCTGGGCTGGGTTGACACAAGCCTCTGGTGCAGTGGAACTTTTCATTACAAAGGCCCTGCCTGGTCCTCAGGGCTGCTGACCCCTGGGGCCAGTAATGGGGCATCGGGCGGCCTGTGATTCCTGGAAATGTGGTTCACTGTGGCTGTTGTCCTCGGGACCCCTCACAGCAGCAGCCTGTGCCCCATCCTAATTGGATTGGTCTCCGGTGTGTGGGTGGGAGGGTGGAGTTGTTCTTAGAGCCCCCAGGGGCCCCCTCCCCCCTGCTTCCTTCCCAGTCCTCTCTCTGCAGTTTTTCTTCTTGCTCCAGCCCATTCCTCTGGGGGGACTGTGCTCTGTGCTTCCATCTGACGTCTCTGTGTGTGTGGGTTGACACCCTGAGTACATCCTGCCCTGGCCCCACCTCCCTGTCCCTCGCGGTGTCCACCCAGCCCCTCCCCTGCTGGCTGAGCAGATGGTGGCTCGGGCTCCTTGTGCTGCAGTTGGCATGGATGGCCTCCTGGTGCGGCTGCTCCGCCACCTCCAGCACCCTTTCCTGCCCTCGCCAGGAAAGATTCTCCCGATTCTAGCCTGACTGCCCCTCTACCTTCCTCAGCGCTGCTTTTGCTGGTGTATGTCAGGCTGGGACTGACGTGAGACTATCTGAGTGAAGGCCCCTCTCCTCTTGCTCTCCCTCCCTCTGTGGAGCTCTGGTGTTTCCCTGTGCACCCAGGCTCTTGTCCTGTGGCACTGCAGTCCCTTACCCTTGGGCCTTGGAACAGGTGGAAGATGTTCTGAGTGGGTGGTACTTTTTCCCATGAGCTTCTTGTCACTGGTCCTCTTTCCTAGACACTCTGAGGTTTAATCTTGTGACCCTGCCCGGGCTCCAGCCCCAGGTAGCAATTGCCCTGCTCGCTGGGCCCTCTCTGGCCTCTGGGAGTTTCCTCTGTTGCCAGCTTCCATCTGGGGCAGGTTCTGTCCATAGTGAGTGGTCCTGCTCAGAGAGAGTGGGACATTACGGGGTCTTCTCAGCATCCCTCCCTGTTAAGGCTGCCCCTTTTCTTTGAGTCTTTTGAAATAATGGATTGCGTTGTAGGGTGTTTGAAGTTCCCTTAAAATGTCATTAAAGACCAGTGCTGTCAGCATTTGCATCCCACCCTACACCTGGGACCAGCCCCCTGGGCTGGTGGGGCAGCAGTGAGGTTGGCTGGTTCCTACAGTGTGTTCCATCCTGCCCTCACATGGGGAGGCCAGGCAGGGTCCTGTGGTCTACATTTGCCTGTTCCTTGTGCTCTGATCCCATCAAAACTATGCCAGAGTTCCATGCAGGAGCAGAAATCTCCCATCGCCCCTCCTTTTGTCCTCGGTGGGCAGCTCAGAGAAGGGCTGGGGAGATGAGAGCTGCGGTCGCTGGGTCAGGACCCATGGATGAGGCCACCTTGAGTGGAGTTATGCACCTCGGTGCTCTCCTGCTGGGAAGGAGAGATAATCTCCTGCCTCGTGCACGGGTGTCTTCCTCCCATGACCAGCTAGGGGCTTTGTCCTTAGCTCCTCTGGGTAGACCCCAAATCCATTGCAAAGAGTGAGTTCTCTCTTCTCCCCAAGTCTTACCTGCTCTGCCCAGCTTATCCTTCGAGGACATCCTCCCAGTTCATGCCAGCAAGACCCCAGCACCAGAGTCATGTCTGTTTAATGAGGAGTTCTCTGCTTCCTAGAGCAGGACCTAGAACTGCCCTGGGAGGTAGTGGGACCCAACCCAGGGCTGCCCAGTCATCAGAGCCAAGGCCAGAACAAGGTTCCGAGCGAGGTCAGAAGAGGCTCGTGTGCCTCATGAGAGCACCGTTTCCGGGCACTGGGCACTCCTGCCCCAGCCTCTCCTACACAGGAATGTGCGCACATTCCTGCATGGGGAGAGCCAGGGGCCTTCCTGGCCTTTGTTGGCTCAATAGTTACGCCACTGATAGCCTTACTACAATTTTTGTGGTTTTCTTTAGACTGATTTTGCATTTAAAAGCACGAAAGTCCTTGGTGACTCTGGGATAGGTTGGAGCAGACAGGTCAGACCTCAGCCCCCTTGTGACCATGGTGGTGACTTGGGGCCCCACAGGATGCACAATCTGTGGGTATGTCCACCAGTTATAGTGGACCCACAAAGACTGAGACTGACACATGCAAAAGCCACAGCTTCCCAGGGTCTGTCTTTGAGATTCGGGCAGCTCAACCCTTGACCCCTCCCTCTAGCCCTTTGGAACTGGCACAGCCCTCCTCTGCCTGCCTTCCCTCCCACCATCAGGGCGTACGTATGCCCTTTTCGCTTAGTAACCCCAGTGAGTGGGAGGGTCAGTCTTGGCTTCTCCTGGGAAGGCCTGGTGGCTGCAGCAACAATAAGCAGGATGTCTGGGAGCTCATCCTCACTTGAGTGTATGCTCACACATGCTATGCTCTGGGCCTGTGTGAAGGGAGCAGCTTGAGTGCCAAACACTGCGATTCTGCTGCCTGCTCTGAGAGGACCAGCTCTGAGCAAGCCGCCACTGCCGTGTCCCGCTGTGCACCCCACTCTGGCGCTGTGCTCCCCTCTGCCCACAGTCAGTCAGTATCTCCTGTGGGCCCAGCCAGAAACTCTGAAAAGAACTGATTGTCCCAGCAGAGACCTGTCCTGCACGTGGTGTGCCCGTGTGTGGGGTGTGTCTGCGGATGTGCCCGAGGATGGATATTTCAGGACTTTATTTTTCCATAAGTTCACTAAAAATGTTGTGGCTGAAACTGTCCCTCGATTTCCCAAGTGTTGGCTATCTCAGCTGTGGGTTTTCGCAGGCTGCAGTTTCCGTCCTTGCGGGCAGGCTGGTCCCCAGCTCGGCCCACATCACACTGGCCTTCTCTCCTCCCAGCTGGTCAGCATTGGCTCTTCCTACAACTATGGGAGTGAAGACCAGGCTGAGTTCCTCTGTGTGGTTTCCAAGGAGCTGCACAACTCTCCGTACGGCACGACCAGTGAGCCCAGTGAGAAAGCCAAGGTGGGTGACCACAGCGGGCGGGGGGTGCCGGGCCTGGGAGGCAGCAGCCCCGGACGCTTCAGCCTCCTGGCAGTGGAGGGGGCTTGTGAAGGCACACTGGCCCTTTGTGGGGTTGGGATTTTCCTCCTTAGAGCTTTATCGTTTCTTGTGGTTCTCACTGCGCTCCCGGCCCTGCAGGCTTCTTGTTCGTCGTCACGTAATTCTTGCTTGATACATCAGAAGCAAAGTCCTGGGACTCAGGATGCGTAGCTACCGGACACAGGACGTGGGGAATGGAGCGAGAGGTCTTAGAACATAGAGGCTCCGCCATGGAGCGAGCCCCCATGGCTTCTACAGTCCATGCCCTCTGCCGACACCTCTTCTAACAGGCAGGGTCCTCCTGGAAGTGTTGTCTCCTAGACCTGCTGGCAGGGACTACGCTTTTAACTGGTGTCGCTGTGGGTTGTTTTCTTGGGGACTCAGGACCTTGAAGCTGGAGGGCAGAGCCCCCTGGATGGCGTCTGCCTCGGCCTCATCCGTCCTGGTCTTAGGAGTCATGTGTGGTTTGTAAAAGGAGAGGATCCTGTAGATCTTGTGATTTTAGACTCCATGGAGTGTTGCCTCGGCCGGCACCGGCCAGTCCCTTTGTGAACTGGCTCTGGCTCCCTTCTGGGCGTCTGACTCTTCTGTCTCTAAGGAGGGTAAGTGCAGCCAGGCTGAAAACGGGGAATGGCCATGTCATTTGCTTTTGGGTTAGCCCTGTGGTGGAGAGTAGCAGCTGGCCTTGCCCAGAGGTGACAGATTCTAGCGGCAGCTCCTTTGGGCCCACTCCTGTGGTTGGTGACTCCAGGTGTGTCTGTCCTTGCAGAATCCAGCATTGGCCTGAGCTAGCTCCACCTGGCAGGCCTTCCAGACCTTCGAGCCAGGTGGTGACCCAGACAGCCCCGCAGCCAGCTCGGGGGGGACCTGGGGAGTCTGCAAGACCCTAGCAGAGCTGGGAAGGTGGGAGTGGGACTTTGTGGCATCCAGCCTGTGAGTCCTGGGCCCACAGGCAGCTTTGGTGAAGAGTCAAGGCATTGCCTGCCAAAGGATGTTTTGAGTAATGCAGGAAAAGGCCAGAGCCAGAAGGGTTGTAACTGATGGCATTAAACCGGGGGCTCCCTGAGCTTCCTTAGACTCTTGGCCTGGGTGGTCTCTGACTGGCTGCCGCCTGCCCAGGACCACCCCTGTCATCCTTTCAGGGTCTCCCTTAGAGGTGTGGGCTTGGGAACAGACAGAGAAGCCACTGTGCCCACTGTCCTCCCGCCGTGGCTATCGTCCACCGGGGCTCAAGGCAGCTTTTTCACCACAGCGTGAAGAAGCCCGCTGTCTTCATGACGGGGTGGTTGTCCAGAGTACTTGAGTCTCTGCTCTGGCCTCCTGCGGTGCCCACAGCTGCATATGTGGGGTCCAGGCTATCCCGCTGCACGGGGCGGAACAGCGTGGGGTCGGCACAGATCCTGTGGTGCTCGGGGACAGACGGGCACCCGGGGAGGAAGGAGGCCCGGGGACACACTTCCTGTGGAGTCTGGGCTGGAAGACGACCCCGCTTCCCGAGAGCCTGCAGCTTCTGAGGAGGCGCATCTCTCTCTGTCGGGGTCAGGGCTCTTTTGTAAGTTGTTTATTTTTAGAAGCTTTTATTTCTGAACTTGAAAAGTTTTTATAGCCAAGCTCATCAGGGCAGCTGCCTGAGCTCGTTTCCCTCAGGTGGCTTTTCAGCTGCAGAAAGGATGCCTTTGTGCTGTGAGGGAGCTCCAGGCGTGACCCCAAATCTCTTTGCTGTTGAAACGTGGCCCTATTTCTCTCTCCAAAAATATCTGCTTCTGAAATGTGGCCGCCAGGGTGGCTTCTAAATGGGGGCAGTGGCAGGAGCTCCCTGGGAGGCGGAGCCAGTTCTCCAGAAAGCCATGGAAAACCATTGGAGCTGAATTTGGGACAGTGATTTGAGGGCACCCGTGGGCAGCCTGTTTGGAGCAGTGTCCCATGTCCTGAGGGCAGCAAGTGTCACTGCCTGTGGACCTGCTCACTGGGTGCCCCGTGGCACATGTTATCTCCTAGCACTAAGGGGACAGGCTCCCATCTCAGGGTGGAAGTGGCGGACAAGTTCAGGGGCTTCCCTAACCACCCTCTGATTCATCATTTGCTGGAAGGGTTCGCAGAACTCCCTGACTGCTGTGACGCTTATGGTTTATTACGGAAGAGTCAGAGGGAGGATTCAGATCTGCCAGGCACAGTGCATGGAGCAGAGGCCAGGAGACATGCCAGACCTGGAGCTCCTTTGCTCTCCCTCTGGAGTCAGGATGTGTGGCAACGTGCACGGAGCACTGCCCACCAGGGATGCTCCCCCAGCCTCCGTGTCCAGAGATTTTACTGGGCTCAGTCACGTAGACATGATTGATCCATCGATTGATCGATGATTGATCGCCCATGTGCCTGATCACAGTCTCCAGGCCCCCTGGCCAACTGACCCCACCCCCATCACATTGTCAGACTGTCCGGTGTGGCCTGGAGGTCACAATCTCTCAGGAGCAGAGGGCAAAAGCCAGCCCTCTGTTTGGGCAAGGTTCAGTTCTTCCCTACATAGAGGGAAGAAAAACTCTGGAACTTTGGGACAGTAGGGTGCAGGGAGACGCCCGAGCCCCGAGTTTTCCTCCATGGTGTGACCTGGGCATGCGATTTTGGGGCTCAGGGCCCCCCAGACGTAGCTGGTCTGTGCTTCTTCATCACAGCGCCACGGGAGCTTGTGGCCCAAAATGCCCGTGCTCGCTGCAGCTTCTCTGGGTGGGCCTCCCTCCGCTGCCTCCCATCTTGTCCTGCACTGACGGTGCCCTCTCTTCTTCTCCTCCCCTGCCGCATGCTGCGCACCGAGCCAGAGTGACGACGAGGAGACGGGTCACGATGAAAATGACTCAGATTAAATGTAAATGTCATGGTGAGCTCTGCTGCCCTTGAAGTTGACCACGCACGTAGTCTCCGTGACCCCAGCCCCTCCTCCGTGGTGTCTGTGCCCTGCCTGTAGTTGACAGAGAACCTTCCACACTAGATGCTGACTGTAGATCTGCGGTGAAGCTGGCCTGTCTGGGGAAGGGGCCGGCTGTCTGTCCCCTTTAGGATGCCCTTGGGGGTGGGATTGGGACCTTGGCTGGGTTGCTTGAGAGCCTGTGTGTCAGGTCTCTGAAGAGCCTCTTCACGGTGGATGTCAGCAGGTGAAGACATGGGTCTACACCTTTTGGGGCCTGGGCAGCCCCCAGCCCCTAGCCTGCAGCCTTCCCATCATGTCACCAGGCCACGGGCTCAGGGCCATGGAGTCGGCCTGTGCCGCAGAGGGTAGACCCTGATCCCGACACTGTGCCCGCAGCCCCCTTGCTCCCCCCAGCCTCAGGCGAGGGATGCTGGTGGAGAGGAATCTGTGTGGACCCTCCTTCTGTTTGCCCTGCGGTGGGAGACTCCATGAATGTCCTCTGGGCTCCCGGCTGCTCCTCCAGTCCCTCCCTCGTCCTGGCCTCTTCTCACTGTCCCAGACTCGCAGGCCCAGCCGATTCCAGAGCCTGACTGCACTCTCCGTTAGTGGGGACCGCCTGGTCTGCTCCCTTATCTCGCACATAGATAGTTGGATATTGAGGCCTAGAGAAGGCAAATTGCAGGCGAGTGAGCCAGGCACATCCAGGGGATCCCCTGGCTCCTGCCATGGCCTCCCTGTCATGGACCGAGCCCTACAGGTTGGGGCCCCTCAGCCTCTGCCCTGGGAGGAGCCTGGGAAAGGCATGTGGCCAGCCGAGCACTGGAAGGCTGACCATCGGGCAATGAGAGGTCTAAACCAGGGGTCAAACAGTAAGAATGGCTCTTACATGTGTAGTGTGGCTTTCTTACATTTGTAGTGTGGCTTTCTTCTTCTTTTTTTGGTGATTATGTAAGTACATAGCATCCTCAGTTTTGCCTCTTGACCCACAAATCCTAAAATATTTACTATCTGGCCTTTCAAGAAGAAGTTTGCTGCACCGAGGTCTGAACAGCGTTGTCCAGGGGACGTGCAACACGAGCTCCATCTGTCGTTCCAGACTTTTCAGTAGCTATGTTAAGAAAGTAAAAAGAAATGTGAAATTTATGCCAATACGGATAACCCCAATAAGCAAAATGTTGTCATTTCAATCTAAAAAATCAGTGAGCTATTTCACTTTCTCACTCAAGGTCTCGGAGGTCAGGCATACGGTTTGTGCTGGTGGCCCACCTCAACTCGGCGCGGCTGCAACTTAGGGGCTCGCCCATCTCGTGGGCAGCAGGCAGCAGGCTCTCAACCTTGGCCTAGTGGTGACCGGTGACAGGAACCCATCTGGGTGCTGCCACTTGGCCCACCCCCGGGAGGGAGGAGGGCTTCTTTCCACCCCCCACCCCCACCCTGCAGTTACTGATTTTGCATCTGCCAGCAGGAACTGCTTTGGTGGCCCTAACTCAGGGGTCTGGGCTGTGGGGGGCACGTGTGTGGGCTGATCATGGGGCAGCCCTGGCCCCCTACCGCTCTCTCCATCGCAGGGTGGAGCAGCATCGACTCGCCCGGGTCCGCCTGTAGGGGTGCTGCTCACAGTGCTCTGCCTGCCTGGTGCCTGCGGTTGGCTCAGGCCTCCCCTGTGGGAGGTGGCCTGGGTGAGAGCTCTGTCCAGGGCAGATGGGGCCGTAACTGTCACAGATCCTAGGAGGGGTCTTCTGTCCTCGGTGGGAGATAGTTGGGGATCTGGCAGGGCAGCCCCTCCTGTGTTGTCACCTTGCTCCTGGGCTACATTCCGGTTGTTTGGCCTTGTCCTTTCCACTGCTTAGTCCTGTGAACTCAGGTGCTCCCTCAGCTCTGCTGGGCTCTCACAGAGTGAGGGGCAGCTCTGTGCTTCACGGACCCCCGCATGCCCCAGCTTCCCCTGCAAACAGCAAAGATAGCAGGGCCGCAGACCTCCCTGGAGGTGGAATCCGCGCCTTGGGGGCAGGAGAGACTTGCAAGGGCTAAGCCAGGATGCGCTGTCACCCCAAGTCACCTCCTCAGACATATCCCTCTGACAGGGGCCTCCTGGGCCCTTTCCCAGAGAGCTGGCAAGTCCTACTAGACTTAGAGGCTTGCCCTCGTCCTGCCTGAGGTGGGGCATTTAGTCTAGGGTGCTGCCCCCCAGCACAGTGGAAGATGTGCCTTGCAGGGACTGGACACGGGCCCAGGCGGTGGGCACAGCAGCAGAGCAGGAAAGCGTGCTGTCTGAGCTGCTCCCAGAGTGCTCAGAGACGCAGGGGCATGAGCCTGGGGACCAGCAGAAGTGTGCGGGGCATCAGGGGACAGACTGGAGCAAGTCCATGCCGTCTCTTGAGTCATTTGGAATAAGCCCTGGTGAACCTGAGTGACTGGCTGCCCTCTGCCTGGGGCCACGTTGCCACTGAGCGGGATCGGGAGCCCACGTGGTGCTCACTGGAGCCTGAGCACTTCACCTGCCCTAGCAAGGCCTTGCCAGGAGGTGCTGACCCTCTCTCTGCCAGAGAATTCTCATGGCCTGGGTACTGCATGAGCAGAGCTGGCTCCTCCCAGGGCACATCCCTGTGTTGCACACGGGTCCAGGGCTCAAAAACAGTGTCCTCAGAGCTGTATCTGTCCCAGCTCTGAAATTCAAGCAGGACATGCCCCTGGGAGGCTAGCCCATATGCTGCCATGTGATTGTGGGGAGGGTCACCTTACAGCCCTGGCCTTGGCCAGGCTGGGACTGGTGGCATTTCTGTCCTGGATCCCTGGTACTTGGCAGCCATACTCGACGTATCAGAACAGCGAGATTTGCCAGCTCTGAAGCCCCCACCTAGGGCCACAGATGGTTCCATCCTCTACCTCGTCCACGTGGGGTTTGACTTCGCAGGCATTTGTCAGAATGCAGGCCTGTCCAGAGGTGGCTCCAAGCCTTATGGAGCCCCCAGCCCAGTTTGGGGGTGGATGGGATGCAGGGATGGGATGCAGAGATGGTTCTAATGGTGAGGGAGGCCAGGGGCTGCTCCAGCCCTGAGATACCAAGAATGACTGGGAGGGAAAGGGACAGGCATGGCGGCTGAGGGCCAGCAGGCTCTACAGGGCTGGTGGGTCCCCCAGTGGGAGGTACACATTCCAGAGTCTCATCTGGCTGCAGCAAAGAGGGGCTGGCACCCACAAGTTGTGTGGTCCAGTCACAGGAAAGCCAGTGTACTTGTGCAGCAAGACATGAGCCCAGCCGGGCAGCATGCAGGGCCGACAGGTAGGTGTGGATGTGGGGGTGACAGGGCAGTCCCAGGGGCCCAGAGTTCTGGGTTTTGTGGCTGGGTGCAGGGTGGAGGGGACGTAGTTTGCAATGAGGCATGGAAGACGGGCAGGTTGTTGTGGGGGCTGCTGGGCCCATGGGGGCCCCTGGTTGTACACACATGTCTGTGGCCCAGGACCGAGAGAGGCTGGAGAGAGAAACTGTCAGGTGGGCTCTGGTGCCCTTGCAAGGGGTGCGTGGTGGCCATCAAGGGGAGATGCAGCCAGGGGTCCCTGGGGCTTTGAGAAGGAGCCATCCCGCCTTGGGCCATGCCCGCGTGTCTCGGGTGTCCCAGAGGAAGCCCAGGGAGGTGCCAGGTGGAGGACAGGCCTCCTACTGTGGTGGGAGATGGAGGAAGAGGTGTCTGTCGGACATCAGGCTGGGATGGAGAGTTGGTGGGACCGGCCCCTCTTGTGAGGCCTGGAGGTGCGAGAGCCAGTCCCCCACAGCGAGGGTCTCTGGGCCTCAGCCTTTCTCGGACCCTGGCCCACAGTTCTGGCTTCCTCAGGCCCCTGAGCCATGCCATCTGAGGGCCCACACTTGGTCTGTGGGCTCTGCTCCCTGGAGCCGGGCACTGGCTTCAGGGCCATGCAGTTCCTGCCTGGCTGCAGGCCGCCTCCCCGTCCAAGGCTCTAGTCCTCATTTTCTGTGTTTGACGTTTTCAGATTTTGCAAGAACGGGGTTCCAGGATGTGAGGAACACAGTGTTGATAGCTGAAGGAAGAACCATTTTACCTTTTCCCAGGATGCAATGAACCGCCATGTCGAGGAAGCTTGACCGTGAGAAGAAGCCTGCTTTTGACAATTTCTCTAGAGATCTGGTTGTGGATCCTTTTTTGCCTCTGAGGTGGGTGGTGAGAGACGGGACCAGCTGTCTGAGGCTGGGTGTCCCCGCTCGAAGGAAACATGCTGGCCGGGTGGGCGTCCCCTTGGGGCCTCCGCTCGGTTTTTCCAAGTGCCACATGGGCCTGAGGCAGGACGCTCCCAAGCACTCCTTTAATCACCGAAGACCATTTCAAGGACAGCGTTCTTGGTGCTACAGAAACAGTCTGTAATGGAGCCTGGGCCTCACTGGTGGGAAGTGGCTGCAGTGCTGAGGCCCTGGGCTCTGGGTGCCGCTGGCACTCACGTGCGCACCAGGCCCTGGTCCTTGGTTCGGGGAGTCTGCCTCGCCTCCTGGGCGTGATCGATCGGCAGTTTCTCGAAGCCTCAGTGAGTGGCCTCCATGTGTTCACTACTGCCCGGGCCTCTGCCCCGAGGCTGGGCCTCCTTCGGAGCCAGGCTTCCCCGCCGGGAACAGTCAAGGCTCCTCCAGATGTATTTTCCAGGCGAGAGACCTTGCACCCCTTCTTTCCCAGTGTGGATAGGCTACCCAATGTTTTTACTTTTTAGAAATGCCTAGAAGTGTGGCTGCATTTTGGATTGATATGTTAAGTGTTTAAAAGGAGGTAGAAGCTTTGCCTCATCTGCCCCACCCACGGGCTCGTGGGGGAGCTGGTGCCCTCAGTGCCTTTGTCTCGCCTGGGATGGCGGTCGGGGCAGGAGGCCTGTCCACCTGGCTTCTGGAGCTTAGACTCCAGTCACACTGAAAACCGCATGTTTACAGGGCATCACAAATCTCTCCTGCCGGCCCCCTCGTTTCTTTGTATAACTATGCAGTTCTCTCTCATATTGCTGGGATGTCTGAGACTTCACATGCCACCTGCACAGGCTCTGCCCGACTGACATGCCATTGCAGCCACTAGGAGTCCTTCCAACCTACTGTCCCCGTGCTCTGAGGACAGACCTTTCTCAGCTGGCCGTGGGCACTGTCAGGATCTGGGGCCTGGCTCATATGAGCAGCTCACTGCCTCCTGACCACCGGGGATGCCCACACGTCGGGCAGAAGCTCTGACACGGCTAGTCACAGATGCTTCCAGAGGCTTCCCACCTGTGCCCTCTTCTTTGCCAACACCCTGATTAACCAAGTTCTCCAGCGCCCAGGACTTACCTCCTCCTTTTTGTAAGATCTGTTGTATGTTGGTAAATGTTTGGCTTCATCCGTTTCTCGCAACCTCTCCATCGGGCACACTTAGCCCCTGTGACCCGTACTCCCTGGGTGGAGGGTGCCCCTTGCTGGCCTCGGGTGTCCCTGTGGGGTGCTGTCGGCCCCTTAGAGTCGTTTGATTTGTGACCTTGACATAATAGATAGGCTTGTGGTTTTTTTAATTTAAAGATATTAAGACTTAATTCACTAAAATTTATTCTGAGGGGATATTTATACTTTTGTACTTTTTTAGGTATCCGTATTTTATCAGCTTACAGTTTAATGCCTAAGTTTCCCTGAAAATAGCAAATAAAGTTGTGTATTTATGAATGAGCAGAACAAATGTTAGTATCTTCAAACGCATGGAAGAGGCGCTGCCCTGGGCTGTGGTGACCCTGCACGATGGTCACCCCAGGCTGCGGCCACCCTGGGTGCCACCAAGGCTGAGGGGAGCTGGCCTGTCCACCTGTCTGTCCGCTCTGCAGGGGGAGCAGGTGGATTAGAGCAGCACATGCTCGTCTCCCAGCTCAGCCAGGCTGGCCTGCTCCCTCCCGACCCCATCCCCGGGAACAAGATCATCCTTGAGCGACTCTAAAAAGTGCTGATGCCTCCTTGAATGTAGCGTGTCCTCTTGTCTCTATCCTGGACGGAAGTACCAGCTTCGGAGACATTTCTCCACATCCTTGGGCGCTGCCCCTGCCCCAACACAGCCGCTCGGGCTCCCCCTGGTGGCCACTCTTCTCAGGCCCCTTGGGCCACCCCAGCCACCATAGGGGATTTTCCACTCTCTGTTCCCGGAGAGCTCTGGATCCCTGGAGTTGGGAGCATGTCTTAGACCCAAAGATGCTGGAGTCTCGGCTGCCCAAACTCCCAATCTTCTCCGAGTGTCCATCCTGTTTCTAGGTGTGTGGCTGGCCCAGCCAGGGGCCCCAGGGTCAGGGCTGAGAGGGGTGGGCAGGGCGGGCCGTGCTGCTTGCCCACAGGAAAGGACTCCAGATTCTACTCAGAGGAGTTTTCTTCCTGACCAGACTAAACTTGACATCTTGCAGCTCCCTGATGCCAACAGTGAACCTGGACCTGCCTCCAGGCCCCTCTGCCAGCAGGCACTTGGGAGAGGCCCCAGAGTGTCTCAGTGTCCCCGTCAAAGCCTTGAGCTTGACTCCCGTCTGAGCAGAGGACTGGAAAGGAGACAGCTGTCTGGTCTGGGTCCTGAGGCCAAGGGCCCTTACACTGGGTCCACTGGCCAGGGAGGGAGCCCTGCCCTTTGGACCTTGCGCTCCAGCCTGCCTGCCGTGGATGGGTGTGGGAGGGTAACAGCACAGCTCGGGGCAGCCTCAGGGCCAACTGTGTGGCTCTCCAGCCACTGGGCCTCCTGCAGAGCCCATGCCCAGAACCTTCCAGGCCACTGCACAGGGCCAGGCACTGCCTTTCCTTGTCGCTTCCCCTCCCCTGCCTTTACTGGTATCCACTCAACAGGTCCTTCTGGCATCTTCCATCCTCCCCAAAGTTGGTGGCAGCAGCTGGCTGGTGCCCCACTGCACGTCGGTCACTGAGCCTGATGAGGCAGTAAAGGGCCACCCCTGCAGTGCCACCATCTGCCTCACAGCCTGTGTCCTCCGGCCTGTGGGGCACTGAGGCCCACGCACCTGGAGCTTGGGTGGCTGGTGTCCAGGAGCAGAAGCACTGCCACTCCAGCACCTCCTTGGACACTGATGCGCAGCCCCGAGGGGGTGGGGGTCTCTGGCTTTGGGCCTCTGATTTGCACCCCCTCTTTCCTTCCCCCCTCCATGCCTCCTGCCTTCCCTGCCTTCTGAGGCCTGAGCTCTGGGTGGCAGCATCAGGCCAGGGCCACTTTACCCTCAGGGCACAGAACCAGTCCTGTGACCTCATGGCCATGGCTGACCCCTGGTCTTTGAGGCCAGAAGGGGCTCCCATCGGCTGAACAAAATTTTCATGCGCACAGCACGCGTGTGCGTGCGTGCATGTATGTGGATTTGTGGGCTCGGTTGCAGCCCCCAGAAGGGGTGTGTGCCCCCCCCCCGTCCTCTTTCTTCTCTTATAAGCACTGTGGTTGCTGCAAGGTGGGCCTTCCATCATGGGGCCCTACCCTGGGCTGGGCCCGCTCCCTGCTGCCCAGTGGGGCAGCGGACAGTCTCCTAGGCTGGGCTGGCCCGTCCTCTGCAGGGTTCTTCCTCAGCTGGCAGGGCCCTGGCACCACCCACCCACCCGGCAGACTCTGAGGTACTGCTCCTCCACCCAGGGTGGGAGAGGGGACCCGTGACAGCTGGGGTCATTTTTCTCCTAATCTCACACTAGACTTACTGTGCGAGGTGTGAAATAACCCTGCTTTCCCTTTGAAACCAGTAATCTCTGCGAGAGGGTTCTCCCTTCCTAGCTCATAGGAGCGTCTACCAAGGGTCTGGGTGGGGGCCCTGTGCCCTAGAGTAGTGTTGGCCGCCACCTCACATGGGGCAGCCTGCAGCAGCACAGAGGCTACAGCAGGGGGCGACTAGGCTGTCCCAGTGTCTGTGCCCCTCCTCCCCATCAGCCCCAGGCCCTGCCCTGTAGCAGAAGCAGGATGATGGGGGACCCAGGGCACCCAGCAAGCCGGGACAGCAGGCAAGAGGTGGCAGAGATGGGATGGCGAGTCCTCCTCTGAGGGGAGCCTGGTCTTTGCCCTGTCTCTGGGGAGTCAGGCTTCATCCTGGCCTCTCACTAGAGGCAGCAGAGGGGCCTCCCTCTGGAGACCACCTAGCCTTCTGTATGTAACCCCACCACCACTGTGGGGCCTGGGGCTTTTTACACCTCCTAGAACAGGGTGGTGAGTTTTCCAGGCCTCTCTCCAAGGCTGCAGGACCCAGACAGCCCCTGCTCCTGGCAGGGTGACCCAGAACACGTCCCTCTGCTGCCCTCAGGACCCCACAGCCTGGTCCCAGTGCTGGAGGGCCAGCAGGGAGGTGGGGCTGCCAGGAGCCTCTGCCAGGCACTGCCCTTCCAGTCGTCCTTCCTGCCTCTGGGCAGGGATGCCCCAGGGCAAGGGGGAGCACGAAGGAGAATTCATTTTCTGTTCCCTGCTCTGTCCCCAGGGCCGGTCCACAGCAGGTGTCTGCTAAGTGGTTACTGATTTATTCCCTGAACATCCAGGCCTGCTTTCTTCCCAGCACTGGCACCGGCACTGGCGCCGGGCCAGGACATGCTTGTACGTGGCAAGCTGGGGTGTGCATGTGCTTGCGTTTGTGTGTGTGTTTCTGTGTGCATGGGTGGCTGTGCACGTGTCTACACAAATGTACATATGTGGTGAACTAGTGACTGTGTTTGCATGGGTGTATGGATTTTTGTGCTGGCATGGGTGTGCGTATATGGTGTGGAAGGCAGCAGTCAACCGTGCCCTCCTAGGAGTCTCATCCAGTGTGTGGGTGCTGAGTGCGGCAGGCAAGCCCAGGTACCTTTCAGGAATCAGCTTGCAGAAGGGGCTGAGAACCTGAGGCTGTCTCCCTGGGTGGCTGTGCCATCACTGCCATGCCGGGCAGGCCCGGGCAGAGCCAGAGTGAGGGGGGTGAGGGGCTGAGCTCCAGAGACATGTTTGTGCTGGATTCCTAGTGACAACAGCCGGAACAGGGCAGACTGGGAAGGAGGGGCAGGTCCAGGCGAGATTGTGTGGGGCTGCTGATGACAGGACGAAGGAAGAGAGGGTGGGGCTGCAGAGTTGGGCCAAGGACGAGCCAGCAGGCCTGGGGTGGGGGCGCTGTGAGCAAAGCCAAATGTGAGGCTCTCCATGCAGGATTCTAGCTCCTCTGAATTCTTGGGGATCCTTGCACAAACCCTTAAAGATGCCAGCAAGTATGGCCCGAACTCTGAACCCTATGGAAGGAGGAAGGAAGGGGTGCTGGCCCAGGGAGCCACTGGAGCCTCAGCTGTCTCGGGGGGCCTCTTCTGCTGAATCCATGGCCCCAAGTGGCCTGGGCCTTGCCTCCTCTGTGGGCTGGCTGCCCACACAGTGTGTGGACTTGATGGGGGCCATACTGGGCCCTGCACCCCTGAGGTTTGAGGCCTCCCAGGGTGTTGGGTCTACAGGGACCCAGCAGAGCTGTCCCCAGGCAGTTGTGAGGGGGGTATGGGGCCTAGGAGGGAGGCTAGCAGGCACGGGAGCCCAGGGGCAGGACCCACATTGCTGCCTCTCTCTGTCGCGCCCTCTGGCGCCTTCACCCGATTACCCCTGAGAGGCAGGTGGGCGGTGCTGTCCTGGGTTACAGGAGAGAAATGGGCTCAGAGGGGAGCAGCAACTTGTCAATGGCTCCCAGGGGACGTGGGCCCCAACTCCAGCCCCTCCCCACCCCCTGCAGCTTTAGACTCACCAGTGGGGAGGTCGAGGCTGAGGGAGGGGATGGAGAAAAAGGAACAGGGGTCAAGGGGGAGCAGGGGAACAGGGAACTCCTGGAGGGGCCCTAGGAGGAGCTGCTGCCTTCTCCCCGTAGGTGCGTCACCCTGTTGACGTTATTTGAAGACGTCTCAGGGTGATGCAGACGTATGCAGTGGGGGCTGTGATCCCCACACCCCGCAAAGCCCTCCTCCAAGGTGCTCTGCCAGGACCCATTCTTTCTGCCGGTGTCACAGGGGACACTAGAGACCCTGGACTCCAGTGACGTCCAGTCCCCAGTGTGCCTGCCATGGCTCCCTTCCTGCTGGGGAGCCACCCTCCCCCACCCTGGCATTGGCCCCAACTCACAGCTCCTCAGCACCCCCGAACTGGCACCTCTCTACTCCTCCTTCCCCCGAGGGTCTGCACCCAGGCAGCCAGCACTGAGGTTGGGTTTTTATTGGAGAATGAACATAAATAAAAATATCTGGGCATTTGAGAGAAGGGAGAATTGGAGAGCTATTTACAAAATGTACACCGTGGACCCGGGGCTCAGAGGAAGGTGAGCAGGGCCGTGAGGACCAGGAAGACAGCGTGGGCTGCCAGGCAGGGCGCAAAGTTCCGACCCAGGGGCTGCTGGAGCCGGGGGCCCCGCCTCTGACTGCCCAACCTAGCCTGCTGGAACTGCAGTTCCGGGATGATCCGATGGATCCAGCTGTGGTGGGAGGTGAGCCGGATGTAGACGCCTGGGCGGTTCCGGCGGGCGCAGCCCTCGCCCCAGCTGATCACCCCAGCCTGCAGCCACGACTGGCCCACGAGGCACACCAGGGGGCCCCCAGAGTCGCCCTGTGGGGGAAGCAGAGGCACTGTCAGAGCCCACAGGGGCCCAAGAGCCTCCTCTGCAGGGACACAGGCACACGTACACACCTGTCCTCCTCCCTCTGTCCCTCTCCACAGCTCCCCTCCCTAGGAATGTCCCTGCCCAGGACACACGCACACGCACACACCCATGGCTGGTCCTTCCTTTTCTGGTCTGGGGTACCCATTTCTCTAGCATCCCCAGACTCCCTGCCTTGATTCACCTCTGGGGTGGGTGGAGGGGGGGCGTTGAAAATGCAGTTTCTTGGGCCCCACTGCAGACCAACTCACTAACTCCCCTGATTGAGGTCCTGGAATTTTCCCAGCTGACTGAACGCACAGCTCTGGTCTGGACCGCCTGCCGGGGTCTCATCCAGCTGGGATGGCTCCCACCTTGACCTGGGCCTTGGGATCAGGGCTCAGCCTGCACACAGCCCACTCCAGCCCCTACCTTGCAGGCGTCCTTCTTGCCCTCAGCAAAGCCAGCACACAGCATGTCGTCCTTGATGGTTTTCGGCTGGAAGTTGGACTCAGCATCTTTGCTGTAGAGCAGGTTGCACTTGGGCGTGTCAATGATGGGCACGGCGAGTTTCTGCAGGATCCGTGGGTTGGGCAGGCGGTCTAGGGAGCCGTGAAACAGGCTGCAGCTCAGCAGACAGTCCCACCGAGGGGTTCTGGCCCTGGGTTCTTGAGAACCACAGCTCTATTGCTCCCTATTTCTTGCTTGGGTTTAGACCTTCTCTTCTGGCTTGGGGCTTCGTGGAACAGAATTCCCTCTTCCCTCCTTCCACATACCAGGTTGGGTTCTTTCTGTCCCCCTCTCTCCACTTCCCCATGGCTCCTCCTTCTGAGTCTACTGACCCTTTCCCATACCCACTTCCCCCACTTGAATAGAGATCATGTGTACCAATATCAACAGAAAAAGATTGTTGGTTCAGAGTGGCCCCCAAGCTGCCTGAGACCTTCTCTAGGCATGTCCCCCATTCTCTCCTGGCCCTGCCCCATTACCTTGCTCACTGGGGCTGCCCCAGCCGGTGACCCAGCAGTTCATGCCCGTCTGAAAGGCAACCGAGGGGTCAGGTACGCACACGGGGAGGATATAATCGGTGAAGGTCACGGGAGCCTTCAGCTCCACCAGGGCCACATCAGCACTGGAGGCCATGCCCTGGTACAGGGGGTTGCTCTCCACCCGCTTCACCTGGGCGTACACAGCGTGCGGCCCTGGCTTCACCAGCTGCCGCGCCCCCAGCAGGACCTGGTACAGGGCTGTTTCGGACGTGCTGGTGGGAAAGAGCAGAGAGCTGGTATGAGGCAGCCGCTCTAGGGCTTAAAAAGGGGAGTTGGTGGAAGTTAAGGGAAGGGAACTAGGGAGGAGCTGTCAGAGACCTCCCTCCTGGCCCTCCACAGTGCCTGATGTCTCTGCACATTATCTTCAAAAACGTCACCTCCAGAAGGACATACAGCAGGATGAGGGGCTTAAGGGGGTGGCAGCTGAAGCAGCTTTCATTCCTGACTTCAATTCCCAGCTCTACCGCTGGCCAGTCAGGTGAGCTTGGGCAAGTCACCTAGCAAGTTCCCTAACGCAGCTTCCTCGTCTGTAAAATGGGGACAGTGATGGTCCCGACCTGAAAGGCTTGCTCTGAGGGTCGAAGGAGATGACCACCCACAGGGGTGCAGCTGGGGACCAGCCAAGTGGGGATTGGGCCCAGCCCTGCCCGTGAGCCTTGGGCAAGCGGCTACTCCCTCTGAGCCCACATTTCTCAGTTTAAGATGTGAGGTTTTAAGAGTTGCAGAGCTGTGGTGCGGCAAGAGCTGAGATGCTTGGGGACCCTGCAGGTCTGGGGCCGATAGTACGGTAGCATACATTGGGTGGCACTTTGCTCAGGGATGGCACGGGTGACGTTAGACAGGGAGGAGGAGGAAGGGACATTCTGCTCCAGTCCTGGGGCTCATTTGTAACCAGATCCCAGCTGGAAAGGGAGTGTCCTGGACTGGGGCGGGCAGAGGGGGAGAGAGGGGGGAGGGAGGGAGAAGGGGGCGGGGACAGGGAAGAGGGCCAGGGCGTTGGAAGAGCCTGCCAGCATTTGCAAGGACAGGGCCCCAGGCGTGGCAAAGCTGGGAGGGACCAGCAGAGGGGGAGTGGACCCCTCGCGGCTGGGCTGCGGGGAGCAAGGACTGGAAGCGGGGATTGCAGCCGGAGGTTAGCCCCGAGGTTGGACCTAAAGGGCGTTCTGGCGGGGAAGCCGGTCCCTGCGGGCCGGGCTTCCTCGCGAGCAGGTGGGGCGCTGTCCGTGGTGCTGGAGCCCGGCGCCCGGCTCTGTCCTCGGTCCCCGCGGCCCCGGTGGGGAGGGATCGGGGTGGGGGAGGCGTGGGGTTCGGCGGACTCACTTGGAGAAGCAGTGCGCCGCGGTGAGGACCCAGCGCTCCGTGATGAGGCTGCCCCCGCAGAAATGGCTTCCGTTGCGCTGGATGCTGACTTGCCAGGGCCACTCGCCTTCCGAGGCGTCCTGCCCGCCCACCATCCGGTTCAGCATCCTCATCCTCGGGCGCCCGCAGACTAGAGGGACATGACAGCTGGCGCTTACTGGGGGCCAGCTGCACCGGCTCTGATTCCCTGCTCCCAACACCATACTCCAGCTTCCGCTTTCTGCTTAATTCCGGGACCTCCCTGCCCCTCCCCTGCTCAGGGACTTTGGGCAAGTCGGAGGCCAGGGCATCTAACACAGGCAGACCTTTCCCAGCTGTGGGACCCTCCCCCTTCCATGCCCCCCTGGACCTCAGGCCTCTCACCTGTGAATGGTGACATCAGACCTACCTCCTGGGTCACAGGGAGGGCTGAGATAACACATGTAAGTTTTACCAGGGCCTGACAAACGGGCTCCCAGGACAATGGGTATTGAGAGAGTCCCACATGGGGTGGGTGACTCTGAGGGGGTCTGTCACTGTTACAGCAGAATGGTCTTCAGAGTCTATCCTTAGCTTCTTTCCTGTCGCTTTTTCCTGCCTCATTCTCTGTGCTTCATAGCTCAGTGCTCCGTCTGCACCATGTGTCAGACCCTCCTCCTCCACTCCTGTCTGGGCTCCACAGCTTTTCCGCACCGGGATCCCCATGCTCTGCCTGTTCATTCTGGGTCTCGTCTCAGGTGTATGTTGGGGGTCCCTGGCCAGTCTCACAGCTCTCAGACAAGCCCGCCCCAGCCAAGGGCAGTGGATGCTTACCGCTTAATGACTCGGCCCCCTGAGTCCCTGGAAGGGAGAAGAAAGGGGTGATCAGGCAACTTTGTTGAAGCCGAACTTTGTCTGGCCTCTCCTGCCGGGTCCTTGTCTGCCTCCCCAGCACTGTCTTCCCCCTGTCCTCCCCACTGCTCCCCCCCCACACTGTCCTCCCCTCCACACCCAGCCTCCTGAGGACTCAGAGGGACCTCACAGCCTCCTGAGTTCACAGAGGGACCTGGCAGGAGAGGCCAGGGGCCTTAGGTTCCCCACAGGCCCGGTTCCCTGAGATCTTTACAGGCCCAGGCCTGTGGTCCAGAGCTTCTCTCTAAGAGCAGACAAACTGCCCATCAGGAGATGCAGGGAGGGGCCCCTTCTTGGCTTGACTCTCCCACTTGGGGCAGGATGGCTCCTTCTGGTCCCCACAGGAGTCTCTCCCTCCACACCCCACACTGTCCTTGTCTGAAAGCCCTGGGGCTGTGGGGTCTGCCTTTACCCCCGGAACAGGCCTCTGCATTTCACAGGTCTGGGGCCTTCTCACAGTCTGTTCCACAGTGAACAAGTCTCCTTCGGTTCTTCCCCAAACCTCACTTCAATCCTGAGGCTGCAGCCCAGCCCCACAGGTCTCTCTGGTCTCAGGGGAGTAGAGAGAAGGCAGCCGGGGCTCACCATGAGTCGGTCTTCCCAAGATTTCAGATTCCTGAGCGCTCAGGCATGCCAGCATGCTCTTCAGGTGGAGCCCCAGATCCCCAGCTGGGCCACGGTGTCCCCCCCCAGGAGAGGGGACAGGCAGAGGGGTCGGGGTAGGGCCGTTCTGGGGGCCCATCTCCCCGGGATCCATTACCCACCACGTCTCAATGCAGGCACAGGGCCTGTTACTCAGCCTTTACAGGAACCCTGAGACCCCAGCCAGGTTGACAGTCCCCAGCTGTGCCAGCAACACTCTGGAAATATGTGCCAGTTGCAGGTGCCCTCCCTGCCCCCAGTGTATCTAGTTTACTGGGAGCAGATCTGATCAGAGCTGGGGTGGGGGCTCAGGACAGCCTCTCCCCACTGCAGCCCTTGGCATTTCCCCTACACCCCAACCCCTTCCAGGGCCCGGAGGCTGGGGCAGCTGCTACTGACCCCGTCTTCCCTCTGATCAGAAGAAGTAAGCAGTCCTGTGGAGGTGAGGGGCCACAGAGGGTAGGAAGTGCCCGGCTGAGCCGCAATCTCTGTGGGGGGGCCCAAGGACCCTGGGTTTTGTTTTTTTTAAAGATTGGCACCTGAGCTAACAACTGTTGCCAATCTTCTTCTTTTTTTTTTTTTTCTGCTTTTTCTCCCCAAATCCCCCCAGGACATAGTTGTATATTTTAGTTGTGGGTCCTTCTAGTTGTGGCATGTGAGTCACTGCCTCAACATGGCCTAATGAGCGGTGCCATGTCTGCGCCCAGGATCCGAACCGGCGAAAGCCTGGGCCGCCGAAGTGGAGCGCGTGAACTTAACCACTCGGCCACGGGGCCGACCCCGACCCTGAGCATTTTTATGGGATCCCCATTCTTCCTGCCAGACTCTCAGTCTGAAGGGCAGACTCCCCAGTGCTGAGGGGGGCGTTGGATGACAAAGCAGTGAAGGTGGGTGGGAGCAGCTGTGATGGGACAAGAGGAGGCGGTAGACCCTGGAGGCTGAGAAGGACCCTGGGGGCAGGACTGGCTATTCTCCGAAGTTGGGGTGCCAAGCAGAAGTGTAGGGGCAAGGGTGGTGCCAGCCCAGGCCAGCACTGGGAACAGGAAGTCTGCCCGGGACATTCCGACATTCCATGAATGGATGTGTTAACAAGGTGTCTAAAATGAAAATGTCTCCTGGGAATTTGTTTAAAATGCAAATTCCCTCCAGCCCCCTCCTTGTAGTATAATATAATTTAATTAGATTGGTGACAACTGACCCCTGCTCTTTCTAAGGCCTGGCCAATTCTGCTTGCACAAGGATGCCCTGACTAACCCCGTCTGCCCTCGGCAGCACTAACGTGCTTTCAGGCTCGTTCCCTCCCTCTGGGAATTTTCCAGTGCCTGTTCCTGGTTCTCCCTACAGCCAGCCCCCTTCCCATATGTGGAGAAGGATCCATCGTGGGCTCTCAGGGTCAAGTGCACACACCTGCAGGCGGGCGGATGCCCTGAGGCTTTGCAGGCTTCCTCACCCCAGTCTAGTGCAACTCTGCTTCTCATTCAGGCTGAGCCTTCCCGCCTTGGAGTGTTCACTCACAACACCCCTCTGCCTTGAGGCTCTTTCTTCTCGGTCTCTACAAGTCCAAATCCTACAGGTCCTAATCCAGATCAAGGCCTAACCAAAATGCTGCCTCCTCCAGGCAGCCCTCCTGGCGTGCACTGTCCATCTAGGAAGCCTGGCTTTCTCTCCTGAGCTCTTGGTCCTCCTGCCGAGCCTCACAGAGCTCTGCCCACCTCACTCTAGAGGCAGAATTGTTGCTCATCTCACCTGTGGGCCCAGGAGCTCCGTGAAGGCAGAGCCCACATCCAGGAGCCCTGAGCCCAGGGCATGTATAGAGGGATGTATAGAGTGGCTGTGGGGAGAGGGCTGACCAGGATGGGTCAATGGGGAAACCGGGGCTCTGCAGGGTGGGCGTCCTGTCAGGGGCTGGGTGTCAGGCCCCTCATCTGGGCCCAGGGTCTCCATGCTCCTGTAGCAGGTTGGGGCGGGGAAAGGCCTAAGGTTCTAGGAGGGAATGGCCAGAGGTGAGGGTGAGGATGGTGCTGAAGGAGCCCAGGCCCCTGGTCACAGCTGTTTGTGAGCCAAAGGCAGGCTGCTGTTCCCACTTTGGCAATGGCCTTGATTACTCAACCCAGCGGGAGCAATCATGGTGTTACACCCCCTGGCAGAGATGGGCTTCCTCAAAGAACACTATTATCCTTGTGCCAGGAGGCCAAGAGGGGGAGGCCCTGGGAGGCTGGGGCCTCCCCACTGAGGTGCCACTCTGGCGCCCTCCTCCCCTCGTAGCAAGCCTGGAGCCCCGACCGAGTCAAAGCCTGGGTGACCTGGCCCGGCCCTGGGAGGTGACCTGAGGACAGGGAAGTGAGGTGGCTGCTGAGCTGGCCTGGCTGGCCCAGGAATGCGGGAGGGTTCCCTGGCAGAGAGCAGCCTGCCCCATGGGGAGGGGCCTGGCAGGTGGGGCCTCCTGGTTGGCACCTGCTGAATCTGACCCGGGATTGGGAGAGGGCACAGGGATGCAGGGCCTGCTCCTCCCTGTACCCTCCCTCTGTGGTGGCAGCAGGAGCCTGGCTCCCCTGGCCCCCGCCGAACCCTCACCAGCCTCCCAGGGCTCCCGGGCTCAGGCGGCAGCTCGGCTACCCCTCCTTAGGCCCAGCTCATGGTGGTCCAGGGATTTGGAGCCCAATGGCTCTGAGTTCAGATCCTGCATGCATGCAGAGGCCGAGAGGAGAGAAAACAGAAGCACATAGCCCAGAGTTTGGCCCATGGTGTCCGAGGCAGGGTGGGAGGCAGACGGAGCCTCTGCCTGGGTCAGTGCCTCAGGGGTCCTTTCGGGCCTGCGCCCACACCCCTATCCTGCCTTCCTCACTTCACTCCCCCAGGTGGGACATCTGGAACCTTCCCATCCTCCCAGGAGGCCCCACCACTCTGGTGAAGAGGGGAGGCCTGTGCTGCAGCCGGGCCTGACCAGGAACGGGGGGCTTGGCTAGAGCTCCAGCCAGGGCAGAGGGGGCCCCTCCCAGGAGGCAGAGGACCGGCTTCCTGCAATGTCCAGGACTCACCAATCCACAGCAGCAGCAGGAGCAGGGCCACGGCCAGCGGCCGCCTCATGGTCTCAGCCTGGCTGGGGACTGGGCAGGGGACAGTGGTGGCGGGAGCTCCAAGAGCCGTGGTGTGAGGTGCGGGGCTCCATGAAGTGGGGTTTTATGCTGGAGGTGAGTGTCGCCTCGGCTATGCCGCCCGACCTGTCAGCCGGGCCCGCCCAGCTCCTCTCACAGGAAGGAGGCGCCCCAGAACCCCGACTGCTCTATGACCTGGCCTTGAACCCCCGAACCTGGAGGAGCCAGACCCCTCCCTCAAACTCCTTAGGGTCTTGGTGCCAGGGTGCGCCTGCCTCATTAGGGTGCTTGCGTCCTGGGGTTCTGCCTCCACCATGACTGACCACAGACACCCCCCAACTCACCACAGGCCTCACATAAGCTGACTGCAGCGGCCCTTGAGACCCTCCTTGTTTCATTCATTCATTTCATTCATTCGTATTTATTGGGCACCTACTGTGACCCGGCCGCAGTGAACACAAGAGTCCAGGGTGGGGCTTACACTGATGGGGTGGTCCAGGCCACCGGTGCTTATGGAACAAAGAGCAGGGGGCAGAGTCGGGACGTTGATGGGGGTGTCCCCAGCTGACCCCAGCGCCCCTCACGGGCCCTCCCCCCAGAACACCAAGCCCCAGCAGCCCCCACGCAAGCGCGTAGGTCCCAGAACCCGCCCCAGGATAGCCCCAACCCCGGTCCCCTCCCCACGGCTGCACCCCCTTCCCCGGGCCGCTGGCGGGGGGCTTCCCGGAACCCGCGGCCCAGGGCGGGCGGGGCGGAAGCTGCTTCTGGGAAGGCCGGGCCGGTATGACAGTCCCGGGACGTCCCTGACCTGGGCGCGACCGGCCGGCCTCCGGGATGTGCGGTCCCGGCGAAAGCAGCTCCGGGAGGAAGTTATTTGGAACACGGGGCTGACGTCAGAGCCGGAATTGGGGTTCGGGCGGCCACGCCCTGCCAGGGCTGCGGGGTCGCAGTGGGGGGCCCCCTGGGGGCTCCCCACCAGGCTGGGGGTGGAGGGCGCTGGATGGCAGGCAGAGCCCTGCCTCAATTTCCCCGCCTGCGCAGTGGGTGCGCGCGTGGACTGGGTGTGCTGCGGTGCGCCCTGGGAGGCGGTGGGGGCCGGGGGCGCTGGGCCGGGGCCGGGTGTGGGGCAGCCCCCCGCTCCGCCCCCGGCCTTGGCGGGCCCTCCGGGTCAGCGCTGCCCTGCCCTCTAGTGGCCGCCGGCAGCAGCGCCGGGCGGGGCGAGGGTCTCTCCCCGCCTCGCTCTCCCTTCTTCCCATCGTCCCCCAAACCCGCCCCAGGACTACCTCTCGACCTTCTGCCCCCCACCCCAGGTTCTCACTTCGCTTCTCCAGCAGCCCTGCCAGGGGGAGGGGCGTCACCCTCAATTCGAGACTGCCACCAGGTGCTGGCCCGCCTTCTCCCGCCTCCTCTGCCTTCCCTGTCCCTCCTCCGCACCCCCACCCGCGTTGGAGATTCCGGGTAGGGCGTGCTGGGCTACCTGGCGGGAGGCGGGGGGGCTGACGGGAGGGAGGGCAGAGTATGGGAAGCGGGATTCCAGACTCATTCCTTGATTCATTGATTCGGTCTACAAGTATTTTTGAGCACGCTTGGTGCCCAACACTATTCCAGTTACGGGGAATATGGAGGTGAAGAAAACAGACCTCAACCTACAGTGTGAGAGGAGATGGCCAGAAATAATTTAAGGGAAAAAATGTCTAATCATAAACTGTGGAAAGTGTTTCAAAACGTCTGTGTGATCAGCTTCTCCAGCCTCCTGATGATCAATTTCCGGATCCCAGAGGCCTTTCAGACTCTTTGGGGCCCACTGCTTCCTCTCATGTGTCTTTCTCACTTTTCTCTGCCTTTTTTTTTTTTTTTTTAAAGCCAATTCTTCCAAGGGCAGTTCCGCCTTAACATCTAGCAAGCAACAGAAGTCAAGATGCATCAGAAAATGAGTGGGCCTGAGAAAGTTGGGGGCTCCGGAGGACCCAGGGACATGGCTCACTTGGGTGACCCGAGAAACAGCAGCCCAGGCTTCACCCTGATGCTCTCGGGCCTGGAGCCTGTGGCCCCCCCGGCTGAGCCGGAGTTGGACTGTGCTGTGCAAGCAGGAAGCCAGGTCCCTTCCTCACACCATCTGCCAACCGGAAGAGGAAGACTGGAATGCAGACAGAGTCAAAGACTTTAATACGTTTTATCAATCGCTCCTAAAAAAAAATAGAAGTGGACATTTATCACCTCTGGAAGGGGGAGTGCTTTCTAATGTTAGAAGTCAGAGTAGACATCGCAAAAAAAGAGAGGTGGTCCATTAGCTAAAGAACACAAGCAACATTGGTTACAAAATACAAAGGCAAACAATAGGAAAAATATTTGCAGGAAATGTCGCAAAGTCTCAACACCATTATTGTCTACAGTGCTCAAGAAATTGATCAGAAAAACACTGAAACCCTAAAGATGAAAGGAATGGAGACACGAACAGACCAGTTGCCAGAGAGGAAGCCAACTTGGCTAATAGACTTAACCAAGAAATGTTCAGCCTAGGTAATTAAATCAATGCAAATCAAAGCCACCGCAAGGAGATGCCCTTCTCCTGCATGGAGTTTGCACGTTGGAGGAATGCTGTTAGTCAGGGCTGGGGGAAATGGGTCAGTGAGGGCACAGCCCTTTTGTCTATCACTTTGACAGTCTTCAGCTTCAGCTTTTTAAAATAATTATTCCCAGTGACTGGCCCTGTGGCCGAGTGGTTAAGTTCGTGTGCTCCAGAGGCCCAGGGTTTCGTTGGTTCAGATCCTGGGCACAGACATGGCACTGATCATCAAGCCATGCTGAGGCGGCGACCCACATGCCACAACTAGAAGGACCCACAACTAAAAATATACAACTATGTACTGGGGGGCTTTTGGGAGAAAAAGGAAAAATAAAAAAAATTTAAAAAAATTATTATTATTCCCTTTGACTCAATGACTTCAACGCTGAAAGTCTGTTCTAAGAGAAAAACCCTAACTACACAGAAAGCATTAAGGTGTTTTCTATTTGCAAAAACCCCCAAACAAGTAAACAAACAAAAACTAATTGGGAGATGGTAAATAAAACATCCTCTGAATAGAATTCATAAAAATGACATTTAAATGGAGATTGGGTAAATAAGGAAAATGCTCATGTTATAAGGGGAAATAAAAAAGGACAGATATAAAGATTTGTAGAAAGTATAATAACTACAAAAAAAATTTTAAATTTCAAAACAGCAGCAGCAACATCCGAAAGAAAAGTTGGCAGTGTTCAGCAGGCACTGGCTCGGGGCAGTTCTGCAGTCATGTAGATTTCTTTCAAAAGCAGGTGACAGGAAGCAGCTTAAACTGATGGAACACACGCCTGTTCGTGGGATCCTTGGTCCTGGTTGGTGGGACTTTCCTGTGATGCTCCAGTTGAAGGAAGAGCTGCAAGACCCAGGGCAGTGCTCACTTCTTACCCCCAGGAGGCTCTGCCTTTCTCTGATGGTGACTGCATTCTCCGTCCCCAAGTGACTCCCCCAGCTGGGAAAATGGCAGCCAGCTGGAGTCTCTTAGCCGGCTAAGAGGACGGGAGCTCCTCCTCTACCCCATTCAATATGAACAATCCCAGGGAAAGACATTAACTGGCTCTATGATTGATCCAGGCTGGTCACATGGCCAGTGTGTTGTCCCAGGACAGTTTGTTAGCAGAAAGGAGGAAGAGGGAAAGATGCTGGTCACTGAGAAGTGCTAACCACCACACTCTCAGTCAAGTGTGAGAATAAAATAAAGACGCTTTCAGACACGGGAGGTCTCAAAAAATTCACCCCCTACGCACCCTTCCTGGGAAGCCACTGGAGGAAAGGTGTTCTCCAACTAAAGAAGGAGTAAACCAAGAAGGGAGGAAATGTGGGCTGAAGAAAACAGAGATCCAACAAAGGAGAGTAGTGAATGGAATCTCCAGGATGCTACCAAAGGGGGATTCCAGAATGACAGCTGTGCCCCAAGCAGAGAGGGCAAGCAGTCCTCATTGGTACATTGTGACACAAGAGACAGGACTGCTGACATTGTCATCATCATGCCCTCTGTCACTGCGTTATCTTTTCAATCAGATGAAACTATGAAGGATGTGCTCCACCAAAACAAGATGTAAACCAAGAAAGAAGAAAACGTGAGACACTGGGCATAGGGAATCAAGCCAGGAGAAAGGCAAATGGAATTCCAAGGATGATAGCTAAAGGCACATCTCAGAGAGAAGGAAAATGGACATCTCAAGGCGGGATGCAGCAGAGAAGAAGACAAAAAAAGGGACTGATATATTCTCTAATAGGATTGACCTTGTGGAGAAAATTGGAAAGCGTGAGCAGGTACAAAAGAAATGAACAACAACAAAGGCAATCAGATTCAGGTGCAGATGAGGCTTCTTAGGTGTGGTTCCTCTCAATCTGAAGAATTGTGAACCTAAGAGTTCACCCTGCCCACCCAACATACCACAGTGAGGAAGGGCTAAAATTACCACAACAGGGGCCGGCCCGGTGGCTGTGTGGTTAAGTTCGTGTGCTCTGCTTTGGCGGTCCAGGGTTTTGCTGGTTCGGATCCTGGGTGCAGACATGGCACTGCTCGTCAGGCCATGCTGAGGTGGCATCCCACATAGCACAGCCAGAGGCACGCACAACTACAATATACAACCATGTACTGGGGGGCTTTGGGGAGAAGAATAAAAAAAAAAATCACCACAACAGGTAACCCCACACACAGCAGTAACTGGTCTGTAGCATTTCTGAAATCCAGCTGGGCACATGGTGCTAATTCCTCCTGCTCTTGGAGCAGGGAGGGTGTGTTGTCTAGAGTCCCTGGGAGTGATTCTTCATGACTCTTAGCTCCACCCTCTGGGCTTTTGGCTCTGGCTTCTGAATCATCTGTCCTCTTCCATAAGAAATGGTCCATGTCTGTAGCTGAATAACTTTCTCTGCCAACCTGTTTCTTGTGTTTGGAAAGTCGGGAATCTAAAGAACTGTCCCTTTTGGTTCAAGCTCATACAGTTTGCTGACTTCTCATCAGGAGTAACAGAGGCCAGAAGACAATGCAACATCTTGAGAGTGCTGAAATGATGATGATGATGATGATGATGATGATGATACCTGTCAACCTATAACTCTATATCCAATGAAGATATAAATTTGAAATATGAAAATTTCAGTTAAATGAAAAATAAGAGAATTTATTGCTAGTAGGCCTGGACTATGAGAGAAGCTAAAGGAAGGTTTCAGGCTTAAGGTAAATGATCCCAGATGAAATCACAGATTTTCAGAAAGGAATGAGGAGCACTGGAAATGGGAAATATGTAGGTAAATATAAAATATTTGTTGTTTTCCTCTTAACTTCTTTAAAATACATAAGTGTTTAAAGCAAAAACCATATTGTGGGGTCTATAACATATGGAGATATAATACATATGACAACTATAGTATAAAGTACAGGAGGAGGTAAATGGACCCATAGCGTTGCAAATTCTGTAAATTATATGTGAATTGGTACAATATTAACTTTAAGCGACTGTTTGAAAAGTTAGTAATTTCCAATTTTTACATGTGTTATTGGGCCATCCCATGTATTCAAACCAAATTCCCAGTAACTGATATCTTATTAGGAGCCTGATGTGTTAACTTCTCAGAAGACACCCAACACTCTGGACTGCTCTGGTTTGTACAAGAATTTCCGCCCTAGCTAAACCTTATTGTAAAACCGTGTGCCTGTAATTTATCTGTGACTCTGACTCAAATAAGCGATAAAACAGTCCATCAATTCTTAAGAGCCACTTGATAAATTAAGGTTGACCAAGCTGATCCTTGACACCTATTCTCCTAGTTAGGCCTGGGCTGTCTTCCACTATTTGTTACAGTACTTGTGGCTGTCCTCAGGCCACTCTGCCCTTCTCCACTGTTTGATATTCAGGTGATTAAATACTGCCGGAGCACCGTTATTCTGAACTGCATCCAACTAATCACATTGTGTCCAAAAAAGACCAAGGCCTCATGGTCAAACGTGGTCCTTTAGGATCTCGTATTTTTATGGAAAAAAATTTTTTTTTGAGGAAGATTAGCGCTGAGCTAACATCTGCTGCCAATCCTCCTCTTCTTGCTGACGAAGACTGGCCCCGAGCTAACACCCATGCCCATCTTCCTCTACTTTATATGTGGGACGCCTGCCACAGCATAGCTTGCCAAGCGGTGCCATGTCCGCACCCAGGATCTGAACTGGTGAACCCCGGGCCAAAGCAGAACGTGTGCACTTAACTGCTGTGCCACCGGCCTGGCCCCTAGGAGCTTGTTTTGAGGGGAGTTGTTGAAAACTTCTAATGAGGGAAATGGTGCACACCTAGGTGAAGCAAGAAGGTACCGGATGGGAGGACAAGGACAGACAGCACACAGAGGTGACCTGTGACTGACACTCTACCACACAATTCTCAAGATTTTCTCAGATCCATAAACCATTGAAATTGTCATCTTTGATACCTCTAGGAGACCTACTCAGGGACAGAATGACCAGACCTTACCTCTCTGCTAATTAATTTACTTCCCAAATGTGCAAAATAGATTAACTTTTGCTGGACCATGTAGTTTGCTTTTCCCTTCTCTCTTTCTCTCATAAATATTTAATTTATTTGCTTACTTATGTATTCATCTAGCTTTATTGGGGTATAATTGTATATATTGAAGACGTACAACGTAATTATTTGATATACTTATATATTGTGAAATGATTACCACAGTCGAGCTAATTAACACATCCATTACCTCCTGTAGTTACTATTTTTTGTGCCTGTGGCAAGAACACTGAAGATCTAACCTCTTAGCAAACTTCAAGTATACAATCCAGCATCATTAACTATAGTCACCATGCTGTACATTAGATCCCTAGAATTTATTGATCTTATAACCAGAAGTTCGTACCCTTTGACCAACATCTCCCCATTTCCCCCACCCCCAGCCCTTGGCAACCACCACTCTACTCTCTGCTTCTGTGAGTTTGGCTTTTTTAGATTCCACATATGAGTGAGATCATGCAGTCTTTGACTTTCTGTGTCTGGCTTATGTCACTCAGCATACACGTCCTCCAGGTTCATCCATGTTGCTGTCCCAAATGACAGGATTTCCTTATTCAATGGCTGACTATTCCATCATACATCTATACCACATTTCCTTTACCCATTTGTCCATTGATAGACACTTAGGTTGTTTCCATATCTTGACTATTGTGAATAACGCTGCAACGAACATGGGAGCGCAAATGTCTCTGCAGTCCTGGTTTCACTTCCTTTGGATGTATACCCAGAAGTGGCATTGCTGGATCAGATGGTTGTACTATTCTTAATTTTGAGGGGAACCTTAACGTCCGTACCAATTTACACTGCCCCTAACACTGTCCAAAGCTTCACTTTTCTCCACACCCTCACCAACACCTGTTAGCTCTTGTCTTCTGGATAACAGCAATCCTAACAGATGTGAGGTGATACCTCATTGTGGTTTTGATTCGCATTTCCCTGACGATTAGTGATGTTGAATACCTTTTCTTATACCTGTTGGCTGTTGTACATCTTCTTTGAAAAAACATCTATTCAGGTTATTTGCCCACTTTTAACTTGTTATTTTTATTATTTATTTATTTTTTGCTATTCAGTTTTGTGAGTTCCTCGTATATTTTGGATATTATTTTATACATGGTTTGCAAATATTTTCTCCCATTCCATAGGTTGCCTTTTCATTTTGTTGATGGTTTCCTTTGCTGTGCAGAAGCTTTTCAGTTTGATGTAGTCCCATTTGCTTATTTTCGCTTTTGTTGTCTGTGTTTTTGGTGTCAAATCCAAAAAAATCACTGCCAAGACCAATGACAAGGAGCTTTTCTCCTATGTTTTCTTCCAGGAGTTTTACGATTTCAGGTCTTACATTTAAGTCTTTAATCTATTTTTATTTTTTAATTTTTGTGTATCGTGTAAGATAAGGGTCCGATTTAATTCTTTTGCATGTGGACATCCAGTCTTCCCAGCACCATTTATTAAAGAAACTCTCCTTTCTCCACTGTGTATTCTTGGCCCCCTTGTCAAAGATTCGGTGACTTTATATGCGTGGGTTTATCTCTAGGCTCTCTATTCTGTTCCATTGGTCTAGATGTCTGTTTTTATGCCAGTACCATACTGTTTTGATTACCATAGCTGTGTTACATAGTTTGAAATCAGGACATGTGATGCCTTCAGCTTTGTTCTTCTTTCTCAAGATTGCTTTGACTATTTGAAGTCTTTTTTGGTTTCATATGAATTTTAGGATTGTTTTTTTCTATTTCCGTGAAAAATGCCATTGGAATTTTGATAGAGACTGCACTGAATCTGTAGATCACTTTGAGTAGCGAGGACATTTTAACAATATTAATTCTTCCAATCCATGAACACGGGATATCTTTCCCTTTGTCTTCTCAGTTTCTTTCATCAGTGTCTGACTCAAGCCATGTGCTGGGAAACTCAAGGCCAAGAAGAGGTACGGGGCTCTAGTCTCACACACGGCCACCGGGAGGCGACAGACACGGGCCAATACGCGGCCCTAGTGAAGGCGGAGGCCCCTGGGCTCTGCCCTCTTCCCCGCCCCCAAGGGCAGCCCCTCTTCTGCTCCTGGACCACGCAGACACTTTTCCTTCGATTTCGGGCGTGTTCCGGCCCAGGCGGCAGTGGCAGGGGACTGGGGGCCCGAAGGGCCGCCCCTCAGGGGAGCCCCGCACCCAGGTCACGCCCCCGGAGCTCAGCCCGCAGCTCCGCACGCGACCCCAGCCCAGAGTCCTTACCCGGCAGCCTCTGCGGCCGGAAGTTGTCTTCCCCGCCGCCTTCCCGGCATCCCTCGCGCAGTGACCACACTTCCGCTGGTCGGGGATCCGGAGCGAGTCTGGGCGTTAATCGGCTGGAGCTAATTACTCAGTGGGCAGTTAGCTTGTGTTTTCCCCGATCCTCGGGCCGCCTGCGTTGGTGCGGAGGGACGAGGGACAAGCGCCGCCTTCTGAGTCACCCTGAGGCGGCAGCCCGGGGGTCAGGGAAGGAGGCCAGCGGGCCGCGGGTGCGGGGAGAGGCCGAGGCGCCGCCGGCTGGGCAGCCTGCCCTCTCCTCCCGGCTTCTCCCCGCCGTGGCGTGGCCTTGGGCGAGGTCTTTCACCCTGCCGGGCCTTGGCTGCGGCGGCAGGCGCTGCTGTCGCCTCCCTGACCTCTGAATCTCTTGTTGGCAGGGAGTGTAGCCCCCCCCCCGCCCCCCGCCACCCCGGAGATCTTCTCCAGCGCCGCATCCAGCCTGCTTGCTCTGCCCGCCGGGTGGGTCCTCATCCCCGTGTCGAGTGCTGGCTCCCTGAAGATGCCATCAAAACAACCTGTCGCCAAGACAAAACTGAGTTTGTCGCGCCCCTTGTTCGAGGAGAGCACTCTCTTGAAAGAGTTCCTAGTCGAGTGGAGATGGGAGGACAACGTTGGGGTATTGAGGTTTTGGGGGTCTGATTTAAGGTGGGTTGTTTGATGCGGGATTTAATTAGGATTGGGTAAGGATTATGTTGTATACAGGCCTACCTTGGGGATATTGCGGGTTCGGTTCCAGACCACTGCAATAAAGCGAATATCGCACTAAAGCGAGTCACACAATGCTTTGGTTTCTCAGTGCGTAAGAGTTATATGTACACTATACTGTAGTCTAAGTGTGCAGTAGCATTATGTCTAAAAAACAGTTTATATACCTTAATTTAAAAATACTTTATTGCTAAAAAATGCTAACCATCGCCTGAGCCTTCAGTGAGTTGTGATCTTTTGGCTGGCAGAGGGTCTGGTAAAAAACGCATATCTGCGAAACTCAGTGAAACGGGGTGTGCTGTGGTTCGGGCTCACTAGGCACAGTAGTTTAGGGTTGTGGTCACAGTGAGGTGAGGGCTTCAGATCTTGGAGCTTCAACACTCGTTTGGTGCTACCTGTTGGAAAGTTGTGCGGTTTTAAGTGGAGTTTTCTGAAGGCAGGGAGTAAGGTTATTTGCCCCGTTTGTCTGCCGGGGGAGGTGTTTCCTGGAATAGTAAAGTCACAATAATACAGTCACGTGATTTTTCCTCAGCCAGTGTGAGTCACAGTCCTATATTATTTGCACCCAGAGGAATCCTGTCTGTGGGTTTCTTGTGAGTAGAATGGGGATCCTGTTGCAGGGGGAGGGGGAGGAGCTGGGCGTGCCTTGAGATTTCAGCCTCTTGAAGTCTTTCAGCATTGCGGCTCGGTAAGGCTTACAAAAAGGTCTGCGTCCTGAAAAATAATTCTTACCCTCTAACAGGAAAGGGAGCTGCCAAACTGAAATGAATAGATGTTGACTAAACGTCTCCCAAACATAACTGTGTCCATCAGCCAACTGAAGTCAAAGCATACAGCTCCGACTCGGCTGCGTTTACTCTGTTTTGGGGGGGGGGGGGTGCATGTTCATTTGTTTGATGCCGGGTGTTGGGGCCTTCAAAGCTAAGAGTGCTCCAGGCTTATCAAGATCTTAAAATGGCCCTGGGCATTTGACTCTTGGCCTTCCTCCTTCCCAGACCTTCCTCCTTCCCAGCTGGGTGAATTGGGGTGAGCTCCTCCCCTCGCTGAGCTCATTTCTTCATAGGTACGATGGGGAAGACGATGCTTTGGGCAAAATAGGAGGATGAAGTGAGGTCATATGTTGAGTATGGCAGCCAGCAATTGTTGGAAGTGAGGTCCAGATGATTCTAGAGCAGCGTCAGCCCTAACCAGCATAGGCTGCTCTGCAAATTGTGGATATAGGACAACAAATTCCGAGAGACTGTGGGCCCATGGGAAGCGAGTTGGGAAGGACTCAGAGGGCTGACCAGGCTGGGAGAGAGCAGGAGAAATGAAGACGATATTAACTGCTCTCCCAGCTCAGGGAGCCTGGGATCTGTTCCAGTCAATTCCTGCCCTGCTCCCTACCCTCGCCCCTGGGACAGGTGCAGGGGCAATATTACAAATATTTAACCACTGGTTCTTTACAGGCATGAAACAATCAGAACAGGCTTGCTGGAGAGCTGGGAGGCCGCTTGTCTCAACAGGCATTAACTCTTCACTTGCTAGATTTTTGGGAGAGCTGGAGCATCTGGGCATTAAGGGGCAATCCGGGGCGAGGGGCAGTGGCTATTTACCAGCCTGTAGTTGCCATTCAATTTGGCCCTATCAGAGCATCCTGGCTGAAAACCTGCCTTGCTTAGGGGACCATGGGGGAACCAGGTGTGGGACAAGTGGACATTGGCAGTACAGCCCTGTGCAGGGCCGGCGTGGGTGAGGGGCAGGTTCTGATCAGGTGACCCTCTCTGGGGACCCCCAGGCCCTGGCATCTGTAGGCTGGGGTCTCCTGGTGAAAGCTGAGGTCTGCCAGTGAAGCCTCAGCTCCCTGGGGCTCCTGAACCTTTGAGCAGCGCCCTCCCACCGAACTTTGCTGGTTTTTCAGGTCCTCCCATCTTTTAGACGTGGGGAAACCCTTCCCCCTTTCTGTTCCTAGTTGAGGCATTTCCCGTCTCCTCTCTCTTCAGACCGGTGCTTTCCTCTTTCTCAACAGACCTTGATGGCAAATTAAGCCTTGAGACCAAGTCATTAGCAACTGGAAAACGAGTTCTCCTTTCCTCAAGGGCAAAAAAGGCTGAATCTTCAAACCCTGCCAGGATATGAGGGAACATGTTTGCATTTTGTTTTTCTGTGATAAAGAAAGGGAAGAAACATAAATCGCTATGCAGCTTTCGAAAGTCATTTAGAAAAGAGAGCAGTTTGACAACATGGACCAAAGGCTGCACATAGTGTCTAACGTTTGATGTAGCAATTCCCCATAACTTGGGGAAATAATCCGAGATGTTTTTCAAAGATTTCTGCCCAAAGTTGTTTATTGAAGCATTATGTACAACAGTAAGAAGCATGAATGTCCAGTATCAGAGGGCATAGCCTCGGGTAGATTACACAAGACCGCATCATATAAACCTTAATAATCATGTTATGAATGAATGGGTTACTGACATGGGAAGATACCAAAATTTATTACTTTAAAAGGCAGGTTAGGGGCCGGCCCTGTGGCCGAGTGGTTAAGTTCGTGCGTTCTGCTTCAGCAGCCCAGGGTTTCGCTGGTTTGGATCCTGGGCGCAGACATGGCACCACTCATTAGGCCATGCTGAGGCGGCGTCCCACATGCCACAACCAGAAGGACCCACAACTAAGATATGCACCTATGTACTGGGGGGATTTGGGGAGAAAAAGGAAAAATAAAATCTTAAAAAAGAAAAAGCAGATTAAAATAACGTAGTAGTATCATTCCAATAATATAAAAAGGGAAAAAATAGAAGCTGTAGCCTGTTTTACTAATTAAATAATTTGTAAACTGTTCCATTTAATTAATTAATCAATTGAACAAAATGGAGGGGGCAATTCCATGCCAAGCACTCAGGATGTAAATAGTAAGCTGTAAAAAGTGTAATTTTCAGAAAAGTAAAAGCATGACTTTCAAATAAATATAAACTCTGTCAAAAGATCCCAGTAAGATGCTAAACCTGGTTTAAAGGGAATGTGAAGAAAAGACGCGTACGCAGGAAATCTGGGATGCAGAAGCAATTTGCAGATGGTGTAAAACTGCTCAGTGTCCTATAGAGCAAGAAAACATTATGTTTGGAATAATCTTTTCGGAGAGATGGAGGGGAAAATGTAAATAGCGTAGTTGCAAACAGGCACAAAGACCCCCATAGAGTCAGACACTCGAAAGGGGCTGCTAGACCGTGCCCGGGGTCCCGATGAAAGGACACCTAGTTAGTCTCTGTCCATTTCAAAGCCTCCCACAATTTTTCCTAACAAAAAAGGTCCCTATTCTCATGGAACATACAGTTGACTAAGCCACTGTATAAATACACACATAACTTTAGTGAGAGAAATATACAGGCTGCTGCTAAAGGATGATTTTCACAAAAGGGTAAAATTGTGACTTGCCTAGAATCATCTCAAAGAGTTTATTTATCATTTAAGGAGGGAACCAGTAGGATATTACAACTTATTCGGAAGAAGAGTCAAAGTACCCGACATGTATGGTTAAATAAGGAATGCTGAAGTGAGTTTGCCGGCTGATGCAAACTGGGGAAGCGTTTGATACTCGGGGCGTGACAATCAGCTCATCGGTGGGAAGGGCCTCACTTTTCTAAGAACGGAGTATTTGTATTACTCTCAGCTTCCTGCCAACTAACTTCTGTCTCTACAGGGTTGTAACAGCCTCATCAGAGACCACAGAGGCATATGCTCCTGGAGGATCAGATAGTCCCCGGAGGCTCCAGCATTCCGGCAGAAAGATATCCAGTAATCGCGTTTGCCCATTTCAAACCCTCCACACTTTTCCCTACAGGGCTGAGTAAGAGTAAGAGAGAGGCTGTCGCTTTAAGAGCTAAGAGAAGGTGCCAGCCGTGAAGATTAAGACCTTCCAGCTAGATGGTACAGCACGTGCCAAGGGCCGTAGGTGGAGCCATGCTTGGAGGAGACGAAGGCCCCGCGTGGCCGGGCAGGAATGAGCTGGGAGGAGTGGGCATGTGAAGGGAGAGGGGTCAGCAGGGCACAGAGGATGCAGAGCCTAGAGGGGGGACGAGGAGTTTGGATCTCCTTCTAAGTGCAGTGGGCACCTGTAGGGTTTTAAACTGGGAAGTGCCCCAATCTGATTTATGTTTTGTTAAACATCTCTGGGTGCTGTGGGAGAAGAGCCTGGAGGGGGAGCAGCGGACCCGTCCCGGGGCTGTTGCAGTGTCCAGGGGACACTGGTGGACATGTGTGGCTGGGGAGAGGAGCCTGGATTTTCCCACTTGTTCTAGGATGGAAACACTGTGACCCGCCGATGGATTGGTGTGACGTAATAAGCAATAATATTGCATCAGTCTTGCCTGTTGATAGTAATGCTATTGGCTAGCAATGTCTGAGGCACTCCTCCCACAACCCCCTCACCCGTACTGCTTGTGAGGGCCCCCGCAGATGTGTTGTGGCTGGACAGGCCCTTGGGGTTCTTATTGTGATTGCAAGGTGCACCTCAGCAACAACCATCAGGAAACTTTGGGGAAAAAAAACCCAGATTTATTTCTCACGGGTCCTGGAGGCCACACAGCAAAGTTGTAGGGGAGAGGGGAGAGTGTGGACCAGGGAGCTCTGCCCATATTATGGTCCAAGGAGGGAGAGGCTGCGGTTTTGCAGGTTCGCTCTATTGGCGAATTCAAAACCTAAGAGAGGGCATTAGGGCGCAGGAAGGGACAAGTGGGGTCCCTCAAGCAGTCAGCTATCTAGGTTGCCCAGGGGTTTCTGAAAGGGGACCTCCCTGGGTGGGGCAGCCTGGCTCCTTATCTAATTGTTAGCTAGTAGCTGTGTCACACGGCTGGCAATCTATTTATTTGAGACGGATGTCTTTGAAATGGATGCCTCGGCAATCCAAAGCTGAACGTCAGGCAGTTACACTTCAAATATGTGTAATATATATATTGGTCTCTGCCCCCAGTTCCTGACCCCGAGGTCCTAAATCCCTTGGAATTTCCTGGGTGATAGGAGCATCTTTCTTTCTAATGAGGTGACTCTTGGTGGGATCTGGATGGCTCCTGGATGGGGGCTGGTCACCTGACAGACCAAGCTTGGAGCTTTCAGCCCTGTCTCACATCCTCTGGGGGTGGGTGCGTGTGCTAGAGATTGAGTTAATAATCCATCATGCCTACGAGATGAAGCCTCCATAAAAATCCCTAAGGTACCGGGTTCAGAGAGCTCCCGGGCTGGTGCGCACATCCACGTGCTGGGAGGGTGGTGCTCCGGCTCCGTGGGACAGGAGCTCATGCACTCAGGACCCGCTGGGCTTTGCCCTAGGTCCGTCTTCATCGGCTGTTCATCTGTATCTTTTATTATGTAATAAACTGGTAAAACGTATCTCCCTGAGTTCTGTGAGTCCTTCTAGCGAATTATCAAACCTGAGGAGGGGGTCTTGGGAGCTCCTGATTTATAGCCAAGTTGGACAGAAGTTTGTGGGTAACCTGAGGACCCGTTACCTGCCATTGGCATCTGAAGTGGGGGCCGTCTGGTGGGACTGACCCTTGAATCTGTGGGTCAGTACTGACTCCAGTTAGTGTCGGAATGGAGTTAAGTTGCAGGACACTCAGTCAGTGTCCACAGAGAACTGGAGAATGGCCTGGTGTGGGAAATCCACTCAACTGGGGTCGGAAGTATTCTGGGAGTACCGAGAAGTAGTTTTTCCTTTTCAATTTGATGTGGGTGGGGAGGAAAAGGATGAATCGAGGATGACTCTGAGGCATACGGCTTGAGCACCTGGGTGAACTGGGGTCGCTTTCTGAGATGAGGGGCCGGGTGAGTGTCTGGCTTCCAGATGTCCTAGGTTGAGATGCCTGCTGGGAGTCCAAGTCGCCAGCACCCAGACTAGGACTTGAAGGAACAGCTGTGGGAGTGGGAGTGGGGGCCTCGGACCTCCACCAGGCTCTCTGGGCCTCTCTCCCAGGTCCCGAGCACTGGGGGGCGTCCCAGTCCCAGCTGCTGCCTGACTGCCCGTACGCCTGTGCCTCTTGCCCCAGAGCTGTCTGTCCTCCTGGCTGGAGAAAAGCTCTGCACTCTGACTTACCCAGAAGCCATTCATTAGCAGTGATTAGCACCATCACTCATTTCCCTAGAAGGATGAAGGTGGAGGAGGAACGTGGTTGAAGGCAGCTCTCCACCCTGTGGGGGAGGCCGGAGCTGGTTTCTCCATGCTTCCTCTCCCCTGGCATAACTCGGCCACCCAGATCACCTGGGCACTAGGTCATGGCTCAGGATGAACCTGCAAAGGCAGGGCCAAGGGGCCCTGCAGATCCCTGCTCTGTGTCCAGCTCACCTCAGGAGCTGAACTGGGGCCCCTCATTCTGCACCTGCCCCCCAGTGTGGGTAATCCCATGCAGTCAGTCACTTCTCCATGAGCCCTTGGCCATGACCTCTGACCTCACAACCCTGAGGTCCTGCCCTCTCTCCTGGGTCTTCGAGTCACTGATGTGTCACCAAGAGTGCTGGGAGCTGCCCAGCCTGGCGATGGGTGCCCAGCCAGTCAGTTCAGCCAGCTTGCCCATTTCCCTCTGTCCTTCCTGCCAGGCTCCATCTGGGCTCGGCCCTTCCCGGTCTGGAGCTCATCTCTCTGCTTCCTGGCGAGGAGGAAGTGCGGTCCTTCCAGACTGATCCCTCAGTGCCATGGAGTGTGGTTCTAGTTGGTCCTAGGTGGAGGCAGGGAGTGTGCTCGGGTGTTGAAGAGTCTGGCTGTAGAATATGCTGGTCACGTGGTGGATGATACTCAGGGCTGTGCGGGTCAATATTTCACAGCGGGCTATCTAGGGGCTAAAAGACCCATTTTGTAGCATTTGCTGATTTCGTGATGTAAACTGTCCCATCAGGCATGGCGATTTCAAGATGCTCATGTGATGTCAACCATTGCGAAATTCCTGAAAACTTAAACAGCTCTTGCTAGCCAATAGGAGCCTGCATTAACACATCCCTTTAATAAACATGTTATTTTAAAGGGAAACAAACAGACAAGGCAGAAAGTGGCTCCACACTCACCTGTGATCAATTTAATTAGCCAGACATGAGGAGAAAATTATTGTGGAGGTGGGGTGGGGGGCAATAGAAAGGGTTTTCCTTCCACCAGAGGAAGGAGCATGTAGACTGGGAAGTTGGGAGTGAGGGTGAGGGGTTCTGGCCCCCAGAGTGAACAGTCCAGTGACATTTCTGTAGGAAGACTGATCACCTTTGTCTTCGAAGATTCCCAGCCAGGCGGGTGGGGCTTTTTCCATAACAATAGGAGTCACTGGGGAAAATGTGATTAGGAATTTCAGTGTGCGGCAACTTTTCTGAAGGAGGAGAAGGTTGTGAAGAAACCCTAGGAGAGTGCTCTAAGCTGTGGAAGGGAAACTCTGCAGGAAGATCACATAGAGACCTGCCATAGAGAAAGAGAGAGACCATTATTAAGGTATGGTGTAAGTACAGGTGAAAAAATGCCTGAAGGTCTTGGTGGACCACAAGAACCAATAACGCTCTGTATTCCAGGAAGACATTAGCCAAAGTGAAGACGTGGAGTCACCTAGCTAACACCTGGACCCTAGAAGTCCAGCCTTCGAAGAGTTAGACAGCGGGGCGCTCTGCGTTTAGAGAGTATGGGGTTGAAGAAGGGACTGGGGAAAAGGGATCCCTAAGACCAGAGAAGGAAGGCTGGACAAGGAGGGGGATGCTCAGCTCCCATTAAGGAAATGTCCAGAGGACAGGCAATGCTGTTAGAAGATGGAGAACATTTTATTCCCCAGAATTTTAGGTGGGGAGTGCCTGGACCACCCAGCCCAGGGTTGGCCAGCTAGAAGATGGGGAAGGGACTCGGCATGCGTGCCGTGTGAGGCTGGGTTTCTTGTGGAAGGGAGACGGGGCAGAGCTGGGATGGGCTGAACTGAGAAGGCCTTGAGGAGCCTGGGCAGAGGCAGAGGAAAATGTGAGGCCCAGGGGCGTGGGAGCTGTGGGGAGGGCTCCGAGAGGGACCCGGGGCCTGGGACAGGACTGAAGTCAAGTTTGACTCAAGTCTCCAAGAGGCAGGGAGCCCCAGTGATATCCAGGTTCCCAGGACAGTTCAGGAGTGTGGTTAGACAGGAAGAAGGACGTCCCTGCGGGAAGGTGACTAAACACCAGCCGTGAGCAGTGTCCTCCAATGTCCCTGGGGCCAGCCAGGCTGGGTTCCTGAAAACCATTATAATACCTCGGAAAACCCTGCCTGCAGACGAGCATAGCCTGGCCCGTTGCTCAATGGGCACTCAGCCGTGCAAGGCTGCCAGCTCTTCACACCCGAGTAGCCCTTGCTCGCGTGGTCCCGACAGGCATGGGGTGCTGACTGATCCTCTTCACAGATGGATAAACTGAGGCTCAGGTTGGAGGAAGAAGCTACTGTTTTACCTGGCTGCTTTGGAGCGCTCGGCTTGCTCTGGGAGCTTAACTTGAGTCACCTGAGTGGGGGATGGGGCTTCTGTGCTGTCCCAGGCCCTGTGCTGCACGAGCAGGAGATGCCCCAAGACCCAGTGCCCTAGCAGGTGTCGCAGAGTGGGGGTGGGCAGGCGGGGCAGCGCCACAATCTGGGCCACGCAGCCCAATGGGCCCGGTGTTGCCACAGATTTTGATGTTCACGAAAATGTGGATGTTCAGTTTTTTTCATTTTTTCAGTTGTAGTAAAATATACATAAGATTTAACATTTTAACCGTTAAGTGTCCGATTCAGTTGCATTAAGCACGTTCACAGCGTTGTACAACCATGACCACTATCCGTCTCCAGAGCTTTTTCATCTTCCCAAACTCCACACCCGCCCACTCGACACTCACTCCCCACCCACCGCCGGCAGCCCTGGCACCCACCAGTCTACTTTCTGTCTCTGTGAGTTTGACTCCTCCAGGGACCTCATAGGAGTGGAATCACCTAGTGTTTGTTGTCTTGAGTCTGGCTTATTTCACTGAACCTCATGTCCTCAGGGTTCCTCCATATTGCCACCTATGTCAGTACCTCATTCCTTTTCATGGCCAAATAATATTCCAGTGTGTGGATGGGCCACACGTCGTCTATTCCTCTGGTGAGGGACACTTGGGTTGTTTCCGTTTTTGGCTACTGTGAATCATGCTGCTGTGAGCATGGGTGTGCAGGGACTCAGGCAGATCCTTGGACACTCATGTTCACAGCAGCATTAGTCAAAATTCAGATTTTAAAAATGTGTGGATTTGCCCAATTTGAAAAAAACAAACACAACCCTGCAGGTCTAACAAAACCCGCCGAAGGGCTGGGTTCCACTGCTGGTTTGCAGCTCCTGTCTCAGAACACCCTGCTAGAGCCGAGAGGACTCGGGGGCCCCTGGGGTTCAGAGTGGGCTCCCACAGGCTCCCAGCTTCCCTGAGGACTTGTCTTCCCCATTCCCCAGCTCAGAGGGACCGGCCTCTCCTCGCAGCAAACAGCCTGCAGCCTCAGAGCCAGGGCCAGGACTTCATGAAAATCTATACCCCAGAGGAGAGAGCAGGTCCCACACTGTCATCGCGCTCTGCTGGGTTCCTCTCAGTCCCTCTCTCGGGATCAGAGGGATGCTGAAGGCCTTAGAGGTCAGAGCACCCTGGGCTCTTACCTCCTACTTTCCCCAAATCTCCAACCACGGGGCCCTTGAGCCTACAATGCCATGCTGACCTCCCCCCACTCGCAGTGAGAGCCGAACCCCTCGGCTGCAGGTCCGGACAGAGGCGCTGCCTAGGGTGACCAGACGCCTGGACGGTTGTCACTGCATTACCTGCCTCGCTCGCAGGCACCTGCCATCCACATCTCTCCAGCTCCATGGTGGCCCGGGGAGTCCCTGCCCCAGGCTCACCAGGACACAACGCTGCCTCCCGCCTGTCTCTCCTCACCCCTCCCTGCACCTCTGATCCAGGTGGACCCGCAGCGCATTCTGCTGAGCCGTCAGCCGCTCCCCCTGCCCTTAAGCAGACCCCTTTGTAGGGGAGGCCCCGGAGCACCCTGTCCCTGTGCCCCGAGCCGGTTGGTCCCTCACACTGGAACGCTCTCCTCACCTCTTCTCCTAGTGTCCCCGACTTGTCCTCGAGAGCCCACTCCATGTCACCTCCACAGGGAGGCCCAGCCTGCGGAGTCAGCCCCCTCAGCCTTCATATCTCTCCTTTGCCACTGGGATCTGGTGGCCCCATCCACCTGAGCCTCTGCGTTTGCCCTTCCTGGGGACCAGGATGGGTCTCGGTTCCTCCACTGCTGTATCCTCAGCTCTCAGGGTGGCGCCTGGCACATGGTGGGTGCTGGGAGACTTTGGTCGGATGATGAGTGGTTGCCCCGTGCAGGTGTCTGGCCTGACCCCGGCACTCACCTCTGAAATGCGGTCGGTGAGGCCCTTCTTTGTGGTGAGCGTGGCCAGCTCCAGCTGCAAGCATGCGATGCCTCTGCAGCCCTAGCCATCAGGCACACCTCGCCGTGAAATCATCAGTGGCCCTGGGGTGGCCTGGCAGGGACACTGAGCAGCGGACAGCGGTGGGGGGCAGCCCATCCATCTCGTGCCTGGTGAAGAGCTGCTGAGTCAGGGTGCCCAGCGGGCGCTCAGTAAGGAGTTAGTTGAATGAATATTGAATCACACCTGGGTCTGCACTGCCTGGGTGTTGGGGAGCCGGTCTTGGGGACTCCTGCCCAGGACTTGTGCCAGGAAGTCTTTGCTGGCTTTTCCAGACTTCCTCTGCCTCCTACCAAGCCCTTCTCCTTGGGGCCCTCTTCCTGGCCACCATCTTGGGGACAGTAATATCTTGGGGCACATGCCTACCCCTTGGGTCACCTGGGCAGCAATCCAAGTCTTACAAAAGGCAGGAAAAGCTGGAACGGAGAGGAAACTGGAGAGGCAGGAGGTTGGAGCAGTTGGTCCCCAGTGGAATCCCTCAGACTCACCTCGTCCATGCTCATTTATTCATTCAACAAGCATCCGTCGAGACCCAGTGTGTACCAGGTACCAACCTAAATCCTGAGGATCCACAAGAAGTCTCCTCAAACCATCCCTCCCCTCAGGGGTCGCAGCACACAGCACCCAACTTTAGGGTCCATACCCACACCCCTCTCCCCTGTTCCCTCCCCAGTCCCATGGCCTCTGTGCCCACCCCCACAACACCTTGCTGACATTACTTGCTCATCTGCCTCCCACCCCAGGGAGATGCTTCCTGCCTGAGAGTATGACCTGTCTTATTCACCATCATGTCCTGGCACCTGGCACAGGGCCTGGCATACAGCAGGTGCCCAATAAACGCCTGTTGAGTGAACTGGGGAGGCCAATTCACCTTAGTTTCAGGAAGGGAGTGGGTTGGGGGAGCATGAGAAGCATGGCCAGCCATGGGGCACAGAGGCAGACCCAGGAGAGTGAGCAGGTGAGGAGGGGGCGTGCCCTGCCCCAACGTAGCTGGCATTTCTGCTGATGCGGGCCCCGTGGAAACTGCCATCACCTTGGCCGCTGTTTTCCTGCAGTTTCCCTACCCCCATCCTGGGATAGAATAATGCATCAGCTGGGGGCTGCTGAGGGCTCCTGTGTCCCATCTTTGGCTTGTCCCTGGGTGGTGGGGCAGGGGCCTGTCCTTGCGTGATGGGGCAGGAGCAATGGGGTAGGTCTGGCCTGCAGTTTAACCCTGAGTGCCTCCTGCCCTCCCTATGAAGCAGGGGCCAGGAAAACACACCAATGGTCCTTTTTGGTGCAGGGAGACTGACTCTTGCAGACTCTTGGAGCCCTGCCACCACCCAACCCCTCACAGCCCAAGAAGGTGGGCAGCTTGGGATCCCCCCAACCCAGCAGAACAGGAGCTGACCAAGCTGTGGAGCTCAGGAGAAGCTGTGGCGGTCTGCCTGGGGGCGGGGGGGGGGGGCGGGGTACAGTGAGGATCCACCTGCTGCAGCCCCCAGCCCCTCCCAGCACCCCGTCTGTCTGCACCCCAGCCCCACGGGGCACTCACTCCCTCTCTCCTCTGAGCCCAGTGCCGGATCTCCCCTCTGCTGACCCCCATACACATGCCTCTGCAAGGTCAACTCCAGCTTGCTCTCCAGGCTTCCGTTTCGAGGTCCTCCTTTTCTAGGCAGCCTTTGCTGGCCCCTCGCCAGGGTCAGGTGCCTCCCCAGGCTCCCAAGGCCCCAGCACCCCATCAGTAGGACCCTGGGTGATAATCATCTGTCCACTGGACCGAGCTCCTTGGGGCTCCACTGAGTCTCGGTCAGTCGCTTGTGTCCAGATTCTGGGTTCAAATCCAGGCCCCACCACTCACCAGCTGGGGGATCTTGGGCAAGTCACTAAACCCCCTAAGTGGACTCAGTTTCCCCATCTGCAGAATGTGCTAACAATAAGGGAATCTGAGCATTAAAGGAGGTGATTTCTGCCTCCCCAGATGTAGGAAGGGCCCAGCACAAGGTCTGCTGATTAAATGAAGGAAGGGACAAAGACGCATAGTCTTTCTTGGAGAAAGAAACTGGCTCCTCCTGAGCAGGGTGGGGGTGTCCTGAGGGTAGGGCACTGAGTCAGGGGGACCTGACCGTGGCAAGGGGGTGCTCTGAGGGGAACCACCTCATGTTCCACATCACTGCCAGTGCAGCCCAGTGGCCCTTTGACCCCTAGGGGGAGTTGTGGGGGGGGGGTCCCAGGAGCTGGGGTGGGGTGTAGGACTGAGTACCCCAGCCCTTCCAGGGCAGCTGCATCAGTCACAGCCCCCTGGGCACCTGGCTGGCTCTGCCCAGGCTTCCCCAGAGCCCAGGTGAAGGTGAGTCATCGGGCATCTGAGTGACAGGGCCCCCAGGAAGGCAGCCCAGGATGGCGAGGCCACTGGGGGCCTGATTCACAGCTTTCCGGGAAGTAGGTTAACGGGATCCCGGAGCCCCGGACTGGCCCAGGTTTCCCGTTGAGTCATGGCAGGGTAGCCAGAGGCCCCTGGAGGCAGGAGCCGTTACTGAGTCTTAGGGCAGCCCCCACCTCCCCAAGGCCCTGGGGCCTCCCCAACACCCCACACCTGAGACCCAGGCCCTGGGGTCTGAGCGCCTTGCCTTCCACACTCGGAACCCCTTTCTTTCAAGCCGTGGGGACCCTTCTCTGCTACACGCCTCCCCCCCCCCCAAGTCAATGTCAAGGCCATGGCCTAGACCACTGGGCCCAGGTCGCCTCGCCTGCCTCTCCAGAGGCCGGATCCTGGGCCCATAGCCGGGGTCCTGAGTCCCAAATCCAAAGGCCTGAGTCCACTGATCCAGACCCGAGGAAGGGGTCTCAGCTAGAGCCCCCAGACCCCCTAACGGCTCATTTCCTCCCCGAAGCCCCACCCCCTCCCCGTGACCTACAGCCGGGGTGGCAGGGACTGAGCCATCACTCGGGGGACTGGTCCGACGGCATTCCGCCTCTCAGGATAAAACCTGGGGCGACCTGCAGGCAGGTCTGCACACTCCTGTCGTGGCCAGCACAGCTTCCCGGCCGGCTGTGCTCCCACCCCTACCCGCCATGGCGATTTCCAGAACTCCCCCAGCCCTGGGTGGGGGCTGTCTCAGGATCTTGACCCCCCTGCTGCTTCTGGCTTCCATAGGTGAGTCCTGAGGACCTGCGGCCCCTCCCTCCTCTGTGCCTCCGTCTCTGCCCCTCCAGGATCACTTCTGCCCGCCCTCTTGACCCAGCCGCCTTCCCTCCAGGTCCTCCCTGAATCCAGTCTCCTTTCCCCGCTCAGCTCCTTTCCTCCTGCTCTCCTCGCTCTCCCTCTCTCTCTTATCTGATGGCTCCGTGCCTCGGCTGCCTCTGCAGCTGTGAGGATTAGACGCACAGCACAGCGGGCGCGAGGGACAGGGCCTAGTGCACAGTGAGGCTCAATCCTCTTCGGCTCTGGTGGTTATTTATCATCTTCATCATCCTCATCATCTCCCTCCCTCCTGTCACTTGGGTCTGCACGTTTCAATCCTGGGGCAGCAGCATCCAGGCCTCGGGCCTGGAGGTGAGGGGTCTGGGCCACAGACGCAGGCGCCTGAGAGGGTAGGTGGGCTCCCCAACTCTTACCCTCAGTATGAGACGCCCCAGGAGCTGGTCCCTCATCCCCCAGGCAGGCGGATCTGGTGCGGGCACAGGCTGGACAGGAAGCTGGTGGGAGGGTAAGGCACAGCTTCCAGCGAGGGCCTGAGGTTTCAGTCCGCCCTACCCCGGCTCCAGGAAATGCCCCGCCCTGACGCCTCGAGGGGTCAGGGCTGTGAGCCACTGGGGAGGGCCTCTGGGCACTGGGGGCCCCTCTCCACTGGGCACTGGGGGTTCCTTTCCACTAGACTGACACTTCCCTTCTCTTGTCCGCAGCCACCCTCGATGCTGCCTACACACCTGGTGAGCAGGAGCTGCCTTGAGGGGAGGGGGTGAAGCCTGAAGTGGAGGGCAGTGTCCATGTGTCTGTCTGTGGGGGGCAGGTCAGAAGGGGGTGCTGGGGTACGAGGGTGGAGTTGGAGAGGCAGGAAAAGAGGCCTGGAGAATGGAGCAGAGACTTGAGATGTGAGGCCTGAGAAGCTAAAGGAAAAGAGAAGTGGGCGGGTTGAGAACCTAGTGGAGGGGCAAGGCCAGCCAGAGAGGAGAGCAGAGGTGGAGGTGGGGCAGGGGGCTGCTGGGGAGAAATAGCAAAGGAAGGGGCAGGTGTGGGGCGGGGGGGGAGGGAGCCACAGGGAGGTGGGTAGGTTGCGAGCAGAGGCCCCAGTCCGGGAGGTGGGTCTGGAGTCTGGAGGTGGGTGAAGGGAAGCTGGAAGGTGAAGGCCATGGTGCCCCAGGGGACGATAGAACACAGGACCCTCCTCCAACAGCCCCCCCGGCCTGTGGGAAGCCGCAACAGCTGAACAGGGTCGTGGGCGGTGAGGACAGCGCCGATGCTGAGTGGCCCTGGGTCGTGAGCATCCAGAAGAATGGGACCCACCACTGCGCGGGCTCCCTGCTCACCAGCCGCTGGGTGGTCACTGCCGCCCACTGCTTCAAAGGGTAAGCACGGCTGGCTCCTCCACTTGATTCTCCAGGCTTCCTGTCCCCCATCCTGGGTTTCCCACATGGCCCTGGCTTCCAGGCCTCGGTCCAGTCTCGGGGCCCCTCAGGAGAGACCCTCCTTCTGCCCAGAAGCCTCTTTTGCTTTGCGGGGGCGTTCACATACATGCTGTTCCCCCAGACACCCCCTCCCAGACCCCTTCTGGCCACCTGTGGCTCCTGGCTAACCCAACCCTCTTCCCTTTTCCTTCTAGCAATATGAACAAGCCACTCCAGTTCTCCGTGCTGCTGGGGGCCTGGCAGCTGGGGAACCCGGGCTCGCGATCCCAGGAGGTGGGTGTCGCCTGGGTGCAGCCCCACCCCGTGTACTCCTGGAAGGAGGGCTCCCGGGCAGACATTGCCCTGGTGCGCCTCGAACACCCCATCCAGTTCTCTGAGCGAATCCTGCCCATCTGCCTGCCTGACTCCTCTGTCCATCTCCCTCCGAACACAGACTGCTGGATTGCAGGCTGGGGGAGTGTCCAAGACGGAGGTGCGGCTTCTTCCCCACCAGGCGGTTGGGGGTGGATGGGGACCGAGGGTCGCAGACACTTAGAGAGATAGGTACCATGGGCGCCACGGCTAGAGGCCAGAGGCCCAGCCAGCCAGAGACAGAAGAAAAGGCTGCAATCCAGAGATGCGAAGTCACAGAAATCTAGGTGGACAATTTTAGGTCATTTCTGGTTAAAAGGGATCTTGGGCTGTGTTCTGAGGCAACAACAGCCAGATCAACGAAGCTATTAAGTGATGTAGGAGTGGCTGAAAGGAGGCAGGTGTGGGGCCAAGCTGAGAGATGAACATGAAAACGGCCCTAAGACTCCAAAGCGGGAACAGGCGCCCTCTGGTGGCGGCATGCCACAACTGCAGGCAAAATTCCCAGGAGGAAACGCAGCCTCCAGGCCCGTAAAATCTGTCAAGCCAAGTGTGGAGGTTTGGAAATCATCTAGAAACACAAAGCAGATTAGACAAAGTAAGAGGAAGAAAATCAGAAAGAGAGAGAGAGATAGATGATAGAGAGAGACTGACTAAGAAAGGACAAAGTGTGAGAAAACGCCACCAGATTCCAGAAGAACTAAGAGAAATGACACCGGTTTGGGGGTCTAGGGACCCCACTGACTCTGAAGTTGCAGCCAGCCTCCCCATGGGCATCTTTAGGGGCTCCTGTGAGAGCTGGAATTATGGGCTGGGGAGGGTCTACAGACCAGCCCAGGGCAGGGCGAGGGGGATTTCTCAAGTCCTGATAACAGTCAACCTTGTGAAGTCCTTTACCGAACACTGAACCTGTAGCTGTCCCCATGCTGCATAGCGTAGAGCCTGAGACAGGAAAAGCCCGGACCGCCGATTCTAACCACTTCCTGGGCATGAGAGATCTTGTTAAAGATGCAGAATGTCTGTCTGCACGTTCGTGTTCCGATTCAGGCGGTCCAGAGGTGGAGCTATGGAATCCGGGTTTTCCACAAGCATCTGGGGACAGCCTGGCAGAGTTGATCCCTTAGCCTTTGAGAAAAGCCCCTGAGGGGAGTAGAAGCAACCAGGAGGAGAACTTCGCAAGCCTGACTCTCTTCTCCCTTCTCCCAGTGCCCCTGCACCACCCACAGACTCTGCAGAAGCTCAAGGTGCCCATCATTGACTCAGAAATCTGCAGCCGCCTGTACTGGCAGGGAGCTGGGCAGGGAGCCATCACAGAGGACATGCTGTGCGCTGGCTACCTGGAGGGGGAGCGAGATGCCTGTCTGGTGAGCACCCCACTTTCTCCCCCCCCACCCCGTCCCACTGAGCTGTGTCACTGCTCGCCAGGCCTCCCCCAGAATCAGCTGTGACCCAATGGGCCCACTAGAAGCCTTCAGAGCCCAGCCTCAGCCATTCATCCATTTGTTCCAAGGTACCCTGAGTGTCTCAGGTGTGCCAGAGCCCGCTCGCAGACAGCTTGCACTCTCCTGAGGGGTTCCAGACCCGGCCCCAGAGCAGCTCCAGCCGGGTCATCACGGTAGAGGGCAGCAACACAGTGTCATGGTCAACACTGTGGCTGGGCGGCTAAGGCCCTGGCTGCAATTCCTACTCTGTTGCCCACGGTGGCCAGCCTGGCCAAGCCAGTCTTCTTTCTGAGCCTCAGTTTCCCCATCTGTAAAACAAATAACAAAACTGCCTGCCTCATGGGCTGTGAGGGAGAAGGCCTCGCACAGTGTGGAGTTCGAGTGCGGGGCCTCTAGGATGGAGAAACGGGTTTCCGCGAAGGGAACCGTCTGCCACGCTCCGTGCAGGTCTTGGAATCTGCCCACTCCCTGCCCCACGTGGGTCCCTAACCTCTCCTCCTCTCCGCAGGGAGACTCCGGGGGCCCCCTGATGTGCCAGGTCGACGGCACCTGGCTGCTGGCAGGCATCATCAGTTGGGGCGAGGGCTGTGCGGAGCGCAACCGGCCCGGCGTCTACATCAGCCTGACTGCCCACCGCTCCTGGGTGCAGAAGACCGTGCAAGGGGTGCAACTCCGTGGGCGCTCGCAGGGGAGCGGGCTCGCGGGCCGCCGAGGACGGGCTCCAAGGGCGCTGCGCGCTCCGAGGGCCGTCCAGGGCCGCCTGGGTTAGGCATCTAGGGGGACAGGGCGGCCTGGGACACCCCAGCCGCCTGACCACGTGGCGTTTCCTCCGTTGTAAATAAGCCATCTACCTCCGGGGGGCGCCCGCGGGCCGGCGCCGGACCGCCCCCGCCCCGCCCCGCCCCGCCCCCGGGCTGAGGCTCCACCCCCGGCGCCCGGAGCGCCTTCGGGTAAATACATGTTAATAATTTTTACAGTTATTTGTAACCCCGCCCACATATCTTATTTATTCCTCCAATTTCAATAAATTATTTATTCCCCAGTTCTTGTTTTTTCTCGGATGTGGAGACATTGGGAAGCAGAGGTCCATTTGGGGTTAAAATGGGGACAGCTGGATGTCCTGCCCACCTAGGGTTCAACATCCCAGCCCGCGGCCTTTGCACTTCTCTTTTGTACTCCCCTCCCACCAGGCCGGCCAAATGGAGAGGAGGCGGGAGACCCAGAGGCCGACCCAGAGGCCGGCCTGCGAGACCCAGCTGGGCCACGTGGAGGGCGGGAGGGCGTGGGGGCTGCAGGGCCGCGCCTGTTGCGTTTCCAGAACAGGGTTGGCTAGGAGAAACCCACCCGTATGAGAGTGGGGTACCCCCTCCCCGCTCCCCTCAAAGCTGTGTCTCCTGGATTTGGGCCGAGGCAGCCACGCTTCGGCACCTCCAGAAGCTGACTCACCAGGTGATTCATGGTCGGTTCTCCGAATCCTCCCTGCGGAGGAAGGAGCAAAACAGTGAGACAGCAGGTCCCTAGGCCCTGCTGCATCACAGGCCTGAGTCACCTCGCCTGCCCCCACAAGGATGGGGGTGACAGCGGCGTCCCAGGCCGCGAGGACATCATCCTGCCCTCCCCACACCCACTCCTCTGCAGCCAGGCCTCTGGTCTCCTGGACCAGCACTGTCCCTCCTCCCAGGGCCCGGGACTGCCCCCTCCCGGACCTGGAGCCCTGTCCTGGCCCTGCTGGGCTTCCCTGCAACAGGGGCAAACGCCCATCGAGGGTGGGGTCGTCCGTGTGGTGAGTATGAACTTCTAAGCGGTTCACACAAAAGAGATTCATTCTAAAACAGAGTCAAGAAACCAGCTGGATCCAGTCATGCTAAAAAAGAGAGAGGATGACTCTGCTACAGTGTCTCCAACCAGAAATGGCGAGTGAAGGGGGTTTGGAGAAGGAGGCACAGGTTTCGTGGGTGGTTGGTTGGTGTCCTGTTTCCGGAGGACGGTTCTGGACGGTTTGTTCCTATTGTTTGGATTACGCTTATGTTGTTCCCAGATCACAGTAAATGATGCGGGGGTGGTTTTATTAAAACACAAACACTAAACTGGCCTCCTGCTCACCTGGGACCAGCCTGGGGAGTGAGTGGGTGACAGGTGAGGGCCCGGCCCCTCCCGTCCGTGACCTCGGCCCTGGTGACCTGGCGCTCTACTTCTCCCCCCTCTCTCGCCTTCAGCGCCGCTCCAGCCTGCGTTTCTTCTCTCGTCTCCCTCCCCCTGTTGTTTCTCCTCCTTCCTGCCTCTCACTCTCTGTCCCTCAGTTTCCCCCATGCCTGCCTGTTTCTCACCCCACCTTCTCCCTCCCCTTCAATAAGCAGAGGACTCTCAAATGGCCTCCTGACAGAAGCCCCTGGGAAAGTGATGCCTAGGAACATCTGCAGGGGTGCAGAAGTTGCCCTGTAAATGGCAGGACGTTCCCGGGTGAGGATGGGTTTCCTCTGAGTTGGGAGATGAGCCTCCAGGGAGCCCCCAAGCAGAAGGCACCCTTCCGCTCTCCTCTATGAGCTCGAGAGGCAGGATGGGCCTTGGAGTCGGGAGCTGGCACCTGGCTCCCAAGTGTGGCAGGTCAGCCAATGACTCCTCCCCGAGCAGAGTGGGGGGCCCAGGAAGTGGAAATGCAGTCAGCCCAGCCCTGGCAGGGCCCACACCAGGATCACAGAGAGGCCCCTTTGCTCCCTGGTTGGCGCTGTACCCAGGAACATGCCCCGGGTCTGGACCACTCTGCGGGTGGTGCTCACTGCTCTGGCTCCAGTGACACCACTTGCCTGTGGGGGCTGCAGACAGAGACCCTTGGGCCTGCCTGGCTGTTCCTCAAGGGGAAGTCCCATGGGGCCCAGTGGGAATGGAGCCAACAGTGCATCCTGGGCTCCCGGGCAGAAGTCTCCACTCACCTTGACCTCCCACGTGGAACAGCCTTTTGCAGAGCTCTCCTCACCTCCCCAAGGGCAGGGGTGGGGATCATCTGGCCACACTGACAGATGTCATTATAGCAGGAACCGTCTTAGCTGCAGGCTGTGAGGTCTGGTTACTGCTCCTCCACACTGCTCCTTCCTCAAATCTTTAACCCCTGAGACTTTCATTCCCATGCCTGGGACCTCCCCCTTCTCCACTTGGCGTCCAGAGCAAGTGTGTAAAACCCGCTTTTAACTGCATGACTTCCCGCAGTGGCGGACTCCTTTGGTTGGCTAAGGCAACACCCATTCCAACACCCCTCCCTTGCTTCCCCCACCTTAGAGACTGGAAAAGCTAAATGCTCACTTCTCCATTCTTCCACATGGTCACAAGTACCTATGGGACTGAATGTTGGCTAATGAGATGGAAGCAGATGTCTGATGGGTGGTTTCTTGGGAAGATTTTGTTTTTTCCTGATGAAAGGGTCATATTCAGCTGGCATCACCCTTTCCCACCTTCCTCTTTCTTCTAGTCTTGGATGCAGATATAATGCTTAAACTTCAGCAGTCATTTTATCACCATGAGGCTACAAGTTGTGCTAAAATGACAGTGAACAAAGATCTAGAAGCCATGGATGTGAGGACATGGTTGAGGTGCTGCCCAGTCCTAGACAGCTGCTTCCATCTACACTTTTTGTGTGGTTCTAAGCCACTGTTGGTCAGATCTTCTTTGACTTGCAGCTAAATGCATTCCCATCTAACATACCTGCTTCAAACCTTCTGTTTTAGATTTATAGAAAACTTTTTGGTTTTTTTCCAGAAGATTCTTTTTGTTATTGTAGAAACAGTATGTCGGATCTCATCAGTACAATCACATTTAAATTATCCAAATTATGAAGGCTTTGAGCTCATACCTGCCCACAAGAATTTTAAATTTTCAAAGAGTGCCTCTATTAGTTTCAAGCATCCCCAGGTTTTTGTGTCACGCTTATTCAAGAACAAGTCTTTTCTTTCTCACCTTTCCTGCTCGAAATCTCCTAGTCGGTGTTGCTGCCCAGGAAGGCACTGGAAGGAGTGTTGCCATGGCCCCTGCTGATGGAGCCCTCATGAACTCACCAGTCTCCATGCCAAGGGCACCATCTCCCCAGGCTCCTCAGACTTTCTGGGCTGCGCGGGCCCCACGTGGAGGTGGAGAGAAGGGCTTTCCCAGCTCTGAGCCACACTTCGTTACCTGTGCCCAGATGGCTGTGCTCACAGTATCACAAAGTTGCTCATGGAAATGTCCCCTCACTGGGCCCGTGCGTCTGATTTCCTGCCAGCAGCTGCTCAATCACACACAGGCAAACGGGACAAATCACGGTTTGCAGGGGTGCGGCTGTCTCCACCCGTGCTGAGGGGGAATAATCGTTCTCAGCGCAAAGCCTGCCTTGCTGGCTCTTCCTCATCCTCCCACGTCTAAACGATGGGTTCCCCAAGATCGGCACTGGGGCTTCTTCTCCCCAACTTCACCCGCTAATGCTCGCTCCCTGGGTGATACCAGCTGGCTTCGTGGTTTATACCCCATCCATAGATGGTGACTCCAGAGCACTAGGTCCCGTTGACTAACCAACATCCCCATGTAAATACTGTATAGACATCTCGACCTTAACATGACCCAAAATGAATCTTGATATTCCTTCCCAGACCTGCTCCACTGGCAGCGTTTCCCATCTCAGCAAAAGGCAAGGGTCCCTCCTGCCAACTGCTCAGTTTGAAAGACTGAGCGCCCACAAGGCCAAGTGTCCGCGAGGACGCAGAGCCACTGGAACTCGCCCCACAGCTGGTGGGAGCGCAAAGCGGTACAGCTCTGGGGGAGAACGGGCTCTTTCTTGTAAAGTTTAGCATACACACAGCAACCCTACTCCTAAGATTTACCCAACAGAGAAGAAAACACCTTCACCCAAAAAGCCCTCTGCAAATCTTTATAGCAGCTTTATTCAGAATTGGCCCAAACTGGAAACAACTCCAGTGCCCTTCAACTGGTGAGCAGATAAACACACCGTGGTCCAGCCACTCAGTAGAATCCTACGCAGCAAAGAAGAACAGACTGCACCCTACGACTTGATGACTCTTAGGAGCGTGACGCTACAGGGAGGAAGCCAGACCGAAGAGGCCCTGTGCTGTAGGACTCCCTTTAGAGGACGCTGTGGGGAAGACAGAACTGGACGGACAGACACCAGAGCAGGGGTAGCCGGGGGCTGGGGTCCAGGGAGGACTGACCACTGAGGGGCGTGGGGGATCCTTGCACCAATGGAACTCGCTCCGTATCTTGATTGTAGTGGTGGGTACAGGACTGGAGGCATTTATCAAAACTTATAGGACTATCCATTAAAATGGTGAATTTTACCCTGTGTAGACTATACCTCCAGAAGCCCGATTTAGAAAAACAAAAACAAAAATGTGGAGTCCTCCTCGACACCTCTCTTTCTCTCATTCTCTAAATCATCAGCAAATCCCGTCGGTTCTAGTCTAGCTTCGAAATATGTCCCAATCTGGCCCCTTCTTCCCACACTGGCCCAGGCCACTCTGCGCCTTGTCCTGGATTTCTGTAACAGCCTCCTAACTTGTCTCCCCGCTCTGCTGCCGCTCCCACCAGTCTGTTCTCAGCACAGCAGCCAGAGTGGTTCTCTGAAAACCTCAGTCACAGCATGGCATTCTTCTATTCGAAACCCTTTTGATGGCTCCTCATTTTGATTGGAGGAAATGATGCCATCTTTCTGGCCTCCCTCTCACCTCCCACCTCCTTGCTCTCTGAGCTCCTGGCACTGGCTACCCAGCTGGATTGGGAACATACACAGGCATTCTCCTGCCTCAGGGCCTTTGCATATGCAGTTTCCTCTTCCCCCGCATGACTGCTCGGCCCACTCCCTCACTTCCTATAGATCTCTGCTCAAATGTCACCATGTGACCATCTTGTTTACAAGAGCAGTGTACCCTCCCTCCCCTCTTGCCTCTTTCCTTGCTTTCTCTCCTTCCAGGACGTTTATTACTATTCAACATCCTATGTATTTTACTTGCTCTTTGTTTATCGTCCCCTCCCAAACACAAGCAACTGGAAGACAAGCCTTGTCCTGGCAATTGTTGTATTCTGTCATTCCTGTCTGTTTACTTGACTCTCTTTCCTGAGAAATATTCTGGGTTTATTAGGGGCTAGACCTTCGTCTTGTCCACCTCAGTGTAGCTGGTGTCCAGAGAAGGGGCCTGGCAGAGAGCAGGTGGTAATAACTGTTTCAAAAGTCAGTGGTAGTGAATACGAGCTATTTTATCAGTTCGCTGGACAATGTGGACCTCTTTCGTTTTTCTGATTAATCTCTCAAACACCACACTCTCTCATCAGCAGAAGTCTGTTCTCTCTTGAGACCGCCCCACTCTGTCCAGGGATTATCCAAGAATCCCGGGGCTTCCTCAGTCCGCAGGGGCCAGTCCTACAAGAACTGGAAGGTCCCATCATTCCTTCAGTCCAGTTCGGTTGCTTGGGTCAAGGTCCAGTGGTGATGCTGAGGAACACGGGCCCCACATCCTGCAGGGGCTCCCGCCAGCCCGGCCCTGGTGTCCGCAGGTGGGATCCAAGGATGCGGGGCTTCACGTCATAGCTGTGGTCTGGTCGCTGTTTTCCAGAGCAGGGAGCTTGAATGGCCACATCCAAGGGGGCTTCTAGCCCCGGCCACACGCTGTGTCCACCCTTAGGCACTCGAGTTGACCCTCGACCACTCAGGGAGAACCACCTTGGGTCCTCGGGGTTGCTTTCTGCTAACGGACCCGATTGGGACGGTCCCAGTTCATCAGAGGGATTCTAACAGGATCAAACCTCGCTAAATTCGACTTCGCAACTGGCCTCTCCCTTGTGTTTAATTCAGCTATTGTGTACTTCGTCTACCATTTGGCTTTCCTCCCATTTCTTGTTTTGCTCTCCTGTTAGTGGGTTTTGCATTCACCCCCTTGGTTGGTTTAGGTTCCCTGCCTGTGAGGAACAGCTTTTCAATTTCCTGTTCTGTGACGGTCCATGCTCCAGGAAATGCTGCCGACACTTGCTGTGCTGGCGCTGGTTGTCGCCTGGCCTCAGTATCGTGGGTGTAACCAAGAGACGTGACTTTAATCCACACGCTGGAAGTAGGGCCGTTTCACTGGGGCCTCCATAGAGGCGTAATGACAGAGCTCCTTTTATATTATTTTTTATTTCTCAGAGGTCCTTTTAGACTTGCTCCGTGGCCCTGTGCAAATTTTCCCACGCATCGCTCAGATGTGCGCATCAAGGCGTCTCGGGAAGGTCCACTCAGGCTTTGAGGGTCCCCAAACAAAGGCCCCACCGCCTCTCTTCCCACGACGACAGTACTCGCCATCCTAATGTTAGCGCAGCGGAGGGGCTCCTCCCGAGGTTCTGAACCACACACGTCGCTCTCCAGTGACACGCGGCCCCACGTGTGAGCCAAGCGGAGGCTGGCATCCTCGCAGATTTGACCTCACATCTCACTTCCAGTTACAAAATGAGCATCTGGCGGTTTCATGTACGTCAATCTATACCTCTAACTGGGTGACCCAGGGGCTGGTTATTCCCACTCTGGATTTTTGAAACCAATTACGATTTTTTTTTCATTTTCACTTTTTAGTGTGTTTTTTTTAAAAGATAGGGCATTAGAAATACCTGCAATACCGTTATCACATTAAACAAAATGGACAATAATTCACTGACAACAGCACATGTAATTGGTGTTCCTGTCTCCCGGCTCATTCTCTAATGTTCACAGGGTGCTTGCTTGAACCAAGATATAAATTGTTACAGAATCAGTTTTTAATAGATAAAATGATGACACATACAAATATAAAATGAACATGTTTCGATGTTTTTATTTAACTCATTAATTAATGAGGGAGCTAGTAAGACGTTACAACTGGCTCAAAGGGGAATTCAGAGTAGATGCATCTATAGGCCATCAGGAATGTCGAAATTCATTTCCTTGATAGATGCAAAGCTAGCCTTGTCCACTGGGGGTGGGGGGGGGAAGGAGGGCGGGAAACCCATTAAGTTCCAAAGGCTACATTCATTTGCACTTCCGTGGATAAGGATGAATAATGAAAAGCAACACGATATCTTGGAGCATGTGAGGAAGCCATTTGGTTTAAAACTAATTCGGCCTGACCTTGTTTTTCCAGAAAGACCTGACGTGGCCTGTTGAGCATGCATCGCCCATCTACAAGGTCCTAAAGACAAGAATGATGTCCTGAAAGATAGGGATGTTGCCGCCCCCATATCAGCATTTCTTTAAGGATAAGCATTTCTTACCAGAAGCTAAGGATTAATTACTGACCTACTGTGTTCACCTTGTGACCACTGATCTGCTGTGCCAGCTAAGCATCTCATGACCATAGTGAAAGAGATGCTCTTGTCATATGTGATGTATAGTCTTTGTTCCAAGATGGTATATAACCACTCTGTGTGCCCTGCCTCTTCAGAGAGCCTCCTTCCTTGGTGAAGGTAGTTTCTCCCGGGCTATCGTCCACAAAGCTGGCTCAGATAATAAACTCCCCCCAATGGCGATTTATAGACTGATTATAGATTATTTGCGTCAACAATAAGAATCGCTGGCAATGCCATTAGTCATCTACAATTTGCAGAGCCTGAATAGCTCAAAGACAGGGCCCACACAGCATCAGCAAAGTGCAAGGGCACACCGGATGACCCACGCGGGCCAGGGATCTTTCCGGTCCATTGCAAAGTCGTTCACAATTGCCCCTTACAAAGTGAGTGCACTCACCCAGGAGGTTGTCACAGGTCTCCCGGCCCTTTTATCCTATAAGCCCCCCTCCATCATTCTTCTTTTTTCTTGTCATGTTTTGTGGAATAACTGGTCATTTGTCCTTTATTCCTACCATCTGGATTTCCCAATCTGCTCAGGCTGCTGTAACACACCAGGGTCTCTGGAGGGACCAGTGTCCTTGCCCAGCCCCCGTGGCCAGCAGAGGACGCACCCGGGCACCTGGGATCCAGGAGTCCTCACATGCCCGTCCTCCCTCCCTCTCTCCAGGTGACTCAGGGGGCCACTGGTCTGTCCCATCAAACATACGTGGACCCAGGTCAGGATGGTAAACTGAGGATGAAGCTGCCCTTGGCCACACTGGCCTGTTGTCTACACCCATGTGCAATCTACACAGACTGGATTGGGAGAACGCTGGCTGAGTCTCACTCAAGTGCCTCCGGGTTCCCCCCTGCTAGTGCGCTGGCCTTCCTTTGCTTGGGGCCCTGTGAACCGTGACTGCTGGAGTCCAGGATCACCTTCTGGTGAGGTTTGCAATTCAGGAGGCTTGGAGGTGACACACAAAAAATGAATCTCAAACGAGGGTTTGAAGGTGACATCCTGGGAGGTGCTCAAAGGACCCAGGGCACAACACGACTCTGCTGGCATCGTGAGTCGTGGAACAGCTGGTGCTTTCACTTAAGCCCCTTGTGGGGACGTGCGCACTCTGGGTGAAGACCCTTCATCCACGTTAACCCCTCTAGTCAGGCCACAAGTGTACCACGTCAGGGGGAAGCAAGCGAGGAACAGAGAGGGGAAGTGACTTGCCCAAGGCCACAGAGCCACAAAGTGGGGAGCCAGGATCCAAAACAAAATGGGCCAGTGCAGAGCCTGTGCTCTTAACTACCTTGCCACCTGCCACGGGAATCCTGGCACCCCAGCCCAGGCCATCTCCAAAGGCAGGCTCTGCCTGAGCTGGGAAAGGGGCCCAGGCTCCCCTGGGACTGGGTTCATCTTCCTCCAGCCTGGACCAGGCCTGCTCAAGCAGCATCCAGGACTGGATCTGACAGCCAATTGTTCGTTACTGGTCAGCGATGAGCTCAGAGTACAGATTGAGAATAAAGGTTTAGAAAACTTTTAGAGTAATTTCACAAGTGATTTTTAAATCAGCTTTATGGAAGTATAATTTACATGCAGTACCTGACACCCATTTTAAGGGTACATGTTGGTGCCTCTTGACAAATGCAGAGTCCGTGTCCCCAACACCACGATCGAGATGCAGGGTGTTTCTGTCATCCCCAGAGTCTCTCTTCGGTCCCCTGTCCCACCTCCTGGTCCCCAAGCCACCACTGATCTGCCTTCTGTCTTTCCTCGAGTCTCACATGCATGGAATCTTCCAGTGGGGTCTTTTGTGCCTGTCTTCTTCCACCTCAACATGGCGTCCGTGAGATTCATCCACGTGGTGGCGTGTTTCTTGGTGCTGGGTAGTATTCCGTCCTACGGATAGATCACCGTTCCTTCATCCATTCTCCTGCTGACGGACATTCGGGCTGTTTCTCCTTTGGGGCTGTTACCAATAAAGTTGCTATGGACAAGCAGGTACCACTGTTTGGGTGGACATATGTGTTCATTTCTGTTGAGTCAGCACCTAGGGGTGGAATGGCCGGGTCATAAGTTAGGTGTGTGTTTGATTTTTTTTTTTTTTAAAGATTTTTATTTTTTTCCTTTTTCTCCCCAAAGCCCCCCGGTACATAGTTGTGTATTCTTCGTTGTGGGTCCTTCTAGTTGTGGCATGTGGGACGCTGCCTCAGCGTGCCCTGATGAGCAGTGCCATGTCCGCGCCCAGGATTCGAACCAACGAAACACTGGGCCGCCTGCAGCGGAGCGCGGGAACCCAACGACTCGGCCACGGGGCCAGCCCCTGTGTGTGTTTGATTTTTAAAGACACCAGCAACTCCTTTCCAAAGTGGCTGCACCATCTTACGTCCCCACCCGCAGTGTGTGAGGGTTCCAGTTTCTCCACATTCTCACCAACGCTGGCTGTCGTCTGTCTCTTTGATTCTAGCCATCTTAGCGAGGGTGGAATGGGATTTTCATTGCGGTTTAAATCTGCATTTGTCTGATGACGAATGAGCATCTTCTCATGGGTTTATTAGCTATTCACGTATCTTCTTTTGTGATGTGTCTCTTCATATCTTTCGCCCATTAAAAAAATTTTGGTCTGCTTATTGAGAAGTAAGACTTCTTTATTCTGGCTACTAATCCTATGACAGAGTAATTCTATATTTGTTGAATCTATTTGTATTACTATGAAAAATGTAGGTGTGTATTATATGTCTTAGTCCCTCCAACCCGTTTTTCTACTAACTCATTTTGATTATATTTTATAAAAGTACGTGTCATGAGTGGAATTGTCTCCTCTCCCCAAATTCATGTGCTGAATTCCTGACCCCCAGCACCTCAGAAGGGGACTGCATTTGGAGGTGGGGCCTTTAGAGAGGTGACTAAGGTAAAATGAAGTTGCACGGGTGGGCCCTGCCCCAGTTTGACTGCCGTCCTCACAAGAAGAGAAAATTGGGGCGCAGACACGCGCCGAGCACAGAGGGAAGACCACGTAAGGAGGCGGGAGGAGATGGCCACCTGCAAGCCAAGGAGCGAGGCCTTGGAGACTCCAACCCTGCTGACCTGGAGCCTTGATCTTGGACTTCCAGCCTCCAGAACTGTGAGAAGAAAAATTTCTGTAGTTTAAGCGCCCCCCCTGTCTGTGGCATTTGTTTCAGCAGCCTGAGCGGAGTAATACAGTACCTGACCGGAGTAGATTGGGAAATAGTCCCTCAGCCGGGAAAGTTTAGGAAGCCCTGCCCTGGAGAGTTTCACCTGGCGTTTCTTCCACACATGTTTGCAGTTACGGTTACTGCATGTCCTGGCTTCCTTGGGACAGTCTTGAGTGATGCTTGTCCCGGTGTTATTATTAATACTCCCGTAAGTGTCCCAAAAGTCGGACGGTAAGTTGTATAATTACCCCAATAAGGACTCAGCCGACCCGAGGGCCCCCAGACCCTGGAAGCCCCGGGACTTTCAATCTCTGGCCTCCTTGTGTGGTCACATGGCCACCTACCAGCGATGTTAGGATCGCCCAGCCCTGACCAGCGTGTGTCCGCCACCCCCACCCTCCCTGCTGGTGACCAGGAGCCGTCTGCAGGGGCCCTGGGCGCCATCTCCAACTTGGTGGCGGTTGCCCTCTGGCTGTGTCTTAGAAGTAGGGACAAAGCCATGCGTGTCAGAGCCGGGTCAGCACTTTCTCAGAAGCACACATTTGGGAACTCTTACCCTCTGGTCACACACTCCCTTGGCCTTCCTTCATGAGACACAGTGGTTCTGCTTTTACTCCTGCGTGCCAGAGGGCTCCGGAGAGGACCACCCACTTGGGTGGGGGACCCACACCCCCGGGGCTGGGAGCCTGTGTCACCCGTGACCCTCCCCTCCCTGGAGGTGGCTGTCAGGAACATTCCACAGAGGAGGGCCAAGAGGCGTGTCCAGATTCAAAGCCAAGAGCTCAGGACTGACCGGAGTTGTCAGCCCTGGGCAGAGGAAGAGGATGCAGGGAGCAGTGGACGTCAGCCCTGCAGCCTGTGCCCTTCTGGGGGCCGGACAAGCCTGGCAGCCTCTTAGTTATGCTGGGGAGGAGACTGTGTGCGTCTGTGGGTATATGTCTCTCCATGTGTATGTCTGTGTGTATCTGTGTGTGTGTCTGTATGTATAAGTCTGTGTGTGCTGTGAGTGTGTGTTCCTCAGAGCCCGTCCCCATTTCATGGCAGTCGACCACACAAACTACTCAACTCCCAACCCCAGGGGATGCCTCCTGAGCCCCCTCCCCTGCCCACTTCTCCCAGTGCTGAGTTAGAAGGAAGGAGCCTGAACCAACAAAAAAGCCAAAGAAAGATTTTCCAGCCCATCCTTGACTGCAACACAAACACAAGGCCCCTTTGTCTTCTCTTTCCCCGGCCGCCTCCAGAGGTGGTGTTTGGAGAGGATTTAGAAGACTGACAGTTCTGCTCTACCCCCAGCCTCGGAGGATTGCAACAGACAAAGACGATTCTCTTGGTGCCTCAGGGGTGGGGGTAGGAGGTTGACGTGGGTCCTGGTGTCAGAGATATGTGTTGGGGTGCAGGTGTGGGTCCTGTGCCGGGGAGGTGGGGGAGATGGGTGAGGGTCCTGTGCCTGAGAGGTGGGGGCGGCAAGTGTGGGTCCTGTGCCTGGGAGATGGGGGGCGCCTGGTGTGGGCCCTGTGCCTGGGAGGTGGGGGAGGCAGGTCTGGGTCCTGTGTCTGGGAGGTCGGGGGGTGGGGTAGCTGTGGAGGGAGTACGGCGCATCTCCTCTCAGCATCTAGCTGCCCGACCTATCCCAAATAGACAGCTGAATGTCTTTTAAGGGCACCCCCCAGATGGCTGGCCAGTCCGTGCACCCTGGTGGGCTGCTGGCAGGCCCTAGGAGTGGTAACACTGCCCAGGGACAGGTTAGGGGCCGGAAGTTGCCCAGTTCAGTGTTGTGTAATAAGAAACAATTCTTGGCCAACACACAAACATCCTTCAGAGCTGAGCCAGCACTTGGAGAAGGAAGTGGTTCTAATTCACTGAGATGCTCTGGAAGGCTGACAAGCTGACTTCTGCCCAAAGGCCAGTATGTTTGGTTAAGGATGAGGAGCAGGAACCAAGCGCAGGGTAAACAGTCCCTTCCTCAGCCTGGACCCCAGGCCTGGGCCTTATCTCTGACCTTTTGCAGTGAGTCATTGCAAAGGACTCCACAGGGCCCGAGCAGGCTGAGTGCCCAGAGCAGTGGAGAGAAACCTGCAGCAGCCTCTGTGCTGTGCGAGTTTTGAAGTGGCTGGGCACTAGGGGTGCAGGGACACCCCGGAAAGGACATCTCTTCCCCCCATGATGGTGGGCACTGAGCCAACTCCTGAGCTGGGGGTGCCGCAGGGATTGTGGGGTTTGGGTTTAAACTCCACAACTCACTGGGAGAATTACTTCAACTTTCTCCGCCTGGGTTTCCTCATCTGTAAAAATGGGAGCTTAATACCCACTCCACAGGAGTTTGTGAGGATTAAATGAGGTAACAACTGTGAAACCGCCTGGCATCAGGCCTGGCTCCAGACAGGTGCACGATGAATTCTAGAGTTCCTTCCAGCCATCCATTCTTCTATCCGTCCTTCTGTCCATCCTTTCATCTGTCCTTCCATCCTTCCATCCACCCCCTCATTCCAGAAAGATCAGAGTCACGGGAGACTTACTGGCAGACACACAGAGAACACTTCAGCAGAAATCAGTTTCCACAAGCGGCGCCTGGGAACCAGGCCCTTTCACCACGGAAGTTCTCATATTGTCTAAACCTGTCTGCTCTTCCCCCTTCCCCAGCCCTCTCAATCCTTAGCTGCAAACGGCGTCCTCTGGAAACACCAAGGTCTAGTTTCTCTAGTCTCTTCTTTCGAGTTTCAAGTCGCCCTGGGCAAATTTTTTTTCTGAACACCTCTTCTTATCCTCAAAGACATTCTTTCTTCCCTAGAACCAACTTCAATGGCTGGATATCCTGTTTATCAAACGTAAACCCCTTTATATGTCTAAATGCAGTTAAAATACTGGAAGTAGATACGTCGAAATGCTGACAGTGAGCACGTCTGGGTCATGGGGCTTCTTTTCAATTTAGATGTATTTCTTCAGTAGGCACATATGACTTTCATAATGGGGAAAAGAATATTTAAAAATTACACTTCATAAAAGAGTGGATTGCAATTTCCATTCCCTCTCTCCCTGCTGCCAAATTGTCTTTTCCTGTTTTGCCAACTTTGGAACATTTGAAGTGTTTTTAGTCTGTTCGTCGAAGGACCTTTACGTCAAGGTAGCAGGGACATTTCTGACTTCAAATGAGAAAATGAAGACCTCAGAGAAAATCCGTCTTCTGCTTAACAGGAGATGACCCTGCCCCTAACCACAGCAGCTTGCATTTCCCTGTGGGCTCCGTGAGGCCCCTGGGTGAACCCAGGCGGGAGGAGGTGGAGCCTGGAAGTGGGAAGGAGCCTTCTTTTGCTGTGTTGTCCGTGACTCATTAGATCCTCTCTTCACCCGAGGCACCGAGACAACAGCCAGAAGGAAGGAGTTCAAGATAAAAGATCAAACAGCTGGGCAAAGGTTTGGCGTGAGACATCACAAAAGAAGATATATGACTGGGCAATGGACACACAAAAAAGTGCTCCTCATTAGTTACAGGATGTCCCAAACATCAAAGATTGACAAGGCCAAGTGTTGGCAAGGATGTGGAGCAACTGGAATGCTCGTACATCACTGGTGGGAATGCAAAATGGCACAACCACTTGGAAAGCTGTTTGGCAGTTTCTTACAAACTTAAACACACACCTACCATATGAGTCATCAATTCCACCCCTGGATATTTACCCAAGAGGAATGAAAACAGAGGTCTATGCAGAGATTCACGCACAAACATTCATAGAAGCTTTATTCACCATGGTCCCAAACGAACAACCCAAATGTTTGTCAACTGGTAAATGGGCAGATAAAATGAAGTATAAATGAAAGGAAATGCTATGCAGCAATACAAAGGAACAAACTACTGAAAAACAGATAATATAGATGAATCTCAGAATCATAAGGTCCAATGAAAGAAGCCAGACACAAAGGAGCACAGATCATGTGACTTCATTCATACGAAATTTTAGAAAAGGCAAAACTAATGCTTAGTGATCAAAGCAGATCAGTTGATTACCTGCAACCAAGCTGGGAGGGGACCGAGTGCCAGTGGACATGGGGGATTTTTCTGGGGTGACAAACTTTCTACATTTTGAGTGTGATGGTAGTTATGTAGGTGCATACATTTGTCAAAACTCATCAAATGGTACTGTTAACATAGCTGCATTTTATTGTATGGCCATTACCCTCAGTACAGCTGACTGAGAAAACACAACAGGAAAACTCAGAGAGAACACAGTTGAACATCGAAACTCCATAGAGAGCTGTGGGACCTAACTTCAGAAGAACCAGATGAAACCAGAGGACATGTGGGCAGATAAGACAGCATGAAGTAGAAAACACTTGCATGCAAAACACGCTTACAGTCATAAAATAAGTGAGATAAAATATCGGGAGTGACTGCTTTATGGGAACGGGGAACGGGGTTTCCTGTGGGTAATGAAAGCTTCCGGAGCTGGGTGGTGGTGACATTGCACAACATTGTGAATGGACTCAGTGGCACTGAGTTGTACACTTTAAAGCAGTAAAAATGGTAAATTTTATATTATGTGTATTTTACCATTATAAAAATATTTGTCAACATCGTACAACATATGAATTGATGTGGAAAATATCTGAGAACCCCTCCTTAGCTGGAAAACTCAGAGAGATGGGGACCAGGATGAGAGAGAGAGAGGAGCTCAGAGAAATACTCCAGGGCCAAAGGCATGGCAGGAGGTGGGAGGTGGGGGCGCACAGACCCTCGGCCTTAAGGCTTAGAGCTCTGGGGAGATGGATCCCGCTCAGGTACCCCCACCAGACTCACATGGGGTGAGAGGGAGAGGTACTCCCCTCAGGAAGGGCAGACCAAAGCAACTTCCATGGTTCTCACCTTGGCCAACTGAAGTTTGGGGCCAGATAATTCTTTGTTGAGTGTGGGGGGGACTATCAGTGCATTGTGGGATGTTAGGCAGCGTCCCCCTCTACCTACCTGATGCCAGTAGCACAGGCCAGTTGTGACAACACAGAATGTCACTAGACACGGCCAAATGTGCCCTGGGGTACCATCAACCCCAGTGGAGAACAAGTGCTCTAAGCCAAGGGGGTTCATCCCACCCATGGGAGAATCTGTGACTCCCTCAATAAAACTCAGGTCCCCCAGTGGAGAGTATCCCCAGGGTCACTGTCCAGCCCTGCCTCCACCCTGCCTGGCCTGGAGGAGCTGGCCTGTCCTTAAGGACAGCAATAGGCTTTCTCACCAAAGCCACCTCTGTCAGTGGAGAAATCCCTCCGATGAGCAGGTTCCCTTGAGCGGGTCTCTTTAGCTCCTGGTGGTTCAAGGCCTGGAAATGCTGGGCGAGCCCCTCACTGAGCATGCTGACCTCTGGCCGGTGGTGACAGTGTGGCTGTGGGTTCCAGCTCCGTCATTTGTGAATGCAGCACCAGCCTCCAGCTGGGCCTTGTGCGGGTCCGCCTGCAGGGATCCCTGCTCCCCTACATGTGAGACCTGAGCCATTACTTTCCCTCCTTGGGTCCCAGTTTGCTCATCTGTAAAATGGGGCGAACATTGCCTGCTCTTAGTTTGCTGGAGGATCAAAGGAGATGGCTGCCCCTGATGTTGCCTGGTGACTGGCACACGGTGGTTATAAAGGAAACCTGGGCCTCCCAGCCCCCAGGGAAGCCCTGGACTCCCAGAGACCTGCTCCCCCAGCCCACCCTCCTCCCAGGAAGCCTCCTTGGGGAGGCAGACGGAAGGAACCCAAAAGGGCAGCAAAGCCCACACAGGAGCTTTCCCAGGCTCAGGCGTGGCCCAGGGCACCCTCAGCCCTGTGTCTGCCTCTGCCCGGTGCCCTTTCCCAGCTGTGTGCTGAGGGCTCAGCAGGCCGGCGTCTCCTCTGGAGGTCCCCCTCCCTCCCCTACCCCGCATCACAGCACCTGTGAGGAGTCTCTCCCAGGCTTTGGGGGAGGCTGCCCCTCATCCCACCACCTCCCAGGGCTCGCTGCCCCTTCCCCTCAGCTAGGAGTGCTGGGGGGCTGTGGGCTCAGGTTAGCTCCCTGCAGGTCCCAAGGGGACGAGTGGGGGTGGCCTGTCCTCCTGGGTGGTGTCCCTTGGCCGGTGCGGTGGATGACCTGAGCTGTGCACACGGCCATTAGCTGGGGGACGTTTGAGAGAACTAGGGACAGGGAAGGGGCAGAAGGGAGAGACCAAGGAGCCCCAGGGTGCCCAGAGCCTGGCCGGGGGTGTCCCTTCTCTGGCATCTCCGTGGTGTGGGGACAGTGGGCTGTGGCGATGAAGGCAGGTCCGGGACTCATCCCTGGGATGGAGTCTGCCTTGGCCACATCTCCCTGAGTGGCCTCGGGCAAGTGCTGAACCTCTCTGAGTCTGGGCTTCTTCAGCTGTTAGTGGGAATCAAGCAGTGGCGTGAGGATGAGGTTAAGAGAACTGGTCAGGGGCCCGGCCCGAGTGAGCGCTCCACCAGTGGGCGTTGTTGTGAGTCCCTGACGGGGCAGGGGGAGCGGACTTTTTCAGGAGGGAATCCAAAGGAGGTGAGGCACCCCTCCTCAAATGAGGAAAGGGTGGGGGCTTGTCCCACATGTTCTCTGTATCTGGCCTTCTGCTCGGGGCAGTTGCTGCTGTGTCTCCAACCCTTGGGGGTCCTCTCAGGCAGGGCCGGCTGATTTCCTCCACCCCACGTGCCCAGGGCCCTGTGCCTCTTGGGTGCTCAGAGCAAACATCGGTCCCTGGCTTTGGACTTCCCTTTGTCTTGGTTTGTGACCGTCCCTTCCCATCCCCTCGTTGGTTCTTACCATGTCCCATGGGCTTGGTCTTGCCTGTGTGGCTCCCTTGTCTGCGGGCTGTGGACAGGAACACAAACACTGAGCACCCAGCACCCCTGCCAGATCACCCTGGACCAAGGGCTCCTGGGTTCTTGCTGGAGCCCTTGAAAAGGGTGGAGGCTTCAAGGTCCCACTTGTGGTGGGGGTGCCTGGGCAGCACCTGGGCATAAAGGGGCAGCTGAGGGGCTCAGACCAGGCAGAGCAGGTAAGGGAGGGGCTGGGGGCCGGGAGGGAAGGGGAGCTGTGAGCTGACCATCTGGAGACTGAATTGGGGAGCAGGGACCAGTGGGGGCCCCAGGACAGGGTCTCTTCCAGAACCAACTGTGTACTTTGGGGGCCCAGTGTAAAATGAAAATGCAGGGCCCCTTGATCCAAACTGATTAAGAATTTCAGGATGGTGACATCAGAGCATCCAGGCAGGCGGGGCCCCTTCTGAGCAACTGAGCATTTGGCACATCCGAGAAATAGCCCTGGATGCTGTTTCTCATTTGGTCCTTGAAGCCTGCAGGAAAAGAAGGTTCCCTCAGTTCCCCTCACCCAGCCTCAGGGGCCGCATGACCCCTCACCCCTGACCTCTCCTCCCAGAGACTCCTCTCAAGTTTTCTCCATGTCCCGCCCCTCCTGACCCATAAGCCCAAGTCCCTGGGTGCCGCCCCAGAGCCATGCTGTTGTTGCTGGCCCTCCTGCTCCTCTCAGGTCCTGCCTGCAGAGCCCAGGGTAAGCCCCAGCCCCTCCTGGCCCCTCTCAGCCCCCTTGGCCCCTCCCGGCCCCTCCTGTCCCAGCCCAGCACGCAGCCCTGGCCTCCACACCTGCCCGCTGCAGCGCCGGACCAGACGTTTGAAGCGGCGGGCTCGGGCCCAGGAGCTGTGCTGCTGCCTCCCCTCCTGCTCCCTCTCTCCTGATACACACCGTCCTCCAGAGACGCAGGGCCCAGGCGGCGGCTCCTACCCCTACATCAGGGGGAGGAGTGGGGGAGAACCAGGCCATCGGGTCTTCGTGGGGATAACGGGCCTCAGCAAGGGGTGAGTAAGACCCGGGGCCCTGGGATGAGTCCGCACATGGTCCCCGAATGTGCTGATTCTGCGCTGCTTCTCCGAGGATGCTTTCAAACCCCGGAGCCCCTAGAGCAGACCATGCCTCCCACCTCTGCTTCCTCCCGACCTCACCCCTGTGCCCTCACACATAGCCCCCTGGCCTGGCCTGATGTCCCACCCAGGGCCAGGATACTGGAGAGAGAGGGAACGACACAGGCTGGGGGTGGGGGGCGGGGGCGGGGCGCGGCAGGCGAGTCCTGACTGAGGCTGCTGAAAAGGGCTTGAAGTTCCCCAAGGAGCATCCCCATGGTGTCAGGATGGGGATGTCTGGAGGATCCCCTGTCTGGGGTTTGTCTGGCTGCCTTAGGGCCCCTGGGTAGTAAGCAGCAGAAACCCGCTCAGGCTAGGAAGACCATCAGCGTCTCCCCCGGTTCGTCACCTGCAGCTCTGTCTCCCCGACTGCTCCTTTGCTCTGTCCTCCAGGGCTGTCTCCCCGACAGGCCCCATCCTCACCTCGCCCACCAGCTTCTGCCTCCAGGGGCCTGTTCTTCTCCCACAATGCCCAAGGTGTCTTGGGGTAGGGTTGCCAAATTCAGTGAATAAAAATACAGTGCATGCAGTTACATTTGAATTTCAGATACACACGCATTCGTCTTAGTGTAAGTATGCATCGTGCAGTATTTTGGATACACTTATACTAAAAAAAAAATCAGTATTTGGCACATAGTTATACTTTAAAAACACAATGTTTGATATATACCTACACTAAAAAATCATTTGCTGTTTCTCTGAAATTCAAATTTAACTGGGGTGCTGTATTTTATCTGGCCACCTACTTGGGGTGTGTCTTGCATGTAAGAGCAGGAAGCAGGCCATCAGGCTGGCTCTGCATCTATTTTCCGCTGTTTCTGGTTCATAGGTGTCCCCTTCACTAAGGGGACACGGCTGCCTCAGACTCTCTACTCACTTGTGACAACACCAGGCCCACTCAGAGCCTGACTTGCTCATCTCTGGCTCTGGGAATGAGGGCCCAGCTTGGGTCAAGGTCCACCTCTGGTCCACTGGGCTTAGGTGAGGGGGCAGGGTCTCAATGTGGCTGCTTCCCCCTCACTCCAGGTGGACTGGGGGCGGGGCCCAGAGGGATAATGTGAGCTGGGCAGACGCTGGGGAAGATGCAGCCCCAGGAGGAGGGCCGCAGTGGGGAAGCTGGCCCATCCTCCTTAAGAATCTTTTCCCACGGGTGCAGCAGGAAGTCACCGGCCACAGCACCTCGGCTTTGGCCTCTGTCCCAGCCGCTCAGAGCTGCCCACCCTGGCCACTAGGATGTGTGTGAGAGAGAGAGTCAGAGGCACCAGGGGACCCAGAGTCTGACTACACCTGGGTCTAGACTCTCTGGGGACTAAGGGGAAGGAGGTGTCCCAAAGAGTCTTCCACTCTTTTTGGAGGGAGCGGACCTGACTGCTGGTCTGAGGACAGGTGACAAAGCCCCTGTCTGGGAGACAGAAGGGCACCTTACGAGTCGGAAGAAGCCCCAGCGGGGCAGCCGCAGGGCTGGACAGTTGTTAAAAAGGGAAGGAACTGGCCACTCCCGGGGGTTGGACACTGGCTAGACAGCAGGAGGACTTGATAGAGTTGGGAGGTGGGATGGAGCGGAGGTGTCGTGGAAGCGGGGGCCCGGCCGTTGACTCCACCTCCCTCCCAGCCTCCAGCTGAGGTTTGGGGCGCAGAAGAGACCCTGGTATGAAGCCCCTGGCGGCCGGCGGCCGCGCGCAGGAGTTCCTGCTGTGGACGGGAGAGCGCATCACCGCGGTGGTAGGCAGCGCGCGCGCCTGCATCCGGCCCCTGCGCTGGACCCCCAGCAGGGGGCGCGAGGCGAGGTTCCGGCGCCCCGCGGGCAGGCGGTTCAGCGCGCAGCCTCCGGCCGCTGGGCAGCAGCTCGTGTCCGCCAAGAGCCAGCGCGGGCTCTTGTGCCTCTCGGGCATCGGCTTCAAGTGGGGACTTGTCCCGGAGCAGCCGTCCACCCAGGGGTCCGCCGCCGTGACCGCACAGCCGACCACCCGCGCGGTGAAGGAAGTCTCAGTGGGGTCGTCTGCGGCGCCCGGGGCGGGCCCTGCGCAGGTCTGAGCGGGTCCTGGGTCCCGCCGGGGTGCGGCCTCCTGCAGCCAGGTGGGCCTGCTCAGCCGCAGGGCCGAAGCCCAGGTGGTCGTGCGCTGGTACCGGCCGGCAAGGCCACAGTGACCCTGAATGCCCTACTGTGTTGAATAAAGGTTCTGCACACACGTGAGCCCGCGTGGTCCTTGTCACCGAGGGAAGTGGGCCCTCGCGCCCCCTGCTCCCCCTGCCCCACTCCGCTCTCCCCCCGCGCCGGTTCTGGCCCCGCTGTGTACTAGACAAAGACTGCATCATGAGGACCCGAGGTCCTGAGAACAGGTGCAGCGTCCCCACCACCGCCTGTCTACGGGGTCCCCGGCAGGGCTCCACAGGGAGGATGCGCTCAGTTTTTGGGAGCGATGAAGGAAATGCCGAGAAATGTGTCACTTACAAGTAAGGATCCGCTGGGTCACGGACCGTGCTTCGTGGTTAGTCTGCACAACAGCCCTTGAGCTGGGGCCGTGCTCCCCACACCCCCCTTCCTGAGCCCTGCTTGTCCTCTTCCCACTCTCCTCTCGCTCCTGCTCTCATGCTATCTGGTCTGGTCACAAGGCAGTGACTGCTGTGGGGATCAGAGCTGTCACTCTTCAAGTCAACATTGTCCCCTTTCTGATCCTCCTTGTTGTCACCCCAGGAGGCATGGAGAGGCAGGTCCCCCCTGGCAGCTGCCAGCCCCAAGAGAGGTGGGCACCTGAGAAAGGGGTCAAGAATCTCTAGTACTCAAAATAGATTCCCTTTTAGGAGGCCAGGGGCAGGAAAGGAATTATGCACCAGACCTGGCCCTGGGCTTCCCAGAGCAGCTGCCAAGCTGGGATGAGAGGCCCCTGCCCACCCGTGGCTTCAGCCCCACACAGGGAGAAAGGAGCCCCCCTGCAAAGCAGCCTCAGATGGCTGGTCAAGTGTTTCCACCTGCATGCGCTCTACAAACACCTGTGCTCTTGTTATCAGCTCATGAACAGGCAGGTCTGAAAACACCCACAATTGTGAAGGAGTGATGAGTGTAGATTTCAGGATGTCTGGGACAACTGAACAGTAATTGATACGACAAGGTCGCAGGATCTGTTGATGGAATGTTGGAGGTCACAGGTGTATTGCAGGAAATAGGAAATTTCTTATAGCGGACAATGAAAATGAAGAGGTAACTTTTACCCATCCAAGTTCATGGATTCCTGAAATTTTTCCACAGGCGCCAGGTGAAGAACCACGAATGGCTCTCAACCAGCCTTTCAAATTAAAATAAAAGTAGAGAGGAGAAAAATGTCACCCTGTACCTCAGGCAGAAAGATGAGGATCTATGGGGAAATCATTGCCTCTGTCTGGGGTCCTGAGCCCAGACATTGCCCCTGGAACATGTCACGTTGAACCCCAACTCTGCCACTTTCTTCTATGTGACCTAGGCCAAGCCACTGTGCTCCCTGTGCCTCAGTTTCCCCTTTTTGAAAATGGGGATACTGGCAGTCCTGTCCTCATGGGGCTGCTGTGAGCAGGGGTTCAGGGGACAGGCTGCACTTGGCAGGATCCCTGAGTGTTTCGCTGTCGCAGTTCTCTGGACGGGTGCATGCTCGTGTCGCAGTGTACAGTGTGTTTCTTCCAGGAGGTTGTGATCCAAAATGTTTGGAGCCCGGTCCCTGGAGAATTCTGGGACTCAGACGTTGGCCAGTGCTCCTGGGGGATTCCAGGTGTGGGATGGGGTACACAGAACGTGCAAGGTCTGGGGCTACGTTTCCCAATGCTTCTATAACAAATTGCTGCAGTTGGAGCAGCGCAGCCCGTGGCTATCCCTGGCTCTGGCCTTGGCCCATGTTGACCCCTCCCCTGGGATGCCCTCCTCCCCTGTCTCTGCCTGGCCACTTCTCACTCAGCCTTTAGGACTTAGTCAGACGTGGCCTCCTCCAGGAAGGCTTCCCTGAAACACACCCCACCTCCCACCTCTGGGTAGGTGCCTCTGCACAAGGCCCTGCCTGTGTCCCTATCAGTGCAGATGCTACAACTAACAGTCTCCATGTGCTTATGCTTCTGTCCCCTGGGGTGCCCTTCAGCTGGACACCCAGCATCTTCTTCTTTACACCTTCAGTGCCCGGGAGAGTCTGGTGTGGGTGAGGCCTTGGCAACTATGTGCTGAGTGAGTGAGGGACTGACTGACTGAATGAATGAATGAATGAGTGGCTTCCCTGAGGCCCCTTGCATATCTGGGAAACCTGGACCTGAGCCTGGGCCGGCAGAGGCCAGCTGGATGGACTTGAGGTGGGGAATGGGGACAGGGCATCCTTGGAGCCCAGAATCCTCAAAGTTTGTGGGATCGGCCCAGGGTCTGCTCGGGCAGGTCCCGCATCCTCGGCAGAATCATGGAGGCCTGTGGTATCAGACCTACCTCCTGCCTCATCCTGGGCTTGGGTCACTGAGCTCAGCCCCAGCACCTCACCCTCCACACGCTCAGAAGCTTTGGGTTGTACCCCAGACCCAAGGACCACGCCTGGACACACTGTTCTTGCAGAAGATTCATTTATTGGTGGATTATTATTCAGGGTTGAGAAAGGATACCTCAGTGCCACCAGCCCACCACCAGCCAGAGGGCCTCAGCCGGGCCCCATCCCTGGGGACCCAGGAGCACTCATTTCTCAGCCTGTGGGTTTGCACTTGTTTGTGCAATGGTCAACCAAAGGACTGAATACTATCCCACCGAAAGCCGATGCTCGTGATGCCGAGGAGCTTATGGTGGCCAAAGATTCCTGTGAGCACCTTCCACGGTTGGTCTGGGGAGGCAGAGAAGCTGTTGCCCTCTTCTCGCCCAAATGCAGCCGAGCGCCCTTGGTCAGTGTATACGACCAGGTACCGGAGGTAACCCCTGTACGAGCCGTGGACGGCTATAATGTGTTCGCCCGGCTGCAGCAGGAATTCCTGGATCTTCCCACCTTGGGCGCCAAGGCTTTTACTCCAGGAGGATCCATATCTCAGCTGGATGCTGGGAGAAAGGGGGAGCTTTGAGTGCCTGGGACCCAGGAGACTCACCACTCCCCACGTCCTCTTTCCTCGAGCCACCCCTCCCTGGCTACCGGAGAGCAGGGCCGTCACTGCAGCATGAGTCTCTAAGCACATGAATCTGGGTGCTGACACAGACATGCTGGTCTCAAACCCCTGCTCTGCCACCTTCAGGCTCTGTGATCTTGGGTTCGTTACCCAGCCTCTCTGGGCCTCAGTTTCCTCGTCTGTCAAATGGGAGTGACTGTAGGAACACTCAGGATCATTTGAAAGGAGCGTTCAGCCCCGTGTCCAACACTCTGACCCTCAGAAGATGCCTGCCTCTGTCATCCTTTAGAGAAGGGAGCTGTCCCTGGACCCAGTTTAGACTTTTTGAGCCTGAGTCAGGCTGCCCAGGTCACAGGCCTGAGAAGCAGATGACTTCCCACACTCACCTTGGGAGTCCCACTAGCTCTGCCCATCTGGCCTTGTCTGTGTCCTTGCCCCACTTTGGGGCCTCTCCCATGGCCTCCCCCCCTCCCCTCACTCTACCCACACTCTGTCCCCTTTATTGCTGGCTGCTCTGCCCTACTCCTTCTCACAGGTCCCCGGGACCCCGTCAGTGCAGAGCCAAGATCTGCCCTAGGTCCTGAACAAGGACACCACCCAAACATTAGGGTAGTGGCCCTTGGCTTTGTGCCTCTACACACTTCTGGCGACTTGTGTTCAGTCAGTGGTCCACTTGGACCCTCACTTCCTTTCCTCTCTGACCTAACCTGGACTGAAAGGACTGCTGTGTGGGAGAGGAGGCAGCTGAGGAAAGGGGACAAAGGGAAAGGTGATGGCTGGTGGCTCCATGGCTCCAAGGACCTAACTGGCCTCAAAGAGTAATCAGGACCCAGCGAGGATGTTGGGAGAAGAGGTGCTTAGCCCCCTCCCCACATTCCTGAGAATTGGCATGAGTGGGACACAGCCTTAGAGCTCATGGCACGGCTCCTACTCACCTCTTAATCAGGCCAAAGACAGGCCCTACAGACACCCGAATCCCAGTGACGTTGTTGTCATAGTCTGGAGTGGTACTGAAATACCGGCCTCCTCCGAGCCCATAAATCTCAAGATGATGAAAGAAGCAGGTGGGGAGAGAAAATAAACCACATGGTCACATGCAGGCTATCTCTGCCTCACTCTGGACGCAGCCCCTCCACCAGATGGGACAGTTCTGAGATAAGAGTTAGTATGTGGCCAGGGCAGGGCCCAGACCCTGGGTCTCTGGGATGCAGAGAGGGGAGGGTGGCCACCAGATGGATGGGCTGGAGGGGGCTGACCCAGCCGGACTTACGCTCTGCCCAGCAGGTGGTGCTCCACAGGAGGGCGAGGGTCAGCCACAGCAGCATGGCTTCTGGCTGGAGGGTCCCAAGGCTCCTGCAGAGAGGAGGACAGCCCACCCGACTCTCAGAGAGGGACCCCGCCTGACCTCGCCAGCCCCATGTGATAGAGGGGAGCCCCATCTTACCTGGACAGGTGAGTCTTATTGCCCAGTCCTGGCACTGGGAAGCCTGGTCGTGCCTAGGCATCCTCTGCCCGGCCCTTTATACCCTCCCTGGCCCTGTGGGCGCCCATCCAGAAGGAAGGAGTAAAGGGCACCAGGGGACAGGAAGGAGGTGGGAAATGACGTCTCTTCCTGGGGGAATCCCCAGGGCCATCCTGGGGGAGGCTCCCGGACCTGCTGTGTTTGTTGTCTTGGCCCCATCGCCTGCACAAACAAGACGAGACAGTGACAAGTATTTTGCTGTCACCTCTGGGTCTCTCTCCTCAGCACCTGGACTGGATCTTGACCCCAGAGATAGGGAAGGTTTGCTGAGAGACCTTCCCAGGTTGGCCAGACAGGTCAACCCCATGGGGGAGCTGTAGGTCACACGCTCATGGAAGCTCTGTGGGACTCAGGGCTCCTACCTCCTGAAGAACTAGTTTCAGGACCTCACTGAGGTCTGGGCACAACGTAGTGTCCCACAGGCTTTGAGGAGCCCAGGCCAGCTCCCCATTGACCTTCAGAGAGCCAGAGTGGGTGATCCAGTCCAACATGCCTGGCACCAGGTGGAAAAGACACACTAGGGGCTGGCCCTCCGTGGTCTGTCACTTGGAGATGTCTGTGACCTTCCCTCAGTGCTGGGTCTGGGAATAGCTCTGGTCTGTGGGATGACTGGACAGCAATGGTGCTGAGACAGGAGGCACAGAGGAAGGGGAGAGGGCGATTCTCCAGGCCAGTCCTTCCTAGAGTGCCCGGGGCCAGGCCGAGGTCAGACTTTATCTGGGTGGTGACAGGCTGCTTCTCAGGAGCTCGATCCTGCGGGCCCTGCTGGAGGGGCATGGCCAGGCTTTCTGTGTCGGGCTGAAGCTAAGGCTGTCCGCAGGCTCCCTTGACCTTTGAGAAGAACCACAGAGTCACAACCGTCATAGTAGGGGGTGCATGTGAATGTCGGTGCTGGAGCCAGATCAGGGCCCAATCCTATCATCCCTACTGATTAGGCAAGTGATCTTGGGAGCCTGCATCACCTCTGTGCACTTTGTTTCATTCAATATATGGGGTAACGGTAGAACCTAGTCCTGGGGTGTTATGGGAATTCAGTGCAATCCTTCTCCATCTAAGGGCCTGGACGCCTAAGACTTTGTGCCCTGTGGGCAGGTGTGCAAGGCTATCACTTGCAGCATGCTTTGAAATCGCAGAAGCTTAGAAGCAACAGATGTGTCCGTCTAGAGGGGACCCATTACATAAATGACGGTCATCACTGCAGTGGAATACTACACAGGTGTGAAGAAGGGATGCCACAACCTGTTGCTCTGATACGTTGCCCAAGGAAACAGGGCCAGTGTGGACTGGAGGGTTTAGAATGCCCCCATTTGGTTACAAGAGAAAAGGGGTGCACAGGATGGCCACGTGTGTGCAGACTCACCCCAGAAGTGCTGGCTCACCAGGAACTGGGAACACTGGTCTCATTAGGATGGCAGTGCTGGGAGGACTGGGGATGGCTGGAGGCCCTGTCTAGCTGGCACGTCCATTACCTGCACCAGGTACCTAGGCCAGAGCTCAGCAAAGTACTGCCCGCAGGCCAAATTGTGCCCTCTGTCTGTTTTTGCACAGCCCCAGAATTGAGAATACTTGTTACATTTTTCAATGGTTAGGAAAAATTCAAGGAAGAATAGCATTTTGTGACACAGGAGGATTCTATGAAATCCAGTGCCATTGCCCACAAATAAGTGTTCTGGGTGCAGCCACACGCATATCTTCTGGGGCTGCTCTCACGCTACAAGGGCAGAGCTGAGTAGTTGCAACAGACCCAGGCAAACGAAAATGTGTGCTCTAGCGCTTCAGCCACAAGTCGGCTGCCCTCTGTTGGGTGCCTGTTCCCTTCCCTGGCACAGACGCAGCCCTGTCCATGGTGCTGGCCTTGTGGGTGGGATGAGGGGGCTGCTCCATTGAACAACTGGTCTTTCAGGGAGAGCGGCAGAAAGAAGTCCTTGGTCCTGACAACTGTGCCCTTCCTCCTGGTCCTGCACTGGCCTCCCTGGAGAGGCTCCTTAGGGCCCAGGCCCCCGCTGACTCTTGTTGCAAAGGTGAGGGCCCCCTCCTGTCCTCCTGATGCTCCTCAGCCCTCCCAGCAGCCTTCAGGTCCCCAAATGCAGCAGAGGCTGGGCCAGGGAGACCCAGCAGCTGGCAGGGCTGCAGAGGGGCAGCAGCTCCCCTCTCGAGGACCCAGGACGCTCCTGTGGGGAAGAGGCCGAGAGGCCCAGACCTCACAAACACAGCTTTGGAGGAAGGGGATGGGTTGCACCAACGGGGCTGTGTTCCTGTCCCAGGTCAGCCTCAGGGCACGAGTGTGGCTACTGCTGCCAATTCAGGTGCCTTCTCTCCAGCTCCAGGCTGGCAAGGTTTGGTGCCCAGATGGAAGATCTCTCTGCGCCAGGACTCCAGGATGCACGTCCTGGGTGGGATTTGGAGAAGACAGTTGCCAGCCTGGACAGGTGGGAGGAGGAGTCGTGCCCGATGACACACAGCAGGCACATTTTCGTGAAGCGCACAAGCTCGATGATAACGAATGCACATGCACAACACATGAGCTGGAAACACACGTGTGTACCACATGCTCTCACATGTGTGCACTCTCTCACACACACCTGCCCAACCATGCCTACATACAGCAGCTTGCACAAGCCCCCTGTCCCCCTACAACACGTATACACTCATGCACACCTGCGTAGGAGGCCCCGATCCTGGATGAACCCCGCCCCCTCATCCACCCTGGCCCAGTGCTGGCCCTGAGCCTGCTCGGGAGACTCAACACAGGCCCTTTGTCCCTTGGAATCCGGGCTCCCCAGAAGGGATGTACAGAGAATTTACAAGGCCATAATCCCCTCTGTACGTGTGCTCCAGACCTCACTCTGCCAGGAGGGGAACCATGTGGCTTTGTCTTCCCAGCAGAGGTGGGCCCTGGGCTGGTTTGTCTGGGTTGGGTCAGGGCTGGCACCCCTGGTCTCCCTGCTCTCTGGGTGTGGGGCTCCAGGAGACCTCTCTGTGCTCTGCAGGTTGAGGCACAGCACACAAGAAGGCCTCCATCCCCAGCCCACTCGCTGCAGACCCTGCAGCCCTCTGGGAGAAGCCCCAGCCTGGCTTGGAGGCTGAAAACTGTGTCCCTGGCTGGAGTCTTGGGGCAGGTCTGGCCTGGCTGAGACTCCAGGGCTAAGTGGGGGAGCTGGCTCCTCCGCGTGACGTTATCTGATCCCTCTAGCCCAGGAATCAGAGGGAAGATCCTGCTGGGTGGGGGAGGGGCATGATCAGAAGGGCAGGGGCATTTCTCTCCTGACCCAAGTGAAGCCCAGAGCAGGCCTGTGTGCCCGGGCTCGCCCTCGAGTGGCTGCAGCCAGGCCGGGAGGCCCACATTGAGGGACAATTTGGCTTTGCATTTCAGAAACTCTCCAGTCCTGTGCCCCATTTACTCTGTCGCTCATTCAGATTCTTCCTGGTGCCACACTCTAAGCTAAGCAATTTTTCAACATTCTTCCCCAGAGAAACTCAATACTTTTATTGGAAAACTGGGACAACCAACCACACATTTTGTCTAATCTCTTATGTCATCGAAATTCCCTTAGTGCAGATGTTGAAAATAAAATGAACTATACGCAGGTGCCTGATTGATGGAGGCAGGAATCCCAGGCCCCTGTCCCCTGAGGTTCCCTGGCACACGTGTCTGTTACATGCGGCATTAGTCAGCTTTGGCTGTGACAACAAACCCCACAGACTCGGGGCTTATACATTGTGAGTTTTATTTCTCACAATTCTGGAAGCTAAGAATTCCAAGATCAAGGTGCCAATAGATATGATTTTGGTGAAGATTCTCTTCCTTCTCACAGAAGGCATCTTCTCAGTGTCCTCACATGGCAGAGAGCTTCCTTAGAAGGACACCAATCTCCTGATTAGGGCTCATTCTGTGATTTCCTTTAAAAGTAGTCACCCCCAAACGCCCCACCTCCAAATCCCATCACACTTGGGGTTAGGGCTTCAGTGTACGAATGTTGGGGCTACGCAGGCAGTCTGTCCGTTACACTAGTCAGCACCCTCCCGAGCCACCCCTGGGGCTGGTTCCTGTCTGGCACCTCAGCCCCTCCCACCTCTCCTGATCTCCACTCCTAGGGCCCAGGGAACTGCCTGTCTTTGGGGCAGACCCCACACTGCTTCTTCTGGCAAGCTCACACTTCCTTGCTTGGGACCATCCCCTGCTGGATGAAGTAATGCGTGTCACGGCTAGCACCCTGCCTGCCCCCGTACACTCGTTATTATTGACCTGAGGGTCTGATCCATTACAGACATTCTGACTCTGCCCTTCAACGCACATCCCTTACTGCTCTGAGCCTCGGTTTCTTCCCCTGTAAATGGACCCCTAACAGACCCCACTGCATGAGGTTGGTGAGGGAGGATTGGGACTCTGTGCAGGTCATTAGCAAACTTTTTGGGAGGAGGGTTCCGTATTGAGGACTGGCCCAGACGGACCTCCCCCTCCTTTTCAGCGGCAGGCTCTAAATGTTCTTGGTGCTGGGACCACATCAAACTGCTTTTCAATAAGATGCTCATCTCCTTCCCAGGAATGGTCAAGACCTACCTGTGTGGACTGCAGAGAACAGGAGCCCTTTGGGGGTGATGCTGGACTGGAGGCCAACTCCTGACTGTGGCCCCCACAGCGAACCAAAACCGCCTGCACTGCACCTGTGCTGAGGGCTCAGAGCTTTCCAGACCACGGCTCCACGCTAAAGGCACAGGGTCCAGATGGACCAAGATGGCAGAAGCTGAGTACAGACTCAGGCGAGTTATCTTTCAAATTCAAAGTCAACAGACATTTCTCCCAACATTTCACTATAAAAATTTTCAAACTTATTGCAAAGGTGAAAGATGTTTACGGCAAAGACTCATATACTCACTGCCTCTCCAAGTCTTGGCGCTGCATTGTGTCTATGTCATTGGGTATCTATCCATCTAACCATCCATCCATCCAGCAACCTATCCCCTTCTTGATGCATTTCAATGTAAGGTGCAGGCATCAGCACACTGCCCCTCAGACACTGCAACTTGTGGATCACTGAGTAGATGGGTTCGTAGTTTCTTTTCCAATTTGAAGAACAATTTGCATACAATGCACTCTCAAATCTGGAAGTGCATCCTCATGGGGTTTGACAGACACACATGCCTGTGTAATCCAGACTCCTTTCCTGATACAGAGCATGACCCTGCCCCAGAAATGTCTCTCCTGCTCCCCCCACCGGTAATCTGCACCTGATATCAAACCTGAAATGAGTTTGCTCATCTGTTGCACAGCTAGCCAATCTTTGACACTGGGTGTAGTGGTAGAAAGTAGGACTTTCTTATTGCCCAGCGCTGAGCAAGGAGAAAGGGCAGCTAACGCTGAAATCTAAAACTCTGCCAAAAGCTAAAAGGAAGGGTTTTTATTTGGGGTTTTAGGTAGGGGAGGGGGAGCATATGGCCTTGCTTGTTGGAGCTTTTCCATCAGCCTGTATTTGGCCTTGAGACTACTTGCAGAGAGGAGGGAGCCCGTGACCTTGCTGGTCACCAGCTTTCACACCGGCCTGTATCTCCTTGTGGGGAGGAGATAGTGAATCCAGGTGGCTGTCCTTGATGGTGTCTGTCTCCATGGAGGATAGTGGATTCTGGATCCAGGAAGCCAGGGAGTAAGCAGGGAATGAGTGTTTCGGTTTTAGCTCCACATATGCTGGCTTTAATGTAGGGAAACCGATATCAGGGCTGGTATCACACCCTCCAGCTCCAGGCAGCCACTGCTCACAGCAGACATTCTTAACCACAGGACAAAGTAGGGAGCATAGCCACTGTCAGACATTTTAGGAAGAATATGGATAATTGAATTAATCCGACCAAGAGACGAGTCAAAGTAAAGAGCTTATGTGGTTGATTTCATTTACTTAAATATGGAACAAATAAATGTCTGTGGGAATCCTGGTTACAGAGTAGAATAGAACAATTAGAAAAATTAACCACATCCAAACAATTATGTAACTCACCTAAATTGGGAGGGCATTTCCCAGGGCTGCTGTAAGAAATGACCACAAACTTGGCTTCAAACAACAGAAAGGTATTCTCCCCCAGCTCTGAAGCCCAGAAATCTGAAATGAAGCTGTAGGCATGGCCATGTTCCCAAGAGGTCTCTAAAGGAGAACCTTTCCTTGCTTCCTCCAGGTTCTGGTGGCCGCCAGCATCCTTGGCGTCCCTTGGCTTGTGGACACGTCTCCAGTCTCTGCCTCCGTCTGCACACGGCCTCCTCCCTGTATCTGTGTGTCTTCTCTTTTTCTGTCTCTTCTAAGGACACTTGTCACTGGATTTATAGCCCATTCTATCTGGGATAATCTCAAGATGTCTACCTTAATTACATCTGCAAAGACCCGTATTCCAAATAATGCCACCTTCAGAAGTTCTGGGTGGACATATGTTTTGGGGGCGACAATTCAACCCACTGCAGTCAGTCACCCAAGTGTCAGCCTGACGTTTGCCTGGGAGCCTCTCCTGGACCCCAGATCCACCGGATCTCACCTGTAAGTGCCTTGAGCCCCACCTCCTGCCCCATGGTGGCCCCTGCCCCGATCAACTCAAGCCCACCTGCCTCCCTCCTTTGAGAGGCTCCAGCACATTGCTGGGGTCAGCACCCTCAGAGAATTGTTCTCTTTGTCAATGTCTCCTCGTTGTTCTCTAGAGTTTGCAGGAGCCTGGGAGAAGCAGACTCCTGTGTCAGGCCTCCATCCTGACCCACACCCTATCCGCCCTTCCAGCTTCCTGTCCTAGAACCTGAGTTTTAAACAGATTTCAAGAAAGACATTCAAATGAAACATGGTTATTCCAAGATTATGGAATTTAGGACATTTTTCTCTTTCCTTCTCTTTTCTGTATTCCTTCAACGTTTTTTGTAAGATTGTACCAATTTTACAAAAACAAACTGATTATTCTTTATAAAAATATTGTGTATTTTTTAACCTATAAGTTCTCAAAGGGTGTAAGAGTGGAGTTGTCAGTGTCAGGAGCAGTGTGGGAAATGGGTCCCTCTGACTTTGCTGGAGGAGTCTGCTGGGGACCTTCTCATGGTTTAAAACCCTTCAAATATGGAGCCTGTTTGACTAATTTGTTGCTCTCACAGAAAATTTATCCTGAGAAATGATTAGGACGGTCAGCCAAGGTTTATAAATAAGCATTTACATGAAGGTATCATTTTTAATGACATTTGTCAACAACCCAAATGTCCAGTGCTAGAGATTGGCTCAAAGTGGGGTTCTGGTGATTTCTAAAAGTTTCTTCTTTAGGCTCCTTTTGTTGACTTTCCTTTTTTAACGAGAATGCATTACTTTTATAATCATCATAAAGGTATTTTCACTTTGCAGAGAAGTCTGACTCTGTGAGTACGGCACCATTTCTCCTGTTGTCTTAGACCAGGGCAGCAGGTGACCAGGATGCGAATGAGCAGCCCAGACGGGGTGCTTGTAAGTTCTTCTTCAGCCTCAATCCAGCTTTCACATTAAAAGGAAAAACAAGTCTCCTTAGTAGGCATGCGATCTGGATGGTGGCTTTGCATCTTAAGTTACCTGCATTGTCACGTACCTGCTTTATCTGGTAAATATCCAATGAGAAACCAGGGCCTCCGGTCACTTCCTCACCTTAGATGAACACCTGGACAGCTTGGGCAGTGAGGTCTCAGCTCACCACCGCCTCCTTGTGTCGGATGGGGCACATGGCAGGGACAGGTGCTGAAAGGAAAGGAGATTTTACTGGAGAAGAATCCACCTGAGAAGATGGAGGATGTCAGCTCAGGGGATCCTACGAGAGGGAGGGACCAAGAGAACCGTCAGGATCCAGGGTGGCCCTAGAAACCGTGGGGCAGCATGTCACAAGTCCCTTGTGCAATTCTCCAAAAACAAGGGGTCCAGGGTCCAGTGATTTCAGGGAATGTCACTCAGTAAGTTTCCTTGTACAGATTCCTGATGCATTTGAGCCTCTTAGAGTTATTGAAAAGTCCTGCATCAAAGCAACAGAGAACGGGATAGAGTTCTTGAGTTCTTTTTCTGTTAGTTTATTGTTAGTGTATAGAAATGCTACTGATTTATGCACTTCTATACACTAACAATAAACTAACAGAAAAAGAACTCAAGAACTCTATCCCATTCACAATCGCAACGAAAAGAATAAAATACCTTGGGATAAACTTAACCAAGGAAGTGAAGGATCTATACAATGAAAACTACAAGACTTTCTTGAAAGAAATAGGCGATGACATAAAGAGATGGAAAAACATTCCTTGCACATGGATTGGAAGAATAAACATAGTTAAAATGTCCATACTACCTAAAGCAATATACAGATTCAATGCTATCCCAATCAGAATCCCAAGAACATTCTTCACAGAAATTGAACAAACAATCCTAAAATTCATATGGGGGAACAAAAGACCGCGAATTGCTAAAGCAATCCTGAGCAAGAAAAACAAAGCCGGCGGAATCACAATCCCCGATTTCAAAACATACTACAAAGCTACAGTGATCAAAACAGCATGGTACTAGTACAAAAACAGGTCCACAGATCAATGGAACAGAATTGAAAGCCCAGAGATAAAACCACACATCTATGGACAGCTAATCTTCGACAAAGGAGCAGAGGGCCTACAATGGAGAAAAGAAAGTCTCTTCAACAAATGGTGCTGGGAAAACTGGACAGCCACATGCAAAAGATTGAAAATTGACCATTCTTTTTCACCACACACCAAAATAAACTCAAAATGGATCAAAGACCTAAAGATTAGGCCTGAGACAATAAGTCTTTTGGAAGAGAATATAGGCAGTACACTCTTTGACATCAGTTTCAAAAGAATCTTTTCGGACACTGTAACTCCTCAGTTGAGGGAAACAATAGAAGGAATAAACAAATGGGACTTAATCAGACTAAAGAGCTTCTTCAAGGCAAGGGAAAACAGGATTGAAACAAAAAAACAGCTCACTAATTGGGAAAAAAGCCACTTATCCGACAAAGGGTTAATCTCCATAATATACAAAGAACTCACACTGCTTAACAACAAAAAAACAAACAACCCGATCAAAAAATGGGCAGAGGACATGAACAGACATTTCTCAAAAGAAGATATGAATATGGCCAATAGACACATGAAAAGATGTTCATCATCGCTAATCATCAGGGAAATGCAAAGCAAAACTACACTAAGATATCACCTTACCCCCGTTAGATTGGCAAAAACATCCAAAACCAAGAACGACAAATGTTGGAGAGGCTGTGGAGAAAGAGGAACCCTCATACACTGTTGGTGGGAATGCAAACTGGTACAGCCACTATGGAAAACAGTATGGAGATTTCTCAAAAAGTTAAAAATAGAAATACCCTATGACCCAGCCATCCCATTACTGGGTATCTATCCTAAGAACCTGATATCAGATATCTCAAGAGTCCGTTGCACCCCTATGTTCATCGCAGCATTATTTACAATAGCCAAGACGTGGAACCAGCCTACATGCCCAGAAACTGATGATTGGATAAAGAAGATGTGGTATATATACACAATGGAATACTACTCAGCCATAAAAAAAGACGAAATTGGCCCATTCACAACAACGTGGATGGACCTCGAGGGCATTATGTTAAGCGAAATAAGTCAGTCAGAGAAAGATGAACTCTATATGACTCCACTCATAGGTGGAAATTAGTATATTGAGAAGGAGATCTGATCGGTGGTTACCAGGGAAAAGGGGGGGTGGGGGGAGGGTACGGAGGGGGAAGTGGGGTACCCACAACATGACTAACAAAAATGTACAACTGAAATCTCACAAGGTTGTAATCTATCATAACATTAATAAAAAATAAAAAAAAAAAATAAAATAAAAACCAAAAAAAAAAAAAAAAAGCAACAGAGAACGGTGTAAGATGGTGGTGTAGGCAGACTCTGAGCTCCCCTCCTCCCATGGACAAAATGAACTTACAACTACTCTAAGAATAATTACCCATAACAGAGAACTGAAATCTGGATATAAAGAACATATACAACAAGGGACAGCACTAACAGATAGAAGGGGCAGAAATTCCTATCTGGAGAGTAGAAAGCCACCTTTTAGCCACAGTGCTTCATGGCTGGCCAGGAGCAACCCTAAGGTTTGAAGCCTTCCCTGAAGGAGTGGGTGATCTGAGTGGGGGAGTGTTACCAAAATAAGTAGGTTTTGGATTCAGCACAACTGAGACAAGTGTCATAATATCTGGCTTTGCTTGCTATTAACTACAAAAGGGAATACCCCCCAGAAAAGCTATTGACATAAGGGAAAATAGAGCAGGCTGTTAAAGGGCCTATGCAGAAATTCACCTGTTTTGATAAGCCACCTAAAAGAGCCAGAAAGAAAGACGCATAGTCCATTGGGGAGAAGAGACTCATCTGATAGGCTCTGGGTGCATCTTGGTGAGAGGTGAGACCTCTCCAGGGACTGAGACATTTGCAGTAGCCTTTATTGTGACCCAGTACAGGTGTGCTGACACAGATGCTGGCAGATAACATTGGAGTTCTTCTTCTGGCCCATTATTGCAGAGGTCTGCCCCACCCACTAGAGCACCGACTTAATCCAGCTAACCCCTGGGGTTTGGCTCCACCCACCAGCAAGCCCTCTGGCAACTTCTGGGCCAGCTTACATGGGGTGCCTGGAAGCCTCTGCAGCTGGGCAAGTGGGTTGCCCTCTGCAGGGTAGGGAGTGCACGAGGAGTGGGCCTGTGGTCGTGGAGTGTGTGGGGCCTCGGCAGCAGGGCGGTTGCGTCTGCTTCAGTGGGTTTGTGCATGTGCACGGGGCAGGGCTGTGTTGGTGGGGTGAGTAGCCCTGTGGGCAGTGGGGCTTGTCAGCTGCAGCAGACTTGTGCTTCTCAAATAGCCACACAGAGGATTGGCCCCACCTTCCAAAGCCTGAAACATTTGGGTGCTCCCTTGCCTGGGGCTGGCCACACTCAGCTGAAGCCCTGAGAGAGCTGACAACAGCCTTGCTGGCTGGAGGCCTGCAGCAGTTGTATGCCCCTGAGCCTAGTATTTGGTCTCACTGGTGTCTACTCACTTTACAGAAAAACTGCACCAGATATGTGCTATTAGACCTTTCAGCCAACTGTACTGTAGCTCCCCAACCCTGATGAAGTGACTGAAAGGACCATAGCAGCCACACACAGCTGAGCATTACAGCCAGTTGGCAAGGGGGACAGCCTAGACTCCCCAGGCACCTGCAGCAAAAGCAACCATGCCATAACAGATGGACACAAGCAGCCCGCACGGGGTAGCTCCTGGGACATTTGAACTAGAGACAGGAGGGAAGCACATTGCCGGGCCTCATAAGGCATCTCTTATATAAGGTCATCTCTCCAAGATTGGGAGACGTAGCTGACCTATACAATACATAGATATAAGCACAGAGAAAGAGGCAAAATGAGGAGACAAAGGAATACGTTGCAAATAAAATAACAGGACAAAACCCCAGAGAAAGAACTAAACGAAACAGAGAGTCATAAGGATGTTCACGGATCTTAGGATAAAAATGGATGAACTCAGTGAGAACTTCAACAAAGAACTGGAAAATGTAAAAAAGAACCAATCAGAAATGAAGAATACCATACTGGAAATGAAAAATTCACTAGAGGGACTCCACAGTAGAGAAGATGATACAGAAGAATGGAGCAGCGAGCTGGATGAGAGACTAGAGGAAATCATCCAAGCTGAACAGATAAAATAAAAAATAATTAAAAAGAACAAGGACAATCTAAGGTACCTCTGGGACAACATCAAGTGCACTAACATCAGTGTTACACGTGTCCCAGGAGGACTAGAGACAGACAAAGGGGCAGAGAATCTATTTGAAGAAATAATGGCTGAAAACTTTCCCAATCTAAGGAATGAAACAGACATCCAGGCAGAGGAAGCACAGAGAGCACCAAACAAGATGAACCCAAAGGGGCACTCACCAAGACACGCTAAAATTAAAATGTCAAAAATTAGAGATAAAGAGAGAATCTTAAAAGTCGCAAGAGAAAGGCAACAAGTGGCATGCAAAGGAAACCCCATAATGCTATCAGCTGACTTCTCAGCAGAAGCCTTACAGGCCAGAAGGGAGTAGCATGATATATTTAAAGTGTGGAAAGGAAAAAACCTATAGTCAAGAATACTCTACCTGGCAAGGTTATCATTCAGGATGAAAGGACAGAGAAAGAGTTTCTGAGACAGGCAAGAACTAAAAGAGTTTACCACCAAGAAACTATCCTTAGAAGAAATGCTAAAGGGATTTATTTAAGTGGAAAAGAGAAGACCACAAATAGGAATAAGAAAATTATTTTAAAAAAAGCAATAAAGTTACCGGTAAAGGCAAATACACAACAAAGGTAGCAGATCAACCACCTATGAAGCTAATATGAAGGTCAAAAGACAAAGTACTAAAATTGTCTATATCCGTGATAAGAGGGTAATGGATGCACATGCACAAAAAAGAGGTTAGATTTGATATCAAAAACTTAAAATGTGTGAGGAGGAGAGTGAAAGAGTAGAGTTTGTAGCAAGAGGTCAAACTAAAGTGACCATCAACTTAATATAGATTTCTACATATGTAAGTCATTATATGTGAACCTCATGGTAATCACAAACCAGAAATGTATAATAAACACAAAAAAATTAAGAGAAAGGAACCCAAACATAATACTAAAGAAAGCCATCAAACCACAAGGGAAGAGAGCAAGAGAAGAAGAAAGGAACAGAGAAGAACCACTAAAACACCCGGAAAAAAGTAACAAAGGAGCAATAAGTACCGTCTTATTACGAGCTAGTTTAAATGTCAGTGGACTAAATGCTCCAATTAAAAGGCATAAGGTGCCTGATTGGATAAAAACAACAAGACCCATATTTTGCTGCGTACAACAGACACACTTCAGACCTAAAAACACTCAGAAACTGAAAGTGAAGGGATGGAAAAAGATACTCCATGCAAATGGCGATGAAAAGAAAGCTGGAAAGGTATACTTATCTCAGACAAAATAGACCTTATTTTTTTTAATTTTTTTTTTCTGCTTTATCTCCCCAAATCCCCCCTGGTACATAGTTGTATATCTTAGTTGCAGGTCCTTCTAGTTGTGGCATACGGGACGCTGCCTCAACGTGGCCTGACGAGTGGTGTCATGTCCGCGCCAGGATCTGAACCCTGGGCCGCTGCAGCGGAGCACGCGAACTTAACCACTCGGCCACGGGGCTGGCCCCCAAAATAGACTTTAAAACAAGAACCGTAACAAGAGACAAAGAAGGGCACTACATAATGATAAAGGGAACAATCTAATAATAGGATATAACAAATGTAAATATCTATGCACCCAACATAGGAGCACCTAAATATATAAAGCAATTATTAATAGAGATAAAAGGAGAAATAGATAACCACACAATAATAGTAGGGAACTTTAATACTCCACTTACACCAATGGATAGATCATGCAAACAGAAGATCAATAAGGAAACGTTAGCATTAAATGACACATTAGAACAACTGGACTTAGTAGATATATATAGAATATTCCATTCCCAAACCACAGAATACACATTCTTTTCAAATGCACAAAGAACATTCTCCAGCATAATCACATATTAGGCCACAGGACAAGTCTCAGTAAATTTACAAAGATTGAAATAAAACCAAGCATCTTTTCTGACCACAATAGTATAAACTAGAAAGCAACTACAGGAAGGCAATTGGAAAAGCCACAAATAGGTGGAGATTAAACAAAATTCTACTAAACAACGATTGGGTCAATGAAGAAATCAAAGGAGAAATAAAAAATTACCTGGAGACAAATGAAAATGAAAATACGACACGCCAAAATTTACAGGATACAGCAAAACTGGTTCTAAGAGGGAAGTTCATAGCAACACAGGCCTACTTCAACAAACAAGAAAAATCTCAACTAAACAATCTAACAGTGCACCTAAAGGGATTGTAAAAAGAAGAACAAACAAAGCCTCAAATCAGTAGAAGGAAGGAAATAATAATAATCAGAGCAGAAATAAATGAAACAGAAACTTAAAAAACAATAGAAAAATACCAATGAAACTCTGAGCTGGTTTTTTGAAAAGATAAATAAAATTGACAGGCCTGCATCCGGCCCCTGCGCTGGACCCCCAGCAGGGGGCGCGAGGCCAGGTTCGGGCGCCCCGCGAGCCGGCGGTTCAGCGCGCAGCCTCCCGCCCCAGGGCAGCAGCTCGTGTCCGCCAATGGCCAGCGCGGGCTCTTGTGCCTCTCGGGCATCGGCTTCAAGTAGGGACTTGCCCCGGAGCAGCGGTCCACCCAGGGGCCCGCCGCGGTGACCGCGCAGCCGAAGGCCCACGCGGGGAAGGAGGTCTCAGCGGAGTCGGAGTCGCCTGCGGCGTCCGGGGCGGGCCCTGCGGGGTTCTGAGCGGGTCCTGGGTGCCGGCGCCCGGCCTCCTCCAGCCAGGCGCGCTCGCTCAGCGGCGGGACCGGAGACCAGGTGACTTTGGGTTGACACCAGCCGGTCAGGCCAGAGTGACCCTGAATGCCCTACCTTGTTGAATATAGGTTCTGCACACATGTGGACCCGCGTGGTCCTTGTCACCGAGGGGACTGAGCCTTGGGGCCCCAGCTCCCCTGCCCGCCGCCCCCCTCCCCGCCTCTGCGCCGATGTGGCCCCCGGGCCGTGCACTAGGCGACGATTACGTCATGGGGGCCTAAGGTCTTGCCAACAGGTGCAGCGTTTCCACCACTGTCTCTTTCAAGGGATCCCTGGCAGGGCTCCACAGCGAGAATTAGCTGAAGGTTTGCCTGGGAGCCCTGAAGGAAATCCCGAGAACGTTGTCACAAGGAAGGATCCACTGGGCTGCGGACTGCGTTTCCCGGTTAGTCTGCACAACAGCCCCTGAGCTGGCACCGTGCTGCCCCTCCTCCTCTTCCCACGCCCCCTTCCCCTCCTCTTCTCACTCTCCTCTCCCTCCTGCTCTCATCCTATCTGATCCCATCACAAGGCAGTGACTGCTGTGGGGATCAGTGCTATCACTCTTCAAGTTAACATTGTCCCCTTTCTGATCCTCCTTGTTGTCACCCCAGGAGGCAGGTCCCCCCTGGCAGCTGTCAGCCCCGAGAAAGGTAGGCGCCTGAGAAAGGGGTCAAGAATCACTAGTGCTGCAAACAGATTCCCTTTTAGGAGGCCAGGGGCAGGAAAGGAATTATGCACCAGACCAGGCCCTGGGCTTCCCAGAGCAGCTGCCAAGCTGGGATGAGAGGCCCCTGCCCACCCGTGGCTTCAGCCCCACACGGGGAGAAAGGAGCCCCCTGCAAAGCAGCCTCAGATGGCTGGTCAAGTGTTTCCACCTGCGTGAGCTCTACAAACACCTGTGTTCTTGTTATCAGCTTGTGAACAGGCAGGTCTGAGAACACCCAAATTTTGAAGGAGTGATGAGTGTAGATTTCAGGATGTCTGGGACAACAGAACTGTAGTGAAGTGACAAGGTTGCAGTGCTGTCGATGGGGTGTATGAGGTCACATGTATACTTGAGGGAAATAGGAAATTTCTGATAGCAGACAATGAAAATGAAGAGGTAATTTTTCCCCATCCAAGTTCATGGCTTCCTGAAATTTTCCCACAGACTCCACGTGAAGAACTATAAATAGCTCTCAACCAGCCTTTCAAATTAAAAGTAAAACAGAGAGGAGAAAAAGGCAGAAAGGCGAGCATCGGTGGGGAAATCTTTGCCTCCATCTGGGGTTCCGAGCCCGGACTTTGCAGCCAGACCATGTCATGCTGAACACCAACTCTGCCACTTCCTGCTACGTGACCTAGTCCAAGCCACTGTGCTCCCTGTGCCTCAGTTTCCTCCTTTTGCAAACGGGGATACTGGCAGCCCTGTCCTCATGGGGCTGCTGTGAGTAGGGTTTCAGGGGACAGGCTGCACGTGGCAGGATCCCTGAGAGTTTGGCTGTCGCAGTTCTCTGGACGGGTGCGTGCTCGTGTCGCAGTGTACGGTGTGTTTCTCCTGTGGGTTGTGGTCCAATGTTTGGAGCCTGGTCCCTGGAGGAGTCGGGGACTCAGGCCTCGGTGACTGCTGCCGTGGGCATCCAGGTGTGGGATGGGGTACACAGAATGCGCAAGGTCTGGGGCTACATTTGTTTCCCAATGCTTCCATAACAAATTCACGCACATGGAGTGGCCCAGTCCGTGGCTATCTCTGGCTCTGGCCTTGGCCCATGTTGACCCCTCCCCTGGGATGCCCTCCTCCCCTGTCTCCACCTGGCCACTTCTCACTCAGCCTTTAGGACTTGGCCAGATGTTGCCTCCTCCAGGGAGGCTTCCCTGAGGCACACCCCACCTCCTACCTCTGGGTAGGTGCCTCTGCACAATGCCCTGCCTGTGTCCCCATCAATGCAGATGCCACAACCAACAGTCTCCGTCTGCTTCTGCTTCTGTCCCCTGGGGTGCCCTTCAGCTGGACGCCCAGCGTCTTCTTCTTTACACCCTCAGTGCCCAGGAGAGCCTGGTGTGGGTGAGGCCTTGGCAACTGTGTGCTGAGTGAGTGAGGGACTGACTGACTGAATGAATGAATGAATGAGTGAGTGGCTTCCCTGGGGCCCCTTGCACACTCCGGGAAGCCTGGACCTGAGTCTGGGCCGGCAGAAGCCAGCTGGATGGGCTTGGGGTGGGGAGTTAGGGGCAGGGCATCCTTGGAGCCCGGAATCCTGAAAGATTGTGGGATTGGCCCAGGGTCTGCTCGGGCAGGTCCCGCATCCTCAGCAGAATCACAGAGGCCTGTGGTGTCAGACCCACCTCCTGCCTCATCCTGTGGCTTGGGTCACTGAGTCCCAGCCCGGAGCCTCACCCTCCATAGGCTCAGAAGGTTTGGGTTGTACCCCAGACCCAAGGACCACGCCTGGACACATTGTTCCTGCAGAAACTGCATTTATTGTGGATTCCGATTCAGGACCCGAGTCGGATACCCCAGTGCTATCAGCCCAACACCAGTGAGACCGCCTCAGCAGGGTGACCCGTGCCCCACCCCTGGGGACCCAGGAGCACTCATTTCAATCTGTGCCAGAAGGTAGTTGTTCGTACAGTGGTCAGCTCCTCTCGAGGATCATCCCACTGAAAGCCGATGCCCGTGATGCCGAGGAGCTTATGCTGACCAAAGACTCCCATGAGCACCTTCCTGTGTTCTCCTGGGATTTCAGAGAATCTGTTGCCCACTTCCCGCCCGAATGAGGCTGAGCGCTTTTGGTCGGTGTATACGACCAGGTGCCGGAGGTAAAATGTGTACGTGCCATAGACGGCTACAATGTGTTCACCCGGCTGCAGCAGGAATTCCTGGGTCTTCCCACCTTGGACACCGTGACTTTCACTCCAGGAGAATCCATATCTCAGGTGGATGCTGGGAGAAAGGGGGAGCTTTGGACGCCCAGGACCCAGGTGACTCACCACTCCCCACGTCCCCTGTCCCTGAGCCACCCCTCCCTGGCCACCAGAGCTCAGGGCTGTCACTGCAGCATGAGTCCCTGAGCACATGAATCTGGGTGCTGACAGACATGCTGGTTTTGAAACCCTGCTCTGCTACCTTTGGGCTCTGTGATCTTGGGTTTGTTACCCAGCTGCTCTGGGCCTCAGTTTCCTCATTTGCCAAATGGAAGTGACTGTAGGAACACTCAGGATCATCTGAAAGGAGAGCTTGGCACAGCATCCAACACCCTGACCCTCAGGAGGTGCCAGCCTCTGTCATCACTCTGAGTGGAGAGCTGTCCCTGGACTCAGTTTGGACTTTCTGAGCCTGAGTCAGGCTGCCCAGGTCACAGGCCTGAGAAGCAGATGACTTCCCACACTCACCTGGGGAGTCCCACTAGCTCTGCCCATCTGGCCTTCTCTGTGTCCTTGCCCCACTTTGGTGCCTCTCCCATGGCCTCCCCATCCTCGCCTCACTCTACCCACAATCCATCCCCTTTTTTGCTGGCTGCTCTGCCCCATTCCCTCTCCCAGGTCCCCAGGATCCCATCAGTGCAGAGCCAAGATCTGCCCCAGGCCTTGAGCAAGGACACCACCCCAACATTAGTGGAGCTGTCCTGGGCTTTCTGACTCTACAGACTTCTGGCAATTTCTGTTCATCAGTGGTCCACTCTGACCCTCACTTCCTTTCCTCTCTGACCTAACCTGGACTGATAGGACTGGTGTGCAGGAGAGAAAGTGGATGAGGAAAAGGGACAAAGGGAAAGGTGATGGCTAGTGACTCCATGACTCTAAGGACCCAATGGCCTCAAAGAGTCATCAATACCCAGCAAGGATGTTTGGAGAAGAGGCACTAAGCCCCCTCCCCACCTTTCTGAGAATTGGCATGAGTAGGACTCAGCTATAGAGCTCATGGCCCGGCCCTACTCACCTCTTAATCACATCTGAATCACCCATTGACAATTGAATCCCAGTGATGTCATTGTCATAGTCTGGAGAGGTACTGAAATACTGGCCTCCTCCGGACCCATAAATCTCTAGATGATGAAAGAAGCAGGTGAGGGAGAGAAAATAAACCACACAGTGACATGCAGGCTCTCTCTCCCCATCTCTGGACACAGCCCCTCCACCAAATGAGACAGTCCTGAGACAAGAGTTAGTCTGTGACCAGGGCAGGGCCAAGACCCTGGGTCTCTGGGATGCAGAGAGGGGAGGGTGGCCACCAGATGGATGGGCTGGAGGGGGCTGACCCAGCCAGACTTACGCTCTGCCCAGCAGGTGGTGCTCCACAGGAGGGCGAGGGTCAGCCACAGCAGCATGGCTTCTGGCTGGAGGGTCCCAAGGCTCCTGCAGAGAGGAGGACAGCCCACCCGACTCTCAGAGAGGGACCCCGCCTGACCTCGTCAGCCCCATGTGATAGAGGGGAGCCCCATCTTACCTGGACAGGAGAGTCTTATCGCCCAGTCCCAGCACTGGGCAGTGTGATTGTGCCTGGGTGTCCTCTGCCCAGCCCTTTATACCCTCCCTGGCCCAATGGGCGCCCATCCAGATGGAAGGAGCAAGAGGCACCAGGGGACAGGAAGGAGCTGGGAGGTGAGCATTCTTCCTGGGGGAATTCCCAGAGCCATCCTGGAGGAGGCCCCCGGATCTCCTTTGTTTGTTGTCTTGGCCCTGTGGCCTGCACAAACAAGATGGGACAGTGGCAGCACACATTTCGCTGTCATCTCTGGGTCTCTCTCCTCAGCACCTGGACTAGATCTTGGTCTCAGAGGAAAGGAGGTTTGCTGAGAGCCCTTCCCAGCTTGGCCAGACAGGTCAATGCCATGGGGGGGCTGTAGGTCAGATGCCCGTGGAAGCTCTGTGGGCCCCAGGGCTCCTGCCTTGTGCAGAACCAGTTTTAGTACCTCACTGAGGCTTAGGCAGAGTCTAGTGTCCCACAGGCTCTCAGGAGCCCAGGCTAGCTCCCCACTGACCCTCAGAGAGCTAGAGTGGGCGATCCAGTCTGTGTGCCTGACACCAGCTGGAAAAGACACCCCAGGCACTGGCCCTCTGTGGTCTGTCACTTGGTGATGTCTGGCTCTGTGCCAGGTCTAGGCACAGCTGGGATGACCAGCTCTGGGCTGTGGGATGACTGGATGGCAATGGTGCTGAGACAGGAGGCACAGAGGAGGGGGAGAGGGCCATTCTCCAGGCCAATCCTTCCCAGAGCGCCGGGGCCAGGCTGAGGTCAGACTTTATCTGGGAGGTGACAGGCTGCTTCTCAGGGGCTCCATCCTGCGGGCCCTGCTGGAGGGGCTTGTCCAGGCTTCCATGTTGAGCTGGAGCTAAGGCTGTCCGCAGGCCCTCCCTGACTTTTGGGAAGAACCACAGCGTCACAACCGTCACAATAAAGGGTGATTATGAGTGTCGGTGCTGGAGCCAGATCGGGGCCCAATCTTGTCTTCCCTACTGATGAGGCAAGTGATCTTGGGAGCCTGCATCACCTCTGTGCACTTTGATTGTTTTATCCAATATATGGGGTAATGATAGAACCTAGTCCTGGGGTGTTATGGGAATTCAGTGCAATCCTTCTCCATCTAAGGGCCTGGACACCTAAGACTTCGTGCCCCGTGATCAAGTGTATAAGGCTATTACTTGCAGCATCCTTTGAAATCACAGAAGCTTAGAAACAACAGACTTGTCCATTACATAAGTGACAGTCATCATTACAGTGGAATACTACACAGGTGTAAAGAAGGGATGCCACAACCTGCTGCTCTGATACATTGCCCAAGGAGACAGATCTGGTGTAGACTGGAGGGTTTAGAATGCCCCCGTTTGGTTACAAGAGAAAAGGGTTGCACAGGATGGCCCCGTATGTGCTACTTACCCCGGAAGTGCTGGCTCACCAGTATCTGGGGACACTGGTCTCATCGGGAGGGCAGTGCTGGGAGGACTGGGGATGGCTGGAGGTCCTGTCTAGCTGGCATGTCCATTACCTGCACCAGGTACCTAGGCCAGGGCCCAGAAAAGTATGACACACAGGCCAAATCGTGCCCTCCGTCTGTTTGTGCTCAACCCAGGGGCTAAGAACACTTGTTACATTTTTCAATGGTTAGGAAAGATTCAAAGAAGAATAGCATTTTGTGACACAGGAGGATTCTATGAAATCCAGTGCCGTTGCCCATAAATAAGTGTTCTGGGTAAAGCCACGCCCATGTCTTCTGGGTCTGCTCCCACGCTACAAGGGCAGAGCTGAGTAGTTGTGACAGACTCTATGACCCAGGAAACCTAAAATGTGTGCTCTCTGGTCCTCCAGCCACAAGTCAGCTGCTCCCTGTTGGGTGCCTGTTCCCTTCCCTGGCACAGACGCGGCCCTGTCCATGGTGCTGGCCTTGTGGGTGGGGTGAGAAACTGGCCTTTCAGAGAGACCAGAGCAGAGAGGCTCTTGGTCCTGACAACCGTGCCCTTCCTCCTGGTCCTGCACTGGCCTCCCTGGAGAGGCTCCTTAAGGCCCAGGACCCCGCTGACTCTTGTGGCAAAGGTGAGGGCCCCCTCCTGTCCTCCCGATGCTCCTCACCCCTCCCAGCAGCCCTCAGGCCCCCAAATGCAGCAGAGGCTGGGCCAGGGACGCGCAGCAGCTGGCCCTCCTGCAGGGGAGGAGGCCGAGAGGCCCAGACCTCACAAGCACAGCTATGGAGGAAGGGGATGGGCTGCACCAAGGGGGCCATATTGCTGTCCCAGCTCAGCCTCAGGGCACGAGTGTGGCTACTGCTGCCAATTCAGATTCTTTCTCTGCAGCTCCAGGCTGGCAGGGTTTGGCACTGAGAAGGAGAATCTCTCTGTGCCAGGACTTCAGGAAGCACGTCTTGGTGGGAGTTGGAGGAGAAGATGGTTGCCAGCCTGGACAGGTGGGAGGAGGGGATGTGCCCAATGCACGTCGTGCACACAGGAGGCACATTTTCATAGAACACACAAGAACACTGACAATGGATACACATGTACACACGTGGGCTGAAAATGCATGTGTACACCCCATGTCCACTCAGGTGTGCACCCTCAGACACACACACCTGCCCAGTTTTCCTTACACACAGCAGCTTTCACAACTCCCTTCGCCCCATAACATGCATACACTCATGCACACCTGCATAGGAGGCCCCGATCCTGGATGAACGCCCCCCCCCCCCCCCCCCGTCCACCCTGGCCCAGTGCTGGCCCTGAGCCTACTCAGGAGACTGAACACAGGCCCTTTGTCCCTCGGGATCAGGGCTCCCCATGTGGAGATTTACTGAGCGTTTAAAAGGCCATAATCCCCTCTGTAGGCATGCCCCAGACCTCACTCTGCCAGGAGGGGAACCATGTGGCCCTCTCCAAGAGAAGCGAGCCCTGGGCTAGTTTGTCTGGGTTGGGTCAGGGCTGGCACCCCTGGTCTCCCTGCTCTCTGGGTGTGGGGCTTGGGGAGACCTCTCTGCTCTCTGCAGGTGAGGCACAGCACACAAGAAGGCCTCCATCTCCAACCCACCGATAGCTGGCTGAGGTCTCCCTGCAGCCATCTGGGAGAAGCCCCAGCCTGGCTTGGAGGCTGGAAACTGTGTCCCTGGATCGGGTCTTGGGGTAGGTCTGGCCTGGCTGAGACTTCGGGGCCAAGTTGGGGAGCTGACTCCTCTGCGAGACCTTATCTGATTCTTCGGGCCCAGGAGTCAGAGGGAAGACCCTGCTGTGTGGGGGAGGGGGATGATCAGGAGGGAAGGAGCATTTCTGCCCCTGACCCAGGTGACACCCTTCTGTGCTCACCCTTGAGTGGCTGCAGCCATGCCAGGAGTAGCATGTTGAGGGGCAATTCGGCTTTGCATTTCAGAAACTCTCCAATCTCCACCCCTGCCCCGATTTACTCTGTCATTTGTTCGGATTATTATGGACACCATACTCTAAGCTAAGCACTTTTTCTCCAGTCTTCCCCAGAGAAACTCAATACTTTTATTGGAAAGCCAGAACAACCAACTACACAATTTGTCTAACCTTTATGCCACTAAAATTCTCTTAGTGCAGGTGTTAAAAATAAAATCCCCATTTTATTTTATAAATAAGTGTGCCCATTTGAGGGAGGCAGGAAGCCCAGGCTCCTGTTCCCTGAGGCTCCCTGACACACGTGTCTGTTACCTGGGGCATTGGTCAGCTTTGGCTGTGACAACAAGCCCTGTAACAATTAGATCTTAAGTTAGCGTGAGGGAAGCCATCACAGGGAAAGGAAGCAGTATTATAACTCTATATGACCCTGGCTCTCTAGTCTCTGTGAAGGCATTCTAGCCTGCACGTAGCCTAGATGACTAAGCACCTCTCGCTTTTGATCCGCTAGGTCTCTTGGCTCTTTACATATGTCTCCCAGCTGTGATAAGATGATAACTTTGTTCTCTGTGTTCCCCAGGAACATGATGACCTCCAGAAAGAAAAATTCTGCATTGGTATCCATCACGAACGATAAAAGAAAGAGATAATGTGGCTCCTTGATGTTCGTCACACCAGATGGTCAACACCCCGAAACCTCCTCCTTCCCTGTCCATTTCCCCCGTATGACTGCCTCAAGATTCTGTACAATTTTAAGACGGTTCTCTAGGGCACTAGTCTGCCATCTTCTTTTTTTTTTTAATGACATCAGCCTTTATATTAGAAATCTCAGATCTTTCAAGGAATTCTCTGTGCACTTGCTTCTCATATGACCACAGTTGTATGTGTATTTAGAGGAAACAGCTTATTGTTAGCGGCAGTAAAATAAAAAAAGAGCAGTTATGGCCATAATTTAACACATTATTGGATTTGTAATACTTTAAAAGTAATTCAGTCCAAATGCTTTACGTCTTCTTAACCTGCTAGCATTCTGGTGTAACCAGTAGACCTCAATGAATAGCTTTTCATGCTTTTTTTTTTTCAACTAAATTGCTTTGATTGGCATTTATTTCCTTCTTTAGAACGTGCAGTTCATACATTTGACAGTCTTACTACCATAGTCGATACACTCTGGACCAATGCGCTCGCAGCAGGCGTTATGGAACCAGCGGTATTTGGCTGCCCCCATGGACTCACAGAATATTTTACACCGATGTATGGACACGCAGTCATCAAAGTAAACCACAATACACATGTGTTCTTTGTCACTGGAATAAGGTGCGTGAACATATTGCTGGGAACAGACACAGTTTGGTGGTGTGGCTGGTTCACTGTTTCTAAAAATGAAACCAGATTCTCATGATGTGAAAGTTCTTCTGCAACAGGGAAGGAAACGATGTTCCAGTTCAACTGAGTATCTCCTTCTGTGAGAGCCCGGGAGAGAGAAGGGATGGGCTCATGAAGCTCCTCCACCGTGCTCTTTGAAGTTGGAGGTATGTCACTATAATTTCGAGGATTACACGTACCAACGCAATCACAGCACTCATCCCAAAGGGTTCCAAGACACAGCATGCACTCCTTACAGCAGGAACAATTCCCTTCTCCGGGTCGGCACTGGCAAAGCTCCTGAATTAGGCATTTGCTCACATCACCAGCACAGAGAGCTTTATTGCAACTCAGTGACACGGGGACCCATGTCAGCAACCCCAGGACAGCTAGAGTAAGCATAACAACACGGTGTGACTTCACGTTTCTTCAAAGAGAATCAGTCACTTCCAGGAAGCTGGTGGGCTCTGGAGGCATCTTGGTGAGAGGAGGGACCTCTCTGGAGACTGAGACATTGGTGGGGGCCATTGTTCTGACCTGGTCCAGGTGTGCTGACACAGACCCTGGTGGGTGCCATTGAGGTTCTTCCCTTGGCCTTGCCATCTTCTGATTGTGCTAGCTAATGGTATCAACTTTCCTTCCTCAACCACCAACCCTGTTTACAATTGATTGGCAAGGGATTGTGGTGAGCAGAATGAGCCCCTTTTTGCTCAGTTACAAATTTCTGGCGACCTGGATGAGATGTGCCTCTGCCGGTGGCTAGTTGACTCCAGGAGAAATCTCAGGACTCTCCCAGTGGCTGCCAGGATGTTCTTTCTCCCAGGGACTGTCCCCTGAGTTCTCCTGATTGTCGACTGCCTTCCATGCTTCCCCAGTGACTGAAGAAAGGAAACAGGCTCTAGATTTGTTTGTTCCTTTTTACTTCTGGCAAGTGGATGGGCTCGATGTGGAGTAGGGTAAGTTGCCTTGGTCAGGCCTGCCATGAACTTCCTGTTGCTTGAAGGGGAAATCCTTGAGGGATAGCCCCGTCTGAGTCTGGGTGCTGAGTAACAAGAGACATAGCGTAGGACTACCCAGAATCTGTCGGGTGCACCTGTCTGTTCCGTGTGGGATCCCATCTGAGTATCAGTTCTGTTTGGGATCCTGTCTGTGTCTGAGTGTCTGTATGTTTATAATTCCGAAATGGAGAGAACTAAATCTGTTCCCAAGAAAAGCCCTCTGGGCTGTCTCTTGGCTAAAGGGCTGACATCACTATGAGCCCATGCCCAAGAAAAATATAGTTTTCTTTTGTCACACCACATGACTACAATATTCTTTAGACTCCAGAGAGAAAATGGCCAAAATCGGGCAATTTCAGTTTACCCAAACTGGTGTATTTGCATATGCAATTAGAAAAAGGGAGCTATAAAGTTAAACAACTAATGTGAAGCCTAATTTAATTTGTTGAGGCTTCTAAAGGAAATCAGGAATACTCTACTGCCTCTGTAAAAGAAAATAATTACATAAGCAAACATGCCAGACTGGGGGGTGTCAGTGGCCCTGACATCGAAACAAAACCAAAGCTGCTCTCTCACAGAGCTTCCCCACTTCAACCCCCCCGAAATTCCTGATCTAAAATTAAGCAAGTGAAAATAAGTAGCTTTTGTGATAATCTGGAATTTTAATGGTCATTCTGGGAAACCTCTGTTTTAGATGAGGTCACCTTAAGGGGTCACCCCTATAAGAGAGGATTCAAAACCTCTCACGATGGGATGCTATCTTTGCTTAATAGACAGAAACTTCTAAAAGACAAAGTTCTTTCAAAAACAGCTGTAGAAAGGATCCTTACAACAACAACAAAATGAATCTCTAGTAAATATTTTTGGCCATCTTAGCAGGTCCACCTGCCAGAAAAAATAATTTGGACCCAACTATTCTTCTGAATTTTGTACCTGAGACCTGGTTAAACTTTAAAGATCTCTGTCTGTGCCTGTCTGTCTCTGTACGTATTTGTCTTCCTCCAAGGAGCTCTATTAAATTGGTTTAGAGTAAACAGTTTTATAAGTTCCTTGCAAATGTAGTAGAAACTAGTCCAGATGTCTTTTAACTTAACGTGATATAAATGATCTTTGGCAAATGAAGAGCTTGTTTAAGTTTGTTGGTTGGATTAAAATAAATGTTTTCAGAGTGATTAACATTGGATATGATGCAAATATATCATCTCTGTTATAAAATTTGTCCAGGAAAAAATAATAAGTTAGAATAATAGCTGATTCTGTCTGATGAGGGTTTTGTACACAATCTAAATATAATTATTAGGGAACAAGTAAACTAAATAAATGTGAAAAAGATAGAAGTGCTCAGAGGAACTTTTTATAATGGTTACGTGTTACGGAGTACGTAAGTAAAACAACCTAAGAGGCCGGCTCGCTGCTGCAATGTCGCATGAAGTTTTTGAGAGTAATCTAAACATAATTTCTGGAAACAAATAATTTAGATAAATAAAAATAGTTAAGAGGTTTTGGGTGCAGTAGTTATTTTTTATGATATATGCACTTGAAAAATAGCTTCCAAAATCTTTTTGTTAACTTGAAACTTCAGAGTTTTGCTAAATTAAGTTAAATGATAAAAATTTATTGAGTGTCTAGGTCATTTCCACACAAGATAAAATATTAAAAATTGTTACTAAACATGTATTAGTCTGCCTTTGTTTTCTTATCTCAAAGAAACTGAAAGATGCTGGAGTTTGTTGATCAACACGTTTTGTGCTGAGAAACTTTCTATGAGAAAGCACATATTTCTAGAAAGTCTGTATACAAGGAAAGTAAAGTCTATGTTTTTAGTAAAGAAAGTGTAATGAATTGAGATATTGTTGTTTGTTTTGTTAAGAAAGATAAATTTGTCCTAGCATACTAGGAAAGAGGAAAGGAAAGAAGGCATGGGACAAATTGTGAATGCAAAAAGCAAGTTACAGAAGGTTTGTGGAAGTAAAATCCTGAGGAGTTTTGTGCATGGGCAAGTTGGCTGAGATGAAAACGAATGAGTTTCGATATCAAAAGTAAGCTGGTGAAAATTAGAATTTGGCTTTCCCTCTCTTAAAAAGATAATTTTCTTGAACTTTGGTTTGTTTTTGACAAAAAGGTTATAAAAGCTTTTTCTTTATTTTTCAGTAAGTCTACCTAAAAGCCAGAACATCTATGTTTTCCTAAAATAATTTCCTATGTGTAAAAGACTGAGATCTCTCTATTAAGGTGTTTTTGACTGTGTGAACCCTCTGCCTTTGACATCTTCGGTTGTCACCTTGATTAATGGATAATTAACATTGTTTCCTATTTGACCAAATGTTTTAAAACTTTTGATATTTTTGACAAGCTTCCCCCCAAATTAAAATCTTTCCTTAGACCTAAAAAGAAACCTTTGAGAATTTCTAATCAGGCCTGAAATGTATCTCTCAGAATTTGTTCTGTCTTTCTATAAAAAGGAAGATATTAAACTAATTAGACTTATTTGCTATGTTAAGTTACATGGGGAGCATTATCAACTAAATGATAATAAGCCTTCCTAGGTTATATTGTGTAGGTAAATGTTATTAATGTAAGTGATTTTTAAAAAAAAATTATATAACATTCCAAAAATTCTGATCTGTCCTGGTTGTCAGTTATAATTCTTGTCATTATCTTAACCTGTTTTATGTTACAGAAATAGCCTTGTCTTTGTTAATTGCCGATTTTGAATGTTTTGTCATTTGCAGTCAGTTGTTGTTTTACTCTGATGTTTTTGCAAGTATATTTATCTTCAGAGAGGTTCACAGAAAGGACTCAGACGCTTTCTCTAAAATATGGGTTTCTGATAAACTTTCAGATTTCGAAGCTGATCTGGGTAAGAAATTACAGAATTGTAAATGAAAACCTGATGGCCTCATGAAACTGCTAACAAAAGATCAAGAGTTGATATCATGGGACTGAATAAATTGATAAGGATGATGATAATTTTTATGACTTTTGTTTGAAATATTGCTGATTTTTTAATGTTTTTTTTTTTGTGTTTAAGGAAAACATTTTCTCTTTCTCTCAAAGAACTACGACTTACAACAATTTGTAAGTAGAATTGAATCATTTATCTTTTTCTCCCTATCTGATCACTCCAGAATTTGAAAACTCTTGATGAGTAAGTCTTATATTCATGGCAATATAGTGACTTGCAAAACTTCAATAAGAATCTGTTCTCCTCATAGCAGGACACAAGTGGAGACACTGGTGATGTGACGGAGGCTTTGACTGGAAGATCAAATTGAGAAAGACATGCAAACGCATATATGACCAGACAGTTTTTGAGGAACAAAGATTGGACTTTGTCAAATAAAGCCACTTGGAAATATTGGCCTGGGACCTTGCTTCCAGGGTTCCCTGTGACCTTACCAGGTGAATAAGGAAGGTCACTTCTCTGGCAGGTCAGAGAAATCCAGGATATTTTGGGGACCTCCACAAGAGAGGAATTCACCCAAATCTGTAGGTATTTCAGGCAGAGTCTAATGGCAAGTCCTCGGCTTGGCTTTCCGGGCCTCAAGAGGCTTTTAAAGTTCAATCTGAGATTCCTTGGAAAAGTTCCACAGAGCAGATTTAAAAGAGCCTATAAAGTCAATCGCTAGTCTTGCTGTACTTATGTAAATAATTGGGCCACATTTATTGAAACTAGACTTATTTTGAAAACCAATGAGTCTTCATTTGGTTATCTTTGGTAAAAATGAGGGTGATTTTAGAGAAGAAAAGTATATTTCAATAGAGAGTATAATGTGCATTTGTGGATGTTGGATTCTGGTTTTGTTAATTATTTTCGAGGTTTTTGTTTTCTATTTGTAAACTAGACTGGATCCTGAATTCTTTTAGTTTCCTCAAGTATGTTGTACAGATATCCAAGTTAACGTTTTCAATTTTTTCTGTCCTTTTCACTTAGAATCATTGAAAAATAAAACCACCCTTTTCCTGAAGCCCTGCAAACTGAAGCTGGACAGCTTGATATCAACCTAAGAGAGAGCACCATGAAAGCCCATGTTTGGACAACCTACATGCCTGTTGCTGTGCAGCCACTAAAATGGTTTACCTGGATGCCTGATGACATCATTGGAGACATTTTAAACTGCAGGGGATGCTTTAACCCTGACTTCCTGATATCTTCTTGACTGACTGTCCCCTGGGCTTAGAAATTGGTTTATAATTTCCTCCAACCATTAACGTTATCTTTCTTTTTGTTTCTCTAGAAATGCTTCTTATTAAATACCTGGTTACTTGCTTATGAAAAATAGGCCTAACTTTGGGAGACCCTTTCCACGTTCTGGAGAGAAACCAAAAGTCCTGGAGGGAACTCAAATTATGGAACTGAATGTCAGATGTTTCTCTATACCATCTTTGTCACGGAGACAGGGTCCTATCCTGGACTTCATCTCTGCTGGATGGGACCATATGAGAAATACCGCAGAGAACATGAACCATGCCATAGAAGTACATCACAACTGGGCTCACTCAAACCCTGGGTGACTTCATAATCTAGACATGGATGTCTCCGAATGGTCAAGTGAATCCCTGAAAGACTGCAAGCTGCTGCTCAGAAGATAGTTTCTTAAAGATAAATAATAAATGGCTCCCAGGTTCTTACCTTACTTGTTGGACTGTTAGACACAGGTTATTTGGTTACATCAGATTTCACCTGAGGTTCTAGGCATGAACCTTGATTGGTTTACAATCTTCTCCTAGATTCCCTAAGGAATGGAGTCAATTATGGAGTGGCTACTAAAATTTGGGCTCTCTGTTTTGCTAATCTTTGTGGCCATCTATATAATTATAAAATGTAGACTTAAATGTTATTCCAAAGTACATGATCAAAGTACTAAAATATTAGTCAGGCAAAGCATATTGTTCTCTCCCCTCCTGGTACCCAAACATATTTTAAAATAAAGGTAAAACAGTTTCATTCCTCTGATCCTGATCTTGGCCCTTTCACAGCAGGAAGTAGCTAGAACGGTCTTCACTGCCATTCCCCAAGATTGAGAAACGATCAGAAGAAAACGGGGATCCTTCACATACGTTCTGAGTCTGCCCTTCAGTGCACATTGCTCACTGCTCTGAGCCTCGGTTTCTTTCCCTGTAAATGGACCCCTAACAGACCCTACTGCGTGAACTTGTGGTGAGGGAGGATCAAGACTGTGCAGGTTATTAGCAATCTTTTTGGGAGCAGGGTTCCATATTATTGAGGACTGGCCCAGGCAGCTCTCGCCCTCATTTTCAGCAGCAGGCTCTAAACGGTTTCATTGCTGGGACCACATCAATCTGGTATTTAACAAGATGTTCTTTCCCTTCCTAGGAATGGTCAACCCCTACCTAGGTGGACTGCAGAGGACAGGGGCCTTGTCAGGATGACGCTGGACTGGAGGCCAGCTCCTGACTACGGTCCTCAAAGCGAGCCAAGGCTACCTGCACTATGGCTTTGTCTAGAGGGCACCACAGGAATCACAGCCCTCTCATCCTGCCTGCTCAGCAGGAGGCCTAGAAGATTCACCCGCCCAGATCTTCCCCCCTCACCCAGCCTGGCTTGGGCCAGCCTGCCAGAGAACCTGGAGAAGAAGCCAGGCCTGAGTGTTTCTTAATTTTTGTACACTTGTTTAGAAACTGGACTCTCCCCCAATGAGGAGGCGGACTTCCCGAGGACAGACTCAGGTCTGCCTGGGTCACTTGTGGGTCACCAGCTCCAGGAAGAGAGGATTTCACTCCCACCCTCACGCCCACCCCACAGCAGGGCCTGAGTTGGGCCAGGGGATCCTCATCTTGGCTCCTGTGTCCCCTCGGGCCCTGGCTGGGCCTGGTTGGCTGTCCTGTTCTGCCCCGCCGTGTCCTGGGCACCCTCTCCCAGGGTGGCCACAGGGCTGGCCCTGTTTGTCTTTTGGCTGTTGACTCAGGTGCTCCTGGGCTGGGCCCTGCTGGCCCTATATGCCTCCAACAAGGCCCGGCAAGGAATCAGTGGGGGGCTCTCATCCTCTGCTGGACACGCAGCGTGCCTGAGGTCTCAGCTCGGGTAAACAGGACTGGAGACAAGACTGGGCCATGCTGCCCACCTGCCAGGACCTTCCTCCTCCCTCCTGCTCCTTGGCTCCTGGGCTGACTCTGGCCTCACGTGAGGCTTTCCTGTCTCCCTAGGACAAATATCGAGTGTCTGTAACAGGAACCCCCCAGCCAGCTGGGGCTGAGGTGCAGTCACCCATGACATGAGCTCTCTTCAGATTCCCCTTCTGACATCCAAGGAGCTGTGCACTTGTAGGGAGATGCCACCAGGGTCTCCCTCTCTCCACCCGTTTCCTGTTCTCTTACTTTCCTGTAGTATCAAACATCATGGCTGTCCTAGCCGTTGCCTCGTGACTGGCACACGGTGGTTATAAAGGAGACCCGGGCCTCCTGGGCCCTAGTGAAGCCCTGGACTCCCAGAGACCTGCTCCCCCAGCCCACCCTCCTCCCAGGAAGCCTCCTTGGGGAGGCAGAAGGAAGGAACCTGGAAGAGCAACAAAGCCCACACAGGAGCTTTCCCAGGCTCAGGCGTGGCCCAGGGCACCCGCAGCCCTGTGTCTGCCTCTGCCCGGTGCCCTTTCCCAGCTGTGTGCTGAGGGCTCAGCAGGCCGGTGGCTCCTCTGGAGGTCCCCCTCCCTCCCCCACCCCGCATCACAGCACCTGTGAGGAGTCTCTCCCAGGCTTTGGGGGGAGGCTGCCCCTCACCCCACCACCCTCCCAGGGCTCACTGCCCCTTCCCCTCAGCTAGGAGTGCCAGGGGGCTGTGGGCTCAGGTTAGCTCCCCACAGGTCCCAAGAGGATAAGTGGGGGTGGTCTGTCCTTCTATGTGGTGCCCCTGGGCAGGTGCATTGGATGACCTGAACTGTACACGTGGCCATTAGATGGGGGACATTTAAGAGAACCAGAGTCAAGAAAGGGGCAGAAACTGGCTGGGGAGAGACGAAGGAGCCCAAGGTGCCCAGAGCTCAGCAGGGGACATCCCTCCTCTGGCATCTCCATGGTGTTGGGGCCAGTGAGCTGTGGTGATGAGGGCAGGCTCAGGACTTGGCCCTGGGGTGGAGTCTGGCCTTGGCCACCATCTCCCCCAGTGTCCTCAGGCAAGTGCTCAGCCTGTCTGAGTCTGGGCTTCTTCAGCTGTTAGTGAGAATCAAGCAGTGGTGTGAGGAGGAGATTAAGAGGACTGGTGGGAGGCCTGGCCCAAGTGAGCACTCCAACAATGGTTGTTGTTATGAGTCCTTGACTGGGCAGGAGGGAGTGGACTTTTAAGAGAGGAATCTAAAAGGAGCTTAGGCAACGCACCCAAATGAGGAAAGGGTGAGGGCTTGTCCCGCACGTTCTCTCCTCCTGGCCTTCTGCTCAGGGCAGTTGCTGCTGTGTCTCCAACCTTTATGGGTCCTCTTGGGCAGGACCTGTCTGATTTCCTTCTCCCCACATGCCCAGTGCTCTGTGCCTCTTGGGTGCTGAGAGCTAACATCGGTCCCTGGCTTTGGACCATCCATTGCCTTGGTGGGTGACCATCTCTCCTCATCCCCTCATTGGCTCTTCATATGTCCCATGGGCTTGGCCTGGGCTGTGGAGCTCCCTTGTCTGGAGGCTGTGGACAGGAACACAAACACTGAGCACCCAGCACCTCTGCCAGGTCACCCTGGATGGTGGGCTCCTGGGTTCTCACTGGAGCCCTTGATAAGGGTGGAGCCTTCAAGATCCCACTTGTGGTGGTCATGGCTGGGCAGAGCCTGGACATAAATGGGCAGGCTGAGGGGCTCAAACCACACAGAGCAGGTAAGAGAGAGGCTGGGGGCCAGAAGGGAAGGGGAGGTGTAAGCTGACCATATGGAGACTAAATGGGGAAGCTGAGACCAGAGGGGTACTCGAGACAGAGTCTCTTCCAGGACTGGCTGCATACTTTGGGGAGCCCAGTGTAAAATGAAAATATGGGGACCCCTGATCAAAACTGACTGAGAACTTCAGGATGGGTGTTACTGCCCAAAAGGGAGGCTGTCTGCCTGCCAAAAGACATGCCAATAGTCCTGAGGCAAGGTGGTAGGAGAGAAAAGACTTTATTATAGCTTGCTAGCAAAGGGGGAGATGGCTGACTCATGTGTGTAAGAACCACCTTACAGAACAAGACTATAGGCTAGTTATATACAGGGTTGGTCTCCAGATGGAGGGATCCATCTGATCTCCAGGTGGGCCAGACCCCTGGTCTTAGTTCCTGATAATCTTTTGTTTTACTGGGTATGCATCAGAGACCAGAGCAACACCCTATACCCTGATCTTTCAGTTGTCATTGATGATGGCCATCAGCATACAGTCTCTGCCTGGGGGTCATAACGTTCCTGAGGAACTCAAAAGAACGAAGTTATCAACTTATAGCAGCTGGGAGGGGCCATAAAATTGACAGAGTGTGTCTGGGTTAGTTAATCAGAGGTCATTCAAAGTTACAATATGGTTTTTTTCCTACATTATGGCTTTCCTTATGTCAACTTTGTGTTGAGCTGCTATCAATTTCCCCCTTCTGTTGTTCATCCTCAATCTTGAGGGATATCCTGTTGATGAGGGGCATAGGTTGTTCCATCTCACTGAACCAGTCTCTTAGTAAGATGGTGATGCAGGTTTATAGGCCAAATTTAGGCCTATATTGTGTGAGCAAGTAAACAGGTATTTAATAAGAAGCATTTCTAGAGAGACAAAAAGAAAAACAAGGTTAATGGTGGGAGCAAATTATAAACCAGTTTCTGACCCCAGGGGGCAGCCAGGCAAGAAGATTTCTAGATGTCAGAGTTGAAGCATCTTTTGCAGGTTGAAATGTATGATGATATCATTGGGTATTTAGGTATCTTTCTGAGTGGCTTAAGTAGTGACAGACATGAATCTCTCTTAAGATTCTATCGAGACCTCCAGCTTAAGTTTGCAAGGCTTCAGGAAAAAGGGCTGGTTCCATTCTCAATGATTGAAATGCAAATGATGGAAAAAATTCAAAATGTTAATTTGGATATTTGTAGCCAGATACCTCAGGAGACTAGAATAATTCAGGATCTAGTCCAGTTAACAGATATAAAACAAAAACCTGAAAGACAATTAACAGAACTAGAATCTAATATCTATATGAATGTGTATGAATCTAATATGAATGTGTACTATAGTTTCTACTGAAACATAATTTTTCTCCCTGAAATCCCCTCATTTTTTATAGAAGATAACAAAATTAAGGCCAACTGGTTTGTAAAATGTCTAGTTTCAATAAAACTTGATTCGATTATTTATATAAGTGCAGCAAAAATAGCCATTGATCATATAGGCTCTTTTAAATCTGCTCTGTTGGAACTTTCTATAAGGAATCTCAGATTGAACTTTAAAGGCCTCTTGGGCCAGGAAAGGCAGACAAAGTATTTGTCATCCATGTGGAATACCTTAGATTTGGGTGAATTCCTCTCTTCTCGAGGTTCCCAAAATATTTTGAGGTTCCTTGCACCTGTCAGAGAAGTGACCTTCTTTACTCATCTGGTAAGTTCATTTGGACCTTGTAAATAAGGTACCAGGCCAATATTTCCCAGTGGCTTTATTTCATAAAGTCCAACCTTTGCCTCTTAAAGCTCAGTCATATCTGAGCCTATGGTTGTTTCTCTCAAATATGACATTCCAGTCAAAGCCTTGGTAACATAAACAATGTTTCCAATTGTGTCCTATTAAAAGGAGAACAGATTCTTACTGAACTTATGCAAATAACTATATTGCCATGGAAATAACAATACTCACTCACTCACTAAGGGTTTCAAAATTCTCGAGGGATCAGGTAGGGAGAAAAAGATAAATGTTTCACTTCTGCTACAAAGGTATAATTTACTAAATTGCTATAAGTTATAGCTAGCTTGAGAGAAAGAGATTTCCTTAAATATGGAAAAAACCACAAAACATTAAAAAAAGGAATATTTCAAACAAAAGTCATAAAAATTATAATCATCCTCATCAGTTCATTCAGTCCTGTGCAATCAATTCTTGTTCTTAATCTTCCATTAGTAGTTTCACAAAGTCATCTGTTTTTCGATTAGAGTTCTGTAATTTCTTACCCTGTTCAGTTCTATAATCTGAAAGGTTATCAGAAGCCTGTGTTCTAGAGTAAGTGTCAGAGTGCTTTCCAGGAACTTTTTGGAAAATGAAACATACTTTGTAAAAGCATCAGGGTAAAACAATAACTGTCTGTAAATGATAAGACTTCAAAATGTCAATTGACAAAGGAATTTGGTTAACTCTAATGATATACAACACTTCAAGATAATAACTAGAATTATAGTGACAACCAGAGCAAATAAGAATTTTAGGAATGTTACATAATTTTTAAAACATTTATATCAATAACATTTACCCAAATAATACCACCTAAGAAGGTTTATCATCACTTATCTGACAATGCCTCCCATGTAATTTAACATACCAAATAAGCCTAATTAGTTTAGTATCTGCTTCTTCTTCTTCTTTTTTTTTTTTTTTTGCTTTTTCTCTCAAAATCCTCCCAGTACATAGTTGCATATTTTAGTTGTGGGTCCTTCTAGCTGTGCTATGTGGGATGCCACCTCAACATGTCCTGATGAGTGGTGCCATGTCCACACCCAGGATCCAAAGTGGTGAAACCCTGGGCTGCTGAAGCAGAGCTTGCGAACTTAACCACTTGGCCACAGGGCTGGCCCAAGTATCTTCTTCTTTATAGGAAGAGAGAGGACAAACTTCTGTGAATAGTCCCAGGGCTAATCAGAAATTCTCAAAGTTTCCTTTTTTCTTTTTTAGTCAAAAGAAAGACTTTAATTTTGGGGGAAGTTCATCAAAAATATCAAAAAGAGTTTTAAAACACTTGGTCAAATAGAAAACAAAGCTTAGTTATCCATTCAATCAAAGTGACAACAGAGATAGTAAAAAAAAAAAAAAACTTTAATAGAGAGACCTCAGATTTTTGAACATAGGAAATTACTTTAACAAAACATAGTTTTCTCTCTTTTAGGTAGACTTACTTAAAGATGAAGAAAAATCTTTTATAATCTCTTTATCAACAGCACTTCAAAAGTTCAAGAAAATTATCCTTGTAAGAGAGAGAAGAGAAAATTCTAATTTTGCACCAGCTTACTTTTGACATTAAAACTCATTTACTTGGGGCTGGCTGCATGGCCAAGTGGCTAAGTTTACCTGCTCCACTTCAGTGGTCCACGGTTTCACTAGTTCAAATCCTGGGCATGGACCTGGCACCACTGGTCAGGTCATGCTGAGGTAGCATCCCACATAGAAGAACCAGAAGGACCTACAACTAGAATATAAACTATGTACTTGGGGGCTTTGGAGAGAAGAAGAAAAAGAAAAAATAAAGAAGATTGGCAACAGATGTTAGCTCAGGTGCCAATCTTTAAAAAAATACTTATTTACTTAATTGGATTTACTTTACTCTTAGTCAACTGGACCATACATAAAATTCCTCAGGTTTTACTTTCACAAACTTTCTGTCACTTTTTTATGTTCAGAATTTGTCCCAAGTTTTTTCCTTTTTTCTTTTCCTAATACTTTAGGACAAATTTATCTTTCTTAAGAAAACAAACACATAACTCTATTCTTTATACTGTCTTTACTGATAACATACATTTTACTTTCCTTGTATACAAACTATCTAGAAATATATGCTTCCTCAGAGAAAATTCCTCAGCACGTATAAATCACATCTGTCAACAAACCTAAGCATTTTTAGTTTCTCTGAGATAAGAAACCAAAGGCAGACAAATCTATGCTTAACAATCAACTTCTAATATTTTATCTTATGTGGAAATGACCTAGATAATCAACAAATTTTTACCATTTAACTTAATTCAGCAAAACTCTAAAGTTTTAAGTTACCAAAAAGAATTTGGAAGCCTTTTTTCAAGTAGACAGACCATAAAACATAATTATTATACTTGAAAACTCTTACCCATTTTCATATGTCTAAATCATTTGTTTCTGACAATTATGTTTACATTACCCATGAAAACTTCATGAGACATTAGACATTAGCTATCATTTAAAGCTATCATTTTGCTGATGAATTTGTAACAGGGATAACATGAGCTTATTTGACTAGTAAACCTAGGCTGCATGTCTGCATCATTCCAAATACTGACAGTTATGAGGACACGCCTATTTCAATCAAACCAACAAACCTAAACAAGCTTTCCTTTACCAAAGATTAATTTATATCATGTTAACTTGAAAGACATTTGGGTTAGTTTCTATTACATTTAGAAATAATTTATGTAAGCACTTACTTTAAGCCAATTTCAATACAGCTCTTAATTTTGGCCACATCTTCTGGAGGCAAAATACCGCACATATATGACATACACATAGACATACATGAGCACACAGGTAAACAGAGACAGAGACCTCATAGCTTCCATTAAATTTTTGTGAATTAGGTGCAATACAAAACTTACTAGTTTATGAGAAACATTTGCATTTCAAAGAATGGCTCTCAGGTCCTAGAGAAGATGGGAGCAGAAAATGTACATCATAAAGGCACAGAGAAAGCAGTCAAGTTTTCTCCAAGATGGGGTTTCTGGGGTGTAACCCACACAATTGAAAGTGTTTGCAATTAGTTAAAATTGCATCCCCCCCAAGGGGATGAGTCTCTGGGGATGCTTGGGGCATTCCCCATGGCAGTAAAGCAGGCATCCAAAAGACAGCAGCTCAGAGAAGGGCGCAGAGCCCGACTGTGGCCCTCAACACAGTTATAAGATTTAGTTAAGTCCCACGTGGCCCAGGCACTTCATCCTGGAGCCAGCAGAAGGGAAGCCAGGGAGGCAAAAGGCAAAGGCCTGGAGTAGGTCTGGGTCTGGAGCTCCCAACACCGGGGTCAAGACTTAAGTCCCTGGCAAAAGGTTTTCAGGTTTTCGATTTTTACAGGAGGTCCAGGTTCTGCTCAGGTCCAGCTCGAACTTAACCTTGACTTGGTGACAACAGAGGAGGCGACGAACAATACAGACAAATAAGGGAAAGAGGTGATCAGGCCCCACCCTCATGGCTTCTTTCCAAAGGTTATCAAGATAAGGGTCACACAAACAACAGTTCCCGTGCTGGGGCACACAACCCCAGCGGGACAGTTTACAGAATTAATACAGGTCTCCTGTCCTCATAACTGACTCAGTAGGTGCCTAAAATCCTCACCGGCTCTTGACAGGAGACAAAACAGAGTTCAGATTGTCAGTTAAATAACCGACCCAGGGGCCAACCTGGAATCACTCGTGCCAAACAGATTGACGGAAACCAGAAACAAGAACTGTCAAGAGAGGCCACCTCTCTCGGGGTCGCTGGGGTGATCAGGCCTGGAAACCACAGGAGAGTTCCCAGGGGTGGAGCCTTTGACTCTTGAAAGATTAAAGACTTTTCCTCGTTCCTTGGTTTGGAGGCTCATAAAGAGCCCAAAATGGCCACTGTAATTTTAAATTATCCCAGGTTGTCTTGCCAGCTGTTTACAGTTATCCCCATTTTAAGGGACTTTTCCCAAGGTGGCCATAACGAACAAGGTAATTTCTAAAGAGAGTTTGTGGCAATCACTGAGAAACTCAGTCCCCAAACTGCCGACTTTAAGCTGTTTACTGACACAGACACAGAAAAACCAGACACCAATGAACTAATCCTCAGATTTAGGGTAACAAGTCCTACAACTGTTCCCACTCTGAATGCATGCCCAGATGGTCCTATTGGACCCCAGGTGGTCCTGCCATAAATGGAAAGACCCCAGATGGAGGGGAAGGGAGTTCACAGCTGTCCCTAAGGCAACTTACCCTATTCCAGATTGAGCTTGTGGAATCCCCAGATGTAGCCACTTCTCTTCCTACCACAGTCAGTAGGAGGCAGCTGGTGTTGGTATGGGAAAGCAGGAAGGTCAGATCCCCAGGACAAGGAGAGCCTCGGCAGGCACAAGGGGATTATCTGACCAGTTGCCCACCCAAGATGGACTGGCCATGAGCAGGACTTAAGGTTCCATATAGGGTGCCATATTTGTTATGCCCAAAGAGGGGGGTCATCTGCCAGCCGCAAGATGTGCCAATAATCAAGAGGCAAGGTGGTAAGAGAGAAAGGGTTTTCTTACGGTTTGCTAGCAAGAGGGAACATGGCTGACTAACATCAGAAAGAACCATCTTACACAACAAGGACTACAGGCAGTTATACAGGGGGATGGTCTCCGGGTGGGGAAGGCATCTGGTCTTAGTTCCTGATAATCTTTTATCAGGCTATGCATCTGAGACTGCAGCAAGGCCCTATACCCGGATCTTTCAGTTGTCACTGATGATGGCTCTCAGCATAGACTCTCTGCCCAGGGCTCATAACATTTCTAAGGAACTTGAAAGAAGACACTTATCAACTTAGAGCAGCTGAGAGAGGCCATAAAACCTACAGAGCACGAATATCTCCCGGAGGGCGCATAGCCAGCTGGATTAGTTAACAAGGTCATTCAAAGTTACAATATGGTTTTTTTTTTTTCCCTACAGTTGGCTTCCCTTATGTCAACCTTGAGTGGTGCAAGTAACATGGGGACATCGGAGCATCCAGTCAGGCAGACGCCCTTCTGAGCGACGGAGCAGGTGGCACATCCGAGAAATAGCCCTGGATGCTGTGTCTCATTTGGCCCTTGAAGCCTGTAGGAAAAGAAGGTTCCCTCAGTTCTCCTCACTCACCCTCAGGGGCCGCACGACCCCTCACCCCTGACTTCTCCTCCCAGAGACTTCTCTCAAGTTTTCTCCATGTCCCACCCCTCATGACTGAAGGCCCAAGTCCCTGGACACTGCCTGGAAGCCATGCTGTTGTTGCTGGCCCTCCCACTCCTCTCAGGGGCTGCCTGCGGCACCCATGGTAAGACTCAGCCCGTCCCAGCCCTTCCAGGGCCCAGCCCAGCACGCAGCCCTGGCCTCCACACCTGCCCGCTGCAGCGCTGGACCAGACGTTTGAAGCGGCGGGCTCGGGCCCAGGAGCTGTGCTGCTGCCTCCCCTCCTGCTCCCTCTCTCCTGATACACACCATCCTCCAGAGACGCAGGGCCCAGGCGGCTCCTACTCCTACATCAGGGGAGGAGCGGGGGAGACCCAGGCCATCGGGTCTTCGTGGGGATAATGGGCCTCATCAAGGGGTGAGTAAGACCCGGGGCCCTGGGCTGGGTCCCCACATGGTCCCCGAATGTGCTGACTCCACACTGCTTCTCCGAGGACGCTTTCAAACCCCCGGAGCCCCTAGAGCAGGCCCTGCCCTTCCACCTCTGCTTCCTCCCGACCTCACCCCTGTGCCCTCACACTCAACCCCGTGGCCTGGCCTGATGTCCCACCCAGGGCCAGGATGCTGGAGGGAGAGGGAACGACACAGGCTGGGGGTGAGGGGATGGGTAGCCAGTTCTGACCGAGGCTGCTGAAAAAGCCTTGAAGTTCCCAAGGACCAGCTTCACGGTGTCAGGATGGTGCCATCTGGAGGATCGCCTCTCTGGAATTTTCTGGCTGCCTTAGGTTCCCTGGCTAGTAAACGGCAGAAACCCGCTCAGGCTAGGAAGACCACCAGCGTCTCCCCCGGTTCGTCACCTGCAGCTCTGTCTCCCCCACTGCTCCTTTGCTCTGTCCTCCAGGGCTGTCTCCCCGACAGGCCCCATCCTCACCTCGCCCACCAGCTTCTGCCTCCAGGGGCCTCTCCTTCTTCCCCAACGCCCAAGGTATCTTGGGGTAGGGTTGCCAAACCCACTAAATAAATATACAGTACATGCAGTTAAATTTGAATTTCAGATACACATGCATTCTTCTTAGTATAAGTATGTATCATGCAGTATTTGTGACACAGTAAAAAAAAATCAGTATTTGGGACATAGTTATACTTTTAAAAATGCAATGTTTGATGTATACTTACACTAAAAAATTATTTGCTATTTCTCTGAATTTCAAATTTAACTGGGTGTCCTGCATATTATCTGGCAACATTCTTGGGGTGTGTCTTGCATGTAAGAGCAGGAAGCAGCTGGCTCCAGAGTGGACTAGACCCTGGCTAGAGCCATCAGGCCGCCTCTCCATCTCTTCTGCTGTTCTTGGTTCATAGGTGTACCCTCCCACCAAGGAGACATGGCTGTCCCATGAGTCCCTGCTCATAGGTCACAACACCAGGCCCACCCAGAGCCTGGCTTGCCCATCTCTGGCCCTGAGAATGAGGGCCCAGCTTGGGTCACGGTCCACCTCTGGTCCACTGGGCTTAGGTGAGGGGGCAGGGTCTCAGTGTGGCTGCTTCCCTCTCACTCCAGGTGGACTGGGGGAGGGGCCGAGAGAGGGGACAGTGTGAGCTGGGCAGACGCTGGGGAAGATGCAGCCCCAGGAGGAGGGCCGCAGTGGGAAAGCTGCCCCACCGTCTTACAGACTCTTTTCCCACTGGTGCAGCAGGTCACTGTCCAGAACACCCTCGCCGCGGCCTCTGCCCCAGCCACCTCACAGCGGTCCACCCTGGCCACTAGGACACACAGGATAGTGTCAGAAGCAGCCAGGGAACCCAGAGTCTGACCACAGCAGGGCCAGACTCTTTGGGGACTGAGGGAGAGGGAGGGGCTGTGATCACTGGTCTGAGGATAGGTGACAAAGCCTCTGGGAGACAGAAGGGGACCTTAGGAATCGGAAGAAGACCCAGTGGGGCAGCCCCAGGGCCAGAGAATTGACACATAAGGGAAAGACATGGCCACTCCCGGGGGTTAAGCCTGCTGCCAGTCCAGCCAGCACTGGGTAGACGGCAGGATGGACTTCCTAGCCCAGGGCAGGCAGAGCTGGAAGGTGAGATGGAGCGGAGGCGTGGCGGAGGTGGGGCCAGCGGAGGCCGCCCCCCTCCCAGCCTCCAGCTAAGGTTTGGGGCGCAGTGGAGCCCGCGGTACGGAGCCCCTGGCGGCCGCGCTCAGGACTTCCTGCTGTGGACGGGCGAGCGCATCACCGCGGTGGCCAGCAGCGCGCGCGCCTGCATCCGGCCCCTGCGCTGGACCCCCAGCAGGGGACGCGAGGCCACGTTCGGGCACCCGGCTCTTCCGCCTCTGGGAAATCGGCTTCAAGTGGAGACTTGCCCCGGAGCAGCTGTCTGCAGAGGGACCCGCCGCGGTGACCGCACAGCCGACCACCGCGCGGGGAAGGAAGTCTCAGCGGGATCGCCTGCGACACCCAGGTCCGACCTTGCGCAGTTTTGAGTGCCGGGGCGCGGCCTCCTCCAGCCAGGTGCGCTGGGTCAGCGGCGGGGCCGGAGACCAGGTGACCCTGGGCTGGTACCGGGCGGCAAGGCCAGAGCGACCCTGAATGCTCTACCGTGTTGAATAAAGGTTCACACACACGTGGCCCCGGGTGGTCCTTGTCACCGAGGGGTGTGGTCCGGAAGCCCCCAGCTCCCCCTGTTCCCCCTCCACCCCTGGCAGAGCACTAGGCGAGGACTGCATCACGAGGATCCTCTCCGCTACCGCCTGTCTCCGTGGTCCCCGGGAGGGCTCGGCTCAGAGGATGCGCTCAGTGTTTGCCTGGGAGCCATTCTGAAGGAAATCTCAAGAACTGTCACGAGGAAGGGTCCGCTGGGCCACGGAGTGTGCTTGCTTTGCCGTTAGTCTGCAAACAGCACCTGAGCTGGGCCATGCTTCCCCTCTCCCCCCCTTTTTCCAATCTGCATTCTCCTCCCCCTCTTCCTCTACCTCCTCTCTCCTGTGCCTCATCCCCCTCCTCCTCCTCCATCCCCTCCCCCTCCTCTTCCCACTGTCCTCCCCCTCCTCCTCTCATCCTATCTGATCAGGTCACAAGGCAGTGACTGCTGTGGGGATCAGTGCTGTCTCTATTCAGGTCAACATTGCCCCATTTCTGGTCCTCCTTGTTGCCACCCCAGGAGGCATAAGGAGGCAGGTCCCCCCTGGCAGCTGCCAGCCCCAAGAAAGGTGGGTGCCTGAGAAAGGGGTCAAGAATCTCTAGTGCTGCAAACAGATTCCCTTTTAGGAAGCCAGGGGCAGGAAAGGAATTATGCACCAGACCTGGCCCTGGGCTTCCCAGAGCAGCTGTGAGGGTGGGATGAGAGTCCCCTGCCGGTCCATGGCTTCGCCCCCCGTGAGAAGAAAGGAGCTCCCTGCAAAGCAGCCTCAGATGGCTGGTCAAGTGTTTCCACCTGCGTGAGCTCTACAAACACTGGTGCTCTTGTTATCGGCAGGTGAACAGGTAGGTCTGAAAACACCCATAATTGTGAAGGAGTGATGTGTGTAGATTTCAGAATGTCTGGAACAACTGAACTGTAATTGATACAACAAGGTCACGGGTGCTGTTGATGGGGTATATGAGGTCACATGTATACTTGGAGGAAATATGAAATTTCCTATAGCAGACAATGAAATAGAAGAGGTAATTTTTTCCCCATCCAAGTTCATGAATTCCTGAAATTTTCCCACAGAATCCAGGTTGAGAACCACAAAGAGCTCTCAACCAGCCTTTAAAATTAGAGAGGAGAAAAATGTCATCCTGTACCTCAGGCAGAAAGATGAGGATCTTCGGGGAAATCACTGCCTTGATCTGGGGTCGCGAGCCTGGACTTTGCAGCTAGATCATGTCACACTGAATCCCAACTCTGCCACTTCCTGCTACGTGACCTAGGCCAAGCCCCTGTGCTCCCTATGCCTCAGTTTCCTCCTTTTTGGAAACAAGGATACTGGCAGTTCTGTCCTCGTGGGGCTGCTGTGAGCAGGGGTTCAGGGGACAGGCTGCACTTGGCAGGATCCCTGAGAGTTTGGCTGTCACAGTTCTCTGGACGGGTGCGTGCTCGTGTCGCAGTGTATGGTGTGTTTCTCCTGCGGGTTGTGGTCCAATGTTTGGAGCCTGGTCCCTGGAGGAGTCGGGGACTCAGGCCTCGCGACTGTTGCCGTGGGGTTCCAGGTGTGGGATGGGGTATGCAGAACGTGCAAGGTCTGGGGCTGCATTTGTTTCCCAATGCTTCCATAACAAATTCATGCACATGGAGTGGCCCAGTCCGTGGCTATCTCTGGCTCTGGCCTTGGCCCATGTTGACCCCTCCCCTGGGATGCCCTCCTCCCCTGCCTCCACCTGTCCACTTCTCACGAAGCCTTTAGGACTTAGTCAGACGTTGCCTCCTCCAGGAAGGCTTCCCTGAGGCACACCCCACCTTCCCACCTCTGGGCAGGTGCCTCTGCACAACGCCCTGCCTGTGTCCCCATCAATGCAGATGCCACAACCAACAGTCTCCGTCTGCTTCTGCTTCTGTCCCCTGGGGTGCCCTTCAGCTGGACGCCCAGCATCTTCTTCTTTACACCCTCAGTGCCCAGGAGAGCCTGGTGTGGGTGAGGCCTTGGCAACTGTGTGCTGAGTGAGTGAGGGACTGACTGACTGACTGAATGAATGAATGAGTGGCTTCCCTGGGGCCCCTTGCACACTCCAGGAAGCCTGGACCTGAGTCTGGGCCGGCAGAAGCCAGCTGGATGGGCTTGGGGTGGGGAATGGGGACAGGGCATCCTTGGAGCCCGGAATCCTCAAAGTTTGTTGGATCGGCCCAGGGTCTGCATGGGCAGGTCCCGCATCCTCAGCAGAATCACAGAGGCCTGTGGTGTCAGACCCACCTCCTGCCTCATCCCACAGCTCAGATCACTGAGCTCAGCCCCAGAGCCTCACCCTCCACAGGCTCAGAAGGTTTGGGTTGTACCCCAGACCCAAGGACCATGCCTGGACGCACTGTTCCTGCAAAAACTTCGTTTATTGGTGGATTCTGATTCAGGGTCCCCACTCAGATACTCCAGTGCTGTCAGCCCACCACGTGCCAGAGGGCCTCAGCAGGGTGACCTGTGCCCCATCCCTGGGAACCCAGGAGCACTCATTTCTCCGGCTATCAGGTGGTACTTGTTTTGCAGTGGCCTACTCCACTCGAGGAACCTCCCACTGAAAGCCGATGCTCGTGATGCCGAGGGGATTATAGAGGCCAAAGATTCCCACGAGCACCATCTCAGTCTGGCCTGGGAGGGCAGAGAATCTGCTGCCCACTGCCTGCCCAAACTCGGCCAAGCGCCCTTGGTTGGTGTATATGACCAGGTGCCGGAGATAACGCTTCTGAGCACCAAAGACACCTATAATGTGTTCCCTTGGCCGAAGCAGGAATTCCTGGGTCTTCCCACCTCGGACGCCATGACTTCCTCTCCAGGAGGATCCATATCTCAGCTGGATGCTGGGAGAAAGGGGGAGCTTTGGACACCTGGGACCCAGGAGACTCACTGCTCCCTGCGTCCTCTGACCCCAAGCCACCCCTCCCTGGCCACCAGAGCTCAGGGCTGTCACTGCAGCATGAGTCCCTGAGCACATGAATCTGGGTGCTGACACAGACATGCTGGTCTCGAAACCCTGCTCTGCTGCCTTTGGGCTCTGTGATCTTGGGTTTGTTACCCAGCCTCTCTGGGCCTCAGTTTCCTCATCTTCCAAGTGGGAGTGATTATTGGAACATTAATGGATCATCCGTAAGAAGAGCTGGACCCAGTGCCCAGTCTCCGTGACCCTCAGGGGGTGCCAGTCTCTGTCATTGCGGGGAGCTGTCCCTGGGCCCAGCTTGGACTTCCTGAGCCCGAGTCAGGCTGCCTAGGTCAAAGGCCTGAGAAGCAGGTGACTTCCCACACTCACCTTGGGAGTCCCACTAGCTCTGCCCATCTGGCCTTCTCTGTGTCCTTGCCCCACTTTGGTGCCTCTCCTGTGACCTACCTGTCCTCACCTCACTCCACCCACACTCTGTCCCCTTTGGTGCTGGCTGCTCTGGCCCATTCCCTCTCCCAGGTCCCCGGGACCCCGTCAGTGCAGAGCCAAGACCTGCCCCAGGCCTTGAGCAAGGACAGCACCCCAACATTTGGGGAGCTTCCCTGGGCTTTGTGCCTCTACACACTTCTGCCGACTTGTGTTCAGCCAGCAGTCCACTCGGAACCTCACTTCCTTTCCTCTCTGACCCTAACCTGTTCTGATATGAATGGTTTGCTGGAAAGGAGGCGGCTGAGGAAAAGGGACAAAGGGAAATGTGATGGCTGGTGGCTCCATGACTCCAAGGACACAACAGGCCTCAAAGAGTCATCAGGACCCAGTGTGGATGTTGGGAGAAGATGCGCTAAGCCCCCTCCCCACCTTCCCGAGATTTGTCATGAGTGGGGCACAGCCATAGAGCTCATGGCCCGGCTCCTACTCACCTCTTAATCACATCTGAATCACCTATAGACACCCGAATCCCAGTGATGTCGTTTTCATAGTCTGGAGTGCTACTGAAATACAGGTCTTCTCCAAGCTCATAATTCTCTAGATGATGAAAGAAGCAGGCAGGGAGAGAAAATAAACCACATGGTGACATGCAGGCTATCTCTGCCCAGAATTGGATGCAGCCCCTCCAGGCAAGTGGGACAGTCCTGAGACTGGAGTTAGTATGTGGCCAGGGCAGGGCCCAGACCTTGGATCTCTGGGATGCAGAGAGGGGAGGGTGGCCACCAGAGGGATGGGCTGGAGGGGGCTGACCCAGCCAGACTTACGCTCTGCCCAGCAGGTGGTGCTCCACAGGAGGGCGAGGGTCAGCCACAGCAGCATGGCTTCTGGCTGGAGGGTCCCAAGGCTCCTGCCGAGAGGAGGACAGCCCACCTGACTCTCAGAGAGGGATTCCGCCCGATCTCACCAGGCCCATCCATGGAGAAGGAGCCCCATCTTACCTGGACAGGACAGTCCTGGCGCTGGGCAGTCTGGTTGTGCCTGAGCGCCCTCCACCCAGCCCTTTATACCCTCCCACACTCTGTGGGCCCCCATCCATAAGGAAGGAGCAAGGGGCACCAAGGGACAGGAAGGGGCTGGGAGGTGAGGACTCTTCCTGGGGAATCTCCAGAGCCATCCTGGGAGAGGCTCCTGGACCTGCTGTGTTTGTTTTCTTGGCCCCGTGGCCTGCACAAACAAGATGGGACATTGGCAGACATTTCACTGTCACCTGTGGGTCTCTCTCCTCAGCACCTGGACTAGATCTTTGTCTCAGAGGAGGAGGGGTTTGCTGAGAGCCCTTCCCAGCTTGGCCAGACAGGTCAATGCCATGGGGGGAGGGGGCTGTAGATCAGATGCCCATGGAAGCTCTGTGGGACCCAGGGTTCCTGCTTTATACAGAAGCGGGGTCAGGACCTCACTGAGGCCTAGGCAGAGCCTTGTGTCCCATGGGCTTTGAGGAGCCAAGGCTAGTTCCCCACTGACCCTCAGAGAACCAGATTGGGCAATCCAGTCCTATGTGCCTGGCACCAGGTAGGAAAGACACTCCAGGTACTGGCCTTCCGTGGTCTGTCACTTGGAGATGTCAGTGACTTTCCCTCTGTGACGAGTCTGGGCATAGCTGGAGATGACCAGCTCGGGGGTGTGGGATGACGGGACAGCCATAGTGCTGAGACAGGAGGCACAGAGGATAGGAAGAGGGAGATCTCCAGGCCAGTCCTTCCTAGAGCGCCCGGGGCCAGGCCGAGGTCAGACTTTATCTGGGAGGTGACAGGCTGCTTCTCAGAGGCTCGGTCCTGCTGGCCCTGCTGGTGGGGCATGTCCAGGATTCCTTGTTGGGCTGCAACCAAGGCTGTCTGCAGGTCCCATGGACGTTTGGGAAGAAGCACAGGGTCACAGTCATCACAATAGGGGGTGATTGTTGGCACTGGAGCCAGATTGTGGCCCAAATTGTGTCTTTCCTACTGATGAGGCAAGAGATCTGGGGAGCCTGTCACCTCTGTGCACTTTGATTGTTTCATCCAATATATGGGGTAACGATAGAACCTAGTCCTGGGGTGTTATGGGAATTAGGTGCAATCCTTCTCCATCTAAGGGCCTGGACACCTAAGACTTCGTGCCCTATGGGCAGGTGTGCAAGGCTATTACTTGCAGCATCCTTTAAAATCGCAGAAGCTTAGAAAGAACAGATTATCCCTCTAAAGGGGACCCATTACATAAATGACAGTCATCACTACTGTGGAATACTACACAGGCGTGAAGAAGGGATGCCACAACCTGCTGTTCTGATACGTTGCCCAAGGAGACAGGCCTGATGTGGACTGGAGGGTTTAGAATGCCCCCATTTGGTTACAAGAGAAAAGGGGTGCACAGGAAGGCTGTGTGTGTGCAGACTCACCCCGGAAGTGCTGGCTCACTAGGAACTGGGGACACTGGTATAATCAGGATGGCAGTGCTGGGAGTACTGGGGGTTGGGTGGAAGCCCTTTCTAGCTGGTACCTCCATTATCTGCACCAGGTACCTAGGCCAAGGCCCAGCAAAGTACTGCCCGCAGGCCAAATTGTGCCCTCCGTCTGTTTGTGCTCAACCTAGGGGCTAAGAACACTTGTTACATTTTTCAATGGTTAGGAAAACTTCAAGGAAGAATAACATTTCGTGACACAGGAGGATTCTATGGAATCCAGTGCCATCGCCCATAAATAAGTGTTCTGGGTGCAGCTACACCCATGTCTTCTGGGGCTGCTCCCATGCTACAAGGGCAGAGCTGAGTAGTTGTGACAGACTCTATGGCCCAGGAAACCTAAAATGTGTGCTCTCGGGCCCTCCAGCTGCTCCCTGTTGGGTGCCTGTTCCTTTCCCTGGCACAGACGCAGCCCTGTCCATGGTGCTGGCCTTGTGGGTGGGATGAGAAACTGGCCGTTCTGGGAGACCAGAGCAGAGAGGTGCTTGGTCCTGACTACCATGCCCTTCCTCCTGGCCCTGCACTGGCCTCCCTGTAGAGGCTCCTTAGGGCCCAGGACTCCACTGCCTCTTGTTGCAAAGGTGAGGGCCCCCATTTTCCTCCCGATGCCCCTCACCTCCCCAGCAGCCTTCAGGTCCCCAAATGCAGCAGAAGCTGGGCCAGGGAGGCACAGCAGCTGGTGGCCTGCAGAGGGGCGGCAGCTCCACTCCTGAGGCCCCAGGACCCTCCTGTGGGGAGGAGGCCGAGAGGCCCAGAGCTCACAAGCACAGCTCTTGAGGAAGCGGACTGGCCACACAAAGATGGTTGTGGTCCTGTCCCAGACCAGCCTCTGGGCACGAATGTGGCTACTGCTGCCAATTCAGGTGCCTTCTCTGCAGCTCCAGGCTAGCAGGGTTTGGCACCCAGAAGGAGGATCTCCGTGCCAGCACTCCAGGAAGCACATCCTGGGTGGGAGTTGGAGGATAAGACAGTTGCCAGCCTGGACGGGGGGAGGAGGGGACGTGCCCAATGGCACACAGGAGGCACATCGTCATAGAGTGCATGAGGATGGTGACAAGGGAGGTGGTGACATGTGCTGGCAATGCACATGTGCACCACATGCTCAAACATGTGTGCACCCTCAGACACACACACACATGCCCAGCTATCCCTACACACAGCCGCTTGCACAAGCTCCCCTGCAACACGCAAACACTCATGCACCCCTGCATAGAGTCCCCGATCCTGGGGAAGCCCTGCCTCCTCATCCACTCTGGCCTAGTGGTGGCCCTGAACCTGCTCAGGACACTGAACACAGGCCATTTGTCCCTTGGTATCAGGGTTCCCCACAAGGGGATGTACTGAGCGTTTACAAGGCCATAATCCCTTCCTCAGGCGTGCACCAGACCTCACTTTGCCTGGAGGGGAATAACGGGGTCTTGTCCTCCCAGAAGAGGTGGGCCCTGGGCTGGCTGGCTGGGCTGGCACCCCTGGTATCCCCGCTTTCTAGATGTAGGGCTCAGGGCTACCCTGCTGAACTCTTCAGGCTGAGGCACAGCACAGAAGAAGGCCTCCATCCCCAGCCCACTTGCTGCTGGCCAGGGTTTCCCTGAAACCCTCTGGGAGGAGTCCCAACCTCGTTTGGGGCTGGAACCTGTGTGCCTGGATCAGGTCCTGTGGTTGGTCTGCCCTGGCTGAGACCCATGGGGCCAAGTGGGAGAGCTGGCTCCTCCGCGTGGCCTCATCTGATCCCTTGGGTCCAGGAGTCAGAAGGAAGATCCTGCTGGGTGAGGGAGGGGATGATCAAGAGGAAAGAAGCATTTCTGTTCTGACCCAAGTGAAGCCCACAGTTGGCCTTTGTGCCCATGCTCACCCTTGAGTGGCTACAGCCAGGTCAGGAGGTCCACCTTGAGGGACAATTCGGCTTTGCATTGTGGAAACTCTCTTCTCCCCTGCCCCCATTTACTTTCTCCTTCATTTGGATTCTTCCTGGTGACACACTCTAAGCTAAGAATTTTTTCTCCGCTCTTCCTCAGAGAAACTCAATACTTTTGTTGGAAAACTAGAGCAACCAACCACACGTTTTGTCTAATCTGTTACGTCATTAAAATTCCCTTAGTGCAAGTGTTGAAAATAAAATGAACTTTACCCAGGCGCCTGACTGAGGAAGGCAGGAAGCCCATGAACCAGTTCCCTGAGGCTCCCTGGCACACGTATCTGTTATCTCTGCTTTGGCCCTGACAACAAACCCTGTAACAGCTAGATCTTAAGTTATCGTGAGGGAAGCCATCACAGGGAAAGGAAGCAGTATTGTAACTCTATATGATCCTGGCTCTCTAGTCTCTGTGAATGCATTCTAGCCTGCACGTAGCCTAGATGACTAAGCACCTCTCATTTTGCAAAATACATGATCTTCTAGGTCTCTGACTCTTTACATGTATCTCCCAGTTGTGATAAGGCAATAACTTTATTCTCTGATTTCCCCAGGAACACAACAACCTCCAGAAAGAAAAATTCTGCATTGGTATCCATCATGAATAATAAAAGAAAGAGATAATATGGTGCCTTGAAGTTGATCACACCTGATTCTTGATATCCCTAAACCCCCTCCTTCCCTGTCCATTTCCCCTATATAACTGCCTCAAGATTCTGTATGATTTTAAGACGGTTCTTCAGGGCGCTAGTCCGCCGTCTTCTGTTTATGCCAGCTAATCCTATCAACTAGACTTTCTCAACCACTGACTTGTTCGAAACTGACTGACACGGGATTGAGGTGAGAAGACTGAGCCCCTTTTAGCTCCGTTACAAATTTCTTGAGCCCAGATGGTACCTACCTCTGCTGGTGGCTAGTCTACTCGAGGAGAAATCTTGGGACTCTCCCAGTGGCTGCCAGGACGATCTCTCTCCCGGGGACTGTCCCCTGAGTTCTCCCAATTGTTGACTGCCTTCGATCCTTCCCCAGTGGCTGGAGAAATGAAACAGGCTCTAGCTTTGTTTGTTTGTTTTTGCTTCTGCTGAGTTGATGGGCTCAATCTGGAGTAGGGTAAGTCACCTCAGCCAGGCCTGCCATGAACTCCCTGTGTCTTGAAGGGGAAATCCTGGAGGGACAGTCCTGTGTGATTCTGGGTGCTGACTAACGAGAGACATGGTGTAGGACTACCCGGAATCTGTTGGGTGCACCTGTCTGTTCTGTGTGGGATCCTGTCTGAATATCAGTTCTGTTTGGGATCCTGTCTGTGAGTGTCTGCATGTTTGTAATGCTGAAATAGGGGGAACTCCATCTGTCCTCAAGTAAAGCCCTCTGGGCTGCCTCTTGGCTAATGGGCTGACTTCACCTATGAGCCCATGCCTAAGAAAAAGATAGTTTTCTTTTGTTACACCACATGGCCACAATATTCTTTACACTCCAGAGAGAATTGCCAAAATGGGGCAATTTCAGTTTACTCAAACTGTTGTATTTGCATTTGCAATTGGAGAAAGGGAGCTATAAAATTAAACAACCAATGGGAAGCCTATTTTAATTTTTTGAGGTTTCTAAATGAAATCAGGAATACGTTACTGCCTCTTTAAAAGAAAATAATTACATAATTAAACATGCCAGAATGGAGGGTGTCAGTGGCCCTGCCAGTGAAACGAAACCAAAGCTGCTCTCTCACGGAGCTTCTCCACTTCAACTCCCCCGAAATTCCTGATCTACAGTTAATCAAGTGAAAATAAGTAACTTTTGTGATAATTGGGAATTATAATGATTGTTCTGGGCAACCTCTGTTTTAGACGAGGCCACCTTAAGGGGTCACCCTTATAAGAGAGCATTCAAAACCTCTCACGATGAGATGCTATCTTTGCTTAATAGACAGAAACTTCTAAAAGACAAAGTTCTTTCAAAAACAGCTGTAGAAAGGATCCTTACAACAACAACAAAAAGAATCTTTAGTAAATATTTTTGACCATCTGAGTAGGTCCATCTGCCTGAAAAAATAGTTTGGACTCAACTATTCTTCTGAGTTTTGTACCTGAGACCTAGTTAAAACTTTAAAGATCTCTGTCTGTGCCTATCTGTCTCTGTACATATTTGTCTTCTTCCAAGGAGCTCCATTAAATTGGCTTAAACACTTTTACAAGTTATTTCTAAATGTAATAGAAACTAGCCCAGATGTCTTTCAAGTTAAAGTGATACAAAACGATCTTTGATAAATGAAGAGCTTGTTTAAGTTTGTTGGTTGAATTAAAATAAATATGTTTTTGGAGTTATTAACATTAGATATGATGCAAATATATTATCTCTGTTATAAAATTTGTCCAGGAAAAAATAATAAGTTAGAGTAATAACTGATTCTGTCTGATGAGGGTTTTGTAGATAATCTAAATATAATTAGTAGGGAACAAGTAGAGTGAATAAATGTGAAAAAGATAAAAGTTCTTGGAGGAATTTTTAAATGATAATTATGTGTTATGGTGTACGTACATAAAACAAGATGATGACTCACTCCTTATTGTCAGATGAAGTTTTTGAGAGCAATATAAACATAATTCCTGGAAACAAATAATTCAGATACATAAAAATTACTAAGGGTATTTGTGTGTAGTTGTTTTATGGTATATACGCTTGAAAAACAGCTTCTAAAATATTTTTATCTTGAAACTTCAGAGATTTGCTAAATTAAGTTAATTGATTAAAATTTATTGAATATATAGGTCATGTCCACACAAGATAAAATGTTAAAAGTTGATTACTAAGTAGAGATTTGTCTGCTTTTGCTTTCTTATCTCAAAGAAACTGAAAGATGCTGAAGTTTGTTGATCAACATGTTGTGTTCATGCTGTGAAATTTTCTACGAGAAAGCACATATTCCTAGAAAGTCTGTGTACAAGGAAAGTAAAATGTATGTTTTCAGTTAAGAAGGTATAAAGAATACAGATTTTTTTTGTTTGTTTTGTTAAGAAAGATCAATTTGTCCTAAAGTACTAGGAAAGATGGAAAGAAAGAAGGCATGGGACAAATTCTGGATGTAAAAAGTAAGTGACAGGAGGTTTGTGGAAGTAAAATCCTGAGGAGTTTTGTGCATGGGCAAGTTGGCTGAATGAGTTTCAATATCAAAAGTAAGCTAGTGAAAATTAGAATTTGGCTTTCTCTCTCTTAAAAAGATAATTTTCTTGAACTTTGGTCTGTTTTTGACAAAGAAGTTATAAAAGCTTTTTCTTTATTTTTCAGTAAGTCTACCTAAAAGACAGAACATCTATGTTTTCCTAAAATAATTTCCTATGTGTAAAAGACTGAGATCTCTCTATTAAGGTTTTTTTGACTGTGTGAACCCTCTGCCTTTGACATCTTTGGTTGTCACCTTGATTAATGGATAATTAACATTGTTTCCTGTTTGACCAAATGTTTTAAAACTTTTTGATATTTTTGACAAACTTCTCCCAAAATTAAAATCTTTCTTTTGACCTAAAAAGGAACCTTTGAGAATTTCCAACCAGGCCTGACACTTCTCTCTCAGAATTTTTTCTTTCTTTCTATAAAGAGGATGATATTAAACTAATTAGACTTGTTTGGTATGTTAAATTACCAAATAAATTATAATAAGCCTTCCTAAGTTAAATTGTTTGTATAAATGTTACTAATATAAGTATTCTTAAAATTGTTTTTATAACATTCCAAAAATTCTTATCTGTCCTGGTTGTCAATTATAATTCTAGATATTATCTCAAAGAGTTCTATGTTACATAAATAGCCAAGTGTCTTTGTCAATAGCCAATTTTGAATGTTTTGTCATTTGCAGTCAGTTGTTGTTTTACTCTGATGTTTTTGCAAATATATTTCATCTTCAGAGAGATTCATGGAAAGGAATCTGATTCTTGCTCTAAAATATGAGTTTCTGCTAAACTTTCACATTATGAAACTGATTTGGGTAAGAAATGACAGAACTGCAACTGAAAAACTCATGGCCTCGTGAAACTGCTAACATAAGATCAAGAGTTGATACGGGACTGAATGAATTGATGAGAATGATTATAATTTTTGTGACTTTTTGTTTGAAAGATTGTTGATTTTTTAATGTTTTGGTTTTTTAGGTTTAAGGAAAGCTTTTTCTCTTTCTCTTAAGGAACTATGACTTTAACCATTTGTAAGCAAAATTGAATCATTTATCTTTTTCTCCCTATCTGATCACTCCAGAATTTGAAAACTCTTAATGAGTAAGTATTATTATGTTCATGGCAATATAGTTATTTGCAAAAGTTCAATAAGAATCTGTTCTCCTCATAGCAGGACACAATTGGAAACACAGGTTATATTACCAAGGCTTTGATTGGAATGTCAAATTTGAGAGAAACATGCAACTCAGATATGACCAGACAGCTTTTGAGGAACCAAAATTGGACTCTGTCAAATAAAGCCACTTGGAAATATTGGTCTGGGACCTTGCTTCCAGGGTTCCCTGTGATCTTACCAGGTGAATAAGGAAGGTCACTTCTCTGGCAGGTGCAGAGAAATTGAGGAAATTTTTGGGGACCTCCACAAGAGAGGAATTCATCCAAATTTGTAGGTATTGCAGGCAGAGTCTAAAGACAAGTCCTCGGCTTGGCTTTCTGGGCCTTGAGAGGCCTTTAAAGTTCAATCTGAGATTCCTTGGAAAAGTTCCACAGAGCAGATTTAAAAGAGCCTATAATGTCAATTGCTATTCTTGCTGTACTTATGTAAATAATTGGGCCACATTTATTGAAACTAGACTTATTTTGAAAACCAATAGTCTTCATTTGGTTATCTTTGGTAAAAATGAGGGTGATTTTAGAGTAGAAAAGTATATTTCAATAGAGAGTATAATGCACATTTGTGGATGTTGGATTCTGGTTCTGTTAATTGTCTTCAAGGTTTTTGTTTTCTGTTTGTGAACTGGATTGGGTCCTGAATTCTTCTAGTTTCCTCAAGTATGTAGTACAGGTCTCCAAGTTAATGTTTTCAATTTTTTCTGTCATTTTCACTGGGAATCATTGAGAACTAAAACCACCCTTTTCTCTGAAGCCCTGCAAACTGAAGCTGGACAACTTGATATAAACCTAAGAGACAGCACCATGATACCCAATGTTTGGACAACCTTTGATTCCGACCCTGATATCAGTTTCCCCACATTAAACCCAGCATATATGGGGTTAAAACCGAAACACTCATTCCCTGCTTACTCTCTGGCTTCCTGGCTCCAGAATCCACTATGCTCCATGGAGACAGACACTGTCAAAGACAGCACCTGGATTATCTCCTCCCCGCAAAGAGATACAGGCTGGTGGGAAAGCTGCTGACCAGCAAGGTCACAGGCTTCCTCCTCTCTGCAAGTAGTCTCAAGGTCAAAGACAGGCTGGTGGGAAAGCTCCAACCAGCAAGGCCATATGCTCTCCCTCCCCTACCTAAAACCCCAAATGAAAACCCTTCCTTTTAGCTTTTCAGGGAGTTTGGGATTTCAGTGTTAGCTGCCCTCTCTCCTTGCTCAGCACTGTGCAAAAATAAAATTCCTACTTTCTTCCACCACACCTGGTGTCAGAGATTGGCTTGCTGTGCAACGGGTGAGTGAACTCACTTCAGGTTCGGTAACACCTTCATGCCTATTTCTGTGTAAGCCCCTCAAAAGGTTTACTTGAATCCTTGATAACATCATTGGAGACATTTTAAGTTGCGGGTGATCCATCAACCCTGACTTCCAGAGATCTTTTTGACTGACTGACCCTGTGCTCAGAAATTGGTTATAACTTGCTCCCACCATTAACTCTGTTTTTCTTTTTGTTTCTTTAGAAATGCTTGTGATTAAATACCTGACTACTTGCTTACACAATTAGGCCTAACTTTGGGAGACCCTTTCTATGTTCTAGAGATGATCCAAAAGACCTGGGAGGAACTCAAATTAAGGAGCTAAACGTTGTCAGATGTTTCTCTGCACCGTCTTTGTCATATAGACTGGGTTCTATTGAAACCCTGGACTTCATCCCTGCTGGATGGGACCATATAAGGAATACCACAGGGAACATGAAGCATGCCATAGAAGTACATCACAAGTGGGATCACCCAAACCCTGGGTGACTTCATGCTCTAGACATGGACTTCTCCGAATAGTCAAGTGAATCCATGACAGACTGCAATTTGCTGCTCAAAAGGTAGTTTCCTAAAGATAAGTAATAAATGGCTCCCAGGTTCTTACCTTACTTGTTGGACTGTTAGTCACAGGTTAATTGGCTACATCAGATTTCACCTGAGATTCCAGGCATGAACCTTGATTGGTTTACAGACCTCTTCTCCCAGATTCCCCACGGACTGGGGTCAGTTATGGAAGGGATACTAAATTTGGGCTGTCTACTTTGCTAATCTGTGTGGTCACCTATATAATTATAAAATGCAAACTTAAATGTTATTCCAAAGTCATTGATCAAAATACTAAAATATTAGTCACGCAAAGCATATCGTTCTCTTCCCACCTCATACCCAAAAATATTTTAAAATAAAGGTAAAACTGTTTTGTTCCTCTGATCTTGCTCATGGTCCTTTCACAGCAGGAAGTAGCTCAAATGGTCTTTGCCCCCATTTCCCAAGATTGAGGAATTATCATAAGAAAGTGGGGATTGAAACCAAGCACAAAGAAGATAATAATCTTCCCTGGGCCAGAAGAAGAGAACAAAAACTTTGAGATGAGCTTTGATAACTGCAGCTGTGCATATTCACCATAATCAACTGTTGCTTAAAACTAACCAGGTCTTTCTGTCCCTCCTTAGTATATGAGTGAGCTGTCTTTCCCAGGAAGTCAAGGTCCAGACATCAAGATTCAGCCTCACAAGGCCAAATGCAAGCTGAAGGTGAAAACCAACCAGAGAAGTCCAGGCAGTCAAGGGAAAAGAAACTCAGTCTTCAAGGCCAAACACAGGCTGGTGGGAAGGGGCCAATGAGCATGGCCACATGCTCTCCCTCCCCTACCTAAAACCCCAGATAAAAACTCCTTTTTCCTTTCGAGATGGTGGATATGAGTTCTAAATCCTATCTCCTCAGCTGGCTGCCTTTCAAAAATAGTAAATCTCTCTTTGCCACAAGTATAGTGTTTCAGTTTTTTTCTTTATTGGCCCTACTGTGCAGTGGGTAAACAAACCTGTGTTTGTGTTCGGTAATGATGCCACAGACTAGGGGCTTACACAACAGAGATTTATTTCTCACAATTCCAGTGGCTGGGAAGTCCAAGATCAAGGTGCCAACAGAGGTGGTTTTGGTGAGGGCTCTCTTCCTAGTCACAGATGGTGACTTCTCACAGTGCTCTCACATGGCAGAGAGCTCTGGTCTCCTTCTCTTCTTAGAAGGGCACTAATCACACTACGAGGGCTCATTCTATGATGTCATCTAAATCTAATCACCCCCAAAGGCTCCACCTCCAAATCCCATCACACTGGGGGTTAGGGCTTCAGTGTATGAGTGTTGGGGGGTTGCAGACATTCTGTCCATTACACTAGAAAGCACCCTCCAGAGCCACCCCTGGGGCTGGTTCCTATGTGGCACCTCAGGTCCTCTCACCACCCTGACCTCCGCTCCTGGGGCCTGGGGAACTGCCTGTGACTGGGGGAAACTCCACACTGCTTCTGCTGGCAAGCTCCCACTTCCTTGCTTGGGACCATCCTCTGCTGGATGAAGTAATAAATGTCATGGCTCAGCACTCTGCCTGCCCCCTACGTTATTATTGACCTGAGGGTCTGATCCGTCACACAGATTCTGACCCTGTCCTTCAATGCACATCACTTACTGCTCTGAGCCTCAGGTTCTTCCCCTGTAAATGTATCCCCAACAGACCCCACTGGGTGAGGTTATGGTGAGGGAGAATTGAGATTCTGTACAGGTTATTAGCAAACTTTTTGGGAGGAGGGTTCCTTATTATTGAGGACTGGGCCAGACAGCCCTCACCCTCCTTTTCAGAGCCAGGCTTTAAATGGTTTCAAAGCTGGGCCCACATCAATCCACTTTTCAATAAGGTGCTCATCTCCTTCCTAGGAATGGTCAAGCCCTACTTATGTAGGCTGGAGAGGGTAGGAGTCCTGTGAGGATGACACTGGAGTGGGGACCCACTCCTGACTTCAGTCCCCACAGCAAGCCAACGCCAACTGCACTGTGCCCATGCTGAGCACTCAGAACATTCCAGACCATGGCTCCACAGCAAAGGCAGAGGGTCCAGATGGACCAAGATGGCAGAAGATGAGTACACACCTGGGTGAGTTATATTTCAAATACAAACTCAACAGACATTCCTCCTAACATTTCACTATAAAACTTTTCAAACTTATTGCAAAGGGGAAAGATGTTTACAGCTAACACTCATCTACTCACCGTCTTTCCAAGTCTTGATATTGCATTGTGTCTATGTCATTGGGTATCTGTCCATCTAACCAACCACGCATCCATCAACCCATCTCACTTCTTGATGCATTTCAATGTAAAGTGCAGACATCTTCAGCATACTGCCCCTCAGACTCTGTAGCTTGTGTATCATTGAGTAGATGGGTTTATAGTTAGATTTTTCCATTTGGAAGTACACTTTGCGTACAATGCAATCTCAAATCTGGAAGTGCATCCTCACAGGGTTTGACAGACACTCATGCCTGTGGAACCCAGTCTTCTTTCCAGATACAGAGCACAATACTCCCCCTAGAAAGCCCTCTCCTGCTCCCTCCCAGGTAACCTCGTCCCTCCCGCTTCTAGGCAGCTGCTGCTCACAGCAGACATTCTTAACCATAGGAAAACGTAGGGAGAACTGCGACTGTACGCCATTTTAGGAAGAAAATGGATAATCAAATTAATTGGACTCAGAGACGAGTCAACATAAAGAGCTTTTGTGGCCGATTTAATTTGTTTAAATACGGAACAAATAAATATCTGTGGGAATCCTGGTTACAGAGTAGAATAGAACAGTTATAAAAATTACCCACATCCAAACAATTATGTAACTCACCAAAATTGGGAGGGGAGAATATTCATTTCCCAGGGCTGCTGCAAGAAATGACCACAAACCTGGCTTCAAACAACAGAAATGTATTCTCCCCCAGCTCTGGAGCCCAGAAATCTGAAATGAAGCTGTAGGCAGGGCCATGTTCCCCAGTAGGTCTCTAAAGGAGAACATTTCCTTGCCTCCTCCAGGTTCTGGTGGCCGCCAGCATCCTTGGCATTCCTTGGCTTGTGGACACATCCCTCCTGTTTCTGCCTCCATCTGCACACGGCCTCCTCCCTGTACCTCTGTGTCTTCTCTTTTTCTGTCTCTTCTAACGACACCTGTCACTGGATTTATGTCCCATTCCATCTAGGATAATCTCAAGATCTCTACCTTAATTACATCTGCAAAGAGACTTGTTTCCAAGAAAGTCACCTTCTGAGGTTCCAAATGGACGTATCTTTTGGGGGCCACAATTCAACCCACTGCGCGAGTCACCCAAGTGTCAGCCTGACGTTTGCCTGGGAGCCTCTCCTGGACCCCAGATGGACCAGATCCCACCTGTAAGTCCCCTGAGCCCCACCTCCCACCCCATGGTGGCCCCTGCCCCGATCAACTGAAGCCCATCAGCCTCTCTCCTTCGAAAAGCTCCAGCGCATCGCTGGGGGCAGCACCCTCAGAGAACTGTTCTCTTTGTCAACATCTCCTCATTGATCTCTAGAGTTTGCAGGAGCCTCGGAGAAGTAGGCTTGTGTGTCAGGCCTCCATCCCGACCCACACCCTATCTTTCCTTCCAGCTTCCTGTCCATGAACATGCCTTTCCAGATGGATTTCTGGAAGGACATTCAAACAAAACCACAGCTATTTCCAGTTGGTGGGATTTAGGACATTTTTCTCTTTTCTTCTCTGTTCTTTTCTGTATTACTTCAATTTTTTTTTGTAAGATTGTACAAATTTTCCAAAAACAAAGTGATTAATCTTTATAAAAATGTTATGTATTTTTTAACCTTTGAATTCTCAAAGGACATAAGAGTTCAGTCTTCAGTGTCAGGAGCAGCATGGGAAATGGGTTCTTAAATTTCTGGGGGAGTGTGCTGGGGAGCTTCTCATGGTTAAAACCCTTAAAACAAAAAGCCCGTTTGACTAAAGCACTGCTCTCATAGAAAATTTATCCCAAGAAATTATTAGGAAAGTCTGCCAAGGTTTGTAAATAAGTATTTAAATGACGGTATCATTTTTAATGACATTTGTCAACAACCCAAATGTCCAGTAAAAGTGGGGTTCTGATGATTTCTAAGTTTCTTCTTTAGGCTCCTCTTCTTGACTTTCATTTTCTAACAAGAATGCATTACTTTTATAATCATTGTAAAGGCATTTTCACCTTACAGAGAAGTCTGGCTCTGCGAGTGTGGAACCATTTCTCTTGTTGTCTTAGACAGCAGCCCAGGGCAGTGGTGTGATCAGCCTGAGAATGAGCAGCCCAAACAGGGCATATGTAACTTCTCCAGCCATGATCCAACTCTCACATTAAAAGGAAAAACAAGCCTCCTTTGTGGGCAGGTGATCTGGATGGCGGCTTTGCACCTGTCTATAGGGCTCGGTAAGCAGAGACCTCCTGGGGGCGGAGAGAACTGGAGGCCCAGTGAAGACGGACTCTACACAGAGAGGCTGCTCAGCCCAGAGACTGAGAACGGAGGTGATGGCAGCTGGTCGGGGAGTGGGGCAGGGGTGTTGGCAGGACATAGAAATAAGTGCCTGGAAATAAGCATTGTTTCAGGCACCCTAAGTTACCTGCATTTTCACGTACTTGCCTTATCTGGCAAACATCCAATGAGGAATCAAGGACTCCACGTCACTTCCTCACCTTAGGTGAACACCTGGACAACTTGGGCAGTGAAGTCTCAGCTCACCACCGCCTCCTCATGTCCATTGGGGCACATGGCAGGGACAGGTGATGAAAGGAGAGACTTTACTGGAGAAAAATCCACCTGAGAAGATGGAGGATGTCAGCTCGGGGGATCCCACAAGAGGGAGGGCCCAAGAGAACTGCCAGGATGCAGGGTGGCCCTAGAAACCGTGGGGCAGCATGTCACAAGTCCCTTGTGCAATTCTCCAAAACAAGGGGTCCAGGGCCCCGTGAGTTTGGGGAATGTCACCCAGGAAATGCCCTCGTACAGATTCCTGATGCATTGGAGCCTCTCGGAGTCAGTGAAGAGCCCTGCCACACAGAAACCAAGTTAGCTTTCCCAAAAGTCTGCGACCTAGAATCCTTTCACAAACAAAGTCCATTAGCAGCCCTTGGAAATAACACTCCACGGAACACACACTGGAAACCACTGCTGAAGGGGACCCGGGGTGAGGAGGAGGGCGGGGCTGTCCCAGGACCCGTCTGCAGCAGGAGGGGGACGAAGGTCTTCTCGGCGCAGTTCTCACGCTGGGGCCTCAGGAGCTGCGACCTCTCTTCCTCTCACCCTCCTGTCGGCTGGGCTCAGATTATGATGGTGATGATGATGATGGCGACAGATGATGACAGTAACTAGCACAGGCACAGTGCTTCCTCTATGCCGGGTATGGTTCTCAGCACTTTATGTATTTCACTCTCCCTGGCCACTGCATGTTTTGGGACATGTTTGAATCTAAATAATACACAAAGGGCCACCCACAGGGTCTCCTGATGGCCTGAGGGGGCTGTTTCTCAGATAAGAGAGGGTCTACCTAGAGGAAGAAGGGTGGACCTCCATTCTCAGTTGAGGTTTCCCAGGGGCACACTGAGTGGGGGGCAGGTGCGAGGGAGGGAGGGGCAGGGCAGGGTGGGAATGAAGGACGGCTGGCTCAGCCCACTTCCCCTGCTGGGGGTTAGGGGCACAGTGGCAGGGTCCAGGGTGTCCTACCCATGGAGGAAGCAGCCAGGCTGAGGGCAGCGCCATCCTCCATTCTGTTTGCACAGGATGGCGATTCTCCTTTTCTAGCTCTGTCCCCAGGTACCAGCCAGGGGTGACATGAGGACTTCCTCCAGGGCCAGGTATGGTCCCAAACTGTAGAGAGGCCTGGGAGGGATGCAGTAGTCCAGGTGTGTGAGACCTCCTTGAAAGTGAGGGTCAGGGGGAGATGAGGCCCTCAGAGGCCATCCTGGACTTTGTCCAGGGGGCACCCCAGGAATCAGCCCCCAGCCCTGCTCAGCTGGAGGCCCGGAAGACTCACCCACCCAGGTCATCCCCCCTCATGCAGCCTGGCTTGAGCCAGCCTGCCCCGGAACCTGGAAAGAGGCCAGGCCTGAGTATTTCTTGGGTTTTGTTCATTCATTTATTGACTGGACTCTCCTCCAATAAGAGTGGCCTTCCTGAGGGTGACTCAGGTCTGTCTTGCTCACTTATGGGTCATCAGCTCCAGGAAGAGCAGATTGCACTTCTCACACCCACCCTCACCCCTCAGTAGGGCCCATGTTGGGCCTGGGGGTCCTCAGCTTGGGTCCCATGTCCTTTCAGGCTCTGGCTGGGCCCGGTCAGCTGTCCTGTTCTCTTCCCCCCACCGTGTCCTGGGCACCCTCTCCCAGCGTGGACACAGGGCTGGGACTGTTCGTCTTTCTGCTGTTGACTCAGGTGCTCCTGGGCTGGGCCCTGCTGGCCCTACAGGCCTCAAGCCAGGCCCAGGAAGGGATCACTGGGCATCTCTCATCCCCTCCGGGACACACAGTGTTCCCAAGGTCTGGGCCTAGGAAAACAGGGCTGGTGACATGAGCGGGCCATGCTGTCCACCTCCAAGGGCCTTCCTTCTCCCTCCTGCTCCTTGGCTCCTGGGGCTGATTCTGGCCTCACAAGGAGCTTCCCTTTCTACCTAGGACAACATTGAATGTCTGTAACAGAAGCCCCTCCAGCCAGCTGGGGCTGAGACGTAGTCACCCAAGACATGGGCTCTCATCAGATTCTTCTTCTTACATCCTTGGAGCTGTGCACTTGTGGGGAGATGCCACTGGGGGCTCCTCCTGTGCTCAGATCCCCCCTGAACCCCAAATCCTCCCCCAACTGAAACCTTATGTGGGTCCCTGGTGCTGTTGGATCTGGTGGGCCTCACTCTCCCTGGCAGGGCTGGGACAGCCTGGCAGGTTCCTGGCAAGAAGAGGATGCCACACTGTTGAATTCTGGACCTGGAGTTTACTGCCCTGTGCTAACTCATCACCCTAGAGTTCTGATTGTCTTCTTTCTTTTCTTGCTGGGAATAAAAACATGACTCCTACCCCTCATTTCTACCATCTTGCAATTTCTTGTTTATTCTCTTGTTCACATCCATTTCAGTTCACAGCCTGAAGCCCACTGCGTCAGTGGTGACAGATTGCTCTCTGGTCCTGCCCCACTGTCATCTTAAATCTCTTTTCATGTCCCGTGGATTGGTGCGACCTTTTTTCCTATTCTCCCCCTTCCTTTTCCTGGTTTTCACCCTGGACTAGCAGGAATGTGGGCTTAAGTAATGCACCAGCTATCCCTTGCTGCTGTACCGATGACCACAGATGGAGTGGCCTAAACGAACATGAGGTTATTGTCTTGCAGGTTGTAGGCTAGAATACTGAAGAGCATCTCACTGAGCTAGAGTCGAGGTGCCACAGGGCTGCCTTCCTCCTGGAGGCTTGAGAGTAAGACCCACTATCCTCCTTGTCCAGTTTCTAGAGGCCGCCTGCACTCCTTGGGTTTTGGCCCTTCCAACATCTTCAAAGGCCCCAATGGTGGGTCATGTCTTTCTCTCATCACATCACTCTGACTTTCTCTTCAAATGATTTAGATAGATGAAAATGGGTAAGAGTTTTGGGGTACAATGATTATATTTTATGGTCTATATACTTGAAAAAACAGCTTCCAAATGGGTTTTGGTAACTTAAAACTTTAGAGTTTTGCTAAATTAAATTAAGTGATAAAAATGTGTTGAGTATCTTATCATTTTCACATAGGAGAAAATATTAGAAGTTACTAATTAAGCATAGATTTGTTTGCTTTTGATTTCTTATCTAAAACTAAAAAAAAGGCTTGGGTTTGTTGATAAATATGGCTTGTACTTGATGAGGGATTTTTTTAATGAGAAAGTATAAATTTGTAGAAAGTTTGTATACAAGGAAAGTAAGATGTACATTTCTAGTAAAAAAGGTGTAAAGAATAGAGATATTTTAGTGTGGTTTATTAAGAAAGATAACTTTCCCCTAAAGTACTAGGAAATAAAAAGGGAAAAAAACTTGGTACAAATTCTGAATGTAAAAAAGTAAGTGACAGAAAGTTTGTGAAAGTAAAACCCTGAGGAGTTCTATGCACAGTCAAGTTGGCTAAGACTAAAAGTAAGTCCAATTAAGTAAATGAGTTTTAACGTCAAAAGTAAGCTGGTGAAAAACTAGAATTTGGTCTTCTCTCTCCTAGAGGATAAATTTCTTGAACTTTTCGTGTGCTCTTGATAAAGAGGTTATAACAAGTTTTTCTTTATTTTTGAGTAAGTCTACCTAAAAGACAGAAAAACTATGTTTTGTTAGAATAATTTCCTATGTTCAAAAAGACTGTGAGTTCTATTAAGGTCTTTTAAAAAATTCTTTCTGTTGTCAGTTTGATTAAATGGATAACTAAATATTGTTTCCTATTTGATGAAGCGTTTTAAAACTTTTTGATATTTTTGAAGAGCTTCCCCCAAAATTAGTCTTTCTTTTGACTTAAAAAAAAGGAAACTTTGAGAATTTCCAATTGACCCTGGGACTACTCAAAGAAATTTGTTCTCTCTCTTACTATAAAGAAGATACTAAACTAGTTAGGCTTATTTGGCATGTTAAATTACATGGGAAACACTGTAAAATAACTGATGATAAACCTGTTTGGGTGGTATTAGGTGGGTAAATTTTATTGACATAAATATTTTAAAAATTATATAACATTCCTAAAATTATGATCTGTCCTGGTTGTCAGCCATAAAACTAGCTATTATTTCAAAGTGTTGTATGTCACAAAATTAACCAAATTACTTTGTCAATTGCAATTTTGAAGTGCTTTGTCATTTACAGACAGTTATTGTTTTCCTATGATGCTTTTGCAAATTACATTTCATCTTCAGAGAAATTCATGGAAAGGACTCTGGCACTTGCTCTAGAACGCAGCTTTCTGATAAACCTTAAGAGTACAAAACTTAACTGGGTAAGAAATCACAGAACTTTAACAGAGAAACATGACTTCATGAAACTGCTAACAGAAGGTCAAGATCAAGAGTTGATTACATGAGACTAAGTGAACTGATGAGGATGATTATAATTCTTATGACTTTTTATTTGAAATATTCCTTGTTTTTTGGTGAGGCAGTTTCGCTCTGAGCTAACATCTGTTGCCAACTTTCCTATATTTTGTTTGTGGGTTGCCACCACAGCATGGCTTGATGAGTGGTGTAGGTTTGCACTTGAGATCCAAACCCATGAACCAGGACCGCTGAAGAGGAGCATGCTAGACTTAAGCACTATGCCACAAGGATGGCCTGATTGCTGATTTTTGAAATGTTTTGTTTTTTTCAGATTTAAGGAAATATTTTTCTCTTTTCTCTCAAGCTATGTCTTACAGAAATTTGGTAAATTATACCTTTGTGAGCAGAATTGAACATTCATCTTTTCCTCCCTACCTGATCCCTCCAGAATTTGGAAACTCTTAGTGAGCGAGTATTGTGATTTTTGTAACAATATAGTTATTTGCATAAGTTCAATAACAATCTGTTTTCCTTAGAACAGGACACAATTTCAAATAGTGGTTCTATTATCAAGGCTTTGACTGGAATGTCATATTTGAGAGAAATATTCATAGGCTCATATATGACTGGGTTTTAACAGACAAAGATTGGACTTTATCAAATAAAGCCGCTTGGAAATATTGGCCTAGTACCTTATTACAGGGTTCCCACCAACCTTATCAGCTTAGTAAAGGAGGTCACTTCTCTGGCAGGTGCAAGGAAACTTGAAATATTTTGGGGACCATGAGAAGAGAGAAATTCACCCAAATCTGTAAGTATTGCAGGTGATGTCTAATGACAAATCCTTGGCTTGGCTTTGCTGGCCTCGAGAGGTCTTTAAAGTTCAATCTGAGATTCCTGATAAAAAGTTGCAGCAAAGCAGAGTTAAAACTGCCTACATAATCAATTGCTATTCTTGCTGTATTCTGTAAATGATTAGACTAAGTTTTATTGAAGCTAGACCTATTTTGAAAACCAGTTAGTCTTTGGCTATCTTTTGTAAAAAGGTATGTGTAAAAATCTTGTAAAAATATAGAGGAGGGGCCCAGAAAGGGGACAGTGTGAGCTGGGCAGACCCTGGGGACGATAAAGTCCCAGCAGGAGGGCCACAGTGGGGAAGCTGCCCCACTGTCTTACAGAATGTTTTCCCACTGGTGCAGCAGAAGGTCACTGTCCAGAGCACCCTTGGCTGCAGCTTCTGCCCCAGCCAGCTCACAGCTCTCCACCCTGGCCACTAGAACACTCAGGATAGAGTCACAAGCAGCCGGGGGACCCATAATCTGACCACACCTGGAGCCAGAGTCTTTGGGGACGGAGGGAGTGGCTGTGAGGACAGATGACAAAGCTCCTGTCTGGGAGACAGAAGTGCACCTTAGGAATCAGAAGAAGCCCCAGTGGGGCAGCCCCAGGGCCAGAGAGTTGACACATAAGGGAAAGACCTGGCCACTCCCGAGGGTTAAGCGGGCTGCCAGTCCAGCCCAGACACTGGGTAGAGGAAGGACTTCCTAGCCCAGGGCCAGCAGAGCTGGGAGGCAGGATGGAGCAGAGACGTCGGGGAGGCTGGGTCCTGCCGGCTGAATCTGCCGCCCTCCCAGCCTCCAGCTGAGGTGGGGGCGCACTGGAGCCTGCAGTGCGGAGCCCCCGGCGGCGGCCACGCCCTGAAATTCCTGCTGTGGACGGGCGAGCGCATCACCGCGGTGGCCGGCAGCGCGCGCGGCTGCATCCAGCCCCTGCGCTGGACCCCCAGCAGGGGGCGGGCGGCGAGGTTCGGGCGCCCCGCGGGCCGGCGGTTCAGGGCGCAGACTCCGGCCGCCGGGCAGCAACTCTTGTTCGCCAACCGCCAGCACTGGCTCTTGTGCCTCTCGCGCATCGGCTTCAAGTGGGACTTGCCCAGGAGCAGCTGTCCACCCAGGGACCCGTCATGGTGACCGCACAACCGACGACCCGTGCGGAGAAGGTCTCAGCAGGGTCGCCTGTGGCGCCTGGGGCGGACCCTGCGCGGTTCTGACCGGGTCCTGGGTGCCGGGGGGGGCGGCCTCCTCCAGCCCGGTGCGCTCGTGACATCAGGTGACCCTGTGCTGGTACCAACCGCCAAGGCCAGAGCGACCCTGAATGCCTACCGTATTGAATAAAGGTTCTGCACACACGTGAGTCCGCGTGGTCTTTGTCACCGAGGGTACTGGGCCGGGCGCACCAGCTCCCCTATGCCCCGCTCCCCCGCCCCTGTAACAGTTCTGGCCCGTGGAGTGCACTAGGCGAGGATTGCATCGACAGTCCCGGGGTACAGAGAACAGGTGCAGCGTCTCCACCACCGCCTGTTTCCAGGGTCCCCAGCAGGGCTCCATAGGGAGGATGCCCTCAGGGTTTGCGTGGAAGCCATGAAGGAAATCCCAAGAACTGTGTCACAAGGAAGGATCCGCTGGGCGACAGACTGCTTTGCCGTTAGTCTGCACAAGAGCGCCTGAGCTGGAGCCATGCTACTCCTCCTCCTCCCCCTCCTTCTTCCCTCCTACCCCCTCCCCCTCCTCTCGTCCTATCTGATCCACTGACAAGGCAGTGACTGCTGTGGGGATCATGCTGTCACTCTTCAAGTCAACGTTGTCCCATTTCTGACCCTGCTTGTTTCCACCCCAGGAGGCATTGGGAGGCAGGGTCGCCCCTGGCAGCTGCCAGCCCCAAGAAAGGTGGGTGACTGAGAAAGGGGTCAAGAATCACTAGTACTTAAAACAGATTCCCTTTTAGGAGGCCAGGGGCAGGAAAGGAATTATGCACCAGACCTGGCCCTGGGCTTCCCAGAGCAGCTGCCAAGCTGGGATGAGAGGCCCCTGCCCACCCGTGGCTTCAGCCCCACACAGGGAGAAAGGAGCCCCCTGCAAAGCAGCCTCAGATGGCTGGTCAAGTGTTTCTACCTGCCCGCGCTCTCCAAACACCTGTGTTCTTGTTATCGGCTCGTGAACAGGCAGGTCTTAAAATACTCACAATTTTGAAGGAGTGATGAGTGTAGATTTCAGGGTGTCTGGAACAACTGAAGTGTAATTGATATGACAAGGTTGCAAGCACTGCTGATGGGGTATACCAGGTCACATGTATACTTGAAGGAACCTGAGATGGGACCTGAGCCTGGGCCAGCAGAGGCCAGCTGGATGGGCTTGGAGTGAGGAGTTTGGGGCAGGACATCCCTGACCCTGGAATCCTCAAAGACTGAGATCAGCCCAGGATCTGCACGGGCAGGTCCTGCATCCTTGGTGGAATCCTGGAGGCCTGAGGTGTCAGACCCACCTCCTGCCTCACCCACGGCTCAGATCTCTGAGCTCAGCCCTGGAGCCTCATCCTCTACACGCTCAGAAGCTTTGGGTTGTACTCCAGACCCAAGGACCACGCCTGGATGCACTGTTCCCACAGAACTTCATTTATTGGTGGATTCTTATTCAAGACCTGTCTTAGACACCCCAGTGCCATCAGCCCACCACCAGCCAGAGGGCCTCAGCAGGGTGACCTGTGCCCCATCCCTGGGGACCCAGGAGCACTCACTTCTCTGGGTATCAGTGGGTATTGTTTTGTACAGTGGTCAGATCCACTCGAGGATAACCCCACCGAAAGCCGATGCCCGTGATGCCATAGCGCTTATATGTCCCAAAGATTCCCGTGAGCACCTTCCACTCCCAGCTGCAGACTTCATGGAATTTTTTGCCCTCTTCCTTCCCAAATGAGGCCATGCGCCCACGGTTTGTGTATATGACCAGCTTCCGGAGATAAAGTGTATGCCAGCCGGTGACCATTAGAATTTGTTCGCCTGGCTGCAGGAGGAATTCCTCCATCTTCCCACCTTTGGGACCAAATCTTTCTCTCCAGGAGGATCCATATCTCAGCTGGATGCTGGGAGAAAGGGGGAGCTTTGAATGGCTAGGACCCAGGTGACTCACCACTCCCCACACCTCTGTCGCTGAGCCACCCCTCAATGGAACCCAGAGAGCAGGGCTGTCACTGCAGCATGAGTCACTGAGCACATGAATCTGGGTGCTGATACAGACATGCTGGGCTCAAACCCCTGCTCTGCCACCTTCGGGCTCTGTGATCTTGGGCTTGTTATCCAGCCTCTCTGGGCCTCAGTTTCTTCATTTGCCAAGTGGAAGTAACCGTTGGAACACTCAGGATCATCCGAAAGGAGAGCTTGGATCAGTGCCCAGTCATGCTGACCCTCAGGAGGTGACTCTGTCATCGCTCAGAGCTGGGAGCTGTCCTCGGGCCCAGCTTGAGCTTTCTGAGCCCAAGTCAGGTTGCCCAGGTCACAGTTCTGAGAAGCAGATGACTTCCCACACTCACCTTGGGAGTCCCACTAGCTCCACCCATCTGGCCTTCACTGTGACCTTGCCCCACTTTTGTGCCTCTCCCATGGCCTCCCCTCCTCACCTCACCCAGTACGCACTCTGTTCCCTTTGGTGCTGGCTGCTCTGTCCTATTCCCTCTCACAGGTCCCTGGGACCCCATCAGCGCAGAGCCAAGATCTGCCCCAGGCCTTGAGCAAAGACACCACCCAAACATTAGGGGAGCAGCCTTGGGCTTTGTGCCTCTACACACTTCTGGCGACTTGTGTTCAGTCAGTGGTCCACTCTGACCCTCACTTCCTTTCCTCTCTGACCTAACCTGGACTGATAGTTCTGGTGTGCAGGAGAGGAGGCGGCTGAGGAAAAGGGACAAAGGGAAAGGTGATGGCTGTTGGCTCCATGACTCCAAGGACCCAACTGGCCTCAAAGAGTCATCAGGACCCATCGGGGTGTTGGGAGAAGAGGTGCTAAGCCCCCTCCCCACGACCCTGAGACTTGGCATGAGTGGGATAAGCCATAGAACTCATGGACCAGCTCTTACCTCTTAATCACACCCCAACCACCTGTAGACACGCGAATCCCAGTGATGTCGTCGTAATTGTCTGGAGATGTACTGAATTTCTGGCCTCCTCCGTCCCCATGAATCTCTAGATGATGAAAGAAGCAGGTGAGGGAGAGAAAATAAACCACATGGTGACATCCAGGCTATCTATGCCCCTCTCTGGATGCAACCCCTCCACCAGATGGGACAGTCCTGAGACTGGAGTTAGTCTGACCAGGGCAGGGCCCAGACCCTGGGTCTCCAGGATGCAGAGAGGGGAGGGTGGCTACCAGATGGATGGGCTGGAGGGGGCTGACCCAGCTGGACTTACGCTCTGCCCAGCAGGTGGTGCTCCACAGGAGGGCGAGGGTCAGCCACAGCAGCATGGCTTCTGGCCGGAGGGTCCCAAGGCTCCTGCAGAGAGGAGGACAGCCCACCCAACTCTCAGAGAGGGACCCCACCTGACCTCCCCAGACCCATGTGAGAGAGGGGAGCCCCATCTTACCTGGACAGAAGAGTCTTATTGCCCAGTCCTGTCACTGGGCAGTCTGGTTGTGCCTGGGCATCCTCTGCCCGGCCCTTTATACCCTCCCTGGCCCTGTGGGCCCCCATCCAGAAGGAAAGAGTAAGAGGCCACCAGGGGCACAGAAAGGAGCTGGAAATGGAGTCTCTTCCTGGGAGAATGCCCTGAGCCATGCTGGGGAAGTCTCCCGGACGTGCTGTGTTTGTTGTCTTGGCCCTGTGGCCTACACAAACAAGACGGGACAGTGACAGGCATTTTACTGTCACCTCTGGCTTTCTCTCCTCAGCACCCGGACTAGATCTTGATCTCAGAGGTTGGGGAGGTTTGCTGAGAGCCCTTCCCAGCTCGGCGGGGCAGGTCAACCCCATGGGAGGGCTGTAGGTCAGATGCCCACAGAAGCTCTGCAGGCCTCCGGGCTCCTGCCTTGTGCAGAACTTGGTTCAGGAACTTATTCAGGCCTGGGAAGAGCCTAGTGTCCCACTTTCAGGAGCCCGTCCAAGCTCCCCACTGACCCTCAGAGAGCCAGAGTGGGCAATCCAGTCTGTGTGCCTGGCACCACTAGGGAAAGACACCCCAGGCACTGGCCGTCCATGATGTGTCACTTGGAGACGTCTGTGACCTAGGGGATGTGCCTCATGGCACACACGAGGAACATTTTCGTAAAATGAACACGCATGGTGACAACGGATGCACATGCACACATGGGTGCTGGAAATGCTCATGTGTACCAAATGCTCACACACGTGTGCACCCTGAGACACAGACACCTGCACAGCTATCCCTACACACAGAAACTTGCACACACACCCCCTGCAACATGCATATACTCATGCGCACCTGCATGGGAGGCCCCAATCCTGGGGAAGCCCTGCCCCCTCATGTACCCTGGCCCAGTGCTGGTCCTGAGCCTCCTCAGGACACTCAACACAGGCCCTTTGTCCCTCAGGACCGTGGCTCCCCACAAGGGGATATACTGAGCATTTACAAGGCCATAATTCCCTCTGTAGGCATGCCCCAGACCTCACTCTGCCAGGAGGGGAACCATGGGGCCTTCTCCTCGCATCAGAGTTGGGGCCTGTGCTAGCACCACTGGTCTCCCTGCTCTCTCGGTATGGGACTTGGGGAGACCTCTCTGTGCTCTGTAGGCTGAGGCACAGCACACAAGAGGGCCTCCATCACCAGCCCACTCACTGCTGGCCATGGTCTCCCTGCAGCCCTCTGGGAAAAGCCCCAGCCTTGCTTGGAGGCTGGAACCTGAGTCCCTGGCTCGGGTCTTGGGGCAGGTCTGGCCTGGCTGAGACTCCAGGGCTAAGTCGGGGAGCTGGCTCCTCCATCTGGCCTCATCTGATCCCTCGGGCCCAGGAGTCAGAGAAAAGAACCTGCTGGGTGGGGAAGGGGCATGATCTGAAGGGCAGGGGCATTTCTGTCCTGACCCAAGTGAAGCCCACAGCTGGCCTGTGTGCCCGGGCTCGCCCTTGAGTGGCTGCTGCCAGGCCAGGAGGCCCATGTTGAGGGGCAATTCAACTTTGCATTTTGGAAACTCTTAACTCCTCCCCCACCCCCATTTACTCTCTCACTGATTCAGATTCTTACGGACACCACACACTAAGCTAAGCACTTTTTCTCCACTCTTCCACAGAGAAATGGATTACTTTTATCAGAAAACCAGAAGAACCAACCACACGTTTGGTTCTAATCTGTTATGTCATTAAAATTCCCTTAGTGCAAGTGCTGAAAATAAAATGAGCTTTACCCAGTTGTCCAATTGAGGGAGGCAGGAATCCCAGGCCCCTGTTCCCTGAGGCTCCCTGGCACACGTGTCTGTTACCTGGGGCATTAGTCAGCTTTGGCCGTGACAACAAACCCTGTAACAGCTAGATCTTAAGTTATCATGAGGGAAGCCATCATAGGGAAAGGAAGCAGTATTGTAACTCTATATGACCCTGGCTCTCTGGTCCCTGTGAAGACATTCTAGCCTGCACGTAGCCTAGATGATTAAGTACCTCTCATTTTGCAAAAAAAAAAAAAAAAAAAAAAAATACATGATCCGCTAGGTTTATGACTCTTTACATATGTCTCCCAGCTGTGATAAGATGATAACTTTGTTCTCTGATTTTCCCAGGAACATGACAACCTCCAGAAAGAAAAATTCTGCATTGGTATCCATCACGATTGATAAAAGAAAGAGATAATGTGGTGCCTTGAACTTGGTCACACCCAATAGTCGACATCCATAAACCCCCTCCTTACTTGTCCATTTCCCCTATATAACTGTCTCTAGATTCTGTATGATTTTAAGATTGTTCTTTAGGACACTAGTCCGGCATCTTCCGATTATGCTAGCTAATTGCATCAACTTTCCTTTCTCAACCGCTGACTCATTCACAATTGATTGACACAGGATTGCAGCTAGCAGAATAAGCCCCTTTTAGTTCGGTTACAAATATCTGGTGACCCAGATGGTACCCACCTCTGCTGGTGGCTGCTTGACTCTAGGAGAAATCTTGGGACTCTCCCAGTGGCTCCTGGGATGATCTTTCTCTTGGGGACTGTCCCCTAAGTTTTCCCAATTCTCGATTGCCTTCAACGCTTCCCCAGTGGCTGAAGAAATGAAACAGGCTCTAGATTTATTTGTTTATTTTTGCTTCTGGTGAGTCGACTGGCTCAATCGGAGTAGAATAAGTTGCCTTGGCCAGACCTGGTATGAACTCCTCATCACTTGAAGGGGAAATCCTGGAGGGATAGCCCCATCTGAGTCTGGGTGCTGACTCAGACATAGTGTAGGACTACCCAGAATCTGTTGGGTGCACCTGTCTGTTCTGTGTGGGGTCCTGTCTGAGAATCAGTTCTGTTTGGGATCCATTCTGTGTTTGAGTGTCTGTATGTTTGTAATGCTGAAATGAGGGGGGAACTCCATCTGTCCCCAAGTAAAGCCCTCTGGGCTGCCTCTTGGCTAATGGGCTGACACCACTACGAGTCCATGCCCAAGAAGAACATAGTTTTCTTTTGTAACACCACATGGCCACAGTGTTCTTTAGGCTCCAGAGAGAAAATGGCCAAAATGGGGTAATTTCAGTTTATCCAAACTGTTGTATTTGCATACGCAATTGGAAAAAGCGAGCTATAAAATCAAACAACCAATAGGAAGCCTATTTTAATTTTTTGAGGCTTCTAAATGAAATCAGGAATACTTTGCTGCCTTTTTAAAAGAAAATAATTAAATAAGTAATCATGCCAGATTGGGGGGTGTCAGTGGCCCTGACATGACGAAACAAAACTAAAGCTGCCCTCTCACGGAGGGCACTTCCCCACTTCAACCCCCCGAAATTCCTGATCTACAGTTAAACAAGTGTAAAGAAGCACACCTTTGAGATAATTTGGAGTTATAATGGTCATTCTGGGCAACCTCTGTTTTAGACGAGGCCACCTTAAGGGGTCACCCTTATAAGAGAGCATTCAAAACCTCTCACGATGAGATGCTATCTTTGCTTAATAGACAGAAACTTCTAAAAGACAAAGTTCTTTCAAAAACAGCTGTAGAAAAGATCCTTACAAGAACAACAAAATGAATCTTTAGTAAACGTTTTTGACCATCTTAGCAGGTCCATCTGCCCCAAAAAATAGTTTGGACTCAACTATTCTTCTGAGTTTTGTACCTGAGACCTGATTAAAACTTTAAAGACCTTTGTCTGTGCCTATCTGTCTCTGTACATATGTGTCTTCCTCCAAGGAGCTCTATTAAATTGGCTTAGAGTAAACACTTTTACAAGTTATTTCTAAATGTAATGGAAACTAGCCCAGATGTCTTTCAAGTTAGCATGGTATAAAATGATCTTTGGTAAATGAAGAGCTTGTTTAAGTTTGTTGGTTGGATTAAAATAAATATGTTTTCAGAGTTATTAACATTGGATATGATGCAAATATATTATCTCATAAAATTTGTCAGGAAAAAATAACTTAGAATAATAACTGCTTCTGTCTGATGAGGGTTTGTAGATGATCAGAGTAGAATTCTTAGGGAACCAGGAAACTAAATGTGAAAAAGATAAAAATTCTTGGAGGAACTTTTTAACAACAGTTATGTGTTATGGTGTGTGTACGTGAAACAACTTAACATGATGGCTAACTGCTTTAATGTAACGTGAAGTTTGAGAGTGAGCTAAACGTAATTTCCTGGAAACAAATAATTTATATAAATAAAAATGGTTAAGAGGTTTCGGGTGTAATAATTATTTTTTATGGTACATATGCTTGAAAAATAGCTTCCGAAATATTTTTGTTAACTTGAAACTTTAGAATTTTGATAAATTAAGGTAAATGATAAAAATTTATTGAGTATCTAGGTCATTTCCACACAAGAAAATAATAAAAATTGATTCCTAAGCATATATTTGTCTGCCTTTGCTTTCTTATCTCAAAGACCTGAAAGATGCCGGAGTTTGTTGATCAACATGTTTTGTGTGAGAAACATTCTATGGGAAAGCACATATGTCTAGATAGTCTGCGTACAAGGAAAGTAAAATGTATGCTTTCAGTAAAGAAAGTATAAAGAATAGAGACTTTTTGTTTGTTTTGTTAAGAAGGATAAATTTGACCTAACATACTAGGAAAAAGAAAAGGAAAGAAGGCATGGGACAAATTTGGAATGTTATAAGTAAGTGACAGAAGGTTTGTGGAAGTAAAAGTCTGAGGAGTTTTGTGCATGGTCAAGTTGGTTGAGATTAAAATGAATGAGTTTCAATATCAAAAGTAAGATAGTGAAAATGAGAATGTGGCTTTTCTCTCTTACAAATATAATTTTCTTAAACTTTGATCTATTCTTGATAAAGAGATTATAAAAGCTTTTTCTTTATTTTTGAGTAAGTCTACCTAAAAGACAGAACATCTATGTTTCCCTAAAATAATTTCCTATGTGCAAAAGACTGAGATCTCTGTATTAAGGGTTTTTTTGGCTGTTTGAACTCTGCCTTTGACATCTTCTGTTGTCATCTTCATTAATGGATAATTAACGTTGTTTCCTATTCAACCAAATGTTTTAAAACCTTTGATATTTTTGACAAGCTTCCCCCCAAATTAAAATCTTTCTTTTGACCTAAAAAGGAACCTTTCAGAATTTCCAATCAGACCTGAGATGTATCTCTCAGAATCTGTTCTCTCTTTCTATAAAGAGGAAGATATTAAACTCATTAGACTTATTTGCTATGTTAAATTACATGTGGAGCATTATCAAATAAATGATAGTAAGCCTTCCTAGGTTATATTGGGTGGGTAAATGTTATTAATATAAGTGTTTTTTAAAAAATTAAATAACATTCCAAAAATTCTGGTCTGTCCTGGTTGTCAATTATAATTCTAGATATTATCTTAAAGAGTTTCTTCTTACATAAATAGCTGAGTGTCTTTGTCAATTGCCAATTTTGAATGTTTTGTCATTTGCAGTCAGTTGTTTTACTCTGATGTTTTTGCAAATATATTTCATCTTCAGAGAGATTCATGGAAAGGACTCTGACACTTGTTCTAAAATACGGGTTTCTGATAAAATTTCAGATTATGAAACTGATCTGGATAAGAAATTACAGAACTGTAACTGAAAAACTGATGGCCTCATGAAACTGCTAATAGAAGATCAAGAGTTGATATCATGGGACTGAATAAATTGATGAGGATGATTATAATTTTTATGACTTTTGTTCGAAATATTGCTGATTTTTTAATTTTTTTGTGTGTGTTTAAGGAAAACGTTTTCTCTTTCTCTTAAGGAACTATGACTTACAACAATTTGTAAGCAAAATTGAATCTTTTGTCTTTTTCTCCCTATCTGATCACTCCAGAATTTGAAAACTCTTGATGAGTAAGTCTTCTTATATTCACGGCAGTATAGTGATTTGCAAAACTTCAATAAGAATCTGTTCTCCTTATAGCAGGACCAAGTGGAGACAGTGGTTATGTGACGGAGGCTTTGACTGGAAGATCAAATTGAGAAAGACATGCAAACTCGTACATGACCAGACAGCTTTTGAGGAACAAAGATTGGACTCTGTCAAATAAAGCCACTTGGAAATATTGGTCTGGTACCTTGCTTCCAGGGTTCCTAGTGAGCTTACCAGGTAATGAAGGTCACTTATATGGCACTTGCAGAGGAACCCAGGAAATTTTGGGGAGCTCAACAGAATCGAATTCACTCAAATCTGTAGATATGACAAGTCCTTGGCTTGGCTTTTCTGGTCTCGAGAGGCCTTTAAAGTTCATTCTGAGATTCCTTATAAAAAGTTCCACAAAGCAGATTTAAAAGAGCCTATAAAATCAATTGCTGTTCATGCTGTACTTATGTAAATAAATGGGCCAAGTTTATTGAAACTAGACTTATCTTGCAAACCAATGAGTTTTCGTTTGACATCTTTGGTAAAAATGAGGGTGATTTTAGAGAAAAAATTATATTTCAAGAGAGTATAATCCACATTTGTGGATGTTGGATTCTGGTTCTGTTAACTGTCTTTGATGTTTTTGTTTTCTGTTTGTAAACTGGACTAGATCCTGATTTCTTCTAGTTTCCTCAAGTGTCTGGTACAGGTCTCCAAATAAACATTTTCAATTTTTTCTATCCTTTTCACTTGGAATCATTGAGAATTAAAACCATCCTTTTTCCTGAAGTCCTGCAAACTGAAGCTGGACAAGTAGATATAAACCTAAGAAAGAGCATCATGATAGCCCATGTTTGGACAATCTTCATGCCTGTTACTGTGTAAGCCACTCAAAAGGTTTACCTGAATGCCTGATGACATCATTGGAGACATTTTAAGCTGCAGAGGATGCTTCAACTCTGACTTCTAGACTTCTTGACTGACTGTCCCCTGGGCTCAGAAATTGGTTTATAATTTGTTCCCACCATTAACTTTGTTTTTCTTTTTGTTTCTCTAGACATGCTTGTCATTAAATACCTGGTTAATTGCTTCCACAATATAGACCGAACTTTGGGAGACCCTTTCTTTGTTCTAGAGATGATCCAAAAGACCTGGAGGGAACCCAAATTAAGGAGCTAAATGTTTTCAGATATTTCTCTGCACCATCTTTGTCATAGAGACTGGGTCCTATTGAAATCCTAGACTTCATCCCTGCTGGATGGGACCATATGAGAAATACCACAGGGAATATGAACTATGCCACAGAGGTACATCACAAGTGGGATCACCCAAACCTTGAGTGACTACATCCTCTAGACACGGACTTCACCAAATCATCAAGTGAATCCCTGACACACTGCAAGCTGCTGTTCAGAACACAGTCTCCTAAACATAAGTAATGAATGGTTCTCAGGTTCTCACCTTACTTGTTGGACTGTTAGACACAGGTTAATTGGCTACATCAGATTTCACCTGAGGTTCTAGGCATGAGCCTTGATTGGTTTACAGGCCTCTTCTCCCAGATTCCCCAAGGATTGGGGTCCACTATGGAAGGGATACTAAAACTTGGGTGCCTATTTTGCTAATCTGTGTGGTCATTCATACAACTGTAAAATGTAGACTTAAATGTTATTCCAAAGTACATGATCAAAGTACTAAAATATTAGTCATGTAAAGCAGATCCTGCTCTCCCCACCTGGTACCCAAACATATTTTAAAATAAAGGTAAAACAGTTTCATTTCTCTGATCCTGATCTTGGCTCTTTCACAGGAGGAAGTAGCTGGAATACTCTTTGCCTCCCATTCCAGAAGATTGAGAAATGATCATAAGGATGTGGGCATTGAAACTGAGCACAAAGACAATAAAAATCTTCCCTGGGCTAGAAGTAGAGAACAAAAACTTTGAGATGAGTTTTGATGACTGCAGCTGTGCATATTCAGCATAATTAGCCATTTTTTAAAACTAACCAGGTCTTTCTGTCCCTCCTTAGTATATGAGTGAGCTGTCTTTCCCAGGCAGTCAAGATCCAGACATCAAGATTCAGCCTCACAAAGTCAAACACAGGCTGAGGATGAAAACCAACCAGAAAAGTCCAGATAGCCAAGGGAAAAGAAATTCAGTCTTCAAGGCCAAACACAGGCTGGTGGGAAGGTGTCAACCAGCACGGCCACATGCTCTCCTTCCCCTACCTAAAACCCCAGATAAAAACTCCTATCTTTTTCCCTTTGGAAAGGTGGATCTGAGTTCTAACTCCCATCTCCTCATCTGGCTTCCTTTCGATAATAGTAAACCTCTCATTGCCACAAGCCTGGTGTTTCAGTTTTTTCTTTATTGGCCCTACTATGCAGCAGGTAAACAAACCTGTGTTTGCGTTTGGTAATAACCCCATAGACTGGGGGCTTATACAACAGAGATTTATTTCTCACAATTCCGGTGGCTGGGAAGTCCAAGATCAAGGTGCCAACAGAGGTGGTTTTGATGAAGGCTCTCTTCCTAGTCACAGATGGCACATTGTCACAGTGTCCTCACATGGCAGAGAGCTCTAGTCTCCTTTTCTTCTTAGAAGGGCACTAATCACACTACGAGGGCTCATTCTATGATGTCATCTCAACCTAATCACCCCCAAAGGCTCCACCTCCAAATCCCATCACACTGGGGGTTAGGGCTTCAGTGTATGAACGTTGGGGGCATAGAGACATTCTGTCTATTACAGTAGTCAGCATCCTCCCAAGACATACCTGAGGCTGGTTCCTATCTGGAACCTCAGCCCCTCCTACCTCCCCTGACCTCCACTCCTGGGGCCCAGGGAACTTCCTTCCATTGGGGTAGACCCACACTGCTTCTGCTAGCAAGCTCACATTTTCTTGCTTGGGGCCATGCCCTGCTGGACCAAGTAATGAATTTCACGGCTCAGCACCCTGCCTGCCCCCGTACACTACTATTGACCTGAGGGTCTGAAACATCACACACATTCTGACCCTGCCCTTCAATGCACATCACTTACTGCTCTGAGTCTCAGTTTCTTCACCTGTAAATGAACCCCTAACAGGCCCCCTTGCATCAGGTTATGGCAAAGGAGGATCAGGAATCTGTGCAGGTTATTAGCAATCTTTTTGGGAGGAGGGTTCCGTATATTGAGGACTGGCCCAGACAGCCCTCACTCTCCTTTTCAGAGCAAGGTTCTAAATGGTTTAGGTGCTGGGACCACATCAATCCAGTTTTCATTAAGGTGCCCATCTCCTTCCCAGGAATCATCAAGCCCTACCTATGTGGACTGCAGAGGACAGGAGCCCCATAGGGTGACACTGGACTTGGGGGTGCCTCCTTACCATGGTCCCCACAGTGAGCCAACACCACTTGCACTGTGCCCATACTGAGGGCTTGGAACTTTCCAGACCATGGCTCCACACCAAAGGGAGAGTGTCCAGATGGATCAAGATGGCAGAAGATGAGTATAGACTTGGGTGAGTTATCTTTCAAATTTAAAGTCAACGGATATTCCCCCCAATATTACACTATAAAAATTTCCAAACTTATTGTAAAGGCAAAAGATGTTTACAGTGAAGACTCACATACTCACCACCTCTTCAAGTCTTGGCACTGCATTATGTCTGTGTCATTGTGTATCTGTCCATCTAACCAGCCATCCTTCTGACAATCCATCCCATTCTTGATACATTTCAACTTAAGGTACAGATGTCTGCACACTGCCCCTCAGGCACTGCAGGTTGTGTATCATTGACTAGATGGGTTGATAGATTCTTTTCCATTTTGAAGGACAATCTGCATACAATACAATCTCAAATCTGGAAGTCCATCCTCACGGGGTTTGACAGATGTATATGCCTGTGTAACCCAGACTGCTTTCCAAATGTAGAGCACGATGCTCCCCCCAGAAAGCTCCCTCCTGTTTAATCTCCGCCTCCCCACCTCAAGGCAGCCACTGCTCACAGCAGACATTCTTAATCATGTGACAATGTAGGGAGCACAACCCTTAAGGCTGTTTTATGAAGAAAATGGATAATCAGGGAGTGACATTATCAACATGGTGGAGAGAGCTGTTCCCTTTGTCTTTCCCCCTTTTGAAGTACAACTAAGCGGACGTTCACTGACCAATTGAGAAAGCCCACACAGCACAACGGGACACCTGAGAGACACACACAGCGATACATCTCAGGGTGGATGGACTGGCCCCCCAGGAAGTTCTGAGATAGGTAAGCATGCCCTACTCTCCCCTGGTAGCCCTGTGCACACACACAAATGCTTTCCAGCCTGGCACAAGTGTCCTGAAAGTGAGAAAATGCACCAGGGTGACCATAGGAGGAGGCAGTGGTAACCCTCAGCCCACACTTGTGATCACTCTCCCAGCAATGAGGGGAAGTCCTCATGCCCCCGTGCCACCAGGAAGTGGCCCTAGCTTGGTCTGGTGAGGAAGCTTCATCCACCAAGCACAGCAGCCCTGCTACTGTAAACAGAGACCACAGCAGATCTACGCACTGGGGGAAGCAGACTCCAGGCCGAGAAAGCACTCACAGTGCTGTTGAGACCCGAATAGGAAATGTGTCCCAGTGGCTGTGGGAAGAAGTGGCAGCAGCTTGGAGCCCTCTCAGGATCACCTTCCTGGCGGGGAGGGGGAGCCCATAGTGCCCATGTGGCACCAAGGAGCGGCCTAGCTTGGGTCCCAGAGAGGAAGCCCTGCCCTCCAGCACAGCGGTCATGCAGACCTCAAGCAGAGACCGCAGCTGATCTACGCATTGGGGTAAACACTCCCCAGGCCGGCTCCAAGGCTCATAGTGCTGCTGAGCCCTGAAAGAGGGACTGTGTCCCAGCTGCTGTGGGAAGAGGCAGTAGTAGCTTTGAACCTGCTTTGGATCACCCTCCTGGCAGGGAGGGGAAGCCCATCGTGCCCCTGCAGTGCCAAGGTGAGGCCCTATCTGGGTCCAGCAGGGAAGTGCTACCCACCAAGGACAGACCACAAGTGCCTGAATGCACCCCAGGCTGAAGCAAGCACCCAAATTACCCCCACAGCTTCCAGCAGATGAGGTGGGGCCAGAAGCTCTGCTCCTGCTTCCCCCTAGTGGCAACATGATGAGTATGCAACCTAAGAATAGCACAAATGCCCCAACAAAAGATTAGTTCATCAAACACGGTGAGAAACTGCAGCAACAATTCAGACCAGAAGGAAAACCACAATTCTCCAGAGATCAAACCTGAAGACACAGAAATTTACAACCTAAATGACAGAGAATTCCAAATAGCTGTCATAAGGAAACTCAACGACTTATAAGAAGACACAGAAAGAGAACTTAAGGAGCTCAGCAATAAAATTAATCTCTTCACCAAAGGGATGGAAGCTATAAAAAAAAATCAAGCAGAAATTCTGGATATGAAAAACTCAGTTAATGAAAGAAAACATAACCTAGAATGCTTGAGAAATAGAACTGATGTTATGGAGGAAAGAATTAGTGTTCTAGAGAATAAAAAAGGAGAAATTCTACAGGTGAGGAGGACACAGAACTAAGATTTTTAGAAAAGGAAGGAATTCTTTGATAAATGTCTAACTCTATTAGGAAAAGCAACACAAGGATCATAGGTATTCAACAGGGAGAAGAAAGGGAGAAAGGAGCAGAGAGTTTGTTCAAAAAAATAATTGCTGAGAACTTCCCAAAGCTAGAGGTGGTTCCAGATTTACAAATAAATGAAGCTAACAGAAGGCCTAATTTCGTCAATGCTAAAAGACTTTCTCCAAGGCATGTAATAGTAAAAATGGCAAAAGTCAATGGTAAAGAAAAAATATTAGGAACAGATAGGCAGAAGAAAATCAGCTACAAAGGAAACCCTATCAGGCTTTCAGTGGATTTCTCAGCAGAAACCCTACAGGCTAGGAGGGAATGGAATGATATATTCAAAGTACTGAAAGACAAAAACTTTCAGCCAAGAACACTCTATCCAGTGAAACTTTCCTTCAGATATGATGGAGAAATAAAAGTTTTCCCAGATAAACAAAAGCAGAGGGAGTTCATTGCCACTAGACCTCCCCTACAAGAAATCATTAAAGATGCCCTTACACCAGCAACAAAAAGGCAAAGGTCTACAAAGCTCTGATAAAGGAAATACATACACAGACATCATCAGAAACCTGCAGCTCTCTGCCAGAATAGGGAGGCAAAAGCTCAATTACAACTTAAAAGAGAAAGAGAAAGAAAGCACCAAAAGTAATGATAAACACTTCAACTTAGTCACCTACTCACAACACTAAAAACAGAACAATTTGTAACAGCAGTTACGCAGAAAGGGAGAGGAAAGGGAAGGAACCTGCTCAGGTGAATGGAGATAAGAGGCTGGGAGAAAATGGACTAGCTCATCTCCTACATCTTTCATACAATCCTCACGGTAAGCACTAAAGAAAAAATCAGAGCAGAGTCACAATTCACAAAAAGAGAGAAAACTGAGAAATCCCCCTCAGAAAACCACCAAAATGAAATAGCAGTCAGAAATGCAAACAAAGAGAAACAATGGAAACATAAAACTAGAAAAAAAAGAGACAAAATTGCAGTATTAAGCTCTCATGTATCAATAATCACTCTTAATGTGAGTGGATTGAATTCTCCAGTCCAAAGACACAGAGTAGCTGGATGGATTAAACACCAAGACCCAACAATAGGCTGCCTCCAGAAAATGTCTCTCAGTTCTAAAGAGAAACATAGGCCCAGAGTGAAGGGATAGAAGACAATACTCCAAGCTAATGGCTAACAAAAGAAAGCAGGTGTTGCCATACTTTTATCTGACAAAGCACACTTCAAGTCAAAAAAGACAATGAGAGACAAAGAGGGGCAGTATATAATGATAAAAGGGACATTCCACCAAGAGGACTTAACACTTATTAATATAGATGCACCTAACACAGGGGTACCAAAATACATAAAGCAATTATTAGCAGACCTATAGGGAGAGATTAACAGCAACATAAGAATAGTAGGGGACCTCAATACCCCACTTCCATCAATGGACACATCATCCAGACAAAAAGTCAAAAAGGATACAGTAGATTTAAATGAAAAACTTGATCAGATGGACTTAATAGGTATATAGAGAGTATTCCATCCAAAAGCAAAAGAATATACATTCTTCTCAAGTGCACATGGATCATTCTCAAAGATAGACTATATGTCGGGAAACAAGGCAAGGCTCAAGGAATTTAAGAAGATTGAAATCATTCCAACCAACGTTTCTGACCATGATACTATGAAACTAGAAATCAACCACAGGAAAAAAACTGAGAGAGTCATAAATATGTGCAGACTTAACAACATGCTATTGAACAAACATTGGATCTTTGAGGAAATCAAAGGGGAAATTAAAAAACACCTGGAGTCAAATGAAACTGAAAATACAACATACCAACTCTTATGGGATGCAGAAAAAGTGGTCATAAGAGGGAAATTCATAGCAGCACAGGACCACCTCAACAAGCAAGAAAAATCTCAAATACGTGATCTTAAAATGCACTGAACAGAGCTAGAAAAAGAAGAACAAACAAACCACAAAGTCAACAGAAGGAGGGAAATAATAAAAATTAGAGCAGTACTCCAAGGCCAGCGAGGATCATTCCTAAGGTACTATGATGAGATATCATCTTACACCACCCAGAATGGCTATAATTACCAAGACATAAAGCAACAAATGTTGGAGAGGATGTGGAGAAAAGGGAACGCTCATACACTGCTGGTGGTAATGCAAATTGGTGCAGAAACTATGGAAAACAGTATAGAGATTTCTCAAAAAATTAAAAATAGAAATACCATACAATCCAGCTATCCCACTACTGGGTATTTACCCAAAGAACTTGAAATGAATGATCCAAAGAGATTTATGCACTCCTGTGTTCATCGCAGCATATCCACAATAGCCAAGATGTGGAAGCAACACAAGTGCCCTTCTACAGATGAATAGATAAAGAAGATGTGGTAGATATATACAACGGAATACTACTCAGCCATAAAAAGAGCCAAAATTGTCCCATTTGCAACAGCATGGATGAACCTTGAGGGTATGATATTATGTGAAATAAGCCAGACAGAGAAAGACAAATACTGCATGATTTTACTCATATATGGAAGATAATAAAGACATGGATAAAGAGAACAGATTAGTGGTTACCAGAGGGGAAGGGGATTGGGACGTGGGAAAAGGGATAAAGGGGCACAAGTATAGCGATGGGTAAAAATTAGACTACTGGGGTGAGCACGATGAAGTGAATTTAGAAAGTGATAAACAATAATGTATACCTGAAATTACACAATGCTAAAAACCATTATAATTCCAATAAAATTACTTCAAAAAAAAAAAAAGAAAAGAAAATGGCTAATCAAATTCATGTGACCAAGAGATGAGTCAAAGGAAAGAGCTTATGTAGTTGATTTAATTTATTTAAATACAGAAAAAATAAATATCTGTGGGAATCCTGGTTACAGAGTAGAACAGTTAGAAAAAGTAACCACATCCAATTATGTAACTCACCAAAATTGGGAGGGGGGAATATTTGTTTCCCAGGGCTGATGTAAGAAATGACCACAAACCTGGTTTCAAACAGCAGAAATGTATTCTCCCGCAGCTCCAGAGCCAGAAATCTGAAATGAAGCTATAGGCAGGGCGGTGTTCCCCAGGAGGTCTCTAAAGGAGAACCTTTCCTTGCTTCTTCCAGGTTCTGGCGGCCGCCAGCATCCTTGGCGTCCTTTGGCTTGTGGACATATGTCTCCAGTCTCTGCCTCCGTCTGCACACGGCCTTCTCCCTGTACCTCTGTGTCTTCTCTTTTTCTGTCTCTTCTAAGGACACCTGTCCCTGGATTTATAATCCATTCCATCTAGGATAATCTCAAGATCCCTACCTTAATTACATCTGCACAGACCCTTATTCCTAAGAAAGTCATCTTCTGAGGTTCCGAATGGACATATCTTTTGGGGGCCACAATTCAACCCACTGTGCAAGTCACCCAAATGTCAGCCTGACGTTTCCTGGGAGCCTCTCCTGGACCCCAGATCGACCAGATCCCATCTGTAAGTGCCCTGAACTCCGCCCCCTGTCCCACAGAGGGCCCTGCCACCATCAACTCAAGCCCACCTGCCTCCCTCCTTCGAGAGGCTCCAGCGCATCGCTGGGGGCAGCACCCTCAGAGAACTGTTCTCTTTGTCAACATCTCCTCATTGATCTCTAGAGTTTGCAGGAGCCTGGGAGAAGCAGACTCCTGTGTCAGGCCTCCATCCTGACCCACACCCTATCCGCCCTTCCAGCTGCCTGTCCTTGAACCTACCTTTCAAACAGATTTCTGGAAGGATGTTCAAATGAAACATGGTTACTCCCAGACTGTGGGATTTAGGACATTTTTCTCTTTTCTCCTCTGTTCTTTTCTGTATTCCTTCAACTTTTTTGGTAAGATTGTACCAATTTTACAGAAACAAAATGACTATTCTTTATAAAAGTGAGATGTATTTTTTTCACCTATCAGTTATCAGAGGACGTAAGAGGAGTCATCAGTGTCAGGAGCAGTGTGGGAAATGGGTCCCTCTTACTTTCTGGGCGGGGGGCTGCTGGGGGCCTTCTCATGGTGTAAAACCCTTAAAACATGGAGCCCATTTGACTAAAATGTTGCTCTCATAGAAAATTTATCCCAAGAAATTATTAGGAAGTTCTGCCAAAATTTATAAACAAGTATTTACATGAAGGTATCATTTTTAATGACATTTGTCAACAACCCAAGTGTCCAGTACTAAGAGACTAAAAGTACTAAGTACTTTTAGTACTAAGGCTAAAAGTGGAGTTCTGGTGATTTCTAAAAGTTTCTTCTTAAGGCTCCTTCAGTTAGCTTTCATGTTCTACTGAGAATGCATTACTTTTATAATCATCATAAAGGCATTTTCACTTTACAGAGAAGTCTGGCTCTGAAGTACTGAATCACGTCTCCTGTTGTCTTAGACAGCGGCCCAGGGCAGCAGTGTGATCAGGCTGCAAATGAGCAGCCCAGACAGGGTGCCTGTAACTTCTTCTCCAGTCACGATCCAGGTCTCATATTAAAAGGAAAAACAAGCTCCTTTGTGGCCATGTGATCTGGATGGTGGCTTTGCACCCAGCCATAAGGCTCAGTAAGCAGAGACCTCCTGGGGGTGGAGAGAAAGGGAGGCCCAGTGAAGACGGACTCTACACAGAGAGGCTGCTCAGCCCAGAGACTGAGAATGGAGGTGATGGCAACTGGTGGAGGGATGAGGGTGTCACTACAAAATAGAAATAAATGCGTGGAAATAATCATTGTTTCAGGCACCTTAAGTTACCTGCATTTTCACGTAGCTGCTTTATCTGGCAAATATCCAAGGAGGAACCAAGGACTCTGGGCCACTCCCTCACCTTAAGTGAACACCTGGACAGCTTGGGCAGCGAGGTCTCAGCTCACCACCGCCCCCTCGTGTCCGATGGAGCACACGGCAGGGACAGGTGCTGAAAGGAAAGACTTAACTGGAGAAAAATCCACCTGAGAAGATGGAGGATGTCAGCTCGGGGGATCCCACAAGAGGGAGGGCCCAAGAGAACCGCCAGGATCCAGGGTGGCCCTAGAAACCGTGGGGCAGCATGTCACAAGTCCCTTGTGCAATTCTCCAAAAACAAGGGGTCCAGGGCCCCGTGAGTTTGGGGAATGTCACCCAGGAAATGCCCTCGTACAGATTCCTGATGCATTGGAGCCTCTCGGAGTCAGTGAAGAGCCCTGCCACACAGAAACCAAGTTAGCTTTCCCAAAAGTCTGCGACCTAGAATCCTTTCACAAACAAAGTCCATTAGCAGCCCTTGGAAATAACACTCCACGGAACACACACTGGGAACCACTGCTGAAGGGGACCCGGGGTGAGGAGGAGGGCGGGGCTGTCCCAGGACCCGTCTGCAGCAGGAGGGGGACGAAGGTCTTCTCGGCGCAGTTCTCACGCTGCGACCCCAGGAGCTGCGACCTCTCTTCCTCTCACCCTCCTGTCGGCTGGGCTCAGATGGCAATGGTGATGATGATGGTGACAGATGATGACGACAGCACAGGCACAGTGCTTACTCTTTGCCAGGTATTGTTGTCTGTCTTTGTGTATTTGGATCTCCCAGCCCGCTTCAGGTTTTGGGTCATTTCTGAATCTAAATAATGCACAAAGGGCCACCTGCAGGGTCTCTCTATGGCCTGAGGGGCTGTTTCTCAGATAAGAGAGGATCTCCCTGGAGGAAAAAGGAAGGACTTCTTCCTATTCTTCTTCTTCCCACTTCTCAGTTGAGGTTTCCCAGGATAAGACACTGAAGGGGAGCAGGAGCAAGGGAGGGAGGGGCAGGACCAGATGGGGAAAACAGGACAGCTGGCTCAGCTCACTTTCCCTGCTGGGGGGCGGGGGCACAGCAACAGGGTCCAGAGGTCCTGCCCTGGGAGGAGACAGCCAGGCCAGGGCAGCGCCATCCTCCATTCTACTTGAACTTGACAGCCACTCTCCTCTTCTGACTCTGTCCCCAGGTACTTGCCAGAGTTGACATGGGGACTTCCTCTGGAGCCAGGAGCAGGCACTGTTCCAAACTGTAGAGAGGCCTGGGAGAGAGGGAGTGGTCCAGGTGTGTGAGAGACCTCCCCCAGGAGGATCAGGAAGAGATGAGGCCCTCAGAGTCCATCCTGGACTTTGTCCAGGGGGCATCCCAGGAATCAGCCCCCAGCCCTACTCAGCTGAAGGCTGGGAAAGACTCACCTGCCCAGGTCATCCCCCCTCACCCAGCCTGGCTCAAGCTGCGGAACCTGGAGAAGAGGCCAGGCCTGAGTATTTCTTGGGTTTTGTTCATTCATTTATTGACTGCACTCTCCCCCAATGAGGAGGTGGCCTTCCTGAGGGTGACTCAGGTCTGTCTGGGTCACTCGTGGGTCACCAGCTCCAGGAAGAGGGGATTGCACTTCTAACTCCCACCCCCACCCCACAGCAGGGCCTGTGTTAGGCCTGAGAGTCCTCAGCTTGTGTCCCATGTCCCCTCGGGCCCTGGCTGGGCCAGGTCAGCTGTCCTGTTCTCTTCCCCCCACCGTGTCCTGGGCACCCTCTCCCAGCATGGACACAGGGCTGGGACTGTTCGTCTTTCTGCTGTTGACTCAGGTGCTCCTGGGCTGGGCCCTGCTGGCCCTACAGGCCTCAAGCCAGGCCCAGGAAGGGATCACTGGGCATCTCTCATCCCCTCCTGGACATGCATTGTGCCTGAGTCCAGGCCTAGGGAAACAGGGCTGGTGACATGACCATGCTGTGCTGTTCACCTCCCAGGACCTTCCTCCTCCCTCCTGCTCCTTGGCTCCTGGGCTGATTCTGGCCTCACTAGGAGCTTTCCTGTCTCCCCAGGACAATATCATGTGTCTGTAACAGGAGCGCCCCAGCCAGCTGGGGCTGAGGTGCAGTCACCCGGGACATGGGTCCTCCTCAGATTCCCCTTCTGACGTACAGGGAGCTGTGCACTTGTGGGGAGATGCCACTGGGGGCTCTCCTGTCCTTGGGTCCCCTCTGAACCCCAAATTTACCCCCAGCTGCCACCTATCATGGGGCCCCTGGTGCTGGTGGGTCTGTTGGGCCTCACTGTCCCTGGCAGGGCTGGGTCAGCCTGGCTGGTTCATGGCAAGAAGAGGAGGCCATGCTGTTGAATTCTGGACCTGGAGTTTATTGCCCTGTGCTAACTCGTCACCCCTAGAGTTCTGATTGTCTTTTTTCTTTTCTTGCCAGGACTAGAAACATGACTCCTACCCCTTATTTCTACCATCTTGCAATTTCTTGTTTATTCTCTTGTTCACATCCATTTCAGTTCACAGCCTGAAGCCCACTGCGTCAGTGGTGACAGATTGCTCTCTGGTCCTGCCCCGCTGTTGTCTTGAATCTCTATTCACATCCTGTGGATAAGTGCCACCATTTTTCATATTCCCCTTCTTCCTTTTCCTGGTTTTCACCCTGGACTAGGAGGAATGTGGGCTTACGTAACGCACCAGCTTTCCCTTGCTGCTGTACCGATGACCACAGAAGGAGTGGCCTAAAAGAACATGAGGTTAGTCTTGCAGGTAGTAGGCTAGAATCCTGATGAGCATCTCACTGAGCTAGAGTCGAGATGCCACAGGGCTGCCTCCCTCCTGGAGGCTCCAGAGAAGACCCACTATCCTGCTTGTCCAGCTTCTAGAGGCCGCCTGCACTCCACAGCTTGTTCCTTCCTCCATCTTCAAAGCCCTCAATGGTGGATCGTGTCTTTCTCTTGTCACATCAATGTAACCTCCTCTTCTTGGTACTGGCTCAACACAAGGTTGACATAAGCAAAGCCAACTGTAGAAAAGAGACCATATAGTAACTTTGAATGACCTTATTAACTAACCCAGGTGGATATGCACCCTCCAGGAGATATACATGCTCTGTAGGTTTATGGCCCCTCTCAGCTGCTATAAGTTGATAACTTTGTTCTTTTGAGGTCCTTAGGAACATAATGACCCCCAGGCAGAGAGTCTATGCAGATGGCCTTCATCAATGACGACTGAAAGATCTGGGGATAGGGCGTAGCTCTGGTTTCTGATGCGTACCCAGTAAAACAAAAGATTATCAGGAAGTAAGACCAGAACCTCCCCTGCCCCAAGACCAGCTCCATATATAAACGACCTGTAGTCTTTGTTCTGTAAGATGATTCTTTTCCACATTAGTCAGCCGTCTTCCCCCTTGCTAGCAAGCTGTAATAAAGTCCTTTCTCTCCTACCACCTTGCCTCTTGACTATTGGCAGATCTTGTGGCGGGCGGACGACCCCTTGGGTGGCAAGAAATTTGGCAACTCTGTTGGGACATTAAGTCCTGCTTGTGACCAGTCGAACGCAGATGGGCAACCTGTCTGGTAAGTCCCTTGCGGCTGCCGATACTCTTTTTGTCTCAGGGATCTGCGCTTCCTGCTTTTCCACAGTGATGCCAGCTGTCTCCAAAGTCTGACCATGGTAGGAAGAGAAACAGCTATGTCTGGCATGTCCGTTGGCTCAATCAGGAATAGGGTAAGTTGCCTTGTGGATGCCTGTGAACTCCCTTCCCCTTCTTCTGGGGTTCTTCTGTTTACGTCACAACCATTTTGGGTCCAGTAGGACCATCTGGGCATGCATTCGGAGTGGGAACAGTTGTAGGACTTGTTACCACAAATCTGAGAACTAGTTCACTGTTGTCTGGTTTTTCTGTGTCTGTATCTCTGTCAGTAGACAGCTTAAAATTGGCTGTTTGGGGACTGAGTTTCTCGGTGATCATAACAAACTCTCTTTAGAAATTACCTTGTTTGTTATGACCACTGTGGGAAAAGCCCCATAAAATGGGGATAATGGTAAACAGCTGGCTAGATAACCTTGGATAATTTCAAATTACAGTGGTCACTTTGGGGTCCTATTGAGCTTTGGAACCGAGAAACAAAGAAATCTTTAAAGAGACAAGGGCTCCACCTTTCGACCTAAAGGTTCCCCAGCTGTAAATGTTTAGAAAGAACAGCAGAATCTTCCCAAGCTTGTTCTGTGTCCTGAGGGATTGGCTTGATAATTGTCAGATTGGGGTAGGATTAAAAATGTAGTTGCGCTCCATTTTGCTGTCACAGATGGTCGGACAGAAATGCAGGTTGCACTCCTGTTTGTGGCTAAGGGTCCTACCAAACTGCTGCCAGCCTCAGGGAAGTTACATTGGCCGTTAGAAGAAAGCCATGGCTTGGCCTCCATTGTGAGGGTCTTGGTTTTGGGGATCTGGAAAATTTTCATCATCTGGTTCTGGCTGCAGCAGAAATACACTGTTGGCCACTCGTGTCTAAATTCCGAAACGATGGGAAATGCTGATTCGACTCCTACCTGTAGCCCCCTAGGCTGCATTTTCCCAAATTGGGCGACTTTTAGCTATGAGTATGTAGTACAAACTACTGAGTACTTATTGGTTTATTGGTCCTTTCCCTCCCAGAGATGGTCACTACTTTTCCCTGTTTCTGTCTTTTGTGTCATTTGTCAAAAAAAGGAAAACCACAGGGCAAGAAGCAGACATCTCCACAAGCCTGTTGTCTGGGAGTATTCACATGAGGTGAAAGCTGTTGCTAAGGGCATCTTGGAAGCTGGAAAAGACCGCAATATCAGTGGGTGCGGGTCAAGCAATTAAGGAGCCATTAGGGTGCTCACCACCTCAAGAAGACTCCTGTGATAGGGTAAGGTGGTCACAGAATAGGGTAGATGACGACAGGTGCCCCTGCCAACCTCAAGAAAATGTCATTGCAACAATGAGGTGCTCTGTAAAGCACACACAACCCCAACCCTGTGTCACCTCGCTCCTATGTATTAGGCTGGCTCCAAGAGACCCAAGACTCAGCTAAAGCTGTTAACGTGCATATAAGATGAGGTTTTTTCTCTTGTCTTCTTCTGTGTCCCAAGAACTTGGCTGTGTGACCTCTTTGGTCTCCGCCATCTGGAGGATGCATGTACTGGTGTGCATTGTGGTGGCCAGTCGAAAACACTGGGGTTCCAGGAAGCACTCTATTTGTCCGGCTGTATCAGCTCTCAGGGGATTTTGTCATGAGGGGTCCCAGGTGATTTCATCCGGGGCCTTTGTCGTCTTAACGTCCATTGCTTGTGACTGTGCTACCGCCCGTGCAGTGGAAGGCTTTGCTTTCTTGGACTATTTCTGAGAGTGAGCTTTCTGGATCTTGTGAGGGCTGCTTCTTTCACACTGTCTTTTGGGGATGGCTCTCGTGTCCATGGTTAAGCCATAAAGGCTTATTGGTATGAGTCACTATTAAGATCCTACTTGATAATGTGGCCAGATGATGAATCATTTAAATAGGAAAAACTTCTAAATTGAAAAAACTTTTAGAGAACTCTCATCATAATTCTTTTATTGGTATCTATGAAAAGACTAAATCAAAAAAGTAACACAAAAAATAATGACTAGCCTTAAGACCCTGACTCAGGTTACAGCTGAATAGAGAAAATGTAAAAGTAGAGTGTTGATAAGATTATAAAGGTTGGAATGTTTGAGCTAATTTTATGTAAAGAGGTTGTATCAACTTTGCCTGAATGTGGTTTTTTTTTTTTTTTTTTTGAGGAAGATTAGCCCTGAGCTAACTGCCACCAATCCTCCTCTTTTTGCTGAGGAAGGCTGGCCCTGAGCTAACATCTGTGCCCATCTTCCTCTACTTTATATGTGGGACGCCTACCACAGCATGGCCTGATGAGCAGTGCCATGTCCACACCCGGGATCTGAACCGGTGAACCCTGGGCCGCCGAAGCGGAACGTGTGCACTTAACCACTGCGCCACTGGGCCAGCATGAAATGCTTCTTATTAAAGACTTGGTTACTTGCTTACACAATTTAGTGTAACTCTGGGAGTTAAATTGGGAGCCCACCTGCGTCACTGTCTTACGAAGAGACTGGTTAAATGACGTGGAATAACCTATGTCCCTCACCAACAGGTTATCCCTCAAGATTGAGGACCAAAAAACAAAAGGGAGAAACTGACTCCAGCTCCACACAAGGTTGGCATAAGAGAAGCCATATTATGGGAAAGAAATCATATTGTAATTTCAAATGATCTGATTAACCCAGCTGGATATGCACCCTCCAGTAGATACACATGCTCTGTAGATGTAATTGCCCCTCCCAGCTGCTATAAGTTGAAAACTTTGTTCTCTTGAGTTCCTTAGGAATGTGATGATCCCCAAGCAGAGAGTCTATGCCGACGGCCATCATCAATGACAACTGAAAGATCAGGGTATAGGGCGTACCTCGGGTATCTGATGCATATCCCGTAAAACAAAAGATTATCAGCAACTAAAACGAGATGTCTGCCCCTACTTGGAGATCAGATGGATGTCCCCACCCTGAGACCAGATGCCTCCCCCACCCCAATACCAGCCCCCTATGTAACAGTCTGTAGTCATTGTTCTGTAAGGTGTTTCTTTTGGACATTAGTCAGCCACCTCCCCCCTTGGTAGTAAGCTGTAATAAAGTCCTTTCTTTCCCACTGCCTTGCCTCTTGCTTATTGGCATGTCTTGCAGTGGGCAGACAACACGCCTTGTGCAATAATATTCTGGCTTCTTCCAGTTTTAAGAACCGTTGTGATTACACTGGGCCCATCCAGATAACTCAGGATAATCTCCCAACTGGTGTCCTGAACTTGATCACACCTGCAGGGTCCTTTTGCCACATCAAGTAATATCTTCACAGTTTCTGGAGGTCAGGACGTGAACATCCTTGGGCTCCATTATTTTTGTTACCACAGGTGACTTCCTCAGAAAAGGTGGGTAAAAGATGAACTTTCTAAGCCTTCATGCCTGAGAATGACATAATTGTGCCCTACACTTAATTGTTGGTTTGCTGGGTTTGGAATTCTAAAACACAAATAATTTTCTCTCTGATCTTGAACGACCTTGCTGCATCATGTTCTAGCATTCGATTCTAGAATCTTATTCACATTCTGTCATTCCTAATCGCAGTGGTCCTGAACTTTCCACTTAGAAGTGCAGAAGGAACAACAGTTTGGTTGGAATCTGCATCTGCAGAGTCTCTTACATAAGCCTGAGAAGATGTCACTTGTCTATACCTACCAAGCAACTGGATTCTGTTTGGTTTTTAAATATAGTTATTGTTTTTGCTTTCTGATCACACCATGATAATATATGTCTAATGTTGAAAATCTGGAAATGGCTAAAAAGTATAAACAAGATGATAATCCCCAATCTTCCCATCACCCAGGGTAACAATTGTTGATCTTTATGAGTAACCTACTCATCAGATGTAAAATATACACGGAGCTCTGAACTTTGTTATGTTTACAACCTGTCAGAAACACAATGAAAACATTTGTCAACCTCTTACAACGTATGAATTGATGTGGAAAATATGACAGAACCCCTCCTTAGCTGGAAAACTCACAGAGATGGGGACTGGGATAAGAGAGAGGAGTTCAGAGAAATACTCCAGGCCCAAAGGCATGGTGGGAGGTGGGAGGTGGGGGCGCACAGACCCACAGCTCTAAGGCTTGGAGCTCTGAGGAGACAGACCCCAGTCTGTTATCCCCACAAGACTCACATGGGGTGAGAGGGAGATGTAATCCCCTCAAGAAGAGGGGTGCAGGGCAGACCAAAGCAACTACGATGGTTCTCACCTTGGCCAACTGAAGTTTGGGGCCAGATAATTCCTTGCTGAGTATGTGAGGGGGCTGTCCCTGCATTGTGGGGTGTTGGGCAGCATCCCTGCCTCTACCCACCTGATGCCAGTAGCACTTGCCCAGTCATGACAACGCAAAATGTCTCTAGACACGGCCTGATGTGCCCTGGGGTACCACCAACCCCAGCTGGGAACCACTGCTCTAAGCCAAGGGGGTTGGTCTCAGCCTTGTGAGACTCTCAACAAAACTCAGGTTCCGCAATGAAGAGACTCCCCCAGGTCAGCGTCCAGCCCTGCCCCTGCCCTGTCTGGCCTGGAGGAACAGGCCCATCTCTAAAGGACAATAGCCTTTCTGACCAAATCCACCTTCATCAACAGAGAAATCCCTCTGCTGAGCTGGTTAACGTGACCAGGTCTTTCCAGCCTCCTGACAGGGATGAGGCCCAGAAATGCTGGGTGACCCCCTCGATGAGGATGCTAACCTTTAGCCAGTGGGGACAAGTGGCTATGGGTTCTGGCTCCATCATTGTGAATGCAGGTTCCAGGCTCCATCCAGGCCTCACACAGATCCGCCTGCTGTGACACCTGGTCCCCCACATGCAAGACCCGAGCCATTACTTCCCCTCCTCGGCTCCCAGTTTGCTCATCTGTAAAATAGGGTGAACATTGCCTGCTCTTAGGTTGCTGTAGGATCAAACGTGATGGCTGCCCCGGCCATGGCCCCGTGACCGGCAAATGGTGGCTATAAAGGAGACCTGGACCTCCTGGGCCCCAGTGAAGCTCTGGACTCCCAGAGACCTGCTCCCCCAGCCCTCTCTCCTCCCAGGAAGCCTCCTTGGGGAGGCAGATGGAAGGACTTGAAAGGGACGCGAAGCCAACATGGGAGGGTTCCCGGGCTCAGGCATGACCCACAGCACCCGCAGCCCTGTGTCTGCCTCTTCCTGGTGCCCTTTCCCAGCTGTGTGCTGAGAGCTCAGCAGGCTGGTGGCTCCTCTGAAGGTCCCTCTCCCTCCCCGACCCCACATCACAGCAGCCTGTGAGGAGTCTCTCCCAGGCTTGTTGGGGGAGGGAGGCTGCCCTCACCCTGCAACCCTCCCAGGGCTCGCTGCTCCTTCTCCTCAACTAGGAGAGCCGGGGTGCTGTGGGCTCGGGTTAGCTCCCCGCACATTCCAAGTGGACCAGTGGGGGTGGCCTGTCTTCCTGTGCAGTGTCCCTAGGCAGGCACATTGGATGACTTGAGCTGTACATGTGGCCCTTAGCTGGGGGACGTTTGAGAGAACCACGGACAAGGAAGGGGTGGAAGCTGGCTGGGAAGACACCAAGGAGCCAGGGTGCCCAGAGCCCGGCAGGGGGCATCCCTCCTCGGGTGTCTCCGTGGTGCGGGGTCAATGAGGTGTGGGAACGAGGGTCAAGCTTGGGACTTGTCCCTGGGATGGAGTCTGGCCTTGGCCACATCTCCCCGAGTGGCCTCGGGCACGTGCTGAACCTCTCTGGTCTGGGCTTCTTCAGCTGTTAGTGGGAATCAAGCAGTGGCGTGAGGACGAGGTTAAGAGGACTGGTCAGGGGCCCGGCCCGAGTGAGCACTCCACCAGTGGGTGTTGTTGTGAGTCCTCGACGCGGCAGGGGGAGCAGACTTCTTCAGGAGGGAATCCAAAGGAGCTTAGGCACCCCCCACCTCAAATGAGGAAAGGGTGGGGTCTTGTCCTGCATGTTCTCTGCATCTGGCCTTCTGATAGGGGCAGTTGCTGCTGTGTCTCCAACCCTTGGGGGTCCTCTCAGGCAGGGCCTGGCTGATTTCCTCCTCCCCGTGTGCCCAGGGCCCTGTGCCTCTTGGGTGCTCAGAGCAAACATCGGTCCCTGGCTTTGGACTGCCCTTTGTCTTGGTTTGTGACCGTCCCTTCCCATCCCCTCGTTGGTTCTTCCCATGTCCCATGGGCTTGGTCTGGGCTGTGAGACTCCCTTGTCTGCGGGCTGTGGACAGGAACACAAACACTGAGCACCCAGCACCCCTGCCAGATCACCCTGGACCAAGGGCTCCTGGGTTCTTGCTGGAGCCCTTGATAAGGGTGGAGACTTCAAGGTCCCACTTGTGGTGGGGGTGCCTGGGCAGCACCTGGGCATAAAGGGGCAGCTGAGGGGCTCAGACCAGGCGGAGCAGGTAAGGGAGGGGCTGGGGGCCGGGAGGGAAGGGGAGCTGTGAGCTGACCATCTGGAGACTGAATCGGGGAGCAGGGACCAGTGGGGGCCTCAGGACAGGGTCTCTTCCAGAACCAACTGTGTACTTTGGGGGCCCAGTGTAAAATGCCAACACAGGGCCCCCTGATCCAAACTGATTAAGAATTTCAGGATGGCGACATCAGAGCATCCAGGCAGGCGGGGCCCCTTCTGAGCGTCGGAGCAGGTGGCACATCCGAGAAATAGCCCTGGATGCTGTTTCTCATTTGGTCCTTGAAGCCTGTAGGAAAAGAAGGTTCCCTCAGTTCCCCTCGCCCAGCCTCAGGGGCCGCACGACCCCTCACCCCTGACCTCTCCTCCCAGAGACTCCTCTCAAGTTTTCTCCATGTTCGCGCCCCTCGTGATTGAAGGCCCAAGTCCCTGGGCACTGCCTGGAAGCCGTGCTGTTGTTGCTGGCCCTCCTGCTCCTCTCAGGTCCTGCCTGCGGCATCCAAGGTAAGACCCAGCCTCTGCCAGCCTCTCCCTACCCATCCCAGCCCCTCCCGTCCCAGCCCAGCACGCAGCCCTGGCCTCCACACCTGCCCGCTGCAGCGCTGGAGCAGACGTTTGAAGCGGCGGGCTCGGGCCCAGGAGCTGTGCTGCTGCCTCCCCTCCTGCTCCCTCTCTCCTGATACACACCGTCCTCCGGAGACGCAGGGCCCAGGCGGCTCCTACCCCTACATCAGGGGGGAGGAGCGGGGGAGACCCAGGCCATTGGTTCTTCGTGGGGATAATGGGCCTCAGCAAGGGGTGAGTAAGACCTGGGGCCCTTGTATGTGTCCCTGGATGAGCCGACTCCGCGATGCTTCTCCGAGGACGGGTTCAAATCCCCGGAGCTGGTAGAGCAGGCCCTGCCTCCCATCTCTGCTTCCTCCAGACATCACCCTTGCGCCCTCCCACCCACCCCCCCCCCTGTGGCCTGGCTTGAGTGTCACACCCAGGGCCAGGATGTTGGAGGGGGAGGGAATGACACAGGCTGTGGGGGACGGGGGCAAGTCCCTACTGAGGCTTCTGAACAGGGCTTGAAGTCCCCAAGGACCATCCCCACGGTGTCAGGATGGCAACATCTGGAGGATCCCCTCTCTGGGGTTTGTCTGGCTGCCTTAGGGCCCCTGGGTAGTAAGCAGCAGAAACCCGCTCAGGCTAGGAAGACCACCAGCGTCTCCCCCGGTTCGTCACCTGCAGCTCTGTCTCCCCCACTGCTCCTTTGCTCTGTCCTCTAGGGCCGTCTCCCCGACAGGCCCCATCCTGACCTCGCCCACTAGCTTCCGCTTCCAGGGGCCTCTCCTTTTCCTGCAGCACCCAAGGTGTCTTGGGGCAGGCTTGCCAAATTCAGCAAATAAAACTAGAGTACACACAGTTACATTTGAATTTCAGATACACACACATTCTTCTTAGTTTATGTATGACTCATGCAATATTTGGGATATACTTATACTAAAAAAAGGTATTTGGACATAATTATACTTTTTAAAAATGCAATGCTTGATATGTACTTACACTAAAAATCACTTGCTGTTCCTCTGAAATTCAAATTTAACTGGATGTTCTTCATATTATCTGGCCACCTACTTGGGGTGTGTCTTGCATGTAAGAGCAGGAAGCAGCTGGCTCCAGAGTGGACTAGAGCCTGGCTGGAGCCATCAGGCCACCTCTCCATTTCTTCTGCTGTTCTTGGTTCAAGGGTGTTCCCCTCCCACTAAGGGGACACGGCTGCCCCAGGACTCCTTACGCACACATGACAATACCAGGCCCACTCAGAGCCTGACTTGCCCATCTCTGGCCCTGAGAATGAGGGCCCAGCTTGGGTCACGGTCCACCTCTGGTCCACTGGGCTTAGGTGAGGGGGGAGGGTCTCAATGTGGCTGCTTCCCCCTCACTCCAGGTGGAGTTGGGGAGGGGCTGAGAGAGGGGACAGTGTGAGCTGGGCAGACTCTAGGGAAGATGCAGCCCCAGGAGGAGGGCCGCAGTGGGGAAGCTGCCCCACCGTCTTAAAGAATGTTTTCCCACTGGTGCAGCAGCAGGTCACTGGCCAGAGCACCCTCGGCTGCGGTCTCTGCCCCAGCCACCTCACAGCTATCCACCCTGGCCACTAGGACACGTGGGAACAGACTCAGACGCAGCCAGAGGACCCACAGTATGACCACACCTGGAGCCACATCTGGACTCCTTAGGGACTGAGGGGGAGGGAGGTGTCCCAAAGAGGTCTTCACCTCTTTTTGGAGGGGGTGGCCATGGCTGCTGGTCTGAGGACAGGTGAGAAAGCCCCTGTGTGGGAGACAGAAGGGCGCCTCCTGAATCAGAAAAAGCCCCAGCAGGGCAGCCCCAGTGCTGGAGAATTGACACATGAGGGAAAGAACTGACCACTCCCTGGGGTTGCCCCAGGTGACAGTCCAGACAGCACTGGGTAGATGGCAGGAAGGACTTCCTAGCGCAGGGCCGGCCCAGCTGGGAGGCGGGATGGAGTGGAGGCGTCGGGGAAGGGAAGGACCGGCCGTTGAGTCCGCCTCCCTCCCAGCCTCCAGCTGAGGTGGGGTCGCAGCGGCTCCCGCGGTACGGAGCGCCCCCGGCGGCAAAGCGCAGGAGTTCCTGCTGTGGACGGGCGAGCGCATCCCCGCGGTGGCCGGCAGCGCGCGCGCCTGCATCCGGCCCCTGCGCTGGACCCCCAGCAGGGGGCGCGAGGCCAGGTTCGGGCGCCCCGCGGGCAGGCGGTTCAGCGCGCAGCCTCCAGCCGCTGGGCAGCAGCTCGTGTCCGCCAAGAGCCAGCGCGGGCTCTTGTGCCTCTCGGGCATCGGCTTGAAGTAGGGACTTGCCCCGGAGCAGCCGTCCACCCAGGGGCCCTCCGCGGTGACCGCGCAGCCGACGGCCCACGCGGGGAAGGAGGTCTCAGCGGAGTCGGAGTCGCCTGCGGCGTCCGGGGCGGGCCCTGCGCGGCTCTGAGCCGGTCCAGGGTCCCGGGGCGCGGCCTCCTGCAGCCAGGTGCGCTGGCTCAGCGGCGGGACCTGAGACTCGGTACCCTGTGCTGGTACCAACCGGCAAGGCCAGAGTGACCCTGAATGCCCGACCGTGTTAAATAAAGGTTCTGCACACACGTGGGCCCGCGTGGTCCTTGTCACCGAGGGGAGTGGGCCCGGGCACCCTCAGCTCAGGGGCCCCCGGCCGTGCACTAGGAGAGAATTGCATCACGAGGGCCCAATGTCCTGAGAACAGGGGCAGCGTCTCCACCACCGCCTGTCGCCTGGTGCCCAGGAGGGCTGGGCTTGGAGGCTGTGCTCAGTGTTTGTCTGGGAGCCATGAAGGAAATCCCAGAACTGTGTCACAAGGAAGGATGCGCTGGGCCAGGGACTGTGCTTCATCCACTAGTCTGCAAACAGCCCATGATCTGGCCCATGCCCTCACCTCCCTTTCCACCTCCCCTTCCTCCTCCTCTTCCCACTCTCCTCTCCCTCCTCCTCTCATCCTATTCGATCCTGTCAGAGTCACTGACTGCTGTGGTGATCAGTGCTGTCTCTCTTCAAGTCACTGTCCCATTTCTGACAGTCCTTGAGAGGCAGGTGTCCCCTGGCAGCTGCCAGCCCCAAGAAAGGTGGGTGCCTGAGAAAGAGGTCAAGAATCTCTAGTACTGAAAACAGATTCCCTTTTAGGAGGCCAGGGGCAGGAAAGGAATTACGCACCAGACCTGGCCCTGGGCTTCCCAGAGCAGCTGCGAAGGTGGGACAAGAGGCCCCTGTCCACCCGTGGCTTTTCCTCCACACAAGGAGAAAGGAGCCCCCCGAAAGCAGCCTCAGATGGCTGGTCAAGAGTTGCCACCTGCGTGCGCTCTACAAACACCTGGGCTCTTGTTATCAGCACGTGAACAGGCAGGTCTGAAAACACCACAATTTTGAAGGAGTGACTAGTGTAGATTTCAAGATTCTGGGACAACTGAAGTGTAATTGATCCGACAAGGTCACAGGCGCTGTCAATGGGATGTTGGAGGTCACATGTATACTTGAAGGAAATATAAAGTCCAGGGGCAGACGAGGAAAATGAAGACAATGTTTTCCCCATCCAAGTTCACAGATTCCAAGAAATTTTCCCACAGACTCCAGGTTAAGAACCACAAGTGGCTCTCAACCAGGCTTTAAAACTGAACTAAAAGTAGAGAGGAGAGAAATGCAGAGAGATGAGGATGGGTGTAGAAACCTTTGCCTCGGTCTGAGGTTCCGACCCAGACTTTGCAGCCAGACCACGTCACGCTGAACCCCAATCCTGCCACTTCCTGCTGTATGACCTAGGCCAAGTCACTGTGCTCCCTGTGCCTCAGTTTCCTGCTTTTGCAAATGGGGATCCTGGCAGCCCTGTCCTCGTGGGGCTACTGTGAGCAGGGGTTCAGGGGACAGGCTGCACTTGGCAGGATCCCTGAGAGTTTGGCTGTCGCAGTTACCCGACGCTTGTGTGCTCGTGTCGCAGTGTACAGTGTGTTTCTTCCAGGAGGTTGTGACCCAATGTTTGGAGCCTGGTCCCTGGAAGACTCAGGGACTCAGACCTTGGCTAGTGCTCCTGGGAGATTCCAGGTGTGGGATGGGGTACACAGAACGTGCAAGGTCTGGGGCTACATTTGTTTCCCGATGCTTCTATAACAAATTCGCGCACATGGAGGGAGGCGGTCCGTGGCTATCTCTGGCTCTGGCCTTGGCCCATGTTGACCCCTCCCCTGGGATGCCCTGCTCCCCTGTCTCCACCTGTCCACTTCTCACTCAGCTTTTAGGACTTAGTCAGACGTGGCCTCCTCCAGGAAGGCTTCCCTGAGGCACACCCCACCTCCCCACCTCTGGGCAGGTGCCTCTGCAAACGCCTTGCCTGTGTCCCCATCAGTGCAGACGCCACAACCAACAGTCACCGTCTGCTTCTGTATCTGACCCCAGGGGTGCCCTTCAGCTTTATACCTGGCCTCTTCTTTTTTACACCCTCAGTGCCCAGGAGAGCCTGGTGTGGGTGAGGCCTTGACAAATGTGTGCTGAGTGAGTGAGGGAGTGACTGACTGAATGAATGAATGAATGAGTGACTTCCCTGAGACCCCTTGCACACTCCGGGAAGTCTGGAGCAGAGCATGGGCTGGCAAAGGCCAGCTGGATGGGCTTGGGGTAGGGATTTGGTGCCAGGGCATCCTCAGAGCCCAGAATCATCAAAGACTGTGAGGTCGGCCCAAGGTCTGCACAGGCAGATCCCTCATCCTCGGCAGAATCGCGGAGGCCTGTGGTGTCAGACCCACCTCCTGCCTCATCCTGCACTCAGATCACTGCGCTCAGCCCCGAAGCCTCACCCTCCACAGGCTCAGAAGGTTTGGGTTGTACCCCAGACCCAAGGACCACGCCTGGACACACTGTTCCTGCAGAAGCTTCATTTATTGGCGGATTCTTATTCAGGACCCGACTCAGACACCCTAGTGCCATCAGCCCAACACCAGTGAGACTGGCTCAGCAGAGTGACCTGTGCCCCATCCCTGGGGACCCAGAGGCACTCATTTCTCTGGCTGTGGGTTTGCCCTTGCTTGTGCATTGGTCAACCCCGAGACCCGAGGCTCCTCCCACTGAAAGCCGATGCTCGTGAGGCCGAGGAGCTTATGGTGGCCAAAGACTCCCGTGAGCACCTGCCACTGCTGGTCTGGGTAGGCAGAGAAGGTGTTGCCCTCTGCCTGCCCAAATGAGGCCAAGCGCCCTTGGTCGGTGTGTACGACCAGGTACCGGAGGTAACCCTTGTACGAGCCGTGGACGGCTATAATGTGTTCGCCTGGCCGCAGCAGGAATTCCTGGACCTTCCCGCCTTCTTCACCGTGTCTTACAGTCCAGGAGGATCCACGTCTCAGCTGGATGCTGGGAGAAAGGGGGACGTTTGGACACCCGGGACCCAGGAGACTCACCAATCCCCATGTCCTCTGTCTCCAAGCCACCCATCCCCAGCCACCAGAGCTCAGGGCTGTCACTGCAGCATGAGTCCCTAAGCACATGAATCTGGGTGCTGATACAGACATGCTGGGCTCAAACCCCTGCTCTGCCACCTTCACGCTCTGTGATCTTGGGTTTGTTACCCAGCCTCTCTGGGCCTCAGTTTCCTCATCTGCCAAATGGGAGTGACTGTTGGAGCACTCAGGATCATCCAAAAGGAGAGCCGGATCCAGTGCCCAGTCACCGTGACCCTCAGGAGTGCCAGTCGCTGTCATCTCTCCACCCTGGGAACTGTCCCTGGGCCAGCTTGGACTTTCTGAGCCCGAGTCAAGCTGCCCAGGTCACAGGCCTGAGAAGCAGGTGACTCCCCACACTCACCTGGGGAGTCCCACTAGCTCTGCCCATCTGGCCTTCTCTGTGTCCTTGCCCCACTTTGGGGCCTCTCCCGTGGCCTCCCCTCTTCACCTCACCCGGCACACACTCTGACCCTTTGGTGCTGGCTGCTCTGCCCCATTCCCTCTCCCAGGTCCCCGGGACCCTGTCAGTGCAGAGCCAAGACCTGCCCCAGGCCTTGAGCAAGGACACCACCCGACATTAGGGGAGCAGCCCTGGGCTTTGTGCCTCTACACACTTGTGCTGACTTGTGTTCAGTCAGTGGTCCACTCTGACCCTCACTTCCTTTCCTCTCTGACCTAACCTGGACTGATAGTTCTGGTGTGTGGGAGAGGAGGCGGCTGAGGAAAGGGGACAAAGGGAAAGGTGATGGCTGGTGGCTCCATGTTTCCAAGGACCCAACTGGCCTCAAAATGTCATCAATACCCAGCGAGGATGTTGGGAGAAGAGGCCCTAAGCCCCCTCCCAACATTCCCAAGACTTGTCATGAGTGGGACACAGCCATAGAGCTCATGGCCCAGCTCCGACTCACTTCTTAATCAGGCCCAAGGCAGGCGCTACAGACACCCGAATCCCGGTGACGTCGTTGTGATAGTCTGGAGCGGTACTGAAATACTTGCCTCCTCCAAGCCCATAAGTCTCTAGATGATGAAAGAAGCAGGTGAGAGAAAATAAACCACACTGTCTCATGCAGGCTATCTCTCCCTGAACTGGATACAGCCCCTCCAGGCAGGTGGGACAGTCCTGAGACTACAGTTAGACTGTGGTCAGGGCAGGGCCCAGACCCTGGGTCTCCGGCATGCAGAGAGGGGAGGGTGGCCACCAGATGGATGGGCTGGAGGGGGCTGACCCAGCCGGACTTACGCTCTGCCCAGCAGGTGGTGCTCCACAGGAGGGCGAGGGTCAGCCACAGCAGCATGGCTTCTGGCTGGAGGGTCCCAAGGCTCCTGCCGAGAGGAGGACAGCCCACCCGACTCTCAGAGAGGGATTCCGCCCAACCTCGATGGCCCCATCCATGAGAGGGGAGCCCCATCTTACCTGGACAGGAGAGTCTTATTATCTCGTGCTGGCACTGGGGAGTCTGGTTGTGCCTGGACACCCTCCGCCCTGCCCTTTATAGTCTCCTGCACCCTGTGGGCGCCCATCCAGAAGGAAGGAGCAAGGGGCACAAGGGACACAGGAAGGAACTGGAAGGTGATGCCTCTTCCTGGGGGAGGCTCCCGGACATGCTGTGTTTGTTATCTTGGCCCCATGGCCTACACAAATAAGATGGGACAGTGGCAGACATTTCACTGTCACTTCTGGGTCTCTCTCCTCAGCACCTGGACTAGATCTTGGTCTCAGAGATGGGGGAACTTTGCTGAGAGCCCTTCCAAGCTCGGCCAGACAGGTCAACACCATGAGGGAGCTGTAAGTCACATGCCCATGGAAGCTTTGTGGGCCCTAGGGCTCCTGCCTTGAGAGAAAGAGGGGCAGGACCTCATTGGGGTCTGGGCAGAGCCTAGTGTCCCACGGGCTTGCAGGAGCCCAGGGCAGATCCCCACTGACCCTCAGAGAGGCAGAGTGGGCAATGCAGTCCAACGTGCCAGGCACTAAGTGGAAAAGACACCCCAGGTGGTGGCCCTCGGTGGTTGTCACTTGGAGATGTCAGTGGCCTTCCCTCTGCGCCAGGTCAGGTCATAGCTGAGGATGACCAGCTCCAGTCTGTGGGATGACTGGACAGCAATGGTGCTGAGACAGGAGGCACAGAGGAAGGGGAGAGGGCGATTCTCCAGGCCAGTCCTTCCCAGAGCGCCTGGGGCCAGGCCGTGATCAGACTTTATCTGGGAGGTGACAGGCTGCTTCTCAGGGGCTCCATCCTGCGGGCCCTGCTGGTGGGGCATATCCAGGCTTTCTGTGTTGGGCTGGAGGTAAGGCTGTCCACAGGCCCTTCCTGACCTTTGGGAAGAACCACAGCGTCACAATCATCACAGTAGGCGAAGATTGTGAGTGTCGACACTGGAGCCAGTTCAGGGCACAATCCCATCTTCCCTACTGATGAGGCAAGTGATCTTGGGAGCCTGCATCACCTCTGTGCACTTTGATTGTTTCATCTAACATATAGGGTAACGGTAGAACCTAGTCCTGGGGTGTTATGGAAATTCAGTGCAACCCTTCTCCATCTAAGGACCTGGACACCTAAGACTTTGTTCCCTGTGGGCAGGTCTACAAGGCTATTACTTGCAGCATCCTTTGAAATAGCTGGAGCCTAGAAACAACAGACCTGTCCATCTAGAGGGAACCTATTACCTAAATGATGGTCATCACTGCAGTGGAATACTACACAGGTGTGAAGAAAGGATGCCACAACCTGCTGCTCTGGTACATTGCCCAAGGAGACAGGCCCAGTGTAGACTGGAGGGTTTAGAATGCCCCCATTTGGTTACAAGAGAAAAGGAGTGCACAGGAGGGCCGCGTGTGTGCAGACTCACCCCGGAAGTGCTGGCTCACCAGGAACTGGGAACCTTGGTCTCATTAGGATGGCAGTGCTGGGAGGACTCGGGGTGAGTGGAGGCCCTGTATAGCTGGCACCTCCATTACCTGTACCGGGTACCTAGGCCAGAGCTCAGCAAACTATGGCCAGCAGGCCTTTTTGGGTCCTCCATCTGTTTTTGCTCAGCCTAGGAGCTAAGAACACTTCCTACATTTTTCAAATGTTAGGAAAAATTCAAAGAAGAATAGCATTTTGTGACACAGGAGGATGCTATGAAATCCAGTGCCATTGCCCATAAATAAGTGTTCTGGGTGCAGCCACGCCCATGTCTTCTGGGGCTGCTCTCAGGCTGCAAGGACAGAGCTGAGTAGCTGTGACAGATTCTATGGCCCAGGAAACCTAAAATGTGTGCTCTAGCCCTTCAGCCACAAGTCAGCTGCTCTCTGTTGGGTGCCTGTTCCCTTCCCTGGCACAGACGCAGCCCTGTCCATGGTGGGCGGGGTGAGGGCGCTCCATTGAGCAACCAGCCTTTCAGGGAGACCAGAGCAGAGAGGCGCTTGGTCCTGACAACCGTGCCTTTCCTCCTGGCCCTGCACTGGCCTCCCTGGAGAGGCTCCTTAGAACCCAGGCCCCCGCTGACTCTTGTTGCAAAAGTGAGGGCCCCCTCCTGTCCTCCCGATGCTCCTCGGCCCTCCCAGCAGCCCTCAGGCCCCCAAATGCAGCAGAGGTTGGGCCAGGGAGGCGCAACAGCTGGCAGGCCTGCAGAGGGGCAGCAGCTCCCCTCTTGAGGACCCAGGACCCTCCTGTGGGGAGGAGGCCAAGAGACCCAGACCTCACAAGCACAGCTCTGGAGAAAGGGAACAGGCCGCTCAAAGGGGGCCATATTCCTGTCCCAGCCCAGCCTCAGGGCACGAGTGTGGCTACTGCTGCCAATTCACGTGCCTTCTCTCCAGCTCCAAGCTGACAGGGTTTGGCGCCCAGAAGGAGGATCTCTCTGTGCCAGTACTCCAGGAAGCGGCATGTGGGTAGGAGTTTGAGGAGAAGACAGTTGCCAGCCTGGACAGCAAGGAAGAGGGGACGTCCACGATGGCATACACGAGGCTCATTTTCATAGAGAGCACAAGGACAGTGTCCACGGATTCACATGCACACATGTGGGCTGGAAATGCACGTGTGCACCACATGCTCACACACATGTGCACCCTGAGACACACACCTGCCTAGCTATCCCTACACAGCAGTTTACACAACCCCAAGGCAACAGGCATACGCTCATGCACTCTTGTGGAGGAGGCACTGATCCAGGGGAAGCCCTGCCCCCTCATCCACCCTGGCCCAGTGCTGGCCCTGGAGTCTGCTCCAGAGACTCAACACAGGCCCTTTGTCCCTCGGGATCAGGGCTCCCCACAAGGGGATGTACTGAGCATTTACAAGGCCCTAATCCCCTCCGCAGCTGTGCTCCAGACCTCACTCTACCAGGAGGGGAACAATGGGGCCTTGTCCTCACAGCAGAGGCAGGCCCCAGGCTGGCTGGCTGGTTTGTCCGGGTTGGGTCAGGGCTGGCACCCCTGGTCTCCCTGCTCTCTGGGTGGGGGGCTCGGGGAGCCCTCTCTGTGCTCTGTAGGCTGAGGCACAGCACACAAGAAGGCCTCCATCCCCAGCCCACTCGCTGCTGGCCAGGGTCTCCCTGCAGCCCTCTGGGAGAAGCCCCAGCCTGGCTTGGAGGCTGAAAACTGTGTCCCTGGCTGGAGTCTTGGGGCAGGTCTGGCCTCGCTGAGACTCCAGGGCCAAGTCGGGGAGCTGGCTCCGCCGCGTGACCTTATCTCATTCCTTGGGCCCAGGAGTCAGAGGGAAGATCCTGCTCGCTGGGGGAGGGGCATGATCTGAAGGGAAAGGGCATTTTTGTACCTGACCCAGGTGAAGCCCAGAGAGGCCCTGTATGCCCGGGCTGGCCCTTGAGTGGCTGCAGCCAGGCCAGGAGGCCCATGCTGAGGGGCAATTCGGCTTTGCATTTCAGAAACTCTCCACTCCTGTGCCCCATTTGCTCTCTCCCTCATTCAGATTCCTACTGGTGCCACACTCTAAGCCAAGCATTTTTCCAACACTCTTCCCCAGAGAAACTCAATACTTTGATTGGAAAACTAGAACAATGAACAACACGTTTTGTCTAACCTTTATGTCATTAAATTTCCCTTAGTGCAAGTGTTGAAAACAAAATGAATTGTACCCCGGTGCCTGATTGATGGAGGCAGGAATCCCAGGACCCTGTCCCCTGAGGCTCCCAGGCACACGTGTCTGTTGCCTGGGGCATTAGTCAGCTTTGGCTGTGACAACAAACCCCACAGACTCGGGGCTTACAGAAAGGAGATTTATTTCTCATAATTCCAGAGGCTAAGCAGTCAAGCTCAAGGTGCCAACAGAGGTGGTTTTGGTGAGGGCTCTCTTCCTGGTGACAGATGGCGCATTCCCACAGTGTCCTCAGAGGGACTGGTCTCCTCCTCTTCCTACAAGGACGCTAATCCCACCACGAGGCCTCATTCTATGATGTCACTGAAACCTAATCACCCCCAAAGGACCCACCTCCAAATCCCATCACACTGGGGGTTATAAATGTTGCGGGGATGCAGGCATTCTGTCCGTTACACTAGTCAGCACCCTCCCGAGCCACCCCTGGGCCTGGTTCCTATCTGGCACCTCAGCCCCTCCCACCTCTCCTGACCTTCACTCCTGGGGCCCCGGAAACTGCCTGTCATTGGGGCAGACCCCACACTGCTTCTGCTGGCAAGCTCACACTTCCTTGCTTGGGACCATCCCCTGCTGAATGAAGTAATGCGTGTCACGGCTAGCACTCTGCCTGCCCCCGTACACTCGTTATTATTGACCTGAGGGTCTGATCCATTACAGACATTCTGACTCTGCTCTTCAATGCACATCCCTTACTGCTCTGAGCCTCGGTTTCTTCCCCTGTAAATGGACCCCTAGCAGACCCCACTGCATGAGGTTGGTGAGGGAGGATTGGGACTCTGTGCAGGTCATTAGCAATCTTTTTGGGAGGAGGGTTCCGTATTGAGGACTGGCCCAGACGGACCTCCCCCTCCTTTTCAGCGGCAGGCTCTAAATGGTCTTGGTGCTGGGACCACATCAAACTGCTTTTCAATAAGATGCTCATCTCCTTCCCAGGAATGGTCAAGACCTACCTGTGTGGACTGCAGAGAACAGGAGCCCTGTGCGGGTGATACTGGATTGGAGGCCACCTCCTGACTGTGGCCCCCACAGCGAACCAACACCACCTGCACTGCACCCGTGCTGAGGGCTCAGAGCCTTCCAGACCACAGCTCCACGCTAAAGGCACAGGGTCCAGATGGACCAAGATGGCAGAAGCTGAGTACAGACTCGGGCGAATTATCTTTCAAATTAAATTTCAAATTTCAATGGACGTTCCTCCCAACATTTCACTATGAAACTTTTCAAACTTATTTCAGAGGTGAAAGATGTTTACAACGAATACTCATATACCTACCGCCTCTCCAAGTTCTGGCATTGCGTTGTGTCAGTGTCAATGGGCATCTGTCCATCTAACCAATCATGCATCCATCAACCCATCCCATTCTTGATGCATTTCAACATAAGGTGCAGACATCAGCACACTGCCCCTCAGACACTGCAGCTTGTGCATCGTTGAGTAGATGGGTTAACTGTGGTTTTTTTCCACCTCAAAGTACAATTTGCGTACAATGCAATCTTAAATCTGGAAGTGCATCCTCACAGGGTTTGATAGACGCACATGCCTGTGGAACCCAGACTCCTTTCCAGATACAGAGCACACACGACCCTGCCCCCAGAAAGCTCCTTCCTGCTCCCTCCCAGGGAATCTCCGCCCTCCCACCTCCAGGCAGCCACTGCTCACAGCAGACATTCTTAACCATGGGACAATGTAGGGAGAACAGAGTTTGTAAGTCGTTTTAGGAAGAAAATGGATAATCAAATTAATCTAACCAAGAGACGAGTCAACGTAAAGAGTCAACGTAAAGAGCTTTTGTGGTGGATTTAATTTACTTAAATATGGAACAAATAAACATCTGTGGGAATCCTGGTTACAGAGTAAAATAGAACAGTTAGAAAAACTAACCACATCCAAACAATTATGTAACTCACCGAAACTGGGAGTGGAGGACATTCGTTTCCCAGGGCTGCTGCAACAAATGACCACAAACCTGGCTTCAAACAACAGAAATGTATTCTCCCCCAGCTCTGGAGCCAGAAATCTGAAATGAAGCTGTAGGCAGGGCAGAGTTCCCCGGGAGGGCTCTAAAGGAGAACCTTTCCTTGCTTCCTCCAGGTTCTGGTGGCCGCCAGCATCCTTGGTGTTCCTTGGCTTGTGGACACGTCTCCAGTCTCTGCCTCCGTCTGCACACGGCCTCCTCCCTGTATCTGTGTGTCTTCTCTTTTTCTGTCTCTTCTAAGGACACCTGTCACTGGAGTTCTTGTCCATTCCATCTAGGATAATCTCAAGATCCCTACCTTAATTACATCTGCAAAGAGCTCATTCCTAAGAAAGTCACCTTCTCAGGTTCCGAATGGACATATCTTTTGGGGGCCACAATTCAACCCATTGCAGTGAGTCGCCCAAGTGTCAGCCTGACATTTGCCTGGGAGCCTCTCCTGGACTCCAGATCCACTGGATCCCACCTCTAAGTGCCCTAAACCCTGCCCCCCTGCCCCACGGAGGCCCCTGCCACCATCAACTCAAGCCCACCTGCCTCCCTCCTTCAAGAGGCTCCGCGCATCGCTGGGGTCAGCACCCTCAGAGATTTGTTGTCTTTGTCAACTTCTCCTCGTTGATCTCTAGAGTTTGCAGGAGCCTGGGAGAAGCAGACTCCTGTGTCAGGCCTCCATCCTGACCCACACCCTATCCGCCCTTCCAGCTGCCTGTCCTTGAACCTACCTTTCCAGACAGATTTCTGGAAGGACGTTCAAACGAAACATGGTTACTCCCAGACCGTGGGATTTAGGACATTTTGCTCTTTTCTTCTCTGTTCTTTTCTGTATTCCTTCAACTTTTTTGATAAGATTGTACCCATTTTAGAAAAACAAACTGATTATTCTTTATAAAAATGACATATGTTTTTTAAGCTATTAGTTCTCAGATGATGTAAGAGTGGAGTTGTCAGTGTCAGGAGCAGTGTGCGAAATGGGTCCCTCTGACTCTGCTTGAGGAGTGTGCTGGGGACCTTCTCACGGTTTACAACCCTTAAAACATGGAGCCTGTCTGACTAAAGCATTGCTCTCATAGAAAATTTATCCCAAGACATGATTAGGAAGGTCAGCCAAGATTTATAAATAAGTATTTACATGAAGGTGTCATTTCTAATGACATTCGTCAACAACCCAAATGTCCAGTACTAAGAGATCGGCTAAAAGCGGGGTTCTGATGATTTCTAAAAGTTTCTTCTTGAGGCTCCTTTTGTTGACTTTCATGTTCTAATGAGAATGCATTACTCTTATAATCATCATAAAGCCATTTTCACTTTGCAGAGAAGTCTGGCTCTGCAAGTATGGAACCATTTCTCTTGTTGTCCTAGACAGCCACCCAGGGCAGCAGTGTGATCAGGCTGCGAATGAGCAGCCCAGACGGGGCGCCTGTAACTTCTTCAGCCACGATCCAGCTCTCACGTTGAAAGGAAAAACAAGCCTTCCTTTAAGCAGAAGATCTGCATGGTGGCTTTGCACCTAAAATTACCTGCTTCTTCATGTACCTGCTTAATCTGGTAAACGTCCTACAGGAAACCAAGGACTTGGCCTCACTTCCTCACCTTCGGTGAACACCTGGGCAGCTTGGACAGTGAGGTCTCAGCTCACCACCGCCCCCTTGTGTCCAAGAGGGCATATTGCAGGGACAGGTGCTGAAAGGAAAGGAGATTTTACTGGAGAAAAATCCACCTGAGAAGATGGAAGACATCAGCTCAGGGGATCCTACGAGAGAGAAGGACCAAGAGAACTGCCAGGATGCAGGGTGGCCCTAGAAACCGTGGCGCAGCATCTCACAAGTCCCTTGTGCAATTCTCCAAAAACAAGGGGTCCAGGGTCCTGTGAATTCGGGGAGTCCCACCCAGTAAATTCCCTCATACAGATTCCTGATGCATTGGAGCCTCTCAGAGTCAGTGAAAAGTCCTGCATCAAAAAGCCATGGACGGTGTAAGATGCTGGCATAGGCAGACTCTGAACCCCGCTCCTCTCATGGACAAAATGAACTTACAACTACTCTAGGAACAATTACCCATAACAGAGAACTGAAATCTGGGTATAAAGAACCCACACAACAAGAGATGGGGCTGAGTGAGGTTGAAGAGGCAGAAATTCCTTTCAAGAGAGGAGAAAGTCACCTTCTACCTGCAGCACTTCACGGCCAGTGAGGATCATTCCTAAGCTTTTTATTCTTCCCTGGAAGAGCGGGCAATCTGAGTGGGGGAGTGTTACCACAATAAGCAGCTTTTGGACTCAGCACGACTGAGACAAGTGTCATAATATCTGGCTTTACTGGCTGTTAATTACAAAGGGGAATACCCCCCCCCCCCCCCCAGAAAACCTATTGACATAAGGGTAACGAAAAGCCTGGTCTTAAAGGCCCCATGCAGAAATTCACCCATTTTGGAAAGCAACCTATAATCACCAGAAAGAAAGGTGCACTGTCTGTTGGTGAAAAGAGACTCACCTGATAGTTTCTGGGTACATCTCAGTGAGACGTGAGTTGCCTCCAGGGACTGAGGCATTTGCAGCAGCCATTATTGTGACCTAGTACAGGTATGCTGACACAGATGCTGGCAGATGTGACTGCAGTTCTTGCCCTGGCCTATTAGCACAGAGGTCTGCCCCACCCACTAGAGCACCGACTTAATCCAGCTCAGCCTTAGGGACTGGCCCTACCCAACAGCAAGCCCTCAGGCAACTTACGGGCCCACATAGGTGGGGTGCCTGGAAGCCTCTGCAGCTGGGCAAGTGGGTCCCCCTCTGTGGGGCAGGGAGTGGACGAGGAGTGGGCCTGTGGTGGTGGAGTGTGTGGGGCCTCTGCAGTATGGTGACTGGGTCCTCTTTAGTGGGTCTGTGGGCATGCATAGGCAGGACTGTGTTGATGGGGGGTGTGGCCCTGAGGGCAGTGGGGCTTCTCACCTGCAGCAGACTTGTGCTTCTCAAACTGCCACATAGTGGATTGGCCGCACCTTCCAAAGCCTGAAACAATTGGGTGCTCCCTTGCATGGGGCCTGCCCACTCAGCTGCAACCCTGAGAGAGTTGACATCAGCCTTGCAGGCTGGAGGCCTATAGCAATTGTAATCCGCTGAGCCTAGCAACTAGCCACGCTGGGGGTCTACTCACTTAACAGAAAAACTGCAATAGGAATGTGTTATTAGACCTTCCAGTCAACAGTCCTGGAGCTCCTCACACCCAATAAAGTGATTGAAAGGGCCATAGCAACCACACACAGCTAAGCATTACAGCCAGCAGGCCAGTGGGACAGCCTAGCTTCCCCACACACCCGTAGCAAGAGCAACCCTTCCACAACAGAAGGACACACGTAGCCCACACAGGGGACACTTCTGGAACATTTGGAACTAGTGACCAGAGGGAAGCACACTACTGGGCCTCATAAGGCATCTCTCACCTAAGGCACCTCTCCAACATTGGGAGACATAGCTGATCTACCTAAGACATAGATACAAGCACAGAGAAAGAGGCAAAATGAGGAGACAAAGGGATATATTCTAAGTAAGGGAACAGGAGAAAACCTCAGAAAAAGAACTAAACAAAACAGAAATAAACAATCTCCCTCACAAAGAGTTCAAACAAAGAGTCATAAGGATGCTCACTGATCTTGGGAGAAGAATGGATGAACTCAGTGAGAACATCAACAAAGAACTGGAAAATATAGAAAAGAGCCAATCAGAAATGAAGAATACAATACTGCAAATGAAAAATTCACTAGAGGGACTCAACAGTAGAGTAGATCACACAGAAGAATGGAGCAGCGAGCTGGATGAGAGACCAGAGGAAACCACCCAAGCCGAACAGATAAAAGAAAAAAGGATAAAAAGAATGAGGACAGCCTAAGGGACCACTGGGACAGCACCGAGTGCACTAACATTCCTGCTATAGGTGTCCCAGAAGGATAAGAGACAGACAAAGGGGCAGAGAATCTCTTTGAAGAAATAATAGCTGAAAACTTTCCCAACCTAAGGAAGGAAACAGATACCCAGGTACAAGAAGCACAGAGAGCACCAAACAAGATAAACCCAAAGGGGCACACACAAAGACACGTTATAGTTTAAAAATCAAAAATTAAAGATAAGGAGAGAATCCTAAAAGCTGCATGAGAAAAAGCAACAAGTTAACTACCAAGGAAACCCCATAATGCTATCACCTGACTTCTCAGCATAAACCTTACAGTCTAGAAGAGAGTGGCATGATATACTTAAAGTGCTGAAAGGAAAACCCTACAGCCAACAATACTCTACCTGGCACAGTTATCACTCAAAATGAAAGGAGAGATAAAGAGTTTCTGAGACAAGCAAGATCTAAAAGAGTTTACCACCAAGAAATGCTAAAGGGACTTATGTAAGTGGAAAAGAGAAGACCACAAACAGGAATAAGAAAATTATTTTTTTTAATTTTATTTTTTTCCTTTTTTCTCCCCAAAGCCCCCTGGTACATAGCTGTATATTCTTAGTGGTGGGTCCTTCTAGTTGTGGCATGTGGGATGCCGCCTCAGCATGGCTTGATGAGCAGTGCCATGTACACATCCAGGATTCGCACCAATGAAACACTGGACCACCACAGCAGAGTGTGTGAACTTAACCACTCTGCCGCAGGGCTGGCCCCAGAAAATTATTTTTTTAAGAAAAGCCATAAAATCACTGGTAAAGGCAAATTTACAATGAAGCTGGCAGATCAACCACCTATGAAGCTAATATGAAGGTGAAAAGACAAAAGTACTAAAATTATCTATTTCTGTAAGAGGGTAGGAGATGCACAAACATAAAAAAAGAGTTTAGATATGATATCAAAAACTTAAAATGTGGGAGGAGGGGAGTAAAAGAGTAGAGATTGTAGCAAGAGCTCAAACTAAAGTGACCATCAACTTCGTATATGTTGCTATATACATAGGTCATTATATGTGAACCTAAAGGTAATCACCAACTGGAAACGTATAATAAACACAAAAAATTAAGAGAAAGGAACCCAAACATAATACTAAAGAAAGCCGTCAAACCACAAGGGAAGGGAGCGACAGAAGAAGAAAGGAACAGAGAAGAACTACTGAAACACTCAGAAAAGAAGTAACAAAATGGCAATAAGCACATTCTTATCAATAGCTATTTTAAGTGTCAATGGACTAAATGCTCCAATCAAAGGGATAAGGTGGCCGACTGGATAAAAAACACAAGACCCATATATATGCTGCATACAGGAGATGAACTTCAGACCTAAAGACACTCAGAAACTGAAAGTGAAGGGGTGGAAAAAGATACTCCATGCAAATGGCAATGAAAAGAAAGCTGGGGTAGCGATACTAATCTCAGACGAAATAGACTTTAAAACAAAAATCATAACAAGAGACAAAGAAAGGCCATCCATAACGTTAAAGGGAACAATCCAACAAGAGGATATAACAAATGTAAATATCGACACACCCAACACAGGAGCACCTAAATATATAAAGCAATTATTAACAGACATAAAAGGAGAAATAGACAGCAACACAATAATGGTAGGGGAATTTAACACTCCACTTACACCAATGGATAGATCGTGAAAACAAAAGATCAATAAAGAAACACGGGCCTTAAATGACACATTAGACCAGATGGACTTAGTCGATATATACACAACATTCCACCCCCAGACCGCAGAATAAACATTCTCTTCAAATGCACAGGGAACATTTTCCAGGATAGATCTCATATTAGGCCACAAAACAAGTCTCAATAATTTAAGAAGATTGAAATAATACCAAACATCTTTTCTGACCACAATGGTATGAAACTACAAATCAGCTGCAGGAAGCCAATCAGAAAAGCCACAAATACGTGGAGATTAAACAAAATGCTACTAAACAACGATTGGGTCAATGAAGAAATCAAAAAATACCTGGAGACAAATGAAAATGAAAATATGACATGCCGAAATTTATGGGATACAGCAAAAATGGTTCTAAGAGGAAAGTTTATAGCAACACAGGCCTACCTCAACAAACAAGAAAAATCTCAAATAAACAATCTAACTGTGCACCTAAAGGAACTAGAAAAAGAAGAACAAACAAAGACCAAAAATAAGAAGGAAGAAAATAATAATAATCAGAGCAGAAATAAATTAAATACATGCTAAAAGAAACAATAGGAACAGTCACTGAAACCAAGAGCTGGTTCTTTGAGGAGATAAACAAAGTTGACGAGCCTTTACCTAGACTCACCAAGAAAAAAGAGAGAAGGCTCAATTAAATAAAATCACAAATGAAGGAGGAGAAATTACAACGGACACCACAGAAATACGAAGGATTATAAGAGAATACTATGAAAAGATATATGCAAACAAATTGGATAATCTAGAAGAAGTGGATAATTTGTTAGAATTATATAACCTTCCAAAACTGAATCGAGAAGAAATAGACAATTTGAATTAACATATCATCAGTCAGGAGATCAAAACAGTAATCAAAAACCTCCCAAAAAATGAAAGTCCAGGACCAGACAGCTTCCCTGGCAAATGACAGCAAACATTCAAAGAAGACTTAATACCTATCTTTCTCCAGCTCTTCCTAAAATTGAAGAGGAGGGGAAGCTGCCTAACTCATTCTATGAAGCCACCATAACCCTGATACCAAAACCAGACAATGACAACACAAAAAAAGGAAATTACAGGCCAATATCGCTGATGAACATCAATGCAAAAATCCTCAACAAATATTAGCAAATCAAACACAATACATTAAAAAGATCACACACCATGATCAAGTGGGATTTATTCCAGGAATGCTGGGATGCTTCAACATCTGCAAATCCATCAACATGATACACCACATTAACAAAATGAAGACTAAAAATCACGTGATCATCTCAATAGATGCAGAGAAAGCATTAGACAAGATACAGCATCCATTTATGATAAAACTCCAAGCAAAATGGGTATAGAATGAAAGTACCTCAACATAATAAAGGCCATATATGACAAACCCACAGCTGATATCATTTTCAATGGAGAAAAACTGTCAGCTATCCCTGTAAGAACACGAACCAGATGATGATGCCCACTTTCACCACTCTTATTTAAAATAGTATCAGAAGTCCTAGTCAAAGCAATCAGGCGAGAAAAAGAAATAAAAAGGATCCAAATTGGAAAGGAAGAAGTGAAACCTAGTATTTGCAGATGACATGATTTTATATATAGAAAATCCTAAATAATCCACCAAAAACACTTAGAAATAATGTGAATATGGCAAAGTTGCAGGATACAAAATCAACATGCAAAAATAAGTTGCATTTCTATAGGCTAACAACGCAGTAGCAGAAAGAGAAATTAAGAATACAATCCCATTTACTAGCACAACAAAAACAATAAAATACCAAGGAGTAAACTTAACCAAAGAGGTGAAAGACCTGTACACTGAAAACTATAAAACCTTGTTGAAAGAAATAGAAGACACAAAGAAATGGAAAGATATTCCGTGCTTTTGGATTGGAAGAATGAATGTAGTGAAAATGTCCATACTTCCTAAAGCAATCTACAGATTCAATGCAATCTCTATCAAAGTTCCAACAGCATCTTTCACAGAAATAGAACAAAGAATCCAAAAATTTATATGCCACAACAAAAGATCCCAAATAGCCAAAAGAATCCTGAGAAAAAAGAACAAAGCTGGAGGCATCACACTCCCTGACTTCAAAATGTACTACAAAGCCATAGTGATCAAACAGCATGGTACTGACACAAAAACAGACATACAGATCAATGGAACAGGAGCAAGAGCTCAGAAATAAACCCACGCTCCTACGGACAGATAATTTTCGACAAGGGAGACAAGAACGTACAATGGAGAAAGTAAAATCTCTTCAATAAATGGTTGGGAAAACTGGACAGCCACATACAAAAGAATGAAAGTAGACCATTATCTTATTCCATGCACAAAAATTAACTCAAAATGGATTAAAGACTTGAATGTGAGACCTGAACCATGACACTTCTAGAAGAAAACATAGGCAGTACACTCTTCATCATAGGTCTTAGCAGCATATTTTCAAGTACCGTGTCTGACTGGGCAAAGGAAACAATAGAAAAAATAAATAAATGGGACTATGTCAAACTAAAAACCTTCTGCACAGCAAAGGAAACCACCAACAAAATGAAAAGACAACCCAACAAAATGAAACGACAACCTAACAATTGGGAGAAGATATTTGCAAACCATACATCTGATAAGAGGTTAGTATCCAAAATATATAAAGAACTCGTACATCTCAACAACAAAAAACTAACAACCCAATTAAAAATAGGCAAAAGATCAGAACAGACATTTCTCCAAAGAAGATATACAGATGGCCAAAGGCACACGAAAAGATGTTCAACATCACTAATTATCAGGGAAATGCAAATCAAAACTACAATGAGATATCACCTCACACCCTTCAGAATGGGTATAATTAACAAGACAGGAAATAATAAGTGTTATAGAGGATGTGGAGAAAAGAGAACTCTCATACGCTGCTGGTGGAAGTCCAAACTGGTGCAGCCACTGCAGAAAACAGCACGGAGAATCCTCAAAAAATTAAGACTAGAGCTACCATACCATCCAGCTATTCCACTGCTGGGTATTTATCCAGAGAATGTCAAAACACCAATACGCAAAGACATACACTCCCCTAAGTTCATTGCAGCATTATTCACAATAGGCAAGACTTGGAAGCAACCTAGGTGCCCAAGAAGGGAGGAACGGATAAAGATGTGGTATACATATATACACAATGGAATACTGCTCAGCCATAAAAAGGACGAAATCTGGCCATCTGTGACAACATAGACGGACCTTGAGGGTGTTATGCTCAGTGAAATAAGTAAGAGTGAGAAAGTCAAATACCGTATGATCTCACTCATAGGTAGAAGATAAAGACAACAACAAACAAACTCATAGAGACAGAGACTGGATTGGTGGTTACCAGAGGGGAAGGGGGGAGGGAGGAGGGTGAGAGGGGTGACTAGGCACATGTTTGTGGTGATGGATTGCAATTAGTCTTTGGGTTGTGAACATGATGTGATCTACACAGAAAGTGAGATATAATGAAGTATACCCAAATTTATACAATGTTATAAACCAATGCTACTACAATAAAAAAAAGAAATATCCACAAGGGTAGCAATTAAATTAATTAATTAATTAAAAGCTTATTAAAAAGTGACAAAAAACAACAAAGAAACCAAGTTAACTTTCCCAAAAGTCTGCAATCCTAGAATCCTTTTACAAATAAAGTCTATTGACATCCCTTGGAAATAACATTCCACAGAACACACACTGGGAGCCACTGCGGAAGGGGAGCCTGGGTGAGGAGGGCGGGGCTGTCCCAGCATCCACCTGCAGCAGGAGGAGGAAGAAGGGCTTCTCAGCACGGTTCTCACGCTGGGGCCTCAGGAGCTGGGAGCTCTCTTCCTCCCACCGTCCTGAGGGTTGGGCTGAGATGACGATGATGAAGATGACGGTGACAGATGATGACAGTAATTAGTACAGGCACGGTGCTCATTCTATGACAGGCATTGTTCTCACTCTTTGTGTATTGACTCATTTTGGTCTCCCAACAGTCTGTGGGGTAGGGACAAATGTTTAGACATGAAAAAATGAAGTGGGACTCTCATTCAGTGACGATGGGAACCCAAACTTGGTACAGCCACTTGGGAAGACACTTAGATGTGTCTCCCAGGCCGCTGCACAGATTGGGACATAACTGAACCTAAATAATGCCCACAGGGCCACCCGCAGGGTCTCCCGATGGGCTGAGGGGGCTGTTTCTCAGATAAGAGAGGGTCTACCCAGATGAGGAACGATGGAACCCCCGTCTCAGTTGAGGTTCCCCAGGGGCAGACGCTGAGAGCGAGCAGGTGCGAGGAATGAAAGGACAAGGCAGGTGGGGATGACAGGATGGCTGCCTCAGCCTGCTTCCCCTGCTGGGGGCCGAGGGCACAGAGACAGGGTCCAGGGCATCCTGCCCAGCGAGAGGGTGGCCAGGTCGAGGGCGGCGCTATCCTCCATTCTGTTTGCACCAGGCTAGTAGTCTCCTTTTCTGGCTCTGTCCCCAGACTTGACATGGGGACTTCCTCCTGGGGCAGGAGGGGGCGATAACCCAAACTGTTGAGTGGCCTGGGAGGGAAAGAGCAGGCCAGGTGTGTGAGAGACCTCCCCACAGGAGGAGTGTTAGGGGGAAAAGAGACCCTTAGAGGTCATCCTGCTCTTTGTCCAGGGGGCACCTCAGGAATCCCTGTGGGACAAGACTGCCCCTCAACCCCCCACCCCCAGCTGAGCTGGAGGCCCAGAGGACTCGCCTGCCTAGGTCATCCGTCCTCACCCAGGCTGGCTCAATCCAGCCTGCCGCGGAAGCTGGAGAAGAGGCCAGGCCTGAGTATTTCTTGGGTTTTGTTCATTTATTTATTGACAGGACTCTCTCCCAATGAGGAGGTGGCCTTCCTGAGGGCTGACCCAGGTCTGTCTGGGTCACTCGTGGGTGACCAGCTCCAGGAAGAGGGGATTGTACTTGCCACTCCCACCCCCACCCCACAGCAGGACCAGGTTGGGCCTGGGAGTCCTCATCTTAGGTCCTGTGTCCCCTCATGCCCTGGCTGGGCTTGGTCAGCTGTCCTGTTCTCCTCCCCCGACCGTGTCCTAGTGTGTCCTGTCCCAGTGTGGCCACAAGGCTGGGCCTGTTCGTCTTTCCACTCTAGATTCAGGTGCTCCAGCCAGGCCTCCAGCCTACAGGCCTCCAGCCAGGCCAGGGCCCAGGGCCCAGTGCTGGTCCCCAGGAAGCGATCAGTGAGGGGGCTCTCATCCCCTCCTGGACACGCCGTGTGCCCTAGGGCCGGCCCTGGGCAAACAGGGCTGGGGACATGACCGGACCGCACTGCCCACCTCCCAGGACCTTCCTCCCTCCTGCTCCTTGGCTCCTGGGCTGATTCTGGCCTCACCAGGTGCTTTCGTGTCTCCCCAGGACAACATGAAGTGTCTGTAACAGGAGCCCCCCCATCCAGCTGGGGCTGAGGTGCAGTCACCTGGGACATGAGCTCTCCTCAGATTCCCCTTCCGACATCCAGGAAGCTGTGTATTGGTGGGAAGATGCCGCTGGAGGCTCTCCTGTCCTCAGGTCCCCTCTAAACCCCAAATCCAGCCCCAGCTGCCACCTCATGCGGGGTCCCTGGTGCTGGTGGGTCTGGTGGGCCTGCCTCTCCCTGGCAGGGCTGGGTTGGCCCGGCGGGTTCATGGCAAGAAGAGGAGGCCACGCTGTTGAACTCTGGACCTGGAGTTTATTGCCAGTCTGGACTCGTCACCCCTAGAGTTCTGATTATCTTCTTTGTCTTCTTTCCAGGACTAGAAACATGACTTCTACCCCTTATTTCTACCATCTTGCAATTTCTTGTTTATTCTCTTGTTTGCATCTATTTCAGTTCACAGCCTGAAGCCTGCTGCCTCAGTGGTGACGGATTGCTCTCTGGTCCTGCTCCATTGTCATCTTGAATCTCTTTTCACATCCCGTGGATAGATGCCACCAATTTCCTATTCCCCTGCTTCCTTTTCTGGGGTTTTACTGTGGACTTGCAGGAATGTAGGCTTACATAACACACCAGCTTTCCCTTGCTGCTGTACCGATGACCACAGACGGAGTGGCCTAAAAGAACATGAGGTTATCGTCTTGCAAGGTTGTAGGCTAGAATTCTGATGAGCATCTCACTGAGCTAGAATCGAGGTGCCACAGGGCTGCCTCCCTCCTGGAGGTTCCAGAGGAAAACCCACTACCCTCCTTGTCCAGCTTCTAGAGGCCACCAACACTCCACAGCTTGTGGTCCCTTCCTCCGTCTTCAAAGCCCCCAGTGGTGGGTCTTGTCTCTCTCATGTCACACCACTCTGACTTCCTCTTCTGACTTCTTCTTCCGGGATTAAAGACCCTTGTGATTACAGTGGGCCCACCCAGATAATCCAGAATGATCTCCCATTTCACGCGCTGAACTTAATCACAGCTGCAGGGTCCCTTTGCCACATCAAGTAACATCTTCACAGTTTCACGAAATCAGAATGAGGACATCCTTGGGCTCCGTTATTTTTCTCACCACAGGTAACTTCCTCAGAAAGGGTGGGCGGCAGATGAACTTTCTAAGCCTTCGTATCTGAGAATGACATAATTTTTCCCTCCTCTTAACTGGTGCTTTGCTGGACTTAGATTTCTAAAACCAAAATAGTTTTCTCTGGGATCTTGGAAGACCTTGCTGCATCATATTCTAGCATCCTCTTCCAGAATCTCATTTGCATTCTTTCGTTGCTAATCGCAGTGGTCCTGAAATTTTTGCTTAGAAATGATGGAGGAACTACAGTTTGGTTGAAATCTGCATTTGTAGAGTCTCTTACATAAGGCTGACAGATGTCACTTGTCCATGCCACCGAAGCAAGTGGATTCTTGTTTCAGCTTTTTATGGGTTTTTTTTTTTTTTTTAGAGGAAGATTAGCACTGAGCTAACATCTGCTGCCAATCCTTCTCCTTTTTTTTGGCTGAGGAAGACTGGCCCTGAGCTAACATCCATGCCCATCTTCCTCTACTTTATATGTGGGACGCCTGCCACAGCATGGCTTGCCAAGCGGTGCCACGTCCGCACCCAGGATCCGAACTTGTGAACCCCGGGCCACCAAAGCGGAACATGCGAACTTAACTGCTGAACCACGGGGCTGGCCCCTCTTGTTTGGTTTTTAACTACATTTATTGTTTCTGTTTTCCGATTACAACAGGATAGTAAATGGTTAATGAAGGAAATCTAGAACTGACTGAAAAATATAGACAAGATGATAATCCCCTATCCTCCATCACCCGGGGAAAACACTGTTGATCTTTCAGTGTCTCTGGACGTGTGACTAATGCTATGTATGTAAAATACATACAAAGCTGTGGACTATGTTACGCTTAGAATCTGTCAGAAATATAATAAAAATATTTGTCAACCTCTTACAACATCTGAATTGATGTGGAAAATATCACAGAACCCCTCCTTAGCTGGAGAACCCAGAGCGATGGGGACCAGGACAAGAGAGGAAGGAGCTCAGAGGGAAGCTCCAGGCCCAAAGGCATGGTGGGAGGTCAGGGTGGGGGCTCACAGGCCCCCATCTCTAAGGCTTAGAGCTCTGGGGAGATGGACCCCGCTCAGGTACCCCCACCAGACTCACGTTGGGTGAGAGGGAGAGGTACTCCCCTCAGGAAGAGGGGTGCAGGGCAGACCAAGGCAACTTCCATGGGTCTCACCTTGGCCAACAGGAGTTTGGGGTGAGATAATTCTTTGTTGAGTGTCTGTGTAGGGGACTATCAGTGCACTGTGGGCTGGTGGGTAGCATCCCCGCCTCTACCCACCTGATGCCAGTAGTGTGTGCCCAGTCGTGACAGCCCAAAATGTCTCCAGACATGGCCAACTGTGCCCTGGGGGCACCATCAGCCCTAATTGAGAACCACAGCTCTAAACCATCCTTGGGGGAATCTAGGACTCCCTCAATGAAACCGCGGTCCCCCAAGGGAGAGTCTCCCCAGGGTCACTGTCCAGCCCTGCCCCCACTATGCCTGGCCTGGAGGAGCTGGCAGGTCTCTAAAGGACAGCAAATCCACCAAATCCACCTGTGTCAACGGAGAAATCCTTCTGATGACCTGGTTCCCTCTGATGGGCGGGTCTCTCCAGCCTCCTTGAGGACAAGTCCCGGAAATGCTGGGCCAGCCCCTTGTGGAGGATGCCGACCTCCAGCCAGTGGGGACAAGGTGGCTGTGGGTTCCAGCTCCGTCATTTGTGAATGCAGCACCAGCCTCCATCTGGGCCTCATACGGGTCCGCCTGCGGGGATCCCTGCTCCGCCACGGGCAGGACCTGAGCCGTTTCTTCCCCTCCTTGGGTCCCAGTTTGCTCGTCTGTAAAATGGGGCAAACATCGCCTGCTCTTAGTTTGCTGTAGGATCAAATGAGATGGCTGCCCTGGCTGTGGCCCCGTGACGAGCACTCGGTGGTTATAAAGGAGACCCAGGCCTCCCGGCCCCCAGGGAAGCCCTGGACTCCCAGGCAGACCTGCTCCCCCAGCCCACCCTCCTCCCAGGAAGCCTCCTTGGGGAGGCAGATGGCAGGAACCTGAAAGGGCAGCAAAGCCCACACAGGAGCTTTCCCAGGCTCAGGCGTGGCCCAGGGCACCTGCAGCCCTGTGTCTGCCTCTGCCTGGTGCCCTTTCCCAGCTGTGTGCTGAGGGCTCAGCAGGCCGGCGTCTCCTCTGGAGGTCCCCCTCCCTCCCCCACCCTGCATCACAGCACCTGTAAGGAGTCTCTCCCAGGCTTTGGGGGAGGCTGCCCCTCACCCCACAACCCTGCCAGGGCTCGCTGCCCCTTCCCCTCAGCTAGGAGTGCTGGGGGGCTGTGGGCTCAGGTTAGCTCCCTGCAGGTCCCAAGGGGATGAATGGGGGTGGCCTGTCCTTCCGTGTAGAGTCTCTGGGCAGGTGCATTGGATGACCTGAGCTGTGCACGCGGCCGTTAGCTGGGGGACCTTTGAGAGAACTAGGGATGAGAAAGGGGAGGAAGCTGGCTGAAGGGACACCGAGCAGCCCAGGATGCCAGGACCCTGGCAGGGGGTGTCCCTTCTCTGGCATCTCCGTGGTGTGGGGACAGTGGGCTGTGGCGATGAGGGCAGGCTGGGGACTCGTCCCTGGGATGGAGTCTGGCCTTGGCCACATCTCCCTGAGTGGCCTCAGGCAAGTGCTGAACCTCTCTGAGTCTGGGCTTCTTCAGCTGTTAGTGGGAATCAAGCAGTGGCGTGAGGACGAGGTTAAGAGGACTGGTCAGGGGCCCGGCCCGAGTGAGCGCTCCACCAGTGGGCGTTGTTGTGAGTCCTCCACGGGGCAGGGGGAGCGGACTTCTTCAGGAGGGAATCCAAAGGAGCTTAGGCACCTCCCAAATGAGGAAAGGGTGGGACTTGTCTTGCACATCCTCTGCATCTGGCCTTCTTCTTGGGGCAGTTGCTGCTGTGTCTCCAACCCTTGGGGGTCATCTTGGGCAGGACCTGGCTGATTTCCTGCTCCCAACGTGCCCAGGGCTCTGTGCCTCTTGGGTGCTCAGAGTGAACATTGGTCCCTGGCTTTGGACTGTCCTTTGCCTTGTTTGGTGACCATCCCTCCCCATTTCCTCAATGGTTCTTCCTGTGTCCCGTGGGCTTGGCTGGTCTGTGGGGCTCCCTTGTCTGTGGCCTGTGGACAGGAACATGAACACTGAGCACCCACCACCCTGCCAGGTCACCCCAGACAGAGGGTTCCCGGGTTCTTGCTGGAGCCCTTGATAAGAGCTGAGCCTGCAAGGTCCCACTTGTGGTGGCCGTGGCTGGGCAGTTCCCGGGCATAAAGGGGCAGGTTGAGGGGCTCAGACCAGGCAGAGCAGGTAAGGAAGGGGCTGGGGGCCGGGAGGGAAGGGGAGCTGTGAGCTGACCATCTGGAGACTGAATGGGGAAGGAGGGACCAGAAGGGCCCTCAGGACAAGGTCTCTTCCACAACCAGCTGCATACTTTGGGGTCCCAGTGTAAAATGAAAATGCGGGGCCCCTTGATCCAAACTGATTAAGAATTTCAGGATGGTTTATTGCCCAAAAGCAGGAGTCATCTCCCCATGGCTAGATATGCCAATAGTCGAGAGGGAAGGTGGTAAGAGAGAAAGGACTTTATTACAGTTTGCTAGCAAGGGGGAAAATGGCTGACTCTTATCGGAAAGGGTCATCTTACAGAACAAGGACTACAGGCAGTTATACAGGGGGCTGGTCTCCGGGTGGAGGAGGCATCTGGTCTTAGTTCCTGATAGTCTTTTGTTTTACTGGATACGCATCTGAGACTGGAGCAAGGCCCTATACCCGGATCTTTCAGTTGTCACTGAAGATGGCTCTCAGCATAGACTCTCTGCCCAGGGCTCACCACATTCCTAAGGAACTTGAAAGAACAGAGTTATCAACTTAGAGCAGCTGGGAGAGGCCATAACGTCTACAGAGCACGAACACCTCCCGGAGGGCACATAACCAGCTGGGTTAGTTAATCAGATGATTCAAAGTTACAATATGGTTTCTTTCCTATAGCATGGCTTCCCTTATGTCAACCTGGTGTTGAGTGGGTGACATGGGGACATCGGAGCATCCAGTCAGGCAGGGGCCCTTCTGAGCGACGGAGCAGGTGGTACATCAGGGAAACAGCCGTGGACGCTGTGTCTCATTTGGCCCTTGAAGCCTGTAGGAAAAGAAGGTTCCCTCAGTTCCCCTCACCCAGCCTCAGGGGCACGACCCCTCACCCCTGACTTCTCCTCCCAGAGACTCCTCTCAAGTTTTCTCCATGTTCGCGCCCCTCATGATTGAAGGCCCAAGTCCCTGGGCACTGCCTGGAAGCCGTGCTGTTGTTGCTGGCCCTCCTGCTCCTCTCAGGTCCTGCCTGCGGCACCCATGGTAAGACCCAGCCTCTCCCAGCCTCTCCCTACCAATCCCGGCCCCTCCCGTCCCAGCCCAGCACGCAGCCCTGACCTCCACACCTGCCCGCTGCAGCGCTGGAGCAGACGTTTGAAGCGGCGGGCTCGGGCCCAGGAGCTGTGCTGCTGCCTCCCCTCCTGCTCCCTCTCTCCTGATACACACCGTCCTCCAGAGACGCAGGGCCCCGGCTCCTACCCCTACATCAGGGGGGTGGAGCAGGGGAGACCCAGGCCATCGGGTCATCATCGAGATAACGGGCCTCGGCAAGGGGTAAGACCCGGGGCCCTGGGCTGGGTCCCCACATGGTCCCCGAATGTGCGAACTCCGCGATGCTTCTCTGAGGATGCTTTCAAACCCCCGGAGCCCCTAGAGCAGACCCTGCCTCCCACCTCTGCTTCCTCCCGACCTCACCCCTGTGCCCTCACACTCAACCTCCCCTGGCCTGGCCTGATGTCCCACCCAGGGCCAGGATGCTGGAGGGAGAGGGAATGACACAGGGTGGAGGGCAGGGGTCAGGCCTGACCGAAGCTGTTGAAAAGGGCTTGAAGTTCCCCAAGGACCATCCCCACGGTGTCAGGATGGGGATGTCTGGAGGATCCCCTGTCTGGGGTTTGTCTGGCTGCCTTAGGGCCCCTGGGTAGTAAGCAGCAGAAACCCGCTCAGGCTAGGAAGACCACCAGCGTCTCCCCCGGTTCGTCACCTGCAGCTCTGTCTCCCCCACTGCTCCTTTGCTCTGTCCTCCAGGGCCGTCTCCCCGACAGGCCCCATCCTGACCTCGCCCACCAGCTTCTGCCTCCAGGGGCCTCTCCTTCTCCTGCAGCACCCAAGGTGTCTTGGTATGGTAGGCTTGCCAAATTCAGCACATAAAAATACAGTACACGCAGTTACATTTGAATGTCAGATACACACGCATTCTTCTTAGTGTAAGTATGCATCGTGCAGTGTTTCAGATATACTAAAAAAAAATTAGTATTTGGGACATAGTTATGCTTTAAAAAATGCATTGTTTGATGTATAGTTACACTCAAAAATTATTTGCTGTTTCTCTGAAATTCAAATTTAACTGAGTGTCTTTCATATTATCTGGCAACCTACTTGCAGTGTGTCTTGGAATGTAAGAGCAGGAAGCAGCTGGCTCCAGAGTGGACTAGAGCCCGGCTGGAGCCATCAGGCCACCTCTCCATTTCTTCTGCTGTTCTTGGTTCAAGGGTGTTCCACTCCCACTAAGGGGACACGGCTGCCCCAGGACTCCTTACGCACACATGACAATACCAGGCCCACTCAGAGCCTGACTTGCCCACCTCTGGCCCTGAGAATGAGGGCCCAGCTTGGGTCACGGTCCACCTCTGGTCCACTGGGCTTAGGTGAGGGGGGAGGGTCTCAATGTGGCTGCTTCCCCCTCACTCCAGGTGGAGTGGGGGAGGGGCTGAGAGAGGGGACAGTGTGAGCTGGGCAGACTCTGGGGAAGATGCAGCCCCAGGAGGAGGGCCGCAGTGGGAAAGCTGCCCCACCGTCTTACAGACTCTTTTCCCACTGGTGCAGCAGGTCACTGTCCAGAGCACCCTCGGCTGCAGCCTCTGCCCCAGCCACCTCACAGTGGTCCACTCTGGCTACTAAAACAAGTGAGAACAGACTCAGAAGCGGCCAGGGGACGCAGAGTCTGACCACACCTGGAACCAGACTCTGGAGGCAAAGGAAGAGGGAGCAGCTGTGACCTTGGTCTGAGGACAGGTGACAAAGCCCCTGTCTGGAAGACAGAAGGGCACCTCCTGAATCGGAAGAAGTCCCACTGGGGCAGCCCCAGGCCTGGAGAGTTGACACATAAGGGAAAGAACTGGCCACTCCCGAGCGTTAAGCGGGCTGCCAGTCCAGCCCAGCATTGGGTAGAAGGCAGGACGGACTTCCCAGCCCAGGGCCCGCAGAGCTGGGAGGCGGGATGGAGCAGAGACGTCGGGCAGATGGGGGCCGGCCGCCGAGTGCACCTCCCTCCCAGCCTCCAGCGGAGGTTTGGGCAGCAGTGGCGCCCACGGTACGGAGCCCCCGGCGGCCGCGCGCAGGAGTTCCTGCTGTGGACGGGCTGGGCGAGCGCATCACCGCGGTGGCCGGCAGCGCGCGCCTGCATCAGGCCCCTGCGCTGGACCCCCAGCAGGGGGCGGGAGGCGAGGTTCCCGCGCCCCGCGGGCAGGCGGTTCAGCGCGCAGCCTCACGCCCCAGGGCAGCAGCTCGTGTCCGCCAATGGCCAGCGCGGGCTCTTGTGCCTCTCGCGCATCGGCTTCAAGTAGGGACTTGCCCCGGAGCAGCCGTCCACCCAGGGGCCCGCCGCGGTGACCGCGCAGCCGACGGCCCACGAGGGGAAGGAGGTCTCAGCGGGGTCGCCTGTGGCGCCCGGGGCGGGCCCTGCGGGGTTCTGAGCGGGTCCTGGGTGCCGGCGCCCGGCCTCCTCCAGCCAGGTGCGCTCGCTCAGCGGCGGGACCGGAGACCAGGTGACCCCGGGCTGCTACCAACCGGCAAGGCCAGAGCGACCCTGAATGCCCTACCGTGTTGACTAAAGGTTCACACACGAGGGCCCGCGTGGTTCTTGTCACCGAGGGGGGTGGTCCGGGAGCCCAGCTCACGCGTCCCGGGTCGTACACTAGGCGAGGATTGCATCGTGAGGGCCCGAGGTCCTGAGAACAAGAGCAGCGTCTCCACCACGGCCTGTCTCCGTGGTCCCCAGGAGGGCTGGGCTCAGAGGATGCGCTCAGTGTTTGCCAGGGAGCCTTGAAGGAAATCCCGAGAACTGTCACAAGGAGAATCCACTGGGCCATGGACTGTGCTTCGCTGAGAGTCTGCAAACAGCACCCGAGCTGGCGCCATGCTCGCCCTCCTCCCCTTCCTCTGACCTCCCCCTCCTCTTCCCACTGTCCTCTCCCTCCTGCTCTCATCCTATCTGATCAGGTCACAAGGCAGTGACTGCTGTGGGGATCAGTGCTGTCACTCTTCAAGTCAACATTGTCCCATTTCTGGCCATCCTTGCTGCCACCCCAGGAGGCATTGGGAAGCAGGTCCCCCCTGGCAGCTGCCAGTCCCAAGAGAGGTGGGCACCTGAGAAAGGGGTCATGAAACTCTAGGACTGAACAGATTTCCCTTTTAAGAAGCCAGGGGCAACCTACCCCGAGGCCAAGTGGTTAAGTCCATGCTGTCTGCTCCGGCGGCCCAGGGTTTCACCAGAGCAAACCTGGCTCCTGGGTGCGGACATGGCTCCACTCATCAGGCCATGCTGAGGCAGTGTCCCACATGCCCCAACTAGAAGGACCCACAACTAAAAAAAAATACGCAACTCTATAATGGGGGGATTTGGGGAGAAAAAGCAGAAAGAAAGAAAAAAAAAGATTGGCAACAGTTGTTAGCTCAGGTGCCAATCTTTAAAAAATATAAAAAGAAGCCGGGCCAAGAAAGGAATTATGCACCAGACCTGGCCCTGGGCTTCCCAGAGCAGCTGCAAAGCTGGGATGAGAGTCCCCTGCCCATCCACGGCTTCACCCCCACACAGGGAGAAAGGAGCCCCCTCAAAGCAGCCTCAGATGGCTGGTCAAGTGTTTCCACCTGCGTGCGCTCTACAAACACCGGTGCTCTTGTTATCGGCCGGTGAACAGGCAGGTCTGAAAACACCCTCAATTGTGAAGGAGTGATGAGTGCAGATTTCAGGATGTCTGGAACAACTGAAGTGTAATTGATATGACAAGGTTGCAAGCTCTGTTAATGGGGTGTAAGAGGTCACGTGTATACTTGAAGGAAATACAAAATCCAATAGAAAAGAAAATGAAGAGGTAATTTTTCCCCATCCAAGTTCATGGATTCCTGAAATGTTCCCAGAGAATCCAGGCTGAGAACCATGAAGCGGCTCTCAACAAGCCCTTAAAACTAAAATAAAAGTGGAGAGGAGAAAAACGCAGAAAGATGAGGACCTACTGGGAAATCTTTGCCTCTGTCTGGGTTCTGAGCTGGACTTTGTAGCCAGACCATGTCACACGGAACCCCAACTCTGCCAATTCCTGCTGAGTGACCTAGTCCAAGCCACTGTGCTCCCTGTGCCTCAGTTTCCTCCTTTTGCAAATGGGGATACTGGCAGTCCTGTCCTCATGGGGCTGCTGTGAGCAGGGGTTCAGGGGACAGGCTGCACGTGGCAGGATCCCTGAGAGTTTGGCTGTCGCAGTTCTCTGGACGCGTGCGTGCTCGTGTCGCAGTGTACGGTGTGTTTCTCCTGTGGGTCATGGTCCAATGTTTGGAGCCTGGTCCCTGGAGGAGTCGGGGACTCAGGCCTCGGCGACTGCTGCCGTGGGCTTCCAGGTGTGGGATGGGGTACACAGAACATGCAAGGTCTGGAGCTACATTTGTTTCCCGATGCTTCTATAACAAATTCACACACATGGAGTGGCCCAGTCCGTGGCTATCTCTGGCTCTGGCCTTGGCCCGTGTTGACCCCTCCCCTGGGATGCCCTCCTCCCCTTGTCTCCACCTGGCCACTTCTCACGCAGCCTTTAGGACTTAGTCAGACGTTGCCTCCTCCAGGAAGGCTTCCCTGAGGCACACCCCACCTCCCCACCTCTGGGCAGGTGCCTCTGCAAACGCCTTGCCTGTGTCCCCATCAGTGCAGACGCCACAACCAACAGTCACCGTCTGCTTCTGTATCTGACCCCAGGGGTGCCCTTCAGCTTTATACCTGGCCTCTTCTTTTTTACACCCTCAGTGCCCAGGAGAGCCTGGTGTGGGTGAGGCCTTGGCAACTGTGTGCTGAGTGAGTGAGGAAGTGACTGACTGACTGCATGAATGAATGAGTGGCTTCCCTGAAGCCCCTTGCACACTCCGGGAAGCCTGGACCTGAGCCTGGGCTGGCAGAGGCCAGCTGGATGGGCTTGGAGTGGGGAGTTGAGGGCAGGGCATCCTTGGAGCCCAGAATCCTGAAAGATTGTGGGATCAGCCCAGGGTCTGCATGGGCATGTCCCGCATCCTCGGCAGAATCGCGGAGGCCTGTGGTGTCAGACCCACCTCCTGCCTCATCCCACAGCTCAGATCTCTGAGCTCAGCCCCAGAGCCTCACCCTCCACAGGCTCAGAAGGTTTGGGTTGTACCCCAGACCCAAGGACCACGCCTGGACACACTGTTCCTGCAGAAACTGCATTTATTGGTGGATTCTGATTCAGGACCCGACTCGGATACCCCAGTGCTATCAGCCCAACACCAGTGAGACCGCCTCAGCAGGGTGACCCGTGCCCCATCCCCGGGGACCCAGGAGCACTCATTTCTCTGCGTATGAGAGGGTAGGTGTTCGTACAGTGGTCAGCTCCTCTCGAGGATCATCCCACTGAAAGCCGATGCTCGTGATGCCGAGGAGCTTATGGTGGCCAAAGATTCCCGTGAGCACCCTCCATGGTTGGTCTGGGAAGGCAGTGAAGCTGTTACCCTCTTCTCGCCCAAATGCGGCCGAGCGCCCTTGGTCGGTGTATACGACCAGGTACCGGAGGTAACCCTTGTACGAGCCAAGGATGGCTATAATGTGTTCACCCGGCCGCAGCAGGAATTCCTGGGTCTTCCCACCTTCTGCACCGTGTCTTTCACTCCAGAAGGATCCATGTCTCAGCTGGATGCTGGGAGAAAGGGGGAGCTTTGGATGCCCGGTGCCCAGGAGACTCACCACTCCGCACGTCCTCTGTCCCCGAGCCACCCCTCCCTGGCCACCAGAGAGCAGGCACATGTATCTGGGTTCTGACACAGACATGCTGGTCTCAAACCTCTGCTCTGCCGCCTTTGGGCTCTTGGGTTCATTACCCAGCCTCTCTGGGCCTCAGTTTCTTCATCTGCCAAATGAGAGTGACTGTTGGAGCATTCAAGGATCATCCGAAAGGAGAGCTCGGAGCAGTGCCCAGTCCCCGTGACCCTCACGAGGTGCCTCTGTCGTGACTCTGAGCGGGGAGCTGTCCTCAGCCCCAGCTTGGACTTTCTGAGCCTGAGTCAGGCTGCCCAGGACACAGTTTTGAGAAGCAGGTGACTCCCCACACTCACCTGGGGAGTCCCACTAGTTCCACCCATCTGGCCTTCTCTGTATCCTTGCCCCACTTTGGTGCCTCTCCCATGGCCTCCCCGCCTCCCCTCACTCTACCCACAATCTGTCCTCTTTGGTGCTGACTGTTCTGCCCCACTCCCTTTCACAGGTCCCCGGGACCCTGTCAGTGCAGAGCCAAGATCTGCCCCAGGCCTTGAACAAGGACACCACCCCAACATTAGGGGAGCAGCCCTGGGCTTTCTGCCTTTACATACTCCTGGTGACTTGTGTTCAGTCAGTGGTCCACTCTGACCCTCACTTCCTTTCCTCTCTGACCTAACCTGGACTGAAAGGACTGCTGTGCGGGAGAGGAGGCAGCTGAGGAAAAGGGACGAAGGGAAAGGTGATGGCTGGTGGCTCCATGTTTCCAAGGACCTAACTGGCCTCAAAGAGTCATTAATACCCAGCAAAGATGTTGGGAGAAGAGGCGCTTAGCCCCATCCCCATGTTCCCAAGACTTGGCATGAGTGGGACACAGCCTTAGAGCTCATGGCCCGGCTCCTACTCACCTCTTAATCAGGCCCAAGACAGACCCTACAGACACCCGAATCCCCGTGATGTCATTGTCATAGTCTGGAGTAGTACTGAAATACTGGCCTCCTCCGAGCCCATAAATCTCTAGATGATGAAAGAAGCAGGTGGGGAGAGAAAATAAATCACACAGTGACATGCAGGCTATCTCTGCCCCTCTCTGGACACGGCCCCTCCACCAGATGGGACAGTCCTGAGACTAGAGTAGAGTTAGTCTGTGACCAGGGCAGGGCCCAGACCCTGGGTCTCCGGGATGCAGAGAGGGGAGGGTGGCCACCAGAGGGATGAGCTGGAGGGGGCCGACCCAGCCAGACTTACGCCCTGCCCAGCAGGTGGTGCTCCACAGGAGGGCGAGGGTCAGCCACAGCAGCATGGCTTCTGGCTGGAGGGTCCCAAGGCTCCTGCAGAGAGGAGGACAGCCCATCCGACTCTCAAAGAGGGACCCCACCTGACCTCGCCAACCCCATCCATGGAGGAGGAGCCCCGTCTTACCGGGACAGGACAGTCCTGGCGCTGGGCAGTCTGGTTGTGCCTGACCGTCCTCTGCACGGCCCTTTATACCCTCCTGAGGCCTGTGGGCCCCCATCCAGAAGGAAGGAGCAGGGGCACCAGGGGACAGGAAGGAGCTGGGAGGTGAGGACTCTTCCTGGGGAATCCCCAGAGCCATCCTTGGGGGAGGTTCCCGGACCTGCTGTGTTTGTTGTCTTGGCCCCATCGCCTGCACAAACAAGATGGGACAGTGACAGATATTTCACTGTCACCTCTGAGTCTCTCTCCTCAGCACCTGGACTAGATCTTGGTCTCAGAGGAAAGGAGGTTTGCTGAGAGCCCTTCCCAGCTTGGCCAGCCAGGTCAACCCCATGGAGGGGCTGTAAGTCAGACGCCCAGGGAAACTCTGTGGGCCCCAGGGCTCCTGCCTCCTGCAGAACTAGTTTCAGGACCTCACTGAGGCCTGGGCAGAGCCTAGTGTCCCACAGGCTTTGGGGAGCCCAGGCAAGCTCCCCACTGACCCTCAGAAAGCCAGAGTGGGCAATCCAGTCCAGTGTGCCTGGCACCACATGGAAAAGACACCCCAGGTGGTGGCCTTCTGTGGTCTGTCACTTGGAGATGTCTGTGACCTTCCCTCTATGCCGGGTCTGGGCATAGCTGGGATGACCAGCTCTGGGCTGTGGGAAGATTGGACAGCAATGGTGCTGAGACAGGAGGCACAGAGGAAGGGGAGAGGGCGATTCTCCAGGCCAGTCCTTCCCAGAGCGCCGGGGCCAGGCCGTGATCAGACTTTATCTGGGAGGTGACAGGCTGCTTCTCAGGGGCTCCATCCTGCAGATGCTTCTGGTGGAGCGTGTCCAGGCTTTCTGTGTCAGGCTGGAGCTAAGGCTGCCCGCATGTCCCCTGGATCTTTGGGAAGGACCACAGGCTCACAATCGTCACCATAGGGGGTGAATATGAATGTCAGCACTGGAGCCAAATCGGAGCCCAATCTCATCTTCCCTACTGACGAGGCAAGTGATCTGGGGACCTGCGTCACCTCTGTGCACTTTGATTGTTTCATCCAATATATGGGATAACAGTAGAACCTAGTCCTGGGGCGGTACAGGAATTCAGCACGATCCTTCTCCATCTCAGTGCCTGGACGCCTAAGACTTTGTTCTCTGTGGGCAGGTGTGCAAGGCTATCACTTGCAACATCCTTTGAAATCACAGAAGCTTAGAAACAACAGACTTGTCCATCTAAAGGGGACCCATTGCAGAAATGACAGTCATTGCTACCATGGGATACTACACAGGGATGCCTGCTGCTCTGGTACGTTGCCCAAGGAGACAGGGCCAGTGTGGACTGGAGGGTTTAGAATGCTCCATCTGGTTACAAAAGAAAAGGGGTGCACAGGAGGACCTCGTGTGTGCAGACTCACCCCGGAAGTGCTGGCTCACCAGGAACTGGGAACACTGGTCTCATTGGGATGGCAGGGCTGGGAGGACTGGGGGTGGCTGGAGGCCAAGTCTAGCTGGCACCTCCATTACTTCCACCAGGTAACCAGGCCAGAGCCCAGCAAAGCACGGCCCGCAGGCCAAGTCGTGCCCTCCGTCTGCTTTTGCTCAGCCTGAGAGCTAAGAACACTTGTTACATTTTTCAATGGTTAGGAAAACTTCAAAGTGACAGAGGAGGATGCTATGAAATCTAGTGCCATCGCCCATAAATAAGTGTTCTGGGTAAAGCCATGCCCATGTCTTCTGGGGCTGCTCTCACGCTACAAGGGCAGAGCTGAGTAGTTGTGACAGACTCTTTGACCCATAAAACCTAAAACGTGTGCTCTCTGGCCCTTCAGCCACAAGTGGGCTTCGGCTGCTCCCTGTTGGGTGCCTGTTCCCTTCCCTGGCACAGACGCAGCCCTGTCCATGGTGCTGGCTTCATGGGTGGGTGAGGGGGCTCCGTTGAACAACTAGCCTTTCAGGGAGACCAGAGCAGAGAGGCACTTGGTCCTGACAACCATGCCCTTCCTCCTGGCCCTGCACTGGCCTCCCTGGAAGGGCTCCTCAGGGTGCAGGTCCCCACTGACCCCATCCTTGTTGCCAAGGTGAGGGCCCCCTCCTGTCCTCCCGATGCTCCTCACCCCTCCCAGCAGCCCTCAGGCCCCCAAATGCAGCAGAAGCTAGGCCAGGGAGGCACAGCAGCTCCCCTCTCAAGGCCCCAGGACCCTCCTGTGGGGAGGAGGCCGAGAGGCCCTGACCTCACAAGCATAGCTCTGGAGAAAGGGGACAGGCCACATAAAGGGGCCCATGTTCCTGTCCCAGCCCAGCCTCAGGGCACGAGTGTGGCTACTGCTGCCAATTCACGTGCCTTCTCTCCAGCTCCAGGCTGGCAGGGTTTGGCGCCCAGAAGGAGGATCTCTCTGTGCCAGGGCTCCAGGATGCACGTCTTGGGTGCGAGTTGGAGGAGAAGACAGTTGGCAGCCTGGACCGGGCGGGAGGACAGGACATGTCTAAGGGACACAGGAGACACATTTTCAGAGTGTACAAGCATGGTGACAATGCATGCACGTGCACACACGTGGGCTGGAAATGCACATGTGCACCACGTCCTCGCACACGTGTGCACTCTCAGAAACACACACATGCCCAGCTATCCTTGCATACAGCAGCTTGCACAAGCCCCCTGTCCCCCTACAACACGCATACGCTCATGCACTCTTGTGGAGGAGGCACTGATCCAGGGGAAGCCCTGCCCCCTCATCCACCCTGGCCCAGTGCTGGCCCTGAGTCTGCTCCAGAGACTCAACACAGACCCTTTGTCCCTCGGGATCAGGGCTCCCCACAAGAGGATTTACTGAGCATTTACAAGGCCCTAATCCCCTCCACAGCTGTGCTCCAGACCTCATTCGGCCTGGAGGGGAACAATGGGGCCTTGTCCTCCCAGCAGAGGCAGGCCCTGGGCTGGCTGGTTTGTCCGGGTTGGGTCAGCACTGGCACCCCTGGTCTCCCTGCTGTCTGGGTGTGGGGCTCAGGGAGACCTCTCTGTGCTCGGCAGGCTGAGGCACAGCACACAAGAAGGCCTCCATCCCCAGCCCACTCACTGCTGGCCAGGGTCTCCCTGCAGCCCTCTGGGAGAAGCCCCAGCCTCACTTGGATGCTGGAAACTGTGTCCCTGGCTCGGGTCTTGGGGCAGGTCTGGCCTGGCTGAGACTCTGGGGCCAAGTCGGGGAGCTGTCTCCTCCGCGTGACCGTATCTGATTCCTTGGGCCCAGGAGTCAGAGGGAAGATCCTGCTGGGTGGGGGTGGGGAGTGATCAGGAGGGCAGGGGCATTTCTCTCCTGACCCAAGCGAAGCCCAGAGTGGGCCTGTGTCCCCGGGCTGGCCCTTGAGTGGCTGCTGCCAGGCCAGGAGGCCCATGTTGAGGGGCAATTCGGCTTTGCATTTTGGAAACTCTCCACTCTCATCCACATTTACGCTCACGCTCATTCAGATTCTTAGGAACAACACACTCTAAGCTAAGTACTTTTTCTCCACTCTTCCCCAGAAAGACTCAATAGTTTTCCTGCTTTTTTTTCTCCCCAAATCCCCCCAGTACATAGTTGTATATTTTAGTTGTGGGTCCTTCTAGTTGTGGCATGTGAGACGCCGCCTCAACATGGCCTAATGAGCGGTGCCATGTCAGCTCCCAGGATCCAAATCCTGGGCCACGGAAGTGGAGCGCAGGAACTTAACCACTAGGCTATGGGGCTGGCCCCGAAACTCAATAATTTTAATGCAAATCCAGAACAACCAACCACACATTTTGTCTAATCTTTTATGTCACTAAAATTCCCTTAGTGCAGGTGTTGAAAATAAAATGAACTTTACCTAGGTGACCAATTGAGGGAGCATTCCTCCCAATGTTTCACTATAAAATTTTTGAACTTATTGCAAAGGTGAAAGATGTTTAGGCGAAGACTCATATTCTTACCACCTCTCCAAGTCTTGATATTGCATTGTGTCTGTGTCATTGGGTATCTGTCCATCTAACCAATCACACATCCATCAACCCATCCCATTCTTGATGCATTTCAACATAAGGTGCAGACATCAGCACACTGCCCCTTGGACACTGCAGCTTGTGCATCATTGAGTAGATGGGTTAACTGTGGTTTTTTTCCACCTCAAAGTACAATTTGCGTACAATGCAATCTTAAATCTGGAAGTGCATCCTCACAGGGTTTGATAGACGCACATGCCTGTGGAACCCAGACTCCTTTCCAGATACAGAGCACACACAACCCTGCCCCCAGAAAGCTCCTTCCTGCTCCCTCCCAGGGAATCTCCGCCCTCCCACCTCCAGGCAGCCACTGCTCACAGCAGACATTCTTAACCACGGGACAATACAGGGAGAACAGAGTTTGTAAGTCGTTTTAGGAAGAAAATGGATAATCAAATTAATCCAACCAAGAGATGAGTCAATGTAAAGAGCTTATGTGGTTTATTTAATTTACTTAAATATGGAACAAATATACATCTGTGGGAATCCTGGTTACAGAGTAGAATAGAACAGTTAGAAAAAGTAACCACATCCAAACAATTATGTAACTCACCAAAATTGGGAGTGGAGGACATTCGTTTCCCAGGGCTGCTGCAACAAATGACCACAAACCTGGCTTCAAACAACAGAAATGTATTCTCCCCCAGCTCTGGAGCCAGAAATCTGAAATGAAGCTGTATGCAGGCCGTGTTCCCCAGGAGGTCTCTAAAGGAGAATCTTTCCTTGCTTCCTCCAGGTTCTGGTGGCCACCAGCATCCTTGGTGTCCCTTGGCTTGTGGACACGTCTCCTGTCTCTGCCTCCGTCTGCACACGGCCTCCTCCCTGTATCTGTGTGTCTTCTCTTTTTCTGTCTCTTCTAAGGACACCTGTCACTGGAGTTCTTGTCCATTCCATCTAGGATAATCTCAAGATCCCTACCTTAATTACATCTGCAAAGATGCTCGTTCCTAAGAAAGTCACCTTCTGAGGTTCCTGGTGGACATATCTTTTGGGGACCACAATTCAACCCACTGCAGCGAGTCACCTAAGTGTCAGCCTGACATTTGCCTGGGAGCCTCTCCTGGACTCCAGATCCACCGGATCCCACCTCTAAGTGCCCTGAACCCTGCGCCCCGCCCCCCTGGAAGCCCCTGCCACCATCAACTCAAGCCCACCTGCCTCCCTCCTTCGAGAGGCTCCAGCGCATCGCTGGGGGCAGCACCCTTAGAGAATTGTTCACTTTGTCAGCTTCTCCTCGTTGATCTCTAGAGTTTGCAGGAGCCTGGGAGAAGCAGACTCCTGTGTCAGGCCTCCATCCTGACCCACACCCTATCCGCCCTTCCAGCTGCCTGTCCTTGAACCTACCTTTCAAACAGATTTCTGGAACAACATTCAAATGAAACACGGTTACTCCCAGATGGTGGGATTTAGGACATTTTTCTCTTTCTTCTCTATTCTTTTCTGTATTACTTCAACTTTTTTATATCAATTTTATAAGAACAAAGTGATTATTTTTTATAAAAATGACATGTACTTTTTAACCTTTAAGTTCTCAAAAGATGTAAGAGTGGAGTTGTCAGTGTCAGGAGCAGCGTGGGAAATGGGTCCCTGACTCTGCTGGAGGAGTCTGCTGGGGACCTTCTCATGGTTTAAAAACTCTTAAAACGTGGAGCCTGTTTGACTAAAGCGCTGCTCTCATAGAAAATTTATCCCAAGAAATTATTAGGAAGGTCTGCCAAGGCTTATAAAAAAGTATTTACATGAATGTATCATTTTTAATGAGGTTTATCAACAGCCCAGATGTCCAGTACTAAGAGATCGGCTAAAAGTGGGGTTCTGGTGATTTCTAAAAGTTTCTTCTTTAGGCTCCTTTCGTTGACTTTCATGTTCTAATGAGAATGCAGTACTTTTATAATCATCGTAAAGGAATTTTCAGTTTGCAGAGAAGTCTGGCTCTGCAAGTTCGGCACCTTTTCTCCTGTTGTCCTAGACAGCCACTCAGGGCAGCAGTGTGATGAGGCTGAGAATGAGCAGCCCAGATGGGGTGCCTGTAAATTCTTCTTCAGCCACGATCCAGCTCTGACATTAAAAGGAAAAACAAGCCTCCTTAGTAGGCATGTGATCTGGATGGTGGATTTGCACCCGGCCATAAGGCTCAGTAAGTAGAGACCTCCTGGGGGTGGAGAGAAAGGGAGGCCCAGTGAAGACAGACTCTACACAGAGAGCCTGCTCCGCCCAGAGACTGAGAATGGGGGTGATGGCAGCTGGTGGAGGTGTGGGGGTGTCAGCAGGACATAGAAATAAGTGCCTGGAAATAAGCATTGTTTCAGGCACCTTCAGTTACCTGCATTTTCACATACCTGCTTTATTGGGTAAACATCCAAGGAGGAACCAGGGACTCCGCATCACTTCCTCACCTTAGATGAACACCTGGACAGCATGGGCAGCGAGGTCTCAGCTCACCACCGCCCCCTCGTGTCCGATGGAGCACACGGCAGGGGCAGGTGCTGAAAGGAAAGACTTAACTGGAGAAGAATCCACCTGAGAAGATGGAGGATGCCAGATCAGGGGATCCCACAAGAGGGAGGGCCCAAGAGAACACTAACATTTACCCTACAAAAACTATGCTTAAAAAAATATCTTATGACTCCAAGCTATGTTCTCAAACCTGAATTTGAAAGTTGCTGGGTCAATTGTATTAGTAAATCCAATAGCAAGAGAAAGCCCCTCTCTGTTAATGCTGGATGGGGGGAAAACACACCGTAGGACACTGGTCACTCATGGTCCAGCCAGCCCTCTCCCAGCCTCCACCTTCCTCACCAGGTGGGCCTCCCATGTTCCCACCACGCATGTCCCCTCAGTGGTCAGAGGGACTTCCACTGTCCACTGGGTCATGGCACTCACTGCTTTGATTGTGGCAGGATGGGCAGTTCCACTGGCAAACCACGTCAGTGCCTTCCGGTCAGCCCAGTCAGCACGGGGTGAACTGGGGACCTGGACTGTCCCTTGTACGTGCTCACCCAGCACCCAGGGCTCTGTGTGTCCCAGCCTCACCCATGTTTGCCCGTGTCAGCCCATGTGCTGACCCCGTGCAGAGTGTTAATGTCCCCTGGGGCTCGCTTTCTCCCTGGTCTCGGGCACTAGCCCCTCCTAGGATGTGTCCGGGGTCACCTGTGCCTCAGGAGCGGGTGTCAGATGACCTGAGCCAGGACCCACCCAGAGCCCACCCCTGATTCTGCGTGGGGCCATCGGGCATCTCCACCATGCTGGCCCTGGCACGTCACTAACCAGGAGAGCACGTGGCTACGAGGTCCCACTACGGCCTTGCGTGCCGAGCACAGACCAGGGCAGCACTTCACTCTGCCCAGCCAGGGGGACAAACGGCCTCCTTATGTTTGGCCATGGCAAGCTGCAAGGCTAGCCACGTGGGAAAGCACCACAGAGCCCACGTTAGTGACACATTGTGACAGCTGTCATGGAGAACTGTAAAGGTTGTGATGCGCAGGAGTGACAGGGTGGAGGGAGCAGCAGGCTCCGAGGAAGAGACAACATCCAAACTGAGGCCTGGAGGAAGAACAGGACTCCACCAGGAAAGAGGGGACATTCTAGACAGAGGGAACAGCATCTGCAAGGACCTGGAGGCAGGCAAGAGCTGGGCACACAGGCGCCACGTGGTCAGTGGGTCAAGCCTAGCCAGAGGGAGGGTGACAGGAGATGGGAGGGGGCCCTCAGGGGTAGGGTGCCCAGCCTGGACAGGACCCTAGGAGCACTGGAAGCCGCAGGGGGTATGATATGCTGGTGGACCTTGTTGAGTGTGGATTTGACGCCCTCCAGCTGCAGAGCTGAGGGGAGGAGGGAGGGAGGAGAGGAGGGAGAGGGAAGCAGAGAGGCCAGACTGGAGGCAGTGGCAGCCTGAGTGAGCTGGCGGAGAAGCCAGGGGAGAGGAGGTGACAGTGCCTGGTGGGGAGGACACTTGTCCTGTTTGCGGCTACCCACCAGTGTTTGTCCACCCTCCCTGTTTGGGGAACCAGAACCCCCCTCCAGCCTACCTCCCTGGGCTCCCAGGTGAGCAGAAGGCTGGCTTTGGGTGGAGGCCTTTTCCATGGGGGGAGGGGGCTGGGGGGAGCGGAGGGAAGCAATCCAGGCCCCCCAGAGCTTCCCACACTTCTGTGCGCTCACAGCACTGGGGGATCTTGTGAAAATGTAGGTCTGCCTGAGCAGCTCCAAGGTGCCCCTGAGTCTGTCCTGCTGGCCTGGTCCCTTGGCCACACTGAGGCAGGGTTCTTCCAGTGGGGGCCCAGACACAGTGGAGGCTGCCCAGTCCCCCTGATGGCTTGGCAGTGGCTCCCCAGGCACTGAGCCTCCCTGGCTGCTCCAGCTTGGAGTGCTCGTGCCCCCAGGACCACCCCCCACCCGTGGGGGGTCAGGGGAGAAATGCCCCCGCCCAGCATCTTTGTCCTCCAGGAGGCCGATGCTGAAGCACGTGCCCCGCGGTTCTCAGAGGGCCCCAGCCAGACTGCGCCTCAGTCGCCCACAATGGCAATTTCCTCGTTCAGGCAAACGTCATTGGGTTTCTTCCCTCCCTGCCTCGGTTTCCCCACTCCTCAGTGGAGCTTCTGGTATCGCCTCCCACATAAACTACCTGCACCCAAGTCCTGGTCCCAGGTCGGCCTTTGGGGAGCACTGGTGAGACTAGGAGAGTGTGTGTGATGAGGGTGAGCATGGGGGTGCTCGGGGCATGTGCTCCACAGCACCCCCACTCGTCCTCCTGGCCCCCAGGGACCCTGGTGCCACTAATGTCCTTCCATAAGCTACCTTTCTGATTGAACTGACCCGAGAGGGTTCTGCTGTTTGCAACCAAAACCTGTACAGTGCAGACTGGTGGAGAAAGATTTAGGAGTTAGGGATGGGTCCTGGGATGGACAGGACATGGGCGACCATGAGGGAGCTGTCCAGCGGGCCACTCAGGTCCACAGATGTTCTGCACGGCATCAAATTGAAACGTACAGGTGTTTATTAGAAACAGGATAGAAGGGGACTGGGCATGACCCAGCAGATGGCCCCAACTCTCAGATGCTCTGTTGTGCTCAGGCCGGCTATACGGACAGGGGAGCCCAGAGCAGAGCGAGGAGCAGCAGTGGTGGGGAGGGGCCTGGCCTGTGAATGCCACTGCGGGCCATGAGCTTCTGGATCCAGTTGAAGTGTGTGCTGACGTTGGTGTAGACACCGGGCCTGTTGGGTCTCCCACAGCCCACTCCCCAGCTCACGATTCCAACCTGAATCCACATGCCGTTCTCCTCACAGGCCAAGGGTCCACCTGAGTCACCCTAGGGAGCAGCATAGGTAAGCCCAGACCAGGACAGAGCGGGAGGGGTTAGCAGAGGGGCAGTGGGGCTAGGCAGACCAGGTGAAAATCCCACTCCTCCCCTGGAAGCAGCCAAGCCTCAGTTGCTGCATCTGTAAAGGGGCAATTGTCTCCAGCTCCCAGGGGCACCACGAGGACCAAACGAGGTACAGGGGCACAGGCTGCTCTCGGGCCTGGGGCCGGGTGGTGGGATGCTGAGCCCAGAAGCCCCTGACTGGGGTGGGAAGGACACTCACGAAGCAGGCATCCTTGCCGCCTTCGGGATCACCAGCACAGACCATATCTCCCCAGATGTCAAGGCGGAAAGCAGGCTGCTCGTAGAGGTAGTTGCACATGGTGGTGTTTATGATGTCGACCTGCACCTCCTGGAGGATGTAGGGAGCTGGCAGCACTGCCGAGGAGTTGAGGGACAGAGAAAGATGGCCTCCTGAGCCCCTCCTCTGCCATCTGGTTGGGAGGAATGGCATAGGCTCCGGGGGGCGGGGGTGTCCCTGGGGCACCCACAGGGCCGGGGCCATGGCTCTTGATGAGTCCCCAGCTTCAGCCCACAGCCAGCACATCATGGGTGATGAGCAATCTCACAGAAAGACCCAGTGGATGGACTGGCTCTTATAGCTCCTCCCTGGGAGCTGGGTTCCCCACTGTAGCATGGGGATGACAGCCCCCATCCAAGCCAGTGGGCAGGGACCTTAGCATGCCCAGGGGGAGGGACTGAGATGGTTTAGGATTAATACAGTCCAGCTGTGACACCCAGGCGCCTGAGCAGGGGGCACCCCGGGGCCTGCACCAAGAGCTTCATGCTGCTCCCTTACGGCTCCTGCTGACCCCGGGATGCAGCGCCGTCATGACCAGCTTTCAGGGAAGGAGAGACCCGGGGAGGATGGCCCTCCCTCAGCCCCAGCAAAGCACCAGGGAAGTGCCGGTACCGACGTGAGACCAGGTCTGTCAGATTCCTAAGTCTGGGCCTTAATCACCACGTCATCCTGCAGAGGATGGGGACAATGACACAGAAAGCTGACATGGAGACGGAGCCTACTGTCTGCCGGGCACTCTGCCAAGTCCTCTTGTAGGAATGCTTTTAACCCTCGGAACCACCCCTTGAGGTGGGAGCTCTTATTGCCCCACTTTACAGATGGGGAGGCTGAGGTGCAGTTAGCTGACGTGCCTTGCCTGAGGCCTCCCAGTTAGCACATGGCAGATCTAAGGTTACTCCAGGCTGGGGGGCTCCAGAAGGTGCCTCCTACCTATGAGAAGGAGGATGCAGCCTGGGGTTGCATGTGCCCACCTGCCAACCTTGGGTCAGGGAGGGAGGGGGCAGAGCCTGCTTGGCTGGGCCCACTGGCTCACACCCACTCAGGCCTTTGGGCACAGGGGTCTGCGGCAGGGGCACCTCATCCAGCTCCTTCTAGGGGAAGGGAAAGGACCCCAAGTCTAGAGGGCGCAGGCCTAGTGTTGACTGCTCTGTCCCCTCTGCCAATTCTGCTGTGTGACCCTTAGGGACACATCACCCTCTCTGGGCCAGTGAGCCCTGGCTTCTCCACTGAATTCTTCTGGGGCCGTGGGCGAGTCCCATTCCTCTCAGTTTCCTCATCTATTAAGTAGGTATAAAGACATCCCAGCCTCACTCGTAGGTAAGCTCCAGAAGGAAGAGCAAGAGAAACCTTGCCTTGCTCACTCCTGCATCCCTAGAGCCTAGAGCAGCGCCGGGCACACAGCATGCTGGCCGGGAGCTTTCTCTGTCGTTACTACTGCTATTGAGGGAGAGGCAGGAAGAGCCAGGCCAGGGAGCAGGGGGAGAGGCATCCAGGCCCAGGGATCACATCCAACTGTGGGGCTAGAGCCCCCAGGGCACCTCTCGGGAGGCTGTGCCCAGCGTTTCAGGGTCTCAAGGTGAGAGATGAGCAGGTGGCAGCTCATACCTGCCAAGGACCCGCAGATTTAATGGGGAGCCAAGGGTGGAGGATGGCTTGAAATTGCGAGGACAGAGAAGCAGGCTCAGCACCCCAGAAGAGAGGCCACCACAGGCACATGCAGAAGGGATGGAGGAGCCAGGGTAGGGAGGCAGGATGGCCGGGGGTGGGGAGCATCCAGGGCGAGGTGGAAGGAATGCAGGGCCAAGTCAACCCCTGAGGCCTTTCTGACAGGCCCCCATGACCCCCAACACCCCTGCAGGCTGGCGGGTGCAGGCCGAGCCAAGCTGGCCCCCCTCCCCACCCTGGCTCCCGGCTCACAGTCTCTGGAAGGGAGAGGAACTCGGTGGGGTACAGAGGTGCTGCCCTCTCAAGGGGAGCAGAAGGAAGCAGGAGGGGAGAGAATGCTGAGCAGGCCAAACGCGGGCCCAGCTGTACAGGGATCAAGGTGGGGGCTGCTGTGGCTGGTGCGGCCGAATGGGGACAAGGACAATGCCACCCTCCCCTGCCCCAGCCCCGTCTGTCCCCAGCCTCACTGTGTTCTTCTGTGATGTCCCCCCAGCCAGTCACCCAGCAGTCAGTCCGGTTCTGGAACTCGAAGGAGGAGGCCTGGACACAGATGGGCTGGATGTACTTATTGTAGGTGACAGAGGAGGACAGCTTCAACAGGGCGATGTCATAGGCTGAGGTCCCCAGATATAAAGGACTCAAAACGATCTCCTGCACTTGGTAACGGTTCTGGTAGGCCCGCAGGTTCCAGAGAGATGGCGCGGCAGACAGCTCGCCAAACTGGACTGTCCACTCATAGGGATCGTTGTTCCTGGCAGGCGAGGAGAGAGGGGCCACCTGAGCATCCCGGGCCGGCTCCATGAGGTGAGACTGCCGGGGCTGCTGCTGGGGCTCATGCGGGATGCCGTCAACAGTTCTTCTTACGGGCCAAAGCGTCCAGGGGAGAAAGGGTGAGAGCCCACAGAGGCCACCACCAAAGTCCCAGACCCTGGGGGTGGGGGGAGGGGTGCCTCCCTCTGCCTCTCATCTGGCCAGTCACTCAACCAGCCCCTCTCCTCCCCAGCCCACCTAAGGAAAGAACGAGCAGATGCACGGGTGCCAAAGTGGGACACTCAGCAGGGTGGAGTCAGAACAGCTTCCGAGGTGGCTGTCACCCCAGGCCAGGCTCTGTGCCCAGCACTTACCCGGCTCAGCTCATTCCTCCCACCCCTGGGACACCTCCACGGGGGGTGGGATGAGGAAGGGGAAGGCTGGTGGTGTCATTTGGGGAGAAGAGAAGACAAGAGAGAAAAGAAAAGAACAAGACACACCCATGTGCACGGGAACGTTCTGTAAGAAAGTTCTGGAAGAACCTGAACCGGGCTCCCTCCAGGGGCACTAACGGGAACTCGTGTGGATGTAACTGACTGGGACTAGGTCTGGGGCTCAGGAGAACAGGGGGGCCGCATCCGCGTGTGGCTTGCGAGGAGGTCCCCGTGCAGACCCAGGACCCCGGGTCAGCGGGCCACGGGCCCCCGGACTCACGTTTGGAAGCAGTGCGCGGCCGAGAGCACCCAGCGGCGGTTGAGCAGGGTAGCTCCGCACTGGTGGTAGCCCCACAGGCGCAGGCTGCCCTGCCACGGCCAGCGCCCGAGCTTCGAGTCCTTTCCACCTATCACGCGTGTCAGGACGTTCCGTTGGCCACAGGGCCCTGGGATGGACAGTCGGACACGCGGCTGAGCTGCAGGAGGCAGGCTCACCCTCGTGCCCTCGCCCACTGGGGTGCGCGAAGGGAAGGGGCTCTCCGGGAAACCGCGCGCGTGCTGGGGTCGTCAGCCCACGGAGAAGGGGACGCTGGGAGCCCTCCCCACGTGGTCCGCAGGTGCCCGCCCCTTTCCCCCACGGTCCCATCAGTTACATGTGAGCAACGACGAGTTCTCGAAACCTGGAGTCGGGGAGAGAAAAAGATGAGGCGCCCTTTGCGCTCCGGCCCAGGTGCCTTACGCAGGGAAGCGCGCGTCCTGGGCGCCTTACCTGGAAACAGCACGTCCTGATCCTGCAACCCTGAGGGGAGACGAGAAGGTCAGCTGCCCTGGGTGTCCACGCGCCCCATCCTCCCCCATCACCCCTGGGTCGGCCGGCAGCCCCCGCCTGAGCTCACCCCGCTTCCCGAGTTCGACTCCCACCAACAGCTGCGCCAGCAGCAGCGCCCCGACCCGGACGTCCATGGCCTCCTCTCGGGCCCGCCGCTTGGCGCCCCGTCTGCTTCCGCCTGCTCCAGGGCCCGGCGGGGCGCCCCCTGGGGGAGAAAGAGCGACAGGAACCTTGGCCCCCACCGTCTGCCCCCTTGACCTCTCCGGGTGTGAGAGCTGTTTGGGAACATGATACCTCACAGTGCCCCAGCTTTGAGCTCGTGCTGGGGCTGGGTCCCCCAACCACGCCCCTTGATGTGGCCCGGGAAGCAGCGCGCCCCCACAATCCTTTTCTTGTCTGCAACCCTGGGGTTCTGGCTGCCTCCTTTTCTACCCACTCCTTCCTCCAAGAAGGCTCAAGGACGTGGCCCGCAGCCAGGCCTTCCAAAGGTACGATAACGCGTCCTTGAGTGCCCACTGGAGGCCTAGCACTGTGGGCTGAGGCGGGAAGAGAGGTTCCCTTGCAGGACTTCCTGGGGGAAATGCAGGCCTTGGGTTTTGTCCTCCCTGCTGGTCCCCGCCTGCCCTGGCTGCCCCTTGGCCGCAGGCCTAGCCCCTCTCATCACCCTCCTCCAGATTAAATCGTGAAAGTTGAATTGGCCTTTCACAAACTTTTTTGCCCGGCGTTTTAGGAGGAAGGAAATTGCCAAAATGGGAGAGAGACGCCGCTAGGCTGTCCATCTCAGTGTCACTGTGAGCAGTGACTCTCCAGACAGGGGTCCTAGGAGGACCGTGCCTGCTCGGTGCCCCTCTGCGTGTCCTGAACCAGGTCCAGGGTGGGGTTCGCAGAGCGATGAGTTTCCCAGCATTGGCTTCTGGGGCTCCCTCCAGGCAGGGGAGCCAGGCTGGAACTCGCAGGAGGTGTCCACTCTGTGGGAACCCTGGGTCTTGGGCCTGGCCCTGGGGTCACCCCAAAGGGCCTGGGTGGTGACTATCATGGGAATCAGCTGCTGGCAGCAGGGGCAGGCAGAGCCAGGGTCCCCGCCTGGAGCAGGGAGAGAGGGCTCCAGATGATGTCCTCGATCCAGAGTACGCTGAGGGAGATGCCCATGAGACACCAAGCCATTGGTAACTACAGAACCTTCTCCAGAGGATGCAGGCGGCCTGTCACCAAGCCTCCTTGACTGCACACACTGGCGTGACCCCCGCCAAGTCACCCTACAGAGAGAGGGCCAGTGGGTGTGGGCTCAGGCTGGCAGACTCAGGAGCAGCATGGGTCCCAGGGAAGCCAGGGCTAGGTAGGGACTGGGTCCCTGGGCACGGCAAGGGGATGAGTTTTCCCCGACATAGTCCTTAGCACCTGAGCATTTGTGACTGGCCAGTCTCCTGGGAACTCCCTACAGTCAAGGCCAAGGGTGGCTCATTGTCCAGGAAGCAGCACCAGAAACCCCCCCTGGCTCGGGAGGGAGGCCCAGGGAGCCCCTTCTCCACTGTAGCCCTAGGGATCGCTTAAGCCGCAAACCCTGGGACTCCCCACGGTCCTTGAGAGCCCCTTCCTCTGGCTCTCCCCCACTCTGACCACCTGCCTGTCCCCTCCCCCTGCCGTCCTTTCCTAGTGAGCTCCAAGCTTGCTTCGGCCGTGGGGTCGCCTCTCCCTGCAGACTCCTCCCAGACGGTCACACGGTGGGCTTCATCACAGCATTCAAGAGAGAAAAGAAAGAGATGAAAACGAGGCCAGAGTCGAGATGATGGTTAACATGACCTGCTCAAGGCTGGACTATGGGCAGAAATAAAAAAATTACATTTTAACCTTGACTGTCACCGGATGGCCAGAGAACAGTGCCGTGGTCCTGCCCTGCAGTGAGGACATTTAGAAAGCCCCGGCATGAGATCCACTCTAGCGGGGAAGGATTGGCCTCAGAACCGGACTCAGCCTTAACCATGCACGCTCTGCACTCTGCCTTTAAAAACCAGCCACCCCAAGACTGAAGGGGGTTCACCTATCAACTTGCCGGTTGAGGTGTACTTCCCCGGTTTGCAAACCCTTTGACAAAGCCTCTCTTTTCTTTAAAACTTATCTTTAGGGGCCGACCCAGTGGCATAGTGGTTAAGTTCTTGCGCTCCGCTTCAGCTGCCCAGGGTTTGCCGGTTCGAATTCCAGGCATGCACCTAGCACCCCTGGTCAAGCCATGCTGTGGCATCATCCCACACAGAGGAACTAGAAGGACTTATAACTAGGATATATAACTATGTGCTGGGACTTTGGGGAGAAAAAAAACACAAGCTTATCTTTGCGTGGTAAAGCTGTACATTTTGGCTAACACAAGTCTCACGTCACCTCCTCAGCAGGGCTTTCCCTGCCCTCTTCCATCTAAAGTGAACCCCATATACTTCCGCTGACTGTCTGTCTCACTACCATGTTGTATTTTCTCCCTAGAACGTGGAAACATCCAAAATCATCTTGTTTGGTCATTTGCGCGTGTGGCTCTCAGATGCCCCCAAGGACTGTGTGACACGCTTGGTGAATGTTTGTGGAATTGAAGGGTTGATGGAGGATGACAGGAAAATGTGGCAGAGGGAGAAAAGGAAGGAGAAAAAAGAGGGATGCAGATTGGCAGAGGTTCTGGGGGGGGAGGGGCTCTGGCTCGGGGTTCCCAGTCGTCACTGTCATAAAGGCATCTGCTGTGGAGGGGGCACCTGCTGAGGTTGGTGGCCCAGGAGCGGTCCTGACCATGGGCTTCTCCAGGTGGCCCCTCGATGCCCCTTGGGGAATGTCAGCTCTTTGGAATCCAGAGACAGAGTCTGCAAGGCTCAAGGTGGCCCTCAGAGGTCACTGGGGCCCCTACAGGTAGGTGAAGGGGTAGCATGTCCTGCCCTCCCTCCCTCATCCATGCTGTCACACCTGGCTGCCACCTCACAATGTCCCCACAGGAGAAGCCTGGAGAAGGTGGGCAGCAGTTGGAGTTCACCTCCATGGTTGCATGTGCAGGAGGGGTCTCCTGGGCGAGGGAAGAGGGGCTCACACTCCTCCCTGGAGCAGCCCAGCTGGTTCCCTAGCACGGCGTCCCAGAGCACACATGTCAGATACGGGCAGTGTCGGGGGCCTTGAGTGCATGGTGACCGCAGTGATGTCACTGGTGGTCAGCCCACAGCTGTAGTCGGGATGCGGGACGATCTTGGAGACCGAGTGCAGGCTCATTTCCTCCAGGGTCCGCTGTAACACCCAGGTCCAGGGGCCTGTGGCTGTCCCTAGCCACCCGCCCCCCGCCACCCTACCTGCAAGGCTATTCTCTATTTCCACCCAGCTGCCCCTCACCCTGGCTAGTCCCAGGGACCAGGAGTGCCTCCCAGGCTGTCTGGCCATCAGGCGACAGCCCTGGAGGCAGACAGCAGGATACGTGGGCCCCCTGCATCCAGAGAAGGCTCCAGGGAGGGGTGCCTAGGTTCAGGTGAGCTCAGCATCAAGGGCAGAGGACACTGTGGAGAAAGTCCTGGAGAGTGATCTGCAAGGGACAGGTGGGAGCTACAAAAGGTGGAAAGTCCTTGGCATGCTGCCTGAGGGCAGAGGGAGCTGTTGAAGTGTGTGGCCACTGGGCTCGGTGTGGGTGGGAGAGCCAGGCACAGGCCAGGAGTGTCCCAGGACAGAGGCTGAGGCTCCCACCCAAAGGGGCTCAGCCTGCCCTTCCTTCCTCCCTCCCATCTCCTCTGCATAGTGGCCCACAGGGGCCCCCACTCACATCCTTGCCCCTGCCTGAGGTCCCAGGCCTGTGCTCCCTCCTCAGCTGCCGGCTTACACATTTCCAGCCAGTTCCCAGGCTTCCCCCAGAGACTGGGGCTGGGAAGAGGGAGAGAGATGGAAAACAAGCTCAGCCTGGCCCCAGCCTTTGCCCTTCATGTCGCGGCGATGTGGATTCACCTCCAGTCCAGCCCATGACCCTGGGACTCACCCCCAGCCCTGCCATGACCCTGGGACTCACACCCAGCCCTTCCATGACCTTGGGACTCACACTCAGACCTGCCATGACCCTGGGATTCACCCCCAGCCCTGCCATGACCTTGGGACTCACCCCCAGCCCTGCCATGACCCTGGGATTCACACCCAGCCCTGCCATCACCCCAGGACCCCCAGGACATGTTGCTCTGCCATCCCCTGAGCTTAGGGACAGGGCTGCTGGTGAGAGTGGGCTCCGGCAAGCCCTGGAGCTTGCAGCCCTCAGTTTCCCTGTCTGAAAGATGGAGATAATAGTAATGTGCTCCTCGCAGGGCTGCTGTGAGCATCCAGTGACATCCTAAGGGTAAAGCTCCCACACACAGGAGTTCTTTCACATGACACCTCTGGGGTCCCTGAGGCACAGGGAGGAATGCCCTTCTGCCAACTCATCTTTATTGCCTCTCAGACAGACACACCTGCAAAGGCACCAGCCCAACACCAGAGGCTGGACACCCACTTCCAAGAGTCTCAGAAACTCCCAAAGGAATCCCTGAGCGTGGGGGCACCTGGAGACTCAGCTCTGAACGGTGGCCAAGGAGCGGGAAACAGCAGGCTTTGTCTGTGGGGGTTCCCAAGGCGTCAGGGAGGGCGAGAGGGCAACTTAGGGCCCGTGGGGGACACGTGAGAGGCTGACCAGGGAGAGCTTGGGGAAGCGGTCCCTGCAGGAAGCCGCCTCCTGCCCTCCTGGCAGGGAGCGGAGAGAGGGATGCGTTTGGAAGGCAGGGACTAAGGCCACAGGGCTGGCTGCCGGGTTAGGCAAGCGCCAGGGAGACGGGGGTGCCCCCTAGTAGTCCCAGAAGCAACAACAGGGCAGAGAGGAAGATCCCAGCCAGGCTTGGAGAGAAATTTCTGAGTTCTGGGGCTGAGCTCCCGATTGTGCTGGCAATCCATGAGGCGTAGAAGCTGACACTGGCGTAAACACCTGGCTTCTTGGGGAGGCCACAGTCAGACCCCCAGGTCACCACCCCTGCCTGGATCCAGACGCCATCAACGTCACAGACCAGGGGGCCTCCGGAGTCACCCTGGAGAGAAAAACAGTCCAGAAATGTAGCTGCCCTCTTTACACACGGGGGAGATTGAGGTTCATAGGGCCGCCCAGTCCCACCAACTTCCCTCGAGGTCTGCTGGCCAGGTCTAGCGGACAGAGGATCGATGGATGAGATGTTTCTGGAAGGCGGCAGGAGTGACTGGTCTGGGAATTAGGGGCGAAATTCCTGGCAGGTGGGACAAGCAGTACAATGGGAACACTCTATTCTCTAAATAAAACTATATTTCAGAGGAGGGGCTCTGAGGAGCACTTCTGTGTTGCTAAGAATGCTGTTTGCTTCGTTTTGGATGAAAAAAAATCTGTTTGAGACGAAGCAATACTAAGAGGCGAGGTGAGATAAAGTGTGTTTTGCTTATAAGAGCAGACAGGGAAAGACAAGGCCAACCCAGCCCAGAAGGGACCTGCTCCTCAGGAAAATTTGTTCAAAGGTTCTCAGTGTTGTTTTTTGGAAAGAAAAAAGAAGCTTCTGGCCCCAAAGGAAAAGTCTTAGGGACAGGAGTATGGTCCCAGTTTGCAGAAGCACATCTGTGGGTATTGCGTGTTCTGACAATATTTATATAATCTTGGAAAGAGAGGCAGGGTCCAGGAACATTTTTTTCTTTTCGAATTGATGCTTGTATCTAAAACAATGTTGCTCTCCTCTGCCCTGGGGGGGTCCCCAGTGGTGACGGGCAGTGGGAGACCCAGCCCCAACCGGGCGTGCTTGCTCACCCCACAGGCATCCTTCTGGCCACTCTCGAAGCCGGCACACAGCATGTCCTCCAGGATGATGGGCTCCTCGGTGGGGATCCCGGAATTCTCATGGTAGTAGGTGTCACAGGTCTGGGCATCAATGAGGGGCACCTGCAGCTCCTTCAGGGTGAAGGGAGGAGGGAGTGCTGTGGTGGGGAGCAGAGAGCGGAGCTCAGAGGGGAGCCGGTTGCCTCCTGGCTCTCAGCTGGCTTGTCCCTACTCGCCCACACTCCGGTGGACCAATGACACAAAGGCGTTTCTGCATGTCGCTCCTCTCGTTCCCGAGGAAGAGGGGCCTGTGTTTGCCCTCATGAAACCCCAACGAACAGGCCCAGATGGCAAGGTGGACCTGTGTTTAACATTCAAAATGCCAGAAGAACTGTTCCCTCCCTTCCCTGGCTGGGCATGCCTGGAGGATCCCTCCCAGCGCCCGGGGAATGCGGTAGGATGGACACGCAGCAGGGTGAGGGGCAAGAGCCGAGACCTGGTTTCAGGAGCCAATTCAGGCCGTGGACTGTGGTCAAGTCACTCCCACCAACTGACCCCTTATGCTTCTTGGCTGCCCAAGGCCCAAGTCAAAAGTGGGTTGAATCATGGCCCTCAAAAATTCACATCCACCCAGAGCCTCAGAATGTGACCTTATTTGGAAATAGACACTTTGCAGATGTAATTAGTTAAGACGAGATCGTACTGGATTAGGGAGAGAGTGTCCTTATAAGAGACAGAAAAGGAGAAGACACCGAGACAACAGGGAGAAGGCTGTGTGAAGACGGAGGCAGGGACGGAGGCAGAGTGATGCAGCCACCAGCCAAGGAACACCAAGCATTGCCAGGAGCCACCAGAAGCTGGAAGAGACAAGGAAGGGTTCCCTCCTGGGGCCTTCAGAGGGAGCATGGCCCTGCTGACAGCTTGAGTTCAGACTTGTGGCCTCCTGAACGGGGAGAGAAGACGTTTCTGTTGTCTTAAGCCACCCAGTCTGTGGTCCTTTGTTATGGCGGCCCCAGGACCCTGATAGGAAGAGATATTACAAGCACGATGATGATGACAGTGGCTGATGCACTGCCCAGCCCTATGGGCAGTGCCTGAAATTCATTATTCCATGTAATCCTCACCTTGACCCCATGAGGTTGGCACTTTTGAGATCTTCTCTTGCCGGAGGAGGAAACCATGCTCCAGCAAGGCTGGTGGTCACCCAGCCAGGACTGAGGCCAGGCTGTGGACCCCACCCCATGAGGGCAGGGGTGATGTGTGAATTCTCTAACAGCGTTAACGGCACAGGTACTAGCCTGTGGCATGGTCTGGACCCCAGGTTGGGCCAGCATCCCGGAGCCCTCTGTGGGTCTGGCATTAATGCTTTGGTTCTTGGATGCTGGGAGCCCAAAGGAGGGTCTGGGGTGGCAGGCTGCTTCTGCACTGTCATGGCAGTATTTCAGTGGCTCCCCCTGCTGTGGCTGTACCAGTGTTTGTGGGCTCCACCTCCATCCTGTTTGAGGGTAGTGGCTGTGCAGCTGGCCCCAGGTAGGGTGTCAGAACTGGCCCCCACTGAGTCACCCCCACCTACCCCCACCCCACCACCAGCTCTAGACGTCCTTACGTAGATTTACGCCAATATTCCCCCAGCCGGTGACCCAGCACCACGTGCCGTGACCTAGGGGGTCTCCAGTACTGGGGAGGCAGACTGGAAGGATGAGGCTGCTGAAGTTGACGGGTGAGGACAGCTGTACTAGGGCGATGTCAGCCCTGTTGTTTTCCTCCAAGTAGTTTGGGTGGATGATGAACTGGGCCACTTCTCGGAACTCTCGGGGCTCGTTGACCTGGGGGTAGGAGGAGATGGACCCCAGGAGCACCATGTAGGCAGACAGCAGCTGTTTCCTGGGGGGGCGGATAAGTCAAGGGGTCGGGAAGGCTATGCCTAGGCCCCACGGACGGGGCTAAGGGCAATCTTGATTCCAGGGAACTAACATTACAGACGAAACTCTTTATGAGCTGAGCACATCCCAGTGGGAGCCCTGCAAGGCGCCTGCTACTCCCTCCATTTGGCGGGTGAGCAACAGGCTTGGGAGGTGAAGTCACCTGTCCAAAGGCCGCCCAGCTAGTGAGCAGTGGACTTGAGGCCTCGGATTCTCAAGAGACGTTCTGATTTAGGAGCTTTTGGTTTCTGGGAAATGAATCATTTCTTGGGAGGTGGACAATGGGAGGACTGGCACTGGGACTGTCTCCTCCCCCATTCTCTCCACACCACGCCCAGCCCCAGAACTGGGGCCATCCTGGGTAGACAAGTGAGACCCTGGAGGACACACCCCCTGTCCGTCTTCTGCCCAGGTGGGCAGGAGGCTCCTGTTCAAATGAGGAAGGGAGGGTGTCAGGGAGGGGTGAAGGGTAGGTGCTGGCTGGCCCCAGCTCACACTCGTGCCCCGACAGATACTCACTGGTCAAAGCAGTGGGCAGCAGTCAGCACCCAGTCCTTGGCGATCAGGGAGCCCCCACACACATGCTGTCCATGCTCCCGCAGGCTGACCTGCCACGGCCACTCACCCAGTTGGGCATCTTCTCCTGATACAATGCGGCCTGACACTTGTGGGCGTCCACACACTGTGGGGTAGGTCCACGGGCCAGGTTACCAAGGTCCCCTGTTGGTTCCCCTAACCCTGCAGACCTGCCCTCCTTTCTCCCTGCCTCTCGTGGGCCCTCTTCTCAGGCTCAGCAAGGCACGTCCCTCTCCTTGATGGGAGAACTTGACCACCCTGGGGGGTGCACAGCAGCTGAGCTGGGGGAGGTGGGGACCAGGGGCCTGGATTGCTCAGCCAAGCGTGGTGAGAGAGGGAAGGTGGGAGCGGCCCGGCTGGGCACCTGGGGAGAATCTGATGCTGCTGCAGCGCCACACAACACAGAATGTGCCTGGCGGGTGGGTTTGGGTGGGAGCTGTGAAGGCGCTGAGTTCTGGGGGAGTGGATGCCGGCCCCCCGATGTCTGAGTTCCTTAGGGGACCCATCCAAGTACAAGGCTATAAGGAGCGGGGCACCTGTCTTTATTACACTCCCCTCTTTATCTGCCCCCCAAAACCCCGGCTCTCTCTCCGGCGGTACCATGATATTTGTCCTACCTGAGTCCCAGTTTATCACACTGTCATCCGTCCGGGAAAAGTTGGATGGGAGAGCCGGGGGGCTCCCCTGAAGGGCTCCTGGGAGGAGGGAGAGCAGGGCGGTGGTGAGGGCCAGCTCCATCTTGCACTCCCACTGCCACTTCCGGGCTGGCTCTTGGGGTCAAAGTCCTCAGACACTCAGGAGAGGGAAGGAGATTGCAGCTCCAGCCCAAGTTTCTGAGCTTGCCCTGGGGTGGGGCTGACACCTCCTCTCCTTGTCCTCAGGCCTGGGCCCTCTCACTGCTCCTGGGCACAGGGACCCTGGCCTCTTCCACATCCTTGGCAAGACCCTCAGGGCTTCCCTCCCCAGCCCCAGCCCTCGCATCACTTACCGTGTACTGGCACTCTGCCAACCATGCCGCATACCTCTTGGATTCCCCGGGAGCTATCACAATCCCCATCCTTCAGCAGAGGAACCGAGACTCTAATGGTTGAATGACTTGTCCAAGGCCCTAAAAGTGGCAAAGCCAGATAAATCGACTTTGTGCTCTGTACTCCGGTGCCTGGCACCCCAGGACAGGGGCAGCGGCACTGCAGACTCTAGGGCAGGCCCCCTAGCCCCCTTGGCCATCCATTTTCAACCTGGGGCTCTCAAGGGCCTGAGGTGAGGCCAGGATGCCTGGGCCTGAGAGGGGACCCCTCATTCAAGGAGATGGAGCAGCCAGAGGAGATGCGGGATTCTCAGCCTGAAAAGCCATTGCCCCTGATGTTCTGCTCTGACCACAAACAGCAGACACCTTGATGTCCATCACTACTGCCCTGGCCTGCAGCTGAGGCCCTGGCCTCCAGGTCAGGGGCCTTACAGAGGGTGTGTGGGCAGGAAAGGAGAGCTGACCAGCCTTGGGCATTGGGGGGAGGAGGGATCCAAGAGACTGCTCCTGATTCTTAAGGTTTTTCCACTTCTCAGAAAGTACCCATCCTTTCCACGCCTTCCCATCAACCTGGCCTCCAGGCAGCTCCCCCTCCAGGGACTCATTACCCCAGAGGGCATGGTGGCTCTCTTAGCAGCCCCAAACACTTGATTTAGGCAAAAATCCTGCTTGGTGACTACTCTGGTGTTATTGCTTTCTCCTCTACCTAATCTCTTGATTTCTGAGGAAAAAAATGTGGATTTACTAGTTTCCCGAGTATTTAGAACATTTTTTTGCTTTATGTATTTCAAAGCTCTGTTGTTGGGGGCATAACGCCTCACGCCCCTGCCATCTTCTCAGTGGCTTATAACTTTTGTCAATGTGACATCCCTGCACTCCATCCTGAGGACCGCCAGCCGGGGTTCCATTTCGGCTGAAATCATCTGATATGCGATAGTCCACAGCCACTCTCATCTTGTTTGCAATTTCTTCATCAATATATATTTTTAAATCAAAACAAAACAAAAAGAAGACGTTTAGAAAGAAATTACAAAAAAATAAAATTTCTAACCTACTCATGCTTGCCCTTGTATGGAATATACTTGCTGGAATGCTTGTAAAATAATAAAGTACAGTCATGTATCACTTCATGACAGGGATGCGTTCTGAGAAATGCATTGTTAGGCAATCTTGTTGTTGTGCAAACATCGTAGCGTGAACTTACACAAACCTAGAAGGTACACCTACTGCACACCTAGGCTCTATGGTACTAATCTTATGGGACCAATGTCATCTATGCAGTCTGTCATTGACCGAAACGTCATTACGCGGCACATGACCGTGATTCCATTAACAGTAGTATCAATTTTTGTAATTGCGAAAGAAACAGAAGTTCGATGATTCAGTGATACCCTGTGAGGATAAAGGCACATCCTGCCTGCTCGAGATTGTGATTGAGAATTCCTGGATTATCAGAATTATGTAAGAGCTGGCACATTTCACAGTAAATCCGATTTGGAGACATCACAAGAGATCTTATCATCATCACTGAGTGTTACTTAAAACTCACACCCATTCAATAACCCTTTCTGTGCTCACAGGGAGCTGGTCACCTGCTGCATGTGATACTGAGGAAGTCAAATACGCACAGCCCCAGTGCTGTGGTCTGAATGTCAGTGTCCCCTCCAAATTCATACACTGAAATCCTAACCCCCAGAGTGACAGTGCTCTGAGGCAGGGCCTTTGGGAAGCGATTAGGTCATGAGGGTGGAGCCCTCAAGAATGAGATTAAGTGCCCTTATAAAAGAGACTGGGACACCTGTCCTGCCTCTTCTGCCATGTGAGGACACAGTGAGAAGCAACAGCTATGACCCAGGAAGCTGGCCCTCACCAGACACTGAACCTGCCGGCACCTGGAACTCAGACCTGCAGCCCAGGAACTGTGAGAAATAAGTGTTCATTGTTTATAAGCTACTCTCTTCACGGCATTTTGTTAGAGCAGCCCAAACGGACTGGGACGCCCAGCAAAGCACCTGACCCGGAAATGCAACCAGATTTCCCAGTCCTCTTTTTCCAAGTGTGTTCGTTATGCTCCTGTTTCTGCTGCTATGTTAGGAATATACAAAGTGGGGGAGGGGCCAGCCCCACGGCATAGTGTTTAAGTTTGCATACTCCACTTGGGTGGCCCAGGGTTCCCCAGTTCGGATACTGGGTGCAGACCTACACACAGCTTGTCAAGCCATGCTGTGGTGGCATCCCACTTAGAGGAACTAGAAGGACTTACAACTAGGATATGTAACTATGTACTGGGGCTTTGGGGAGAGAAAAAAAAAAAAAAGAGGAAGATTGGCAACAGATGTTAGCTCAGGGCCAATCTTCCTCACCAAAAAAGCATAAGAGAAAAAACAAGTTGGGGAGACATGTCTTCATCTTTAGACTTTTATGGTCCAGGACAGTTCCCACTGCTGTGGACAGATGCCTGGAGAATATGGAATCAACGCCAAGGATGGACCTATCTTCCTAACAGTCTAGAGCCTGGCCTGCTTGTCATCTTTTCTCAACCCTTTATTTTATTTTACTAAAAACACTTATTATGTAAAAATTTAAATATACATAGATGTAGACGACTACAAAAAAACACCCTACACCTGTCACCTAGCTCAAACGATGACAAGCATAGAACCAATCCTGTCTATCCCTCCATGTCTTTACATTTTTCTCTCATGTCATCTGCCCGTTTTAAATTTCTGCTCCAAGCTCTGAATGTGTTTCTCTACTTTGTCTTCGAGTTTGCCGATTCATTCTTTAGCTGTGTCCATACTATGCAGCTCTTTGGCTAAAATGTTTTCCTTCAGCAATATTATAAATTTCCAAACACTCATTCGTGTTCTCTGAATGCTCTTTTCCCACATAATTCCTGTCTAATGCTGTCAATACCTCTCAGGACACTAGGATCTGAGGAAGCCAGTTAGAATTTTCCAAGTTGTCTGCTGCTCTGTGTATTATCTCAGTTTTCTATGGAGTCAGTTCAGTTTATCCAAATAAATCCTTCTGGTGCGTGTGAGGGTTTTCCTCGAACATTTCTTCATCCTTGGCTGCTCAGGCCTAGGATGTCCAGACCCTGCAGGATCCAAATAAAGGACTAGCCCATGACCGGCTCCTAGGAAATAACCTCTGAGCCCTCGGACTGTCCTACCTGAAAAGAGTGTCTCTGTAAACCTGGGCCCTTGGGCCATGCCAGAGAGCTGATGTGAACAGTGTGACTCATGACAGGGCCTTGAGCCACCCTGTTTCTGCTGGACCACTGGAGGGGCTGGAGTCTGAGAACTAAGGTCAGCCACATGATGGAACCCCAATAAAAACTCCAGACACCAAGGCTCAGGGGAGCTGCCCTGGCTGGCCATACCGCACACATGTTGCCACACAGCATTGCTGGGAGAATTAAGTGCTGTCCATCTGACTCCACTGGGAGGGGACCGCTGAGAGCCTGCACCTGGTCTCTCCTGCCTTCTGTCCTTTGTACATTTTGCATTCGCTGATGTTACCTGTATCCATTCACTGTGATGAATCATAGCCACGCGGATAACAGCTCTTCCGAGTTCTGAGTCCTTCTAGTGAATCACTGACTTCGGGTGGCCTCGTGGACCCTGACTCAGTTGTCCATTCACATCTATGACTGAAGAGCAGCTTGGTGACTTTGGTGCCCTGCAACATCACTCACAAGAAAGGACAGCTGCCTGTAGGCTCTATGGAGTTGGTGGGGCCTGTTGCCAGGCTGCAAGAAGACAAGGAAGCTAAGAGCCGCCCAAGTGGTCAAAATCAGGCCAGCTTTTACTCTGTGGGTCCTAAAGGATCATTACTTTTTTTTTTTTAAAGATTGGCACCTGAGCTAACAACTGTTGCCAATCTTTTTTTTTTTTTATTCTCCCCAAAGCGCCCCAGTACATAGTTGTGGATTCTAGTTGTGAGTGCCCCTGGCTGTGCTATGTGGGAGGCTGCCTCAGCGTAACCTGATGAGCCGTGCCATGTCCGCGCCCAAGATCCCAACCGGGAAACCCCGGGCTGCCGAAGCGGAGCGCTGGAACTTAACCACTGGGCCACGGGGCGGCCCCAAGAATCATCAATTTTAACAGCAGGTGACACAGTGCTAGGCCTCCAGTGGGCACTCAAGGACGCGTTATCGTACCTTTGGAAGGCCTGGCTGCGGGCCACGTCCTTGAGCCTTCTTGGAGGAAGGAGTGGGTAGAAAAGGAGGCAGCCAGAACCCCAGGGTTGCAGACAAGAAAAGGATTGTGGGGGCGCGCTGCTTCCTGGGCCACATCAAGGGGCGTGGTTGGGGGACCCAGCCCCAGCACGAGCTCAAAGCTGGGGCACTGTGAGGTATCATGTTCCCAAACAGTTCTCGCACCCGGAGAGGTCAAGGGGGCAGACGGTGGGGGCCAAGGTTCCTGTCGCTCTTTCTCCCCCAGGGGGCGCCCCGCCGGGCCCTGGAGCAGGCGGAAGCAGACGGGGCGCCAAGCGGCGGGCCCGAGAGGAGGCCATGGACGTCCGGGTCGGGGCGCTGCTGCTGGCGCAGCTGTTGGTGGGAGTCGAACTCGGGAAGCGGGGTGAGCTCAGGCGGGGGCTGCCGGCCGACCCAGGGGTGATGGGGGAGGATGGGGCGCGTGGACACCCAGGGCAGCTGACCTTCTCGTCTCCCCTCAGGGTTGCAGGATCAGGACGTGCTGTTTCCAGGTAAGGCGCCCAGGACGCGCGCTTCCCTGCGTAAGGCACCTGGGCCGGAGCGCAAAGGGCGCCTCATCTTTTTCTCTCCCTCCTCCCAGGTGTCAACAACTCGTCAGTGCTCACATGTAACTGATGGGACCGTGGGGGAAAGGGGCGGGCACCTGCGGACCACGTGGGGAGGGCTCCCAGCGTCCCCTTCTCCGTGGGCTGACGACCCCAGCACGCGCGCGGTTTCCCGGAGAGCCCCTTCCCTTCGCGCACCCCAGTGGGCGAGAGCACGAGGATGAGCCTGCCTCCTGCAGCTCAGCCACGTGTCCGACTGTCCATCCCAGGGCCCTGTGGCCGACAGACCATCCACTCGCTCGTAATGGGCGGACAAGAATCGGTGCACGGGCGCTGGCCGTGGATGGGCAGCCTGCGCCTGCCTAAAGGCCACCACTGCGGAGGGACCCTGCTCAACCACCGCTGGGTGCTCTCGGCCGCGCACTGCTTTGTAAAGTGAGTCTGGGGGCGGGTGGCCCGCTGACTAAGGGGAAGGGAGGGGGCTGAGACTCCACCAGGACGTGCGCGACCCCCCGGCCCTTCTGTTCTCCTGAGCCCCAGACCTAGTCCCAGTCAGTTCCATCCACACGAGTTCCCGTTAGTGCCCCTGGAGGGAGCCCGGTTCAGGTTCTTCCAGAACTTTCTTCCAGAACGTTCCCGTGCACATTGGTGTGTCTTGTTCTTTTCTTTTCTCTCTTGTCTTCTCTTCTCCCCAAATGACACCACCAGCCTTCCCCTTCCTCATCCCACCCCCCGTGGAGGTGTCCCAGGGGTGGGAGGAATGAGCTGAGCCGGGTAAGTGCTGGGCACAGAGCCTGGCCTGGGGTGACAGCCACCTCGGAAGCTGTTCTGACTCCACCCTGCTGAGTGTCCCACTTTGGCACCCGTGCATCTGCTCCTTCTTTCCTTAGGTGGGCTGGGGAGGAGAGGGGCTGGTTGAGTGACTGGCCAGATGAGAGGCAGAGGGAGGCACCCCTCCCCCCACCCCCAGGGTCTGGGACTTTGGTGGTGGCCTCTGTGGGCTCTCACCCTTTCTCCCCTGGACGCTTTGGCCCGTAAGAAGAACTGTTGACGGCATCCCGCATGAGCCCCAGCAGCAGCCCCGGCAGTCTCACCTCATGGAGCCGGCCTGGGATGCTCAGGTGGCCCCTCTCTCCTCGCCTGCCAGGAACAACGATCCCTATGAGTGGACAGTCCAGTTTGGTGAGCACTCTGCTAGGCCACCTTTCTGGAACCTGTGGGCCTTCTACCATCGATACAAGGTGCAGGATATTATTATGTACCCCGAATTCAAGGGAGTTTTATTCAATGACATCGCCCTGTTGAAGCTGTCGTCCTTCGTTACCTACAATAAGTACATCCAGCCCATCTGTGTCCAGGCCTCCTCCTCCGAGTTCCAGAACCAGAACAACTGCTGGGTGACCGGCTGGGGGTTCCTCAATGAGACCAATCGTGAGGCTGGGGACAAATGGGTGGGGAAAGGGCATATTGTGCTCTATCACCGGCTGGGCCACAGCAGCCCCCACCTTGGTCCCTGTACAGCTGGGCCCGCCTTTGGCCTACTCAGCATTCTCCTTTCCTGCTTCCTTCTGCTCCCCCTGAGAGGGCAGCACCTCTGTACCCCACCGAGTTCCTCTCCCTTCCAGAGACTGTGAGCCGGAAGCCAGGGTGGGGAGGGGGGCCAGCTTGGCTCGGCCTGCACCCGCCAGCCTGCAGGGGTGTGGGAGTTTGGGGAGGGCGGGTCCTTGTAAGAAAGGCCTCTGGCATTGTTTTTGGTTTTTAATTAAGATTTAATTCACAAACCATAAAATTCTCTCTTTTAATGTATACAACTCAGTGGGTTTTAGTGTATTCACAGAGTTGTGCAACCATCACCGCTGTCTAACCGCAGCATTTTCATCCTCTCAAAATGAAATCTCATACTTACTAGCTGTTGCTCTCAATTCCTCATTGTCCTAGGGCCGTAGCTCCTGGCAACCGCTAATCTGTTTTCTGCCTCTATGGATTTACTTATTCTGGACTCTTCATATCACACACAGTGTGCTCTTCTGTGCCTGGCTTCTCTCACTTAGGATAATGTTTTCAAGGTGTATCCATGTTGTAGTCTGTGTGTCTATACTTCATTCCTTTTTTTTTTCTTTATTTTGTTCATATAACATTAAATTAACCACTTTAAAGTAGACAATTCAGTGGCATTTAGTACATTCACAATGTATAACCATCAACTCTATCAAGTTTCAAAACATTTTCATCACTGCCGGGGGAAATCCCATAGCCATTCAGCAGTCACTCCCATTACCCCCTCCTTCCGGCCTTTGGCAACCACTAACCTGCTTTTCATCTCTCTGGATTTAGCTATTCTGGATATTTCATGTAAATGGAATCATACATGTGACCTTTTGTGTTTGGCTTCTTTCGCTTAGCAAAATGTTTTCAAGATCATCCATGTATCAGAATTTCATTCTTTTTTATGGCTGAGTAATATTACGTCCGTTGTATGGATATAACACAGTTTGTTTATCTGTTCATTCACTATGGACATCTGTGTTGTTTCTACCTTTTGAGTATTGTGAATAGAGCTGCTATAAACATTAGTATACAAATTTTTGTTTAAACCCCTCTTTTTAATTCTTTTGTGTATATATTGAGGAGTGTAATTACTGGATCACGTGGCAATTCTTTGTTTAACTTTTTGGGGAACTGACAGTGTTCCACAGCAACTGCACCATTCCACGTTCCCATCAACCATGAATGAGGGTTGTAATTTCTCCCCAATCTCCACAGCACTCGTTATTTTCCAGTTTTTCTATTTTGACCATCCTAGCGGGTGTGAAGTGGTATCTCACTGTGGTTTTGATTTGCATTTTTCTAATGACTAGTGATGTTGAGCATCTTTCCATGTGCTTGTTGGCCATTTGTATATCTGCTTGGAGAAATGCCTATTCAGGTGCTTTACCCATACATAGATTGAGTTGTCTTTGTTGTTCTGTTGTAATAGTTTTTTATATATTCTGGATACTAGACCCTTATCAGATATATGATTTGCAAATATGCAAATATTTTCTCCCATTCTGTAGGCTTTCACTTTCTTGATAGTCTTTTTTTCTTTTCTTTTCTTTTTCTTTTTTTTTTTGCTGAGGAAGATTCATCCTGAGCTAACATCTGTTGCCAATCTTCCTCTTTTTTTGCTTGAGGAAGATTAGCCCCAAGCTAACGTCTGTGCCAGTCCTCCCCTATTTTGTATGTGGGCTCTACCACAGCGTGGCTGATAGTGGTGTAGGTCCATGCCCAGAATCTGAACCTGTGAACATGGGCCACCAAAGTGGAGCATGCTGAACTCAACCACTACTCCAGAAGGCCAGCCCCCTTCATAGTGTCTTTTGATGTACAAAATGTTTTAATTTTGGTGAAGTCCAAATATTTACTTTTTCTTTTGTTGCTTATGCTTTTGATGTCATATCTAAGAAATCATTGCCAAATTCATGGTCACAAAGATTTACTCCCATGTTTTCTTGAAGAGTCTTATAGCTTTAGCTCTTACATTTATGTCGTTGATCATTTTGAGTTGGTTTTTTATGATGCTGTGAGGTAGCAGTCCTTGTAGTAGGATATCCAGTTCTCCAAGCACCCTTTGTTGAGGAGACTGTTCTCTCCTCTATTGAATTGTCTGGGCACCCTTGTCAAAAATTGGTTCACCATAGATATATGGGTTTATTTCTAGACTCGCAATTCTATTCCATTTGTCTCTATGTTTATCCTTATGCCAGGACCTCATTGTTTGGTTGCTGTAGCTTTATAGTATGCTTTGAAATTGGGAAGTGTGAGACCTCCAACTTTGTTCTACTTTTCAATATTATTTTGGTTATTTGGGGTCTCTTGATATACCATTTGACTTTTAGGATCAACTTGTCAATTTCTGATAAAAGGCCATTGGTATTTGGATAGGGATTGCCTTGGATCTGTAGATTGCTTTGGGGTGTACTGCCATCTTAATAACATTCAGTCTCCAATCCATGAACACAGGATATGTTCCCTTTATTTAGTTCATCTTCAATTTCTTTCAGCAATGTTTTGTAGTTTTTTGTGTACAAGTCTTTCATCTCCTCAATTAAATTTATTCCTATTTTATTCTTTTTGATGCTATTGTAAATGAAATTTCTTTTTAAATTTCCCTTCGGAATTGTTCATTGGTGGTAGATAGAAATATAACTGACTTTTGTGTCTTGACCTTGGGTCGTGCAAATTTGCTGAGCTCATTTATTAACTCTAGTCCTTTTTTGTGGATTCTTTATGATTTTCTCCATATATATCCTGTCATCTGTGAACAGAGATAGTTTGCCTCTTCCTTTCCAAGTTGCATGCGTTTTATTTCTTTTTCTTCCCTGATTTTCCTGACTAGAACTTCCAGTGAAATGTTAAGTAGAAGTGGCAGAAACTGGCCTCCTTGTGTTGTTCCTGATCTTAGGGGGAAAGCGTTCAGATTTTCACCGTTCAGTATGATGTTAGCTGTGGGGTTTTCACATATGACCTTTATCATGTTGAGGAAGTTTCCTCTATTCCTGGTTGATTGAATGTTTTTATAGTGAAAGAGTGTTGGATTTTGCCAAATGCTTTTCTTGCCTCAGTTAAGATGATCATGTGGTTTCCCCCTTCATTCTATTAATGTGGTATGTAGTGCGTTAGATTGATTGATTTTCTTATGTTGAACCACCTTGCACTCATGGGATGAATCTCACTTGGTCATGCTGTACAATTCTTTCATTATGCTGCTGGATTCAGTTTGCTAGTATTTTGTTGAGAATTTTTGCATATATATTCATAATGGATATTGCTCTGTAGTTTCTTTTTCTTGTGGTGTCCTTGTCCGGGCTTTGAGGTCATGGTAACGTTAGTCTCATGGAATGAGTTAGGAAATATTCCTTCGTCCTCTATTTTTTTGGAAAAGTTCAAGAAGTTAATTTCTTCACATGTTTAGTAGAATTCACCATTGAAACCATCTGGTCCAAGGTTTTTCTTTGTTGAGAGGTTTCTGACTACTGATTCAATCTCTTTACTTATTATGGGTCTGTTCAGATTTTCTGTTTCATCTTGAGTCCGTTTTGGCAGTTTGTGTGTTTCTACGAATTTGTCCATTTCCTCTAGGTTGTCTAATTTGTTGGCATATGAGTATTCAAAGTATTCCCGTAGAGTCTTTATTATTTCCACAAGGGTACTGTAGTAATGTCCCTGCTTCACTGTCCATTTTGTTGATCTTTCAAAGAACCAACTTTTGGTTGTGCTGATTTTCTCTATTGTTTTTCTATTTCCTAGTTTGATTTTTTACATTCCTTTCTTTATTATTTCCTTTCTTCTTCTACCTGAGGGTTTAGTTTGCTATTTTTCTAGTTCCTTAAGGTATAAGTTAGGTTATTGATTTAGAATTTTTCTCCTTTATTAACACAGGCATTTCCAGCTATAAACTTCCTTCTGAGAACTGCTTTTGCTGCATCCCATAAGTTTTGGTATGTTGTGTTTTCATTTACATTCATTTCAAAGTATTTTCTAATTTTCCTTGTAACTTCTTTAATTTCCACATATTTGTGGATTTTTAGGTTTTCCTTCTATTATTGATTTCTAGCTTCATTCCATTGTGGCTGGAGAATATGTTTTTCGTGATTTCAGTCTTTTCTAATTTACTGCAACTTATGTCTTGGCCTGACATATTGTCTATCCTGAAGCCTGATCCACATGCACTTGGGAGAAATGTGTATTCTGCTGTTGGTTGGGTGGATTATTCTGTATATGTCTGTTAGCCCAGTTAATTTACAGTGTTGTTCAAGGTCTCTCTTTTCTAGTTGATCTTCTCTCTGGTTGTTCCATCCGTTATTGAAAGTGGGGTCTTGAAGTCTCCAACTGTTATTGTAGAGCTATCTATTTCTCCCACCACTTCTGGCAATTCTGCTTCATATATTTTGGGGCTCAGTTGTTAGGTGTGTAGATGTTTATAATTATTATATTTTCTTGAGAGATTTGACACTTACATCAACATACAATGTCCTTCTTTGACCCTTGTAACAAGCCTTGACTGAAAGTCTATTTGATCTGACATTAGTGTAGCAACCTCAGCCCTTTTTGGGTCACTGTTTGCATGGAATCTCTTTTTCCAACCTTTACTTTCCACCTGCGTGTGCCTTTGGATCTAAAATTATTATCTTGAGGACAGCCTATAGTTGGATCCTGTGTTTTAATCCATTCTACCAATCTCTGCCTTTTAATTGGAGTGTTTAATCTATTTACATTAAAATTACTGATAAAGAAGGACTTACTTCTACCACTATTCTGTTTGTTTTCTGTATCTTGTCATATTTTTTATATCTGTATCTGTCATATCTTTTTGTTTCTTATTTCCTCTTTTTGTGTTTAATTGATTTTTATTACTGTACTGTATTGACTCCCTTCTCATTTCCTGTTCTGCATATTTTTTAGTTATTTTCATAGTGGTTGCCCTGGGAATTACAATTAACAACTTAAAGTTATAACAATCTATTTTAAATTAATACCAACTTAGCTTCCATAGTATACAAAAACTCGGTTCCTATACAGCTCTCTTCTTCCCCTTTAAGTTGTTATTGTCACAGTTTACACCTTTATATATTGTATGACCATTAACAGAGATTTATAACTATTCTTTTATGCATTTACTTTCTATATTATATTGGAAAATAGAAGTTATAAACCAAAACTATAATAATACCGGCTTTTATATTTACCTATGTAGTTACCTTTACTGGTGGTCTTTATTTCTTCCTATGAGTTTAAGTTACTGGTTAGAGCCCTTTCATTTCAGCATGAAGGGCTCCCTTTTCCATTTCTTGTAGGGTACATCTACTAGTGAGGAACCCTGTCAGCATTCATTTACCTAGGAATGTCTTCATCTCTCCTTTATTTTTTGAAGGATATTTTTGCCTGGTATAGAATTCTTGTTTAACTGTTTTATTCTTTTAGCACTTTAATATGTCATCCCACTGCCTCCTGGCCTCCAGTGTGTCTGAAAAGAATCCAGCTGTTAATCTTGTTGAAGATCCCATATACTTGATGTGTAGGTTCTCTCTTGCTGTTTACAAAATTCCCCCTTTGTCTTTGTCTCTTGATATTTTGATGAAAATGTATCTCAGTGTGGATCTCTTTGTGTTTATCTTCCTTGGAGCTGTTCAGCCTCTTGAGTTTGTAGATTCATATCTTTCATCAAATTTGAGAAGTTTTTGGCCTGGATCTGGCAGCTGCAGTATATTAATCATTAATGATCTCAGCTGTGTCAGCCCCTCCCCCTGTGCATCTTTGGCCAAGGAATCTCCCCACTGGCTCAGGCAGGGTCTGTCATCTCCATTCTACAAATAGGGAAACTGAGTCTCAGGGAGGAGCTTAACAGCCTGTCCATCCATTGGGTCCTTCTGTGAGATTGTTCATCACCCACAATGTGCTGGCTGCTGGGCTAGAGCAATGGCCCAGGCCCTGTGGGTGCCCCGGGGAGTCCACCCCCCCTTCAGCCTCTCCCTGTCTCAGATGGCAGAGGAGAGCTAAGGTTGTTGTCTTTCTCTCTCCCACCCTCAACCTCCGGCAGCTCTGCTGCCTCCCTACAATCTCCAGGAAGTGGAGGTCGCCATCATAAACAATTCCAGGTGTAACTACCTGTTCGGACAGCCTAGTATATTCAGGGGAGTCGGCGAAGACATGATTTGTGCTGGTGCTGAGGAAGGCGGCATTGACTCCTGCAGAGTGAGTGCCCCTGCCCAAACCAGGGCCTTGCTGGAACCAAACACCACCCCTCCCAACCTTGGGCCTGAGAGCAACCCCCATGACCCCCACCAACCGACCCTCAGAGTTTATTCATGAGAAAACAATTGTATCCCTTATTTAACCAGCCTGTAAAACAAGCTTCTTGTTTTACTTTAATTGTCCCTCCTTTGTTCTTCATGTGAAACGCAGCGGGTGGAGACTGTGGCCCCTTTGCAGATACAGCAACTGGGGCTTGTTTGCTTCCAGGGGAGGAAAAGGATTTGCACCCAGGCGGCCCAGCCCACAGTCCCTCCCACTCTCCCACCCTCCACTAGCCCCTCCTGCCCTACCCCTGGCCTGGCTCACTCATGCTGCTCCCCAGGGTGACTCAGGTGGACCTGTGGTGTGTCAAAAGAATGGGCTGTGGATTCAGGTTGGAATCGTGAGTGGGGGATCGGGCTGTGGTAGGCCCAACCGGCCCGGTATCTACACCAACGTTAGTAGGTACTTCAGCTGGATGCAGACGCTGGTGGGCCGCAGCACACCAAAGCCAGACCCCACTCAGCTGCTGCTGCCCCTCGCTCTGCTCTGGGCTGCCCCACTCCTGCAGCTGGCTGTACGCACCTGAGCCTGTGAGGATGCAGTAGTTACCACAGTGCCAGAAAATTCATCCAGGGCTGTGAGCATCCCAGTGGCAGGACTGCCTACTGGGTCAGGTCCAGTCCCCTTCTGTCTCATTTCTAATAAACACATGTGCATGTTCAATTTGATGCCGTGCAGAGCATCTGTGGACCTGAGTGGCCCGCTGGACAGCTCCCTCATGGTCACCCATGTCCCGTCCATCCCAGGACCCATCCCTAACTCCTAAATCTTTCTCCACCTGTCTGCACTGTACAGGTTTTGGTTGCAAACAGCAGAACCCTCTCAGATCAGTTCAATCAGAAAGAGAGTTTGTGGAAGGACATTAGTGGCGCCGGGGTCCCTGGGGGCTAGGAGGATGAGTGGGGGTGCTGTGAAGGACACCCCCTGAGCACCCCCATGCTCATGCTGGTGCTCCCCATCACACAGATGCTCCTAGTCTCACCACTGTCCCCCAAAGGCTGACCTGGAGCTGGGACTGGGATGCAGATAGCTTATTTGGGAGGTGATATCAAAAGCCCCAGTGAGGAGTGGGGAAACTGAGGCAGGGAGGGAAGAAACCCAATGATGTTTGCCCAAACGAGGAGATTACCGTTGTGGGTGACTGAGGCACAGTCCGGCTTGGGCCCTCTAAGAACCGTGGGGCACGCACCTCAGCATCGGCCCACTGGAGGACAAGGATGCTGGGCGTGGGCATTTCTCCCCTGACCTCCTACGGGTGGAGGGTGGTCCTGGGGGCACAGGAACTCCAAGCTGGAGCAGCCCCAGGGAGGCTCAGTGCCTGGGGAGCCACTGCCAAGCCATCAGGGGAACTGGGCAGCCTCCACTGTGTCTCGCCCCCTGCTGGGGTCCCAGAACCCTGCCTCAGTGTTCCCAGGCCAGCAGGGCAAACTCAGGGGCACCTCAGAGCTGCTCAGGCAGACTTGCATTTTCACAAGATCCCCCAATGCTGTGAGCGGAGGAAAGTGTGAGAACCTCTGGGGGGCCTGGATTGCTCCCCTCTGCTCTCCCCACAGCCCCCGCTGTGGAGAAGCAGGTGGGAGTCTTCAGAGTGGAGGGCCCTCCTCAGCTCTGCCCCAACCCTGACAGCCAGGCAGGTTTACAGGGCACTGCACTTGAGTCGTGCCCCGTGCAGCACTGTGAGGCTGAACTTCCCTCCCCCTCTCACAGTGAGGAAACCGAGGCTCAGCGGGGTGACAGGACTGCCCGAGCCACCTAGCTCACAAGGGCCGGTGTCCACCTCTCACTGTATGTGGACCTGTCCAGGCCTGACTTGGAGGGGCCAGCAGATCCCTGGATGGCGGGGTCTTCACATGTCTCCTCGGGTCTCCTGCAGAACTCTCCTGCATTGTCAAGATTTCCAGTCCTGCCACCCACCCTCCCCAGGACAGTGGCCTTGAGGGTGGCCCCATCTCACCTCCCCCAAAGGCCCTCCATTGACCCCGAGAAGAGCATTTGTCACCCTGGTGTCCCAGGTGTTGCTGGAGGATGGTACTATTTAATGCCTGTGACAATGCCCTGTGGGACCGCCTGGCAGGGTTGACACTGCCCCTCCTCTAGCGGCGGCAGAGTAGCCTCTGGTGGCCCAGGGCCTGTGTGACAGACTCATCCACAGGAACACCTTGGCACCTACCTAGGCACACATCACCCACAGAGTCATGTTCGGGGCCACTTACCTAGAGGCTCAGAAGGACCCCTGCCAAGTGCCACAGCGTAACCCCTTCCCATGGCCTGGCTCACCAGTACAGCTTTATCTCTGCCAGGCTGACGTGGACAACCCCTGGTTGTTAGGTCCACATGATGTGGGGCTCTGGCTACAGCCATCCCAGGATCTGCCACAACAGTGCACACCAGCTGGTTCTGAGGAGGCTGCTGCTGTCTGGTCTGGTCTCCCCAGGACACCCACCCCCACCTCCTCCCACTGCCAGTTCTCCGGGTGCGCCTGGGTCTGGCCAAGGGCTGGCTGTGCATTTGTCAGAGATGAGTCCTGTGCTGTGGACAGTGGGCTGGGCACTGCCACACTGAGACACACCTGGAAAGGGTAGCAGGCTGGGGCACACCTTCCCCCCACCTTTGTCAGAGTGTGCTCTGGGGCCACTGGGGCTGTTAACAGAGTTATTTTGTTTTCATCCTTGGCATTTAGAGACTTTGGTTGTAAGCAACAGAATCCCCTGGAACTAGCATGAGTGAAGGAAAGTTGCATCAGAGGGATAAAGGGCAGCCCGGAGAGGGCGAGGATGACTGCAATAAGGAGCTCCAACACCATGGGACCTTCTTTCTCAGCTTGGAAGGTTCCAGGCTCTCAGAGCAGCTGAGAGTCCTCGCCTGTGGCCACGGCTATGGCTGAGCCCCAAGGGGTTCTCTCTCCCTCTTCCAGGGTAAAAATCCCAGGGGATGATTCTAATTGGTTGGGTTTGGGTCATGTGTCACCTCTTGACCAATCATTGTGACCTCGAGGACACAGTGGGATGATGGCCCCAGTTTGGGTCATTAGCCCATCGTGGGACTAGGGGCAGGTCTGGCACCAGAAAAAGGTGGGCTGACTCAGCTCTGGCCCTGAGGAGGCTGGTTGTGAGGCACCCTCCCAGGGCAAGTAGAGCCCAGGGGCCATTTCTGCTGTGGGGCTGAAGGGGCTGAGGGCCCAGCAGGGGTCTGCGCGCCACTTTCTCAATCTGAGACAGGGGTTGGGGACCCTTTCCAGGGTTCCTTTCCTACTCCCCTCAAGGTTCAACTGTCCATTATTCAGCCAGTTCCAGACCCTCCCCCCGCCTTCCCCCTTCACCCCAATTCCAACAGGCAGAGACCCAGGTCTCCTGCTACATAGGACGTCAGCCTTCCAGCTGGCTCCTCTCTCAACTTTGGCCCAGGTCCCCAGAGATGGCTGTATGTTCCCAGGGTCCCTTGTCACTCTCATTCCCACCAGCCTCTCCAGCTGCCCCCAACTCTGCACCAAGGGGAACACTGCTCTCCTGACCCGACTCCGACCAGCTGAGTCATCTAAGGGCAGCTGAGCTGGGGTGACCAGGTCAGGAGCTGGATCAGGGAGGTGGACCAGGGAGGATGAGAGGACCATGTGTCTTTCATTCTCGTAGCACTTTTCTGGCATGGATGTGAGGCAGGCACTGCTCCGAGCCCTGCACTGGGCAGCTGGCTAACCCACTAGTCTTCACAGCAATCCAAGAGGGGGGCTGTACAGAAGAGGAAGCTCCCCCAAGGTCTCAGGGCTGGAGGGAGGGCGCACTGCAGCCCGACTCGAGACCGGAGTGTGGGCTGGAGTGTGGTCCTGGGGCATGGACAGCAGAGGTCAGGCCTGAGCCCGCCTGCCCTCTGCTCCTCACCAAGGGCTAGGGCCCAGCCGCCACCAGGTCCCATTTTGGATTCCTCGCCCTCACCCCCAGCCTGCTGCCCTTTCACTCACTCCCAAATACTCAGTGCACACTCTACACTGGGCACTGTTGTGGCCATTGGGGACTGTTATGGACTGAATGTCTGTGTCCTCTCCAAAATTCCTCCACTGAAGCCCTAACCTCCAATGTGACTGTCTTTGGAGATGGACCTTTTATGGAAGTAATTCAGATTAAATGAGGTCAGAAGGGTGGGGCTCTGATCCCATGGGATTAGTGTCCTTATAGAAGAGACTCCAGAGAATGTCAACCCCTCACCCCCCACAGGTGCAAAGAAGAGGCCCTGTGAGCACCCAGCGAGATGGCAGCTGCCTACAAGCCAAAAGAAGAGCCCTCAGAATAAGACCCCCCCTTGTTCTTGGACTTCTCAGCCTCCAGAACTGTGAGAAATAAGTTTTTGTTATCTAAGCCACCCAGACAGTGGTATTCGGACCTGGCACCTTGAGCTAAGACAGGGACAGAGACCCAGATCCTGCCTTGTGGAGGGGAGACAAACTAAGGGGAATCAAACTTCCTCTATCACATGTCAGCTCACACTGTGACACGGCCAGCGAGGAGGGATGGCGGGCAGGAAGGCCTCCCAGGAGGAGGGGATGGAGCAGCGGGCTGTGGGATGAGGAGGACTTGACAAGGTAGAAAGAGGCTAGGGAGTCTTCTAGGTGGTGGGCATGGTCCAGGCCCAGCCCTTCACTGAGCCCTGAGCCCAGCATCTCCCAGCCTCACTGAGACCAGCAGCCTCACTGTCCTGGCCACCCCAAATTGAAGAATGGACTGTTTCCCAAGGTCAGGTCTGCTCCTGGCTTGCAAGGAGTGCTGCCAGCTTTGAACCAGCCATTCCTCACTTTGATCCTGGGTGCAGACCCAGGATCTGGGTGGCGCTTAGCCAGGCCTGGGATCTGGGCTCCCTGTGGGGCTGGCCAAGCTGGGATTTCTGGACAGAACAATAGCATTTGGACCGGCCTGGTGGCACAGCGGTTAAGTTTGAATATTGTGCTTCAGAGGCCCGGGGTTCGCCAGTTCAGATCCTGGGTGTGGACCTACGCACTGCTGGTCAAGCCATGCTGTGGCAGGCATCCCACATATAAAGTAGAGGAAGATGGGCACAGATGTTAGCTCAGGGCCAGTCTCCCTCAGCAAAAAGAGGAGGATTGGTGGCAGATGTTAGCTCACGGCTAATCTTCCTCAAAAAAAAAAAAAAAAAAAAAGAACAGTAGCACTCAGAGGCCCCGGCAACCCACACTGCAAGGAGGCAGGAGCCAGGATCAGGTTTGGCGATGAGCTGCCAAGGATCCTCAGAGCTTCCTGGCCTGACCGCAGCCACCGCCCCCGACTCTGGCCCAGTGGCGCCCAGGCTTCTGCCTCCAGTTCTCAGCACCTTGGCCCAAGCCAGCCTTCCTTTGAGAAACCCAGGCATCCCTTCCCCTGCCACCTCGAAAGCGCTGCTCAAAGCATCTTTGTTCCAGGCTGGACTGGTGAAGCCGCAGTACCGCCCTGGTCTCCTTAATTACCCCCTGGCTGGGCCCCCGCCCCCTCATGGCCTTTTAAGCCCCCAGGTCCTCCCCCAGCTCAGTCATCAGGGAGGGCACCTGCCAAGAGAGTGAGAGCAGGGTCCAGGGGCTGCCAGGGCCAGCGAGGGCAGCTGTCAGGCAATGGAAGTAGAGGCTGGCAGAGGGGCCAGGCTCCAGGGTTCATGTGGAGGCATAGGGTGTCCAAATCTTGCAGGGTTTGAGGGGGCAGACATGGTCCCCGGGGCCTGGGCAGAGGGAAGTGCATAGAGCCTGGACCATGGGGATAGGTCCGGGACCAACCGGGGGCTGAGGGAAGACAGAAGGGCCTCTGGGGGGCTAGTGCCCTGGGCTAGGACCCTCCTCTCCTCTCCCTGCAGGCTCCGACAGAGTCCTAGCCCTGGGCACTGCCATCCTGACCCGGCCCTGCCCTGAAGACAGAATGAGGGGGGCCTCCTGCCTCCAAGTCCTGCTCCTAATGCTGCTGGGTGAGTTGGGGGCAGGGGCTAGGGGTGTTGGCCACAGGGACATTGGCTCCCAGGTCCCATCTCACCCCTCTCTGGCCTAGCTGACCTAGAGCACTCTAGAGCATCCTAATCTTGGGTTCAAGTTCTTCTGTCACTGACCTTGGGCTCTCCAAACCCGGATGTCCTCTTCTGTGTAATGGGCATAGTCCCCACCTCACAGCACTCTGGGGAGGGTTAAATCCAGTAACGGACTGCACAAAAGACTGGCACCAGGTCAGTGTGACAAATATGTTCCACCCCCCTCACCCCGTTATCTGACACCAAATCCGTAATCCAGTCCCTTCCCGGCTTCCTCCTCCAGGAGCTGCTGGGACACTGGAGTCTGCAGGTAAGGAAGACTCAGAGTCCCGCGGCGCCACCACCTCCCTGACCTTGGCCCTGTCTCCTCGCCCTCACTCTCCTCCCAGGCCCCCATCCTTCGCCCACCCTCGCCTTCCCCTTGTTCTCTCGTAGCCTGCGGGCAGCCTCGCGTGTCTAGTCGGATCGTGGGGGGCCAGGACGCCCGCGACGGAGAGTGGCCGTGGCAGGCGAGCATCCAGCACCGCGGGGCGCACGTGTGCGGGGGCTCGCTCATCGCCCCGCAGTGGGTGCTGACGGCGGCGCACTGCTTCCTGAGGTCAGCGGGCAGCCAGCCGCCAGGCTCGGGCTGGGCGCGCCCCTGCTCCCCGAGGGCTCCAGCGCGGGCACACCACCTGGCGGCGGCGCGGAGACTGCGCGGCGGGGGCTGTGCGATGGGGACTGCGGTCCTGGGGTGGGGCGGGGAGGGATACTGCGGAGCGGGGACTGCGGTCCTATAGGCAGGGGGTACTGCGTGCCGGGGACTGCAGTCCTAGGGCGGCGGGTGTCCACTGTTAGTGGCCTCTCCCCTGTCTCGTAGGCGGGCGCTGCCGTCCGAGTACCACGTGCGCCTCGGGGCGCTGCACCTGGGTGCCGCCTCGCCCCGCGCCCTCTCGGCGCCCGTGCGGAGGGTGCTGCTACCCCCCGACTACTCCGAGGACAGGGCCCGCGGCGACCTGGCGCTGCTGCAGCTGCGCCGCCCGGTGCCCCTGAGCGCCCGAGTCCAGCCTGTCTGCCTGCCGGAGCCCGGGTCCCGCCCGCCCCCCGGCACACCCTGCTGGGTCACTGGCTGGGGCAGCCTCCACCCGGGAGGTGAGGCAGAGGGCGGGGCACCCGGGCATTGTGAGAGGGACCCGAGATCCCCCTACACTGCCCTCTCACGGGGAATCCCAGCCCCACACTACGCCAATCTGGGACCCAGGGCAACCTCCAGGAACCCAAACCTCCCAATCAGGCTGGGGAGTCCTAGTCTGGCAGGTCCGACTCTTAAGCAGGGCTTCTCCCACGACACTTGCTTTCTGCCTCACCCTCTCCTAACTCTCAGAAGTGCTCCCTCTCCCCCCAGTGCCACTCCCAGAGTGGCGACCTCTGCAGGGAGTCAGGGTGCCACTGCTGGATGTGCGTGCCTGCGACCACCTCTACCACCTGGGCACCAACGTGCCCCGTGCTGAGCGCATAGTGCTGCCCGGGAACCTGTGCGCCGGCTACGTCGAGGGCCACAAGGATGCCTGCCAGGTGCACGAAGCTGCCTGGACCCTCCCGAGTCCATGCCCCTGTGCCCAGCACCCTACCTCCCTAGAACCCAAGACCCAGGAGATACCACCTCCAGGCTAGTGTCCTGGCCCCCAACCCAGAGGCACCACCTGGGGGACTGAAACCCCAGGACTGCCATCTGAAGTCCCCTGAGGGCTGGGACCTAAGCTCACCTTTCTCCTGCAGGGTGACTCTGGGGGACCCCTGACCTGTGTGAAGTCTGGGCGCTGGGTCCTGGTGGGCGTGGTGAGCTGGGGCAAGGGCTGTGCCCTGCCCAACCGTCCTGGTGTCTATACCAATGTGGCCACTTACAGCCCCTGGATACAGGCTCACCTCAGCCTCTGATGCAGTGACACTCGCCTGAAGCCAGACACTGGGGTCCCTCAGCCAGCCGGTTCACCTGGGGACCTGCACATCCCCCCACCCTGCCCCTTCTGATTTGAGGCTCAGAGGCCTGATAACACTAAGGAGCCATCCGTCCATCTGTCCATCCCCTGCCTCCTCCTTGGGGCTCACCAAACCTGAGCTGCCTAGCCTCTTCCAGGAGCCTCCTGCGTGTGTGGGGGTCTCACACTCTCTCCCCTTCCTGTCCATATTTACCCTGAGCCCCACCTGGGGCTGGGCCTGGGCACCCAGAGATGGCCAAGCGACCCGGTGCCCAGTCTGGCCTGTGTGCCCCTCTTCTTCTGGAGGAAGTCAGGGAGATTGGAAGTGTGAGAGGGACTCAACGCCAAGGACATGATTCTTCGTTGCTAGCTTTTGAAGATAGAGGGGCCACATGGCAAGGAACTGTGTGAAACCTCCAGGAGCTGAGGGCAGCTCCCAGCTGACAGCCCAGGAGGGGAGACCTCAGTGCTGCAACCGCACGGAACCGAATCTGGACAACAACCTGAACAAGCAAGGAGGTGAATTCTTCACCCAGCCTCCAGCTGAGGGCCCCGTCAGGCCGAGCCATTGATTTCAGCCCAGTGAGACCCTTCTCAGAGAGCCCAGCTGAGCTGCCCAAACTTCTGGCCCACAGAGCCGTGGTTTAATAAATTTGTGTTGTTTTAAGCTGCTATGTTTGTAGTCATTTGTTACACAGCAATTGAAAATGAATACAGATTTTGCCCCACTGTGATGGAGGTGCCCCAGGGTGTGGGGTGGGCCAGCCACCAGCCCTGGCCTTCCCATGCAGTTTAGGAGGCTCAAGAGTCTGGGGCAGCTGGCATCATGCCCTCTTCCCAGGAGGGGCAGGAGGCCCCAGCCAGGCCTGGCCTTAGCTTCTGTTGTCGTTGTTTCTGTCCTCACCCCCATCCATGACCAGGGTGAGTGTGGGGCTGTCCCCCAGCCTTGGCCAGGCCCCCTGCCAGGCCCAGAACCCTCCCACCTGCATCTGGAGACTAGCCTAGGCCTTCTGCAGCTCCCTGCCCATTCTCATGTGCCTGGGACCCAGTGTCTTGTCCCTTCCCTGCCATCTTCTTATCCCCAGGCTGAGGACCACCCATACCAACAGACAGAGCTCAGTTTCTAGAACTGCAGAAGGAACAAGAAACTGAACGAGACCTGGAAAATTCAAAGCCTAATCTTTGGAGCTGATGGGGCAGCGGAGGAAGGAGAGGGAGGCCGTCATCACAGGCAGAGCCGGGGGCAGGCGGGCTGCAGCTGCTCCACACAGGCCTGAGCCTCATCTCCCTCCCTAATTTTCTCCCAGGGGAGAGAGTGGCTGCACCAGGTGGTCACTGCTGGGCCGGGCCGGACAGGGTAGGTCTGTGGACTGAGGCAGCGAGGGAGCTCCAGGCTGCCCTCTCCCCCAGGCTGAGGGCCATCCACCTGGGGTAGAGCTTGACTGCCCCTGGGGGGGCGTCATCAGGGACCAGGGTGCCCAGAATACAGCCAGCCTACAAAAAGCTGTGGGTACATCTGTGGTGGGACCCTGGTGGCCCCTGCTGGGTGATGCCGGCTGTCCTTGTGTCCCTCCCTTAGCCTGGGACCAGCCAAGGGACCTTCCTCAAGATGCCGTCCAAGGCACTGAGACAGGAACAACCCAGGGGCTGGCAGCCAGGCTGCCTTGGTCTTGGCCCTGGTGTGACTCGAGTAGTGGGTCTCCATTCAGAGAGCCCGGTGTTTCTGAAGCATCACCCAGGAGCTAAGCAGGGGCTAGAAGTGGGAGGGGCAGGAGGCGCAGGAGCTGGGCATGGAAGGGAAAGGTCAGTGAATGACAAGAAACCAGCTATTCTTCGTGAAGCCCTCGCCAGACACTGCGGAGGGCTTTCCTGCACCATCTCACAGGATTCTCACCTGACAGACACTGGGAGGTGGGTTTTCCCCATCAGTCAGATGTGAAAACTGAGGGGCCCACATCCATGCAGCTGGTAGAGGGTATAAGGGGATTTGAACCCAACTGGTCTGATTCCAGAGGAAGCTGAGAATGGTGGAGGGGGGACTACCCCCTTTGCTCTCTCCACTTGCTCCTACCCCAACAGTGCAGCCTCCCAGCCCCCCTCCTCTCAGCCCGTTCCTGGGGTGGCAGCCTCGTGGGGCTGTGCAAGTCGCAGCTCTTCTCTACCCAGCAGGCTGGCACCCGTGCTGCTGCATCCCGTCTGTCAGCAAGGTCCATGGAGGGGTGACCTGGCCCTGCATCAACAGCATCCTGTCCCCAGCCTCACCTGTCAGGTGATAGGCCGGGAGACTGTGCAGCCTGGAAGGGTGCACCTGGGGAGGCAAGGGCGGTCCTGGGAACTCCCCAGTACAGGGAACACTAGGTTCCTGTTCAAGGCAGACATTTCCTAGCTGCCCACCTGTTCTGGCTGGTGATGCTGCAACCAGATGGCCTAGCTTCTCCCAAGAGTACTGACTCAACCTCAGTTTCCCCATCAGTATCCTGAACTGGTAACACTTAACTATCGTGGCTGCTGGGAGAGTCAGGACGACGGCTAAGGTGATCATTGTTTTGCCCGCTGGACACATACGCTGTGCCAGGCACAAGCATGCTCTCAGTTGATCTTAGAACACTCATGAGGTGTTCTCATTTCCCATTTCATGAATGGGGAAGCAGGCCCAGAGGCTAGGTGATGTACCCTAAGGCGCACAGCAAGAGTAGAGCTCGATTTGAACGTGGGTGACTGACTCAAATTCCACACTGAGTTATGTCACTTCCCTTATGGAGACAAAAGTAGTTGTAAAACACTCTACAAATGAGAGGCACACTAATAACTAGTGGTCATTGATAAGTGCTATTAAACAATGTTAAGGGGCCGGCCTGGTGGTGCAGTGGTTAAGTTCACACGTTCCGCTTTGGCCCGGGGTTCGCTGGTTCAGATCCCGGGTGCAGACATGGCACCGCTTATCAAGCCATGCTGTGGCAGGCGTCCCACATACAAAGTAGAGGAAGATGGGCACGGATGTTAGTTCAGAGCCAGTCTTCCACAGCAAAAAAAAAGAGGAGGACCTGCAGCAGATGTTAGCTCAGGGCTAATCTTCCTTAAAAAAAAAATAAATAAAGCAGACAGGAGGAGAGGGCCCACCAGGCAAGACCCTACAGGCTTAGTTTGGAGCCCAGGGAAGGGTCCCTGTCGTGAGCACTGGGTGGTTGAGGCAAGAGGGCAGCAAGGGCCCAGGAGGCCTTTGTGTGCAGATGCAAAAACGCCCAGGCAGCCAGCTCACCCACCATCTTGAGCCTCCCATTCTGTATGTCATGGCCCCCAGGAGGACCTCAACCCAGAGAGACGACAGAGCCAGGGGCTGAGGGGTTAGCCCTGCTCCCCACTCACATCCTTCCCCACCTCATTCCCACTGCAGGAGGTGTCACTGCACTGAATGGCATGGAGGCCTGCAGTCACCTCCTACAACAGACCCACCAAGTGGACAGCACCATGGGTGCTCAGAGACCCACTCTGAGGGTAAGGATCACACCAAATAAGCCCCCGCCCTCCTCGCCACCTCCCTCAGGCTGGGTGAGCTCTGACAGCAGAGACAGCTATAAGCACACACCAGTCACTACCCAAGGCCTGGCACCCTGCTCTCCCTGCATCAGCTCATTCATGCTCCCAAATGCCCCACGGGGGCCAACTGTAGATTCCCCTCCATGGATGGGAAACAGGCGGAGGCTCAGGGCCTTGCCCAAGGTCAGTCAATAAGCTGGGGGTTGAACCCAGGGGGTCTGCTGGAGGGTGGTTGGGAACAGGCATGATCCTTGGAGAGATGGGGTGGGACCCAGTGGGCTGCCCCACCCCTCATCCCCACAGGGTGACTCCTGATGGGCATCCTGAGCTGGGGCAGCCCCCACGAGCCAGGAGGTCTACATGCTGGTCTCCAGTAGAGCCCAGATTCAGGACGATGTGCCTAGGCTGCAGCTGGGCCAGAACACCACGGGTGAAGAGGTGGCTCCTCCTGTCCCCGCACCCCTAAACTCACTCTTTACCTGCCTCAGAATCCCCTTGGCCCCCACTGTCCCCAACCCTCCCCCCACCCCTGCTCTCCCGCCTCATTAGCACAGGATCTAAAGCCTCCAACTCTCTGTATATACAGAGATTAAGAAGGAACTCTTCAGCCTGGGCCAAGGACTCACCTCTCCAGGTACCTGTCCATGGCCTCCTGACTCAGGGACTGAAGCCCAGGCCGTGGTCCAAGGGCTGGGGTGCTGGGAGGGAGCCAGGGCTGCCCTGGGCTCGAGGCGAGGGCTGCCTTGAGGCGGAGGGAGGGGAGAGTCGCAGGAGGGGACGGGACTTAAGAGGGCTGCTGAGGAGCCAGAGATTAGAAGTCAACAATAACGAGTTACAGTTTACGAAAGGTCTAGTGAGGGCTGACTCTTGGGGAGGCGCTACAAACTTCACAAACGGTTCGCCCATCTTAAAAAGAAGGAAAGTGGCCCTTGGCGAGGTGAACTGCCCCAAGCTGCCCAGTCAGCGCAAGAGCAAGGATTTGAACTCCAGCTGCTCTGTACCTAGAGCCTGCGCGGTTGACCACAGGTTTGATTCAGGGCCAAGGCAGCAGCATCTTCAGATTCCGCCCACTCTCAAGAATTTCTCACATTGCAGCCCTAACAGGCGCAGGGCTGTCTGGCCGCCAGGGCCATCCACCGGCTCGCCTCTCACTGGATGCCATGTACGCCTTCTGTGACACTGGCCGGCAATGACCCGGCCGCAGCTCTCCCTCTCCTGGGAGTGGTTAGGTGAAAGGAAAGCCGCCTTCCCTCGCTCAACTGCAATTTGGGGCGACGAAGGACGGTGCCCAGCGCCCAAGAAGGAAGGCCTAGGCTGTCAGCAGGGATGCCCCCGTAGGAGGGCAGCCAGCCAAGGAAATCAAGCGTACAGGCCACTCCGGAGCCTGCGTGGACATGGGCAAGAAACGGGCGGGCGCCGAGGGCCCCTGGGGGCAGGAGGCTCCCCTTTCCTCCTCCTGGAGAGCACAAGCACCAGCTCCGGCCACGCCCGCTGCTGCTTCCCAGGACGTTAGCCCGGCCCACTCCCTAACCGGAACAACTTCCCGGGGTGCTACAGGCCGTAAAGCCCCTCCGAACAGGATTAAGCAACCCTGACATCCAAGGCTGAGGCGGGGAAAGCGGGACAGCGCTCCGCTACGGTGGCCGGAGAGTCCAGAATTTAGAACCGCCTCACAATGGCCGCCAGGGAGCCCCGCAATCGTGTGTCAGAGCCCCCAGTATGGCAGCCCTGGTCTCACTGAGAGGCGACTGTTTTGCCACCCCGATGGCCCAGAAGAACATTCATTCACTCTCCCTGGGAGTGGGGATGCCCTACGCTCGCGAAGTGAGCCGCCGCCATCCCGCAAAGAAGGCTCGGCCTGCGCCGAGCCCTGATGCATCAGCACGGGGACCTCGCCTCTGCCACTCCCAAGATGGCGCCATCGCCTCCTGCGTCCCTCCGGTGCTTGGTGCCTGACCCTTTGCCCCCACCTCGACCACCGCGCCGACCGGCGCCACCCCGCGCCACGCAGCCGAGATGGCGGCTGGACGCCCGACCACCGCATTAAAATGGCCACGGGTTAAAATGGCGGCCGCAGGGCGGGGCGGGCCCGCAGAGCGGGGTGGGGCGGGGCCGCTGGGCGCGGGGCAGGCTGGGGGCCGGCGCGCGGGCTGCCGGGAACGGGGCGGAGCGCGGCCGCGCCGGCGCGTCGAGGGGGAGAGGTAGTCGCCGCGATGGTGAGCGGGCGCGGGGGGAGGGGCGGCGGGCCGGGGCGGGCCGGGGGCGGCTGGCCGCGCGGGGGGGGCCCAGGCTCCGCGCTCACGCCGGCCCGCTGCCCCCAGGACGTGTTCCTCATGATCCGGCGCCACAAGACCACCATCTTCACGGACGCCAAGGAGTCGAGCACCGTGTTCGAGCTGAAGCGCATCGTCGAGGGCATCCTCAAGCGGCCGCCCGACGAGCAGCGGCTGTACAAGGTGCGGCCCCGCCGGGCCGGGCGAGCGGGGGCCGGGCCGGGGGCGGGCGCTGCCGGGAACCGCCGCCCCAGCCCCGGCCGTGGGCTCTGGGCGGCCGCGTCGCTGATGTAAACAGTGCCTCCCGGGCCTCCCCCGCGTGGGCCCGTCGTTCGGACTCGGGGAGGTGAGGCCCCAAGAGCGCTCGTTGCCCGGGGCTCTCGAGGAAGAATGGCTCCGAGGTCGCGCGCCCGGCCCCGCGCTCAGTGCCGAAGGCCAGCGTCGCATCTGAGCCCCACAACGATCCCACCCGCGACGTGCAGGCTGCTGGCAGCCTTGCTCTGCGGCTAAGGACACTGAGGCTCGGCGAAGTGGCCGCTTACCTGGCCAAGGTCATTGGCAGAGCCAGAATTTGAACGCCAGTGCTCTTAATCCTCTGCAGGCCTATCAAAGTCACAATGGCCCCCAAGACGCTGCTTAATACAAAGAAATGGAGGGTGTCCAGATGAGTCAGGTCCCTCCAGTTCTTCACCCAACAACTGTTTACCCTTCAACATTCTGCTAATGCTCTAAGAGCTTGTCCCACCCCGACTTCCCCCCTACAAACCAACTGCAAGCATGGCTTGGGGTTTGGGGTTTCACTGGGGAATCCGGTGTGTGGGCCCCTGAGACAAGTCTGGCGGGGTGATGTCCCTCACCAAAGTGCATTGATCTGATTCTGGCTGGAATCTGGCCTTTTGCTCCAGGCTGAGCCTCCACTCCCTTATTCTCAAGGGCCTTTTGTCCCTCCTGGGGCTTCCCTGATAAGGACCCTTCCTGCTGCATGTGCTCTTTCCACGTGCTGTACTCCGTGCTTTCTGTGACCCTGTCACTTGTTGAAACCTCCTGGCCACTGTATGAGTTGGGAATTGGAGTAATTCCCATTTTACAGATAGGAAACTTCACAGCAAAAAGATCAACCGCGTGGTCCAAGGTGGCAGAGCTGGGATTCAAACCAGGTCTGCCTGTGCCAGATTGGGTCACTGGCTCTTGAAATTAGATTCCCTGGAGTTTGGGGGGAAACAGATTCCAGAGCCTTACCCTGGGAGGTTCTGATTTGGAAAGTCTTGGGTGTAGCCCTGGAAACTGTGTTTGGTCTCCTCTAGGGTGGTCCTGGGCCGTACTTGGGGCTGTCTCGCTTCCCTCTTCTGACTTCCAGTGTAGTTGCTAACCAGAGAAGTCTCTGGGACTTGCCTCTCCTGGGGCCTCTCCCAAGACCCTGCCTGCCTCTCTTCTCAGGACGACCAGCTCCTGGACGACGGCAAGACACTGGGCGAGTGTGGCTTCACTAGTCAAACAGCACGGCCGCAGGCCCCAGCCACTGTGGGGCTGGCCTTCCGAGCAGGTGAGATGGCAGCCAGGCAGGGTGGAAACAGCCAAAGAAAGCGATTGTCAGCGAGTCTGCATTTCCTCCAAGTCTCCAGGACAATGACTTCCTAGTCCACAAAGTACAGGCAATGTGCTGTGACAGTGTATTTGTTTCTCCATAAAAAAGATGACAAGCAAACGAGACCCTTGTAGAAATTGAAGCCTATTCCATGAAGGAGTCAAAGATTCCTAGTCATGATACCAGCTTGCATTTACAGAGGGCTTATCGAGTCCCTGGCCCTGCACTCGGCATTTGACTTCTGTTGGTCCATCTCACCCTCTCGATAGCCCTGGGGAGTAAACACTGCTGTGCCCATTTTGGAGATGTGGACACTGAGGCTTGCTGGCAGTCACATGGGGTGATGCAGACTGCCAGGACCTTGCCTGAGCCGGGCATCATGCCAGGCACTATCTTTGCGGTAGATCACTTGATCCTGCAGCATCCCTGTGCAGGCCAGACTTGTACTATACCCTTTTTTTTTTTTTCTTTTTCTCCCCAAAGCCCCCCAGTACATAGTTCTGTATTCTTTGTTGTGGGTCCTTTTAGTTGTGGCATGTGGGACGGTGCCTCAGCGTGGTTTGATGAGCAGTGCTATGTCCGCTCCCAGGATTCGAACCAACGAAACACTGGGCCGCCTACAGCAGAGCGCACAGACTTAACCACTCGGCCACGGGGCCAGCCCTGTACTATGCCCTTTTTAAGGATGAGTAAACAGCTTGGGGAGGTCAGATCGCTTGGTGGGACTGTCAGATCCAGTATTCACATCCAGCCCTGCCTGCCCCAGAGCCAGTATGCTCATCAACCACATTCCCCCTGCCCAAAGTTTAGAAACTTGAGGGGTGGGAGTAGTTTACTTCCCTCCAGTGTACCTCCTTCCCCTAAGAAAAAGAGAGGAAATGTGGATTTTATTATTTGTCTCTGGAAATTTAAACAGGGGTTGTAGAGTGTTTCACAGCTTTGGACCCAGGGGCTCTGGGGATGGCTGGGTGAACTTGGGTGAAGTTACAAGGAATTATTTTTCTGGCTTCTTGTAAGAAAATGCAGCGAGGGCTGAGGAGGGAGCATATCGCCTCAGCCGCACTTTTCAGTGCCATAAGGAGAGCTATGCTAGGCCTCAGCAGCTGTGTCTTTGGACGGCTACTTCATGCTCCTGCCCCTCCCAGGCTGGAGTTCCTATCCTTATAAAGGGGTATGATCCTAGGACCAGCCCCACATGAGGCAGTGTGAGCCCCCATGCACCTCAGGCCCCCAGCCTGTGAGTGCTCAGCAAACGGAAATCTTAGGGGCCTTTATGTGGTTCCTTCTGACCCTCACAGTGACACTGTGGCAGGGGCAGGGCTGGCACAGACTTTGTAGAGGTCAGGCCCTGTAGAGAGAGGCCCTTCTGAGGGGAGCAGGTGAGGGCTGAAAGCTCTTCTCCTGTTCGGCTTCCTAAGCCAAGGTCAGGCTGCATTCTCCCAGAGGAAGTGTCCCGTTCTCTGATTGGAACAAAGGCACCATCTAGGCTTGCAGTGACTCTTGGAAGATGTTGCTAGATCTGTTTTGCAGGTGAAGAAATCATGACACAGGGAAGTGATTTGCTTTTTCCCCCTGACCCGCAGTATGGCATTGAATGAGGTAGTGGCTCTGGCGCTCAGTGGCATCACCCCTCAGGTGGACAATTGCTGTCTTGACAGGGCCTCTTCACTTCCCCCAGGGGCTACTTTCACTTGCAGAAATGCACTTCTGAATGCCTGTTTCCCAAGTAGTAGTTTCCTGGTGCAGCTGGAAGAGGCGTGAGACGCAGCTGTCTCTCCCCAGCCCCAAACTGGCTTCAGTTAGGTTAGGGAGATGACACTGTCAAATCAGGCCTTAAATGGCATCATCCAAACTTTATTTCCAAAGAATAGGAGAAGTGATGAAGGCAGGAATTGTCACTGCAGGTTTGTGTTTTGGAAGATGAGTTAGTTCTTGGTGTCTGAACATCATTCAGCACTACTGATATTTGGGGCTGCATGATTCTGGGTGGGGTTGTCTTATGCAGGATGTTTAGCAGCATCTCTGGCCACTACCAGAGATGGCCGTCTACCCACTGATGCTGGTTGCAGCCCCCCACAGCCACCCCCAAGGTGACAACCAAAACTGTCACCAGGCATGGCCAACTTTCCCTGGGGGCCCTAATCGGTTGAGAACCCTGAGCCAGGTGGAGAGAATAGTCTCCCAGGTAGAAGAAAGCACAGAAGAAAAGTTGTAAAGTGGGGTTCGTTTGCTCTGTGCTGAGGTGACAAGGCAGGCCTTCCTGGAGCTGCTGTTCTAGTGGGGAAAGCAGCGGATCAAAGCAGCAAAGGGCCCCTTGGGCTGGTGGTCAGTGCTTCCAAGGCAGTGGACAGGGCTCTGGGATGCACTGATTGTGTATATGGTATGGCTGGGGAAGGCTTCTCAGAGGTAATGTTTGAATTGAATCCTGAATGCCATTCTGAGTGGCAGGCTAGGGACCAGGAAGTACAAAGGCCCTGAGGCAGGAAAGAGCTTGATGTGGTAACCTGGGGAGCACAGGAGACAGGTGGAGAGACATAGTAGCAAGGACTTGAGATTTTATTCAGTGTGTGATGGGAAGCTATTAGGTTTTAAGCAGGGGAGGAGCAGAATCTGGTTTGACTTTGAAAATCACTGCTTGGTACAAGGAGATAGACAAGATTCTGAGTGAGGGGTGATGGTGGCTGTGGAGCCAGTGACAAGCAGGTGGATGCAGGTCAGCCCACAGGCTCACTGATGGATGCAGAGGGTGAGAAAAAGGGCCTCACGAATGGCTAGCCTCGGGGTGGGAAGTGGGGTCAGGTTGGGCTTGGAGGAGTGGGAGACATTCCAGCAGGGCCATTGAGACCAGGCAGGGAGACCAGGTATGGAGGTCAGAGCAGTGGAGACTCACTTCACAGGGGCAGGTATCTGCTTGGAGGTCCCCAGAAGCTAAAGGTGGGTACCCATTCCAGCTCTCCCCACTCCCCTCTCCACCAGATGAAGCGTTCGAGGCCCTGCGCATCGAGCCCTTCTCCAGCCCACCCGAGCTGCCCGACGTGATGAAGCCGCAAGACTCAGGAAGCAGCGCCAATGAACAAGCCGTGCAGTGAGAGGGCCCTTGGGCCCATCCCCCAATGCCCCATCCTCCCCAATAAAAGAATTGGGTGTCCACCTGGCTGCTGCCTCTCTCTGTGCACCCTCTCCTGCCTCCAGGCATCATCCTCACTGGGATGGGGCCTGCTCCCCTGCGGGGCTCCTCCTCAATCTCTTGCTTGCCAGGGTTCCCTGCCCAATTACAGGCTCTCTGGGCCCAGCTGTCTACCCCCAGCCCAGCCCTCAAAGGCCATGGGGAGAGGACTGGGAGGAATCCAGAACCTGGGTCAGCCTTCTACTCAGAGTGCCCCCCCCCCCCTTCCAGGAGGCCAGGAGTGAAAGTGTAAGCTGGAGCCAGTGTGTTGGTTTGAGAGCAGGTTCTGTGGGGGACCCACAACCCAGAGCCACCCCACACAGGTCCTCCAAGGCCTGCACAGTGCACTCCTTGGGGGATGCAGCCAGCATAGAAGAGCAGCTCCTCCCCCAACCCCTAATGAACAGTCTCCAGACTCAATTCCTGCATTTCTCATTTTTATTTGACAGAAAAAGTTGCTCTTGCTGTACAGATTTTAAAAAACCAAAATGCCTTTAAGAAACGTGAAGAAAAGTTGGGGGGAGGGGGCCACAACCTCACTGGGGGGCAGTAGGGGCCAACTAATTTCAACTCCTGCCCCTTCCTTCCAAAACACCTCACCCAAGTCCCAAACCATCATCCCCCCCAGGAATTCGGGGATAAAAGGGGGACAACGTCTCCCAGGCCCTTTCTGACTCAAGACGGGGGCATCCTGAAGTATCCTCCCCTCCCAAAACTCCCATTCTCATACCCACCCACCCCAAACCCCCCAAAACATGTGAACCAGGAAAAACTCACAGAGATTAACATTTCACAGGAACAAAGAAAAAAACGAGGGGGGAGGGAGTCTTCCCCCAAAGATGCTGCCAGGGTTGGGGTGGGGGGGGCACACAAGGACCCCCTCCTACGCCTGTTGGGGAAAAAAGGAGCACTCCCTGTGGCTCCAGAACTGGGGGTATGGTGGAATTCCCCAAAAAAGATTCACGGAGACCTGCAACAGAGAAGATGGCAATCAATGCACAGGCCCAGCCAGCCCTGGAGCTCTCAGGAGACCCAGGCATGGAGTGAGGACGACACTCACCTGGAGGAGCGGTGCCGCACGGGGCGGGGGCTAGGTGTCTCCCTCCTGCGCTTGTGGCCTGGGGAGCGGCTATCCCCACGCTGGCCTCTCCGGGAACCCCGCTCACTGCTGCTGCAACACGGGACATACATTAGATGACACAGAACACCACCAACCTCTGGCACCTTTGAGCCTGAAAAGTTTTCCTAATAAATCAGTGGTGAGCTAACTGGACTGGCTATTGGCAAGAGGAAAGCAACACCCACTGCCCTACCTCTGCTGGTCCCGTGGTGAGGGCTGGGGCGAGGTGCGGCGGCGCTCTGCAGGCGAGTAGCTGAGGGACCGGGAGTCCCGGAGGGAGTCTATTGGCTTCCGGGGGCTGCGGGACCTGGGGAGCAGAGTAGGCCCCCATAGCGCCACACCCTTCCAAACCCACCAGCCAGCACTCAGGACCACCCGCCCAGGTCCTGACCACCAAACCTCATACCACACGGGGCCAGCCTCAGACCCACCTTTGTCTGCTCACTCACCCATCCGCCCGCACAGCATCCACCGAGTGCCCCAGTGGGCAGGGCACGGGGTGCAGCGGGGGACGCAAAGATAAAGACAGTCCCTGCCCTTGGAGGGACTCAGTCTGGTGGTGAAGGAAGGCCAAGGGAGGCTCACTTGGCCCCATGTGTGGGAAGCAGCCCCGCAGGGACTGATGTACATGGGTCTCGGGACCCAGGGGAAGGGGACATGGGGCAAGGAAGGGAAGGGGCAGGGTAGTCTTCTCGAAGGTGCTGTTTGAGCGGAGTCTTGCAGAACGAGGAGTTCACCAGGCGGACAAGGGAATTCCAGGCAGAAGGAACAGCATGTCCAAAGGCATGGGGTTCTCCTTAGACTGCAAGGCGCTGGGTGTGGCTGGAGCACAGGGCATGTGTGGGGGCGGGCAGGAGAGGAGAACACAGGGCAGGCAAGGCCAGTTGGTGAAGAGCCTCACACGCCATTCCCGCAGAGGTGGGGCTTTATCCTGCAGGCCACAGGGCGTCCCAGAAGGATTTGTGGAGTGGAGGGAAGTAACCAGATGTACGTTTTAGAAAGATCCCTCTGGCTACGTGTGGAAGAGAATGGCGTGGAGGCAGGGAGACAGGGAAGAGGCTGTGGACAGAGTCGGGAGAAGATGACGGTGGCCAGACCAGAGCCCTGGCAGTAGCAACGGGGAAACTTAAAAGCTAGACTCCCTGGGACCAGGCTGCATGTCAGGGCAGGGAGAGGAAAGAACCTAGGACTCCCTAGTTCTGGCTTGAGCACCCAAATGGATGGTGCAGCCCTTTACCAGAACAGGGCACCAGAGTAGGTGGGGAGAGGAGCACCCAACTGCTCCCATACAACCAGACACCACAGTCCATGTGAAACACCCCAGCAGGGATCTCACACCCCAGGGTCACACCCCACCCCTTCCATCTCAAGCAAGGCAGCACTCACCTCTGCTCGCCAGGGGGTGGCTTCTTGGGGCTTGCAGGTTTGGGCAAGGCCTGAGGGCCAGGCTTAGCAGGGGAGGGGGATGAGGAAGTAGAAGAGGAAGAGGAGGAGGAGGAGGAAGAAGAGGAAGAGGAGGAAGAGGAAGAGGAGGACGAGGACGAGGAGGACGAGGAGGAAGAGGAGGAGCTGGAACTGGAGCTGCTAGAGCGTCTCTTCCGTTTGGCTGGGGTAGGCTCCTGAGGACGTCCCTCTCGAACAGCCTCCTTTGGGGCTGGAGCAGGGCTGGGGACCCTGTGGGAGAAGAGGAGTGTCACGAGGAGACAAGGTGCCCCAGCCCCAACCCTACCTTCCTTGGCCTGGAGGAACGGCAGTGGGGTAGGGGTGTCTGAGAAAGGCCCTGGGAGCTCTCCAAGCCGAGAGCCAGTGAGTGCATTCTCTGGAGAGCAGTGGGCCCGAGCTGACCCAACCTCTGCTAACACAAGCAACAGGCTGGGGCCCGCAGCACAAGGGATCAAGGCTAAACCTCAAGAATGTCCCTGATGGAGGAATAAGGCCCCTGGGCTCAGGTGCTGGGTGGTCTCCTTCCTCGGAGAGCCACAGCTTGGGGAGGCCCCTGTGTGTGCAGGTTGGCTGGGGGAGGGGCCGTCCTGCCTGGAGGCAGGGAGAGGGATGGGATGACCTCTGAAGATCCTTCCAGCCCAGGGAGTTCCTCTTGAGGTCTAACTGCCATCCCTCCTGCTGTAAAATTAAGTCCATTTCCTCTAGTTCTGTCCTCTGTAGAGACGGAAAACTTATCATTATCCTCTAGAGAATTAACCTTTGGAGACTTTTATCTGTCCCATTCCTCCCCCCTTTGCCCCCACCCCAGCATTCTCTTCTACCCCCAGCTTAACGGTCAAGGTCCCCATACCTCTTCAAAGAGCCAAGAACCTTTGGATAGGGCTTCTCCCTCCCCACTCCCCACCCATCCCCAAACCTTCCCCGTAGAAGAGTTCTAAAAATCAAGCCCTCTCACCTCTTCAGTGCTACCTCAGGTTGAGTGGGAAGGCTAGAGCCCTCCGAGTCGCTAGAACTTGAGCCAGAGGAGGAGGAAGAGGATGACGACGACGATGATGATGAAGAGGAGGAGCTGGAGGACGAGGAGGAGGAGGAACTCCGCCGCTCCTTTGCCGGCTGCAGGGCGGCCAATGCAGAAGGCTGCTGGGCCCCCGTAGAGGCAGGTGGTTCCCCATCCTCAGGGTGGGACACCCCAGGGACAGGGCCAGAGAGTATGCTGTTGTGGTCACCAGCAGAAGATGTGGTCTTTGCCACTACCCCAGAGGAAAGGGACTGAGACCCTGCTACAGGGGTGGTCTGGGCAAGCACAGATCGGGATTGGTCAGAAAAAGTAGATGGCACAGGGGACCTAGGTCGATCCTGAGCTGGAGGAAGAACAGACTGCGAGGAAGCCTGGACCATTCTAGAGGCAGGAGAGGGAGCCCGCTCAGAAGTCATTCTAGATTGGCTTGGGGCAGATGGTGGGGTTCTAGAGCCTGGGCCACCTGGTGGGGTTCTGGACCTGGCTCTGTCAAGAAGCGGTGGTGAGGTTCTGCCACTAACACGCTCGTAGGCAGAAAGGGGCACCCTGGGGCTGGTGAGGTTTGCACCAGACAAGGCTGGAGCCATTCTAGCACTGGTGAGGCTTGCAGGGGCCAAAGCTGGAGGGGTTCTCGAGCTGGCAATATTCACAGGAGCTGTGGCATGTGCAGATCTAGGACCCACCAGGTTTGCAGGGGCTGGAGCCTGGGGTGTTCTGGAACTGGAGGGATAGTTTCCAGGAGTTGGGGGTGTGCCAGAGCCCGTAAGACTCAAAGCTGCCAAAGCAGCTGGGGTTCTGGCTCCTGCCAGGTTCACAGCTGGGGCCGTGGGGGTGCGAGGGTCAGCAAGGTTCACAGCTGAAGGTGCCACTGCTGTTCTGGGACTAGCCAAGTTCATGGCTGCTGCTGCAGCTGGTGCTCTCGAGTCAGCCAGGTTCACTGCTGTTGGCATGGCAGGTGTCCTGGCACCAGCCAGGTTCATGGCCGCTGCAGAGGCTGCAGGAATCCTGCTGGCAAGGCTAGCAGCTGGCGCTGTTCTGAGACTCATGAGAGGCACTGGAGCTGGAACCTGGGACATTCTTGCAGCAAGGCCAGCAGCAGACATAGATGGAGGAGGCCGAGCGGTGCCGAGACTGATAGCTGTCAGGGCAAGTGCGATTCTAGACTGAGCATGATTTTCTGGTACAGATGTTCTCGGGTGATCAGGAATTCGGGGACCTGGACCATCCATCATGGAGCCACCAGCTTGCTGCAGGACAGACATAGGTGTTCTAGAGCTGCCAAGGGGTTCAAGCATTCCAGGTGATCTACAGCGGTCGAGAGGAGTTGGTGACATGCTAGGACGACTGAAGCAGCTCATTCTGGAGCTATTGAGTGCTACTGGAGGTGTGCGAGAACCAGAATGATTCCTTGTTGTTGGAGGAGTAGCAGAACGTGAGCGGTCAGAACTACTTCCTGATGCAGAACGCCTGCGGATGGCTGGAGGAGATCTTGTTAAGGACCGTTTGCCCCGTGTTGTTCGCGGAGTACGGGACCTAGAACGGCGGCGGATAGCAAGTGGTGAGCGACTTCGAGAACGTTTGCGTGGCAACAGTGGGGTTCGAGACCTAGAACGGCGCCGAATAGCTGGAGGTGTTCGAGACCTAGATCGGCGGCGTGTCACTGGAGAGGTTCGAGAGCGGGACCTCCTTCGTGTTACGGGAGACGTGCGAGATCGAGACCTCCTACGGGTAACTGGGGATGTTCTAGATCTCGATCTTCTGCGAGTTATAGGTGAGGTTCTGCTTCGAGATCGCCTCCTGGTTACTGGTGGAGTCCTAGATCTGGACCTTCTGCGAGTCACCGGTGGAGTTCTAGAACGGGAACGCCGGCGAGTTGGTGTTCTGGATCTTGACCGACGGCGGGTTACCAGTGGTGTTCTGGACCTGGATCGCCTTCGACTCACTGGTGATGCTCTTGATCGAGATCTTCGTCGTGTCACTGATGTCCTAGACCTTGATCGTCTCCTACTGACTGGTGAAGTTCTAGACCTTGACCTACGTCGACTAACCAGGGGTGTCCTGGACCTGGATCGCCGGTGAGTGGCTGGAGAAGCCCGAGACCTGGAGCGTTTCCATGGGGCTGGTGATGTACGTGAGCGGGAACGCTTCCGACTGGTTGGGGGTGTCCGAGAACGGCCTCTTCGGCGTCGAGAAGAGGTTCTCGAACTCTCTTGCCGGGCAGGAGACCTGGAATGGTAACCAGAGCCTCCTCTCCTGCGACGAGTAACCCGAGACCTTGACCGGCTCCGCTGTCTTCTCCTAGACGTTGACTGAGAAGATCCGGACCTATCTCGACGTCGGGTTGTTCTTGTTTTCTCCCTCCTTGAGCGGGACCGAGACCTCTGGAGCCCACGAGGCTTTGGTGAAGGAGAACGACCTCTCCTTGAAGTTGTCTTAGTGCGTGGAGATGAAGCTGAACGCCGTCGACGTGAGGATCTTGACTTTTCAGCTGGCTCTGGGGAAGACACCGAGGGACTTCTTCGGCGTCTTGGGGGAGTTCTAGAACGGGTCTCTGGTGAGGATGACGCAGAGCGGCTTCTACGGGAGAGTCTGGCCTTTCTAGTCAACTCAGGAGATGACCGAGAACTGCGACGGCGAGGTGGAGTGCGAGACTTGATCTTCGCCTCTGGTGATGACCTAGAGCTTCTTCTAGCAGTTCTAGATTTGGGGGGGTGTTCTGGAGAGGACTCAGAACTGCTGCTTCCTTCAGGAGAAGGGCCTCTGCCCTTGCTTGATGAACCTGATCTGCTTCGTCTGGGAAGGGCCCGAGGAGCTGGAGCCTTGGGTTCAGGAGAAGAATCAGAACCACTCTGTGCCCTGGGTGCAGCTCTGGGCTTATCTTTAACTTCAGGGGATGAGCCAGATCTACTACGACGAGGAGAAGGTCGGGATTTGCTGTCGACCTCTGGAGATGATCCAGAGCAACTCCTCTGTCTAAGTGGCATTCGTGTCTTCGCTTTAGAATCTGGAGAAGAGTCAGATTCGCTTCTTTCCTGAGGGGATGCACTGGGTTTCCCATCAAGTTCTTGAGAAGATCCAGACCGACTTCTCTGCCCAAGAGGAGTCCTAGCCACAGCCTTCTGTTCAACTGATGATTCTGACCCACTTCTTTCTCTCTGAGGAGTAAGACACTTGTTGTTGAGCTCCAAGGATGATGGAGAACGACTCCCTGGCCTAGGAGTCTGAGGCAAAGCTTTTGGTTCTGGAGAAGAATCACATTCGCTTCTCCCCCTGGATGGTGTTCTAGGTATATCTTTCATTCCAGGAGAGGACCCAGATAAGCTGTGCCTTGAGGGAGTCCCAGATCCATCTCTAAGTCCTGGGGAAGACCCAGACCTGCTTCTCCTTGAGGGAGTTCTGGGTAAACCATCTTTCAGTTCAGGAGAAGATGTAGAACTACTTCTTTCCCTCGAGGGTGTTCGAGGTATAGCCTCAAGTACTGGTGAAGAGACACTCTGATTTGAAGACATTCCTGCTTTTTCTACTGCATCTGGGGATAAATCAGAACTGCTGTGCCTGGAAGATCTCGTCGATTGTTCTTTCATGTCTAAAGATGGATCTGTCTCCAACTGATTAGAAAAAGGTCCATTCAAATCTTCTTTAACCTCAGGAGAAAATCCAGTATTCATTTCTGTAACAGGACCTGAATTTCTAAATTCTAAAGGCGATCCAAAGCTATTCTCCCTGGGAGGGGAGTTAGATAGTTCTTTATGTTCTGGAGAGAAATGCGGCCCACTCCAAGTTGAGGCCACTACAGGGACTTCTGCTTCCAAAGAAACCTGTGACTGGCTTTGGTCAAGAGTCAAAGACATAACAGGCCTTTCTTCTATCTCAGGAGATGATTCAAAATTATTTCCAGCTATTTCTTTATGTTTTGGAGACAAACGGGGCAAAAGCTGGTTTGAAGATTCTTCAGATTTATCTACCACCTCCATTAATTCCTCACCTTGGTTCGGGTGAGGTAATGCACTACTCTGGTCTTTTGTATCTAGAGATGACCCAACACCACCTCTTTCCCTTGATGGGGTTCTGGGAGTGTCTTTGAGGACTAGTGAGGACTCAGGCCTATCCTGCGCTGGAGGACTCAATTTGTCTCTTGGTCTAGGAGATGGTGCAGTAACATCCTCCTGAAGGAGTAAGCCCGTTTTCTCTTTTGATTCAGGAAAAGGCTCCAATCTACTCTGCCCCAGAAAAGATTTAGAGTCCATTGCAGGATATGGGGAAGAGTCAGACTGGGACCTGCTCTGCTCAGGAGACATGGCAGATTTCAGCCTAGGACTTGACAACAATTCACTTCTATCTTGTCTTGCTGGAGATCTGGGTGCCAGCTCAGCGACTGGAGATGAGGACCCGGACTGGCCACCCTTAGGAGATGTTTGAGATTTGCTCTGCAGAGATGGAGATGCAGAGTGATTCTGTCTCATTTCTGGACTTGAAGTATCAGATCTGGGGTCTGGTGAAGTCTGAGATTGTCCTTTCTGTTGCAGAAATGAGGAGCCGAAATAGCCCTCTCCTGGTGGTGCACTAGACTTTACTCCCGGGCAGAGGGAGAAGGACCCAGAACAACTTTGCGCTGGTGAGTCTTTAGACTTCTCTTGGGAACACGGTGACTTTGATCCAGAAAGAATGTGCCCTGGTGGAGTTTGGGGCTTGATGTTGGGGCATGGCGAAGTAGACCCTGAGTGACTTTGTCTTGGCGGTGTTCCAGGTTTCACTTTGGTATCTGGTGAGGAGGACCTAGAATGGCTGTGTCTTTGCAATGATCTAGAGTCCACCTTGGAGCAGGGAGACTCTGATCTGCTTTGCCTTGGAGGTGTTTTAGATATCACTCTACTAGGACTTGGAGAAGAGGAACCAGAATGGCTTTGTGTTGGTGATGTTATCGCCTTCACTGTGGGTTGTGGAGATGATGACCCAGATCGGCTCCGTCTTAGAGGTGTACTAGATTTCACTCTAGGAGGAGAAGACCCTGAGCAGCTGTGTCTGGAAGGTGTCCTAGATTTTACCTCAGGATCAGGTGATGATTCCGAACGGCTCCGTCTTGGTGGTGTTGCAGACTGCTCATTTGCCTGGGGACTTGTTACAGACCCTTGCCTTGGTGGTGTTCCAGATTTCACTTGAGGTTGAGGAGATAAACTGGAACGATTTTGTTGTGATGGTGTTTTTGATTTCTGATTAGGAGGTAAAGAAGAACGAGAGTGACTTCGCCTTGGTGGTGTTCTAGATTTAGCTTTAGGTTGGGATGATCCAGAGCGACTGCGCCTTGGTGGAGTCTGAGACTTCTGTTTAGGGCATGGAGAAGACCCTGAAAGGCTTCGCCTCAAAGACAAGCGAGATTTTGTTTTGGACCGTGGTGAAGAGAGAGACCTGCTCCGCCTTGAAGAAACATGAGATTTTTTCATTTCTGGGCTTGAGTTGGACCTGCTCCTTCTCTGTGATGTTCTGGATTTGTTCTTCCGCTCTGATGATGAGCCAGACCTGCCTCTTCTCTGTGGTGTTCTGGAGTGAGATCGTCCCCGTCTAACTAGACTTCTACTACGGGATCTTCCTCGTCTTGCTGGTGTCCTAGACCGAGATCTCCCTCTCCTGGCGGGCGTTCTAGAGCGCGATCTACCACTTCGCCTACCTGGGGTTCTAGAGCGCGATCGACCACTTCGCCTAGCTGGGGTTCTAGAGCGTGACCTGCCACTTCGTCTAGCTGGGGTTCGAGAACGTGACCTACCGCTTCTCCTGGCTGGCGACCTACTACGAGACCTCCGTCGCACTGGCGAGCGGGTCCTAGATCTGCGCCTAGCAGGCGTTCTAGACCGCGATCTGCCCCTCCGGGCTGGTGTTCTAGATCGAGACCTACGCCTGGTGGGTGTTCTGGATCGTGATCTCCGCCTGGCAGGTGTTCTGGAACGAGACCTGCCCCGCCGAGCTGGCGTTCTAGAACGAGATCTGCCCCTAGTAGCTGAGGATCTAGAGTGTGACCTGCCTCGCCTTGCTGATCTAGATCTGCCTCTTCTCTGGTTATTTCTACTCCTGGACCAGCCCGGTCGCTGAGGAGACCTGGAGCGGCCACGTCGCTGGGGACTTCTAGATCGCCCCCACCTCTGTGCAGACCGGGACCTACACCACTGAGGGGACCGGGACCGAGAATGACCTCTCTTAGTAGGGGTTCGAGACCGAGAACGCCCCCGCTTGGTGGTGGCAGGGCTACAGGACCTCCCCACCCCATGAGAAGGAGTATGAGAATGTGATTTATCCCGCTTTGCTCGGCCATGCGAGCGACTCTTGGATGCGGGAGAAGAAGAAATCTCCCGACGGGACCCAGGAGCTGGTGCGGGTTTAGGACTTTCAGGGGAAGAGCTAGCATGCCGAGAAACTTTGGTAGGTTGAGGGGATGCTGGGCAGCTCTCTGAAGACGACTGAGGAGGTTTCTCAGGAGACTTAGGTGGTGAACGGCCCTGGGTTGGGGAAGCCTCAGATGGGGGGTTCACTGGCTCCTGACTTAAGGGGGTTGTTGCAAGGGGTTGTGGGGAGCCGCCATGCTGCTCAGCAAGGAGCAGAGTGGGAGCAGGTGGTTCTGGGCCTGTGCTGCTCCTTTCCGGAGAGGGACTAGGTTGAACTGCAGATTTCTAAGAGTGGAAAAGAGAGTAGGGATATGTAAGCACCAAAACTTCCTATCGCCCAAAGATCCCAACACCTTTTCCAATCAAACTTTTCCTCCACACACCCCATTATACCAACTGGTCCTTTTCCTTACCACAGGCGTTCACATTCATTCAATAACAAGAAATCATGTAACAAAAAATAGTGGGGAAAACATGAAGATATGGACAGTCTGTGACCTCAAGAGTCTCATAATCCAGAGAAAAAAACAGAATGCAAACAACTAGTGGACCACATTTTACAACACATAACCATTACAAAACGCTGTGACAACATAAAGGTGTTTTTAAATGGAAAGATAAAGCAATTTCCCAAAGTGGGTAGCATCTGACTTCACCCATGAAAAATAACTATAATATAGTAAAACAACAAAGATAAAGGTTTGAGGACAAGATTTATATAAATAAGAAAGACTAAAATGGAGTATAGGAAAAAGACAGAAAAGAAGACCAAGTTACATAAGCCTTAGATGAGTCAAGAGCAACAGGAAGTAAATTAAATTTCTGAAGTGATCCAACTTATATTTTGAAAAGTTAACTCTGGATGACATGGCAAATGGACAGGAGCGCCAGGAATTTAGCAAGAGTAATTAAAATATACCGTAATAACTGAAACAAGAAAACATGATTAGGACTTGATTTAGAATAGCCACTATAAAAGAAGAGGTATGGAAAAGACCATTTCAACGTAGTGTTTCCAGACTGCAGGCAGCAACCCAATAGGCTGAAAAATTTTAGTGAGCCACAACCAGCATTTAATGAAAGAAAGGAGAGGAATCAATAAATAGTAAGGCTATTTATAGTTTGAAGAAACACCTGTTCAAGTTTTATGTATGTGTACAAACAGGATAATGATGTAAAACCTATTAATATCCAGTGAAGTTTGAAAGCCACAATTCTAAAGTATTTGTAGATAGGGAAGAGAACTTTGATAAATACCTGAAAAACGAACGCAGAAAAAAACAACTGAATACACTTCTCTTTAATAAGCTCTTACTTCTCTCCTTCGCTTCAAACACCTATCCTCAAACCTACAGCTTTATCACCCAATGAACATCCATTAACTCAGGAACATACCTCCTTGATGTCTTTATCTTTGTCTTCATAAGGGCTGCTAGGATGCTTTGTAGAGGGCTCTGGGCTGCTAGGCTGCCCTGTGTTGGTGGTACCTGGTTCCCTGGAAGGTACATCTCCCTCCCCTCGATGCCCTGAGGCAGGAGAAGGACTTCGCCCAGTCAAGGTAGTTGTATGGGTTTTAACTGCAGCACTTCGAGACCTAAGGGAGGTAATTGAGGACGGGGAAGAGGAAGGAAATCAGCTCAGGGGAGAACAGAAAACCCCCTCCCCAGCTCCCATCCACCTTTCCTGACTACAACCCTCTTCCAAAAAGCCTTCTCTTATTTACAAGACTCAAATCACTCATATTGAAAATCAAGCCCAGTTCACTCTGGTCCTTCTCTTCTCAACAATCCCAAAAAATGTTCTCCCTTTACCCCTTTATTCACCTCCCCCAATCCTCCCCAAACCCTCCACCCAGCCCACTCCCTACCCACTTCATTCACAACTCACCTCTGAGCCCACCTCCTTCAGGAAGCCTTCCCCGATTAAGGAAGCCAGGGTAAGGATTCCTTCCTCCCCCAGACACCACGAACAAACCACCACCCCCCCTATTCTGGCAGTCCATATACATCAGAACAAAACAAAAAATAACAAAATAAACAAAAACAAAACAAAAAAAGAGAAGGGGAAATGTATATGTCTGTCCATCCTGTTGCTTTAGCCTGTCAGCTCCTAGAGGGCAGGGACCGTGTCTTCCGAATGGTCTGTGCAGCGCCTAGCACACCGTGGGCGCTCAATAAATATTAAATTGATTAACCCACAAGTCCCTCTCCCTCCCTTCCTCCTGGACCCCCCCTTACCGACTACGGGAAGTATCAGAAGAGGAAGCAGAGTCAGCAGAAGTTGAACGGTGGGCCCGGCGACTCTTGGGTGCTGGTGTTGTACTTCGAGACCTGAAGGAAGACCACCACCACAGCTCAGGGTGCTGTCACACCTGTACTGGATTACCCTCATCCATGCTTCAACCATTTACAGGGACATTGCTGATTCTACCCTATTCCCCTAAGTGCCATTCATCTACTTGGCTCAGCAAATTTCGCTCCAATTCACACAAGTTCACTCACCGCTTCCGCTTCTTGTCCTTAGATTTACGCTTGCTCTTTGGAGTGGGAGACCTGGGAAATAAAGCAAGACTATTAAAAATAATTATAATTTTTTTTAAAAAGTGAAAAGAATTGATAACTGACAACACAACATCAAGGAAGTGAGCTTTGCTCCAAGAAAAAGAATCCCCTCCTCCTCTCTCAGAGAGCAAGCAAGGCCATCAAGCAATGGTTCACCACTCCATGTCCAACTATGTCCCCTACGCCCTAAAGAGCTCTTACCTATGCTTCCGTTTCTTGGATTCAGACTCTGACCTGTTGGGGAAAAAACATAAAACATAAACCAATACCTATGCCTGGATTCATCAAGCCTCCCCAATCACTCCAAGTACTCCCACCTCATACCTGTGCTTCTTCTTCTTAGAGCTCTTCTTCCTTTCTCGTCGAGGAGAGCTGCTCTCTGACCTGCTAAAAATGGGTTCAGAAACAAGGTCATTCTGCTTGGCTACTTCCCTGGCCCTCCCACTTACAATCCACCCCCAAAAAAGGCTTCTAAAGCACCAAACAACTCCAACAACACTGATGTCCCAGACCTAAGCCCAGGACTTATTTACTCTCCCAGAAGCACAGGTACCTCCTCCTTAAATCACAAACCTCAAAATTAAAAGGAAAATCCCAGAAATCCACAATGCTGCTGGCCAGTTCTTAACTGGCAGAGCTACAAAATTAAACCTTCCCCACTGAAGAAGCACACATTTATTCTCCTGGCTGAAACCAGAATGGTAACTCCCTCTTCCCTGACAACTCTCTCCTGCTTCCTAGAAGCATGAATTTTATTTCCAGAGAGACAGTATGACAGGGCTGGTCCTCTAGCTACTAGACTAACTTTCCAACTATCTTACCGTCCTCTGTCTTTCTTCTTTTTCTTCTTTTTTTGCTTTGGGGTTGGTGAGCGAGAACTGCTGGACTCCCGGACAAGGCTGGGTAAAGATGAAAAGAAAACGGAAGTGCTAAGACAAGTTTCCTTAGACATTTCACCTTGAGAGAACAAAATCTAAAGAATTTGGAAAGAGAGAGTCCACCAAAAAGATAGAGCTGAATGTTTAGAATTAGTAGAGAAGCTGCGACTAGTTTCTTGGTCTTGTGTACCTGTAAGGTTTGGGAGGCTCGGGAGCTGGTTGTTTAGCTTCTCGAGCACGACGCTGAGGATCAAAAGAGCTGCCATCCACATAGGAATCACTGATGCCAAAGGCAGCACGGAGTCGTTCATTCTTCTTCTCATTCAATTCTGCCAACTGGTGAGTCTCAGTTACCCTAGAGGGAAAAAGGGCAACGGTCTGAAGGAGATAGAGAGCAAATGGCAGTCACATTGACACAATTGTAGGCAGGAACCAAACGGGCATGGGAAAAGGAAGAAAAGAGGAGGGAGAAAGTCCAAGGTAAAAACGACAGCAGAAGCAGCAGTACAGAGTCCAGAGGAACTCAAGGGACAGCAAAACACTCACGCTGGCCTCTGCCCTGGGGTCTCCTCCTTGCCCCCAGGGTTCACATCCTTCTCCAGCAACATGAGTCGAAAGGTCGCCACTTTTTCCTGAATTTGCTGTTCCTCGTACCTGAAGAATAAATCCCTTCCAGGTTAGAGCTTGACTAGACACTTTGCCCAGTCCAGGTTTACAGGTCCCTCATTCCCAGCAGTCCCTTCCCTTTCCATGCACACATAGAACTTTTCACTCACTGTCACCCAAAGGGCCCTTCTCTTAAATCCTCCCGATCTTTTCCTGTTGTCTTCCTTCCCTCCACTTACTACACCCTCTAGAACAGTGGATTTTAAACATGCTACACTCCAGGGGCCAAGAGAGAAAAGTTAAGCAGGCAGAGTTCTAGGTGCTCCTCCCCAACTTCAACAAGAACAGGTCTTTCATTTCCTGGGGTTTCAAAATCAGATGCATTGTATAAAAGGGGCGCCACTGCTGAAGTTTGAAAACCACTGCTCTAAAAGGTTTTCTGCCTGAATGCCCTCCTGCTCCAAAATTTCACTTCCCTAACCAACCCATGATCCCTTCTTATCCAGATATTATTCTAGTTCCTGTTTTCCTGCCTTTGCTACTTTCCAAGGCCTCAAGCCTTAAATTCATTTGTCTTCCTCTTCTCTACCAATGACAACACCTGTCAGCTTACCTATCTCTTCTCTTATCTGGTCTCTGCTTTCCTACCTCTCCCTTAAAGCACATTTTTGTTTCTCAATGGCCCCTCTCTTTCCCTAAGCGCCTCCATCTAAATAATTCAAACTCCCTCACACAGTTTCCACATCTCCCACTTTGAACTGTCCTTTAACTCCTTTCAATTTGCTAGCTCCTTTACCTCCTCCCCTCCTACAACTCTTCTCCAGGCCTCTTTCAACCAGCCCTAAGCTCCTTACATCCCACATAATAACTCCCCCAATTCTGCACTCACTCAGTGCTTGGCTCTCCCCCAGCCCTCCCCTCACCCCTGCTCTTCCATCATCTCCTCCAGCTCGAGGCATCGCAGCTCCACGCGCCGCTTGCGCTCGTGGTCCAGGATGTCAGGATTAGGCCGCTTCACCAGGGCAGCCTCCAGGCGCCGCAGTTCCTCCTCTCCCTTGTAGTCAGGCCGCTCACCCCGGCGGCCCCGCACCAGGGACAGGTTGCGCTGGACGTAGCCGTTGGTGCCGCTGCCCCGGGGCGTCGGCAGCCCGATCCCGTTGTACATGGCCCCGTGCCCGGAGGGGCACCACCGCTCCTGAAGGGGAGCGGGGAGACACGGGTCAGGCCCCTGGCCCCAAACTAACCACTTACCACCACCCAAATCCCTGCTCAACTCCATCCTATTTCAACATGGACCTCCATCCTAACATCCTTTAGCTGCATAATCCTTCTGGTCTCTTAACAAAACCCCTTCCTCATCCTTCCCACACTGCTTTCTACCAAATCACAGCTCAGCTCTTCCCACTTTTTCCCCTCAATGTACAAGAGCCGTTCCTGCTTGCACCTAGATTTTCTTCTTTTTCCACCCCAAACAATGATTCTATTTCTCTCTAATTTCTCCACACAGTCCCTTTATTCTCCTTTGGCCCCAATATGCACAAGCAGGGTCTTCACCAACTACTCTAATTCCTAATCTCTAGCAACTGACTGAGGTCTCCAAACAGGGTACACGACAAACACCAAACAGATCTGTGGCACCTGAGGGCCTGCAGTCCAACTCTAAGGACTCTTAGAAGAACTAACCTAAGGATTTCAGACTACCGTGTTACGAATACAAACTGACTAAACAGCCCCTAAATATCCAAACAGATGGACCGACTGGTTCGTAAGATAAAACCTACAGTGTCCTGTGCAGCCTCACACCCAGACCAAAGGCCAGCATGCACATCAGAAACACACATGAACCTTGGATACGTAATGCTCTTATACTTCCCCTCTCAGGGAAACGGCCACTTCCTCAGCTCCAAATATTTCTATCTCCTACCAACTACCCTGACTGACACCATATACCGTCAATTTCCTTCCCAATAAGATTTCCCACATGATTTGCAGCTCACCCAAGTCTCACTAGCTCCTGTTAGATATTATCTATTTTCAGCTCCATCCTCCAAACACATTAAACTAGTCTCCTATGTTGCAACTGTTCCCCTACCTTTTCTAAATTCCTTGCCCTAAACTTTATTCTTAAACTTATTAAAACCCCTCTTTTTCTATCTCACTTTCATTAACAAGCTGTCAGCTTTCCCTACCAGTCCCCTGTATCTCACATTTCCTAGTTTTCTTTTCCAGCCCTGCCTTATCCCTCTCACATTATCTCAACGCCTCCCATCAGGTTCTATCCTCTCAACCTGTCCCAACCCCAGAAGGACTATGAAGAGCCCTCAAGCCCCAGTTTTTCAGGTCAGATTTCTTGGCTACGCATACTCTATTCCTTTCTCCTATTTCTATTTTTCTACAACTCACCCTGTGCAAGACAGTTTCATAGTAAATGTGTGAGGAAAAACTGCCCCAGGAAAAGACTCAAGGAACAAAATGGAGAAATTAGTGAAGGTAGAGGGAATAGAGAATTGGCTAAAAGGGAAGGCTACATTTAAAAATATTCTACAATAAACATCATACAAATACATGAAAAAACATACTAAAGCCTACATATACGCGTGTGTGTACATACGTACAGAAATGTTGAATGGAAGGGAGATAGTTCAACTCTAGACCTCCCCCCACCCCACCCCCGAAAACCGAAAACAAAGATAACCATGCCCCAGTAGAGGAGTGACAGATGAGGCTAAATCTAGGAAAGGCCAAGTAGAAATGCATAAAGAAATGCAAAACTTCTTTACAGCACAAGAAATCAGTTTCTCTATTTTCTAACCCTCACTTTCCTTTTCTCAAATACCAATCCTCCCGGTTCTAAACCTAGGTCCTTCCTTGCCTCTCTACCCCCACCTAATTTCAGCTTCCTTTGCAGAATGCTCCTGATCCACAATTCTACATTTTAACCATTCACCCACACTTCCATACCACCTCACACGAAAATCCTCCCACTCCCTAGGGAGGGAAAACCAGGAGCTGCTAAGCAAAGGGTATTAAGTCGCAAAGAATCGGAGAACTTTTAAGGAATGAGCCAAAAGTAAAAAAAAAAAAAAAAGTAGCATCCAAGCCAGTGCTCAACACACACTAAAAGGAAGAGGAAGGACGGACCAAGGGGGTACATCGACAACACACACACTAATCACCAAAACCAGGTTAACTTTGCAAGACAGGGATTCTTAAACTGGGGTCCAGAGACTGAGTATGCAAAAGTTACCCAAGCTAAAGGCAAAAATTAAAAGCAAGCTGCAAAGGACGATAAAAGAGAATTTTTTTTCTGTTGGAGAATTATCAAGATGGTAAACTCAGGAAGACAGAAGAAAGTCTTGAAATTTACTATCAGGCTACTGAAGAAAAGAAACACGTTAAAAGTGGGGGGAGGGGTGCGGGAAAACGGACAGAGGGAAGCACAGCGAGCTCAGCACTGGGCACTGTAGGCGCTGAGTGGACACCAGGAAACCCAGAAAGCTAATGCGAGCTCAGGAACGATCTAAGCCCACACACGGAAGAAGACAAAACGCAGAATTTTTGGTCCAGAAACCACCTTAGATAAGCGAGAGTGGAAACCAAGGCTCAGAGTTGTGTGCCAAACAACGGCTGAAACAGAGTCCAGCGTTTTCTTCCCAGGGAAGGGCTCCAACAGCCTCCTCCCTCGTTTGAATACAACTTTTGGGAAGATGATGAAAAAGCGCAAAAAAAGGCGCACTCGGTCTGCCCTTACATACCTGGGCCGACTACGTAAACGTGTTTTGGGGAGGGTTTGGGGCCTTCTCTCCCTAACGCTCCGTGGCGAACAGTAACGAGTCCGAACTCTCTCTCTCTCCGGGCCATTTAGTTCAGGGCCTTCTCCGCACGGCCGGGCCGCCAAGGCCTATTTTCGGCCTCGCGGGATGGGGGAGGGGGCTGCGCGACGCCTCGGCGTCTGGGAGGCTCCGGGCCGGGCCTCGGGCCCCAAAAGGGAAAGGAAGCCGGACGCTGGAGAGGCGCGGGGCACGGACCCGGGAGCAGGCCCTGCCGCCGCCCCTCCCCGCCGAGAAAATGTCGGAAAGGGCAGCTGCCGAGGGCCGAGGGCCTCCTCGGCCGCACGCGTGGGGGAGGCGAGAAGCCGAGCCGCGCGCTCCCCCCGCCTCGCCGAGAGCGCGCGCGAGCCCGAGCGCAGTCGGCGGCGCGCGCCGTTGCCATGGGGGAGGGGAAGGGGAGTAAAAGCCCGCGCGCGACAGGAACGCGGGGAGGGGGAGGGGAGGCAGGCCAGCGAGGGCGAGCGCGAGCTAGCGGCGGCGAGTGCGCGTGCGCGCGGCGGCCTGGGCCGTTCTCCGCGCGCTTTGGCCTCGAGCCGGGGCCGCCGCCCCTCCCCCACCAGGCTCGCGCGCTCCCTCACCCTCTCACCCGCCGCCGCCGCCTCCGCCTCCGCCCGCCGCCTCCGAGGGGGAGAGGTGCTGCCGCTACTGCTGCTGCCGCTCGAGCTCCCAAGTCCCTCGGGGCCTAGAGCCGCCGCCTCGCCTCGCCGGTCCGCCCGCCTCAGCCGACACCGACGCCTCTTCGCTTCCTCAGGGGCCGCAGCAGGCTCCGACTGCGCCACTCGCACCCCGCCTGGGCAGCGCCGCACGTCAGCACGACCAACTAAGCGCGTCAGCACGCCGCCGCGCGCATCGCAGGGCCCGCCGGGAACCGTAGTATGCCCAGTGGCCTTATGCGCAGGCGCCGAAATGACACCGGGAAGTGTAGTTTCTTAAGGCGCGATGGAGGTTCAACTTCGTTGACGAAGAACCACGACTCCCGTCGGCCAATGCGAGGAAGGGCTGGGTAGTGGATCAGAGGAGACAACGTATTCCGAGGGGTTTCCGCTGGGGGGGCGGAGCACAGGGCCTAGCGCCACAGCGAGGGACGGTGGAGCGCACATCGGTCTCCCGCCTTAGACGCAGAGCATTCCGGGAGTTGTAGTTGTAACGTGGCGCGGAACCCGTATGTAGCTTAGGCCTGGGGCGCGGCCGCCATTTTGTCTTCCCATGTTAGGAGGCGATGGCCTGCGACTAGACAGGCCACTGCTTCCATATGACCGCCGGCCTTTCCGGGGCGAGCCCGTGGCCGCGCCGCTCCAGGCCTTCCGCACCCGGGAGAAGCCCCCTGAGACCCCAGCCACCGGGCACCCTCGGAACCCAGACCCGCTTCAGGCCCAGGGCCTGGGGCAAAGGCCCAGCCAGGCTGTGTGGAGTTTGCAGCTTCCTCCTGCTGCGGACAGTGCTGCCCGGGCAGCTGCCCTGGGGGGTCATTTCCTATGACCCCTGGGTAAGGCGGCCCGGCGGCAACGCGATTCCTCCTGCAGAACCTGGGATGCGTTACACGTGGCAAGAGGGAAACGTTCCACACACCCTTGAATTTCTCACCCCCCTGAGAATGTCCCCTGTTTCTAAGTCCGTGTTTTTGAGCCCAAGGCTTGGCCTGATGACCCCCTGCCGGCCGCCAGGTGACACGTGACAGGCGTGGTGGCCTGAGGCTGAGGGGCTGTTTGATGTGGCTGCATTTTGTCCTTCCCCTGCCCGCCTGGAGGGTGAAGCCGCCTCGGGGCTGGTCCTGCCTTTGGACCTTGCTAGAAGCCCCTCTGGAGACACTCAGCCTCGGTCTTTCTGGGCCTGAGCTGGTATTTCTGAGGTTGAGAGTGTGGCGTGGTGGTTTCTTAAAGCCCACCGCCACCACTGAGACCCTTTCCTGTCACCGACTTCCCGCTGATACCCTTCCCTAGGTCTCCGGAATATTTTGTGCTAAATTCTGTAGGTGCATGCTCGCGCACCCCGTGGGGTAGGTGGTGGCCTCCTTTTCCTCTGGGGACAACGGTGAATTCCCTTACATAGCCCCAGGGCAGCCTTCAAACTCGGGAAAGGAACGTTGGCACAACACTATGATCTACGGACCTTGTTGAGGTGTCAGTTTTCCGGTAGTATCCTTTGTAGCAAAAGAAGATTCAAAACCATGTGTGCCTTGCATTGTTATCATGTCGTTTTTAGACCCTTAACCTGGAACAGTTCCTAATTCTTTGTAATTCGTGACATTGCCATTTTTGAAGACTACAGGCCATTGATTTTGCGGAGTGTCTCTCCATTTGGGTTTGTCTGATGTTTCGTCCTGTTTAGATTCAGGTTATATACTTTAGGCAGGAGGACTGTGTAGGTGATGCTCTGTCCTCGGTGCATAGCGTGAAGAGAGAGATGCTGCCCACTGGTGCCATTACTACCAACCTGACTTTGGTAAAGAAGAGGTCAACCAGGTTTCTCTGCTGTAAAAATTTCTGGTTTACCCTTAGTAGTTCTTAAAAAAAAGGATCTGGGGGAAATGTGTGGAGAAACCAAGATCTGGGTACTGGGTGTACTTATAGTCACTGTGCATCATTACTTCTAGGCCTTTTTGGAGGATAGAGCTGGGAAATGGACGAGATATACACATCCACGAGTTAACAGGGGCATCTCCAATTCCAATCTGAGCTACAGGGGCCATTCTCTCCTTTCCCCTCTCAGCATTTGTAACTACATGCTCCAACTGTGAGGAACGTGGCTTCCATTTCGTCAGTATTTTTATTTATTTGCTCGATCCTGGAATTACAAGAAGTAGCTTCAGAGTTGTTCATCCACACTTCTGCAAAAACAAACCAGAAAAAAACACACAAAAAAGCCTACTCGTTAGAGGTCAATATGTGTTTAGAGTTCTTTGTGTTTAGCCTCGGGTCATACGCTCGAAATACTATATTCAAAAGTTACTTGAGATAGTCGGTTTTATTTTTTCTCACCCTTCAGTGTGTTTATGTTATTCATTTGAAATATGCTTTGATTCATTTCTTTCAGCCTGGGACCCTGAGCCCCCCACAGTCCCCCCAGCATCTCTGTCCTGTAGGGTGGGCCTAGGTCACTGAAGTCACCCCACCCCACTCTTCTCCCATATAGAATCGTGAAATACCGGTGGAAGTAGTGATCTCAGGACAGGCCACATTAGTGCTGACCTGTGGGCCTCGTTGTGTGTAAGCTGTCGCCAGTCTTCACTGCATTTCTGGTTGTCGCAGGGGTCACCTGTTACCTCTTGAAACAGGTCACTGTAGGCCTGGGATTAGCACCTGGGAGGACCCGGGATGGCTGTGGGCACAGAGGTGGAGGATGCCCATGAGTATGAGCGAGGCCCGGGAATGGTTTGGGGGAGGCGCAGGTCAGGTCCAGAGAAGGCAGTGGGGCCCCTCCCAGCTGGCCACCCTCACGCTCCTCCTGTCGTCGGCTCTGGGCCCTCCTGACCCCTCTTCTCTTGCAGATGAAATGAAAGAGAACCACACACTATTGACAAGAATCCTCTCTAAGCCCCCGGCGGAAAGAGAGACCCCACCTTCCTGGGGACGAGAATGTCATGAGACAACATGCTATGCACAGTTGACATTTAGGGTATGAAGAAAGTCAAGTTTAAGGCAAAAAAAGAATTCGTTGAATGGCATTTATTGAGTGCCTACTGTGTGCCTGACTCATTTCCAGAACCCAACTCTGAATCCCAGGATTCTGGGTCCTCTGAGACCCAGCTCCAGTGCCTCCAGCCATGGGGCCTCCCTGCCCCTGACTGGCTCCCAGCTGGCCCTTCCCCAGGGCCACCTGGCCTGGGCCATCTCCCAGACCCCCGGATCCTCTTCTGGGTCCTCCATGACCTCAGGGCCTGGAAAAGGAAGGACAGCTCTGTGCCACCCCCGTTCCCCTTGCGGGTAGGCACCAGCACGTCCCACACCAGATGTGTGGGATTCCCCACACCAAGCAATTAAGCAAGTCTCCAGTTCTCTCTGGACACCAAGGGGTTTCCTCAGATTTCACTCAGTTTGGACAAAACAGGAGTTACCGCAGACCCCGCAGGTTAAGGGCTCAGTCCCACAAGACTGCCCGCACTTCAGATGCCAGTCACAGGTAGTGGAACCCCAGGTGACCCACAAAGGTCTGTCCAACATGGCTACAGATCAGGGGTTCCCATGACACCTCCATGGGTTCAATAATTTGCTAGAAGGGCTCACAAAACCCAAGAGATAGTTTACCTGCTAGATTACCGGTTTATTACAAAGGATAAGACTCAGGAACAGCCAGATGTGAGAGATGCACATGGACGGTGTGGGAAGGGGTGGGGAACTTCCAGGCCCTCTCTGGGGACACCACCCTCCCAGTGCCTCCCTGTTCACCAACCCCGATGCTCTAAGAGTCCTGGCGTTCAAGGATTTTTATGGTGGCTTCATCATGTAACCATGATCAATCATTAACTCAGGCTCCAGCCCTCTACCCTCCCCGGAGGATGGGCCGAAAATTCCAAGTTTCTTATCAAGCCTCAGTCTATCTGGTGACCAGCCCCGACACAGGTGCCCACTCAGACTTGCCTCATTAGAACAAAAACACTCCTGTCACACAGGAAACTCCAAGGGATTTAGGAGCTCTCTGTCAGGAGCTGGGGTCAAAAACCAAATATTAGCACAAAAGGAGATCCAGGCAGCCCTATCGCTCAGGAAATTACAGGGGCTTTAGGGGCCGGGTGTGAGGAACCACAGGCGGAGACCCATCCATCTATGTTTCTTCTTATGTCACACGACCTCATACCCCTGGCCTCTCAGCCTGGAAAACCAGCCTCTAGCCTGCTCACCAGGTGGGTCTCTGAGGTTTCTCTTCCTGCTGCCCTTGACCTGAAACGGGGTGGTGGGACCTCCAGCAGGGACGAGGCCACCATCACTTCGCCTGGTGACCTCTTTTCCAGCCTTCACCGCCTTTGTCATTTTCAGTTTAAAAGACCATCCAGTGCCCCCACCCCCCAAACACACACACACTGGCCTCAGCATAAGCTGACCCCTCCAGATGCAGACACAGCAAATCCAGCAGGTGTCTTAGTGAGCTTTCTTCGCCTTCTGGGGACGGGGTGACCTCCAGCCCCAGACTGGCAGCACTCTCCACTGTTCTGTCCCCTCTGCCTGGATGGACTACAGCGGATGGACTCTAGCAAAGGGGTCAGCCACCCCGCTTGCCTCGGAAACTCAAAGGCAGGCAGAGGAAAAGGGAAGCTGACAGCGGAAAAGGGCTGCATGGAGCCCTGCCAGGTCACCTCTAGGCTGTGGTCCCAAACCAGGGCCGAGGGCTCTTCTAGAACACTCAGCACTCCCACCAGCAATCAGCTGTAAGCATGAAAAAGAGAAGAATTGCATTCTTCTGACCCAGGTCCCTGCAGGGGTGGGGCAGTGTGGACAGGAGATGGAGGCAGAGGCCCTGCTGAGAGTGGGAGGCACCCCGGGCCCCAGAGGACAGGCTGATTGTGCTTGGGGGACAGAGACCCAGCATCCAGCTACGGCTGCGGCCTGTGTCTCTCTGACCTTTCTTTCCATTGTTCATTGATGTTTCTGATGATGCTACTGCACAGCCCGCATCCCTCTGGGGCCCTGAGGCAGCTGAGGGCCCTATGCTGCCAAAGCAAAGACCGACACTGGGCCTGCGGAACAGGGCTCCGAGGGGGCCCCGCTGCCTGGTCCACTACCTCTCATCGCCCACGCACCGCCTCCCGGGCACTGCCCAACCGGCTCCCCCAGTGCTCCTCTCTGCTCCACTCCCCAGAGGCAAACCCACAATAAATGATCAGCCATGGCGATTCCAGGGCTGCTGGGCACCCCACGGGTCACAAAAGGAGTCTGCACAAACACAGCCATGGGACTAAGCAGCGTGCTCTGTCCTGCAGGGAGCCCTGTGGTGGCAACTGGCTGTCCCCTGTCCAAGCAGGGCGGGAACAAGCAGGCAGGTGCCTGGCAGTGATGGGGAAGCCCTATAGCACCCATTCCCATCCCAGTGCTGCACATTACTGTGTGGCCTTAGCCACATTACTCAACTTCTCTGGGCCTGTCTGTGTGACAGAATCACAACACAGCTCCCTCAGGGCCGCCTTAACTGTCTCCCCACACTACTTGATGCCCCCATCCTGTCACCGTCACGCTACTGAGGCTCCATCTCCCTCCCAGAATGTGCACTAGCGGAGGGGCAGAGTTTTGTGTCTGTTTCCTTCTCTCCTCTGTCCTCAGTGCCCGGGCCAAGGCCAGTGCTCTATAAATATTAATAATGAGTGAATTAATGAATGAACGGATGCGTGAGGGAGGTTAGAGTAGTTTCCTATTGCTGCCACAACAACTCACCACAAACGTAGTGGCTGAAGACAACACAGACTTTTTCTCTTGCAGTTCTGTGGCTGGAGGGAGGGAGGAATGGGGGATGGTTGCTTACTGGGTACAGAGTTTCTCTTTGCGGTGGTGAAAAAGCTTTGGAAATAGAGAGTGAGGATTGAACAACATTGTGAATATAATTAGTGCTGCTGAATCACACACTTAAAAGTGGTTAAAAAGGCAAAGTTTACATTATATATATTTTACCCCCAAAATGCATATTAGAGATCTTTCTGACACCAAATTGGAATTGGCATCATTTTTTCATGTTTTTAGCATCTTCTATCTGCTGTATCATATTTGACCTAACAGCCCATCCTGATGGCCATCTCATTTATCTCCAGTCATTTGCCATTACCCAAAGGCTGCAGGGAACATTCTGGAACACAACTTGCTGTGCACATGGAATATTCCTTTTGGACAGACTTGCACAACTGGGCCTCATATTTATCATACCTGTGGATGCTGCCAAATTGTCCCCCTCTGTATTGGGAGTGATTGTGTCCATTTCCTGCCCTCTCTGCAATTCTGGAAATCATTGAACTGTTTAACTCCCACCCATATGAGGGGCACTGACAGGTGCCCTGTGTCACATATCTCAACCCCCATGGCACTAAAGGGTTAACTCAGCAGGCCTGGCTTGTCCACACCCTGCACATTCTGAAGAAAGGACTGGCCCTGACTGGCTCCTGAGAGGGAACCCATAGTCCTTGGACTGTCCTGCCTGATAAGAAGGCCTGGGGCCTTGGGCCACACCAGAGAGTTCATTCTAACAGTGTGATTTCTGCTGGGGTCCATGGGCCACCTGGTATCAGCTAGACCTCTTGTGGGGGGGGGGGGGGGCTCAACACTAAGTAACTAAAGTCAGCCACATGGGTGCTCCATGCCCATGTGACCAAACCCCAGTAAAACCGTGGTCACCAGGTAAGCTGCCCTGGCTGGCAATACTTCGTGTATGTTGTCACACAGCATTGCTGGGACAGTTAAGTCCTGTCCCTCTGCCTCCATTGGAGGGGACCGCTGGGAGCCTGCGCCTGGTCTCTCCTGGATCTGCCCTACGGCCTTTTCCTTTGCTGATTCTAATCGCGTCATTTCACTGTAATAAATCATAACCATGACCAGAACAGCTTTTGTGAGTTCTGTGAATCCTTCTGCAAAATCATCACACTTGAGGGTGGTCTTGGGGACCCCCAAACAGTCATTTAGTCCTCACAGCAGCCCTCCGAGTGGGTACTATTAGCATCTCCAACTTATAGATGAAGAAATCAAGGCACAGAGCTATTGGGTAACTTGCTCAAAGTTGCACAGCTGGTAAGCCATGGAGCTGGCATTTGAACCCAGGCAGTCTGGCTACAGAGGCCACACCCTGAACCACTGGCCAACATTCCCAGAGGGAATCTTGTGCTTTTAAGGCGTATTTTTCTCTTCACAAATGAAGTCAAGCGTTTTTCCAATGTTTATCAGCCTTGAATTGGCCTTTTTCGGTGAGGTATCCATTTCAGGTTCTTTTTCCATTTTCTGTTGAGGTGTTCACCATTTCCTTATTGATTTGTAGGAGTGTCTCATGACTGCAGCCACTTGGCTTTGGGCGTTGAAACCTGCCACTTCACAGTTTAGTTGTGCAGTTCTCTGTTCTTGCCACAGTGGGGACTAGAAAACCACACGGGGTCTTTGGTCAGAAAGTTCTGGGGAGCAAAGAGATGTTTCCAAGCTGCCACTGGAGGAGGGAGCCTGCAGCAGCTGTGAGCTCAGCAAGGCCGAGGATGTGTCTGTCTGTCTCATTTGCTGCTTACCCCCAGGGCCTACAACGGTGCCTGGGAAAGAGCAGGTCTCAACAAACGGTTGTGGATGTTGAATGACTAAGTGATGTCATGAATGGCTAGAGGAACAAACAGAATGAGGGTACCTCTCCTGACAGGAAATGGCCCCCAGACACACAGTTAAGTGAAAGTCAGGGACAGAAGGAGCTTGGAGACTATGCTGATTTGTGTGAAAAGGAAACCAGGCAGAGAAAGGGGCTGGGAAGACACTAACTGGGGAAGGACGGCTTTCTGGGTACAGAGTTCCCTTTTTGGTGATGAAACAGGTTTGGAAATAGACAGTCGGGTGGTCCCAATGCCCCTCAGGACAGTCCTCACTTCCAGTGGATTGGACCACGTCCCTCCGAATATTTTCATGCAAAGACAACCCAAAGTAGGTGTACCAGTTCCCAGGGCTGCCCTAACAAATTGAACATCTGCGTGGCTTAAAACAACAGAAATTCATTTTCACATTTCTGGAGTTCAGAAGTCCAAACTCGAAAGGTCCCTCCCCCTGCAGGCTCTAGGGGAGCATCCTTCCTGCCTCTTCCAGGTTCTGAGGCTCCTGGTGTTCCTGGACCTGCAGATGCATCGCTCCAGTCTCTGCCTCCTCCCCTGTGTCTCTCTCTGTGTCTACATTCCCATCTCTTTCTCTTCTCTTAGAAAGACACGAGTCATTAGAGCTAGGGCCCACTGTGAATTCATGATGATCTCATCTCAAGGTCCTATAGAATTACATCTGCAAAGTCCCTATTTCCGGATAAGACCAGATTCACAGCTACTGGGGGTAGCTTTACATATATGGGGGTAGGACTTAAACATATTCTTTTGGAGCACATAATTGTACATTCTTTGATACACAAGGGAGATCATACTATAAATGTGTGTATTTCGATGATAAATTGTGGAAAAGAAATATCTCTCTAGCCACAAATGATCACTTTTTAAACACTTTATTTTCAAATAATTTTAGATTTAAAGAAAAGTCACCAAAAAAGTGTAGAGATTTCCCTTACATCCTTCTCTCAGCTTTCCCTACTGTTCCCAGCTTACATAACCATAGTAATTAACGATAGAAATTAACTTTGATACAATGCCATTAACTAAACTCCTAAACTCCCAAACTTACTCAAATGTCACCCGTTTTTCCACTAATCTCCCAGTCTGCTACAGGATCTAACCCATATTCCCAAATGCAATTATATGTCATGTCTCTTTAGCCTCCTCCAATAAGTGGCAACCAACCGGAATATTTTTATAGCTAGTAGTAATTGAAAATGGGTGTAGGATCCAAATTTTCATCAGTCCTACTTTATTTCAAAAATATGAACCAGGAAATTGAATGATGTGTGGCCTCATCTGCCAGCTTGCGCATCAACAATAGATTGGTTTAAATTTCAAGCTATTAGCAGAAAAAGATTCCAGCTATATTTATCCCAGGGCAGAAACTGAACACTTTAGAAATGAGCTTCATCTCGTGTGTGGATGTGTGCACCTGAGCTGAAGGCACGTGTGTAATTTGATTAAGTCGGCACAGTGGCTGGAACATACCTCCTTTCTTCACTTATGTAAAGGTCATGACTTCATCTGATCAAAAAATCTATATACAGTGGAGCCAGTGTCCGCTGAATCCCTTGAAGTCAGTATCAAAACAAAATATATCAGCGATCTTTGCAAGTATTGTTTAAACAGTTAGTAATTTTAGTGTGAAAGATATTATGAAAATTCCCAGAAAATGCATGCCTAGAATCAAGAACAAAAGACATTTTAATTTGGTGCTGGCCTGGTGGCCTGGCAGTTAAGTTCACACGTTCCGCTTTGGCACCCAGAATCCACCAGTTCAGACGCTGGGTGTGGATCTATACACTGCTTGTCAAGCTGTGCTGGGGGCATATAAAGTAGAGGAAGATGGGCACAGATGTTAGCTCGGGGCCAGTCTTCCTCAGCAAAAAGAGGAGGATTGGCAGCAGATGTTAGCTCAGGGCTAATCTTCCTCAAAAAAAAAAAAGGACATTTTAGTTTCACTTTTTTGACATGTAAAATGAAATTGTGTAAAACTAATGAAATTATGGATGCCCAAACCATCTTTGAGGGAGCAATTTTAATATATTTGCCACTCTCTTGAGCCCTCATTTCTTCTTTTTAAATTGAGGTTTAATTCACACGCCATAAAATTCATGACTTTAGAGTGTACAACTCTGCGGCTTTGGGTACAGTTACAAGTTTCTGCAACCATCACCATTATCTAATCCCAGAACGTCTCCATCACTCCAAAGAAACCCCGCCCCCGTCAGCAGTCACTCCACATCCCCCAAACCTCCCAGCCCCTGGCAGCCACTAATCTACTTTCCATCTCTATGGATTTGCCTAATCCGGACATTTCACGTAAATGCACCCGCATAAACTGCGGCCTTTGGTGACCGGCTCCTTCCACTGGGCACATTGTTCTCAAGGTTTCTCCGCCGTGAAGCATGTATCCGCGCTTGGCTGCTTATTACGGCTGAGCAACACTGCAGCGGGGGGACGGACCGCCTTTGCTTCTCCGTTCTTCATGGGATGGACATCGGAGTCACTGCATATTTGTTTCACTGGTATAAATAATTCAAAAAGACTTGTGATTAAATCCATGTCATCTCAGGAAAGGACAAGGAGTGAAACTGTGTGACACAACTAAGTCAGAGAGATAAACAGGAGGTGTTCTAATTATTCAGAAACGGGGTGGGGGTGGGGCCAGACAAACAAAGCACCACGTTACCCTGGTGCACCCGACCTCTGTGCTTTTCCTGGGTCAACGTGAAGACCAGGTCCTGGTCTCTCAGGTCCCGCCCACGGAGATGATGTGGTTGATGCTCCTGGCGGCCGGGAGGGGGCGCGCGCGGTCTCGGCGGCTGTCCGAATGCCTCCTGGTACCCCGGCGGCGAGCGCCACCGGGAGCGCCCTCCGACCCCACAGTCTCAGAGTGTCCTGCGCTGCGGACCCAGGACGCTCACTCAGGCCCTTTAAAGACCGGGAATCAGTTCTAAGGTGCCTCCTGCAGGGGTGAGCGTGGGCGATTGGGCCAGCAGATAGCCAGCTACCAGGAGAATGTGAGGGAGATCCTTACTCCACCTGACTTCCTACATAATGCCCCATTCCATCTCCTTTCCCTGTTTCCATTTTCTTCCATAGCACTTCCTTTTTACAAAATCAACTTGCGTGAAGTATAGTTGACACAGACTAAAATTTGCCCTTCTGAACATGTATATTTGCCATATATAACCTCCACCCCAATCAACATATGGAACATTTCCATCATTTAAGAAGTTCCCTCAGGGGCCTCCTAGATGGGGTAGTGTTTAAGTCCCCGCGTTCGGCTTCAGGCCCGGGTATGCAGGTTCAGATCCCCGGTGCTGACCTAACACGGCTTGTCAAGCCACACCGGGGCGGCATCCCACATAAAACAGGGGAAGATTGACAGAGATGTTAGCTCAGTGACAATTAGCGCAGTGATAATCTTCCTCAAGCAAGAGGAGGAAGATTGGCAACAAATGTTAGCTAAGGGCCAATCTTCCTCACCCACACCCAAAAAATTCCCTTAGATAGCACCTTTAAACAAACTATAACTTAACTACTTATTCTATCTATTTATTCTGTCTCCTCCACGGCCCCTAGAATGTAGGCTCCTGGAGGCAAGATCTTTGTTTTTTTTGTTTTTTTTTTTTTTTGAAGAACAGTAGCCCTGAGCTAACATCCGCTGCCAATCCTCCTCTTTTTGCTGAGGAAGACTGGCCCTGAGCTCACATCCGTGCCCATCTTCCTCTACTTTATATGTGGGACGCCTACCACAGCATGGCTTGCCAAGCAGTGCCATGTCCACACCCAGGATCCAAACCGGGGAACCCCGGGCCACCAAAGTGGAATGTGGGAACTTAACCACTGTGCCACCGGACTGGCCCAAGATCTTTGTTTTATTCACGGAAGTTCCCGAGTTCACAGTGCTGGGGGAATAGTAGGTACTAGACACACATTTGTTGAATAAGTAAATTCCAGAACAAGAGAGAATCAATTGGAAAATGAGATATTATCATCCCTAGAAAACAGTAAAAGCAAATGCTGTGGGTTGAATCATGTCCCCACAAAGGATGTTGAGTCCTACCCCCCAGGGCTTGTGAATGTGACATTATTTGGAAACAGGGTCTTTGCAGATGATCAAGTAAGATGAGGTCATTAGGGTGGACCCTAATCCACTATGCCAGGTGTCCTTATAAACAGGGGAAATTGGGACACTGACACACACACAGGGAACACGCCATGTGAAGACAAGAGCAGAGATGGGGGTGATGCAACTACAAGCCGAGGAGAGAGGCAGGGAACAGACTCTCCCTCGCAGCCCTCAGAAGGAACGACCCTGTGGAAACCTTGATCCCAGACTCTCAGCCTGCAGAATTACAGACAACAAGTTTCTGCTGCTGAAGCCCTCATTTGTGGTACTTTGTTTGGCATCTCTGATAAGCTAACACGAGCTGTCAAATATTTATCCAAGTCAGTTTGGGAAGAACTTGTGAAGGATAATTTTTACAAAGAAATTCAAACTGGAAAAGACCATTAGATTCAACTCTATAAACACATACACCTTTTTCCCTTCCCACCCCTGACAAATGCAAACGATATTTCCACCATATGTGGAATGCTAGGGTTAAGCTGAGTTCCATAAAAAAGATTTCTTAAATCAGTAATCTGAACAAGCCAGTAGAAGAGTGGGTAACGCAGCAGTTCTCACAGTGTGGTCTGCTGAACCTGGGGGCTCCCAGAACCCTTCTGGGAGGTCCATGGTGATACTGAGATGTGGCTGCCTTTGTCACTGTGTTGACTTTGCTCTGATGATGCCAAAACAGGGGTGGCTGTTAGTATGCATCAGGGCAGTAACACCAAACTGACAGGATTTGTTGCCAGTGATAAAATTCTAGCCTTCTAGCAAACAGCAAAATTTTGGAAAACTTGTGTCTGCCATCTTTAGCTTCACAGCTTCCCAGTATTTCAAGGCTTTTGTGTTGAGATTGGTGGCAATATTAATGAACGTCACACACTTTTTATATTGTATAATAAATGCATCAACATTTGCAAGATCTGCATAAGTCAATGAACCAAAATTTTCTAAAAGACCAATTCACGATGTTACAAAATTACAGGAGGGTAAAAGATCCTTTCAAAGTGCAAAATAGATCAATGGAGTTTAATGTAATAGAATACAGAAAGTGTCCTGGTGTCTTTTCAGATTCCATTTTGCCGTGAACCTTCAAAAAACTACCACGTGTAGAGTGTTGGTGTCATATCAAAGAAGAGTACCCACAACTATCTGATAGACTGCTAAAATTCTTCCTTTTCCAATTACTTCTCTGTGTGAGGCTGGATTTTCTTCATGTACCTCACCCAAAACAATATATCCAACTAGAGTGAAGGCAGAGGCAGACATAAGACCCAGCTGTGTTTTCTCAAACACAATATGAAAGAGATTTTCAGAGATGGCCAATCTTCTCACTCACTGTTTGGTTTGAAGATATAGTTATACAGTACATTTATTGCTATTTTACATTCTCAGGTTAAATTTCTAATATTGTAAATATTGATAGGTATAACCCACATAACCAAAGACTCTTTGAGCTGTTCAACAATTTATAAGGAGTGTAAAGGGGTTCTAAGACCAAGAAGTTTGAGAACCACTGGACTAAGGAATATAAATATTAAAACTCAGGACCCACTGGATCACACTCTGTGAATTCTCACAATGACTCCATGAGGTGGGTGCCATTATTATCTCCATTAACCAGATGAAATACTGAGGAACAGAGAGGGGAAGCAATTGCCCAACTCACACAGCTAGTAAATGCCAGAGCCGGGATTTGAACCCAGTTATCTGACCCCAAGCTTGTGCACTTCCTTGGGGACAATTTGGCAACATGTTTAAAAAGCCTTTTAAAATATTAGCCTTCTTCAATCTCTTTTAGGAATTTCAAGAAAGGGAATAATCAGTGATGTCAGGAATTTATATATAAAGATATTTATAATAAAGTTAGAAATAGCCAGTAGTCAGTGGATGGTCAGTAGATATGGCAAATTCATGAAGTCCTTTGAATCACATTGGAGAAGGCCCAGGAAATGACCTGGCCCCCGGAGAAAGGATTGGGGGACAGTGGAAGCCATGGCAGCTGAACCGAGGTGGGAAGAAGGGATCTGCAGAGCCAGGGCCTGGAGGAAGAAGGGAGCCTTTCTGAAGGGGGTGCGGATCCCGCTGATATTTGGACAGGAAGAAGAGGATGCGGGTCAGGACACAGAAGGACATGGGCAATGCCACGGAGGCCCAGGGCAGGCGCGGCCCATGGGGCCTGGACGTGGACCTCCTGGAGCTCAGAGGGCACTTCCAGCAGCAGCTCTATAGAGAGAGGAGGAAGGCGGAGGGGAGGGAGTCTCAAGGGAGAGTGGGGTTTTCTAAAGAGGAGCAGCGTCTTCACTGTGCAATCGCTGAGGACCCGCACCCAAAGGCTGGGGGCTCCGGCCAGGCGAGGGGGAGCGGAAGGAGCGCATAGAGGAAGGGGTCCCAGCAGGGCTGGGGCGGGGATTGTGGTCCGCGGTGAGCGTAGGGCCCTAGGCGCAGTGCGGGAGGGGAGGCGGGGGCGTCCCTACGCCTGGGGCCGCTCCGGCAGCCACCCGCCAAGTGTCCCAGAAAGCAGCGCCCAGACCCGCAGCTCCTTGCGCCGGAGCAATCCCGGTCCCCATCGCACAGGGTGGTCGGAGAATGACAAATGTCCAGTGGCTGTGCACTGTTTACTGGAGGCTGGACGGATGGACGACGGCTGGACCAATGGGCGAGGGCGGGACAGTGGCGATGGCTGGACCGACGGGAGAGGGAGGGACCAATGGTGAGTGAGGAGCCAATAGGCGAGGGCTGGACCAATGGGCGAGGGCTGTACTATTGGGCCAGGGTGGGACCAATGGACTAGGGCTGGACCGATAGCGGGGCTGCTGCGCCCTCAATGATGCTGCGCTGAGCGGAGCCAGTAGGTTAATGAACGGACACCCTCCCTCCGCTCGCTCAGGAAAGCGACGGGGTGACCGAGGCCTTTCAACAAATGCTCCGGCTTACCTCGCGGGGAGCCGGGGTCAAACCCTCCTCGGGGGAGGTCCGGGGGTCTCAGTCAACCCCAACACCCTTGCGCTAGGAGACCCCAGCCCAGGACTCGAATCCAGGCCGCAGGATCCCCCACGCTCCGCCCTTGAAGGCCACCGCCCAATCCCGGGCTTGTCACGCCCCCTTGGCGAGCCGCGGCCCCTCCCCCGCGCGCCGATTGGTCAGGCCAACAGTTCGTCTCCGCCCGGGGAAGACCCGGAGAAAGGGAGTTGGCTCAAGGAATGAGCTCCCCCCAGCCTTGCTGCGCATGCTCGCACCGTGACCCCAGCTTGAGGTGACGGTGTGAACCGAGGCGGGGGCCCGAGGCACAGAGGCTGCGGGACCTGCTGCGGCTCGGTTGCCGGAGAAGGAGGGTCCCGCTGCCATCACCATCCGTCCAGTGCCCGGTGAGGACAGGCCCCTGAAGGTCGGGGAGGGTCCCGGGCCCCACTCCGTGGCCGCGCCCCGGCCGGACTCTCCCAGGGTCCCAAGGGATGCTGATGGGATGCTGGGGCGGAGGGCTCCCCCGGCTCTGCGTCCCGGCGCTCAGGCCGCCTTCTTGTCCTTCACCCTCGATTCGCCCCATTTCTCCTCGCTCTTCCTTCCCCCCACCCACACGCCCCCAGGAATGAGCCCTGACACCCCAAATCAGGGAGCCCCACGTTGGTCTGCCCTTCCTTGACCCCAGCCAGAACTGCCCCGTTCCCTGCACCCATCCCCAGCACCGTCCCACTCTTGTGGCTCTAGAGGTCCCTCAGGGGCGGCAGAGGAGGTGTGAGATATTGAGGCGGGGGAGACCCTTTGGAGGGCTTGGTCAGGAGGTAGTGGTAATGTGGGAGAGGAGCGGAGCGGGGAGCTGGGGCCATCTGGACGCGGCATAGACAGGTCTGATGATAAATTACGTTGGGTGAGAAGGAGTAAAAGTAGTTAAGATTCCGAGCTGTGGTGATTAAGGGAAAGGAGGCGCCCTTACTTGAGATTTCCACTTTGGGGAAGCTCCTCCCTGCATACTGTAGATAGCATTTCTTGCCCTTCTGTGGGTCACTGCTGCTTTGCAAAGCTCCCTGTTAGGATGTGTACCTGCACACCTAAGTGGGCCCATCATCTTACCAGCGAGGGGACAGCTGTCAGTATTGCCGGGAACTTTTGAAAACAACGACTTCACCCTTGTCTAACTGCTATTAAGAACCTCTGCTAAATTCGCCGCCATTCCCATGACACAGAGGAAACCAGCCCAGAGAGGTTAAGAGGTTTGTCCTCGTGGCTGAGGACGCAGGTGTTGGTGAATGTTGATAGTGTTTCTCTCCTACGTGTATCAAGGTAATTCTGTTGACCTCCTGTTCGCTTCCTATTGCTGGGGTAAATTACCACCAGTATAGTAGCTGAAAACATCACAACTTTGAAACAATCTTAAAGTTCTGGAGGTCAGAAGTCTGACATGGGTCTCACTGGGTTAGAGTCAAGGTGTGGGCAGGGCTGTGTTCCTTCTTGAGGGCTCTGGGAGAGACAGTAAGTCTTTCCAGCTTCTAGAGGCTTCCAGCATTCCTTGGCTCTTGACCCATTCCCTCCACCTTCAAAGCCAGCAACATGGCATCTCTCCGACCCTGCTTTCCTTGTTATGTCTCTCTCTGACTCTCCTGCCTCCCTTTTCTGCTTTTTAGGACCCTTGTGATTGTGATTGGACCCACCTGGGGAATTGAAGCTGCTCTCCTAGTTTAGTAACCCGCGTGCCGTCGGCAGCCTCAGTTCCCCTTCGCCCTGGAAGGCAGCATACTCACAGCCTCCAGGGACTAGGACCTGAGTGTCTTTGGGGGCCATTATTCTCCCATGGTTCCTAACCTTGTGTGCGTGTGATCTGGGGCTTACACGGAGCCATCTTTACACAGCTGGGTCTCCTTTGTGCAGACCAGCATCATGACAGCTGGTTTGGATAAATGGGTGACCAGAGACCTAGCCATATCAAACCATCAAATTGGGGGGTTAGGCCAAGAGCGTAAAGTGAGTGAAGTAAGGTAAACTGTTAAGCCTTTTGATCTTTTTAATTCATTTCTGCTTTACTTTTTAAAATTCTGTTCATTCAGTGAACTTTTATTGAGTAAAAATTTAATTTTCAAAATATATACATTTGGCTTAAAGTAACTGCCTCTCAACTCTTCCCTTTATACCTAGAAAATAAGTTGCTAGAAGGTCAGGGATGAATCCAGGAGAGAGACTGATCCAGCCTGAGGACATGTCCGCCCCTGTCCATGGAGTGGCTGAAGAACAGTCAATCTGTGAACTAGAAATGACAGACTTCTCAGGTAGAGGGCCTGTGGCATCATCAATGTTTCTCAAAGTGTCAGAATCAAATGAGGTGCTGGCTAAAAATGTGGTTCTCAGGTCCCTCTCCAGACCCTCTGAGTCAGCGGGCTGGGGGTGGAGTGGTTTCATTCTGCATTCCCCTCATCACTAATGATGTTGGACATCTGATGTGCTTACTGACCATTTGTATTTCTTTGGAGAAGGCCTATTCAGAGGCTTTGCCCCTTTTTTTTTTTTGTTGAGGAAGATTGGCCCTAACGTCTGTTGCCAATCTTCCTCTTTTTACTTGAGGAAGATTGTCCCTGAGCTGTCACCTGTGCCAGTCTTCCTCTATTTTTTATATGTAGGATGCCACCACAATATGGTTTGATGAGCAGTGTGTAGGTCTGCACCCAGGATCTGAACCTGTGAACCCTTGGCTGCTGAAGCAGAGTGGGCGAACTTAACCACTACACCACTGGGCTGGCCCACCTTTGCCCATTTTTAAATCAGGTCATTTGTCTCTTATTACCGAGTTAGAATTCTTTACAAATTCCAGACACAAATCTCTTATCAGATATACGATTTGCAAAAATTTTCTGCCAATCTCTGGGTTGTCTTTTAACTCTCTTGATGGTGTCCTTTGACTCACAAAAGTTTTACATTTTGATGAAGTCCAGTTTATCTGTTTCTTCTTTGCTTGCCTGTACTTTTAGTGTTATAACGAAGAAAGCTTTGCCTACTCCAAGGTCACAAAGATATGCTCCTATCTTTTTTTAAAAAAAGTTTTCTAATTAGTTCTCACAATAAAGTCTATGATCCATTTAGAGTTAATTTTTGTATATGGCGTGAGGAAGGGGTCCAACTTCATTCTTTTTTTTTGAGGAAGATTAGCCCTGAGCTAACATCTGCCACCAATCCTCCTCTTTTTGCTGAGGAAGACTGACCCTGAGCTAACATCCATGCCCATCTCCCTCTACTTTATATGTGGGATGCCTACCATAGCATGGCTTGCCAAGTGGTGCCATATCCAAACCGGCAAACCCCAGGCTCCCGAATCAGAATGTGTGCACTTAACTGCTGCACCACTGGGTGGCCCCCAACTTCATCTTTTGTCTTGGATGTCCAGTTGTCCTAGTATTCTACATTTGTTGAAAAGTCCATTTGTTCCCCTGCTAAACTGTCTTGGCACCCTTGTTGAAAATCACTTGCCCACATGTGAGAGTTTCTGGACTCTCAATTCTACATCCTCAGTCTATGTGTCTATGTCTTGATTACTGTAGCTTGGTGATAAGCTTTGAAATCAGGAAGTGTGAGTCCTCCAACTTTGTTCTTTTTTCCAGATTGTTTTGGCTGTCTGGGTCCTTTGAGTTTCCAAATGAATTTTAGGATCAGCTAGAGTGGCTCAGAGAACTCAGGAAAACAGTTCACTTACTAGGTTACCAGTTTATTATAAAGGGATGCGACTCAGGAACAGCCAGATGGAGGAGATGCACAGGGCACAGTGTGAGGGAGGATGTGGAGTCACGCCCTCTCCAGCACGCCACCCTCCGAGCACCTCCAAGTATTCACCCACCGGAAGCTCTCCAGAAACCATCCTTTGGGTTTTGATGGAGGCTTTGCCACCTAGGCAGTGTTGATTAAATCACTGGCCCTTGGTGACTAATTCATCCTGCAGCTCCTCTCCCCTCCCTGGAGGATGGGGAGTGGGGCTCTAAGTTCCCACCCTCTAATCACCCAGTGGGTTCCCTTGGCAACTAGCCCCCATCCTTAGGTTATCTAGGGGCTTTCCAAAAGTCACCTCATTAAATAAACTCAGATGTGGTTGAAAAGGGTTTCTTATGAATAGCAAAAGACATCCATTTCACCCTAGCTCTGAAGCTATTTCAGGAACTGTGGACAAAAACCAAATATAACAAAAAATGCCCATTCCTCTAATCACTTAGGAAATTATAAGGGTTTTAGGAGCTGTGAGCCAGGAACTGTGGGCAAAGATTAAAATATTTATTTTTTTATTATATCACAATATCACATTCCCTTAATGTTAACATCTTATATAACCGTGGTACTTTTGCCAAAACTAAGCAATTACCATTGGTACAATACTATTAAGCAAACTACAGACTTTACTGAGATTTCACCAGTTTTTTCATTGATGCCCTTTTTCTGTTCCAGGGTCTGATCCAGGGCCTGCCTTGCATTTAGTCCCAGTTCTCCTTATTCTCCTCCTATCTTTGACAGGTCCTCAGTCCTTCCTTGTTTTTCGTGACCTTGGCGGTTCTCAAGACTCCTGGCCACGTATTTTATAGCCCGTCCCTCAGTTTAGGTTTGTCTAATGTGTTCTCATGATTGGCCTGGGATGATGGCTTTGGGGGAAGAGTACCGCAAAGCCGTGCTGCTCTCTTAGCACACCGCATCGGGGCGCCTGCCCTGCACCTTGATCACCTGGGTCAGGTGTGTCGGCCAGGCTTCTCCACTGTGCTTAGTATTCCCCGTTCCAGCCCCTCTGGACCTGAGCTCCAAGCCCAGTCCACAGTCAAGGGTCGGACTTAAGCTCCACCTCCTGGAAGGGGAAGTGTTTCCTCTTTAGAATTCTAATTAAGGACGCCTTGTCCCTTCCCCCTATTTATTTATGTATTAAATTGTTTATATCAGCGTGGACTCATGGATATGTATTTTATTCTTTAGGTTATAATCCTAACAACTTTCTCTGAAGGTGCCTGCAGCTCTGTGCAGCAGCGTCCTCTGTAACCGACATTTCTCACTTTAAGCCTCGGCTGCTCAGGGCAGAGGGAGGCAGGGGCATTGGCCCTGGACCAGCTGGTCAGCAGCTGTGAGGCCTTGGGCTGCTCACTTCAGGCCCTGAGCCTCAGTCTCCCGGAGGCAGAGCGGGGGTGATGGTGCCACTTGGAAGGGAGATTGTTGGGTGACGGTACTGGAGGTGTGGGCTGATGTCATAGGATTTTTGTTCCTGGCTCAGACCAATGACATGGCTCTGGGCAGGTCGATTTAGTGCTGGACATGGTCCAGAGGGCCAGAGGGATGGTGGCTTCTCCCTCCCCCCACCCCCTTCTCTCTTTCTCTCTCTCTTTCTCTTCTGCACAACAGGTCTCTGGGTCACTCCTTTTCCCTGTCAGCTTCTACTGTGTCTATAAATTTGAAACCAGGATTTTAATGTAGTTAATTTTATTCTTTTTTTTCCGTTCTAGTTGTTTATATTAATCTTTGTTTTCTTGTATGACATTATGTCGTGTAGGAATGGGGACCTTTTTTTCTGAGTATTGTACTAATAGGGAAAATTACCGTCTGTGTAAATGTATCTTATTTTTTAAATGTTAAGTATTTTCCCATTGTAAAATTAATTCATGCTTGTTACAATTTGGGGAACATAACAGAAAATTAGATGAAAAAATAGTAGAAAATTAGTGAAAAATGAAATCCCTCATTCCCACCAGTGCTAACTAACATTTTGGTAAATTACTTCTTACTTGGCTTGTGTGCATTTTTATGTAATTCTTTGAAAACAGAGTAAAAAGCACCACTTTTAAAATTAAGAATGGGGGCCGGCCTGGTGGTGTAGGGGTTAAGTTCACACGTTTACTGCTTCTCGGTGGTCTGGGGTCACCGGTTTGGATCACGGGTATGGACATGGCACCCGCTTGGCAAAAGCCATGCTGTGGCAGGCGTCCCACGTATAAAGTAGAGGAAGATGGGCATGGATGTTAGCTCAGGGCCGGTCTTCCTCAGCAAAAAGAGGAGGATTGGCAGATGTTAGCTAAGGGCTGATTTTCCAAAAAAAAAAATAATGATAAAATTAAGAATGGATAAAATAAAGTCAGTAAATACATGACAAATGTGACTGGGGTGGAGAAGAAATCGAAGGAAAGATAAGTGGGCTGAGAGAGAGAGAGAGAGAGAGACGCGGGACAGGGACCAAAGTGGTCTTTCTTGGAAAAATGCATAGTTGTTTAGCCTGGAAAAGATCATTTTTGCTCAGTGTGTCCATTGGACTTCCTAATTAATGCTTTTTGTAAACCAAATACAAATACTTTAAAGTCTTCCTATATCCTTTTTTCTTATCTTGGAAAAATGATATCATGCATTTAATTTTCCTGGAAAGTGGTTAATTTTAAGGAGCAACACCTCCATCTTGTGGCCTTCTAGAATACTGTTGCCGAAGATTTTTTATTATTATTATTGAGTTCATAATAGTTTACATCAATGTGAGATTTCAGTCGTACATTATTTCTTGACTGTCACCACATAAGTGCTCCCCTTCAGCCCCTGTGCCCACCCCCTATTCTCCTTCTTCTGGTAACCACTGAACTGTTTTCTTTGTCCATGTGCTTGTTTGTATTCCACATATGAGTGAAATCATCTGGTGTTTGTCTTTCTCAGTCTGGCTTATTTCGCTAAGCATAATTCCCTCCAGGTCCTTCCATGTTGTTGCAAATGGGATGATTTTGTCTTTTTTCTGGCTGAGTAGTATTCCATCGTATATATAAACCACATCTTCTTTACCCAGTCATCGGTGATGGGCGCTTGGATTGCTCCCATGTCTTGGCTATTGTGAATAGTCCTGCAATGAACATAGGGGTACATATGTTACTTTGGATTGTTGATTTCAAGTTGTTTGGGTACTCTTGGCTAAGATGTAAGTTGCCTTTTCCACAAGTACAAGTGTGAATTAAATTGTGCTCTGGCACTTGACAGGGGTCGTTACATCTGTCTCTAGGCTGGTGCATTCCGCCCTGTAAACGGAAAGGAAACAGGAAATACAATTATTTGAAAGCTTTGCTTGTAGCTATGAAAAAAACATGTGGAGAAAACAATAATGCAGAAACGGAAGCAGTTTGTGACAAGATGGGGGGATTATGGAGAGTCACTGTTATTGTTACCTTTAACTTAGTCTATATAACTTTTTTCAATTAAATAATGCAGAATTTTAAAATAACCTCAACACAATCTACCTCATCACTTCCCTTGGTTAGAAAACTAAATCCAGACAAATTAAGTGTCTCCCCCGCAGTGTGGAGGAGGGTGTACTGGGCAGGAATGTGTTTCCAAACTGGCAGCTCTTGGATAAAAGTGGTTTCTACAAGAATTAAGAAAAACCTTTTTTTTTAAACATTTGGATGATAATCTAAAGAAAAGAATCCATATAATCATATTCTGGAGCCCCTGGCTGACCAGCAGAGCTGTTGGACCTGCAGTGGCCTTTGTGCTAAGAGGCAGCTGGTGGGAGGCTCCCAGCCGAGCAGAGCCCCTGGTCCTGTGTGCGCCGCGCTCCTGGCTGCTCCTGCCTCCAGGAACGCGCTTGTGTTCCGAATGTGTATGGAAGTTTGGAACCAAGACGGAGAGATGCCACAAGCCGTGATTTGTTGAGCACTTACTGTCTTCTAGGCTGTTATGAGCTGCACTGTGTCCCCCCAGATTCCTCTGTCCTAACCCTCAGAATAGGACTGTATTGGAGATGGGGGCTTTAAAGAGGTGGTTCAGTTAAAATGAGGCCGTTAGGGTGGGCCCTCATCCAGTCTGACGGGAGTCCTTGTAAGAAGACGTGAGGATGCCCGCTCAGGGAAGACTGTGTGAGGACACAGGGAGAAGGAAGCAGTGAGAACCACAGTGCTGGGTGGAGAGACAGTTCCAGGGGCACACGGGGTCATTGGGCCTCGCTGCCGCCTGGGTTCTGGACGGGGCAGCAGGATGTCTTCTGAGGTGGCAGTCTTGTTTCTGGGCTCTTACTGGGAGGTGGGAAGGACCCCACTATCCGCCACCACCCCCTCCCCCAAAAAGACAAAAAAGCCGCCCCACACTGATGCCCCAGGGCCCTGGTGTCCCTGCCAGCCTGGCCCTGCCATTGGCCCCGTAATTGGTCCTGTCTGCTTCTCCAGGCCTGGAGCCAGGGAGCCCTCAGTGACCACGGGTTCTCGGGACGCCTCCACAGCCCTGTTCCCACTCAGCTGAGGCAGCACCGGGACCAGCGCAGGCACCAGGCCGCTGCCCTCGTGGGGTCCTGGCAGCTCCTGAGGGCTGGGGTGGGACCTGGTCTACTTGTGAGTCCAGAGAGACCCTCCCCAGGCCTGGCTTCCCCTTGTGCTCTGCAGAGTGCCAGCTGGGCCTGGCGCCTGCTCCCTGGGACCCGGTCTCAGGGGAAAGGGCACTGGGCATTCTGGGAGGGTCAGTGGCCTGAGCTCACATCCCACAGTGCTCGTCTCTGACTGTGGCGCTCAGTGACACCAGTTACTGTTGTCCTGGACCAGGTGCACCAGGTGCCGTGTGGGGCCGGCTCTGGATCCACCTTGACTGGCCTCCCAGCTCCGTGCTCCATGGCTGTGTGGGTGGCCCCGCCGTGCCTCAGCATCCTCACCTGCAACCTGGGGCAATAAGAATGATGAGCTTTCATACTATGGGGCTGAAGGTGAAATGGAAACTCCTGTGCAAACGCTTCACTCCGTGCTCAGCACCTGCAGGCCTCGATTCAGAGTCACTGTTAGCAGCACCTCGGTCCCCTCCACGCCCCTGAGAGCCCTGTGGTTTGCAAGCTTTACATTCAGGAAAGTGAGGTTTGGATGGGGCGGGGGCGTGTCCCCTTGTGGGCCCAGAGAGGAAGTGGCCCAGCAGAGGCCCTGGCCCAGGGGTCTCTGGCTCCCTTCAGGTCCTTCCCCACCTCGCAGCCCCGGCCCCGAGCAGCCCCATGTGCCCTGACCTCCAGCCCGGATCCGTTTTCCTGAGTCCCAGGCCCAGGGCGCCTCCCCTGACGGGATTCTGCCTCTTCCCTTAGGACGGAGCCCCTGGACTCCCAGCTTCCTTGCCAGGGAGGAGGAGGGACATCCGTCTGCTGGGGCCTGAGTGTGGCCTGGGGGACAGGCCATCGGTCCCGGAATGCCCCTGCCTGAGCCCAGCGAGCAGGAGGCTGAGAGCGTGAAGGCCAGCCAGGAGCCATCCCCAGGCACCGATGTCGTCCCCGCAGCTCCCAAGAAGCCCAGGAAGTTCTCCAAACTGGTCCTGCTGACAGCCTCCAAAGACAGTGCCAAGGTGGCCGGGGCCAAGCGTAAAGGGGTGCACTGTATCATGTCCCTGGGGGTGCCCGGCCCCGCCACCCTTGCCAAGGCCCTCCTCAAGATCCACCCCGAGGCTCAGCGAGCCATTGAGGCAGCTCCCCAGGAGCCGGAGCAGAAACGCAGCAAACTGGACACAGGTGAGGCCCCGGTCTCAGCGAGCAGGGCTGGGAGCAAGCTGTCCCTGGGGCCAGAAGTCCCCTGACACAGGGGCAGCCAGGGGACAGACAGGCTAGGCTGGCTCTGGAGAGAGTACATGTGCCATGAACGTTTCTGTGTTCTGTCTACACTGCATCTCGGTGTAAGTTTTGCATGTTGTAGGCCTCTGTGCATGTGTGTTCGTCTGAGGTTCTGTCTGTATTTGCATAGCAGAGTGAGTCTAGCTCCCTTTGTGTGGGTCTTTGTGTGTCTGTGTCCCTGGGTCAATTTCTGTCCCCGTCTGCTCTTATGTATTTATGTGCCTGGGGGGTTTCTGTGTGTAGGTTTCTGTGCCAGAGGCTATTTGAGGCCCCAAGCAGACCCTCTACTGCTTGGTGCCAGGGACATTGGAACATGGATATGTCTTTGGGGGTAGAACCCTGAGGGATGCCCGGGGGAGGGATGCCCAATGTCTAGGAGGGAGATGAAGTGCGGTTTCTTGCTACCTGAAAGTGGGGTCTCCCATGCCCTGAGAAGATGGGGACAATAAAAGCCACAGTGGTTGGCCTGTCTTTGCTGCCTGTGAACAGGTGGCCCCTTGGAGTCAGCCAGGGCACTCAGCCTGGCAGCCAGTCCCAGGAAAGGGACTGGGCTCTTGGCTTCTGTCAGCTGGGCAGTGCAGGGGACCCCACCTCATTACCTGAAACTTAGGGGTGAGTGGCCTGAAGCCGTAGGGTTGCGAGCCCCACTGCCTCCCTCTGGGCTGGACCCCAGAGCACGCGAGATGGCGGATCCTCAGCCACAGGCCTGGAGGTTTCGGGAACTGAGGGACCCCTCAGCCTGCATCACTTGCTGGATGGGAGCTGTACTCAGGGAGTCAGAGGACCCTGTCTCCCCAGAGCCTGAGGCCCCTCTGCAGTGTGCCTGGACCCCCGGTGAGCACTGCCGCCGGCCAGTCATGCCCTAGGTGCCTCCACGTGTCCACTGCTTCTTCCCGCCAGCCCAGGGGGTGGAGGGTGCCATCCGCATCACCTCTGGGGAGGCAGGGCTCCGAGGGGCCACGTCACTGCCCTGAGGTCACCAGCTGGTCACTGCAGAGGGTAGATGGACATCTGGCTCAGAGCCCATCCTTCCCGCTAAGCCCGGTGGGTCGGCCGTCTCCAGGGTCCTTCATCCCGTCAGAGACCTCTGCTTGCTGCTAGGATCTGCCCAGGCTCTGGGGCCACAGTGACCGCACACCACACAGCTCCGTTGTGAGAACTAGAACAAAGCCACCCTTCCTCAGTTGCAGAGGTGGAGAGCAGGGCAAGGGCTACATCTCAGCCCCATGGGCTGCCCTAGGCAGATGCTCTTGGGCAGTCAACAACCCCCTCAACCTGCCACCCCATCTTTACCTCTATACCTGGTGCACAGACTTCTCCACCTCTAGCCCCATACCCGGCCAAGGTGGATAACAGCACTGCCTAGTGCTCAACCCAGGTCTGGCCCAAAGTTTCCTGGAAATGACTTTAATGCCTCTGTGTCCCTGGGCTGGTGGCCTTTGGGAATGTATCTTTAGAGCCTGCAATTACTTCTTTAAGTCAATCAGTGGCGCTCCAGAACATCCCATGGCAGCTGAGAGTTCTAGAGCCCACCCCTCCAGGTGCCCCCCACTCCCTCTTTTCCTCTGACACCACTGTGACCCGCCCCCTTCTCTTCCAGATGGAAAAGAAGCCGGAAGATTGGCAGGGCCGCCTGCCCGCAGTCCCTCACCAGGTGCCAAGGAGCCCACCGTGTGCCCCAGCATGCCCAGCAAGTCCCTGTAACCCTGACCATGGCGGTGGGGCCTTGCTGGGCCAGTGAACTTGGCTGTGACTTCTCCCTGGGACCAGCTGTGACTGGTTTTCACTCTTAACATTGTGTCATTTTTTTCAGATCAAGCATAAGTTTCTTTTGTAAGCAGAAAAAAAAATTCAGGAAAGAGAATAAAGAAGCTGTACACTAGACCCCATCATGGACAGGTTTTAAGAATTCCATGATTCTGGGTCCTTTGAGGCCCAGCCCCAGCCCCATCCCCCAGGGGCCTCTCCACACATACCTGCCCCCATCCAGCCTTTCCCCAGAGCTGCCAGCGGCCTGGGCCCCATCTCTCAGACTCCAGGTGCTCTCTGGGGCCTCTGTCTCCCAGGGCCTCACACCCCGGGGCCCCCTCAGCCTGGAAAGCCAGCTACTGGGCCAGAGACCTGGTGGGGTCTCTGAGGCGTCCTCTTCCTGCTGCCTTGGCCTAAAAGGGGGTGGTGGGACCTCCAGCCCTGAGCCCCCGGGTCACCAATCCCAGCCAGTCCCCAGGATGCTCCTGGCAGCTCCTGCTGGACCCTCTGGAGGCTCACCTCCTCCAGGCAGCCACACAGACTGAGGCACCCCCTCCACAGGGCCCTCCCGTTCATGACAGCCCCGGGTTCTGCTGAGGAGGGGGTGGGCCCCAACACAAGTGTGTGGTGCCCCATCATGTTCCTTCTGGGTGGTTTGGGGGCTGAGGGAGATTTCCTGGGACGAGCCCCTCCCCAGGTCCCCCTGCTGGGGGAGGAGACAGGAAACACACAGTTCCCTTCCTTCAGGGAGGCAGGGCCCCTGAGGTCTGGAGGGGAAAAGCTCCCCTCCTGTGGCTTCCCCAGGGGATCCTCATTCTTTGAAAACTGCCACTGGGTGAGAGGAAATGGATTATATTTTAAATGTGGAGTTTAGAGGCCTTATGTTTTTAAACAACATTTTCCAAATTTAATTAGTACCTATTGACTCCCTCTTAGGGAAGCGGGTCCCTCAGCAGTTTTCTCTCCCGACTCTCTGTTTTGCTGTCATTTTTACAGTGTGATTATTTGTAATATTTATATTCCATAACCATAATTTGAAAAGTTCTTTTGTCTGAATTCTATGTTTAAATAGCTTCCCGCTCTCACCAGGCTTCTCCTTCCCTGAGTTCTGAGTCGTCCTCTCGGGCTGGTTTTGTCAGGTGACAAGGACACCTGAGGAGGTGCTCAGGGTGGACATTTGGTGGTGGAGTGCCACCGAGAGAAGCAGGGGTGAAGAGGAGGAGGTGAGGAGAGGGGCAGCAAGGAGCCACTTCCAGCCACTAGGCCTGGAGTCCTGGCAGTCCCCAATTGACCCCCAGCCCACTGGGTAGCAGGATCGCCAGCGGGTGTCCACTCCCCTGTGCTTTGGTGTGGCCCCACTGGCCCCTCCTGCGCTGCCAGGGAAGCCTCGGGCTGGGGGGGACACTCAGGGGTCCCCAGTAGGGGTCTGGTTGACTTGGTGGCCCCTGGAGTCTGTGTGTGGGTGCAGCAAGGGCACACCTCCCTCCTGGGCCCTGAGTGGCTGGTGGTGCTGGTCATCTGCCTGGCGGGTGGTCAGTACCTTGGGGCGGGAAGCCACTGCCATGTCCAGCTGGGAGCTCGCACACTGAGTGTGGTGGCGTCAGGGTTTTCTTCTTTTTTTGTTTTGAAACATTTCAGACTCACATGGAAGTTGAAGGAGCACTGCGGGAGACACCGCGTAGCCCTCAGCTAGAGTCTCCCTCCTCTCTCTCTCCTGCCACCTTCTTGCCCCTTCACTTCCTGGGGACTTCACTGTCTGGCCAGAGCAGGGTGCCCAGGATCTGGTGGTAAATGGGTCCCAGCCCCGGCCTCCCAGAGCTGGACAGGAAACACGGAAATTCCTGATTGATGCATCCACGAGAACGGGCTGGGGGGTGCCCAGGAGAAGCCCGGGTGCCTCTAGGCATATGACAGGGACCTGACGCAGTGGGGCTCAGGGAGGGCAGCCTGAGGAAGCCCCGTGGAGGAGCTGAAGGGTGAGGAGGGTGGGCCTGGGAGGAGGGAGCCTCGGACCCGGAGAGGGCAGGGCAGGAAGGCCATTGGGCAGGAATGGTGGGCAGAGGCCGGTGGCCCAGGGCCTGGAGGCCAGCATGGGTAGTGAGAGGCTGGGGAAGAACTTATGCAGAGGAGGGATATGGTCAGCATCGTTTTTACCAAACTTTCCCAGTGCCGTGAGGAGAACAGACTGCAGGGGTCCACAGTGGAGCTGCTGTGCCAGTGAGGACACTACTGCAGCCTTGGGTGAGAGGACGGGGAGGGGAGGTGGGAGATGCTAGAAGAAGGCTGAGATGGGCTCGGTGACAGGTGTCTCATTTGGGGGACAGGGTATGAGGGAGAGAAGACTGGCCTGCCCAGCTCGGGGTGACAGTGCCACCCAGCAGGAGGGGAATCCAGGAGGAAAAGGGGACAGGGGAAATCGACCCGTTCTGGTTTCACACAGTTGGCATTTACTGGACCCACGTGTTCCCGTGAAGAAAGTGGTTCCCACAAGTGTTAACGGAGCAGAAAATTCCTCAGAGGTCGCACACAGATGCTGCCTCTGGGTCTCTGCACTCTGTGAGCGGGTGAGTGGAAGCATTAACTATGATGGGGATAAAAAGTAAATAGGATGACTATACATTTCTTTTTTAAAAAAATAACTTTTATTGGTATTTCCTTCAAGCTAGAAAAGGAAATCAAGGTCATTAAAAAGAAAATGCTAGGATCGGCCCGGTGGCACAGCCATTAAGTGCACACGTTCCGCTTTGGTGGCCCAGGGTTTGCCGATTCAGATCCTGGGTGGGACATGGCACTGCTTGTCAAGCCATGCTGTGGCAGGCGTCCCACATAGAAAGTAGTGGAAGATGGGTACTGATGTTAGCTCAGGGCTGGTCTTCCTCAGCAAAAAGAGGAGGATTGGCAGCAGATGTTAGCTCAGGGCTAATTTTCCTCAAAAAAAAAAAAAAAATAGAAAATACTGATTATGAAAAGATATCATAGATCACTCCAGTAATTTCACCATCTACAGACAAGTCCATGATACATATTTTTTATATTCAGAAAACTGGGATGATACAGCTCATATTTTTTCTTGACATAACAAATGTCTCTCCGACATCCGTTTTACTGGCTGCATAATGTACCTCTATGCGGATGGGTGATCGTTTGTCCAGCACTTCTGATGGTTGGACGTATCCCAGCTGTTTCCAGGTTGTTAATCCTTGAAATGACCTCGTGTTTTCTGAGGACAAAACTCTAGAAGTGAGCTCTGCTCAAAGGCCTGCAGCAACTGTCCGTGTCCCCCGTCCCCCGTCTGTCCGTCCGTCGTCCCTCACCCCCACCTCCCCGGCACGGCCTGTGAATGCCGGGCTCTCGGGCATCCTTGCCAACACCCGGTACTATCATTAAAAGAGAAAATAATAATAATGGCACCCTCCACTTCGCTAGTGTGAGCACAACCTCCGCGTGTTTTCTCCTGGGGTTGCACTTTTCCTGGTGAGCTTGGAGACCCCAGGTACCTGCCTCCCACCCGCCCCCCCACCAGCGGCGACCGCGGCTGGCCGATGCTCCTGGCGGCCAGGAGGGGGCGCGCGCGGAGTCCGCGGCGTCGGGATGCCTCCCCGATGCCCCCGCGGTGACCCGTCTCAGGGTGTCCTGCGCTGCGGACCCAGGACGCCCATCTAGGCCCTTTAAGGACAAGGCACCGGCTCTAAGGTGCCCCCTGCAGGGGTGAGGGCGGGCGATTGGGCGAGGGAAGGGTCCTCAGTAATAACCCGCCGACGGCCAGCTCCGCGGAGATGCGAGGGAGATCCTTACTCTTCGCCATCCTGACACGAGCTCCGACGCGTGCGGCAGCCCCTCCTCCGCCCTGTCTTGTTTCCCCACAGCATGTACCAGCTTCTGATAGATCACGGGACTCATTGTTTACGCCTATCGCTTCTCGCGCCCCCGCCCCAACTTGAGCTCAGCAACACCAGGGCAGAGGTGTTTGTCGGTTTGCGTCCCAGTGTGGAGAACAGGGAGGGGGAGCGGGAGGAGAGGTGAGGGGTGTGGAGGGGATACAGGACGAAGAGGGCAGAGATGCGGGGACGCCCGTCGAGCGCGGAGGAGTCAGAGGCTGGCTGAGCATAGCTGTGAGAGGAAGACGCCGGGGATGGGAAAGGAAGGGCTTCGACAGAGGATGTGGAGGGTGCAGGAAATGGCCGAGGCCCAGGGCAGGCGCGCCCCATGGGACCTGGACGTGGAGCTGCCCAGAGCCCCGGGGGCACTTCCAGCAGCAGCTCTAGAGCGAGTGGAGGAAGGCGGAGGGCAGGGGGTGTAGGGGGAGCGTGGAGTTTTCTAGAGAGGAGCAGCATCTTCACTGTGCAAACGCTGAGGACGCGCAGCCGAGGGCTGGGGGCTCCGGCCCGGCGAAGTGGAGCCGGCAGAGGGAGGGGACCCAGCCGGGCTAGGGGCGGGGCTCGCGGTGAGCAGAGGGCCTGGGGCGCGGAGTGGCAGGGGAGGCGGGGCTTCCCCGAGTCTGGGGCCGCTGAGGGGCCAGCTCGGATGATACTGGGGCCTCTCCAGCCGCCACCTGCCAACTGTTCCAGGAAACAGCGCCCTGGCCCGCAGCTCCCCGCGCCGGAGCAATCTTGGTTCCCATCGCACAGGGTGGAGAGAGGATGACAGGTGTTCAGAGGCTGTGAGCTGTGAGTAGCGGCTGGACCAATGGGCGAGGGGGGGACCAGTGGGCGAGGGCTGGACAATGGGTGAGGGCTGGACCAATAAGAAAAAGACGCTCCCCCCCATGACAAAGGGTGAGCAGATTGTTTTGTTTGTCTGACTTTTGATTTTAACATAATTTCACACCTACAGAAAAGTTGCCAGAACTACAAAGCATTGCCATATACTCTTCACCCAGATTCCCCAATTGTCAGGAATGAAGCCAGCAACAGCAGTAATATTTATAACAACAGAATTTAGAAACAGTGTCCAATAGGAAAATAACTAAGTTATGTAGCTAGTCATATGTAAAATAAGCTTATAATATAGAGGGATGTTTACAGTATAGAGTTAGGTGGGAAAAGCAGGGATACATGGAAATATTGCTATGGAGTGTGTTCTTAATGATGTAAAATTTAAAATAGAGATTCATTTTTGAAAAGATTGACAAGAAAGATGACAACTGGAAATTCAAGGGACCCAGAACAGCCAAAACCATCCTGAAAATGAACAAAGTTGGAGAACACACACTCTCTGATTTCAAAACTTACTACAAAGCAACTGCAATCAAGACAGTGTGGTCCTGGCATAGGCATATTCATAGACGGATGGAATAGAACTGAGATTCCAGAAATAAACCCTGACTATGATGGTCAATTACTTTTCGACACAGTGCCAAATAATTAAATGGGGGAAAGAATAGTCTTTTCAACAAAAGGTGCTGGGACAACTAGCATATCCACATGCAGCAGAGTGAAGCTGGAGCCCTACTTCACACCATATACAAAAAATAACTCAAAATGGGTGTAACACTCAAATGTAAGAGTGTGACTGTGAAACTCTTAGAATTCGTAGGGGTAAATCTTCGTGAACTTGGATTAGGCAGTGAGTTCTTAGATATGACATCACAAGTATAAGGAACAAAAGAATAAAACAGGGGCCAGCCCTGTGGCCGAGTGGTTAAGTTCACGTGCTCTGCTTCGGCGGCCCAGGGTTTCGCTGGTTTGAATCCTGGGCGCGGACATGGCACTGCTCAACAGGCCATGCTGAGGTGGCTTCCTACATGCCACAACTACAAGGACCCACAACTAAAAGTACACAACTATGTACTGGGGAGCTTTGGGAGAACAAGGAAAAGTAAAAAAAAAAAAAGGGGGGGGAAGAAAAAAACAGATAAATTGTGTATCATTAAAATTAAGAACTTTTATGCTTCAAAGGACACCATTTCAACCAGGGGCAATAAAGTGAAAAGACAACCCACAGAATAAGGGAAAGTTTTTGCAGATCATATATCTAATAAAGGACTTATAGCTGGAATATATAAAGAACTTTTATGCTCAACAATAAAATGACAACCCAATTTTAAAATGGGCAAACGATCTGACTAGACATTTCTCCAAAGAAGATTTACAAATGGCAAATAAGCACAAGAGAAAAGGCTCAACATCATTAGTCATCGGGGAAATGCAAATCAAAACCACAATGAAATGCCATTTCATATCCACTAGCAAGGCTCTAATCAGAAAGACAGATAAAAAACAAGTGTTGATAAAGACGTGGAGAAATTGGAACCCTCACACACTGCTGGGGGCCTGTAAAATGGAGCAGACCCTGTGGAAAGCAGTCTGGCAGTTCCTCAAATGGCTAAACATAGAGTTACCATACGACCTAGCAATTCCACTCCTAGGTGTATACTGCAAAGAATTGAAAACATATGTCCACACAGAAATTTATACGTAAATGTTCATAGCAGAATTATTCACTCATCATTCAGTAGCCAAAAAGTGGAAATAACCCAATTGGTCATCAATAGATATATATAGATAAACAAATTGTGGTATATCCATACACTGCAGTATTATTTGGCCATAAAAAGGAAGGTACTTCTACCTGCTATAACATGGACGAACTTTGAAAACCCTATGCAAAGTGAAAGAAGCCAGACACAAAAGACCACCTATTGTATGATTCCATTTATATGAAATATCCACAATAGGCAAATCCATAGAGACCGAAAGTAGATTAATAGTTGATTGGGGAGGGGGTACTTGGGAGTGGTGGCTAAAGGTTTCTTTTCGGAGTGGTGAAAATGTTCTAAAACTGATTGTGATGATGTTTGCACATCTCTGTGAATGTACCAAAACCCATTGAATTGTACACTTTAAATAGGTGAGTTATGTGATACTTTAATTATACCTCAATAAAGCTGATACCAAAAAGAACAATAATAAACCCTTTATGTGTTAACATATTTTTATGAAAAGTTACTACGTTTTCCAAAACAAAGAAATTTCATGAGAAGAGTGGCATCGTTTTACATTCTTGCAAATCTTTTTAATGTGTACTTAATGGAAGACTACAGGTTCTCATATAGGCTTCAGCATTCAGCCTGTTACAACATCACACGTCATGTAGCCTTTGGAATATTCCACAGGGACCTCCAGGAACCCCCAGACTATACTGTGAGAACCATTTCTCTGCTGTAAATTCCTATTTTCCCCTTTGTAATTAATAAGTATGTTCTGGGGAGATACTGTGGGATTATGTAAATAGTAGTTCCTTATTAAAACTTTCACCCTCCCGTTTTAGCGGCCATTGATGATTTTTGCCTGAATCAGTCGCCAAATGGTGATTTTCTGCATCATTCCTTCTGCAATTTTTAGTTGGCTTTGCACTGGAAGTAAGAGCTGTCCCTTCTCCCCATTTACTTACTTACATAAGTATGGACTCATGGATTCTGCTTTATTCAAAGTTGTAATCCGTTATTACCATTATTTATTTTGAACCTCTAATTGGCTCAGCTTTGGGGTGGGATCATCTGAAGGTTTCAATGAACTGCATAAGAAATTTTCTTCTGCTGGCTAAGGAAACTGACGGGCCTAAAAATGCGTTTAAACAAACGCTCCCGCTCAGTAAGCGCGAAGGCAAATCCTGGGGGAGACCTGGGGGGTCTCAATTAACCGCCCCCCATCCCTCACAAGTCTGAGCGCGCCCCCACTCAGGACCATCTCTCAAAGCAGCAGGTCCGCCCGACGCTCCGCCCCCCGGACGCCGCCGTCCAATCCTGGGCTTTCCCCTCCTCTTTCGTGAGTCCTGGCCCCGCCTCCCAGCACCGATTGGTCAGGCTGCCAGCTCGGCGCCGCTCAGAGAAGATCTGGAGAAGCGGATTTCGTCCGAGGAATGGGCCCCTGCGGCCCTGCTGCGCATGCTCTCCAGGAGCCCGCTCGGGCGTTCCAAGAGGCCGGCTCCTCGCCGCCCCGCGGGGTGGCGCGCGCTCCCGACGGCCGGCGCGGCGCGCGCGGGCACGGGGCTCGCTCCCGCGAGGGCAGGTGGGAGCCGGGAGCGGGCGCCCGGGTTGTGGTGGCCGAGGGGCCTGGGCGCGAGGTCTACGCCTGTGGCTGCAGGGGCCGAGGCCAAAGGACCTGCCGCGGTTTCGTCGTCGGAGAGGGAGGGTCCCGCTGCCGTCGCCGCCCGGCCGGTGCCGGTGAGGACGGGCCCCAAGCGGGTTGGGGAGGGTCCCGGGTCCCACTGCGTGGCCGCGCCCCGACCGTAATCTCCCGGGGTCTCAAGGGATGCTGATGTGATGCTGAAGGGGGGGGGTCCCCTGGCTCTGCGTCCCGGCGCTCGGGCCGCCCCCTTGTCCTTCACCCGCGATTCGCCCCCTTTCTCCTCGCTCTTCCCCTCAACCCACCCGACCCTGGGACTGAGCCTTGACACCCTACATCAGGGAGCCCCACAGTCGGTCGCCTCTCCTGGCCGAGTGTACCCCACCCAGTTCTGCGCCCGCCCTGGCACCGCCCCCAGCCCCGTCCCATGTTTGCGGCTCTGGAGGTCCCCGTGACCTTGCACTTTTGGCTGTCCTTACACCCCTCCTTCCACCTCTGATTAGGCAGATTGCCCGTTGCAGCTTTCAAACTTTTTTGACTCAACCTACACTGAGAAATGTATTTTACGTGCGTACTGCGTGCCTGCAGATGTAGATTACCGACAGACAAGTTTAAAGGAAGGTGCTTACCCTACCTCACATGAGCGGCCCCATCTGCTCTACATCTGTCCTGTCTGTTCTGTCCTGTTCTGTTCTGTCCTATTCTGTTCCTTTCTATTCTATTCTGTTCTGTTTTGTTCAGTTCTTTCCATTCTAAAAGACTATTGCTAAGCCATTAAATGGATTTCGGGACCCAAGGAAACCCTTGCTTTAACCACAGTCTTCTGCTTCCTAACTCCTTGCGGTTGGAGGATGCTGAGCTCCAAGAATCAGATAATCACGTGTAACCTTCAATTCCCAAGAAAGTGTATATTTTTCTTATTTTGACGTTTCTCCTTTTCAGGGCTAAAATCATTTCCAGGACTTGATTTGAACTTTCTGGTTTGATTTGATCTGGTTTATCTTGTTTCTCTTCCAAAAGCTCCTTGTTGGACTTGGGGAAGAGCTAGTGTGTGAGGTTGGGACTGGATTGTGGAGCATTTATAACAGAAATGGAGATGATTTTTATTGGAGAGAAAGAATTGAGTTGAGCTTTAGGAAGATTAACCTGTCAGCACTGTGTAGGGAGAACTGGAATGGCCAGACGCTGGCTGGGAAGACCATTAAGGAGATGGTGGAAGTTGATGCCCTGGGGTGACGTGGAGTGGGAAGGCGTGGAAGATGGCCTGATCTAGAGAGAACGAGATTTGAGGACGTATTAGGCCTGGTTAGGGAGGAGTAAAATATAGGTAAGATTCTGATCTCAGGGGAGTGAGGCCGGGAGTACCGTTAGCTGGAATCTCCCTTTCTGTTCCCTCTGCATCTCTAAATTGCTTTGGAGCAGTGGTTCTCAGGGGACATTCAGCAATGTTGGTTCTCAAGACTTGGGGGGTGCTACTGGCATCCTGCAGGCAGAATGAGGGATGCTGCTAAACATCCTCCATCACGCAGGACAGCCCCCCACAGCAAAGACTTATCTGGTCCAAAATGCCAATGGTGTTGAGAAGCCCTGCTTTAGAACAGCGGTTCCTAATCTTTGAGGGGATCACTGCTGCCCTCGCCTCTCCCGGGAGTAACGCCTGTGGGCACGCTCGGAGACTCTGCTCGTAATCACGGGAGGGTTCAGAGCCAATTAACCCACCTCTCTGACCCTGTAGCTCCTTAGTGGGGGAGAGGAGAAAAGCAAATGGAATCATCCAGGAGCTTTTTCAAACATCAGGACCTTCTCGCCTCCCCCGTCCACTATTTTAGGACCCCTGTTGACCCTGGACTGGGAACTCCTGTTCTTGTGTGATGACTTACAATTTATAGGAGAATTTCACACATACTATCTCATTTGCCACTTTGCCTGTTCACAGGTGAAATCAGCCTGGAGAAGGGATGGGATTGACCCCGGGTCTCCCCACAGCAAGCCGGCGCTGAGGACCCGGGTGTTGGTGGTCGGTGATGGTGGCTCCCGCTCTCGTGTATGAAGGTAATTCTGTTGATCTGCCATCAGCTGCTTAGCCAGGCTGTGCCTCTCAGGGCCTTACCTGCTAGGGCTTGGATCCAGCAGTGTCTGAGAGGCACCCAACGGTTCTTAATCCCATGTGTCTCTTGAGCGTTGTGTTTACGCTGAGCTGTTTGTGACCACTGGCAGGACAGCAGCATCAGAGCAGGCGATCTGAGTATTGCACTCACATTGCTTTGTGCCTCAATGTGGGGGGAGGGGAGAGGCTGAGAGAGTGATGAGCCGTTTACCGTGAGGCTCTTGAACTTCCTATTTCCAGCCGCCCGACGTAAAACACTCCATTCACTCCAGAAATCTTTACTGAGCAAAAATTGTATATTATGAAATAAGCACCATAGGGCCCAAGTATTTGCCTTCAAACAATGACTATCCAAAATAAAAAGTACATTTAAATCCACCTAGAATCAATATACCTATATATAACAAATAAAAGGTTCATAAAATAATGCTCATTTTTATTACATGCCATGCAGAGTGATATTTTCTCTGTGATTTTAAAAATTGCTGTCTTTGAGGCTGGCCTGGTGGCGCAGCGGTTAAGTGCACATGTTCCACTTCGGCCGCCTGGGTTCACTGGTTCGGATCTCAGGTGCGGACATGGCACCGCTCCGCAAGCCATGCTGTGGTAGGCATCCCACATATAAAGTAGAGGAAGATGGGCACGGATGTTAGCTCAGGGCCAGTCTTCCTCAGAAAATAGAGGAGGATCGGCAGCAGATGTTAGCTCAGGGCTAATCTGCCTCAAAAAGACAAAAATTAAAATTAAAAAAAAATAAAAAATAAAAATTACTGTCTGGAACCCAAAGATTATCAGACCAATCACCAGGGCAATTTGAAAAACAGCCTTAGACCAAAACAAAGGGAATAAAACTCTTTTATACACATATAAAATGAACATGTGTGAAAGATTTTACATAACTCATTATTAATCAAGGAACCAGTAAGATCCTACAACCAGTTCACAAGAGGATACAAAGAAGATTCTAGAAGACTATAGATGAGGAATGTTGAAATGAATGTACAAATAGAGGCAAAACTGGCTTCTTCCGCAGTGGGAAGAGTTACTTACATGTCTATATCTATTTACATGGGGGAGAGAGAATTTGTGGTCTATAGACTAGAGTTATTTTGCATTGTTCTCAGTTACCTACAAGGTTCAGAGTTGTAAAAATTGCTCAATACAACAAAGGCTAGAATCAGACAGGTTGGAGGGTGTTCTAGAAAATGCATAGTTTTCCATCGAAGCACAGATTTTCCCTCTGGTCTCATAATCTCAGTGGAAGACATTTTTGACACGAAATAAGGCTGGTCTTATGAGATTTGGCCTGATTATTTGCACATGTGCAACAAGTGGGTTAATTCACCATCTAGGGCTTCTCGAGTTTGCTTTGCTGGAAGTCTCCATAAGGAATCTCAGATGGGATCTTTACAAGTCTGGTATTTGCTATCCTGAGGTACAGAAGCCGTGCCCAAGAAGCCCTTCCCCCAGATTTCACCTCCACCGCTTATAAATTTGGGCAGATTCCTCTCTTCTTGAGGTTCCCAAATTACCCCAAGGTGTCTGAAACTTGTTAAATTGTTAAAGGATCATTTCAAAAACAGTGAACTCATGACTCTCCCACTGATATAAAACAAACAGAGGTAAGTGATTTTATTTAACACATTGATGAGGGAAGCTGGACAATGTGCCGGATTCAATGAGGTAATGTATGTCGAACATTTCACGGGGTGGCCAGCACAGGGGAAACCGCGGGTCCTTCCTAAGGTAGCCACGTAGCTGTGGGCCACCTATTTCTCAAGGCCTCTATGCCAGTGTTCCTCAAAGGCAAGCCCATGGTCCACCAGTCCCAGAGCCTCACAGGGTCCTTGTTAAAAATCCAGATTCTCAAGTCCCTCTCCAGATCCTGGGTCAGAATTTTGGATGTGAAATTCAGGCATCCGCATTTTTATCAAGTGCCCCAGGTAATTCTTATGGAGACTAGAATCACACATACAAGTACCTGACATAAAAGTTTCCCGAAAACTGTACTTTACCTCATTAGGTGGACGCACCCTTTCTAGTCTCTTTCATCTTTTTAAAGACTGGTCTGAAGCTGGGTTTCTCAGCCTTTGCACTGTTGGCATTTTAGACCAGATCCTTCTTTGGGGTGCGGTGGGTGGGGAAGCTGCCCTGGGCACTGTGGGGTGTCGAGCAGCATCTGAGGCCCCACTAGATGCTGGTAGCATGCCCCACCCCACAGTTGTAACAACCAAAAATGTCCCCAGATATTGCCAAATGTCACCTGGGGCGGGGGCAGATGACCCTGATTGAGAACCACAGTCTTAACCCACTGCCTTGATACCTCGGCATCCTCAATTTGAAAAGAAGCATTTTAACTTGTTTTAAGAGTTTAGGCCCTAGAGGCAGACGTGGGAGGTTGGAATGCTGACTCCATCCTTGATGGGCCTGGCTTTGGTCACAGGAACCTAAAGTGAAGCCTTCTGTTCCTCCTCTGCAAGATGAAAGAACAGTAGAGTCTAACTGATCCTCGGTGATTTGGAAAATAACGCACACAAAGTCCTTAGCATCGTGCCAGGCCCGTGGTTGGCATTTGGTAAATATTAAATGTTGTGATGACAGTCCTTCAGATTCTTGAAGGATGTATTGGTCAGAATCCAAGAGGGAAAACAGACACGACTGTCAGATTTCAAGTGGGGATTTCATTGCTCTGCCTGGTAGTGGAAGAGGCGAGAAGCCAAACTTGGTGAACAGACCAGAGATGAGTGGTGGCTAGAAGCTGTGCCCACAGCCAGGCAGGGGGTCCAGGGCAGCAGAGGGGCCCCTGCAAAGCTGGAGCACACTGCAGTGGCGGAGGCAGGTAGCTGCGCACACACCCTCCTCACTCCGCCCTCCAGGATCCCCCTGTGCCTCCCATCAGCCAAATCAGTGGGCAGCGATGATGATCAGCCATGAAACAGCTGGTTTGTAGGGACGCCTCAGTGCGCTGACTACTTACTCTGAAGGCGCCTGCAGCTCTGTGCACCAGTATCCTCTCTGACTGGCGTTTCTGTCTTTAAGCCTCAGCTGCTGAGGGCACAGGGAGGTGCATTGGCCCTGGACCACCGGGGCCTGGGTCCGAGTCCAGACTCTCACCAGCTGTGCAGTCCTGCACCGCTCACTTCAGGCTCCAAGCCTCAGTTTCCCCAGAGGCAGAGTGGGGATGATGGTGTCACTTGCAAGAGAGATTGTTTGGGTGATGGTACTGGAGGTGTGGGCTGATGTCATAGGATTTTTGTTCCTGGCTCAGACCAACAACGTGGCTCCGGGGGGGCCCTGGGGGGGGGCTTCTCTCTTTCTCACCCTTCTACCCAGAAGGTCTCTGGGTCACTTATTATATCTGAAACTTCCATTGTGTCTATAAATTTGAAATTTGGGTTTTCAAAAACCTTTTATTTTGAGTTAATTTTAGACTTTTTAAAAAATTTTTATTTTTTCCTTTTTCTCCCCAAAGCCCCCCCGGTACATAGTTGTATGTCTTTAGTTATGGGTTCTTCTAGTTGTGGCATGTGGGACACTGTCTCAGCATGGCTTGACAAGCAGTGCTATGTCCGTGCCCAGGATTCAAACTGGCAAAACCCTGGGCTGCCACAGCGGAGCACACAAACTTAACCACTCCGCCACTGGGCTGGCCACACTTAATTTTAGACTTTTAAAAAATTACAGGGGCCAGCCCTGTGGCCTGGTGGTTGGGTTTGTGTGCTCCACTTCAGCGGCCTAGATTTGCAGGTTTGGATCCCGGGCAAGGATCTATGCTGCTAGTCAGCCATGCTGTGGTGGCGGCCCACATACAAAATAAAGGAAGATTGGCATGGATGTTATCTCAGGGCTAATCTTCCTCTAGTAAAAAAAAAAAAAAGTGTTAAAAATTACAAAAACAGTACAAAGAATTCCCATATACCCATCCCCCAGTCTCCCTGAATGTCAGCTATCCGTGATCAAAACCAGGAAATCAGCTTTGGTGCAGCGCTATTAACTGAAACTCCTAATCTTATTCAAATGTCACCAGCTCTTCCGCTAGCATCCTTCTCTGTTCTGGGATCCAGTCATCACGTCTCCTTAGGCTCCTCCAGTTGTGACAGGTCCTCCACCTTTCCTTGTCTTTAATGACCTTGACACTTTGGAAGGGTCCTGGTCGGTTGTTTTGTTGACTGTCCCTCCTCGTGGCTCGTCTGGTTGGAATGGGGGTGCGTTGGGCAGGGGTATCACAGAGATGATGCCGTGTTCTTCTCTGTGCATCTCACCGAGGAGGTCAGGGCGTTGGTGTGTCTTACTCCTGGTGAAGTTGACGTTGATCTCTTAGGATCTCAGGGGGTATCTGTGAGATTTCCCTGTCTTTCCCTCTGTAGTTAATAAATGTCTTGGGGGAGATACTTCAAGGCTATGCAAGTCCCACAACAGCGATTTTTAATGTACTTCACTTTTATTCATTTCTGTGTTCTATTGTTTGTTTTACTCTTTATTTTCTCATGTGACACTGTCACATAGGAATGGAATCCCTGCTTTTTCTGAGTTACGGAGTTAAAAAAAAATTACCAAGGAAGAGATACAGCCTATCTTTAAAGCATTTGATATTTTCCCACTGTAAAAAGAGTTCATGTGCATTGTAAACAACTCTGAGAAAATGAAATTTAAGGAAAAAATTAATCACTATTTTTACTACTTTTAACATTTTGAGATATTTCTTAATTATTGAAGGTTTTTTGAAGTCATGAATATAGAAAATAAAATTAGTCAATAAATAACAAAGATGATCAGAGTGGGGAAGAGAGAGAAGAAAAGAAAAGTGGATTGAGGGCTACAGGTAGTGTCTGGTCCAAGTTACGCTTTGGTCTGTTTTTGAAAACCTTGCTTGTTTAGTTTAGAAAAGATAGTCTTTGCTGAATTTGTTAATTGGATTCTGATTTCTGACTAATAAGTTTTGAAAATACAGACGTTTTTGGAAGTCTTCTTGATTTGTTTTTGTGACATGGAAACATTGTCAAATTCTTGTTTTGGAAACGGGTGGTGCATTTAATTAATTTTACCGAGGATGCGCACGTATATTTTGAGGAGCTACATCGCCATCTCGTGGCCTTCTGCGGTATTGCTGCTGAGGATTTCGAAGGTGTTTTCATGACTGTGAGGGGCCTCTGTGTCATAATGCCCCGTCCTTTACAAAGGCTCCATCTTCTCTGCGGGGGGCGGCTTCCCACTCTAAAGTGGAGTGAGATAGCAGATGACATGTTGACCACAGTGTGTGCGCAACAGAAAATAAAGTGTATGTTAAAAGCACTAACACAGGAAAGGAAATAGCTGTGCATTCGAGTGGCAGGGTTATGGGTGATTTACTAGTATCATGTTCTTAATATTTTTTAAATGTTTTCTATATAGTTTTTATAATATAATATTAGCAACCTACAAAATGTCTCAATATCTAATCCGTGCCACCCCTCTCCTCCGATGAGGAAACCCAGCCCAGGAGTGAGAAGCATGTTTACGGTGTGTTTTTAATCCAACTGACCCCGGAGACCTGAGGCATACCTGTAAGGATTTTTAAAAACGGCTTTATTGAGATATGAGTCACTTACATACAGCTCCCCCATCTAAAGTGTATAATTTAATGTTTTTTGTGTATTCACAGAGTTGTGCAACCATCGTACGATCAATTTTACAACATTTTCTTTGCCCCGAAAAGAAACCCCACATCCCTTAGCATCACTCCCTAATCTCCCTCTGCCCCTGGACCCATGCAGCCACTCACCTGCCTTCCATCCCTGTGGATGGGCCTGTTCCGGACATTTCAGAGAAGTGGGCTCACACAGCCTGCTGTCTTTTGTGTTTGGCTTCTTTCAGGGAGCATGTTTTCAAGGTTTGCCCACATTGGAGCATCTAACAGAATGTCCCTCCTTTTTATTGCTGAATAAATCCCATTGTATGGACAGACCACACACAGGCCAGAGCAGGTATTTCAGAGGGAGAACATGGTTTACGGACCGACCCAGCCAGTGCTGATCCTGCATGATAGCCAAAGAGGGAAGGAGGGTCTGCAGAGTTAGGGGCAGCCGCCTGCTAGCCAGCGTGAGAAGGAAGGGGTGAGGGCTCTTCTTGCGAAGTCAAACTGTTGAGGGAAGGAAGTTGCCCTTAGGTTTTGTTTTAGGATGCCTATAGGGAGACCTGTGAACCGTGAGGGTCCAAATGCAAAGAACCAGCTGAGGCAAAGAGGTTTGGCGAGCAGGGTCTGAAGGGGGGAGAAAGGACCCCAAGGGGGAGGGGATGTACCGAGCGGACCGGATGCAGACACTTCATTTTCCAAATCAGGATGGAATATGTCCGCTCTCTGTATCCAGACAGTGAAGAGTGATAAGAGTTATGAGGATGTCCACCCTTGATGGATTAAATGTGAAACAGAGAAAACTTGCACAACTGAATCGTGGAGAGATAACTTCAGTTAATCAGAAATCTGCCGTCGTATGGAGAACTCATTCACCCATGACACTAGGTAAACGGGGCATTAGCACATACAGTTTGTTACAGGTGTTTTTCTCCTGTGTGGTGAAGTATATGACAAAAACTTACAACACTAATCATTTTTAAGTGTACGGGTCAGTGGCATTAAGTACAGTCCCATTGTTGTACAACCATCGCCTGCATCCATCTTTTCATCATCCAGAACTGAAACTCTGTCCCCATCACACAGCAGCCCCCGCTCCCCCGGCCCCGCCCCAGCAACCACCATCTGACTGCTGTCTCGTGGATTCGACAACTCTGGCTACATCACATAAGTGGAATCACACAGCAGCGTCCTTTTGTGACAGGCTTATTTCATGTGACAGACTTTTAAAATAGTAATCCTCATTTGCTCTCCTTTATATTTAATATTCTCATTCCTCTCGCTGGATTACCAGCCCTTTAAACGTGATGGTCTGAGGGATTGAACCTCTGTGTAGCGTGGCACCTGGAGTTCCGAAGCACTTTGATGTTGGATGTTTCACAACCAATTAGTATTCCTCTATCCATCAGAAAGCCAGAGGCTGGCCCGGTGGAATAGTGGTTAAGTTCACATGCTCCACTTCAGTGGCCTGGGGTTCGCTGGTTCAGATCCTAGGCACGGACACACACCACTCATTACGCCACGCTGTAGCAGCATCCCACATACACAATAGAGCAAGATTGGCACAGATGTTAGCTCAAGGCCAATCTTCCTCAACAAAAAAAGCGGGGGCGGGGGACAGCCTAGTGGTGTAGCAGTTAAGTTTGCATGGTCTGCTTCAGCGGCCTGGGGTTTGCCAGTTCAGATCCCGGGTGTGGATCTATGCACTGCTCATCAAGCTATGCTGTGGCAGGCATCCCACATATAAAACAGAAGAAGATGGGCACAGATGTTAGCTCAGGGCCAATCTCCCTCAAAAAAAAAAAAAAAGCCCGAACTCATCAGGTTAGTCACTTGCGAAGAATAGCAGTTACTGCTGTGTAACAAATGACCCTGATCTTACTGGCTTAAAATAATGGTAGTTTATTATTCATCAGGGGTCCATGGGAGGCTGGGCTGTTCCTCTGCTGGTTTCCTTGGGCTTCTTCAGGTGGCTACACACAGCTGAGGGCCCACTGGACTGGACAGTGCCAGTGGTCTTCCTGTGGCCTCTCCTACAGCCACCTTCCCTGGCAGTCACAGGGCCATGTCCCTCAAGGGCCAGGACTTCCAAACCCCACAGCATGCTTCTGCCACGCTCAAGTCACACAGTGAGTGACCAATCAGGGCTGGAGGCCAGTCCAGATTCCAGACTACATTCCAAAGGGGCCTGCTTACTGTGTGGGAGGATTTGTGGTCCTTAAACAATCTACACTCAAGGCGCTTTAATGAGTAAGAATGGGGACCGGCAGTCGAATCCAGATTCTGGGCCGCTGCGGCACCCGCAGTTGGTCGTCAGCCATAGTTCACAGTATCCTTTGAGGTACACGGATCTTGGAAGCCTTTTAAGCAGAAATTTCAGTTGAGAGGATTGCACTGTTTCCTAATTCGGGGTCCCCATGACTTCGGTACAGGTCCACGGCAATGTGGGGGGTTCTTTGTCTTGCCAACCCCCGCTGGTCCAGAGGAGGCCAGGCTTCGGCGTCCGGTCGTCTGAGACGGAGCCCGTTGGTGTGTCACGTCCCTGCAGCCCCCACTCCTGTCCCGCTGCGTGGACAGTGACCGCAGGGCTTTGGGTGGCCTGAGTTGTCTGAAAGGCGAGCTGTGGGACGGAGGGCCGGCTTCTCTGCGCCTTTTCGCCTGGGTGGAGGTCGCGGGGAAGACAGGAGCGCCAGCAGCTACCAGGTGCCAGGAGGCCGCGGTTCGAGCCTCCACGTTCATTCATCCGCAGACTGCAGAACTCTCGGGCCCGAGGGGCGGGCTGCCGGCGGAGGGACGTGCGCCGGGGCCAATCAGCTTGCGGGGCGGGCGGCCTGTGGGCGGGATGGGCAGGCCCGGGACGACTCCCCGCTGCGGGCGGCCCTGCAGGGAGGACCGGTCCCGGTCCCAGGTCCCGCCCCGCCACGTCGCCCTGCGGGCGGGATGGGCAGGCCCGGGAGGGAGCGCACAGGAGGAGCAGGGGCTGGCTTGTCCCGGGACGCGGCGAGGGGGGAGGATAGGGGCGGGAGGACAGGCGGGCACTCCCAGGCAGGTGTCCCTTCCCCGGGCGGGTTTCCTTGAGTCCTGCCCTCAGGACAGGACTTCGCTGCGGCCCTCGGGGCGGCGGTCAGGGCAGGGGCGGGGGACACTGTCTGGACGCGGCGACCCCTGCTCTTCGGCCCTGGCTGCGGCTCCGCGCTGGCTGACCAGGCCATGGGGAGCCGGTGTGGACCCCAGACCAGGAAACTTCAGAGCAAGAATGAGGAACCCCAGGGCAACCGCAGAATTTGGGGTGGAGGTGACAGCTCACAAGTGGGGAATCTGCAGTGTGAGGGGAGGCTACTGTTTCTGGGCTCCTGCTGGGAGGTGGAGAGGAACTGCCATCCTCCACCACCCACTTCCCCAAGAAGGCAAAAAGGCCAGCCCACACTGATGCCCCAGGGCCCAGTGACCCTGCCAGAGCGGCCGGGCCTTTAGCCCTGTAATCCGTCCTGTCTGCTTCTCCAGGCCTGAAGCCAGGGAGCCCTTAGTGACCACGGGTTCTCGGGACACCTCCACAGCCCTGTCCCCACTCAGCTGAGGCAGCACTGGCACCAGCGCAGGCACCAGGCCGCTGCCCTCGTGGGGTCCTGGCAGCTCCTGAGGGCTGGGATGGGACCTGGTCTACTTGTGAGTCCAGAGAGACCCTCCCCCGGCCTGGCTTCCCCTTGTGCTCTGCAGAGTACCAGCTGGGCCTGGCCCCTGTTCCCTGGGACCCGGTGTCAGGGGAAAGGGCACTGGGCATTCTGGGAGGGTCAGTGGCCTGAGCTCACATCCCACAGTGCTCGTCTCTGACTGTGGCGCTCAGTGACACCAGTTACTGTTGTCCTGGACCAGGTGCGCCAGGTGTCATTGGGGCCGGCTCTGGATCCACCTTGACTGGTGTCCCAGCTCCGTGCTCCATGGCTGTGTGGGTGGCCCCGCCGTGCCTCAGCATCCTCACCTGTAACCTGGGGCAATAAGAATGATGAGCTTTCATACTATGGGGCTGAAGGTGAAATGGAAAATCCTGTGCAAACACTGCACCCCGTGCTCAGCACCTGCGGGCCTCGATTCAGAGTCACTGTTAGCAGCACCTCGGTCCCCTCCACGCCCCTGAGAGCCCTGTGGTTTGCAAGCTTTACATTCAGGAAAGTGAGGTTTGAGTGGGGCAGGGGGGCGTCCCCTCGTGGGCCCAGAGAGGAAGTGGCCCAGCAGAGGCCCTGGCCCGGGGGTCTCTGGCTCCCTTCAGGTCCTTCCCCACCTTGCAGCCCCGGCCCCAAGCAGCCCCATGTGCCCTGACCTCCAGCCCGGATCTGTTTTCCTGAGTCCCAGGCCCAGGGCACCTCCCCTGATGGGATTCTGCCTCTTCCCTTAGGACGGAGCCCCTGGACTCCCAGCTTCCTTGTCAAGGAGGAGGAAGGACATCCATCTGCTGGGGCCTGAGTGTGGCCTGGGGGACAGGCCATCGGTCCCGGAATGCCCCTGCCTGAGCCCAGCGAGCAGGAGGCTGAGAGTGTGAAGGCCGGCCAGGAGCCGTCCCCTGAGTCCCCTGAGCTGGGCACAGATGTCATCCCTGCAGCCCCCACGAAGCTCAAGGAGTTCTCCAAACTGGTCCTGCTGACAGCCTCCACCGAGAATGGGGATGGAGTGGACTCCCAGCCCAAAGGAGTGCCCTGCACCGTGTCCCTGGAAATGTCTGGTGCTGACACCCTGGCCAGGATCCCCCACATCCTGCCATCAGAGGAGCAGGGGGGTGCAGTCCAGCCAAGCCCCCTGGCCTCTGAGCAGAAATGCAGCAAACCAGACACAGGTGAGTTGCGGGCCTGCTGCCCCTGGCCCCACACCTTTATGGTCCTGCATGCTCAGACTTGGGCCTGGCTCACCCCGCTTCCTAGCAGGGTAACCTTGGCCATCCTGTCCCTGTCCTGAGCCTAGCTTCCTCATCTCTAATCACGACCCTGTCCCTTGTTGGTGTGATGATTGCAGGACATCAACCCTGTGTGCCCCCCAGTGCTCCCCTCCACACCCCTGACCTCTAGCCTTGCTCCATGCTGGCTAACCCCGTTGCCCTCAGCAGCCCCCAAGCCCCTGGAGTTCCTGAGGACCCCATTTGGGGGCCGCCTCCTGGTCCTCGAGTCCTTCCTGTACAAGCAGGAGAAGGCCGTGGGCGACAAGGTCTACTGGAAGTGCCGGGAGCATGCCGAGCGGGGCTGCCGGGGCCGGGCCGTCACCCGTGGGTCGCGGGCCACAGTGATGCGGGACCACTGCCACCCACCAGATGAGGAGGGCCTGGAGGCCCGGCGCCAGAGACAGAAGCTGCCCAGCCCAGCCCTTCCGGAAACCTTAGGGGGTCCCCAGGGCCCTGGAAGCCAAGTGGAGGAGCCACTGGAGGGGGTGGGCCCATGGCTGTGCCCCCAGGAGCCAGAGTCTGCCCCGGCACTGCAGCTGAGCAAGCCGGCCCCGGAGGAGGAAGAGGGGCTGCGAGCCCTGTCGCTGCTCAGCCTGCCCCCCAAGAAACGCCCGACACTGGGGACCGGTGAGTGTCCCCACCCTGGCTCCACTCGGGCAGGCAGGAACCTGCAGGCCCTTTTCTGTGCCCAGATAGAAATGTGGGGTCCCATGTGGTTTTTTAACGTGCTCAAAGTCAGAACAACTTTTAAAAGTATAATCATTAAGCCCATGGACTAGAACCAGTGCTGCTAAACCAGGGGTCCTTCTGGAATTTTCTGATGCAGCAGGGTGGGTGTGGGGCCCAGAAACGTGAGTTTTCACAGGCCCCGTGTGATTCTGGTAACCCCTGAAGATTCTGGTGACCTTTGGGAAGGTCAGCTTAGTGAGAGTCTTGAGTTTCGGGCCCAGGTTCAAGTTCCAGCCCCACCTCACTTTGCTGGGTGGCCTCAGATCAGTAACTGGCCTTCTGGAATTTCTGGAGCTTTATCCTAAGATGAGTGAGAGCCTAGAAGTTTGGGAGACTAGGCATTTGGTGTGTGGGAAGTGCTCGGTGCTGCTCCAGCAGCTGGTAGACAGAGTCTTCGAGGTTTTGATTGCCCGTAACTGGGAGTGGGTCTTGGTCCCGAGGCTGGGGGCCTCCTGACCCAGAAAGGATTCAAAGATTCAATGGTTTAAGGCAGCCGCCCCCCTGGGTACCTGGGGCAGGGCGAGCCAGAGAGAGACTTGTTTTTCACTGTGAATCACTTGGTACCAGTGGCATTTTATGGCATGTGCATGTATTATTCCAACAACAGATAAGGTTTTCAAACAAATCCTAAGAAAAAGTATGGCCAGGAGTGACTGAGCACATGGCTGTGTAGTCAGAGCCAGCTCGGCCCTTCCCGGTGTGTGACCTTGGATGCAGCATTTAACCTCTGAGAGCCGTGGCCTCCTCTCTGACCACCAGCAGAGGAACCGAAACTCCCCCGTGGGTTGCTGGGTGTGGGGTCAGTGGGAATGGACCCGGGGCCCCCACACACCCAGCTCAGGGGAAGCCATGGTAAATGTCACTGGAAAGGAGAACAGGACATGGCCATGCTCCCCTAGCCCACATCCCCCCACACCCCAACCTGCTCCCCTGGGCCGGCTGTGACCACCCTGGATCCCTCCTCCAGGAGAGCCCCGGCCCCTGGAGTTCCTGAGGACATGCTACGGGGGCAGCTTCTTGGTGCACGAGTCCTTCCTCTACAAGCGGGAGAAGGCCGTGGGGGACAAAGTGTACTGGACTTGCCGGGACCACGCGCTGCACAGCTGCCGCAGCCGGGCCATCACCCAGGGCCAGCGGGTGACCGTGATGCGCGGCCACTGTCACCCGCCTGACATGGAGGGCCTGGAGGCCCGACGGCAGCAGGAGAAAGCCATGGAGACACTGCAGGCTGGGCCGGGAGGTCCCGGGGGCCAAGTGGACAAGCTATTCCAAGGCGTGGACAGCCTGTTGTACCGCAGGGGCCCCGGCAGCCTGACGCTCACCAGGCCGCGGCCAAGGAAGCGTGCCAAGGTCAAAGATCAGGGCCTGGTCCAGCCCCAAGCCTCGCAGGGAGCCCCTGAGGACCAGGATGAGGACCTGGGTGAGTCCTCCACACCCACTGGCCCAGAGCTTGGCCCCTTCAAGGCTGGTTTCCTAAGGTCCTGGGAGGTGGGAGGGGGTCCCTGAAGCCCCAAGTTCCTACCTCCCTCTCCTGAACCCGCTCCGATTTGTCCCCAGGAGGCCCTGAGTTCCTGAGGACCCCGCTGGGGGGCAGCTTCCTGGTACATGAGTCCTTCCTCTACCGGCGGGAGAAGGCAGCCGGGGAGAAGGTGTACTGGACGTGCCGGGACCAGGCCCGCATGGGCTGCCGCAGCCGGGCCATCACCCAGGGCCGGCGGGTGACCGTGATGCGCGGCCACTGCCACCCGCCCGACCTGGGGGGCCTGGAGGCCCTGAGGCAGCGGGAGAAACGCCCAGGCTCAGCCCAGCGGGGCAGCCCAGGTAGGATGATGGCGGAGCAGGCCTCAGGGATGAGCAGGAGATGCAGCCAGCCAGCCTTGCCCACTTGACCTCCCATGTCCCCAGCAGATGCCCTGTCCTTCCTCCCTGCAACACTCTGGAAGGAGTGAGCCCTCTCCTCTCACTCTTTCCTCTCCTCCCTTCCCCTCCTCACCCACCGCATCCTGCATCCTGCCCTCTGTCGGGTGGGGTCCTCACCCTCCCGCTCAGACCGCCCGCCTGCCCCCACGCCTCTGCAGCACTTGCTAGACCAAGCTCCTTCCTCCTGCTCCTTTTCTCGTCATAAGAATTGACAGGATGGACAGAGGAAGCTATTGCACAAGGCCAGTCTCTCGTTTGTATGGTGAGTAGATGACAGTTCCCAGTGACAGGACACCTGACAGACCGGGTGGCGGAGGGTGTATTTTCATGTAATCGATTTCTTTGCCCCTCTAGCTGTTCTCCATAAATATCTATTGTCGTCCCTGAGGGATCCATGACGAGGGGCACAGCCCCACTCTTGTCATCTGTGCCCCCCTGGGAGGTGCCACGGTGCTGGTGTTCTGCTCTCGAGGTCACCATACCGTGAACACTCTCGTCCTGTCCTCCTGAGCAGGGTGGTTTCAGCCCGGCCGTGTCTCCGTCCAGCTCCCCATTTGGTCCGGCACCTGCCTCTCCTTCGGGCCCCAGTCCTGCCGTGTTCTGAGGCCTCTGAGTCTCCCATGCTTGAGGTCTCTGGTTTCGTTTCCTTCTGACTCTCTTTTTATTCATTTCCACATAACTTCTGTGGACAAGGAGGTGTTGCCACAAGACACAGGGCAGCCCCTGCAGGGTCCTCACCCCCAACTCCCACCCAGAGAACCCCTCTGAGCTCCTTCCATTGTTTTTTGGGGAGTCTGCTGCCCCATTTCTTAATATGGGCTTTCACCGCTATCAGTTGGTGTTGTAATTTCCTTGTGGCCTGTGGCCTTCCGGGGAGAGGCAGTAAGGACTCAGCGGTCCCCCGCAGCCCGCTTCTCGCAGGTCCTGCAGGTTTTGTTTTCGTGTTATTGTAAACATCTGCTCACGGCTGAGCTGGGAGTGCGCTGCGGCCTGTTTCCCTCCTTACGCGGCTGTTTTCTCTGCAGCCCGGTGGCTCCTTTGTTTGTGGGCCTCGTGTTCTGTGTGCCCCTCCTGCTCACGTGTCACTTCAGCCCATCAGCAGAAGCTCTGGGTTCCGCTCCAGGCCCCCCAGCCCTGCCACCCCCTGTCCCGGGGGTCCCCTGGGCGGGATGCCTGCTCTGGGCCCCGCTTTCTCTTGCTCGGTTTACTCCCTTGTCTTTCGAAGTCCCTCCTCTAGTCACCTCCCGAGCAAGCGTCCCTGGAGCTCACACTGTCGAGACCCTGTGTGCCTGAAGATGGCTGCCACCTCGCCTCACACGTCATCTAGTCCCTGTTCTTGGGTGGCCCACAGCTTTCCGAGGACCGACCCTAGGCATGTGGTGGCTCTTTGCTTGCAGTTTTTGGGTTGTGTCTCCATCCCTGTGGCACCTGGCTGTGCTGGGGGCACTAGGGGCCTTTTCAGGCCAGAAGCTCGGTCCTTCCCTCTGGGTGGTTTTCTCCTGCTCCTCGATACCCTCCACTCCCAACTCTCTTTCTTTCTGTTGCTCCTGTTTGTCGGATGTCCGTCTGCCTGGGACCACCATCTGTGACATTTCTTCGAGTTTGTCTCCGGTCCTTCTGTTTACTTTGACTTTCACTCTTGTGTCTGAAGATCTCCCGTGTGGTCCGTCATCCAGGGTCACAACTGCCCCGTCTCTCCGGCCTCTGGCCACAGCCTTGTTCCTCTGAGCTGCGATCTCTGCCTTTTAAAGCAAAGCTTCTCCCGCGTGTCCCGTGATCTTGGCCGTCTGCTCCTGTTTAAGGGGAGACTGACGTGCTCTGCACGAGGGCGCGGCCCGGGCGCTGAACTGCAGGAGGCTGCTGTGGCCGATGGCCTCCACCTCGAGACCCCGGACGTCGCCTCTGTGGGTCCGCAGGCTGGTTGGTGCCCACAGGACGGCCTCCCACAGGCGGCTCAGCCTGGCTGCCACAGTCATTCCGGGACTCGGGCAGGGAAGTGGGTGGACATGTCGGTTCCGGATGCAGACTTCCACTATCTCCGCACCGGGCACGGGAGCTCCCGTCTCATTGCTCTTCACACAGATCACCTTTACCCAGCCGGCTGTTTAGGCCTGCCCTGGACCTCACCTTCAGAGGGACCTTGCTGCCCCAGCTCAGCCACTGGCCTGCACTGTGCTCAGTGGCCTCCCCTCTGGGCTGGCGGTTTGCCGAGTGTGACCACACACCCGCTCTTCTCTGCCTCCAACACTCTGTCGGCGCCTCTGTTCTGCTGCCCTCCCCCTCCTTTCCAGATCTCTGGCCTGTGCCCTGTGCCTCCATCCTTTCTCAGTGGACATGTTTATCAGTCACATGGCTCCGCTCCATGGCCAGAGGCCCCTACCTGGCCCCGCTTCTCCAGGGTGCCCTCACCCCCATGGCCTCTGCTGTTCCCCTGTCTATCTCCAGTCCTCTGTGTGATCCTGGTGCCTGGACAAGGGAAGAGAGTCTGGGCAGAAGCACACGGCCACCTCCTGGCGTCCTCCCTCTCCACATGTCCCAGACAGCAGCTACACACTCCTTGCCTTTTCTCCCACCCTGGGTCAAATCCCCGCCCAGTCTGGCTCTCCAGGAGTGGACCCTTGACCCTTCTACAGCCCCATCGCCCACTGTGCGCACAATGCCCATTTCGTTCCTGATAGCTGGTCCCCCAAAGGGACCGTCCACTTATTCCTCCAACTCAGCAGGGACCGCATGGCCCTATGTATCCCCTCCCCCCATTGAGGGCACCTAGGATAAGAGAGGGGACATAGCAAAGACACCTTCTTCTGCAGGCACTGTGAGGTGGGGACAGACCCCTGCCTTCAAGGGCCTCCACCTCACCAGTCTCCCGCCTCCCTTCACTCCCAGGCTTGGGAAAGGAGCCCCCCAGAGCTGAGGCTAGGCTGGGTTTGGGGGTGGGGGTCTGTGTCCTGGGCTCGGGGCTGTCTCGCTATGAGGCAGTGGGTGCAGCGTGGGGGCCTGTGGGTCTCACTCTGGGAGCTGTGCTGCTTTTGGTGCTGAGAATGGGGGCCACACCCCACCTCACAACTCTGCTCCAACGCCAGGGCTCCAGCCTCTGCCTCCCCCAGCCCCTCTCCGATTTGTCCCCAGGAGGCCCTGAGTTCCTGAGGACCCCGCTGGGGGGCAGCTTCCTGGTCTACGAGTCCTTCCTCTACCGGCGGGAGAAGGCGGCGGGGGAGAAGGTGTACTGGACGTGCCGGGACCAGGCCCGCATGGGCTGCCGCAGCCGGGCCATCACCCAGGGCCAGCGGGTGATGGTGATGCGCAGGCACTGCCACCCGCCCGACCTGGGGGGCCTGGAGGCCCTGAGGCAGCGGGAGCAGCTCCCCTGCCCGGCCCAGAGGGAAGGCTCAGGTGCGGGCATAGGGGCTGGCAGGCACTAGGCCCTGCTCTCCCCGCTGGCTTGGCAGCCCTGGGGGCCAGCCCCAGAACACAGGCTGGGGGCTACCTGATGGGACATTCTGCAGTGGCCCGTGTCCAGCCAGGGTCCCACCATGCACATCAGTCTGTCCACCTGGGCTGTGGGCTCCCTGTGGGGAGGGTATTGGCCGGGACCACCCTCACAGTGCTGGTTCTATCTGGATTGGTGGAGAGAAACCCACTCTGACTGCTAGAGATAAGGAGCGTGGGGGCCCGGGCATTACCGGCAGCTACAGGAAGGGCTCAGCACCCATTTATGGGACAGTCCCCCTGGACCTTGAGGACCCTCTCTGGGTCTCTCTAGTGTCTTTTTTTCCTCTATCTCCCCTCTCCTCTCCCTCCCCACTCACTGCCCCCCCCACCCCCCAGTTCTCTCTGGCCATCACAACCCCAACATTGCATGACCTTTCAGTTCAGGTTCTTAAAAGTCACAAGAGAGAGAGTGGATTAGTTGCCAGCTGGCTGAGGGGAGGGTGGACATGTAGCCAGGTGGCCCCTGCTGTGTAGTCCAGACCAGCCATGGGCCTCCCAGAATGTTCCAGCGCCGCCCCTGCCGTGGGGTCTAGCCAGCAAGTGTGGAGTCAGAGCAGGATTGCTCCTCTGGGTTTGAGCGATTGCAGGGCCAGCCTCCCCAAGCTGCACCAGAGCCCTGAGAAAGAGACAGGGTGTCAGGGCTGTGGGCCCTGGGCTGGCAGCCTGAGCATCAGTCCCCAGGGCCCCACAGCATGGGTGGGGGAGGGCAGGGGGGCGTTGGAGGGGGCTTGAAGTTTCCTGGCTGGGGCAGGCTGGTGGGACAAGGGAAACAGCCTCTTTCCCTGGCACCCAGGCTCTGTCCCCTGCTTTCAAGGCCTGGCCCAGGCACCCCACTAGCATGTCCTGTTCCCTCAGGGACCCTCCGGCCTCTGGAGTTCCTGAGGACTTCCCTCGGGGGCAGGTTCCTGGTGTACGAGTCCTTCCTCTACCGGAAGGAGAAGGCGGCGGGGGAGAAGGTGTACTGGATGTGCCGGGACCAGGCCCGCATGGGCTGCCGCAGCCGGGCCATCACCCAGGGCCAGCGGGTGACAGTGATGCGCGGCCACTGCCACCCGCCTGATCTGGCGGGCCTGGAGGCCCTGAGGCAGCGGGAGCGGCTCCCCAGTGCAGCCCAGCAGGAGGACCCAGGTACAGACAGGGATGGGGCAGAGGTTAGGTGCAAAAGAGCTCTCCCCTCTCCTGGCTCCTTCTCCTGAACCTGAAAACACACCTATGTCTGGCCCATCCTTAAAAACAACTCCCCTTCTAACTACCCTTTTCTCTCCTTCCTTTTATTCTAAGAGGTCTTGACTTTTTATGGATTGTAGTCTCTTTTGAAAATCTGTTGAAAAAACATTAACTACCCTAGAAAAACGTACTAATGTTTGTGTGTGTGCACGTGTACATGCCCGCGCACACACACACGTGAACTTTTACACATTATTAACTTTATTGAACTGAAAATGGGTTCCTTATACATAAACAGAATATAAAGCCAGTCTTTAGGTAGCATCGTGTGTGTCATAGTAATTCGTGTAAATACGAAGGACCACATCTTATAAAATACAGAAATGAATCCAAGTTGTATAAAACAACCGAGAGAAACTTCATTTCTGCTTAATACGAAAAAGGAGATTTCCATGAGGAAGCCACCATTTGCCTTAAACAAGAAGAAGTTGGTGCCTTTGGTGAAGGACGGATCATGCCTGATAGCGAGTTGGTTCCCAATCTTTTTGAGGATGAGGTGAAGACTGACTCTTAGCATCTCAAGTAGCTTATTTTACCAGACACAGGAACTTTGGGCCATTAGAAAACCAGAATTCCCAATGACTCTGCAAATCAGAGTCATTCTGCCTGGTTTCCCGTCTCCTTAAGGCCTTTAGGTCATCATTACAGGGTGGGGGCCTTTGGCTCTAGAAGCTTCAACAAGAAAATAATTATCAATCCATGTTTTTGATTTTTTTTTTCCTCAGAAAAGATAAAACTTCTGCCTAAAGTTCAGCTGTGCCTCAAGACGTGTTCTCCTGAAAGCCAGCAGACTTACGGGTAATTGTATTTGTTACCTAATGCTGCATCACAAATAACCCCAAAACTTAGTGCCTTAAAACAACAAATATTTACTCTCTCTCCGTTTCTGTGGGCCAAAGTTTCAGGAGTGGTTGGGCTGAGTGGTTCTGGTTCAGGGTCTCTCATGAGGTTGAAGGAAAGATGTCAGCGGGGCTGCAGTCACCTGAAGACTTGAGTAGGGCTGAAGGAGCCACTTCCAAAATGGTGCCCATTCACTCACATGGCTGTGGGCTGGAGGCCTCAGTCCCTCACCGTATGGACCTCTCCTTAGGGCTGCTTGAGTGTCCTCAAAGATAGCACCATCTTCCCCCAGAGCGAGTGATCCAAGAAAGAGAGCAGGGCAAGAAGCAGGTCACCAACAACAGCAGAATTCATATCCTTTTCAAGCACGCATGGAACATTCTCCAGAATAGACCTAATCTAGGCCATAAAACAATACTTCATAAATTTAAAAGGATTAAAATCATCCAAAGTATGTTATCTGACCACAGTGGAATGCAACTAGAAATTAATAACAGAAAGAAATTTGGGAAACTCACAAATATGTTAAAATTAAAACCACTAAAAAACCACTTACTCAAAGAGGAAATTAGAAAATAATTTTAAGTGAACAAAATGGAGTTACAGCACACCAAAACTTATGGGATGCAGGTAAAGCAGGGCTTAGAGAGAAGTTCATAGCTGTAAATACTTACATTAAAAAGCAGAAAAATCCAAATCAGTAACTTAAACTTACATGTTAAGACACTAGAAAAAGAACAAAATAGGGGCCACCCCATGGCCAAGTGGTTAAGTTCATGTGCTCCGCTTTGGCGGCCCAGGGTTTCACCAGTTCAGATCCTCGGTGGGGACATGGCACTGCTCATCAAGCCATGCTGAGGCGGCGTCCCACATAGTACAATCAGAAGGACCCACAACTAAAATACACAACTATGTACCGGGGGGCTTTGGGGAGAAAAAGGAAAAAATAAAATCTTTAGAAAAAGAACAAAATAAGCCTAAAGCAAGCAGAAAAAAGGAAATGATAAAGATAAGAATAGAAATTAATGAATAGAGAAGAGAGAAAATTAACAAAACCAGAAGTCAGTTCTTTGAAAGGATCAACAAGTCAACAAACCTTTAGCTAGAATGACCCAAAGAAGTTTTTTAAAAATAGAGAAGACTCAAATTATTAAAATCAAGAATGAAAGATGGGACATTACTACCTACCTCACAGAGGGAAGAAAAGGATTACAAATGCATGCTATGAAAAACAGCATGCCAACAAATTAGATAACTCAGATGAAATGAAAAAATTCCTAGAAAGACATAATCTACCAAAACTGATTTAAGAAGAGAGAGAAAATCTGAATAGATGTACAAGAAGTAAAGAGATTGAATTAGTAATTTTAAAACTTCCCACAAAGAAAAGCCCAGGCCCAGATGACTTCATTGGTGTGTTCTACCAAACATTTAAAGAAGAATTAACACAAATTCTTCACAAACTCTTCCCAAAAATAGAAGAGGAGGAACATTTCCCAACTCATTCTATAAGGCCAGTATCACCATGATACCAAAATCAAGCAAGGCCATTACAGGAAAACTACAGACCAAAATCTCTTAGGAATGTAGATGCAAAAATCCTCAAGAAAATACCAGCAGGGGCTGGCCCCGTGGCTGAGTGGTTAAGTTCGCGCACTCCACTGCAGGCGGCCAGTGTTTCGTTTGTTCGAGTCCTGGGCGCGGACATGGCACTGCTCATCGAGCCACGCTGAGGCGGCGTCCCACATGCCACAACTAGAGGAACCCACAACTAAGAATATACAACTATGTACCGGGGGGCTTTGGGGAGAAAAAGGAAAAAAATAAAACCTTTAAAAAAAAGAAAAGAAAAGAAAAGAAAATACCAGCAAACTGAATCCAGTGACAAAAAAAAGGATCATACACCATGATGAAATGGGATTCATCCTAGGAATGAAAGATGGCCTTAACATCTGTACATCAGTCAACATAACACACATTTGTGCAGAACAGACTTAACATAGCAGGCCTCCAACCGCTGTCCTTAAAACAGCCTGCTTGCAAGGGTGACCCCTAGCTGGCCTCTAGGACTCGACTGGTAAATAGTTCCCTACACGGATGCAGCACTGTCCTGGAATGATAACAGTTGCTCACTCTTATCTCTTTGTACAAAGAATGTGATTTTTGCTGAACACAGCTTTCCTTCTGAAATTCTGGAGTTTCAGTGACTACAGCCAGGCACCCAGACACCGTGTGTCTACATGGCCGGCCCCCAGTAAAAACCCTGAACTCCTAGGCTCAGGGGAGCTTCCTTGGTAAACAACACTTCACACAAGTCATCACAGCTCCTTGCTGCAAAATTAAGCGCATTCTGTGCAACTCTGGTGGGAGACGACTTTGGAGGGTTGTGCCCGGTCTCCCCTGGGCTTCACCCCAGATGCTTTTCCCTTTTGCTGATTTTGCTTTGTATCTTCTCACTGTAATAAATCTTAGCCATGAGTATGACTAGCTGCTGAATCCTGTGAGTCCTTCTAGCAAAATCACCAAAGCTGGGGGTGGTCTTGGGGACGCCACACAGCATGTCAATAGAATAAAACACAACACATGAACGCTGAATAGACACAAAAAGCATTGGATGAAATCCAACACCTCCTCGTGATAAAAACACTCAACAAATTAGGAATAAAAAGCTATCTCAACCTGGGGCTGGCCCCGTGGCCGAGTGGTTAAGTTCGCGCACTCCGCAGCAGGCGGCCCAGTGTTTCGTTGGTTCGAATCCTGGGTGCGGACATGGCACTGCTCATCAGACCATGCTGAGGCAGCGTCCCACATGCCACAACTAGAAGAACCCACAGCGAAGAATACACAACTATGTACTGGGGGGCTTTGGGGAGAAAAAGGAAAAAAAAAAAAAAAAAAAAATCTTTAAAAAAAAAAAAAAAAAAAAAAAGCTATCTCAACCTGATAAGGAGCACCCATGAAAACCCCACAACTAACGTCATACTCACTGGGGACAGACTGAGCGCTTTCCACCACAGCTCACTCCCACCACTTCCATTCAACACCGCACTGGAGGTTCTAGCCAAAAAAAAGAAAGAAAAGACATCTAGTTTGGAAAGGAAAAAGAAAAACTCTATTGGTGGATGATATATAGAAAATCCTAAGGAATCCACTAAAAAACTATTGGAACTAATAAACAAGTTCAGCCAGGTTGCAGAGTACAAGATCAATATACAAAAATTAATTGTATTTGTATACACTTTCAATGAACAATCCAAAAGTCAAATTAAGAAAACAGTTCAGGGGCCAGCCAGTGGCACAGCAGTTAAGTTCTCACATTCTGCTTTGGCGTCCCTGGGTTTGCCAGTTCGGATCCCAGGTGCAGACCTAGGCACCGCTTGTCAAGCCTTGCTGGGGCAGGCATCCCACGTATAAAGTAGAGGAACATGGGCATGGATATTAGCTCAGGGCCAGTCTTCCTCAGCAAAAAGATGAGGATTGGCAGTAGTTAGCTCAGGGCTGATCTTCCTCAAAAGAAAAAAAGAAAAAAAAAAGAAGGTGAAAAGACAACCCACAGAATGCACAGAATGAAACATTTGCAAATCATATATCTGATTAAAGACTGGTATCCTGAATATCCAAATAATTCTTATAACTCAACAACAAGAAGACAACCCAATTAACAAATGGGCAAAGGGTCTGAAAAACAGTTTTTCAAAAATTTAATTTCTTTTATGAAGCCCAAGATATACAAATGGCCAATAAGCATAATTAGAGATACTCAACATCATTTGCTTGGAAAATGCAAGTCAACACTCCAGTGAGATACACTCCACACCCACTTGGGAGGCTGTAATAAAAAAGACACACAATAACAAGTGTTGGAGAGGATGCGGAGAAACTGGAACCCTCATACTCTCAGGGTGGGAATATAAAGTGGTGCAGCCACTTTGGAAAACAGTCTGGAAGTTCCTCAAAATGTTAAACAGAGAGTGTATGTTTACCTAGTGATTCCACTCCTAGGTGTATACCCAAGAGAATTGAAAGCGTGTGTCCATACAAAAATGTACACTAATGTTCTAATCAACATCACTCATAATAGCCAAAAAGTGAGAACAATCCAAAATGTCCATTAGTGGGTGAATGGATAAATAAAAAGTGATATATCCATACAGTGAAATATTATTCAGCCATAAAAAGGAATGAAGTCCTGACACATGCTACAATGTGGGTGAGCCCTGAAAACACGCTCAGTGAAGGAAGCCAGACAGAAGAGAGAGCCTAGCATTTATATGAATTTTATATGGAATGTCCAGAATGGGCAAATCCATGGAGACACAAAAGAGATGAGTAGATTTCTAGGACTAAAAATGTGGGAGGGTGAGAGCTGAAGGGTCTGGAGTTTCTTTTCGGGGTGATGAAAATGTTCTAGAAGTGATTGTGGTGATGGATGCACAACTCTGTGAACACACTAAAAACCATCCAATTCTACACTTTACATGGGTGAGCCATATGGTATGTGAATTATAGCTTAATAAAGCTATTTCTAAAAAAGGCAGGAAGCCCGGTGACTTTTACGACATTGTCACACCCCATCACTCCTACTTTACTCTGTTCATTGGAAGTCAGTCACGCATCCAGCCCACACCCAAGCGGAGGGAATAGGCTCCTGCACTTGGAGTGAGGAATATCAAAGAACTTGTGAACACGTTCTAAACCGTCACAGTAATACAGGAGAACTTTATGTTTCTTGACAAAGAATCTTGAAAAGGCCAGGGTGTGAGTCCCAGTGACTTCTGCGGCAGGAAATGGGACTTCTCAGGAATGTTGGGTGTTTCCTCCAGGACATGCTAGCATGGAAAGCTGGGAATTCCCCAAATCTATGTTGTGGAGCAGGTCACATTTTAAAGGGATTGCTATGTATGTATATGTGTGTACAGCAATGATCTAGTTGATGGTTATCTCTAAGGAAAAGGGTTACAGGAATCCCTAACTTTCTATATTATCTATTTCCGCCACCTTTGGATTCTGATAATGAATGCATGTTTCTCTGCAATCAGGAAGGTCACAGATAGAGAACTTGGCAGCGAGTCCCACTGAGGCCACTCTCCTCCAGATTCGAGCAGAGAAGCCTCACGAGTTGCCAGCGTCCAGGATGCTCTTCGTCTGCACGGGACCCCGCCCGGCATTTCCCACCCGGTTAGAGTTTGCCTGACAAAAACTTGCACTCTTCCAAAGCGTCTGTGGCCTTCACATCTCCTCACGACGTCTCCCAGGAGGGGTATTTTGATGGTGTCTTCCTGCCGGCAAAGAGGAGCCCCAGGAGCGGGGCGGCTTGCAGGCCTGCCTGACGTAGGGAAGGCTCCGACCTCCAAAGGAGCTGAAGAAGCATCTTTTGACAAAGACACCTCTTCCCTGCTCTGCGCTCACAACCGTCTGTTTTCAGAGCACGCGAGCGACCTTGCCAAGGACCTTCCCGTCGGGTGTGGCCCTGCTTCATCCAGGGCACCTCGGGGGAAGTTCCTGCTTCTTCAAGCTGAGCTGAGCTGCTCTGCAGAGCTCCAGGCACCCCACTGGGCCTTCATGCTCGGGGCTGCATCCATCCCTCACGGTGACAGGGCACACCAAACCAGAAGCCTCACTACACCCTCTGTCGGACTTTCTTTCCTTTGCTGTTTCCAACTTAAATTAAACCCAGTGTCCACGATCCCCACGGCAAGTGTTGTTCCCAGCAGTGGGAGCCGGCCCAGATGTCCGCAGGAAGGCGGCCCTGGGCAGACACTCCTGATGAGGCCAGTGGTGTCCTGGGTTGCCCAGGTTCATCTGATGCAGGAGGAGAGGCAGACCAGATAGCAGCAGAGGCGCATCCCCTCTCCTGTCTGGTAGAGGCGCAGAGAGCTATTCTAGCTGGTCCGAGGAGAAGAGGGCTGACATCCTCTGGGAACTCCAGAGGCTGCTGCTTGCTAACAAGGCCACGTCCTTGACAGCGAGTTTTCTTGCCCTCATCCTGTAATCACAGATGGAGCACACAGCGGGAGGCTCCCTCCCTCCTGGCAAGCTGGCCATGGAGCCTGCCATCCAGCTGTGGGACAGTGACAGCTCGAGTCCCCCCCACTGTCCCTCTGCTTATACATTTCCCCCAATAAACCCTATTTTATATCTCACCGTGTAGAGCTGCTGTGTGTGTCCACATCCCTTATGCAACCACTATTGGCTACCACGAAGCCACACACTCCACGTGTCTCAGTGCCACGGGCTTAGAAGTGACGGAGTGCTTGGGCAACACCCTGGGGGAGACCCCCTCATCTGGGACAGTGCCAGATCACCTGGCCCAGATGTCAGCCATACCAAGAGAGGGTGGGGGTCCTCTGGAGGGGTTGCTGAGGGGTTTGCTCCAAGCCCACAGAGGGCCGTGCGGCCCCTGCTGGCCACTCCCTGACCCTGATGTCACTGAAAGAGAGGCCTGGATTCTCTAGGCACCTCTCAAACTGAGTCCTCCCTGACTCATTTTCACAAGCTGGAGCAAGCTTAAAACAGAAACGGCACCCCCAGGCAACGGGGGGTTAGACCCCCGAGACCCCGGCTACCTTCGCACTGACCCATTACCTGACATGACTGCCGGCTCCCCGGCGCCCCCACCTCCCAGCCTTGCCAGCAGTCAGGACGGCCCAGTGATGGGACAGGCCACCTCCCAGGTGGGAGGCAGGTGTCTGCCAAAGCGCCCCTCATGCTGATGGCCCTCAGCAGTGGACACTCAACACCAGCTACGTTTCAGGCAGTGCTCTTGGCATGCTGCCCCAAGACAGTGACCTGCCCATGGCTAAGGCCAAAGACATGGCCCTGTGGGTACAGACATGACGCCCCAATCCCAGAGCCATCTTCGTGTCACAAATGTGCATGCCCATGGGAGGCAGCCACACTGACAGGAAGGCACCTAGACTCAAAAGAATGGTCAAGTTTGTGCCGCCACCAGTCGGGTCTCTGCTCAGCCCCATCGTGGACGGGGGGACCTCGCACAGGCCTGAGTGACTGGCAAGAAGCATTGAGTCGCGGCAGCCCCTGCCACTTGCAAAGCCTGCTCCGCCGGCCGGGTCCGCAGCCTTCCCAGCGGGGCCTCTGCAGGACCAGCGACTTCCCCAGGCCCGAGTCCTATGCCATCAGCCTGGCTGGGCTCTGGGCAGCCAGACATTGGGGTGCGGCGTGAGGAGACTCAGAGGAAGGACATGGCTTCACTCCGCTCCTCAACATTCGCGTTGGCGAGGGCCGGCACACTGCCCCTCTTCTCCACACCTGCTTTGACCTCAGAGGACAGCTGGATGGTCCATGTGGCTCAGACTGAGGGCTCTCAGATGGACATGAATTTGGATACTGGTGGCGCCATGGGTGGCCTCACGACCACTTAGCCACTGAGCTCCAGAGGCTTCCCCCTCATAAGGCCACTTCCTCTATGGTTCCAGAGCCAGAGATGTCCCCTGCCCTGTCCCTGTCAGAGAGCAAAGTGCACAGGGGCAAGTCCCTGTCTCAGAAGCTGGCCCCTTGGGGACAGTGACAACTTGGTGGGGCTGCCCTCATCCTCCCCTGCTCCCACTCTGCTGCTGGTTTCCCCCAATAAACCCTATTTTATTGTGTCTGCACCACACGGCATTGGTAGTGTGTCTCTGTGCCCCTATGCGTGACAGTGTGTAACATCTCAATCATGAAATTTAAAATAAAAAGTTCACAAGGAGTAGCAAAAGTACCAAGGAGGAACTCAAATTTCTAAAGTGGGGTGCAGCAGTCAGCTCTAGGAGCCCCAGGCCCAGTCCCTGTCCCCATGGTGATGAGGTGTGCCTCATCGAAACGCTGCTCATGGACCCCACTCCCTCTTCTGGTCCCCACTCTGCCTCCTGTCCCCATGTCCTCTGTCAAGACAACTTCTGCAGGGTGGCAGGGACCCTCGTCACTGAAATCAATGGATGCTTCTCAGAGCTCGCCTTCAGCCACCCCTCCTTGATTCCTCCCCGATGGCCCCTCCTGGGTTCTCCACCCACCTCCCTGTGTCCCCTCCCAGCCTCCCTCCTGGGCTCCTCAGCCCCTGCCAGCCTCTGAGTGCAGGGGTTGGAGTGCTGGGGACTGGACCTCAGCCCTTTTCTGCCCAGCCTCTTTTGGGGTTCCCAGTTTGTCAATATGCAGCCCCAGCCTGGGCCTCTCTTCTGCAAGCAAGCCTGCATGTCCAGCTGCCTCCAGGGCCTTGGTCCTGGGCATCCCATGGGCACTGGGCACAAGCGGTAAAAGGAGTGTCTGCCTGTTGTCCTCCTCATCTGATGGCTCCACCACACGCCTAGAAACCCAGAGCTGTCCTCGATGCCACCCTGCCTGTCCCTCTGTCCTGTCAGCTGTCAGCGCACACTAGTGCCACCCTGCCTCGTTCTTTTTTAGTAACAGCTTTATTGAGATATAAGCCACATATCATGCAATTCGATGGCTGTTAGTATATTCACAGAGTTGTGCCTCCGTCACCACTGTCTGATTCCAGAACATTTCATCACCCCGAAAAGTAACGCCTGACCCGCTAGCACTCACTCCCTCTGCCTGTCTCTTTCCTATTTGTTAAGGCTGATGGGGGTTCCTTCCTCTGGCGCTGGGGGGGTTTGGGGAATCCAGGTGTCTTAGTCCTCTAGGACTGCCATAACGAATACCATAGACCGGGGGGTGGGGGCCTTAAACAACAGACGGTGGTTTCTCACGGTTCTGGAAGCTGCAAGTCTGAGACCAGGGTGCAGGCACGGTCGGTTTCTGGTGAGGGCTCTCCTGGTTTACGATGGCCACCTTTTTGCTGTGTCCTTACACGGGGGTGTGGGGGAGCTAGCTAACTCTGGCCTTTTCTTATAAGGCACTAATCCATCATGAGGCTCCACCCTGGCCTGAACCCCTCCCAAAGGCCCCTGAGACCATTACATTGGGATTAAGGTTTCAACATATGAATTTCGGGGGGTCACACATTCAGTCCATAGCACCAGGTAAGGCACTTACATAGTAAAGACGACCTTTTAGGCAGTGCTTGTATTAATAAACGTCCCCATCCCTAGGCCCCTGAGTCACCTGGAGCCCCAGCCTCTCGCCTGCATGAGCACAGCAGCCTCCATTGTCCCCTCTCTGTATTCTATCCCCATGACACTTGGTGGGGGGTGGCTTTTCTAAAACGCAATCCCGTCAGGCAACCCCTGCCCCGGGTGTTCTCTCCCTAGTGTCCACATCAGGTATGACTACCTGGTTTAAGGACTAGAAGCCAAAAGTACCCAAAGGGGTCTCTGGAGACCAACCAAAGACAGGTGAGCCGCCAGCCTCAGGCTGCACCCTCACCACAGCTCTGCAGAGCCCAGACTTTCCTGGCTGCCCACTCCCCTGTCCCCCCAAGGGCTCTGAGGGCACCAGACAGGCCCCTCTGCTTTGGAAATAAGGAGGGGCCCTGACACGGGCTTTGGGCCTAACAACCCTCAATGCTTCAAAGAAGGGAGAAGAATTTGCCTAGCATGCAGCAAGCACTCATAAACATTGGATAAAGATGTGATTGACTGAATGACGAATGAAATGCATGAGGGGAGGGCAGGGCGGACGTGGGTGGGAGTCCTGCTTGGGTCTCTCTGTCCCATGTCTGTTGCACTCTGGCTGGTGAAAGTGATTCACCTGTCCATTGACAGACGAAAGGATAAAGAAAAATGTGGCCTATCCCTATGGAATATTATGCAGCCTTAAAAAAGAAGGAAGTCCTATGCTACATCATGGGAGAACCTTGAGGACATGATGCTAAGCAAAATAAGCCACTTACGAAAGAACAAATACTGTATGATTCCACTCATATGAAATAGCTAAAGTCGTCAAAATCATAGACACAGAAAGTACAAAGGTGGTTCCCAAGGGCTGGGGGAAGGGAGGCAGAATCAGTGTTTAATGGGTACAGAGTATCAATGTTGCAAGATGAAAAAGTTAGGGATCAGTTGCACAAGGATGTGAATATACTTGGCTGCTGAACTATTCACTTACAAATGGTTAAGATGGGAAACTTAATGTTATGTGTTTTTCACCACGAAAAAAAGAAGAATGAGTGGATGGCCAAGTGCCAGACGGTGCCTGCAGCAAATGTCTTTCTCCCACAAAATAAAGAGATAGGCTCTAGCTGCTGGAGGGGCTGCAGAGGGTAAGAGTGGGGAGTCAGACAACAGTTGGGAGAGCCCTTTGTCGAAGTAGGACGTGGTAGTGGCATGGACTAGGGAGGTGGCAGCAAGGATGGAAAAGGGACAAGAGATAATAAGAGATGTTATGAGTTGAACTGTGTCCCCGCCAGTTCACGTGTTGAAGTCCTAACTCCCAATACCTTAGAATTTGGCCTTATTTGGAAAGAGGTCACCACAGATGTGATTAGTTAAGACGAGGTCACACTGGGGTAGGTTGGGCCCCTAATCCAATATGACTGATATCCTTATATAAAGGAGAAATTTGGACACAGACACGCACTCAGGGAGAAGGCCACATGAAGATGAAGGCGGAGATCAGAGGGATGCTTCTACGAGCTGAGGAACACCAGTGACGGCCAGCAAATCGCCAGAACCTAATCAAGAGGCATCAATAAATTCACCATCACAGCTCTCAGAGGGGACCAACCCTGCTGACATCCGGGCCTCAGGCTTCCAGCCTCCAGATTGTAGACAATCAATTTCTGTTGTTTAAGCCCCTAGTATGTGGTGCTGTTACAGCCCTAGGAAACCAATGCTGGAGACAAGAACTGGAGAGGGGTGGGAGGGTGTATTAGTCAGGTAGGCTGTGCCAGCTGCTGTAACAAGCAAGCCCCCAATCTCAGTGGCTAAACACAATAGATGTTTATTTCTCACTCATGCAGAGTCCCAAGCTGATACTTCTCTTTGGCGGCACCTTCCACAAAGTCACTCAGGAATCCAGCTCCTTCCATCCTCGTCTAGCCCTGGGCATCCCCTCCATTCAGTTGGTGAATGGAGGAGACAGAAACTGAGGCCATCATAGGCCAGACGTGGTGGGGACCTACATCAGCGCTTCCCAGACTTTAACACCTGGAGATCTTGTTAAATGCAGGTTCCGATGAAGGAAGGCTGGGGCGGAGCCTGAGAATCTGCATTTCTAAGTTCCTGCTGATGCTAATGCTGCTGGTAGGAACCCTCCCTTCGGGTCCTCCCTCCAGCCAGAACGCCACTCACCTGGACTCACTCGTGTAGCCACACTTGAGGCAGGGGAGGAGAGGAAGGGAGGTGCAGGTGTTTGTGCAGGACCTGGAGGACTTGGGATCAGTAAACACAGGTGGATAGGGGCAGACAGGAGCCGACCCTCCCACAACAGCAGTGCCATTGCTGCCAAGGGACCAGGGGGAGGTCTTGACTGGAACTGCAGGGCCCTTCAGCAGGGGGCCTTTCTGAACTCCCCAGAAGTGGTGGGGGTGAGGACCCAGACCTTCCTTAGTTGGAGATTCCATGAGTCCCCTGGGACTGGAGCTCGCAATCAGGACACCGCCTCTCATCCCCCAGCCTAAGTTTTGAAACTGAGCATCCCCTCCCTCTCATCTGATACCCCCTTTGTAGGAAACTGAAGCCCACCCAGACTAAAGGGTGGAAGTGCAGTGGACCAGATGGACAATCCTTTTTGATCACCCTCTGACCAGAGAAGGGATCAGTTCCTCCTCCACTCCTCCCTCTGCCCCCATTGGGCACATGGAATCCTGGGAGTCTCTGCCCACCTCCTCCCCTTTCTTCTGTGGGGCTGAGACCTTGGACGATGAGGATTCCCATGCACCCCCATCACCCATGGCCCAGTCCTGCCGCCCCAGGATGCTTTCCGTGGGCCATAGCCTGGGACTACACCACCAAGCTTGGCAGCCCCCGCACTCGTGGGCAGGAGGGAGAAGGGGACCAGCTTGACAGGTGGCCACCTGCTGCTCCCTCATTAGGGAGGCGTCAGGCCGGTTCCCGGGGCGGTGGGCTAGTGCGTGCAGGTGAGACTCCCAGTCCTGTGCTCAGCGGGGCCAGGAAGCCTCCAGGCGAGCTTGCCCCAGCCTGGCTGCTGAGGGGGCTGCCCACGAGGCGACCCAGGTGCCAGCCTCGCATCTCAGAAAGCCCACCTCCTTGCATCCCCACGCGCCCCCAGACCCAAGAGCCTGCGTGTGAAGCACTAACTGTGACGACTCCGCCGGTCCCTCACCGCCTGGCCACCCTGGCTTTTCTAGAATCCTCTCTGCGCCCCCCATCTTGGGGGGCGGGGAAACTGACAGGGCAGGGACAGGTCTTCCCGGGCTGGACAGCCTGGTGGGGGCCTGGTGAGGGGTGGAAAGGCTGGACTGAGGGGCAACGGATCTGGACTGGGAGGGGCCGCTCTGGGCCCCCGGCCACCACCCGCCTCCTCGCTGGCCCCCACCCCCGCCCTCCCACGCACCTGCGTTGGCCTCCCCCCAAGCCCTGGGGGCAGCCGGCGGGCGGCGCTGGGAGATCAGAGGACTCGGAGGAGTCGGGCCCAGGGGGAGGGGGCGGGGAATTTCCCCCCACACCTGCCTGGGCCTGCTCCCCTCCCCCTCCCCCGCCAGGTTGGGGGGCACCGCTGGGGGAATTCCTCAGCGCTGCGAGGGCTCCGGCGAGCCTGGGCTGGGGGTCCCAGGAAGAGAAGGGGGAGGAGAGGAGAGGACAGGCTGGGACCACGGGCGCAGCTGCCTTCCTCCCCAGACACCAGCTGCCCCTGCCTGTCCAGGACTGAGCATCCACCATTCCCGCCTGTCTCGCGGGTGCGGGGGGCAGGGAGTGGCACTTCCACCGTCAGGCGAGAGGCGTCGGGACCTGCGGAGGGAGGGGTGTGAGGATCCGATAGAGGGTGTGCGTGTGAGCGTCTGACGATGAATGGGAGACTGAGTGGGAGTACGTGCGTGCTCTTCGTTCAAGTGTGCCTGTGAGCGGGAGACTCCGGGGTATCCTGGGGGCGTGTGGCCTCGCCAGTAGGTCCTGTATGTCCCCCATTAGGGTCCTTCTGTCCACCAGCCTGGCCTGGCCTCCTCCACACACTCCCTCTAGAACCTGCACCGACCCTGAGAGGGGGAGGGGGCGGGGAGGCGCGCGCCGGGACGCCGAGGGTCCCCAGACGAGGTGGGGGAGGCGGGCGTGGGAGGCGTCTGGACCTGCTGCCTCGGCTCCAGTCTCGGGCGGAGCTTCCCGGCCTCGGGGGATGGGATGGGGAGGGAGGGACCCAGGGGGGAGGGACCCGCGGAGGGACGCGACGGGGGCAGGAGCCAGCGCGTTAGAGACCTGGGCGAGGGAGACTCAGAGAGCGAGGCGCAGCGGGAAGGGGCGGGTGTGGAGGCCGAGGCACAACCCCGAGTACGGAGAGGCAGAGACGGAGAACGCCCCTGGCCAGAGACCACCCTCGGGGAAACCCCCAGTAGGGACAGGGACAGAGAGACGCCTCCGGGGCAGAAACCCTGGGAGGCAAATAACCCCGGGAGCTATTTCCCCCGCCCCAGACGGAGAGCGCTGCCCAGAGTGGGACGAGGATAGACGGTCAGGGGACAACGTCCACCATGTGGCCTGGGAGACCCCGAAGCGACCCCGGGGGTGGCACGCGCCGTGTGTGGGCCAGGGCTACCTCTCCTTGGTTTGGGGCGATGGGGACACGGGCCCGGCAGGGCCTCCTCCTCCTCCTCCTCCTCCGCCCACTGCTGCCGCCACGCGGGACCTCCGCAGGGAGCCTGCATAGCCCAGGTGAGTCCCAGCCCGGCGACTGGGCCGTGGTCACCACTCCCTCCACCTCCTCTGCGCCTAGGACCTGGGTCCCGAGGCTGGGGAGGGGACAGAGCAGGTGGCGGGAGCAGCTGGGCAGCCCAAGGGCCCTGCGGGCGCCGGGGGCACTGGCTGGGGAGCGAAGCGGGAGTTGGCGTCGGCGGATGAGGATGCCGGGCGAGGGTCCAGACCTCCCCAGGCCCCACCGTCGCCGTGCAGGCCTGTCCGAGTGCTTCCAGGTGAATGGCGCCGACTACCGCGGCCACCAGAACCGTACCGGCCCACGCGGGGCCGGCCGGCCCTGCCTCTTCTGGGACCAGACGCAGCAGCACAGCTACAGCAGCGCCAGCGACCCCCAGGGCCGCTGGGGGCTGGGCGCGCACAACTTCTGTCGGTGAGGGGCGGGGCAGGGGCGGGGCCTGTACTGGGGCGGGGCCTCCGTGTGGGCGGGGCTGAGGTCTCCACTGGGCGAGTAAGGGGTCCGCCACGAGGGTCTGGAGGCGGAGCCTAAGCGAGGGGCGGGCCTAGCCTGCGCTGGGGGCGGGGTTGGGAGCTGGGATAGTCCTCGGCCGTGGGGTCCGGCCTTTCGTGCCCAACTTCTTGAGAGCCTGACGCAGGGCCAGGAGCCCAGGGCCAGTGCTGGGCGCCCAAGGGGCTTGTGCGGGCACGATCTAGTTAGAGGCGAGCCCTGGGGTGAGGGGCTGGGTGGGCTCTTGCTCTACCACTTCTTCGCGCGGCTTCTACTGGCTGTGACCAAGGGACTGGGGGCTTAGAGCCATGTCTGCTGTCTGGAGCGGCAGAGCCCCAGCGCAGCGGAAGGGCACTTCTCTGCTGAACCGCAAGGGACGTGGCCGAGGCCCATGGCTGGGTAGGGGGCGAACACTACAGATGGCCTCAAAGTCTTCATACACTACGTCTCGTCCTAGCAACAGCTGAAGCCCTAAAATCAGCCCTCAGGGCCCCTTTAATGGCTTCCCACGGCCTGCTCAGAAGTCGACATCCAGAAGCACGTGGAGCAAACCAGAATTCGTGCGAGGACGGAGAGGAGCGCTCAAATAACCTCCAACACACACGGGGCCAGTTTCCGAATAGGCCGTGGGGCGCGGCCCGGGATTCGTGGCTCTTGGGGCTGTGGGCTTCCGATCACTTCTCCCCCTCTCGCAGGAACCCAGATGGTGACGTGCAGCCATGGTGCTACGTGGCCGAGACGGAGGAGGGCATCTACTGGCGCTACTGCGACATCCCCACGTGCCACAGTGAGTGGGCCCGGCTGGACGAGGGTGGGACCGCACGGCTGCCCGGGGGAGTTGGCTTTCGGAGGCGCGTGACAGAGCCCGACTCCGCTGCCCCCTCAGTGCCCGGGTACCTGGGCTGCTTCGTGGACTCGGGGGCACCCCCGGCCCTCAGCGGCCCCAGTGGCACCTCAACCAAGCTCACGGTCCAGGTGTGCCTTCGCTTCTGCCGCATGAAGGGCTACCAGGTACTGCCCGCCGGCCCCGACCAGTGACCCCCGACCTTGACCTCAGGACCCACATCAACTCCCGACTCTGACGCCAAACCTTGACACTGACTGCTGAACGTCCAGCCCGATTCCCATTTGCGACCCTTACCCCTGGCTTCCACCACCCCACCCCTATCTCGCTCCCTGCCTCTGGGGTCACCGGGTCTGTGCCCCCAGCTGGCGGGCGTGGAGGCTGGCTACGCCTGTTTCTGTGGCTCTGAAAGCGACCTGGCCCGGGGACGCCCGGCCCCGGCAACCGACTGTGACCAGATCTGCTTTGGCCACCCGGGCCAGCTGTGCGGCGGCGACGGGCGCCTGGGCATCTACGAAGGTGAGAAGTGGGCGGGGATGAGGGACCTGGGTGAGGGGAGGAGTCTGGGTGGGACCCTGAGCGCGATGACCCGATAGGGAGCGGAATCTGGGACCCGGAGGCAGTAGGCTGGGGCCGGGGCCCGAAGAGGACCAGGCTGGGGGCCGAGGGCGGGGTCTGAGTGAGGGCGGGCCCCCAGGAGGGGATTAATAGCGTGGGGCGGGGCCTAAGGAAGGGGCTGGAGGGGGCCCGCCGAGGCAGTGGGGCCAGCCTGGGGGCGGGGCCTAGCCGCGGGGGGCGGGGCTCCAGCGTGAGGCCCCGCCCCGTGAGGGGAGAGCCCGGGGCCGGGTTCTGACCGCCGGCCCCGCCCACAGTGTCCGTGGGCTCCTGCCAGGGAAACTGGACCGCACCTCAGGGCGTCATCTACTCCCCGGACTTCCCGGACGAGTACGGGCCGGACCGGAACTGCAGCTGGGCGCTGGGCCCGCCGGGTGCCGCGCTGGAGCTCACCTTCCGCCTCTTCGAGCTGGCCGACCCGCGCGACCGGCTGGAGCTGCGCGACGCCGCCTCGGGCCGCCTGCTCCGCGCCTTCGACGGCGCCCGCCCGCCGCCGCCCGGGCCGCTGCACCTGCGCGCTGCCTCGCTGCTGCTCACCTTCCGCAGCGACGCGCGCGGCCACGCGCAGGGCTTCGCGCTCACCTACCGCGGTGAGGCCCCGCCCGACCCCCCTCCGCCAGCTCCCCCGCCACCCTGCTTCACACCCCTCTCCGCAGGGCTGCAGGACGCTGCCGAGGACCGGGCGACCCCCAGGGGCTCTGCCCAGACCCCCGCAGCGCCCCTCGAAGGGGCCAACGTGAGCTGCAGCCCCCGGCCTGGGGCTCCGGAGGCTGCGATGGGGGGTGAGGCGAGCGGGCGTGCGAGGCGGGAGGGAGCTTGGGGAGCAGCCCCTCCGGACCCTTGTCCTCACTGGACCCGTGTGCCCGCAGCCCGGGTCTTCTCGACGGTGACGGCCGTCTCAGTGCTGCTGCTGCTGCTGCTGTCGCTCCTGCGCCTGCTGCGCCGACGGTGCGCGCGCTGGGGCAGGGCTCGAGGGCGGACCCAGCCCGGGACCTGGCGCCTCGGTGCCCTGGGCGCGGGGTCCCTGGTGGGAAGCTAGGGCCACGAGGGGAACGGGGCTGGGAGGAACTCCTGGGTTCTTGAAGGATGAGGCCTTGGGGCCACACAGGGAATCTCGCGCAGGATAGCAGGCCAGTGCAGGATGCTGGAGGTGAGATTGGTCAGGGGTTGGGCTGACCTCTGCTGTCTCTCTAGGAACTGTCTGCTGACTCCGGGAAAAGGGCCCCCAGCATTGGGTCCTTCCCGAGGCCCTGGGAGAAGCTGGGCCGTGTGGTACCGTCGGCCTCGAGGAGTAGCCCTGCCCTGTCCCCCCGGAGACCCCCAGGCTGAGGGTCTAGCCACGACTTACCGGCCCCTTAGCGCCTCCAGCCAGAGTTCCCTGCGCTCACTCATCTCTGCTCTCTGACTCGGGACCCCCAGGGTCCACGGGACCCTCGGCCAGCGGAATGGACACCTGAGATGCTATGCCACACTCTGCCTTGGTCCTCCGCCCCTTTAAGGGTAGCTCGGCCTCTGGTTACCTCGCGGAGGCCAGACGTCGGGCAGGAAGCATCTGGTGCTATTATTGGGAACTTGGCTTGATCCTCGGATTCCAGATGGTCGAGGCCAAAGTGCAAAAGGAATCCGGCTCCCCTCCTCATAGACCTTGATACCGGGGTCTCTGATTTCAAGGGTCTTTGAGCCCCTCTTGGAGTGGTCCTGGACTGCTGCCCTAAGTGAAATGTGAGAGGTCAACAAAAGTGGTCAAAAGACCAGCCATAGACTTTGAATAAAGGACCTATTTTGGTACAGGACTCCACCAAGTTCTCACGTGGTGGGAAAGGCTGTGTTAATGAGGCTGCTGGAGCCAAGGGTTGGGTGTGTCCATGCAAATTAAGGGCATTCCAAGCAAAGACTTCTCGGACCCTCCTGGAATGCAAAGGACTGAAAAGCCCCGGAGACTGAAGGATGGGTGGGCGCGTCCTGGAGAAGGGAGGAGGAGGAGGCGGGTTGTGGGTGGGGTTACGCACAAAATGGGATGCCTTCCTGGGCCCTCTTTAGGATCAACCTGGGCGGGGACCCACTTTTCTCCCCTGGCCCTCTCTCTTCCCTTCCGTTTCCTGCCTGTCCTGGGTGGTGCGCCATGTGGGCGGTAACGGGGAGCGAGTTTGGCCGAGCCCAAGTTCGAAGAAGCCTGAGGCCCGGGCATCTCAGCGCGCCTTCCTGCGCTCCGGAGGAGTCGGGCTGTTGGAGAGATCAGCCCTGGAGTGGGGGCGCGCCGGCTCCAGACCTGACCGGTCCAAACGTCCGGTGCCGGCAGCACCTTGGACAGAGCCCGGGCAGCGGGGTGGGGTTGGGTGGTGGGGCTGTGCCCTGGACAGTGAGTGCCCAGGAGTGCGTCGACGTGTGGGTCGCGCGGAAAGCCCGGGCCCACACTGCGGGGGGAAGCGAGGCGTCGGGGTCACTCTGGCAGAGCCACCGGGACTTAGAACGTCGGGTCCCAAGCCAACAGCCACCCCATGCAAATAAGTCTGGGCCGCATAGATAATGCTAAGAGGGTGGAGGCCTGGGCGTCCGCGGGGCGGGGCCTCGCCGCCAGCATCTCCCATTGGTCCTCGCAGTGCCGGCATCAGGAGCCCAGCGCACGAAAGGTTGGCGGGATGGCGGGGGCGAGCAGCTGGGGCGGAGCCTGGCGTCTCCACCCGCGTCCGGCCGCGCCCGTCCTCCGGGCTGCGGAGGGACTACTGGCCGCTGCCGCGGCCAACATAAGACTTCCTTGTGTCGCGCCTGCCCCGGCGGAGCCGGCCGCACTGCGCTCAGGCGCCAGGCTTGTTCCCAGCCTCCGGTGCCGGGGCGCGGGACCCGCGCGTGCGCAGCGCAGGAGGGGCGCAGGCCGGGACCCCCAGGCCGGCGCGTGCGCGGACCGAGCGCTGGGCGGCGGCGGGCGCCGAGATGAGCCTCCGGGTGCTACGGCCCCACTGAGGAGGCGGCTCCGGGGCAAGAGGAGCTCAGGCCGCCCGCACCGCGCCGGGCCATGGCGTTCCTGGGGGGACCGCGCCTGCTGGACTGGGCCAGCTCGCCACCCCACCTGCAATTCAACAAGTTCGTGCTGACAGGCTACCGGCCAGCCAGCAGCGGCTCGGGCTGCCTGCGCAGCCTCTTCTACCTGCACAACGAGCTGGGCAACATCTACACGCACGGTGAGCCGCGCCCCGCATCGCCCTCCCGCGGCAGCCCTGCCCGCGCCGGGCTGGGGGCCCGAAGGCCGAAGAGCGCCCCAGCGCCCAGGTCCTGGGCTGCCCCGGCCCTGGCACGGCCAGGAACCGCGGTGACAAAGCTGCCATTGTCCCGGATGGCGCTGCCAGCTTCCGCTACCCCTGAGGGGCCCCCGGGGCAGGCAAGGGAAGCAGAGTGGGGGACCAAGTCCGCTTAATCCCTCTGAGCCCCGGGGAGAAGAGCCTGGTGTCCAGCCCCTTCGTAATCCCGGCGCCCTGGGCACCCTTCCCCGCCAGCGCCCTTCCCGGAGATGGGTGTTGATACCGGCGAGTAGGAGCCCAGGAGAAGCCAGGCTCCGGCCCCTCCTCGCGCGGCCACCCTGCCGCCCCCGCCCGGAGCAACCCATGCACCAGGCTCCGCCTGGTGGCGGCTCCTTCCCCCCGCCCCCCGCAGGCGCCGGGCCCCTCCTCGCGTCCCGCCGGGCTCTGCTGACACAGCCCTGACTGTCCTTGGCCTGCCCCAGCCAGAGAGGGGCCCTGAGCGAGCTGGGCCCAGCCTTGGTACCTGCCCCACTGGGGGACGGTGGTCTGGCCAGACCCTTCGAAGAGGGCAGCCGGGGGCCCCAGCCTGCTGTGTCTGCCTTTTGACCCCTGTGAGGGCAGTGCCAGAGGGCCGGCACCAGCGGGTAGGCATGACCCTGGAGGGCTGGGCTGGGAGGAACAGAGCTCCCAGAGGAGGTGCCTGGCGAGACAGAACAAGTTCCTTTCAGCCCCCTTCCCCTGCCTGGCCTCACCTTTCTGGAACAGAAAAAGGCCTGAAACCTCCGTCTCTCTGGTCACTTGTGGAGCGGAGAGGACATAGGGGTTGGGCACAGCACGCTAAGCAGCTCTGGAATCTGGCATTATTGCCACATGTCCTGTTGAGAATTCAGCTTTGGGTGACGCCTCCTTCTGGCTTCTGCTGACACACAGAGGCCAGGTTTGGGGGTTGGGGACCCCTGCTTTCAGGAGAGGTGATGTGGCTGCAGGGCTGAGAGCAGGGGGAGTCAGACTGTCCAGGCTCCATCCTGCTTTCATCGCTTACTTGCTGGGGTCACCTGGGGCAGGCTACTCAGTGTCCTCGCCTGCAAAGTGGGGACAATGGTCTCTACTTCCCAGAACATCGTGAGCTCTGCCAAGTAAGTTACAGAGAGCCCACGGCCGGCCTCTATCCAAGGCCCAGTGGAGAGTCGGCTAACGGCGTTGTCAAGACCTGCCTTGCTCTCAGCCCTGGTGTTGTCTCCAGACTGGACTCTGAGAACGTGATCTGCCCCCAGTGCTGAAGTGCTCTCACCGGTGACTGTCTCCCTCCCCCAGGGCTGGCCCTGCTGGGCTTCCTTGTGCTACTGCCGATGACCATGCCCTGGGGTCAGCTGGGCAAGGACGGCTGGCTGTGGGGCACACACTGTGTGGCCTGCCTGGCACCCCCAGCAGGCTCTGTGCTCTATCACCTCTTCATGTGCCACCAAGGGGGCAGCCCTGTGTACACCCGGCTCCTTGCCCTAGATATGTGTGGAGTCTGCCTCGTCAACACCCTTGGTGAGCCAAGGGATGGGGGAGGGGGCTCGAAGGATGGGAACTGGGGGGCAACTGGGGAGGGGAGGCAGGGGATGCTCATGTGAGCCCTGGGTGAAAGGGTAGGCTGACCCCCACACTGATGCGCCCTCTCCTGCCTCTCTCCTCTGTGCAGGGGCCCTGCCCATCATCCACTGCACCCTGGCCTGCAGGCCCTGGCTGCGCCCTGCTGCCCTGGTGGGCTACACCGTGCTGTCAGGTGTGGCTGGCTGGCGGGCCCTCACCGCCCCCTCCACCAGTGCCCGGCTCCGTGCCTTTGGTTGGCAGGCCAGTGCCCGCCTCCTGGTGTTTGGGGCCCGGGGAGTGGGGCTGGGCTCTGGAGCTCCTGGCTCCCTGCCCTGCTACCTGCGCATGGATGCACTGGCACTGCTTGGGGGGCTGGTGAACGTGGCCCGCCTGCCAGAGCGCTGGGGGCCTGGCCGCTTCGACTACTGGGGCAACTCGCACCAGATCATGCATCTGCTCAGCGTGGGCTCCATCCTCCAGCTGCATGCCGGCGTTGTGCCCGACCTGCTCTGGGCTGCCCGCCACGCCTGCCCACCGGACTGAGCCACCCCCTACCCGCCAGGCCAGCCTGCCCAGTCTTCTAGGGCCAACACCACTGTGCTTCCTTCCTACTGGTCCACAATGAGCTGGCTCCCTGGATGTTTCCAGCAAACAGGACTTCCTACCTGGGAGCCTGTTGATCCCTTCTTTCCTGTGGATTAGCCTTTCCTGCCTGGCCTTGGAACTCCAGCTTCCCTTCCCCGCCTTCCCCCAGGGTTCTGTCTTCCTGTGGAGGCTGGAAGGAAACCTTTCCTTCTCTAGGCCTCAGTTTACCCTCTGTGACCTGTGAGGGTTGAGCCAGAGGGACTCTGGGCTCATGTCTCTCTCTAACAGTGGGTATCCTGCCAGCCCAGAACCATCACCCCACCCTGCCCCTTCTCAGACCCTCCCATGAGACACCTCGAAAGGTGCTGGGCCCAGCCTCCAGCCCATGCTTCCTGACCTCCACTTTCTGCCCTGAAGGCCAACCCTCCCAGTAGGCTGAGGCTCCCCCAACCCTTCTGCCTTCTGTCCAGAGACTATGGAGGGAGGAATTTGGGCAGCAAGACTAACCATTATCCCAGGACCAGTTTTTTTCTAGGCAACTGGCATAGACGTAGAGCTGAGTGGCCCTGAACTCAGCCCTACTGGGCTGAGGGCCCACCCTCCACCTTGACTGCCATGCTCTGAAGGCTCCACCCACCCCCTGGGGACGCCCTGCTCAGGAAGTGGCTCCCAGCTGCAGTCTGCCAGCCTGGGGCCCCAGGGCCCTGCAGCAGGGCTCAGCTTCGGCCCATCCTGGGGGGTCTCAGACTCCAGGTGATGACAATAAAAGGGGCAGGAAATGCTGTATTGCCACGCAAGCAAGCTTGGGTGCTCCCAAGATTCAAATACCTTTTATTAGATGTGGCCAGGAAGAAGGGACCACTGGAGTTCCCAGAGGGACCTCAGCCTCTGGGAAGAAGGGAGGAGGGGCTAAAAGGTTAAAAGCGCCAGGCCTGGGCCCCGGGACTCAGGTTGGGCCCAGTGAGTCCTCAAAGAGGCTGAGGAGGTTCCGAGGCTCAAAGGAGGGGAAGGAGCCCCGAGGGGGCTCTGAGTCAGTGTCACTTAGGTCCAGGCCATCCCTGGGGGGAAGGGAAGAGAGAGAGAAATGACATTCAGGATCCAAAAGCCACTCCTTCGCAGCCCCTGGACCCTGGTCCTGCTCACCTCAGTGTGTACCTGCTTCGGGGGGCAGGGGAGCTGCTGCAGGGGGTGGAGGTGGTCCCGGCAGCCCTGGCTAGGACAGCCTCTGGAAAGAGTGAGGGCCTGCACACAGGGTTGGCAAGAGAAGTGGGGTGTCAAGCAGTGAGGAGCGCACAGGGAGGCCACAGCTGGGTGAGAGCAGCAAGGCCAACCTGGTCCCTGTGCAGGCTCCAGGCTCCCTCCTGCCAAGGGCAAGGGGCCACAGTTGGGGACAACAGAAGCGTGGTGCACTTTCACAACTTTTAAAGGCCACCTGATTAAGCTCAAAGGCTACCTCTGTTCTCAGAACACATGGGCTTCAACAGAGCTGGCTTTGATGTGAACTTGTGGTAAATGAAGCTTGTTTGGCACTTCGTGCCTGCTATAAAGTGCCCCCATGGTGACGGGGTGACATTTCGTAAGGCCTGGGTTAATGGTGTGATTCCTCTGAGAGCCGTCCGCCCCGAGCATGTGGTTTTCCTTTGCAGCAGTTTCTTAATTATAGCCTCTCACTTGGCCACCAGGCACCTGGGACTAAGGAATTCCTTCTGGGTCACGGGGGTGGCTTGCCAGGCTCTGAGGGCTTTGTCCCCTGAGAGGAAGAACAAGGCCTTGTCCTTGGGCACTGGCAGCCTCTATTGGGGTACTGGGGTGGGAGCCAGGACCCTTGCGCTGCTCCCTGTGTGGCAGTGCCTAAGTGTGAAGTTGCCAACTCTGCTGGGCTCTGCACAGCGGCCGTCCCACGTGCTGAGCTTAGAAGAAACAGCTGCATTCAAACTAGGCCAGGCCACACCAGCCTTGGGTCCCTTCCCGGGGTGTGATGGGGGCCAGGTCTGTGGGAGGAGTCTCGGTTCACCACTAATCTCTATGGGTCCTGGGTCTCGGGTGTGGAGTTTGGCCACGATGACAGCCCATCTCCTCTGATCCCCGTCCATGTTCGTCCACATCTCACCCACCCTATGCTCTCGTCATCCCAGTTGCTGGAAAGGCTGCTGTCCAGGAGGAGGCTGCAGGGCGGCGAGCCAGGTGGGGTGGCCGGCGGGCCCGGAGGCTGCAGCCAGCTGGCAGGGTGAGCCAGCCCGTGCCAGAGCCAGCACAGCAGGGCCAGCAGGGCCTGTGGGGACAGGGGGCCGAAGGAAGCTGGGTAGACCCTGGGGCCGGGAGCAGGGCGGGGCAGCCTGTCACCTTCGCCCAGCTTACCTGCCACAGGGCCCACCCTCGACTCAGGGCTTCGGCAGCCATGTACCACAGGACGCTCCAGGGCCGTGGCTGCCGGAGCATAGGCAGGGCCAGCAGGGCCTCCGCTGTGGCTCGCAGCTTGGGGTCAGGCTCCAGCATCATGACAAGGACAGAACGCAGCTCAGAAGACAGGCCTGTCCGTGGGGCAGGGCCACATCAGGGGTGACTGGGCCCTGAGCCCAGCAGTCCACCACTGCCAGCCATTCCCTCCCACAGGAGCCTGTCCTCCCAGTGGCAGCATGTCCCGCCCATCTTTGCCCCCCACTCACTGGCAGTGAACTCAGGGGGCAGGTAGCCCTGGCGCAGCTGCTGCCAGCCCTTTCCACCATGCGGCAGCTCCATGTTGCATGCCACTTCCAGGATGGTGAGACCCAGACTGGGAGGGACGGAGACAGGGACAGAAGAAGAGCAGGTTCGGCCTCGGGACACAGACCCCAGAGCCCCAGGCTGCCCCCAAGAAGAGGGTAGGAAAGGATTGCTGTCTTCTACCATGAGCTGGGAAAGTGGGGGAGGGGCTCAGGGCCCTGAAAAGGCCCCTGCAGGGCCAATGATGGGGACCACATCATGGTGCATGGATACTATGCTTAGCACAGCCCACATGCCCCAGTGGTGAGTCCTCCCACCACCCCCCACTGGACAGTCACTGTGGTTCCCGTGGCTATTAGCATTCTGGTTGATATGGCTGGATTCCAACCGCTGTTAGAGGCAGAGCAGTGGTTACCAGCATGACTCATGGAAGCCAGCTCACCAGCTGCTAACTGTGGACCTCGGGCAGGCGAGTCCTGTAACCCCCCTGTGCCTGGTCACCTGTAAATGGAGCGATAATAGTCCCTCCTATGGAGGCGTGGTGAGATGGGTGAATCTACATTAAGTGGCTCCAGAGGGTTTGCTGCTTAGACAGCCAGCCTCTGCAGACCCCCCTCAACTAGAGGGTGGGGCCGCCACCCGCGCAGTGCAACGTCTCCCAGCCTGGAGCCAAGTCTTCCTGACTTTGGCCTAGGATAGTCTTCCCTCTCTCTGCTGACCCTCCCTCCTCCCCACCCCACCAAAGGCTTCCCACGTCCCAGCCCTCACCTGAACACGTCCGCCGCCGTCCCGTAGGAGCCCTGCAGCAGCTCAGGTGCCATGTAGCGGGGGTCTCCCTCCTGGGCCTCACCGGCTCCAGACGCACCCAGCTCCACCAGCAACCCAAAGTCACCCAGTTTGCAGCGGCCCCGGGGCCCCAGGAAGATATTGGCAGGCTTGACATCAAGGTGGACCAGGCCTTGGCCATGCAGGTGGGCCAGGGCAAGCAGGGTGTCCCGCAGGTAGCCCCAGACCTGGGCCTCAGGCAGGCTGGCGCCCCAGGCCTCACAGTGCTGCTGCAGGCTGGGCCCGCACAGCTCCGTCTGCAGGTACAGGATGCCGCCCTCCTCCCAGGCTTGCTCTAGCCGCACGCAGCGCGGGTGCTGCCCCACCTTCTCATGGCCACCGACCTCGGCCAGCTTGCGGGCCCGGTCCTTGGGGCCCCGGAATGGTGACATGGAGCGCTTTACTGCATAAAGACGACCGTCTTCCTTGGAGCGCACCTGGAAGGGAAGTGGAGCCCACAGATAGGGTGGGAGGTGGCACAACCATGTAGGAGGATGATCCAGCAGATTCTATTAAGATTTCCCGTGTGCAGGAGGCGCAGCATGGTATCTGCCTTAGAGAGACCCTGCACGTGTAACAGCAAAACTGGACACACCTCCCCCTGGGGCTGGTTCGCCAGAGACCGACCGCAGGAAGAAGTGGGGTGGACCTCTGAGCACTGATCCAGGACGGCCTCTAGGACGCAATGAGTGAGAAATGCTGGGTACAGAACAACACAGGCAGTATGATCTGCTGTGTAGAAAAGAGAATGGGTTTGTCTCTATATCGTCCATTCTAGAGATGTATAGAGAAAGGTCTGGAAGGAAGGATGGTCACCTGAGAAGCACAGTGGTTTCCACCGAGAAGGAGAGCTGATTGAGGGGTCTATGTTGTTTGTATTTTTTAATAACAAAATTGTCTTTATGTAGTACTTGTGTAAGGAAAACTACCATTTAAAGGAAATACAAATGATTGGAAAATATACTTTAAGTAAAATAAAGGTGGCATGGAGGGTGTAGCCTAAGCGCCTGCTGGCCTGGGGGCTGGCGGGACAGGGGGTATACTGCCCTCGGGGGGCTGGCTACAGCGGCTGGGCAGGGTTTGCCAAGACCCCAGCGCAGCTGGCTCCAGGGTGGGAGGAGAGATGGCAGCCAGGAGCTCCAGCATGGTGTGCCAGGCCCTGGACCGAGGGAGAGTGTGCACTGAGGGGGCCCTCGGACAGGCCTGGGGGGGATGAGAAAGCAGCCGAATCAAGCACCAGGGAGGGGAGCCTGTCCACCCGTGAGAGGCAGGCTGTCAGGGCAGAGAAAGGGAACAGGCTGCCCAAGATGCTGTGCCATCCAGGTTGGGGGAATGCAGGGGGCCCCAGACAGGCACGGGAGCTGTCCCCCCACTCACCTTGAAGACTTCTCCGTAAGAGCCGCGGCCCAGGCGGCCGAGCCTCTGGAAACTCTGCTGGAAGAAGGACTCTGGCCGCCTCGGGTCATAGCCGGGGCTCTGCAGGGTCTCGGAGGCCTCGCCTCGGAACGACACTCTCCGGGGCTCGAGCCGCTGCCAGCCCGGGAGCCGAGGGGGGAAGAGGCGGCTGAGAGGGATGCTGCCCTTGGCAGGAGGCCGGGGTGGGAGGCTCCGACTGAGCCCCCGGGGCCTCTTGAGGGAGAAGCCGGGTTCTGCGTGGCGGAAGTAGGCTGGGACTGGGACCGGGGTGCCACTCAAGGGTGGCGGGGTGCCCTCTGTGGGCACAGGCATGGCCGGCACAGGACGCCCCAGGGGGCAGAGGACAGAACAGTGTGTCCACTCAAACAGCGCCTGGGCCTGTGGCCCCCAAGGGGCTGTGGAAGGGAGCCGCGTCTACTCTGCACGCACGTCCTGCTTTAAACATGGAGGCCGTTGGGGACACGAGCACCTGCCGGGAAAAGGCAGAGGAAAAATACATACACATCTGCACACAGCAGTTCTGTGCCGGGAGGTCACAGACACATTGGCTGAGACCACGGGGCTGGGCTGGAGGCTCCCGCAGTCCAGCCCAGGTTCCACCGAGGCAGGGTCTGCCGGCATACAGCCCTGCCTCCTCACAGCCAGCTGCTGGGCCTTCAAATATGTAACCTCTTCCCAGACTGCACCAGGGAGACAGTAACACAGGCCCACCATCCCTTATCTCGAATTCCAAAGGAAAAAAGAAGGTCTGAATTCTAAAAGTTTCTTTCTCACTTTCTCTTTCATGGTTGTGGTGCTACAACTCATTTCGTGGAGCTCCACTTCCAGCTGAGTGGCAGAGGCTAAATCCCAGCCGAGCTGAGCGCAGCAACAGACAGCGGGCCCCTCCTCCACCAACCCCCTCGCAGGGCGGAGGCTCGACCTCAGGTCTAGCAGGCTGGGAATACTGGAGCCCACTGGCTCCAGCCCCAGCTCCTGCCTCGGAAGGAGGTTTCACACTGGGAGAGGCAGGCTGAGAAGGCCAGAGGCTACACCCGCACGCTAAGGCAGTGATGCCACTCAGCTGGGCACCACGGTCCCTGGCCCAGCTCCCAGGCTGCAGCTCAGAGATTCTGCCCAGGGGAGAGGCAGTTCATAAATAGAGAGCTCCGAAGCTCTCCCTTTAAAAAACTGACTTCATTTGAAACAGAGTGTGTGAAGTTGAAGTCTAAAGTTGTTCTCAATTCAGTGGAGATCTTGGTGGTAGGCAAATAGGGGGATGCTGGTACCTCCATCAGCAACAAGCTAAACCATAGGCCAGCTGGTTTGCCAGAGAGAACCAGGGAAAGAATAGCTAAGAGCTTCCTGGGGTCAGAACAAACCTCAAACACTGAACTCAAAAGCTACCCTGTTAAAGGAGACTGAATTCAATTGGATCAGTCTATGGAGTAATTGATGCCCCAGGGCATTGTCAAAAAAGACACAGAGCAACCAGCCAGCAAGTGGTGGGGCCTAACAGCTGGGTATGATCAGGGAAAGGACAAAGAAAGCCCCCCCTAAAACCATTGGCGTCCCAGGGTAACCGTGCACACGCCAAGGCTGGGCCCTCTGAGAAGCAATGTCAGAGGCTCCACACTGCAGTGAAGAGAGACGTCACTACAATGGTCCAGCCAGTCACTAAACAAATAACAAGCAAACAACAGTCACAAGCCCCAGAGTGGGGTGAGGAACCAGTATCCACAGTTGCTACAAGATATTATCTAAAACGTCCAGTTTTCAACAAACAAATTATAAGATATGCAAAGACACAGGAAAGTGTGACCCACACACAGGAAAAAAACAGACAGCAGAAACTTCCTGTAAGAAGCAGCAGGTGTCAGATTTGACAGAAAAAGCCTTCAAAGTAGGCACTGTAAACATGATCAAAGAAGTAAAGGAAACCACGCTTAAACAAGTCAAGGCAGGCACAACAGCATCTCACCAAAGAGACAATATCAATAATGGGACAAACTATGACAAGAACCAAATGGAAACTGTGGAGTCTGGAAAGTGCAGTAACTGAAATGAAAAAAATCCACTGCAGGCATTCGACAGTAGATTTGAACTGGCAGGAGAAATAATTAGTGAACTTGAAGATAGATCAATAGAGATTATGCAATCTGAAGAACAGAGAAAAAAGAATGAAGAAAAAGGAGCAGAGCCTCAGAGGAATGTAGGATGCCATTAAGTATGCCAACACATGCATAACGGGTGCACCAGAAGGAGAGAAGAGAAGGAGCAGGCAAAGTATGCTAAGGGATAATGGCTGAAAACTCCCAAATGTGATTTAAAAAAAACCTAATGACATAGCCAAGAAGGTCAATGACCTTCGAGAAGGATAAATGCAGAGATGCACACATAGACACATCATATTTAAGTACTGAAAACCAAAAACGAGGAGAAAATGTTGAGAGCAACAAGAGAAAAATGTCTCATCATTTACAAGCACCCCCCCCCCATAAGGTTAACTGCTGACTTCTCATCAGAAACAATGGAGGCCAGAAGGAAGTGGGATGTCATATTCAAAGTGCTGGGGAGAAAATCTGTCAACCAAGAATCCAAACCCAACAAAAGTATCTTTCAAAAACAAAGGCAAAATAAAGATATTCCCAGATAAACAAAAGCAGAGAGAATTCATTGCTAACAAACCTGCCTTACAAGAAAAACTAAAGGAAGTTCTTTAGGCTGAAAGCACATAATCCCAAACAGTAATTCAAATCTACGCGAAAAAATAAAGAGCATCAGTAAAAGACAATATAAATGCATATTTCTCCTCTTAGTTGATTTAAAAAGCAACTGTATAAAACAATATGTATATAATTGTACTGTTAAGCATATAACACAGAGCAATGTAATTGACTTGCAAATAACAGCACAAAGGAGGCGGATAAGAGCAGAGCTATAATGGACTAGAAAACAGCACTAGATGGAAACTCGAACCCACAGGAACAAATGAAGAGAACCAGAGGCGCAAAGAAGAAGGTCAATACAACACACATTATACACACATACTTGCTTCCCTCTCTTCCCTCAGCTTCTGTAAGAAATTAAAGATGATCTAAATAAATGGTAAGACATTACATCTTCATAGATCCAAAGACTTAATATAGATAAAATGGCAATACTTTCCCAACTGATCTACAGATTCAGCACAATCCCTACCAGAATCCCAGCTGGCTTCTTTGCAGAAACTGACAAGCTGATCCTAAAATTCATATGGAAATTCACTCCATCCAGAATAGTCAAAAGAAAGTTGGAGGACTCGCACTTCCTGATTTCAAAACACTACAAAGCTAGAGTAATCAAAACAGTGTGGTACTCACATAAAGACAGACATATAGATCAATGGAATAGAACAGAGTTCAGAAGTAAACCTTCACATTTATTGTCAATTGATTTTGACGAGGGTACCCAAACAATGCAGTGGGGAAGAATAGTCTTCTCAGTAAAGGGTGCCGGGACACCTGGATATCTACACACAAAACTCATTTGGCAGAAAAAGCTGACCCGATCTAGTTTTCCCTCTAAGTGTGAATATTCATATATTTTTTGACAGAAACATTAATGTGTTTGATAACGGGATGATGTCCCAGACCCATGTTATATGCACCCTACTGGCTTTCTAAAATTGAAGACATTTTGAATTCTGATACACACCTGGCCTCAGGGGTTTGTGGACCTGTACGACTGACCTCAGGGAAGGCTTAGCCCAGCGTCTGGCATGCAGATCCCTCAATAAATGCTACCTGTTATATAATAAATAACGCTCTGAGTAGTTGTTGAAAAAACACAAAGTACACTGGTTCTGCAGTTATAAGTGATTTTGTGTGTTGGAATAGAAAGGATGTTGAGTTGCTATAATGTTATAATTGAAACGAAAGGGGGAGAGGAGTCCAATTTTGAGAGGAAGCTACAGTGTATCAACAGATGCCATACCCAGCACAAGGGGCGGCAGGAACTGGAACAGGAGGGAGCAGTCCTCTGAAGAGAGCCCTGCAGGTCCTGGGAGAGTGAGGGGGGAGAGGGGGAACCCCGACGGGGGACCTGCCTGGAAGACTCGCCCTACATGGGGGGAGCGGGCAGGGCTTCCTCTGCCTCTGTTCACCTCAGGAATCTCATCCAAGGGGTTTCTGGAAGTGAAGAACCAGGCTATCAGGTTCCCCGGAGGCCCTGGTTATAAGTACAGCCTCCAGGCCCAGTCCTGGCACATTCGGGGACACCAGGTACCTGCACCTTAAACCAGTTCTCAGACCATCCCAGTGTCACTTAGTTCTAGCACCAGTGGCCTGGCCAGATAGCTTTGGGAGTGGGAGGGGGGAGGTGGAAGAAGGGGCTCCCGGGTGAATCCGGGGTGGCCCTGAGCAGAGGCGAGGCCGGGATGACCTCCGCAGCTTTCAGGGGCCTCACCCTCTCACTAGGCCGGACACGCCTGCTGACCACGGTCTACCGCGCTAGACTGTGAGTTCCTCCGGGGCAGGGCCGCCGCCGATTCGCCTCCGCGGGCGTGGGGAAACCCTGGCCAACAGAGCGGAGGAGACGGGCTGTCACGGGGGAGGGGCTGTAGATGGAAGGCGGGCGGGCTTTTCCCGCGGAGGGACGAGTAAAGCGGAGGCAGAGGGGTTCCCCGGTGAAAGGGGACGGGGACTAGGGGCCGGAAAGGACAGGAGGGCAGGGCAGTGGCCGGGCGGCCGGAGGGCAGGTGGGCGGGGCTGGCGCGGGGAGGGGTTAGCGGGGGGCAGGCGGGACCCCGACCGACAGGGGGTGGGGCTGTCGGAGCGGGTTGAGGGAGGGGGCTGGGGGCTGCGGATCATCCGGGAGGGGCTGTCAGGGGGCAAGGGGCTGCCGGGAGCGAGGAGGGGTGGGCGGTCCCGCCCGAGAGCCCTCAGCGCCGGGTCTGGCTCACCTGGGGCGGGCGGACGGGGCGCAGCTCAGCGAATTCCCAGATTCTGGGTCGGCGGAGGCCGCGGGAGCCCTTGGGGCGGTCAGACGAGCTGGGCTCTGCGGCCGACGGCTCCTCACAGCAGGGCGGGACGACTCTCCGGAGGAGGAACGGCCCGTGAACGCGCGCGGAGGTGGCTCGCGCCAAAAATTCCAAACCGGCCTCGAGGCCCCGCCCAGGAACGCCCCTTTCCCCGCCCCCTCCCCGGCGGACGGCGGAGGCGCCGACCTGCGTGGCCCCGCCCCTCACGTCCTGCGTGCGCGTCGCCGACCCCGCCCAGCCGGCGTCGCCAGCCTGCCCTCTCATTGCGCAGGCGCAAGGCCTGGGAGCGCTGGCCCGGGGCGGGGGCGGCTAGGCTGAGAGTCCTTGAGGCTGCGGGGCCGCGCCCTGTTGGGGCCGCTGATGGGGGACCAATGCCTGGCTGCCGGAACCCTTGCCGACCTCCAGACCCTGGTCCCGGCACTCACGGCCCTTGCTGGGCTGGCTTAGATTTCGCGTCTATAAAAGGGGCCAGCGCCGCGTTTCGCCTCGGAGGTGTCTCGAGAGGCAGTCACTCGGGGCTGGACAGGAAGTCCCTGTGGACTCCGAGGCCCCGGCTGGGTGGAGGGCCCTGGGGTCCCGGCGTGCATCGCACCGGCCCCAGGCACATCCTCCCACCCGCGGAACATGCGGCTCAGGGAACTCGGAAACGCCGTCTCTTCCAGGAAGCCCTCCAGACAGCCAGGCCTCACCCATCTCCGAGGCAGCCCTTCCCATTCTTTGAATTCGAGACTTGAGCGCTGCCCAAACCCCACTTAGCCCCTTCCTGGCTGAACGACCTTAGGAAGCACTGGGCCTTTCTGAGCTCCGGATTAGCCTCCCGTCTTCATCCTGAGCGGATGAAGCTTCCCTCTTGGAGCAGGAGGTTCAAATGGGATGATCCCCTTAAGTTCTTAGCAGGGGGCTGGCGCAGAGCGAGGCTGATTCCTAACAGGAGCCCTGGGGGTTGCTCCTTTCAAGGAGGGGACCTTTGATCTGCTTAACAGGGTGGAGGAGAGTCACGCCTCCAGGTCACTCTCCCTAGAACGCTCCGTGTCTCTCATATCTCTTTTCCCACCTTATTTACCCTTTGCACTTACTCTATCTGAAATTCTAGCCTCTATCTGTTGGTGCACTTGCCGACTGCCAGGTCTCTGAAGGGCCGAAGACTGCAGGGCTCCCAGCGCCGCCCAGGGATGAGGCCCCTTGGCGAACACTCGCCAGTGGGTAGATGGGCGTCTCCCATTAGGCTGGAAACTCAGAGCTTTTCTGGGGGCTGCCCCCTCCATGCGCCATCCTCTGCATTAGCATCTCTGGCAGCCACAGCTCCTGTGACTCAGGCTGGAGGCTTGTTAGACACCCCGGGCTTGTCCCCAGGAGGCCTGGGGAACAGGCAGGACTCTCTCCAGCCGCCAGCCTGCCTACCAGCGCCATCTCCAGGAGTCCTGGACTCAGGCCCCCTTCCAACTGCCCATTCTTGAAAGTTTCATTTACAGTGACTAAAAAAATTTTTTTTTAATTCAAAATGGACATTTCGCTGTGTGAAAGAGCTATAATATAAAGTTAAGTACTGATAGCAAGTAAGAGCGTGGGCTGTGGAGTCAGGGAAATTAGGACTCAAACCCTGCTCTGCCCACGGAAGCTGTGCAATTGTGGACAAGTTGCTTTATGTCTCTAGGTCCATTTCCACATTTGTAAAATGAGAATAGTAATAATAGTTCCGACCTCCTTGGGGGTTATGAGCACTAAATGAGAACATGGAATGTGACGTGCTTAGCAGGGGCTGAACACACAGTAGATTTCTCATTGTTTAATAATTACAGTAACGCGCCCTCACTTGTATAGTGCTTTGCAGTTTTCAAAGCAGCCTCCTGGGCCGAAAAGAGGCCCCTGGAGAAGAGGGACCGGGACCCCCGCACACACCCCGGGGTCACAGGGCCGGAGGCACCGGCCCACAGGCTTCCAGACCAAAGCTTGGCCGGGGCTGCGTGCAGAAGGAAGCCCGGCAACCCCCGCCCTGCGCCCAATTCCGGGAACGGCCGGCGCTTCCAGGTGACAGCCGGCTGGAGCCGCTCGCGCCCCCTTGTGTCTCGTCGCCGCAGCAGCACCGCGGCCCGGCCCATGAGCCCCGGGAAGCGTCCCTCCAGGGATGGGGTTAGGAAACAGGAATAATGTGACTTAAAGGCAAGGAAATGACAGCCACAAGTGCAAACATGGCTACTCCAGCAGGAGAGAGGAGACTGTGATGGGCGCCTCTGGGGAGCTGGCTGTGTTCTGTGTCTTGACCTGGGTGTGGGCTGCATAGGGGTTTGCCTTATAGGAATTTGTTCTATTGTGCATGTCTGTCCTAGGCATGCATCTGTAAGCAAGCCATATTTCACCCTGGCATAAGGTTTTAATACACTGACAGGTGGGGGGCAGGGAGTTCGTGGAAGTCAGCACGGTGCAGGTGCCTGGGAAGGTGTCCCAGAGGCGCCCATGCAGGGATCTGGGCTGAAAAACTGCCAGATCCAAGCCCAGGGCCGACCGTTAGCACAGCTGCGGGTTCAGAAGGTGTCGGCCCTGCAGGCACCTGGCCGCTCCCCCCGCTGTCCTCCCGGAATTCCCACCCTGGCAGGTGCTGCTGCTGTGAGCAGCTGGCTGGGAGCCTGTTGACACAGGCTGTGCCATTTCAGGTGGCGCACTTCCTGGGCCTCGGTCTTGCACTTGCAACACCCCAACTGTCACCTTGCCCTGGGCTCCCAGCTGTGGCCCCTCAAAGTTGCTCCTCTGTTGACAGCCTGGGAGCAGAAGTAGCCCAGGCCTGGGCTCCATCAGGCACTCCCTCAGCCCTCAGGTGGTCCATGTGCTCTCAGGCTGGCCCTGCCTGGGTGGGGTTGAGGGTGAGCTGAGGGGATGGCTGTGCTGGGGGTGGGAGATGGGGGCATTGCAGGGGCTGGGGGTGCTCAGTTGCACCCGGTGCTGGTCCTGAGTGGCGTCAAACTGGCCTGAGGTCCCAGGCTGGCTGCCATTCTCCACAGGCCCATGCCAGCACTCAGGCGGCCTGGCAGTGGTGGCGGGCACCGGCATTTCATCTGCCAGTGGCCAAGCAGGCACCCAGCCCATACCTCCTGCATGGCCCCTCCTGGTCTCCCCGCCTGCCTCCTCCTGGGCCAAGCTTCCCTGGCGCCCTGTGGGGTGAGCCATGTGTCTGGGTCTTTGTAGGGGGCCCTCAGCTATCCAGGTCTCAAGCAGACACCTTGGGCCCAGACTGGCATGGGGTAGAGAGAGAGCGACACCATGTCTGGGGTAACTGGGCCTGCTGCCCACCCAGGAGTTTGTGGACTAGCAGAGAGTGGAGGACTGTGGACTCGGGGGTCTGCGTGGACTGCCTGGCTTCAAATGCCAGCCCCATGCTCAGGAATCAATCTGGACCAAGTCCCTTCTGTCTGCCTGTTTCCCCATCTGTAAAATGGGGTAAGAAATAGCTCCCCCAATAGCCCTGACACAGTGATACTCTTAGTGTCGTCATTTTAGAGGACAGTGGGCAGACTCAGGAAGGTCAGATTCCTGCTCGAGCTCCCCAGCCAGAGAGAGCAGGTGTGTGTCCGATCTGCATCTGAATCCAGCACCCAGTCTGCAACCATGAGGCTACCCAGCTGCCCTCCATGAGGAGACCGACCAGGGAGCCGGCGCCTGTTGTGCTGGGCTGGAGCAGGTGGCCTGGCAGGAAAGCCCTCCCTGGGGAGCCTAAATGGATGGTCCCAGCTGTCTCAGGCTCTCATGGGCCACCCCTGAGCCCCTCCCAGCAGTCAGTGGAAGGTCCAGCCTCCAGGACTCTGGGTTATGGCTGTCTGCAGGGCAGCGCAGGAGGTGGGCATGTGGGGTGCTGCGCCGGGGCACTGGGCTGAGGGGGCCCGGTGGGAGCAGAGGGGCCTTGTGCAAAGGTGAGTCTGTGTGGAGAGGTAAGTGCCCTGGGCGTGGTCCTGTGTGTGTGCTCCTGTGAGCATGATCCCTGGGTTGGGGTCTTCATGTGGGGAGAGAGGGCATCAAGGGGTACAGCCAGGGCATGGGGGGCAAGAGTGAGGTGAGGTGCAGGCACATCTCGGTGCTAGGGGGACCATGAGTACAGGAGGACCCGGTAAAAGCCCTGTAGTCCACTGGCAGCTAGACCCCCTAGGTGTTGTGGGCTCAGAGGCCTCACACCAAGAGGCTCCCTCCCAGCTGCTGTCTCCTCGTCTCCTCACTGTAGCCCCTCTCCAGGCCCCACCCTGCCAGGCTGCCTGGTTTGGCAGGCTGGACTCTTTAGCCAGACGTGCCGTGAGGGGCTGGCTGGGCAGGGGACAGGCCAGCAGATATAGAATATAGGGCTGGGGCCAGCCTGGTGGCACAGTGGTTAAGTGCGCGTGTTCCGCTTCAGCAGCCGGGGTTTGCAGGTTTGGATCCTGGGTGCGGACATGGCACTGCTTGGCATACCATGCTGTGGTAGGCATCCCACATATAAAGTAGAGAAGATGGGCACAGATGTTAGCTCAGGGCCAGTCTTCCTCAGCAAAAAGAGGAGGGATTGGCAGCAGTTAGCTCAGGGCTAATCTTCCTCAAAAAAAAACAAACAAACAAACAAAAAAAAACAAGAATATAGGGCCTTCTGGACAAGGGTCTGGGAGACCTGAGTCACTGCTGTCCCCTGCCAGCTGATGGGGTCTACAGACGCACTGGAGGAGATGGGGGCTGGTGTCCAGACTCTCCACTCCTGCTGTTTCCCAGGCCTGCCTCTCCTGTCCTCCATTCCTCAACTCCCCACCAAGCCCCCTGCACCCAGCCCAGGCTCCAGGCTCATGTGACCGCCCCCTAGGATGGAGAGGGGTTACTAGCTGCCCAGGCTTCTTCTAGCAATCCTGCCCCAAGCACACCCTGAGAAGAGGTCCCCCCAGAGTCTGTCCCCCAAAGTGACAGTTGCTGCCGCTGGAGCTGAGCAGGAGATGGAGGGGAAGCTGGGAGGGCCTCCTGAGCATGGGGTGCCCCTCCCTGTGTGCCACCGTGCCTCATGGAGGGGAGGCTCAGGCCCACTCTTGCAAGCCCAGCCTCAGTTGGGGAGGAAGGGCTGTCTCTGGGTGTCGTCTGTGTGGTCTCCAGGGTTAGATGGATAACAGATTGGCTGTTCTTGGGGACCGCCTGTCTGTCAGATCCACTCTGCTACACTGTTGCCTCTCCATCCGCCTCTGTAACATCCTAACACTCTGTGGCCTCTGTCCCCTTTGCTCTCTATCCGGGTAACACTGTAACTCATTCTGAGTCTCCCCTGCCAGCCACACCCACAGTTCTTGGCCCGGCTCTCCCATCTCCCCAGCTGTGTTGGGGCTGGGCCTGGGGTGCCTGCCTACCTCTTGCCAGCTGCTGGGGGTACATCGGAGCCCTCCAGGCCTGGCGCCCGGCCCCAGTCCCTGAGAAGGGTGGAGGACGCTCAGGGGGCCAGGTGGGGCTTGTCTGTCCTGGCTGTCAGCGCCCATGATGGATGAGGGGTGGGGCAGGGAGGAGGCTGGACTCCTGCTGCGGAGGGAGTGGGGACTGGCCCCTGGGGACTGCCAGCAGACCCTCTGCTACTGGGGGGCCTGGGTGAGGGCCTCCACCCAGCAGGGTCTTTAAAGGCCCGAAGGCCCAGTACCCTCCCACTCCGCCCAGCACCATGGGCACCCAGGCCTTCCCCGCCGCCCTCTTCCTGCTCTGCCTGACTTCTGAAAGCCTGCAAGGCGGTGAGGGCAGCCGCTGGCTAGACGGCCTGAACAGCTGAGGGTGGGGCTGGGGGTGTAGGGAGAGTGTTGGGTCAGATGCTGGGGCTCTGGAGACGGGGGGGGCAGATGTGTGAAGTCTGGGCTCGGCAGGGTTTTGGGGCACTAGGGGATAGAGGGCTGGCTCCTGACTCTTCCCCATCTCTGGGGTCATTGCCCTGAGTCAGTCCCCCTCCCTTGCTCCCCAGGGCTGCCTCCGTTGTCTCCAGGCCTGGGGAAAGGTAAGTGGGCCCTCCCAGCACTGGAGTCAAGGAAGAGGGCCTGGTTTCTCCCCCCAGGGGTCTGGGAGTTCTCTGTGGGAGAACCCCAGAAATTCCTCAGCTCCAGGATCCAGATGAGGGGCCTAGGAAAGCACGGAGTCCCTCCCTGTCTTTGCGGCAGGCAGCCTGTCCGTGGTCAGTTCAAGCGCAGGGAGCACAGACACCTGCCGCCGTAGGAACGGAGTTGCAGAGTTGCGCTGGGGCAGACTCTAGCTCTGGATGTGAGAACATCAGGCGCGGAGGAGGGACCTGGAGCTGGGTCTTAGGGGGACAGGTTGTGACAGGAAAGGGGAAGGACATCCCTGGGAGCAAGATGGGGCAAAGGCCTGGAGGTGGGACAGGAGGGGAGGGAACAAGGCAAGCTGGAGCAGGGCCCGGGGCTGGGGCAGGAGGGGCTGGGTGTCACAGAAAGGTCTGTGGGGTCCTAAGGGTGGGAGAAGGGGCTCCCTCCTGAGATTTGATGCCTCCAGGCTGCAGGAGAGAAAGATTGGGGGGTGGCCAGGAGGATGAGATTTCCAGGAAGGGAGGGGTCCAAAGACCCTCTGAAGTAAGAATGGAGGGGAGAGGACACATGTCCCTGAGGAAGAGGGTGTGGGGGATGTGCCCAGACACCTCCCTCCATGCCGAAGGACCCTTCAGCCTCCGCTGTCCCTGACGCTGGTCTGTTCACCTGGCTCTGTCCTCGCCCCTCCTGTGACCAGAGGGGAAGCTGAGGCCCAGAGAGGGGGTGCACTCTTGCTCTGCAGAGCAGGAGGCGGGTCATCCAGATTCAGCCCTCTTTGCCCTCTCCTAAGCCACCCCCCTTCTCCCCGACCCTGTAGGTTTATGGAGCTCAAATGGCTACAGATCAGGTGAAGCTGGCTGAGAGGCAGGCGGGGTGGGGGCAGCCCTGTGTCCTCTAAATGAGGGTGGGGCACCCCTGCTCCTGGCCCCTCCTGCCTGCCCAGGCTCAGCTTCTCATTTTCCCAACAGGCTACGGTCCCCCCAGTGGCCTGGGAGCAGGTAAGGGATGGGCAAGTGGGATTTTGGGGTTAGAGGGCAGCTGTCTCAGAAATTCAAATACCTAGGGACATCACTGACACTTCCCAGGCAGAGAAGCCCCCATGACCCCTTCCTGCAGGCCTCTGTCCTTTCCCTCCTGCACACACTCCCCTCCCCCCAGGAATCCATCAAGACTGTTCTGGTGTCATCTCATCTGTATACCTTGCCCTGGGCACCCCCAATTCTTTCCTGTCCCTGCTTGTTCCTTGTGTCGGCCCACTAAGCCCCGCCCCAGGGCAAGCAAGCCTGGCTCACTGCGTGTCCCCTGGGCTAGCTGGGAGCAAGCTGGGGGGAGGGGTGGGCGGGTCCTGAGGAGACCCTGAGGGAGAGGGTTCTGGGTCCCTCATCTGCTCCCTGGGTTTTCCCCAGGCTCCCAAGGGGGTGTTAAACTTCAGAAGCCAGGCGAGCCCTGCCCAGGGCCAGCTCTCTCTATCTCTCCATCTTTCTCTCACACCCCTCACTTCTATCTGTGCCCCAGGATTCGGGAACGGGAATGGGCTGAGAGCCCAGCCAGGTGAGAATGGCGGGGTCTGGGAGTTGGTCGTCTGTCTCCTTGCCTCCCTCCCAGGCGGGGGGTGGGGGGTTGGTAGGAGGATTGGTGAATGATTGAGGGGGCAGATAGGGAGCCTTCAGGTTTGCTATTTCTGGCTGGGTCCAAGGGTCCTGCATCCCCACCCCAGCTGGGACCCCAAACCTCTCCAGTTCATCCCTCCCCCTCCCCACAGGCCTTCCAGCTCAGAATGGCTATGGAACAGGTAGAGATGAGCCCAGGGTTGGGGGAGCTGAGGCCAGGAGTCTAGGGGCATCCCCGAAATGGGGTCGTCTGAGACCCTCAGTTGATCCCCGTCTCCTTCTCAGGCGCTGGAGGGGGTGTGAGACCCCTCAAGCCAGGTGATAACCCCACCCTACTTGTCTCTCCCCATCTCTATGCCCTGCCCCCCACTGCTCCCTTACTCCCCTCTCACCCCCTCCTGCCCTATCTCCCCAGGGCTTGGGAATGGGAACCAGCTGGGAGCAGGGGCCTTCCCAGGTGTTGCAGCCCAGCCAGGTGAGGTGGGGGAAGAGGGATGGGTATGGACGTGGGGGGATACGGCCTGGTCAGGATCAGGAGGGTCTTCTCCCAGACTCCCTGGGGCCGAACTCGTGACTCACGGGAGGTGGAGGGAAGGACCATGAGGGTTCCTGAAGTCTGGTTTGGGAAAGGGAGAACAAGGGTACCCCTGCTTCACCTCCACCTTAGCTGGGAGCACAAGCACCCCTGCCTCACCCCTCAGCTCAGCATGGCTGTGGAGCCCCAGAAGAGGCTGGGTCCCTGGGGTCCCCTCATCTACTGCATTTCTCTCCTCAGGCATTGGAGGAGCTGTGAAACCTCAGAAACCAGGTGAGCCCCAGCTCCATGCCCCTCTGTCCACCCGCCATGGTCATCACCGCCTGTCTGCTCCCTTTGAAGCCCCAGCCCCTCCTCCTCATTCTGCCCTCTGGCTGTCTCTCCCCAGGATATGGCAATGGCCTGGGAGCTGGGGCCTTCCCAGGGCTGGGAGCCCAGCCAGGTGAGGACGCCTGGGGCAGCGCCCTGGGGTTCAGGGAGGGAGAAGAGCTGGAATCGGAATCAGTAGGGGAGAGAGTTGGGTTCTGTGGGGAGGACAAAGGGCTCAGCCTCTCCCCAGGCCTGGGAGGGAGCATGAAACCTGCAAATGAGGGAGAGCCCTGCCCTGGCCCATCTTGGCACTTTCCTGCCATTTCCATCCCAGCCCCCTCTGTGTGCTTGAACCTGCCCAACCCATGGCTTACAGTCCCCACTTCTGTGTCCCCAGGATTTGGGAGCAGAAATGGTTTAGGAGTCAGTGCTTTTCCCGGGGCAGGAGCCCTGCCAGGTAAGGGTGGCTCAGAACAGTGGCCAGGGACCAGGTAGGGGAGGGGGGTGAGAGCTGGGGGCATATGCTTGGATTTAGGGGTTCAGGGAGTTCCAGGCTCCATCACTTGATCTCTGTCTCTTTCTCAGGAATTGGAGGGATTGTGAAACCCCAAAAGCCAGGTGAGTCCTACGCTGTCCCTCTGTCCCCGTCCACCCCTGCTGCCTAGCCTCCCCTTGCTCCTTTCTGCTGCCTCCCTAGGATATGCCAACGGGAATGGGATGGGAACCAGGGCCTTCCTGGGAGTTGGAGCCCAGCCAGGTGAGGACACTGGGCCAAGCCAGGTTCTAGGAAGGAGGGGGTGGCTAGGGGAACTCAGGATCAGGAGGGCAGAAAATTGATTTCTGTGAGGAGAGGTGGGGTCTGCATGTGGCTCAGTCACATGCCTGGTCTTTCTCCAGGCTTGGGAGGGGCCTTGGAACCTCAGAAATCAGGCGAGCCAGAGACCCTGCCCTCCTGTCCCCCATCTTGACTCTGTCCCTGCCCATCCCTGTCCTTGTCTCCTCTCAACCCCAGTCCTCCCACACCCACTCCTCACACTGCTTTCCCTCTCCAGGACACTGCATGGCACTGGCAATGGCCTGGGGGCCCAGCCTAGGAGGGGTGGGTGGTGCTGGGGTGGGTGCTCAGAGGGAGAAGTCAGGGTCCAGCTCACGATCAGTGTTATCCGAGCACCTGCCCTGAGCCAGGCTGCAGCTGGCCACTGCAGGTGCTGCGCTGGTCAACCTTGACCGGGCTGCAGACTCGCTGGGCCCAGCCCACAAGCCCAGAACCACACGTGCAGCCACTGTGGGCTGTGGTCAGGACTGGGGTGACCCCATGGGAGGATGGAGGCTGAGGCTGAGAGGGGGCTGGAGGCTTGGGGGTTTTATTCTCGGCAGTGGGATGCCCCCTTGGGGTTTTAAGCAGAACGTGAAAGATCTTGTTAATACCTGAAAAACACTTGGCTCCAGGACTCGGTGGAGCGGAGGAGGAGGATGTGAGGAGGAAGCTGGCGGGTGTTTTCAGGGCTGGGCTGGGCCAGCAGCCAGCATAGGGGTGGGGAAAAATGGTGGCATTTAAGACTTGGCCGGGGTGGGGGGGGTGGGGGGGTGGGTCTCAGGACCAGATGGCAGCTGTGAGGGGGAGGTCTGGGGGTCCTGCCTCTTTCCTGTCACAGGTCCCCCAGTCACCTCCCCCTACTCCTCTTGTGAATCTATCCAGGCTGAATGGAGGGATGTGAGGGGAGGGCAGGGGTTCAGGGGGCTGAGGTGGGGACTGGGGGCCTTTCCCACTTCAGCAATGCCCAACTTTACTGTGTCACCCCCCACATAGGTCTCGCAGCTCAGAATGGCTTTGGACCAGGTAGAGAGTGGATGGGGGTGGAAGCTGGGAGCAGGGGCTGAATTTCTGGGTGGAGGCTTCAGGGCCCCTCACCTGCTCATCTCTTCCCCAGGCTTTGGAGGGGGTGGAAAACCCCAGAAGCCAGGTGAGCCCCACTCTATCCCAGTCTCTGTCCATTATCACATTCTCTGTCTGCTGCCCCCAAGCCCTGGATCTCTCCTGGTCCCTCTTCCTCTGTCTCCCTAGGATTTGGGAATGGGAATGGGCCAGGAGCCCAACCAGGTGTGGCCCTGGAGCTCTAGGAGTGGGGGGGACCTTGAGGGGGTAGCTGATATGCGGGCCCAACCCTAGTTGTGAGGGAAGAGGCAGGGTCAGGTAGATGCACAGACAGTCCCCTTCTCTTCCAAGGCCTGGGAGGACTAAAACCCCAGAAGCTAGATGAGACCCGCCCTCCCACCTGGTGTCACAAAACAAACATTCATTCAACAAACATCCAGGGGCCAGCCAGGTGCTGGAGGCAGGCACTCCCAGAGCCTGGGGCAGGCGGGAAGAGGCAGACAGGAAAGGAGCTGAAGGCAACGCGGCCAGGCTGCCCACTAGAGGGGAGCCCGGGCCTCCTGGGGAAGAGGAAGCGGAGGCCAGGAGGAGGCTGCTGGCTGTGGCCCACTGAGAAATTGGTGGGTTCTTGAGCTGGGGCATCCAAGAGAGGACCCAAGAGGGTCCAGGCCCTGGAAACGGCTTGGAGGCCAAGGTGACAGGAGCCAGAGCTGACAGCATGTGGTTGGTGAGGGGAAGGGGTCCCCTCAAGGGACTCCCTATCAAGGAGTCCACCTTCCTGGCTGTTTAACTTGGGTGCTGGCAGTGACACCCAATCAGATGGGACCCAGGCAGCTGGGTATGGCATTCAGGCTCTGAAGGGAGGCTGGACCCCAGGGGGAGGTCAAGGACCTGGCTGGGGGTGGGGGCACTGGCTTTGGGGGGAGCCACAGAGAGAACCCAGAACCCCTCTCTTCTCCCACCAGGTCCTGCAGCTCAGAACGGCTATGGACCAGGTAGGGGCGGGCCGGGGTTCTGGGGAGGCCCAGAGGTGGGGGCCGGGTCCCTCACCTGCTCCCTGTCCCCCTACCAGGCTTTGGAGGGGCCGTGAAACCCCAGAAGCCGGGTGAGCCTCCCTCTGCCTCTCTCCACCCCCTAAAACCCTGAGCTCCCCTCCCCCTGTTCACACTCCCACCTTGGTCTGTCCCCCTAGGATTTGGGAACGGCAATGGGCTGGGTGCCCAGCCAGGTGAGACTGGTGGGGTCTGGGGTGGGGGGTATCGCCTCCCACCTCCCTCCAGGCCTTGGAGAGGCAGGACTGGTGAATAACTGAGGGGTGCTGAAAGGAAGCCTCTAGGATCCCAGCTTTCTGGCTTGGTCCAAGAGGGGGGACCTTCACTTCCACCTCAGCAAGACCCCAAATCCCTCCAGCTCACCCTTCCTTTCCCCACAGGCCAGGAAACCCAGAACGGATACGGGGCAGGTAGGAACAGAGTGGGAGGAGCCTGGGGAGGCCTGCAGATGGGGGCTCCTGAGTCCCTCACCTGCCCCCGTTTCTTCTCCAGGCTTCAGGGGGGGCATGAAGCCCCAGAAGCCAGGTGAGTCCTGCCCTAGTCTTGTCTCTATCCACGTCCCCCTGAAGCCGGAGCACCCCCTGCTCATACCTCCCTCTCTCTCTCCAGGATCTGGGAAAGGGCTAGGAGGGGGCCTCCCTTGGGGCAGGGGCCCAGGCTTCTTAGGGGGAGAGAGGAGGGCAAGGAGCTGGGGCAGGGGCTATGTGTGGAGTAGTGGGGAGTTGGAGGGGTCTGCCTATGGCCTGGAAGGGACGGGAGAGACCCCCCCTCGCACCTTGTCTCTGAGGCCACCGACTCTGCCCTGCCCCCTCCTGAACCCTGCAGACACTGGCCCTCATACCCGCCCCTGCTTTTCTTCCTCAGGATACATTCAGGGAAATGGACTGGGAGCCCAGCCAGGTGAGCGCAGCTGGACGGGGCCGGAGGGGTTGTGAGGGAGGAGAGAAGCAAGAGCTGGGGGCACAGCAGATGGAGGGGTGGGGCCTGGGGGGTAAGGAGAGGCCTGGCAGAGGCAATGTCAGCCTCTCAGCCTCCCCAGGCCTAGGAGGGAGCCAGAAAGTCCAGCGGCCAGGTGAGAGGTGAGAGGAGAGCCATCCTGTCCCTTGTCCCTCTCAGGCCTTTTCTCTTGGCCCCCACCTCCTGCAGACCTAAGTGTATTGTGCTGGGCCTGTGTATGACTCTAAGAGGGGATTGGGGTGTCCAGGGGCACCAAGGACCATGGGGAGAGGAGTGGGAGGCCAGACCAAGGGACTCCAGTGCTGGCCTCACCCCCTCAGCCCCATGGCCATCTTTATCATTCCCCTCTTCTCCCCACAGGCCCTGTGACTCAAAACGGCTATGGACCAGGTAGGGGCGGGCTGGGGTTCTGGGGAGGCCCAGAGGTGGGGGCCGGGTCCCTCACCTGCTCCCTGTCCCCCTACCAGGCTTTGGAGGGGCCGTGAAACCCCAGAAGCCGGGTGAGCCTTCCCCTACCTGTCTTCCTCCCTCCCCAAAACCCTGAGTTCCTCTCCCCCATTCACACTCCCACCTCGGTCTGTCTCCCCAGGATTTGGGAATGGCAATGGGCTGGGAGCCCAGCCAGGTGAGACTGGTGGGGTCTGGGGCGGGGTTCCGCATCTTGGTGTCCTCTCCCGCCTCCCTGCAGGCCTTCGAGGGGCAGGATTGGTGAATGGTTATGAGGGGCTGGAGGAGCCCTTGTTAGGGCTTGGCTCTGAAGGGGGGACCACGGGCCGGACCTTCACCCCCACCTTAGCCAGGGTCCCAAACCCCTGTTCATCCCTCCCTCCCTCACAGGCCTCCCAGCTCAGAATGGCTACCCTGCAGGCCCCCCAGCTCAGAATGGCTACGGAGCAGGTAGTGGGGGGTTGGGAGAGCTGGGGGCTGGGAGAGGAGGAGACAAGAGGGGCCCTGGGGAGGAGATGATCCTCACTGAGACCCTGTTCTGAGAATCCACTCTGGGCTCCTGCCAGACTTGGAGAGGGTGGAGTTGGCCATGAATGGAGGTGGCATGGGGCAGAGGCGGCCCCAGGGCTTCTGGTTCCTAAACTGGGAGGGAAGGGCAGCCCAGTCCCCAGCCTCCCGCACCTCAGCCTCTCCCTCTCCGTCCCCACAGGCCCTCAGGTTCCTATCGGTTACGGACCAGGTAGGGGGGTGGGCGCTGGGGGCCAGATGCCAGGGTGCTGGGGGAGAGGCCCAGTGGGTGGGTCCTGGGTGCCTCACCTGCTTCCGTCTCTTCTCCAGGCATTGGTGAGGGCATGAAGCTGCAGAAGCCAGGTGAACCCTTTTTCTCTACCCGCTTGTGATACTGAGGTTTATAACAAGAGATGTTTATTTTGTTTCCCTCCCATTTCTGGCACAGAGCTAGCTCCTAAAAGCCTCGGAATTTCCTAAGTGAGGAGGGTGTTAATGGTGTCTTTTGTTGTGTTAATGAGATGACTTTTGGAAAGCCCCTGGGTCACCTAAGGATAGGGGCTGGTTGCCAGGGGAACCCACCTCGTGGTTAGAGGGTTGGAACTTTCAATCCCACCCCTGACCTGTGGGAGGAGGCGGGGCTGGAGAGTGAGTTCAATCACCAATGGCCAATGGGGTAATCAATCATGCCAGCGGCCTGAAAACCCGGAAGGACTGGGATTGGAGAGCTTCTTCTCGAGTTGAGGAGCACGTGGGGATTTGGGGAGAGCAAGAAGCTCCACACCCCTCCCCCATACCTTGCCCTGTGCATCTCTTCCATCTGGCTGTTCCCGAGTTAGATCCTTTTACAATAAACGAGTAATCTAGTAAGTAAAATATTTTCCCGAGTTCTGTGAGCCACTCCCGCAAATTAATCGAACACAAGGAGGGGGTCATGGGAACCTCCCATTTATAGCTGGTGGGTCAGAAGCACGGGTGACAACCTGGACTGGCGATTGGCACCTGAAATGGGTGAGGAGAGGAACGGTCTTGTTGGACTGAGCCCTTAACCTGGGGGATCTGACGCCATCTCCGGGTTAAATAGTGTCAGAATTGAGTTAAATTGTCAGACACCCAGCTGGCTTCTGAGAATTGCTTGGTGGTATTGGAAACCCCCAAAATTGGAATTGGTGTCAGAATTGGACCTCCCCCCACCACGACTCCTCTCTATCCCCAGAAACTGTCTACTTCCCCACCCTGTTCCGCCTCACAACCCCCACCCTGTCTCCCCAGTTTACAGGAACGGGCTGGCAGCCAGAGCCTTCCCAGGCCAAAGGGCCCAGCCAGGTGAAGGAGGCAGGGGGTGGGCCCTGGAGTTCTGGGAAGTGGCGGGGAGGGGGCAAAGGGCCCCATGGGGCAAAGAGGGGTCCTGAGGAAGAGAAGAGGCAGAGTGGGGTCTCCCCCAGCCAGCTGCTGCTCTCCTATCTGCTCTTCCTCCCAGGATCCCCGCCAGGGGCCGGGCTGCAAATCCCAGCAGGTGAGGGCAGTGAGGGCCCTGTCGGGGAGGGAGGCCTCCTTACTAGGGCGGGGCCTGGTTTGAAGCGGCCTCTGTCTCTCCTGCAGGTCTGGGAGAGGGTGTGAAACCTCAGAAGCCAGGCGAGTGAGACCCCCGCATCTCTGTCCTGCACCTCCTCCTGCCTCACCTTCCACACCCCCTTCCCTAAATACTGCCCCTCATCTCCCTGCTTTCCTCTCCAGGATATGGCAACGGAAACGGGCTGGGGGCCCAGCCAGGTGAGGCTTCTGGGGCTGGAGGGGTGTGGCAAGGAGGGAGGTGGAGGGGATGTTGCTGGAAGGCAGAGGGGCTGGTTGGGCAAACAGCAGGAACCATGTCAGGTGGCTCTGTCACCTGTCACCACAGGAGCTTGTGGCTCCTGGGAGCTGGGGTTTTCCTGACCTGGCCAATGACCTCTCTTGGAACCTGTGTCTGCCTTAGAAGCCACTGCAGGCTGATGACTTGGCCAGGCTAAGTCCAGGAGGGCAGCTTGGGGTGGGTGCTGGCCTGCGCTCAGTGCTCTGTCCCTCCCCCGTCCACATCCCTGCAATGGGAGGGGCCCTTCACTGCTTCTCCCCAGGCCTCCCCCTCTGGGGAGCTGTTAAGATAAAAGGGGTGGTTGGGGCCTGAATTCCCAGCTCCCCCCCACCCTGTGCAGAATGGCAATTTCCCAGGTCAGTGTGGAGGGGGGACATTGGGGGTACCCGTCCCTGGAGGGGCTGGGCCTGCCTGGGCAGCTCAGAAGCCCCTGTGCCCATTCTCCAGCTGAGACAGAGCCTTGTCACAGTGAGCTAGCTGAGGGAAAGCTGAACTCTGGTCCTGAGACCCCATGTAACCTCCAATATGGCAGCTCCCCCCAGCCCCTGCCCCCATGGCAGGCTGCAGCATTCCCAACCCACCCTGCCTCGGGCTCACTCCTGTCCCCTGGCTTTCTTCCTAGCACCAACTGCAGCCATCCAGTGGGGACTGAAACCTCAGAAAGCAGGTGTGAGTCTGTCTGCTCCCTGTCCCCATACCAGATCAGGGTCACTCCTGCAACACTCTTGTTCCCTAGCTGCCTCAGCTGTTTGGGCACCACAAGGCCAGGAAGTCCCTCCCTAAGCCTACCCTCACTCTCTGTTGCTGCTTTCTAAGCTCATTTCTTCTGTTCTGTTCTTTGTGGATAGGGAGAATGCCTTCTTCCTCCTCAGAGTCCCTAAGGTCCACATGTGGCCCCCAAGGAGTTAGGGAAAGTCTGGGTCCTCCCGTCTGATCTCCATTCTCTTCACAGGGTACCAGCCTCTGAATGGCTATGGACCAGGAGCAGAAGTGGGTGAGTCTGAGTTCTCCCCTTCCTTACCCTCCCCTCCCTTCCGTCAGCTTCGGATGAAGGGACCAAAGACTGCAGCTGTCTCCAACCCCCCAGCTCTGACCCCTGTTTCCTCTCCTCCAGGCTTTGGTGGTGGCCTTCAGCCCCAGAAAGTCGGTGAGCCCCCCAGGCCCCCATCTTGGGCATGAGCTGGCATCTTCCTCATGGCGAGTCCTCCTTGTTGCTGTCTCTCGCCGTGTCTGTCTCTCTCTTTCCTTATTCACCCAGTGCATATTGACTATGCACAGTGGTGGCCAGAACCAGGTGCAGTGTCTCAGGCAAGGGTGGAATGACAGACTGAGGCTGCCTAGAGGGAGGTTGGGGAGGCTTCTGGAAGGTGGGACCCCAGAGGTTGTACGGGGTTAGCTGGCTGACGGTGGGGAAAGGTGCGAGGTCCTCTCAGGTCATCTCTGAGTCGGTCTGTCTCACCACGAGGAGTCCTCCTGGTCTGTCAGTACTGCCCCCCAGCCCCTCCCCAACCTCTCTCCTGCAGGGTTTGGTTACTGGAATGGTGGTCTGGGAGCTGGGGTCTTCCCTGAGGCCCGCCCGCAGCCAGGTGCCTGGGGGTGGGGTGGGGTGGGAGGCCCAGGCTCAGGGGCTGCTGCTGCCTCTGACCTTCTTTTTTCTCCTCCAGGGTTCCCTGGGGCCAATGGCTTTAGGAATGGTGAGTTGGCCCCAGGGGACAGTGCAGGGGTGAGGGGAAAGGACGTCCAGGGGCTGGGCAGGAATGGCTTGGATCTCTTGCAGGGTATGAGGAGGAAGTGCTTGTGGACTCCAGAGCAGCAGCTCCAGCCCCTGAAGGAAATGGTAAGAAATGAGTGTTCAGGGAGCAGAGAGAACCCCGGTAAGCAAGCGTTGCAGGGACCAGGCCAAGTGGGCGGGGGATCCAATGTCTGGGGAGGACCGGGGCATGCTGGATGTCCAGGTCCAGTGAGCAGGGTGCCCATGCCAGCTTTCCTCCTGCAGGTCAGGCCGCTTCCCTGAGGGGCTCTCCCTGGCCCTCCCTCCAGCCCTGGGGAGCTGCCCTGAAGCCTGGATATGCTGCTGGAGGCACATATCCAGGGGTCAGCAGCCAGCCAGGTAATGGGGTGTGTGGAAGAGTGCTGTGGGGGGTCAGGGGTGGCACTGGGGGGCTGGGTCCTGGGCCCAGGCCCACCCCACAGCCCTGCAGAGATAGAGGGGTGGCACTGGTGGCAGAGGAAGACAGGAGGGAATAGGCAGGAAAGGGTGGGGCTGGAGGAGAGGCAGGTGGAGCAGGGGCCCTGAGCAGGAACCTGGACACTAAACCAAGATGGGGAGGTGACAGAGTTGGAAGGCGGACCATCGGGGACTCAGTGCTCCCACCTTCTGTCCCTCCCTCCAGGGCCCTATGGGCAACTGAGGCCAGACCTGGGCCCCGGGCCTTTCGGTGAGTGGGGGTCTCCCAGGGCCTGGGGTGAAGTTGGGGTGGGCAGGAGGACTCTGAAGTCCTCTGGTGACCCAGGTGCCCTGCCTTGTGCACCTTAGGGGGCCCTGAGGTGAAGAGAGACATCAGTGACCTGCTGGGAAATGGCTATGGAGGTGAGAGGGAGCACATTGGCCCAGTCCCCTACTCGCCCCATGCCACCATTGTCAGCCCTCCAGGCTGCACTGGGTCCCCAGCCCTTGGGAGAGAGAGCAGGCTCTCAGGCCACCTGTAGGCATCTGCTGAGTGACTGACCTCAGAGACCAGAGGAAGGAGAGGGCTCAGGTCCCCTGGGAAGTGAGGAGGGGGCCAGACCTCACCAGTGCTCTGCTCTCCCTCTTCCCAGGCCGCTGCCCTCTTGGGAAATGCTAAGCACTGGAGCCCATCCCCCACCCATCCTGAGCGCCTCTGGGCAGAGCCTGGGCAGCCAGGCAAGGATGGCCAGACCCTCAGGCTCAGCCTCTGGCCCGGCTGAAGTATTAATAAAGGCAGTGTGCTTCCCTCTTTGCCTCTGTGTGCCGTGGGGGCAGGGATCAGCTGGCTGGGGTGGGGCACCTGGGCCTGTAGCCTCCACCCAGCACCTCCTTCCATTCATTCATTCATTCATTCAACAAACGTCAATGTGGCTGTGTGCCAGGGCTGTACTCCAAGGGGAGAGGTGTGAGAACAGAACACACTCAGCCCTGCCCTTGGGGAGGGAGCATCGCTGGGTCACAATCTAGTGGGGGAACCACATCCATTTAGGGGACCTGTGCATTAACTGTGTTTTAATTTATAATCAATGTATTAAAGTTATTAAAGTAAAAATCTCATTTTCCTGAAGCCTTTACACTTGTCTTCTAGATGTCACTGTACTGATTTATCTTATAATTTGGATATAGAACTTCCCCATTCTTTGATTAATGCTCAGTTAGATTAGAAATCGACAGATCGACTTCCCCCCAAATATGCAGCATGCCCTACAAGCCTGATGAACTCAATTCCCTTAGACATGTCAAACAATTGCACACATAATCTACTTGACCTCTCAGTGGAGCGGAGGGGTGCAGATCCAACCAGAAACTTCTCCCTAAGCACTTACAGGGCTCCTGGAAAGGAATAAACCAGACATTTAACATCTCAGATTACTGAGTGTGTTCAAACATCTTAAAAAGCCGTTACTAATCAAGTTTCAGGATCAGTGCTACTGGATCACTTCGTTTTCCCATCCCATGATTACAAATTTACTCACCCGGAAATATGGAAGCAAACTGCTTTCCTAGGCTGGGTCCCGAGTGGAGGTTGCAAAATTGGGGATTGACCTACTGTTCTGAGCTTTGACCTAAAGCCTGGCGAGTCCCTGAACCAGTCTCTCCGAGCCTCCGTGTTCTGAGCTGTGCCTTTCCAGGCCCACACCTCTTCTTGCAGCCTGGTTAAGTTTTAACTGAAGAACCGATGGGATTTGGCACCCTATAAGGAACTCAGCTCAACTTCCTATTGGCTTGATTTACAATAGCGGGATTTCGGTGCAGGCCCAAACCTCACCACAATATGCACAAGGTTTTGGGTTGATCAACCTTTAGGAGTTTCTGTAAACATTATTGGAACTCCAGCCTGATTTCTCTTAGCCTACCTCATTTGATTTGCTCTATTTGAGAATCATCACAGACTTTTGCTTTTTCACAAAACTACTAATTCTTTAAAAGTATCCAAATAGTCTTATCTTTCTCTGCCCCCAGGCATGGAATAAACCATATCTTTTTACCGGAGGACAAGATTAGAGGCCAACATCTGGGCTCAGGGGACATTGAGCAGACTGTCTCAGTGAGGGCAGTGGGTGATGTCCTTCCTAACCCACGTAGAAATGCTCTAATATTCTTCTAATATAGGTTTCTATATTCCGATTTTAAAAAGACTGACCACTTTCTCCTTTTTTCAGATTCTCACCCACCTGTCATTTATAACCGTTCTTAGCAACGTTGCCACAAATGCTACATGTCATCAAACTTTGCTTTTGAATTATGATATCGTTTCATCTCTTCTTTAAGGAAATTGAAGGGAAATCTGTGTGGGTCTTGAACCACACCCAGGCGCATCAGTCTGGAAACACTAGGGCAGACTCCAAAAGAGGAGAGCCACACACTCTCTACTCATTGGCCGCTGCAGGGGGGCGCGGCGGGGCGGGGCGCGGCAGCCATGGGGACGCCGCGGCTCAGGGGACCCTCAGGCCGGGCCAGGTGGGGGCGCCCACTGCGCGGGTGCAGAGCCTGGTCTCAGGACTAGTGGAGGGTGGGGCCTGTGGCACCACGGGGCACCGTGATTGGTTGAGAGCAGGGGAGGGCGGGAAGAAGAACTTGACAGAGAGCGCTGCTGCCTTTGACTGGCTGCCAGCGGGGAGCTCGTGACAGCCGGAGGGAGAGACGCGCCCGCAGCCAGCGCACTGGCCCTTGATTGGCTGGGGCGCGGCGGAGCGCGGCTCCGATTGGCTGGGCCGTCTGCCGCGCCGCGCGTGGCCTCCCACCGAGGAACCGGACTGCCGCGGGAGGCGCGCGCCAGGCACGGGAGCGGTGGCAGCCAAGCTGGCGGAGCGGCTTCCCCGCTCCCGCTCGCACCCGCGGCTCGCCCGCGTCCGTGCCCACTCGCGGCGGGGCCGGGCCCGCGCGTCGCTGTCGCTGACCCCGCCGCCCGCGCCGTCCCTGCCCCACCCGCCGCTGCCTGGCCTGCCGCCGGGCCTGAGCCCGGGGCCGCCGCCGCTCTCGGCGCTCGCCCTGGCCGAGCTGCCGCCGCTGCCCGCGCTCCCACTGCGGCCCGAACCTCTGGCGCCCTGGGGCCCCGGCGCCCACCTGGCGCTGCCGGAGCTGCCACCCGAGGCCTGTGCACCCGCGCCGCCCGCCGCCGCGCTCGCCCTGCAGCACCTGCCGCGCCTGCCCGCGCCCGCGCCGCCGCCCGCGCACCTGCCGCTGCCGCCGCTGCCGGAGGCCGCCGTAGCCGCCACGCCCGGGCCCGTGGGCGCGCGCGGCCGCCCACCCCTGGTCGCCGAGCCGCCCCCGCTGCCGCTGCCGCCGCTGCCTGCACGGCCCTCGTCCTTCAGCCTGCTGGCGCTGCCCGCGCCCCGCGACCCCTGGCCGCTGCCCGTCTTCCCCCCGCCCCTGCCGCCGCCGCCACCGCCGCCTTACTTCTTCCTGTCGCCACCCTGCTGACCGCCCGGCCCTCCCAGAGGCCGCCGACGCGGAGGGGCTGCGGGCCGGTGAGTAGGCAGCTTTGCCCAGACACCCGGGCTGTGCCCCTCGGCGCCTTCCCCGCGGGCGGATTCAGAAGGCGTGGGGCACGGGGAAGAGGGAAAGGTGTCGGGGAGCAGCCCAGGTTTGGGGGAGGAAGGAGCAAGTCTGAAAATACACTCACTTTAAGATTAGGGTCTTTATTCTATTTTCCCAGCTATCCTACAGAAGGTCTCCTGCCTGGTTATTTGAGAATGTAATTCATCCCCCGTGCTGATAAGCTGGCTGGTGATCTGGGCAGGTGGGGCTGGGGAGCCCACAGCACGTGGCTGAGGAAATGAAAACAAAAGTTTAAAATGTTCTAACTAGGGTACCCCAAAAGTCTCATTTTCCCTTATAAAATAAAGGATTTGGATGTCATGCCCAAGACCCTCCTCGATTTTCATTTGTATGGCTTCTTGGAAATTCAGATCCTGCCTTCCAAGTCTTAAGAAGTTAAACTTTCAACTGAAATAGATCCAGGGGTCCTGAGGGCCTGGGTGCACCAGGAAAACAGTGGTGTTGATGGACAATCGATACTGGGCCCTGGAGCAGGAGTGTCACATGCAAGGGCTGTCAAGTCATCCCCAGGGGACAGGAAAGCTCCCACGGTGAGTCATGAGAGGAAGCCCCTGTTCTCTCCCCATCTTTACCTACCCCCCGCCCCGCTGCTGGTTTCTCCCCAGTGCCTACAACTCAGAATAAAGTTCCCTTTGTTACTCAGGTGGCTTGGGCTCAGGTAACCAGCAGACGTCCTGTCTCGATGGGCCCTTCTACAGCAGCTCAGGAATGGTATCAGGAAGCCAGCTTGACCTTGGGCGACCTCTGAGAGCCTGGGACCCCCCAGCAAGAAAGGCAGCGCATGAGTTTCCTGTGACTGCTGCAGTAAATCACCGCAAACTGGGGGCTTAAAACAACAAAAATGCCGTTCTGGAAGGCAGAAGTCCAAAGTCAAGGTGTGGCAGGGCCACACTCCCTCCAGAAGCTCTAGTGGAGGATCCTTCTTGCCTCTCCCAGCTTCTGGTGGCTCCTGGTGATCCTTGGCTTGTCGCCGCCTAACTCCAGTCTCTGCCTCTGTCTTCATGTGACCTCCTCCCGTGTCTATGTCTCAAATCTCTCTCTGTTTTTCTCTTATGACACCTGTCATTGGGCGTAGGGCCCACCCTCAATCCAGAATGATCTCATCTTGAGATCCTCAACTTAATTACATCTGCAAAGACCCTCTCTTCAAATAAGGCCCCTCGCATATTTCCCAGGGCTTAGGAGCCACCATCCGGTCCATACAGGCAAGTGTCCTCTCCCCTGTGGGGCTGGGCCCCCTCTCAAGCTGGCTGCCCAGCTTCCCTTACTGTGTTTTAGGCCCTGTCCCTCACTGACCCTGAACCGTAGGTGCCCTTGGAGTCCTCAGGCAGGAGCTGAAAGCACTAGTATCTTGAGAAAGCTCTCACGGGCACCGGAAGAAAGTTGAATGACTGGCTTTCCCAAACTTTGCTGAATTATGGCCGAGTTCCCATTCCTGCTGGCTTGGTGCTTCCTCCACTATCTTTAGGTCGTGTGGCCCTCCTCCCCTGTCAGGTAAGCATCAGACAGTGCACAGAAAGGACCAGACTGTGTCGTCTTAAAGAAGACAGCCTGGAGGAGCGGGCGGTAGCCCTGCCCTCCGAGCTCCAGGTGATGACTGCTGCTGGTTGAAAGCTGACAGTTTCAACTGAGAATAAAGTTAACTGCTACCCCATCAGTGGAGTCTGCCCAGGTTTACAAGTGAAACCACCATTATGCTCTTCGCAAGATACTCTTGTCCTGAGTCTACACTTATAGTGACCCCGAGGTGCCGGAGGCGCTGGCTGCTTGGGCAGAGGCCTTCTGGGGCCCTGGAGGTAGGGAGGGCGGACTTCTCCCTCAGTTTCACAGCCAGGAGGCATGTGGGATGAGGGCAGTTGTGACTTGCCCGAGCCCTGGGGTGGGGTTGACGCCAGGTCTGACCCACAACACAGTGCTTTCTGCATCAGGGACACAGAGGCAGTGACAGTGAGCTAGGGTGGAGGGTGGCTTCCTGTCTGATCAGATGCAGATGCAGTGGGTTCTCCGAGGAGACTTCCTGGCACAGGAGCCTCGGAGTCGGGGAAGGAGGGAATGGCTGGCTAGGGAGGAATGGGTGGCATGTAGGTGGGGTGGTGGGTGGGAGGGGGCTGCTGCACTGCCCTGGGGTAAGAGGCATCAGGAGGCCCAGCTTACCCTCTGGAAGCCCGGCCTGTGGCGCTGGCCAAAGACCTGGGCTTTGAAGTCCGGGTTTGAGGTTGCATCAGGCTTGTCCCGTTTCCCGCGTGGAGACCTGGCCGGGTTCTCTCAGCTCTCTGAGCTTGTTTCCTTGTCCGTAAAATGGGGTAGGTAAACCAGTGGGAATTGCTAGGGGACCTCAACGTTTCATCTGCATCTTTCCTCTGGGAGCCAGGGACTTGGCTTCTCTGCCTGTGAAATCAGGGCCTCAGGCACCTCCCCAAGACAGCAGGTGATGCTGCCCTGGGGTTGTGGTGCAGCCTCCATGTCCACCCCATACCCTTCCTGGCACCACCGCAGCTCTCCCGACTGCTCGTTTCCCTCTTTGTCATTGGGCCACGCTTCCCCTGTAAAGACAGCGAGATAGACAATGGGGTTGGAATTAACCCACTTCCACCCTCGCCCCATCTAAGCCGAGTTCCAGTTCTGCCCACCTGAGCCTCCCTGTCCCCTGCCCTCCCGGAGGGAACAAAGACCAGGTCCAGTTCTGTCACTCCCTGCGGGGGCAAGGAGGGTGAGGCCCCGCACCCTGTGCCTCCGTTTCCCTCCAGGGTAGTTCCCCTCCCCCACCTCTATCCCAGGCGGAGGCGGATGGGGGTGGGGATTCAAGGGGACTTGTGAAAGTGCCATTGAGATGGTAACTGCGCAGAGGGAGTCCCCACCTCTCCATATCAATGGCATTCCCAGAGTCAGGCCCTACTTAGGCCCCGACATTAACCCTTCCCTTCCCAGATTCAACTGAATCCAGGTGGACTAGGGGACCCAAGAGAGGGCCTGGGGCCTCCCAGCCCCGGCCTAAGGAGGGTTGGGGACTGAGGGTGGGACGCGCACTCCTGCTCAGGTGCCTGGGAATCTGCCGTCTGCTGCACCCCCTCTAGTGGGCAGCTCCCCTGATCTGCCCCTTCCCGCCTCCCCTAGTTCTCGAACTATTTCCCTACTTTTCTCTACCTATAGGCCTCTGGGGGAGGTGGCTTGTCTTATCCAAGATGGGAAAGACTTAGGTGGGAGGAAGCTGAAGCCGCCTTGCACCCTGGAGGCAGGTCCAGCAGGGATTGGTCTTGCAGTGGGGGCAAGGGGGGTATCTTCATCCTCTGACCACCCATCTCCTGTGTGGCCCACCAGCCCCTGGCAGTGAGGGCATCTCCCTCTTTGCTTGAGTGTAGAGCTGTTGGGCCAAAGAGGAACTGGGATCTAAAAAAATAGGGTCCTTATAGTGCCATCTCCGGACACAGGCACGACGCTTCCCTGGTATGTGCCACCCCCTCCGGGCCCCATCACAATTCTGCGGGTTTGGAGCTGCCTGTGGAACTGGTGGGCCCTTGAAGCAAGGCCTGACTGCAGGCGGGCCAACTGTCCCAGTGTCCCCAAGATGCAACTCAGCACTCAAACCAGGAATGTCCCAGGCAAATAAGGTCACATTGCACCCAAGGCAGGAGGCAGACTGTTTCTCTGGGCCCAGGGGAGAGAACAGGCCCTGGGCAGGGGCTGCCCAGGATGGGAGGCCTTGTGGGCGGGTCGGTGGGCCCCTCGAGGGACCCAGGCTTGCCACTGCCACCTGACACCTGCCCGAACCAGTGCAGCTGGATTCCTCTTGGCCCTGGAAGGAGGGCGCAGAGGGAGCCCCTGGAGGCCTGCCTCTATTTGCCCTTCTTCTCAGCCACCCCTACCACCATGAAATCTGAGGCCCCAGGACCTGGAAGAGCTGGATAAACTGCCCCCGAGATTCCCCACAGATTCCCCATGCTGTCACAGCCAGCAGGGGGCTCCAGCCATTTCCTGCCCATCATGTCCAGGGGTCCACCAGGCCAGCCCCTCAGGCTGTGGAGGCACAGGTGTGAGGAAGCCCTAACCACCGGAGTCAGAGTCAGCCTTTCAGACCCTGCTGGGCGCTGGCCTCAGGCTCCCCACTTTAGGGAGAGGAGTTCTTAAGCTTTTTTAGGTCACCTGCCCCTTTGCAAATCTGATGAAAGTATAAACCTCTCTTCCAAAATATGCCAAAACCCATTCCCAGAAGCAATGCACCCACTGAAAGATAGAATCCTTTATAAATGAAGCCCCACTGAACAGGTGAGGAGGGCCCTGCACCCCACCCCTCCCTGGGGCTAGAGAGGTGTGCAAGGGGGGGCCTTCCCAGCCCCGCCCCCACTGCCCTGGTCTGCTCCAGGTTGGCTCCCAGCCCTCCTGGGCACCACTCACAGTTGCCTCCTCCCAGGGCAGCCAGGCAGGCCGGGGGGCCATCCTCTGGAGGAGGCGTGGAGGCCAGAGGCGCCCCCAGGTGAGGCCCGACTTTGAGTGTCCTCCCAGCCACCTAGAAAGTGTACGAATGGAAGGAACTTTCCTCAGGGCCCCCTTCCCCTCAGTTCCTGGCACCCAGGGAGGGGCTTGAGGGAGTTCATGACCCACCCCTCAAAATGAGGGGCTCATGTTTGTGGATCCCATGAGGTCTCTCAAAGGGGGTCTTTTTTTTTTTTTCGAGGAAGATTAGCCCTGAGCTAACATCTGCTGCCAATCCTCCTCTTTTTGCTGAGGAAGACTGGCCGTGAGCTAACATCCATGCCCATCTTCCTCCACTTTATGTGTGGGACGGCTACCACAGCATGGCTTGCCAAGCGGTGCCATCCCGCACCCGGGATCCGAACCGGCAAACCCCGGGCCGCCAAAGCGGAACATGCGCACTTAAGTGCTTTGTCACCAGGCCGGCCTCAAAGGGGTCTTTAACCCAAGGAGGTTAAAGACTTTGATCTTCCATGATCTATCCTGGGAGGGGGCAGGATTTGAGCCGTGGCCTGTGTGACTCCAGGATGCCCTCCACCAGGGGCGTCACGGGCTCGGAGGGGGTCTTTAGGAGGTGGTGTTTCCTGAGGACTGTGAGGCAGGGCCCAGGGCCGCCAGAGTCACCTGGGCTTTACCCCCCCTCCCCCGCCCTCTTCCGTGGCATCTGGTCCAGAGAGATCAATCACTCCCCAAGGAGGAGAGCCCATCCTGGGGCTTCACCGGCTCAGGGCTCCTGTCTCGCCCCCACCTCCAGCCCCTGGACCCCAGAGACTTCAGCTCAGCTCGGCCCCAGTTTCAGCTGCAGGGGTGGGGAAGGCACACCTGAGCGGAGGGAGAAGTGGGGGGTGGTTTTCTAGGCCGTTGCCTGGGCAATGCCACCTGAGCTGGGCGCCAGGCACCTGTCGCCCGGGGAACAGTGCTGGCAGGGCCCCTCCCTCGGGAGCCGCCAGGGCCACTGGGCTGAGACAGGAGACAGATCGGATTCCGGAGAGTCCCCGGCGGGCAGGGGGACAGGCGGGGGTGTGCGATACTAGGGGAGCTGGCGTGCATCTGCATCAGGAAACAAAACGGGGCGGAGAACAAAGGCAGCAGGGGAGGGGCGGCGGGGGGCACTCAGGAGGCAGTGAGGTGCCCCATTCCTTACTCAGCTCCTGGTCTTCAGTCTCCCCATTCCTTTGTCTCCGCGTTCCCACATGCACTGACGTTCTTTCCTCCCCTCTTCCTTCCTGGTCACAGTACCCCCCACATTGACCCGGAGGACCCCCTCCCACCCCCAGCCCCACCTCCTCCCTGTAGCTCTGGCTTCCCCAGTCCTGGCCTCCCAGCTCCTCCCCTGCCTCGGCCTTAAAACCCCGCCTGCAGCCTGAGCCAGCAGAGTCCCCAGGTGGCACCTGCAGTGTGTGCACCGCACAGTGTGAACCTGCGCCAGCCTGAAGGTGGGTCGGAAGGGTCTGTGCAAGCTGGGTCAGAGGGGTGGTGGCTGGATGTGACTGCAGGGGGGCAGGAGCAGCAGCAGCCACCTGGCATCTGACAGGCAACCGGCCTCTGAGGGGACACTCGCCTCTTAGCTAAGCAGGACCGCGAGGCTGATTTGTGTTTGTCGAGGGTCAGAGACACACCTGTGAGGGGCACGGAGCAAGGAGGTGCCTTTCAAGAGCCCACAGATCTGAGGACTGTCCAGGCCTGAGAACGCCAACTTTCCCTTCTGCTGGGCACCAAGACCCTCACCCAGTGTCTGACCCACCCCTCCGAGTCAACCAGGCTGCCAGCGGTTGAGAAGACCTAACCAAGGGCACAAATGGCTTCAACTGGTCTTGAACTACTGGGCATGACCCTGGCCGTGCTGGGTTGGCTGGGGACCCTGGTGTCCTGTGCCCTGCCCCTGTGGAAGGTGACCGCATTCATCGGCAACAGCATCGTGGTGGCCCAGGTGGTGTGGGAGGGGCTGTGGATGTCCTGCGTGGTGCAGAGCACGGGCCAGATGCAGTGCAAGGTGTACGACTCACTGCTGGCACTGCCCCAGGACCTGCAGGCAGCCCGCGCCCTCTGTGTCATTGCCCTTCTGCTGGCCTTGCTCGGGCTGCTGGTGGCCATCACGGGGGCCCAGTGCACTACCTGTGTGGAGGACGAAGCTGCTAAGGCCCGCATCGTGCTCACCGGCGGTGTCATGCTTCTTCTCTCGGGCATCTTGGTGCTCATCCCCGTCTGCTGGACGGCCCACGCCATCATCCAGGACTTCTACAACCCCTTGGTGGCCGAGGCCCTCAAGCGGGAGCTGGGGGCCTCCCTCTACCTGGGCTGGGCAGCAGCTGCCCTGCTCATGCTGGGCGGGGGCCTCCTCTGCTGCACATGCCCCCCGCCCCAGATCGACCGCCCCCGCGGACCGAGGCTGGGCTACTCCATCCCCTCTCGCTCCAGCGCGTCTGGGCTGGACAAGAGGGACTACGTGTGAGGTGGAGGGTGTCCCCAGAAGACTTGACCTTATGCTGACACCCTGCTTAACCCTTGCCTTCTACTGTCAACCCCTCCCCAGGTGAAATCCACTTTCCAGAAGCTCCAGTCAGGTCTGGCTGCACCCACACCCACCTCATGGCCTGCCCCCACCTCTACTCAGGCAGGGCCTGAGCTGATGGGGGACCCTGGCCTGCCTCCGCCTCGCCTGACAAGTTGCTTCCTTCTGCTGTCTAGGACACAGGCTGGCCCTCCTCTTCCTCTCTGAGCCCTCCCCTACTCTAGGAACCTGGACCTCACCCAAAGGGCAGTAGCTCCTTGGCTCCAAAATGAGTGGATCATGCTCTCCCTGCTCTGGAGTTGGTCTCTGCCAGCCTAGCCACCACCTACATCCAGAGGCCCGGGCCAGGCCCTCTGGGAGCAGCCAGTCTCCCTCAGGCCAGAGGCCCAGCCCACCGTCACTGGTGGCCCACCCCAGCCCCACCCCTCACGTGCAAGTCAGGAATAAATAGAGCATTTGTAACTCGGCTCCTTTGATCTGTGGTTGGGCGGGGACGGGCAGGTGGACTCTCCAGGCCAAGGCCTGCTCCAGGTCCTGCCCGGTTGGTAACCTCACTCAGGTCATGCAAGGCATGGGGGCAACAAAGGAGATGAGCTACTTGCTCCCAGCTCCTCCTCCTGCTAGGCCAGCCCTCGGCAGCCCCCCAGCAACACCAAAGGCAAGGAACAAAACAAAACGTGCTTTATTTAGCAAAAACTGGTGAGTGTGGGCAGGGCATGGCAGAGTGTACAGGGGCTACGGGGGAGAGGGTCAGGGGTCTACTGCACAGCTGGGACCAGACTCAGGATGGAGGAGCCAGAGGCCAAGAGACTTGGAGGTGGGCATTCCTTGTAACTTATTACCTGCTCTCCTAGAGGCTACTGGAGGCTCAAGAGCCCCGGCGGTTCTAGAGGCCTGACCAGCAAGGGAGGCCCTGCCCCGGCAGCAGTAGGAACTCTCGGGGACAGGCTGACAGCCCCTGGACAGCAAGCAGCCTTCACACTGGACCCACAGCTCCAGGCTGGCCTCCCAGATGGGTATGTCCAGGGTGGAGAACGATCCAGGGATTTGGTTCCATCACCCAGAGGTGAGAAATGCCAGCAGCAGAGCCCAGAGGCGAAACTGAGTTTCTTCTTAGTTGGGTTATCAAACAGACTTAAAAAATACCACCCCCCAAAATAAAAAGCAAAACCAAAAGATAAAACAACCCCAAAGCTGTCATGCATCACCCTCTCGATGACTCCAGCTCAGGGTTAGGCTCCACTGTCAAGGGAGCCCCCACTCCCCTCCCCAATTAGACGTAATTCTTAGTAGGGTACTCGGAGGGACCCCCAGAGGTGGCATGTGGGGCAGATGCTGAGTATCGGGCCATGTAATGGCTGGAGCTCCGGGACCCCCCAGAGGGGCAGGTGCAGCACAGCAGCCCCCCACCCAGTAGCAGAAGGCCAGAGGCCGCCCAGCCCAGGTAGAGGGAGGCCCCCAGCTCCCGCTTTTGGGCCTCAGCCACCAGGGGGTTGTAGAAGTCCTGGATGATGGCATGGGCAGTCCAGCAGATGGGGATCAGGGTCAGGACCGCTGAGATGGCAAAGATGATCCCAGAGGCGAGCACCAGACGTGCCTTGGAGTCCTTGTCCTCCACGCAGGTGGTGCACTTGGCCCCAGCGAGGTAGACCAGCAGGCCAAGGAGAGCCACGAGGAGGGCGATGACACAGAGGGCGCGGGCTGCCTGCAGGTCCTGGGGCAGTGCCAGCAGCGAGTCGTACACCTTGCACTGCATCTGGCCCGTGCTCTGCACCACGCAGGACATCCACAGCCCCTCCCACACCACCTGGGCCACCACGATGCTGTTGCCGATGAATGCGGTCACCTTCCACAGGGGCAGGGCACAGGACACCAGGGCATTCACCCAGCCAAGCAGCGTCAGGATGATCCCCAGGATTTGCAGGCCAGCAGAGGCCATGATGAGGTTGAGGTTGAAGTTGAGAGGAGCTGCATGGGAGCACAGAAGCAAGTGATGTTCAGATGGGCACTGGTTTACAAGAGTAAGGAAGCAACCCAATCCTGGCTGTTTTGAGTGCAAACGAAATATCAAGCCTATACAAAAGTTGGCCCATGGCCTCAGCCACTGGGGATGCATTTTATCAAACAGCAAACTGCCAAAAAGAGGATGAGACAACAGCGCACCATTTCCAGGTGGTTTTCACTGGGCACACAGACCCGAGCTAGCTCTAGCCATGAATTTCAGGCTCAAAACTTGTCAGTTTCAACACCAAGATTAGAGATCCAAGCTTGCTCCCACCACCCAACAGGAGTGTCCAAACCCCTCACCCTAACTTGGCTCCGTATCCCAGAGAGGCGATTACCAGTTGATTTTAAGACCTTGTGTCCGGGTGACTCATCACCTGGTCTCGCCTGCCCCCATCTGGCACACCCAGCCCCCATCAAACCTAGGAGGGGCAAGAGAACTGAAACCCTCCCACCCAAAAGCACTTCCTTCTCTCAGGCCCCCGGCTGCCTCACTGGGTCCTGCTCCTCTGTCCCCAAGGTTGGGGACATTTTCTTGTGTATTTCTGCCCCAAATGCCATCATCTTAGGACACAACTTCCCTAAGAGAAGCTAAAACCCTTGGAGTCTGTCCGGTTAACCAGCTGCTCTGCAGCAGCGGGGGCACCCTCACCTGTCTCCCATCCCATCCCATCCCACTTCGTGTTGGAGGTCGCCACTGGGATCAGTGTTGTTCAGGGCCCTGTTGTGGCTCTTCAGTGCTCTAAGTTGCCGCGCGCAGCCTGGACAGAAACTTAGCCCCAGCCCCGGCAGTGTGGCCAGAGGGCAGACTCTCCACTCGCTTCTCGTTTGCACCTCGCCCTACCCCGGCCGAGCTCAGGACTTCGGGGAAGATCGCACGGGGCCCGCCAGCCCGCATTCATCCCAACCCGGGCGTCAGCCCTCCAGGCCTCTGGCGGGGTTAGGGCCGGGGACACGCCGGCCTAGGCACCCGGCACCTTTCCCTTCCAAGCGAGCCCCAGCTCTCGGTCCGAGGGCGCCCCGTCCCGCTGTCGACACCTGTTTCCCTCTGAGTCCGACCCGAAAGAGAGTGTCCTCAGCCCCCCAGCCTGGGAACCCTGCGACCCGGAGAGGTTTAATGGCGGCGCCAGCAGCAGGGTCCTCTTCGGCAGGTGAGGGGGAGGGGAGCCCCGCCCCAGAGAGGCAGCACAGGTGGGGGAGGGGAGCCGGGTTTCGGTGCCTTTGTCCTGGGGGAGGGGGAGGGGCGTTTAACCCTGCCGGGGCCGCCGAAGGACCGGATCAGCTCTGGGGCTTCCGTGTGGCCCCCACTCCGGGGGCTCGCCGCCCGGGGGACCGCCGTCAGGTCACACGCACCCCCCACGCCGCCACGCCCCATGCACCCCGCTCCTCCAGGCGTCTACCTGCTCACCCCAACACGCACACCTCCCCCAGGCTCACCTGCGAAGCAGTCCGCAGGGATTCGTAGGAGCCGGCCGAGTGTGGGGATGGGGGCGGAGGCGGGGGTCTTAAAGAGGCAATGACGTCACCGGACCACCGCCCGGGGAGGGGCAGAGACCCCAGTCCAGCCGCGGCAGGCGCGCGAATCCTAAACTCGTCAATGGGGGAAGCTCGAGACTGGGCCCGCTGCGCCCGCATCTGGCCCGGGTGCCGGCTGGCGCCGGGGCCCGCAGTGGGTGAGACCCAAACGGAGCTTGAGTCACGACTCCGCCACTTACTAGCTCTGTGACCTCGGGAACTTCTCCCAACCTTCCTGAGCCTCAGCTTCACACTCTGCAAAATGGAGACAACAAGATCGCATTTTACTATGTAACTATGTCCTAAGGTAGATATTAAAGAACACATTATTAAGAACCACAACAAATACATAGATACAGAGATTGGATTGGTGGTTACCAGAGGGGAAGCGGGGAGGGAGGAGGGCAAATGGGGTGAGAAGGCACATGTGTACGGTGACGGATGGTAATTAGTGTTTGGGTGGTGAACATGATGTAATCTACACAGAAATCGAAATATAATGATATACACCTGAAATTTATATAATGCTATAAAGCAGTTACCTCAATAAAAAAAATAAAGGACACATTATTATTATGTTATTATTATGCCCCCGGGGGTTTTAAAGAAAGCTGCAATTATCTCTGCGATGGGTTGTTTCGTGTCTGATTTCCCTTGTCCCCAACACACGCCTCCCGGACTTGAGCTCCCAGAGGGCAGGGCCAGGCGGGTCTGCGTCCCTGCAGGGTCCCGGCCGCTCGCGCGCGGACACCGTGTTTGTGGAGCGAATGACTGAATTTAGCGGGCCGGGCTGGGCGGGACGTCCAGGAGCGGATCCTGGGGCCGGCCGAGGCGAGGGATCCGCCCCGGAAGGCGGGGGCGGGGGCGGGGCCACCCCTGTCTGCCCCGCAGGCGGGCGGCTGGCACAGACGGCAGCGGCCGCCGGACGCGCACCATGATTCCCGGCCCGCTGCGCCCGCGGCTGCGGTTCCTCGTGCTGGGGCTCGGGTTGGCGCTGCTGCGCGCCGCCGCTGGGGAGCCGGTGCCAGGTATGCCAGGCGCGGGATCAGGGGCGGGCGGGAGGGCGTGGGAGCCGGGGGAACCCCCATCCCGGGATCGCGAGACCGGCAGTGGGGGCTTAGAGGAGCGGGCAGAACTGGGGGGACTAGGCGGACGTGGGGATCTGGGGTCAAGTGGTCTCCAGACACCGCGCTCCTTGGTCAGGGGAAGTCCCATCCCGCCTGGAATGTCATCCGCAGTCCCGGCCTCAGTTTCCCGCCTCTCCAACTCAGGAGGGGGCTTCTGTCCCGAAAGTCCGGACTCGGAAGTTGAGAGAAAGTTTAAGGGCGGGATGTCTCGTCCGGTGAGGGGGCACGCCCCCAGTCCGGTCAACATTGGGTCTGCCCAGCCCCAGTGACCCAAGAGTCCGGGGGGGTGTCGAGAGGCTCGGGGGTCTGTGCCCCCTATACCATGTGGGGTGCCCCCTTCCATCCGGTGACTTCAGTGCCCAGCTATGCGGGGGGAGGGGACCGGGGTCGGGCCCGGTGCCCGGGAGTGAGTCACCCGCCGGCGGCGGGGGGGGTTGTGGGGACTTGATTCCCCCCCACCCCGGGTCCCGCGCTACGCCCCCTCCCCCCGCGCTGCCGTGTCCCGGTCGAGCCGTGCGGTCACCTGTGAGGAATGCGGGGGGAGGGCGCCGGTGACTCACGTTATTCGAGCCGGCCGACCCTGACCTCAGCCCCCAGAATAGCCGCGCCCCGCCCCCAGTCTCTGACCCGCGGCCCCCTCCCCAGGCACCACCCCTTGCTCTCGCGGCAGCTCCTGGAGCGCAGACCTAGACAAGTGCATGGACTGCGCGTCGTGCCCGGCGCGACCGCACAGCGACTTCTGCTTGGGCTGTGAGTGGGGGGCGGGGCCAGAGGCGAGCGGTCCCCAGACTGTGGGAGGGGGTTGCTAGGGTGGTGAGGGAAGCAGGGAGCTTCAGATCTGGGGAGTGAATGGTGGGGGGGGGGGGGGGGGGCGGAGGGGCGGAGAAGCGGAAGTGGGGAAGGGACTCGAATCAGGGTAGGGGCCACGGTGGGGGAAAGGGTTGAGGGTCAGGTCTAGGGGGCGGGGCTGGCCCGGAGAGGGGCGAGGTCTGACCTCGAGTCCCGCCCCCAGGCGCTGCCGCTCCTCCAGCCTCCTTCCGGCTGCTGTGGCCCATCTTGGGGGGCGCCCTGAGCCTGGCCCTTGTGCTGGGACTGCTTTCCGGCTTCCTGGTCTGGAGACGGTGCCGCAGGAGAGAAAAGTTTACCAGTGAGTGTGCCCGGCCCGCCCGCCTGCCATCACTTCTCAACATCTCCCCTGCTCTTGACTACCCCTCTTCTTATCTTGCAGCCCCCATCGAGGAGACCGGCGGGGAAGGCTGTCCTGGCGTGGCGCTGATCCAGTGACAGGGAGCGCCCCCTGCCAGGAGGAGGCCTCACCTACTCATCATTCATTCATTCACTCACTCACTCATTCTGGAGCCAGCCCCTGCCTCCCAGACTCACAGCCAGAGCCAGCCAGGCTGCTCCAACCACAGGGGTGTGGAAGGACGGGGGTCGGGTGAATCACTTCTCTGAGGCCTGGGCTCAGGCTCCAGAGGAGCCTTCCAAGGTGTCTGACCGCCCTGTCCCTGGCTCCAGGACAGAAAAGGAGACCCAAGCTGGCTCACACCAGGCAGCTGACACTAAGGAACCGCAGCATTTGCACAAGGGGGTCCCCCTCCCCACCATGGCCTGGGGGCCAGGCTGACCTGAGGGACAGGCACACCACCAGGCCCCACCCACTCAGATGTACTGAAATTCCACCAAGGGGTCTCACCCTGGGGGGTTAGGGACCTGTTCCTAACACTAGGGGGCTGGCCCTCTAGTGGGGCTGGCCCGAAGACACTGCCCCTCAACCCCAAAAGGGGGGGAAATATTTATTTTGGGGAGAAAGTTTGGAGGGGAGGGAGAATTTATTAATAAAAGAATCTTTAACTTTAAATGGTTCGGAGAGTGGCCTGATCCCCAGCCCCACTTCCCAGAGCTGGCGGGAGGAGTGAGTCAGCCGCGGGGGCGGGGGCGAGGCTCTGACTCACACATTCTCAATGCCTGAGCCCAGCCTGCCCGACCTGGCCCGGGCCCTGACTGTTTTCCAGGGAAGATGTTGAGGAGAAATCACAGCGTCCAGCACCCCAGCCCTTACCCTCTTCCCAAAGGCCCTGGGTTCCAGACAGAAGCTTTCATTTACTCAGCAATCTTTATTCAGTTCTCCCGGGGGAGGGAGCTCTCTCCCCATGTTCCTGCTCCTCCCACCCCAGGGCTCTGTGAGCTCAGTGTCCTCCTCTGTTAGAGGAAGGTCCTGGTGCCCAGAGGCCCGGTCTGGAGGAATAGCGGGGCAGCTGGTCCCTTCGTGGGGGTGCTGGTCTCCCCTGTTGTGAAGAAGGAAGGCAAGTAGGGGCACCGCCTGCCAGCACTCAGAGCTCCATTATGTCCCCAGCTGGGGTTGCAGGGTAGTGGGAGGTGGGGGTGTCCCCCAGCCTCAGTAGCCGGAGGGCCTCGGGGATCAGGTTCCCAGGGTAGCGCCAGAGAAACAGCTCAGAGCAAGGGCTCCTGGAAGAGGAATTGACAGGGTACAGGACTGAGGTTAGCCTCTCAGAGCCACCCCCCACCAGGGGCTCCTGGGCTGTAGGCACCTTCCAAGAAGCCAAGATGGGAAACAGAAGTTGGCTAGAATCTAAAAATAGCAGAATGAGGCAGGGCCTGGAGATTGGCTGCGAGGGCGGGCTATGATCCTCCAGAAAGCCCAGCCGGTGGATAGTGGATGTTGCCTACCTGAGTGGGGGAAGAGCTGCGAGGAAAGCCATGGGGGGGCTGCAGTAAGGGTGGTCATTGTGCAGGCTGAGTCGAGAGAAGTGGGTGGCCATGTTCTCCTCAGACAGGAACTGCTTGCGCAGGGGTTCCCTGGGGAGAGAGGGAGGCAGGCAGGGTGGGATATTCAGAGGGGAGGTAGTCTGATGGGGACCTGAGGTCTTGTTGGGAGTCCCTCCCTGCCCCCAAACTCACTGCTCCTCCTCCAGGCGCCGCTTGGTGCTCATGGGCACAGCTCCTCGGAGAGGGGAGCTGGGAAGAAAAGAGAGCCAGGTGCACCCCATCCCGAGGATCTGCCTGCCTGAGCCTGCAGGGTCAGCCAGGAGCCCCCAGTCCATGCCTGTCTCAGCTGACGCCCAAGTCATCCCTCTCTCCCGGGCTATCCAGCAGCCTGCCGCAGAAGTCTCAGTTCCGAGCCTCCAACCCCGTCTCAGCTCATGTGCAAGCCCTGACAACTCGCCCTACCGCGTGTCACCCTGCAGGCCACCCCTGAGCCCCTAGCCAAAGCTCTTGCGCTCCTGGGCCAGGGCCACCCAGGGCACCCACACACACCTCGTGTCCAGGCCTCGGGGCGCCCCCGAGGGAGCCCGCGGATCGCGCTGGGCCCTACCCGGGGGGCCTCGCTCCAGGGGCTGCTGCAGGATCATGGGGGTTCGGGGTCCTGTGGGCAGGGGTGGGATCCAGGCGACAGGGGCGGAGCCTGAGGGCGTGGCCCAACGCGAGGGGCGTGACCTTAGGCGCGCGCAGTGGGGAGGTTCTGCGCAGGCGTGGAAGACTGGCGGCGCGCGGCTGGAAGGCGGGTCTGTTTGGCAGGGTGGGGGAGGGGATCCGGCGTAGCGGGGCTGTGGTGGGCGCCACTTAGTGTCCGGGATCTTCGTGGCGGTCACCTCGGTTCCTGGGGCTCGGGTTGGTACGCGGCAGCTGCTTTCGCGCCACGTTGGCCAGCGGTGTTGGGGCGGTGGGGTGCCAGGAAGGAGAGCCGCTCGCGTGCACGTCGGGATTGGTGAGATTGCGTCGCGCGCGGAGCACTCTGGGACTTGTAGTTCTCGAGATGGAGCGAGCTGTGCCGCACGCCGTGCCCCTCGGTCAGGTGAGGCGGGCGTGGTGCGCGGTGCCTTCTGGGCTTTGTAGTCCATGCCGGGCTCGGAAGGGGCGGGCGAGGAGTTGTTCCCTGAGTCCTGTTTTGCGTTGGCTCTTCGTGGGAGTTGGACTCTGGCCTGGGGGCTGGAGAGTCACCCAGAAATCCTTCGGGGGCCTAACACGAAAGTGAGAGAGTAGGGATTAGAAATACGTTTTACGTAGAAATACGTACTGGGGTAATAGAGCCACTTTTTAAGCGCTTTCTACGAGGCAGCCCTATGTGAAACTATACAGTAGCACATCCAGTCTGACAAAATCTCCCTTGCGCTCCATTTGACAGCTGAGGAAACTTGGACGAGAGGCTGGGTGCTTGCTCAAGGTCCTACTAGGCATCACACCTCAACTCTCCCCTTTCTCAGGAGCCACCCCTGGCACTGTGTGGGCAGGTGCCCACTGGCTGGGCCGCCTCAAAGGAGGGCTGAGCAGTCTGGGCAATGGGAGGCCGGAGGAAGGTGTCTGTGGATTGGAGGTCCCAGAGGTTTCAGACAGCCTTCATCTGGCCTCTCCCCACAGATGGAAGTCTTTCAGACCCTGCAGCGCCTGCACATGACCATTTTCTCGCAGAGTGTCTCTCCCTGCGGGAAGTTCCTGGCGGCCGGCAATAATTATGGGCAGATAGCCGTCTTCAGGTACCCTTGCTCCCCACCACCCCTTAGCTCTGGCACCTGGCCTTCCTGGGACTGATGCCCCCTGCTTCTGACTCTCAGGCCCCCCTCCCCTTTCCCTTCAGCTTGTCTGCTGCTTTGAGCTCGGAGGCCAAGGAGGAAAGTAAGAAGCCTGTGGTGACCTTCCAAGGTGGGTGCAGCCGTTGAGTGTGGCTTTGGGGACCCCAGCGTGGAGGAGGGGAGCAGGCCAGGGGCACTCAGGCTCTCCATTTCCGTTTAGCCCATGATGGGCCTGTCTACAGCATGGTCTCCACTGATCGACATCTGCTCAGTGCTGGGGATGGGGAGGTGAAGGCCTGGCTTTGGGCGGAGATCCTCAAGAAGGTAAGGAGCGTGGGGCTGAGGGAAGCACTGGGGCGCCCAGCCCCAGAAAGAGAGAACCTTTGAGGTCACCCAGTGTTTCCTCTATGAAGGGCTGTAAGGAGCTGTGGCGTCGTCAGCCCCCGTACAGGTGAGCCAGGGCCATGTGGCAGAGGGCATGTGGGGGTGAAGGCATCCCTTAGCAGAGCTGACACCGCTTTCCCTCCCCCAGGACCAGCCTGGAAGTGCCTGAGATCAATGCTTTGCTTCTTGTCCCCAAGGTTTGAACCCTTTGTGACTAAGGCGCTGTCCTGCCCTCTTGGCCCAAACTTTGATCCTTCCTCCTCTCCCTGTCCTGATTTGACATTGACTTCTGACCCCACCCTGCCTTCCTCTGCAGGAGAATTCCCTCATCCTGGCAGGGGGAGACTGTCAGTTGCATGCAATGGACCTTGAGACGGGGGCCTTCACGGTGAGAGGCCCAGGGAGCTGGGGCGGTCAGGCTGGCAGCCAGGGGCATTCTTCCTGGATCTTCTCCTGACACTCTCTCTCTCCCTGCAGCGGGCCCTCCGGGGCCACACAGACTACATCCACTGCCTGGCACTGCGGGAGCGGAGCCCTGAGGTGCTGTCAGGTGGCGAGGATGGGGCCGTGCGGCTTTGGGGTAAGGGAATGTCTGGTTGGAGGGAAAGAAGGAGGTGAGGGAGGCTGGGGTGAGTTGGGTGCCTGTCATCCTTCTTCCACACACAGACCTTCGCACGGCCAAGGAGGTCCAGACGATCGAGGTCTACAAGCACGAGGTGAGGGCACACCCCACGCTGTCGTCCCTTCCTTCTCCCTGGGCATCCTCTGTGTCATCACCTCCTCCTCTCTTCCCCTCCTCCCTCCCAGGAGTGCTCGAGGCCCCACAATGGGCGCTGGATCGGATGTTTGGCAACTGACTCAGACTGGATGGTGAGCTGGGCAGAATACAGGATGGGGTGGCAGCTCCAGGCCCTGCCAGCTGAGGGCCTGTGGCTCATGGTGGCTGGGGACCCCCACCTTTCTGCCCAGGTCTGTGGAGGGGGCCCAGCACTTACTCTCTGGCACCTCCGATCCTCCACGCCCACCACCATCTTCCCCATGCGGGCTCCACAGAAGCACGTCACCTTCTACCAGGACTTGGTGAGGCCCCGTCTTGCTTCTGCCACCCCTGTCTGGCTCCTCTCTCCAGCCGACCCCTGAGCCTCCTTCCTACCCTCTACAGATTCTATCAGCTGGCCAGGGCCGCTGCGTCAACCAGTGGCAACTGAGTGGGGAGCTCAAGGCCCAGGTGCCTGGCTCCTCCCCAGGGCTGCTCAGCCTTAGCCTCAACCAGCAGCCAGCAGCCCCTGAGTGCAAGGTGGGTCCTGCAAGGGGCTGTGGGGATCCTGGGAGGCCAGTAGCATGTGGGTAGGTCAGTCACCCTCCTCTTGCCTCCAGGTCCTGACAGCTGCGGGCAACAGCTGCCGGGTGGATGTCTTCACCAATCTGGGCTACCGGGCCTTCTCCCTGTCCTTCTGACCTCTGGCAACACCACCCCCCATCCCAGGGGTTGGAGTGTTTTTTCTTTTTTTTTTTTTTTAACAAATAAAATTTCAGGCTTTCCTTCCATGCGCTTTCTTCCCAAGAATGGAGGCCAAGTCGGTGTAATGATTTATATATTACTCTGATCTTGATACATAAATACCCACCCCCACCCCTGTCCTGGAGCATGCCAGGGCCAGGGGGCCTAGTGCTTAGAAAAGATAGACCTATATGGATTAGAAAAATAGACAGCTCTGCCCCACCTGCTCCCGCCACCCACCTGGGGCCCCTGGTCCCCAAAGCTGGCCCCTGCTCCCACTGAGCCCCTGCCCAGTCTCCCGGGGCGGGGAGGGCACTAGCCCCGTTTGGAAGACAATCTGTTGCTCCACTGGCCAGAAGAGGAAAGTGAGCCAGAGAGGGCAAGGCGGTCCCCTCGGCCCTGCCTTCAGGTCCTTCGGAAGAGATTGCTGAGGCGCAGCGAGAAGCGGGGCGCGGCGCGGCGCGGGGCGGACCCGGCCGCGCTCAGCTCCTTCTGGCGTTGCGAGCGCAGCTGCTGCCCGATCACCACCTGCATGTCGTCCTGCGGGCGGGAAGCGCGCGGGGGGCGGGTCAGCGCGCCGGCCCCGCCCCCGCCCCGCCCCACCGGCCCCTTCCCCGCCCCCGCCCCGCCGGCCCCGCCCCTCACCTGCCAGGCCTCCAGCTCTTGCGTCAGCGCCACCTTCTGGCGGATGGTGCGAAGCAGCTCCCGGGAGAGGGAGTCGCGCTCCAGAGAGACGCGGCTGAGCTCCAGCGACAGTTCCAGGGCTCTGCAGGGGAGAGGGGCAGACAACGGGTCCGAGGGCGCTGGGGCCTCAGCGAGCCAGGGGTCCCGGCGGGGCTCCTGGACCCGGGCGGGAGCGGGGCCGCCAACACGGAAACCAATGAAGTCAGAGGGCCCCTGGGTCGGAATGGGGTTTAATTATAGCCCGTATCACATGTGGAGGATGAGAGGCCCAGAAGGCCCAGAGTGGCCCTGGGGCCCGTGGCCCCGCTGGGGCGGTGGGTGGTGCACAGGCAGGCTCACTTGTTCACGGCCTCGTCCCGGTCCGAGAGGGCTCCGCTTAGGGCCTCCTCGGGGTCCTCCTGCGCCCGCAGCTCCTTCTGCCTTTGCAGCTCCTCCCGCAGGGACTGTAGTTCTGCCCGCTGCAGCGCGATCTGCGGGCAGGGGAGGGGGCAGAGAAGAAGGCAGGCCCCGGGGTCTCCCAGCCCTTGCTCTCTCAGGCAGCCCGGGCTCCAGCTCCCCCGGCCCTCCCCTGCCTGCTTCACAAACAGCCCGGGCAGCTGTGGCCCCATACTGGAGACGAGTCTTCCCAGCTCCTAGGCTGGTGCCGGATGGGGCAGAGCGGAGCTAGTTGGATGCATGGAGAAGCACTGGGAGGTGAGACTAAGGGGGGATGTGGTCCAGGAAGTCTTCCTGGAAGAGGTGGCATAAACTGCCTCTTAAAGCGTGACTACAAGTTTGTTAGGATGAAGGGCGATCCAGGTAGAGAGGGATTAGTGGGCAAAGGCTCGGAGGTGTAGATGGGAAAGAGAAACTGGCTTTGGAAGGGGCTATGCATCAAGCACTATGCTCCTCCCTACCCACCTCATCCTGCAGCAGGGCCACTTCCGCCTCCTTCTCCTCCAGTATCTCTCGTGGGCTCAGGGATGCTCGCTTCTTGGGAGGCTCCAAGCTCTCCTCCTGGGGCGACGGCTGGTGGCTGGACGCCTCCTGGGTCTCCGGGGACAGAGTGGTCTGCTTACCAAAGGAAACGGTCGGTCAGTTGAGGTGTCGAACCTCGTGGGAAAAGGAGGAGGGGCAGAGTCTGCAGCCCTCCTGTATGACATGCCTGGAGGCAGGTGGGCCGCGAGCTCACCGGGGCGTCTCCGCGTCCCTCCGCGTTCTGGCCCTGGTCGCCGTCGAGGCTATGGGCAAGCTCCGACTGCAGCGAGGCTCCTGACACGTCAGCGTCCTGAAGGCGAGACTCCTCCTCCAGCTCGGAGACGCGCCGCTGCAGCCTGTGCAGCGCGCTCAGCGCCTCCTCGGCCTCGGAGCGCGCGCGTTCCAGCTGCGCACCGACCCAAGAACAGACAGCGGTTTGCCGGGTGCGCCCGGCGCCGGTATCCCGCAGCCCGCCTACAGGGGCCGCCTGCGCGCCGCGGAGAGCCAGGCAGCCCGCCGCATCCGGGCACGCCGGCCGCTAGAGCCTGATCCCTTTTCTGGATCTCTGGACGGGCTTGGACCGCCGCTTCCCCTCGGCCGACACCAATTTCCTAGCCTATAATGCATGGCGCGGACAGGCGCCCGGCTTTGAAGTCCCCCATCACCCTCCCTCCAGCCCCACTCCAACCGGTCGCCTCACAGAGCCCCGCCCCGTCCCCGACGGGTCCACCTTCTTACTCACTAACTGCTGTCATCCAACACTGATCCTTCCTTCCTTCTAAGCCAGCGCTGCGCTGAGTGCCTCACACCCTCACCACAGCTCTGTACCATTACCATCCCATCTCGCGATGGGGAAACTGAGGCTAAGCGCCCCACACTAGCAAGAAGGGACACTGGGATAAGAACCCAGATAAGCTGACCCCAAAGCACAAACACCAGAGATCTCAAACATGAGGCCATGCTGCCTCTTCTCGTTCCCTTTTCTCCATCTCCGCTGTCTCAGACCTGGTCTAGGTCAGCATCGTCTCTGGCCTGAGCTCTGGCCTCAGCCCTCTCCCTGGCCTCCCAGCTGCAGTGCTCTGATGCATTCAAAGAGCATGCTACCCCTGCCCAATACCCTGCCATGGCTCCTACTTGCCCTTGGGCTAATGCCTATGCTCCTGTGGCCCAGCTGCTGGAGCTCCCAGTGACCCCTCTCTGGCCTCATCTCCCAGCAAGTCCTGAGGTGGTAGCCAAGGCCCCAGCTGAATGGATGCGCCCACCCCAACCCCATGGGTCACCTCGAGGCTGTGCTCCCGCCTCTCCCGCCTCAGCAGCAGCAGCTCCTCGTGAGTTGCCTGTAGTCTGCCCTGGCCCTGCTCCATCTCCTCACGCAGGCCTCGGATCTGGGCCTCCAGGTCCTGCCGGCGGCTCTGGAGCATCTGGTTCTGGGGAAAGGCCTCAGAGCTGGAGGGGATGTGCTGGGCCAGCCTCGAAGAACCCCCAGCCCCGCTTTCCTGGTTTGACAGGCCCCAGCCCCAGCCAGCACTCACCTCCCCCTGCAGACTCTCCAGCTGTGTCCTCAGCTCTGCCCCAGCCAGAGCCTGAGCCTGGCACTGCCCCCGAAGGCCATCAAGTTCTTTCTGAAGCTCCTGCTCAGTCTGTGAGGCCTGGGGGTGGGTTGGGGGTGGGCAGTGGAATCCTCTGCTGGCCCAAGCCTCAGCCTCATGCGCAGTGTACCCACCCCCCACCAGGACCCAGGCATCTGCCCCAACCTTGCCCAAGGACCTGGGGTCAGGGCTGTCCCACCTGGGCCAGCTGCTGGCTGAGCCGGAGGTTCTGCTCGCTGAGCTCACTGAGGGCCCGTGCCCGCTCGCGTCCGCTGTCCTGCTGCTCGGAGCGCTGCTCCCCGAGCTGGGCCCGCAGGGCCTCCACGTCCCCCTCCAGCTCCACAGCCCTGGCCTCCCACTCGGCTCCCCGTGCGGCCAGGCCCTGGCGGAGCTCATGGTTCTCCTGCTGCAGCCGCTGTGGGGGCCGGGACAGTGGGTCAGGCACAGAGAGGGAGAGATGAAACTGCAGTAGACACAGAGAGACTGGGACGGAGAGACAGAGACCCAAAGAGAGTCTGAGAGGGTCTGAGACAGGCATGAAAGCAAGAGAGTGGAGAAGGTGGCCGAGGAGAGACCTGACTAGAGACTCGGAGAGAAAGGGGAGCAGCAGAGAGAAATTTCCAGGCCAGACAGGAGGGGCTGACCCCAGGGCTGGATGGGGGTGGGGCTCCCTGATCCCCTCTTACCTCTGGCAGTCGCCTGGGTTTCTGAACCCGAGGTTGCAGGCGCCGTTTCTGGCGCCGGAGTCTGGCTGAATTTAGGCCCTGGCCCATGGCCTCACACCCCTGTGTCCCAGGGACTCTGGAGTGCAGCCTCCACCTGGCCCCTTCTCAGCCCCTCTCCCCAGCGCCTCCTGGCCAGCTCCCTCTAATTAACCCTGATCAGCCCCGCCCTGGCCCCATGCCTCTGCCTGCCTCCCCAAAACCTGTCTGACAAGCGGGGGGACGCGCCTGGCACACCCAGATGCCCAGCTTGGGGAGGCGGGCAAGTTGGGGGCCCGCCCCCGGCCCCCACTCTCTATGGACTGTCAAAGCAGGAAGGTGACGCTTGCCAGAGCTGTTGTGATTATCAGCAGGTAGCTGCAGTTAGGAGCAGGGACCCACCAGGTCCCGTGTCAGCGCTTTACCTGGATTATTTCATTGAATCCACTAGAGTTCGAATCGTTAAGGTCCTTCTTATTTTACAGATGGGGAAACTGAGGCTCAGAGACGTTAAATGCCTTGCCCAAGAATACACAGTGAGTTAGTGAACCAGGGATTCCAACCCAGGCAGCCAAGCTCTTAACCAAATACTGTGGGGACAACACAGCTCTAGGATTAAGCCCGCAGCTTTGGGGTCTGATTGTCCCGGCTGGCGCCCAGCTCTGCTGCTGCTCTGTGGCCACGCAAGTCCCATAATATCCCTGATTCCCATCCATCCATCCATCTATTCCTCTACCCTTTCCTGAGCTCCTCCTGTTCTGGGGTCTGGCTGTCAGCAGGAAGTGACACCACCAAGTCCCCTGCCCCAAGCAGCTTAGGGTCACAGGATCATAGACAAGTGGACACATGCTTGAGCCAGGTAGTTTGGGAGGGACAGTAAGGGCTGTAGAGAAGCCCTGGGAAGTGATGAAGAGGAGCGGGGTGGGGTAGGGGATCCTTCAGGAGGAAGTGACGTCTGAATTGACTCCTGCAGGGCAAGAAGGAAGAGGGCTGCATGCAAGAAACAGCAGGTGCAAAGGCCCTGAGGGAACAAGCTTGGGTTACTCAAGGAACTGAAAAGAGGAGGAGGGGTGTGCAGCTGAGCTGAGGTCACGGAGGGCCTCACGCAGGGCCTTGCAGGCCCTGGTGAGGAGTCTCAGTTTCATTTTAAGTGTGATGGGGAACTGTTGGGAGATCCTGGGCAAGAACTGAAATGATCTGGTTTGCAATTTTTGAAGATCCCTCTGGCTGTCCCGTGGAAAATGGGCTCCAGGGGGTGAGAGCAGAAGCTGGGACCAGTGAGGAGGGGCTGCAGTGTCTGGGGCAGTGGTGACAGAGGCTGCAGAGACCATGAGAAGAGGGTGGACTCAGAATCTAGTTTAGAAGAACAATCGACAGGGCTCGCGGCAGTGGGAGGAGAGGTCAGGATGCACAGGCTCTGGTCCTGAGGTGAGAGGCTAGGATCGGGTCAGAGGTGATGAGGTCATAGAGGCAACAGGGCCACCTATGCTGAGATGCCCCATTAGGTGGCCCGGTGGAGAGGGTGTGGGGTGGTAATCTACACATGTCAGGTTTGGGGCAGTGGTGGGGGCTGCCGACAATGTGGAAACAGGGGTCAGTGGTGTCCAGGTGTTTAGGGGGCCAGATGTGACCGCCAGGGTGAGAGTGTGGCTGACAACAGAGCCTGGGGCGAGGAGAACTGTTCCTACCTCACAGGGTTGGGTGAGACCTGACCAAGACAGTGCATGGAAAGTGCTTAGGCCAGAGCCAGGCGGGGAGGGGGCGCCCGGTAACTGTTGCCTGCATTGCGCTATACTGCAGAGGAGCTGGACCCAAGATTCAGAGAGGACTGGCAGCTTGCCCAGGGTTACACAGCCAGGCAGGGGTCTGAACCCAGGTCTTGATTTGTCCTCGGAACCCATGTTCTTAACCACTGAACAACACTGCCAGGGGGACTGAGTCCAGCCCTGAACTGTTCCAGAGGCATCCGTGTGCCAGGCTTTCCTCCCCTGCCCGCCTGTCCTCCACCGGCCCACCCCTGCCCTGCCGCCAGCTCACTTCCTCACGCTCAGAGTACTGGGCGCTCAGCGTCTCCAGCTGCCGCTGCAGCTCCTCATTGCGCTCCAGGAGCATTTTGCCAAGCTCGGCGGCCAGCAGCAGGTCTTTCTCCTTCTGCTGCAGATGCAGGGCCAGGTCCTCGGGCTCCTGAGGCCCCGGGCCCCCGCCCAGGAACGAGTCCCGCCGCTCCAGCACGAAGGGGAAGAAGCCCTCGTCGCCGCTGGGGGAGGCGCCCCCTGAGAGTAGCCCCGAAGGGAAGCCTGGCCCTTCTGGGGAGCTCATGTTGCCTGCAGCGTCTGTGGGGACAGGTAGCCACAGGACACTCTACCCTGCAGTCCAATGGGGTTCGCTCCCCGCTGGCCAAGCCCGGGCCCTCCCGCAATTTTCTACCTGCCCACTGGCCCTCCCAATCCTGCAGCCAGGGCCTCCCTGGGCCATGGAGGACTAACGATCTGTGTCTTGATCACCCAGCTCTGTTAATGTCCCCGGGGTAAACTGAGGCAGAGAGAAGCAGGAAATGAGCTGACCTGCCTTCTGCCTCCTGCAGGCCTTCTCTGCTCCCAGGAAACCTTGCCCCAGTGCTCTGGGACCACAGGCCACCCCAATGACAGCCCTTGCCCCCAAATCTTCCCAGAATCCAGCTGTTCTGGCTCCCAGTCCCTTACCAGCTGGGAAACTCTTCCCAGAATCCAGGTTCTGAGGGACTCAGGGCTTAGGGATGAGTCCAGCCCCTTCTCCTCCCAAGAATCCAGGGCCTTGGCAACTTAGGTGTGCTGACTCCCTTGTCCCCACAAATCCAGCCCCTCCTCTTCCAGAAGCCCAGGGCCCCAGCTCCTCAGGGCTCAGATGCCCTGGTCCCCAGCCCCCTGCCCTCCCAGGTATCCTGGCCCTTGTTCTCCTATTTTGTCAGGACCCAGGGGTTTTGGTCCCCACTGCTTGCAATTTGGGTGCCCAGACCCTCAGTCGGCCCCTCTGGAGTGTTGGCCCCAGCCCACTTTCCCAGGGCCTGGGTGTCGGGCCCAGGGCAGGGCCAGCAAACAGGTTGTGCTGGCGGCTGCAGGCGGCGCTCCAGGTTTCTGTTTACTTCCCGGCCCGCCCCTAGGGATGGAAGCCTGGTGGCGCTCGCCTAGGGCGGCCCAGGGCTGGCGGATCAGGGGCTCCGGAGGGAGAGGACACGTGGGGCTTCCCAGGCATGCTCCTTCCTCCAACCCTCCTAAGGTCTCCCCACACTCTACACCAGCTACACACACACACACACACACACACACACACACACGCACCTGTCCCTCTCTCTCCTCCCCTGGTCGGATGTCCAAGCCTCAGGACCCAGGTGCCGCGGTATTCCCGGCCCAGCTGCCTCCAGGCCAGACCTGGGGGTCTCCCTGACACGGCTGATCCGACTCCGGAGAGCCGGGGGCGTCTCTCTTTCTCCCCCCTCCCCTCAAGGAGCTGCCGTTTAGCATCTCGACCTCGGCATCAGGGCCCCCAGCCCCTCGACCCCCAGCCCCAGGCGCCCAGAGCCCGGCCATCGTCTGCCTTCCTGACGGCGTCCCCCGCCCCCCAGGCGTCCACACTGAGGCCACCTGGCTCTGTTCCGCCCCAAGCTCGAAGGGTCCCTGTCCTCGACGCCCCCTAGCTCTCACCTGCCGACGCCGGGCTCCCTCCGAGGCCCCCGCGGTCCCCGATGCCCTCTTCCGGAGGCGGCGCCAGGTGCACTGGCCGCACAGGTGAGGGGGCGGGGCCGGGGCGGGGCCGGGGCGCCCCCTGGTGGCCGGAATGGGCAGGCGGTGCCAAAGGAAAGGCGCCTCCACCAAGGTCCGAGGCACTGACCCATCTTGCTGCCATTGGAAACGACAGGGCCCATTAATTGAGCACCTACTGTATGCAGACCTCACGCTGAGCAACTTTCCCCTCACAACTGCCCTGCGGGACAGGAAATTATTAACAATCATAACAACAAATCTAACCTGTCTGAAGCATTCTAAGTAAGCTGTTAGGAACAACTTGTTTACTTTCACGACTTCCTAATGAAGCAGGAACTGCAATTATCCCCATTTTACAGATGAGGAAACTGAGGCTCGGGGAGGATCTGACTTGCTTGGGGCTAGATGGACAGAACTTGAATGTGAACTGCAGAAGTGTGACTTCAGTATGTGTGCACTTATACCAACTGGTGCTGCAGGCAGGGGCAGATAAAGCGACTTGCCCGTAGCCGCATCTTAGTCCGAGTGGCTCGATTTGAGGCCCTCAGTTCCCAGGCAGCCCAGAGCTGGATACCATGCTCCAGTCAGGGACAGAGGTCTTCGTGTGGAGACCAGGAGGGTCCAGGGCTGGCTCTGGGCTTCAGCCCAGTGCAGCCTGAGTGTGCGGCTGATGCCCCAGCCATGGCCTGGTGGCTTGTCACAAGTCTCCTCAGACTTCCAGGGTCCCCTGGCCTGGTGAGCAGGGACAAGTGGAGGGCTGGGAGCAATGGTGTGCTGGTAACTCTTTAACAACAGGCTCTCTGGGGGAAAGCAAGCCCCAGTTTGCTGCCCTTGCCGGTTTCCATGGTGTAAATACTCCCTCCACGGCTGCTTTCAAGCTACAGACCCGACGTCATTGAAGGTGAAGTTGGGCGGAGATGTGCGTAATCAGCTTTTGCCGGGCAGTGCCAGCGGGGTCCCATACACCTCTGGCTGGGGGTCAGGACTCCTGAGTCTCGGGGAACTGGGGGCCTAGTTGCCTGGGTCCTAGGAAAATAAGAGGAAGGTGGGAGCTTGGACTCCTGACTTGTGGGAAAATGGGTGCAAAGACTCCTTGGAGGGGTGGTGTAAGTGCTGGGACTCCTGGGTCCCTGGGCTGGGACAAGGTTTCCTGCCAGCAGAGAGCGGGGATGCCAACTCTTTTGCAAAGGAGTCTGAGTGTTGCACGGCCTAGCAAGGCCATCATTTTCTCCCGTAGCACCTGTGGGAACAACCTGGTGGGCTTTGGAGGGCTGGAGACACCCTGGTCTCCCCTTGGTGCTGCCATCTGACCCCCTCCAACTGCCAGGGTCCCCCTGAGCCCACTCATACCACGCCCACACTCAGCATACCTTCCCTGAGCCCCCTTCTGCCACTTAGGGGCCAGGCTCATCTGGAGATGAAGTGGCCAAGGCCCTACTCCCAGGAGTGTCACAGTCCACCCGGGAGCTGGGAGTGGGTGTAGACCTATCAGAAACGAAGCGATACAGCAGCAGTACAGCTCGGCTCCTGGGCGCAGGTATCACATGGCTTCAGTCCAAATCCCAGTTTGGCCACTTATCAGCTGTGCACACGTACATCGTTCAGCTGATTAACCTGCAGCCCTCAGTTTCCCCATTTGTAAAGTGGGGGTGATAACAGTTCCTAGCTTACAGCGTTGTGAGGATTAAATGAGGGTGAAGTGCCATCCCTTGGCTGATGCTGGCGATGCAAGAGGTGACTCACCACGAGTATTACAATATACTCCATCCTCACAGCAACCTGTGAGGTCAGGCCACTCACAGCCACAAGCCAGCTCAGAGAGAAGTGATCTGCCTGTGGCTGCATGGCCGACCTCTTATCCCAGCTTGCCTGGCTCCCAGCCCTAGTCACTTTTTGGACATTTGAATCTGGCCCCAGCCTCCCCTGGACCCAGGAGTTCTCACCTCCAGCCTCCCTGCTGGACCTGAGTTCTGGCCCTCACATCCCCTCCCCCAGCCTCCCTGCTGATCCCAGGTGGAAGATAGAGAGGAGGGACAGAGCGGCCCCAGGGAAGCCCTAGGGAGGCTGGGACTTCTGCAGATAAGGGAAGGGATGATAACCCAGCCCTCACCTGCTCTCTGACTGTCCCCAAACAAGCCAGCTTCCTGGAGCCTCCCATGCTTAGACCCGAACGTTCTCCCCAACCTTCCCAACCACCTGGGGGGTCCCTAGTGTTCCAAGTATTGGCTCTGGGGTCTTCTTCCTGGGGAAGGCTTCACAGACTTCACAATGCCTTGGGTAGACTATGTTGGGCACCTGGAGGCCAGCAAAATGCCCCACTGCCTTCCCTGCCCCCTCCACAGAGGAAACCAGTGGGAATGGCATGGTTCCATACCCAGGCGCCTGCAGGCTTTTACGCTATATACAAAGTTTGTGAACGATAAATAGTATTGTTCAGAGCATTTAAAACCCTTATATAAAATATTTCACACTGAATGCATTGTTCTGCGGTTTGCTTTTCTGTTTAACCTGGTGTTTCCATGTTTTTCCCAAATTAAAAAAAAAATCAGCTTTAAGTTGAGGTAGATATTCATTCCCTAGCGCTGCTGTAACAAATTACCGCACACTGGGTGGCGTAAGCAACAGAAATTCATTGTCCCATAGTTCTAGAGGCCAGGAGTCCGAGGTCAAGGTTTGGGCAGGGTTGGTTCCTTCTAAGGGTGAAATCTATTCCACGCCTCTCTCCTGGCTTCTGGTGTTGCTGGCAATCCTCGGTGCTCCTTGGCTTGTAGATGCGTCACACCAATCTCCACCTCCATCTTCACGCGGCCCTCCCCTCTGGGTCTTCTCTGCATCTCTGTGTCCCATCTCTCCCTCTACTTTCTCCTTTAAGGACCCCAGGATCTAGGGCCCATCCAAAAACCAGGATGATCTCATCTTGAGATCTTTAACTACTTACATCCGCAAAGACCCTATTTCCAAAGAACGTCACATTCTCGGGGACTGGAAGTTAGGACTTAGGCATATTTTTGGGAGGATACAATTCAACCCACTACAAGGAATAATTTATATATAATAAAATTCACCAATTTTAAGTGTTTCATTTGGGGAGTTTTGACAAAAGTGTAACTACCACCACGATCATAGTATAGAACACTTTCACAACCCCTCAAAGTTCCCCATGATCCTTTGCAGCCAATCTCGCTCACCACCCCGGCTCCTGGCAACCACTGATCTGCTTTTCGTCACTGTTATTTTGTCTTTTCCAGAATGCTCTCTAAATGGAATCGAGTACAGTGTATGGCCTTTGGGGCCTGGCTTATTTGACTTGACACAGTGCTTTGGAGATTCAGCCATGTTGTACATATCCATTGAATCAGTAAGTTTGAGACCTTCTCAAAGCTAAAGAAAAATTGTAGGAATAATATAATGAACACCCTCCACTTAGGCTCACAATTGTGAACATTTTGCCACCTTTGCTTTATCTCTGTCAATTTAAAAAGCAAATTTGCCTGTTATTTTATCTCAAAATGAGTTTATTCAAGAACAGCCAAAAGAATGACTATTCCAGATGTGCATGCTATGGTGAACCATAGGCAAATCCAGAAAACAAAGGAGGGGAGCTGCCCGTATGGAGAAAAACGGGGAGTAGGGAGGGGCTGTTCTAAAGGAAATTCCACTGGGGGAAAGTAGCAGTTCAGGGCGGCGATGGCTTCTCCTTGGCTGAGCTGCAGCGTTTCTCACTGGCTGAGATGTTACCTGGTGGAGAGAGAAGTCTTCCTTCAGCAGTCAAGTAGTTTGACTTCCTGCTGGAGATGCAGGATTGGTGTAATTGACCACGTGTGATAGGGGTGAGAGCTCCGCCTACGGGCCTTCCTGACTCCGATTTAGTTAAGGTTTCTTTTATTAGTTTCCACATCTCTTACACTACACACACCTGCACACGTTTCGCTAAACTACTGGCTACTTCAGCTTGCATCTTCTGTGGATGCAGATATCCTCCTACATAATCGTGTACCATTGTCATGTGATAAACTGAACATTGATAAAATGGGTAACAATAATCTTACCTAATATACAGCCCATGTTCAAATGTTCTCAATAAGGCCCTTTTTAGATCTTTTTTTTTAATCCAGGATCCAATCAAGGATCACATATTACATTTAGCTGTCATTTCTATTTAGTCTCCTTTAATCTGAAATAGTCCCCTTGGGGGCTGGCCTGGTGGCGCAGCAGTTAAGTTGGCACCTTTTGTTTCGGCAGCCTGGAGTTCGCTGTTTGGATCCCAGGTGTGGACCTATATACTGCTTGGCAAGCCATGCTGTGGCAGGCTTGCCACATATAAGGCAGAGGAAGATGAGGACAGATAGTTAGCTGAGGGCTGGTCTTCCTCGAAAAACAAAACAAAAATAAATGAAAATAGAATAGTCCCCTTGCCTTCTTATGTATCTTTCAGGACATTAATTTTTTTTTTTTGAAGAATCCAGGCAGGGGCCAGCCCTGTGGTGCAGCGGTTAAGTTCACAGGTTCTGCTTCGGTGGCCCAGAGTTCGCCAGTTCGGATCCCAGGTACGGACATGGCACCGCTTGGCACACTATCCTGTGGTAGGCGTCCCATATATAAAATAGAGGAAGATGGACATGGATGATAGCTCAGGGTCAGTCTTCCTCAGCAAAAAGAAGAGGATTGGAAGCAGATGTTAGCTCAGGGCTGATTTTCCTCCAAAAAAAAAAAAAAAAAGAATCCAGGCAGTGGTTTTCCAGAACGTTTCTGAGATTTATCCGGGACGATGCATTTGGATTTAGTTTGTTCTTAACAGCTGTGTGGTATTTCAGCCAATGTTTATGCCCCAATTTGTTTCTCCACTCTCCTATCAGTGGTCACTTAGTCGTTTGGCTCTTTCTCAGTGTTATAAACAACATTCTTATACACATCCTTATACACATATCCCCATGGACACATCGGTGGGAGTTTCACAGGATCATCCGTCTAGAAGTGGAATGGGTGGGGGGAAGTGTTCCAGTGATCTCTTGCTGCATAATAACTATCCCACAATTTAAAGGCTTACAACAACAACTTGGTTTTCTCTCTCACAGTTTTGAGGGTTGGCTGGGTTCTCCTGGGGGGTTCTTGCTGCCGGGGTCTCATGCAGTTGCAGGTAAATGGTGGCCAGGGCTGGAGTCATCGGAAGGCTTCTTCATTCCTACCCATGTCTGCTGCCTGGGCTGGAAGGCTGGATCACCTGGGGCCAGAGAATTTCTCTCTCCACACAGCCTCTCCCTGTGGCCTGCATGGATTTCCTCAGAGCCTGGCTATCCCAGGCTTCTTACATGGCAGCTGACCTCCTCCGAAGTGAGGTTCCAATAGGGCCGGGCTGCAGCTGGGAGACTTCTTAAGACTGAGCCTTGCGGGTCCTGGGGCCATCACTTGGACAGCATTCTACTGGTCAGGCAAGTCCCGGAGGCCAGCCCAGGCTCAAGGGGAGAAGATTAGATTCCACCTCTCCGCGGGAGGAGTAGCAAAGAATTTGCAGCCATTTTTAAAATCTAACATGGAGGTTATGCTCTTCAGCTTCATTAAATATGGCCAAACTGGTTTCCAAAGTGTAGGTATTAATTTACACTCTGTACTAAAGGGTCGGACTCCATTTTTGATGTTTGACTGCTGACAGCCTTACAGCTCCACACTCCCTCTTTCCCTTGAGTCCCGCAGCTGGGCAGGCTGATAGAAGGCCCTGGTGCTCTCTCCGCAGCACTGGAGGGAAATTTAATTCAGGAAAGCCCTGGCCAGTGTGGGGGGCCCTCAGCCTGGCCTCACCCCCTAACCGCAATGAAAGTCTCTCCTTTCTCTTTCAAGCCATTCCAGACCTGCTCTTCTCCCTCCAGAAAGCCTCAGTGTGTGAGTAACCGATCTCTCATATTCTCTTGATGGGAGTGGCCTCATAAGTCTCCGTATGAACCCTCCACATGAACCAAATTTCATGTGGAGGGTTGACCCCATCATGGGGCAACTGTGAAACACACTCCTACCAGCAGAGTGTGCATTCCATCTGGCCCACACCTGGCCACTACTCGCCATCATCAGACGTTTTAATTTTTGCCAATCTGATGACAAACATGGTATGAGATAATAGAAAAAATATATATTGATCTCTGCCCCCATTTCCTGGCGCAGAGCTCCCAGAACCCATGTAAATAGGGGTGCTGGGTGAAGGGAGGTTTTCATTGCAGGCGGTGTCGGTGAACTGGGATTTGCTGGCATGGCCCTGGCTCGTGGAAACATGTGGTGGGAAGAGAAAGGATGCGAGGGTGGGGGCTGAGGAGCCTTCGATTCCTGGGGGATGCGTGGCCACCTACGGTACGGAGGAGCATCCGTGCTGCACTCAGGCACTAGAGGAGAAAGTTACCAATTGTACTGATTTAGAGATGGACTCAATTCCCCAGGAGGTGGTTTATGGGATGCATAAGGAAATGCAAACTAATAAGAAAAAGGTAAAATATTTAAACCCTTGGTTATTGTTATCTGTAATAGCTAAAACAAAATTAAAAGAATGTGCTGGATTGGACCTTGACGCTAGACCAAGCTCAGATTTCAGTGAGTCTGAGCCTCAGCCACTAGCCTTCAAGCCACCACCCAAGGGAAAAATTGTGCAAGGACAACAGAAAGTACCTCTAAGGCATCTGGTCACCAAGACAGGGGTCAGTGTGGGGGAGGGGCAAACCCCAGAAACTACTGACACCAGAGTTTAAAGTGTGAAGGGGTTGTTTCGTTTTGTGGACGGGTATCATCGGCTTCCTGAGGAACTTTCACTGAAATGGATCGTGAGAGTAACTAATGTGGGGGCCATGTCTTTGGTTTTGAAGCTGCAGAGTAGCAGAGCATGTTGGGATTGATACAGGACCCACAGCTCACTGTGGAACAATCACAGATGGCTGTGTATGATCCGGATAGTCCCAATGGAGCAGCCAGCATGACGGACTGGATAAAAGCCACTGTAAGGTCTGTTTACCCTGAGAAGGAGGACCGCCCATCTCCCCCTATCAATGCCTATTGGAGCACCCCAGATGAACCAGCTGATAGGCTCTGAATATAAGCCATGTAGGTCTGGCTTATGGTGAGCAGGACATTCACTGCTGAATATGCCTGTTACCCAGGTCGTGGTAAATGCTGTGGTTGAGGGGCCCTTTTGCATGGGCACCCCGTATGAGCTTACTGCTCCAAAGCTGGGGGACAGTTTGGGAAGCCTTATCGAATTTGCTCTCTCAGCTTCCCCTCATGGGTCTTACTAATAACAAAAATATTGGGCTTATTAACAAGAAAATGAGGAAAGGCAGAGGAAAGAATCAAGAGACTGGTCTTAGCAGGGTGGAAATTTTTGAACAGTTATTAAGAAATAAGGTGAATAAAGTAAATATCGATAGGAAGGAAACACTAATGATTAGTGATGTTGGACCTCTTTTCATGTGCTTATTGGCCATTCATATATCTTCTTTGGAGACATGTCCCTTCAAGTCCTTTGCCCATTTTCGAATCGGGTTGTTTGTTTTTTTGTTGTTGAGTTTTAGGAGTTCTCTCTATATTCTGGATATTAATCCCTTGTCATATGACTTGCAAATATTTTCTGCCCTTCTGTGGGTTGCCTTTTCACTCTATGGATAGTATCTTTTTTTTTTTTTTTGAGAAAGATTAGCCCTGAGCTAACATCCGCTGCCAATCCTCCTCTTTTTGCTGAAGAAGACTGGCCCTGAGCTAACATCCGTGCCCATCTTCCTCTACTTTATATGTGGGATGCCTACCACAGCATGGCTTGCCACGCAGTGCTACGTCTGCACCTGGGATCCCAACTGGCCAACTCCGGGCCGCCTAAGTGGAACGTGTGAACTTAACCACTGTGCCACTGGGCTGGCCCCATATGGATAGTATCTTTTGATGCACAAAATTTTTGTAAAGTATAATTTATTTTTTCTTTTGTTACCTGTGCCTTTGGTATCATATCCAGGAAGTCATTGCCAAATCCAATGTTGTGAAGGTTTTTGTCCTATGTTTTCCTCTAAGAGCATTATAGTTTTAGGTCTTACATTTAGATTATTGGTCTATTTTGAGTTAATTTTTGTATATGGTATTAAGTAAGGGTCCAACCTCATTCTGCTGCCTGTGGACATCCAGTTTTCCCAGCACCATTTGTTCAAAACACTGTCCTTTCTTCATCTGGTGATCTTGGCAACCTTGTCAAAAATCATTCAACGGTTGATGTGAGGGCTTACTCCGGGGCTATTCTCTGCCATTGGTCTGTATGTCTGTCTTTATGCCAGTACCACACTGTTTTGATCACTGTAGCTTGGTAGTAAGTTTTGAAATCAGAAAGTGTGAGTCCTCCAATTTTGTTCTTCTTTTTCAAGATTGTTTTGGCTATTTGAGGTCCCTTGAGATTCCATATGAATTTTAGGATGGGTTTTTCCCAATGTCATTAGGATTTTGCTGGGGATTGCACTGAATCTGTAGATTGCTCTGGGCAGTGTTGACATTGTGACAAGTTCCTGCAGGCTGTGCGCAAGCTAGTCCAGGAACACGGGCACAGCTGCCTGCGCTGAGATGAGATTCCCCGCCACGAACTGTGCAAGCCTTCCCCGGGAAGCTGTAAGCCTTCGGAGTTCCGTAATGGCTCCATCAGACAGATTCTGCCAGTGCAATTGTTGTCCAGGTGGGGAGACAATTCCTGGTGCTTCCTTCTCCACCATCTTCCCAGAATCCTCTCCAACCCAAGGCCTTTTGCACAGAGTGGGTAAAATGTAAGGTGGGGAAGCAGAGGAGTTCCCAGGGCTCCTTGAGATGGGAGCCCCAGGCACTGCGGTACCAAAACCCGTTGGTGAAGCCCTGACTTGGGCTACAATTAGACTGAGAGAACATAATAATATGAGTCGATATATGAAAGTTGGAATGTTTAAACAGGCTCTACGTAGAGAAATTGTGTCTTCTGGGGCCGGCCTGGTGGCTTAGCGGTTAAGTGTGCACATTCCGCTTCGGCGGCCTGGGGTTCGTTGGTTCGGATCCCGGGTGCGGACATGGCACCGATTGTCAAGCCATGCTGTGGCAGGCGTCCCACATATAAAGTAGAGGAAGATGGACATGGATGTTAGCTCAGGGCCGCTCTTCCTCAGCAAAAAGAGGAGGATTGGCAGCAGATGTTAGCTCAGGGCTAATCTTCCTCAAAAACAAAAACAAAGAAATTACATCTTCTTTACCTAATGTTTCGTGGGAATGGATATTGTGTCACACTGGGGAACACTTGCCCTACCCCGTGTTGTAAGACCCAAGCCTGTTGATGACATCCTAATGGGGGCCACAGTTAGGAACGTAAGGGTTGGTGGAATTAAGGGAAGAGTTAGGAGACTTGGCAGATGTGAACAGGCTTTCTGCGAAGCGATTGTGTCTTTTTTACCTGTCTGTATTATGGGATGGACACTGTGTCTGGGGAACGCTTCCCCTGCCTAGTCTTGTGAAACAGAGGCATGTCAATCTGCCCTTCAAGCAGCATTAATTGGACATGCTAAATGGGAGCCAGCACAATTGTCAGAGCCCACACAGTGTGGAATGGAAGCTGGAGTGCTGGTCGGGACAGATCCCTGTGCAATGGCCCCGTGTGGAGTGTACACTGGGGCTCACAGCAAAAGCCTGGGAGTGCCTCCCAGCAATGATGACTGGGACTTTGGACTAGAGAACTCCCATTGAGGGGCATTGACTACCTTGCTGTCAGACATAAATTGAAGCTACCTCGAAGTCTGAAGGACATAAAATCATCTTGAAACCTGAAATACTCATGATGTCTTGGGTGACGTCAGAGAAACACTAGAATGGGGATGACGTGCCCAGAAGAGTTCCATGATAAAATAGAAATGGTTTATCCAGGATCGTGGTGCCTGGGGAAGGCAAGGAGTGCTCAGGAGCAGGGAGCCGCTTTTCCTAGGAGTGACTCCGGGAATGTGTGAGGAGCTGCTGGCTTCTGTCATCATGTGGACGGTGCTCTATAAACAGCTCTTGACTGACCAACAAGAGCTGCTTGGTTTGTGGATGGCAGTTCCAAGGTGAGCGGACAACATCCCGTTTGAAAGGCCACCAGTTTGATCAAAGAAAGTAAAAACAAATTAGTGCAGTGGGCTGAAGTGCATGCTGCTTTCCAGTCATGATAGAAGAATTGAACAGTGGCAAATTCCCTATGTTTTTGTTTCTATGGACTCATGGGTGGTGCCAATGGCCTGGTCACTTGGTCAGGAAGGAGGGTAATGGACACCTGGCCTATTAAAGGGATGCCCATATGGGGCACAGCCCTGCAGAAATCCCTGTGGGAATTTGAGGGGTGCATTAAAGTAGGACGTGTTGATGCCCCTTGGAAGAGCCCCTGTCTGGGTTTGGGAGGAGGCTAGAATCAGCAAGTAGATATCCCCGTGAGTGGGCTTGAGTGGCCACCAGGGCCCATGAAGACTGCAGATGGCGCTGTGGCAGATTCCCTGAGGGGAAGGCCTTGATCGTACAGGCAAGTCAGACTGGTGCTGGTGGCCCCACGGGGTTACAAATGGCTCCTGACAGGACTAGACACTGACTCTGGCCTGGGCTTTGCTTATCCCATGTAGACGTAAGTGCTCCAAATGCTATAAAAGAAAACCCAGAGCAGAAGATATTGCACCAGTATGGGTGGCCAGTCGTCACTTCTTCAGCCCAAGGACCACACTCTGTAGGCCTGTAATGTCCAACAATGAGCAGAGAGAAGAGAGATGTCCTCCTCGGGGTATTAGTTTGATAGAGAATTGGAACGGGCAACGGAAACATTGGTTGTCTAAAATGCGGGGAGACACAGGCCTGAAGAGCTGGCTTCCACGCCTCCACGAGTGTGTGCTCGCACTCAATGTGAACATGAGTGGCGCTAAAGAAGTGTCCCCACAGGATAGATTTCTCTGTTTTTATGGTGGATCTGGGGAAGAGGGGGTGGGGAGGGGTGCTGGTGAGACTGCGACTCTTCCCAAGGGGGGAGGATGCTGGTCAAATGACTGATGTTTTTCCCTTCTTTTCCCCGCCATCACCGCAACCTTTTTTTCCCTACCTGATGCAGTGGTTGTATGACCAGGGCTGCGAATACAGTGCCTGAAACAGCGATGATTCCCAAACAAGAGATGGCAACTATATCTTAAGCCTTATGTCAGAATTCCTGAGCCCGCGGGAGCAGGATGGGCTTTCACTCCACCTGACAAAATCAGGGCTAACAGTGAATTCAGCTTTATCGCCTGGCACTAAAGATGGCCTGCCAGTTCTGCGCCCGTGTCACCTCACCCTGTGTGCACGAGAGTGGACCAGGGGTGGAGGGGCACTTGCCAGACTAGCATTGCTGCCTGCAATCTAGGCCAGCACAGCAGCTGAACCTTCCAAAGCTGGGAGAGTTGGGGTATAAATGCTGAGAGGCAAGAATAGTAGCTACAGGAAAAGTAGTGAGTCAACGAGTTATGTAATAAGGGCCATCCACACTTACGTTAACACCGCAAAAGAGGCTCGGAGCAAGAGACGAGATTTTCCCTTAGCTGGAGCATGCCAGATGCATGAAAGGGGGAACCACACGTTTGCTGAGACACTCTTGCTTTTGGAACCTGACCAGATCAGAGGGAAGCCTGCACACCTGAGTGGCCTCTCCCTGGGGGGCAACTTTATAGTATATGATGATGGACTGGGAGGATTACTTGTGACTTTTTGGGATTCTAGTCGCTGTGCCAGTATCTTTTGAGTTGTATTTGGTTTTGCTGTAAGGGGTCCATGGCCAGAGACCAGGAGGATGGGCTGTGAAAGAATAGAAAAATAAATACTGGTCTCCGCCCCCAGGTTCCTGGCCCAGGACTCCTAAAGCCCTTGTAATTTCCTAAGTGGTAAGAACACTAGGGGCATCTTTTGTTCTAATATTTGGTCTTTGACCCTGGTTCCTGACCCCGAACTCCTAAATCCCTTGGAATTTCCTGGCTGATAGGAGTGTCTTTTGTTCCAGTGAGGCGACTCGGGTGGGCTCCTCCATAGCTCCTGGATGGTGGCTGGTCACCCGACAGACCAGGCTTGGAACTCTCAGCCCCATCCCCCATGCTCCAGGAAGAGGACAGCGGCTGGAGATGGAACTAATGATGATGAAGCCTCCATAAAAATCCCAAAGGGCATTCGGAGAGCTGCTGTGTTGGTGAACACATCTGCTTGCCGGGATGGTGGTGCACCCAAATTCACCCAGACAGAAGTTCCTGCGCTTGGGACCCTTCTGGACCTCATGACGTATACTTCTTTATCTGGCTGTTCATTGGTATCCTTTATCATATCCTTTATTATATAATAAACTGGTAAACACTGGTGTTTCCCTGAATTCTGTGAGCTGTTTTGGCAAACGATCGAATCCGGTGGGGGGTGGGGCATGGGGGTCATGGGAATCTACGATTTATAGCCAAGGCCTACGGAAGTTGTGGGTTGCCTGGGGGCCCACTACTTGCACTTGGCATCTGAAGTGGGGGCAGTCTGGTGGGACTGAGCCCTCAGCCTGGGGGGTCTGCACTGACTCTGGTTAGTGTCAGAATTGAATTCAATTGTAGGACGCCCAGCTGGTGTCACAGAGAATTGCTCGGTGTGGGGAATAAACCCCACACATCTAGGGGCAGACGTGTTGTGAGTGTGGTAATGGTGTGACCATAAAGGAGACACACACAGGAGGAGTAGTGTAGGTTTTCATTACACATGGGATCTGTTGTGCATTGAATTGTGTCCCCCCCAAATCCGTGTGTTGAAGTCCTAACCCCCAACACCTCGGAACCGGACTGTATTTGGAGAGAGGGCCTTTAAACGGATGATTGCAGTAAAATGAGGCCATTAGGGTGGGCCCTCATCCAAAGTGAATGGTGTCCTTATAGAGGAGGACACACACAGGGACACGGGGGACGCATGGGCACACAGGAAAGACCACGTGACGCAGCAAGGAGGCAGCCACCTGCAAGCCTCAGAGAGGTGCCTTGAAGTGGCAGGAAAAGCCAATCTTGCCTTACCTTGATCTTGGACTTCCATCCTCCAGAACTGTGAGAAAAATTTCCCTTGTTTATGTCACCCAGCCTGTGGTATTTGTTATGGCAGCCGGAGGGGACTAACACGATCTCCACAGTTTAGTTTGCGTCGCTGGCTCGCTAATCCTGCTCAGTATTTGTTTTGTCTAAAATACACATGGGGTCCGGTCGCTGCCCTGCTCCAGAGACAGAGAGGTTTCACTCATGTCCACTTATCCGCCCCTCACCAGGAAGCCGCCGGCCTTGATCCCTCCCATCCTTCTCCAGCTGCCGGCCTCCTGGCCCCGGGCTCACGGGGCGGCATGGGTGAGACGCGGCTCTGCGGGTGCCCAGGTCTCCGCCTCCGGGTGGTGCTTCCATTCATCCCGTCCTTCGTCCTGCGCTCCTGGCAGGCGGCAGGCGCTCGAGCTTCTGCGTGGATGTTACTGGATTTTAAATGTCTAGCACCTGCGGAGAGGGGGCGCGGTCCCGGAGCAGCCCCCGGGTCTGGATCTAGAGATGCCACGACTACCGTGTACCGGGCCAGAGACCCGCGCAGCCCACGTGGTCGGGAGAAGGACCGTCGTGACCACAGGCGGCCGCACCCGCGGGCAGGGGTCGCAGGCCGAGACGGGCGGTGGGGGGAGGGGCCCGGACTCCGCAGAGAAGGGAAGCGACCCCGCCGCCCGGACATCTCCCGGCGCTGTGCCGGCTGCGCACCGCGGGGAGTCCCGGAACAGCGGCTCGAGGAGGGGAAGGGGAGAGGGAGGACCCGCGCGCCCCTCCCCCGGGCTGGGCTGCGCGCTTCTGAGAAAGCAGAAGCGAGCTATGCTCCGGGGAGTGCCACCGGAGCCGGGATCTGGGAAGAGAAACTTGCGGCGGCTGACAGGGCTCCTCGCCGCCGCCCCCCACCCAGCCCCGACCCGCGCTCTGAAGTGTTCGGAGGAGGGTCCTTGGGTCCTGCGGGGGGCAGGGGCCACCACCTGGCCCGCCCCTTGTCGCTGGACATCTGAAGATCAGGCCCCTTCCCCGGTCTCGCCATCACCGCTTCTCGGGGTGCCACGCCCCGCCAGAGGGAGGGGCCGCCTGTGCCGTGCGGAGCGGGACAAGACCGGCTCTGGACCCCTAGAGGCCGCAGCAACGGACCCGGAGTCCGGACCTCCGCCCTCTCCCGCGTCCCCTCAACCCTCCCGGGACACCCAGCAACCCCAGCTCTCCTGGGCCCTCCGCTGGACGCCCCCAGCATCGTGCCTTCCAGTGCCCCGGACCCCTGGCGCGGTCCCCAGTCTTCCTGCGCCCCTCCTATCCTGCGTCGGATCCCCCTGAGCCTCTCCGGGCCCCTGACTTCCGCCCCCAGGTCCTCAGGGCGGCCCGGGCCAGGCCCCCTCGAGCCCCGGCGGCTGCCCAGGCAGGAGAGCGCCATGCTCCAGCTCCTGGTGCTGCTGCTCCTGCTGCTGCTGCCCCCCGCGCGCGCCCCGGAGCCCGCGGCGCAGGATGTGAGCCTGGGCGTGGTGAGTGCCGGGGTCCTCGGGCTCCTGGGATCTGCAGCGGGGCTGGGAGAGGCAAGCTGGGATCCCTGGGCGCGGAGGAGGCTGAGGGCTGATTCAAACGTTCAAGGAGTGACTAGGAACGGGATCTGGGGACACGGATTCTTGGATCCATCAGGAGGTTTGGGGCCCAGATTAGAAGATCTGGAAAGGGGCTTGGGTGGGGAGGTGGGGACCAGGACTCTGGAGTCCATATAATGCCTGGCAAACCCAGGGCTGGAGGGCCGGGACCTTGAGAGAGGGAGCAGGTGGGCTCTCGGGGCTGGGGGCCTGGCAACAGGAGGGCGAGACTTCCAGGATGATGGTGGGAAGGGAAAGTCCCATCCCTCCGACCCTCCCGCTTCATCTGTTCCCTCCTGTGGTCTAGGACTGGCTGACACGCTATGGCTACCTGCCACCACCCAACCCTGCCCAGGCCCAGCTGCAGAGCCCTGCCAAGCTACGGGATGCCATCAAGGTCATGCAGAGGTTTGCCGGGCTGCGTGAGACAGGTGTCCTGGGTAGGTGGCCCCCACCCCCTCCCCAGCCCTGCCTCTGCACCCACCTGACAATTATTCAGCGGGTTTTAAACCACAGGATGCACCTGAATCATGGGAGCTGGGCAAATGCTGATTTGGGCCCCAACCCAGGAAGTTCTTGGGCACTCCTCTTTCAACAAATATTTATCAAGAATCTCTTACATGCAAGACCATCTCAGGCTCCCCTGTGACACTGGTGAACAGAGTAGATAAGGTCCCTGCTCTCATGGAGCCAACATTCTAGAGAGGGACACACGCAGATCAAGAACAGAAATATGCAAGATATTTTCAGGGAGTGGCAAGTGTTTTGAAGAAATAACATGGTAATGATGCTGAGGGGCTGCTCTGTCAGGGCAGGCTCCCCTGAAAGGTGTCACATGAGTTGAGAAGAGCTCTATGACACAGAGCACTATAGGACACACAGAGGAGGAGCCAGCCATGGCAGAATGTAGGAGAAGAGTGTCCCAGGCAAATGCAAGGGCCCTGTGGTCAGCACAAGCTTGTGTGCCTGTAATGAGAGGAGGACTGAAGAGCTAAGAAGAGCCTGATTGGGGGCCTTGAAGGGTGTTTGGGTTTGATTCCAAGTGTGGTGAGAAACCATGGGAGGGTTTGAAGTGCGGTTTTAAGCTTTCTCTGGTTGCTGATGGAGAGTGGAGAGTGGGGAGCACAGGGACCAGGAAGGAGGCAGTTGCAGCATCCACGCAAGAGTTGATGGTGGCCTGGGCTGGGGGGCGGGGTGGGTGGGGCGTGATGAGAAGCAGTTGAATCCAGGGTGTGTATTTTGGAGGTAGAGCTGAGAGGCTCATCTGTTGGGTTAAATGGGCAGGAAGGAGAACTGAGGAGACACTGGCTAGTTGCGAGAGAAGGGACCTCTCCCTGTCCTGTCCTCTGCTGAGCAGTGGCTGGCATCAGGATGTGCTCAATTACTCTTTGTCACCCCAACCAACGAGGTGAGGCAGGACCTTCATTTGCAGACCAGGAGACTGCTGGGAATGGAGCCGAGCTGGGAGAGGGGACTCCAGGCTGATCTACCCTGGGAGGGGTGGCTTGCCGCATGGGGCCAGAGACGCAGCCAGCCCTGGGAGTTGGGAGCTAGGGGGTGAGGTATGGGCAACCTCCTAGGGGGTCCCAGCCTCAAAGAATAGGGTTCTCACTGCACCCCAGGGCTCCTTTCTGCAGAGCCAAACCACCAGGGCTCAGGGAAGTGGGACCCCCAGATCCTGGCCTGAGATTCTGAGCGCCACCTGGAGGCAGTCCGCCCAGGGCCAGGTGCAGAGAGTGACACCGCCCAGAAGAGCAGTATCATAGTTTTATATGAGCTGGCTTCCAGAATCGGACTGCCTGGGTTCAAATCCAAGCTGTGGGGCCTTCTCAAGCAAGTTTCTTAACCTCTCTGAGCCTCAGTGTCCCCAGGTGGAAAGTTAGCTGGTGTCCTGATGAGGGCAGGTTGTCCTAGAGCTGATTCCACCCCCACCAACCTCTCCACAGACCCAGAGACAATGGCCGCCATGCGTAAGCCCCGCTGCTCCCTGCCGGACGTGCTGGGGGTGGCGGGGCTGGTTAGGCGGCGCCGCCGATACGCCCTGAGTGGGAGCGTGTGGAAGAAGCGAACCCTGACGTGGAGGTAGGTCCTGGTACGCAGCCCACCCTGGGCCTGCCTGCTGGGCCCAGCTTGGAACGGCCAACCTGACTCCTGTTCCCCTCTCCCCAGGGTCCAGTCCTTCCCCCAGAGCTCCGCGCTGAGCCAGGAGACAGTGCGCACCCTCATGCACCATGCCTTGACTGCCTGGGGCGCTGTGTCAGGCCTCAGTTTCCAGGAGGTGGGTTCTCAGGGCCCAAGTGAGCCCGACATCCTCATCGACTTTGCCCGGGCGTACCACCAGGACAGTTACCCCTTCGACGGGCAGGGGGGCACCCTCGCCCATGCCTTCTTCCCTGGGGAGCACCCCATCTCTGGGGACACTCACTTCGACGATGAGGAGACCTGGACTTTTGGGTCAAAAGGTACAATCTCCCCTCTTCTGAGAGGTCCTCTCCTCAGGTCTGTCTGCCCTTAAGAATTAGGTTTAAATTACATTTACTGATGGAGGCTGCACCAGTTGGGCTTTTCCAGAGAAACAGAACCGGTAGGATGTGTGTGAGTGTGTGTGTGTATGTGTATGGAGTGATTTATTTTAAGGAATTGGCTCATGGAATTGTAGGGACTAGCAAGTCCAAAATCCATAGGGTGGGCCCGCTGGCTGGAAACCCAGGCAGGATTTCTATGTTGCAGTCTTGAGGCAGGATTCCTTCTTCTCTGGGTAACCTCAGTTTTTGCTCTTAAGGTTTTCAACTGATTAGATGAGGCCCACCCACAGTATGGAGAGTAATCTGCTTTACTTACCATCTACTGATTATAGGTGTTAACCACATCTACAAATAACCTCCACAGCAACATCTGGACTGGTGTTCGACCAAGCAACTGGGCACCATAGTCTGGCCAAGTTGACGCAGGAAAGTACCCATTACAGAGGCCTGTCGGGTGCCCAGCTCTGAGCTGAGGACTTAAAGAGTCAAAAACACAAGTCTGTCCAGCAGCTGAGTCAGGAGAGTAACCGGCAATTGCTACACACGGTGACACAACTACAGAGAATCACATTAGAGGAAGTCCTCAAGCTTGCGGGTGCTCAGAGGGAGGGCCGACCTGCGGTTGTTGGCTCAGGGGGGCTTCCCTGCAGTGGTGACACTGTGCATTCCACATGCGGACACTGAGTGCCAACTAGCGCACAAGGTTCCACCCTCCAGAGTACACAGGGTGGTGGGTGTGGTGATGAGGGTGGGGGTAGGAGGGGTGCATGAGAAAGCGCAAGCCAGTGAGCTAGCCGAGTCCAGGTAGTCAGGGGTGGCAGCTGTGGGGTGAGAAACAGCCCAGGCCATTCAGGGATGGGTGTTGGGGGCGACACCATAGAGGACGGACGGCAGGTCTCATGCCATAAAGGGCCTTGGAAAGCAGCGCATGTCAAGAGCCTGGACAAAGGGCTTCTGAAGGCAATGGGAGCTGAGGAAGCCTTTGCATTCTAGAAATATCACTGGCTGCGGTGGGGGGCAAGATAGGGGTGGGGAGGGAGGAAGCTACCTCAGGGACCAGATAAGAGATGGTCGTGGGTGATTGGGGGTGGAGGGCAGTGGGTGGCTCTGAGGAAGTTTATCAGGATGGGCAAAGATTGGGATCCGACTGGGTTCTGGGGTCCAAGGGGATGGGGAGGGTGGGTGATGGCCAGGGTTCCGGCTCTGGGAGGCTCGCGGAAGGCAGGGGTGACCTCAGGTTGGGGCATCTGTTTGCAGTGCTGTGGGCCGTTCAGGGCACATGGTGCGTCGGTGGCCGAGTGTCTTGCTCTAGAACATGGACCCCTCTGACTTACTAGGTCAGGTCCCCAGAAGCTCGAGCTGGAGATTCTTGTGCAGACAGTCTTTCGGGGGCACATTCTCAGGACAAAGGGAAGCAGGAGAGGACTGCGGACAGAAGACAAGCAAGGATGTGGTTTCTGCTGGAGGAAGCCAGAGCCCATGGGAGCTCTGGAGCATAAACAGTGCTGCGGGGTTGGTCCTGCCTGGAGGCCAGGAGCCCAGCTCGTCTCGTCCCTGATCAATCTGCCATTGGCCACCAGCTGCTGGGGAGAGGCTGGGCCAGTGGAGAGAGCCATCTTCTGGGGGAGGGGGCAGCCAGGGCTGGGCGCACAGGCTCTGTGAAGGATCTGCCGAGAGCATCCATACAGCGAGGCTGTAGCACAGCATTAAGTACGTGGGCTGGAAGTGGGACTCAAGTCAGGGCTCCTCTGCCTGCTCCGTGTGTAAGGTCCCTGAGCTCAGTGTGCTCAGCTTCCCCATCTGAGAAGTGGGGATGATAACAGGACCTGTGGTGGCGCAGGCTTGTGGTTTAAATGAGTAATTCACCTGCAGCCGTCACACAGGGCCTGGCATGCAGGAGTGCGCCATTCATTGCCAGCTGCTATGAGCAGAGCCTGGTGGCAGATTTAAGAGTCAGCGGTGCTCGGGGGAATGGTAAGGTTCTGGGAGGAGAATGTAGAATGTGAAGGTCAAGTGCAGAGCTGTGGAGAGCCCCACAGTCACGGGGAGGAGGAATCAAAGGAAATGCAGAGAGAACATTTCAAAAGGTGATCAAGAACAAGAGTGAAGAAGGAAGTGGTCAGCAGAGGGCAGGGCAGCAAACCAGTTCAGAGGCCACAGAGGCTCAGAGTAGGTCGTCTGGGGATGAAGTGACCTTAATGCCTCCAGGCTCAGTGGGTGGGGAAGAATCCAGACCACAGTGGGGTTAGGCATGAGAGGAGTTGAGGAAGTGAAGAGGAGTTTAGACCACTGACCAGACAACTGGCTGGGGAGGGAGGGTGTGTGGATGGGGGGCAGACAGGTCCACGGGGTGTCTTAGAGAGAGGGAGTCTTGAGTACTCAGGGATGCTGGATGAGCCAATAGAAAGAAAGGGGTGGGGGATGGAGGCATGGCTGGCTGGCTGGCTGGATCGATAGATGGATGGCTCGACACATGGATGGACAGATGGACAGGTAGATGCATGGATAAACCCATGGATGCATGCACGAATGCATGGATGTAAGGATGAATGCATGAGTGCATTGAGGCATAGATGGATGGAGGCAGGGATGCAGGGATGGACAGATGGGTGGGGCACTTTCCTTGTCCTAGAGGAGGTAAGAAAGAAAGGGTCCTCGCACAGGGCAGGGCAGGAGGCAGGAGGTGAGCGTGACGGAGATGCAGCTGTCTGCCCTGGGTGCACAGGAAGTAAGAGATTACATCAGATGGCCTATTTTGATGAAATAGGAAATGCATTTGTCATGTAAGAGTTGGGGGTTGGGACTGGGTAATGGCTTGAGGGGCTCTGGGCCTGGAATTGAGGCTGAGTGGAGAGTGCAAAGGAGCTGCCTGCTGAGGCCTAGGGCAAGGATGAGAGGAGCCGAGCACCCTCGTAGACTGGCCTCCGGGAATCTCGTGGGGCTGGATCTGCACAGTTGCGTAATTTCCCCCTGCTGTAAAATATGAGAAGGGTGCAAGGAAGGGGTACAGCGAAGGAGAGGCAAGGCAGGGAATGGGTGAGAGATAAGAGACATCCACCTGATTAAGACACCAAACTTCCCCCAGTTTCTCAGGAAAAGGACTCAGCGATGGAAAAACCCAGTCAACACAGAGACTCACCGAGACATATGAGTTTGACCAAGACCCTCTTTAGTGTCTGTTGAGAGCCGAGACAGCACAGCTCGGCCTCAGCCCCAGCTCTGCCATTGCACCTGACCTCTCTGTGCCTCAGTTTCCCTGCCCGTGAAATGGGGATAGGAGGTAGAGGTTTTGTGAGAAGTAAATGAAGACAAGGGTTACTTCTCTTCTTGTGATGGATGCACTTCATTCTCTGCCTCTCATCTCGTGGCCTTTAGAGGCTGAGAGAAATCTGCTTTTGAGTCCCCGGGTCACTTCCAATAACCCACTTTTTGACCCCAGTTAGAGATTCCATGGAGCATCCGGACATCTGGGGAATCTGTGCCTCCCTGGGGGGCTGCTCACCTCTCTCCTTCTCAGCCTCTCCCTGCCTGCTCTGTGTATAGTGTATCGGATCGATGAGCTGGAGTTCGACCAGCGACCGGAGCGTGAAGAGGCTTGCTCCTGGCGCCTGGGCTGGGTCCCCGAGGAAGAAGCCTCTGTGGTCAGAGAGGCTGGGAGCGAGGCCAGGCACCAGGGCCTGCAGGCTGTGGTGGGAATGGAGAGTGCCTGCTGGAGCTGCACATTCGCAGATGGATGAAGGCCTCAGGGGTGGGGAGGAGAGGGGAGGACCCAGGGAGGCAGGCAGGCTGGGGGAGGGGGAGACCGTGAGAGGGATAGAGGACTGAGGGGATGTGGGCACTAGAGGGGTGTGGATAGAAGGAGAGGGCAGGGGAAGGACCATGGGGCTGGGAGTGGGGTGAAGGTCTTGGGGGCTGAGGCCAAGGAGACTGACCGACATTGCCCATGGGTGGGAACAGGAGGGAGTGGGGGGCTCTGACCACAGACTGGAGCTGGGAGGAGGGGACATTCTGAGGGCTGGGGCCTCCTCCAGAGCCTGCAGGCACCCCAGGCTCCTGCTTCCCCAGAATGTTGCCATGTGCACAGTCTCGCCTTCCTGGGCCAGGGGCTGCCCCAGTGTAAGGTCGCCCCACCTCTGTCCAGACTGTCTCCTCCTGCTCTTTCCACACCCTGCCCTGTGGGTCTCCGCAGCCCGGTGTACGTGTGTCTAGCACTGCCAAACAAGACTACTCAAAAATATTGACCAAATAAGTGACCACAGGCAGGAAGGATGAAGGGGCTCAGGGAGCGTCTGGGCAGAGGTGGCCACCTCCAAAGGTCTCCTGGCTGTTCCTCTCCACTGGCCCCACTCCTAGCTGCCTAGCTGCCCTTTCCCAGTGAGGGGATTTAGGGGCACAATCCAGCCCACTCTCCCTTCCTCCCCAGATGGTGAGGGGACCGACCTGTTTGCAGTGGCTGTCCACGAGTTTGGCCACGCCCTGGGCCTGGGCCACTCCTCAGTGCCTGACTCCATCATGAGGCCCTTTTACCAGGGCCCAGTGGGTGACCCCACCAAGTACCGCCTGTCGCAGGATGACCGGGAAGGCCTGGAGCAGCTCTATGGTACAGGGAGAGGGCATGGGGGCTTGCCCTGTGGCCTCTGCTGCAGGGGATGGATCCTCACCTCTCTGACTCTCTCCACAGGGAAAGCGCCCCAAACCCCCTATGACAAGCCCACAAGGAGACCCCTGGCTCCTCCTCCCCCGCCCCCTGCTCTGCCCCCAGACAGGTGAGGACCCTCCAGCTGTGTGACCTTGGGGAAGCTGCTGACTTCCATGTCCTCCTCCTGAGATGGGCGTGGGAAGAGTCCCTGCCCTGTAGGACTGTCTCAAGGTTAAGCAAAGAGATGAGGTGCCTCGCCCCTCTCTACTCACCTCCTCTTTCCTCCACAGCCCCTCCCTCCCCGTCCCTGACCGATGTGAGGGCAATTTTGACGCCATCGCTAACATCCGCGGGGAAACCTTCTTTTTTAAAGGCGAGTCAGAGTGATCTCCCCTGACCCGGTATAGTTGGCTTCCTACCCACTTAGGGTGACCCACCAGGCCTGTGGGGTTTCCTGGGATGCGGGACTTTCAGTGCTAGAAAGAGGGAAAGTCCCGGGCAAGGGGGTCCCCCTGGAGCCCTTGCCGCCTTGCTTTCCATATGGACCTCGCGCAAAGCTGTGGGAGGGGGAGACCCAGGGCTGTGTCCCAGCCACACCCTCGGCGGAGAGGACCTCTCGCCATCTCCTGTCCCCGCGTCCACCCCTCTGTCCCCACAGGCCCCTGGTTCTGGCGCCTCCAGCCCTCGGGACAGCTGGTGTCCCCCCGGCCCGCCAGGCTCCACCGCTTCTGGGAGGGGCTGCCGGCCCAGGTGCAGGTCATCCAGGCGGCCTACGCCCGGCCCCCAGACGGCCGCATCCTCCTCTTCAGCGGTGAGTGCGCCCGGGCGGGGCTGGCCGCGCTCGGGCGTGCCGGGCGGGAAGAGCGCCCGCTCACCGAGCCTCCCCGCAGGCCCGCAGTTCTGGGTGTTCCAGGACCGGCGGCTGGAGGGCGCCGCGCGGCCGCTCACCGAGCTGGGGCTGCCCCCGGGGGAGGCGGTGGACGCCGTGTTCTCGTGGCCGCAGAATGGGAAGACCTACCTGATCAGGGGCCAGCGCTACTGGCGCTACGACGAGGCGGCGGCGCGCCCGGACCCCGGCTACCCGCGCGACCTGAGCCTCTGGGAGGGGGCGCCTCTGGCCCCCGACGATGTCACCGTCAGCAACACAGGTGGGAGAGCCCACGGCGTCTGGGGGTCCTGGGGCTGGGGCGGCGGGGTCCTGGGGCACGTGGGGACAGAGGCCATCCTGGCGCTTTCGGGGAGCCCCGGGCAGAGCGCGGCACACCGAGGGAAGGGGTAGGATGGGGCTCGAGGCGGCCGGACCAGCCCCTGAGCGTCTGCTCCCTCCTTGCAGGGGACACTTACTTCTTCAAGGGCGCCCATTACTGGCGCTTTCCCAAGGGCAGCGTCCAGGCCGAGCCGGACTCGCCCCAACCCATGGGCCCCAAGTGGCTGGACTGCCCGGCCCCGAGAGCTGGCCCTCGCACGCCCAGGCCCCCCAAAGCCACTCTCAAGCCTGGACCCTGCGATTGTCAGTGCGAGCTCAATCAGGCCGCGGGGAGGGGGTCCGTGCCCCTCCTGCTACCCCTGCTGTCCCTGTTGGTGGGGGTCGTCGCCTCCCGCTGACTGGGGCCAGGCCGCCATGTGGAAGGCGTCAGATCTCCTGCTGGGGGCGCTGTGGCTGGTGCATCGCTGCCCAGCTCCATCCTCTGTTCCCAGGGGCGGGGCTGGGCGCGGATGCAGCTGGGCGGATGCAAGTGGAGCTAAGCCCTGGGAACAGGGGACAAAGGCTGGGCAAGCGGGGCGACATACTCATTTCCCCCAGATCCGCGCCGCCGGAAACCCAGCGGCCTGGCCCCAGTCTGCGGGAGGCGCACTGCCCCCCAGGACTCTCCTTTTCCCGGAATAGCTAGCCTTTCTCACAGCTCAGGCGGCTGCCCCCTTGTCGCCCTTGCCCCGCCCGGCCACAGCGGCTCCAGGCTGTTTGGGTCTATAGAGGACAGGCCTGCTTGGAAGCTGATCCCTGGTCCTCTCTCCACCTGGTGCTCTTTCTCAGAAGTTTCTCACCCTGTCCTGCCTCCATGACACTTCAGTCAACACCACATAGGTGGGGACCCTGGACCCAGCCCTGAGACCACCCCTGGGCACCAGTGCCCATTATCTGGGTGACTTCAGTGGCTACACAGGCGACCCTCCACAATCTGGGCCCCTTGGACCTCCTTGCTGGTCACCACCCTGAACCCAGAACTGCCCCCATTCAACAGGACACCCTCCTAGCCCTGCAGAAGCCTCCACACTGGAGTGTCTGCCGCTTCCCTCAGGGAGAACTCCTGGGCCCCCATCAGCTCAGGGCTGGAGGAAAGACACTGGTCTGAGCTCCCTCTCAATCAGGGTCTTTGCCTCCTCAGCAAATCTTGCTGATGAGTGGGTTGAATCTGGGCCACCTCAATCATGCCCCTAGTCCCTACAGAATTCATGGTCTAAATCAGCGCCTCTGGAACTGTGGCTCTGGAATATTCCTCATCAGAGTCACCCAAGGAACTTATGCAGATGCCATGTCCTCACTCCGAATCCTCACTCTGGGAGTGGAGCCAGGTGTCTGCATTTGAACAGGGTGAGGGGGTGGGTTGCCTGCTGGACAAGGGAGCTGAGCCAGCAGCTCCGGACTCTGTCCTGTGGCTTTTGTGTGTCTCTCCCATGTTCTCCCTCCCAGGGGCCCACCACTTCATGTTCTCTACAGAGCTAAGATGATGGCCTTGCTTGAGAGAGGTCCATCCCCCGTGGTTGGGGTCACTTAGCAGCGACTTCTTGGACTGCCATCCAGCCACAGTGGCCCCACAGAGCTGTCCAGAGCCGAGGCTGTGGGCTGCAGTCCCAGTGAGCAGGGACGTTGCCCGCTGTTGGTCATGACAACCAAACGAGTCCGAGGGCACAGCCAGGTGTCTTCCACCAGCCCATGAGCTGAGAATGCTAAGTCACCAGACAACCAGAAATTGAGTCTCTGTCAGGATCCTTTTGAAGTGTAAGGAGAGAGAAACTTACACTTTGAAAGGTTTTGAGCCTCATCCAGGACAATAAAAATAACTGTACAGAAAACCCTTCATTTCTTCTGAGCACTGATGGGCCTGGGGTGAGGTTTGGTGGCAGGGACTTGATGGACCAGAATCGCTCTGCTTTGCTGAAGACGTTGAATCTGGAGTTGGCGGGTGGCAGGTTGGCGGACGGGAGGAGAGTGAGTGGGAGGAGGAAGCAGAGAGAGGAACCCAAAAGTCTTTTGGGGGAGCCCAGAGGAGAGGCGTCCAATGTGAAATGTGAGGCTGCTTCCAGTGCCACATGGAAACTTCTCTTTCCCCAGCCTTTAAGAATGATTACGTCTACTACACAAAAATGCCGTGTCAGATGGATTGATTTTATTTCAAAAATGGTGCAGTCTCGTAATCAAAATTTAACATTTTGTGCTTCAAAGGACACCACAAAAAAAGTGAAAAGACAACCCATAGAATGTGAAAAAGTATTTTAAATGATAATCTGAAAAGTGACTATCTCCAGAATATATAAACTACTCCTACAACTTGATAACAAAAACAAAAATAACCCTATCTAAAAATGGGCAAAGGATCCGAGTATATATTTCTCCAAGGGAGGTGTACAAATGGCCAATGAGCACATGAAAAGCTGCTCAACATTAGTCATGAGAGGGGGCTGGCTCTGTGGCCGAGTGGTTAAGTTCGCGCGCTCAACTGTGGCAGTCCAGGGTTCGGATCCTGGGCGCAGACATGGCACTGCTCATCAGGCCACGTTGAGGCGGCGGCCCACATCCCACAACTAGAAGGACATGCAACTAAGATATACAACTGTGTACGGGGGGGTTTGGGGAGATAGAGCAGAAAAAAAAAAAAGATTGGCAACAGTTGTTAGCCCAGGTGCCAATCTTTAAAAAAAAAACAAAAAACATTAGTCATGAGAGACATGCAAATCAAAACCATAATGAATACCACTTCACACCCACCGGGATGACTAGAATCAAAAAGATGTAACAGTAAGTGTTGGTGAGAATGTGGGACATTGAAATTTTCATCCCCTGCTGCTGGGAATGTAAGCTGGTGTTGCCAATTGGAAAACAGTCTGGTGCTATCTCAAAAAGTTGAACACATACTTACCATATGACCCAGCAATTCCACTTCTTGTTGTAGACTCAAGAGATTAACATCTGTCCACACAGAAACTTGCACATGAATGTTCACAGCAGCGTTACTCATAATAGCCAAAATGTGGAAACACCCAAAATGTCCATCAATAGGTGAATAGACAAACAAAATGTGGTCCATCCATACAGTGGAATATTATTCAGTCATAAAAAGGAATGCAGCGCTGACACCCACTGCAATGTGGATGAATCCTGAAAATTCTAGGCTAAGGGAAAGAAGTCAGATACAGTGGGCCCCATAGTGTATGATTTCCTTATATGAAATGTGCAGAACAAGAAAATCCATAGAGACAGAGTAGATGAGTGGTTTCCTAGGCCAGGTGAGGGGTGGGGATGTGAGGATTAAGGGATGATGGCTAAGGGGTAAGGAATTTCTTTTTTTCTTTTCTTTGCTGAGGAAGATTTGCCCTGAGCTAACATCTATTGCCAGTCTTCCTCCATTTTGTCTGTGAGCCACTGTCATGGCATGGCCACTGATAGATGAGTGGTATAGGTCCGTGCCAGGGAAGCAAACCTGGGCCGCTGATGTGGAGCTCACTGAACTTAACCACTAGGGCACTGGGGCAGGCCCATGGGTTGAGGAATTTCTTTTTCAGGTGGTGAAAGTTTCTGAAATTGATTGTGATGATGGCTGAACAGTTCTCTGCATTGAATCATACACTTTAATGAGTGAAGTGTATCGTATGTGAATTATATCTCACTAAAGCTATTTTTAAAAAGCTACAATTCCCAGTGAAACACAGGTGTCTTCAGATGGTGGCCTTTGTGAGGCAGTCCTGGAGGTGCCAATTCCCACGTGGGATCAGGGAGCTAGGATTATGGAGATGAAGGCCAGAAATATTTCTTGTAGCTGAAGCAGAGCAGTTCTCTTCTCTCGCCAACCCTGGAATTCAAAGACCGACCAGGCTGGCCCCATGGCCGAGTGGTTAAGTTCTAATGCTCCGCTTCGGTGGCCTGGGGTTCGCTGCTTCAGATCCAGGATGCGGACCCACACACCACTCATCAAGCCATGCTGAGGCAGCATCCCACACAGCACAACCAGAAGGACCTACAACTAGAGTATATGACTATGTACTGGGGGGCTTTGGGGAGGAAAAAAGAAAGAGGAAGTTTGGCAACAGATGTTATCTCAGGGCCAATCTCTCCTGAAAAAAACGAAAGACCCCAACATTTCAAAGATGGCCCAGGGAAGGGTCTGGACTTCCTGGGTGTGGAGAGGGGTTCAGACAATTGACTGGGCTCTGAAGGGGCAGGGAGACATGAGCTGGGGTCTACTTAACCCAAGCGGAGCTTTCACCCAGAAAGTGTGATTGTAGGTCTGTCCCTCTGAGGCTCACACAGGTGGCCCCTCAGAAGCCTGAGTACTCTTTGAGTGTGTCAGGGGTTGAACTGTGTCCCCCAAATTCATATGCTGAAGTCCCAACTCCCAGCACCTCAGATTGTGACCTTAATAGTAGATAGTGTCTTCACAGAGGGAATGAAGTTAAAATGAGGTCGTTAGGGTGGGCCCTAATCCAATACAACTGGTGTCCTTATAAAAAGGGGAAATCTGGACTCAGGTATGTATACAGGGAGAACGCCCTGCGCTCACGAAGACGACCACCTACAGGCCTACGAGAGAGGCCCGGAACACATCGTCCCTCTCAGCCCTCGGAGGGAGCCAACTCTGCCAACACCTCGATTTCCCCCTCCAGCCCCCAGAAGTTAAGAGAAGAGATTCATGTTTAGCCACCCAGTCTGTGGGTCTTTTCATGGCAGCCCTGTGACCCCAGCACAGAGGGCAGGACAATGGCTGTGCTGAGCTGCTTTGGCCCCGAGTTGAGTGTTAAGGAAGAGCTAGGTGGTGACGGGGCTGTGTGTAAGGCTAACCGTGTGGGGCTGACCAGGGCCTGGGGGGCTCCTACACAGGTGTCTCAGGATTGTGAGGCCCTAGGAGGCCTAAGAGAGCCTGATCTGATGGGCCCACTTGGTCAGCAAGGCTTGCTTCAGTCCCTCCTGAGGGTCTTATCCTGTCTCAGGGGCAGACAGGCATCGTCACCAGCTGCCCCTGCAGGGGCCTATGTGGCAGTCTACATAGGTCCCAGGTCTGGGGGGCCCACCTCAGGGGTCCTCAGGTAGTGCTGCGTCCTGAGCTAGGAGCCACGACAGAACCTTCTCTGGACTTTGGAGCTGAGGGGGTCCCCTTTCAAGAGGCCTGGTGGGCATTCCCAGTACCTGGACCCCCACCTGGCTGACTTCATTCTCAGAAGCTCCAGGAGATTCCCAATCTGCTTTCCCAAATCTGGACTCTCCCTCTGCCCCTCCCTTGTCTCAGGCTGATGGGGTGGGGGGAAGAGGCCCTTTACTGGGCTCGGAGATTCCCACCCCAGCTCAGAGAGTGGAGGGGCCATGGCCAGGGACCCCCAGCGGAAGGGACATGTCCTCCCCTTCCAGGACACTCAGACCTCTGTCTCCTTGTCTTTTCTTCCTTCTTTGTCTTCCCTCTGACTCTTTCTCTGTCAGACAAACACGGACACAGACACAGACACACACACACACACAGACACACACACACACACACACACACACAGAGTCAGCCCTGCATCCTGCCCTAGGGCAGGCTCCATCTTCCACCCTCCATCCTCCAGAGGAAGGCCCTTCCTTCCTCTGCTCTTACATCAGCTGGACCTCCTGGAGCAGAAACCTCAGCTGGAGCTGTGTGCCGGGAGGCCCTGGGGGAGGTGAGTGACTCAGAGGAGGCCCAGGGAGGAAGCTGGACAAAGGGACTTTCCTGGGGGTGGGAGAGGCTGCTTTTAAACACTTTTCCTCACAAGTGTCCTCCCCCTAGGCCACAGCCCCTGGAATCCTGAGCTGCCATGAGCTGCTGCAAGGTGAGTGAGTGCAGGTGATGGGGGACCAGTGGGGCCTGGAGTATCATTTCTGCTGTGTCTCCCCATTTCCCACCAATGCAGGCCCCCAACTATGCTGATCCCTCCCCATGCACCTGGCTCTGTCCCATTCTCCCTGAGTTATGGATGGAGGTGCTTGGGGAGCAGGGGTCACAACTGTCCTTCCCACCAGTCCCGAGCTTTTGGAATCCTGATCAACTGTATACTCCTCCACAGTGAGTGAGAGCAGGTGATGGGGTGGATGGTGAGGCCTGCTGTCCTGTTGTTACTGAACCAGGTTCCTTTTGCCTGTTGCACGAAAAGCCAATCACCAAGATTACCAGTTTGAGGCAGAAAAAGGGTTTATTCATAAGGTGGCGAAGCAAGGAGATGGGAGAACAAATCACATTTTGGCCTCCCTGAGAAATGGGGATTAGGGATATTTATGGGATAAAGAATGGGATGATCTGAAGTGTGGGAATAGATGATTGGAGGTAAGGAGGAGTGTGGTAATTGATGATCTGTGCAAGCGTAGTCAAGCTTCATGACTCTTCAAAGGACACGTGTTCACAAAATGGTGGCATTAGCATGATCTGAAGGTGGAGTTTTTAGCCCCTTGACCTCAAAAAGGTCACTTATTGGGCATTTCACAGGCATGGTTGATGGGTTGGTGGTCTCTACCAGACTGAAGTGGACAAGGGGTCTCAGTTGCTGAAAAACCACTCTTAAGTACTCTGTTGATAAGATGGGTCAGTTGAACTGGTCCTACATGGTCTGTGGTTACAAATCCCTCCTCTTTGTTGTTCACTCCTCAGTCTTGAGAGAAAGGGGTGACAACTGCTCTAGCTTCTTCCTGTTGATGAGTGGCATAGGTGGTTCCATCTCATTGAACCATTCAATTAGTAAGATGGTGATGCAGGTGGTCTCCCAAAGTTAGGCTTATATTATGTAGGCAAGTAACCAGGTATTTTATAAGAATTATTGCTAGAAAAATAAAAAGAAAAACAAAGTTAATGGTTGGAGCAAATTGTAAACCAGTTTCTAAGCCCAGGGTCAGCCAGTCAAGATTTCTAGATGTCAGGCTCAAAGCATCTTTTGCAATTTGAAATGTCTCTGATCATCAGGGTGATGAGTTATCTTTCAGAGTAGCTTCCACAGCACCAGTCATGAATCCCTTTTGTTTATATCAAGTTGTCCAGCTTCAGTTTTCAGGTCTTCAGGAAAAAGGGCAGTTTCAGTTCTCAATGATTCCAAATGAAAATGGCGGAAAAAACTGAAAATGTTATTTTGGAGATTGGTAGGCAGATATTTCAGTAGACTGGAAGGATTCAGGAGCCAGTCCAGTCTACAGATAGAAAACAAAAACCTCAAAGACATTGAACAGAACTAGAATTTTATATCCATGCATGTCTACTATAGTTTTTGTTGAAAAATAACTTTTCTCTCTAAAATTATGCTCATTTTTACCAAAGATAGCCAAATTAAGACTCATTGGCTTGCAAAATGTCTAGTTTCAATAAAAGTTGGCCCAATTACCTACATAAGTAAACAGTAAGAATAGCAATTGATCATATAGGCTCTTTTAAATCTGCTTTGCTGGAATTTTCATAAGGAATCTCAGATTGAACTTTGAAGGCCTCTCAAGGCCAGGAAAGCCAAACCAAGGACTTGTCATCAGACTCCACCTGAAATACCTATAGATTTGTGTAAATCCCTCTCTTCTCTTGAGGTTCCCCCAAACATCCTGAGGTTCTTTGCACCTGCCAGGGAAGTGACTTTCTTTACTCAGCTGGTAAGGTTGCTTGGAATAATGTAAGCAAGATACTAGGCCAATATTTCCAAGTGGCTTTATTCTGTAAAGTCAATCTTTGTTGCTCAAAGGTGTCTGGTCATATCTGAGTCTATGTATGTTTTTCTCAAATATGACATTCCAGTCAAAGCCTTGGTAATACAACCAAGGATTCCAATTGTGTCCTGCTATAAGGAGATGAGATTCTTATTGAACTTATGCAAATAACTGTATTGCCATGAAAACAAGAATACTCACTCATAGGATTTTCTAAACTCTGGAGAGATCAGGTAGGGAGGAAAAATAAATGTTTCAATTCTGCTTACAAAGGTACAATTTTACCAAATTGCTATAAGTCATAGTTAACTTAAGAGAAAAAAGAAAAACCTGTCCTTAAACCTGGAAAAACAAAACATTAAGTATCAGCAACATTTCAAATGAAAAGTCATAAATTTTATAGTTATCCTAATCAGTTCATTTAGTCCCATGTAATCAACTCTTTGTCTTGATCTTCTGCTAGCAGTCTTATGAGGCCATTAGTTTCTTCATTAGAGTTTTGTAATTTCTTACCCAGTTCGGTTTTATGATCTGAAAGTTTATCAGAAACCTGTATTCTAGAGTAAGTGTCAGGGTCCTTTTCATGAATCTCTCTGAAGATGAAACATTTGCAAAAACACCTGAGTAAATCAATAATTGTCTGTATGACAAAGGACTCAGTAATGGCAATTGACAAAGAACGACTATTTCTGTGACATACAATACTTTGAGATAATAAGTGGAATTATGACCGACAACCAGGACAAATTGGAATTTTAAGAACGTTATATAAATGTTAAGACATTTATTTCAGTAACATTCACCCACAAAACATAACCTAAGAAGGTTTATCATCATTTATTTGACAATGCTTCCCATGTAATTAAACATACCAAATAAGCCTAGTTTAATATCTCCTTCTCTAGAGAAAGAGAGAAAAGAATTCCTTGAGAAGTCCAAGGGCCCCATTAGAAATCCTCAAAGTTTGAATTTTGGTGATGTTTGTCAAAAATATCAAAAGGTTTTAGAACACTTGGTCAGATAGAAAACAATGCTGAATGATCCGTTTGATCAAGGTGACAATGGAAGATATTACAGGCAAACAGAAAGAGTTAAACAAAAAACTCTTAGCTTTCTTAATGGAGAGATTCCAGCCTTTTAGGATATAGGAACTTATTTTGACAAAATATGTGATTTCTGTCTTTCAGGTAGACTTACTCAAAAATAAGGAAAAAACTATTATTATCTCTTTATCAAGATCTTTATCAAGAGCAGACTAAAAGCCTAGGAAAATTACTCTTTTAAGAGAGAGAAAACCAAAGTCTAATTTTGTAGTAGCTTACTTTTGATATTAAAACTCTTTTGCTTAATTAAATGTATTTAATCTTAGCCAACTCAACCATGCACAAAATTCTTTCCTCAGGGCTCCTCTTCCACAAACCTTCTATAACTTTCTGCTTACTGTCAGAATTTGTCCCATGTCTTTTTTCCCCCCTCCTAGTATTTTATGACAAATTTATCTTTTGTAACAAAACAAAAATATCTCCAACCTTTAAATCTTTTTACTGAAAGCATATATCTTACTTTCTCTTGAAGACAAAATTTTCCTTATTAACTTTTAGCATCTTTAATCGCATATATTAATTAGAAATTTAACCCTTAGAAACTTTAATTTTTAGTGAAAACTAAGAAGTAAGCAATTATGAACTATCTTTTACATTAGTATTCTGTAGCTTTGCACATTTATAAATCCTTCTCATTATTTCTAGAAAAATGCAACCTCACAGTACAATTTTTAAATAAAATACAAGACATGTTTATTAATAGACCCAAACATCTTTTGGTTTCTCTGTAAAAGAAGCCAAAAGCAGATAAACCTATATTTAGTAATTAATGTCTACTATTTTATCTTATTTGGAAGTGATCTAGATATTCAATGATTTTTTTATCATTTAATTTCACCTAGCAAATCTTCAAAGTTTCAATTCACCAAAGAGATTTTGGAAGTTATATTAAATACATATGCCATAACACACAATTATTGTTTAAAAGTTTACCCCAAAACTTTGATCTTATTTACATCTAGTTAGTTTGCTTTTTCCCAATAATTATTTAGATTCCTTGCAAAAACTTCATGAGACATTAGACAAAATCAGCATCATTCTAAGCTATTACTTTTGCTGACACGTTTTGTAACAGTGATTCTATGAGCTTCGTTGACTAATAAAAGCTGCATGTCTATGTCACATCCAAAGTTGAAACTCTGAGAACATGCCGATTGCAATCAAACCAACAAACTTCAATAAGCTCTCATGTCCCAAAGATTAATTTATATCATGTTAACTTGAAAGACATTTGGGTGAGTTTCTATTAAATTTAGAAATAACTTATGTAAGCACTTCCTTTAAACCAATTGAACAGAACTCCTTTAGAAACTATATCATCCAGAGATAAGATATCACATATATATAACATGCATACACAGAGGTTCCACAGCTATTGTTTTAAAATTACTGCCATGAATCAGTCATAGTAATACAAATCTCACTAGTTATGAAAGAGTAGTTGAATCCCAAGTTTTCATTAAGCTTTTTCTACTAATATTTGTGGAGAAGACACTTAAGATTCTAGAGCTTGGGCAAGGGTGTTCTTATGGCCATTTTTCTTTCCTTTTTTTCTTTTTTTCCTTTGGTCTTAGGAACTGCTGATGGACTGGATAACAGTTCCCAGAGAGGTTACAAGCTTTTTGAGATAAATGAAATGGTTGGAATCGGAACTGCTTCTAGAGCTGCATTTCCAGTTTTGCAAGGAAATTTTTTTTTTAAGGACAGTTGCTCTTAATTCCTCAGAAATTGGGTTGTAACTTAAATGACTTTATAGGTTGAGCTACCTGTCCAATACATCGTCCCTAACTTGCTTCTTTCCCTCCAGTGCTTAGCTTTATTTTAACTTAGGGAAGAAGACCTGGAAAGAAAATTCCTATCAGCCTCTGAATATCAACTTCCAGTTTGGCCAAATTTCTGATCATAAGTTGCTAAATCCTTTCAAATATCTTGTCAGGTTTCAGCCGAGATGAGCAATAACTATATCTGGCTGTACTGAACATCAATTTCCCAGAATATCTCTCAGAGTCTCATTAACTCTGGGAGTAGATTCTGCAGTGTCTGTAAAGCCATGACCTAATAGCTTTTCTTTTAGGTACCTTTTATAACTTATTTTTTTTCTTTTTGCAACAAAATTTTCAATAAGATTACTTCGGAATTTTGAAGTCTTTGCTTTTAAGTGCACTTTAAAATTATCTCATCTAATTAGAACATTCCTTCTAATGGCCAACGTAATTCCCCCAAACCTGACAGCAGTTTGGTAGGACCCTTAGCTACAAAGGGGTATGCAAGTCACATTTCTATCTGACCATCTCTGACTGAAAAATGGGGTACAACTGCATTTTCTCCAACTGTATTTTGGGACCTCCAACCTGACAATTACTAAGCCAAGCTCTCAGGACACTAAACAAGATTGGTTAGATTTTGCAGTTCTTTGTAAATATTTACAGCTTCTGGAACCGTTAGGTTTTGAGTAATTGTGCCAGAAGGCGGAGCCCTCAACTCTTCAAAGATTAAAGATTTCTTTGTTCTCAGTTTGAAAGCTCAAAAGGAGCCTAAAGTGGCCACTGTAATTTTAAATTATCCTGGGTTATCTTGCCAGCTGTTTACAGTTGTTTCCATTTTAGGGGGCTCTTCCCAAGGTGGCCACAACCAACAAGCTAATTTCTAAAGAGAGTTTGTTACAGTCACTGAGAAACTCAGTCCCCAAAACAGCCAATTCAATTTAGACAAACATTAACACACAATGCAATTTTATATATGATACAGACGAGAAGACTAGCTGGTTTGCCAGGAATTGCTCAGAACCAGGAGTAGCTCAGACCAGTGCTAGGAGCTACTCAGGAGCAGCTTCATGAGTCAGCCTGTTATCGTGCCTCCAATTACCTGAAGTGGTTCAGATCTAGGCTTTGGGCCTCATCCTGCCAGGATTCCCCAGAATACAAGTCAAACTTGTATTTCCGGGGAATCAAACCAGAGAGACAAGGTAAAGGATAGTCGCTTTCTTAAAGTTACTCACCCAGAGCCCAGAGACATCTTGATGCAGAAGCTGTTTCTTCTCCAAAAAGAAAAAGCAACATCATGGGGCCTGGAGTGCCCCAGTGGGAAACGAAATGCTATCAGCTGAGCCTCTAGACAAAATTGTCTAGGTGGCCACTTAGGGTTGATGAAAAGAACCCCACTGTGGGGATTCCAGAGCCTCGAGCAGGCAATCACAGGACCCTGTCCCTTCGTGGTTAACAAAATGGTTACCACACAAAATTGGGGTTCTCTTGCCTGATACACATTAAAAAAGCCAATTATTATGGCATGAGCTTTTGGGAAAAGAAAGCAACTTAATTGCTAGACTGATCTGCAAGGAGACAGGGGCATATGCTCTCAGATCTGTCTCCCTGACCCACAGTTTGGTGAAAAATTTATGGGATTAAGTTCAAGGCAGTCTGAAGCGTGGAGCTAGATGATTGATTGTAAGGAGAAGTGAACAGAATTGATGATCTGTGCACGTGTAGCCAAGCTGGGTGTCTCTTTATAGGACACATGGTCACAAAATGGTGGTGTAAGCATGAAGTGAGGATGGAGTTTTTAGCCCTTTGATGTCAAAATAGTCACTTATCAAGCATTTGTGCAGTTGTTGGGTTGGTGGTCTCAACCTGCCTGAACTGGACAAGGGATCCCTGTTCTTGAAAAACCACTCTTAATTTCCCTGTTGATAAGATGGAGTCAGTTGAACTGGTCTTGGAGGGCCCGTGGTTACAATTTCCTGGGAAGTTTTAAAAATTTTTTATTTATTTTTTTCTTGGAAAGTTTCACAATTGCTTTCGGTTGCCTGGAACAGCAGCCTAGGACCTGCGTCAGCCTCAGTGCCTATTCCTCCCTTTTGGGGTGCCCTCCAACCTCCCTCAACCCCCACCCCAATCGTGAGGGTGACCAGATGCTCCAGTGCTCTCTGGGCTGTGACAGTGGGATTCTCCAGGGCTCAGCAGCCAGGCTCAGTTTAGGAGGGCAAATTGGAGGGTTCCAGATCAAAATGGTGACATAGAAAGATCCTGAACATGTTTCCTACCACAGACACACTGAATCTACAGCTATATATGGAACAATTTCCTCTGAAAACAACCTAAAAACTGGCAGAGCAACCCCTTCACATCTAGTAAGAGGGAAACCACATGGAAGCTAGATAGGAAAGGCTGAGACACAATCTCCTCACAAACCCCCTCCCAGGTGCAGTGACCGCAATCAGGAGGGGACTCAAAACCCAGCCCTTCTCCCTATGGAGTGAAGGGTTTGTACCCCACATCAGGCACCCCAACTTTTAAGACCAGCACCTGAGATGTTTTAAAGCCCCCCGAACATCTGGCTTTCAAGACCAACAGGGCTGTGCCCAGCAGACCCACGGGTCCTGAGGAACTAAGGAAGAGCTGGTGAAGGGCCTGCCCCAGACTTACCCGCCCCAGGACCCAGCGCAGAGGCAGCCCTTTCAAGAGCAGCTAGACTTCATGTGAATGAGACTCATTTGATAATTTTACAGCATTGGTCTGAGGGGCAGAAGCCTGCTGGGATACTCTCCAGGGTCAGCGCCTGGTGGGCACTGTCTTCCTGCTCTCCCTCCACTTGCTAAAGTCAGTGGGTGCCATCTTTGTTTTTCTTTCTTCTTATTATTTCTCTTTTCTCCTTTTTCTTTTTCTTCTTTTTTCTTTCCCTTTCTTCAGCGGGTGCCATATTCTTACTCTCTCTCTGCTATGCTCCAGAGCGCAAGTGTCTCCCAGAGGGGAGCTTCCACACACGTCTTGTGACCCTATTTTTATGTCTGGTGACCCAGCTTTTGTGGCTCCCACCCAGGGGATGCCCCTTGATTGCCTGGTTCTGGAGGGGGATGGCATTTGTGTCCTAGGGTCCCATGGGACTGTAATTATTGGAGATTCAGTTCTTGGCAGGCTTCCACCACCAGGGCCCCATGCAGATAGCAGACTGAAACACACCCCAGGCTTTCTGAGAAAGAGGCCTATTTGCTTTCCTAGGATCAGGCTTTAGGTTTGGCCACATCCAGGGGCTACGGAGCTGCTCTTAGAGAACGTTGGCTGGGGGATGCCATCTTTGCACTCTCCCACTCCCTCACCCCAGCTCACCACTGTCTCCCAGAAAGAAGCTTATACACTCACCTGAAGCCCTGATTTTTGCGACTGCTGACCAGGGGACACACCAGATCACCTGTCTCTGGGGACCAGCAGTGCTTATGCTTGTGTTCCCACAGGTCTGTATATATTTTCATTCTTTAAAAGCTGCTTCCCCAGGGTCTGGCTTCTAGTCAGCCTGAATCTAGGTGCTGACTCAGATGCTCACCTTTGGGATGCTCACGGGTCTTGACACACCCTCAACTACTGGGAGCTATTAAAAATAAAACAGGCTGCTTGGGAAGTCACGAAGGCTTGAGAGACAACCAAGAGCTAGGACAGGGTTGATAAATAATTTTCATCTCCTCCAGCAGGCCAACCCTTCAAGACTAGGAGAGGTGGCTGTTTTATCTAATGCATAGAAACCAACACAGAGTGTTGAGCAAAATGAAAAAACAAAGGAATAGTTTCCAAACAAAAATAAAAGATAAAACCTCAGAAAAAAATACCTTATTGAGACAGATAAGTAATGTACCTGATAAAGAGTTCAAAGAAGTGGTCTTAAAGATGCTCGCTAAACTCAGAAGAAGAATGGATGAACACAGCAAGAATGTTAATAAAGAGATAGAAAATATAAGAAAGTTTCAAACAGAAGTCACAGACCTGCAGAATACAGTAAATGGACTGAAAAACAGTAGAGGGGTTCAACAGCAGACTGGATGAAGCAGAAGAAGGAATCAGTGAACTTGAAGACAGGACAGAGGAACTCGCTCAATCAGAGCAACAAAATGAAAAACATGAAGATGGCTTAAGGGACTCATGGGACAACATCAGGAGGATTGACATTCACATTATAGGAGGCCCAGAAGGAGAAGAGAAAGAGGAAGGGCAGAAAACTTATTTGAAGAAATAATGGCTAAAATCTCCCCTAACCTGGAGAAGGAAACAGATATCCAGATCCAGGAAGCCCAGAGAGTTTCAAAAAAGATGAACCAAAACATACCAACAACAAGACATATTATAATTAAAGTGTCAAAATTTAAAGACAAGGAGAGAATCTGAGAAGCAGCAAGAAAAACACAACTTGTTACGTGCAAGGGAATTCCCTACAAAGCCATCAGTGGATTTTTCAGCAGAAACCATGCAGGCCAGAAGGGAGTGGCACAATATATTCCAAGTACTTAAAGGGAAAAACTTCCAACCAAGAATCCTCTATGCAGCAAAGTTCTCATTCAGACTTGAAGGAGAGAGAAAGATTTTTCCAGAGAAGCAAAAGCTAAAGGACGTCATCACCACTAACCTGGCCTTACAAGAAATGTTAAAGGGACTTCTTTAAGCGGAAGAGAAAGGGCGCTAATTAACAACAGGAAAACCTGGGAAAGTCTAAGTCTCACTGGAAAGATAAATATATAGTGAAAGTAGTGGATTAATCCTTATAGAGCTACCATGAATTTTGAAAGACGAAAGCAGTAAAAATAACTGTAAGTACAATAATTAGTTAAGGGATACACAAAATAAAAAGATGTAAAATGTGACATTGAAAACATAAAACATTGCGGGGGGAGAGTAAAAAGGTAGGGCTTTAGAATGTGTTCAAACTTAAGTTGTTATCAGCTTAAAACAGACAATTATAAATATAAATTGTTATATGTAAGCCTCATGGTAACCACCGAGAAAAAACCCAGAGTAGACACACAAAAGATAATGAGAAAGAATTAAGCATAACAGTAAAGAAAGTCATCAAACTACAAAAGAAGAGAGCAAGAGAAGAAGAAAGAAACAGAGGAACTAAAAACAGCTAAAAACAGTTAATGAAATGGCAGTAAATCCATGCCCATCAATAATTACTTTAAAAGTAAAAGGTGGGCATCTTTTGCCCTATTTCCTGTGACATGGGGCTGACAGGATGGCACCATCGCTGACTCAAAGTGTGTAGGCAGGTACCCCACAAAGACATTTGCCCAGGGCCGTGCGCACACTGTAAGTGGCACTGATCACCCTGTGGTCTCCAAACCAGTGTGTATAAAGCCAGATTGGGGCCACAGCATGAAGACTGGTAAGGATGTCTGTGGGGTACATCCTGCCTCTGTGGTGGAGACACGTGTCGGGTGGGAATGGATCTGGGCTGCTGGGGGCTTGCAGCGTCAGCGGTCAGGAGATCAGCTGGCTGCAGGCACCGCTAGCTCTCTGTGGCCGCCTCACAGAGGAATGGTCACCGCCGATTCCTTGCTCAGCCACTCTCACCTGGGACCACAGAGGGCCGTGTAGTGGGAACCAGGTTGACCTTGCCCGGTCCAGAGCAATGTTGTTACTTGTATGTTTGTGTGCACGATGAGTGTGTGTGTGTGTGTGTGTGTAACAGGTGTGGGGGTGTAGAAAGTCATATAAGATTTGAATGTCACTGTTACCTCCACAGAGATCCCGAGTCCCGGATAAGAGTTGGAGAACTGAAGAGGTAAGAAGCTCTTCCCCATGTGTGGTTGGGGTGGTGAGCAGGGGCCTGGGCTCTCCTGTGTGAGGCTGAGAATGTTCTGGCCCACCTGGGACCCAGAGGGAGGAGGGTCAGGCCTCTTTGTCCCAACTCTGCCTCTCTTCACAGTGCGGGGATGTAGACAATTTCTGTGATAAAATCAAAGGTCAACCCCAAGGAGATGCACAGGTAGGTCAGCGTGCCCCCACCCCGTGCTCTCGTAACTTGGTGGTGGGGTTGTTTCATGACGAAGATGATGATGATGATGATGATGATGAAGGTGCCACCTCCGGTTTGCTCATCCCTTACAGTGGACCAAATGCACACCAATGTGGCAGGTGAGTGCACAGGGGGGGGATACCAAGGCCCAGGGAGGCTGAGGGAGGTGTCCCAGTCACAGAGCATACAGGTGACAGAGCAGCAATGCCAGACACCTGGTCCCTGAGTACCTAGCTGGACCCAGTTATGGGGGGAGGTGGGGCTAGGACAGGCCGGGGCTTGAGGAGGAGATAGAAAGGGAGGGAGCCGGGGGATTGAAACTGTGTGTTATTTTCCCAGTAGGTCCAGACGGTCCTAGTACATGTGGAGGTGAGTTTTGATCTTTCCCCTCCCCCAAAGCTTAGTTCCCAGGAGCTGGGTCATCCAGGTTATTGGGTCTGGGCTCATGGCTCCCTTATGTCTCACTGCACCCCTGGAGGCCACAGTGGGGACTGCAGGCTTCAGCAGGCAGGAGCAGGTCTGCAGCCTCTGTGCTCTCCTGTCCCCAGGACCAATTCAGTGAAATCTTGCTTGACCATATGGATATTCTCTATCAGAGAAACTACATGGTGAGATGATGTGCCTGTCTTAATGCCCCTTGTTTCCCCTTCCCCTTTTTCTCTCTCTTGATTTTGATGTTGCCATGTGTGTATACAACCACCCTGAGTGAGGGGTGGAGGGATGGCCCCCAGAGAGCTCAGGAGGTGGCAGCCTCTCTGGCACCAGCCTCCATGCCTCCTCACCCAGCAGACAGTGGCCAGAGGCCTGCCCTCAGTTCCACGTGAGATGTGCCTGGTGGACCTGGTGCTGGGCTCCAAGGCCAGTCAGCCAACAAGTAGGTGCAGCCGTCGTGGTTTATACCACAGAGGGGACCTGAAGGGCCGAGCCTCTGGGAAAGTCCTCGTGTTTGTGGAACAGCTGGTGAGAAAGCAGGCAGTTTCTGTCATTTCCCAGACTAAGAAAGACTGGAAGGCATCAGCCAGGGTCAGGACCTGGGGCTGCATCCCCACAGGCAGGACCTTGAATGGCCCACATCCCTGCAGGAAAGGGCTTACTTTCTGAAGTGCAGCAGGAGGGCCCTTGCAGAGTCTGCAGTCCTTCCAGCCCCACTCCGGATCCTGAAAGTCCAGAGGCCCCTTCTAGTGTCCAGAAGCCCTCTGGCCCCATCCCAGAACCTGAGACTCCAGAGGCTGTGGAGCCCAGATAACTTCTGTGACAGAGCACTGAGATTGTTCCAAGAGCTGCTGGAGGACAGCAGAAGATGTTGCAGGAGGCAGTGGGCTGGGTGCAGAAAGTGGAGCTGACTTGTAGGCTTTGCGCAGTACGGTCCAGTCCATCCGGAGTGTGCTTAAGAGTCTCTGGTCCTTTGTGGCTCAGGTCTTCACCCAGGTCAGGGGGCCCCACGGGGTCCAGGAGGAGTGGCCACATCTCGCAACCCTTTGACTTCCTCCATCAGAAAGAATCTTCTGAAGCGGCCTTTGCCACCTGCTCTCCTTGACCTGTCCTTGACCGCCTCCTTCACCTCCTGCCTGTGCAAGGCCTGGTCACTCTGCCCGCCACTCCCTCCCGCCCAGGTTTCCTTCTGCAGGGCTGACTTGTCGCTCTAGCCCTGATTTTTTTTTTTCAGATTGGCACCTGAGCTAACATCTGTTTTATTTTGGTTTTTCCTTCTTCTCCCCAAAGTCCCCCAGTACGTATTTGTATATTCTAGTTGCAGATCCTTCTGACTGTGCCGTGTGGGACGCCGCCTCAGCATGGCCTGATGAGTGGTGCCATGTCTGCGCCCGGGATCTGACCTGGCGAAACTCTGGGCCGTTGAAGTGGAATGCACAAACTTAACCACCCAGCCATGGGGGTTAAGGTCACCCCCTAGACCATGTGTCTTAATAAAAGTTGGTTGAACCAAATCGAGTGCCTGTCAGGATGTGAGGCAGGAGGCCCAGTGGTTACGGGGAGAGACCAGGTCTCAGAAGGACCTGAACTGGGGTCCCGGCTCTGGGGAGCAAGGACAGGCCATCTGACCTCTCTAATCTGTAATGGGGACCCTGCTCACAACTGGCCACAGGCGTGTGGTGGAGACGGGAAGATGTCAGGCTGGTGCCGTGCTCATCACAGGGCCTGATGCCCAGGAGCACTCACTCACTGCCCACTCCTGGGGCAGCAGGGGGCTCGGCCTGGGGGGCTTTGGCCTCCTCTGTTCCTCTCCCGACCTCCCTCTTCGGGTCTTCATCGCTCCAGCTGGGCTGGGGTCTCTGAAACTCCTTGGTCTTTGTCCCAAGGTCAGAGGCCCAGGAGCTGGGACAGAGGGGGAGGGAGGGGGCACCCCTACCTGGCCCAGAAGGAGGGCTGAGTAGGGCAGGGCAGGAGTCTGAACTCTGGCCTGTGGCCTTACCTGGGTCTGCCAATGCAGAGACTGGGGGGAGCCAGGAGCAAGGGCTGGGGGCCAGCAGTACTCAGCATTTGTGAGGCCAGATGCCCCTCCCCCAGCTCCCCCTCCTCCCTGACCTCCTGCCTCAGGCAGATGCCCACAGAGCAGCTGTGCACTCAGGGTGGTTGGCAGGACCAGTAGCTGCTGAGATGAGGTGAGGGCTGGTGCTGGGCCTGAACTGTGGAGGGTCCCAGGGCCTTGACGTGAGGGCAGAGCAGGGAGGGAGGAAGACATGGGCCTGGTGAGGAGGAGACATCCCAGCAGAGGGAAGCCTCCCTGATCTGGCCCAGGGCTAAGCCCACTGTCTGGGGAGGGGAGGGTGCAGGGTGGGAGGGCTGTGGGGAGGAGGCCTCAAGGACCTGGGGCAGCTCTGAGGGTCAGTGTCCCCCTCCTTTGTCTGCCAGCTGCCTCAGAGCCTTTTGCATCACAGTAGGAACTTCTGATTCTTAGAAAGACCGCCCCCTGGGGCCTCCCTGTGAGTCCAGCAGGAGGAGGCCATGGCTGCACCATGACCCTGACCTGAGCTTCTTGGTGGCCCTGAGGATCCTGAGGGAGCCTGACGCTCTCAGCCCTGCCACAGCAGGGAGGGGAGGAGGGGCAAGGGTCTCCCTTCCTCTTGGCCTGGCCCCTCCACCTGAGGTAGAAGGCGGCCCAGTCTGGGGTCCTTTTGCGGAGCCCATTGTGGCCCGCCCCCTACCCTCCTTCCCGTCCAGGGGACCCCTCTGACAGCCTGTACACGGGAAGGCCCATCTCTGGCCTGAGTTCTCTGGCTCCATGTGCCACCCACTGCCGGGTCCTGACCCAGCCTTCACTCCTCCTTGGGCATTTCTTGGCCTCACCTCCCAGTCACCATTCAAGTCCTTTCAGACCCTTTCCCTCATTTCACAGGGGACCCTGTGTCAACCTTCCACTTACCTCCCCTCATGTCCTCCCACCTGACTCTTCTCACAGAGACACCCTCCCCCTTCGCTGAAGCCATCAGGGGCTTTGTGGCCCCATCACCCCCTGAGGTCCCCGTCGTTGTCAGCCGGGCCAACCCTCCCAGCTCATCTCCCAGCTCTCGCCTGGTTCGAGCTACTTCCATCCAGCAGCCAAGGCCTTGAGGATTTCCTTGTCAAAGATGAAGAACTCCCTGCCTGAAATCCTCCCCGTTCCCACTGTGAATAAACCCCGCCCCTGGGCTCTAAGGCCTCCTCTGCATCCTCAGGTCCCTGGGGATCTACCTTCATGGACAACATCTCTAGCTGCCTGCTGAGCTCCTCTCATCTCAGGGCCCTTGCACATGCTATTCCCTCTGCCTGGGATGCCCTTCCTCCTCTTCTCTGAGGCTGCCTCCCCCTTCTATTTCAGGCCTTGTTCCCATCAATAGCCTAGCACATTCCCTGGCACACAGTAGCCGCTCAAGAAACCATAAAGCTTTTCAGTGCTGTGGGTTCTCCCAGTGCTTCACTTGCAATCTCTTACTTGACCAGTCCTTCCTCCTTGACATTTTCTTCCTTGGGCTCTTCCAGGAGTCTTCTTTGTTCTGTGACTTCCAGTGACTCTCTGGACCCCAATCTTTCTCCCAACCCCACAAGGGCTGACTGTGCCCAGGCTCAGGGCTTTCCCACCCACCTGAGCCCAAGAACCTTCTCTTTCCCCGGGTGTGGGATCGGATCTCCCTCAGCCCCTTGAGCTCTGGATGCTGAGTTCACTACTTTCCACAACTCTGTGCTGAAGAGCAACTGTGTGTCGGGTTGGAGGAGGGGCAAAGATGACTCAGACACCATGTTGTCGTGGATGAAAAGCCACCGACTAAAGCAGAAGGGTGTGTTCTCGGAGCTGGGGGCGCTTTATTTCCTCTCCTGTTTTTACTAGAAGTCATGTGATTTTGAATCTGTGCACCAGAGTCCGAAACTGAGGGTGTAGCTGGCAGGGGAGACTCAGAATGAGTTATAGGGTTACCCTCAGAGAGAGCGAAGGGGGCACAGACCAGAGAGCGTTAGGCAGTTACGGGAGCCGGGGGGAGGCAACAGTGTAACAGAGTGTGTGTGACACACAGGCAGGTCCCCAAGAACAACCAGGCTGTTATCCATCTAACCCTGGAGACCACAGCGACCACAGAGAAGGCCCTTCCTCCCCAACTGAGGCTGGGCTTAGGAGAGTGGGCCTGAGCCTCCCCTCCATGATGCACGGTGGCGCACAGGGGCTGGTCACCCCATACTCAGGAGGCCCTCCCAGCTTCCCCTCCATCTCCTACTCAGCTCTAGCAGCAGCAAGTCTAACTTTGGGGGACAGACTCTATGTGGGGGACACTGCTCAGGGTGTGGTGAGGACAGGATTGCCAGAGGGTGCCTTGGCAGTTAGTACCCCTCACCATTCCTTGGGGGTGGGCAAATGAGCCTGGAGCCTGGGCCCAGAGACTCTGGCTGGGCACTGCCTCCCCAGGGCTCTCCTTTTCCCGGAATAGCTAGCCTTTCTTGGAGCTCAGGACTCTCCTTTTCCCGGAATAGCTAGCCTTTCTCAGAGCTCTGGCGGCTGCTGTCTTGTAGCCCTGGCCCCGCCCGGCCACAGCAGCTCCAGGCTGTTTGGGTCTTTAGAGGACAGGCCCAATGGGGAAGCTGATCCCTGGCCCCTCTCCACCTGCTGCTCTGAGTTTCTCAACCTGTCTGCTTCCAGAAAATCCTAGTCAACCCCACATAGGTGGTGATCCTGGACCCAAGCTTGAGACCACCCCTGAGCACCAGTGCCCTTGACCTGAGTGAAATCAGTTGTCATGCAGGTGACCCTTCACCATCCTGCCACGCGTTCCTCCTTGCTCGTCACCACCCGGGACCCAGGACTGCCCTCGTTCAGTGGGACACCCTCCTAGTTCTGCAGAAGCTCCCACAGCCTCCACACTGGAGTGTCTGCCGCTTCCCTCAGGGAGAACTCCTGGGCCCCCATCAGCTCAGGGCTGGAGGAAAGACACTGGACTGAGTTCCCTCTCAATCAGCGTCATTGCCTCCTCAGCATCCTGGGTGACAAATGGGGGGTTCTGGGCCACCTCAATCATGCCCCCAGTCCCCACAAAATTCAGAATCTAAGTCAGTGCCACTGGGCCTGTGTTTCTGGAATATTCCACATCAGAATCACCCAGAGAACTTAAAAATGAAGATGCCATGCCCTCATCCTGAATCCTCACTCTGGGGGTGGGACAAGGAGTCTGCATTTGAACAGGCTGGGAGGTGGGTGGCCTGGTGGACAAGGGAGCTGGGCTAGCAGCTCCTGACACTGTCGGATGTGTTTTCTCTGTCTCTGCCATGTTCTCCCTCCTGTGGCCCCATCACTTCACGTTCGCTACAGAGCCAAGCCGAGAACCTCCCGGAGTGGGGTCCACCCCCCGTAGTTGGGGTCACTTACCAACCTTTCTTGGTCTGACTGCAGTGGCCCTGCAGAGCTGCTCACACCCAAGGCTGTGGACTGCAGTCCCAGTGGGCGGGGACATTGGCCCCCTGTCGGTCATGACAACCAGAGCAGTCCGAGGGCACCCTGGTTTCTTTGACCAGCTTGTGACCTGAGAATGCTAAGCCACCAGACAACCAGTGGTCTGGGGCTCCATCAGGCTCTCTTCAGAGTGTGAGGAGAGCGAAACTCATTTACTTTAACACCCAGGGGGACAAGGAAAATGACTGGAGAGAAAGCCCTTCATTTCCTCTCAGCACTGAGGGACCTGGGATGAAGTTTGGTGGCAGGTACTGAGGGACTTGAATCGCTCTGCTTTGCTCATGAGGTTGAATCCAGAGTTGATGGGAGGCAAGTGAAGGGCCAGAAGGAGAGAGGGTGGGAGGAGGAAGCACAGAGAGGAACCCAAAAGTTGTTCTTGGTTGGTGGTGGAGGAGCCCAGAGGAGAGGTGTCCATGTGAAAGGTGAGGCTGCTTTCAGCGTGGCACGGAAACTTCTCCTTCCCCAGCCTTTAAGAATTGATTACGTCTACTAGACAAAATTACCATGTTGAGTGGATTATTTTTGTTTTAAGAATGGTACAGTGTCATAATGAAAATTTGAAACTTTGTGCTTCCAAGGAAACCATTAATAAAGTGAAAAGACAACCCAAAGAATGGGGAAAAGTATTTGGAAATTATAATCTGATAAGGGACTCATATCGAGAATATATAAACTACTCTTACAACTTCATAATAAAAAGGCAACCTTATTTAAAAAAAGGCACAGAATCAGAGTATACGTTTCTCCAAGGAAGACATAAAAAAGGCCAATAAGCACATGAAAAGATGCTCAACATCTTTAGTCATGAGGGAAATGTAAATCAAAACCATAATGGGTACCACTTCACACCCATGGGATGGCTAAAATCAGAAAGACATAATAGTAAGTGCTGGTGAGGATGTGGAAAAATTGGAACTTTCATCCCCTGCTGCCATGAATGTAAAATGGTGTTGTCACTTTGGAATCAGTCTGGTGGTACCTCACAAAGTTGAACGCATAGTTACCATAAGGCCCAGCAATTCCACTCTTAGGTATATACTCAAGAAAAAACCATCTGTCCACACAAAAACTTGTATACGAATGTTCACAGCAGCATTACTCACAACAGCCGAGAGGGGGAAACGCCCAAAATGTCCATCAATAGGTGATGGATAAACAAAGTTTGGTCCATCCTTACAGTGAAATATTATTCAGCCACAAAAAGAATGAAGCAACGACATGCACTACAACATGGATGAACCTTGAAAACTTTAGACTAAGGGAAAGAAGACGCACACAACGGATCCCGTGTGACTGTTTCCATTTATATGAAATGTCCAGAAGAGGAAAAGCCATAGACACAGAAAATAGATGAGTGGTTTCTTGGGCCAGGTGAGGGGTGGGGACGTGGGAGTTAAGGGATGATGACGGAAGGGTGCAGAATTTCTTTTTGAGGTGGTGAAAGTTTCTGAAATTGACTGTGGTGACGCCTGAACAGTGTGCACTGATTGTACACTTTAAAGGGTGAATTGTGTTGTATGTGAATTATATCTCACAAAAGCTATTAAAAAATAAAAATACATTTCCCAGTGAAACACAAGGTGCCTTCACATAAGAAAGGCCATATTTGACAAACCCACAGCTAATATCATTCTCAGCAGAGAAAAACTGAAAGCTATCCATTTAAGAACAGGAACAAGACGCCCACTTTCACCACTCTTGTTTAACATAGTATTGGAAGTCGTAGCCAGAGCAATTAGGCAAGAAAAAGAAACAAACAAGGTGCCTTCAGATGGTGGCCTTTCTGAGACACTCCTGGAGGGGCCAAGTGCCACATGGGGTCAGGGAAGCAGGATTGTGGAGAAGAAGCCCAGAAACACTGCTTGCAGCTGAAGCAGGAGCAGCTCCCTTCTTTCTCCCACCCTGGAATTCAAGGATGGCCCAGGGAAGGGTTTGGACTTCCTGGGTGTGTAAAGCGGGTTTCAGGCAATTGACTGGGCTCTGAAGGGGCAGGGAGACACGAGCTGGGGTCTAATTAACCCAAGTGAGACTGTCAGCAGGCAAGTGTGTTTGTAGGTCTGTCCCTCTGGGGCTCACACAGGTGGCCCCTCAGGGTCTTGGGTCCTTCTTCAGGATGTCAGGGGTTGAATTGTGTCCCCCAAATTCATATGCTGAAGTTCTAACCCTAGTACCTCAATGGGAGATTGGGTCTTTACGGAGGGAATGAAGTTAAAATGATGTCATTAGGGTGGGCCCTAAACCAATATGACTGGTGTCCTTATAAAAGTGGGAAATCTGGACTCAGGCACGTATACAGGAAAATCGCCATGTGCACATCTACAGGCCTAGGAGAGATGCCTGGAACATATCCTTCTCCCTCGGCCCTGGGAAGGAACCAATTTTGCCAACACCTTGATTTGCACTTCCAGCCTCCAGAACTTGAGAGAAGAGATTTGTGTGTTTAACCACCCAATCTGTGGGTCTTTTCGTGGCAGCCCTGGGACCCTAGCACAGAGGGCAGGACAATGGCTGTGCTGAACTGTGAGGGGCTTTGGTTCCAAGTAGGGTGTTAGGTAAGAGCTGCGAGGTGACCAGGTTGTGTGAGGCTAACACTGTGGGGCTCACCAGAGCCTGGGGGGCTCCTGCAGAGGTGCTGCAGGATTGTGGGGCCCCAGGAAGGCTCAGGAGAGCCTGGCCAACCAGGTCTACATGGTCAGCAAGGCTTCCTTCAGCCCCTCCTAAGGGCCTCATCCTGTCCCAGGGGCAGACAGGTATTGCTGTCAGCCGCCCCTGCAGGGGCCTGTGTGGTGGTTAGGTCTGGGGGGCCCACCTCAGGGGACTGCAGGTCCTGCCCTATCCTGAGCCAGGAGCTTCTCCAGAACCTTCTTTGGACGTTGGAGATGAGCAGCTCTCCTTTCAGGGGACCTGGTTGGCATTCCCGGTACCTGGACCCCCACCCAGCTGACTTCATTCTCAGAAGCTCCAGGAGATTCCCAACCTGCTTTCCCAAGCCTGGACGCTCCCCTCTGCCCCTTCCCTGTCTCTGGCTGATGGAGTGGGGGCAAGAGGCCCATTACTGGGCTCAGAGATTTGCACCCCAGCTCAGAGTGTGGAGGGGCCACTACCAGGGAGCTCCAGTGGAAAGGACATACCCTCCCCACCCAGGTCCCTCAGAGCTTGGTCTCCTTGTCTCTTCTTCCTTCTGTCTCTGTCACACACACACAGACACACACAGACACACACACACAGAGCCAGCCCTGCATCCTACCCCCTGGCAGGCTCTGCCCTCCTCCACCCTTCCTTCCTCTGCTCTTAAATTAGCTGCACCTCCCTCTGCACCACAAACCTCAGCTGTGGCTCTGTGCTGAGAGGCCCTTGGGGCAGTGAGTGACTCAGAGGAGGCCGAGGGAGGGAGCTGGACAAAGGGACTTTCCTGGGCGTGAGAGAGGCTGCTTCTCTGAAACACTTTTCCTCACAACTGTCCTCCCCGCAGGGCACAGCCCCTGGAATCCTGAGCTGCCATGGGCTACCCCAAGGTGAGTGAGAGCAGGTGACGTGGGGACAATGGGCCCTGGACTCCCATCTCTGCTGTGTGTCCCCGTCTCTCACCAGTGCTGGCTCCCACCCACATTGATCCCTCCCCATGCACCTGGCTCTGTCCTGTTCTCCCTGGGCCATGGGGGCAGCTGCTGGGGAAGCAGGGGTCATGGGCAGCGATCTGAGCCCTCTTCAGGGTTCCAGTTTCCCAATGGCCCTGAAATTGGTTCATGGAATGCTCTGCTGTCACCAACCTGAGATTCTGAATAATTATTGACAAAGGGACCCACAGTTTCATTCTGCTCAGAGTCCTTCACTTTATGTAGCAGGTCCTGGCTGTGGGGCCAGAATCCCTGCCTGGGAGGTAAATTCTAGAGGGCAGCTCTGTGTGTGTGCTTGTGTGAGTGTGAGAAGAGGCGTGTGTGGGTGTGAGTGTAGGGGCACCGAGGAGCAATGAGTGTTATGGCACAAGGGTGTTAGTTTCATGAGTAGACCTGACATGTGTGTGGGGAAAGCTGGTGAAGGGAGGGTCAGAAGAGTCTCCAGTACCAGGAGACCCTTCATGCCCTGGAAACCTGGGGGCTGGGGGTGGGTGGTGCTTTCCTGGAAACTTTTCCAATTCCTCTCTGGTTCCTGGACCAGCAGCCCAGGACCTGCATCGGCCTCAGTGTCTATTCCTCCCTTTTGGGGTGCCCTCCCACCTCCCCCACCCTCCCTCACTGCCCACCCCAATCCTGGGGGTGACCAGATGCTCCTGTGCACTCTGGGCCTTGTGACAGTAGGGTCATCAGGGCCCAGGGGCCAGGCCCAGTTTAGGAGGGTGACTTGGGGAGCAGGTGGTTCCCACTGGCTGGCATGACACTTCCTTTGCCCTATTTCCTGTGACATGGGGCTGACAGGATGGCACCATTGCTGACTAAACTGTGCAGGCAGGTGCCCCACAAAGACATTTGCCCAGGGCCGTGCACACACTGTTAGTGGCACTGATCACCCTGTGGTCCGCAAACCAGTGTGTTTAAAGCCAGATTGGGGCCACAGCGTGGAGACTGGTGAGAACGACTGTGGGGTACGTCCCGCCTCTGTGGTGGAGGCACGTGTCAGGTGGGAATGGGCCTGGGCTGCTGGGGCCGTGCGGGGTCAGCGGTCAGGAGAGCAGCTGCCTGCAGGCACCACTGGGTCTCTGTGGCCGCCTCACAAAGGAATGGTCACTGCCAGTTCCTCTCTCGGCCACTCTCACACAGGACCACAGAGGGCTGTGTATGCGGGAACTGGGTTGACCCTGCCTGCTCCACAGCAATGTTGTTACTTGTGAGTGTATGTGCACGATGAGTGTGTGTGTGTGTGTGCATGTGAGTATGGATTATAGGCGTGGAGCTGGCTAGGTCACATGGATCTGAGTGTGACTGTTATCTCTACAGACGTCCAGAGAAGACAATGAACGTTGGAAGATCCGATTTGTAAGAGGCTCTTCCCCATGTATGGTGTGGGGTGGGAGGGGCGAGTGGGGACCTGGGGTCTGCTGTGTGAGGCTGAGAATGTTCTGGCCCACCTGTGACCCAGGAGGGAGAAGGGTCAGGACTCTTTGTCCAGACTCTGTCTCTCTTCGCAGCACAGCACTTTAGACCGGTGGCTTGATGATATCGAAGTTCAATCCCAAGGAGAGGAACAGGTGTGTCAGTGTGCTCCCACGCCCTGCTCCCGTAACCTCGGGGGTGGGGTGGTCACGATGACGATGAGGAGGAAGAACGTGCCACCTCAGGTTTGCTCATTCCCTACACTGGACAAAATGCACACCTGTGTGGCAGGTGAATGCACAGGTGGGGGGGATGCAGAGGCCCAGGAGGCTGCAGGAGGTGTCCAAGTCTCTGGGCATAATGATGACAGAGCAGCGATGCCAACACATGGTCCTCAGGTACCTGGGCTGGACCCAGTTATGGGGTGGGCGGGTGCTGGTGACAAGCTGGGGCTTGGGGAGAAGATGAGGCGGAAGGCGGCTGGGAGATTGAAACCTCGTGGTTTTTTCTAATAGGTCGATTTAGGCCTAGAAGACCTGGAGGTGAGTTTGGGCCTTGTCCCTCCCCCAAACCTTAGACCCCAGGAGCTGGGCTCGTCCAGGTTATGCGGTCGGGGCTCTCAGCTCCCTTGTGACTCACCTGGACCCCTGGGGACCACAGTGGGGACTGCAGACTTCAGGAGCAGGTCTGCAGCCTCTGTACCCTCCTGTCCCCAGGAAAAATTCAGTGAAAACATTCTTGACGCCGTGGAGGAGCACCATCAGAAGAACAACTCAGTGAGTTTGAGGCACCTGTCTCAGCCCTCCTTTCTTCCCCTTCCTCCTGCTCTCTCTAGATGTTGGTGCTGCCATCTGTGTACACAGCCTCCCCCCCCCCGCCCCGAGCAGAAGGTGAGGGATGGCAGTCCGAGAGCTCAGGGGGTGGCAGGCTCTCTGGCACCAGCCTCCAGGCCTCCCAACCCAGCAAACAGTGGCCAGAGGCCTGCCCTCAGTTCCCTGTGAGATGAGCCGCGTGGGCCTGGTGCTGGGCTCCGAGGCCAGTCAGCCAACAAGCAGGCGCCACCATCCTGGTTTATGCCACGGAGGGGACGTGAGGGGCTAAGCCTCTGGGAAAGTCCTTGTGTCTGTGGAGCTGTTGGCAGGAAAGTAGGCAGTTTCCATCTGTAGGCTTCTGTATCGCAAACTCAGAAAGGCTGTGAGGCCTCAGCCAGGGTCAGGCCATGGGGCTGCAGCCCCCCAAGGCGGGACCCTGAAGAGACCCTATCCCCCAGGAATCTGCGCCTTTACTTCCTGACGTGAAGCCCAGGTTACGTCGCAGAGCTCAGAAGTCCTCTGTCCTCAACCCTGAACCTGAGGGTCCAGGGATCCTGCAAGTTGAGGCTCTAGAGGCACCCGAGCCTGAAGAAAGCTTTTGGGTCAGAGCATGGAGGTCGTTCATGGGGATGCTACAGCGACTGAAGCAGAGGTGGCAGGCTGTACTGGCCTGGGTGCGAGAGAAGGTGGCTGCTGGCTGGCAGGCCCTATGCAGTGTGGCCCAGTCCATTAATAGTGTGCTTGAGAGTTTCTGCTCCTATATGGCTGGGTTGTTTAGGTACCACATCCAGGTCTAGGGGGCCCCATGGGGTCCAGGAGGGGTAGCCACACCTTGCAGCCCTTTGACGTCCCCCTTTTCACAGAGAACCTTCAGAAGTGACCTTTGCCACCTGCCTACCCTTGACCTGTCCTTGACCACCTCCCTCACCTCCTTGCTGTGCACAGCCTGGCCACCCTGCCCACCATGCACTTCCTGCTCAGGTTTCCTTCTGCAGGTCTGACTTGTGGCTCCAGCGCATATGTCTTAATAAAGTTGTTGAACCAAATTGAGTGCCTGTCAGGATGGGAGGCAGGGGGCCCAGTGGTTACGGGGAGAGACCAGGTCTCAGAAGGACCTGGACTGGGGTCCCGGCTCTGGGGAGCAAGGACAGGCCATCTGACCTCTCTAATCTGTAATGGGGACCCTGCTCACAACTGGCCACAGGCGTGTGGTGGAGACGGGAAGATGTCAGGCTGGTGCCGTGCTCATCACAGGGCCTGATGCCCAGGAGCACTCACTCACTGCCCACTCCTGGGGCAGCAGGGGGCTCGGCCTGGGGGGCTTTGGCCTCCTCTGTTCCTCTCCCGACCTCCCTCTTCGGGTCTTCATCGCTCCAGCTGGGCTGGGGTCTCTGAAACTCCTTGGTCTTTGTCCCAAGGTCAGAGGCCCAGGAGCTGGGACAGAGGGGGAGGGAGGGGGCACCCCTACCTGGCCCAGAAGGAGGGCTGAGTAGGGCAGGGCAGGAGTCTGAACTCTGGCCTGTGGCCTTACCTGGGTCTGCCAATGCAGAGACTGGGGGGAGCCAGGAGCAAGGGCTGGGGGCCAGCAGTACTCAGCATTTGTGAGGCCAGATGCCCCTCCCCCAGCTCCCCCTCCTCCCTGACCTCCTGCCTCAGGCAGATGCCCACAGAGCAGCTGTGCACTCAGGGTGGTTGGCAGGACCAGTAGCTGCTGAGATGAGGTGAGGGCTGGTGCTGGGCCTGAACTGTGGAGGGTCCCAGGGCCTTGACGTGAGGGCAGAGCAGGGAGGGAGGAAGACATGGGCCTGGTGAGGAGGAGACATCCCAGCAGAGGGAAGCCTCCCTGATCTGGCCCAGGGCTAAGCCCACTGTCTGGGGAGGGGAGGGTGCAGGGTGGGAGGGCTGTGGGGAGGAGGCCTCAAGGACCTGGGGCAGCTCTGAGGGTCAGTGTCCCCCTCCTTTGTCTGCCAGCTGCCTCAGAGCCTTTTGCATCACAGTAGGAACTTCTGATTCTTAGAAAGACCGCCCCCTGGGGCCTCCCTGTGAGTCCAGCAGGAGGAGGCCATGGCTGCACCATGACCCTGACCTGAGCTTCTTGGTGGCCCTGAGGATCCTGAGGGAGCCTGACGCTCTCAGCCCTGCCACAGCAGGGAGGGGAGGAGGGGCAAGGGTCTCCCTTCCTCTTGGCCTGGCCCCTCCACCTGAGGTAGAAGGCGGCCCAGTCTGGGGTCCTTTTGCGGAGCCCATTGTGGCCCGCCCCCTACCCTCCTTCCCGTCCAGGGGACCCCTCTGACAGCCTGTACACGGGAAGGCCCATCTCTGGCCTGAGTTCTCTGGCTCCATGTGCCACCCACTGCCGGGTCCTGACCCAGCCTTCACTCCTCCTTGGGCATTTCTTGGCCTCACCTCCCAGTCACCATTCAAGTCCTTTCAGACCCTTTCCCTCATTTCACAGGGGACCCTGTGTCAACCTTCCACTTACCTCCCCTCATGTCCTCCCACCTGACTCTTCTCACAGAGACACCCTCCCCCTTCGCTGAAGCCATCAGGGGCTTTGTGGCCCCATCACCCCCTGAGGTCACCATCATTGTCAGCCGGGCCAACCCTCCCAGCTCATCTCCCAGCTCTCGCCTGTTTCGAGCTACTTCCATCCAGCAGCCAAGGCCTTGAGGATTTCCTTGTCAAAGATGAAGAACTCCCTGCCTGAAATCCTCCCCATTCCCACTGTGAATAAACCCCGCCCCTGGGCTCTAAGGCCCCCTCTGCATCTGATACCGACCCTGATATCAGTTGCCCCACATTAAACCCAGCATATATGGGGTTAAAACCAAAACACTCATTCCCTGCTTACTCTCTGGCTTCCTGGCTCCAGAATCCACTATCCTCCGTGGAGACCTACATGGCCAAGGACAAGCACCTGGATTATCTCCTCCCCGCAAAGAGATATAGGCTAGTGGGGAAGCTGCTGATCAGCAAGGTCGTGGGCTCCCTCCTCTCTGCAAGTAGTCTCAAGGCCACAGATGGGCTGGTGGGAAAGCTCCGACCAGCAAGGCCATATGCACCCCCTCCCCTACCTAAAACCCCAATTAAAAATCGTTCCTTTTAGCTTTTCAAGGAGTTTGGGATTTCAGCGTTAGCTGCCCTCTCTCCTTGCTCAGCACTGTGCAAAAATAAAATTCCTACTTTCTTCCACCATACCCGGTGTCAGAGATTGGCTTGCTGCGCAACGGGTGAGTGAACTCACTTCAGGTTTGGTCTCACATCCTCAGGTCCCTGGGGATCTCCCCTCCTGGACAACATCTCCAGCTGCCTGCTGAGCTCTTCTCATCTCAGGACCTTGGCACATGCTGTTCCATGTGCCTGGCTTACTTTGCCCCCTATTCTGCAAGGCTGCCTTCTCCTATTTAAGGCCTTGTTCTCCTCAATCACCCACACATTCCCAGGCAAATAGTATGTGCTCAACGATAAGGCCTCTACGTGCTCTGAGTTCTCCCAAGTCCTCACTCACAATCTCTTACTTGACCAATCCTTCCTCCTTAACATTTTCCTCATGGGCTCTTCCAGGAGTCTACTTTGTTCTGTGACATCCAGTGACTCTCTGGACCCCAATCTTTCTCCCAACCCCACAAGGGCTGACTGTGACCAGGCTCAGCGCTTTCCCACCCACCTGAGCCCAAGAACCTTCTCTTTCCCTGGGTGTGGGGTTGGATCTCCCTCAGCCCCTTGAGCCCTGGATGCTGAGTTCACTACTTTCCACAGCCCTGTGCTGAAGAGCAGCTTTGTGTCAGGTTGGAGGAGGGACAAAGATGACTCAGACACCATGTTGTTGTGGGTGAAAAGCCACCGACTAAAGCCAGAGTGCATGTTCTTGGAACTGGGGGAGCTTTGTTTTTCTCTCATTTTTACCAGAGTCACGTGACTTTGAATCTATGCACCAGAGGGGAGAGCCGGCCAGGACTGCCTGATGGGTAGGAAGAAGGTGGGGCCATACACCAAACAGCTTTGGGTTTGGAGCATTATGGGTGGTTAGGGCTCCCCAACTAACTTCCCAACTCCGGGCAGCCCAGTTTCGTTCCCCTACGAGCATTTTCAATATGAATTACTTACCAAGATTATAGAACAACAACTCCCATGAAAATCCAGAATCTGGGTTTCTTAATTGTATTGAATTTTAATTCATTTGAACAGCCACATATGGCTAGAGAATTCCATATTGGACAGCACAGATAGGGGTAGACTGCAGAGGAGAAAGTATTCTAGGCTGAGAGTCCCTGGCGTTACCCACAGCTGGTTATGACAGATGGCCTCTCCCCCCACACACACCCCCTGGTGTTTCTGGGTTGGGGGGACTCTCGCTCACCTGCTCCTGTCCCACCTGCTATTGAAGGCGCAGGTGGAGGAAGGAGAAAGGTATCGTTACGACACAGCCGGGAGGGTAACAGATGGTATTTTGGCGAACTTAAAAAAGAAAAAGGAACCACTTTCCAGAAGGCTGTTTTACTTTGAGCATTTTGACATACATTCCTGAGGCCAGGAAGAGATGCCTCTGGGGAAGGGCAGAACTAACATGCAGAGTTGGTGGACCCAGAGGGAGGTCGGGTGGGGTGGGGGGACAGGGACAGACACTGCAGGCCTGGGCTGCGGAGGACGCCTAGGAGATGTGCGCAGGGCAGGCCGGTTGAACGCGGCGCAGCTAGTACAAGGTCTCCCGCGCGTGCGTTCTCAGGTGGCGCAGCAGGTGGGAGTTGCGGCTGAAGCCGCGGCCACACTGCGTGCACGAGTAGGGCCTGGCCCCAGTGTGTACCAGCATGTGCCGCAGCAGGTTGCAGCTGCGGCTGAAGCTCTTGCCGCACTCCAGGCACTCCTGGGGGGGCTCAGCCTGCCCATTCACCGCCTCGTCCCCTGCCCCTGCGTGGGTGGCCAGGTGTCGCTGCAGGTGGGCATTCCGCCGGAAGCTTCGGCCGCAGGTCTGGCAGCCGTAGGGGCGCTCGCCAGTGTGGCTGCGGCGGTGGCGGGCCAGGTTGGAGCTGTTGCGGAAGCGGTGGCCGCAGGTGTCACAGACGTGGGGCTTCTCCCCGGTGTGGATGCGCTGGTGGCGCGCCAGGTGGGCGCTCTGGCTGAAGCCCTCGCCGCACTGGCTGCAGCGGCAGGGCTTCTCGCCAGTGTGGCTGCGCCGGTGGCGGGCGAGGTCCTGCGTCTGGCTGAAGCTCTTGCCGCACTGGGTGCAGTGATGGGGCCTCGGGCCGCCGTGGGTTAGGAGGTGGCGGGCGAGGCCAGCTCGGCGCACGAAGCGCTTTCCGCAGTGCGGGCAGCCATAGGGCTTCTCACCCGTGTGCACTCGCTGGTGGCAGATCAGCTGGGAGCTCTGGCTGAAGCTGCGGCCGCAGACCTGGCAGGAGAAAGGCCGCTCGCCTGTGTGCACGCGCCTGTGGGCCCCCAGGTGCTCACTGCGCCGGAAGGCCTTGCCGCAGTCGCTGCACACATAGGGCCTTCGCTCGGGGCCCGGGCGCAAGCTGCCTGAGCATTCGGAGCACTGGTGACCCTGGTCCTTGGCGTGGATCCGCAGGTGGCGCTTGAGGCTGGAGCGGCGCTGGAAGGTTTGGCCGCAGTGGGAGCACAGGACGACGGCTGGCTCCGGCGCTTCAGTCTTGGTCTCTGGGGCGCACGGCGGCTTCTGGTCCTGGGCGTGGGCCAGCAGGTGCTGCATGAGGCTGGACCGGCGCTGGAAGCCCTGGCCGCACTCGGCGCATAGGAAGGCGGGCTCAGAGGAGTGCGTCTGCAGGTGCTTGCTCAGGTGCGAGCTCTGGCGGAAGCGGTGGCTGCAGAGGTGGCAGGCGTGGGGACGCTCGTCCGTGTGTGTGCGCATGTGCAGCTTGAGGATGGAGCTGCGGCCGAAGCTCTTTCCGCAGCACAGGCATGGGAAGGAGCGCGACCCTGGGTGAGACCGCAGCTGGTGCGTCTCCAGGCGGGCCAGCTCTGGGAAGCTCACTCCACACTCTGTGCAGATGACCTTCATCTCTGGCTGCGACTTGGAGGCCTCCCCGGCCACTTTGACCTCCAGAATGTCATTCTTGCTGGGAGACGACACTGCTTCACCGGTGCCGCTCACCTCAGGGCCCTGCCCGAGTGACGGGGCATGGGGCTCTTCCGCCACCCTGGGACTATCTGCCCGAGACTCTGCTGAAGTGGCAGCGGGCCAGGCAACCCCTTTGGGCTCTTCTTTAAACTCCTCGTCTGGGGTTCTGCTTCCAAATCCTGGGAAAGAAGCAGAAAACAAGGACAGTCAGACCTATTGTGAGGGGCTCCTAGGAACTGCCAGGAGTACGTTGTCTGGAAGCAGAAAGAAACCCAAGATTCTGCAAAGCTGGTGGGTGGACAGAGGGTGGGGATAAAAAAAAAAAATACGACAACAGAACAAATAATTCAATTTTCCACTGTAATCGATTTAAAGTGTACAATTCAGATCCATTAGGTATGTTTACAATGTCGTGCAACCATCACTACCGTCTGCTGCCAGAACTTTGTCATTACCCCAAATGGAAACCCCTACCCCTTAGCAAGCATTCCCATGACCACCTATTTTAAAGGCTCAAAGTCAGTAGGGTTGATTATTAGACCAGACACAATGAACCTCTAAAAACATATACATAAGATCTCATCAAAATAGCCCATTTGTAGCCAAAGAAGCCAAAAAGTCAGGTAGGGTCTGGAGCTTCAGGGACCACTCCTGACAGGAAAAGAAACAGACTTCGGTGGCAGTAAGCCCAGGAAAGGCCTCTTACCCAGAGGGTGCACAGGCCAAGACTTCTTCGCTGGGACATCTTCAAAGGTCAGGGATTCCTGTGACAAAAGGAGAGGCAGAGACCCTCAGTGAGTGAGGAATGGGGCTCTGGGACCTGAGGAGGATGAAGAGATTTCAAGGTTTAAATTAAGGAAGACATGGATGTGCCAAAACCACAGAGGCAAAGAACGTTCCAGGGCATGAGAACAACCTGGAGTGAAGGGACCAGTCCAGCTCACCAGCACAGCTGCCAGCTCCTGATCCCGGGAGTTTTCCTCCGGCCACAGCGGGGGACCCTGGGGGGCTGACAGCATTGGGGGAGGAAGAAAGAGCTGTTAGAAGCCAGCTTTACCTACCATGTGGCTACGAGGCTGTGCGCCCATCTCCAGGGCCTGGCAGAGACATCTTGGCTCTCTCCCAACCCCATCGACTAGGGAGGCTGCCCATGGCTGCCTGCCCCGCCCTCATGCACTCGGTCTCCCGGTTCCCACCTTCCTTGGGCACGAGCTCCTCACCGCTCTCTTGCAGGGCCTGAAATGTCCTCTTGGGACCTGGGCTCTGGGGCTGCTTTGAACTTGGGGAATGTCTCCAGGCCCCCAGCTCAGCAGGCTTGGAAGGTCCTGGCTGGGATGGTGGGAGTTCATTTGGTGGCTCCACGGCTGGAGGCCCTTCTGAGGGCATTTCTTTTTTGGGGCTGTGGCTGGAGACCTGGGAAGGGCCCCCCTGTTCCTCCAAGGTGATGTCTGCACGGGGACAATTCTTGCCAGCATTAAAACTAAAGTCCTGTTCAAAACACATTCATGTTAGACAATGGACAGGATGATAATACATGTCCTACTGACTCCCACAGGAATGGAACAGAGGAAAGGTGTGAGTCGGACAGGGAAGAAGTTAGGAGGTTAACAAGGACTTGGTGGAGGGAGGAAAGTGGAATGTTCAGTGATTTCTTAATGGAACAATAAAATCCCTGTCTTTTCACCCTGCTGTCTGTCCCGCCTGGCCCACCACCCTCTTACCAGTGGCCCCACGTTGCTAGACTCCCTCTGGACACCCTCCAACAGCAGCACCACCTCCTCGCCGTCCCTGAGCTGCTGGCCCTGGAGCCGGGCCAGGAGGTGGGGAGGCAGCACACTCAGGAACTGTTCCAGCACCAGCAGCTCCAGGATCTGCTTCTTGGTGTGCAGAGCCGGCCGCAGCCAGTGGCTGCAGAGCTCCCGAAGCCGGCTCAGGGACGCCCTCGGCCCCATGTCCTCCTGATACTGGAAGCATCTGAAGAGCTGGTGAGCCACCTCAGGCCGGGGCCTGGCCTCTGGCTGCCTGGGGTCCTCCTGGCCGGCAGACTCCTCCTCCTCCAGTTTGACTGCTCCAAGCTGCTCTGGCTCCCGCGTAGCTGAGACGGGTTCTGCGAGCATCCTTCACTTTGGGCGGCAGCTCACTGCAGCTGCTCCCACTCTCGGGTCTCTCTCCCTCTCTGCTCCACACCTGTGGTGTCAAGAAATGCCTAAAGATGTGGCCTCCAGAAAAATCGTTTCTCGTGCTGGTCACGGGCAATGGCTCAGAGGGCAGCATAGCCCCAGACCTCAGTCTACCAACAAACCAAAAGGCAGAGAAAATGGACAGTTCTGTGTTATCATCCTCTCCTGCAGCATTTAGAACTTCGCATCACTTTACCCCAGTGACCAAAGTCGGCATCCCTGAGAAGACAGTCTAGCTTTCCCTGCCTCTCGATGTCATGCCACCAGGTGATACACAGCACCACCGAAGATGGGTCCTTGCCAAAAATGTTCCATCGCAATCTAATCTGGCCTTTAGACCCAACTTCTAGTTCAAAGGGCATTGCAAGGAATAAGAACAAGCCAAATGATCCCTCCAGGAAATAACTGAACAAACCCAAAGACAGGACGTTCCGGGAAACAGCAGAAACAACCAAATGCATGAAACTTGACTGGATCCTGATTTAAAAAAAAAAAAAAAAAGTGTCTAAAAGATATTCTGGAGTCAGTTGGGAGCGTTTGAATATGGATGAAGCCCTAGATGATAATGGAGAGGACTGTTAATTTCTGAGCTGGGATTCCAGTTTCATGGTATATAGGAAGTGCCTTCATTCTTAGAAGGCGTTGAAGGGTTTGGAGTGAAAGAGCATGAGGGTTCAGCCATATTTGTGAACCGACAGGCAAATATACCATAATTATTGCAATTGTTGAATCTGGGAGATGGGTGTGTGGATGTTCAGTGCATTGCTCTTTCAACATCTCTATAAGTTTGCGAATTTTAAAGATAAAGGGCTGGGGGAGGGGGAGTTCATGCATGCAATAACTCCTTGATCAGACACCCTGACCCTCACTTTATGGCTCTGGAGGTGGCTCCCAGCAGTCAAGGCCATGGCAACCCATCTGACCAGTGCAGGGCTGAGCTCCCACCTCCTGTTCCAATCTCGTCACCTCCCTGGGTTCTATTCCCGGAGACTGAGGCCAGGATGAGCCAGGGATCTGGGATGGGTGGATAGGTCTCCAGATGAGAGACTGAGGCTCACAGCTTGCAGAGGTTTGTGACACATGTGTCCCCAAGGCAGGCCAAAGTTGGCCTCACCCAGTTCAGAGCCTCTAGTGGGTGTGCCCTCGGGAGCTGGGTCATGGGTGAGAGAAGCAATCATTTCCCTTTATTTTCTAATTTTTTTTTTTTTAAGTTCTGAATTCTGCTTTGGTCTACCAGTCTGGGAGGTAGCCATCCCAATCCTGAGAGTCTGGCTAGCCATAAAAAGTCTGTTTCTAACTGGCCCCCAGGGGGCACTGGTTCCACGAGACTGACAACCTGCCCCTCTCGTCCCCCGTCAGCCCCACTCCTCTCATGCCAAGGTTTCTGTGGGGCTATGCCTTTCTTTTTGGGGTAGCCCAGAGCTAGCAATGGGGAGCTGCCCCAAGTTCAGCCCCACCCACAGGGGACACAATTCAGACCTTCAGCACAACCCAGAAGGCTTACACTTTTCTGAAAAGACCCATACTTTTGTTGCAAAGCTTTCAGGCACTTTTAAATCAGGCAGGAATTATTTCGTGGATCCGGAAACCCAAGTTCTAACATCTCTCTGCCCTCCCTACTCTCCTGCCTCGGGGCTACAAATGAGCTTCTCCCAAACCTGTCCCACACTCCCACCCCATGGACATCCCAGGCAGGGGGATGAGAAGAAAGCCTTCTGCATCACTTCTCACCACAGGATGGGAGGAGAGCAGGGCCCCATGCCTGGGAGACAGCACAAGGTGGGTGTGCATCCTTGGGAGCGATTGCTCTGCTCATTATTACTGGGTAATAACACAAATGGCCACAGCTAACAGCTGGTCCCATCAGTGACCTATTTTACAGCTGAGGACACCAAGGCTCAGAGCTACAGACATTTGTCCGAGACAGTAACCCAGCCTTAGCAATGGAGCCAGGGAGAAGTCTGCCTGGTGGAGAGCCTTGGACAGTTTGTAGAGCCCCCTGTAGAGATCCGGGCTGAGGGGCCAGGGCTCTTTTCAGGCAGGTGAGTGGGGTGGGATGCGGTGGAAGAACAGAGGAAAGCTGAGTTTTAAGCCTGGCCCTAGCCCTTCCCACCTCAGAGAAGGAGAGGGAGGTGATGCTGAAACAAAGACCCAGGCCCACCTCCTGACCACCTGACCACCTCCCCCACCTCCCTCCAGCATCTTCCCAGCTTCCCTCCCCTCCCCCACCTTCCTGCTCCTCTCCAGTCTCCCCCCTCCCTCCAGAATCTCCCCAGCTCTCCCCCTCCTCCCTCCAGCACTTTCCCCGCCTCTCCCCACAGCCTGTCCAACCTCAGTTCTTTCCTGCACTTAGGCATCTGTCCCTATGTGGGGCTCCTTCCAACCACTGGCGCCTTTCTGCTGGGACCCCACAACGAACCAGCCACCTGTCTTTCTCCGTCCAGTGTCACACTGTGCCACCATCACGGTTGAATATTTCTCCTCTTGGCCTGCAAATAGGAACTGGGTCTTGTTCGCTAACTTTTCACCCAGCTCTTGAAGTGACTTAAATGTTAATGGAAATAACAAAATTGGAATGATAATGGCCACCTCACAGTTGTAATTACTGAGGAATGCATGCAAAAGTGTCTCGTGTGGAAAAGGTCTTTGATAAATGTTCAAGAAAACGGTTTTTGTTTCATTGTGTTTTGGCAGCAAGAGCAAAATAATGAGAGACCCCCCTCACTGTAATCAGGGACTCTGGAATGAGGGCCTCAGGGCCTGAGCACCTGTCTGCATGCATGCACCCTGACTCGGGTCACTGAAACCCACGCCAGCCCACGCGGTAAATTATAATTTCTCCATTTGACAAGTGCAAAGAGCGGCTCTGTGAGAATGGGTGGCTTGCTCAAGGTCACATCAGGAGCCAAGATTTGCTTTAAGGTGAGAACGCTGATCTTGACCAGAGTGCAAAAGCTCAGAAACAGAAAAGGGCCCAATTTCCCTCCTGCCCTGTGTGATTTCTTAGCTAGAATATCACAGCATGAATCAGAAAAAATAAAGGGCTTCCAAATTCCAGCCCTCAGGCCTAGACACACAGGTTGCTGGAACCTCCAGGTGAAGCCAAAAGGTTTGAAAGAGGTGGGATTCAAGAGAAGTTGGCCTTAGAGTCTCTCCCTCCCCCTAGGTCCCCAGGACAAAAGCACTGCTAATATGCACATCTTTGGGGGTGGGGTTGGCTGGGTTGGGTGGGTGCAGGCTCTTCAGCCACACTCCAATATTTGACCAGCTTAATCTGGAGCCCAAAGAGGCGGGGAGGCATACACTGGAGCAGCCCGGGGTGGAGATGCTCCCACGAGACCCACCCAGACAATAGGAGCAGCCAGAGCTGGGGTCCTCGGCCAGAAACTCTCTGTTTCTCCCAGGACACAGTTAGCAGGAGCCTGATCGGCTTGTCTTTGTTAGCCTGGCTCCCCTCCTGCTGCTGGGCTGGGTCCATGAGGCCGGTCAGTCCACTTGGGGGCACGTGGAGCATGCCTTCCCCTCCCCAGTTGGTCCAGCAAGACCATGTCACAGGAGGTCCTGTGAGCCTACCTGATGCCCCCATAGCCACAGGTCCACTGAGCTGGCTGGCATTGGGCTCTCCAGCAGGGACCACCCACATCCTCTCAAGACTTTCTTCTAGCCCCCTTGTCCCCCATTCCACTGCCGAGGCCTGGAGCCCCCCTTCCTCTCCAAGCTGCTGTGAATCTCTTAAGTCTGTCCTGGCAGCCTGCACCCCAGGCCGCCCTGCAACTCACCTCTCGGGGTCCCCACTCCAGAGTCAGAGATGCTGGGGGTTCTCTGAGGGCCCCAGGGCCAGAGTCAGCCTCGGCCAGCAGGGGGAAGGACTCTGGGAAAATGGAACAGGAAGTTCCCTGCCCCAGTCCCATCCAGGTGAAGAGGGGGCTTCCCAGAGTTAACCCTTAACCTTCCAGTTTGGGAGTAGGGTGGTGAGAGGGCGGGGCCAAAGACAAAACGCCTGATCCACATTCCAACCTGGGACTGGGTCTGAGTCTTAACTAGGCCCCAAGACCTGACCCCTCCTACTTAGGACTGGCCCTGTGCCTCTGGGGGTCCATCAGCCTGTACTTTTTTTAATGTCTGGTGTGTGCCCAGCTCTTTGCTAGGCATTTCATTCATGCAACACATCTTTGCCAAGCACTTGCTGTGTGCAGGCAGAATTAGGTACTGAGGACAGAGAGGTAAACAGGAGGAGTAGGCCCTGACCTCCAGGGTCTCACCTGCCTGGTGCAGGAGCAACTGTGGTAGGTGTTCGGAAGGAAACAGAACAGGGCCATACGGTGAGGGAAGAGAGGGTGCCATCAACAGTGCCACCTAAAATCTTCCCAAGAATCGTGCGAGGTGGCTTTTGTCTCAGCTTTACCAATGAGGAGGCAGGGCCTCCCGCGAAGGGAAGTGACCTCACCACTGGCCTTGAGCCCAACCCCAACTCCAGGCAAGCCTTTCACTTTGCCCTAAGGGGCCTTTTTGGGTCACGCCCTCGGCCGCAGCCTGGAGGGCGCTTTCCTCGGGGGAGTCCCCGGTGGCCCCCTGCGCGTTCAGGGACTGTGGGCACCCCCCCATGGCACCACCTGTCCAGGGGCCCCGGGGCCACGTGCTCGGTGGCCAGAGGCTCGGGACTGGCCGCCCCTCGGCCCAGGCCCGTCGTGGCCAGACCCTGCCCTTGCTCTGGCTCCTCTGCCAGGTCGTTGTCTTCCTGCATTTGACAGCACCTGGGCGTATCCTGCTCTTTTATTTTAACTGTCTAGTGTGAGCCTCGCTGGACCACAAGCTCCGTGAGGACATGGTGTTTCTCTTGTTTGCTCCGCATCCTCCGCGCCTGGCCCAGCGCCTGGCACATGTCAGGACGGACGAAATGGTGCTGCGCGCCCGGCACCCGGCGCTCCACCGCTCGGACTTCCCGCCGCTAGGTTCGGGGTTGGACTCGGGCGGAGTTCTCCAGCCGGGCTGCTGCGGCCCGCCCTTGGGCGGGGCCAAGAGACCCCCACCCGCCTGTGGGCGGGGCCAAGAGACTCCACCCCCCCCAACCCTGGGCCGGCCCCGGGAGAGGCGGGGCGGATGCGTCTCCTACACGTTTGGACCTGGGCTCCGACCTGCCCCCAGTGCTGCTGCCTCTTCCCCTGCTCTCATTACTTACCTGCGCCCCCAAGGCTGTGGCCTTCGAGGACGTGGCCGTGTCTGAGCCCTGGGGGTGGAGGCGGCTGGACCGAGAGCAGGGAGCCCTGTCCCGACGTGATGCGGAAGAACTGCGGGAACGTAGCCTCTCCAGCTAAGGATCCGGCCTGGGGGTCTCAGGGCCTTGGGCCTGGAGCGACCGGAGTGAGAGCTGGGGGAGCTGGCTGGGGACGCAGCGGGAGGGCTCAGTGTTCGCTGTTAACATGGACTTCCAGGGCCTCCGACTCAGGCGCACACCTTTCCTGGAAATACGTCAGAAAAGCAGAGACCAGTTGACCCAACCACCAGAAATAGCAACCAGGCGGAAAGGCAGGTGCCTGGAGTGAGACAAGACCGACAGCGGCTTTGGGCCTCCTTCAACCCTAAACCTCTGCCCTGGTGTGGACTGCGCCTAACATCCCTGCTCCTGGCCCACGGCGCACGCGCACCATTCACTCGTTCATTCTGAAAACATTCCCTTCCCTACTGTGTGTGACCCCAGGATGCAGTGCTGAGCCGAACGGACAAGTCTGGGCAGGACCGGGTCACCGAAGCAGAGATTCCTTTTGACTTCTTTTATTAACTCAAGTTACTTTGCAGATAAAAGGGCTTAATGAACATTTAAGTCCCTTCAAATTCTTTCTGATCTTTGAAAATACACTCCCCTCTCCCGGAGTGTTATCCATTAACAGACGAAAATTCTTGTGAAGTCGCTGGATTGTTGTTTACCTCCATTTAGTAAGTGATAAACACATCCCCAAATGACTTTTAATCTAAATCTACCTCTCTGGGGGTATATTTCAATATCTCCTAAAATTATCTTGAAACTGCACACAAACTATTCTAGTTGTTACCTTAGTTTTGGGGTTTTTTGGGGGAAGTGATTGGTGTCTTGAAAAAAACAACCAAACCCCAAATTACCATTTATTTATTAAATGTGAAAGAATTAAGTCTAGTATCATCTAGGTCAGCAAAAGCACCTACAAATACTAACTTATGGGGTCTTCGTCTTTCCTCTCATCTCTTCAGAGATTGCAAAAGAAAAATGAGTTTTCCTATATATTCAGTTTCCGTAGGATTCCTCCATTGAGAATAATTCGGGGGGAGAGGGAGAATCCTTCTCCAGCTCTGGGAAGAATGATTTTTAAAAGTGCTATGATCCCTTGAACAGCCTCTGGTGAATCCAGCGGTTTAAGTGCGTGTCTCTCAACTGCATTAGTAACTTCTTTTCCTGCAGTTTTAACTCCAGCGTTTTCCTCTGGGTAGCTGCAATCTTAAAGGACTAATTGCAGGGTGTTGATGGCACAGCCAGATCCCTCACTAAGGACTAGCCCTGGTACAGAAGCATTGGGGATTTTGACGAGAACACGAGGTCCATCCCAGTCTGCCTTCAGTGTCTGTAAATTCGCCTTCCCCCAAGCTTCTCAGCTTCTTGTCTCATTGGCGGGAGCAGCCTTTGCCTCCAAAGGCCCAAGCTGCAGTCTCCATGTGACTTCAGCAAATCTTTTAATCAAATTCTTTCACTCTGCTCTTCCGTGGCTTTCCATTGCCCTTAGAACTAAATCCAGACGGCTCACCCTGGGGGCCCATCCACAGCCCCTTCTTACCACGGATCTCAACTTCTGCCCTCTTTTCCTTTGCCTGCCATGACCCAGCCATTGCCTTTCAATTCCTGAGCACCCCAATCTGATGCCACCTCCCCACCCTGGCTGGAGTGGATGCTTTCACTCCCATCCCTGCTCTGCTTGTTCCTCTTCATCTCTAAATTTCAGTCTCCTGGGGGAAAGTGCTTCTGTCCACCCTTCTCTTCCTTAGAACTCTACTGGCTCCTGGGACTCACACACTTCTATTTTCTTGTTTGCTGTCTTTCTCCATTTCTCCAATTGTCTCCTCTCATCCTTTGCCACCAAGTTCTCTTTCTTGACCTGATCATTCTGTTTCAGCATCCTGCCAGGGCTCCAGCCTAGATGGCATCCAGTGATCCCTGCCTCTTGTTAGTCACAGCCTTGTGTAATCCACTGTCCTTGAGTGTGGGCTGAATTTAGTGATTGCTTCCAACAAATAGAATCAGTAGTAATGATGGGGTGTCACTTCTGAGACTAGGACTCTCTTCTCTCTTGCTTGCTCACCCTGGTGGAGTCATGTCTGAGGAGAGGTCCACGTGGTGAGGGACCAAGGCTAGCCAACTTGGATCCCCCCACCCCCCATTCAAGCCTTAAGATGAGACCATAGCCCCAACTGTCAACCTGACTGCAACTCTTGACCTTGAGCTAGAGGCCCTCAGCTTAGCCCTGTCAGGTGCAGAAACTGTGAGATAATATTTGTTTTAAGCTGTGGTGTTTTGGGATCATTTGTTATGCAGCAATAGATAACTAAACGTACCCTGCTTGGTGGTTTCATAGCTGCTGTGGCTTCCATGACCATTCTCAGTGCCAATACTCATGCATTTATATTTTGCTTCTCAGCTCTTTGTCCACTTGTCATTGCTCCTTGGATGTCTTGTGAATGCTTCAAAGTCTTCATGCTCAAAATGAAACTCACCTCGCCACTGAAACTCCAGCTCCGGGAGAGCAGGCTTTGTTGCCGTTCATGGCTATGGCCCCAGTGCCGGCACACAGCAGGTCCTCACTAAATGTGGATTGAGCGAATCCTCTACATCAAAGCTGGGTCTTTCCTGGTGTTCTCTCTTTCGATAAACGTAGTAAAATCCATTCAGTCACTCAAGCCAGAAATTGGGATTTATCTTTGACCCCTCACTTTACCTCATTCTCACATCTTGTCAGTCTCCCAGTTCTGCAGGTCTGATATCCTAAATGTATTTCAAATCTGCCTGTTTCTCTACCTCCACCGCTGCAACCCGAGTCTACGTCACCATCATCTCTTGCCTGGACCAGGCCACTCCCAGGGCCACTCTGCTGCCCCCTTCTGGTCACTTCCCCTCCCCTTAATCACTATCCTGACTTCCAACCACAGCAGATTTGTTTGGTCTGTTTTTTGTTTGTTTTTTTAAAGATTGGCATCTGAGCTAGCATCTGTTGTCAATCTTCTTTTTTTTCTTCTTCTTCTCCCCAAAGTCCCCCAGTACGTAGCTGTATATTCTAGTTGTAGGTCCTTCTGGTGGTGCTATGTGGGACGCCGCCTCAGCATGGCCTAATGAGCAGTGCCATGTCTGCACCCAGGATCCAAACTGGCAAAACCCTGGGCCCCCAGAGCGGAGCGCGCGAACTTAACCACTCGGCCACCGGGACCGGCCCCCCTGTTTGGTCTGTTTTTGAACTTCGTGTAAGTGAAGTCATACAGTAGGAACTCTTCATCTAGCCTTGCTCACTCCACAGCAGGTGGCTCATCCACTGAATGGTATTCCCTGTGGCGTTATTTATTCATTCTACTGTGGCTAGACACTGGGTGGTTTTCAGTCTGGGGCCACACCTAGTGGCTCTTGTACATTCTGGTGACCATATATGTGAGTTACTGCTGGGTTTGTACCCAGGACTGAATCACTCTGTCATGGGGTAGGTGGATATTCAGCTTTAGAAGATTCTGCCACACATTTTCTGGAGAGCAAGCTCTCATTTCCCCTCCCGCCATCTGCAGACTCATCTTGTGCCTTTCTTGCAAGCCTAGGATAAGCCATTTCTCCAAGGGGCCCTTATTCCTATCATTAGCTGATTTCTTTTTCACATTATAAAGCATTCACAAAAATATAATTTTTAAAAGGATGAGATAAAGAAAAAACAAATGGAAGTTCTACATTTTTTTACACTCAGTGGAATAAAAATAATATAAGAGATTCTTGTGAAAGACCATTTGAGAAGGGATTGGGTGTGGGGCACAGAGACTGCAGCAGGATGAAAGGCTGAAAACAGCTGAAAATGACATCAAGGGTGAGTGCCTGGGTGCCACTGCCATCTGCTCCTGTAAGGGGCCTCCAGTAGGGGTCCTCCGGTGCTGAGCCACTCAGAATGCTTCCCAAGTGCCCCCATCTCCACCTACTTCTGTGTCTTTGGCTGGCATGAGTGAATGTAGCCTGAAACTCTAGGGATCAGATAGCAGGAGGTGGCAGTGGCAGCAGCAGCAGCAAAGGGTATTTTGGGATGATGACAGTGTCCTAGTTTCCTAAAAATGCACCAACCACTAAAAGGAAAGTAACTTAATTTACTCTAATTTCCACCCCAAAGGGCCAAAGTGACTGTTGGGCTTAGTTTCAATGAGCGTCCCCTCCTTGCCTGTACTGTAAGCTATCTTTAGCTCCCAAGTAGAGACTCTGTTCTGGAAGGTGGGACGTGGATGTTTGGGGGAACATATCCAATCTACTCTATTAAGTTTGGGGGCTTTTGTAGTCTTCCTGTTCACAGCTTGCCTGGCTGAGGCTGAAGCTGCCAGCCTTGACAATCGTGGAAAGAAGAGCTTGGTGTTGCTGCCTAGGGAGGAGCCTCCTGTCCTCCTGAAGCTTGCCCAGAGCAGGAAAAAGCTGTTTCTGCTGACTGTGATAGGCAGGCTGCCAGGCCAACATCACAGCTGTGATCTGGAAGCTAGGCTTGGTGTTGGCAGCCTCTCCACCAGCCCTGTTTGCAAGATCAGATGTTAGCCTTGCTCACCCATTGGAAAGGAGCAAAGGCTCCCTGATAATAGCTGCTGGATAGTTCTAGTTGCTGCAAGGCAAGGGTATGAAGAATTGGGTGGTGAGTGGGGCCTGGTTAAAGAAATTGTGACATAGCCATGCAGTGGAACATGCTACAGTTAAAAAACAGCAAGGCACCGCTTGAGGACTGTAGAACTCTCAGCACAACCACTCCATCCAAACGCACACCTTGAGACCTGACCGAGCTCCAGCATGGCTTCTGGGAGCATGAGGCTGGGATGGCCCCAGGCCCCCATTAAATGCCGGCCGGGGACAGGAAGCTCACCACTGCTGCCAGGAGAATCCACTGTTTGTTCCAGCCAACACCTATGATAGGCCCTGACGTCCCTTTCTCAGAGCATTTACTAAGAAGGAGGCATAATTGTGAACATGAGTCTGTTACAACAGGAGCACCTGTGACCCAGCTGAGAACCATTCCTCTGAAATGCACTCGTCGGGAGGGACAGGGCCTCTGTGTCCCTTCTCCCCGGAGGACAGCCTCCTGACTTCCATAACTGCCACCAGCAGACATCTGGCCTAGTCGCATCTACGCTGATGGGCTCCTTGTGATGTTTCACTCCTCTGACTACCGAGCCCGGCTCTCCCCCGCCCTCATTCTCCCTTTGAAACGCCGTCACCTCTGCACAAATCACGGAGGCCAGCTCTGTCCCTGCGGTCAGTAGTTACCGACAAAATCTGCTTCCACCGCTTTAACCAATGTTTGGCCGTGTTTGTCTTAGACACGCTATATTTTGTTTGTTTTTTCTGTCTTTTTCTCTATGCTTTTTATATTGAACAATCTCTAAGATATGTGTTACGCACGCAGAAGGGGCAGGTCAGCAGCATATGGTACACTCCCATTGAAACAAAACAAACGGAAATTCAGAACAGGTGAGTGTGGGGCGAGACCCTTGTCCCGGGAGGCTAGGTCCGGGCGCTGGGGCGGAGTTCGCGCTCCCGGGTCCCCACCGTGGAGGCCTGGCGCCGGCGCTCTCGGGCGGAGGGGCTTCGCGCAGACAGCCTCAGTTTCCCCACGGAGGACGCCGACTCGAGGGCTCGCGGGCATCCGCCCTGCGGGCCTCACCGCCCCGGATGCCCCCACAGCGGGCGCCGCGGCAGAGCCAGGAAAGCCGGAAGTTGGAACTGGGTAGCCGGACGGGAAACGCGGGGACACCGGCGAGAGTCAGGCAGCACCAGGGGGACCCTCCCCCTCGGTGGCGCTGCCCCTCCAGGGCGCCGACGGGAGCGCGCAGGTGAGGGTGGCTGGGCGGGACCCTGGACGGGGCGGGGCCATCGGGGCGCCAGCCAATCACAGGCGTCTCCCGTGGGCAGGCGGGCGGGGGCAGCGTCGTTGCCTGGGCGACGCGCTCCCCGCGTCCGTGTTCCGCGGGCTGCGGAGCTGGGCGGCGCCGACTGGAGCTCGAGGGGCTCCTGGGCCTCGCCCGGCTTGGAACGCGTCTGCCTGCGGCCGTCAGCATCAGGGGACCGGGCCGCGGGGTCGTCTCGCGCCGCCGGGGGTGAGCGGGCCGCCGGCCGCGTGAGCTCTCACCACCTGGGGGTTCCATCGGCCCTGGGGGTTCTTATTTTTCTTTTTCTTTAAAATATTTTCATTCCTGGGGCCCCACCCATGTAATACTTATACTGGTTTCCTTTTCTTCTTTTTCAGTGGTTAGTTAATATTTGCTCTGCTGTTTACTCGATTATTCCAATTTTTCTTGGCTCTCTCACATTCCTTTATTTTCTCCTGTCTTCTCTCCCTCCTACAGCTGGATCTCTGCATTGCCCTGTCTCCAGCCTGGCTTAACCGCCTTAATTAGTACAAGTTGTTTTTTGTTTCTTCAGACGATTGTTTTTTCTAGTTTTTATTATTCTGGGCATTTTTAAGGTCCTCTTTAAGACCTGAGTTAGGTTTCAGGCCAGTCTCTGAGGGTAGATTGTGATTTAGTTCCTAACGGTGGCATCTTCTCCTTACTCAAGCTCAGTGAGGCCACCAGATACCGGAGGTGGCATTTGTTGAGTGTTTCCGGTGCCTGAAGCTCTGATAAGCGCCTTCATCCATGATAGTTATCCTTGTGACAGGCTCCTGAGGTGAGTACATACTTATACTGGTGGCCTGTGAGCTGGACAGCAGATGTTTTCTGCTGGACTTGTATGGAGTTCTAAAATGTTTAGTCATCAACATTTCAAAGTCAATATGTTTCACATAGAAATCGAATTCTTTTTGGCTTCTCTTGAAAAATCTTCAAGCTTTGGCAATACTGGGCTCCCAACCACCCCCTTTAAACAAAATGTGGTTTCTTGAGGCCCTTGAAGTCTCTCCCCACTCTGGTCTTACACCCAAGGCATTGATCATTTATGGTACTGCCAGTTGCTGGAGGCATTTGAGTTTTAACCTCTGCTTTACTTTTTGATTCTCCCTTTCCTGCTGCCTTTCGGAACTCTTTCAGGGGCTGCAGTTCCTGCACAGCAAATGTAGTAACCCTTCCTGCTAGACCTGCTCAGTCCTAGAGCCAGCCGTGGAAGACTTTCCTCTCATTTCCAAGAAGGGGCGAATGTCATATAGCAGGTGCTCAATTAGTATTTTCTGAACAGTTAAGTAAGTGTTGAGGTTTCATTTGGTCTAGTTTAGGCGATATCGTGGTGGGTTCCAAACCTCTGGGGGGTGAAAGCAGGAGTGAGTTCCCTTACTCTGGACACTGGCTCTGCTCCTCGTTTGATGGAGAAATACTCACAGACTGAGCAGATAATCTTTTCCAGGACCCGCTGTGGCTTTTTCTCAGTTTAGAGCTCTCTCTCTCTCACTTGAAGACAGTACTGATTTTTGCTACAACTTTGTACATCCCTCTTTACCTTGAGGATTAAAACAGCTGGAAATACTGACCAGAGACAAACCCCAGGGGTCATTTTTCTTTCTTTAAAGTGACAGTGGAATTGATCAGAATCCTAGGACTCCTAAAGCATATTTAACTCCAAAAGCAGAGACACAAACTCGAAATGCTGCAGGGACCGAGTGGAGACCAAATGCAGCAACCTGAGAGCTGGCCCTGAGTGTGGGGAGTATGGGCCCAGGGTTGCCAGATATTTTGATTTTTCAAGAAAATCAATTTTATGAGAACTCCTAATTTTTAAATGTTGGAAACTAAGTTTTAAAAAATTAAACCCTGGGGCCGGCCCGGTGGTGCAGTGGTTAAGTGCACACATTCCTTTTCAGTGGCCCAGGGTTCACCAGTTGGAATCCCAGGTGTGGACATGGTACCACTTGGCAAGCCATGCTGTGGCAGGTGTCCCACATATAAAGTAGAGGAAGATGGGCACGGATGTTAGCTCAGGGCCAGTCTTCCTCAGCAAAAAAGAGGAGGATTGGCGGTAGATGTTAGCTCAGGGCTAATCTTCCTCAAAAAAAAAAAAAATTTAAACCCTGTGAGCCCATCTAGCACACCTGTGGGCCGGTCCAGGGGCCAGTTGTGCCTGTCTGACAGGGTGAAGGGGATACATTTCAGAGGACTCTGCTGGGCTGAAGGTGGTGGGCGTGGGAACTTTTCCTGGAGGAACTTTCCTGGAAAGGACTCCAGGGCTGGGCCCCCAACCCTTTCCTGACACCCATCCCCCATGCCCTGCTCTGCAGAAATGGGTTCCTCACCCCAGAAAGTGAAGTGCAGCCTCTGTCCTCCCGTTTTGGAGGCCTTAGTTCTCAGAGTCTGAAGGGAAAACGGAGACTGAGAGGTGGAATATGAAGCTGCCAGGTGTGTCTGAGGTTCTGGGACCCACGGAGAGCTGATCAGACACTTTTACCCTTGCTATGCCCAGCCTTGAGAAGGAGCTGGGGGAGGGGGTCTAGAAAAATCAGATTGATCCCACGTCTTTCCGAGGTGTGGGGCATGGAGGGGTCGGGATATAGGGGAGTTCCCGGGCCTCTCTGTTTCCTGAGTTCACTCCTAGGGAGAGAGAACTCTGGGCCAGTCTTGGGGGAAACCCAGAGGACCTGCTGACTGGCCTGGGGGCCTTAACTGAAATCCAGGGGCATCTCCATGGAGACACCATAAGACCTTCAGAAGCCCTGTGTGCTGAAAAGGACCCTGGAGCCCTCTGCCCAGCAAGGTGCCCTTCGTCCTGTGAGGACAGCTGCAATGCTCTCTTTGAAACATGAAATATCAAAGTCCTTCTACAAAATGTATTTTCCCATTTTGGCCCTCCTGCTTTGCTAGTCTCAAGAGTATGAGCAGGCAATGCGGATCTGGGAGTCACCTCCCCGCCAAGAGCAGGTGCAGCCAGGCTCGGGACCCCCGACCCGGAACCCTTGAAGCCGGGAACCCTATAGGGCTGCAGCTGCATGGGGAACGGGATCTGGGAGGGACTTCCTGTTGTCCCTAATCCCAGTCTCCACCCGGCTCCCCGCGCCCGTGCAGGCTGTGGAGACTCCCTTCCCCGGGGAGGGGACCCCACTACCCGAGGTGCCCCCTTCACCTCCATCTCGGTGAGGGAGGGTCGGGGGAGGGCACCTGGATCCTGGGACCCACGCTCCTGGCCAGCTGGCAGGAGGGGAGGGGTCAAAGGTGGAAGGCTTCAGGCTGGCGGGGAGAGAAGGGGGCCTGGACCCGGGTTCGGAAAGGGGAAGGACATTGTGCATCTGGGACTGTGAACAGGATGGACTCCTGGCCCCAGGTGGGTGGTTGCAGCTGCAGGAAGGGCTGCTGAGAGCAGCTGGCTCAATTTCTGGATCCCAGGTGGGGCTGAGTCAGGCCGAGTGCAGGGGTGTGTGTGTCCTGGGCCTGGGAGACAGCAGGGCCTGGATTCCTTGGCAGAGCTGGCTGTGCCCAGCAGGGCCCCACCCAGCACCTGTTTTGTAGGATCTCTGCAGAACTTTCAGCTCCTGATGACAGGAGATACAGATTCCGAGTCAGCCCTGGCTTTCCCTGAGCCAGCTGCTCTGAGATGTGGGGCTCTTGCTTCAGTGACAAAGGGGACAATACAAAATAGCATTCTGTTGAAGTGAGGGGCCAAGAGACATCTAGAGTGAGACCATCAGATGGCATCTGGGGGCTTTATTTCTGTTTGGGCACAGGGATGGGTCTGGTCCTGCATGGGGATTTTCGGGGTGCTTCAGAGGCATCCAGATAATGCTGGCTGATTTTCTTCTGCTCTTCCAGGCTCCTGGCTGGGAGCTGGAGGGGGCTTGGCCAACAAGAGGGTGCTGTGCCTTCTAGGTCTGAGAGAGAAAATGTCTGCAGATGGCAGAGGCATCCGGGCTACCCAGGACAAGAAGAAGGCCCAAGAGGTATGGACAGGGGTGCTGGGTGAGGAAGGCACGCCTGGGAAAGAACTGGAACAGGAGAGGATTTTCAAGGCAGGGTATCTGTACCAGTGGAAGAGTTAGACCCACTAGGGGAGCAGGGCTGGTGGATGAGGGGAGGAGGGGTGTTGAGGAGAAGATGGTATGATGGGAAATGCCTCCCACCTGGGATCCACTTCTGTGGAACTGCATTGCTTTGCCTGGTGCATTCTGTAGGCAGCAGACCAAAGGCCACACGAGAGAGCAGAGAGGCTGCATGGGGGTCCTACCGGTGGGGCTGGCTCTCTGGACAGCTCCCAGAGCACACAGGGAAGCCTCAGTCTACCCTCCACTCCCCTCTGCCTGGAACCCTGTCTCCTTTCTCTCTGGATCCGAGCACCTAGTCCTTTCTGTACCTGTTGCGTGTGTGCGTGTGTGTGTGTGTGAGTGTATGTGATTACAGCCTGCAGGGGGACTAGGCTCACTGGTTTGGAATCAGAGGAATATGAGTCAGCCACAGCCAGGTGTGTGACCTTGGGCAAGTCCCCTGGCCTCTGGGAACCAGGTGTGTCATCTGTAAAATGTGGACATTGTGTCTGCCACCCCACTCATTTTGCCTAGGTTATGAGGGGGTCGGAGGAGGTGATGGGCACGAGAGTCCTCTGTAACAGTTCGTCAGCCCGTAGGAGATCATTATTGTAACACATAAAACAAGGGCACCCACGGCAACTAGACTAGGTCAGAGAAACCTGTATCCCCTCAACTAGTGTTTCCAGTGGTTGTAGATACAAATACAAACCAAGTGTCAGTTCTACCATTTTCATACCATAGACGCACAAAGAATTGTTACTACTGTTCGGTTTCCCTTGCACGATGCCTTTGTAACACGGGGCCTTACACATCCAGCACACTCTCTGCTGATGTTGGAATCTGTCAGCTCACACAGTAGAGTAATAATAATAATTACCGGCGCTGCTCTGTGTTTATCCAGAGTTTTGCAGAGTGGGCAGTTCTTTCTCATGTGTTATCTGTGCGCGAGGCAAAGCAGCTGAGTCTCAGAGACCACCTGGCCCCTCTGGCTCCCAGGCACTCTGACTCCTGGCCTGAGGGTCTTTCCCTTCGAGACCCAAACATAGATGGGGGTGGAGGGGTAGGCTTGGGTTCCCAGGAGAAGGCTGGCCAGTCCCCATGCTGTGGCTGATGAGGAGGCCTCACCAGGGGCCTCCTGCGAGGGAAGTGACTCTCCCAAAGTTCTTGAGGTTTTCAGGGAGGCTGTGCCTGCTCAGGGTTGAACAGCTGGTAAGGGGCTGTTCTGGGTTCGAGTCCCGGTTGTGTGACTAAAGCCTGCTCCTTACCCTCCCAGAGGGCTGGGGCTGAGGCTGGTGTGAAGAATAGGGGACGAGCCGAGAGGACCCTGGAAGTCCCACTGTGGGGGGCGGTGCTGAATGGGTGAACCTGAGAGGAGTTTTCCATCAGACCAAGGTGGGCACGAGGCCTCGGCACAGTTAGTGCCGAGTTAGTGGCACCCTTGGGCTATTTTTCTCCAAACCAAAAAACTCCAACTGTTTCAGCCAAATTGAGTCAGGCCGGAAATGGCCCAAGGTCACATGATGCCTCCCTGTCACCTTCAAGACCTGGTGGCTTTGGGGGTGACTTGAGAGTCAGATACGCTTGAGTTCAAATCCTGGCTGAGCCGCTCATGAGCTCCGTAATCTTGGGCTGTTGTCGGATCTGTGAGCCTGAGTGTGTTAGTGTCCTGGGGCTGCCAGAACAAGTCACCACAAACCAGGGGGCTTAGAACAACCACAATTTATTCTCTCACAGTTCGGGAGGCCAGAAACCCCAAATCAAGGTGTCAGCAGGGCTAGCTCCCTCCCAAGGCTCTATAGGAGGTTCCTTCCTCACTTCTTCCAGCTTCTGGTAGCTCCAGGTGTTCCTTGGCTTGTGGCTGCATCACTGTAATCCCTGCCTCTGTTGTTACACAGCCTTCTCCATGTTTCTGTGTCCTCTCTTCTTTTTATAAGGACGTCAGTCATTAGATTTAGGGCCCAACCTAAATCCAGGATGATTTCATCTCAAGATTTGCAACTGATTACATCTGCAAAAACGTTTTTTCCAAATGAAATCACATTCTGAGGTTCCGGGCAGACATGAATTTTGGGGGGATGCTATTCAACCCACTGCACTTAGTTTCCTCATACATTAAAAAATAACAGTCCACACTGCTGGGGGAGGAGTGAGGCTTGCAGTGAGAAGAGGCAGCTGCCCTGTGGGCACCCGGCCGGCTTGCACCTGGCAGGGCCTTGCTGAGCCTGCCCTCCTTCCCTTGCTGGGGTGAGCAGGAGAGGCACTGTCCCTGGGGACGGAGAAGGAAGCAAGGCCAGTCCTTCAAGCTGTGCCTTGCCTTTGGGTGTGCATTTGGCCTTCTGAGGTTTCTGCCCCACCGGGACCCCCGGATGTGTCTTCCTCTCTCCATCCTGGCGCTGATGGGGGCTGTCATTCCTAGCTTCCAGGTCCTAGGCATCTTTGTCAAGAAATGCTTTCTGAGGCAGAGGAGGTGGTGCCTTTGGGAGCCACTCGAGAGTCACCCCACATCAAGATGGAGCCAGAAGAGCAGCACCCCGAGGTGGTGTTGCAGGAGGACGGGACTCAAGGAGCTCGGGGCTCGGTGCCCCTAAGCCTAGGCTCTAAGGAGAAAGCTCTTTTCCTGCCTGGCGGAGGTGAGAAGAGGGACAGAGGTGAGGAGAGGGATGTGGAGAGAGGCACTTTCCTTGGTGGCAGCTGTGGGGAGAGGTGAAGGCTCATGGCCTGGGCTGGGAGGGGAAGAGCCCCCCACCATGGTCAGGGGGAGACACCCGGATGTCAGTCCGCCTGCCTCTCAGAGGCTGCCCCTCTGAGAGGCAACCTCAGAGCATATTGACACTCTTGGGGGGCGTCGGGGGTGGGGTTTGAGGAAGCCGTGGGCATCCCTGGCAGGCCAGGCATGAGACTGCTGGCAGGCCAGCGGGACCAGCAGGGTGAGGTGGCGGCCCTGAGGATGTCTCTCCCCTCTCAGCCCTCCCCTCCCCCCAGATCCCTGTGCTTTCCCGTGAGGGGAGGACCAGAGACCGGCAAATGGCTGCGGCGCTCCTCACCGCCTGGTCCCAGGTGAGTGTCCCAGCCAAGGCTGGACGAAAAGCGAAGGAGGAGCAGGGACAGCACCCCTGATGGGGAATTGTCTCTGGCAATTCTGAGCGCCGGCCTGAGGTTGGGGGCTGAAGAAGGACGTGCATGGAGATCCTGATCTTTGCTGTGGTCCCACAAAGAAGAACTCTTGTTTTTGTCTCTTGTCTTCTGCTGTACACAACCACTTTGTTCTCACCCCAGAAAAGCCATCCTTGTGTGGCTGTCCCGCCTCACCATCAGACCCGAGGGCAGGCATCACTCAGGGCAGTGGGTTGGGAATCTGGGGTCTTGCCCCCATCCTGGTACCATCATGCCCTTCCATTGTCCTGGAGAGTGGGCGTTTCATATTGTTTCAGATGCCAGTGACCTTTGAGGATGTGGCTCTGTACCTCTCCCGGGAGGAGTGGGGGCGGCTGGACCACACGCAGCAGAGCTTCTACGGGGATGTCCTGCAGAAGAGGAACGGGCTGTCCTTGGGTAAGGGCTTGCATGTGCTGGGGCGCCACTTCCTGAGGCCCTGGATGTCGGGGTGGGGCCTACCCTGTCACCCCCTACTCCTCCCTTTCTAGGGCTTAACCCCCTAGGGCTTAACCCCATAAACTCCCATGGTTTATCTAGTCTGCTGTTCTGTAGAAGCTTCCTAGTGATGGACCTGGTCTGTATCTGCTGACATGGTAGCCACAAGCCAGATGTGGCTGTCGAACACCAGAAATGCAGCTAGAGCAACTGAGTTTTTTCTTTTCTTTCACTTTAATCAGCTCAGATTTGAACTGAAATAGCCACACGTGGCTGGTGGCTGCTGTGTTGGACAGTGCCGACCTGGACCTTCTGCTTCTCCTCAGTTCTTCCCTAGTGCTTATTCCTATCGTTTCACCCTCCTCCTCCTGAAGCCTAACTTTAGCGATGTCTGAGCAGAAGGTGTGGCTCCAGAGTTGGGGCTGCTTGTCTGGTGTGTGTGGGGGACATGGTGCCAGCTAATCTCTCCAGGCCCGTAGACTGAGTTGTCACATCTGCTCTGGCTCCCTCTTTTTTGCTCACAGTAAGTAATTAAGTCCCAGGGCTTTGACTCCTTAGTTTCAAACTCTAGCTTTCTTGGCAGAATTTTATGAGATCTTATGGAGAATTCAGAGCGTTCATGCATTCACTGTCATTCATTCATTCAGTCAGTCAGTCTGTCTGTCAACACACATCTATTGCACACCTGCTAGTCCAGGCGGAGCTGGGGGCCTGGTAGTCCCACCGCTGACTTTGCTGGTGGGCCCGAGTCTCAGCTGCCGCCCTGCTCACTCCTTTAATTATCACAGGTTTGCTCACCACCCACTGTTAACTCTCCCAGAGCCCAGACCAGCAGGTCCCGGCACGTACTGGGAGATCAGAGGGAACTTAGCACCCATTTGCGGCCTCACAAATGCCCTTAACTATCCGGTTGATCCAACACATTCCTTCCCTCCCACGGGGCTTGGATCAGGGCCTGGAGGCCAGGGCCCCTCTGCTCTGTGACTGACAATCAGAATTCCTGGGCCTTCACCTCAAAGGACTTGGCAAATAGACCTTTGGTCCCTGACTTCTGGGTGGGCAGTGTCCCTGGCCCTCTTATCCAGGCCCTCCCACTTGGCCTTGTTTTGCCCACTGCCCCTCCTCCAGAAGCCCTTTTTGCCAATGGTCCTGTGAAGGTACAGGTACAGGAGTGGGAGGCTGCATCTGGTTTACGACATCACTGGGCTTGCTGCTGGGGGCTCTGTGACGTAAGGGGGTCCCAGCCCTGAGCTGGCCTAGCTCCTCTCCCTTTGCTTCCGATGCTCATTCAGGGTAGCGAGACAGAGCCTGACTCAGCCCTGAGAAGGGTATGTCTGGCAGTTACCCTGGAGCGGCTTCCTAGAGCAGCGTAGATGCCTGACCCAGAATGGTCTTTGAGCTCACTTAGTTTTACCCCATGTTCTCTGGGCTGCACCCTGTCCCCTTTTGCTCTGTCACTTCGCAGTGGCGTGGCGTCCCCCTCTGTGCCACCCAGCATTTCCGTGACTGAGAGCAGCATCTCTTTCTGGGCAGGGTTTCCCTTCGGCAGACCTGTCTGGGCCTCCCAAGTGCAGGGCAAGGGTGAGGCCTCGAGCTCGTGCCGGCAGACAGATGAGGAGGAGAAGAGAGGTGTGTGCAGAGGTGGCGTGTGGGCGGGCGCTGTGGCATGGGGTAGAGGGGTTGTAGCTGTCACTCCCAGGTGCTCCTTGTCAGTGTGGGCTCTCTGTTTCCTGTGGGGTACAGACACATGGCCCTTCCTGGGGTAGGGCGACCAGCCTCCCCTCTGCAGAGGGTGGTTCCTCCCAGGTCCTTGCCCTTATCTTCATCTCCAGAATTCCCCTGGGTCCCTCATAAAAGCCTCTCTCTCACTGGAAACCCCCTGTCTCCAGGAGCCATTGAGGTGGGGAAGGAGGAGCCAGCTCCATCCCTGGCAGCCCTCAGGGATGTGAAGGCCCTCAGGACCAGGGCAGGGAGAACCCAGGGAGACATCCTTCAGTGCAGGCGGCAAGCAGCTAACAGCCAGAGCCCAGGGCCAGCCAAAAATGACGGGCAGCCAGGCCCCCCAGAGGAGAGACAGCCAAAACTAGCCCCACCTGACACCAGCCTCCTGAAGGCCCAGGAGGGCCACCTCCCAGAGAAACCCAAAGAAGGGGAGACAGGTGCCCCCGAGAACAGCGAGGAGAGCCTGCCCGCCGATGGCGACACCAGCAAGAAGACCTACAAGTGTGAGCAGTGTGGCAAGGGCTTCAGCTGGCACTCACACCTGGTGACGCACCGGCGCACGCACACGGGCGAGAAGCCCTACGCCTGCACGGACTGCGGCAAGCGCTTCGGCCGCAGCTCGCACCTCATCCAGCACCAGATCATCCACACGGGTGAGAAGCCCTACACCTGCCCCTCCTGCTGGAAGAGCTTCAGCCACCACTCAACACTGATCCAGCACCAGCGCATCCACACAGGCGAGAAGCCCTACGTGTGCGACCGCTGTGCCAAGCGCTTCACCCGCCGCTCGGACCTGGTCACCCACCAGGGCACCCACACGGGCGCCAAGCCCCACAAGTGCCCCATCTGCAGCAAGTGCTTCACGCAGAGCTCGGCCCTGGTCACCCACCAGCGCACCCACACCGGGGTCAAGCCCTACCCGTGCCCCGAGTGCGGCAAGTGCTTCAGCCAGCGCTCCAACCTCATTGCCCACAACCGCACGCACACGGGCGAGAAGCCCTACCACTGCCTCGACTGCGGCAAGAGCTTCAGCCACAGCTCGCACCTCACTGCCCACCAGCGCACCCACCGTGGCGTCCGGCCCTACTCCTGCCCCCTCTGCGGCAAGAGCTTCAGCCGGCGCTCCAACCTGCACCGGCACGAGAAGATCCACACCACTGGGCCTAAGGCTCTGGCCATGCTGATGCTGGGGGCCGCGGGTGCTCTGGCAGCCCCCTCACCTGCTCCCACCTAGGAGATGGGGAGAGAAGGGGCTGGGCCCCTGGAGGAGGAGCAAGGGCAGCTGCTGTTGGAATGAGGGTGGGCATAGGAACAGGATTGGGGAGGTGCTGGCACAGGGTGGGGCATGGCAACACAGGAGGAGCTAGGGTGAGGAGCAGAGATGCCAGCTGCAAATTAAAGGCCTTGGAATTCAAGCGATGGCCTATAGCTCTGTCTTGTGGGGCCCTGGCAGCTGACCCTGGACTGTGGGGGGCTCCTGGGTCAACCATGTGTCATCACTCAGGCATCCCTAAATCATTGCTCTCTTGGGGCCTTGGGCACTCTCCTCCCCAGCCTTGACCTGGCTTGGGGTCCATTCCAAAGTGTCAGGACTATAAGTCTGCAGGCAAAGTCTTCTGAGCACAGAGAGGTTTCCCAACCCAAAGCCAACCAGCTGCTTTTGAAATTGTGGCTCCCCCAGAGGGCAGTCTGATGCTGTTATCACTCTCATCCCAGGGACATTGCCCACTGAACTCTGGACCCCCCCTCGGCTCTTCTCTTCAGAGCCAGAGAGTAGGGCAGAGCCAGCTTGGGAACTCATGGGAACTCATGCTCATGGTCCCCTGCCTACTCTGTCTCCTGTCTCAGGCACTGGGACCTCAGTTTTGTGACTGGACATTTTCCCTCTGCTTCCATTGGAGCTCGGCCGTAATCCAGTAAGGATTCCTCCCTTACCAGGGACCACTGTCCCCTCCTGGTCTTTTATGAGGCTGCTGCCAGCTCCCTCTGCAACTTCTCACCTTCTCTCCTCTTCACACATGTCCTTTATAATTTGCCCTCCCTGGCCCTGTTTTATTCCTGGTCTTCTGGTTTTGGACCTCTGTAGCTCCTATTCCCCATTCTCTACTTTTTTTTTCTGGGGAGGGCTGCGCTCAGCCTGCTTATTATCTTAGATTTGCAGCTCAGCTTCCAAGATAACATTTCAGTTCTGACACCAACTCACCTTGAGGACATCTGCGTCAGGGAGGCCGTTCACACCCCACCTGCCTCCGTGGATCACAGGGCCAGCAGGGTGGCCACACCCCTGGTTGGCTCCTAGTTCCTAAGGGACAAAGTGACTTGAACGGGACAGCCAACTGTAAATAGTAATAATAGCTGCCAGTTGAGCAGATGCCCTGCCAGGCGGGGGCCAAGCATCATATATATGTTACGTCTACTCTCCACGACTCTGAGCAGTGGCTTTTATCACAGTTTTATAGATGAGGAAACTGAGGCTGAGAGAGAAGTCCAATGACTTGCCCAAAGTCATACAAGCAGAGAGCTGGAAGCTGGGGTTCAGGTCCAGGGCTTTTACCGTGTTAAAGACTACCACTATTTCCATGCACCCCAACAGCTATTGACTAATTAGTGCATGACATTATGGGGCAGGGCTGTCTAAAAAGAGTAAGATGGACTCAACCTTCAGGGGCATCGGACTCAGATGGGGGTGGGAGGGGATGTAATCAGCTAGACACCAGGAAGCTGCTGACTAGTGGGGGCCCAGGCAGGGCTTGGTGTATCTGGGAGGTCTCAGTGGGATCTAGGGTTGGGTTGCTGGCAGGACTGGTTGAATTAGATGGCTCTTTCTTGAAGAAGCGAGAAAGCAAGCAGTTTCCTCCCTTCAGCTTGTCTTTATGACTCCGGCTCTCAGCCAGAAAGCAGGTTTCTCTGCTTGGCTCGGTGCGAGGGGCTGCACTCGTGCACGGAAAGCAGGCTAGCTGCTCCCAGGAGCTTGTTTTCTCGTGAAGGAGAGACAGAGGTGGGAAAGAGACTTGTTCAAACGACACAGGGAGCCATCATCACCTGCCATGAGCTTAGCACAGAATACTCATTTGCTTGCCTTGATTTCAGTTCCTTGGCCACGTGGCCAACATGTCAGGATTTGAACCACTCAGAGGTCTGGTCGATTGAGCCAGGGAATCATTTAAAGACCACTCTGGCCTCTGAGGAGCGCAGAGACCACAGTATCCAGGAGAAACTGTTTCCCCTTTTCACAGCACAGTGTAGAGGGACATGATTCCAAGAGCCCATGGGTCTCTGACCGCTTCTCCCTTGAGATCCATCCAGAGGCACCATTCTGGGACAGACCTGGCCAGAGCATTTTAAGAGTGGGATTTGGCGGTTTGGAAAATATTTGACAAGAGCAACTAAGACTGAGGAGGTAGCTGGGATGTCGTGGAAGGGCCTGGAACGTCAGGCTTAAGGGCGTCACTGAGAGGACGCAGACTAGGCGGAGGACGACAGAGAAGGGTCTTGGTGTCTCCGGTTAGAGGGTGAGGAGGCTCAGGTGTGGCTTGCTCCCTGGCTGCTGCTCACACCTGACACCCCATCTCTTGGCACCGGAGAACCCGACCTGTTGCTCCTGCGCCACAGAAGTAGCGCAGGGTGAGGGCGGAGGGAGATTCCCTCCGGGCTCGCACGCTCTCCTCGCGCGGCCCGCGGGCTCGGCCCAGGTCCTTGCTGAGGGCGCTCAGGGCCGGCTGGCCGCACTGCCCTCCCCGGGCGGGCCAGGGACATCGGCCTCAGCACAAGGCTAGGCTGGGACAGCTCCAGAGCTCGTGTGACCCTGCGGGGCAGCGACGTCTGGACATCTGCCGGGGTCTCGACAGGGGTCAGCCTCAACGCGGGGAGCCTGGCTTCAGGAAAGCCCCGCCTCTCCCGCTCGGCCCTTAGCCAATTAAGTGTCGGGGCGGAGCGAGGGGGCGGGCTCCAGGAAAACTGGCCAATCACGGCCGGCGTTTGTTCTGGGAGCGGCCCTCCCCTCTCCACGCTGCAAAGCTGCACGGTCGTCTGGGCAACTGGCGGAAGCTCTCGGCATAGAAACTTTCCCTTTTCCCTCCGCCTCGTGTCTGTTGCGGAGGGAACCGAAGACCGCGGGCTGGACTCCTGGCTTCGCCGCCAGCTCCCGAGGTTTCAGAGCCGTCCCGGGCGTGCTACCGAGATGCCAAGCCGCCTGCCGTCCTAGAGGAGGCGCGGACTCGGGGCGCGGGCTCCGGGCCAGGGCCTCTTCCGGCTTCGCGCGCCGAGCCCTGGAATCTAGTTGCTGTCCCCGAGACCCAGGCAGCCCGAGCCCGGCGGCCACATCCCGCCCAGAGCATGGCTGGCCTGTCTGCGGTGCCGAGGGAGACCTGGCCCCTTCACTGGAGCTTGGCAGGGCCCGGCTACCTCCCGCTGGCGTTCTAGCACCTTCCGAGCCCCGGAGCAGGACCTGACGGAGCTGCCTGGGGAGACCGGGGCGCGGGTGCGGAACGACCTGGAAGGAGACCGCAGTCCTTTTCGGGTGGAGCCGGGGAAACTGAGGTGGCCGGGACGCGGGGAGGGCGAGGGTACTATCCGCGGTTTCAGGCATCTACTGGGGGGGCTTGGAACGTATCCGCTGCGGGTGGGGAGGGACTGCTGTAGGAAATGAATGCCTGCGTTTCAGGTCCTTTGCTAAGTGTTGAGAAACAAGCGATGAAAAAGTCAGACAAGATTCTTGCCCTCACGTGGTTCCAGTCTAGTGGGAAAGACAGACAAGCAGATAAATGGCACATACATGAATTTCAAGTAGTGACAAATGCCAGAAAGAAAGGGTGAAGGAATGGAGGATGTTAGGAACTGATTGTCAGAGAAGGCCCCTCCGAGGAGGGAACATTTAAGCTGAGACTTGAAGAATGACAAGAATCCGTTTTACAAGGATTTGGGGGCAGAACCTTCCAAGCAAGGGGAACAGAATGAATAATGGCCCTGCCATGAGAAAGACACTGGTGTTCCAGGAGCTGAAATGACACCCCTGGTGGGAGGGAGGGAGGAAGGGAGGCTAGAGAGGTGAGACTTTGTGAGGGGCTGTGGCCAGTTTCTCCCTGGTGGCCCGCGGAGCGTGGGGAACAGGAGGTTACGAGGATGATCCAACCTTTCTCATCCTCCTGCTCCTCGGCCAGCGTGTGACATGGGGTCAGGCAGTCTTCCCGCCTGGGTTGCAAAGGCAGCACTCGGTGGCCTGCACCTCAGTCACCTCCTAGAGCACACCAGTTTTTCTGTCCTCAACTAACAAAGCTCCTGGCTAGCCATGAAGATTAATACAAGCCAACAGGCCTGACCAGAACAAGTTGAGCTCCAGTTTTCAGGGAAAAGATGCCTGGAGGGCCAAACTCTTGCAGTCTCTCATGTCCCCTATGCTCCTGTGGCCATGCCTATATGACAGTTCCTGGTAATGCATAATTCCCTGGAACTCACCACTCTGTATTGAGCACTTACTGTGTGTTCAGAGTTAGTGCTGGGCTAAGTGGTCCACATGTATTCTCTCATTTAATCTTTATAACAACCTTACGAGGTAGTGAAACCGTTAGGATTCAGTTTAACTACAAATAACAGACCCAGAATAACGGGGTCTTAAGCAAGACGGAAGTGTATTTCTTAAGATAAAGTCTCGAGGTGGGCTGGAGGTAAGCAGCCTATGGCAGGACTGGGATGGCAGCCCTAATCCACAAAGTCAACAGGGACTGAGGGTCGTCCTAGCCTGCTGCTCCACCGCCATTAAAGTGCCCTCTCATGATCCCAAAACCATACATGCTGATTTAAAAAATTTTAATCAAAGGGGAATACTATGTACAACTTTATGTTAAAAAATTTGAAATTGTAGGGGCCGGCTGGGTGACGCAGCAGTTAAGTGCACACATTCCGCTTCGGCGGACGGGGGTTCGCTGGTCTGGATCCCGGGTGAGGACATGGCACCGCTTGGGAAACCATGCTGTGGTAGGCGTCCCACATATAAAGTAGAGGAAGATGGGCGTGGATGTTAGCTCAGGGCCAGTCTTCCCCAGCAAAAAGAGGAGGATTGGCAGTAGTTAGCTCAGGGCTAATCTTCCTCAAAGAAAAAATTTGAAATTGTAGATGAAAAGGATGATTTCCTAGAAAAATTAAAACTATCAAAATGTAGTTAAGAAGACATAGAAATTCTGAATATCCAATATCCCATAGGAGAAATTATAAAAATAAACATTTTTTCTACTTCTATTTTTAATGAAAAAACTTAGTAGGCAGTAGTGCTACTTGAGATATACATTCTGGTTGTAATAGAGATCCAAAATAACAGTGGTTTAAACGGTATCTATTTCTCTCTCACATCACTACCTGGGTATAAATCCAGGGCTAGTCTGGTGGCTCCACAATCATCAGGAATCCAGGCACCTTCTGTCTTATTGCTTTGCCACCTCTGGGTGTTACTCTCATCTCCATGGTCCATGCCACTATGTCCAAATTCCTGCTAGCAGATGGGGAAAAGAGAATAGGAAGACATGGCTCATCCCTTTCTAGTAAGATGCATACATCACGTCTGCTCACAACTTACTTGCTTCAATTTAATTACATGCAAGAGCGGCTGGGAAAACATACTCTTTATTCTGAATGGTCATGTGCTCATCAAAAAATTCTTACTATAGAAAGGGAAAACTGATATTGGGGAACAACAAGCAGTCTTTCTGCTGCAGATGAGAATAGATGCTCCTTAATATAAGCATGGATATATATCAGAGACAATAGACAGTCGTAAACCACTAAAAGTATTTTCATTAACCAAGACAATGATGCTGCTGTCCTCAATTTTTAAGATTGTTTAGGGAGTTCTGGACAATGCTATAAGACTAAGAAAATAATGAGTATAAATTCTGGAAGTGAATATAAATTTTCTGGAAAGAAAAATTGTACTTTTTCCATTATTTATAGATTTTATTTTCTAGCCAGGAAAATAAAACACTATCAGAAGGAAAAGAAAGTGCAACTAGGTGGTCAATTTAAATATAATTGTATAAAAATAATTTATCATCTACCAGCAATGCTCAATAGAATACATGGCAGGTGTGCCAGTTATCAATTTATTTCTCTCAGCCCCCAAACACCCTATTTGCCCTGCTTTGTGATACTGTAGCTGGACCCTGTAGAATTTCTCCTTGGCTAGCCAACTTGATGTTAGTCTTTGCTGATAGAGGGCGCCGGAAGAACACTGTAAGGCTGCACCTGGAAAAAAGGACTTTGAAGTTCCTTCTTCCTTGGGGGAAAGTAGCAACCACTTCAGCAGTCTTCACAGAACAGTCTTGGCTCCTGCCCTCCAGCAAGTTCAAGCAAAGGCAAGAAGGTGTATATAGAAATGATCTGCAAATACGGAGTAAGAGGCTTTAGATAAAATATGGAACTTTCGTGCTGTGGAATACTATGCAGCTTGCAAAATAGGTGAATTTTGTTTATAAGTGCTGTTATAGAAAGGTATCCCTGATAGACCTACATGTCAACAAAACATTACTTAGATAGAATGATTCCAGATTTATTATAGATGTAGAACTGTACGAACAGGACTAAAATATTAATAATGTTTATTTTTGAATGGCCTTATTAGGAATATTTTTTACCTTCAGTTATTTAACAAATATTATGCAAGGCACAATTCTAGGTGCTGGGAGTAGGGCAGTGAAAACGGTCTGACATCATGTAGCTTACAGTCAAATAGTGGGAGACAAATATGTCAGGTAGTGATAAAAGGACGAAAAATAAAGCAGGGCAGAGGTATGGGGTTGGTGGGGCTGTTTACGTAGGGTTAGGGAAAGCCACTTTGAGGGAGTGACATTTGAGCAGAGTGAGGGAACTAGCCTTGTGGATATGGATGCCTGTATAATTTTCCACTTTAACTTTCTTTTCTACACTAAGCATGCCATACTTGCATAATCAAAACAAAACAAAACAAGAAAGCTCTTTCTATTTCAGCTGCAGATCTCCAGGTCAAGGAGTAAGTAGAGAGGGTGGGAGCAGGTTCACAGGCATGGAAGGAGAACCCAGAGCTTCCCGGACACGGCCAGCCTGCTCTAGATTCCCCCGGCCCCTCAGACGACGCCGCTGGTGGGAGACCGCGCGGCTCCCCGGGGTCACTGTCCCCGCCTGCCGCGTCCCGCCGAGCGACCCCAGCCGACGCTCGGAGACGGATAAGCGCCGAAGGAAGCTCCACGCCCTTCACTGGGCTGCATCTTCCAGGAAGCTCTGCGCCCCGCTGGGAGCTGCTAAAGACTTGGGCGAGGGCGAGTCCCAAGAGGCTGGAGACGATTCTCCCAGGCCGAGCTCCAGCTGCTAGGCCGCGGCCCCCTCGGCCCTCCACCCACTCTGGAGCGGAAAGAGCCGGCCTCGGTAGGAAGATTCCATCCTAGCGCATCCCTTCCGGCGGAGCGAGCTCTCTACTCGCGGTTGGGTCAGCCGCCGTCTCCGCCCACCAGGCCAGCCTTAGCTTCCTTCCCTTTCTTGCCCATCAGGGGCCAGAGGAGCAGAGAAGCTAAAGCTAAATCTAGAGAGCGGCACAGCACCAGTTTTGGCGCAGACCCCAGCCGAGTGGCATGGGTTTTGACGGGCATGGCGTCGCTGCCAGAAGACCAGCCCTACGGGTTCTCCCCGGTCATTGGCCATCTGTCAGGGAGAAGGCACCACGCTTAACAGGGGAACGACCGACTGGGTTGTGTAGTTTCCAGCGGTTGTCTCGGCGCCTGCGCTGTGTCGCTTCCCGGCGAGCGCCGCGCCAACTTCCGGCGCCTGGGCCTTGCGGCGGAACTGGGAACGCCTGGGTGGCTGTGGGCGGTGTGTCCCGGGGGCGGGACCGGCGACGCGGGCCGCCGGGCTCCGAGGTCGAGAGCGGGGCTCCCGGCGGCCGGGGCTGGCGCCCCGAGGCAGACACCGAAGGGGACGCACACCTTTGGGAAGTGCCGAGGGGAGCCCGGGGCTCCTGCACCCGCTGCCCGCCCCGCCGCCTCTCAGCTCTGCGCGGGCAAGGCTGCCGGGGACGGAGCGCCGGGCTCCGGGCGGGTCCGCGTTCCCGCCCGCCGCGTCCTGCCGAGCCACCCTGGTGAGTCCCTGGCTCTCTCCGAGCCGAGCCTCCTCGGTCACTGGAGGATGAGAGTGGAGTGCGTACTTCAGGGGTGTTGTGAGAAGGAGAAGAATAAAGTGAAGAAAGTGCTAGTGTGTAGTAGAGAAGAACTGGAAACAACCTGCCTGCCTGCCTCGCTCGGGTGTTGGTTGAGGAACTGGAGCACTTCCATACTGCGGAATCTCCCAGAGCTGCTCCCTGGGAAGCGTCGTTAGGTGGAAACTAACAGTTAGGTGATTACAAAACCGTATGTGCAGTAAGACCTCATTGATGTAAAAGCACGCACAAAGCACTTTTAATTTTTTCTTTTCTATAGACACATTTTCAGTAAATAAGGCAAGAAAAGGTCTGGGAGGTTATATGTGAGACTGTTAATGGAGGGGCACCTGCAGTGTGGAAGAGAGAGTTTCTCTTTTATGTATTTCTGTTTTGTTTAAATTCCCCCTTCTGTATTACAATGGTTTGTATGGTTGAAAGAAAAAGCAATTAAAGAAGACTCCAAAGTGCACACTTTTCAGAACTATTGTGAGTGGCAATAAGATATAAATATGTGCTATACATTCATATGTACCTGTGGGTAAGTGGCTTAGGATGGTGTCTGTGAGCCCTTTGCTGACCCCCAGGGCCAGATGTGTTTTGGAATTCAGGAATTTTTATATTTGAGGAAGATAATACAGTGCCCATATGGTATATCAAGTGACACCACCCATAAATTCTGGGAGAACACTGAATAATCAAATGAATTAATTAAAATTTTTAAATTGAAGTATAATATACATACGGAAATATACATTATAAATACAGCTTGATGAGTTTTTATAAGCTGAGCAAATACGTTAATATTTCTGCCATAAAAATGTGAACGTTTACTTTAAGTAGGATAAATGGAGATTGTAAATAGGCTCATATAGCAGGTCAGGTGGTGGAAACTGGGAGTTTTGGATTTCAGAACTGAGGATAAGGGGCTGTGGGCCTGTATTAGTAGGAGAGAGAGTCACGTGAGCAAGGTATTACAGGAGAGCCTAAAAAAGGATTCAGGGCCACCACAGGATGGGAGCTGGAGTTCCTGGATGTCCCTCCAGGCTGGCATTGGCTCATGTACTGCCCTCTCCTGTTTTATTTTTTCCCCAGGAGTGCGTGTCCAGATGTCAGCCCGGCTACCACAGGGGATCCCTCTGGGAGACTGAAGGGTGGGCTCCCAGGCCCAGGCTGAGGCCCACCAGCCCTGAGCCGTAGGGCAGGGGGATGGCAGCCACCCCAGAGCCTCGAGACCAGACCCCTGGGGAGGGAGAAGGGCTTCTGATCGTCAAGGTGGAAGATTCCTCCTGGGAGCAGGACTCTGCCCAGCAAGAGGACAGCAGGGATTCCGAGACCTGCCGCCAACGCTTTCGGCAGTTCTGCTATGGGGATGCAGGTGGGCCCCATGAGGCCTTCAGCCAGCTTTGGGAGCTCTGCTGCCGCTGGCTGCGGCCCGAGCTACACACCAAGGAGCAGATCCTGGAGCTGCTGGTGCTGGAACAGTTCCTAAGTGTGCTGCCTGGGGGCGTCCAGGGCTGGGTGCGTGAGCGATGCCCGGGGAGTGGTGAGGAAGCCGTCGCCCTGGTGGAGGTCCTGCAGAAGCAGCCAGTGAAAGCTTGGCCGCAGGTGAGGGGCCTCTGGGCTGAAGAGAGGGCCATCTCCATCAAGAAGAGTCTCCAGGAGTGGTGGGGACGCAGAGCTTGAGGGAGCATCCACAGGAGCACATCATAACAGATGCTGCTTTCTGAAAGACACTGTCCAAATGAATCTGGTTTCTTTTTGGTAGCTTTGAAAGACAGCAGCGGGACCAGGGTGGGCATGTTCCAGGAAGGCAGGCTTTAGCTCCACACAGGTTCTGCAGATCTTTGTTCCTGTTCTGCTCTAGGCTAGGCCCTGGGGATACAGTGATACACGTAATGAGAGGACCAGAGTGGGTGTGAGAAGGTAGAGCTGTCCACCCTGCTGTCTTGTGGGGAGTTGGGTCCTTAACACTGGAAGCATCTGGGGAGGTGCTAATGAGTGGCTGGGGTGTGGGGTTCTGCCCATGACAGGAAGGTTCCCCCACGCCCCCTTGCTAAGTGGTTCTGTGATTCTGGCCTTTGGAGGCTGATTCTGGCCTCATGCTTGATCGAGAAATGTCCTTGAGCACGCAGCACTGCCTGGTGTCACATTCTCCTCTGGACTTTCCTGGGGCCCCATGTTGATCTCCTTCCCCGCACCTCAGGATCCTGAGGGTCATGTCCTGTGTCTCCTTCCCAGGGATTAAACTCTGTCTCCCCGGTCTGGTGTCGGTCCTGATGAGCATGTTGTGGTTCCTGCACAGGATGTGCCCTCAGAGGAGGTGGAACCCGAGGCTACAGTCCATGGATCCCAGGCCAAGGGGCCTCCCCCAAAGGTGGGGGCACAACGCCAGCCGCCTGTACCCTGGGAGCAGCACAGCCATGGTGGTGAGTAAGCTGGTAGGCTGCAGAGTGACTGGGCTGGGGCCTGGCTCCTTCCCAGGCATTGCCCTAAGAGTAGGAAGGGTATTTGTGTCCTGTGAAACCTAGGTGCCTGTGCGTGCGTGCCCACGTATGCGTGCGTGCGTGTGTGTGTGCATCATGCGCAGGAGAGCATGTGAGGTCTCACTTCCGGCCTGGCTGGCTTCTCTGAGGCTCCGTTCTTTTCCTTCAGCCCAGTTTCCTGCTCTGCTTAAAGAGGGGAGTGCCAGAGAGACGACGGACACCTGCTTTGCCTCTGGGGTCCCTGTGAGTTATCAGTCTCTTTGTCCCCTCTGAGGTGTTGAGTCCCTAAAGTGATCCTTGCCTTCTCATCAAAGCCTCTTCCATCTATCCCACTCCTGCCTGGACCCATCCTTGTCCCCATCCCAACCCCCTTCCTGCCCCCGCCCACAGTTGCCTGGGGAGTCCTGAGCAAGGCAGCCCTGAGCTGGGTTTTTTCACCTCATTCCAGGGACCTGTGACATTTGGAGACATTCCCTTCTATTTCTCCCGGGAAGAATGGGGGTCCCTAGATCCTGCTCAGAGAGATCTCTTCTGGGACATAAAGCGGGAGAACACCCGGAACATTGCTCTGGGTAAGCAGTGGGTACAGCTGGGACCCTTGGAATCCTTGGCTCCTCTGAGGAGTAGGCTGCAGCCTCCTTCAGGATCCCAGCAGCAGAAGGTGGGCAAAGGCAGGCCACACCCCTGCATGTCCTGCTGGAATCCTCAGTCTTCCTTCCCACCTGCTCCTTAGCTGGCTCCAAGGTAGGCTTTCCCTGGGTCCCTTCAAGAGTCCTGGGTGATTTCTCTTTTGTGTTAATGTTCATCTTTCTCTGCCTTCTAAGTGTATTGATATGTGACAGGTGCGTGCGACATGCTAGTGCTGTGCTGAGCACTTGTATGGGCATTATCTCATTTGATCCGCACAACCCGGGGCATAGAAATGTTGTCCCCGTTTTACAGTCGAGGGACCTGAGACTCAGAGGTGACCAGACATTGAAGGGACAGAGCTGAGACTCAGTGTAGACAGTGGTTGTCACGGCCCTCAGCCTGCCCTGTGAAGAGATGCTGGCAGTGAAATCACCTATTGCGTGGCCACGAGGCCTGGGCCCTGCTCAGTAGAGGCCACAATCCTGGGGTCCCTCTCCAAGCCTGGGCACTATTTGGGGATCATCTCATTTAATCCACACAATCCAATGGGATGAACCAGGATTCCTCCCAGTCTAAATGTTTGTTCTTGAGTTTGGAGAAGGAGAGCTTGTGTAGTGAGAGGAACCACCTTAGCTGAACCAATGTGGTTCCTCAGTTTCTGCTTTGAATGGTAAGAGTCTGTGCAATTTACAGCCTTTACCTGAATCTCTTCATTTAGGGAGTTTGAACAGCCAGGTTTCAGAGAGTGAGACGTAGGACCCCAGTGTGGCAGCCGAGGCCCAGGTCGATCAGGTGTGTGACTAGGATTCCCTGGCCAGCAGATCAGCCCATGGGCGCCTTGCCATGGCTCTAGACGTTTCTCTGTGGCAATAGGTCATGTCACCGTTGTGTGGATGACGAAGCTGCACCTGGGCTCTGCTGGAGCCTGGGCTGTCCGAGGGACTGCCAAGGCGCTTGCCCCTGAGCCCTGTTTCTGCCGGCCTCAGCTCTGGCCCCAGAACCAAGTGGGTCTGAAGAGGCCACTTCCTCTCCGCTTGCAGGTTTGGGGCTCAAGAGCCACAGTGAGCATTCCCGGCCAGAGGAGGCGCTCCCGGGTCAGGCCGGCGGCGACGTGACTGTGTCCTGGAGCCCTGCGGAGGCTGAGGTCTGGGAGAGCGAGGCCCGGCCAGGGGCGACCCTGGGGCGGGCAGTAGGGGCGCGGCGAGGACGGCCGCCCACGCGCCGGCGGCAGTTCCGGGACCTGGCGGCCGAGAAGCCTCACAGCTGCGGCCAGTGCGGCAAGCGTTTCCGCTGGGGCTCCGACCTAGCGCGCCACCAGCGCACGCACACGGGCGAGAAGCCGCACAAGTGCCAGGAGTGCGAGAAGAGCTTCCGCAGCTCCTCGGACCTCGTGCGCCACCAGGGCGTGCACACGGGCCAGAAGCCTTTCTCCTGCTCCGAGTGCGGCAAGAGCTTCAGCCGCAGCGCCTACCTGGCCGACCACCAGCGCATCCACACCGGCGAGAAGCCCTTCGGCTGCAGCGACTGCGGCAAGAGCTTCTCGCTGCGCTCCTACCTGCTGGACCACCGGCGTGTGCACACGGGCGAGCGGCCCTTCGGCTGCGGCGAGTGCGACAAGAGCTTCAAGCAGCGCGCCCACCTCATTGCCCACCAGAGCCTGCACGCTAAGATGGCCCAGCCCGTGGGGTGAGGGCCGGAGCAGGGCGATCTCCCTAGCGCAGCTTCCCCTCTCCCCCTCGGGAATTCAAGTCCCGTCTGTAGCCACTGCCCCGGCTGACTGCCCTGCTCTGCCCTGGGACTTGAAATGGAAATCCCCTATGACCTTGGCACCATTCCCTTCCTGCTCCGAGGGTTTTTCTTGCCCTCTGGCTTCCTGGAGCCTCCCCTCCCCCGCACATTCGGGGCCAGTGGCATTAAAGTAGGGGAGACACTGGGGCAGCAGGGAAGTGTGAGGCCTCGGGCGGGGCCTGGAGTCCCTATCCGAGAAGTCCCTCAGCCTTGCTTCCCTCGTGGCTCTTTGCTCCCTATCTTCTCGGCTGGGTGTGTGGGCCAGCCCTCTGCCCTGCCAAGCTGTGCCTTCTGGTGAGAGTGGAGGAATAGGCCTTGACCCCCAGGGCACTGCTGGGCTCTGGGAGTGTCAGCCCACACCTCTGATGATGTGGGTCCTGGGCATGGCTACAGGGCCTTTCTGGCCTCTACCCTCTCCCATTTCCAGGCCATGACCACTCTGCCCTGTCCCTGTGACCCAGAAGCTGCCTGCCTCCGCTCTCAGCAGACTTCCCCCGACTCCCACGAGTGCGTCCCTGAGAGATATTCCCTCCCAGTCTGGGGAGGGTCATGGTGGCTCCAGGGACAGGAGGGCGACCGTGCAGTCTAAGAACAGGGCTAGCGGAGGCGCACTGCTCCCCATTCCTCCAGAGGCATGGGGTCTATGGTACTTAACACTAGCACTTCGTCAGCACTTTGTTGCTGACTCTTTAGGCACTGCTTTCCATGGCGGCATCTGCATCATCTGCAGACTGGCATTCACAGGGACAGACCGTAGGCCCTCCAAAGGAGCTTGGCCCAGCTGGCCTCTAAAGGGCAGCCAAAGGGTCTGAATAAATGCGGAAACTGCCTCCAAGTTGTTGTGTTCTCTAGGTGGCTGCTGGGTGGAGGGATCTGGAGTTCATACCCCTTTGCCTCTTGGCCTGGTAGTCCTGGTGGCATGTGGTGCTACGTGGTCACCAGGTGGAGCCACATTCTTGGCTTCCAGGTCTACTGGGCCCGAAGGGCAGCCACGAGCCTCAGGACTCTCATCCTCCTGTGTCAGCCAGTGCCTGCCCTAGTCTAGGGACAGCTCAAGGTGGGACAACTGGTAGTACCCCTCCCTACTCCAGCAAGAGAATGGGGGAGCTGAGCAGGACTTGGGGTCTTTGCCAGGACACCTCCTTTCTCCCCATTGGTGAAACAAAGAAAGAGGCTTGGAGATGGGGTGACTGGGCAGGGTGGTGGTATGCTCACACTGCTGGTAGGGGATCCAGAACTCAAAGCCAGTCCCTGTGCTCAGATCCCTTATGGAGAGAGGGCTGCTGAGTCAAAATGGGCAGGGCCCCCATTCCCCATCCAGCCTTTGACATCTGACCGCTCCCCTGCGCAGGCCCCAGGAGCTGGTGGGTGCAGGTCAGAGCTCTTTCTGCCTCTGGTGAGCGCTTTCTGACTCACCTGGTCATGGCCTCAGTGGACCTGCCTGAAGGGCAGTGGGGGCGGCTGAGACAAGGTGTTCTGTCCCTTGGTCTGTGTGTGTGCCAGCTTCTCTGCCTCCTGGGCCCTTCCTCAGCAGCCCCCATGTGACACTCAAATCATTCTGAGGTTGCTGCGATGGACCCCATTTTGCAGATGAGGCAACCGGGGTCTCACTGTGGACAGCTGACCCCAGTTGGGGGTTTCTGCCTCTGGAGCATGCTTGTCATGCTCCCCAGGCCCTCATGCTGGCGGCTGCTGTGTGCATGTGTGTGGGCGCTGGGCATGACTGAGTAGGAGGTGACAGGTGGCAGGAGAGTGCTTGGACTTTGTTGGTGCTGTTGGCTGGTTCAGAAGGGAGACACTCAGGTGTAACGAGATCAGATGGGAGGTGGGCCAGGAGCTAAGAATAGGATTGGACATGGGTCCTGGCTCAGGTGGGGCATGTCAATGCCAGCCAGGAAGTAGCCCGCTGGAGTCGGAATAGCAGGGAGTAGGGCCCAGGACTCAGGGTTCCAGGAGAGGGGCAGAGTCCGACTCAGCTCATAAACAGAGCTGATAGGACACAGCGCAGGGACAGGGGAAGGGTTGGGACCCAGGGTACTGGTACCAGGGCGGGAGCTCTGTGCTCAGAGGAAGTGCCCACCTGGCCCCCATGGCCTTCCTGGTGGCTGGGACCCTGCGGGTGGCCGCAATGGTGGCAGACACTCAGGAGAGCCTAAGGAGAAAGGTAGTGGAGGCTCTGCCTGGCCCAGCTCACTCCTGGCTCCTGGCTGAGCCCCACTCCAGCCCAACTCTGGCCTTGCCTCCCCAGGGGAAGTACAGCACACAGGGTCCAAAGGTGGCCCTGACTCTCAGCAGCCCTGGGGTGTCGGCCTCTACAGTGGCTGTCCTGGAGGGCATATTCCGGGCCCTGCGCGTTGAGAGCTGGCAGAGGAGGGAGGCCTTGGTTCAGGTGAGCCCTTGCCCACCTCCCGCCTCCGCCCCAACCTGGGGCCTCCCTGGACCCAAGCCCAGCCTTCACTCTTGACCTAGGGCTTCCTTGGGGAGCTGGCTGGCTTCCGGGAGCAGCTGGATGCCCATGGGGGCCCTGTGGGCTGTGTCCTAGTGGCCTTGGTGGCCCCCAGTGGGCTGCTGAGGCAGCCACAGCAGCTGGTCCAGGAGCTGAGCCGCTGTGGGGCCTTGCGGGGCTGCCCCAAAGTCTTCCTGCTGCTCTCGAGTGCTCCTGGGGGTGAGTGGGCAGGGCAAGGAGCCCTGCTTGTGGGGCAGGGCAATGTTGGGGTGAGGGAGGGTGGGCAGGGGGCCTGAGACCCTCCCTTCCAGGCCAATGTGCTGCTTCTCCACTCAGCTGCCCCTGAGCCTGGAGCCTTCCTCACTAGCCTGGGTGAGCTCTGTGGCCGCTGTCCTCACTGGTCCCTGCTGCAGCTGCTGACAGAGGTGGGGGCTCCAGATGGGGATTCCTAGGGAGGGGGCTTGCGCCGCTCAACTCCCCTGGCCCTGCTGTGCTCTCCTGAACCCATTAGACAGTTAGATTCATTCATATGCTCCCCACCCGTTCATTCTACAAAATCTTCATTGTTTACACATGTGGTGTCAGCCACAGGGCCTCGCCTCCCATTCCCACCTGTGCCCTTCCTTTCAGCCCACTCAGGGTCCCCCAGACACCAGAATCTTCAGAACTCCATGCCTTTGCCCAGGCTATGCCCTCTACTTGTGTGCCCTCACTGTTGTCCCTGCCAGCATCACACAGTCCCTTCCAGGCTGTCAGTGATGCCCTTCCTCAGCCTTCCTGAGTCGATGCTTATAATTCTACCCATCTCTGTTCATACTCACCCAGGCAGTGACTGTCCTGTCAGACTGTGGGTCCCTGGATGTCGGAGCTGGGAATGATTCAGATCTGGTCCTGAGGCCCAAAGTTCTCACTGGGCAGTTGGGTGGCCCCTGGGTGACCCTGGAGGTGAGGGCTGGGCCCTGGTTCTGCTCCACAGCTTTCCCCAGCCTGGTGCCCTCCCCCAAAAGATGGAAGGGCAGTGGTTAATGGCATGGCCAATGTCCACTTGAGGCCATCCATATCCAGGGATGCCCATGACCTTGAGCCTGAACTGGAACCCCCCTCATGACCTCCCTCCTTTCCTCTGTCTCCTCCTCTCTGTTCTGGCAGGGGACCCCAAAGAGACTGTAATAGCCATGATCCTGGCTGAACTATTTCCTGGAGCCAGGATCCTCATTCCCCCCCCACACACGCCCATGTAGCAGCCCTCTGAGGTGTCCTCTGGCCTCTCCCCAGGTCTTCTGCAGGATAGCTGAAGAGTTCTCAGGGGCCACCTACTGCCCAGTCCTTCGGAGCTCCTTGCGGGGGGCACTGTGCCTGGGGGACACGGAACCTTGGGGGCTTGAGGTGAGGGGGCCAGGGCAGGGATCCAATCATCTGACAGCAGTTGCCAGTGGGACAGAGGCTCAGGGAGACCAGAGATGGGGGAGGCGAGAGCTGGGAGGTCCTCAGGCCACTTTGAATGCACCTTAACCCTGTCTGTAGCCAGAACCCAGTCCCAGCGCTCAATATGACCTGTCCGGGGCCAGGGTCGCCCTCCTCCTGGCCGTTATCCGGGGCCGCTCTGGGGCCCAGCACGACGTCGAGGCGCTCTGGGGCCTGTGCCAGGCCCTGGGCTTTGAGACCACCCTGATGACCGATCCTACAGCCCAGGTGAGGGGAAGCCCAGAACTTGTGGTGCTCTGAAGGAAGGCACCCCTGGACCCTGAGGAGTCTCTCCTCGGCCTGTCAGCCATTATGGGCAGGAAGTACAGCCCCAAGTCCAGCCCCCATCCTCCCCGCTGCATGCACTGGGAACCCACTTCCTTCCCTCTGGAAGCCTGGTCTCCTGCGGTCTCCCACGCTTGCTGTTTCTCTGCTCCCCCACTCAAGGCCCCAGCTGGACCCTCAGGTTTTTCCTGGGACCATCTCAGATTCCTTCCCAGACACCTGTCAGCTCACTGCCGGCCTCTCACGCCTCTTAACTTTTTGGTGCAGCTTCTCTTCTGGGGCCAGAACACCAGCTGCAGGCACCTGGACCCACGTGTCACCCCGATGAGGCCATACCAGGCCATGCAGCATGGGGGTTAGAAAAAAGACTTCCTCCCTGGGCCTGAGGCTGATAGAAGGCGGGAGGTAGGGCAGGCAGGGTGCTGGAGAAGCCTACCTCGAGGACTGCCAGGTCCTGGGGAGGCAGCTGCCCTGGCCCAAGCCTCAATCTCCATCCCACCCTAGGCTTTCCAGGAGGAGCTGGCCCAGTTCCGGGAGTGGCTGGACGCCTACAGGGGCCCCGTGAGCTGTGCCCTTGTGGCCCTGATGGCGCATGGAGGGCCTCAGGGACAGCTGCTGGGGGCTGACGGGCAAGAGGTACAACCAGAGGCACTGGTGCGGGAGCTGAGCTGCTGCAGGGCCCTGCGGGGCCGCCCCAAGATCTTCCTGCTTCAGGCTTGCCGTGGGGGTGAGCGGGGCCTGGGGCCCACCTCCAGCCTGCCCCTCCTGCCCTAGCCTTCTCAGGCTCCTAGGACTTGCTGCCCACCTCCTCCAGGAAGCCTGTGCCCCAGTCCTTTCCCCACCCCCTCCCCCGCCTCTCGTAGAGGTCAGGGCCATGAACTTGAGCATGTCACCCTCAGCACTTTTCATTCAGCACTCAGAATGTCTCCAGCCTGGCAGGCCTGCGCTGGAGCCCTGGAGGCACCCCCAGGTATCTGCTGACTGAAACGACCTGACTGTCCTCTCCTTCCCCAGGGCACAGGGACGCTGGCTTGGGGCCCACAGCTCTCTCCTGGTTCTGGCGCTGGCTGCGGGCACCACCAGCCACCCCCTCCCATGCCGATGTCCTCCAGGTCTATGCCGATGCCCAAGGTAGGACTGCCTTCTTTCCGGACCCTGGGCTTGGCAGGGCTGTGGGGGAGCTGTCCAGAGCACATTTCCAGGGCTCTGAGCTGGGGTTCTGCTGCCACCTCCGTCCTCTCTTTGCCAAGAGGATGGGAAGGGAAACCTTCCTAAACCTCGAGGGACTTTGAAAACCAAGGGCTTCTTCTCCTATTTGAGCTTAGAAACCACTCTGGAGTCAGGAAAGTGAGATGGCTTTTCTGTGGTCACACAGCTGGTCAGCAGCAGGGCTGACATTTGAATTCTGATCTCTTTCCTGCCCTGCACTCTCCACTGCCCTGGGCTGCCCTTGGGCCAGACTTGGGGAGACCCAGGGGCTGGTGGAGTCCCAGGATGCTGGGTAAACGGAGTTGATCCTTCCTGCAGGCAGCTCCTCCAGGGGCCCCACTGCAGGGAGCTCTGACCAGGCAGACATCCTGATGGTCTACGCAGCCGCCGAGGGTAAGAGGACCAGTTGTCAAGAAGCCCCATTACACAGGGCCCAGCCTCCTGGCTGGAGATCTGGAGTGCCTTTAGGGGCAGCCAGGGCTTGGGGGTTGGGGAGCAGGGGCACCAGCCCAGTTGCATTTAAGCCCTCTTCCTTCCATGCTTATTATTTATAAAGTAGTAATGCTGGTGAGCACGTCGTCTTCAGGGCTGACTGTGCCAAGCACCACACCTACACCCTTCCCTCCAGGCTGTAAGTTCCATGAAGGCAGCTCGGTTCTGTCTGCCTCAGGGCCCTGCCCAGTGCCTGGCACATTGTGGGTTCATAGGGCATGTTTGTTCAATACTGAATCCATCATATATTCACTCCTCAAATGTTGAGCAACAACTGGTTCCAGAAGCAAGAAGTTCCCGCTCCCTGCCCCATTCCCTGCCTGCCCCCCGGGGTCCTGTGTGCTTGACCCCCACTTCCACCACCAATAGGCCCCTGGGGAATTGGAAAGCAGCGGGTAGGTGCCCAAGTCTGATACCCCGACCCTCGTCCCCTGGCCTAGGCTGTGTAGCCTATCGGGATGAGACGGGCTCAGACTTTATCCAGACGCTGGTGGAGGTCCTCAGAGCTGACCCCAAGGGAGACCTCCTGGAGCTGCTGACTGAGGTGTGTTGGGGCCTGGGGAGTGGCAATAGGGGGAGAAGGGCTGGATGCATCCTTCTCCCCGGCCCTGGTGTTCTGATCACCTGCTATTCACCCGGCTGGGGAGGGAGTGATCCCCCACCCTCAGCAGTAAGAGATGGCCGAACACACAACACCCACACTGGACAGGTGAGATGGACAGCAGTTATTAGTCTCATAAACCCACAGCTGGGGAAAGATTATATATCTTATGTATAATTACACACCGTTCGGGTTGCCACACAGCGCTGCTCGGGTTGCACTCCGGAGCAGAGCAAGCCAGCAGGGGCCGTGGGCTGCAGGCTTTGTGGTAACAGGGGTGGGGCGCCCCCTGGTTCCCGCGGGAGGAGGTGATTGGTTCGTTTGAATAGTTCTGCAGGCTGGCAGGGAACTGAGGCCCCTCAGGCTGAGGACGGGGTGCAGTGCGGCTGGGTCTGGCAGGTGGGGGAACTAGTGCAGGTGGGGAGCTTTTTCCGCTGGGTGGGGGGCACATCTGAGAGGAGCAGGGGGACTTATGATTACGCCTTTGGGGCCCCGTAAGGCCCAAAGATGTCGAGGCAGCCGTGAGAGTGGTCCTCGCAGGTGAATCGGCGGGTGTGTGAGCTGGACGTGCTGGGTCCCGACAGCGACGAGCGCCGCAAGGCCTGCCTGGAGATCCGCAGCTCGCTGAGGCGCCGGCTCTGCCTGCAGGCCTGACCGCGCCCGAGGCCGCTCAGGTGGAATCGACAGTGGGGGCCACACCCCAGCGCCATCACTGACTCCCTCCGCTCCGCGGTTTCCTCGCCTGTAAACGGAGCATCACAGCACGGGCGCCGGCGCTCAGCGAGCGTGCAATAAACATGTTGATGGTCGCTGTACACGTGAACAGTGCCTGCTCTCAGAGAGGTGCGACAGTAAGAGAGAATGTATGCAAAGTGCCTGGCACTTCATAAAGGCGGATACGAGGCCAGGCCTGCCAACACGGGCTGGGCTGGCCTAGAAGTCCTGGGAAGGGGCTGCCGGGGTCCACAGCGCTCTCCTAGCACACGCGCCCCGCGCTAGGCCGTGGAGATGCAGGAGACGCGACCCCGCCTTCACGGCGGTCAGCGTCTAGTCTGGGGCCATAAGACTGGAACAGAGACTGCAGGTTTGGCGGGGCGGGGAGGAATCACAGGCTCTGGGGGAGCAGTGGGCAGCTCCTGGCCCAACGTGGGCCGGGGGCCCTTGGAGAAAGAGATCCCAGGGGGCCCCTCGGAGCAGGAGGGGCTTGGGCAGCGCCCCCGGGACTCGAACTCCCCCTCACAGGCCCGCGCCCACCGTCCCTGCCAAACGTCCGGCGCTCAGTCCTGCTCCGGGCCTGGTGCTCCTCTTGGAGCCCCGCCCACACGGAGCCCAAGAGGCGGGGGCTCCTCGCCGCTGTGAGCATGCGCGTTGCGGTACACTGCGCAGGCTCCTGCACAGGCTCTATGGGAAAAGCTGCACAACTGTCAAAAGCAGGGCCGCGTGGCCTAATGGATAAGGCGTCTGATTCCGGATCAGAAGATTGAGGGTTCGAGTCCCTTCGTGGTCGCTGTAGGGCACGTTTTTCTCCCTCGCCTTAAAATTTTCCCGGTCTCTGGACAGCACCCTACGCCGGCCCAGGTCGCTCGGGCTGGGCCAACCGCCGGCCCCGCCCCGCCTTCTTGCCCTCGGGACGCATCCCTGTGCCTGCACCCGCCGAACTCCAGATCCGGGGCGAAACCGAGGGCGCTGCGGGGATCAATGCCGGCCGGATCCGCGCGGACTACGGAGCCTGAAGCCACAGGCCGCGAGTCCCGAGAGCCCATTCGGGATTGGCTACGTGAATTACGGTTTAGAAGAGGAGAACTGTGACTGACGAAGGGTTGGACTGTTGGGGGGTGGGAGTGATTTGCCCTAAGGGGGTCAGAGGACGTTGCGTTTTAAAATATAATAGATTATTGTGATGAGAAAGGTTTGGAAGTAGATAGTAGTCATGGTTGCACAATATTGTGAACGTGACGGATGCCACTGAATTGTACGCCTAAAAATGGTTAAAATGGCAAATTTAACGTTATATATATTTTTTACCACAGTAAAAAGTTTTATAAATCTAATAGATTATTTCTTGCAATGAGAGCGTACCCTTAAATAACTACTGTGAATATGTATTTAAAAATTTAAATATAAAGAATATGCCCAGCATTGAGTCATCATTTTTCCGTGAAAAAATGTCTCTACCTGCAAAACTGAGTTCTCTCCAAGGGATTCTGGCTAAGCGGAATGACCAAGGTGACGGGACCTCCTCCCATCAGGGTAAACGCTGGGAGCATGTCAGCTGAGCGTGTACCCCGGGCAGTGGGCGCAAGTGACCTGCGGTTATGCGGAGTGTCACTTTCTCCTTTATCGTTTTTGTGGTGTTTCAGCGGGTTACTAAGGGCTCATAAATATGAAGAAGAAAAACTTCATTAAGATAAACATTTTAAAGATGAGAAAGAACATCCATCTTATGGTAGGAAAGTAAACGCTGGATTCTAGTCTCATTCTCTACCGACTGAGATAGCGGGGCGGAGACAGAGCCGGTATGGAGGGTCCTTAGGACAAAGACCTAAGGCGGCTGGGATCCTGCTAAAACCCGCGCAGACCTGGGCCCAGGTGACACTTTCGGTCTAAGGGCCATATGAGGAGGAGCACGCGGAAAGGGACCAGCCCTTTTCCCAGGCTCCGGGCTGGTCCCCCATCCCTTCCTCTCCCACATTTTGCATCGGAAACGCCTTCGGGCGAGTAGTTACCCCCGGACCCGGATTCTCTAAAAGGAGAGGGGAAAGGGCTCGCAGGGATTTGATCCCGAGACCTCTTGCACCCTAAGCGAGGATCATATCCCCCAAGTCCAACAAACCGATTTGACACCTGCTGCCCCAGGTCTTTGAGCTCCACCGCTTGTGAGCGGCCTCTTTGGGGTCCGAGGATGCTCGAGAGCCGGCAAGATTTGAGCCAGGGGGCCAGCCAAATACAGGTGTCAAGGAGCCGTTGAGAGGCCAGCACAGAGGCGGGAGGCCGTGCATAACCTGCGGGAACCACAGAGAGGAGACTGAGAGACTGGTCTAAGACCATTGCAACCCACCTCTTGCCAGCCCCGGTGGCCTAATGGATAAGGCATTGGCCTCCTAAGCCAGGGATTGTGGGTTCGAGTCCCACCCGGGGTAGAGGGGGTTGAGTTTTAGACCCCCTCCAAGGAAAAGTGGGAAAAAGTGAAATGAAACTCTGTGGCTACTTAACCCAGTGGGGCAAGCAAATGAAGGGAGGTTATCCAGTTGCAGCCCTAAACTTAACCCAGTGAGGCCCATTTTTGATAAGAAGGGCACGTTTTCAGCTTTCAGAAAAGAGTGCTTGCGTCTTTGACACTATTTTAATAACCATTCATTCTACTTGATATAAAGGAATAATTGTTCATTTTTCTGAATGTGTTAATTGTGGTTACATATATTTTTTAAAACCTTATCTTTTATAAACACATCCAATTATTTAGAGATTAAATAATATGACAACTGGTCTGCTTTAAAATACTGGGCTGGGTGGTGACTATAGTTAATGGTACTGGATTGTATACTTGAAGTTTGCTAAGAGAGTAAATCTGAAGCATTCTCAACACACAGACAAAAGGTAACTGAGATACCGGATGTGTTAATTGACTTTGCGGTAAATATTTCACAGTGTATACATGTATCGAACCATCACGTTGTACACTTTAAATATATGCAATTTTATTTGTCAATTATACCTCAATAAAGCTGGAAGAAATATAATGGGTTGGATGGAGGTATAGACGAAACAAACCTATCTGTGACTTGATAATGACCTAAGCTAGGGGACATGAGGGCACATTATTCTATTTTCTCTGCTTTAGTGAATGTTTGAAATAATCCATAATGAATTTTTCTTTTTTTTAATCCATGCAATACATGTCTTCATCCTCAAGGTAAAAATCTTCCAAAATGGACGTGGTATAGAGGAAAATTAGAAGACTCCTATACCACCTGCCCATAGATAGGATGACCAGTGGAGCTTTGTCATATAGCCAATGAAAACCATAGTTCTCCTTTGCCGTTAGAAACCATGAATGAGACTCTTCTGTTCCTCCAGCTCTGGTCTTACTTCTCCCACTTTCTCAAGTATCTAGGGCCCCATCATCCCCGCTGAAATGGGGGACCTCATCTCATTGCAGTATCTCCCACCATCACACGTGGCCTGCAGAGAATGGGGTCCACTGAGCTATCCAAGGATGCTGGTGTTTCCCTCACCAATGTTTCTCAGTGCCTCATTAAAGGGAGCATCCTCTGGGCCCTCTTGGTGGGGTGGTCGGTGTGCACATCATACGTGATAGATCCATTGCAGCATTTCCATCTTGATAAGTCTTTGGATTCCTTTCTCTACCTGATATCAGGGACATTCTCACATTTCAGTCTCATTAAACACAGGCCACCACTGAGTCCAATGCTTAGTCAACCAACCAAGAATCCTGGTAAAGCCACATTTGGCTGCATGAGATAACATGTTAAATACAGGCTTTCTGGAAGTGCAACCAGATCAATAAATGCACCAGATGCAAAATCATATTCCATGCTCCTTACTCTCACACCCTTAGAACCATTCCCACGCATATTCCCTAGGTTTCTGCTTGCATAAATGAGCAAAACTTGCAATTCTTTTGGCACATAAGCTATTTCCTCCAGGGTCAGTCCTTGTACTTACTCCCTGCAGCATGCGGCTCTGACTATAGTTAAGGGGCCAGTGGTAACAAGGGTGATTGGTGTGGGCTTTGAGGACAACTGGCATCCCCTTGCAAGACAACTGCTCCAGGTGAGATTACTGGATATTCAAACACAGGAAGGCTGCCCTCCTCACATACCAGAGGATGGGCTGCTTTCGCTGGCAAGGAGGCTCCAAGTGACTCAGGGGTTCAAGATTCTCAACTTTATCTGAGCCCACCCATGTGTCCCCAAGTCTTCGGCTCCACTTCCTCATAATCAATGCCATTTCTTCCGCACGAAAGACTTTTCTCAGGCTGTGAACTCAAATTAAGCTGTGATTCCGCAACATGCATAATTCAATTACGTGTTTGATCTTTAGCAGTATCAGCCCTGCAGCTATAAAATTATTCTATAGCTGCCATAAAATGTCCCTGGGTCTCTGAACATGACTTTGGCTGAAAGTTTACAGATCTAATCTTGTCATTTTCTTTCTGTAAGCAAACTGGCGCACTCAGAAGGATCCTTCCCATAGTCTTTGTAGTCACCTTTACTGCCACAACAGTCCAAGGCAGCAGCCACGTGGTCCTCCAGGGTGCTGCTTCAGTCAGCACTTGATCATATCAACCAGGTGATACTTGGCTCGGTCATAATGCCACTGTGGGCCATGAATTACCAGCACCGAATTTCCCATCAGCACTGTGTTCAAGCCCAAATTCGTTACCGAATCAGGGTCCAGGCAGCAGTCAGAAAACCCATGCACTGGGGATGGGGGAAATAAGGACTGGTTGGTAAAAGGGTACAAACTCTCAGTCATAAGATGAATAAGTTCTGGGATCTAGTACATAGCATGATGATGATCGTTAATACCATCGGATTGTGATGAGGATTTTAGGCTGGTTACTTTTAAAAACTGCAGATGAGAAGGAGGCTCTGAGGAGTGGAATTTGCTTGCCGTTTGATGAGAGATATTTGCATTTGTGAAGGAAGTCTCCATCTGTGGGGGGTGTCTCCCTCTCTGCACCAGGAGGAAGGCAGGATGGCCTTATCTCTGGAAACTCTTAATGGGGAAGGCAAGGACTTAAGTTGTTTACTATCTGGCAACCTCATGTAACTGACCCCCCCCCCCAACATCCTCCTTTGTCTTTACCTGAAGATAATATTTAAGTGGTGGCTTCTGCCATTTACTCAATCCAATCTGATTCTTATCTAAAAGTTATAGGACCACCCAATAACCAAACCCCACCGGCACTGATACCATTTTAACAACTCTTTTTACTTCTTCTTTCCTTTGTCTTGTAAAGAGATAACTCACATACCTATGCCTTAAATTTAGCCTTACTCTCCACCCATGCCAGCAGCAGCAGCTCCTCCTGCCTATACGTCCTGTCCCCACGCAGCAGCCTGACTGCCCACGGGTCCTGTCCCCATGCTATTCCACACTATTCTCTAAATAGAGCACTACTGCCAGACCTTGAGAGTCCAAGAAATCTTTCTTTCGACTCCTCGGCTCACCGACCCTGCATCAGATTGTATACTTGAAATTTGCTAAGATCAAGTGTTCTCACCACACACACACAAAAGGTAGCTATGTGAGGTGATGGATATGTTAATTAGCTTGATTGAGGTAATCATTTTACAATGCATACATATAAAAAATCAACACATTGTACACCTTCAACATATATGATTTTTGTCAATTATGCCACAATAAAGCTGGAGGAAAAAAGAAAACCCATCCATTATTTACCAGACTAATGAAAAGTGATTAAGTATAAGGAGCAGTTAATAAGGTTGTTGAGAAGGCAGAAAGGGCGTGAGAAAGCAGCCACCCCCCATAGGGCCAGGGACCAAGGGCAGAGGTTGGAGTATTGAAAATTAGAAGCTTGGGAAGGGCCTTAGAGAGCTTAAAAGCAGATCTCTGAATCTAGAGTGGGTGTCTCCGAGCTCAGAGGAGGGACCCATGGGCCTGGAACGCAGACTTCTGAGGAGGCGACCTCAGCCAGCTCACGCTGGTGTCTCTAACGAGCGCGATGAGGCTGGTCCTGTGAGTGTTGGGGAAACTTTCAACTAGATTCAGCCCCTATTTCTGGAACGGATAGAAAAGTGAGGCTGTGGGGGTAGGTGAGACCAGGAAACAAACAGGAAGCAGTGAGTCCCTTCTTCCTCCTCCAGCCCTTCAGTCTCTCTAGCGCCTCCTAGCAGCAAAATCTAACACAGATCAGTAAGTAGGGTCTAGAAGGATGAGTTTGAGGCTGAAAGAGTTGAATTACTGGCACACCTGCCCTGTCCTGCTTCCCTCACTTTACAGACGCCTCCTGAAAGGGTTCCCTTAAGGGGGGTGATTACGTGAAAATCCCTGTATCGGGCTTGCTTCTAGGAAACGTGTCCTAAAACTGTTGGAACCGTACTCTAAGAATGAGATTCTGAAGTTGAATCACTTGTTGGCTGCCTGGCACTGAGGACCACACCACCAGTAGTAGGTAGAGTTTGTTTGTTTTAATGATGTACACCTGAAATTTATATAGTGTAAATCGATGTTACCTCGTAAAAAAATTCAGAAACAAAAAAAGGAAAAAGAAAAAACTCAAGGGGTAAAAAAGGTATTCAAGGGCTAAAGTCAGTCTCCCACTTCCTCCTGAACCCTGACTGCTAAACTCCCTCCCCAGAAGCCACCACACTTAGAGCTTCTTCCTTAATCCATCAGCGACAGTTGAGCACACCCAACAGCCGATGGTCCATGTGCTTTGGACACCAGAGGGGGAATCCTTTGAAACATTTTGACACCTTAATTCTCTAGATAACATGATTATAGTTCCATTTCTTGATTTTTCCATCCAGGTTAAAGCATTATCTATCAACTGCAACTGAGGAGGCTGAAGCCACACAGCTCTCACATCAGGAGTCGGGGTGTCGTTCCTGAACTAGCATCAAGAGATGCCCAGAATGCGCTCAGTCCCATCCTTGTGTCCTCCACGGGAGCTCTAGGCCAAAGAAGTGCGTGAGAAATTTGCAGATGTCTGACAGGGTCAAAAGTCTTGAGATCTAAGCAGAATATGAGTTAGGAGCCAAAGAAGGACAATATCTACTCAAAGGATCTGAAGAAGGAATTACAAACTTCTGTGGGTAGACTGAACAATTAGGTGAGTGTAAAACTGAACCCCAAAGATCTGGACTCCGTAACTACTCGCTCTGGAGGTTATGAGGTCACTGACATAGCAACTATAAATTGAAATTTGAGGTCCCATCAGTATCACCAACAAGAATTTGGTCCAGGAAGCATTCCCATGAAAATCTCTAGTCGGAACTCTGTTTCTTACCCCGAAATGATATAGGATGATATTATTGTTCCTAGTTGGCATGAGAGGACACGTGCAGTTCTGTGCATGTTTTTGTCGTTTATGTGTATGTGCAGATATCTTTTATTTCCTTGAAGCTTCAGAATTGGGTATAGAAATATTCAAGAGAGTTAAACCATAGTATTAGTAATTGTGTTAAAAAAGAATCTGTCATTTACATAAAATCCTAGATTATGCAAACGAATCTGTAGTGATAGAAAGCCGGGGTGTTGCCTGGGGATGGGGGTGGAGGGAGGAAGGGATGGGAAAGAGGTACTAGGAAGCTCCTGGGGATGGTGGAAATGTGCAGTTTCCTGATTATAGTGATGGTTTCACTGGACGTGTTTATATGTCAAAACTGGTCAAATTGTACACATTTTAATATAAGCAGTTTATTGTATTTTAATTATTCTTCAAAGTGGTTAAAAAAGAAAGGAATATCATATACATGGTATTTTATGTTCCTGTAATATTTTAGATGATTTAACATGTCAGAGAGACAGTTTTGTAACTTCAATTTAAAATATATAATTAGGAGCCGGCCCGTGTGTTAAGTGCACACGTTCCACTTCAGCAGCCCTGGGTCCGCTGGTTGGGATCCCGGGTGCGGACATGGCACCATTTGGCAAGCCATGCTGTGGCAGGCGTCCCACGTATAAAGTAGAGGAAGATGGGCACAGATGTGAGCTCAGGGCCAGTCTTCCTCAGCAAAAAGAGAAGGATTGGCAGCAGATGTTAGCTCAGGGCTAATCTTCCTCAAAATAAAATAAAATATATAATTAAGTAATGGATTTAGATGTATAGTTTTAAGATGGGATCTTAGTTTATATTCAGTATTGGGATCACTGAACAGAACTTCAGGTTCAACACATCAATAAGTTTAATTTATTTGATTTATAGGAATTGTTTAGTAATCGGGAAGTTCTTGTTCGTTATTTGAAACTATCAAAGTATTTTGCAATGCTCTTTGTCATGTATGAGCATGTTTAGTTAATTAAACTTATCAGAGGGACCTTGTGTCATTCAGAGGTCATTAAAGGTAATTGTTAAAACTTTCTAGGCTTCTGAATAGGATAGTAAAGTTTGAAAGCAAAACTTGAAAGCTTAAGAGAGAACTAAAGTTTTGGTTTTCATATTTTTAGGAAATAAAATATTAATTTTCAAAGAAGCTTCTAAACATTCTTTTGGGTGCACAGAAATCACCCCCAGGGCTCCAAAAAGAAAAAATACAGTAGATAAAGTTTTGAGAGACCCTGGCATGCCAGAGCTGTGTGATTGCCAAGACTTTCGCCCATGTCGAACTGGGAGGCACTGGAGGATGAGGGGAATGAGCCGCACTCGTCCCATATCTCTGGCATTTCAGAGAGACGGTGGAAACGGTCACTGTCAGCACTGTGGAATTATGTGGCTGTTGTTGAGTGTCTTTAATGCATTGAGACAAAAGAATGACAGGCTCCGGTGGACTAATCACCATTTAAAGAAGTGTGACAATCAGAGGCCACCTTGGCAGCATGGAAAGCAACCCACATCTCCTACAGCTGATGGGCCGAGGAAGCTGAAGACCAGGCTCCGGGCCTTGGTGTGAAAACAGCAGAACTTGAGACAAAGCTCTGGGCGAACTCAACCTCAGCGAATCTCTCATGGTGATGTCAGGGTGCCTGTAGGGAAGAAGCGGTCCTGAGACTTTGAATGGGGATATCTGGGTAGATGCATTGAGAACTTTGAGCTCCCCAGCCCAGGCCTCCACCCCCTTGCCTGAAGTCTCTGAGGAGGCTCAAATGAGGCAGGTACCTTACAAGACAAGGTCTGCTCTCCGCAGGACCTGCTCCCACCTCCCCTGCAGGCCAGGGAACCAAACAGGGTTGCATCTCAGCGTGACTCAGCTGGGAGAGTACTGGGACTGTGTAAGCGGGGAGAGGAATCATCACTCCAAGGAGCTGTAGGGCTGGATAGGAAAGCAGCAGTAACCAGGGAAGCTTGCCCGGAGCAGACCCTCAGGGCCCTGGATCGGGGCGGGAGAATAAACAGCTGGAAGAGGGAGAGATGATCAATATGGGACAGTCTTCCACGACACAGGACTTAACACCCTGGCAAGGGTCCCTCAAACTGGTTATGATGCACTGCTGGCACGCCTCTTGGAAGCATGGGAAAAGCAATGGCCTACATTAAATGAAGCAGAGTTGCTAGAAATGCCATGGCAAACTGTGAAGGGAGGGACCAGAAGGGACAGGGTACAGGCACACATGAATGGTCCTTCAGTATCAGAGTGAAAACCCACCAGCTGACTCTGTATTGTGGCAGTGCCCGGAGGAAATGGCAAGTAGCAAGGCAATAAGACATGCGCAGTTGAAGGGAGGCCTGAGCATCTTTGAGAAGCTTAGGAGAGACTGTTCTCTGGTCTGGTGCCTACTGGGACATACCTGAAGCAGAAGGCAAGCTTTTGTACCTTGTGTCTCCTATTAAGAAAGAAGTCCAGGGGCCAGCCTGTGGCCAAGTGGTTAAGTTCTCGCGCTCCGCTGCGGCGGCCCAGGGTTTCACCAGTTGGGATCCTGGGTGCGGACATGGCACCGCTCATCAAGCCATGATGAGGTGTCATCCCACATGCCACAACTAGAAGGACCCACAACTAAAATATACAACTATGTTCCAGGAGGCTTTGGGGAGAAAAAGGAAAAATAAAATCTTTAAAAAGAAAAGAAAGAAAGAAGTCCAACACTTGATAAGACCCTGTGATGATTAATTTTATGTGTCAACTTGGCCAGGCTATGGTGCCCAGATGTTTGGGCAAATACCAGTCTAGAGGTTGCTGTGAAGATATTTTTTAGATTTGATTAGCATTTAAATCAGTTGACTTGAGTAAAGCAGACTACCTTCCATATTGTGAGTGGGCCTCATGCAATCAGTTGAAGGTCTTAAGAGAAAAGACTGAGGTTACCACCAAGAGGAAGGAACTCTGCCTCTGACTACCTCCTGACTCAAGACTGTAACATCAACTCTTGCTGGAATTTCCAGCCTGCAGGCCTACCCTGCATAGTTCACTTTCCAGTCCAACAGTCTGAGCCAATTCCTTAAAATCAGTCTCTCTCTCTCTCTCTCTTTCCATATATATATATGTTCTGTTTCTCTGGAGAACTCTGATAAATGCAGTCTCTTGTGGACAAGTAGGGTGTCCTGGCCCAGGCATCAAGAGGGACCTGTCAGGTGCCTCCTCACTCCCCAGCCCTCTTCTCCCTCCACCCCTAGATGTGGAAGCCCCAGTTTTCTGGCATGGAGCCAGGACTGAGAGTGGCTGGGTGCCAGAGCTGCTGGGGCTCGAAGAGGAATGGACCCCTGGAGACTCAGATTTCAGATGACCCAACATTGAGACTCACAGATGCGGAACCTCAGGGCTGGTGTTGCTAACCCTTCCCCTCTCCTACCCTATCTCCAGAAAGGAGCCCACACTTCCCTCACTGCTTGCTTCTCGCGGAAGTGGGGCCACCTAACCTCTACTGGGAGTACCCCATGATTTCTGATTTTCTTTCTACTTCAGAAAGGGGAGGGGCTGGGACTACAAGGGGCTCCCTTCCCTGCCGGTGTCTGTCCACTAGGGAGGAAAGCTGCGCTGGGCCCAGGCGAGGAGCACACAGTTGTTGGAGGAGGCTGGGGTCCTGGGGGGGAGCACCCCTGGATACAGATGGGACCCCACGTAGGTCCCTGCTCAGGGCCAGGATTAGTGGGGTTCCACCTTTAGCTGAGGGTCCGCTCCTAAGTCGTCTCCTGTGGCCCTCATTCGGCCGGCAGAGCAGTGGGCTCCAGTCCTATGTTGGGTGATATTCTTACATCCCCCAGTCAGTGCCTGCTGGGATCAGAAGGTGGGAATTTCAAGGAAGCCCCTATGAGGGGAACCCCTCAGAGGCTCCCGACCTCTCTTTGTACACTATCTGGAACTTTTGTGTAAATTTAAAATTTTTTAAGTTACAATATATGTAATAAAACATTAATGAGACAAAATCAAGCTCCTCTGGTGATATTGGAGGCAGGCTCCGGTATGCGGGACTCTGGACCACGAACAGATTCCCACTGTGGGGGCTGCTTCGTTTATAGGGACCTCATCAACTCCACTTAGATTTAAGGCGGGACCTTGGGGACAAAAGCCACGCCCAACGTGGGGCTCGAACCCACGACCCTGAGATTAAGAGTCTCATGCTCTACCGACTGAGCTAGCCGGGCGATGGTGGGTAACGTTACTCCACAGACTAGTTGGACTTCTCCAGAACTTTGTTGTCCTGAAATTGGATCTCGGGCACACGCCACCTGGGGGCTGGAGCGTGAATTCGCGTCCTTTCAGCAGGCAGCGAGGGCGCCGCCAGGCCCCTCTCTGCTGTCCGTCTGTGCGTCTGTGCGGCCCCAGCAGTTAGGGGAGCCTTCCCAGGCGGATCCTAGATCCCAGGGCAAGAGGGAAGGACAGTTTGGAGCGTTTGAGCAGCTGCCCGTTTGGAAAGAAGGGAGGCCTGACCCCAGTTCTGACCCCTGCGTCGGGATTCCAGAGCTGCGAGGGTCTTCCGGGCCTATCCCAGGCCCAGAGGGGGCTCGGCTGAGGACAGGAGCCCCGGGGTCTGTGCGGGACCCGGCGCTGATCGAGGCTTGCCGGGGCTGGCCGGCTGGGAGGCGGCAGAGCCTCATTCTCGGGGTCCTGGACTGGGATCCCACATTGGGAGAAATTTCTGGGCTGGGGTCCACCACGAGGGACCTCCACGCTCCCCCGGGTCACACGGACTGCCTTCTCCGCCTTGTCGCCCGCCTCCTGCTCTAGCTGCTTGGGCTCCTGGAGGAGCTGAGTCTGCGCTCGGGGCTGGGTGGCGCTAGGCGCGGGTGGGGCCGTCGTGCTCTGGAGAGGCTGGCTCCGCAGGCCGGGGGTGGGGTGGGGGGCTCCCTCTACTGCGGGGCCCGCCGCGCCTCAGCTCCGTCTAAACCACCCCCCCACCCCCCCCCGCCCCCGGAGTTGAAACCGAAACCTCCCTCCGCGCACCTCCCCGAGGGGCCGGGAAGCTGGGGCTCGGCGGGGACGGAGGGCGGAGCCGCGGATGCAGGGCTCCAAGGACAAATGTCAGGAAGGCTCTGTCGGGCTGGCTCGTTGGTCTAGGGGTATGATTCTCGCTTTGGGTGCGAGAGGTCCCGGGTTCAAATCCCGGACGAGCCCAGTTTTTTCAGACACTTCCATGATCTCAGGGTGTAGACGACGGAGCTCCGCCGAGTCCAGGGCGACAGGAGCCTGGTCCCCGCCGGCGGCAGTGCGCCCAGCTCCATGCTGCCAACTGTCCCTCCCTCCGCCTGGGTCGGGTGCAGGAGCGGAGGGCGCCTCCAGGCCCGAGGCTTCCTTCTGGGAGCTGCCGGGTGGCCTGGCTAGGGGAGCGCTCCCGGGACTGGAGAGAAGGGCAAATCCGTCCCCGGCCACGCCTGTCTCCGCGAGCGGGAGACCTGATTTGCGCGTCTGCCAGGCGTATATCCAACTTGGTCTGGGAGTAGGTTTTTGCTTTGGGATGTGAAAGGTCATAAATTCAAATTCCGGACGAGCCCACGTTTTCAAACGTCTTTTTCCTTCTTGAGGGGCTGCCAGAGGGCCTTCCCCACCCAAGGGGGGACAGGAACCCACGCTGGAGACTGAGAATGGGGAAGGTCTGTGCCTCGGTGTTGGAGCCACCAAGGATGCGGGGTCCCCACAGGCGCCCAGAGGCTGCCCTCTGGACACAGATCTCTTTTCTCTACACTGGAAGAACGGCAGTGCTGTAATAGGTTTTATTATTATTCAGGTATGGTGAGCTCAACAGATCTGGAGATGACTGTCACTGAAAAGATGGCTTGTTATTCAGAGTTCCCAAGAGGAGGGGGCACCCCTTGCCTGGGGGACCCTCAGGGGAAGCTCCAGGGTCAGTCAGGAGGCAGAGGGAGTGAGCGGGAACCAGGGGCAAGAGCCTATATTGTGGTTTCACAGAATGAACAGGTGAGGCAGGGTAAACAGGCCTAGGTTGGCTAGTTTGAACAACTCAGCAGGCTCTGGGATACTGTCCCTACTTGTCTGTTTCCTGGCCTTGGGGTGATTCAGGCCTAGTGATTGGTGGATAGTGGCTCAGAGTGTGAGAGCCCCATAAAAGAGGTGGTTGGGGTATGAGAGTGGTGGTTTGCATTTGAAATGTGTGCTGGTGGAAGAGTCCTTTACTATCTCTGGGAATTGGCTAACCGTGGGAGGGGCAGTCCTTCCAGGGTCAGCAAAGGCCCAGATGTCAAAGATCAGAAATACAGAAAAGACAAGACATGGTTAAACAGGCAGGGACTGAGGCTTTGGCAAAAATTTCGGGGGCTCTCTCTCTGGGAGGTTTCCTGCTCCCGATTCCAGAGTTGTGCCTGGCCCCGGGGATTACAGCACAGGCCAGCTGCAGCAGGACCACAGCTCCGGGTGCCTGCAGACCGGCAGGCAGGCCAGTGGACCTTGTTTCTGACCTAAACGGCCTGGGATTCTCCACTGAAGCGCAGGGTTGGGCAGGCTGGGCGCCTCTTTCATGCCGCCTGACTCTAGAGTCCCTGAGCCCAGCGGATCTCCTGCACAGAATCCAGGCCTAAACGGAGGCCTGGCCTGACCCTGAGGCCTGGTGGGGGGCGACAGGGATAATCAAGCTCCCTGGCCAGTACTTTCTTCTCCTGGGGCTTTTTAAGACTCCCATCCCTTAAGGGAAAACTACTGCCGCCTTCACCAGCGGGATAGTTCCTCTCCGAAGTCCTTGTCCAAATCAGCAGTGTCCCTCCTTCACGTCTGCCTTAAGCCCCTCCCTGCCTCAGCACCCAGAGTCTGCTCCCCTCTCCCCCAGCCCTCAGTCCAGGGCCTGGCGGAGCTGGGGCTCAGTGGGGAAGGTCCCTGTGGAGGAGTTCTTATTCTCGTTTCTGCTTCCAATCCTGGAGGAGCCTATGGTTTGTTTTTTGTGGTCATTTCAGGGCAGGAAGGGAACCGCCGGTGGAGCTGGAGTGGGGTCTGGGCCTGTGAGGATGGCTCGGAAGACAGGCCCAGAGCGCAATGGACCGAGATCCTGGCTGGCTCCGAGTGGCCAGATCGGGCCTCTCACTGAGGCCGGATGTTCGTGGTGCTCAATGGACAGGGAGGCGCCTTGACCGGGGTGAGCCGCAGCGGCAACGCCGGGCGTCTCCCCTGAGGGCTCCGTGAATTTCCTCAACATCCTCCCTCTCCTTTCGCTCCCCTCTTAAACCTCCGCCCCTCGTCCGGGCCCCTTCCTGGCTGTGCCTGCACTGGGATGCGAGTCTTGGACTCCGGGAGGCTGGAGCCTGGGCGGGAGCGGGTGTGAGACTCGGCACCGCGTGGCGAGTCTCTTCAATAAGTGGCGTGTGTGGGGTGCGGTCCCAGGAGCGTCCGGGGGCCCATGATGCCTCGGGGTGCGGGTCCAAGCCCCGCTCCCAGCTTCACTCCATATCCCAGCCCTTAGCTTGGTGACGGAAGGAGGACCTGGGGGCGCTTTCCCATGCTGACGGTCTCAGTTTTCCACCCGCGGGGGGAGAGCGGCGTAGCAGGACACCCCAAAACCCGGACCTGGGATTTACGGCCTTGGAATCTCAGTGTGTGGCAATGCCGAACCTTCCCCGTTCCCCTCCTGTCCGTGGGGACCTGCTTCAAATCCTTCCCCAACATCCATGGGGAAAGGGGGAGAATTCGTGGCGGAGAAAAACGAACAGTCCTGATCAGCAAGGGCGGAGAGGGTTGAGCTCAGCAAGAAGGCAGACGGTTACTCGCAAGCAGGCTCGTTGGTCTAGGGGTATGATTCTCGCTTAGGGTGCGAGAGGTCCCGGGTTCAAATCCCGGACGAGCCCTCCTTTTAAGAGTGGTTGACGATTGGGCCGCCGCGGTCACCAAGAGAGGTGGACCTGCCCGCCTGGATTGTCACTCTACTCTCATGCTTTCTTGCAGTGGTTTGGGCTGCTCCGTGGTGACGGGCCACGTCACGTTGAGTGGTAGTTGTGATTTGGGAATCTCATCCTAGTATAAGTTGAGCTTTTTAGGTGCGGCCGCGCTGTCCTGGAGATGCGGAGATAATAACGGTGTCTCGCTCCGCTGACTAAAAGGAGAATCCGCGGTGGGTGGCTTTCCTCTGACAGCTAGATTCAAGCCTCTGATGGGCCCATTTGGAAGGTTACTTTCGTTAGAGAAGAAGTTGAGGAATGAAGCCGGCTCGCGGAGCCAGTGTAAGGAGGGACGCGTCCACACCGAGAGCTCGCCACCGTGGCAGGGGCTGGACACCTCGCCGCCCGTCGGACTTCGCCTTTGGCGCATTTAAGAGATTGTACCTAAATCGGATGCTGGAAATTGCACGGAGGTCCAGGCGGTTTGCACGACTTTTCAAAAGGACGCCCAACGTGGGGCTCGAACCCACGACCCTGAGATTAAGAGTCTCATGCTCTACCGACTGAGCTAGCCGGGCGGCTGAGCAGAGTGGGGACTGCGGCTAAGTTTCCGAACGTGGCTGGCTGTGGACAACAAAATGATTGCGCGCATCAGATCCCGGGGCACCCTGCGTGTGGAGACCGCGCAGCATTCGCGGAGAATGGCGGGCCTGCCGCGCTGGAAACTGCAGGGCAGTGCCGGGTGGGGTGCGAGGCGGCACCCTGACCTACGGACCGAAGGACGGCGGCTCAGCGGCGGTCCGGAGCCCTGCGGTCTGGACGGGACTCAGGGCCGACCCGTCGTAGCTGATCCCCGGACGCGCGAAAAGGGGCTGGAAATGGGGAAGTGACAATGTGGCCCATCCCCCGCATGTGATCAAACAAACCGTGAACTTCCAGTAATTGTTAGACCCGCTGGATTCTACTTGTTCGCATAATTTCATCTATGTTTCCTTTGAAACATCTAAAATCAATTTATTTTTATTAAAAAAAAAATTTAAATTATTTTGCCACAACTCTTTTCAGTCTGCCCTTTGGGCGATCCTGAGCTTCTGGAACCTGCCACCCAGCCGCGGATGGCAGCGGGGGTTGGAGACTCCGGGACGCCCCCCGCGACCCCTGCCTCTCGGCCTCTGCTTCCGCATCCAGTCTCCCGGGATTCAGGGTCGGGAGCTAAGGCGTCCCTGCAGGGAGCGGGGCGGTCCTTGCACGGCGGGCATGCGACTTGGGTGAGTTTGGGCTGGGGCGTCCCCCGCCGCGCCCCATCCTGGCCTGGCTCTCTAGAGCTGGGAGATCTCGAAATAACAATGGACAGTGGTTCTCTGTTCCTCCCCTACCCCAAACTCTGGAGCCGGGGCGCCTGGGAGAATCTGCTGAGGAGCCACGGAGATTTCAGACTCCAACAGCTGCGATGTGCAGACCTGGCCTGCATCCTGAACGCAGCCAACCAGGTGTAGAGAGGAGGTTGTGAGGCAGCCAGGAACCTGCAGTGGGACTGGAGATGAGCGAATATTAAGGTGTCATAGCGAATGTTATTGGATGTGTGCATGGCGTTGTGGGTATTTTTTAAAAATAAACTTTATTTGTAGAGATATTTGAAAAAAGTAAAAAGTTTTTGTGAGTGAATCGATATTATATGTGCTTTAAAATATGTCAGAAAAATTAGAGGGAGATAGGTTTTAGAAATCCACTGGAATGGGGGAAGCTATGAGTGTATGGGGCAGAGGTTTATGAGAGCTCTGTATTTCTGCTTAATTTTGCTGTGAACCTAAAACTGCTCTAAAAAAAAAAAGTCTATTTTTAAAAAACACACGGGCAAATTTCAGCTACTATTTCTTCTAGTACTATTTATAAAGCCCCACCTTTCTCCTCTCTTGGGTCTCCAATGACTCCAACATTAGATATTTTGTTAAAGTCCCACAGATCCCTGAGGCTCTGGGGTTTGGGGGGGCTTTGCTTTTTTCGTGTGTATGTATTTCCTCTGTTCCTCAGATTGGGTAATTTCTATCTTCAAGTTCATTGATTCTTTCTTCTGTCTTGTCCATTCTGCTGTTGCCCATCCATTAAGCTTTTTATTTCAATTATTGTATTTTTTGGTTCTAAGTTTTCTATTTGGTTAGTCTTTATATCTTCTATTTCTTTGAGATTGTCCATTTTTAAATTTGTTTCAGGTGGTTTGTAATTACTCCTTGAAGCATTTTTAGGATGGCTGCTTTACCCTCCTCGTCTGATGGCCCCAACATCTGTGTCTGCCTCTCTCGATTGTCTTTTCTCCTTCACGTTGAAACTTTCCTGGTCCTTAGTTTGACCAGTAATTTTCAATTGCATCTTGGATATTTTCAATATTGTATTATGGGACTCCAGAGCTTACTTAAATCTGCTTTAGCAGCGTCCTCAGACAAGGTGCCCCCTGGATGGGGAAAGAGGGTGTCACCATGTTATCTGGTCGGGGTAGTTCACACCAGGAGGGGCCTCCTCACTGCTGGGCAGGGATGGGAGTTCATGCTCCCCACTAGGCCTCCAGTGACACACCCCGGCTGAGGGGAAGAGGGGCGCGTCTTACTGCTCCCCATGTGGACAAAGAGAAGGTTGGGGCAATTCAATGACCACCATTAGACGTTGGAGGAATGCAGAGCATCTGGGCTCTGCTGCTGGGCACTGGCCACAAGCTGAACTGGCCCTGAAGTTTCTGTTTAGATCCCAGGAAGGGAAAGGGGAAGGGGGGAGAAACCGGGGCCAAAGTTAAGGGGTCCATTTCGTGAGGTGCACGCTCAGGGTAGGCCCTACCCAGCTGCCCTGCTCTCCCTTTTTGCCAGGTGGGAAGGGGGTCCCAGGAGGCTCCCTGGCCCCGCACTGGCCATTAACAAAACTGGCAGTGCAGGCCGGCGGCCAGAGCCTGGCTCACCCAGAACATAGTTGGGGGCTCTCTGGACCAAGGCCGCTGCCCTCCTGCTGCTCCTGCTCAGGGAGGACCCGGGCTTCCCAGCCCAGCAGCTCGGGCTCGGCGCTCCCCCTGGAGGCCAGGCGGGGAACCACTTAGGAGTGTAGGAACTGCAGAGGGTGGGCGGAGGGCGAGAGGTCCTGGGCTGAGGCTGCGGCCTCCGGCGTCTGTGTGGCCTGGGTGCACGTGGTGATCTCTTTCTCTGCAGGCCCGCTAAGGTACTCAATGTGGAACTCAAGCTCAGGACTCAGAGATTTAGGATCTCTGGCCTTTCCAGTCGGGCTAGCGGGCTGGCTGGGCGACGGTAGAGCAGAGCCAGATTTCGTTTCCGCGGGAGGCCCTGGGCTGGGTTTGGGAGAAGAAAAACGGACTTTTAGGGCTCGTCCGGGATTTGAACCCGGGACCTCTCGCACCCTAAGCGAGAATCATACCCCTAGACCAACGAGCCATCCCCGCTTTTGAGATGTGCCTGTTCCTTCCTGGTTATCTTCATGCCCATTTCCCAGTCCCGCCACAGCGCCCGCTGTCCTCGCTTCGGAGCGGCCCCACAGGAGATTCGGGTTGTTCAGTTCTCAGCCCTGGAGGAGAGGTGGTTCAATGTCGCCGACCCTGTCGTGCTAGGTCTTGGAGACTGCAATTCTAAGGGTGCAGGACTCCGTTCTGCCTCCTCTGGTCCTAAGCTCGGCTGGCCTTTCCCGACGCCTCCAGGGCAGAGGAACTTGCGGGTCCTTTCCTCTCTCCATCGCCCAAGGCTGGGGCGGAGCTGGGGCCGCGGTTCCCGGATTCCTCCGTCCCAAGCACGGCACAGCTGCACTCTGCTCCACCCGGCAGCGAATTTGGTTTCGGAGAAGTGTGGGTCTCCTGAGGCTTGGAGATCGGGCACACCGGTCACCCCAGTGGACCAACCAGTGTGGTCTGGGCCTTTTCCGGGCTCTCCCTCAGGAGCCTCCACCCCTGAGCTGGTGCCACCGTCCACAGCCCCCAAACTCTTCCAGCCCTGGAGGCTCTGTCCTCCCCAGAGCTCTGCAGAGGGTCCCCACCCCGCTCCTCCCTGTACATCCCAGCCCACGCCCGAAAATGTTCGGAAGAGTTCAAGTCTAGACTCCCCTGGGCTTTCTCATACCTGAGATGAGAAGGAGGCCAATGGACCAACCACACTCTCCTGTCCCTCTTGACCCTGCTGCCTTGATGACCTTCTGCACCCCATGCCTTCTGGCTCCATTCTCCATTCATCCCACAAACTCGCCCCCTCCCCATTCTCAGCCAGGTAAGTGCTGTGTTGGGAACTCCGCAGGGAGCAGATCTGGGGGGACCCGTCCTGCAGGGAGAGAGGCTGTGGTCTTCAAGCATGGAGAGGCGCAGACTTGTCAGGAGGAGTGTCGGGCTGAGGCAGGGAGGCTGGTTCAAGTCCTGGCACAGGAGAGAAGTGAGGAGGGGGACGTGGGGGAGAGGGCAGAGTGAGTGGGGTTGACAAGGGTGGCTGTAGGGGGGTTGCTGCGAGGCCTGAGGGCAGAAGGAAGAGAAGCTGACAGCCTTGGATGAGGGGGAAGGCCCAGTAACCTAATGGGGTCTCACTGGCCCTTTGAGCCAGGGATTGTGGGCCCTGGCTACACTGGGTGCAGGGATCGCATTTAGAGTCTTCGAGAAGGTTTCTGTTGTCAGGGGCTTGGGGCAAATAAGCTTCAGCTTTGGGCAGTGGCACAGCTTAGAGCCTCCTACAGACCCCCAGGGATCAGGTTACTTTGCTAAGGCTGGGGCTGTCATCTTTGGGGGGGGGGGGATTGGGGTCCCTGGCCTGTCCCAAACTTCCCTTTCTGCCTAGCCCTTCTGACTTTTCAGTAGTGGCAGCTTTTCTAGAGTGTGAGTCTTTCGGGGGAAGCAGAGGGAGGTCAGAAACAGCTAAAGGAAGTCCCTCTTCACCCCCAAACCCCAGGGGGGGGATCCACCCGGGGTCATTCCGCTGGCTGAGCATGAATGGTGAACAATGAGCCCCTCCCCCCAGGGAACTTCTGGACAGCCAAGCCATCTTGGGCAGGGACCCAGGACCACGTTCGGATTTTTCCAAGATATTCCCAAGACGTTGGCCATAGTGAGTAAAGCTGTGGCTCCGTGGATTCACAGGTGCAAGGACCCTTGCCTGGGACAAAGAAAAATGACCCGCAAGCCCTCCTCACTTGGGGCTTCAAGGGCCTCTCTGCTCACCCTGCACATAGGTCAGAGGGGAGCGGGAGGGGGCTGATTCTTTGGGTCATTTTAAATGAAGTGGAGCCATAAACAGGCCAGCCCAATATCGAGCAAGGATTTGGGGTTAGACTATCAGAGGGGGCGTGGACACAGGCTCCTCTGAGCTGTGCTTGGGCCCTGGAGAGGAGTTGTTCCTTGCCACCCGCACCCCACAAGGACCACCCTGAGAGGCTCCAACCCAGGGCTGTGGCTAATGGCCCCAGCCCACAAATTCCACTTTAACCCCGAGGTTAAAGGATTCCTTCCGCCAACAAACAGCTGAGAACGAGGAGTCGCCGGTCCAGGGGGTCCAGAGTCCGGAGCTGCGACTGCGCCTGGCTGCCTGAAAGCCCAGAGGGCAGACCCTGGGGACAGCCACGCCTCTTTTGCGTGGCTCACCCCTGGCGGGAGGCACCTTGACTGGTTTTTGCAGCACCTGCCTTTCTGACTCTGAGCGGCAGGGTGGTGAGTGCCACAGATGCCTGCGCCCGGCTAGCTCAGTCGGTAGAGCATGAGACTCTTAATCTCAGGGTCGTGGGTTCGAGCCCCACGTTGGGCGCATAGTTTTGACTGATAAAGAGGCCGTACAGCGACACAACAGAAACGAAATATTTCGTAAATTAACCATTTCCACAGGCTTTTAATGATATAGGCCAGTCGTAGATGCTTGGAGTGAGACTTCTGCGTAGCGTTATGGTTCCCTGAAGCTTCAAACGGACTCGGGACGCAGACGTCACTCTCCACCTTGAGCCAAGCAATTTCAATATTCACGCCCGCCAACCACCCTTTGAATACTCAGCCCAAGAAGGCGCCCAGCAGCTTAAACTGAGTAAACCGAGAACACCCTGCACGGTTACGTTTGACTGGGGAACAAAATTCACACCCAGAGCTCCGGGAACTCCATGGCGCACACCCCCAGGACTGTGTGTGTGTCAAGGGGATTGATGGGGGCGACTCTCCAGGTCCCAAGCGGAGCTGGGACAGAGGCAAGGGGAGCCCCAGAGGGAGGCTGCGACGCAAGCCCACCGCAGTGCCTGAGAAGGGACTGTCAGAATTTCCCTCTCCTACCCCCATCCGGAAGTCAGTGGCCTTTCAGCCTTGCTCCACTCTCCCCGCTAAAAGGGAAACGGACTCCGACATTTCATTTCCCAGTTGGGGGAAAGGGAGGTGGAGGGTCTATGGTTTCCATCGGCTGATTGTCTTCTGTTTTCCTTCAACAGTTGAGGTTGTTAAAAGGCCAGGTTCAATGTTTAGTAGGACCAGATTGTCTTTCTTTTTTGGTGGGAACTGAGGCTCAGAGAAATGCCAGAGCAGCTGTCCCTGCCCCTCCTCTGGACCCTTCCAACTCCAGGTCCCGGGACTATGGCTGGGACTCAGGCCAGATGTTCCCCAGATTTCTCCCTTCAGGGCACCCGTAGTCTCAGCAATTTTTCCTGGTGTTCTTAGGGTAAAAGAAAGAACAGTTCAATTCACAGGGTAGTTAGGTCCGAACACCTTAGTAGCTTTGGGGGAAAAAAAAGTCTTACCAACTCGGTGCCTGTAATGGTTTCCTGTGGTGGCCATAGCCAATTACCACAATCTGGGAGATTTAAAACAACAGAAATGTATTTCTCTCACAGTTCTGGAGGCCAGAAGTCCAAAGTCGAGGTCCCAGCCAGCCGCTTTTTCTACACTCTTTATAGCATCTAGGGAAGAAGGCATCCTTGCTTCTTCCGGCTGCTGGTGGCTCCTGGCCGCCTTGGCTCATAGACCCTCCATCGCAGTCTCTGCCTCTGTTATCACACGGCCTTCTGCCCTCCGTGAGCCTCTGCGCTTCACGTGGTCTTTTTATAAAGACACCTGTCATTGGGTTAGGGCCCACATACTCCAGTAGGATCACACCTTAACTGACTATATGTGCAAAGACCCCACCTGCTGAGGTTCTGGTAGCCATAAGTGTTAGGAGGACACCATTCAACCCAGTACAGTACCTTTTTGAAAAAAATAATCCTTTATATTCCTTTTAAGTGAAAATAAATATTTTCTAATCAGATACGTGCACTTGATGGGCCCCATCCAGCTTCTCCAACCTTGGAATCAGACTGGATCCTGCTACTGCCACTTCCTGTTCCACATCCATTTTCCTGCAGTGTTTGCTCTTTATCACAGAAACCGCTGAAAACCCAGCTTAGCACAAATATAGCATCATGAAAAGTTGAAACTGAACTGCCTTGAGCTATGGCGTCTGCCGGATGTTGAGTATTGCTGTTTCCCTCAATACTTGAAAATGTCCCTGGAAATTTAAAAATATTGTAAAGTGCCTCCACACACAGTTTGGGGACCATAGAACTAGGTCAAAAGCGTTGCCCTGAGTATAAGAGTCATGTGCTTTAGGAACAGAAGCAGCTGGCATCAGAGGGTGCTCATGCTGGTGACTCCTTGGCAGGGGTTTGGGGGTGATTGTTCCAGAGGTGGCTGCACCCTGAGCCCAGTCCCACCCTGAGGCCCTGTCTGTCTGAGTGACACCGTGACCCAGCAAGCCAAGCCCAAGCTCTTAGCTATCCCCAACACTGAGGGCTCAAGACCTCAGGCCTGCCGGAGGCGTCCCTCCCTCTTGGTCCGCAAAGACATCACAGCCAGGCCCCACACTGCCACTTCAGCAAAGGAGGCCTCTCAGGATTGAATTTGGGACCTCTCACATCTAAAGCAAGCAAAACATCCTGAGGCCAAAAGAGTCCCTTCAGCCGGTGGTCCTTGGTGATTCCCACTTCTGCTCTCCCTCACTTGAGGCACAGTCTGGATTCCCCTCTGTGGGTGAGACAGGCAGGGGTGACCCCTCATCTCTGGGATCTGGGATGCCAACTCTTCTCTTCATCTTGTTTGAAGACCACTTTTCTGGGGTGCCCCCGGTGCTGGGGGCCCTTCCACTTCCCCCCGCCCTAGAACACTGGGACCTGCGTCCAGGGAAACACCCATCTCTCCTTGCTCTACCTCATGCATGGGGACATTTGGCTAAGCAGAGGTGAGGGCAGGCCCAGGCCAAACCCAAGCACCAGAAGATCTTGCAGTCGCTGTCATGTGTTGGGCTGGGCCCTAGAATGACAGGTCCAGGCCCCTTCCTGGCCCTGGGTCCCCTTGGGTTGGGACAACCTGACCATCCTGAGAAGGAAAAATGGCTGAAGCAGCGGGGCTCGTCCGGGATTTGAACCCGGGACCTCTCGCACCCAAAGCGAGAATCATACCCCTAGACCAACGAGCCAGCGCTGCTTTACCCTCTGTCCTTCATTCCGTCCACTTGCTCCCCCCGTGCTCAGCCGGGGCAGTGTCCCAGATGCCCGCCCGAGGGGAGGGGCATGTGGCGGGAGGATTCTGCTCAGTTTCCGGAGAGGGGTGAGGTTCCACACTGCGGGTCTCTGAGTTCAGGGGTCGATCCTCCGGCCCAGGCTGAGGCGCAGGGACTTGGGCTGCCGCGGAGCTGTGTGCGGCTCCAGGACCGCGTGGGGGTTCCCTGTTGAGACCCAAACCCAAGAATAAGGCGTTCAGCCCAACCAACTGGCCAGCCCCGGCCAAGCGCCTAGGGTCAAGCCGGAGTCGGGGCAGACCCAGGGTCTCCTATCGTCGCCCATGCCCGCCCTCCCTTGGGCGCGGTCCCCAAAGCCCCCGCGCGGCTCTGGATCCCATGAAATTCCTTTCCTTGTCCCGGCACTGTCGACAGCCCTTCCCCCGCAGAGACATCCCTGGGCTGGACAGACGCTCGGGGCCTCGGGGCGCCATGCTTGTCCTCCCTCATGGACGGGCGAAGGTTCCAGAAGCCGACTGGAAAGGACGAAGGTGCGACCCTGCGCCCCACCCCCGGGGTGCTGGGTCTTCCCCATTCATGCCACGCTGCCAGCCCTAGAGCAGGGAGTTGGGTGGGGTAGGGTGGAGGGTATTCGAGGCCGGACGCAGGAGGAGGAGACGTTGAGAGTTTGCAGGTGACACTCATCTGGGATTTGGACCCAGGAGCTCTCGTAGGCCTGGATTACCAGTCTCCTAGGAGCCGCTATAGAGAAGGACGCCTCGTGCCACCTATCTCTAGTGACCATGACCCCTGTGACCCTGCTCTCTGGTCTGCAAGAGGCTTCCCATCTCCCGGGAGGGAGGCATGGTTTGGGGCAGCTTCGGTTCCACCCCAGAGCTGGGGGAAGAAAGCGGTTTAACCTGCAGCCTCCTGCGTCCGGCCCCGTGGACGCGAGTGTGGGGCTTCGTGGGCTCGGTGCCAGCAGACCCGGGCCTCCCAGCGCGGCCGCGCCCCTGGGCCTCCGTCTGCGTCTGCGTGCCTCCTTCCCTGCCCACTTCTCTGAATTTCGGGCCAGGCGTCCTGCTCTCTTGCAGCTTCCAATCCTGAGGCTCCTGGGCAGTTTCCAGGAGGAAGGCAGAAGGCGTGCTGCAGACAGCGCTGGCCTTGGGGCGGTTTTCTTCCTGTCCTAGGGTGCCTCACTTTGCCCTTGAGGGATATCACGGGAAAGCTGCCCGGCTAGCTCAGTCGGTAGAGCATGAGACTCTTAATCTCAGGGTCGTGGGTTCGAGCCCCACGTTGGGCGTGGCTTTTGTCAAAGGATTCAGCTGGTGCTCTGGTCCTCACCAAGACAAGCACTCACCGAGTCCAAACACAGCTGGAATTTCAGGGTCCAACCCCATGAGGGGACCCATCGACCAAATTCCAGGACCTTGATCCTGCTGCTCTCTGAGTTAGGGTTACAGACAACCGTGGAGCTGCGGGGAATGCTGGTACTTTGGTAAAGGAAGGACAAAACCATCCAGCCTTGAGAAGACTGGGTGGCGGGGGCGGCTCTCACAGGGTGACGGGGAGTAAGGGCAGGTTGCTCAAGGAAGAGCCCAGTCCCCATGGACATGAGTTGCATTTGCATTTTGGGATTTTAGCGTGTTTCCTATTGTCAAGGATGCCTGAGCAGGGCTAACATCCCTCTGGGGAGTCCCTCGTGCGGTTGAGTAATCTCACACAGCATACTCAGATGCCTTCCTACCCCCAATGGATGCGCATGTTTCTTAACTATTTGGGGGAGACTAGGGCTGCCCAGTTGTCAGGCTCCTTGCGGTGGACATAAGCCTTTGACCTAACTCCTTGGGGCTCCCTGGGGTGGGGAGTGTAGTCGTAAACTAAATAAAAAGGAGCGAGGTCCCCCTGCCTCCTGATCCTGGGCTTCTGAGTTCACTAGAGACCCAAGGGGTGCAATTCCCCCCTCTCCCCAATTCCCTCACAAGAGCAGGGAATTCCATCATCCAAAGATTGCCTCCACTGACAGTCAAAGACCAAGGAGAGCCTTCCAGCAGGACCTTCCTCCCAACACAGTCTTTCCCAGCTGGGACGCAGGGCAAGGCTCTGGTTTTCTGGGTTTTCCAAGACACCAGGTGGCAGGGATGGGTGGAGGGAGGGGTCAGCGGTGGCAATGGGGGCATGGCAGACATACCAGCCCTCATGCTCAGAGTCCACTGGGGAAGGGAACAGGAGTTTTCTCTCCCAGGAGGGTCTCTCTGCTCATTTCTGGACTGAGAGAAGAAACTCTGACCCTCTTCCTTTAGCCCTAGCTCAGAACTTCTTCCCCTCCCCCAGGAGACCCATTCCCAGGGCTGGAGGGGTGAAGAGGTTCAAGGGCAGCTGGGAAGTTCAGTGAAGAAAGAAGGGCCCAGTTCAGCTGAGATCGTGGATCATGGCGAGAACTCAATATACTCCACAGTTCCCAGCCAACTCAGGGGGCAGAGCACTAGGCCCTTGACCCTCTGTTCTTGCAGAAAATCAGGGCTGTAGAAGTCAAAACAGGGCTCAGTCATTACCGCCTCCGTGTTTGGGCAAAGGCCCTTGCTACGGCACTGGGCTGTGGAGAGCTGGGATGTTTCCAGGTCTGAGAGTACAGCCTCCCAGGTGACACCCCAGTCCCTCCAAAATGCCTGATGGAGCCGTAGCCAGCCAAGGTATGTCCTTGGAGCAGGATTCAAACCTAGATCTCAGAGGCTTTAGAGTGGCTTTGGGTACATTCCCCAGAAGTGACAGGGGTGGAGGTGATGAGATAGAGGAAATCAGATCAGAGGCCGGGACACCTGGTTCCAGGCACTGCACCAACTGCAGGTCCTGATGGAGAGGCATCGTTTCTTCAGTCTCTGGTCAGAGTTTGTACCCCACCCACCCAGAGGATGCTGGCTCATGGGGCCTTTCAAGCATGACCCTGTGTCACATGGGTACTTTGGGAAGGGAAGTGGGGGTCACTTATGTCCTTGGCCTCTGAGGGTTGCAGAACCAGGGGTGACTTGGGGGTTGGTGCCCCCTCTTCTGTCTCATATTAGCCAAACAGAACATTTCCCAAAGAGGGGGTTAGGGAGAAAGGGCCATCACTTCCATTGCATGATTGTCTTTGGAGCTGGATTTATTCCAGGAATGCAAGGTTGGTTTTATGTTTAAGAAAATTTGTCAAAGTAACTTTTCATGTTAATGGAATAGAAAAGAAAAGTCACATGATCTTCATAAATATTTGGAAAAACATGATGCAATTCACACGTGTATTAATCACAGTTTTTATTTGCTGTATTTTACAATGGTTTGACATCTTGGAGGGCTTTGCTGGCTGGGGGTGGGGGAGTGGGGGGGACTGCCCTTCCCAGGGCTAGCTAAATCCTAGAGACAGTAAACAATTTGCCTGCTAACATGCCTTTCATATGCAAACCAACCAATCCCCACCGACCTCCTTATCTGACTCATACACCAGGTCAATATTGCCCTGCCCTAAACCACCCAGGGCCTGGAACCAGACCACTAGACACAGCCCCTAAGCCCCAAAGCCCACTGAATTATTCAACTAGCCAGTCCTAAACTGTTTACCTGCTCTGCCTTGCCTTTTCCATGGACACTTTTGCTCAGAACCTCAGAAGGCTCCCGAGGGGGTCGCTGCCCAACCCACCTCGCTTTGGGGATCAACAGAGAGAACCCGAGTCCTCTAAGGGCGCTTCCTTTTCCCGTGACAAGACCGACACCTAAAATGGAACTGTCACCTCCTCCTTCTTCCCCTTCTCCTTATTCTCAAGAGATTTGAGCGTGCAGGTCCCGTCTAAGGGGACCAGGACCTAGTCAATGCTAGTCCCCTGCTCCTGCCTGCTCCCCAGCCACAACCCACAGCGCCCACAGCCGTCACAGCCTGAGGCCTCGGGTTCCCCTGGAGAGCAAGTGCTCTTCCTCCAAAGTGCCTTCCAGCTTTTCCAAGCCCTCATCCCCCCTCCACATTTCTGCTCCCCACTCCCCTGGAGCAGGAATCCTTCCCCAGCTCAGGAATGGTCCCAGCTCAGCAGACCCTTCTTCCTGGGAATGCACTGCTCTGCCCTTGCCACCCTGTGTCCCCGGGGTCTCCTCACTTCGACCCCAGCGCTCTGCCCAGGGCCAGACTGGGAGGAGAGCTCAGCCCACTTCGGAATGACTCCAGTCGCACGGGGATGGGTAGGGACAGTTGTGGAGGAAGCGTTAATGACAACCCCCGTGCGGGAGGCTCGTTGGTCTAGGGGTATGATTCTCGCTTCGGGTGCGAGAGGTCCCGGGTTCAAATCCCGGACGAGCCCAGCTCTCAGACACCTGTTTTCCATTATTTTAGATGCGAGCGTCGAGCGCCATGCCTGGAGCCCCATCTGGCCGTGCTCCTCTGCTGCAAGGGACCAGCAACGCCCGGCACTGACCCGGCCTCGCGCCCTCCCTCTCCTCCCCAGCCCCGGGGCCTGACCGCACAGGTCTGGGCGGGCTCGGACCTTGGGCCTGGGGGCGAGAGGCAGGGGCTGCGTGGGTCCCGGGGGGCCCTTGGACGCCCCTCCGCGTTGGTCCCGGATCAGCGAACCCCTCTGCCCCTGCCGCCCCGGGTCCCCGAGGTCTCCCTGCTGAGACCCCAGCGCTCTGCCCAAGGCTGGGCTGGGAGGAGAGCTCAGCCCACTTCGGAGTGACCGGAGGCGCGCCGGGATGGGTGGGGACGGTTGTGGAGGAAGCGCTGGTGACAGTTGCCACGCGGAGGGCTCGTTGGTCTAGGGGTGTGATTCTCTCTGGGTGCGCTGCCCCGGCGGGACACCTGTTTCCTCCGGCTGCTCCGATTGAGATGTGCTGCTTTAAACGTAAAATACACGTCGGATCTTGAAGACTCGTTGCAAGAAAAGTAAGATATTTCATTACTTGTTGAAATGATATTTTGGATATATTGGGTTAAGTAAAATATCACAATTAATTTTGCCTGTTTCTTTTTACTTCTTTCTTTTGAAGTGCTACTAGAAAATTTTAAATGGCAGATGTGGCTCATGTAGTAAGGGACCGTGCTGGGCCAGAGGCACGGCTCTTGTGGTGAGGGACAGAGGTCCTGGATCCCAATGCTGACCCAGCCCATAATTGAAAAAACTATCCCTTCCCCTTTATGGCCCGCAGCTGGGGCTGGGGGCATCACATCCCCCCACAGCGAAGGCTCTGGGCTCCAGACGAGACGTTTAGCTATGTAGGCCTTAATTTCACCGTCTGTTAAGGATGGCTCTGCTTCAGAACCATGTCTTTAAAAGACCGTCCATTCCCCCACTGCTTTGTGTGCAGATTTTTCACAAATCGAATCTGAGCACATTTGTTCTACCACCGCACCACTTTGTTCCATAGTCTGTCTGCCCTTGTGCTCAAACCAACTTAGCTTTATGGTTAAGTCTTGATACGGAAGTGCGAATCTCCCAAATTTGTTTTGGTTACTCTTGGTTTTCTGCTCTTTCGTATGTGTTAGAATCAGCTTGTCAATCTACACAGAAGCAGCGATCGGGATTTTGGCTGGGATAGCGTGGATTCTGCAGCATGGATTCTGCGGATCAGTTTGGGGTGATTTGACGTCGTTACAGTATTGGATCTTCCAACCCATGAGCATGATGTATCCATTTATGAAGGTCTTCTTTAACTTATCGCCATAGTGTTTTATATTTTTCTGAGATAGATTTTGCACATCTTTCATCAGCATTTTTGCTAAGTGTTTGATGTTGTTGATGCTATTGTAAATTGTATCGTTTTGAATATAATTTTCTATTTTATGCAGATATGTAAAAATACAGTAAGTTTTTGCATATTAATCTTGGATTCAGTGACATTGTGGAGCTCACATATTATTTCTAATCTATAGAATTTTCTACATGTTCCAGCATGTCATCTGTGAATAATGGCAGTATTATTTATATCCAATTCTTATCTATACTTTTTGATTTTCTTGCCTTATTGCACTAAGACCTCCAATAAAGTGTTAAGTAGAAATATGATAGAAGGCATCCTTGTTTTCTTCCATAATTCACAATTCCAGAATAGTGCACAATTTAAGAGAAGTTTTCAGAATTCTTCTACTCAATGTTTGCCATCTTTTATTTCAATAGTTACCATTTGTCAGTTATTATTGCTGAGTAACACTCCCACAGTTAGCTGCAGAAGGCAGCATTTTATTACACTCATCGATTCTGTGGGTCAGGAATTCAACAGGGAAGAGCAAGTATAACTTGTATCTGTTAAATTTGGGGCTTGGCTGGGAAGACTTGAAGTCTAGAAGCTTCTAGAGGCTCCTTTACTCATATGTCTGTCATATGAACTGAGATGAATCAAAGGAGGAGCTCAGCTGGGACTATGGAATGGAACATCCACATGTGGCCTCTCCATGTCACTTGGCCTTCCTTACAGCATGGAAGCTTCAGGTCATTTGAATTTCTTATCTGTCAACTTGGAACTCCCACTTACATGTTCTACAGAACAAGATGGAAGCTGCATCCCCCTTTGACCCAACCTTGGAGGTTCTGCAGTGTCACTTCTGACATACATTATTGGAAGGAGCAATCGCAAGCCCATGGAGACTCAAGGGGAAGGGATACAGACCCCACTTTTCAGTGGAAAGAGTGTCAGAGAATTTGTGGTCATTTAAAGTTTTTTTTTTTTTTTGAGGAAGATTAGCCCTGAGCTAATATCTGCTGCCAATCCTCCTCTTTTTGCTGAGGAAGACTGGCCCTGAGCTAACATCTGTGCCCATTTTCCTCTACTTTATATGTGGGATGCCTGCCACAGCATGCCAAGCAGTGCCATGTCCACACCCAGGATCCAAACTGGTGAATCCCGGGCATGGGGCTCTGAATCTCAGAGTCTGGATTTGGAGCCCCACACTGGCTGATGTCTTTTTCCTGGGCTCATTACTCACAGCCCATCCCATCCTCCTGAACCTCAGAAGGGGTTCTCAGTTCCAAGCACCCACATAAAGATGTGCACTGCCAATGCTCAGCCCATTTGTTGCCCAGAATTCTAGGGAATCACTAAGAAAATCAGCCACTGGCAGAAGCTGACCCCTCCCTGAGTTCCTTTTCCTGTTTATTTGCTGGCTGTGACACAAGGACCGGGTTGAGAGCCCCCAAGAGCAGTGCCACCCATCCCCAGGGAGGACGCAAACTCCTGCCCAACTCTTTCATAGCATTACTGGGGCTGGTGAAGTCCTGGAAACAATCGTGCACCCTCTCCTGTGTCGGATCCTCTCAAAATGACTTTACTCTGCTCAGGATAAAATGAACCAGGGGCAGGGGCCTGGAGCAGGTGTCTCGGGCCTAGGTCTTCTGTGAAGGTCTTTATGGTGTGGAGGGGGAAAGAGAAGACTCTCCCTAACATAGGTATACACAGGAACTGGACCCAGTGGTTCACAGAAGCGCCAAATCTGAGGTGTCAACATCCGTGATTGGGGGATTGATGAGCCCTGAAGTCCACTCATCAACAGCGGTGTCTCTGAAAATCTAACATCCAAGGTGGGCTTGATTCTACGACCCCCAATCAGAGGACTTCTGGAGGTGTTAAAAAGTTGAGGGTGGGGAGTCAGACCCTGACGGAGGTTGACGGAGGCATGGCCGGTCCTGGGATCTACCCTTCCAGGCACAGAGCTAGTCAATGCAGCCAGGAACGGGTGAGGATTTCAGACAGGTAGACCCACGACATCTTATCTGGGTGTTCCCCCTCATCATCCTGGACCAGGGGTGAGGAAACCTGCCGCATCCCAGGGCTCCTATGGGCAGAGATGCGTGGGGCCCAGGCAGAGGTCCTGGGGAGTGTGGGAGAAGGATTGGGGTATACATTGACACGAGGAGGGGGATTGTACTCGGATCCACTCTATGAATGGGCTCCATGGTCGGTTTCAGGCGAATTGGTCCCGAGGAGAGGAAAACACAAAGGCCACCCCACCCTCAAACCTGATTCAAATAAACCGTATTAATCGCACCATAATTGTGAGTTCCAATGTTCTGATTTCTCCCAGGATGAGCCATTCCATGCTTCTTTTGAAATATTAAAAATCAAATCATTTTCCTGCTTGCTCCTGGCCACCACTGGGGTCCAGCCCTACAGAGGACCCTGCATCTTTGAGATTTCTGCATCCTCTGCGCCGCACTCCACCAATCGGCAAATCCTGGGGACACAGCCCTGCTGAGGGAGCCCAGAGCCTGGTCCTGGTATAGCAGGCAAGGCCTTTATGTGGAAGAAGTTTTCCCAGGTGGCTGGTTGTCACGCTTCTTGATGAAGAGAGCCGCCAGTGAAGAATGCTGCTCCTCCGAGGAGTTGTGAGGTTTGGGGGAAAGGAGTCTCAGATGCAGTTGGTCCAGGGATTAGGACCAACCCACCCACCCCCTTCCCGGGAAGAATCACAGGGCTGAGGGGTGGTGGCTCAGAAAAAGCTCCACCCTCACTCCCACCTTATCAGCACCATAGCCGGCTGAGAGTAGGTGCGCTGTGAGACGCCCCTCACCCCCCAGCTAGCCCCGGTGGACTCCCTCCCCGTGTCCGCCCCGGGTGGCCCCAGCTCCCTTCGCTCCTCGTCTAAACGGGTGTAAAGAACACCCATTCCCTGATCTCGGGAGTCCTAGAAGGTGCAGCTCTCCGTCGGGGCTGATAACGGTCTTTGGCGACAGAAACCAGCACAGGAGCGCCAAAATATACCTGCCCTACCCCGGATGGGACTCGAACCCACAATCCCTGGCTTAGGAGGCCAGTGCCTTCTCCATTAGGCCACCGGGGCGCGCCCCCAGAGCGCGGGCTTCCCTTGCAGGACCGCCCCCCACACACTACCGCGCGCGGAACCTGCAGGGACCACCCGGCGTCCTGCCACGCCCTTGGCGCCGAAGGGGCCCCGCGTTCAGGGCAAGGGCTGTTCGAGCCTTTTGCAGTGCTGACTCCTTTGTTTGGGGCCCAGCGCAGGCGTGGAGCAGTGGCGCCCCGGCGCCCCGGCCGTCGGGTCCCGGCGCCTCCCCAGCTCCGCGGCCGCGCGTCCCCGCCGCGCCCGGTGCGGGCGGAGGAGGGAGCCGGGGGCTAGCGGAACCTGCCGTGCGCGTGCATCGCTGGGAATGAACCCCAGACTCCGGAACCCCGAGTTGAACTCACTCTCCCCTTCATAGTATCGGACCGAAATTTCCCCCAGGTCCCCTCCCCCGAGGCGGGGGATCTGGCCTCTGTCCCAGAGGGGCTAGTCAGGGTCACCGAGGACCGGATCCGTCAACTTCGTTCTGGCTCTTTGATTTGAGGGTATAGAGCTTGCTCGGGGGACGACGGGCACTGCGCCCGAGTCTCGGGGGCCCCCAAGTTTTCAGACCCTGTTGGTTTCAGGTGGGACAAGGCAGGAAGGCTCCGAAGCCCCCCGGGCAGAGGCGTCCCATCCTATCTCGCCTGTCAGTGCCAGCACAGGGCTGGCGGTCACTGCGGACTTTTCCTGCCGGGGAGAAGTGTCCCTAACCCTCCACTCGTCCGGCCTGGAGGCGCGGAGGGGGCAGCGGGACCTGGGTGGGAAAGATAGCCGGACCTGCGGACAAGGAACTTGGCGCGGGAGCGCTGGGAACCTCCGTACTCGCCCTTGGACCCGCGCTGCCCCTTGTCCCACGACAACGCCCCTGGGGCTCCGACCCAGGACCCAGGACTGTGCTAAGAAGAGAGAGGCGCCTGCATCTCCTCGGATCCCAGGCGCTGGGGCTGCGGGCTCTGCGACCCGAGACACCAAACTGCCCTACCTGAGCCGCGAAGGCCTGTCTGACGTCGGCGGGGAAGGGGCCCTGGTTCCTCTGCCGGGGCGGATCCGGCGAGTCATCTACGGTCCAGGGACTGGAACCCTGGCCCTGTTCTCGGTTTCCTCTGGTCGCAGTCCTAGAACTTCTGCAGCCAAATCCTCTGAGACCTCAGGTCAAAGGACAGAGTGCCAGAGCAGGGTACTCATCGCCCGGCTAGCTCAGTCGGTAGAGCATGAGACTCTTAATCTCAGGGTCGTGGGTTCGAGCCCCACGTTGGGCGGGGTTCACGTTTTGGCCTTTAGCAGGCTTTGGACAGCTCCTGTTCCTGTTTAGAGAGACCTTCCCCAGAAAACAAACCCCAGGCTCCTCATCCTAGGAGAAGGAGGGAACACCATAATTGGTGTGATTTTCTCTGGGGGAGACATCCAGGGGCACCCCCTCTACCTTTGGAGATTTATGGGGGACCGGGGTGGGGTGTTAAGCAAAGAAAGTCAGAACTAGTCCTGGAGAGGCAGGTCCCCCAAGGTACAGTCTGGGTCCTGCCCCTATAAGACTGGGTCTCCCCACCTCACTCATATCCTTGGGTCGGTGGGTCCGGCCCCCTACACCCCTCACATTAAGTGAGACTCCCGTCCCACACCTCTATGGGTGGGTGAAAGGTTTGTCATACCATGGGGTAGGCTCAAGTTGGGGTGCTGGAGGGGAAAGCACCCAAATCATGGGTCTGGGAACTCAGAGGGAGAGAGGATCTGTCTCGGAAGGAGGGCAGTGGGCAGGGGACCAGGCGCAAAGGGGACACCGACCCAGGAGGCAGGGTCCTAACATCCCATTGTCTCACCGACTGGGTCTGCTGTAACACCCCTGCTCCTGCCAGAGGAACAGGCTTGGATTTCGCACCTCCCTGAGTCTCCTCCACTGCCACTCCCTTCTCTGCAAGCAAAGGGCCCCAGGGCAGCCTCTGACCCCAAAGCCCCTGTGGAAGGAATGGGCCAATCTGCTCCTCCGGTTCCCCCTGGGCCCTGAGCTTCTGTCTGCCAGAGCCTCCCCGGTACAGCAGGGACCCGCACTGGGACTTCGGCCTCTAGAGGCCCCCACAGTGTGGGAGCCAAGTGGAAGGGGTGAGGCCCCTCCCTGGTCCGCTTGCCTCTAGGGCCAGGCTCTGCTTCCTCTTGAGATTTCCCTCCCCCTCCCCCCGCTGAGGCTCTTATCCCAGGGACAGGCCTGAATGCCTGGATCTGCGGGTTTAAATGAGGCCTCCACCCAGACAGTCTAGGCTCCCCACTTGAACAAATCTTGCCACCCTGTAGTGAGGCCCAGACCAATCTGGGAGGCATAAAATAAAATAACCCAGACGATACCCCAAGATGTGGCCTCCTTGTCTTTTCCAGACATGTTCTGTTCAGACCCACAAGAGAGTGCTGCCCCCCTCCCCCCCCCCCCCCCAAAAAGCCCTCTGCAACACCCTTGATGTGGGCTCAGGAAGCTGAGGAGTCAAAAGAAAGATTTCTTGGACTCTCAAGGTCTGGCAGTAGTGCTCCTTTATTCAGAGAATAGCATGGAGTAGCATGGAGTCAGGACCCGTGGGCAGTGAAGAGCTGCGCTGGGTTGAGGGTAGGGATAAATTTATAAGGCATAAGTATGTGAGTTATTTCTTTGCAAGACCAAGGAAAGATTATGTAAAAAAAATCATTAAAATGTTATCAGTGCAGGTGAGGTCTGGTTATCAGGTGGTCCTATAACTTTGGATATGAATCAGGTCAGGTCAGGACAGGACGTCCTATGCTTCTTGGAGGAGGATATAGATCGGTATGTAGGCCAGGACGCCTTGGGCTTCTCTCCCTGGGGCAGCCTTGATCTGTATCACCCTGGCCCTGCAGGGATGGAAAGAGGGAGCCAGGAGCCCAGATGATGGTGAGTACAGGGAATAAGGAACAGGCATGTTTAAAATTAAGCCCAACCCCAGAATCAAGGGCCAATTTCTGGGGCCTTCTGCCCTCCCCTCCCAAATGCAGGTAGCCCCACTCCCTCTGCACCCACCTTGCCTGCACAAGCTTGGTGGTGCTTCTCTCCAGGACCCTTCCAGCATCAAGGAGACCCTGTCCCCATTCACAGCCTTACTGTAGCTGTGGTCCCATGGGCGGGTTGGTACTCACTGTACCCCCAGCCTCAGCTCGAGGCCTGGCTCAGCCAGTGATTGGAAGAATGGACAGCTACAGGCCCCACAGAACCAGGCGGCAAGACTACTTCTTTCCATGGAAGGAAGAGAGGCAGGTGAAGTAAGTGACCTTGATGGATTCTTAATCTAAGTGTATGAGACTCACTTTGGGAGTGCGAAGTCCTGGATTCATATCCCTGACAAGCCCTTCCCTTGCACACAGGACATTTTTGTGGTGTGGGTCCCAATTCTGAGTTCCTTTCTGATGTGAGAGAGCAAAGGGGTGGAGAGAGGGAGGTCCTGGAGCCCAAGCCCCACCCTCTTTCCTTGCTCAGGTCTCACTTTGGGACATTGTGGACGCAGAGCTGACCTCTGTCCCCGTTCCACACATCCACATTCCTTTCACAGTGTCCATCCCTGAACCTCAGCCTCTGGGAAACTGTGTGCTTCCTGGAGAGATCCTGCGCTGGGAAATTTCCATTCCCAAGTGGCTTGTAGTCTGGGGTCTTGAGTCTCCCTCTAAATATGAAAGGTCCAGGACACAAATCCTGGGCAGTTCTTTAGGGCTGGGGGAGGGAGACAAGGCCAGGCTCCTCTATTTCCCATCTGGACTTCACAGATACGGACCCATAAAGCCTGGACTCTCAAGGACCTCAGCTTATTCATCTGGAAAGTGGCAATAATAGTAGCTCATGCCTCAAAGATTTGTTAGGGATATTAAATTACTTATTATTTATTTTTTGGGGAGCAAAGCATTTAGAACAGTGCCTCGACTGCAGCATTAACTCCTGCCTGAGTTTCTAGCCTGCCTGCCCACCCCAGCCCACCCAGCCAATGTCCCCAAGCGGGCACCTCTGGGCTGGCAGAAGCCCAGGCTTTCTCTCCAAGGCCCCTTCTCAATTCCCTGAGCCCCTCCTGGCTCCTTACCTCACAATCCTCTGGAACTCTTTCAGTAGGAACCCGAACAGTCCCTTGTCCCTAACTGGCAGATCCTGGCGCTGTGCCACTCTCTCCAAGGGCCTACTCATGCCAGGTAACCCGGCTCGACTCTGAGTCCAAGTTCAGAAAGCTATTTTGAGGGAACAAGGAATCGATGGGCCGGGCCTGCTCTCCATCGCCCTGAGGAAGAGGTTCCCATATCCCCGGAGGGGGCTCAAGCTGACGCACCCACTGTCTGCCGTCTCAGGATGGTGCCAGGACTGGGGATGTCAATGGATGGGCCTTGGGCCACATCAAGGCCCAGAGAAGGACCAGGATCCAACTCAGCACTCGGCACCATTGAGGGTCTCGGGCTACATCTGCCCTTTGTGGTGAGGGTTGAGGGAGGTGTGTGCAGTTAAAAACATTGTCCACGGTGAAGTCCAGATCCCCACATCACCCTGACCTGAGACTCCTCCTCTTTCACTGAGAGAGTCAGCAAAAAATGGTCGTGTGGCTGCCCGGCTAGCTCAGTCGGTAGAGCATGAGACTCTTAATCTCAGGGTCGTGGGTTCGAGCCCCACGTCGGGCGAGCCTTTTGTTGTCAGTTGTAAGCCATGAAGGCACTGAGGATTCTGGTCCCACATAAAAAGTGCGCTGTTTGGGTCACAAACAGAAAGTTGATAAAAGCAGATATCTGTCCACTCCGGGAAACTATGCTGCGGTGTCTGCCCCTTGTACCAGCATCCGCCTCCCAGCGGGACTTCTGGGCCCCCGCTCCTGGAGAGCCAGGAGAGTAGCAGTTAAGCCACTCACACCCAGAACAAGGCAAGAACCAATGCCGTTTAAAGCCCACGCGGAGGGCTTCCTCGCTCTTTGTTAGCAAAGGCCCTGGAAATGAATCCCACAAGGGTTTTCCTCCTCGGGAAACACAGCAGAGCTGTCCCCAACTAAAAAACAAGAAAGTCTGAAAACCTGGTCTCCTCCGAGGTTTGACCGTCTTGCACCCTAAGCAAGAACCGTGCTGCTGGACCAATGAGTCACCCACGGAAACTCCTTTTGCTGCCAACCTCTAGCTCAGAAACACTGTCCGGACTCCAATCCCCATGGTCCCCATGGGGTCGTCTTGGGGGAGAGTTTGATTCAGATATCGACCAAGTAGACGGCTACAGGGGTCGCCATGTTCAGTAGTTTAGAGGTTCCAGTGTCTGCTTCGTCCACGCCCCTCTAAATTAGAGGGCTCCAGCCCAAGGAGGTAGGCCCCGTAGTTTGGGGATAGAACATCGGTTCTGGTGTGGGATCGCTTGCGGGCGAGCTGTGCTCCCCGGTAGGTCACCCCGGGCACGGCTGCGATTCTCCTTCCTCCGCTGGAGCTCAGCCTGGGCGGGAGACCACCCTCCTCCGCCGTAATGGGGAAGCGGTGGTTCCGGGGCCTCCGAGAACTGCAGCTGCGCGGAATCTTCCTCCAGTAGGACCAGCTCAGGCAGCACGAGGAGGGGATAATGATTAACTTGTTGATTTATCCGGCAATACTGACCTTCAGCCTGAAACCCGGCTGCGGCTCCGAACCCGCGAACCCACAAAGCAGCATTCACAGGTGCGCGCGCTAACGACTGAGCCATCAGGGCGCCTGCGGCGTTTCCCCGAGCGTCGCGGCAGAAGGACGAGGAAGGAAAAGGGACCAGTACGGTGGCTCGTTGGTCTAGGGGTATGATTCTCGCTTTGGGTGCGAGAGGTCCCGGGTTCAAATCCCGGACGAGCCCTCCTTTTTCTCGGCGTTTTCAGCCGAGCTACCTGCCGGTGGGGACCGTAGGGCGTCGGTAGACGCAAACCGCATCCCTTGAGACTGGGATTCCGCACCACCGACTGCAGTAACCGCGGGTAAAGGAGACGACTCTGCGAAGCAGGAGGACGTTATTTACAATAAGGAAAGTGCGTCGTTGGTTGTTCTAGAGATACGGATCTCAGGGTTCCATTCCATGATCGCGCCCAAGTCTCGGTGAGCCCTACTCTTACTTACAGTTACATTTGAGTGTTGGGGAGAGGGGCAGAGGGAGGGAAGAGGGGAAGGGGAGGGGAGAGGGAGAGAGCCCCAGGCTTCCTCCGTAGGGCCCGGGCGTGGCAGGACTTCCCAGATGAGAAAGCGAGGAAATTCGCGCCATAGATCCGGAGAGGTGGGGGACTGGTGGTCTGACATCGCACATGTGGACGCTCAGCTCGGATCTGACGGGGGAAGATAGACCACTGCAGAGAATGCCCCGGAACCCGACCCTTGGACGCGGCCTCTGCTGCCCCGAGGACGGCGTCCTCGTCCTCCCCACTACCTGGGGACAGAGGATCCGCTTCCTCCCCAGGTGAGGGGGGAGGGCACATCTGACCCGCCCCTGGTGCGGGGTCTGGCTGGTGGCCTGACCCACCTGCCTCCAGGGGCCACTCCCTCCTCCCGTCAGGCCATCCTAGGGCACATGAGGCCAAGACCGTTGTTGACCAGCTGGCCAGTCGGTAGAACAAAGTGGCCCTCAACGTCAGCCTCGTGGGTTGGAGGCCCCACGTCAGAAGTTCGTTTTCTTGGTTTTGATCTTTGGGGCGGGAGAGGGGAGCGGAGCCGGGAGAAGGGGAGCAGCGGGGAGAGGCAGAGGCGGTGGTGGTTGTTTCCTCCATGCACGCCGCAGGCCTTTGGTGAGCACCCACTGGGTGCCACGCCGTGGGGGTGCGACGTTTTCCAAGGCTGGCGTCTCAGTGATCGTGGTTCAACGACCCTCCGCGCGCGGCCTCTCCGCCCTTGAGCGGTCCGCCGGCCCCGCGCGCCCGGAGCTCCTCGCGGGCTTTTGCCCCGGCGCGTCCCCAGCGCGCTCACGCTGCCAGGAGTGTCTGCGAAGTGACCCAAGGGCGGCGCGGGGACGCACAGATCGCCTGTCCGCTGGGCGCCCTTGCTGGCCGGCTGCTCACTGATGTCCAAGCGCTGAGTGGAGGTGGCGGGTGAGGACAGCAGGGGCCACAGAATCCGGGGGCGCGCTGGGCGCGATGGGCTCCCTCCATTTCCAGCGGTACTTGATCTGAGCCCTTTCCCGCGGGTCTGAAATGCAGTCTCCTCCCAGGGCCACTGGGCCGGCTCTGCGGTCCCGCCCTGGGTGCCACATAGCTCACAAAGAGGAGCCAGAGACGAACATTGTCGTGGCTCGTTGGTCTAGGGGTATGATTCTCGCTTAGGGTGCGAGAGGTCCCGGGTTCAAATCCCGGACGAGCCCTCCTTTTCCTCCCCGCAGATGATGGCTGGAGATCTAGGCTTGGCCCAAAGACCTCAGCGCTGGTCAGCGAAGCCCGGCTCTGTGGAAAGTAACGTTTCAAAGAGGCCTCAAGCTGGCCAAGTGCTGCCCACCGCTGTTTTGAAAATTTAATTGGGACCCAGTCGCCAGAGCGTCGCCAGAACCCTGTCTCCGACAAGCTGCTTGGTCAGTCCTAGTTAGAGGGACCGAATGAGAGAAAGGTGGTTCCTCTCTCTGTACATTAGCAGTCCATTCTTCTCCAGTCCGATGCCTTTGAAACGTCAAGCCTGGGGCTCCCCCGACATTCGCGGGCTCAGGAGGCCAGGACCTCCACGAGAGGGGCCAGGAGCTTGGGGGAGAGGCAATGGGCTACTGGGGTTTGCAGTCGGAGTCGGGATCATCTCCCCTCGCCCCCAAATCTGGTCACTCCTTACTGGGCGTGGCCTCCTGGGGCTCCCCTTCTCCACTGAATTGTTCTAAAAATAAAAATACATACACAAAAATTGAAATAAAACTTAATAGATGTATGTGACAGTCAGGTAAAAGATGAAGAGACAAATAAGAAACTAAAAATAGATCAAAATAAATAATAAAAATAAACAAAAAACTAAAATATTCCAATATGATTGAAATTAAGCAATACACTTCTAAAACTTCCATGGTTTAAGGAATAAATTACAATGGGATTTAGAAAATATTTTGAGACAAATGATGATGAAAACATTACATACCAAAACCAGGAGGACATAGCTAAAGCAGTAATTAGAGGAAAATTGATAGCCTTAGATATGTACATAGGAAAGAAAGGCTGAAAACTAACGACAAGAAGTTAAAAAAAAGCACAGCAAAAATAGACCCAAAGAAGTTAGAACAGAGGAAAAAATAGCAATAAGAGATAAAATTAATGAAGTAAAAAACAAACATATGATAGAGCTTAATGACAAATCCTGAAGAGAGGTCTTGGGAAAAGCTAATGTTATTGAAAAACTCGGCAAAAACTGACTAAGAAATGATGAAAGGAGACACAGATAACCCATATCAGGGACAAGAATGACTTTACTGTTGTTGCATAACTTAAGAAGACAATAAAAGCACATTCCAAGCAACTTTGAGGAAATTTAGAAAAATGCATAATTTTTTGAAATACAGAACATGCCTTAATTGAATCAAATGGAATTAAAATGGAAAATAATCTTAAAACCAATAAAGAAAGTGAACCAATAGTCAAAAAATATTCTCCAAGAAAAATTCTTGACCCAGGTGGCTTCCTTGGAGCATTCTACCAGACATTCAAGAAAGGAAATTTTAATCTCACACCAAATCTTTCATAGAATAGAAAAGAGGGAACCTCCCAACATGTTTGAGGAGGCTAGCATAACTGTGATAGCAAAACCAAAGACAGCATGAAAAAGAATTTAAAAAGCACATAATCTTGCTCATGAAAATAGATGTAAAATCTTAAACAAAATATTAGCAAACCAAATCTTATGACATATAAAAAGAACAGACAAGTTGAGTTCATCCTAGGGAATGCAAGATTGATTTGACATTAGAAGATCTGTTAATGTATTCAACAAATTCAAGGGAAAGTATCTGATATAATCTGACTTCCATTCATGATTTTAAAAATTCTTAGTAAATTAGCAAAAGGAGGTAATACCCATAACTTGCCAAAATTGTCTACAAAATGCTACCGCAAACTTCACACTTGATGGTGTGAAACCATGAAAACGTTCTCTTTGAGGTTGGAATGCAACAAGGGTGCTGACTCTATTTCTATTGAACATTTTACTGGAGAAACTGGGTCACTCTTGTATTGTTGGTGGGAACGTAAAATGGTACAGCTACTCTGGAAAACACTGTGAAAGTTTCTTTAAAAACTGTACACGTAACTACCATATGACCCAGCAATTGCATCTTTGGGTATTTATCCCAGAAAAATGAAGATTTATGTGTACACAACAAATCTGTACATAAATGTTTACAGCTGTTATATTTGTAACAGCCAAATATCTGGAAAGAATCCAGATGTCTCAAGGGGTCATTAGTTACTATCTGTGGTCCATCTCACTCTAGGTTTCCACCCCGGCACCACTCCCTTGGTCAGCCTAGTTGCCGGGCTGCCCCTGCTGGCCCCTGATGCCGGGTGGGACCTGGGGGGCACAGGGGCCAGGCTGGGTCCCCCAGCTAGAGGCCACAGGGTGGTGAGGGAAGTCTTGGACTAGGAGCGCCCTTCCTGCAGCAGGGGTGTCAGTGGGGAGCGGAACATGTATTGGGGAACCCCCTGTGGGGCCCAGGAAGCTTTAGCAGCTGACCTGCCCCTGACGCCCAGGTCTAATCCATTATCCAACCTAGTTCCCACCACCAACATCTAGACATGATGCCAATGCCATGTAGGCGCCCGACTAGCTCAGTCGGTAGAGCATGAGACTCTTAATCTCAGGGTCGTGGGTTCGAGCCCCACGTTGGGCGGTGCTTTTTCTTGGTTTGGACCTTGGAGTCCTGAGAAAATTAGCAGGTGGCGTTTGGATGCCACACTGTGGGGGTGGGGCCTTTCCAAGGAACGTACCGAGTACCCAGGGTCAAACGACTGTCAACGATGCCCCCTGGACCAAGAACTCCTCGTGGGCTTTTTGCCCCAGAGCGCTTGGGGCTGAGAGGAGTGTCTGTGAAGTGACCCAAGGGGCGGTGCGGGGACGGAAAGACCGCCGGCCCCGCCATTCGTCCTTCCTGGCTGGGGGCTCGTTGCTGCCTGAGCTCTGGGGCCACCAGATGGGGGTGCGTTCAGGGACTGCTCCTCGCTTTGTTGTCGCGGAGAGCACTGGGCTCCCTCGTGCCCACTGATCCCTGAACTCAGCCCTTCCGGGCGGGTCTGAAATCGGCGTCTCCTCCCGGCGCCACTTCTCTGGCCCTGCGCAATCCGCCCCGCCTCCCCCGCCCGGTTCCCAGGCTCCACGAAGTCATAAAAAAGAGCTGGAAAGGAACAATTCTGTGGCTCGTTGGTCTAGGGGTATGATTCTCGCTTAGGGTGCGAGAGGTCCCGGGTTCAAATCCCGGACGAGCCCCAGCATTTTCATGGAAAAAAAGATCAAAATAAAATTTCCTCTTTCCTTGGAGATTTGGGAACAGCCCCCAGCCCCGTGACCTCAGTCTTTGGGCGTCAAAACCCGACACTGTAAGAATTAGAATCTTTAAAGGGCTCAAGCTGGTTCCTGATGCCTTTAAATTTTTAATTGGAGTCTTGGGCGTCCAGAGGGTGTGGACATCCCGGGGCAGGGCGCTCCGCCTGGGGCTTCGGTCAGGTTCAGTTCAGGCCGGAAGGGGAGGGAATCCGTGAGAGGCGACGCTCTCCCACAGTCACACACCTTTGAGGGTTCAAGTCCAGCAATTACTCCGATGAGACTCCCTCTGCTTAGAGTCCAGTAATTTATTGGCCGTGACTACGGAGCCGGGAGCATGGGGTGACGGCAGAGGCCCTCCTCCCCTTTCATTCTTCCCTTTTCTTCCTCCTCCTCTCTCCATTTCCTTGTCACCCCCACCAGGGCGCTCCCAGGTCTGCCCTGGTCCCGCTGCCCCAGATCCGGAAAGAGTTCCGGGATCCCGGGCCCGGGGACCGAGTCCTGGGGTCCACGCCGTCAGGACAGGCTCTGAACGTCAGGCTGTGAGAGGCGCCTTTTTCGGCGGCTGGGGCTCCAAGTGGGGTTTGACTTTGACGCATAGGAGTTTCCTTTCCCAGAGAGCTGCCTTCCGTAGAGGGCGAAGGGCCCCGGCTTTCCGGGCAAGCGTGGGCGGGGTCACAGCTCAGGCCTCGTCTCTATCTTCCGGAGCCCACCGCAGGCCCCCAGGACCGACTGTTGAGCTAGATTTCCTGGGTGAACCATCTCTGTCCTAAAGTTATTTTTTTAAACTTTTATTTATTGGTTAAAAAAAAAGCTGTTAACAGTTTTAAGGGAATTATGAAGAAATCCGGGAGAGGCTCGTGGTTTCCAGTAACACGAATGGGCGGGCTTTAGGGGACCAACTCTTTCGCTAAAATCAACCGAAAATGTTGAGTATTAAAAACAAACAAATTTAAAAGCAGTGAAAAGCTTTCAGGCCACTAAATTTAAACGGATGTGGCAAACCACAGGGGTGTGTGGAGCCCCAAAGCTGCGGTCGCACCAAGGGCATTTGCCAGTTCCCGCTGACGTGACCGCCTCGGGCTCTGGGAGACGAAGGCAGAGCCCAGGATCTGCTCCTGGGTTCCCTCTTGAATCCGTGACCCCAAAGAAGAGGATGCACAGAAATACACCCGTCCAGCCGCACCGGGCCTCCAGCTGCTTCTAGAAAGCGCGTTACTTGGGGCCTCCTCCTTCTCCCGCCTTCCGCTAAAATGTAAATGATTTTAAACACGAGGAGAGAGCGTGCGGAGACCTCGCGCGCCCGAAGGACCAAGCACACCCCAAGAACAAGGGGCCCGCGTCTACAGCGTCCTCCTTCTCTCGAGATCAGTCCCCTTCTTCCCAGGCTGGTTCCTCTGTAGTCTCAGCGCCTTCACCCCTTGCCCGCCGCTTCATCTTCTGGGCCTGTGGCCAGACTGCCAGGATAGGCAGGACAAAGGACATTAGAAGACGCGACAACTAAGTGCAAACTGTGCTCTCTGATTCGGTCCTGGATTTTTTTTTAAGCCATAAAAGACATCACTGGAGAAAATTCGAATATGGACTATACGTTAGATAATCTTGTTGCACGAATGATAAAGGATAGATTTTGGGGTGTGGCGAGGGGAGTTTCTGAGGTCCGGGGAGCTCTCTTGTGGGGCTGGGGAGAGAATCTCGAGCGGCTCCGGATTCTGCTGAATTTTTATCGTTGGATAAATTACAAGCCTAAGTGAATAAAGGAGGGTGGGTTGCGAGGAAAATTGCAAGGGGTGTGCCCACGATACCAGGGACTTTGGCTTTGGGCAGCCCCAAGGGGTGGGGTTTGGTCTGGAGCTCTGTGCCCCGACTCGCGTCCATGCTTGGAAAAGCGAGGTGCCAGGTAGAATCTTCTGGGCTCTTTCCGTCTCCGGGACGTTGGCAAAGCCCGGAGTTACGGCTTCCAGCCCCGGGCCGCGGCTCAGGAGGCTGCGGAGAAAGTTCTGACTTCCGTCTGCGGATGAGTCTCGGACGGTCCGGAGGGGTCACCTCCCCATTGCACGCCGCGTCGGTCCGGTACCGTCTTCCTCCCTGCCCTCTGCCGGGTTTTCGGTCAAACTGGGCCCCGGGAGGACCGCACTTTCATCAAACACGCAGCAGGGTGGTCAGGACCCATATTCCACCGACTGATCCAGCCAGAATCCTCCACTGCTCTCTGAATCCGGAGGAGAATCCAGTGCGTTCTGGAGCCTGGGGCTGCTTCTGGAGGAAACAGACGAGCCAGACGCCGCGGAGCCCGCGCTGGAGGAGCGGCGAGAACGCAGGGAGGGGAGAGCGCCTCCCCGCCCGCACGGGAGCCGCGGGGAGGGGGAGTTTGTTTTGTTCACGACTGTGTTCCTGGAGACTTGAACAGAGGCTGGTCCATGTGTTCCTGGAAAGTTGAACAGAGGCTAGTACATTGTAGGAACTCAGCCAAGTTTTGAGTAAACGCCCTAACCAATCCCTGAATCACTTTCTAGCCACCGGTGCTGAGTTATTCCGTCTTTTAACATCCTCAGCAGAGAACTTGGCAGCAGCCCCAGTGGCCTAATGGATAAGGCACTGGCCTCCTAAGCCAGGGATTGTGGGTTCGAGTCCCACCTGGGGTAGTATGTGAGGGACCTCATCTTTAGATATATGAGGACGTTTTGGGTTACAAAGACAACCTCCCACACACACAAAAGCCTTGTAGCCGAAAGGGGAACTTCGTTCAAAGGTGAGTTGTTTACTTCTCTCGCAGCACAAGAAGGAGGAAAAAAAGCAGTGTATTTACCCATTTTAACGGGAAAATGTGTGATTTCACAGAACACAGACCTGTTTGATCTTCCAATTCCACTTCTGTGAACCTGCCTCGGAAGTAAAAGTACCGATGTACGTACAAGGATGTCTTATTGCAGCAGAGTTTGGTAAAAAATAAATAAAAGGCGGAGGGGAATGACGGTGTATAGGGGAGGAACTGAACTCACTTTGCTTCGCTAGTATTGCTCAACCTCAGATCAGTCTCTCGCGGCTGACTTGGAAGATCCCACTCCGAGAGAGGTGTATGATCCAATTTTTATAAAACAAACCCAACCCCCAGCTGTTGCATGACTGCCCAAGAAAGAAACAGGTGTGAAAGGCTGTGAACACTCAGGGTCCAGGAGGGGAGGGGAGAAAAAAGAGACTAGCACAATGCAAAATTATGCAGGTCAAACTGTGACCAGAAAATGTGGGAACACACATAGCACGTTTGATGTGTGAGGGTGTAGGAACCGAGTGGGCACTACCGCGGCCCCGGAGGCGATGTGGCTGAGGGTAACCTTGACTTGATCTGGCTTAGGATTGTGGGTGGCTTTCTGCCTGGATTTCTGTTATTTCAATATAATTTATATTCCAATATAATTACTTCTGTGATTTTTATAGTTCCTCCAGGGTGAAAAAGGGCCTCGTTGGAGGAGTCTTGCTGTCAGTCCAGGATTTGGGGTCTAGCGAACGCTCTCCTTGATTGGCGTGTGACTCAGTGACCACTCTGGTGACCGAAAGTCCCCGTGTCCTCAGAGACACCACGCCAGCTGGGCTTTGGGGAGGGGATCTGAGGGGTCCAGGCGTGCACTTCTCAGACAGCAAGGGGGGAGGGGAGGTCCTGGACCAAATCTCAGACCAGCCGCCTAAAGTGCTTTTTTGTTTCTTTCTTTCTTTCTTTTTTTTTTAATAACTAAAGAGGGCAGGGCGAGTATGTGAACAGGAGAGGGCGAATCTCCCCTAAAAAGACGCCTACCCAGATTCGTGTGCTGTGTTAAACCTCAGGCATTGAGCTTGGTGAGGAACGAAACAAAAGTGAAAAGCAGTAACTCCCTCTATCCGGAACCCAACCCCCTTTCTTCTTCTGTCTTAAACACCCATTTTGTTAACTGCTGTATCCCCAGTGCCTGGCATACAGTAGGCGCTCAATAAACACTTCAGTGAATGAATGATTCTATTAGGCGAATGGTCTCGGGTATGCTGGAGCGCCCTTGAGACCTAGAGCTTATGGGAAGACGCATGCCCCCAGCCTGGAGCCGCAGCCCTGAGAGGTGCGTAACGTGGCTGAGCCCCTGCCTCGGGATCCAGGCCCACGGAGTCTCTGTGACACTTGCTGACTGGGAGACCTGGGCCAAATCCCGCTGTGGTGGGCTTCTCCTCCCACCAGCAGTCAGTGGCGCTCCCACTTCATCCTCAAGGTCACGCCAAGTGGTGTCCACACACTCTTTTTTTTCTGAGTATAAAATATAACACTGTCTGCCCGGCTAGCTCAGTCGGTAGAGCATGAGACTCTTAATCTCAGGGTCGTGGGTTCGAGCCCCACGTTGGGCGTGTGCTTCTTTTTCTGTAGCCCCCTAGGCTACAGAGAGGGGTGAGAAAGCCAGGACTCTCCTTACATACATGCCCAGTAGGTGGCTCTGAAGGGAAGTCTTTAAGTTTAGCAAGACTTAGAAAGACAACGTCCAGAGTACTATGTCATTTAAAAATGAAAGACAACCAGATATATGTGCCTCCTGAGAGGATGCTAGAGGAAGCCAACACTATATCTGTAATTAACATTTTTCTAGTAGCCTTATTAAAAATTTTAAAGTGAAATTAATTATATATTTTATTTTAACCAACTTATTATAATTTGCCAGGTCATAATATACAAATTATTAGTGAGATATATTATATTCTCAATCTTAGCACTTCTGACATTATCAGCGACATTGTTCTTTGTGGGAGGCTGTCCTGTGCACTGTAGGATGCTTAGCAGCATCCTTGGCCTCTGTTCTCTAGATGCCACTAGCATCCCCATAGTTGTGACAATTAAAAGTTTCTCCATATGTTGTCGAGTGTCCTCTGGGAGGCAAATTGCCCCTGGTTATGAGCCATTCATGTAGAGAATCGAGGGCATAAATATTGGTGCAAATAGTTCTCATTTGGGATTTGACAGGAGGACTCGCAGGGCCAGGAGGCAGGGCCAGTGGGAACTCAGCTTGGGATGGTGAACCCAGAAGGCAGTCTGGTGGGTTCTTGGGCTATGTCCAGAGGGCTGAACATATAAGTGACTATACTGAGGCTAATGAGAGCCAGATTTCTCACTGCGGGAGCTGGGAAGAGAGAAAAATTCAATAAATCCTATAGTGATGAGGCTGGCTCCGTGGCTGACTGGTTAAAGTTTCCTGCACTCAGCTTGGCCAGCAGCACAAGTTCCGGGCCAGGGGTGGGGGTTGGGGGGGTGGGACATGTAGCAGGGTGGTGAGAGCTGCCTGATCCTGGTGTGGACCTAGTCCACTCATCAGCCATGCTGTGGAGGCAGCCCATATACAAAATAGAGGAAGATTGGCACACATGTTAGCTCAGGGCGAATCTTCCTCACCCAAAACAAATTCTATGGTGTTGCATTAAGATTGCAGGTATTAGTGATGCTGTTTGATAACTTGGTAAAGGTTGTGTCCCTGGTAAAGATTGTTGGTGGTAGTGACTGTATAAAAGCAGTTCTTATAATGGTATATTTTCCTGCTTGCAATTAGCAAGCAACTGGTAGAGTGATATAATGTGATACTACGGGAATATCCTGTTTCCCAACAACCTAGTAGCTATTGCTTTTATCATTCCTTTATAGTCACTGCCTCAATCAATTATTTCACTGGGAGTTAAAAAATGATGATTTCCTAGTTCTGTACTTTTTCTGTATTTCTTAACTGGCATTGGTCTGTAAAGAAGAGATTTCCCCCTTGAACCTGTGATGAACTTCAGACCATTTTTAAAAAGACAGGGTAAATGCTAAATTCTTTCCCTTTAATTATTGATTTCCCCCTCCAATTATGGCAAATTCCCTTAAAAACTTCGATCTCTTTTTTATAGTATTACTAGTGCATCACAGATTTTAAAATATTTAATATTTCATAATCACTTACAGTTATGATTCTTTTTGATGCTCAAATTGTTCCAAATTTGGCCAGTTGCAGATATCTTTCAAGAGGCCACCTTTGTTCCTTTTTAAAAATCTCTTCTTATTCACAAACCTTTAATTTGAAAATTTTCAAGCCTAAAGAAAAGTTGAAAGAATAATACATTAAACACCATATGTGGATATGTGATGCATTTGAAAGTCATCTGCAGTTTAGATATGTCCTCACTGGACTTTGCGCATTTCCTTGTTTTCTGGACACACATATGTCCTAGACTCATCTTGTCTTTTTCCTGCCCAGACCTGGAATCAGCCTTTTCTCTAAGGAATAATATTTCCTTTTAGTAGAGAATGGTATTTAGAAACCAAAATCTGGGTGCTTGGAGCGCTCAGTGATACTGGATTTCATTGATTACAGGTTGGGGTTTATTTTTTGGTTTTTTTTTTTTTTAGTTTACCCTAACTTTTAAAACAGCTTACTAATTTATGTGTTAATTTACTTCTACCTTAAGTGTTCCTTCTCCAATCCTTTGCTCAACTCAGCTGATGAAGTGACTCTAGTGGATCATGATAACTAGATACTTTGCTCAAGGGCATTCTTTCCCATTTCCATTCTTTGGGTCTATTTGGAAACTCCTCCCCCCCCCCCATAGTGATAACGTCTATTACTGGATTCCCACAGGGAATGGGTTGAGTTTATGACCCAGGATGACCAGAACACTCCACTCTCCCACCCAGAATGGTTGGTTCAGATTTGGGCATATGATCCAAGAAGGGATGATCACAGCCTTGCCTGGAGTTAATAAGTAAACACTGGTACAGAGAAGTTCTATGTGCCCTGTGATTGCTAGTCTGGGAGGATGTGAGTTTGGAGCTACTGGTGGCCATCTTTCCTGCCACAAAGAGAGACATAGTCTGTGGAATGAAGCTGAACAGAAGCAAACAGAGTAGAGAGACAGAAATACAGGTCCTGATGTCATTATTTGGGTCCCTGAGTCTACCCCTGCCTGAAATACACAGGCTTTGCAAGAACTTTGGAGTTTGCAATTATGTCAACAATAAATTTTATTTCTCATTAAGCTGATACAAGTTGGTTTTCCATCCCTTGCAAACAATGTCTTTACTAATGCAGTGACATTCTCCTCCTCCTCCCTAGATCTTTGATAATTAACTTTGGAGGGGGGGATTGGCCTATTTTTGGAGATAGAATGGACAGGACTTGATGTCTGATAACATGTGTCTGATGGAGACGTGAGGTCTTATTATAGCCCTGAGGTTCTTATCTTGAGTTACTGGGAGCAGGTGAATGATATTTATTAAGATACCCCAGTCAGCATGAGGTATACAACATTTATAAATAATCCAAAGTGGAAGATTAGTTAGAGGAACACTCTGGTTTCCAGAGGACTTTTTTTTTTAGGGATACAACTCCCACTTTTGACTCAGGTGTATAGTTTTAATGAGTAACTACTTAATATTATCAACTCAGGAAAGCGAACTTTACAATGCATAAAATCAAAAGCTTTATGGGACCTTAAGGCCAGATCTTGCTTTCAGAACAACTATAGAGTGATACCTATGGGACTCAGGAATTCTCTGTTTCTCTTTGATTTCCACGTTCTACCACTTTATAAGTAGACTCAGCAATGATTCCTATTTCTACCTCATTTACCTCCAAATTTAAATATAGAATAAAAGACTTGTCAACTGGCCCCTTATAAAAATGACTATTGACGTATGAAGATAAACATGTGACACTGTTTCCAAGTGATATTTATCCAGAACACAGATGACTAAACAGAGAGCACTGGATGTAAATATCAACATCTTTAGTCTCCACCTAATGAACATGGTCCTAGCCCAGTGCATTGATGAAATCAGTGATCATGAAGTGTTTAACACAAATTACCTTATCTATTGTGTACAACTCTACAAGGTGAATATTATTTTTCCACTCTAATGATGGTGAAATTTTGTGATTCTGTGAAGATCGGTAGCTTTCTCAAGGTCACATAACTGGTGATGGTGGATCTGGGAATCGAGGACAGATCTGTGTGAATCCAAAGGTTATTCTCTTAATCCCTCTACAGCGTCATGTATGTTTCCCAACAAAGACACCATCCCGGTTTGGGTGGGGGACAAAATATAGGATTGTGAGTTTTCTCTAGCAAAAAGGTTGTTGCTAATGATTACGCCCAATATTGCATCATTTCCAATGTTGCCAAGTCCTGAAGCAGCAATTACGTAACTCCGATGACAGGTATTTGTTATCAATGTTGAATTCAACAGAGCCCAAGGAAGAGAAGGGACAATTACTTTTTGCTTTTCTCTAATGAGGCTCTCAGGGAATATGGCCCTAGTGGCCATGGAGACTGCTGTGATGAGCTAGCCCTGTGATTACCCCAAACATCCTTCCTGCACTGAGGGCTGATTCTGTGTGCTCCAGCCCCTTGTTGATGCAGACTTACCCTGAAGGCCCCATTGATGAGTCTGTCTCCCTCAGACCTCAATAAGCTCTGGCCAGGTCTAGAAAAGTGAAGCAAGCCTGGGACTTCTGGTGACCAAGGAGACTGTCATTCTTCCTAGGTAAGAGTCAGGTCAGGAATAACTGCTTGTTAAGGTGTAAAGCCTTATGGGGGCACTCCTCACTACAACCTTCTTTTAAATGGAGCCACAGAAACTGTTCCGAGATCATCAGCAGTTCCTTGTAATCGTCCAGCCCTGACCAGTATATATGTCTTGTCTGTTTAGGAGACATACCTCTGGGTCATTTCATTTTAATCTTACAGATTAGACTAGGGGGCTCAGTGGACATAGCTCATTTTGCTAATAAAGAAATGGAGGCACAAAACACATAGGCAACAAAGTTCTAATGCCTCACCTATATCATATGGCCTTTCTCCCTGTAATCTTCTTAATTGCTGCATCTTAACTATCATTTTCCAGGCTTTTGAATTTTTCCTGCTGTGTCCGCCTCTGGGCCCAGGCTCTCAGGCCATGAGAGGGGCAAACCAGTCGAGTGTCTCCGAGTTCCTCCTCCTGGGGCTCTCCAGGCAGCCCCAGCAGCCGCAGCTCCTCTTCATGCTCTTCCTGAGCATGTACCTGGCCACAGTCCTGGGCAACCTGCTCATCCTCCTGGCCATCAGCATGGACTCCCACCTGCATACTCCCATGTACTTCTTCCTCAGCAACCTGTCCTTTGTGGACATCTGCTTCTCCTCCACCACTGTCCCCAAGATGCTGGCCAACCACATACTTGGGACTGAGACCATCTCCTTCTCTGGGTGTCTCACACAGATGTATTTTGTTTTCATGTTCGTGGATATGGACAATTTCCTTCTGACTGTGATGGCCTATGACCGCTTTGTTGCTGTGTGCCATCCCTTACACTACTTAACAAAGATGACCCCCCAGCTCTGTGCCCTGCTGGTTGCTGGGTCATGGGTCATTGCCAATTTGAATGCTCTGTTGCATACCCTGCTGATGGCTCAACTCTCATTCTGTGCAGACAATGCCATCCCCCACTTCTTCTGTGATGTGACACCTCTCCTCAAACTCTCCTGCTCTGATACATATCTCAATGAGGTGATGATTCTCACTGAGGGTGCCCTGATCATGATCACCCCGTTTGTTTGTGTCCTGGCTTCGTATGTCCATATCACCCGTGCTGTCCTGAGAGTCCCATCCACAAAGGGAAGGTGGAAAGCCTTCTCCACCTGTGGTTCCCACTTGGCTGTGGTTTCCCTCTTCTATGGCACCATCATTGCTGTGTATTTCAACCCTTTGTCCTCGCACTCATCTGAGAAGGACACTGCAGCTACTGTGATGTACACAGTGGTGACCCCCATGCTGAACCCTTTCATCTACAGCCTGAGGAACAGGGACTTGAACAGAGCCCTTGGAAAAGTGGTTGACAGAAGGAGGTTTTCTGTATGATGAGAGAATCAAAGGTGAGTCTGATCCCCATGCAAATTTATTTTTTATCAGTTGAGTGTAAGGTAGCAGCTATTTTGTCAAAGACAGTCTGGAAACAAACATATTGATGTCTGTGCTAGGGGCATGGAGAAGGCAATGGTTATTTATTTGTGGACCTAATTCACCTGTCAACCTGTTGCATCTATCAAGTAATGAGACTTCTTTTTAATGACTTCTGTTTGGAAGCATACATGATACACATATTTTTTTAATTGTTGTTCATAATAGTTGACATCATTGTGAAATTTCAGTTGTACATTATTTCTTGTCTGTCACCACATAAGTGCTCCCCTTCACCCCTGTGCCCACCCCCAACTCCTTTCCCCTGGTAACCCCTAAACTGTTTTCTTTGTCCGTGTATTTGTTTATATTCCACATGAATGAAATCATGTGGGTTTGTCTTTCTCAGTCTGGCTTATTTTGCTTAGCATAATTCCCTCCAGGTCCATCCATGTTGTTGCAAATGGGATGACTTTGTCTTTTTTATGGCTGAGTAGTATTCCATTGTGTATATATATACACACACCACATCTTCTTTATCCAATCATCAGTCGATGGGCCCTTGGATTGTTTCCATGTCTTGGCTATTGTGAATATGCTACAATGAACATAGAGGTACATATGTTACTTTGGATTGTTGATTTCAAGTTGTCTGGGTAGATATCCAGTAGTGGGATAGCTGGGTCATATGGTATTTCTATTTTTAGTTTTTTGAGGAATCTCCATACTCTTGTCCATAGTGGCTGCATCAGTTTGCATTCCCACCAGCAGTGGATGAGAGTTCCCTTTTCTCCACACCCTCTCCAACATTTTTTATTTTTAGTCTTAATTATTATAGCCATTTTAACAGGTGTAAAGTGGTATTTTAGTGTAGCTTTGATTTGCATTTCCCTGATGATTACTGATGTTGAACATCTTTTCATGTGTTTATTGGCCATCTGTATATCTTCTTTGGAAAATGTCTGTTCATATCCTCTGCCCATTTTTTGATCGGGCTCTTTGTTATTTTGTTGTTCAGTTGTGTGAGTTCCTTAGATATTATGGAGGTTAACCCCTTATTGGATATATGATTTGCAAAAATTTTCTCCCAACTGGTTGGTTGTCCTTTGGTTTTGATTCTAGTTTCTTTTGCTTTGAAGAAGCTCTTTAGTCTGATGAACACCCACTTGTTTATTTTTTCTCTTGTTTCCCTTGTCTGAAAAGACATGGTATTCTAAAAGATCCTTTTTAGTTCAATGTCAAAGAGTGTACTACCTATATTTTCTTCCAGGAGTCTTATGGTTTCAGGACTTATCTTCAAGTCTTTGATCCATTTTGAGTTTATTTTTGTGTATGGCATGAGATAATGGTCTACTTTCATTCTTTTGCATGTGGCTGTCCAGTTTCCTCAACACCGTTTATTGAAGAGACTATCTTTTCTCCACGATATGGTCTTGGCACCTTTGTTGAAGATTAGCTGTCCATAGAGCTACACACATTTTTGAATATTAGAATCACCTGGAAGCTTTTACAATCCACCTGTGTCCAGGTGCCAACATTGACCAAATAGATCAGAATCTCTTGGGGTAGGGCCCCAACGCTGAGATTTTTAAAATCTCAGATAATTCCAACGTCCAGTCAGGTTGGAGGACAGATGGCCCATCTTATACTCCTTATATGTCCTCTGTCATGGTCATTTGTAAAGGTTGGGTCACAAAAACGCTCAGAAAATTAGTTTTGAGACTCAGACACAAGAACAGCAGAGTAAAATATGAGGACTGAAGCGAGTAATAACACTTCAGGTAAGACAGAGGCTGGTGGCGTAGTGGTTAAGTTGGCTGCTCTGCTTCAGCGGCCTGGGGTTCTTGGGTTCAGATCCCCAGCGCGGATTACTCACCATTCATCAAGCCATGCCATGGTAGCGGCTCATAGATTGGCCCTGAGCTAACAGCTGTGCCAACCTACCTCACCAAAAAAACAAAAACAAAAACAAAAACCTCAGAGCCCCAGCTGTGGCCCAGAGCATCAAGAGGTGAAGCAGCCCACAATGGGGGAACCATCTGTGAGCATCCTGATTGGCTGCCCAACCTTAGGGGCCGGGGTCAGCCTGGTAGTCTTTGATACCGGGAGAAACAAAGCAAAGCCACATTTGCTATTCTCCTTGGACTAACTCCTCCTGCTTTCTTCTCTGGCTAGTAACTTCCTTCCACATCTTCAAGAGACAAGTCAAATGCACCTCCTCATCTATGATGCCTCCTGATTCTCTCTTCTGGTTCTTGAGCTCTGTTTTTCCTTTGGTTTATTCTTCCCCTCCACAACGGCTTTCCACGGATAACCAGACCATCCAAACCCAGACACATATACTGTTCTTCTTGCATCCCAGTGTCTGGCACTGCTCTTAGACCGAAGCCTAGATTCAAATCCAGCTGAAAGAAAGAAGAATGAGTGAATGAACATTGCCTTAACTTTTAACTTGGACATTCTTACTCAAGGAGTTCAAGAAATTTCCTCATTTAAAAAAATATCGTTTTTATTTGACAGGTAATACCTACACAATAGAGAATACCAAAAATTATAAAGAAGAAAATTAAAATAACCTGTAATCTTGCCACTCAAAGATAACTGCAGTTATATACTTACAAATATAGCTTTAGAAAAATTGCTGCAATGTTTCCATACAATTTTGTGTTGCAATTTTCCACCTCCTTCTTCCCATGTCAGTAAAGGTCTAAGAAATGTGGGATTTTTTTTTTAAGAATATTAGCCCTGAGCTAGCATCTACTGCCAATCCTCCTCTTTTTGCTGAGGAAGACTGGCCCTGAGCTGACATCCGTGCCCATCTCCCTCCACTTTATACATGGGATGCCTACCACAGCATGGCTTGCCAAGCGGTGCCATGTCCACACCCAGGATCCGAACTGGCGAACCCCAGGCCACCGAAGCAGAACCTGCACACTTAACTGCTCCGCCACCAGCCAGCCGCTAAGAAATGTGGTTTTAATGGCTGCATGATATTTTATCCATTCATAGATGCAATATAATTTATCCATTCCCCAACTCTGAAAAATTCTAAGTGTTTCTGTACTATAAATAATGCTGCTGCACACTTCCTGGTGTATAAATCTTTGTGTCCCTTAATGCCACAGGTAGCCTTTCTGATGTATTTCTCCAGCTGAGAGTAAAAATTAAGGTCATCATTCCTTTATTTTTTTCATGATTTATACCCACCCCACCTGTCAATACTAGCAGGAGGTCCAGTACTTCCCTCTTGGTGTCAAAGCACCAGAGAAGCTCATTCAAAGGAGTTAGCCAGTCCCTTTCCCCCACCAGGTGCAGAGAGAGAACAGAAGTTGGACAAACCCATCGGCATAATTGTGTGAGTTGCCAGCACACAGCATAGCTCCTGGAACTTGATCTTGTTTGGTCTGCTGGAGGTCTGTCTGCTGCAGCATTGATGCTCGTGGCCCACATCCCTTTGGGGACCACACTAGGACCCATCTATGGCCTCAGGTCACAGCTATCTGAGCTCAAATTTACTTTATCCACCATTAAATTCTGACTCTGAGCCAGAGTGACTACCCCCTGAGAGGCTTCCAACTCCACTGTGTCAAACCAGCTCTGCCCGTGAATACCTAACTCAGATTTACTCTTCTACCTTTGAGATCCCCTTTGGATCCTTGGGGACTTTTTATGTAGAGGGAACTTCAATCAGGGTTTTTCTCAGATATAGCTATACCTGTGAAATAGAATTAAAATAAGTATATATGAAGATTATAACATTCAGATACTTAAGGTGTTTATTTATTGGTTGATTTGTAAAGTCTTATAATTAACACTTCAACTATTTTCTTTCTATGTGTTAATAGCTTTTACTTTTTGATTCGATGTTGGGTTATGGAGGACATAGCGGTTCATGAATGTTGTGTGCTCCTTATGGATTGTATCTTTTAGTAACAGAAAGATCTTTGTTCTCTTTAATCCTTTTTTCCCTTTAAAGCATACTTCAGTTAGTATTTATATCATTAGCTCTACTTCCTTTTGGCTTATATTGGCTTATTCTCTCAGACTTTCTGAAATATTTGACTTGGATGAAGGGTTCTTTCTTTGTGTGTCAGTATCTTCTTCTTCTTCTTCTTCTTCTTTTAAGCTTCTAGAACATGAGAAAACATTAGAGTACAATCCCACACCTGAAAAGAATAGTCAACAATGAATGCCTCCATCTTCCATTCACTGTTAAAAACCAACCAATCCACAAAACTTTATGAGTATAAAATAAATACAGACTTGGTGGGAGGCCATTCTCCATGGGTCTCTTGATTTTCTGCACTCTTTGTGAGCAGAGACATTCACTGCTTTTGTGCTAGACCATATCTTCAAAGATGTTTTTATAACAAACAGCCTTGGGAGATAGAAATGGTGTGTCTTTCCAGAGCAAAGGGCAGGTTTTTCACTGTCCAGTAGAATAAATATGAAATGTCTCCTTCTGGGACAAGGTCAGGCAGGCTTTTTTCCAATTTCAAAAGATTTTATTTCCCAAGCTTTGGGATCCTCTCCTCTAACACACCTACTGTGTATGCAGGTACCACCTGGCCTTATTCATGTCATTCTGTGGTAATTGGGGCTTAGCGAATTGGTGTAAATGCTGATACTCTGGCTCCTGTTATTGCTGTGAGTAACAAAGTCCTTTATCTCTGACCCAAGAGTCTCATGTTTTCTGCCACTATCCATGAAACTGGCAGACTAGCTTGTTAACTTGCAAGTAGGGTAAAATATCACACTCTTCACGTTCTTGATATTGCTTGTTGAAGAAACTTTTTGGAAAATGTAGAAAGTTATCAAGAAGAAAGAAAAATATCTAAAAACCCTGTATTATGAATATTTTCGTGTCCCACTTTTTCATTTAACATTTAAATTACAATGATACTCTGACAACAAGAACAGCTAAGCAACATTGGCTGGCCAAAACACATTTGCTTAACCACCAGGCGGTACTGCATTTATCATATTATAAAATATACTTTGAAAACACCACAATGTTTTCTTTAAAAAAATAATTTTATAAAATATATTCGATGCCATCTAGTTCTTTACTTAATTTCTCTGTTTCATTGGCATTGTTTACCACTAGGTTCTTGTAGTATAATGAATTATGGATCTCAGTCCTTCACTTCCTTGTAATAATTACACATCCTTGTCCTTTCCATGGCCTCATGACAGATGGAGTTCCCTTCCCTGACCCTTGACTTGGGGTTTGGCCAGTGAATTGCTTCGGCCAAGAGGATTTCAGTGAAGGTGCTCTAAGGAGAGTCCTCAAATGGGCTTGCACAGTTGAATTTGCTCTCCTTCACTCCAGTGCTCCACCAGAGGAACATGCTCTGGATTGCTGCTTCCCCTCCAGCCTGAGACCCAGGAGGACACAAGACCAGTGGACATGAGCCCAACCCACAGCCTAGTGCCAAGCCCAGATGCACCACAGTCTGAAGCTCAGTTGACCTTCAGACCAATGAATAGAAGGTTATTGCTTTTCTAAGCCTTTGAGTTTGGGGAGCTTTGTTACATACTATCACCATGACAGTACTGATTTGAGTTTTTTTGGAAACTTAGGTCTTGTCTTCTGAGACCCCACTTTCTTTCTGTTTCCTGATAGTTTCCTGGTTACTACATTTACAGATCACATCTGCTGGCGTGTGTTCTTCTGTCACCTCGTTATATGTTATTATCCTCATGGGTTTTATTCTTGGATTTTTTTTCACTCTCTCTCCCTGGACAATCACATTTGCTCTTATAGCGTCAAATGATTTGTGTGTTGATGAGTTCTGAACCATGTGAAGCCAGACCCTCCCCTGAGCCACAGGCCCAAAACATCTGACTCTTGGGCTCCTCCACTCAGACATCCTATCATACAATATGTGACTTTTTGTGTCTGTCTTCTTTCACTTAGCATAAGGATTTTGAGGCCCATCCATGCAACATATATCAGGCCTCATTCTTTTTTATGACTGAATAATATTCCATTGTATATATAGACTTCAATTTGTTTATTCACTCCTCCATTGATGGACTCAATGTTCTTTTAATGAAATCCTTTTCTGCTACATTTATCCATAATTAGTTTTTATTATTTGCAACTAAGAACCCTGGGTGAAACCCTGAGTGAATGTAGGCAATCATCAGGAAAGGAGTCAAGCCCAGAATAGGAAAACCATGAAGATTTTCTCCAACTAATATCTTCTCCTCTCTGTGTGTTTATTTATTCAGCCCCTCTCTACTCCTCAGTCCACAGATAGCAGTGGGCAGACAGAAGAGGGTTGGATATATGCATTCCAGCCAAGCCACATAGTGATATGGATTGGCTCTCCCTCAATCCTAGTTCCAAATACCTTGGTCCAACCAGCTATGGTGAAGGGGAGAGCATGTGGTATAAAAATGGTTGCTGGGGCCCCACTGTCACTACTATGTGGATTAGGGAGTTCCATTCGGAAAAAAGGTAAACAATGTGAGCTTGACAGACACCCCAAAAGGCATCTGACTTGGAGTTTGTAAATCACAGCATGTTGGGTTCTCCTGGAGACAACTTCCCTTGGAATCAGACTATCCTGTATCCCAGATGGATTCATGGATTGAGCTCAGCTCTGTAATGTGCTCTCAACATTCCCATCTGCAAAATGGGGAAGATTAGGCATCATTAATCTTCTCTGAAGATAACCAGACATAAGAAAGCAAGGGTTACACAGAAAATACAGCATCAGCCCCAGGTCTGAACAATGAATTGAGGAGAACAAGGATTGCATAACTGAATTTCCATACCTATGGGCACAGGCCCAGACCACCCAGATCCCAGGGTTGAGATCTCAGGGAATTTTGTCTGGGATTTGTCTCCATTGAAGTGCTTCGCTTCTAATATCTTCAAGATTTGACCCAAGAGTTACATCTAAACCCTAGATAACATTCTTTGTCATCATTGTTTGGCCCAAAGGGGCCAAACAGGAGATAAGACAATTATTCTTTTCTTGTGTATAATGAGGCTCTCAGGGAATCTCATCCCAGTGGTTGTGAAGCTCCTCTAAATGTCTGCTCTGTGAATGCCCTGAACATCTTTCTCACACAGAGGACCAAGCCATGAAGCCCTGCTCCTCTTTCACTCAGTACTTGCCTAGGTTTCCGAGATATTCCAATCTCTACAATGAAGAGAAACATTGACCAGTCATGCAGAGGTGAGGAACACTTGAGAGCAATAGCACCAACCTCCCCCAGGTAAGAGTACAGCAGTGGAGACACTGATATCTATTAAGACACGAAATTCTTTTAGAGACCTCCTCCACTACATCTTCCAGATGCAGGAAGTCAATAGTAGGAGTGCTGCATCCATCAGATGTTCTTCAGATTGAACCCAGTAATAATCAACTGTTTCTCTCATCTCTTTATGAGCTACATAGGAGTTGGGTGGAGAGGGAGAGAACTGGGAAATGTAAGCAGAGAGACATATGGTCATAGAGTCCGGCTGTGTAAATACCTGTCTGTTTTGCATTGTTAATGTGTGTTTTTCAATACAAAAATAAGATTCAGTGAGTCTAGTAGGAAAAAACATCAGAACTGAGTGCTGGAAATTGGGAGTGAAGGTGGGGTATGCACATCCTCTCTTAGCAACTCTTGAACTGATTTGCAAATGCAATCCTGTCTGGAGCCTGATTTGTCGCATCTTAACCATCCTTTTCTAGGTTTCTGATTTCACTGTCATCTATTCACCTGGACCCAGCCCATGAGAGGGGCAAACCAGTCGAGTGTCTCCGAGTTCCTCCTCCTGGGGCTCTCCAGGCAGCCCCAGCAGCCGCAGCTCCTCTTCATGCTCTTCCTGAGCATGTACCTGGCCACAGTCCTGGGCAACCTGCTCATCCTCCTGGCCATCAGCATGGACTCCCGCCTGCATACTCCCATGTACTTCTTCCTCAGCAGCCTGTCCTTTGTGGACATCTGCTTCTCCTCCACCACTGTCCCCAAGATGCTGGCCAACCACATACTTGGGAGTGAGACCATCTCTTTCTCTGGGTGTCTCACACAGATGTATTTTCTCTTTGAGCTTGCCGACATGGACAATTTCCTCCTGGCTGTGATGGCCTATGACCGCTTTGTTGCTGTGTGCCATCCCTTACACTACTTAACAAAGATGACCCCCCAGCTCTGTGCCCTGCTGGTTGCTGGGTCATGGGTCATTGCCAATTTGAATGCTCTGTTGCATACCCTGCTGATGGCTCAACTCTCATTCTGTGCAGACAATGCCATCCCTCATTTCTTCTGTGATGTGACACCTCTCCTCAAACTCTCCTGCTCTGGTACATACCTTAATGAGGTGATGATTCTCACTGAGGGTGCCCTGATCATGATCACCCCGTTTGTTTGTGTCCTGGCTTCGTATGTCCATATCACCCGTGCTGTCCTGAGAGTCCCATCCACAAAGGGAAGGTGGAAAGCCTTCTCCACCTGTGGCTCCCACTTGGCTGTGGTTTCCCTCTTCTATGGCACCATCATTGCTGTGTATTTCAACCCTTTGTCCTCGCACTCATCTGAGAAGGACACTGCAGCTACTGTGATGTACACAGTGGTGACCCCCATGCTGAACCCTTTCATCTACAGCCTGAGGAACAGGGACTTGAAAGGGGCCCTGCAAAAAATGATTAGCAGGAAAACATACTCTTACTGATCAAAGCACCATGGACCTACCATTCCCAGGCATATAAATCTTTGCCAACTCACTGAAATGTAGCAATCTGCTTGTCAAAGTGTCTGCAAAGAACTTAGAATAAATATATACTCTCAATAGATATTTATCGATGAACTCAGACTTAAGTATAGCCCTGTTCCTTTAAATACGTAATTACATTTGTTTCTAATAACTGTATTTCAAACTACTTTGCAGGTAGTTTTTCCTTTCTAAGTGATCACTTTGAAAAGCTACATGGAACAATTATTTTTGCACTTACTTCTTGGAAATGCTCTCAGAATCTATGGCAGTTGTTTCCAATCTTGGATGCATGAGAGTATCACTTGGTTAGCTTTATAGTCTATGCACTGATCTGGACCAAACCTTAACCAATTAAATCAGAATTTCTGAGGTGGGACCTGGGCATTGGTATTTTTCCCCTTTAAGTTCCTCAGCGAGTTCTATCATAACTTTCTGAGTTGACAATCATGCCACTTTGGATATCTTTATGATTGCTCGTCCTGAAGAGTGAGCCTAGAAACCCTCAGAGGAAATCTGAGGTCTAATGCGGGTAATAACAATAGAGGTGAAAAACAGTCACTGGAAGGTCTCTGTGGGCTCGAGTGCTCTTGTACTCAGAGGACTGGTCCTTTGGTCATATTCACGTTCCTGGGCCTCATGCGTACTCCAAGAATGCTTCATAATTTTTTGTGCCTGTCTTAGTCCATTCAGGCTGCTATAATGAGAATACCATAGACTGGGTGGCTCAAACAACATTTATTTCTCACAGTTCTGGAGGCTGGAAGCCCAAGATCAAGGCGCTGGCAGATTCAGTGTCTGGCGAGGGCCTGTTCCCTAGATCATAAATGGCCGTCTTCTCACTGTGTCCTCACATGGCGGAAGGGATGAAGGAGCTCTCTGGGGTCTCATTTATGAGGGCGCTAATCCCATTCATGAGGGCTCCCCCTCATGACCTAATCACCTCCCAAAGGTCCCACCTCCAAATCCCACCACATTGGGGATTAGGTTTTGACATAAGAATTTTGAGGGGGTAGAGTGGGGGACAAAAGCATTCAATCTATATGAATATCTCATCCTCCAATTTGACTGCCTTCCCTTATGGCGGTGTGTTTAGCACAAGATGTACCTTTGATTTGGGAGAAACAGATCAACATTTGCTATTCTGTCTGTCCAGGATGCCTGGTCTTTTTCCCTGAGGAGCAAACTTTCTCTGAACCTTCAAGATCCAAGTCAATGTCTTCTCTGTGAAGCCTTTCCTGATTCCTCCAGACTGAGACTCTCATTCCTTCTCCTGGGTTCCCACAGAAAACTCCTCTTCCAGTTACCATATATGTGATACTGTGTAGTCCGCTTATTGCTGCTTCCTCTCCCTGTCCTTCTTCACCCACAGGTCCTCTACAGACTGTGAGATGCTTGGGACTCATACACACTGTTCACATTGGATGCCCTGTACACAGCTTGGCTCCGGAAACAAAACACACATGCAACCCACTAATATCGAATAGGTGAATGAAAAGCATGTCTTCCTGGAGAACCCAATCTGAGATACATTTAATAACAAAAACAACAGCGTGACAACAAAGAAAAAGAACAGATACACTATGCTGCCTAAAAAAAGGTTAAGTACCAGGCAGAGGTCCATTGGCCACATTACTAACTATTCATTGAAAACAACACTTAGTATTTTGGAAACATAATTTGGAAACATAATTTTGCAAAATACAATGTTGCCACCCAGTCATTTTGCTTGATTTCTCTGTGCACTTGACATTGTTTACCGTTAGTTTCTTTTTTATTTCTAACACATTAACATATTTCTGTTGACTATAAACCTAGGAGCTGAATTGCCAGGTCATAAGAGTGAATCTTTAGCTTGTTTTTTAGCAGCAGGTTTTTTTTTTTTAAAGAACCTGAGTTAACAACCGTTGCCAATCTTTTCTCCATCTCCTTCTCCCCGAAGTCCCCCAGTTCTTAGCTGTATATTCTAGTTGTGAGTGCCTCTGGTTGTGTTATGTGGGATGCCGCCTCAACGTGGCCTGACGATCGGTGCCATGTCTGTGCCCGGGATCCGAACCAGAGAAACCCTGGGCAGCCAAAGTGGAGCACGTGAACCTAACCACTCAGCCACGGGGCCAGCCCTATTAGTTTCTTTTTAAAACTCACGACTTCATTAGCTTCTTAAACACCATTCTCTGCTTGTTTCCTGACTGTCTCTTTGCCCCATTTGTTTTGTCACCTCTTCCTCTTCTATCATCCCATATGTGTTTGTTTTCCTCTTGGGTTTTATTCTTGGACTTCTCATTCTATACTCTCTCCCTGGGCAATTTAAATCCACTTTCGCATCTTTAACCACGCCTATGTACTGATGACTTCTAAATCCACATCTGTCAGACCTCCCCTTGCACGTACATCCATAATGTCCAATTCCTGGATCCCTCCACCTGGATGGCTTCACACCCAACATTTCTTAAATGGAACCCATTATCTCCCCAATGCCACCGTCAGCACCACAATCCACCCCAATAAGCACAAACATGCCATATACTGTACTTCTGTCCTGTCTGCAGTGTCTGTCTCAATCAACAGTACCACTACGCTGCTATTCCTCTGCATTCTCCCTAATGCCACATATCCAATCAGGCAGTGCTCTGCATTCTACCTCCCCAGCATTCCTCAATATTATTCCCTACTGTAATGAGTAGAATGTGTCTCCCCCCCAACAAGAAAAACCCACAGGTGTGTTCAAGTCCTAGCTCCCAGGAGCTGTAAATATGACTTTATTTGGAAGTAGGGTCTTTATAGATGTAATCAAGTTAAGATGAGGCCATACAGGATTAGGGTGCACCCTACTCTAATGACCAACGTCCCTCTAAGAAGAGGGAAAGTTGGAGATAGTTTCATAGAGAGAATACCACATGAAGACATGGAGACACAGAAGACACTCAGGGAGAATGCCATGTGAAGACAGTGGCAGAGATTGGAGTGGTGCATCTACAAGCCTCACTAAGGATTTCTGGCACTAAGCAATCCTAAGTGATGGAACACTAAGGGTTGCTGGCAGCCATAGACGCCAGAAAAGAGGCACGGAACAGATTCTTCTGCAGAGTCTCCAGAGGGAATCGACCCTACCAACACTTTGATTTTGTGTATCTAGCCTCCAGAACTGTGAGAGAATAAACTCTTGTTGTTTAAAGCCACCTAGTTTAAGGTGCTTTGTTACGGCAGCCCTAGCAAACTAATACACCATCACAATAGAGCTACTTGCCTTATCCTTCCCATACGCCCTGTACAACCTTCTACAGTTGTTTCATTCTTCTTACGCCTTCCACCACGAGCATATTAAGCCCTTGAATATAAAGTAATGAGTCACTATTCACATTTGAATGCTCAGTGTTAGGCACTGGGTCTGGTTCATGTAAAGTGCATGTTTCATGAATAATGAGTAAATAGAAGTCGGCACCCAGAGGGATTTTGTGTTTTTCTCTCTAACCTCTCTACCCCAGCTAGACTGTATCTCCATAAGTACAAGGGCCCAGTTTTTTCAACAGTACCTGGGACATAGTCGTTGCTCAACAATTACTATTTACCTGAATAAATGGTTATATGAATTAATCAATATGGGGAAGTCACTGGAGAGGAAAATGAAAAAGTTCCCTGAAGGAGTTAATGGGCTTGGCTCAGGTCTCTGCCACCTTATATCAGAACTTCCAAGGAATACTGAAGCCTGATATGCATGTTTTAATGTATTTTTTAAAGCTTAATTTCTCCAGAACATTTAAAGTAGTTTAAAAATTAAAAAGTAGGTACATTAAAACTCACATTGTTTTGACTCCAACATTTTATTTATATCAAAACCAGAATAGGGGCCGGCCCCTTGGCCGAGTGGTTAAGTTCGCGCGCTCCACTGCGGCGGCCCAGGGTTTGGATCCTGGGCGCGGACATGGCACTGCTCCTTAGGTCACGTTGAGGCGGCGTCTCACATGCCACAACTAGAAGGACCCACAACTAAGATATACAACTATGTGGGGGGGGGGGGGGGCTTGGGGAGATAAAACAGGAAAAAAAAAAAAAGATTGGCAACAGTTGTTAGCTCAGGTGCCAATCTTTAAAAAAACAACAACAGAATATTCTAAAATTTTACTTTCCTAGTGATAAAGATTCCTTCCTTGATCAAACTCTAGTCAGGCTCCTCTCTCTTCTCAGCTAGGCTCAACTTTGGCCTAAAAGAACTGAACAAATACTAACATAGCACCTAATAGCTCCAGGCCACATCCCTAGGATGACCTACTCCCTCCTTAAAGTGCCTGCCTCAGAAAAATCAAGCTTGTCAAAAGAACTTACTCTGTTCCGGGAACACCTGAAGATAGGACCCCCGTCTCTGCCTCTGTGGGAGGATAGGAGCCTAACTTCCATAAGCGTCAGTGAGCAAACCCAGACGGTTTCACACGGACCAAGTCCCTCTCCCTTTTGCGTAATTTTTCACTTCCCTGACTCTGCTCAAGCGTCGCCATTCCCCCTCCCCTCCCCTCATTCTCTCTTTAAAATGCCCAATCACCTCTGCAAAAATTGAAAAGGTACTCAGCTCCTTCCCCTACTGTCAGTAGTTACTGAATAAAATTGCTTTCCACCGCTTTAACTTGCCTCCAGCTGGGTTTATCTTTCACACTAGCTTTAATGGAAGCAAACTCACTTCAAAATCTACGTCTTTGCCCATCTCAGTTTCAACTGAGAGAATTGCCATATTGGACAATTTCTCTCGACAAAGTGAAGGTCTCACAACACTATTAAATTAACTTTCATCTTACTGAACTTTTTAAAATTTCGATATTTTGTTCAAATAACTTTTGCATTAACTTTGCTTTTTAAAACGCATTGCATTGAAATATTCCTTTCTTAATTACTAAGCTTTTCCGGCCCCCTCAACTTTGGCGTCTCCACCTCGCACCTCCGCAGAGCCGGGAGCCCGGCAGCAGCACAGGAGAAGCTCCCTAGGCCTGTCCGCCGCGCGCAGGCGCAACGCGGAAGGGACCGACCGGCTGTACCTCTTCCCGGAAGCGCTGCACACACCCTCGAATGGACCAATCAGAGGCTGCGTCTCCAAGCTCTCCTAGCCCTGCTCTTTGCAGGTCCTTCTTTATTTTATTTTTTAAAGATTGGCACCTGAGCTAACATCTGTTGCCAATCTTCCTTTTTTTTCTTCTTCTTCCCAAAGCCCCCCAGTACATAGTTGTATATTCTAGTTGTCAGTCCTTCTGGTTGTGCTATGTGGGACCCGCCTCAGCGTGGCTTGACGAGCGGTGCCCTGTCCGCGCCCAGAATCCAAACCGGCCCTGGGTCGCTGAAGTGGAGCGCGCAAATTTAACCACTCGGCCCAGGCGGCCCCTAGGTCCTCCTTTATTTATCCAATAATAGCGGACCATTTCCCACCTGCTCCTGCCCAATTAGATAGGGGGCAGCGGGGCATCAGCTCTGCGCAGTCTCCCTGGGAAGTGCGGCGTAGGCTTCACGGACTATGAGCACCGGCGCGGAGTGGAGGTTCTGCATTGCAGTAAGTGGCTCTGGCTCTTTTACCCCGAAGTGACATAAAGATGACACTCGGGTTGGTGTCCGCCAACCTGGGTAACTGGCAGGTCCCATGAGCCTTCCACACTCCACCTGGTCCCTGTTCTTTAGGTCTCTGCCCCATCTGTCTGCGCTTCACAGTTAGGATGGGTCACAAGATGATCCTGAACATCTACTTCCACAGGCTGGGACTGTCGGAGGTCAAGGTCTGACTTCAAACCTGGATATCCTTTCAAAAGGCGAGGTTGGCTGTGGAGCCAGCAGCGTGTAAACAGGTGTAGGTCACTTGGATCTTATCAGAGTAAGGGCTCCTCTTACTCCGAGGCTAATCCCTTGCTACTTAATGTGATCCGAGGACCAGGCATTGCCTGGATGATTGTTAGAAATGCGTGATCTCAGGCTCTATCTCAGAGTTCCTGAATCAGAATCTTCGTTTAACAACATCCCTGGGTGATTTCTGTGCACGCTAAAGTTTGAAAATCGCTGCTTTAAGCTTCCCAGATTTCTGGTCTAGGAGACAATGTTGATGTCTGTATTTGGGTCTACAGATGGTGGCCTATACTGCAAACCTAAAGGAGATGTTAAGGTTTGAGCTTTGTGAGTCAGACTCAGACCTTTATGATATCGTAAGCATCACTTACCACTTAATCAAGATGATATAACAAAAGTGATGGTGTGGGATAATATAGGTGGAAAACCTATGGTGAGCGTGGGTATCTGGGAATGTGCAGAAGCACTCAGGAAAGGGAAACTAATGTACACAAAGAAGTGCTTAATCAACCTGAGGTTGAAAGACTAATAGGATGTGTATTAGGCATGAATAGATCTATTCATCAACATGGTATCCCATTAATATTGTTTCTAACCAAGGAACTCCCTTTATAACAAAAGGAATGTGGTAGCCAGTTGCCAAGTTGGCCCGCAATGATCCTACTCCTGTGTAATCCCTTCACACGTTGAATCGGATTGACTTTGTGTCTTAATTCATTTGGGCTGCTATGACAAAATACGATAGACTGGGTGGCTTATAAACAACAAATTTATTTTTCCCAGTTCTGGAGGCTGTGAAGTGCAAGATCAAGGTGCTGGCATATTTGGTGTCTGATGAGATCCTACTTCCTGGTGCATAGATGGTAATCTTTTCAGTGTAACTTCACATGGTGAAAGGGACAAGGGAGCTTTCTCAGGTGTCTTTTATTAGGGTACTAATCCCATTGGTGAGGGTTCTGCCCTCTTGATCTAATCATCTCCCAAACGCCCCACTTCCTAATACCATTACCTTGGGGGTTAGGATTTCAACATCTGAATTTTGTGGGGACAAAAACATTCAGTCCATAGCACTGTGTAAGCAACACAATGTTGTGGAAATGATGGTGTGTGACTTCTGAAGCTCCATCATAAAAGATATTGTGGCTTCCATCTTGTTCTCTTAAATCTTTTGCTCTGGGAGGAAACCAGCTACTCTGTTGCAGTGATATATCAAGTTAGCTCTTGAAGAAGTCCATGTGAGGAACTGAAGCTTCCTGACAATAGCAATGTGAGCAAGCTGTCTTGGAAGCCCATCCTCCAGCCATACTCAAGTTTTCAGACAATTGAGCCCCTGCTGACAGCTTAACTGCAATCTCATGAGAAGCCCTGATCCAGAACCATTTAGCCAAACCTGTCCCACAGAAATTGTGTGGGGTAAATGTTTACTGTTTTAATTTGCTAAGTTTGGGGATAATTTGTTACTTACAATAGATAACACCAAGGAATAAGGCTGGGGTCCATGAGATTCATTGGTATTTACTTGTACACCATCACTAGGAGCAGTTGATCTTATGGAACAGGGAAATGGTCTTTTAAAGACTCAGTTTTAGCACCAGTTGAGGTTACCCTGTGAGGTTAGGGTGTTGTTTTACAGGACATAGTGTAAGTTACATACCAGAGGACAATATATGCTGAACTTTCTCCAAAGCAGTTATTTATGTGGCAAGGAAACAAGAGGTAGAAGTGGGCATGTCTTTTTGTAATACAGTGATCTCCTTGCAAAATTTTGCTTCTAATATCAGCAACACTGGGCTCTGAAGAGACTTCTTGCTGGCCAATTAGGGCTCCATTTGCTACTGGATAAACTGACTGAAAAGAAGATTCTAATATTGTTATGACTGACTATCAGTAGAAAATAGTTTTGCTGCTACACAATGGTAGCAGAGAGGATTATGAATGGAAAGATCTCCTTGAGAGGATTCTGGAATTGCCAAGTCCAGTGATGGCAGTTAATGAAAGATTAGGACCATCATATAAGGGCAAAATCATAAGGAGGTCAAATCTCTCAGACATGAAAGTTTGGGTTATTATATCAGATTTTTTAAAAACCTTGAACAGCTGAGATGCTGGCTGAACAAAAGGGAACAGGAATTAGATTGTGGCTAAGGAAAATTCTTAATATCAACTAAGGCTTCATGGCTACCTGTGGACATGGAGACTACATCATCCAGTCTTATTTTCCTCCTCCTTTTGTGACATATATATTTATATATTTTAGCTAGCTAGCTTTCTTCTTCTTTTATCTCCATTTGTCCCTCTTACTTGCATATCAGATATGTAGTTATTGGTTAGATTTAAAATTTGATTCAGAAGTTATAGAATGTCATGATGGGATCATGATTGAGATCCTGGTTGTGGACCTGGATACAGTAACTGATGGGATTTTGTGTTGTTCCCGTATTGTGAGAAGGATAGTTACATTATGTTGGGCCAGAGAATTTCTCTTCTACTGAAGGGTAAATTGGTAAGAGGGATATCTGTCATTGTCGTGTAACTGGAGGGGTGGTGTCTAATGGGCATTTATCATGCTTTTTGGCCTCCCAACTTCTGTAACCCCTTCTAAAGCTTAGGTAATCCCCTACCTCACAATTCTGACTGGGAAAAAAGCCTACTTCTTCCGACATCACAGGAAACCCTGAATAACTTATCTCCCAGCCCCTCTTGCAACTAAGATGTGAGCATATGACTATGCATCAGATATTCTGACTCAGTCTTTGACATGAAGAAGGGGAATCCGTGAGGACTTTTTCTAGTGGTGGTAGCCATTGCAGCAAGATGGATTCCCAGGGTAACAGTGGTACTGAAGGTGTCTTATGTCAATGATAACCGTGTCAAAGCTGTGAACTATAACATTCATGCTTAGAGGCAGCAGGAACATTGTTATGCTAATCAGACTAGTTCTGTGGCATGATTTGGGCCATTTTAGCTGGTGTGGGACCTTCTGAGCCTGGTTCTCCAGCTGCTCAGTGTTTTTGAAAGGTATCTATTGTCAACTTGAAAAGCAAATTTGCCCCTTATCTCAAAGTGAGTTTATACGGGGATAGCCAAAAGAATTGCAATTCGGGATGTGTATGCTATGGCAAACCAAAGGCAAATCCAGAAAAGAAAGGAGGGGAGCTGCTTTTATAGAGAAAGGGGCGGAGGCCTGTTCTAAATGAAAGTCCATTGGGGGAAAGTAGCAGTTCAGGGTGGCAACAGCTTCTCATGGCTGAGCTGTTGCCTGGTGGGGAGAGAAGTCTTCCTTCAGCAGTAAACAAGTTTTACTTGCTGTCCAAGATGCAAGCTTCTCTCTTCCTGTTTGGTGTAATAGATGATGGGTGATAGTGCATGAGAGCTCCCCCTACAGGCCTTCCTGACTCCAATTTAGTTAAGGTTTATTTTATTAATTTCCACACCATTATTGTTACCGAACCTGAAGTGAGTTTGCTCACCCGTTGCGCAGCAAGCCAATCTCTGACACCGGGTGTGGTGGAAGAAAGTAGGAATTTTATTTTTTGTACAGCACTGAGCAAGGAGAGAGGGCAGCTAACGCTCAAATCCCAAACTCCCCGTAAAGCTAAAAGGAAGGGTTTTTATTTGGGGCTTTAGGTAGGGGAGGGGGAGCATATGGCCTTGCTGGTCGGAGCTTTCCCACCAGCCTGTCTCTGGCCTTGAGACACTTGCAGAGAGGAGGGAGATTGTGACCTTGCTGGTCAGCAGCTTTCCCACCAGCCCATATCTCTTTGCGGGAGGAGATAGTCCAGGTGCTTGTCCTTGACAGTGTCTGTCTCCATGAAGGATAGTGAATTCTGGAGCCAGGAAGCCAGAGAGTAAGCAGGGAATGAGTGTTTTGGTTTTAACCCCATATATGCTGGGTTTAATGTGGGGAAACTGATATCAGGGTCGGTATCATTATCATTTTCAAAAAATCCTTTCCTCTTAACAAGACTTGGTTTTTGTTATTTGCAACTAAGAACCATGAGTGAGGCCACAATAGCCAATCATCAGCAAAGGACTTGAACCCTGAACTGGACAGCCATCAGTACTCTCTCCAGTTCATCTCTACTTCTCTCTCTGTGTTTGCACTTTTTGCCCTTCTCTATAGTCTTCTGCTTCTCCATATATAAGGCAGTCAGGAGAAGTTACAAACTTCTGGGTTTACATGTCCAGACCAAAGTTATGCCGAGAATGACCCACAGGTCCTCAGCCTCGGTTCCAGGTTCCCTAATCCAATCATGAATCCTCCCTGGGCAGGAGGTGGTAGAGTATAAATTCGGCTGCTGCAGCCCATGTTTCTGGGACTCTCGGGATTAGGGGACCATTCTCCAAAAGAGGGCGCTCCATTGTGAGCTGGGAAGACATCCCTGAAGAAGACTACTCTAGGCATCTGGAGTTTCTCAATCATGGCACGCTATGCTCTCTCTGATATCTCTCCCCCTCATTACAAACAGGTTATCCTTTACACCAAAAGCTTTAAAGGAACTCTGTAATGCACAACTCTGTAATGCTACCCACCCACAGCATCCTTATCTGAAAATGCATCACTAAGTCTACCCAGTAAATGACTAGATATGAGGGGAAAAAAGGGGGTTCACTCAGATAACACTGCAATAACCCCAGTTTCTGAGCTAACAAAATAAGAAGAAAAATCTTTTAATAACTGAATTTTCAAATGTGTAAACATAAGCCAATATCAGCAAGGTGAGGCAATTTGAGGTCTCAGAGAATTTTCTCTGGGACTTATCTCCACCCAGATTGCTTTATCTCCAAATTCTGACCCAGGAGTTGGATAATATACTTTGTCATCATTGTAGGGTCCACAGGGACCAGGAAATAAGTGGGACAATTACTCTCTGCTTGTCTCTAATGAAGCTCTCAGGGAATCTGGTCCCAGTGGCCATGGAAGCTCTTGTAAATACCTGTCTCCAATTCCCCCAAATATCCTTCCTGCACAGAAGGCTAAGGCCATGGACCTCTGCTCCTCATTTTCTCAGGACCTACCTATATTCCTAAGACTTTCCAAAAATTATAATAAAGAGGAGCATTGGCCAGTTCCTCAAAGGTTAAGAGCACTTGATAGCAGCAGCCCCAACTTCTCCCAGGTAAGATTATAACAGTAGGGATGTCAATGTTTCTTTACTAATGCGTGAAGTTCTTTGAAGACTCTCCTTTGTTAAATCTTCCAGATCTGGGGAGTAATAGTAAGAGTCTTGAATCCATCAGCTGGAGCTTGAGATAAACCCAGTAATAATCAGCCATTTGTCTTGTCTCTAAGAGCTACTAAGAAGTAGAAGAAAGCCTGGGAATGTTAAAAGAGACATACATAATGGCAGAGAAGAACTTAGTATGTGCCTGTGTGTTGTTTTTATATTTGATAAAACTTTTAAAATGAGTCCAGTGGGACCAGCATCATGGAGGATGGGGAGTTGGAAGTTGAGGATATAGGGACTAAGGGCAGATCCTGACTGAGCAACTCTAATACAGGTTTTGTTAATATGACTGTGGATGGAGCTTGGATTGTTACATCCAAACCCTTAGCTTCTAGGTTTCTGACCTCTGCCTCTCATCCCTGCATCTGAGTCCAGGCCATGAGAGGGGCAAACCAGTCGAGTGTCTCCGAGTTCCTCCTCCTGGGGCTCTCCAGGCAGCCCCAGCAGCCGCAGCTCCTCTTCATGCTCTTCCTGAGCATGTACCTGGCCACAGTCCTGGGCAACCTGCTCATCCTCCTGGCCATCAGCATGGACTCCCGCCTGCATACTCCCATGTACTTCTTCCTCAGCAACCTGTCCTTTGTGGACATCTGCTTCTCCTCCACCACTGTCCCCAAGATGCTGGCCAACCACATACTTGGGACTGAGACCATCTCCTTCTCTGGGTGTCTCACACAGATGTATTTTGTTTTCATGTTCGTGGATATGGACAATTTCCTTCTGACTGTGATGGCCTATGACCGCTTTGTTGCTGTGTGCCATCCCTTACACTACTTAACAAAGATGACCCCCCAGCTCTGTGCCCTGCTGGTTTCTGGGTCATGGGTCATTGCCAACCTGGATGTCCTATTGCATACCCTGCTGATGGCTCGACTCTCATTCTGTGCAGACAATGCCATCCCCCACTTCTTCTGTGATGCGACCCCCCTCCTGAAACTCTCCTGTTCTGACATATACCTCAATGAGATGATGATTCTTATTGAAGCAGGGCTGATAATGATTGCTCCATTTGTTTGCATCCTGGTATCATATATCCTTATCACTTGTGCTGTCTGGAGAGTCCCATCCACAAAGGGAAGGTGGAAAGCCTTCTCCACCTGTGGCTCCCACCTGGCTGTGGTTTTCCTCTTCTATGGCACCATCATATTTCTGTATTTCAACCCTTTATTCTCCCACTCTGCAGAGACAGATATAGCAGCTGCTGTGATGTTCACAGTGGTGACCCCCATGCTGAACCCCTTCATCTACAGTCTGAGAAACAAAGACATAAGGGGGGCTCTTGGAAAAGTGGTTGCTATGAAATTTTTTCTACTCAACAATGAAATGGGCTAAGAAAATCACAGAGGGAACTTATTTCCAAGAAAACCACGTCCCTTTCTTCTATTGCACAAAAAGTAGCATTCGTTTCTTGTAAGAAAACTATCTACTATCGATCTTGGGAGAACAAAACTTGATACAGCCTCTTCAGGTTAAAGATGGAAAGAGAGATCCTTTTACCAAATAACTTGACTATTCCAACTGGCAATGCCTTTCAGCCAAAACCCAGGAACATGCTCCTTGTTGAATAAATTGGGTTTATTACTCATTATAACAAAGGAGAACACACACCATGGGGGAATATTGAGGCATCTTAGTAGGAAAGTGCTAGAAAGGACTTATTAAAAGACTTAGGTTTGGGGCCAGCCCCATGGCCGGGTGGTTAAGTTCGCGCATTCCACGTCAGCGACCCAGGGTTTCACCGGTTTGGATCCTGGGTGCGGACACGGCACCGCTCATCAGGCCGTGCTGAGGCGGCGTCCCACATGCCACAGCTAGAAGGACCCACAACTAAAAGAAAATATACAACTAGATACTGGGGGGATTTGGGGAGAAAAAGCAGGAAAAAAAGAAGATTGGCAACAGTTGTTAACTCAGGTGTCAGTCTTTAAAAAAAAAAAAGACGAGTTTGCGTGAGTTTACTTTGAGGATTTGAGGAATTGGGTCTTTGCTGAGGATTAAATGCTGTCACAAAGTGGGGATAATTTTTTTTTATTGAGTTATTGATAGGTTACAATCTTGTGAAATTTCAGTTGTACATTAATGTTTGTCAGTCATGTTGTAGGTGCACCACTTCACCCTTTGTGCCCACCCCCCACCCCACCTTTCCCCTGGTAGCCACTAAACTGTTCTTGGTCCATAATTTTAAATTCCTCATATGAGTGGAGTCATACACAGATTTTCTTTCTCTCGCTGGCTTATTTCACTTAACATAATTCCCTCAAGGTCCATCCATGTTATTGCAAATGGAATGATTTTGTTCTGTTTTGCAGCTGAGTAGTATTCCATTGTATATATGTACCACATCTTCTTTATCCATTCGTCTGTTGCTGGACACTTAGGTTGCTTCCACGTCTTGGCTATTGTAAACAGTGCTGCAATAAACATTGGGGTGCACAGGACTTTTGGGATTGCTGACTTCAGGCTCTTTGGATAAATACCCAGTAGTGGGATGGCTGGATCGTATGGTAGTTCTATTTTTAGTTTTTTGAGGAAGCTAAAGTGGGGATAATTTTTATTGTGTGTCTTAATGTATTTTATCTACAAGGAGGGAAGACTAGGCTGAGGCCAAAGCTGTGATTGGCAAAAAAAATACAGTCACTCATATCAGCCATCACAGGGTGAGTTTGTTCATTTTTGTGGCTTGGACAGTGTTCATGTTTTTGTGTTCAGACATAATTACAGAGTGGTCTTGTTTTATCTTGCTCCATTAACAGTCACAGAGTGGCCTTGTATGATACTGTGAAATTCTCTGTGTTCATCAGGAGAGCACCAAGACCTAGCTGTGAGTGCCAGGCCAGCTCCTGGATATCAGGGCTGATTTCTCTTTCTTACAACAGAGACAGAGATAATGAGCACATCTGATGGGAGGGTCAGACTGGTGGTGGGGCAGGAGAGGGTCTAGGAAGCCCTAATTCTGCCACACATTCAAGCTAATTATTTTTATCTTCTTATCTGAGTTTTATGTATCACACTCCATTACAACAGGAATATGGGTAAGTTAAACAAGAAAGAAATGTCTTCCAAAATCTCAGTGCCCAGCCATGTCAATCAACTGCATCTTTTTTTCCACCCTCTGTTCCATTTAAGTCAAGGCACTGAGATATTTTACATGGATACCAATTTACATCCTGATTTCCCACTTTCATTTGATAATAAAGCTTTTCTAAATTGCTATCTAGTCTCCACAATATTATTTTACTATTATACATTTCCATCGAGTTGTTCTAGCAAAATATACTCACTAGTAATTCTGTTTCTAAATTAAAACAGAAATTAAATTTACTATTTAAAAGTATGACTTTAAATTTATTTTGAAAATTATTGCATAAAATAAAAATTTGACATATATATGAAACTGGTTAAAACATCCCTGAACAGGATGGTCTGGATTTTGAGGAACAAAAAGGATTAATTTCAAAGAGATAGGTAAGAGGAGATCTTGTTTGAAAACTGACAGAATTCAGAATCAGAGGCTGTTTCTGAGTTTATCGTATGATTTTTTTATATTTATCATATTTTTGTGTTGATATATTTGCCTAAAGGAATAAATAGTAGCATTTTCAATTTTCAGCCTATATTCAAGAATTCTTCATTATAAGATAGAAAGTACCTCTTCCTTGAAAGTTTGAAAGAAATCCTCAGCCTTTGTTTTATGTATTTTGTTGCTCTGTTATTAGATAGATGTATGTTTGTTTATAATTGTAATATATTCCTGTTTTATTCTTTTGTCATTATAAAATGTCCCTCTTTATCTATAGTAACATTTTTTGTTTTAATGTCTATTTTGTCCGGTATTAGTTTAGCCAGTCCAGCTTTCCTGTGGTTGCTGTTTGCACAATATATCTTTTTCCATCCTTTTACTTTCAACCTATTTGTGTCTTTGAATCTAAAGTCTGTACCCTCTAGACAACATATACTTTGATTGTGTTTTTAATCCAGTGTGACCATCTCTGCCTTTTGGTTGGATTGTTTAATACACATCCCTTTAACATTATTATTGATACAGTTGGATTTATGCTTGCCATTTGCTTTTTGTTTTCTACGTCTTGTGTCTTTACTGCTCTCTTTTGCATTAAGTGCATATTTTCTAATGTAGCATTTTAACCCCAGTAGTGACTTTTTCCACTATATTTTTTGGACTTGTTTAGTGGTTGCTCTAGGTTTTACCACATACATCTTAAATGATCAAAATCAGCTTCAGATTTATACTAGCTTAATTCCTGTGATACATAAAAATCCTCCTATAGCTGTATTTCCTTTCCCCTTTTTGAGTATTATTTATGTATTATTCCTTTCCATTTTATATTTATCAATGTTACAAGCCCCACAATACATTGTTATAATTACTACTTTACCATCTGTGGTCATTTCCTTAGTCCATTACAACTTTACTCCCACTCACTTCCTTTGTGATTTTATTGGCAAATACATTACACATGTTACATTTCTATATGCTATAGGCCCAACAACACATTACATATATATTATTTTATCTAAGTGCTTTTTACATCATTTAAGAAAGGAAAGGAGAAAAAATACACTTATAGTATCTTTTATAATTAATTAGTCACCTTTATCAGTACTTTTTGTTTCATTTGTGTGGATTTGAATTGCCATCTCAGGTCACTTGCTTTTAGCCTGAAAGAGTTCTTTTAGTATTTCTTGTAAAGTAGGTCTGCTGGTGACAAATTCTCCTAGTTTTTGTTTACCTAGGAAAGTTTTTGTCACCGTTGTTTTTGAAAGATAGCTTTGCTGGATTTAGTATTCTTGATTTACAGTTTCTTTCCTGAGCATTTTTCTCTTAAATTGTTTTTATTATTTGTGAGAGTTCTTTAAATGTTGACTCAATAGTAAATGGTTAAACAATATTTTTTTTAGCATGTTTACACCTTTTCACAAATACTGCAACTAGCTTTCCCCAGTTTATACTTTGCCTTTTGGTTTTATTAATGGCTTTTTGGACATATTATATATTTTAATTTTATATTATTAAAACTAGCAAGCATTTATTTTGTGTTTTCTTCCACTTCTCTTTTGCTTTATATTTTCTTCCTCATTCTATCATTATTTAAATCTCCACCTATATTTTCTTCTAGTTGTTTTTAGTTTTTACAGTTTAAATCAATAATTTGTGTTTATGGCTCTAATTTCATTTCTTCATATATTTATAAAATTTCTCCAGTTACATTTTTTAAATTGAGGTGACATTGGTTTATAACATTGTATATATTTCAGGTGTACATCATTATATTTTGACTTCTGTATACACTACATCTTGTTCTGCACCAAAAGACTTGTTTCCATTGTCACCGTACAAATGTCCTCCTTTACCCCTTTTACCCTCCCCCGATCTCCTTCCCCTCTGGTAACCACCAATCTATTCTTGTATCTATGTGTTTGTTTGTTGTTGTTTACCTTCCACATATGAGTGAAATCACATGGTCTTTGTGTTTCCCTGTCTGACTTATTTCACTTAGCTTAATAGTTTCAAAGACCATCAGTGTTGTTCTAAATGGCAAGATTTCATCTTTTTTATGGCTGAGTAGTATTCCATTATATATATAACATTTTCTTTATCCATTCATCCACTGATGGACACTTAGGTTGTTTCCATGTATTGGCTATTATAAATAATATTGCAAGGAATATAGGGGTGCATGCATCTTTTCAAATTAGTGTTTTCATATTCTTTGTATAAATGCCCAGAAGTGGAATAGCTATATCATATTTTTAATTTTTTGAGGACTCTCCATACTGTTTTCCATAGTGGCTGTACAAATTTACATTCCCACCAGCAAAGTATAAGGTTTCCCTTTTCTCCACATCCTCTCCAACACTCCAGTTACTTTTTAATAACCTCTCCTTACTTCACTTACTTGTAACATCACTTTTATCATTAGCAAAATACTAATCTAATATCTAATGTGTGTTGAGAACTTATTATGTGCTAGGCAGTTGGCCAAGAATTTTCTCTATAATATCTATTTTAATAGTTGTAGCTATGAGGTAAGTATCATTACCATCCCCACTCAAGGCCATCCCCAGGTTTAGAGAGATTGATTGTCTCAAGGTCCTGCAGTTAGGACATGGTGGAAGCAGGATTCTGACACATCCGGCTCCTTGACCAAGGACATCCTCTGAATGACTCTGTGAATTCATATAAAGATATATAGATATATAAATAGAAATATAGATAGATATAGATATATTTTTAGATTCTCTGTTCTGATACATTGGCTGAGCTATTATTATTATGCTAATACCATGATATTTTAGTTTGAGGCTTTTTTAAGCTTTATAATACTTTGCAATATGTGGTAGGTTATTCTTGAAAAATTATGCCAAGATACAGGTATAGGAATGTTTATTATTATAAGCATGCATAGACATAACACTTGGAAAACCCCAAGTGTCCATCTAAAGGGGAGCAATTCAGTAAATTATGAGCCAACTTTACAATGGAATACAATACAGCCACTTAAAGAAGACAGTAGATTTATGAGTTCTGATGTGGGAAGAATTTGTAAGATATAATTTGAAGTGTTTTACAGAATGATCCCTTTTGTGTAGATAAAGATAAAGGATTATAGGAGTGATGTTAACATCATGGCAGGATGAGTTTCTCAGAAATCTTTCCCCTCCAATATACAATGAGAAAAACATTCATACTTCAACAGAGGACATCCAAACACAACACAAAATATCGGGGAGACCCACACAGCCATACAATGGAGGGCAGAAAGGCTGGAGGCCCCCTCAGAGGAGGTGGAATAGGGTAAGAGATAACTTCGTTCCCTCCCCTAAAGACTGCAGTCCAGACTGTGGGAGGCCTCTGAGAGGGAAGCAATGGGGGAGGGGATGTTCATTCACGGGAACATCAAGGACTCCAGAGGGCCCTTGCAGCCTAGAGGGAAGCCCTCTACCGGGGCAAAACCTTGTGTGTGTGGGGTGACCTAATCAAGCCAATCACCCCAGGAGAGCAGATAGTGAGAGCAGAGGGAGAAAACCCAGAGAGCATGCAGGAGAAAACACCCCTCCCCCTACCTGCTCAGCATGGCTCCAGCCCCTGGGGTTTCCACTGAAGACAGAGGGCTCAGAATACATGGCTCTTGATCCCCACCCAGTGGCAATAGGTGGCAACTGTGGCCTAATAATGCCAGGATGTGAAAAAACAGAGCCACGCCCTCTAGCAATAGCAACCATTATATTAGATTTCCAGACTAGAGAGAAAATGACAAGTACCCAGAAATCAGCCCTGAGGATGTGGAAATATGTAATCTAAATGACAAAGAATTCAGAAGAGTGATCATCAAAAAACTCATGAGGTAAAAGAAAATGTAGAGAAACAATTCAACAAGTTCAGAAGCTACTTCACAAAAGAGATTGAAACTCTAAAGAAGAATCAATCAGAAATATCAGAGATGAAAGACACAATGGAAGAAATAAAACAAAATATGGGTTCCCTGAGTGCTTGAGCAGACACCATAGAGAAGCATATCAGCGTAATCAAAGATAGACATGTCAAAACGCTCCAGATAGAGGAAGAGAGAGAACTAAGACTAAAAAGCAATGAAGAAAGTCTTTGAGAAATATCCGACTCAATTTGGAAATGCAACATAAGAATTATAGGTATTCAAGAAGGAGAATGCAGTAGAAAGCTTGTTCAAAGAAATAATAGCAGAGAACTTCCCAAACCTGGGGAAAGAAATCCATGTGGAAGAGGCTGCCAGATCTCCTAAATATGTCAATGTAAGAGGACTTACTGCAAGACATATAGTAGTGAAACTGGCAAAACTGAGCAACAAAGAAAGAAAAGTAAGGGCAGCAAGGCAAAAGAAAATAACCCACAAAGGAACTCCCATCAGGTTTTCAGCGGATTTCTCTGCAGAAACCTTAAAGGCTAGGAGACACTGGAATGACATATTCAAATCTTTGAAGGACAAAAACTTGCATCCAAGAATATTCTATCCTTCAGATATGATGGAGAAATAAAAACTTTCCTAGACAAACATAAACTAAGGGAGTTCATAGCCAAAAGACCCCTACTACAAGAAATGTGCAAGAAGGCCATCGTACCTGAAAAGAAAAGGGAGAAAGGGGTACAAAGCACAGAGTAAGGAGTTAAGTAGGTAGACAGAATCAGAGCAGGATAGCAAATACTCAAATATAGCATTAAAGACAAAGGGAAGGAAAACATCAAAAACAAAGATAATCTTGTCATTTTAACCATAATCTCATAACACAAAATGGAATAAGATGTGAGAAAAACACCTTAGGAGGGGAAGAGGAAAGGGACTGAATCTGTTTAGTCTAAGGTAATTAGAGGCCATCAGAAAAGGGACTATCTTATCCACGAGATTTTGAATACAAACCTCAGGGTAACCACTAAACAGAAAAGCAGAACAGAGACACAAATAATAAGGAGAAAACAAAGAAACACAGCGTAAAAAAACTACATAACTTTATTGGTAGACTAAAATACACAGGACAAGAAACAAAAGAAATGCAGAAGAACTGAAAACAAGTGATAAAATGGCAGCATTGAGCCCTCATATATCGATACTCACCCTAAACATAAATGGATCGAATTCTCTAATAAAAAAAGACACAGAGTGGTGAGATGGATTAAAGAACAAGACCCAAGAATATGCTGCCTCCAGGAAACACATCTCAGCTCCAATGACAAACAGAGGCTCAGAGTGAGGGGATGGAAGACGATACTCCAAGCTAATGGCAAACCTCCAAAGAAAGCAGATATTGCAATACTTATATCAGACAAAGCAGACTTCAAGATAAGACAGGAAAAGAAAGACAAAGAGGGGCAGTATACAATGATCAAAGGGACATTCCATCAAGAAGACATAACACTTATAAATATCTATGCATCCAACACAGGAGCACCAAAGTACATAAAGCAACTGTTAACAAACCTAAAAGAAGACATTAATAATAACACAATAATAGTAGGGGACCTCAACACTCCACTCACATCAATGGATAGATCATCCAGACAGAAAATCAACAAGGAAACAGTGGAATTAAATGAAAAGCTATTAAGTCCAGATGGACTTAATAGACATATATAGAATATTCTGTCCAAAGCCAGCAGAATACATGTTTTTCTCAAGTGCACACAGAGCACTCTCAAGGATAGACCATATGTTGGGAAACAAGGCAAGCCTCAATAAATTTAAGAAGATTGAAATAATAACAAGCATCCTTTCTGATCACAATGCTATAAAGCTAGAATTTAATTACAAGAAAGAAGCTGAGAAAAGGACAAAGATTTGGAGACTAAACAACAAGCTATTGAACAAGCAATGGATCATTTAAGAAATTAAAGGGGAAATAAAAAAATATCTGGAGACAAATGAAAATGAAAACATACCATACCAACTCATACGGGATGCAGCAAAAGCTGTATTAAGAGGCAAATTCATTGCAATACAGGCTCACCTTAACAAACAACAAAAAGCCCAAATAAGCAATCTCAAACTGCACTTAATTGAATTAAAAAAAGGAGAACAAACAAAGCCTAAAGTCAGCAGGAGAGAATAATAAAAATCAGAGCAGAAATAAATGCAGTAGAAAAAAAGGCAGTAGAAAGGATCAATGAAACAAAGAGCTGGTTCTCTGAGGAGATAAATAAAATTGACAACCCCCTAGCCAGACTTACAAATAAAAAAAGAGAGAAAGCTCAGATAGATAAATAAAATTAGAAATGAAAGAGGAGAAATAACAACAGATACCACAGAAATACAATGGATCATAAGAGAATACTATGCAAAACCATATGCCAACAAAATGGACAATCTAGAGGAAATGGATAAATTCTTAGACTCTTGCAATATCCCAAAGCTGAATCAAGAAGAAACAGAGAATCTGAATAGATGAATCACAAGTAAAGAGATTGAAACAGTAATCAAAAACATCCCAAAGAATAAATGCTCAGGACCAGACAGCTTCCCTGGGGAATACTACCAAACATTTAGAGGGGATTTAATATCTATCCTTCTCAAACTATTCCAAAAAATTAGGGGAGATAGAATACATCCTAACACATTCTATGAGGCCAACATCACTCTGATACCAAAGCCTGACAAGGACAACACAAAAAAGGAAAACTACACCAGGCCAATATCACTGATGAACATAGATGCAAAAATCCTCAACAAAATATTGGCAATCTGAATACAGCAATACATCAGAAAGATCATACATCATGATCAAGTGGGATTTATTCCAGGGACACAGGGATGGTTCAACATCCGCAAATAAATCAACGTGATACACCACATTAACAAAATGAGGAATAAAAACCACATGATCATCTCAATAGATGCAGCATCTCAATAGATGGAGAAAGCATTTGACAAGATCCAACAGCCATTTAGGATAAAAACTCTTAACAAAATGGGGCAGAAGGAAATTATCTCAACATAATAAAGGCCATATATGACAAACCCACAGCCAACATCATACTCAGTGGGGAAAACTGAATGCCATCTGTCTGAGAACAGGAACAAAACAAGGATGCCCACCTCACCACTCTTATTCAACATGGTACTAGGGGTTTTGGCCAGAGAAATTACGCAAGAGAAAGGAATAAAAGGAATCCAAATAGGGAGTGAAGAACTGAAACTCTACTGTTTGCAGACGACATGCTCTTATATATAGAAAACCCTAAAGAATCCATCGGAAAACTATTAGAAATAATTAACAACTACAGTAAAGTTGCAGAGTAAAAAATCAGTTGCATTTCTGTACTCTAATAACAAACTTACAGAAAGAGAACTCAAGAATACAATTCCATTTACAATTGCAAAAAAAAAAGAATAAAGTACCTAGGAATAAATTTAACTAAGGAGGTAAAGGACTTATACAATGAAAACTGTAAGACATTATTGAAAGAAATAGATAATGACTTAAAGAGATGAAAAGAGATTCCATGCATAGGGATTGGAAGAATAAACACAGTTAAAATGTCCATACTGCCCAAAGCAATCAACATATTCGATGCAATCCCAATCAGAATCCCAATGACATTCTTCATGGAAATAGAGCAAAGAATCCTAAAGTTCATTTGGGGCAACCAAAGACCCCGAATTGCTAAAGCAATACTGAGAAAAAAGAACAAAGCTGGAGGCATCACAATCCCTGACTTCAAAATGTACTACAGAGCCATAGTGATCAAAACAGCATGGTACTGGTACAAACACAGATACACAGATGAATGAAACAGAACTGAAATCCCAGAAATAAAACTGCACATAGGGGCTGGCCCTGTGGTCAAGTGGTTAAGTTTGTGCGCTCCGCTGCGGTGGCCCAGGGTTTCGCTGGTTCGAATCCTGGGCACGGACATGGCACTGCTCGTCAGGCCACGTTGAGGCGGCGTTCCACATGCCACAACTAGAAGGACCTGCAACTAAGATATACAGCTATGTACCAGGGGGGATTTGGGGAGATAAAGCAGGGGGGAAAAAAGAGGATTGGCAACAGTTGTTAGCTCAGGTTCCAATTAAAAAAAAAAAAACACAAAAAACTGCACATATATGGACAGCTAGCCTTCAACAAAGGTGCCAAGAACATACAATGGAGAAAAGACAGTCTCTTCAATAAATGGTGTTGGGAAAACTGGACAGCCACATGCAAAAGAATGAAAGTAGACCATTATCTCATGCTATACACAAAAATAAACTCAAAATGGATCAAAGACTTGAAAATAAGTCCTGAAATCCTAAAACCCCTGGAAGATAATATAGGTAGTACACTCTTTGACATCGAACTTAAAAGGATCTTTTCAAATATCATATCTTCTCAGACAAGGGAAACAAGAGAAAAAATAAACAAGTGGGTGTTCATCAGACTAAAGAGCTTCTGCAAGACAAAAGAAACTAGGATCAAAACAAAAAGACAACCGATCAATTGGGAGAAAATTTTTGCAAATCATATATCTGATAAGGGGTTAATCTCCATAATATCTAAGGAACTCACAAAAAAGGAACAACAAAAAACCAAAAAGCCTGTTCAAAAAATGGGCAGAGGATATGAGCAGACACTTTTCCAAAGAAGATATACAGATGGCCAATAAACACATGAAAAGATGTTCAACATCACTAATCATCAGGGAAATGCAAATCAAAACTACACTAAAATACCACCTTACACCTGTGAAAATGGCTATACTAAGACTAAAAACAACAAATGTTGGAGAGGGTGTGGAGAGAAGGTAACCCTCATCCACTGCTGGTGGGAGTGGAAACTGGTGCAGCCACTGAAGAAAACAGTATGGAGATTTCTCAAAAAACTAAAAATAAAAATACCATATGACCCAGCTATCCCACTACTGGGTATCCACCCAAAGAACTTGAAATCAACAATCCAAAGTAACATATGCACCCCTATGTTCATTGCAGCACTATTCACAATAGCCAAGACATGGGAGCAATCCAAGTGCCCATCGACTGATGATTGGATAAAGAAGATGTGGTGTATATATACAATGGAACTTCTCAGCCATAAAAAAGGAAAAATTCACCCCATTTGCAACAACGTGGAAAGACCTGGAGGGAATTATGCTTAGCGAAATAAGCCAGACTGAGAAAGACAAACATCAGATGATTGCACTCATATGTGGAATACAAATAAACACACGGACAAAGAAAACAGTTCAGGGATTATCAGGGGAAGCGGGGTGGGGGTGGGCACAGGGGGTGAAGGGGAGTATGTACATGGTGACAGACAAGAAGTAATGTACAACTGAAATTTCACAATGATTTAACTATTATGAACTGAAATAAATACATAAATACATAAATAAATAAATAAATAAATAAAGGATTATATTGGCACAACTTTTTTTAGAAGAGATACCCAAAAACTCTTAATCAGCTCTAACTTTTCTTGTTAAAACATATGGACTTACCTCATTCTTTTTAAGAACTGCATAACATAGGGGCCGGCCAGGTGGCGCAGTGGTTAAGTTCACATGTTCCGCTTCTCGGCAGCCGGGGATTCGCCGGTTGCGATCCTGGGTGCGGACATGGCACCGCTTGGCATGCCATGCTGTGGCAGGCGTTCCACATATAAAGTAGAGGAAGATGGGCATGGATGTTAGCTCAGGGCCAGGCTTCCTCAGCAAAAAGAGGAGGATTGGCAGTAGTTAGCTCAGGGCTGATCTTCCTCAAAAACAAAAACAAAAACAAAAAAAAACTGTATAACATATGTTTATCAAATTTATCAAAATAAGTAAATAAAGAACTCCCAGCCTATTTAGTTGACATATGACATATAAATGTGATTGATGAACATTTAGGTTGTTCCAGTGTTTTATCATTGCAAATGTGCTGCATAAGACATTCTTGTGCATATAACTTTGCTCAGATGTACAAAAATATCCATTCAGACCACACTATTCCCATTTCTGAGTTCTTTAAATTTCCTTTTTGCTAGAATGTAAGTCCCATGGGGACAAGGATTTTATCTGTTTTGATCACTGTTTGTAATAGATTACCGTTGAGCACATATTCAGTCCCCACCCCCTCTTGGGGTAACATAGTCTTTCCTATTCTATTCACTTTGAACTTGGCTGTGTGACTTGTCTTAGTCAGCAGAATGTCAGTAGTCAAAACATAAGACCTTAAACCTGCTTGCACAGCTTGGCTTGGCTCTTGCACTCCTGTGATTCCCACAAGAAGGACCTTCACCAGGTAGCTGCTGCCCCTGTAGTCCAGGCTCCAGAATGCTGCATATGAATCAAACCCGAATCCAACCTGAAGTCTAGAGTGAAGCAGAGCTACCTCAACCAACCTGCAGGCCCGTGAGTGAGAAAAATAAACATATACTATAATCCACTGGGTTTTGGGATATCTTTCCCACAGTACCACTGCAGCAATAACTGAATTATTCAGTACCAGATGTGGAGAGTATTGTACAAAAAGCATAAAATACGTCACATTGGTCTCAGGACCAGGCAAAGAAATTGTTATAGGAGGATGGAAAATGGTCACCGTGTTGTGTAATGGTGAAACATGTGGTAAAACCATTGCCTTCAGTAACTTGGCCAACTTAAAGAACTTGTGGCATTTGCCAAAGAAGGTTTGAGGCAGAACATGGGTAGTTGAACATAGAACATAGGTTGACTGTTGATAGCTGATTTTGGTTAGATAATTCAAGAAAAAAATAGTCCAATGAATTCAGGAAATAACTGACTAGTTTTTTAGGAATAATTAAGAGGGAAAATAGAGAGCCCAGAAGTTGTACAGTTAGAACGTGCAGCTTTTTCACCAGATCAAAGTTGTGGCCATTTAAAACACATGAACCCCCATATATCCATCACCGAGATGCAGTAATTTTCAATTCATGGGCAATATTGTTTCACCAATACCCCTAACTTCTTTCCCTTGCCTGTTTTATTTTAAATTTCAGGCATCATTTCATCCATGAATATAGGATAAAAGATAAGGTCTCTCGCTCTCGCTCGCTCTCTCTTTTTTTTTTTTTAAACATAACCACATATCATTATCATGCTTTAGAAAATTAACAGTAATTCCTTAATTTTATCAAATATTTCTAATTGTCTCATTAAAATATTTTTTTTCCACATTTTTGAATTGGGACTCAAAATCTTCACATTACTATTGATTATATATCTTAACTATTGTTTAACTTCTCATTTAAATTATAAGCTCCCAGGGCCAGCCGTGTGGCCGAGTGGTTAAGTTCGCCTGAAGCACTTCAGCAGCCCAGGGTTCGCTGGTTTGGATCCTGGGCATGGACCTACACACCACTCATCAGGCCATGCCATGGCAGCATCCCACATGGAGGAGCTAGAATGGCTTACAACTAGGATATACAACTATGTATTGGGGCTTCAGGGAGAAAAAAAAAAAAAGAGGAAGATTGGCAACAGATGTTAGCTCAGGGCCAATCTTCCTCACCAAAAATAATAATAAATAAATAAACTATAAGCTCCCCTTTCATATCTTTTGTTCTTACAATATATTTTTTACAGAAATTGAGCTATTTGTCCTGTGTAGTCTCCACAGGCAGGATTTTGATCCTTGCATCTCTATGGTGTCTTTTAAAATGTTCCTCTGTCCCCTGTAAAATGGAATTTGGATCTGGAGGCTTGATCAGATTCAAGTTCAATTTTTTGGCAAGACTACATCATAGTTGGTGGTATGTTTTTCAACAAGAAGGTAAAACGTCTAGTTCTTTTTTTTTCTGATGTTAGTAGGCATTGATGCTTAATGTTAAGATCCATGAATTCATTACTTGTTGCAAGACAGTGATTCTTTAATTTTATTATTCTTTTTTCATTTACTAACTAGAATATTCCTGTAAAGAGAAACGTCCCCCCTACCCCCCGCTATTTGGTTCCCCAGCATTTTGTATAAAAAAGGCAGGATAAATGCTAGATTCTTTCATTTTGTCTACATGTGTTCAAAATAATGAGCTGGTTGAATAGCAGCCTCCAATGATAACCAACTAGTTTTTGTTTTTTAAGTATAATTATAAACTCAAAGATTTAGACATATTTGATATTTTTCAATAATTATAGTCATTATCATTATTGATTCTCAAATTGCCCTATCTTTGGCCATCAGGAACCTCTATAAAGTTGGCTTCTGATTTCTTTTGGCAGAATCTCGGTAGTCTTTTGATAGCATCCTTGCTATCTGGTATTACAAGATGTTCTAGACTCATTCTGTACATTTTCTGCCCCAGACCTAGAATTGGCTATTTCTCTAAAGTACCTGTCTCCTTTTATTGGGAAATGGTGCTCACTGCTGCTGAGCTGATCATTTTTCCCATGCTCTTTCAGTAGACACAGTTAGGAAACATTTTCTTAAGATAAAAATACACCATGAGCTCATACTGATACTTCCAATTCAAATTTAAAACTACAGAGTTTTCTCCTAACCTCTTTGATGAAACATTTGTATCTTCTATCTCCCATGGTGAGACAATGTCAATGCCACCAGGCATAATAGAGTGTGACATAATCCTTTACTTTCTTCCATGATAACAGTCTCAGAATAGCGGTGGGGGAAATCAAGATTCCTGTTATAGCCATTTTGAATTTGAGATGTCCATTAGACATCCAAATGGAACTATCAAGAAGGAATTGTATATGTAGGTTTAGACATCAGGGGAGAGGTTGGAGCTGGAAATATACATTGGGGAAACATCAGCATATAGACAGTATTTGGGAAAAACTGATATCTTAACACTGCTCAGTCTTCCTATCCATCAACATGAAATAGCTGTCCATTTATTTAGATCTTTGGTTTCTTTCAAGTTTTGTAGTTTTCTTCTATAGATCTTGTACATATTTAGTTAGATTTACACCTAAACATTTTTTTGGTGTACTAATAGAAATAGTGTTGTATTTTTAATTTCAAATTCCACTTGCTCATTGCTGGTATATAGGAAAGCAATCGACTTTGGTAGATTAGTCTTGTATCCTGCCACCTTGCTATAATCACTCATGAGTTCCAGGAGTTTGTGTGTGTGTGTGTGTCTGTGTGTGTGTGTATCTGTGTGTCTGTTCTTTGGGATTTTCTACATAGACAATTATGTCATCTGCAAACAAAGACAGTTTTATTTTTTCCTTCCCAATCTGCATATATTTTCTTTCTTTTATTTGTCCTATTGCATTAGCTGGAACTTTCAATATGTGTTGAATGGGAGTGGTGGGAGTGGATATCCTTGCTCCTGATCCTTGTTCCTTATTCCTGATCTTACGTTGAAAGTATCTAGTTTCTGTCCATTAATTATTATGTTGGCTGTAAGGTTTTGTACATGTTCTTTATCAAGTTGAGGAAGGTCCCCTCATTCTTAGTTTGTGAACGTTTTTATCATGAATGGGAGCTGGATTTTGTCTAATGCTTTTTCTACATCTGATGATTACATGATTTTTCTTCTTTAGCTTGTTGATGTGATGGATTACATTCATTGATTTTTCAAATGTTGAACTAGCCTTGCATATATACTTCATTTGGTCATTGTGTATAATTCTTTGTATACACTGTTGGATTCAATTTGCTAATATTTTGTTGAGGATTTTGGCAGCTATGTCCATGAGAGTAATTAGTCTATAGTTTTCCTTTCTTGTAATGGATTTGTCCAGTTTGGGCATTAGGGTAATGCTGGCCTCATAGAATGAGTAAGGAAGTGTTCCTTCTGCTTCTATTTTCTGGAAGAGATTGTAAGAATTGGAAAAATTTCTTCCATAAATGTAGAATTCACCAGTGAAACCATCTGTGGCTGGTGCTTTCTGTTTTGGAAGGTTGTTAATTATTCATAGTTTAATTAAGACAAGTCTATTCAGATTGTTTTTCCTTGAGTGAGTTTTCAATTGTGTCTTTCAAGGAATTGGTCCATTAATCTCGGTTCCCAAATTTGTGGGCGTAGCGTTGTTCATAATATTCCTGCATTATCCTTTTAATGTTCATAGGATTTGTAGTGATGGCCTCTTTTTCATTTCTGATATTAGTAATTTGTGCCCTCTCTTTTCTGTTGTTGGTTAGGCTGGCTAGGGGATTATCGATTGTGTCAATCTTTTCAAAGATCTTTTCTTTTTTTTTTTTTTGAAGATTATCCCTGAGCTAACATATGCCACCAGCCCTCCTCTTTTTGCTGAGGAAGACTGGCCTTGAGCTAACATCTGTGCCCATGCCCATCCTCCTCCACTCTATATGTGGGATGCCTGCCACAGCATAGCTTGATAAGTGGTGTGTAGGTCCACGCCCAAGATCTGAACTGGCAAACCCTGGACCACTAAAGCAGAGCCCACGAACTTAACTACTGTGCCACCAGGCTGGCCCAGATATTTTCTTTTGATTTTGTTGATTTTCTCTGTTTATTTCCTGTTTTTCATTTCATATATTTCTATTCTAATTTTTATCATGTCTTTTCTTTTGTTTACTTTGGATTTAATTACATCTTCTTTTGTAGATCTTAAGGTGGAAACAAGATTATTGATTTTAGTCCTTTCTTCTTTTCTAGTATATGCATCCAATGCTATAAATTTCCCTCTAAGCATTGCTTTCATTGCATCCCACAAATTTTGATAAGTTGTATTTTCATTTTCATTTAGTTCAAAATATTTTTAAATTCCTCTTGAGACTTCTTCTTTGACCCATTTGTTATTTATGAGTGTGTTGTTAAATCTCTAAATATTTTGGGATTTTACAGCTTTCTGCTATTAATTTCTAGTTTAATTTCATTGTGATCTGAGAACATACTTTGATTTCTATTCTTTTAAATTTGCATGGCCTAGATGTCATCTGTCTTAGCGATGTTTCATGTGTGCTTGAGAAGAATGTGTATTCTGCTTTTGGTGAAATATTCTATAAATGTTCAGTGAAGTGTTGAAGGTGAAGGTGAAACTGGAATGGGCTCAAGAGAAAATGGAAAGAAGATGAGACCCACCCTACCAAATAAGGTTAATGAAAAGCACTGGGTTTTTTTTTGTTTGTTTTAAGACTGGCACCTTAGCTAACATCTGTTGCCAATCTTCAGTTTTGGTTGTTTTTTTCCCCTCCTTCTTCCTCCCAAAGCCCCCCCCCCGCCCAGTACATAGTTGTATATTCTAGTTGTAGGTCCTTGTGGTTGTGCTATGTGAGATGCCGCCTCAGCATAGCTTGATAAGCAGTGCCAGGTCGATGCCCAGGACCCGAACCAGGGAAACCCTGGGCCACCAAAGTGGAGCGCACAAACTTAACCACTCGGCCCCGGGGTGGCCCCAAGCATTGTTTTTATTAGCTTTATAATATTGCACCATTTATTCAACCATTTAGGTTGTTTCTAATTTTTCAGTCTTATAATATTATATTTTGCCTTGTATCATAAAAGGTAAAATGCTAAGGCAAAGAGTACTAATTTTTTTAAACATTCTTATCACAGTAGATGGATGCTATCATTCCTCCTTTGCCAAGCCGAACATTTACGCGCACACACAACCCTGCTCGTTCAATACACCCAAAACATCTTGTTCTTTCAATTTATAACTCTTAAGATTACTAGTAAGGCTGAATATTCCTATTTCTTTTAACCACTCATGTATCTTTATCTAAAAAGTATCTGTCCCTGTCTTCTTGTTATTGGAACATTCCCTCACGCTGTCCACTTCCTCCCCTATCTCATCTTTCTGGTCTCAGTTTAAATGCCACTTCCCCAAAGTCCTCTCTGGGAAATCCACCTGTAACACTCTCATAGAATCCTTTTCCTTCCTAGCACTTGTCACAGTGTGTAGCTGCATACATGTTTTTGAGATTTACTGAATTTTTCCCCCCAACCCCCTCAACAAAACTCCGTGGGTGTGTTGCTCCCCTTTACAACCCAGGGCCTGGTGCCCGCCTTTAGGGGATACGTGCCTTCAACTTGTAGTTGGTGTTGGAATCGGATCTTTGGTCCTTCTCATTTTCTAACTGGAAACCCATTTGTTGTGTTTGCTTTTTTTCATTAACTGGCATCAGGCTCCTTACTGAGCACTTAGTCGTCATCTAACAGCTTCCCTGTGCTCTCGCATTTGGAAGTGGTGGACCCTGGGCATACTGGCCCTGAGTCCCTGGGCAGGGGCAAAGGGCCCTCCTTTGTTGCCCCTCCAGGGTCTGGGGATCAGGGGCCGAGAAGTCGACGGGCCCAGACCCCACTCTCTGGGGACAGCAGGTCTGACAACCCTGACTGGGGGTCCTCAGGCTCTTGTGTACACTGCATCCTATGCCATGGAGGGCACCTCCCAGGTGTGGGAAGGTGGCTTAGGTCATGGGAGCATCACCTACCCACACGCCTTGGGGACTGTGTAGCCCAAAAGTTGAGCAGGAAACAGGATCATTTTGCGCCAGGGACCCCCCACCCTCTCCAGTCACTGCCAGGCAAGTGGCTCAGCCTTTACATTTTCTAGGTGTGCAGATGGCTCCTCTGCCCAGGTGGACCTTGGCAAGACTTCTGGAGGAATAAGAGAATAACGCTGTTGGCAGCCAGTTTGGTCCCTAGTTTTAAAGGATACCATAGGCTTGAAATACAGCTGATAAAGGAAAGTTTCTCTGTGGCCTTTAAAGTGGTTTTCTGTTGTTGTTTTTAATTAGGACTCAGGACTGAACTGTATCATAAAATGTCCTTCTTTTAGTATGCTTTGTACCAAAACAAAGCTTAGAACTATATGTTTAAAATAACAAAAAAATTGCAACAGGCAGAAAAAAAGAAACAAAACTATTATTTGTAGATGATATAATTTTAAACCACAAATTATAACAGAATTGAGAAATTATTGAAAATTAAGAACATTCAGTGATGTGGCTAGTTTCACAAATACATAATTAAAAATAACTTTCCTATGTAAGAGCAATAACCAACTAGAAAAATATAATGAAAAAAACTATTTACAATAACAAAATTGTATAGAACTTTCATGAAGAAAATTAGAAAAATTTACTCAGGAATATAATACTGTAATAAATGGAAAGGCATGTTCCTTGATGGGAAACAACATTTTTAAAGTGAACAATCTTTCCCAAATAGTTTATAGGATCAACCTATTCCAATCAAAATACTCATGTAAAACTTTGGGCAACCTAAAAAGGGCAAAACTGACCAAGAATCCTTAAAATCACACACCACAGGATCGGTCCCATGAAGGCACCGCTGGCCTTGCCTCCAGGCAGACAAGTCAGGAAAGTCTGGCTATCTGGAGGCCAAAGAGAACAAATATCCACCACAATGAAGACACTGGAATCCTGTCTCTTGAGGGGCAATGTGAGCTAGCCACTGGAGACATAATTTCTAAAAATAAAACACTCTGCTTGTGAGGTAGTGACCACCCATTGCCAAAGGTCTGATAACTGCTTAGAGGGGAATGAAGTATGTGGTAAGGTTATTGACCAGCCATGGAGCCAAGCCAACCTCTTTCTCCTCCTCTTCAGGCTCTTTGAGTTTCCTTCCTAGCAGGTGTCTTCTTGGCTCAGCAGAGGGCCAAGATTCTGAAGAGCTTTTCTAGTAGTGGGGCTGGGTGGCCAGGCCTGAGCAATCCAAACTTCTTTCAGCAAGGAAAAGGCATGAGAGAGCTGTTTGAGCCATTATAGCTGAACAAAATACAGTAAGAAGAGTAGACATTTTTAAATTATGTTCTGAAAAGGATTTCTGTAAAATAGTCACTTTTCACCACAAATTGCAAATATTACTGAAATTGTTAGTTTAGATCACATACAAATGACAGAGTAAGTCTTTGACATTCAATTGCTGTATTCTTCTATATTCCAAAGTAAACAATCCCTTTCAACACTCAAGCTTTAACAGGATGTTCTTAGAGGGTTATATGAATTGCTAATAGAAGCTGTTGGCTTAACCTATCAGTAGTTTGGTTCTTTCAGGGGAACACAGTCCCAGATAAGGACCTTGGCATTATTTCTCTTTTCTCAGGTGTGAATTCCTATTTGGGAGAAAAATGGACATACTTTCAGTACACAAGTCACTCTGTTCACCTTGCAAGTAAGCAGCCTCCAGACTCACATTCAAAGCCTTTCCCCCGAAAGGGATTTGTGACCTATACACTGTTGTGTAAGTTCACAAAAGAAAGCTCCTTAGTCCAAAAAGCCTGGCTGCTAACTGAGGTATAGCCCTTGAGGATGTGTTTCTTCTTTGTGAATTTTCTAAAAATTTGAGGTTTTAGCCAAAATGGGCATTTATCCAAATTTGGCTATAATGAGGTTTTCACATATTTCTATCTTTTCAGACAGCCTGGGAATTCCGAATTCCTTACGAAACATTTCAGGTTGAGGTAGGACCATCAGACCTTTCCCGATCACACTTCTGCTTTCGGGTCTTACAAGCTGAGTGGGTTTTTTCGTGCCGGGTACAGTTTGACAGCCGACCAAATCTTCTCCCACATTTTCTGCAACCATATGGCCTCTCAGCCTCATGACTCTGCAGATGAAGCACAAATTCTTCATTCCCTGGGAAGGTTTTCCCACACTCCGGACACTTAAATATCTTCTCCCTTATATGGATTCCTTCATGGCGACTCCGATGAGAATTCTGACGAAAGTTTTTCCCACATTGAGAACACGAATAAGGTTTCTCTCCTGTATGGATTCGCTCATGTTTATTAAGGTTTGTTTTATGATTGAAGCTTTTCCCACAGTGACTACAGTCATAGGGTTTTTCTCCAGTGTGAGTCCTCTGGTGGGAAATAAGGTAAGAACTTTCATTAAACTGTTTTCCACACAGTGGACAAGTGTACCATCTTCGTGTTCTTCGATTTCGGGTAAGTGCAGTAACATTGATATCCACATATTTTGAGAGTTCTTCTAGTGGAGTATCATTTTCAATGGTAACTAAAAGATTTCTCATTTTCCTTTCCTTTGGAATGGATGTATTTAGTCTTTCTTCTTTATGGCAATCTGGAAGTTGCTCAGAGACCATGGAACAATCCATTTTATCACAATCTGAAAACTGTTCTGTATGATTTTTATTCTCTACAGGTTCCTTCTGAAAATCTTCACTCTCAGGATTACTGTCATTGACTGCTGAAAACAGAGAGCATTTAATAACTTTTGAGGGATATGACACCAGGTGGGAAAAAACAAGTCAGATTTCTCATGAAACAATAACCTTGAAAGTCAGAAATCTGAGGACCAGCAAATAACTGCCATCACCACTCCTCTTCCACTCTTATTAAGGGTGGAATACATGACTGATAAATCTTTCCATACCCCACAATGTAAGCACACAGTCTTTTGACTTTTTTAAAAAATGAAATGAATGGGACTGAAAGACTTCATGTTTGTTTTCTGAATAGGCACAAATTAGTCCCTCACCAAGTTCATACTGACCTTATATTCTGTATAGAGCACTGAGCTAAGCACTAGGTGTTGCAGAACATAAATACTAAAGAGTACCAAGGATACTGGTCATAATCTTTAGGAGGCCAGTAAGTGAACAGTAAGATGAGTTACTTCCAGGTTTTCACTACATTAAATATTATAATAGTATAGCATTAGATAATACTACAATATTCTATATAGTGAAAAACCAGAAACAATTCAAATGACCAAAAACAAGGCATACCATATTCACAAATGGATTACTATTTGGGGATTAAAGTGATTACTACAACTGATAAAATGAAACTATGGTAGAAGTCAATGGTGGTCTTTTTGGGGGAAGAAGAGGAGTAGTGGCTGTGCAGGGGGCACAAGAGGGATTTCTGGGGTGCTAGGAATAGTCAATTTTGGGTGGCAGTTTCAGATGTGTATATTTTGTTAAAAGGTGAGCCCTACACTTATGATTTGTAGACTTTTCTGTATTTATATTATACTACCAAAAAAAGTGAGTGAAATAACAGATTATAACGACTAGGTAACAAAGTGGAAAAAAAGTATGCTGTGAACAGGTGGGGTGACAAGGGACCCCTATACTCTGGACAACTTACTGAAAATAAAGAGTTAAATCAACCACTTAGATATCTGGCTGATCTTGAAGCTGGAATGTGAATTTCTGCTGTATTTAGCAGTTTCACACCAATGGAGTTTTTCTTTGTAATTATCCATTTCAATTATTCTCTTAGGATAATGAAAATGCTGGGTCAAAGAATATGCCAATTTTTATTACGCCTTTTTTTTTTAAGATTGGCACCTGAGCTAACAACTGTTGCCAGTCTTCTTTTTTTTCTGCTTTTTCTCCCCAGATCCCCCCAGTACATAGTTGCATATTTTAGTTGTGGGTACTTCTAATTGTAGCATGTAGGATGCCACCTCAGCATGGCCTGATGAGTGGTGCCACATCCGTGCCCAGGATCCAAATTGGTGAAACCCTGGGCCACTGAAGCAGAGCACACGAACTTAACCACTCGGCCACAGGGCCAGCCCCCACAGCTCTTGATATGAACTGCCACACTGCTTTCCAAAGAAGATGTACCAATTTCAATACAACCATCAACATGTGGATATCAATTTTAACTAATCTTGCCAGCATTAGATAAAATTTAAAAATATTTAGTAGATACAAAATGGTTTCTCATTGTAGCTTTATTTTGCACTTTATTTCAAACTAGTAATTTTATCTATTGGGTGGGACTTTTATAAATTTAAAGAAATCTCATATATTCCAAATCTTATTCTCTTTGTCAGTCACTACTGACGTAAATATTTTTTTAATTTTTTAATTTTACTTTGTTGGTGAGGAAGATTGGCCCTGAGCTAACATCTGTGCCAATCTTCCTCTATTTAATATGTGGGACACCACCACAGCATGGCTTGATGAACAGTGTGTAGGTCTGCACCCAGGATCTGAACCCATGAACCCAGGGCTGCCAAAGCAGAGTGTGCAAACTTAACCACTACACCGCTGGGCCAGCCCCGAGGTAAATATTTTTTAATTGAAGTCTTCCTCTATAACTCTATAACTTGAAACCAGAAAAAAAATACCAGTCTTTCAAAATCTGATAAATTTCTACTCTGTTTTTTGGCCATTCTTTTATGATTTATTTTTATGGTTAACTCCAATACATTTGGAATTCAGTATCACACTGTGTTATTGTTTGAAACATGTCTAATGTTGGTAAAACCAGCCAGAATATCCATTTCTACCTTTTTAAAAATTTTTGAATCTGACTGTATTTACAGTATAAATGAATTTTATATGCATTTGGAAACCAAAAAATTCATGACTTGCTTTATTGCAATATTCGGTTTATTGTGGTGGTCTGGAACCAAACCCTCAATATTTCTGAGGTATGCCAGTAGTCTCTTTTTATTCTTCTGTTGTTTCTTTAGACAATACATTTCCTTTTTCTCCCCTTTCTTATATAAAAGGTAGTATACTGTGTATATTTCTGCTACTTACTTCATTTCAATCGCTATATTCCAGTGCACAGAGATTATCATGGTATGATACATGGACACACCATATTCCACCAGTCCCCTGCCGACACACACAGACTGTTTTCATCCTTGTGTTTTTTACAAAGAATATCACGATGAATAACCTTGTTTGTACATTATTTTGAATGTGTGCCATGGCTATTATCTGTATGTCAGATTCCCAGAGGTGGGACTGCTGGATCAAAGGGTAAACACATCTGTAACATGGGTAATTACAGATTCCCAGATGGAGGGACTATACCATGCTGCATGCCCACCAGCAACAGACTGTCTCCTAACTACCTCACCACCAGTGTAAGTTTCTGATTCCCATAATCTGACAGGTTAAAAAAAAATGGTAAGTCAGTAGAGGTTTAATCTGCATTTTTTTTTTTTTTTTGGAGGAAGACTAGCCTTGAGCCAACTACTACCAATCCTCCTCTTCTTGCCAAGGCAGACTGGCCCCAAGCCAACATCCATGCCCATTCTCCTCCACTATATAGGTGGGACACCTATCACAGCACGGCTTTTGCCAAGTGGTGCCATGTCCACACCCGGCATCCGAACCAGTAAACCCCAGGCTGCCGAGAAGCAGAACGTGCAAACTCAACCGCTGCGCCACCAGGCTGGCCCCTTAATCTGCATTTCTAATTGTAAGTAGGGCTGGACATCTTTTCATGTGTTTAAGGGTAATTTGTATTCCCAAGTGAATCTGTTGCTCTTTCTCTTCCCTATTTCTAGGTGCTCTTTATAAATTAGGAAGATTAGGCTTTTGTCTGATATGAGTTGTAAATATTTCCCATTTATTGCATTTTATTTGCTTATATATTTTTTATTTTGCCATACAGAATTTTTTTATTTTGATGTATTCAATATATCTTTTCTTTCAAAACTTCTAGACTTTTGAGTCTTAATTAGAAAAACCTTCCTATCCCATGGTTATAAAAAAAGGGGACCCAGGGGCCAGCTCCAGGGCTGAGTGATTAAGTTCAAGTGCTCCGCTTTGGTGGCCCAGGGTTTTGCTGGTTCGGATCCTGGCTGCCAACATGGCACCGCTCATCAAGCCATGCTGAGGCGGCATCCCATATGCCACAACTAGAAGGACCCACGACTAAAAGAATATACAACTATGTACCGGGGGGGCTTTGGGGAGAAAAAGGAAAAATAAAAATCTAAAAAAAGAATCCACTCATATTCTCTAATTGTGCTTTTATTTTATTTATTTTTTTAATACTTAAAATCTTTGATCCATCTGGAGTTTTACTTGGTGTGCAAAGTAAGGTATGATTCATCAAATGGCTACTGAGTTGTCCCAACACCTTTTAACAAAAAGTCCCTTTTCAGGGGCCAGCCCCATGGAATAGTAGTTAAGTTCCATGTGCTCCACTTTTGCAGCCTGGGTTCAGATCCCGAGCGTGGACCTACACTACTTGTCAGCCATGCTGTGGCAGCAACCCACATACAAAATACAGGAAGACTAGCACAGATATTAGCAGAGGGCTAATCTTCCTCAAGCAAAGAAAGAGGAAGAATGGGGGCTGGCTTGGTGGCACAGCCGTTAAGTTTGCATCTTCCACTTTGGCAGCTTGGGGTTTGCCAGTTCGGATTCCAGTGTGGACCCACGCACTGCTTGGCAAGCCATGCTGTGGCAGGTGTCCCACATATAAAGTAGAGGAAGATGGGCACTGATGTTAGCTCAGGGCTAATCTTCCTCAGCAAAAAAAAAAAAAAAAAAAAAAGAAGTCCCTTTTTACCTTGCTGATTGGAAATTCTAACTTGATCATAAACTAAATCCTCCTGTGTATTTGAGACTATTTTGGGACTTCTTATTCCATCTCATTGGTCTGTCTGATCACATGCCGATACCACAAGTTTTCCTAAGACAGCTTTAAGCCAATTATTACAGCATCAGCTTTTTTTTTTTTAAAGCCTTTATTTTTTTCCTTTTTCTCCCCAAAGCCCCCCAGTACATAGTTGTATATTCTTCATTGTGGGTCCTTCTAGTTGTGGCATGTGGGACACTGCCTCAGTGTGGTTTGATGAGCAGTGCCATGTCCGTGCCCAGGATTTGAACCAATGAAACACTGGGCCACCTGCAGCAGAGCGCGTGAACTTAACCACTCGGCCATGGGGCCAGCCCCGAAGACAGCTTTAGAGGTTCCTTTCACAGCTGATATACTAGAACCCTTCCCACCCCACTGCTCTTCTCCATTTTCCTAGTTACTCATATTTATTTTTCCATTTGAATATGAGATCAGATTGTCTAGTTCCAGGGGAAATTTTGCATTATATCATATGTAAATAGATGTAATTTTATCTTTCTCTTAAATTCTTATAGAAATAATTTCTTTCTCATTTAACTGCACTGGCTAATACCTGAAACACAATATTAAATATTAGTAGTGACACTGGGCTTCACTGCTGCATTCCTCATTTTAGGGGGAATGCCTCCAAGTGTTTCCTGTTAAAGACGATGCTGGCTGAAAGGATAAGTTAAGGAAATATCCATTAATTACTATTTTGTTAAGTGTTCTTATGAAGGGGTTTGTATTTTGTTAAATATCTATCAATAAATATGAAAATGATTATAGGAGTTTTGTTTTTATTTTAAGATGGATTATATTAATAGACTATTATTCAATCATTTTTGCATTCCTGGAATCTTATTTGGTCATGGCAGTTTTTATCAGGTTATGGTATCTTTGTTACACTAATTTCATTAAAAGAATTTGGTGGAAGTTTTCCTTCTTTTTGTATACTCTGGAAGTTTTCATAGCATTTGAACTGTCTAATTTTTAAAGATTTACAAGAACTTTCTGTGACAGAGACTGGTCCCTTTTCTTGGGGAGGGGGCTAGTTTTTTGACAATTTCAATTTCCTATATGGAAAAATCTATTTATTAGTCCCTCTGTTGTTTCTATTTTTAACTTATTGACTTCTAGTTATGTATTTGTTAATACTTTGCTTTCCTTTACCTTGTTGTTTTCCTAACTTTGAGTCAGAGGTTTAATTACTTTCATTTTTCTAAATTAATGAATATGTTTTCAACATGTTTTTTCAGCCACGAATTTTCTTCTGAGTACCACTTTAGGTTAAATCATAGATTCTGATATATAGTGTTTTCTAGAAAAATTATGCAATTTTAATTTGTATTTTCCCCTTGACCCAAGGTTACTTAACAGTTTTAAAATGTCGAGGTGGAACGAACTTTTTTTCTGATTTATTAATTTCTCGCTGTACTGCATTGTGATAGATCCCTTGGTATTATCTCTACTTTTTGGAATCTACGTGTCTTTGTCGCATAGTATGTGGTCAATTTGCATCCATCTTGAGAAGGCATATTCTCTTACCACAGTAGAGGGCAGGCATAACCATAACAACTATCTCACTGAGGATTTGTTTAAGTGTTCTACATTTTCAGTTGTTTTCACGTGGTTCACTTGGACTGAGACACATTCTGTCCTCCTCTGTCAAGGGCTCTCCTTTTATTTCTGTCCCTACGAGGTTCATTCCTTTATACTTTCCCCTTTGCAAACTGACCAAATGTTACTATTTCAACTATCAGCTCTATGCTTATGACCCCCAAATCTCTATGTCCTTACATGTGACCTCCAATCCCCAAAGGCCAAGTGCTCAGAGGATAATCTCATATTTCCTGCCATGGATCCAATCTCATCTAAAATCAAATCCATCTTCTTCCAAACTCTGCTCCTGTGTCTAAATCCTGCCTTGACCTTGTCATAGCTTTTTAGAGCTATACGTTTCACACTGCTTATCTCTTTATGTGAATGACTTATCTTACAAAACAAATTGGAAGCTCCTGGAGGGTAGGAATGGAGCATTATGTATCTTTTTAACACACTGAATATCAACTCCAGAACCCAGCCCTGCCAGATGAAAAAACAAGTAGCATTTATTAAATGTTGGTGAATGACTCTAGGCTTAAATCATCAGCTTCTGGGTATGGGCAAGGGAAGGGTGAGGATTAGGTCTCAAGGTTCATGGCCAAAGTGGTCCTGGAGTTGGCAACATACCCACCAACCAGTCACCCAAAACAAATGGCTAGCTTTGCTCAAGACTCAGCGTAAAAAATCTGATCTGCTTATACTTTTCCCTAAAATAAATAAAACATTACATAGAATAATCTATGGGAAATCAACCATGCCCATTATGTACCACAACCCTGACCATACGGTGTAAGACAACTATAGAGTTCAATAGTCATTATGGACATTTGTCACTCCAGGCAACTCACAAAATCTACTCTTTGCTCCACTTCAGCCTCAGAAGCAAACAGCCCTGATGGCAAGGTAAAAAGTATTAGGCACTCAGCAAAATGATTTTTGAGGGCTCCTGACTCTGGGGTAGCAGCATATTTCTAGAGAAAAACTGAAGCATCTCTAAGCAGCTTAGAGAGAAGCTGCTGCAAGATAAGTTCATATTAGTACTGAGGGCACTTGTTAACCATTACTGGGAAATGAGTACACATGAAGAAGGCCCCATTCACCAACCATATAGGAAATTCTCTGACAAAATTATGAGAAATGCAGCAAGGAGGCAGTATAGCTCTGGGCCAAGACTGCAAACTCTTCTGTTAGATTCCCTGAGTCTAAATCCAAATCCCTGCTCCACTACCTACTGATGTATGACCGTTAGCAAATTTCTTAACTTTTCTCTGCTTCAGTTACATCACCTATAAAATAGCAATAATTCCTTACCCCACAGTACTATTGTGAGAGTGACATAAGATGATACATGCATGCAAAGTACTTAGACTAGTGCCTAGCACATAATGGCATGCAAGTGCTTAATAAGTACTAGATATTATTTCCATCAACAGTGTATTCCACTGTTGGAATTCACTTAGGCTTGTAGGCTTCATAGCTATTGAACATCAAGGAAACAAAAGACTTAAAGAGTTAGTCATGTGTCCAATGAAAGCGCTAATTTAAAATATACCTACCGGGAGAATAGCACTGAATCCACAAAATGGATTCAGAAACAGTGTGCCTGCATTTTCTGTTTGAATGTTTGATATTACTACATTAGCCACAGGTTTGCTTACCAAGAGAAGTTCCCCCCACTCTACCCTTGCAGCCCTCAAGATACAGGGAAAATGACTACCCCCAGCTGGAGCAGGCTCTGCCAGAGGGGATAAAACAAAAATTAAACGTGTGTGTGTACATGTGCTTAGGTGGTGTGAATAATGTCTTGAAAAAGTCTGAGATGAAGCAGAAGAACATAGCATTCAATCTGAACACACGAGGGACTTGATTTTCTTACCGAGTAGCATCATCTCCCCAACACTGTCTCCTTCCTTCTCTGAGGTGGGCTGTTGGACAGGATCCAGGTTCACACATTCTTCTTGGGAGTGAAATACATTCAAATCCTCAAAGACCATCAGCTCCTAAAAGAGCAACACGTCCCACTCCTCTTAATAACAGAAGCTGCTTGACAGCCCTACTGGTAAGAAAGACTTAGACCCAAGATCAAGGTAGGGATGGCAAAAGGGATCTGTAAGTTCCATGCCGTGGAGCACAGACAAGAAAGCCAGGCTCAGAGAGGAGCTAAAGGAAAAGCAGAGGACAAACATCCAAGGAGGCAGTGATGAACAAGCCCACTCTCCTTGCTGACTCCCAATAGTGTGTTTTAATACAAGGTGGCTGAGAGGGAGGGCTGCAAGAGCAGAGAAGGAGGTGCACTCAAACAGTGAACGGGAAAACTGAACCCACCTCAGGCTTATCTTTTAAACACAGAGACACCGTCTCCTGTTTCTGCCGGATTCCTTCTCTGGGCAGAAGCTTCACTAAGGGATGAGGTTGCACTGGGGAAAGAGGAAGCTGCAGTTAATGGAAAAGTCAGTGACTCTACTATGGAGACTCTACCCACACCTTTAGACCAGAATGTCTTCATTCCTTCTGCAGGAAACTGATGGCTTTTTCTGCTCCTGTGAGTCCAGTGAGAGATCAAGCCATAAACCACAGGGTCTCAAACCTATATGGGGTCTCCTCATTATTAAAAGAATGATTTCCCTAAGCACCTTTTACTATTCCCATTACTACTAGAGAGAAGGTTAGGAGAAGATAGTCTGAAGATACCCACAGCAAACACAAAATTTCCAAAATTCCACATAAACTGAAGTCAATTCAATAATTTACTTACATTTCCTTATCCTAAAAAGATATATGCCCTGCCCTGCAAATGTTTGTGTAAAACTGACACTACCGAAAAGATGCGCACTGTTTATTCTATGGCCTTACACACACCCAGCAAACCGCACAAGCTCCAGCTTGAGAAAAAACACTCCCTCTCCCCAACTTGTTGACCTATTAGAATCAACTCCTTTTTGCAATTATCTACCATCCTGAACCATTACTAACATGGAAGTCTATCTCAGCCCCCAGTACCATTCCTTTCTCTTCTAGTGAAACAGCACCTCCTTCTTACCTCTGTTCTGAAGGTCTGAGCTCACATCCTTCATAATAACCAAGGTCTCCTTGACTTTCTGACTGGGCTGGACCATGCTTGGCTTGGGCAAGAAGGTAAGGAAGTGCTCCAGAACCAGCTGGTGGATGGTCTTGGGCCCACTAGTAGCATCTCGAAGTAGGTCTTGGCCCAGCTTGGAGTCTGGAGGAACTCTCAAAATAAAAGACCGCTTTGGCTTTGGGGGCATAGGAACCACTTTTGCAGCCATCACACCTTGAGATCACACACCACACTTGTTTCAGCAGAGCTTCGAGAGCCACTTCTTACTGAAGGAAATCTGTGGAGATAACCAAGCTGCAGATGAGAGAAACCATGGGTTAGCCACAAGATCAGGCAGGGCATGGCTGCCCTCCCATAGGTGGCTTGGGTAGTGAGACCACATGAGATCTAAATCAGAATGGAAAGATAAGCTGAGGTAGGAAACTCATAACTGAAAAGTAAGGTCCCTGAACCAGATACTCTTAGCACGGCCTGAAAGGAAGATCCTGAGAACGAAAGCCAAAGAATGTACAAACCTCAAGGGCCAAACGGAAGGGAGCGCAGGCAGTCGGCAGAAGACAAAGGACCAGCCTCCCAGAAATATGAAGTGCAAACACCACTGGGAAGAGTGTTTTAACTTAGGCGGGTGGAAAGAGAAATGGGCTAGAAGACATGAAATCTGGGGTCCAACACCGAGGGTATCTGCTTAGAAGTCAGCCTGGCCACTGACTCTGGCCGTACTGCGCCCCTTGGACCGCAAGTCTCTCGGATGCCCTTCAGAGAGCAGTTGATGGCTCAAAGAGCAAACTCAAGGCCGCATGAGGTGACCACACAAGGCCTGCTGACTCTGTTCTGCCGTCAATGCGCTGTTGAGAGCGGCAGGGAACATCCCACCAGGCCAGGCCCACTCTGGAGACTCTCCCACCGGCCAAGGGGCACCTTTACCGCGCCCCGGCGGCACTGCCTGGGGCGCATTCCCGGATCCCTATCTGGCCAGGCTCCCCCGGCAACAGACCACGCTCCGCTCCCCAGAGGCCACCTCAGCCTGGTTCCCGCCCTCGCGGAGCCCCTCACCTCTCGGGGGCCCTGTCGCCCCTGGGCGCTCGCTGAGGATGGCCCAGAGACCCGGCTCGGGGAGCGACCAGGAAACTAGGCGCGAGAAGCCAAGCCCTCCCCTCGCCCTTCCCAGCGTCCTCACAGGCTGCGAGCGACTATTGGTGTGCGCCGCCGTCAGTTAGGGAGGACGGCGAGGACGCGGTGCCTTCTGGGAGGCCGAACGCCTTGGCTGCCGTGACGTCACGCCCGGTGCCCCGTTTCCGGTGCGGAAGCCTGGTCTCCCCACTCGGAGCGGGCAGTCTGCGCTTGAGAAGGCGAGGCTCGAGGCCGGCCGGCGGAGCTCTCAGGGCCGGAGGGAGGCTAGGCTGACGGCAGCCGCTCTCTCTGTGGTTCTACCTGGGAGATGGAAAGCAGAAGGCAGCCTCCAGTCCTCCATGACGGGCTGGCACCACTCCAGGTACGAACTGTCAAACTTCAGGGCCTGCTGGGAAATGTAGTTCGGCTCCAAACAGCCAATGGGAGACCACTAGGCGCGGCGGTTGAGGCGGGGCAGGGCCTAGGCTCGACCGGAAGCGGATTGTCTTTGGGACCGGAAGGTTTACGGAGGCTGCAGCAGTTTCCGCTGCCGCGTCTGGGGTGGGTTACAGGACTGCGGAGGTTGCCAGTGGGTGGTTCTAGACCTCTGCCTGGTCGTGGGTCCTGTTAGAGCCGTCCCTTACGACAGTAGCGGCCCGTAGGTTAGAGCCGGCGACCCTCCCCTCCTCTGCTTGCCAGCTTCTATGCTGCGGTCTGGACCGGCCATCTTCTTTTATAAGAAACCCTGGTCGTCCTCCGACCATCTCCGTTTCCGTCCTCAGTTTCAGCCTCTCACCGACGCCTAACAGCGTCTTTTTCTCTGTATTGTTCCCATACTCGGTTCATTCTCCAGTGAGGCACTGATCAGGATTGGGACTGCCCAAGGGCAGGGATTACATTATTCCTCTATGAAACGCCAGTCTCTGGCGGGATGACGAAAGTAAAAATAGAAATGAATGCCTTTTCTTAATGCTAACTGTAGGTGACTCACTTACCCGTGGCTTAAAATGTTATAAAGAGACTAGTGTCGAAACTGTGTGGCACCAAAGATTTTTAAAAAATAAAGAATACCTGCCTTTCCAGACATTAAAATTACTAAAAACAAAACAAAACTCCTCTAATGCAGTATGGTTTGAACTTGGGGTAAATAAATAGAACAGTGAAAAGAACAGTAAGTGCCAAAATGGATCTGAATATATGTGGACGGATCTGCGTGAAAGGGTAGCATTTCAACTTAGTATGAAATAGATGGTTCTAGCAAAAATTATCTGTTCTTCTGGGGAAAAAGACTCCCGTCCTTATACTACACACAAAAAGTGGAATTTAATAACCAGTAAAAGAACACTTAAGAGAACGTTACATTTGATGTTGAGGCAAAACAGAAAACCGAGATGCCTTGAAATAAAATATAAACCTGAGTGACTTTATTTTTTTTTAATTTTTAAGAACAATATTAATAAAGTCAAAAACTAGTAGACTGGAAAATAGTTGTAAAAGATAAGCCAGATAAAGAATTAGACATTCCCAACACACAAAGAGTTCCTGCGAAGTGACAAAGACTAAGGCAAAGACTATAAAGTCATTCCACAGAGGAGAAAAACTAAATGGTCATTGACATTTGAAAAGATGCTTAGCCGCTTTGGAAACAGTTTGACAGTCTCTCAAAATGTTATAGACTAACCCTATGATCCAGCAATTCCATTCTTAGGTATAAATCCACGAGAAATGGAAACATATGTCCACAGGAAAACTTGCATATGAATAGCACCATTATTCATAATGGCTGAAAAGTAGAAACAACCCAGATGTCTATCAACTGATGATGGATAAACAAGATGTGGTCTATATAATGGATTATTACTCATCAATAAAAAAGGAATGAAGTACTGATACATGCTGCAACATGGATGGACCTTAAAAACATTATGTTAAGCTAAAGAAGCCAGTCACAAAAGACCATCATGGTGTATGATTCTACTTACACGAAATGTCCGGCATAGGCAATTCCATAGAGACAAAAAGTAGGTTAGTGGTTGCCAGGGGCTGGAGGAGGGGAGAAGGGCAAGTGACTGCTAAGGGATGCAAGGCTTGTTTTGGGGATGATGAAAATGTTGTGGAATTAGTGGTGATGTTTGTACACACTGTGAATATACCAAAACCCACTTAATTGTACACCTTAAAAGGATGAATTTTATGATATGTGAATTATATCTCAATTTTTAAAAAACCACCAGACAGGTAAAATTTCATCTTACAGATACAAATGTTTAGTATCTAAAATATTTATGAAGAAGCATTACAAACAACTAAGTTCATTATCTAGATTCCACATAACAAATAATCAAAAGAGCTGTACTATTTCTGCATAATGAAGCAAAAAGTAGAAATTCACATGAAAAAATTCACAGCCTCACTAACAGGTAATGAAATAAAACACAGGTCAAACCCCACTATATCTGCATTAAGTCAGCACAGATTTTTAAATGACAAACATTGCTTTGAGCATGAAACGTTTTTCAGTCTTTCTGAAGGACTGTATGACCAGCTATAGCAAGTGCTATCAAATAGTTCACATTCTGGAACCATTTTAGGAATAATATGTAGTAATATGAGAAAATAATATGAGAAATAATATGAGAAAAATATGTGTATGGGCAGGTGGTGGGAAATATACATGAAGCTGTTCATGGAAAGGTTATAGCAAGGAAGAATTGGGGGTAACAAATGACAAACCATAGGGAACAGCTAAGCAAATTGGGCATATGAACTGTGTCGGCATGTGGATTATGCACGTAGAACAAAGCTCCATGAAGAAAGCAAAGCATGTGTTTCATGCTCTGGTAACAACTATGGAGAACCTGAGTCCAATCTAGGTTCTAGTCTGAAGACGGAGAGAGGAGTTGGAGTTTAATCTTCATTTGATTCTTTTTGTTTTCTTACGTCCCTTCTCTTTACATCTCTCTAAATGGAGGATGACAGAGAGGGCTTCTGTAAACCAGAACACCTAATATTCCACAGGCCCACAGGTTTTTCAGATACAGATCAGGACAGAATAATCTGACACTTGGAATATGTGTCAAATGGTTTTCCACTCCGGCAGCCCCATCTCTTTCATGGTGTTCAGTAGGGAAACGGGATCTCACAGTGATCAACTGAGTGACAACAAATGCAATGATGACCAAATTTTCTAAGTGATTTACTTATGAGGCCCAGCCAATACTCTGAAGAACCGTAGTTCATTAATCCAGGTACAAAAATATTTTGTAACAGTCCAGTCTGCTTGTTTTTCCTCTAGGCTTCCCAAGTCCTCAAGACAGGGGAGGATAGAATGAAGGGACATAACCTTGCCATGGGGTCCTGAGAGAAAATGAGGGTGGGATCTCTGCAGGAGCATCTTAGGGTGCTAATTCATACTAGGATTTATTAAGTAACAGCCACATACTTCCTCCTCTGAAATCCATGGCATGTCATCAGTTCATGTGTTCTCTTCACCTTTGGTTTACCAATATTTGCATACCTAGCTTACTTCTGCAACTATTCCATAAGCTCCTTGGGCACAGAGACTGTTCTCTTATTTATTATATTCCCCACAGCAGCTGGAACCCAGTAGGTGTTCAATAATGTCTGTTAAGTGTATGAATTCAAGATACAAGGCCAGGAGCTAGAAGAGAGATGTGAAGTGTTGGGCATTTACTGGGTCCCCTGACCCCACTGGGTAGGTGGCCAGAGGATCCATGTTTTTCCCTCTGTCTTGTGTCCTGGGGCTGAAGATAGGTTGAAGGGGCCCAGAGGAAGAGAAATCGGTGACTGTGTAGATGTGGGATTTGTCTATCATATTGTAAAATGAAATGTCTCCAGCCTTGTAGTCCAGGAAGATGCCCACATGCCTGGGGGGGCTCCCTCATCCACAGGCAGGTTGGGAGAAAAATGGATGCCTGGTACTCGTTTCACTTCGTCATCATCACCACCCAGTAGCCATTCTCTGGTGACACAGTCCTGCTCCCTTCTTGCTCATGGACGCCTTCCAAATGCCCAGGACCCACCCTGTCTTGTCTTCCACCCCCACTTCCCAGTAATAGCGGCTGGAAAGGAAGCTCAGAGAGCCCAGGGTGATGATGCAGCTATCGAATCTTTCCAGATTGTCAGGCAGACGGTCCCACTTGTTTCCAGGTCTCACACTCTTCAAGTCATCAGAGTAGATGGAAGATGAGGTTGGAGCGGCTGGTTTCTACATCCAGAATTACATTAACTGCAGAGAGAATTAGAATACCTAGCTGGGGTCCATGGGCAACATCCCCACGGGGTTCTCCCTGCCTCCAGGAAACATGGACAGGGCCATTCTTCTGGAACATACTGGGGGACAGCACAAGGATACAGCAGGCCAAGGCCACTCTCCTCAGGGTGCCTGAGCACCAATCAGTTCTGGAACTACAAAGAAAGAGGAGATAGGGGAAAAAATCCTGAGATTCCCATTCAGGGGGACAAAATCTACTCTGGTCCCCACCACAAGGAAAGACGAGGACTCTCCTGCTCAGGACCCTACTTCTTCTCCTTGGATATAACCTCATTCCTCCAAGGCCCTTGGATCTGCCTTGGAGACTCTGAAGTCTGATGAGCTGACCCAGCCAACGAGTCCAACACAGAGCTTATGAGGGCCTGTCATGACCTTTCTCCTGCCTTTGTTACAGGTGTTTTTCTCTCTTCTAGATAATGCCCAGAAATCAACAGCATAAGGGAATATCACAATAACGCCTAGCCAGCACATACTACCACCACCATACTCACCATTGAAGGTTTCCATTTCTGAACGCCAGGTTTCTAAAAGGAGAAAGGGAGCTTGAGTTAGGTCCCCCAGCTGAGGACAGATCAGGGAGAGGCTAAAGGCAGAGTCAGAAGGGCTGTGGGAGATGGAGAAGGGACACTAGGGGCCTGTAGGCTACTTGCATATCAGGGAGGAAGCAAGCAGGAACCTCCCATCTTCCCCCAAGCCCACCTACCTGAGAAGTGCTTCATGCTCTTCTCTACAAACTCTGATTTCTGGTAGAGCAGGTGGAGCTTTTCTTTCACCTCTGGAGGGGTGGCCCACGGCTCAGGGACAGTCACCATCTTGGCCCTAGAGACAAAAGACTGTTGGCCAGAGGGCTGGAGCATGGAGGCGGCCCAAGCTCCCATGAGCTGGAAGCGAGGTGCAGCCTCCACAGGGCACACCCAGCCCTGCCTGGGCTTCACAAAGAAAGCCCTCCCCGGACTGTGAGTTCTAAACACTGGCTTTCAACTTTGGCCACGAATTGGCATCACATGGGAAGTTTTAAAAACCACTGATATCAAAACCACAATGAGTTTTAATAATGGCCTTAAAATGGTGCTGATATTGACATGCTCAGCCAAGAATTATCTATGTCAAATTAATTACACTAACCTAGTCTTTTTCTATTGAAATAAAAATGATATTAAACGAGAAAAAAACGCAATGAGATACCACTTCACACTCATTAGGATGGCTATTATTTTTAAAAAAATCAAAAATAAGTGTTAGCAAGGATGTGGAGAAATTGGAACTCTTGTGCATTACTGGTGGGAATGTAAAATGGTACAGATACTGTGGGAAATAGTATGTTCGTTTCTCAAAAAACTAAGCATAGAATTACCATATAATATAGCGATTCCACTTCTGGGTATATGCCCAAAAAAATTGAAAGCAGAGACTCCAACAGATACATGTAAAACAATATTCATAGCAGTGTTATTCACTGTAGCCAAAAGGTGGAAGCAACCCACATGTCCATTGATAGATGAATGGATAAAATGTGGTATATACATATGATAGAATATTATTCAGCCTTAAGAAAGGAAGGAAATTCTGACACACTATACAATATGGATGAACCTGGAAGGCATTATGCTAAGTGAAATAAGCCAGACACAAAGGCACAAATATTGTATAATTTCACTTATATGAGGTGCTTAGGGTAGAGAAATTCATAAAGACAGGAAGTAGAATGGTGGTTGCCAGGGGCTGGGGAAGGGAGGATGGAGAATTGTTTAATGGTCTGGGGTTTCCATTTGGGAAGATGAAAAAGTTCTGGAGATGGATGGTGGTGATGGCTGCACAGTAATGTGAATGTACTTAATGCCACTGAATCCTACATTTAAAAATGGTTAAAATGGTAAATTTTGTGTTACGTATATTTTATCACCAAAAAAAAAAAAAGACTCAAAGAAACATTGATGCCTAGGTCACACTCCTGAAGATTCGGATTTAATTTGTCTGCCAAGGCCTGGATGTCAGGATTTTGTAAAGTTCCTGGGGTGATTGTAACAGTCCAGGCTCCTCCCTACCCTCCTCTCCCCTGCCTGCTGGGCTAAGCAGCTCCACTCCTGGAAAGTGCTTCCCTCCCTGAGGCCACAAGCACTTCTGCAGGAACAGTTTTCAGGAGGCAAATGGCAGAGGACACAATCTGTTAGGGAGGTTTCTTAGGAAGCCACCATCAGCACACCGGGTATGTGCAATGCCATTCTCTCCCTCCTGATCATACTCTGTTCTCCCTGCACAAATCCAGAAAGGCCTTAGGAAGCTGCAGGAGATGGGAGGAGTCCAGGGAAGAGTCACAGAACCGGCGGTGAGAATATCTCCCTCCTAGGACTGCCTCCCCAAATGCTTCCTGCGGGACTCCCAAGCGAACACCATGGGACCTCTTGGTACCTGTGCAGGGTGACTCCGATGTCCTAGGAGAGAAAAGATGGGAGCTCTCGGTTACCAGTCTCCTATGGGCCGTGCTGACTCCTGGCCTCTCCTCCTGGGCTCCCAGCCCTGGTGTGTCATCAAAACTGAGGCACCTCTCCGCAATTCTAATCACCAAAGGTGGCAGCGCAGCTGGGACCAGCAATGGAATTGCACCCAAGCCCTGCTGATCTTTTCTGAGAGATGCTAGGGGATCCCCAGGATGCTGGCCACCCTGGGCTCCTAAGAGCTCATCGAAGGGGTCTTGGCACAAGAGGCATCATGGGTCACCAAGACCAAGTCCCACCCGCAGCCCCAAGGGCCTCACTCACTGGCTTGGGCAGAAGTTATGGCAGTGCTGGGATCCCATGTCATCCTACTGGGCACAGTGGACAGGGGAAGGCCACGCCCAGCCACACTCACCTGCATAAGCTCCCATTCCGGCTGGCACTGCTTGGTCTCCAGCTCCCCAATCAGCTCATCAAGAAGGGCGGTGTACTTAGACACTTGGGTGCCGTGTGTCTCCCTGACCTGGCCAATGGTTTGGCCCAGCTCCTCCATCCAGGCCACAAAGAGCTGCTCTTGCTCCTCCAGAAACCGGTAAAACTGCTCCAACTGGCACTGGATTCTCTGCTTCTGGATTTCGGTTTTTTTCTGGGGAACAGGGCACAGGGAGGTGTAGGAATCTGTGCAGTGAGGTGGATGTGTATGCCCAGGGAATCCCAAGAAGGCCACCTCCTGGAGGTGGATAAGAGGCAGGCTTCCTCAGCCTTTTAGAGGCCTGGACTCCAGGGCAGGAGGCAAAATGGGCCAGAACCTTCCAGAACAGACTGAATGTGGCAGGGGCTGGCTCTTGGAAAATGTCCTAAAGCCTCATGTAATGGATTGAATTGTGTTCTCTCCAAAATTCATATATTAAAGTCCTAACCCCCAGTACCTAAGAATATGATATTCTTTGGAAATAGGTTTGTTGCAGATGTAATTAGTTAAAATGAGGTCATATGGAGTGGGGGAGGCCTGGAGTTGGGTAATTTGGACACAGATACACACATAGGGAGAATACCATGTGAGAGACATGGGGAAAAGACAGTCATCTACAAGCTGAGGAGAGAGTCCTGGAACATGTCCTCTTGTGGCCCTCAGAAAGAAGCAACCCTGCCAACACTTTGATTTCAGACTTCTAGCCTCCAGAACTGAAAGAGAATAAATTTCCATGGTTTAAGCCACCTAGTCTGAGGTACTTTGTTAAAGCAGCCATAGGACACTAATATAAATGATGTCACCTTCTTTCTTCCTTGAAAGCCACTGTGAGGGTGGCGTATGCTTGAGGTCATAGATGGACAAGGTTATGACCACCAAAGGCTCCAGGAGGGAGACTTCTCTCCACGCCCCAGCAGAGGTTCTCAGTGTGGCTCTGAATGGGGCTGGTCAGTCCATTCATTTAACTGTAAGTGAACTTCCACTACCGCTGCCCACTGGTCAGCCGTTAGCTCTTCTCTCGCCCTCTTTCTCATCATCACTAGAAGCCTTCTGCGGAGAGGTGAAGTGGCTCTAGGGCACCTTGTCCTTCTTCCAAGGAGGGAGAGGGGACTTCAGATCCACTAAGACTGGACTTAAGAAGTCATCATTTTGAGCTCAAAAGGACAGGACTGACCCTAGTTCTTTTTTTTTTTTTTTTAAACAGTAAGTACCATTTATTGATCATTTTAGGTGCTAGAAACTTTTTTGGGGGGGGGGGAAGATTAGCCCTGAGCTAACTACTGCCAATCCTCCTCTTTTTGCTGAGGAAGACTGGCCCTGAGCTAACATCCATGCCCATCTCCCTCTACTTTATATGTTGGACGCCTACCACATCATGGCATGCCAAGTGGTGCCATGTCTGCACACGGGATGCGAACTGGCGAACCCCGGGCCACAGAGAAGCAGAACGTGTGAATTTAACCGCTGCGCCACCGGGCTAGCCCCAGTTCTTTTGAACCAAAAATGTCTCCTCACTTTTCATTGTTGTTGATGGTGGTAACATTGACTTCTTTTTTAAGAGGACAGGTCACTTGTCTTGTTCAGTGGCCTAGATTCTAAGATTGATAATTTTGCTCATGATTAAATTCAGGCTAACCATTTTGGACAAGAATATCATATACTTAATGCCGTGGTCTTCCTGGTGCATCCCATGGGGAGGCAAAGGATGTCCAGTTTGTACATCACCATTATTGTTATACTAGGATTGGTCACCTGGTTAAGGAGGTTTCTACCAGAGCTCTCCACTGTAAATATACATTGTTTCTGTTTTAATTATTAAGTAATTCAGGGAGTGGTACTTTGAGAGTGTGTAAATATCCTGTTCTCTAACCATCTTCCTCTAAAAATTTAGCATCCGTTGATGATCCCTGTTGGTGTTAACTGTTATATTGGTGTTTGTATAATGGAAAATTTCTAATTCAATTATTCTTCTGTACTTGTTTTAGCTGGCATTCTGCTGTAAAGAAGAGCTTTCCCTCCCCCTTCCCTAAGATTAAAACAAATTTTTTTTGACTATTGAAAGGAGGAGGAGAAAGAGAAGTCCTGAAAACAGCATCTCCTTCCCACAGGGGCCCATGTCACCATGAGTATCTTAAGGGAAGGCTAGACCCTCCTGTCTGCCTGTTTCCCTGAACAGCCCAGGCTCCTGCCTCACACTCCTCAGCGGGCACACTTGACCTCTGCTGCAGCCACAAGTCCCAAGCCACCTGGGATTATAGGGAAGGGTTTCATTTTACTACAATTCAGGAGCTTCCCAAAAGTCAGACACGTGGGCCAATGCCCTCCCCCTATTCTGCCCTTTGTTGTCTTTGCCCATTGCCCATTGCAGTGTGGTGCGTTCCAACAGAAGTCTGGAACCCAAAGAGGGAGACGGGATCCAACAACCAACATAGATCAAACAAATGAAGGCTCTGTGGGGTAGTCACCTTCACTTGCAGGGAAAATAGAAGCAACTTAGTGTCCAAGAGGCTGGACACCAGCTCAACAGAGAAAGACCAATAAGTTGTACTTACTGAAAGTACATGGCATTGCAAAACCATGGTTTTAAAGAAAACGTTCACTTTAATCGTTTGAATTTTAAAAATCAATATTTTTTTTTAAAAATAAAATAGACAATTATAAAAACAATACAGAGGAGTAGTTAAAGCTGAAAAGTCTCTCCTCCTCTTTCCTTAGTCCCATCCCTCAGTGACAGCCACTGGTGCTAGTTTCGCTATATCATTTCATCATGAGTATAAGAAAGCATGACAGGGTCCTTGGAGATGCCCCTCCCTGCTGGGGGTGGTCTCCCTCTCCAGGGACGAACTCATCCTTGGATGCCTGTTACTTCCCTGCCAGCAAAGAACAGATGATTCTAAATATGTGATCAGCTCTACTTCCCTATGAACCAGAACAGAATCTTGGGGGCCCCTGCTCACTCTTGGTCCCCTCCCTCCTTCTGCCCTCCTTACCAGGAAGTCTGCTGTCGTCTTTTCCCCCTGGGATCTCTGCTCCTCCCCAGATTTTCTCAACCCCTTCAGATGCTCCAGCTGCTTCTGAATTTGCTCCTGGAAAAAGAGTACTTGTTGAGGATTAAACTTGGCTCCTGCCATCTTTAGTGGGTGCCAACTCTAGAGGGGAAAATTTGCTTTGGAGAGTAAAGCTAAGGATGCTGAAGCCAAGAGCATAGGAAGGGGTGCCCAGGAAAGAGGAAGAATGAATCTATCACGCCAAGGGAAGCAGAGCCAGGAGGTGGTTAGAGAGATTCCTAGTGACCTCCTGTGAACATCTGGATTCAGCTATACCTGAAGCTAGCATCCCCTGGACCTCAGAGCTACGTGAACTGGTAAATTCACTCTTTACTGGCCTGGTTTGTATTGTGTTTTTGCCATTTACAGTCCAAGAATGCTGGCTAATACACCAGCCTCCCAGAGTTGTTGAGAAAATGAAGCAAGCCCCAGCATGTCCAAGTGCCCAGCAGAGGAGGGCCCTGGGCAGGAAGCCCTACCTTGTATTCCAGGGCGGCCTCCTCGATAGGGCGTACCCAGTGGCCTTGGTGCTCCTGACTCAGCCTGCAGATGAGGCAGATAGGCTCCCCGTGGTCCTCGCAAAAGAGCAGCTGGACTTGGTTCATGTGACGCTCACACTGTGGCAGGGGCTTGGAGATCAGGCTGGCCATCTGTTGGCCCTCCTGCCGCTCTTGGCCTCCAGAGCTCTTTCCTGGGAGTGAGGCCTGGCACTGGGGGCAGCTGGGTGAGTGACCATCTGAGGCCTTGAGATTCCTAGAAGCAATGGAGCAGCTGCAGGAATCATGCACGCAGGTGCCACCATCTGGGTCTCCTTCCTGGGCGCGGCAAAGGGGACACACAGCCTTGTCCTGCAGCCTCCTTGGTGACATGGCAGTGGAAAAATCTCCTGAGTGACAAACCCAAGATGTTACGAAGGAGTGCTACAAAGCACAGCAGAGAGAAAGACTATGCCTGGGACAGGTGAGTTCTTGGTTAGACTGTGGCCACTTCCTAGCTTGTCTTCCCTGGCTTCCCTCCAGTGAGGCAGGAAATGAGCCGCTGGGACTGAGAGCTAAGGGCTACATCTCATGACAGTCCTGAGACTTGGAATTCTTGGGCATTTATCCTAAAGAAAGGCCTTTTGGTATAAATTCTATGCCTTCCTCCCACAAATACACTGTTTTAGCAGGTGATATAAAGACAGCAAGATATTCTGACCAGTGTTTGCTTTACCGCTTAAAAGCCCCCAGGCTGCTCATGACTTGAGCAGGGGCTCCTGGGGGGCAGTGACTCACTCATGACTGGACCCCCAGCCCCTAGCAGAGTCCTGACATATGGTGAGCATTTGGGAAGTGTGTGTTGAATGGAGCAGATGGACCACTGCTCACATCCAGGTTCAGGAAATATTAAATGAAAGTCAAGAAGGGGACTTAATAAGGCGGAAGGGCATAACGCACCATGATGATACAGCTATGACTAGCTCTGCCCCAAGACCATAGCACAAATTCATAAAGCAGAAATGACAGAAGGTACAAGAAGAAATAGAAACACACTCAATCCATTAGTCCTTTCCCACCTCCTCCTCTCACAGAGTCCCAGGAATTCATATCATGTCTGTGAGACTGTGAGAGGCACCCCATAATCACTCTCCCCTCCTTGCCTTGTGATAGAATTGATTGCTGTCCATATGGCTGCTTCTTCCTGGCTCCCTTTCTCACCCAAGAAAACCTACATTTCTCAGCCTCCCTTGCAGTTAGGCGTGGCCATTTGACTACATTCTGGCCAAAGGGATGTAACTGGAGGTGTCACGAGCAGCTTCTAGAAACTTCTGGAAATAAGGGAATCACTTACTCTCTAAGCAATACTATTGTCCTTTGTCTCTCTATCCTGTTGCCTGGAATGAGGATGCCACCATCTGAGACCATGAGCTTGAGAGAAAACTTGGTGGGGCAAAAAACATCAGTAGCCTGATGGAGTACCACATCTGTCCTGGACTACCTGTGTGTCATTTATGTGAAAGAGGAACAACCTTCTATCTTGTTTCAGTTATCCTTATTTTGGTGTTTCTGTCATTCACAAACCAACATAATCCTAATTTCTTCCTCCTTAGTAAAAAGGACCTAGGATTTTAGTCAGCAGCTCTCCTCCCTGCCCAGAGAGAAGTGAATGGCAGAATCTTGGGCCCATGACATACTGCCATGGGGTTATTGTGAGAAGGAGATATTTTTACCCATCCTTTCCCAGATGCTCAACTTAGGGTCTGTGAAGCCCTTGGAATTCTAAAGAGGGACTTCAGAGCATCTAAGAACTAACTGAAATTTGATGCAACATTTTGTGAAGAAATGCACGTGTGCATTTTTTTAGGATTCATGGTCTACATCAGATTCTCAAAGGGTTGGGGACCTTGGGGGGCACCCAGGGATCCAGTAACATAAGTACAGTGGGGATAAAAGGAGGTTTGTGGGGGAATACCTGCATAGGTCACCATTCCTAAGGATGCCAGGTCTTCTGGATTCTGGGGTCCTTTCTTACTTGAAGACAGAGGGACTTCTGAATTTGAAGGCTTATGGAGCACACCACCTACCACCTCCCCCAAGGTCTCAGGGGTCTCTGGATCCTCAGTCCCATGTTTCTCCAAAGGTGCTCTGGATTCTGGATGCTCCCGAGTCCTCTCCTCTCTAGCCAGAGATACATGAGAAACTGTATTCCTGAATGCTCCCCATTCTAGGATCATGGAATGTTCTGGATTCCTGGAGCGTTTCTCCAGAGCCATAGTAGCCCCTATATCCAGAGTGGCCACTTCACTGGAGGTGGCACCTGAGTCTGGATTCTCACTTCTTATTTTCTCTTGAAGCAGAAGAGTTTCTGGATTGAAGGGTTCTCCTTCTCCTGAAGAAATGGTAAATTCAAGACTTTTGGGTCGCTTCTTTCTTGAAGGTAAATTTACTTCAGGTGTCTTGGATTCCTTCCTTCCTGGGGACCCAGAAAATAACCCACTGGAGACTCCTTGGAGCCTTCCTGCAGAGCTGGCATTCCTGCGTACCCCGGATCCCGGATTCATCCCTTTCTCCTGCAGCTTGCCGGGGAATGGGCTTCTCCTGGAAGAAGGAGTCACACTCCTGGCCCCCAGCTTGCCCTGCACATCCAGGCCCTCGGAGCCCTTCTGATCTCTCGATCTGACCTGAGGCTTCTTCTGGGGCCCCCTTCCAGCCTCGAGTTGGCCAGATGGCAGGCTGGCTGCCCTGTCACCACTTTGCCACTGCCTATCACCTTGTGGACCATCTGATATCCTCAGGCTCTTGGGATTATTTTCCACAGAGGAACAAGACATTGCTGAACTGTCTGGGCCGTGTTCTTGTATCAGATATTCTGAAAAGACAACGAGATACAAAGGGATGAAAATGTCCAGTGCTCAGGGCCAAGGGTTGGGGAAAGAGAGAGAAGAGAGAATCCCCTCAGAAATTAGAGTTAAGAACATTCTAGACAACAGCAGTCAATTACCATTAAACAAGAACATACGAATTATTTGCTATATATTTCTCAAATAGTGCTTTTCAAACTTTCTAGGCAGGAGAACTTGTTTCCAATATAAGATCTTATACAGAATTCTTAATACATGAAATAAATAAAAAACCTAGTTTGTTGGTATAAATTTGTGTGTGATTATAGATGTACAAAACTCACTTACAAAAATCAATCAATAAAGAAGAATTAAGATGTTTGGCACAAAAATTTGAAATCAGGAGTTATGAAGGACAGTTACAACTTCAGAAACTAATTTATTTCTGTTATTTTCTTTGGTTTCATGAGGTGAAGAAAATCCTAACTCACACAGATAAATAAATGTACTAATTTATTTAAAACAGCTTGCCTGGAAATTTCAGGATACTGTTTAATTAAACAGAAATGACTGGAAAGGCTTAATTCTATGGTCTACGTAAAAAGGAGTTCAAGTACAGCATGAACTATCACACTGGGGGCTCTAGTATTTTAAAATTTAGTTAATGATACATTTTAACATGAATTTGTTAATTTTGTAAGTTAAAAAATTAATAAACTTGAATCAAGTATTTGCTAATATTCTAAAGAATCCCTGAAATATCTTCCTGGTATACAATTTGAAAACCACTACTATAATGAAATGAAGATAACCTATAATTAGCACCGTCATTTTTGGTTTGAAGTAGTTCATTTTTTTTTTGAGGAAGATTAGCCCTGAGCTAACATTGGCTGCCAGTCCTCCTCTTTTTTGCTGAGGAAGACTGGCCCTGAGCTAACATCCATGCCCATCTTCCTCTACTTTTTATATGTGGGATCCCTACCGCGGCATGGCTTGCCAAGCGGTGCCGTGTCCACACCCGGGATCCGAACCGGCGAACTCTGGGCTGCCGAAGCGAAACGTGTGCACTTAACCGCTGAGCCACCGGCCCAGCCCCTGAAATAGTTTTTATTAAAATTACTTTAGGGGCAGGCACCATGGCCGAGTGGTTAAGTTCGAATTCTTGGCTGCAGCGGCCCAGCGTTTTGCCAGTTTGGATCCTGGGTCCGGACATGGCACCACTCATCAGGCCATGTTGGGGCGGCGTCCCACATAGCACAACCAGAGGCACTCACAACTAGAATATAAACTATGTACTGGGGGGCTTTGGGAATAAATAAATTAATTAATTAAATAAAATAACTTTAAAGTTGTTTAAAACACTTTGCCCTTGGCTTTGTAGGAAAACGTTAAGTTGCCAAAACTGGTTCATGAACTAGTGAGAAACCCTGAAGATGCTAACAACCAGAATTTAAAATATGAAAAATTAACTTAAAACTTCTACTCATCAAATTACACCAGGTTCAGATTACAGTTTAGTTCTATCACTCTTTCAAAGAGCAGAGAATTTTTATGTTATTTCAACTGTTCTACCTCATAGGAACACATGGAAAGCATTTCTAATGTACTCCTAAAGTCTAAAAATAGAAGAAAAACTCAAACACCAAAGAATATTTTTTTTAACTGATCACGTAATAGGCCCCCCAAAAATCTCAAAAAAAAAATCTTTAAAAGCAGAAATCAAATCGGCCACATTCTTTGATCACAATGTAATAAAATCAGAAAGTTACAACAAAAGGGTAGCAGAAGGAGAAGGAAGGAAGAAAAGAAAGAAAGAAAAGATGGAAGGAAGGAAAAGAAAAGAAAGGAGAACGTCCTCTTGAGAATTTTCAAGTGCCACTGTAAAATGTGTTAAAGAAGAACTCAAAACTGAAATTAGGTGGATAAAAATGAGAAAATTACCTACCAAGCCTGTTAATATGATTGGTTAGCAAGCGTTCTTTGCTCACCCAGAGATCCTTGTCTGTACGTTATTGTTAATCACAAATTATGTGAGCAATTCTCTGCGAACAGGCATCTAGCTGCTGTCTCTCCTGGTCCTGCCCTGCAGTCAGAATCTCAGCTTTTTTGTGTGTGAGGAAGATTGGCCCTGAGCTAACATCTGTGCCCATCTTCCTCTGTTTTATGTGGGATCCCTCCACAGTGTGGCTTGACAAGTGGTGCTAGGTGCACACCCAGGATCTGAACCTGTGAACCCCAGGCCGCCGAAGCAGAGCACATGAACTTAACCACTAGACCACCAGGCCGGCCCCTCAGCTCTTCTTTTTAAGCCACTGGGAGTTTTAGCTTTGCTAATCCAGCTCCAAGACCAGAGCAAGGGAAGGGATTTGGCCAAAGTCACTGGGGTTGTGGTAGACCTGGGACTCCTAACCTCCAATCAGGACGCACTGGTCCAAACACGACTTCTCTCTTGCACCTTCCACCCCATTCCATGAACAGCCAGTGGTTGCACTGGGAGAGGTGGAGGTACAGGGCCTGCTTACCTGGGCCAGTTACCCTGTGGAGCTCCTCTGCTAGGAGGTTTTGGTTGATGGCTCTCAAGACCTGCAGGGTCAGTCGCACAGCATACTCCTCCCCGTAGTGGTTGACCAGCAGAGTGGCCAGCTTCACTGGCTTGGCTGTCTGGATTTGGCCCCGGGGGATCCGGGAGTGCTCCTTCTCCAGGCTGGTGTTCTGCAGCTTGAACTTGAACTTGTCGAAGTCGTAGGGCACCAGCTCCTCTAGGGAGTACAGCAGATGGTCACTAGGGGTCTTGGCCATGGTGTTGACCAGGAGAAGCTGGAACCAGCTGTCTGGCTTCTAGGAGGAGAAAAAATCTTCTGTCCTTGGAGCCCAGAGGGTGTGAGTGAAAAGAGGCAGCTTGTGAAATAACGGAAAAGGCACAGGAAATGCTCTGTGTTTTGGTGGGAATTGAGGCCTGGAGTGTGTCATCACTGGCTGTGTTCTCTTTCTTACAGATTCTACAGCTTTTCCAGCTGGGGGGGCTTAATGCCTATCAGACACGTGGTCCTTCCCAGCTCTCACTGCCACGGGCTGGACTGCAGAGCAATGGGTAAATCTGTGAGGGACTGTCTGAGAATGGATTCCAGACTCTTGATCCTTGAGCAGGCATTCAGATGCTTCCCTCTCTACTTTTCCTAGGATACCAGTGGGTGAGGAGTAGGAACAGAGCCCCTGGTCTCACACTGGAAAGGACCATGATGGGGATCAGCCTCTCTGGCCAACTGTTCTCCTCCAGACTCTTGGGGTTTTATTGACCCTCCAGGGCCAATGGTAGGGGGATGGGGGGCAGCAAATACAGCCCTTCAAGCTTTACCCTTCCCTGCCCAAGCATGCAGGTGAGGCCAGAAGGGCACTGCCAGGAGACAAGCCCTGGTGTTGCCCCTGTTGCTGCATTTTAGTAGTCTGGTACTTCCAGCAACATGAAGGCCTCAAAACGCCATGCCTGGGACCACCATCCTGATTTGTTTGTTCCCGGAGGTGACCCTGCCCTAGCTTCCTGGGAGCATACCGTGGAGGGAGGGTGCTTGTCCATGCACATTTACTGAGCACATATATTCTGGACACCATGCCAGGATGCTGGAGAAACAAGGGTGAAAAAGACATAGGTATCCTTCGGAGCTCATAGCCAAATGAGGGGTTCCAGAAGTGGCTCAGAATGTATGGAAGTTGTATGTGGGGTGAGCTGCCTTCCTGAATTAAATGCTTCTGTCTTTCTGCATACTCTGATTTTTATCCCCAGCTTTTTATTTTGAAAAATTTCAAACCTACAGAAAAGTTGAGAGCGCAGTACAATGAACACTTATATACTCTTTACATAGACTCACAACCTTTTACATTTTACAGTATTAGGTGATTCTCTCAGGTACACATGCACACCTTCTTTCTTTCTGAACCATTGGTAATGAATTTAAAACGTTTTCAAATATCACCCCAAATACCCTAGGTACCTTAAATACTAAGAACAAGGATATTATTTTAAATAATCAGAATACAATTATCACACTCAGGTAATTTCACATTGTTTACAACACCATAATCAGTCCATAACCAAATTTCTCCAATTGTCCTGATAATGTCTTGACAGCTTTCTCTTTTTCTCAATCCAGGGCCCAATCAGAGAGCAGGCATTGCTTTTAGTTGCCATGTCTCTATAGTCTCCTTCTCTCTAGAACACTGTCACACTTCCCCCGCCTTTTTTTAATTCTGTCAAGACATTGATGTTTTTGATGTCCATTCCAAGCAGAATGTCCCTCAATTTAGATTTGTATGATTGTTTCCTCATTATTAGACTGAGGGTACAGTGAGGCATCCTCAACATCTCTCCATTGTAAAAGGACATTTTTTCTTGGTAATTAATACGTAACCTGCGTGTGTGGAAATGTCTCATTCTCCTACAGTCTTTCCCCTCCCAGGTCTTAGCGTTTGTTGATGATCCTTTCCTAAATTAACTGCTACAGTGGTGGTTGCAACATGGTGATATTTCCTTCACTTAGTTGGCATTATTTGCATATCCTGGCTAAAACTTTCTGCCTTTCTCATGAAGCTTTTGGCTTGCAGATGTTTTGTTGGTAATACAGTTACCCTCTAACCGTGCTTGCTCTGTGCCAGGCACAGCTTGCTGTATATCCATTATCTCCTAAAATCCCTGCAGCACCAGGACTCGTCGCCCCCATTTATAGCCAGGATTGGTGCCTTAGTGACTTGCCCAGAGCCAGGATTCAAACTCACTCTAATAACTACTTTGCAATATTGTCTCCCTGCATGATAATAATTTATTATTTTACTCTTTATCACTAACCATGGCTGTCATTTTTTCAGCTGACCAGTGAGGCTCAAAATGGGCCATGCTGACCACTCTCACAGGTCAGTTACAACATTCTGATGCCTGGCTGAACAAGCAGCCCTGTGTGTGACCAGCCTGAGATCAAGGCTTCAATGAGTTCTGGTTGGTTGAATTTATTTTCTTGTCCATTTGGTCCACATGCTTTATATTTTACAGAGTATTCAGTGCTTTTGGTTTGTTTTAGTAGCTAACATCCAGTTCTCTGGGTCCTGCTGAGAAAATAACCACCAAACCCAACATCTTCCCTAAAAATTGGATGAACCCCAATGCACATTTATGATGCAAATGTCAGTTGTGTGAAATTCTCAGGTTGGGCCAGAAGAGTATTGACTGGGGTCTCTCTGGAACCAGGACAGGTACAAGATTCCAGAAGGTGGCAACGCAGCTGCCTCACAGGCAGCCTCCCAGCCTCCCACTGCTGAGACAGAAATGATGAAATTGAGCAACAACATGCAGGGTCCTTTGCATCCCTGGGGTCCCTGACCCCATCTTGACTGTCCAGGAAACTCCTCTAAGCTGAGACTAACGCACTTATGACAGAATAGGGTAGGACACGGGGCTTTCCAGCCTACGGCAGGATATTTTGCAATGGCAGCGACACTTTTTGCAACAGGGGCAATTCTGACACAGGGACTTCTTGAAAGGTAGTGTTTTGATGACACTGAAGCCTTTCTAGGTAAAGTGAGGCTGACAAAGCTTCCATTTTTTCAGGTTCCAGTGATTTTTTAAAATGAAGAAATGTGAAAATAGGATTATAGCCCTCAGGATGCATTTTAAATGTTTGATTTAACAATTAAAGTGAAGTGTTGATGAATTCCTCTTTCTTGTACCTCTGTAACCATATGGGTGCCCTTATTTGGAGAGAATATGATAAATCTAGATCCAGTGCAGCTGCCACAAAGGGTCCAATCTCTGCTCTTATTCCTAAGTAATGCATAGCTGACAGCCCAACCTTTACTCCGTTTCTGGTGATCAGGGTTTTTTTACTTTTTACATTTCATTTTTGCATCACTTTGGGATTTTTAAAATCTATATGTACTACTTTTATAATAAAAATAGTTTTAAAAAAGTATTTTATAATTAGCTTAGTCTCTAAGGGGTATCAGTCCTGGTCCTCCAACCATCATGATAATGGACATTTATAGTATTTAAATATAATACATATCTGTTATTGAGAGAATGGAAAAAACTTTGGGGAAGATCATGGAAGAGTTTCTGTGGTAATCTGGAGTTGAAAATAATGGATCCCATTGTGACCCAAACTCTCCCTCGCCCTCCAATACATTGAATTTTAAGAGAGAAATCTGAGACTTTGAGAGGCTAACCACTCAAGTTCAAAGTGAATTTCCAGGCAATGAACCTCCCACTGAGAAACATACTTGTAACTGTGCTTTCTGAGGGTGAACCAAGTTCTGGGACAACCTACAACCTCTTGAGCAGGATGGAAACGGAGGGAGAGGAAGCAAGCTTCCCAAAGTGGGGTGCAGTGGGCGGCCTTGACTTGTGGAGGTGAGGCAGTAATGGGTCTGAATCAGCTGACCGATGAGACCTTCATTTGCAGTATGGTAACATTAAGAGGCTTTACAAGCTATAAAGTGCTATGTACATTATTTTTTCTGATTGTTAAATCTAGATGGAGGGTAGGTGGGTGTGCATTTTACTCCTTAAATTTTTCTATGTATTCAAACATTTTAGAATTTTAAAAAATTGAAAAAAAAATTTGTTCGACCAATATTTATAGGGACCCTACTAGGAGGCTGGCTTTAGGCATAGAGTCGCTGACTGCCAGAGGCTTACAAGTCAGCGAAGGAGGAAACCTGCACCCTTTGATGTTTGGTTTACACAATCCTGTTCCCACTCCCACCTCCCGGTCCTCTCACCCACCTGAGCTGACCTCTCCTGGCCTGTGCTTTGGTCATTCTGGCTCACCACCGTGTATTGACATTGTTCATGGGTTTGGAAGCTGCACGAAGTGGTGGGGAAATACGGGACTCCAAGATCTAGGACCTGTGTGAGCTGGCCAAGTCGATTTCTCTGAGCCTGTTTCCTGTCAAATGGGTTGTTGGAGGAATTCAGTGAGATTATGGATCAAACGTGCCTGGCACAGCGCCAGGCACGACATGGGCGGTGTCCGTGCGGGTGGACTGGAGCTCACCGCCCCAGCACGGCCCGCACCTCCAGGACTCCTTCCGCGCACACCCCGCGGATCCTGGCCTTCGCCCTCGTATCCGCGCAAGGGGGCAGGTAGGCGCCTGCCCCTCAGGCCTCACGCTCGGCGGCACCTCCCTGGGCAATCGCTGCGAGGGGAAGAGGCCTAGAGCAGAAGGGGGTTTGTCGTGGGAAGAGCCTCCGGAAGATAAAGGGGGACGTGTCCGTGCAGGGCCCCGACAGACGGGCAGCCGCTGGAGTCGAGATCCGCCCTGCGCACCATCTCCGCCGGGGACCCGCGGGGCCTGCCCAAGGGAGGGGAAGCCCCGGGGGACGCGACGCACCGCCGGGGCCAGCTCCCTGCACGCCACCGGGCAGCGGCCTGGGTACCCCGGGGTGGATTTGCGTAAGAGCCGGCGACTACCCGAACTACAACTCCCAGGGGCCCCGGGAGTACTCGGAACCAATCAGAGGGCGAGCGGGCGGAATCACTGGGGCCTGCGTTTCCCAGAGGGCGCTGGGCCGCGGTGCAGACTACAGCGGCAGTGCACCGGGAACGGAGGAAGAGGGGTCTTCGCCGGTGGTATCCCGGGTACGGCTGCCTGCGGTGGAGTCGGCGGATGCCCTGGCGGCCCCCAGCTCGCGGATGCCATTGGTCCCCAAAGCCCTCCTCCCCTCATGAGCCTGCAGACCTCGTTCACTCATGTTTACAGCAGGTATTTACTGAGTGCCTGCTATGTACCACTTAGTGTGTCATGGCGAGGATGGTTACGTCCGGCAGGACCCCTGCCCCAAGAAGCTTATCTCCTTGGGTGGAGAGAGGGGAGTAGACGGTAATTTCAAGTCAAGATAAGAGCTGTGAAAGAAATGGATCTTTCAGCCCGACACCAGCACTGCCGTCTTCTCGGTTTTCAAACACTGCCCCTCGGAACCCTAGAGTACAGATCCTTAGACTCGTCTGTATTATGATTCTTTTCGGAAAAACCTAGTAAAATGCTATGGGCCGTGGGATAATGGTTTTGTTTAGAAAAAAGGACGTGCATCTACAGTTTCGTATATCATTTCCGGGGGTTCCTGGACTTCCTGAAGTCCGCATAGGGGAACCTAGCAGGGGTGTCTCGGCGTAGACCCCCACCTCAGCCAGAGCAGCCCCTGCTTTTAACTATTTTGCATATTTCACCTTCAAGAAAGTTTTCCTTTGATCCAAATGTACTGCAGGGGGAAAAAAATGGAACATCCCACTACGTGGTCTATCTGTATTTCTGGTTCCAACATTCTATTTGTTTAAGTACTTCCCATCAAGACTACTTTCTAGTCTCAGGTAAACAGACTGTATTCACCTGCCTGGTAGTGTGGGGGGGCACCTTCTTACTCAAATCTTTGTCATCCTTCTGGAACATGCCCCTCCCTGCCACACTTACCAATTAGTTGGAAACTGTAAACAACTTAAATGACTATCACCAGGAGACTGACTTAGTAAAATTTGGTGAATCTATTCCGTGGGCTGCACTGCATCCGTTGAAAACAATGCGGTAATTTCCATGTGCTAATGTGCAAAGATGCCCATAAATATTATTAAATGAGAAGACCACACTTACAATACAACGTGATAGTATAATCCTGTTTGTAAATAATAGGAAAAATATTTTAAAAATTTAAGTATCTGAAGGGAGACAAAAAATAACATGGCAACCTCTAGAGAGTAGAAGTAGACGTGGGAGTTCTGCTTTTCACTAAATATCTTCTATGCCTTTTTGTGTTTTTCAATGAGCATTTAAGCATTTTATGACACATGAAACATAGTCTGTGAATATATTACTAGTGTGAAATAATTAGGCAAAGCAAAATCTAGCAAACGAAATGTTAGAGTAAGACTTTCATGTTTTGCTCATTATTTGTATAACAAAAATTTAAAACCTCATTAACTACAATGTTTTTTCACTGGAGTACAGAGAATTAGGAAGATGATTTTTAAAGAGCAGGCTGTGCCCATAGAGAAACAAATATGTGAGGTTTTCAAATAATATGTGAGGTTTGCCAGTGCTGAAGGAAACACAGCACAGACTTACTTCCAAAGTAAACACGCACACTGCAGGCGTCAAATTAACGCAGACAGACTCTTTAATAAGAGTGTAAGATCTCAGGCCTTGGCTCCCCTGAAGCTACAAGAGCAGAAACTAAAAATTTAAAAACATGATTGAGATAAACTGACATACTGAAAGGCTATTTGCCCAGGAAAGCCCTACTCTTTGGACAACTGCATTCACCCATAGGACGGTACCAAGCCGCACATCCCAGCCAAACTCACGTGGCATTTCTCCTGTCATCCTGTAGGGGGTGACCCTGTGCGTGGTCTCTGGGGCTGCAGCTGGAAGCACACTGGACACCCAGCCCCCACCCTACTGGCAAGGACCATCCTCCGCAGAAGCTAGCAGCTAGAAACAGTTCTTAATGCTGCAGGAAGTATTTAGGAGAAAACGACTTCGAGAATCAAGGCTAAAATTGGACATCAAAGACCACCAAAAACATTTTCTAAGGCTGTTGTGGTGGTTGAGAGGGTGGGGGAAGGATCAAAATACCAAAAATCAGAGTTTTGGAACTGCAGTGGATGACACTCCTAATTGAAGCTAATATATCTTGAGCACTTTGTATGTACCAAGTATCATGTGAGTGCTTTATACGCTTTCATAGCACAGGCTCTGGGGTCAGAGTGAGAATACTGTCCCTAGGGTTAAACAGATGTGTGACATTGGCCAAGTGATGTACCTACCCACTTATTCGCCTTTAAAAGGAAGGAAGTTCTGATATATACTACAACATGGATAAATCTTGAAAACATCATGCTGAGTGAAATAAGCCAGACCAAAAGACAAGTACTGTATGATTCCATGTATACGAGGTACCTAGAATAGTCAAATTCATAGAGACAGAAAAAAGAATAGTGATCACCAGGGGCTGGGAGGAGAGGGTAATAGGGAGTTATTATTTAATAGATAGTTTCAGTTTGGGATGATGAAATAGTTCTGGAGATGGAGGGTGGTGATGGTTGCACAACAATGTGAGCGCACTTAATGCCACTGAATTATACACTTAACAGTAATTAAGTTTTAGTACATTTTATGTATATTTTACCACCGAAGAAACCTTTAAAAATGCACATACCCTGGGGCCAGCCCGGTGGCACAGCAGTTAAGTCCAGCCCGGTGGCACAGCGGTTAAGTTCACATGTTCTGCTTCAGTGGCCCCCTGGGTGTGGACCTACACACTGCTTATCAAGCCATGCTGTGGCAGGCATCCCACATTTAAAGGAGAGGAAGATGGGCACAGATGTTAACTCAGGGCCAGTCTTCAGCAAAAAGGGGAGGATTGGCGGCAGATGTTAGTTTAGGGATGTTAGCTAATCTTCCTCAAAAACAAAAAAAAAGCACATACCCTTTGCTTCACTTATCCCATTTCTAGAATGCTATCCTAAAGAAATTGTTGAATGTACACAAATTTGCTTTATAAGATGTTTGTTGCAGAATTGTTCATTAAAGCAAGCATTGGAAACAACCTAAATATCCATCAACAGAGGAGATAGTAAGTACAATTATGGTACACCCATACTATGGCATACTGTGCAGCTGTTAAGAGTAAAAGAACCCTATTCATCTTGATCCAGATACATTTCAAAGGCACACTGTTAAGTTATAAAAAAAATCTGGGAAAATATGTATAGCATGATACGTAAATATAACAAATACTTAGATGTATGTAAACACATCATAAGGAGACTGGTAAGATGAACAGCTGACTGTTACCTATAAAAAAAGGAGTAGAAGTGAAATGAGGGGGTGATGGGAAAGTTTCCTCATTTTCTTTGAATACATCTATATTCTTTGAATCTTGTATAATGACTATTTTTTCGTGTATTACTGTTATTCTGGTTATCTATTGGTGCATAACATACACCCCAAAACATTATGCTCATGATTTTGTGGTCAGGATTTTGAGCAGGGCGCAGCAGGGTCAACTCGTGTCTGCTCCATGACTCGAGCTTTGGCTGGTGTGGTTCAAATGTCTGGAGATCGCTAGAATGCTATAATTGACAGGGGCTGTGTGTCTGGGCCTCAGTACTGGCTGTCTCCAGGTGATTCCTTGGTTCTTCTTCCCTTTGTGTCTGCTGGGACTGGAAATGTCCAAAATGGCTTCTTCACTCGTATGTCTGGTGCCTGGGCTGGGATGGCTGGAACAGCTGAAAATGACTGAGCATCTGCCTCTTTCCATGTGCATACCTTGGGCTTCCTCAGAGCATAGCAGTCTCAAGGTAATCAGACTTCTTAAATGGTGGCTCATGTTCCCAGAGGTGGCATTCCAAGAGGCCCCAGGTGGCAGCTTCAAGATTTCTTATGAAGTCCCAGCAAATCACTTCTATTTCATTCTCATTCTATTGCTTAAGCAAGTCACTAAGACCAGGGGAAGGGGACTAGACACCCCCTCTCAAGAAAAGAAGTAATAAAGAAGTTGCAGGACTTGATTCCAAGATGGCGCCGTGAGTAGTCCTCTTTGTCTCTCGCCCTTCGAGTCTACAATTATTTGGACACTTATTGCTTGACAAAGGATATCCAGACAGCATCTCAGGACGTCTGAGACACCCACGCGACTATACATCGGAAGGCGGACGGACTTTCCTCCGGGAGGATGTGGAAATAGGTGAAAACTCTCCGACCCCGACGGGCAGCCTAGTACCCGCAAGCGGCTTTCTTCCAACGGACGCCCCCAGAGGATCCACACACATCTAGGGCAGGAGCGAGAACACAACAGAGGAGCGACGGTGGAAACAGGTGACCAGAACCCTACTTAAACCCCCTGCAATTACTCCTAAACGCAGAGGGAAACTTTGGAGTTGCACACCTGAGCCCGCGGGGAGAGTCTCTCCCCGCCATTGGCGGGGAGACCCAGCCTGGTGCTCGGGGCGCCCGGAGGGTCCCAGAGAGACGCCCGCCCCGGGGGACTAGGGATTGCCGGAGATCTCGGAGAGGACCGGGGCGGGGGAACTTTCAAAGGCGGGTCCGGCGACCCGGTGGGGAAGCGCCGGAGCTCCGCCAGGCAGCAGACAAAACTCTCTGTCTGCCGGTAGCAGAGGGGCCACGCTGAGCACTCAGGGCTCCCGGCAGAGGCCCGGAGAGAAGCCCAGAGGGCGGGGCGACCCCCAGCTGCCGTTGCCCGCCCCGGGGGACTAGGGATTGCCGGAGATCTCGGAGAGGACCGGGGCGGGGGAACTTTCAAAGGCGGGTCCGGCGACCCGGAGGGGAAGCTCCGGAGCTCCCCCAGGCAGCAGACAAAACTCTCTGTCTGCCATTAGCAGAGGGGCCACGCCCAGCATTCAGGGCTCCCGGCAGAGGCTCGGACAGAAGCCCAGAGGGCGGGGCGTCCCCCAGCTGCTGTTGCCCGCCCCGTGGGACTAGGGATTGCCGGAGATCTCGGAGAGGACCGGGGCGGGGGAACTTTCAAAGGCGGGTCCGGCGACCCGGAGGGGAAGCGCCGGAGCTCCGCCAGGCAGCAGACAAAACTCTCTGTCTGCCGGTAGCAGAGGGGCCACGCTGAGCATTCAGGGCTCCCGGCAGAGGCCCGGAGAGAAGCCCAGAGGGCGGGGCGACCCCCAGCTGCCGTTGCCCGCCTGGTGAGGCTAGGGATTGCCAGAGATCTCGGAGAGGACTGGGGCTGGAGAGAGTTCCAGAGACCCAGCTTAGTAGCCTAGGGGGAAACCCTACAGGCTCACAGAAGCCTTAGGGAAAGCCTCTGCACAGCACCAGTAGAAGGCACCCAGCCGCCAGCCACAAGGCTGGAAGACCCCAGGGCAAAAGCAGCATAGCTAGGTGTACTAACCACAGACTGTAGAAGATGCCAATAGCTCTCCTGCGACCCATAGAGGACAAGTGAGATTTGGTGGGTGCCGACAGCAACGGAGCGACAAATATAAGTGATCCCACCCCTGGCCGCTGGAAAAGCCCATAACACCGTTGCAGACCCCAAGGAGAGAGCGCATCTAGGTGGGCAACAACAGTAGGCCCCTGCAGCCTGAAGCCCCCCGTGACGGCCCCCACGGCAGAGGAGGGAATCCAAAGGGCCACTGTGGCTACGAAGAGGGGCCCAGGCCCAGTTAGCAACTACGGACAGGGTTCCTGGTTGGTGAAGTATAAACAGCTGCTCCCCCCACCGCAGCAGCTGAAACAAGTGAAAGGAGCAACTAAACTCTATCTCCATGCAGAGGCACAAATCAACATCATCAAGCAATATGAAAAAATACATTAAATCTCCAGAACAGAAAGAAAGTAACAAATACACAGAAAACAATCCCAAAGAAAATGAGATATATAACCTAAATGATGATGACTTCAAAACAGCCATCATCAAAATACTCACTGAGTTAAGAGAGAATTCTGACCGACAACTCAACGAGTTCAGGAGCTATGTCACAAAAGAGTTTGATACGATAAAGAAGAACCAAACAGAAATATTGGAAATGAAGAACACAATAGAGGAGATTAAGAAAAATCTAGATGCTCTGAACAGTAGGGCCGATAATATGGAGGAAAGAATTAGCAATTTGGAAGATGGCAATATAGAATTGTTGCAGGCAGAGGAGGAGAGAGAAGCAAGACTTAAAAGAAATGAAGAAACTCTCCGAGAATTATCAGACACAATTAGGAGATGCAACGTAAGGATTATAGGTATACCAGAGGGAGAAGAGAAGGAGAAAGGGGCAGAAAACCTATTCAAAGAAATAATGGCTGAGAACTTCCCAAATCTGGTGAGGGAGATGGATCTTCAGGTGACAGAAGCCAATAGATCTCCAAACTTTATCAATGCAAGAAGACCAACTCCACGGCATATAGTAGTGAAGCTAGCAAAAGTCAACGACAAGGAGAAAATATTAAGGACAGCCAGGCAAAAGAAACTAACCTACAAAGGAACCCCCATCAGGCTATCAGCAGATTTCTCAGCAGAAACTTTACAGGCTAGAAGAGAGTGGAATGATATATTCAAAAATCTGAAGGACAAAAACCTACAGCCGAGAATTCTCTACCCAGCGAAAATATCCTTCAAATACGATGGAGAAATAAAAAATTTCCCAGATAAACAAAAATTAAGGGAGTTCATTGCCACAAAACCTCCTCTTCAGGAAATCCTCAGGAAAACCCTCATTCCTGAAAAATCCAAAAAAGGAAAGGGGCTACAAAACCAAGAGCAGAGGAGATAAGTAGAAGGACAACAACAGAGAGTAGCAGCTCTACATCAGAACAGATTAAACCATGGGACGAGAAACAAAGGAAACTGAAGAAAACCGGAAAACAAGACACAAAATGGTAGTGGTAGGCCCCCACGTCTCAATAATCACTCTAAATGTAAATGGATTGAACTCCCCAATCAAAAGACACAGAGTGGCAGGATGGATCAAAGAACAAGATCCAACAATATGCTGCCTCCAGGAAACACACCTCAGCCCCAAAGACAAACACAGACTCAGAGTGAAGGGATGGAGAACAATACTCCAAGCTAATAATGAACAAAAGAAAGCAGGTGTCGCTATACTAATATCAGACAAGGTAGATTTCAAAGCAAAACAGATAAAGAAAGACAAAGAGGGACAGTATATAATGATAAAAGGGACTCTCCACCAAGAAGACATAACACTTATAAATATATACGCACCCAACACAGGAGCACCAAAATTTGTAAAGCAACTCTTAATAGAACTAAAAGAAGACATCAACAACAATACAATAATAGTAGGGGACCTCAACACACCATTAACACCAATGGACAGAACATCCAGACAGAAAATCAACAAGGAAATAATAGAATTAAATGAAAAATTAGACCAGATGGACTTAATAGATATATATAGAACACTTCATCCAAAAACAGCAGGTTACACATTCTTCTCAAGTGCACATGGAACATTCTCAAGGATTGACCATATTTTGGGAACCAAAGCAAACATCAATAAATACAAGAGAGTTGAAATAATATCAAGCATCTTTTCTGATCATAACGCTATTAAACTAGAAATCAACTACAAGAAAAAAGCAGAGAAAGGTGCAAAAATGTGGAGACTAAACAACACGCTTCTCAACAAACAATGGATCATTGAAGAAATTAAAGAAGAAATCAAATATTATCTGGAGACAAATGAAAATGAGAACACGACATACCAAATCATTTGGGATGCAGCAAAAGCAGTCCTAAGAGGGAAATTCATCGCAATACAGGCTCACCTCACTAAACAAGAAAAAGCTCACGTAAGCAACCTCAAACGACACCTAACAGAACTAGAAAAAGAAGAACAAACAAGGCCCAGAGTCAGTAGAAGGAGGGAAATAATAAAAATAAGAGCAGAAATAAACGATATTGAAACAAAAAAGACAATAGAAAGGATCAATGAAACAAAGAGTTGGTTCTTCGAAAGAATTAACAAAATTGACAAACCCCTAGCCAGACTCACCAAGAAAAGAAGAGAGAAATCGCAAATTAATAAAATCAGGAATGACAGAGGAGAAATCACAACAGATACCAATGAAATACAAGAGATCATAAGAGAATACTATGAAAAACTATATGCCAACAAATTGAACAACCTGGAAGAAATGGACAAATTCCTAGACTCCTACAATCTCCCCAAACTGAATCAGGAAGAAATGGAGAATCTGAATAGACCAATCACAAGTAAGGAAATAGAAACGGTAATCAAAAACCTCCCCAAAAATAAGAGTCCAGGACCAGACGGCTTCTCTGGAGAATTCTACCAAACATTCAAAGAAGACTTAATACCTATTCTCCTCAAACTGTTCCAGAAAATTGAGAAAGATGGAGAACTCCCTAACACATTCTATGAAGCCAACATCACTCTGATCCCCAAACCTGACAAGGACAACACAAAGAAGGAGAACTACAGGCCGATATCACTGATGAACATAGATGCAAAAATCCTCAACAAAATTTTGGCTAACCGATTACAGCAATACATCAAAAAGATTACACACCATGATCAAGTGGGATTTATACCAGGGACACAGGGATGGTTCAACATCCGCAAGTCAATCAACGTGATACACTACATCAACAAAATGAAAACCAAAAACCACATGATCATCTCAATAGATGCAGAGAAAGCATTCGACAAGATCCAACACCCATTTATGATAAAAACCCTCAGTAAAATGGGTATAGAAGGAAAGTACCTCAACATAATAAAGGCCATATATGATAGACCCACAGCCAACATCATACTCAATGGACAAAAGCTGAAAGCCATCCCTCTGAGGACAGGAACAAGACAAGGGTGCCCACTTTCACCACTCCTATTCAACATAGTTCTGGAGGTGCTGGCCAGAGCAATTCGGCAGGAAAAAGAAATAAAAGGAATCCAAATAGGTAACGAAGAAGTAAAACTCTCGTTGTTTGCAGACGACATGATCTTATACATAGAAAACCCCAAAGAATCCACAGAAAAACTATTAGAAATAATCAACAACTACAGCAAAGTAGCAGGGTATAAAATTAACGTGCATAAATCAGTAGCATTTCTATACACTAACAATAAACTAACAGAAAAAGAACTCAAGAACTCTATCCCATTCACAATCGCAACGAAAAGAATAAAATACCTTGGGATAAACTTAACCAAGGAAGTGAAGGATCTATACAATGAAAACTACAAGACTTTCTTGAAAGAAATAGGCGATGACATAAAGAGATGGAAAAACATTCCTTGCACATGGATTGGAAGAATAAACATAGTTAAAATGTCCATACTACCTAAAGCAATATACAGGTTCAATGCTATCCCAATCAGAATCCCAAGAACATTCTTCACAGAAATTGAACAAACAATCCTAAAATTCATATGGGGCAACAAAAGACCGCGAATTGCTAAAGCAATCCTGAGCAAGAAAAACAAAGCCGGCGGAATCACAATCCCCGATTTCAAAACATACTACAAAGCTACAGTGATCAAAACAGCATGGTACTGGTACAAAAACAGGTCCACAGATCAATGGAACAGAATTGAAAGCCCAGAGATAAAACCACACATCTATGGACAGCTAATCTTCGACAAAGGAGCAGAGGGCCTACAATGGAGAAAAGAAAGTCTCTTCAACAAATGGTGCTGGGAAAACTGGACAGCCACATGCAAAAGATTGAAAATTGACCATTCTTTTTCACCACACACCAAAATAAACTCAAAATGGATCAAAGACCTAAAGATTAGGCCTGAGACAATAAGTCTTTTGGAAGAGAATATAGGCAGTACACTCTTTGACATCAGTTTCAAAAGAATCTTTTCGGACACTGTAACTCCTCAGTTGAGGGAAACAATAGAAAGAATAAACAAATGGGACTTCATCAGACTAAAGAGCTTCTTCAAGGCAAGGGAAAACAGGATTGAAACAAAAAAACAGCTCACTAATTGGGAAAAAATATTTACAAGCCACTTATCCGACAAAGGGTTAATCTCCATAATATACAAAGAACTCACACTGCTTAACAACAAAAAAACAAACAACCCGATCAAAAAATGGGCAGAGGACATGAACAGACATTTCTCAAAAGAAGATATGAATATGGCCAATAGACACATGAAAAGATGTTCATCATCGCTAATCATCAGGGAAATGCAAATCAAAACTACACTAAGATATCACCTTACCCCCGTTAGATTGGCAAAAACATCCAAAACCAAGAACGACAAATGTTGGAGAGGTTGTGGAGAAAGAGGAACCCTCATACACTGTTGGTGGGAATGCAAACTGGTACAGCCACTATGGAAAACAGTATGGAGATTTCTCAAAAAGTTAAAAATAGAAATACCCTATGACCCAGCCATCCCATTACTGGGTATCTATCCTAAGAACCTGATATCAGCTATCTCAAGAGTCCGTTGCACCCCTATGTTCATCGCAGCATTATTTACAATAGCCAAGACGTGGAACCAGCCTACATGCCCAGAAACTGATGATTGGATAAAGAAGATGTGGTATATATACACAATGGAATACTACTCAGCCATAAAAAAAGACGAAATTGGCCCATTCACAACAATGTGGATGGACCTCGAGGGCATGATGTTAAGCGAAATAAGTCAGTCAGAGAAAGACGAACTCTATATGACTCCACTCATAGGTGGAAATTAGCATATTGATAAGGAGATCTGATCGGTGGTTACCAGGGAAAAGGGGGGGTGGGGGGAGGGTACGGAGGGGGAAGTGGTGTACCCACAACATGACTAACAAAAATGTACAACTGAAATCTCACAAGGTTGTAATCTATCATAACATTAATAAAAAAAAAAAAAAAAAAGAAGTTGCAGCTATCTTTAACCTACTACACTTAAATAATGTTAAAAATAAAGACTTGTAACAGGAAATTCAACCTGACCTATGACTTATAGTAACCTTCATTGAAACGGAGCACACCCACCTCTTTCATTTCTTTCACCAGTCATTACAAATATAGAACCTCTTTGGAAATCCTCTACCAGGCCTTTTGGTTCCTTATACCATCCCTCAAATTAATGTCCAGATCAGTGGTTCTCAACTTTGGCTGCACGTTAGAATCATCTGGGGAGCTTTAAAAAAATCCTGATGCCCAGACCAAATACATCAGAGCCTCTAGGGAGTGTTACCCGGGTGCTATGGTCTGAGTGTTTGTGTCCCCTCAAAATTAATATGCTGAAGTCCTAATGTCTGATGTGATGGTGTTAGGAAGTGGGGCCTTTGGGACTTGCTTAGGTCATGAGGATGGAGCCCTCATGAATAGGATTAATCATCTTATAAAAGAGACCTCACAGAGGTCCCTAGCCCCCCCCACCACCACCACCATGTGAAGACACAGAGGTTGGCAGTCTGTAACCCAGAAGAGGGCACTCGCCTGACCATACTGGCACCCTGATCTTGGACTTCCAGGCTGCAGAACTCTGAGAAATCAATTTCTGTTGTTTATAAGCTACCCAGGCTGTGGTATTTTGTTATAGCAGCCCTAATGGACTACAAGACCAGACATCAGAATCGTTTAAAGCTCCCCAGGTGATTCCAGTGTGCACGAGGCTGGGAACCACTGGTCTAGATTGTGAGTACCTGATCCAGCACCAGTAGTTTCCAGAAGCAACTCCTTAGTGAATGTTAACCAACAATCACTGTTGGCAAAGCAATAGGTTGGCTGTGTGAGCCTGGTGACAGAATTTCAAGAAGCCTTGACTGATGGTGAAAGGCTGGGTCTTCCCTATCCAGGGCTGACTCCTGTTCCCAATGGAGTCCTCCTCAAATTCTACAATTAGAGAGGCTGCATCTTTCATCCCCTTGCTACAGCCAACTCCAAGGATCAAACATCTTTGTGGGCAGCTTTTGGCTGTGCTGGGTCCAATTCCTACCCTGCAAGTCCTTCGCTCAGGGATCTTGTGGAGCAAAATGGTTCTAAGGGCATCTCAGAGCAGGCAGGACAGACAGGAAGACCTGCCTGAGCCAAAGCCCCAGATCCCTGTCCCTTGAGTTCCCCACCACCCTCCCCACAGTAGAACCTATGACTTTCTTCCTCCCCTTTCTGGAAGAGATTTCTTCTTGTGTCTGGAGTCCAAGCTCTGCTTCAAACCAACAGCCACAGATTGCCTGGGATAACCTTGTTCATTATGCTATTATGCCTCTTTCCTTGTATATATATGTATTTTTTTGCATATATATTTTTTTGATGAAATAGTTCAAATAGACAGAACATAAATACCTATGTAACCACCATTCATAATTAATAAATGTTATGATGCCTTTGTATTTCTATGATTTTATTATTCCTATTTTATAAGACGTAAGTCACCTCTGAATTGTCCATGTGTGGAGTGTGTGGTGTTCTCAGGGCAGCCGGAGTCTTAGGTGGGCTTCCAGAACAAGTTCTCTTAGCCAACAAGATGGAAGGGCCTTTTATGACCTCACATCAGAAATCACACTGCATCTGTATTTCATTGTATTTCACTGGTGGCAGTCACAAGCTGCCCAGATACAAGAGGTGGGGGAAATAGATCTAACTTCTTGATGGGAGAACTGGCAAAGAATTTGCAGCTGTGTTTTAAAACCACCACAAAAGATGTAGAAACCAAACTTGGAGACATTGTCAAGGTCATTGATTCAGTAAACATTGAGGGCCTGCTCAGTATAATATATGGTCCCTCAGCTTGAAAGTAGAGGAATTGGGATAATAAGAGCAGGTTTTCCTTTCTTTTCCTTCTCCCACCGGTGTATGTTGGGGATTCTCTAGCATTTGGAGGACCCTGAGAGGAACATCTTAGGAATAGGGATTCCACCCTGTCCACGGTGAACCGTGTTGTCCTGGGAGATAAGGCAGTGGAGGTATGTCTCCACCCCAGGGCAATGTGAGGAGCCACTTTTTCTTTGCTGCTAATTAGGGGACTCTCCCTCCCCTCTAGGAAAGGACCCCAGTTTTGGAGAAATGGCTAGAGAGTTATGATTGAATGCAAAGTAAGGATGGATAGGCCTCTCCCAGGGCCATTTGGTAAGGTCTCACCTTTATGAAAGGCCTCAAGTCTTAGATTTTTGAAATTATCTCCAGTAAAACGTCCAGTCGTGTTCTTACATTGGGTGTTAAAGATGTTAAATGTAAATATGTAAAATATACCACAATTTTAATAATATTTTAATTTCCTAGGAGCCTTAAATAGTGTGGGGATAGGCTTTGCTAGACCTCTGAGAAGTCCTGTCTGACAACACAAAGTGGAAAAGATGGATGGAAGCTGACCTGTATCTCATTCAGGGGAAAATAATCTCGCCACCCTAGTTGTTACAACACCCAGATTTGGGGCTGATTAAACTGACTGTAAGTGCTAAGGAGAGGCCAAGAGCTGAACTCTCCTTCCCACCCCGTTCCACATCTTTACAGGAGACTCGAGGAGAGGAAGCAGGGACCCAGGCTCAGAGGCTTAAGCCTGAGCTTTGGTCATTTCTGAGCTTATTCAGCCCAGACCACTAGTCTAGAAATGAAAGAGGATTTTGGGATGGGTACTCATTTCAGAATTAAAGATCATGAAGATACCTGGAGGGCCCTCAGCATAGTTTTTTGGGAATGTGAAGGTGACTGTGTGTACAGGAGGGCAAAGTGTAATGTCTCTCACCCCCCACCATATTGTGAGCCCCTTGTGAGCTGATTCACCAGTTTATTCCCTGATTTCGTTGATGTTTGCCTTGACAATATCCTCAACACACTGTGAAAGAATCCCTACAGATTCTGGAAGGTCACAATTACAAAATTCTTAACATGGCCCCTGCAGGTTCTCTCTGCTTTCAAGATGACAAACAACTATGGCATCTTAGGGAGGACTGTCTCAGCTAGAGAAAGGGATGAATTCTCTTATAGGTCCTTCAGCCACCTATTTTTATTGCCAACTTTAATAGCTAGATAGCTATTAACAATTGCTTTATAAAATCCATAGAATAGTTTTGGTTTTTTTAAAACCTCCTAACAGGGAAGAAGTAGTAAAAAACTCACAGAGACAGAATGAGAAGCAAGCCAAACTCCTCTATCTCACTTCCCCTTCACACAAGCACCAAGGATGCTTCCAAAGATAGAAAAGTACTTGAGATGTCCAAGACTATTCTAGATTTGTGTCCTACAAATAGAAAACCCTTGTTCTCTAGGGCCTTTAGGATACTTAAGTTTTATCAAATTCAACTCTACAAGAAAACCTAAATGAACTTTCAAAGCAGAAATAGAATGACTCTCATTTTCTAATCAATGCAATTAAAAAAATTTAAGAGGAAAATTTTCTTGACCAGCTTGATCAGTTGACCAACTCTTAGCTCAAAGAGGAAATAAAGTAAAAACTGCAAAGGCAAACTATTTTGAAATCATCAATAAAGAGAATATTCTATATAAAAATTATGGGATGTAACCAAAGCTGCAGTTAGGAGGAAACTCATAACCTTAAATGCTTTTATCATTAAACAACAAAGACTAGAAATAAAATACACTGATATTTATTGAAAGTTTATTTTGTATAGAGCCTGCATGTCAATATATTTCACTTAATCTTTATAGTACTTATAGGGTGGGCACTGTTTTTTGCCCTTATCTTTTCAAAATGCTCAGAAGTATAACTAGGCATATCCATGCAATGCTATGTTCTTATTTTCCAAGAGTTATTTCATATCCTCTTTTTTTGTGTGTGTGAGGAAGATTGGCAGAGCTAACATCTGTTGCCAATCTTCCTCTTATTGCTTGAAGAAGATTGTCACTGAGCTAACATCTGTGCCAATCTGCCTCCATTTTGTATGTGGGATGCTGCCACATATGGCTTGATGAGTGGTGCCTAGGTCTGTGCCTGTGAACAAGCGAACTCTGGGCCACCAAAGCAGAGCTCACCAACTTAACCACTACGCCACTGGGCTGGCCCCATATTTCACATCTTTATTGATTCAATGTTACAAACATTTATTAAGGTTTAGTATGTACAGGGCACTTTAAGGGATGAAGAGATGAGCAATAGATGTTCTCTACCCTATAAAACTCCACTCACATGTGGGATGTTGATATATGTATATTGGAAAGGCAGGGGAGGACACAAGTCATATGTATGTGTGATTGCAACTGACCCTCCCAGCTAAGGTGAATTGTGTTAATTGCTACAAATGAGGCCTAAACAAAACACCATATAAGCCCAGAAGTGATTCTGTCCCGGAGCAGGGGCAGGAGTCAACTGCAGTGTGTGTTGCTTGTTAGGGGCCTGTGTCATGAAGATCTTTACAGCCTTGTTAAGGAATCTATGCTTTATTATTAGAGCAGTGGGTAACCATTGGAGGTTCTGTGTGTGTGTGTGTGTGCGTGTGTGCGTGTGTGTAAAGACTTTTATTTTTGTATTTTTGTTGTGGCTGTTTTGTTTTCCCCCCTCAGAATAGTTTCTCAGATGTGGAACTGCTTGATCAAAGAGGAGAACCATTTTAAGATTCTTAAAACACACTGTCAAATTGTTTTCCATAAAATGTAGTGTATTCATAGGGTCTCTCTGTGTGGAGATGTTGGTATCTATAAAAGTCTGAACAAAGGAAGCTTTTGACTTGTGAGGTTCTTCTCCTGAATGAATCCTCTGGTACTCAGTAAGTCTAACAGTGAGGATTTTCCACGTTGGAGTTCTCAGGGTTCTCTCTCCACAGATGGTTATGATGATAGTGCATTGACTTTAACGCAGAAGTAATTGCACTATATTAGTTTTACATTATCTTTTGAATATTTGGATGATAGAATGATCTAAGTTAGGTCTAAAACGTAAAGTAAATGTTCCCAAAATTCTGACTGTATTTAAGCTGAGAAACATTCCGTCCCAAAAGAAAAGACAGAGGTAAAAAATGGATTAATTTCAGTTAAGAGATTTTCAAATACAAATTGGTATCTGAACTGGGTTTTGTTGGTAACCCAGTAAAAAACCATCTTTATATGTTTCTTTTAGCTGAAGTCTAGAAGTGGATTATCTTGAAATTAACCAAAACAACTAACAGTGTTTCCAGCAATCTAAGACAACTAGCAAAATTTTCCCCAGCTCAATTTCCTGCCATGTCCTACCATCTCTTCCCTGACTGAGAGCACTTATAGTTTACAACCTCTTTCTGTGTCCCTTCCTCTCCCTCCTCACCTCTGACAAAATTTACTGGTCTGCATTAAAATGTGGGTTGGTAAATAGTGATTTAAGATCCAAATAGAGGAAACTGTTTAAATATTAACATTACCAAACAATATTAGCAAGTTAGTTTGGTTAATGTTAATCTGAAGGAAAATTTAAATTCCAGAATTTTTTATCAAAATATTGGAAGTGGAGCAAAATGCTTTACTTTACATTTTCATGGAGAAAAGACAATATATTTCAAATTAATAAAAATAAAATGCATTTCAAATGGAATGCCATTTGAAGTCAGTATTTTATTTATGATTGGATTTCAAAGCTAAGAGTGGGATCAAAGAGTAATGTGGTACAAGTAAAACAAACCCTAAGCCTGAGATCACGGGGAAGATACAGTCGAGTAAAATGGGAAGAAATCAGAACCAGCGAGAGTGGCTAGCAGCAAAGGCTTAGGGTGGCAGAAGCCTGGAGGCCAGGATATTCTAAAGTGAGAAGCAGGAAAAGCAGCATTTCAGAATGACAGGAGCTTCTCATTTGTCTACTCCTATGCCAAAGAGCACAGACCTGAAAGCCTTAACACTGAGAATTTCATCAAATATCAGTCTGAAAACCAGGCACAGACAACTGTCCCCCCTGAGTGCAAGGGAACCTATAAGACCTGCGTAAGGACTGAAAGCACCTCTGGAGACAAAATCTAGTACTCAGGAGAACTAAGAGCAGAAGTGGCAGAGGGTCTTTATCTAAGATTCAGATTTGTTTTTCTCTTTAATAGTCAAGGAGCCACCTATAGTTGAGGATAAACAAATATAAGAAAGCAGAATCAACAGTGGTTACAAGAGTGCCTACTTACTTCCCTTAACTTATTTTTCACCAAAACCCCAAAGCCGGGGTTCTTGATCTTTTTGACGGTTTTGAGAACTTGCTGAAAGCCACGGATCCACTTCCTAAAATATACACATACACCTGCAATTTTGCATACACTATCAAAAAGTTTACAAAATCTCCAAATCCATCCATGTGACCCTCTAGAACTGCACTGACCAACATGGCAGCCACTAGGTAGCACTTACCAACAATAGCTGCATTGAAGTGCTCAGTAGCCACCATCATAGTAGGTTCTATTGGACAGTGCTGCTCTAGAATTTCATAGACCCTAGGTTAAGAACTTATGCCTCAGATGAACTCCTACAGATCTCCTGGCCTATAACCCCACTCCCAGTCAAATATCAACTATTTTCTCTGCCTGAATATAGATAGGCCTCAAAGAAATAGAGGAATACTAATGATAATTTTGAATAATTCTGAAAGTCTATCTAGCTTTAAGTACCCATTAATAACCAAAAATCAAAAGGAACTTAGATAGCAAATGATTCATCTTTCTTACTTCCCATCTCAAGGTATGTGTAGTTTTACAAACATTCCCCACATCCTGCAATAATAATCCTAGAGGCTTTTCTACGAGATAGGGTAAGGTAGGGCTTCAGCAATTTGCTCTGGATTAAGAACGGCTAATATTTATTGAGTTCATACTAAGTGCCAGATACCGTTATAAGCATCCTACATATGATAGCTCATTAATCCTCACCCAGTGTTAGAAGGTGGGTATAGCATTATCCTCTCAAAACAGATGAGGGAACTGAGGTTTGGGGCTTAGCGAGATTTAATAATTTGTTGGAGATGACACAGTAAATGCAGAGAAGTGGTTATGAGGTTAGAATCTAGTCTCCTGAAACATGAAAACGGTGTTGGAGGACTCTGAGGTCACATTTCTTAACAAGGTTTTCTGAAATGGACCTGTACCTGCCCGCTGCGCTGCCCGTGCGCTATGAGACCTCTAGACCTGCATTTGCCACAACACCTTGGAGAGCTTTTTCCCGGAGTGGAACGAGAAAAAAACATAATCCTCAGGACTTCTTCCACCCAGTCATCCAAAGTCGACCCTCTCCGTCCCCGCATCACCCTTTACCATCACGGTAGCCTGAACTTCAGGGACAGACTATCTGTGTGACCCTGGGCAAGTGGTGCCGTTATCTGTCATGGGGTGATAATAGCGTCTGCTTGCTACAATTCTGTGTATTGTATATGTAGCCAGCTGCATGTAAGCAGGCGCTCCATAAACGGTTACTGGTTGTCACGATTCACTCCAACGTCGCTTCTATCTCCTGAGCCCACGGGCCTGACCGTCGCTGGAGGGAGTGGAGGAGCTGGGCTGACCTTGGCCGTGGACCCCTGCCTCACAACTGGGCGGCCCTCCCCTCACCGACACAACGCCTTTGACTGCGCCAGCCAGGGAATCGACCCTCTGAGTTTCCCTTCATTCGCTCCTCACGATGAAAGTTCACGGCCGAGCTAGGAGGGAGATGAATAAGGATCCTGCCCCCACCGCGCTAGACAATGAACGGCATATTCCAGGTAAGTTTAAAATCAGGTTTAAAACCGGAAGCCAGTGGCGCGGGCCGGGTCCCGAGCTACCCGCAAGGACATCCGGCCGCCCAAAGCGGGACCCTAGCCTGCCACCAGAACCACGCCACCAGCTTGCGGCTCTCTGCCTCTCTGGCACCTGCCCAGGGCGCAGGCGCACGTGTGGGTCGCGCCACGGACTGCATCTCCCGGCAGGCCCCGCGGCGACGCTGACGAGGGCAGGTGGGTACGCCTCCGCGCCTCCCTGAGGTGCCGAGTGGGTGGCCCAGTGGCTCTTGGCTCACGTGCCGCTCAGGCCGCCGGGGCCAGTGGGGCCCTACCCTGCAGCTCCCGGTAACCGGAGCGGGTGGAGACTGCCTTTAAGTCTGTTATGACCGGGATAGTGATTCTCAGATTTGGCTGTGCGGGAAGAATTTCTCCGGGGAGCTTGTTAATTCAGATTTCCAGGCCCACCCCGACACTCTGACGCAGTGGACCGCGTGGTTCCAGAGTCTGCACTTTGGGAAGCTTTCCGGGGGATTCTAACCCAGGTAACCCGCCGGTCACACCTGGCTTGGAAATCGATTTGGCTACCCGGGTCGCCTCCAGCTGCCTCTGGGCTCTCGGCCCCCTGCTCTCGTCTCCAATTGGCCCCTAGCTCGTCCCGCCCCTGCAGACAAATCTTCCCTTCTGGTTGGTCGGTGGTGAGTCTGTGGCAAGACCTGACCCAATGGGCGCCAAAGTTCTCGGAACGTGATCCGGCAGTTGGCACCATTGGCTGTGGACGCCTAACTCGCGCGCCGAGACTTCCGGTTGGGAGCCGAGCGCCGACTCCTGCGTGAGTCCGTGGCGAGGGGAGACGTGAGGCGCTGGGGTCGTGTCTCGGGGAAGTCCTGGCGGGAGTGGGCTAGGGGGCCAGCGCGGCTGCACCCGGGACCGACTGAGTTCAAGGCGCCGGAGCTGGCTGCGCCCGGTCTGGAGCTGGGCTCCTCGGCCGTGACTTGAAGCCCCAGGCCCCCCCAGCTCCTGCCGACCCCTGCCATCCTTGGGCGGAGCTCGGGGCGCCTTTCTAGCCAGGCGCAGCTGGTTTCGGGGCGAAGGCGCTCCGGAGGCCTGACGATGGCATCGGGCCCGGGCTCCCAGGAGCGGGAAGGGCTCTTGATAGTGAAACTGGAGGAGGACTGCGTCTGGAGTCAGGAGCTGCCCCCGCCAGACCCAGGGCCCAGCCCGGAGGCCTCCCACTTGCGCTTCAGACGGTTCCGCTTCCAGGAGGCCGCTGGGCCCCGGGAAGCTCTCAGCCGGCTCCAGGAGCTTTGCCATGGCTGGCTGCGGCCTGAGATGCGTACCAAGGAGCAGATCCTGGAGTTGCTGGTGTTGGAGCAGTTTCTGACCATCCTGCCCCAGGAGATCCAGAGCAGGGTGCAGGAGCTGCATCCGGAGAGTGGCGAGGAAGCGGTGACCCTTGTGGAGGATATGCAGAGAGAGCTTGAGAGACCGAGGCAACAGGTGGGAGAAAGAGTTTTATCTGCGGTTTGTTTGGCCCCGAGGACTGGGGCATAGCGCTGGCCCAGTTCCCCACACGAATTTACTTGGTTCCTCTGAGTAGAGCCTACATGGACAAGAGGCCTTTTGGTAGTTTAGTCAGAAAAATTCTCCATATTTTCCCCAAGTCGGCAGTGAGCAGTGAAGAGTGCCCTGTTTCCACATGGAGGCAGTGCACCTGCGTTAGTGTGCCCCTCAGCCCCCTGAGTTGTCTCGTAGGATTCAAATCCTCACTCTGCTCCGCACTAGCTTTGTGACTTTGGGCAAATTACTTAATCTCTTTGGGTCTCAGATTTGCCACCGGTAAAATGAGAATGATAAAATACCTTTCTAGAGTTGCTTTGGGGGTTAGCGAGAGCAGCATGTAGTTTTGATCAACTACTGGCTTATCGTTATTACTTAACAGCTGTTATTGTTATATTAGGGTAAGCAGTCTAGTCTCCTCTGCAGAGCTGGGTGGCGGTTAATAGCGGACTTAGAAAAAACAGTTTGGCACTGAGACTCTGAGGGCACTTGCCCCTAGGGCTACTCGTTTAACTTATCCAGTAGTGAGGAATGGAAGCATCCAGAAAAGTTGGGGGAAAGCAAGAGGGAGTGAAGTGTGTTAGAAGAGCTGTGTGGGGGAGGTGTGCACTGGAAGCAGGATCCCCCCACCCCCCAACACATTTTCTGGGATCACTTACTGTAGTGTAAACCATTCTCTCTTGCTGGGTCCAAAGGGATCGCCAGCCGTTCTCTGTTGAAGGCTTGCCCTCAGAATTCTGTAGTAATTTCCCTTCCTATCAGGCCCTGTTGTGATGATGAGTGATGTGGGTTGGTTCCCAGGTCACAAACCGTGGGCGGGGAACAGAAGTGCTTTTGGAGGAGCCTTTGCCTCTGGAAACAGCACGAGAGTCACCGAGCTTCAAGCTGGAGCCAATGGAGACTGAGCGAAGCCCTGGCCCCAGGCTGCAGGAGCTGCTAGGCCCCAGCCCCAAAAGGGACCCCCAGGCTGTAAAGGAGAGGGGTGAGGAACAGTTATCTGGGCAGGTGGGAGGGAGGAGGGGCTTCGGGGTTGCCCCTCATGCCAGCAGGATGGAGCACCTCTGCCAAGGAGAGGGAATTTCTGACCTCAGGGTTCCCAGATGTGGAGTGAAATGTCTAGAAGTGGTGGTTTGGGTTCTTCTGGGGGTGGGAGGGAAGGGGATCTCTTAGTAAGCCCTTTTGTATGCAGAACAGAGACATTTAGAGCTAGATGAATGATTGAGGGCTTGGATGCTGCAAGCCAGCAGGGAAGAGTGCTGGCATTCCTTTACCCTCACCTCTTCTTTCTGGATATCACATTATTATGCCTCTGTTGCCTTCTTTTGTTCAGTGTCTAATCCTCAGAGCAGAGACTGGGTGTTGGGAAATGGATACTGTGTTGTAATAATCATTGGGTTGCCAAGAATTAGGAATGCCATTCTCATCGTGGTTTCTGTCACCTTCAGCATTGGCTGCTTCCTGGCTTTCGCTCTTTCCTCCTGAAGGAAACATGGAAGACAAGGAGATGACTGGGCCCCAGGTGATGTGGAAGTTCCCATTGTCTCCCCTCAGCAGCACCCCACCACCTTGCTCTTGTGGGGGTGGGTCCTTTTGCCACTTGGAGAGGATCCTTTCTCCCTCACCATGAGCATCTCCCTCCTCACCTCAGTTGTCAGCCTGATACCCTTCCCCATGAAATGTGTCCTTGTCTGCCCACCCTCCCTTTTTGCCCCTTTAACCCATGATTTTGCTTGAATTGTTCTTGGTGCCTCAGAGGCTAAAGGAGATCTTATGCTGTTTCAGTTGCCTGAGAGCTTAGAGGACGTGGCTATGTACATCTCCCAGGAGTGGGGGCATCAAGATCCTAGTAAGAGGGCCCTCTCCAGGGACACGGTGCAGGACAGTTATGAGAATGTGGACTCACTGGGTAAGGACTTCTTTTCCAGGGATGAAGACAGCCCTTTCTGACCAAGGTCCTGTCCCTTAGCCACTCACCTCCCTGACATAAGTTCTGAATTTTGCCAGAAGATGTCCCTTTATCTAAAGTCCCCTGCACCAAGATCAGCTAAACATCTGCCAAGTGGCACAGTTGGCACACTTATGGGCCCTAGCTGCCAGAGCTAAAGGCAGGGAGTCTGAGCGTTAATGGACTTCGCAGGGCAAAACAAATCAAATCCAGTGACCCAACATTCTGCATCATGCACACACTCAATATCCCAGGATGCTGTGGGACTCTTTAAGTTCTTGATGCCTTGCAGTTTTGAGATGCTTACTCATCTGACCTCACTTACGTTTTCTATGCTCCATTAATATTTCTAGGCCCTTCCCAAAGCACAAATTTCAGGTGCACTGGCATCAACATTCCAGCTTAGCAGCTATCCCAGCCCTTAAAAATTGAGGATAGGAGGAAGGCCTTCTGGAAATTTGAAAATTATATATATATATTATACATCATATATATATAATAATTAACAGGCTAAATAAATTAAGATGCATGTATGTCTTGAACCATTACACAGATTAAAAATGAAGTCTATGAAATGTAACAAAAAACTAGAAGTTGGTTTTAGGTAGAGAGTATACAGGTATTGTGTAATTCCTCCAACTTTTCTGTATATATGAAAATTCTCAAAAAGTTGGGGGAAGTCTTAAAAACAATGTAAAACAGGACTATGTACATTACAGTTATAGCCACATTGACACTCATGGTAGAAAAGTGTCACACTGGACTTGATTTTAATACCTCAGGTTTATGTAAAGAGAAACACAGCTGTCAGCTCACTTGCACTAATTCCGCAAAGGGGGCATTACTGGATTTGGTTCCCTTCATTAGGACCTTCAAGTTCTCCATCACTGGGCCGTGGCTTGGTGCCCTAAGTTGCACAGGTCTTTCAGTGAGTGCTAAAGAGGAAGCGAAGTTCAGATGATAAGTTCTTGGAACTAAACTGTTTAAAGTCCATGTTTGCTGGAGTTGGAGTGAGATTTTGTTTTTAGCATAACACAGGAATGGTACTTTTGGGTTTTAACCTCAGGGCCCTCTCAGAGCCCCAGATCCTTTTCTGATTATCCATGATGTTGTATTTCTCTTTCTGCAGTTATCCAGTCAAATTTAGTTCTATTTTATATTTATCCGTAAGAGTCAAGGCTTTTTACAACATTAAACTGATTCCTCAAGGAACTGATCACTCTGACCATGTTCATTTGATTGTTGTTTTAATTACAAAAGTGTACATTCTCTTTGTAAAAAACCCCAAGTGCTACAAAAGTGTAAAAAGAAAAAAGCCATATTCTCTCTTTCCTAATTTCTTTCCCTAGAGGTATAACCAGTGAGAACAGTTTAGAGTGTATTCCAAGTAATTGCTGTTAGACTTACTGCACCTTCTATATCTTCCTACTGAGGGCAGGGAACCAGGCTATCTTTGTTTTCCCTGCCTGGTAGAGGAAAGTGCTGACAAATTTATTTTTTTCATTATGTACAGAGTCTCAGGTTCCCAGTCAGGAGGCCCTGAGCACCCAGGTGGAACAAGCAGGAAAGCCATGGTATCCCAGTGTTCAGACTTGCAAGGAAGGCCTGAGCCCCAGAAGCCCAGCTCCAGGTAAGGAATGAAGATGAGCAACCTGTCCAGCTAGCCTCCCACTGTTGGGAGTAAGGCATTTGAGAGTATGGGTGTAGGGCTAGCCCATCACTGCTGCCAGGAGGTAGTTGCTTTCTGTGTAGCCATTGCCCAGTTTCATCCCAGTGAGGCAGGCAAGGCACTCAGAATGCAAAATGTAAGGAGGCATTCACTCCTGGGCTCACTGGCCCACCCTAGTCCCAGCCCTGCTCCATCCCATCCATTTATGAAGGGCAGAAGCCAGAGGCTCAGTTGGAGAGGGAGGTGGGGGCCCCTACAGGGAATTTAAGACAAGTCTTGAGCTCTGATTCCTGAGTGATGGTGCCACCTCTTATCCGGATGCCTCTCTAGAGTGCTTTACCTATATGGGAAAAATGGGAAACTGAGGTAGAACCAGTCCTTCTGGACTTCTGACCTATAGGGAGTAGCAGACATGTCAGATTTTTTTTTTTCTCCTGTATAGAAATAATGTGGGGGTTTGGTTTCTCTTCCTCTAACAGGGGAAGAGAAATTTGAGAACCGGGAAGAAAGTGCTCAGTCTGTTTCCTCTGAGAGTCTCCACCCTCAGGTGCTGCTGCCTGGACAGGCCAGAGGAGACGTACCCTGGAGTCCTGAGCAGGGAAGGCTTCAGGACAGGGCAGAAGGGCCTTGGGAGCCTCCCCCAGAGGATCAGATGGAGCAGTCCTTACTGGGGACCATAAGTTGCAGAGAACTGGGGCGACCAAAGGAACTGCAGCCGAAGAAACTCCATTTATGTCCATTGTGTGGCAAAAATTTCTCTAATAACTCAAACCTAATTAGGCACCAGAGAATACATGCAGCAGAAAGGCTGTGTATGGGTGTGGAGTGTGGTGAAATCTTTGGTGGGACCCCACACTTTTTATCGCTACACAGAGCACGCTTGGGAGAGGAGGCCCATAAGTGCCTTGAATGTGGAAAGAGCTTCAGTCAGAATACCCATCTGACCCGCCATCAGCGCACCCACACGGGTGAGAAGCCCTATCAATGTAACATATGTGGAAAAAGCTTCTCTTGCAACTCCAACCTGCACAGGCACCAGAGAACGCACACAGGTGAAAAGCCCTACAAGTGCTCCGAGTGTGGGGAGATTTTTGCTCACAGTTCTAACCTCCTTAGGCACCAGAGAATTCACACAGGAGAGAGACCCTATAAGTGTGCTGAGTGTGGAAAAAGTTTCTCTCGAAGTTCACACCTGGTCATACATGAAAGAACTCATGAGAAAGAGAGGCTTTACCCCTTCTCTGAGTGTGGGGAAGCAATGAGTGATAGCACCCTCTTTCTTACAAATCATGGAACCCACAAGGCAGAGAAGAAACTCTTTGAATGTTTGACTTGTGGGAAAAGCTTCCGGCAGGGCATGCATCTCACCAGACATCAGAGAACACACACAGGAGAGAAACCATATAAATGTACCCTTTGTGGGGAAAACTTTTCTCATAGATCCAACTTAATCAGGCACCAGAGAATTCACACGGGAGAGAAACCCTATACGTGTCATGAGTGCGGAGACAGTTTCTCTCACAGCTCAAATCGGATTCGTCATCTGAGAACCCACACGGGAGAGAGACCCTATAAATGTTCTGAATGTGGAGAAAGCTTTTCTCGGAGTTCACGCCTTATGAGTCACCAGAGAACTCACACTGGATAGAAACAACTGGATTTCTTTTTCGCCCAGATAAGGTGGCATATTTAGAGGGTCCTGTTGTTAAGAGCTGGTATTCCTTGTTCAACTGACCAAATGATCTGTTTTTAAGGTAATTAGTATAAAGAGGAACTGGGGGGAGGTTCACTTTGAGGGAGGTACAGAGGCAGCACAAGAATAGCATAAAACTAAAAAGGAATTTTGCCTGAACTACTGAAGATGGCAAGTCTTTGAGGTGATCCGCTCAGGGCAGAATTCTCTGGTCCACCCTTTCCCAGGGAGCATCTACTCCTGCAGTATATTTAGCCAAGTTGTGATTTCAGTGCCTTATTGTGTCCAGGGTCTATCCGAACAACTTTGGGAATCCATGTGACTTTCTATCACTGCTTCCTCACTTGGGACACACAGCAGGAGCATTTGGGCTTCTGAAGCCCTGAGACCAAAGAAGAGGGGCCAAGTCTCTTGGGAAACCAGCTGGAGGCAAGGAAGGACTGGTGGTGAGTTGCAGTTCTCAGCAAAGCCCTGGCTGGGAAGCCATGAGCAATCCAGGGCAGCCACCACAGCACCCCTCAATGGCCTGACAGGAAGGCCCTTTGGCAGGCCATGCATGTAAATGTCACCTCAGACAAAAAGGAATCAGACCTAAAGGAAATAGCAAGGTGGGATTTGCAGGTTAGCCCAGGAATTGGCAGAGGAAACCGAAATCTGAATTAGTTTACCTTTTGCAGAGATCGAGACTTCCCCCACCTCTGTCAGAGAAAGACAAACAGAGCTCTGGAGTCTTCAGTGGGTTCCATAGGAGACTTGGAAATTAAGGATCATGCCTTTCCCTGTTGAAATCTGTTGGAATGGTAATAAATATCTTTAGAAGACATGAAAGTCTGTGACTCTTCATTGAGGGCCTTTGTCTTGGCCTCCAGTCTTGATATGTCCCCTGTCTGCTTTGGTTAGAGGACTTGCTTTCTCCTTGTGGTCTTACAGTTGGTTGGGAAGGTTCTGAGAAAGGTGGCAGCAGACAGGGTAGGTGTCCGGTGAAGAAGGATGTGGCCCTGGCCTGCTCCAGGCTTGGACTGCTGTTTGGTAACAAAAAGTCAAATCCAGTGGCCGCTTGGGGTGATGTTATCATAAGGGTCTCCCAGAAGGTTTTTTTCCTTCTGTAGTGTACAACAGTAAAAAAAAGTCTGATTCTTTGTTCAGAATGTTTACTTTCTTGCAAAGTAGCAGAAGAAGATCTAGCTCTTCAAAGATAGAATATTTTGGTCTTGCAAATGACTCCCAGGAAAGATGGTCCTGATATAACAGATATAGCCCATTAATGGAGGGAAGTTATAAGAGAGAGCAAAATTATTAGGGGAAAACATTATGTTTTAGAATAGGGAATCAGGAATAGGAATTCTAGGAGAGTGTATGTATGGGAAAGAGGTGGGATACCAGGAAGTATTCCAGGAGTAGGAAATTTGGATGCCAGGAAAACATCTCAGGATTTGGCCCTGGAGGAAAACATCTAACTAGTTGTTCTTTGGGAGAAAAAGATGAAACGTTCCATTAGCAACTGGCTATCAAATACAGCAATTTTAAGTGAAGCAAACAACCCTGCATGCCCTGCCCGTTATCAGTGTTGTCTCAGCCCTGCCTCAGTTTAGTATGAGTTTTTCCTTGGTTTTCTGAGCCAATTTTTTAAAAATCTTACTGTTTCTCATTTATCTTCCTTTCTCTTATCCAGAAGGGGGCATGGTAGTGTGGGGGTTGAGGGGCGGGGGAAGTGAGTGAGGATTTGAGAGAGATTAATGTAGGATCAACAGTGGTAGGAGCAGGGCAGGGCTGATGTGGCTACCATTGCCATGAAATGGGTGGATGGTGTAAAGTTGATGTTACTAAGCACTCTCTCTGGTTTGGCAACTTATGAGGATTGTAAATCTCATGAGAGTGGAAAGCACCCCTCCCTGTCCCCCCACTCCCCCAATAAACCATCCATGCAGATCTTAAGATGTCCAACTGGTGTTGCTCCTACTTACAGCATCACAGCTTAAGGCTCGAGCAACAAGGATTCCCAGGTATTCACTCCTGTCACTAAAAAGGCTTTCTGTCCAGTCTTCAGTCCAGCTCCCCTTCTAGCAAACTTCACATGCAGAGCTGTTCCTGGCCTTGTTTTAAGAGATGATGTCACAAAATATTGTATGTAAAACACTTAGCACAGTCGCTGCCACAGAGAAAGTACTCATTTATATGTGCCAGCTATGGGCAGATAATACTGGCAAGATTGCCTTATTTCTAAGCACCTGGCACTGAGATCACTGTACGACCATGCAGGCAGAAATTTCGTGGAGCAGTCAACTATTGACAGGCAAGATTGATGACTTCTTCCCTTGTAGCCCTATTTCAAAAAGCACATCAGAGGCCCTTACTGCAGGCTCCTGTGAGGTCATTGCAAGGGATGCCCAAGTATATGCTTTTTACATTCATACTTATTTTACACACATACACTTTTTACATTCATATGTTAACCTGCTAGTCCACTTGAAAAAGAAACCAGAACAGACTCCAGCTGGCTTTTATGTCAATGGGAGACTGACGCTGGGGGCAATAAAGACCCCTGCCCCCTCAGTCCAAATGGGTACAAAGGAGACCTGGGAGATATGGACATACTGAGCAATAGCCACACATCCTTAAAGCAAAAGTAGCACATGAGACCAGCAGAATAGCTCCTGGTGGAGAATCAGTACCACATTTAAGCAATGTGGAAAAGCCTAGCAAAGGCAGCAGGCTAGCCATCAGTGAGGACAAAGCTTGTAATGCCAGAGATGGGAATATGTGTGAAACCAGGCAGTACATTGTGGGTTTTTTTTTCCAGAAATCACTTTAAGAATTTTTACTGCAGTAATGAAAGAACTTACAGGTCTCAATACCATAGTCTGAAATTTGAGCTTTTGGACTCTGCACGCTTTTAGGAAGAGTTTACTGTTGCTTACTGTTGCTGTTACTGATAATACTGGTGCAGTATTATCCTTACATTATCAACTGATACAATTTTGGAAAGTGCAAAGTCACACCACTGCTTTAAGTCTTGTAATTTTTGTAAATGTTTCACAAACATTTGAAACAAGTCATGTTTAAAAAGGCCTTAAGCTGTGTCATAGGAAACCAACCAGCAAATTTGTTAGCACTAGGAGACTAAATTCTTTGGGTATCAGAGCTCAAGAATAGCAAGATGAATTAAAGCAAAAGTGCATTTATTAGAAGCATTTTCTTTTGGCCTTCAATCGAGCTTGTAAGCACTTCTGATTAAAAATTGACTTCCATTCTTGAAAGAGAGACTGATAATTCCTTCTGACCATATAATTTTTACTAAGAGGGGCTGAGTCTTGCCTTGCTGTTACGCAGTTAGGAGGCAGCGGGAATGGTCTAGGTACATTCGACAACGACAAAATTGTTGATGAAAAATGGCTCAGACTACAGAAACATTGTGACAAATCTTCCAGTTAAAGTCCTCAATTCATCACTGGGACACCTTGAATGTCCCAGAAGCTTCAATCAGAAATGAAACTGGTGACTCATCAGGATGCAAACCTGCTCCAGGGAGATAGTAAGATTTTCCCAGGCAGAAAGGGTGGGGCAAGAAAATAGTAAGACATTTCTTTCCGAGATCCTAGGGTATGTTTTTGGACATAATGAGGAATTGAGTTTGCCTCTCCAACCCTACTTGCCCTCAAGGCAGGAAGACGTTCTAGAACCTGGGTGTGGTTCCCCACTCTGAAGATGAAGCTGCCCTTGAGGGGATTCCGCACTCTCCTAGGAGAAGGTCCAGTTTAAGTTTAGGACTCCTGCCTCAGCCACCGGAACAAGAGTGAGGTGCCTGGGTTTCTCGGAGGAGCTCTAGTCCTCGGGAATTATATCCAGAACCAAAGACGTCAGTCCTTTCTCAGGCAGAACAAACGAATCCGTGGCTTCCGCAGCTTAGCCTTCCGCCGACAGCATGCACGAGGCACCAAGCCCTAAAACCGCCCGCCTGCCCCACCCGGCTGGTCCCAACGAAGACGGCTCTCGAGGCGGCCCCAGGACGGGCAAAGGTTGTGACAAAAGCGCTCAGCAGCCGGTCCCGACCAACCTTCCCTCACCCTCGGCGCAGGGCCTTGGACCCGCCTCTCCTACTGCCCGCCCCGCCCCAGCCGGTCTTGTCGGCCGGCGGGCGCTCTGCCGCTGCGCCCTCCCCTCGGGCCCGCCCCCCAACCCGCGGCCCCTCCCCATCCCGGCCGCTCTGGCCCGCCGGCGGGCGCTCTATGGTCGCCCCGGGCCGCACTCTCCCCTCAGGTCCCGCCCTTAGGGCTGGGTGGGGCCGCAGCGCTGCAGGGCTCCCGTCTCCCTCCACCTGAATGAATATGGGCCGCACGACCGCACACTCCAAACTTCGTCTGTCAGGTGCGCCTGCGCCAATCCGGGGCCGATAATGGGTCTGAGCTCCGGGCCAGCTCTCACGGTCCATCAGGAGGCGAGCACACAGCGGGTGGGGGTGGGCCCGGGGAAAGGGGCGTCTTAGGGGCCCGCAAGCGTGGCCCTCGGCCGGCCCACCCGGGACAGGCGGGCTGCCCTCAGTGAGGGCGGCAATGGGAAGCACACGAAGGGTCTTTAGCAAGGAAGGCACCTCCTCATTTTTGAGTTCGCTCGCGCTGGCTACAGGGTGGGGAAAGCATGGGGAGAGGACATGAAAAGAGGGCAGGAAGACTAAAGAGACAGGTGCTGGGGGTGATAGCAGTCTGCACCAGGACACAAGCGGTGAAGAGGGAGGAGAAAGAGGTGAGACATTCAGGCGGTAGAGCCAACAGGACTTTACGTGGGACGAGACCGGTCTAAAATCTTAGGATGACCCGCCCCCGGCAAGGGCACTGAAAATCTGGCCGTCTTTCCTGCTTTCCTCTGCCAGCTGCCCCTACAGCAACCATCCAGGGAACTTGCAGCTTCCGAAGGACATGCATGCACTCACACTGAACAGCCTATACTCACGCTCCCCTTTGCCCCGACTGCCCTCCCTCTTTCCCCATTAAACTTTAAAGCCCAGGTCAAAAGTCACACTCGATCCTGACATTTCCCCTCCTATCCAAGCCCTCTCCATACTCAGCTCTTATACGTCCAACGGTTGTTTTGTTTCTATTCGTTTTCTTTGTAATTCAGGTCCAAATGTTCAACACTATGCTCCATGCCTAGCATGGAACGGCAACGTGAAGTTTCCAGAATCGATGACTACTTTTGAAAGGAATGTGACGGCCAATCACTTATTCTGGGAATTTATTGCCAGTCGGGGGGTGTGGGGGGAGGATATTTGATGCAATGACTGAAATTAAAAGGAACTAGAGAGCTGTCCAATATGCTCATCTGCCATCTCCCTCAACTTCTTCCACAATCCATTCTACCCCAGGCTTGAAAGATGTCTCAGCAAATGCTCATTATTAATACCAAAGCCTAAAGTATATTAAGACAATAAAAAATTGTAGTTACAATGTAATCTATTTTTAAAATATATCAAAGTCTTAGGTGAGACTATCATTGGTCGATAGAATTTGGATGCTTTTTCTTTTTCATGTATAGTCTATAAGCAGCATGTTACTTTCACATTAAGAGGGAAAAAACACTCAATAAGTGGACAGATTTAGGAAAGCAGAGCATGTCATACCATTAAATTGAAAACCGAATCTATCCTTTTCTTAAAGGTAACTAGAACTAGTCAGCATATAGCTTCTTTGTTATATGCTATGAATACATTGATGGAGTTTAATGCTTTTGCCACATCCATTCCACCTTAAAATAATCTGGGGCAATAATTCCTCATTATCCAGATCCTTGTCTAAAACAGAAAAAAATATAGATTAATGAATATATTTATACATATAAACAAATTTATTTTCAAATTGTGTATTTTATAAACAATATATAAACAGGCAATTGATATGCAAAATGAGTTCCATTGATTAAAAACAATGACAATTCACAACAGGTCTACATCATATATTATCATGTAACAGCAGAAATCTTTAAACAACAAAAAAAAATTTAAACAAAATCTAATTACTAGAACCAGAAGCTGAAGGCATATTGAAGGAATCCTTAATAATATGAGACCTAGGTTTCAAAAAACTACCAATTCTAGAATGGATTCTACTCTGGAACTGTTTCTTGATGACTTCTTGTTGCATCTCTTTCAGTGTGAAATGGAACCTTTGAAATTCAGGTGTGGCATCAACAAAATCAAGAAGGTAGTCTAAACTCTCTCTTATGGCAGATAACTTAAATTCAGCAATCTGCTCTTCACTTTCTCCTTTTTGAACAACTTCCTTTGTAATCACACCTTTTGTTTTGGGGGTACTACCCTTTTCTTCATCATCCCCATTTAACCACACCCTATCATCATCCAAGTTGGTTTCCAACTCCCCACATTTCTCAACAATTTCTCTATAATCCCCATGTTCTAAGCCTTGAAGATCATATTCAGGTTGCTTTTTGTAAAGAAGATTTTCCCATGCATTTGCTATGGTTATTTGTTTTACTTCATCCCAACTCTTTGCCCAGTTAAAAACTGCACTTTTTATGTTGTAGAATTTAATCTTGGAAACTCCTTTTTCTCCTTTATCTTGCTCATCATCACTTTCTTCAAAAATCACAAGACTCTCTTCAAGTTGCTTCCACCTATAAAGTCGTTTGCAGCTCAAGATCACACCTTGATTCATTGGTTGAATCAAGGTTGAAGTGTTGTGGGGAAAGAAAATGCATTTTATTCGACCATCTTCACTGGTTAGTGATTCAGTAGAAGGGTGAACTGGGGAATTGTCCAGAAGTAACAAGGCCCTGACATCCTCTTCATGGAATCTTAGAACATTAAGTTGAAAATCCCTGACCTCAGGAACAAAGTTTTGAAAGAACCATTCGGAAAACAATTCTCTGGTGAACCAAACATCCTTACTAGATTTATATATCACAGGTAATGTACTTGTGTCCTTTTTCACACTTTTGGGCAGCTTTGATTTTCCAATAATGATTGACTTTAACTTATGAGTTCCATCTGCATTTGCACATAAAAGAGCAGACAACCTTTCTTTGTTTATTTTCCTCCCGGGCAGGCAGATATCTTTTCTGCTTGCCTGAGTGTTTTCTGGCATTGACTTCCAAAAGAGGTCAGTCTCATCCCCACTGTATAGCTGAGCTAGAAGCAGTCTCTCCTCTTTGATAAGCATGGACAGTTTTTGTCGAAATGGCTCAACGTTTTCTGAAGCTGAACTTAGGACTTGTTCCTCACATACTTTTCGGTTCCCAATTGCGTGCCTATTTCGAAATCTAAAAAGCCATCCAGTGCTAGCTTTGAAGTCTGTTCGCCCAAAACACTGTGCGAATCTCTCTGCAGCAGCCTGAAGCTCCACGCCTCTAACAGAGACACCAGCTGAGCGTTTCTGTTGGTACCACATGTAGACTGCATCATCCACATCTCCATATTTGGCTCCTGTTGTCCTCTTTCTCTTCTCAGCCCCTACTAATGGCATGTCCTGCTTTAGTACAAAGTCCAAAATCAATTTCTTATTCTTTTTAATGTCATAAAATGTTGATTTACTGATTCCAAATTCATCCATTACGCTTTTAAGAGACCGTCCAGCTTCAATCCTACTTAGAACCTTCATTTTCTCCTCCAAATTCAATGTTGTATATTTCCCTCTCTTATTCATACTGAATTTGGTTTCAAACGACCAACAGGAGGAAAAAAAGGGAAAGCCTTACTGAATTAGAAAAAAACTCTAAAAACAAAAGACCCCCAAAACACTAGCTCAAAGCCCCAGAAGGCACAGGGATTTGTACTGAAGGGCAATGGACTAAAAGGGAGAAGGGCTCATGATTGAAGTGCTAGTCTAGAGGTAAAGGTCTTTTGAACTCAGAAAGCTGCCACTGCCAAAGTCCTGCTGTTGCTCCTGTAAGACACAGATGACCAGTTTTCAGAATCCCCTGCTCCTCCTCCTCTGCCTTGACAAACATAGCAGCACCAGTTGGGAATAACAGGAATACCTGCATACTCTCCCTAACTCAACCAAGAAAAGACACAAGAGGAAGAGAGAAGGCAAGATGTGACCATAAGAACAGACGCAGGTGAGATAAGTTTCAATAAAAAGTGGTGCTTGAGAGGAAATATGAAAGCCTCAAAGGCAAGAACAGAGTAATCTTGTGTAGCCGAGATGCAGTGTGGCTTCTCCCCTTCAAAAACGACCTGATTTTAGCTCACTGCCAGAAAAGAAAATGGTGCTCATATTGCTCTGTACGTAGTGTTCACTGGGCAGCAGTCCATCCGCCTGGATACAGACTCCAATCTACCTTGACAGTGGGATATCTGGAGAGCGGAATTTGGAAACAGGTGTATACTATCTTTAGGTGAAGAAGAAAGTTAGCAGGTTCTGTTCTCCATATGAATGAAATCCAACTTTTATTGTATTCAATATAGCATTCTTAAAGATTGAGCTTTAAATTGATTGTTCCTTATATTTACCAAGCTAATTTGAAGGATGTAATTTATTTGTTAGTAGTACTTTTCCACTCTCAGATCATTCTTGTGTAATCTGGTGTATTCTCAAGTGTTATTTTTGATTGAAACTGTTCCATATTTGAGATATTATCAAGTTTCAGAATCATGGCAATTCTTAGAGATGAGTTCAAAAGTTTACAAACATTTTACCCTAGGTAAGAAATTTTAAAAAGATCTGTCTTTTCATTTGTTTTTGTAAATTTACATTAGGGTGTTAAATAACATATGTTTTATATTTGAGACTTTATTCGATTTCTCTTCAGTGTAGATTTTGCTTAATTTGAACAAAGACTCAATCTTGCCACTGCTTGAAGAAATTTAAAAGGTTTCTGATCAATTGTTTCTCATAAATACTTCTGTTGACAAACTTTTCTGTAGCTCTGTGCCCTCAAATATTCCTTTTAGGTCCTCCTGGTGCTGCTCAATGCCATTCCATGTCCTTAGAAATGTCCTATTCTAGATTAATTTCATGGTTCTCATTCCAGATACACAACTTCATGGGAAGTAACAAAAACTGCCACTTTTATCCATTCTACGTGCTATGAAGAAAGAAAAGTATGTCAGAGAAATGAGGAAAATGATTAGTATTTCAGTTATTTTCCTCTTTTTTACAGCAGAGCCTGACTGACTTTCATTCATTACTCAACTACATAGAATTCTCACAACCCTCTCATCTAGGAACCCAGAAGAGTCCAGACCCTTAGTTTACCTCTAACAATTGTTGCAAGAAATGCCAACTGATTTCTGGAGACTAAGAGGATCATGAAAGAATCGATAGTTAAAATGGTGCAGAGGCAATGACAGACTAAGATCAAGAAACTTTCTAAAAGAGGCAGCAAAAACTAAGGCAATTACTAAGTGATAACTTTATAAATGGAAAAAGAAAAAGAATTTGTTAGCCAGTAGCAGCACCATTAGCTCCAACCAGTCACCCAGCAAAAACATTCAGCCTGCTAGGGCAGTTGTGTGGGCTCTCATCTTTTGCTTTCATTCCTTCTCAGCTGTACATTGATGCTTTCTCACCCAGTGCACAAGCAGGGGAAGGTGAAATCAAAATGAAAGACTCAGGGGATGTTTGTGGGCTCCCCAGCAAGGGTAGGGAACTATGGCACCAAACTTCAAGCAATGGATGTCATCAGTGGCTCTCATTCATTATTCAACATTTGTGTTTTGCTTTCTCTTCTTCCTTTCATAGGGTCTCTTCCCACATTTTTCTCCCCTAACATTTTTTCTCCCCTAACATTTGTCCCCTAAACATTTTTCTTCCCTAAACAACTCCCTACCCATGTTTTGAATTAGGCCTGCCAATGACATCCAAGGACACTGCTGGCAGAACTTCATTGATTCAGTGTAATACATTCCAATTATATGCTCAGCCTTGGGCCAGATGATGAGGATCTTAATGCTAAGAGCATTACTGTCCACTGTTTCTGACAGACTGGAGACAAGACTTGCTTTTGAAGAAACTAAGTTCCAACCTGACTGAGATTCTAGGGAAATGAACCTGCTTTTAAACATATTCAAGTGACTTAGGCAGATGCTCCTTATTGCCTTTGTTTAATCCTTTCCTTTCACTCAAAAAGGATCAAGATCTAGACTTCAGAGGAGCGTAACACCCGTCTATCTAACAGCAAAAACAGTATAATGGCCTGGGAACGGTCTCCCATTTCATTCCCACCTTAAACTTACCTCCAGATGAACGGACCTGGAAAGAAGCTCCCTCCAAAACCCTCAAACGATGCTCCAAGATTTACTTTATTCAATGCAGTCTCTTCAGTCCCATTCAAAACGCTCCATCAGAGGTCCACGTGAACTTATTTTCTAACTTTCACTCTTTTTCCGAATGTGTAGCCCAATTACATTAGAAAAACCTACTACAGATTTTCGCACTCTCTCATCTGTCCAGCTTTCAAGGCTTTGCTCTTTGCTCTTACCTTTTCCTCTGCCGGGAATATGGCCCCAGTCCCTGCTCTGGGCAAGTGTCTCAAGGTCTTCTATAATTTTCCCCAACCAAAAGTCAACTTGCATTCCCTTGGAATTTCCGCAGCATTCAGCTCACATCTGACCTTGTCCCACCTCGTGTTACTGGTATTGGTCACATTGCCTCAGTTCTTTTGCCAGATTGCCTCACTCAAAGACACTGTCCTATCGACTCTGTAACTCTAGCTACACGTAGCCGACTTAGTAAAGAATCACTTGACGGGTATAGGCTGACACTACAAAAACATCCCTAATTAGGAGAGCACCGACAACCCGAAATACTCCGATTCTTGTAAATGCGATTCAGTAAATATTTATAGAATGCCTATCTTACCCAGGTATCTGCCAGACACTGCAGGCGATACGAGATGAAAAGAAGGTTCCCACCGTCCGGGGGGCATGCTGCAGTGGAAAAAGCAGAAGAAAGGACAACAGGGGACCTAAATGCCTGCCTAGGAGCCGCCACTGGGAAATCAGGTGACCTTGAGCAAGTCACTTCTTAGCTCACTTTCTGTCAAGGAGAACTATCAATGGAACCTATTTCATAGGTTAAACCTACCTCACAAGAAAAAACAGAATCGTTGTGAGGGACGCGCGGCCCAGTGAGAGGCACAAACCCCTCAGGGGCCGCTGAGCCTGACGGGGACAAAAAGGCCTCTCACTGCCGGAGATTGCCGAGCCCCGGGGCGACAGCTCGGGTACTGCCGGCTGGGCCGCTGGAAGGCCGAGAGCACATCGCGCGCACCTGCGGCGACACGCCCCGGGCCAGGCTCCCTCCCGGCTACCAGGCGCCGTCGGCCGCCTGAAGCGACGCAGGAACAACACGGACGCGAGACGGCGACACCCACACGCCGAGCCGCGCGCTGGGCCGTCTAGGCCTCGGTGGCCCTACAGACTCGGTGGCTTTAACTCTTTCCTGCCGCCAGGGCTAAACCGGGACAGTAAGCCGCTCTCTAAGGCGAGGCCTTCAACCGCGCACTCGCAGACGCAGGCAGGCTGCACAGAGCCCCGCCCCGAATGTGCGTCACTTCCGCTTCCGGCTGGGGCGCGGGAGGGGGCGGGTACCGGTGAACTGGGGTTCGGGAAGCGGTCGTGGTGGAGCCAGGCTTGCGTCTCCGAGCCCTGGGTTTCGCTCGCCGGGCCGCGCGCGCCTCGCCGGCCCCGCCTGGGAGTGGTGCGGGGCGGAGAGCGGCGCTCCTCAGGGCGGCGCCGGAAGGGCGGCGACTTGCAGTGGAGCCCGGGGCCGAGGGAGCGGCGTCCACGAAGCCGAGCTGTCTGAGGTAACAAGAAGCGGCTTCCCCCTCGGCGTCGGCCCCGGAGACCCTGAGAGTCGCCGCCGCTGCAGGGCGGAAGGGGCGAGGCAGCCATTTTCCGCGGGCGGCGGCGTGTCCGGGCCGGGCTGCCTCCCCGGTGAGGTTCCGGCGGGACTGCCCGGGGCGAGGCCCACCCGCGGGCTCCGGCGGCCCCTCTCTCTGCCCTCTGCGCCCACAGCGCCCAGCGCCGCGGCTGGAGCCGCTCGGCCACCGCGCGCTCGCACCGGGCTCCCGGGCGCCCGTCGGCCGTCCGCAGGCGGGGGCGGGGCGGGCCGTCTCGGCCGCTTTCCCGCCTCCGCTGCGTTTCCGTGGCTGGCTGCTGTTACCGCGGGAGAACGGGGCAGGTCAGCCTCGCAGAGGCCGCCTTCTGCTGATGCAAAAGCATAGCAGGTGTCCCCGTGCCGCCTGAGGCCGCGTGGGCGACAAGGAGCCGGCCGTTTGCGACTGCCTTGGCGTCCTGCGCAGATTTCGTTGCCGCTTCTGCTGGATCACCTCAGGACTTTCGAGGGAGGCTCTCGTCAGCCTCGCTGAGAGGTCTGAATGACCGTTGAAGAAATGTAAAGTCAGCGGAAGGGTCACCGTATCCTCACCCGCTCCCGTTCTCTGCTGTTTTGAGCCTCAACATTTAGATGAACGTTTTGTGAACAAGGCCAGGGGTAAGGTTTCTAGGTCAAGCGAAGAGAAACATAAACATACAGGTGTCAATCTTCTGCATAGTGCCCCTTATACGCCTGGGAAAGAAGTGCCAGAGAAGAATGTCGGGCATCTGGTTACGTAATTGGGGATGCTTTCTGAGCAGAGTAAGGCTATTTTTTCCCTGATTACTTTCCTTCTCCTCTGATGTCATTGTCAGCTCTCCTGCCAGTATTATACAATGGAAGGGCGACTCAAATGTTCCACAGAGTGGAGCCTTCATCTTCACAAGAGGATGAAGGGTCATAGAAGTTGTACTCCCTTACTGAAGACACAAGACTAGGATGACATGTTAAAATATTAGAGAAAGGCAGAATGTTCTCCTAATCTGCCCTTCACGTGGGTAAGATGGGATAGGAAGCACATCAATTAAATCTTTGGATAATCCCGAAACTCTCTGCAGCCAGTGGGTACCAATTTTCTCACCACCAGCCTTTCCTAAATTACTATTATTTTTGTAAAGGCATAGTCATCAGTTGGCATTTGTCTTCAATAAGCTGTGCTGTGTTTCAATTGAATGATAGAAAGAAAAGAGGGAAACTAAGGGCCTGGCAGTTGATTTTTAAAGGAAGGCAACACAGGACCTTTTCTGTTCATTTTTCTCTCATAATATCGTAGCAAGTGGTAAAGTTCATGTGGCTTTCTTATTAACATACACTTTTTTCCTGCCCTCATTGCCTTAGGAAGAAGATCCGTTTATTGATTTTGTTCCAGACCAGACTGGACCTAAGTTGTCAAAGGTGGTGCTCGTGGGGTGCCCAACACAGGAACAAAACTGTTCTTAGAACAGAATGATGACAGTAGATCTAAAGGTGGCTGAGTATTTGAACCCTCAGATCAGGGCTCTGTGGGAGACCAAGGGATCTGTGACAGAGAGCTCCAGTCAGAGTAAGAAATATACCTCACAAATGGACAGTCTCAGTCCCGAGATCTCTCGCCAGCACTTCCGGAACTTCCATTATGATGAGGCAGCTGGACCCCACGAGGCTGTGAGTCAGCTTCAGGAATTATGCTCTCAGTGGCTGAGGCCAGAGATCCACTCAAAAGAGAAGATCTTGGAACTGTTGGTGCTAGAGCAATTCCTGACCATTCTGCCCAGGGACATCCAGACCGGAGTAAAGAAGCACCATCTCCAGGGCATTGAGGAGGCTGTGGCCCTCGTAGAACACTTGCAGAAGGAATCTGGTCAAACGAGAAATGGGGTGAGAAGAAAGATTCCTGATGCATATAGTAAATTAGGATGAAGGTGGTGTATTGGGGGCATGGGGGCAGTTAATCGAGAAATTAATTAGGCCACTGTTCTCTTGTTCCTTTAGGACAACTAAGGCAGGGCCTAAAACCACAGACCCATAGCAATAGTTAGTCCACAGGTTTTGGAGATCCTGGCAGAGACTTTTCCTGGCCTTAGAGAAAAAGTTGCTTTTTACCTTTTTGGAGCCAGGGTGAATTGAGGGTAATAATCCTAGTCTGGTTTAGTGAAGGAGACAGGTCTTAAGTTCTTAGAAACAAGTAAAAGGCAATAAGGAGTTGGAAAGGAAGAGGCAGTTCTAAAAAAGGGAGAATACTTAGAGACCAAAGGAAAGCAAAGAGAAAGGAGAGGAGAAACCAAACAGCTAGGGGAAGACAGAAGAGGAAGAGAAAAAGTTGAAAGCAAAAAGGAAAACAAAGATTTGAAAATCAAACAGTGTAGCTAAGAGAAGAAAGACTGGGAGAGAGAGTGTCCTCCATACGATAGACAGGAGCCTCCACTGCCCTCCCTTACTGGTTGGCCTTGGCTCTGCCAGTGAGAGGGAATTCAGGATGTGCTCTTCAGCAAGGGGCAGCACACCAACTGGCTTCAGGCCTGTCGTGAAGAATGCAGGGCAGGCATATGTTTGGTGTCAAAATCATTTGGAGGTAGGTTTGAGCCAGACTCTTTCCTCCTCCTTTTTTCTCCATTTCGTCCCCATTCTCTGAAAACCTTCCCTAGCCATGGGGAAAATCTGGTTGACAGGCTAACTTTGTTATTCAGTTCCTTAATCTTTTGAGAAAACTACAACAGAGAAAGCCACTGAGGTCAGGCATGTAAGTCAAGAGAGAAAGCCTGTCAAGGCACCCTGAGAACAGGTGGCCTGTGTAACCCTGCTAGTGGACTAAGCTGGGGTGTGTATGCAGAGGGGTGGGGGCCGCGGTGTTGGAGAGTTGGCACTAGCCACACGTTTTTTTCGTTTTATCCTACTTTTCCCAGATTTTTGGGATAGTTCTTTTTGGAAAATTTGTGGCCCAATATCTCTGTAAGTCTTCTTGTCATTTCCATTAGTGTCTCATACTTCTCTCAATCTGCACTCCCAAATTTTTTACTCCCTCTTCCACCAACCCCAAAAGTAAGTTGTATGGTAACATGGATGGGGATTATTTCTAGGTTGCAGTCCATGAGCTGAGAAAAGAGGCAGTGCTCTTGGGAGAAACAGCAGAGGCCCCAGGCTTCAATCTGAAGCCAGCAGAGTCCCAGCCAGTGTCCCAGGATGAAGAATTTTGGAATACATACCAGGGTCTACAAGAACAGCTGAGCAAGAATACTCATAAAGAAACTGAGCCTGTATGTGAGAGGGGTAAGGAGCTTCACTATCATTTCCTTTTCCTCAGAGTTGTGATAATCGTTTTTTCAACCCAAACATTGTGAGTATTTTCCGGGTGCCCAGCTCTGTGGATCTGCAAATGCAGCCATGTTGCCAATTACAGTGCCACCCCCAGGTGGCAGTAGAATAGATGAGTTATGGGTGAAGGTGGGGGTTAACCTAAGGTACGGCGATATTCAAAGCACACAACCCTGGTAATAACATCATAAACTCTGTTCCTTAGAAAAGTGAGGAGGGTTGGGGCCACCTCATCATCAAATGCAGAAAGATTTGGGATCAGAGATGGGCTGTCACTGGCAGAATGTGAACAAAATTGTGTACCAGGAAAAAAATAATAAATGATAAAAAATCTACATCTATTCTCTGGAGTCACTCACTGAGTACTTCATTTTCAAATATGTTTAATTTTTGCCTAACTCAGAACACTTTTATATAAGAAAATAAAACGGTTTTTCTTTTATTAATTGTGGTCATGAAAACTGGGGAACTTGTTCTAGGGGCTGGTAGATGCTTCATGCTTATTTGTAATGAGAAGGCCACTTCTGGACACCCCAAATACTTGTAAAGGTGTCCTTTCTCTACTGAAAAAATCAGAATCTTCTATATTTTAGAAATGAGCTCAGGATGTTCATAGGCAGAAGCGAGAGAAATTTCCTCTGGCTCTTTTTCCACCCACAGCTGTGCCTGCTCACCAGATCCTAGCCTCTCCTGAGCAGACAAACACCAAAGACTGGACAGTGGCACCTGAGCTCGTCCTGCCTGAGTCTCAGGTGAGCTCTGCTTTCCAGCTATTTAGGGCTGCCTTTTCCTCTGCCCATGCCACCCTGCCCAGCAGGTGCTCAGAGGGGTGTTAGCCCACATGTTATCTCTGGGGAACTAGGCACCTCCCAGGCTGTTGGCTGATCCATTATCTCCTTCCTTTCTGCCTTCTCACTTTATGAAAAATCATGTGTTGTTAATTCCTCAGTGCCTGGTCTACCGTGAAGTTCATGGGCCAGATTGTAGGGTTGCTTCTATAGTGGCCAGTACTGAGCTGAAGCCCATTCTCTTCTTTAGAGCTTGTTGACATTTGAAGAAGTGGCCATGTATTTTTCCCAGGAAGAATGGGAGTTACTGGATCCCACTCAGAAGGCCCTCTACAATGACGTAATGCAAGAAAACTATGAGACTCTCATCTCTCTAGGTAAAGATTCTTCCCTTACCTTTAGGTAGGAGTTGAGTGATCTGTCTTGTTCTTGACTTATTGGGAATGCACCCCTGTGAGAGTCTATGTTCCAGTAGCTGGTTGGTTCTCAACTAAATGATGTGGGCAGGGGAAATGTGTATCCAGATCACCTGGGGAACTTTTCCATGTATACATGTGCATTCCTTGCCCTGAAATTCTTGATCTTTTCCCCATCCCCTCCAAATCTGCTCTTATGTCTTTCCCATCTCTGTAACGGACACCACAATTCACCCAATAATTCAAGGCATAAAACTTGGGTTAATCCTTGACTCTGATCTTGCCGTCATATCCCACTACTTATGTGTCACTAGTGTCTTGGCTCCACCTTCACTTGATAGTCTGAGTCCAACCATATCTCAGCCTCCTGCTTTGTTAGCATCCTGGTCTACACCAGGGACATCTCTATCTAGGTGCACCTCAGAAAGAAATTACCTTTCTGACTGGCACCTCCTGCCACAACTCTTGCCCTTCACAGTCTGTTTTCCACACAAGAGCGAGACTCTTAAAAACCTGGTTAGATGTGACATTTCTCTGCTTCAAATGATGATGACTTCTGACACTTCAAAATAAAATCCAAACTCCTTCCCGAGTCACCCAGTACCCTCCAAGATCTGGACCCTACTCCCCTTCCTGCTGTCATCTCCTGCCACTCGTGCCTTTTCTCAGTCCTCTTTAGCCATTCTGGTTTTCTTGCTGTTTCTTGAATTTTCAAAGCTAATTTCTTCCTTCCCGTTTCCTTTACCTGGCACACTGGACTCTGAGTACTATATTTTTGGACACCTCTATATTTTGCCCAACTCAGAACAATTTAGTCATGTAAGGGAAAAAACGAGATTTCTTTCTTTGACTTCACTAACGATACCGAAGAGAGTCAACTGGGAACCTGTTGTAGGGCCTGTTAGATGCTTGATTCTTACTTAGAATGATAAAGCCACTTCTAGGTTTTCATGTCTTGTGAAGCTGTCCCATCTCTACTGAAAGAATCAGGATCCTCTGTATTTTAGAAATGAGCTCAAGATGTTCATAGAAGCAAGAGAAATTTCCTCTGGCTCTTTTCCACCCACAGCTGTGCCTGCTCACCAGATCCTAGCCTCTCCTGAGCAGACAAACACCAAAGACTGGACAATGGCACCTGAGCTTGTCCTGCCTGAGTCTCAGGTGAGCTCTGCTTTCCAGCTATTTAGGGCTGCCTTTCCCTGTTGCCCATGCCACCCTGCCCAGCAGGTGCTCAGAGGGGTGTTAGCCCACATGTTATCCCTGGGGAACTAGGCACCTCCCAGGCTGTTGGCTGATCCATTATCTCCTTCCTTTCTGCCTTCTCACTTTATGAAAAATCATGTGTTGTTAATTCCTCAGTGCCTGGTCTACCGTGAAGTTCATGGGCCAGATTGTAGGGTTGCTTCTATAGTGGCCAGTACTGAGCTGAAGCCCATTCTCTTCTTTAGAGCTTGTTGACATTTGAAGAAGTGGCCATGTATTTTTCCCAGGAAGAATGGGAGTTACTGGATCCCACTCAGAAGGCCCTCTACAATGATGTAATGCAAGAAAACTATGAGACTCTCATCTCTCTAGGTAAAGATTCTTCCCTCCCTTTGGGTAGGAATTGAGTGATCTGTTTTGTTCTTGGCTTGCTGAGAATGCACCTTGTGAGAGAGTCTCACTCTTCCAATAGCTGGTTCGTTCTCACTTAGATGGTAGGGGCAGAGGAAATGTGTATCCAGATCACCTAGGGAGCTTTTTCCAAGTACATGGGTTCATTCCTTATCCTACACAGAATTTTTTATCTCTATCCCCACTTCCCTCCAAACCTGCTCTTTTCATATCTGTCTCATTGCAGTAAAGGGCAGCCCCATTTACCCAGTTTCTCAGAACAAGAAAAAGAGTTTTCTTTTACCTTGATCTTACCATCATAACCTGCTACTAATGCATCACTAGTTCTGTTGGCTCCACCTTCACAGTGTAGCCTGAGCGCAATCATGTCTCTGCCTCCTGCTCTGGTAGCATCCTGGACTATGCCAGTGTCATCCCTATCTAATTCTACCTCAATCGTTTTCTAACTGACACCCCGTGCCACCATTCTTGCCCTTCCATAGTCTTTTCCACACAGCCACCAGACTCTCTTAAAAACCTTATCAGATAGTGACATTTCTCTGCTTCAAAACCTTATGATAATTTCTCATCACATTTAGAATAAAATGCAAAATGCTTTACCAAGACACCCAGGACCCTCCAAGATCTGGCCCCTGCTCTCCTCCCTGCCCTCATTTCCTGCCACTTCTGTCCTTGTTTAGTCCTATTAACCACACTAGTCTTCTTGAACTTCAAGAACTAGTGTTTCTTGAACTGGCCATGCTCATTTCTACTTTCCCCTTTCCTCTGCCTGGCACACTTTTCTACCACATGGCTAAACTCTCACTTTTATGTTTCTGCTCAAATGGCGCTTTCTCTAAGGTTTTCCATGCAACCTTATCTAAAATAGCTTCACAGAAGCACAATCTTAAATGCTGTCTTACTCTGCTTTAGTTTTCTTTAGAACATTTATCACTTCCTGACATTTTATTTGTTTATTGATGTTTGATTGTCTTAATCTCTCCCTAGAAGATAAGCTCTATGAGATCAGGGGACTTTGTTTTTTTTACCACTGTATCTCTAGCCTATAGAGCATACCTGGCACACCATAGCCACTCAACACATATTTATTGAATTACTGAGGGGTGAATGGTTTCCCTACTTGGCAATCTCTGCATAAAAGAAGTCCACTAAGTGATTCTGGTCTGTTTCCTCCCTCTGGACATGAACCAGTGAGTTATAGGAGTGATAGACATCTTCCCAAGTGCTGTCTGTGTCTGGTACTTGAGAACTACATAAAAAGTTACTATATTGGTGCCCGGAATCACTTGTGCATATGAAACCCAACCCATTGACTTTCACATTCGCTCCACTAGACCTGATCTTATCCAGGTCGAGTCCTCCTCAAGAATTAATAGGACCAGCTTGTATTCCCTGCAACCTTTGGAGTTTGTTCCACCTTGATTGAATAGGGGTATTCTTGGTAGCAGAAGAGGGAGCACATGCAGTGGATTCCCCTTCCTTATATCCTTTTCATGTATCCAGCTTAGGTATTTCTCAGTATCTGCTTTGCATATCCACCCATAAATGCAGTATAGTATAAACCTGATACCGGATATAAGACTCTGCATTTCACCATTTGGGGTAGCAAACTGTAAAAGTATCCTTTGGTCTTCTTGAAAATAGTCTGGAATTAGTGAACTGTTGGTAAGTTACCAGTCCTTGACCTCACTATTTCCATTTCACAGCATTATTTGTGCTCCCCAAACCTAAAGTGATCTCCTGTCTGGAGCAAGGAGAAGACCCCTGGGTTCAAGGATCCCCAGAATTCAACGACCGTCCCAGAGAGCTGCCTACAGGTAAATACACTATGAGAAGAGGAGAAATGTGCCTTGATAGGAACCCTTGTAAGGGCTTAATATTTTAACATTCTACTTATCTGTTTTTTTAAAAAGAGGTAATCATTGAATTTTTCTCTCTATCCCTGTTGTATTCTTGCCCTGCCATACAGTTGGCTGATTCTTCCTTTATTCCAACAGGGTTAAAACTAAAAAATAACACTGAAAATCAACAGCCTGTATGTCTTTCTGACTTAGAAATACAAGCACCAGGAGACATAGTTTCAAAAAAGACCAGAGTGAAAGTTCCTCAGAAAACAACGGGCAAGGAAAATCATGGTGATACTCACAGGGTGGGGAAGTGGCACCAAGATTTTCCAGTGAAGAAAAGAAAGAAACTTTCAACCTGGAAACAAGAGCTGCTGAAACTTATGGATCTTCACAAGAAAGAGCGTGCAGCAGAGAAGCCTTTTAAATGCCAGGAATGTGGGAAAAGCTTCAGAGTTAGCTCTGACCTTATTAAGCACCAAAGAATTCACACTGAAGAGAAGCCATATAAATGTCAGCAGTGTGATAAGAGGTTTAGATGGAGTTCAGATCTTAATAAGCACTTAACAACACACCAGGGAATAAAACCATATAAATGCTCATGGTGTGGGAAAAGCTTCAGTCAAAATACAAATCTCCATACACACCAAAGAACTCACACTGGAGAGAAGCCCTTTACATGTCATGAATGTGGAAAAAAATTCAGTCAGAATTCCCATCTTATTAAACACCGGAGAACCCACACAGGTGAGCAGCCTTACACTTGTAGCATATGCAGGCGAAACTTCAGCAGGCGGTCAAGCCTTCTTAGACACCAGAAACTCCACCAGTGAAAGGAAGCTTGTCCAATGTCTTTAGTCTGAAGAAATTCACCAAGTGAAACTTGACCCTAAAGTTTATGAAAACATACCAAATTATGAAAGCATGAAGAATTTTTCATCAGTGGAAAATTTGGGGATATAAACATCACATTTCACAGAAAGGAATCAAAGTTGACTCTGCAGGGATGTGTTAGTGGTTGTACTACTTACTGTTTATTCTTATAATTTTCATTGAATTCTTTAGCAAAAGAGGTGTTCTGAGAACATCCTGAATTGGAAAAACCTGGTTTGGGATTGTACCTGGCAAAATAGCAAATTCGGCTTCAAATAGCAGATGCAGCCATGAATCAGTCCGTCTTCTGTGGTCACAGAGGTAAATATTGTTGGTTTTGCATTGATCTCCCCAGCCACTCTTAAACACATATGATAGAAACATTTGTAGCATTGGTCTTTTGGTCTTCCAAAACAAAAAGCAATAATATGCATGTTTAATTGCATACCGTTGTCTTCAAGTTAATAGGCTTGCCAATTTCAGTAGTTTCATGGAACGGAAATTAATTCTAATGTAAAGTTTTCCAAGAACCAAATTGGATTTTCTTCCTCTCTTGTCATTGGACATTGTTCACAATGCTGGACATCATTTGAGTTCCTTAAACTTTTTAGCCACTTTAGCTCTTGAATCCTATTAGCACAAATTTTACTGTGATGAAACCATATTTCCTTTACCACTAGGGAATCTGCCAGATGAACTAATAGTGCACTATTTTATGCCTCTCATTGGTGGTGTTTGAAAAAAGGAAAACATCTCTAATGAGATCATATGGAAACGGGTTGGAATTTTTAGCCATGGAGTATATATTAGATGTAAAGAAGAATTTTCTGCAATAAAAGAAACTAGATTGTATCTTTACCTCACAATGTCAATAGGATAAAACAGCCATAAAAATTAGCACTTTCCTCAGTCCTAAAAGAAAATTACTGGAAATTCAGGATCAACTTTTCAGGTTTTTGTTTGTTTGCTTGTAATTTGGCTTTTGTTTGATATTAATTGCGACGAGAGAGTCATGTTTGGGAACAGAGGTGTGTGCTCTAGTGCTGTGGTTCACTGGGCATGGTGTCCTGGGAATCCAGTTAGTAGGAGACCGACTTCTCAAAGGAAAGGTTGGGGAGCTGATGCTGAGTGGTGGGAAAGGCTGAGCAAATCCACATCCATGTTGTTGTCTTACACTGTAAACCAGTAAGCAGGGAGGATATACCTGCTTCTGTTTTCTCCAGCAGAGCATTTAACAACAGCTTTAGATGATAAATTTGTTAGACTGCTGAAAATCTCTATAGGCTATGCATTTTCTTATAATTCACCCTTTTGTTTAAAACACTGATTCAGATGTGTTTCTGTTAGAACTTTTAGGTGGTATTAGCAAAGGGATTAAATTACCTCTTCTAGATTTTTCATTTCACAAACTAGGAAGTTAAGGCTCAAAGAGATAGAGGGACTTGTTCAAGACCCCATACCTAGTGGGTCTGTCTGCCATCATAGCTTCATCAATCAGGCGTAAAGGCAGGATTAGCAGGACTAATTTGTATATAATCCCTGCGCAGCCAGTCTGGATAACATTGTATTGTATCTATTTCTATCTCATAAAACATTCCAGTTTCTTGATTGGTTACTGAAATACTTTATGGGGGTTTTTTTGGGGAAGGTTAGCTCTGAGCTAACTACTGCCAGTCCTCCTCTTTTTGCTGAGGAAGACTGCCCCTGAGCTAACATCTGTGCCCATCTTCCTCCACTTTATATGTGGGACGTCTACCACAGCCTGGTGTGCCAAGTGGTGCCATGTCCACACCCGGGATCCAAACCGGTGAACCCCGGGCTGCCGAGAAGCGGAATGTCCACACTTAACTGCTGCACCGCCAGGCCGGCCCTGAAGTATTCTTAAGTGTCTGTTTTCTCTATGAAATAGAGATAACACTCAACTGAGGGTTGTTCTAGGAGTTAGAAAGATTGATGAAAGAAAAGCACCTAACAGCCTAGTCAATAGTAGATGCTCAGTCAATGTGTATTTCTTTCTCTTTCCCCTGTTCCACAGTATTATGTTGGGCAGACTAACTACATTAAAGAAACAGATGCATTTGTGGCTATTGCAGCTCCTTTCAGGAGCTAAGCGCCAGTGGTGGTGGTTGATGCTAAGCTGATTCAGTCCTTGGCTTCAGTGCTTTATGGTGTAAGTCACCTGAGCTATTGGTTTGGTCTTCAGCAGGATTTTATTTTCTTCCCTAGGATGAGTTACGCCAAGTAGTCTTTTTTTTTTTTCCTTTGAGGAAGATCAGCCTTGAACTAACATCTGCCAATCCTCTTTTTGCTGAGGAAGACTAGCCCTGAGCTAACATCCATGCCCATCTTCCTCTGCTTTATATGTGGGATGCCTGCCACAGCATAGCTTGATGAGTGGTGCCATGTCCGCACCTGGGATCTGAACCAGCGAACACTGGGCCACCGAAGCAGAAGGTGCGCACTTAAGCGATGCGCCACTGGGCTGGCCCCTTTTTTGTTTAAGATTGGCACCTGAGCTAACATCTGTTGCCAGTCTTTTCTTCTCTCCAAAGCCTCCCAGTACATAGTTGTATATTCTAGTTGTAGGTCCTTCTAGCTCCCCTTTATGGGATGCCACCTCAGCATGACTTGATGAGTGGTCGTAGATCTGCACCCAGGATCCGAACCAGCAAAACCTGGCTGCTGAAGCAGAGTGCACGAACTTAACCACTCGGCCAAGGGGCCCGCCCTCAAGTATTATTTCTCAAGCACAGCCAACTCTGAAGCTCTGGTCTAGATAGCTCTTACCCAACACCCTCAGCCTTAGACCCCTAGGACTCTGTCTCTTCTCCTAAGATACGTGTGGATTACTTGCTGGCACTACATTCATTCATTCAATTTAATGAGGGTCTGTTATGTGCCCCAGCACTGTTCTAGACTGAGGTTATATTAATGAACAAAAGAGACAAAAATGTTTGCCCTCCTGGAGCTTGTATTCCAGTGAACAATAAAAAGGAAGCTGGTTATGCTTTTCTGCTCCTTGCAGTTAGACAAGGTCATGAAATAGTTTTGGGCAATGAGTTGTGAGTAGAAGCCTCACTTCTGGGCTGAAGTGTTTATTTGTTGGTGTAAGACTCTAGTACACTCTCTTCCTGCCTCAGGCATGGAAGCACATACAGAAAGAAGAGCCACAAGATCAAAGCAGTCTGGAATGCTGAGCCCCCCTCATGGGAGGGCAGCTGTTCTAGAGAGTCCCCCAGACCTATAATGGGCTTTGTGGGAACAAGAAATAAACTTTTGTTGTGTTAAACTGCTGAGATGTTGGTGCTGTGTGTTTCTGCAGCATAACTTGGCTTGTCTTAATAGAGGCAGCTATTCTAGAGCCCAGGAACCTTTTCTTTTTTATTCCACCTGGCCTTTGGCCCTCAGAAGAGGTCTGGCTTCCTCTAGATGCTCCACTGAATTGATATAACATTGATGGGAACACTTAGGAGCTTATAGACGTTAGGTGATAGGAAAGAAAGACTGCTTACCTCCAGAGGTCAGTTGTTCAAGTGGACAAGGCACCCATCTGTCCCTCTCTCTGGCCTTATTCCACTTTCCCTGTTCTTTGTTCCCCTGTGCTCCGCTGCCCCATGTGCACAAGATATGTTTCTGTTGCTCAATGGGCTAGGGAGAGGGTGGGGATTTCATTCCATTCCTCACATGAGTGCAGTACTCTTCAAGGAATGATCGTACCTTTTGTGAATTGTGCCTCAAAAACAGACATGGTGCAGAAGCAAATTGCCCAGATTGATGTAGAGAGGAAAGTTGCTGCTCTTCTGGACTAACCAGTGGCGGTTGGGAAGAAGCATGGGCAGGAAAACAGGAGCAAGACACTCCAGTTGGGGAGTGAGAAGCCTCCAGTGGGAAAGTCCTAGCTTAGCCAATAATCAGCAGCACAATGTCTCACAACTTATGCTTGGAATTTGGGGTGGACATGTGGAAATTGAAAGAAGGAATATCAATGGCCTTGTCCCAAGGATGAGAGCAGATTACTGAAAAACGACATAAAAACAGATTTTGAAATCTGTTGAGGCTTGGTTTAAAGATGAAATCTAAGATACAACCCTAGGTCCAACCTCAGGCATTAGTATTAAAGTTCTCACAAATATGTCCTCCATAACCAGCTGATTTCTAGGACAAATCAGAGGTGCTTTATTTTAGTTTGTTCAGAAAATAGCCTTACAGTGGCTCCAAGGTTGGTTCTGAGAAATGGATCATTTACGCAGTCTAGCCCCCAAATCCTTGACTCCTTCTCTGCACTTGGTCTAAGTAGCCACAGTGCTGAGGCCATCCCAGACCTAGAGTTCTCCCCACCGTTAAGCAGACTCCGGAAGTTCAAGCCGATCTTGAGAACCTCAGCTATCTTTTAACTGGAGGGGAAGCACAGAATGGACAGCTTGAAATCAAACTAAAACTACTAGGGTTTCGATCAGCTTTTGGAGCTAAGAACAATTTTAATTGTTTAATTCCCTGGAGAGCTTGAGAGGAAGAATGCTAAGCATCCTTTTCTATTCAGCTGGACAGTTGGGATAACAAAAGGTTTGAACTCCATAAAGGATTTTCCAAACATTCATTGAGTTATTCCTCTGACAAGTGTTTACTGAGTACCTTTGTATTTCCTAGGCAGTTCCCACTCTCATGTGTAATGATCAAGGCTGCCCATCACTCTTCTCTCGGGCTTTCCCTCTAGTGCTTAGAGTGGAATATTTGCTGAAGATCTCCTCACATTGTTTCAGTGACTTCTCTTCTGTATAGAGTCTCTGAAGTGCCCTCAAGGAAGACGTGTTGAAGCTTTACCCACACTGTTTCTATGCTTCTTTCCAAACAAGTGGAAAAGCACATTGTTACTGAATCTTTTCCACACTTGTCACTTTTATAGTTCCTTGTGTGGGTTCAATGAGGAGCAAGCCTGGAGCACCATTTGAAGCATCTACCAAATTCACTATATGTTAGGGTTTCTTTCATGTATGAATTCTCCAATGGGCAATGATACCAGCTATAGTGAAGTGATTTCCACAGTCAAGCATCTATAAGGCTTTTCTCCTGTTATGATTCACCCACATCTCATAATGCCTGCACTTCACTTGAAGCAGTTTTTCTACCTGTCATGAGAAGAATTAAGCAAGCTCTTGTCTTCCATTGAGTTTCAGATTTGGGAAAACTATCAGAATCACTGCATTTCTACCACGGTAAGATGATGAATCTCAAGTTGCACCAATCTTAGCACTAATACAAAAAGTTAAGCTTTATAACATTTGGATACACTGCACCTTTAAGAAAAAACTTAAGAAAGTTTACTGTTGAATTTTTAAACCAATGGATATAATATTTCCATCATCATAATTTTCACACGATTTGTGCATGACTTGTACAAACAACTGAACACTTTCAAAGGATTTGAAAAAAAAAGTGAAGGATATTTAATGTTTAAGAAAAAAGTAAAATTAACTTTAGAAAAAAATTTCAAAATGTTAGTAGCTTAAGGAGTGATAGTTTCTTCTTACACAGAAGAGTTAGGAAAAAAATTTTTTTAATGTTTCCTTCATCTTTTAGCTCTGGTGAGTAAGCATTACCCAGCGTCAAAGTCATTTGTCCTTAAAAAAGAAGCTCATATTTCCTGTCTATTCTTTGAGTTAAGAGGGACTTCTGCAATATTCTCCCTTGGATCTCTCCAAACCTCCCACATTTTAAAATCCATATTTGCACAAGGGCTGTCTCTTCCCTTGACCTTCACTCATGTACCAGTCAGTTGTATCTGCTCTTATCACTGAGCACTGGGTTTATTCCCTTCATAGCACGTATCACAACTTAGAGTTGTTATTTAGTTTACCTGTTTTTGTCAGTCTTCCCTCGTTAAAATATAAGCATCAGCAGGGCAGGGGTTGTTTGTCTTGTGAATCTTCAGTGTTGAGCACAAGGCTGGCACATCGTAATATGTAATAAATACAAGAATGAAAATATATCAAACAGGAAAAACTACCATGGCCACCTGAACATTAGCTTTGATTACTCAGAGCATTCCCTGACTCAGTGATCTCCCTTCTTCAAGTATTGAGTGCTTGACAGATGTGTCATGGTCACGAGTCCTGTCTTGTTCTTTACCAGGAGAGATGGAGGAGGAGCATGCAGGTCCTCTGAAGGAGCACACAGAGAATTTGTATTTTGGGGAGATATGAATGTCTAAGGCTATTCTATCTGCATGAATGCTCAAGCCCAGAGCTCAGGGAGCTTCACCCTGTAATAGGAAGACTGGATTCCGTATGCATCCCAGGAAAAGCACCTCCACTCAGGTTACCTCTTCCCAGCACCCACCCCGACGTCTACTCTCCAGCATTTGCCAGTAGCAAGGGCCTGGATGCCCACACAGACCTAGGGGTATCGCAAGCACTTGGTGCCTCTCCTCCCACAGACTCTCTTGACACTGAGGCATATAGAAAGATTTGGAAGGGGCCTTAGGAATCTGGCTCTGTCAGTGAGTCCCATACTCACAGAACACTGTGAGATGTGTAGAGATAGTCCATGAAAAAAGTATTCTGTACCCAAGTAAATTTGCAGACAGTGAGTTAGGTAAAGTCAATGTTTTGCTATAGGAGGACTTCTCAGAGCATTTTTGTTTAATTGTACAATGTGAAACTTTGGGATCAAAGGAAAGGAGTATAAGCACTCAATGATTGCCAGCTTTATTTTACTGTGGAGGCCCTTATGGTAGTAGTGGTGTGTGTAACAGTGACACCTAACTTCTCTCAGAGTTAGTGGAACAGCAGTTTGCGAAACACTGACCTAGTTAATCCTTTCACCATTGTAGGAAGCTGAGAGAATGACTTAGTAAAATAAAACCAGGTCCCACACCACCTGACTCACAATTAAATGCACTTTCCACCACACCACACAGTTTCTCAGGTAGTGGGACAGGCATCGCCATTATACGTATTAGGAAGTTGAAGCTTCAGATCTCGTAGCCAAATACTGCTGGTAAATTAGAACTAGGACCCGTGCATCCTCATTCTAGGAGATGACTTGGAGACTTTTCTTTTGCAAGGGCCTGGGAGAAGAATTCACTTCTCAAATGTCAATGCAAGCATTTGTGTTTGGCGTCTTCTGTATCCAGTAGAGGATCCAGGTGTTTTTGCAAGAACACTCTTAATAGCTTCTAACATCTGCCATGGCAAAGAGTACTTTGCAAATAGGGGTTTGGGAAGTGGCACTTCACTTTTACAAAGCTGCCAACCCAGTATAACATTTGCCAACTTCAAAGCTCATCTTACAGGATCTCATCTACCCTACTCCCCAGAAGGGTGAAGAACAGGGATCATCAATCTCATTTAAGAGGTCAGGTATATAAGGCAATTGGCAGGAAGTGATTGTCTTAAGATGTGTTGGAGAAGATGCAGGGAGAGAATTGAGATTTCCTGGTTCCTAGTTCAGATACAACAAGGTCCTTCAAATATGAGAGCTCCAAGAAGAAAGCAAGTTCTTGTCCATACCATTGTGGAACAGGATTTAGGAGTCAGGGCTCCTGGCTGACTCCTTATTACACATTCTTCCCCTTCAGCTCTCTAAGATGGCCTGCCAGAGCTCAATTCCACCACCATCCTGATCAGCCCACACCATCTCAGAAGAAGGAGAAGGAGAGACTGGGGCAGTGACATCTCAGGAAGTGACATCTCTTTTTGCTGAGGAAGACTGGCCCTGAGCTAAGATCCGTGCCCATCTCCCTCTACTAAATTCTCATCTCTCACCTCTCTCCCCAAGGGCCAGGAACCCTGTCTTAGGAATGATCTACTGTTGTCAGAAAGAACCCTATTTTTTTTTTCCAGATAGCGCCTTAGAGTTAACCATGGTGCTGTGCCCTCCAAAATCATTTCCTATGTCTGTGCTCAATCTGGGACCTGAAAACAGATCCTCCTCTAACCATTCTCAAAGGACTCAAGGGGGTCTGAGACTTGCAGGAGAGTAACAGGAAAAGCTATAGCATTTTGCATTCCTATCAGCAATGAATGAGAGTTGCTGTTGCTCCACCTCCTTGCCAGTATTCGTTGTCAGTGTTTTGGATTTTCACTATTCTGGTAGTCATATAGTGGTATCTCATTGTTTTAATTTGCAGTTCCTTAATGACATGTGACGTGAAGCATCTGTTCATTTGTTTGTTTACCATCTTTCTACCTTGTTTGGAGAAGTATCTGTTCAGATCTTTTGCCCATTTTTTAATCAGGTCATTTTCTTATTATTGTGTTTTAAGAGTTCTTTGTATAATTTGTATACACTCTTTTATCAGAATGTCTTGCACATATTTTCTCCCAATCCAATGCTTGTCTTCTCATTCTCTTGACAGTGTCTTTTGCAGAGGTTTTTAATTTTATTGAAGTCCAGCTTATCAGTTACTTCTTTTATGGATCTTGCCTTTAGTGTTGTATCTAAAAAGTCATCACTAAACCCAAAGTTATCTAGGTTTTCTTCTGTGTCATCTTCTAGGAGTTTTATCATTTTGTGTTTTACATTTACATGTAATTTGCAAAAATTACATTTTACATTTATATTTAGGTCTGGGATCCATTTTGAGTTAATTTTTTGTGAAGGGTGTAAAGTCTGTGTCTAGATCTTTTTTTTCAGGTAGATGTCCAGTTGCTCTAGCACCATTTGTTGAAAAGACTATCTTCTCGATTTTGTTGCCTTTGCTCCTTTGTCAACAATAAGGTGGCCATATTTATGTGGGTCTATTCCTGGGCGCTCTATTCTGTTCCATTGTTGCTTTTGTCTGTTCTTTCACCAATACTGTATTGTCTTGACTACTGTAACTTTAGAGTAAGTCAATGTTGAGTAATGTCAGTCCTCCAACTTTGTTCTTCTCCTTCAATATTGTGTTGGCTATTCTGGGTCTTTTGCCTCTCCATGTTGTTTTTTTTTTTGAGGGCGGGGGGAGGATGAGCCTTGAGCTAACATCTGCTGCCAATCCTCCTCTTTTTGCTGAGGAAGACTGGCCCTGAGCTAACATCCGTGCCCATCTTCCTCTACTTTATATGTGGCACGCCTACCACAGCATGGCCTGATGAGCAGTGCCATGTCCGCGCCCGGGATCCAAACTGGCGGACCCAGGGCCACTGAAGCGGAATGGGCACACTTAACCACTGCGCCACTGGACTGGCGCTGTATTTTCTTTTTTAAGTTTTTATTTTTCCATGCCCCCCAGTACATAGTTGTGTATTCTTAGTTGTGAGTCCTTCTAATTGTGGCATGTGGGACGCCACCTCAGCATGGCTTGATGAGTGGTGCCATGTCCACGCCCAGGATCCAAACTGGTGAAACCCTGGGCTGCCAAAGTGGAGCATGAGAACTTAACCACTTAGCCACAGGGCCAGCCCCTCCATGTATATTTTAAAAGCAGTTTTCAATATCCACAAAATAAATTGCTTGGATTCTTACTGAGATTCCATCAAATCTATAGATCATGTTGGGAAGAACTTCCATCTTGATAATATTGAGTCTTCCTATTCATGAACGTGGAATATCTCTCCATTTATTTAGTTCTTCTTTGATTTCATTCATCATATAGTTTTCTTCATATAAATCTTGTTCATATTTTGTTAAACTTATACCTAAGTATTTTATTTTGGGGGCTGCTACTGTAAATGCTATTCCAGTAGTTCACTGCTGGTATATAGGAAAGTGATTGACTTTTGTATATTAACTTGGTAACCTGCAACTTTGCTACAAGTGCATTATTAATTCCAGAAGATTTTTTCATTGATTCTTTGGGATTTTTTTCCTGAGGAATATTCACCCTGAGCTAACATCTTTGCCAGTCTTCCTCTATTTTGTATGTGGGTTGCCACCACAGCGTGGCCTCTGATGAGTGGTGTAGGTCCACACCCAGGAACCAAACCCAGGCCACTGAAGTGGAGCACACTGAACTTAACTGCTAGGCCATGGGGCCAGCCCTGATTCTTTGGGGTTTTATACATAGATGATCATGACATCTGTGAAAAAGGCAATTTTATTTCTTCTTCTCAATCTGTGTGCCGTTTATTTCCTTTTCTTTTCTTTTTTGTCTTATTGCATTATCTAGGGTTTATAAGTATGATGTTGAAGAGGAGTGGTGAGAGGGAACATTCTTGCCTTGTTCCTGATCTTAATGGGAAAGCTTCTAGTTTCTCACAATTAAGTATGATGTTAGTTGTGGGGTTTTTGTAGATTTTTTTAATCAAGTTGAAATTCCCCTCTATTCCTAGTTTGCTGAGAGTTTTTATCATAAATGGATGTTAGGTTGTGTCAACTGCTTTTTCTGCATCTATTGATATGATCATGTGATTTTGTTCTTTAGCCTGTTGGTGTGATGGATTACATTAATTTATTTTTGAATATTGAACCTGCCTTGCATACCTGGAACAAACCTCACTGTATAATTCTTATTATGCATTGTTGGATTTGATTTGTTAATATTTTGTTGAGGATTTTTAAATTTATGTTCATGAGAGAGAATTTTTTTTTTCTTGTAATGTCTTTTTCTGGTTTTTGGTAGTAGGGAAATGCTAGCCTCATAGAATTCCTCTCCACCATTCCCATCCACACTAGACACTGCTTGTCCTTTCATCTCGACAGACTATCCAGTCCCTGATCTCTGACCATAGCTTCACATCTATATTGCAGTTTTAGAAGATGTCATTCAATGCCCTCCATTCTGTTTTACTGGAAGCTTTACCTGTGTGGAGTGTAGCAGACATTTGTTGACTGCCTCTTAGCAACCATTACCCCTTTCCTCCTTCCCAACAACCCTGATTACATTTGGAGATCTGTGAGGTTCCTGACCCTGGTTTCCAGGAGCAGAGAATGTGATGTAAACTAAGTTAATAAGAGGAGGATTCCACCTCCTTGGTTAGAAGATAGCTCAGGGTTAGGTATATGACCTTAAGCTGGTCCCATCAGAACTTTTGTTGGAAATGCTAGAACAAATCCCGCTCTTGCTGGATGATACATGTAACCCAGTAGCCATTGATAGTTTTCTTGAAACTGAAAGAGAAGTGGGCCTTAGGATGAAACCAACACCATAGAAGGCAGAACAGAGTGGTAAATATTCAGTCCTTAGTGACACCATTGGGCTGTAGGATCAAGTATCACCTGATATCTAGAACTGCCCTGAAGTTTTCAGCTACATGTATCTATACATTTCTTTTTATTGTTTAAGCCAGTGTGAATTGGGGTTTCTGTTCATTGTAACTGAAAGAATTCTAATACATAGAGCAATAACTGATTTAAGATAATATATGAAGGAGATGAACAATTTTTTTTTAAATTTTATTTTTCCTTTTTCTCCCAAAGTCCCCCGGTACATAGTTGCATACTTACAGTTGTGGGCCCTTCCACTGTGGCATGTGGGATGACACCCCAGCATGGCCTGACAAGCGGGGCCATGTCTGCACCCATGACTCGAACCAGCAAAACCCTGGGCTGCCAAAGCAGAGCACGCGAACCCAACCACTCAGCCATGGGGCCGGCCCCTGAACAATCTTTTTATACCTATTTAAAAGTTTTCATTACAGAAATTATCAAATATACATAAAAGAGAGAATAATATGATGAACCCCTGTGTAGGCTTCAACAATTATCAACATTTTGCCAATCTTGTTCCATTTATCGTCTCCAGTTTTTTGTTTTTATTTTGTTTGTTTTGAGAGGGTTGTTTATTTTGGAATGTTTTAAAGCAAATTTCAGACATTATAACATTTCACCCACAAATATTTCAGTTTGTAAGAGAGAATTCTTAACAATCTCTGCCCTAAACCATCTTTGAGAAAGAATTCCCACTCAGCAGAGGCCCTCTCTCCCACAAGAGAGAAGCTTAATTGAGAACATGAGAGCTGCCTTTCCTTCAGAGGGCAACCAGAACTTGACCAACAACTGCTCAAGATGGCCTTGTAAGGGGACTCCCTTGGCTTCCTCCCTGGAGTATTCATTTATGAGAACAACAGGCAGTCCAAATGAGGGCAGTCCAGAAGGGATACTAGATGTGTATAATGATCACCAGAGCAATTTATTGATAAGTTGAAACTACATGATCAACTGCCACACTTTTAATGAGCCCCAGGGTGATTCACTCATTAAGAGTTCAGTGGCAACAGTTCATGGTTGGTTTCCTGGAAGCCAATGAAGAACAAAATAATAATAATAATTGCCCTCCAACATATATAGGGCATTTCCTCAGGAGTTCAAAGTACCCTCATTTACCTACTTGCATTGCCTTAAAATTTTTTTCTTGAAATAATGCATAAATGAATACTAAAACATTCAAAATTCATTATAATTCACCTCCCTCTAAGCATTCCTGCTTGATCAGACTTCTTTTTAATTAGCATTTGACCATCACATTTTGGTAACTGGTAAGATGAAAAATGACCTGGAAATTTAATATTCTTATTTCTATTTTCTCCTCCATCATACTTCCTTATTCTTCCTCTTAATGAGGAATTTTCTCTCTTTTCCTTGGTTGGTGTCCATTCCTTCCCTTGATCCTCTTTCTGGAGTTATTCTAAAGTAGTTTCAACACCCAGTGTCCTAATAGTCAAGAAGTGTGGTACAGACTGCTTTGAAAGATCCTTTTATGGCCAGTTAATACTTGCCACACTTTATCATTTACAAAAGCCTTCTAAACCAATGAAGTGTTATTTACAACCAATATTCCTGCTGCCATGAGCTACTGTTTATCACCTGCAATTCCCAAATCGACACTTTTATTAATCTGCTGCCAAAAACTGGTTCTGTCCTTATCTCTGCCTGAGGATGTTTGCTCCCTAAAACTTTTGGAAAGATATGCACTGTGAATGTTCATTCATTCATTCAACATTGGGCAGATATTTAATGAGCACTTTCTACATGCCAGGCATTGTTTTAGGTGCTGGGATTTTATGTTTACAAACATTTTTAGTTTTGTTTTTTTGCTGCTAAGGATTGCTGGATTTGGGATAAAGGGGGCATTTTCTAGGTTTCTTTACATTGCTTAAATAAACAATTTGTATATCTGTATCGTTTTCATTTGGTTGGCTGATTGGCTTTCCATGGTCAGTTTCCCACTCTGCCTTATCTTCAGGTCCAACTCCAGCTCCCCGAAAACAGAATAGGAAAAACACACTTCTACTATCTTACATAACCTTAATATTAATTGAAAAAAAATAGATGTGATTGAATTGGCTTCAGCTCTCTACTTTTTTGAGTGGACTTTAGCATTCACAATTGGAGAGCATCTCCAATATTTAAAAAAAAATTTTTTTTTGAGGAAGATTAGCCCTGAGCTAACATCTGCTGCCAATCTTCCTCTTTTTGCTGAGGAAGACTGGCCCTGAGTGAACATTCGTGCCCATCTTCCTCTACTTTATATGTGGGATGCCTGCCACAGCACGGCTTGATGAGGGGTGTGTAGGTCCTCACCCAGGATCTGAACTAGTGAACCCCAGGCCACCAAAGTGGAACGTGTGAACTTAACCACTGTGTCAGGGGGCCGGCCCCCTATTTTTTTTGATATTATAGATATGGACATGATTAGAGCACTAAAGTCAGAGACAAGAAATCTAGATACATTCTCAATAAGACATTGAAACACAAAACAAACTCCTAAGAAAATTATAGGTACTGTAGTATATAAGAAATTATATTCTACTTGCCAAGAGGATTCCCCCCCCATCCCAAGTTTTCACAACCATTCACCTCAAAATGATCAGAAACTTCATCTCAACCAACATTATTTAACACTATATGAAAGAAATGCAGTAATAGAAAGGCAACCAAATTTTTAAAAGGGTAAAGTCTCTGAATAGACATTTCTCAAAATAAGATATACGAATGGCTAATTAGCACATGAAAAGGCACTCAATATCATTAGCCATCAGAGAAATGCAAATCAAAACCACAATGAGATACCACTTATATATCTACTAGCATGGCTATAATCAAAAAGACAGATAATAACAAGTGTTATCAAGGATGTGGAGACATTGGAACCCTCAAACACTGCTGGTGGGAATGTAAAATGGTTAATCACTGGAGAAAACACTTTGGTGGTCCTTCAAAAGGTTAAACATAGAATTACTGTTTGACCCAGGAATTCCACTCCTAAGTATATACCCAAGAGAAATGAAAACTTCTGTCCACACAAAAACTTGTATATGAATGTATATAACAACATTATTCACAATAGCCCCAAACTAGAAACAATTTAAATGCCCATCAACTTATGGATGGATAAATAAAATGTAGTATAACCATACAGTGGAATATTATGTAGCAATAAAAAGAAATTAAGTTCTGATGTATACTACAACATAGATAAACTTTGAAAACATGCTAAGTGAAAGGAGTCAGACACAAAAGGTCACATATTGAATGAAATATCCAGAATATGCAAATCCATAGAGACAGAAAGTAGATTAGTGGTTTCCAGGGACTGGGAGCTGTAGGGGGATGGAGGGTGACGATTAAGGGGAACAGGGTTTCTTTTTTAGGGGTAATGAAAATGTTCTGGACTTAAATAGTGGTGATGAATTGTGAATTTACTAATAAAACCACTGAGTTATATACTTTTAAATGGTGAATTTTGTGATATGTGACCTCTATCTTAATTTTAAAATTGACTAAGAAGGGATTAAGGCAGAGGGTGACAAGTGGGCTTCCAGGTAACTAATAGTAGCAGGAGGGATAGAGAAGAAGAGTGTGGACAAGAAAAAATAAAGATTAAATAAATGCTTTGAAAAGAAAGAAACTACTTTAGGAAAACTTCTGTGGATACAGGAATTAGGTATTAGAGGGGAGAACCAGTAATATAGGAAAAGAAATAAAATGTATAAAGATTAGAAAGGCAGAAGCAAAACTATTAGTATTGGGGTTCTAGTTCTGGGTAAGATGGAGTGAGCATGCTTCACCTTTTCTCTTCCATAGAAAACAACTATAAAACCTGGATAGATTGCAAGGAATAGCTACTTGAGAACTTCAAGGAGTTAATAGCAGCAGGTGATTTGGAGAAGAACACCAGAATTCCAAGTACCACTGAATTGATTGTGAGTTTACAGTTTATTTTCTCTGATATCCCTTGATCTCAACACAACTGGAAACCTAGGAGTGAGAGTGTAGTGAAGATGGAGACAAAAATACAACAGTTTTTATGATAAAAACTCTCAGCAGGGGCTGGCTCCATGGTGTGGTGGTTAAGCTCGGCACACTCCACTTCAGGGGCCTGTGTTCGTGGGTTCAGGTCCCAGGCACAGATCTACACCACTAGTCAGCCATGGTCTGACAGCGACCCACATATAAAGTGGAGGAAGATTGGCACAGATGTTACTCAGGGCTAACCTTCCTCAAGCAAAAAAAAGAGGAAGATTGGCAACAGATGTTAGCTCAGGGCTAACCTTCCTCAGAAAAAAAAAAAAAACTCTCAGCAAGCTAGGAATAGAATAGAACTTCTTCAATCTGTAAAAGAGCATCTATTTTAAAAATATGTAGATAATATCATACTTTTTAATTTTTTCCACTGAGGAAGATTAGCCCTGAGCTAACATGTGTTGCCAATCTTCCTCTTTTTTGCTTGAGGAAGATTAGTCCTAAGCTAACATCTGTACCAATCTTCCTCCACTTTATATGTGGTTCACTGCCACAGCATGGCTGACAAGTGGTGTAGGTCTGTGCCCAGGATCCTAACCTGTGAAATCTCAGCCGCTGAAGTGGAGCATGCCAAACTTAACCACTATGCCATGGGGCCGGCCCCTAATATCATACTTAACTGTCAAAGATTGAATGCTTTCCCTCTGAGATCAGGAACCAAGGCAGGAATACCCACTCCTACTATTCCTATTCAGCATTGTACTGGAAGTCTTAGCCAGTGCAATAATGCAAGAAAAAGAAATACACAACATCTGATTGGAAAGGAAAAAACAAAATTATCTGTATTCACAGATGTCATAATTGTCAATGTAGAAAATCCTAAGACCCTACAAGAATTTCTAGAATAAATAAATTTAGTAAGATCACAGGGTACAAGGTCAATAAACAATATAAATTCTATTTCTATACACTGGAAACAATATCATTTACAGTAGCTCCAAAAAATGAAATATTTAGGTATAAATCTAACAAAACATGTACAGGATATGTGTGCTGAGAATGGAAAACCTCTGGTGAAATAAGTAAAAGAGGCCCTAAATAAATGTAAAGACATACCATGTTCATAAATTAGACTCAACATAGTAAAGATGTCAGTTCTCCCCATATTGATCGATAGATTTCATGCAAGGTGAAAAGGTAAAGGAACTAAAATAGCCTAAACAGTTTTGAAAAATAAGAAAAAAATTTGAAGGAATTGCATGACTTGATTATAAGACTTTCTCGAAAGCTACAGTAATCAAAACAGTGTGGTATTGATAAAGGAATAGACACATAAATCAATGGAATAGAATAATGAGTCCAGGAATAGACCCATATAAATATGGCAAATTTATTTTTATAGGCAAATTTAACGAAAAGATGTTCCCATAAAACAAAACCATTTAAAAGTGATCAACTGAGTGACATTTAGCACATTCAAAATTGTGCAACCACCACCTCTATCTAGTTCCAAATATTTTCATCACCCCTAAAGAAAACCCCATATCCATTAGGCAGTTACTCCTCATTCCCTTCTCCCCACAATCCCTGGAAACCACAAACCTGCTTTTTTCCCCTATGGATTTATCTATTCTGAATACTTAATATAAAAGGAAACATACAATATGTGACCTTTTGGGCCTGGCTTTTTTTTTACTTAGCATAATGTTTTTGAGGTTCATCCACGTTGTAGCATGTATCAGCACTTTATTCCTTTTTTGGCTGAATAATATTCCATATTATTGATATACCACAATTTGTTTATCCATTCATCTTTTGATGGACATTTGAGATGTTTCTACTTTTTGGCTATTGTGAATAATGCTACTATAAACATGCATGTACACGTATTTGTTTGAGTACCTGTTTTCTTCTTTTGAGTGTATACCTAGGAGGGGAACTGCAGGGTCATATGGTAATTCTGTGTCTAATTTTTGAGGAGCATTCAAACTTTTCTCTAGTGACTGAGCTGTTTTATGTTCCCACCAGCCATGTACAGAGGTTCCAATTTCTCTATATCCTCTCCAACACTTGCTATTTTCCTATTTTGTATTGTTATTATAGCCATCAAAATGAGTGTGAAGTGGTATTCTAATGTGGTTTTGATTTGTGTTTCTACAATGACTAAGGATGTTGAGCACTTTTTCATGTGCTTCTTGGCTATTTCTCTTCTTTGGAGAAATGTCTATTCAACTCCTTTGGCCATTTTAAAATCGGGTTGCTTGTCTTTTGGTTTTGGAGTTGTAGGAGTTCTTTATATATGCTGGATATTAAACCCTTATCCCATATATAATTTGCAAGTATTTTTTCCCCTTCTGTATGTTTGTTTTTCACTTTCTTGATGATGTCCTTTGATACACAAAATTTTTAAATTTTGATGAAGTCCAGTTTATCTATTTTTTCTTTTGTTGCTTTTGCTTTTGATGTCATGCCTAAAAATTTGTTGCCAAATCCAAGGTCATGAATATTTACCCATATATTTTCTTCTAAAAGTTTTATATTTTATCTCATATTTAGGTCATGGATCCATTTTCATTATTTTGTGTATGGTGTGAGGTAGGGGTCCAACTTGATTCTTTTGCATGTAACTTCCAATTATCCCAGCAGCATTTGTTAAAGAGACTGTTCTTTCCCTCATTGAATGGTCTTGTAACCCTCATTGAAAATCACTTGGAGGGGCTGGCCCCATGTCCGAGTGTGGGTTCGTGTGCTCTGCATTCGCAGCCATGGGTTCACCAGTTTGGATCCTGGGCACAGATCTGTACACCACTCATCAAGCCATGCTGTGGTGGCATCCCACATGGAGGAACTAGAATGACCTACAACTGGGATATACAACTATGTACTGGGGCTTTGGGGGGAAAAAAAAGAGGAAGATTGGCAACAGATTTACTCAGGGCAAATCTTCCTCACCCCCCCAAAAAAAAAAATCAGTTGGCCATAGAAGTATGGGTTTATTTCTGGAGTATCACTTCTATTCTAGTGGTCTATATGTCTGTTCTTATGTCAATACCACATCATTTTGGTTACTATAAATTTGTAGTATGTTTTGAAATTGGGAAGTGTGAATCTTCCAATTTTGTTCTTTTTCAAGGCTGTTTTGGCTAATTAGGGTCCCTTGCAATCTCATTTGAATTTGAAGATTGGCTTTTCCATTTCTGCAAAAAAAAGCCCATTGGAATTTTGATAGGGATTGCACTGAATCTGTAGATCATTTTGGGAAGTATTGCTATATTAACAATGTTGATATAATCCAATGAATACAATTTATACCTTAAAGTTGACTTGTGCTTTTAAGGTTTTAAGAAGTTCTTCCCAATCCCTAATATACAAATATATACCATTTCATTTTCTTCAGGTAGTTTTATCTTTCACATTTAAGTTTTTAATCCTTCTGGAGTTCATCATTGTATATGATATAAGTGTGGATTTTGTAGTCAAATAGACCTAGTTTAAGTAACTCTGCCATTTACTAGTTATTTGCCTCGGACAAGTTATCTAATACCTCTGAGCCTTAGTTTCTCTCTTGTAAAACAGAAGTAGTATCTGCCTGGTGTGGTCGTCATGATAATGTAAACTACTGAGGACAGCGTCTGGCACACAGCACATGCCAGCAAGCAGTGCTTATAATTTTGGAAGACTTGCTGGAGACAGACCCACGGGGCAGGGAGCCCCACTGGTCCAGGCCCATCTTGCTCACCCCTGTACTCCACCAGCACCTGGCACACTGTCCACTCTCAGTGACCATTCCTTCAATGACGTGGTTTCTAAGTCAGCAGTTTTGGGGGTAATTTATCTTCCATGACATCTAATGACCTAATCAGGTTGCCAGTCGCCTTTTATGTCTTTATTTAGTATCATTTGTAAGTGATTCCTCTTCACACAGTGTGGTGTGAGTGTCTAAGGTTCATGTCCCTTATTCATGTTTTATGTTAGGGCCAGAGATAGTGGGAATTCCCTTCTCCCCCTTCCCTGCCAAAAACACTCAAAGACAACATCTCCCAGATGATTAGTCAAAAATACTAACTTCCTCTGCACAGAATGGCTTTTTTTTTTTTTAAAGATTGGCACCTGAGCTAACATCTGTTGCCAATCTTTTTTTTTTTTTTCCTGCTTCTTCTTCTATTCCCCAAAGCACCCCAGTACAAAGTTGTATATTCTGGTTGTATGTCCCTGTGGCTGTGCTATGTGGGATGCCGCCTCAGCATGGCTTGATGAGCGGTGCCATGTCCATGACCAGGATCCAAACCAGCGAGACCCTGGGCCACTGAAACAGAGTGCACAAACTTAACCACTTGGCCAAGGGGCCGGCCCCAAAATGGGCTGTTTATGCCTAGTGAGGAAACAAACGCTGGAATCACCACTGTTTAACACTAAGCAAGTCATATAATCCCTTTTTGCTCAGTTTACTCATCTACCAAGTAGGGATAAAACTACCTACTCCATCTGCCATAGAAAGCATTTTAAGAACTAAGTTCGATCATATGAAAGCACCTTGAAAAGGATAAAATTATATAATTAGTAATTATTTAAGAAATGCAGTTATTCTTATTACTATTTCAATTAGCAATCTGTATTGGGGAGGGAGTTCAGGTGAAAGACTGAGTCAGTTCTCCAGGGACAACCTTTTTCCTGTGTTCTGGCCATGCCAGTGGTTTGTGCTAATTGGCTGTGGGGGACAGAGATGCCCCTTTGGGCTCTGCAGAATGAACCAGAGTGAGCCAGGCTTCCAGGCGGCAGATCCAGCGCTCCTCTGAGTGCTTGGGCCAGCCCAAGGTTAAAAGCCTGTGCTGCCAGCTCGTCAGCAGGGGAGCAGCCACACAGCACAGCCTCCTTCCTAATTCCACACTTGCTCTCCTACTTGATCCACCAGAAACCAGTGGCAGTGTGATGGATTCAGGCGGAATGCTGAAGCCAAAGGTATATTTCCATAAACAATCCACAGACTTTTATTAATGGAGAATCCAGGGTATAGGAAAGAGAGGCAAAGAGAGGAAAAAGCTGGGAAAAGGGAGGAGCAGTTACATGGAAAAGAGAGAGAAAAGGAAGAGTGTGAAATAGCCTTTTAAAGGTGCTGATTTTAGATTCTTCCTGCAGGAGAAAGGTTAGAGATGACATGGTGTTAGATCCCTGAGCCCATCAGCTAAGAGATGTCTTCTTAGCTCTTCCTTGGGGAGGAAAAATACTTAAACTGCAAAGAGGAGTTTTAAAACTACAAACTAAGAACTCTTTAACAAAAGTCACCTCCAGAATGGTCCAGGAGACAACCTGAAAAATTCATAACCTGACCAAAAAAACCTCTTTGTGCACCAAACTGTGTCCTAGGAACAGAATCCTCCAGCAGAAAGGAGTCATCGAAGACCCAGGTATAGCCTAGTGCCCTGGGCAGGCAAATTTCTAAGCACATCTTCTTTTTCTCTTGCCTAGAGTTTACAATATTTCATCATGCCAAAATCTCAAAATGTCAATCACAATTTCTCTTGCTCTCAGTTTAAGCCTATTTTTGCTTTTCATAGATAAGGAGAGCATGTGATCTGCAAGCACACATCTTTAAAATACTATCATGCTAGTGAAGACATGAAGGAAGAAAAAAGAAATCTCCCTTTAACTACTTCCTAAACAAGCTAATGTCTTGGTCATTCTCCAGAGGACCTATTTTTTTCCTTGCTCCCTTTTCTCTAAAAATCTGCACACACTCCATGTCCTTTTTAAAATGCCAGGCAAATCAGTTAAGACTCTCCAATAAGGAATGGCCTTGGCAGTACAGGGCAGAAAGCTTACCTCCTGACTCTCACGTTGAACATGCATCTGTCCACTTTGTCCTTTGGAGACACCCACTGCAAACTGCCTTCAGCTTGCAGACAGATGTAACCTGGAGAGCTATTCCTAGAATGCCCATGCTTATCCTGCCTTTCCATTCTGAGTTTGTGGTGTTGAATTTTTTTTTATAAAGATTTTATTTTTTCCTTTTTCTCCCCAAAGCCCCCGATACATAGTTGTATATATATATATTTTTAGCTGTGGGTCCTTCTAGTTGTGGCAAGTGGGATGCTGCCTCAGCATGGCCTGATGAGTGGTGCCATGTCCGTGGCCAGGATCCAAACCAGTGAAACCCTGGGCCGCCAAAGTGGAGTGCACGAACTTAACCACTCAGTCATGGGGCCCAGCCCTGTGGTGTTGAATTTTTATATGTATTTGATGTCCTCCCACTTAGCCCTTTTTCTATTTTATAAGATCCTATGCTCATTAGAACTGCCCCCTGAACCAGGCTCATTGTCAAGAATGCAGCCAGGATTCTTTTTCCAACAGTTGTATCAGAAAGCAATTTTAAGGGAGCTTGGCTGTCTTCCCTGATGCAAACAGCAAACATCACAGTCCCCTCCAGACAGCATAGATTCCCTTAATTTCCCTTTACAACTATGTTTCTTAAATTTCAATATTTTTAACCTGTGATGCCTCTTAGGAGTAATAATTTCCGTAAGTTTACTATGAACTACGTCATTTTTTCTCTTATTGGTCCTATATTTACCTCCTTTAAGATTGAAACTCCTCCATTTCAAATTCTTGACTTCTAAGATATGGAGGTAAATTCCTGTTCACTTGATAAAATACCTTAAATTTTTCTTTTCTTTTTTTTAAGGAAGATTAGCCCTGAACTAACAACCGCTGCCAGTCCCCCTCTTTTTGCTGAGGAAGACTGGCTCTGAGCTAACATCCGTGCCTGTCTTCCTCTATTTTATATGTGGGACGCCTACCACAGCATGGCTTGATAAGCAGTGCGTAGGTCCACACCCAGCAGAATCCACCAAACCGGTGAACCCTGGGCCACCCAAGCTGAGTGCACAAACTTAACCACTACACCACCTTGCCGGCGCCGATACCTTAAATTTTTCTGATTGGAGAGGTTTTGATTGTGTTCCATCTCAGACTTCATCCATCTAAACAAAGTTTGTTCTGTTGTGTGGTTCTTGCCCGCCATACTGCCACAATGTTATCCTATATTGAAAACCCTAGCTCCGGTTCTGACCAGATCATCAAGAAAAGATTAACTTAGAACTTACATGCAAGCTTTTCAGGCACAAACTTAGCTCTCAGGAATATCTGTCAGCCATCTCCCAAATAAATGAAATATTTGTAAACAAAACATATATAAAAACTTCTCTACCAGGATCAGGAATTCAAGATTAGGTTTTCATTTTTTATGATTCCCTTTCCCTTTATTGCTCAGGCTAATATTAAAGCAAGGCTTGAATTCCGAGGATGTGCCCCCACATATGAGGAGTGCCGACAGCTCAGGAGCAATTTCCATGATAGGAGGAAGCCAACTCTAAATTCCAGATTTGCTGTGGCTAATCCACAAGTGGCCAATTGAGAATTGTGGTGAAATTTAGGGGAGGAATGGGCAGAAAACTGGGTGAAAGTGGGCAATCACAACACCCAGGATTCTCTTTAAGAAGCAAGTCTTGGCTGTTTTTCTCAAGATCTTGAATGTTCAAACCAAATTTGCAGGTAGGCTGAGATGGAATCCATCTATGCATCATGTGAGTGATTGCTAAAAATCTTTCTGTACCCAAACAACCTCCATCTGGGTGCTCCCTTGCCTAAACCACACCATAAATGGCGCATCCTCTGAGTTCAATGTTTTCCTCTCTATGCTCCTTTTAAAATGCAAATACTGCTGGATGAATTTAACATTCCCAGATTATGAGAGAACTAGGAACCAAGGGGAGAGACCCTTTAAGGGAGGAAAACACCCTGAAAAGCAGGTGAATTGCTGAATTCAGACTCGAAGTTACAGTCATGTTGGTTGGGGGAGTTTGTCAAGCTCAGGCCTAGAATCTAGCTGGTATGGCATTTTCTCCTGAACTTTCTGAGCACCTGGGGTCAACAGCTTCCTGCTCTAGTTATAGACTTTCCTTTTCCATGCTGGCTGGTTTATTACTGAGCTGAAAAAACTGTTCAGTAAGAAGAGGGGGAACTGAAAGAAATTCTGACATCACTGAGTGTCCACAAAGCACCAGTTGCCCAGAGACAAAACAACTCATGGGAGAAGATGGGAAGTGTCTGTCTGTTTCTTTCCCCTAGAGGGATATAAGAGGACAAGCACCTCTACTGACAGGAGGTAGTGAGATGGATGTCAGGAAGAACTTTTGAACAGAAAGATGAGCTATCAGTTTGCTAACTCAGTTCCTCAGCTTTCTTAAGTCTTTAATGAAGAGAGTAAGTAGACACCTCTTCTTAAGGTATTAGGTAGAGGTATGAAAGAGGGTCAAAAAGTGCTCTGAAATCCTTATCATCCTTGACTCAATAGAAGGACTCCGTTGCTGACCTAAAGAAATAGGCAATTAGAAGAGATTTCCCTCCTGACTTCTGGGTGGAATCTAGCATCAGGATCTCCAGTATTTGTTATTTATTGATGAAAAGGACAGTTCTTGGGGTCTTTAGCCAAGAGGTGTAGCCAAGTTCCTTGCCTGGTACACCAGAACCAGTTAAGCACACCTGCTCACTTCCCATCAAGCCTACTCTTTGAGTGTGGCAGCCGAGGTTCCTGTGGGACATGTCATGGTCCAGAGGAAGAGGCAGAACATTCACTCCCAGTCTTCAGTGTCCAGATGAGGACAGCTGACCCAAGGACTATTTCTGTTTTCTTCTCAGATCATTTTATTTGTCAGTCAAATAAGATGGAAAGGCTTTGGTTTATGATCTTCAGAAAAGCCTAGGTCTTTCCCCATGAAAGGAGATGATAATTGGCCCATTATTAACAAGAGCTAATTTTTGTTTGTGAGATGTTAAGAATTACTCAATGGTTTAGAGGTGGGCATAGTGGTCATATACCTCAAAAGATCAGGGATCTCTTCTGAAATCTTCTAGTTTCCTTTGCTAATTATGGGTACCCATTAACTGATTTAACCCATTTTTGGATAAACTGTGTTTATATCTTTAGCCTATTCCACGTAAACTTACTTGGGCTTATGTGAGTTTTTGTTTATTCTACATTTACCTCCTCTTAACTCACATATTCACATCTTCTGTATTTGGTGAATAAGTCTATATTAACTCTTTCCATTCTTTTCATGATGTAATAGATTCATGTTCTCCTTCAAACTTTATCTTTCTAGATCAGGAGCTTTTGCCTGGGAGGTGAGGGATATCGAAGAGAGGGGAGGAAATTTATCAGAAACTTCTGGGAAGCTTTTCCAAATACAATGGTTCTTCTTCCCCTTTCCTTGAGCATATTAAAACCTTGGCTGGGGAAATTTGTATTTTGACAATTTCCAGACTTTATTCTAATGGTCAACTTCCTTTACCCTATTGTAAATGCCATGCTGAACTGAAGAGCCCTAATCTTTTTGTTCTTCATAAGGCTCTTCCTTCATTTTTGTGACAGCTCATGCTTGAAATTCGGATGGAATAAAGTTTCCAGTCACTGTGGGACTGACAGTGGTTGGGGATTGCAATGAAAGTTTGCAATTATGAAAATTAAATTGGTACTTAAATATGAAGCCCAGAAGACCCTCCTTTATGCAGATCAACTTTATGAATAGCTTCTTCTTCACTGGCTTTTTTCCCAGTGTTTTTCCCTGGGCAGATTCCTCAAGTGACTAAAGGCAATCAGAGATGGAAGGAACCAATGACAGCTCCTTGGAGGGCTTCATTCTGTTGGGCATATCTGACCATCCACAACTAGAGATTATCTTTTTCATAGTCATTCTCTTCTCTTACTTGCTGACCCTATTTGGGAACTCAACCATCATCCTGCTTTCCTGCCTGGATGCCCGGCTCCACACACCCATGTACTTCTTCCTCAGCAACCTCTCCTCCCTGGACCTTACTTTTACTACTAGCTCAGTCCCTCAAATGCTGATCAACTTATGGGGACCAGACAAGACCATCAGCTATGGTGGCTGTGTAATCCAGCTCTATGTTTTCCTCTGGCTAGGGGCTACTGAGTGCATCCTGCTGGTAGTGATGGCGTTTGACCGCTATGTGGCAATTTGCCGGCCCCTGCACTACACCACCTTCATGAACCCTTGGCTCTGCTGGCTGCTGGCTGCCATTGCCTGGTTGGGTGGCTTGGGAAACTCTGTGATCCAGTCAACATTCACTCTGCAACTCCCGTTGTGTGGGCACCGGAGGGTGGACAACTTCCTGTGTGAGGTGCCCGCCATGATCAAACTGGCTTGTGGAGACACGAGTCTCAATGAGGCTGTGCTCAATGGTGTCTGCACCTTCTTCACTGCTGTCGCACTCAGCATCATCCTGATCTCCTACTGCTACATAGCTCAGGCAGTGCTGAAGATCCGCTCAGTCGAGGGGCGGAGAAAGGCATTTAACACATGTCTCTCTCATCTCATGGTGGTGCTCTTCTTCTATGGCTCAGCTATCTATGGGTATCTGCTTCCAGCTAAGACCAGCAGCCAGGACCAGGGCAAGTTCATTTCCCTCTTCTACTCTGTGGTCACACCTATGGTGAACCCTCTCATCTACACTCTGAGGAACAAGGAGGTGAAGGGGGCGCTGAGGAGGCTGCTGGGGAAGAGAAGTCTGCTGAGAGGAGGAAAAAACTCCATCATTTATAGCCTCTTCATCTCTACACACTTTTTCTCATTCTCTCTCTCTGGCTAGGTGAACATGAGGAGTACTAACCCTGGTACAAACTAGACATGTTTCTGATAACCCTAAGCTGTTGGGACATAGTTAGTGTTATTTCTCATGTTCCACACTTATTTACCAAAAATCCTACTGTGGACTACAGATAACAGGGCAGATGTGTCATCAACAGCTCAGAGGTTGTTAACTTAGTACAGGCCTTGCTCACTATCTCTGTTGTCCACATTTTATTTATGTGTATTTATTATATATGTAACAAATATTACATCTTTATTTATTATTGTATTTCTAGAGAACTCTGTACTTTTCTAAAGAAAGCAAATCCACTTGCAGTATCTTATATAATGTTTCTATAATTACATAAAATCAAGGCAGGTATTATTAACCCCAAACAAAAACCTGAACAATCCATCTTTGTACCCTATCCATCCATCATCATTGTCCATCTCTCTTTGTCTCTTCTAGATATTTCAGCCTATCTACCCATACTTCCCATCCATATGTCCCTCTGTCATCTTGTTTACCCTCTCCTGTATGTCTACATCTCATTTTCCCTTCTGTCTCATCTAATATTTAATAAGAAAAGGTAGCTAAGACCATTTTCCTTTCAATTCTAGCCAAAGAGGTTGCCTTGATATACTTTTATTTAAATCATCCTCCCTAAAAAATTCCCAACCATCAGATTTGCTACCAGCATTTGGATATTCTCATATGGTCGGTGGATTATAGAATGCCCTGAGATTCCTTAAGCAAGTTTAAGAGCCCAAGAAAGAACATCCATCCATAAAGCATGTCCTCTGCCTCAAGATCTAGTCTTTCAGTCCTAAAGTTCCTGGAATTCGTCAATCAGTACAGCACACCAAGACTCACTGAGGAACTCAGGTATTGGAATTCAAATGCCAATATGTGATTCTGTGCATTACTAGAATTGCCAAAGGAATCTGCACCTACCACCACAATTCATATACTCTTTCCCCAAAAAGAAGAGCTAGGTTAATGTCAGAAACTTGCTTGGCAACTACATTACCAGAGAAAAGGAAATCAAATGGTTTTAGGGCTAGTTTCTAAAGAGTCTTCAGCTTTGTGTCCCCCACAGAACCCAAACACCTGCCTTATACAAAGTAGATGCTCAATAAATGCTTAGTGAATTGAATTAATTTAAAAGCCTCATGAGTCCCTGTTTTTCATGCTAGGAACTAAATTTGTCATATGAACCATTTTCCTGTTTGCCACTTGGGGTTATCCTGTCCTTTGGACAATGCTGAACAAACAATGACAAATTTCCACCTTTCCACATTTCCATAATGCCCCTCAAAGACATCTGGTTAAATTGTCCCATCCTTAATTTGTTTTTCCAGTTGTAGATCAGAGCCATGACCTATTTCCTCCGTTGCTTACACAGTAATACTGAAGTACGTCTCAAGGACTAGCCAACTAGTGGCATTATCTTGGTGAATTGATCAGTCTAGACTCTTGCAGGCTCAAATTCTTTATTGATCAGCACACTCAGATTAGATGACATTCTGAGGAGGTAGAATAAAAATGACTATGCTCCTAAAGTGGATGTATAAACCAGAATGCCAGTTGATTAATTTATGAGAATGGTAACTACCAAGGAGATTGAACAGTCATATTTTGCATTTAAGTTGCAAAATAACTTGTGGGAAAATAGGAAGAAAACAGCAAGGCATTCTTCAAACACTTTGGAGTTCTGCAGAGTCTACCAATGGAAAGTACGGGACATTTTGAATCTAACTTATAGTTAGGGGAGTAGTAAGACACAGAGAATTAGAGGGAGGAGAGAAAGCATGGGACATTAATGCATCATGGGGATCACATATGACATCATCAAAACGCACACATATTCATGTTCCATTTTCAATGGTGTGCATGAAACAAAGTCAAAAACGGCAAAAAAGCAATTAAGTGTGAGGCAAGCTCCTTGTTATTAAAATGGGCTTTGAAGTTCAATTTCTAAGGTTCCAGAAGAAAAAGTATGTTTCGTGTCTTACTCAGTTAGAAATTCAAAAAATGAAAAACAAAACAAACATCAAGACTTACAGAAGGTTCACCAACTTTTAGTAAAATGGCATTCGAGCTTTTAAGATCCCATCTCTTAAAGCCTTTCATAGAGTATCTAGATCCATACCCCTTATGGTAGCAAAGCCTGCATGAATACCTGAATTAAATGACCAAATTTTGAGCCTGCCAATGAAGGGAGTCAATCTTTTTTCTGTCTTCACAGCCTTCAGGCTCAATTCCATGGCTGTGGCTAGGAGATGTTGGAATAAGGAGCTGGCAAGAAATAGGAATTGAAAACTGACTTTGGCTTGGTGAGTTTATGCTCTAGTATATGAGCTCTAAATTACAGACTAATTTGGAAGCTCCATTAGTGATTTGGTGAAAAGGTTTTTACTACATCGACTATTTGATTATATCAACTTTACTGAGTACTTACCATGTGCTAGATAAGGATCTAAACTCTTTACATGAATCAACTCATTAAATCCTCACAACAACCTATACTTAAAATGTCCCATTTTAAGATGAGGACATCGGATCACAAGAGGAAACTTGCTCAAGAACACACAATGGTAAGACTGGGAATCAAATCCAAGTACTCTTGACTCCAAAGCTTGTGCTTTTGCAAAAAAAAATTTTGTTTCTTTTTTGAAATAACCACAAACTTACAGGAAAGTTGGAAGCATAATAGAAAGGACTATTTTTCCCCCTTGAATCATTTGAGAGTAAGTTGATACTCTGTCTTCCCCAAATATGTTAGGATATACCTCTAACACACCAGGACACTCTCCTATGGGACCACAATATAGCCATTATTAGTAAAGGAACATTAATACATTATATTGTCTAATTCTCAGACCCTGTTCAGCTTTTGCCACTTGTCCCAAGAATGTCTTTCACAGCAAAAGGATTCTGTTCAGAATCACACATTGCATTTCGTTGTCATGTCTCTAGTTTCTGTCAGTCTGAAATGGTTTCTTTTCTTGACTTTCATGACCCTGACACTTTTAAAGATTATTAGCCAGTTATTTTGTAGAACATCCCTCAATTTGGGTTTCATGTTTACTGACAATTAGATTCAGGTTATGCATCTTTGGCAGGAATCCCACAGAAGTGATGTTGCATTCTTCTCATTGTATCCTATCGGGTGGTGCTATGGACTGAATTGTCTCCCAACACCAAATTCATATGTTGAAGCCCTAACTCCCAATGTGATTGTACTTGGAGGCAGGGCCTTTAGGAGGTAATTAGGGTGAAGTGGTATAATAAGGGTGGGCCCCTAATCTGATAGGATTGGTGACCTTATAAGAAGAGGAAGAGAGAGATTTTTCTCTCTCCCACAAACACGCAGAAGAAAGGCCAGGTGTGGACAAAGAGACCACATGCAAGCCAGGAAAGAGCCCTCGCCAGAAACCGAATCCTGGTGGAACTTTGATCTTGGACTTTCCATTTTCAGAACTGTGAGAAAATAAGTTCCTGTTATTTAAGTAGCCTAGTCTGTGGTATTTTCTTATGGCAGCCTGAGCAGACTAAGACAGTGGCGTACATTGCAATTTGTCCCATTACTGATGATGTTACTTGGATCATTAAATGAAGGTGGTGTCTGCCAGCCTTTTCCATTATGCTCTACTTTGTAATTAAGTATTTTATGGGAAAGTGCTCTGAAACTACATCAATATCCTGTTGCTAATTAAACTCAATTTAGTCATTATTTATTTACATCTTATGGAATCAAGTTTTCCTATTTTATTCAGTGGTTTATAACTTGTTACTACCATTGTATTGTTGTGCCCTGTTTGATCAGTGGGAGCCCATCCAACCTGGCTTTTGTGTTTTTTTGACTTGTCCCCATATTCTTTGGGTACCTCCTTGCTTTCTGGAACCACAGATGTTCCATGCTTAACTTTTATTAACCCTACCCCTGCCCAGCCATTTCCTCAAGAAACCCTGGTAACTTTGAGTGAAAAATTGTGTTCAGCAGTCAATTTCTGGGCACTAATTGTTCTCATTACTATTGGGGTGAGCTGCTCCCAGGTCATCTCTGTGGACAGAGGTAGGATACAGATAGATTGATAGATGAATACAGAGAGAGATAAATATAGATACAGGCATAGACACAACACACATATCCCTCTATATTTCTATATGTCTATCTATTTATCTAGAAATTTAAAAGTCTGACAATACAAAATGTTGATAACTATGCAACTGATATGTATTTCTGACATTCCACAATACACACACAACAGGTTTTCTTTAACAGTTATTTTTGACCTAGAGTCATATTCCATTAGGGATGCAATCAATATAGATTTTTTAAAAGTTTTCCTACATACTAGAAATACACACTTAGAATGAAGACCTTATTTACAAGTAATGAAAATAAAATAAATGCCTGGAAATTAATTTCATAAATATGCAGGACCTATCTAAAGAAAACTATTAGACTTTACTGAGAAAATAAATTATCTTAATAATAGAAAAACACATATATATCTGAAATTGATTTTTGTGTTGGCAGAAGGTAAGATGCCTCCCAATAACAGTATAATATTGATGTCTTTCCTTTTCTTCTTTTGGTTAGGAGAGGTAGGGGATAGCAAAAAGGAAAGTGAAGACAGCAAATTACAACGGGGGATCTTATTAAAGGAGATGCTCAGATCCCATAAACAAGATGTCAGACAAAAGCTAAAAAGAGAGATATCAGTGCAAGAACCCCTGTAAAACTCATGGCCAATAGTCAGAAGGAACATAAGCTCTGATGTTTGGATTTACTTTAACTTTTCTGTGTTGTAGTTCTATTATTCTTAAGTAACAATGGTGCCTTTTGTGAACCCTGTTTTGAAATATAAAGGAAGAGTATTGTGCTAAAGTGAAGGATATAGGGAGAAGCAGAAAAGAAAGAGTGGAAGCAGCATGGAGAAACAGTTAACAAAAGGCCAACTGTGAAAACTGAAAAGACTTAGAATGCTACAGAGAACAAGCTGATGAGTGACAACCAGGAAACTGAAAACATTCCTCAGGGAATCTCAGAAACACCTGAGGTCTAAATTTCATACAGTAGAAATCATATGAAATACGCCCCCTTTCATTAGAAATCAGGGAAATTCAATTAAAGCCACAATGAAATATCCTTTTATTCCCTCTGCTTGCCAGAAATTTAAAAGTGTGACGATACCAAGTGTTAACAATGATAGGGAAAAACAGGAACTCTATTATACTGTGGGGCGGTGGGAAGGGGGCGGGGAGTACTAGTACAATCACTTTGGCACTATTTAGCAAAGTTGAGGACATGCATACCTATGACCTCTTGCTCTACGGCATGCCCTAAAGAGAGTCTAAGTACAGCAGATTATATGTACAAAACGTTCACAGCAGTATTTTTTCCAATCAAAAGCCAGAAAGAATCCAAACATCCACTAACAGGAAGAATACATGAATGAATTGTGGTAGTCATGTGATGAAATACTATACAGCAATAAAAGAGAATAAAGTACAGCTATATACATAAACTTGGATATATATCACAAATGTAATGTCCAGTGAAAAGAGAAAGCTGCAGAAAAAAGCAAAACAAAAAACTTCCTGTGGCCATGGAAGAATGAAACATATAATTTGGCTAATAAAAGAAAGCGGGATCCCAGATAGCTAGAAAATTTGGAGACACACACACATATGTGATGGGATTACAGGTGATTTTTCTTTTCTTTTTTTGTCCGGGCTCTCAACTCCACTGAGAGCATTCTCTTAGCAGTGACAGCCTTGAGCACACGTTGCCATCTGTCAGCCCTCCACTATGCAGTGGTCAAGCAGTGGTGCCTCTGCCTGCAGTTGGCACCCCTGGCCTCGCAGAATATTTTTGACAACTCCCTAGGGCAGCTGCCTGCCACGCTACAGCTGCACCTCTGTGAGAAGCACAGAAGTTGACCAGTTCCTCCATGTGACACCCACCTTGATAAAGCTTACCTGTGGAGATAAAGGTTTCAAAAAGTTCAAGGTCTTTCGGGTGACAGTCATCTTCCTACTTGTCTATGAGGGCTTGATCCATGGCACCTATGCTATCTTGCCAAAGCTGGCCAAGGATCTGCTCAGCCAAGGACAGAGAGGAGCAGAGGCTTTGCAACCGGCAGCTTCCACAGGGTGGTGGTGGACTTCTCTTTGGGACAGTCACCTCTGACTAAATTTAGCCTAGGAACAGCTACTTCCTTGATCGGGACACATTCCTTATTTTTATCCTGTTCTGATCATAGATACATGCATGTTCCACTCTCATGTACAACCTCAGGAACAAGGACCTTAAGGGTGCACTGTAGAAGTTTCTAGGTGGCTGAAGAGACACATGACTAAGGCTACTGAGAAGTATGGCTCTGCCCTTGCTTCTTCCCTGCATCAGACCCGGCTATGTCTCTCTCCTGTCAATGCAGCCATCTAGTTACCCTGCCCTCTGAATAGGGAGATACCTTAGAAAGTTCATGACACTAGGAGCCCACAGATCGAACATTTGATGTACTCTGCAACTAATTAGCTATGGAAGCCGGTGGATCTCTCTAGCACTCCATTTCATCATCTGTAAAATGAATATAATACCGGACAGGAACATTGTAAGGATCAAAATAGATAATGCATATGGGAGTGCTTGGAGACAACTGCTCAGTGTAATACTTAATCAAAGATGGAATACTTTCTCTAAGGAGGTTTCTCAGTCTATTTCACATCCACCTCCCTCTATTCATATCCTGATGGAGCACTACTCCTTCATTGTGCAACTAGAATCCTCATAAATGATGAATGGATGAAGGGAGACCAGAACAAAGGCAGAGAGAACGGGTAGAAACTTCCACTATACTTTCCCTCACATTCCACATTCCCATCCATAGGCTCCCTCTTCAAAATATACGCAGAATATCCCAATCCAGGATAACACGCTCGCATGCAGGTGACAATTGAGTATTTCAATGTCCAACAAAAGAGAAACGATTAAAGATTGAATATATTATGGTACATGCCTAAATCCAACAGTTTAAAAAAGATGAGGTGGATATATTGAAACAGAAAAAAATTTAAAGATATAGTAAATGACCAAAAGGACAGATTAAGGTTCAGAAAGATGTACACACTGAAAATTTGTTTCCTCTGGAGAGGGAATGTAGTTTGGGAGATGCGGGATGGAGAGATTTCATCTTTAGGTGAGAATGTTTTGCGGTACTGACGGAATGTTAAAAAATAAAAACACAGGAAAAAACGTTGGGTTAGAAGCGAGTTCTTGTCCTACGCCTGTCATTAGACAATCTGTCTCGGTTTCCTTGTCTGGAAGATGAAAAGAGTAATAATATTGACCTCATAGGACTGCTGTGAGGACGAATTAGTATGCACTTGTTTAGAACTGTGCCAAGCACACAGGGAGCGTTACGTTTTTTCATTATTGTCGCTGTCACGTCTGTAAAACACGGTGTGACTCCAGGCACCGTTGACACAAAGACACATCGAAGCACCACAAGCGGAAGCGCCTCCAAAGAGACCACAAGTAAACCAATAAGCGGGATTAACCAACGGCCACATCCAGGCTTTGGGTTGTCGAAGAGCGGGAGTGGCACGCGGGTATCACACAAAGAGGACCCTGCGTTCTCATTGGCGAAGATTGCAGTCGATTAGCGAGGGGCCGAAACCAGTTTACCGGGAGGTCCTTCAGTGCGTCGCTTGCGTAGCCCTTGTGCATGCGTCTGGCCTTGTGGAGGTCCTGGCGTGCCCCGGGGCTGCTTCTGGCGTAGGGCGTTGGAAAGGTGGCGAGGCTCGTGAGTCTTGTGTGTTGGAAAGGCTTATCCTGGCGGGGCCGGCGGGGGCGCTGCGGCTCTGCCCTCCACCCTGCCGCTCTCGTCTAGTCCCCTGAGTCCCCGACGTGAAGACTCGGAGTGGCCATGGACCGGGACCTCCTCCCTCTGTCTGGGGAGGCGTGGGGACGAGGTGCCGGGTCCGTTCCGTCTCCCGTGAGGACTCCTTTGAGAGGCTCGGAGCCTCTTGCCCTGCGGTTTACGTAATACAACGCTCGTTCGCCGAGCCTCTGTTGCGTCGTTGTGCGCCCTTGTGCTGGGCGGTGGCGCCACGAAGACAATACTGACGCCCTCCTTGCCCTCAGAGAGCCTCGAACTCGTGGAGGAGATGAACCCGTCAGAAACAAATTCTGGTGTTAGGTGGAGCAGGATAAGGCGCCCTAAGAGAGAGTTACAGACAGCGCCAAGGAGTTCAAAGCGTTAGGAGGCTTCAAGAAGGTGGTGGTGATGCTGTGGGTTCTCTTGCCTTCTTTGATGGTGCACTCCTTGAGGGCATAAAATTTTCCGTATTTCTACATTTGTCAACCTAGGCTCAGGTCCTCTTCCTCCCGTGGTTGGGAGAGATGAAGACCGGCAGCCCCTTGTGTTCAGTTTCTATGGAAGGAATGAGTCAGGTCTTGGGGAAAGAGTGTTCTAGACAGGGAAAGTTCAGTGGGCAAAGGTACTAAGGCAGGACCTGGAACCAGTTCGCCCATGCTGGACTGTGTACTGAGGGCAGTGAGGCTGGAGGGGTAGGTTGGGCCCTGAATGGCAGGGAGAGCCTTGCAAGCTTGGAGATCTTGGCTTATTTCAGTGGCAACAAGAAGTCTTGAAGGCTTTGAGCAGAGGAGTTACCATTGGATTAGATTTGTAGAAAGTCCAGAAGTTGAGATCTCTGTAGGCAGGCCAGGTGGACAGATGGAAGTCTCTTGCACCAGCCTGGGCTAATGACATGTCCCTAGACCAGTGGTTCTCAACCAGGGGCGATTTTGCTGCTCAAAGACATTTCCCAATGTCCGGAGTCAATTTTGTTGTCACACAAGGCGGGTGCTACTCACATGTGGTGGGTGGAGGCCAGGAATGTAGCTAAACATCCTTGGCTGCATAGGACACCACCCACACAAACACACAACAAAGACCTGTCCAGCCCGAAATATCAATAGTGCCAAGGTTCAGGAATCCTGCCCTAGAGCCATAGTAGTGGAAATGAAGGGGAGACAGATGTCAGAGACATGTCACCCAGAACCCAGTCTTAGTCTCCATTTGTATTGTCTATAATGCTTAAGTACTTGACACCCAGTCAATTAATCAGGTCTGATGACCCCAGTTTTCCTTATATGTTTTCACCCATTCATTCACCAGATATTTATTTAGCAGCAGAGACTATTTGAGGTGCTGTGATTCAACAATGAACAAAACAAATTCCCTGCTCCCCAAGAACCTTACGTTCTTGCAGAAGATGACAGATATTGACCCTATATGTACATGTCAAGTAGTGAGGTATGCCATGAAGAAGTTCCCGTGAAATGGAGTTTGTCTTGCTACCACCGCAGACCATTAACTGCACTTTCTGGGTGCCAAGCACTGGGCTAGAGACTTTACAAATAGCATAATAATCTTTTTCTCTCTCCTGCAAGGTAGCTGTTACTCTCAGATGAGAAAAAGAGGCTTAGAGAAGTTGAACAATTTTCCCAATACCAGTTAGTGTGGAGCTCAGGTGGAACTGGAGACCAGATCCACCTGATGGTCAAAGTCTGCTATTTCTATTAGGTAACACTGTCTCATAGACCAAGCTGATTTGAACAGAGAATAAATTTATACCTTCTTTCTTACACTTAGAAAGTGAAGTAGAAATGAACTCTCACATTGACATCTTTCTCCTTCCAGAGTGAAGTTTTTATCAGAGAGGAGTAGCTGGAGGTGATTCCTCAGAGTTGTAGGAACTGAATTTGGGGCCACAGATCAGCCTCAGTTTCAGTTGAATTCCTCTTTATGGCTCACATTCTCTCTGTTGGCTCACGGCAGAAGCTGACCTCTCAGAGAGGTTGGCATGTTGGAGATCTCCCCCCAGCTCTTTAGATTCTCCAGTTATCAGCAAGTTCTGGGCCTCATAAGGCTTTCATCCAGCTCCAGGAGCCCTGCTGTTGATGGCTGCAGCCCAAGCTGCATTCAAGGAGAAGATCCTGGAGCTGAAGCAATGTCTGACCCATGTGCAAAGGGAAATCCAAGGCTGGGTGAGAACATATCATCCAGAAAGCACTGAAAAGGCAATGAGCTTGGTGCAGGATTTGGAGTGAGAACCCAGGAGACTGAGGCAATTGTGAGAAGGGGAGTCTGTAAGAGAAAATGGAGATCAGGTTGTAGAGGGCCTGGGTTAAGGGACAGGCAGCTGGAACAAAGTGGAGAACCTTGAATTTGCTGTTGCTTCTTAAGCACTTGTTTATTTTTCTGATTGTTGTCTATGCCAGCTTTCCTAAGAGAACAGACTTTCTTTCCTTTTTTTTTTCTTTTAACATTGGTCCCTGAGCTAACAACTGTCAGCAATCTTCTTTTTTTTTTCTTTTCTTCTTCTTCTTCTCCCCAAAGCACCCCCGCACATAGTTGTATATTCTAGTTGTGAGTCCCTGTGGTTGTGCTATGTGGCACGCCGCCTCAGTATGGCTTGATGAGCAGTACTATGTCCACACCCAGGATCCAAACCGGCAAAACCCTGGGCTGCCGATGCCAGGTGCACGAACTTAACCACTTGACCACAGGGCTGGTGCTCTTTCCCTTTCACAGGAAGGAGGGTCGGTGGAGAGCAAGGCTGGACCCTCACCAATCACTGAGTTTTCAGTATATCTCTGCTCCCAAAAATGAAAGAAAGGAGATATTTGTCCTCTGTAGAACTCAGCCTTTCTCCTCTGCACGTTATATTCACCTAAGCTGGCTCTGTGAATGAGAATCTTGTATTAACTAAAATGCCTGAGCAAAATGGCGGGGTGAGCTGACCCGGGATTCTCTCCCCTCCAAAATACAACAAAAGATTGGAAGAACTGAATTTCAGAGAACAAAAATAATGCCAGCTCATTAGAGACCTACAATTCCAAGAAGGCGGAGATCATAAACCTTGCTTTACACCTTCGGAGGTGCTGGAACGGTAGGAGAGAACATCGCTCCCTCCCCTAGAGTCTGCGATTGCTGCAGCGCGGGTCGGGAGGGAGTGGAGGAGGGGCCGCGCGACCAGGGGATCATCCAGGACTCCTGCCGCTAATTCAGTGGAAACCCGCTGACGAGGGGAAAGCTTCCATCCAGGGGACCCCATAAATCAAGGGCCTTGGGAGACCAGAGAACAGAACTGATCTGAACCCAGACCGGCGCGTGTAACAGCCCCTCCCCCCCCCAGCGAAGCCAGTGGGCGCAGCCATCTTGCCCCAATGCGGAGAGCTCATAACACGCCGCTCTCGACCCCCATCTAGTGGCGACAGGCTGTAACTGCAACTGAATTCTACCACCATGAGAAAAAACCGCTCCTCTACCATCCAGCAATTTATAAAAGCCCCAGACCAGAAGGAAAACAATAAAAACACAGAATTAAGTCCTGAGGACTTGGAATTAGGTAAACTAAGTGATAATGAATTCAGAGCAGCTATAATCAAAGAACTCAATGAGGTAGAGAGAAAGATAGAGAAACAAGCTGAGTTCTGGAGTTACTTCACAAAAGAGATTGAAATCATAAAGAAGAATCAAACAGAATTACTTGAGATGAAAAACACAATGGACCAGATAAAACAGAATATGGGTTCCCTGAATGCCCGTGTAGACAACATGGAGGAGAAAATTAGCATAATCGAGGACAGACAGGCTGAATGGCGCCAGACAGAGGAAGAAAGAGAACTAAGAATTTTAAAAAATGAGGAAAATCTCCGAGAGATAATGGATTCAATGAGGAGTAAGAACATAAGGATCATAGGAATTCCCGAGAATATGGAAAAGGAAAATGGAGCAGAAAGTGTGCTTAACGAAATTATTGAAGAGAACTTCCCAAATCTAGGGATCAATGGAGAAATGTGTGTAGAGGAGGGTTTTAGATCTCCTAGATTTGTCAATGTAAAAAGAGCTGCCCCAAGGCACATAGTAGTAAAGTTGGCAAATAGGAATGATAAGGAGAGAATACTCAGGGAAGTAACGGAAAAAAAGAGAATAACCTATAAAGGAGCCCCTATCAGACTGTCAGCGGATTTCTCTACGGAAACCCTACAAGCTAGGAGAGAATGAAGTGATATATTCAAAGCTTTAAAGGATAAAAACCTTCAGCCAAGAATACTCTATCCAGCAAGAATTTCCTTCAGATATGAGGGAGAAATTAAATCTTTTCCAGACAAACAAAAGTTAAGGGAATTTGTAACTAAAAGCCCTCCATTACAAGAAATCCTCAAGAAGGCTTTCATACTTGAAAAAAGAAAAAAGGGAGAAAGGGGACACAATCCACAGACTAGGGAGACCGATGGATAGAACCAGAACAGGATAGCAAATATTCAATTATAGCATTAGGGTAAAGGTAAGGAAACTACCAAGACAAGAGCGATCTTAGCACTCTAACTACAAATGAATAAGACGAGTTGGAATAAAAAATGAAAATAATTATTTAGGAGGGGAAGAGCAAAGGGTCTAAATCAGTATTGGTCAAGTAGGTAAGAGACCACCAGAGAATAGACTATATTATACACGAGATTCTAAATACAAACTTCAAGGTAGACACTAAAATAAAGTACAGAACAGAGTCACAAATCATAAATAAGGAAAAATCTAAGAAACCCAGCATAAGAAATTGCAGTATTAAATGGGTAGGATAAAGCACACAGGAAAAGAAACTCAGGAAAACAAGATAATAAGCGACAGATTGACAGCATTAAGTCCACATGCATCAATAATCACTCTCAATGTGAACGGATTGAACTCTCCAATAAAAAGACACAGAGTGGCAAAATGGATTAAAGAACAAGATCCAACAATTTGTTGCCTCCAGCAAACACACCTCAGCCCCAAGGCCAAACACAGACTCAGGGTGAAGGGGTGGAGGACAATACCTCAAGCAAATAGCAAGGAAAAAAAGGCAGGTGTTGCAATTCTCATATCAGACCAAGTGGATTTCAAAATAAGACAGGTAAAGAGAGACACAGAGGGACAATATATAATGATCAAAGGGACACTTCATCAAGAAGAAATAACGCTTATAAATATCTATGCACCCAACACAGGAGCACAAAGATTCATAAAGCAACTATTAACAGACCTAAAGGAAGATGTTAAAAACAACACAATAATAGTAGGGGACCTCAACACCCCACTCACATCAATGGACAAATCATTCAGACAGAAAATCAAGGAAATAGTGGAGTTAAATGAAAAACTAAAACAATTGGACTTAATAGACATATATAGATCACTCCACCCTGAAAGAGCTGAATACACATTCTTCTCAAGTGCACATGGAACATTCTCTAAGATAGACCATATGTTGGGAAACAAGGCAAGCCTCTACAAATTTAAAAAAATTGAAATAATAACAAGCATCTTCTCAGATCATAGTGCTATAAGGCTAGAAATTAATTACAAGAAAAAAGCTGAGAAAGGCACAAAGATGTGGAGACTAAACAACACACTACGGAACAAGCAATGGATCACTGAAGAAATTAAAGAAGAAATAAAAAAATACTTGGAAACAAATGAAAATGATAGCATGCCATACCAACTCATATGGGATACAGCAAAAGCTGTATTAAGAGGAAAATTCATCACAATACAGGCACATCTTAACAAACAAGAAAAATCCCAAATAAGCAACCTTAAAGCACACCTAACTGAACTAGAGAAAAAAGAACAAATGAAGCCCAAAGTCAGCAGAAGGAGAGAAATAATAAAAATCAGAGCAGAAATAAATACTATTGAAATGAAAAAGGCAGTAGAAAGGATCAATGAGACAAAGAGCTGTTTTTTTGAGAAGATAAATAAAATTGACAAACCACTAGCCAGACTTACAAAGAAAAAAAGGGAGAAAGCTCAAATAAACAAAATCAGAAATGAGCGAGGAGAAATAACAACAGACTCTGCAGAAATACAACAGATTATAAGAGAATACTACAAAAAACTATATGCCAACAGAATGGATAACCTAGAGGAAATGGATAAATTCTTGGACTCCTACAATCTCCCAAAGCTCACTCAAGAAGAGGCAGACAATTTGAACAGACCAATCACAAGGAAAGAGATTGAAACAGCAATCAAAAACATCCCAAAGAATAAAACCCCAGGACCAGATGGCTTTCCTGGGGAATTCTACCAAACTTTCAGAGAGGATTTAATACCTATCCTTTTCAAGCTATTCCAAAAAATTAGGGAAGATGGAACACTTCCTAACACATTCTATGAGGCCAACATCACGCTGATCCCAAAACCTGACAAGGACATCACGAAAAAAGAGAACTACAGGCCAATATCACTGATGAACATAGATGCAAAAATTCTAAACAAAATTTTGGCAACCAGAATTCAGCAATTCATCAAAAGAATCATACATCAGGATCAGGTGGGATTCATACCAGGGACACAGGGATGGTTCAACATCCGCAAATCAATCAACGTGATACACCACATCAACAAACTGAGCAATAAAAAACACATGATCATCTCAATAGATGCAGAGAAGGCATTTGACAAGATCCAACAGCCATTTATGATAAAAACTCTGAACAAAATGGGCATAGAAGGAAACTACCTCAACATAATAAAGGCCATATACGACAAACCCATAGCCAACATCATACTCAATGGGCAAAAACTGAACCCCATCCCCCTGAAAACAGGAACAAGACAAGGATGCCCTCTATCACCACTCTTATTTAACATAGTACTGGAGGTCCTGGCTAGAGCAATCAGGCAAGAAAAAGGAATAAAAGGAATCCAAATAGGGAGGGAAGAAGTGAAAGTCTCGCTGTTTGCAGACGACATGATCTTATATATAGAAAACCCCAAAGAATCCATTGGAAAACTGTTAGAAGTAATCAACAACTACAGCAAAGTTGCAGGGTATAAAATCAATTTGGATAAATCAGTAGCATTTCTATACTCCAGTAATGAACCAACAGAAAAAGAACTCAAGAATACAATACCATTCACAATCGCAACAAAAAGAATAAAATACCTTGGGGTAAACTTAACTAAGGAAGTGAAGGACCTATATAATGAAAATTACAAGGCCTTTCTGAGAGAATTGGATGACAACATAAGGAGATGGAAAGACATTCCATGTACATGGATTGGAAGAATAAACATAGTTAAAATGTCCGTTCTACCTAAAGCAATCTACAGATTCAACACCATCCCAATCAGAATCCCAGTGACATTCTTTACAGAATTAGAACAAAGAATCCTAAAATTCATATGGGGCAACAAAAGACCCCGAATTTCTAAAGCAATCCTGAGAAAAAAGAACAAAACGGGAGGCATCACAATCCCTGACTTCAAAACATACTACAAAGCTACAGTAATCAAAACAGCATGATACTGGTAGAAAAACAGGTGAACAGATCAATGGAACAGAATTGAAAGCCCAGAAATAAAACCACATCTATGGACAGCTTATCTTTGACAAAGGAGCTGAGGGCATACAATGGAGAAAAGAAAGTCTTTTCAACAAATGGTGCTGGGAAAACTGGAAAGCCACATGTAAAAGAATGAAAATTGACCATTCTTTTTCACCATTCACCAAAATAAACTCAAAATGGATTAAAGACCTAAAGGTGAGACCTGAAACCATAAGGCTTCTGGAAGAAAACGTAGGCAGTACACTCTTTGACATCAGTATTAAAAGGATCTTTTCGGACACCATGCCTTCTCAGAGAAGGGAAACAATAGAAAGAATAAACAAATGGGACTTCATCAGATTAAAGAGCTTCTTCAAGGCAAATGAAAACAGGATTGAAACAAAAAAAAACCCACTAATTGGGAAAAAATATTTGCAAGTCATATATCTGACAAAGGCTTAATATCCATAATATACAAAGAACTCTCGCAACTCAACAACAAAACATCAAACAACCCAATCAAAAAATGGGCTGGAGACATGAACAGACATTTCTCCAAAGAAGATATACTGATGGCCAATAGGCACATGAAAAGATGCTCATCATCGCTGATCATCAGGGAAATGCAAATCAAAACTACACTAAGATATCACCTTACACCCATTAGAATGACAAAAATATCTAAAACTAATAGCAACAAATGTTGGAGAGGTTGCGGAGAAAAAGGAACCCTCATACACTGCTGCTGGGAATGCAAACTGGTGCAGCCACTATGGAAAACAGTATGGGGATTCCTCAAAAAATTAAAAATAGAACTACCATACGATCCAGCCATACCACTACTGGGTATTTACCCAAAGAGCTTGAAGTCGGCAATCCCAAAAGTCTTATGCACCCCAATGTTTATTGCAGCACTGTTTACAATAGCCAAGACATGGAAGCAACCTAAGTGTCCAGCAACAGACGAATGGATAAAGAAGATGTGGTACATATATACAATGGAATACTACTCAGCTGCAAAACAGAACAAAATCATTCCATTTGCAATAACATGGATGGACCTTGAGAGAATTATGTTAAGTGAAATAAGCCAGCGAGAGAAAGATAATCTGTGTATGACTCCACTCACATGAGGAATTTAAAATTATGGACTAAGAACAGTTTAGTGGATACCAGGGGAAAGGTGGGGTGGGGGGTGGGCACAAAGGGTGAAGTGGTGCACCTACAACATGACTGACAAACATTAATGTACAATTGAAATTTCACAAGATTGTAACCTATCAATAATTCAATTAAAAAAAAAAAAAGAAATGCCTGCTCTGAGATAGAGGGATTATAATGCCCAGCAAGCTGTGGGAACTTTGCTTGAGTCCTCAGTGTCTGAGTCACATGTCTCCCCAAAACAGATCAATATAACTGGATTTCTGGTCAGGAGAGGCCCTGAGTAGGTCACTGGGGACTGAGACCAGTGTTGCAAGGCGTAACAGAGCTGAGGGACTCAGGCTGGGGGCCTACTAGAGCCCTCCCTGCACTGCCTTGAGCAAAAATGACATTGCCGTGCTCTCTGCCACTGTCAGGTGTGGCAGTGGGATCCTGACTCTCTTCTACTCTGCCCAGCAGCACATACCACCCTCCTCATTCCAGTTGTTAGGTCTGGCTTCCTGGGAATCTCTATTCCTGTACCTTTCTTCCCTTGGCCCATAGGATGATCTGGGGTGGAGCAGGGGAGGTAGGGTGTCAGTGGTGGGATTTTATTTCCTGGTGATGGTATGTGTGCTCCCAGAAAAGCCAGCAACCCTGAGCTTATGTGGAGAGTTGCCAAGCTTTATTGGAGCCCTTGAAGCTTATCTTCTGGGGCTTTCCCAAGAGAAGAGCCAGAACACCTGCTCAGACCACTCATGCCATGAGCCCTTAAAGAGGAACCCTGCTATTTAAAGAAAATGGTGAGATACAGAGTCTCAGGCTGGAAAAGGAAGAGGCATGAAGAATCCAGGGTTGAGAGTTTGTCAGTGCCCATGACATCGTGGACATGACCTTATAGTTCTGTCATGACCAGAATTGGGATGCCGATGTCAGGCTGAGACAGCTTACTTCCAAAGGTAGGCTATGTATTCCTCTGGTCCTCCCTTCAGAAAGGCTCATTCCATGGTAGCTCTTACAAGGGTCATGTATGAAGCTGGTCTATATTTGGGGCATTCATGGTGACCTACTGCCACCAAAGGAAGAGAGCCTGATCTTAGACTGATAAGGAAGTTTTCTGAATGAGTATGTGTGAGCTAATCCAGCCTGGACAGGGTGATCCTGAATCAGAAGATACTACCAGAGGGGTGAAAATCTCCAGAGAGAAGATCCCATTTAGACATGTCAGGTGGCTTGACCATTGAGGAAAATGAAAATACAGATGGAATGATCCATGGCCAGTTATCTGGCACAGCCTAAATAGCCAAACTGAGAGGGGAAGGGAGAGTCTGGATGAATGGATGAGGCCCCACTATGTGCTTGGCCAAACCCAGGAGCAGCAGAGAGTACACTAATTCTACATCTGACATGCCAGCTTACTCCCACTGTGTCCTGTATCTGGGTGTGAAGTCTTGATTTGTAACAAAAATCCAACTGGAGATTCCAAAGGACAGTGCTTTGATGGCTCATCACTGATGGCCTCTGATGGATAACGCCTCGATGGTAAGGGGGACTATGTGACCATCCTCTATAACAAATGAGATCTCTGACGATTCTCCTTTCTTTCTTTGTAATGGGTCTCTTTTTGCCTTTTCTATCTTTAGGCCGTAAAAGCTTCTTAGGGGGCATGTCTAATCTATATTATGTAATAACTAGGTTTTAATCTAGTGCCAGGTACAACAGCATGCCTTTGAGATAGTTGCTAGTTATGAGTGTGACATGAAGCCTAAGCTGTACCTGGGTCCTCCTGAAGACGCAGGACATGCGGCCCCTGCCACGAGACTACCCTGATGGTAGTCACATGCAGTATAAGGTCTGTGTTCCAAGCTTTCACAGAAATCGTTAGTCAGAAAGAGTGTTGAGAACGACAGACTGAAGGAATTAAAGGCTTTGAAATTGACTTGACCCACGTTCAAAATCCAACTCCTTAACTTTAGTCACTACGCAAGTCACTTAACCCATTATAGCAGGTATGTGGTGTGGCTGCCAGGAAACCCAGACTTTACTTCCCATTCTCAGTAAATCCAAAATTTATGCAAGACTCCCGAGGTGCCACTAGAATGTCCAAGTGTATGGGGAATGCCTGAGCAGCTTCGGGAGCACAGCTTCCTCCAGATGCCAGAGCAGGGCGGCACCAAGTTCAAAATCTTTCAGGCTAACTGCCCTACCACAGGGAACTGTGAGGGTAGTTGCTAGAGTCCTGTGTTCTCCGCAGGTAAAGAACGCTCAGTCCTTCTCTTTGTCTCTACCCTGAAGTCAAGCCAAGGATGAGCAGCAGGACTGCACGGAGTCTGGAATTGATAATGGTAAAAGCGAGCATTCACATGTGAGAAAGTGAGCGATGATATGGGTACACTCGAGTCCAGGATCCCAGAAGTCCTGGGCAATTCCTAAAATGACTGGTAAGCCGGTCCCCTCACAGGAGAGGCATAGAAGAGGTAGCAAGAGGGAAGGAAAGTGAGCTAAATAGGCTTGACGGGCCCAGCTCTTGTTTTGGCTGTGACCATGCATCCACCAGCTTAGGCTGAGAATCCACAAGAGGTGTGTGACGAGGATGACAATGTGTAGGCTTTGCCCTGCTTCTCTGGGTTGTGAGCATATCTGATCCAGTCTGTGGTAAGTGGTTAGGAATCCTTGGGAAAAAGGAATAGTGTCAATTGAAGAATTCTATCAGTTAGTTAAAATGTTTCAGTGAGAAACGGAGGTATAGAAACTACATGGAGGGCCCAAGTATTTAAGTTACAGGCAAAACTAACTGGCTTTTAATGGACGTCTGGAGGGCGTCCAAACCAGGAGGGTACTGTTACACATCAGAGGAAATCTATAGACTTGACGGTGTTACCTTTTGTGTACCCACATCAAATTCCTTCTCAAGTGGTTAGTGTGGTGATGACGCTGCATTAGACAATGGGAGATAGACACTAAGGTAACAGAGATAGCAACTGTAGGAAGTAGCTACCACATGTGGGGTTAGGGGTGCATAGGGAAGATGTTGTGTTTGTCATAATTTGGAAGCTTGGAAGAGAGGTCCTGAAGATCTGGGACTCGGATCCTGGGGGTTGCTGCCCGACTGGTGCTGGTACAGGTTTTCCCCACTACCCTAAAGTAGAGTGTTGCAATGAACCCTTTCGTAAGCCAAGGCAGTGTAAAGCAAAGAAGCAATTACCAATAGTTTATATGAGAACAATTTTTGAGCGTTCCCAGATCCAAAAAATAACCTACCAAATCATACAAATAACACATAAAACCTCACATACTAACATAGTGAAAGCAGGAAGGATATGATAAATACACAGCCTGTATAAAATAGAAATAATGTACGTACAGTGTAGTTTCACTTACCAGAATCGGGAAGAGTGTGAGCACACTGGAAGGCTGAGAGGTGGTGGTGGTGATGGTGGTGTGTTAGGCTGAGCCGTCAGAGGTTGAAGTGGTGGGAGGTACAGGAGCCCAGGGTGTAGGAGAGAGAGGAAGAGGGTTATCTGTTAACATCCCGTCACTGTCTGAATCCATCAGTCCAGGCAGGTCACCAACATCTACACCTTCTACATCTGCTTGCCTCCAGTCGAAGGGCAAGGTTAGTAGTCCGCTGTGCCTGATCTTTCAGGCTTGAGTTGCGACCATATGTTTGACTGCTTAGCCACTATAATGGCTCGCTGCAAAACAAACACTGAACACTGTTTTTGCTTTTTGCCTTCTTTCATAGAAGTGAAAATCTTCGGATTTCTTTTGGTTAGTAAAAGGTCTTTCGTAAAAGTGAAGTGCTGTAAAGTGAATTTTCAGATAGCAGGGGTAACCTGTACCTCTGAGGGATCCAATGAGACTGGTTTTGGAAGACAGTGTCTACTTAGTTCACTGCTTTGTGTTTGGCTCCTACTACAACACTGGGTAAATTATAAGCAATCAAATATTTCCTTTATGAATGCACAAGTGCATTCTACAGCTTAGCTGACAGGCAAAGTTGGGAATTCTAGTACTCTGTGTTCCTTTTCCTGCCTAGTGGACTAGAGGATAAAGCGGACTAAAGTGGATAAAGAGGATAAAGTGGACTAAAGGATAAAGCCTGGAGGGTGGAGGCCACCCAAAAATGCAAGGAGTTCAACAGTTGCATCCCACGCTCCGGCCCCAGCCCCAGCCGACCCAGGAGTGGGAGGAACCTGCCGGTGAGGCGTCTTTGAGTACCCCTACTTCCTTACACTTCCATTGACTTTCACTAGCTTTCCTCCTTTATCAAATCCAACTTATGTGAATTGGTATCCAAAGCCCTTCAGTAATCAATCCACCCCCAGGCTGTCTCCCTTTTCCCCACCATGAATCTCCAGTGATGTCGGGCTGATCCAGACAGGTCACATTCAAGCCCACCTCTCTGCCTTTGCCCAGGCTTTTCGAAGATGTTATTCTTCCCTCTGTGTAGAGCAGTGGTAAGCATATGACTCTGGAACTATCCTGCATAGCTTGTCCTAGGGCCATGCTCCAGGACTGTGTATGCAGGGGAATGTGGAGTGGCCCAGGCAAGGCTCACTGAAGTATATTCTTATGTCCTGCCTTTGCTTATCCTTCTTCCCCAAAAGTTTTTAAAAAACTTTGGCTGAGGTAGAATGTACATTCTCCTTTGCTCATATTTAATTCCTCAAAAAGGCTCAAGCAGAAACTGTGACACTTACTTTTTACCACATCTTACTTAAGGTACTAACATCCTGCATGCACAGGCCAACAACCATGGACAACATACACACCTTTTACCACTTTCTCTCCATAGTGATTTCACAAAAGCTTAAATATCTATGCCTTGTTCTGGATCAGTAAGTTTTAAATTTGGTTCTTAGTGCTTCTCACACCCACCCTTCCTTTTATCTGCAGTCAGAGCCTCCTGCAGCCATTGTATTTTCCTTACTCTTGTGATCTCCCTTCTCAGTAATGGCTCAAACCCTTCTGATCCCAGTGCTATTCCTCCTCTCCCCATTTCCTGCCCTTTATTCCTTCTCTGCATTTCTTACTGCACTGAAGCAGGTTCTTCACTTAGATGCTCTTCAGGATCCTGGAGGCTTCTGCATGAGTATAATGTTTCTAAGGGAGAAAATTACAACCAAAGGCCCGGGAAGTGGAGGAAGAAACACCTTTATCTTTATGATGTTTAAACCTGTAGAAACTTTTTACTATAAATGGGGGTGATAGTAAGATGAGGAATCTTACAAAGTTTACCTAGATGTTCTGCTTGCTCTAAGATTAAGTCACTTAGATTTAGTATAACCCACTGGCTTAACCTATCCTTCCTTTCCTTTGTTCCCCTTGGTGGTGGCTGGATTAGAGTAGTGACATGCTCTGAAGTTAGCAGTAGTACCTAACAGCAGGTGCCTAGATGTCCATTATTGGTTTAAAATAGACCCAAGCTATCAACTTCTAGATGTGTTCCCCATGAGCAGGAAGAATTTCTTCTCAGGCATGGCCCAGAAACACCTCTTTGGCCACTAGCCACCCATTCTCTGTTCAGAACAAAGATACCCTGGTTTCCTGGCAGGACTTACAGATTCTACAGCCTTCTTCCCTTCAAAGCAAAATTGAAGTCCACAGTGAGAGAATACTCTGGAGTCATAGGCAGAGCTAGAAAGAGTTTACCATTCTTATGATGATTCCTATTCCTGGACATGGTTCTGAAGTGCTTAACTGGTTGTCAGTAACTCTACTGCTAAGCCAGGGATTGGCTGGTAGAACTCTCCATAAGCAGAAGGAAGCTCTAAATAACATATGTTGACCTAAGGAATTGATCTGTCAGGTTTCCTACACACTCATGGCATCTCTCCTCCTTCCTGTGATGTGGGTATCTCATTTATGTACCCCCTGATGGCGTATGAGGGCAGAGTTCTTCGTGAAGCTTTTTGCACACTGACAGCACCTGTAAGTCTTTTCCCCAGTGTGCGTTTTCTGGCGGGCCCTGAAGTGGGAGCTGTTGTTGAAGCTTTTCCCACACTGCTCACAATCGTATGGGCTCTCCCCAGGATGGACTGGGTGGTGGCTGCTAAACCGGGAACTGTTGTTGAATCTCTTTCCAGAGACAGGGCACTGATCGGGCTTCTCCCCAGTGTGGGTCCTCTGGTGGACAATGAGGCTGGAGCTCTGGCTGAAGCTTTTCCCACATTCTCCACACTGGTAGGGTCTCTCCCCGGTGTGAGTTCTTAGGTGAGTTGTGAGGGTGGAGTGCTCACTAAAGCCCTTCCCACATTCACTGCACTTGTGAGGCTTCTCTCCTGTGTGGATTCTCTGATGACAAACAAGATAAGAACCTTGGCTAAAGCTTTTCCCACATTTGTAACAATACAAGAAGCTTCTTCCAGTTCTGGAGCCGGCTGATGGTGAGGGAGAACTCTGAGAGCACTTCCTCCCACACAGGAGATATCCACAGGCCTTCCTCCCAGTATGAAGTCTCTGGTGACTCATCCTCTCCTGGGATGGGGGTTTCTCCTCACTCTCACCTGGAGAACATCTATGTTGCCTGCCTGACTTTGGCTCATCCTTCCAGCCTCTTGTTAGCTCAGAGTACCAAAAAGTTTCACTAGACTTTCTCCACTGGGCCTTGTTCATTTCTGCTTCCTCTGAGTCATCCCATTTCACATTCTCATTTTTAATCCCATACTTGATCTCAAAATCTGAAAGAAAAGAAATACAATGTACTGGAAAGAAGGGGAAAAAAATTGAATGAGAAAAGAGTTACATAAACTACATAAAGAAGAAATACCTAACTGAAATTTTTCACGTGATTCAGTCTTCTGCTAATTAAAAGCCTATGTTTCTCTCTCCAATTGTAGCATGTTTAAGGTCGAAATTTGTGGTCACAGGTAAATATACCGTAAACTCCACCAACTTTCCTCGTATTTTATTTCCTTTTGGATGACCTTACACAATGATAAAACTCAGGCAAACAGTCAAGTTCGGTATCATCTGTCAATCTGTGTATATGTGTATTCTGAATTCTTGAATGGCCTAGCTTCTGTGAACAGAAAAACAAAACACCACCCTGAGTGGCCAGCTCACACATAAAGCAAGTTGCTGAAAAGGAAGCAAGTGTGGGCTTGGGTCATGAAAAGAGGATCAGTGCTGGAGAAAGAGGGAAGGAGAGAGAGTGTGGGCTGGAGGACTAACTGGCAATCTAAGGAAGAAAGGTAATTGGAACTCCATGGGAAAAAGTGACATGGACTCTGTGGAACAGTCTGGCAAATGCAAAATTGGAGTCCAAAGTGTAAGAGAAACAATTTTTAAACACCATGAAAACCAAGACTCCCTGGTCTGTATAAGCTCAACAGAAAGATGATGGCAAGTCCAGAAGCAGAAATGGCTCTCTCTTCATTGCCAGGCTAATGGTCTCTAAGTGGACTTTCCATCCTCTGACTGCCAGAGCCAAGAGTCTTACCAAGTCTGTTGGGTAACAGGAGTGACAGGTCAAGTCTGCTAACTTCCTGGCCAGGATCCCTGAAGTGCTTTTCCTCCCCAGCAGCACCATCCACAGTGGTAACTTCTCCAACCTCTGTGGGCTCCTTGTTCTGCTGACTCAACTCTCCAGCATCCATATCTCTTCCCTCTTGGCCTTGTAACAGTTGCTACAGAGGCCCAGGAGCTTGAAAGGACATCCATTTCCTCATGAAAGATACAAGGCTCAGGCATGTGGCCTCTCCTCACTTTGAAGTAACATGACTGTAGGTTTTTGAACTTGGTGAGACACTGCTCTGGGGTCTGCAGAAAGCCCTGCTCCTGCAGTTGTTCTGCCATGGCCCTATAGATCTGGATGTTCTGGTGACGAGCCTGGAGTTTTTCATAAAAGAATTACTGAGAATGGCCAGGACTGTCATGGTCTCTTCATAGCCCCAGTGCACACCTGCTGCCAGGGAACAAGAAACACAGTGATCAGATTAAAGAGGACCAGATACCACAATGCAGGGTTTTAGTAGCCCAAGAACTTAAATCCTAGTTTGTCAAACTATGCCACAACTGGCTACTCTCATTCATGTCTCGCCGTGGGCTTTTTCCTAAAACAAAAGCTATCAGTATACTAGAAAAGAAATCTTCTTCAGCTGAGAAAGAGTTGCAGAGTATTTTCTAAAGCTGCCCTGTTTATTTCCCTTTATCCTGAATCCCACTCATTTCCCCTGAGATATGACTCACAAGGGTCGTGCTCACATGGCTCCACAGTTGTGGGGATCCCTGAGGGCCTGTGGCTGCATAAGAGGACATGGTGAACATGGGAGACTTGGAGGGAAGCAAAGAGTTAGAGGAGAGAAGAACTAGTTATAGGATACTTCTGCCTACTGCCACCTGTGATGCCCAAGTCCCTCCTGATCTGACCCATCCCTGACTGTTTATCTCTCCTGTCATCTATGTAGATATAAGGAACTAACTTACAGCACTTAACTAGGACAAGGTGAGAGTAAGGAGTAAACGTCTGGAAACTGCAAACAGGCTGGCTGTTGTTTCAGAACACACCACACATTCCTCAAAGGGGTGCCCATCTGGGCCAGTCACTGAGGGCTCATTTGTCTAGAGCTGTCCCAACAAGGACGTTCTGATAACATCCGGTCATGATGCTCTCAAGGGCACACAGCCCCTTCTCATTACCCCCTCTCATCCACTCTGCTCTAAGCCATCATCTCAAGCCTGGATTGCTGCCATGGCCTGCTACACGGTCTTCTTGGTTCCACTCTTGACCTCCTACATTCTATTCTTGACCCAGAAGTCAAAGTGGGCCCCTATCCTTCATTCAATTCAACTAACATGTATGAGTGTCTACCATGCCACTTTCTGAGAAATGCAAATATCAATAGGACATGGATCCTGCCTTCAATTAGGCACAGTCCAATATAAGTCTCTGTAACAAGAAGGAGAAACAAACAAATGTTTAGGTAAAGGGCCAAATAAATTGAAATACTCAAAGGGATCGTTTTGAAACTATTACTCCTCTGCTCAGAAACCTTCCAAAGCCACCCCATTTCACTCAGAAAAGTCAAAGTCCTTACAGAGTTCTATAGGTAAGGCCAGAAGGCCTGAATATAGTACTTCTCAAATTATCTGTAAAGAACCAGGTTTTTTGATTGTCTTTAAAAATACAATAAACATGCAGTTGGATAGTGCAGCAATGTCAAATTGCTATAAGTTTCTAAATGCTTGCTCTCCATTTCAGTTCATGTCACTTTCAATAGCACTCCCCTAAGTGATATGACTCTGATCTTGTTTATTGTTCTCGTGCTCTCAATCTGCTCTAGTCACACTGGCCTCCTTGCCCAGACTTGCTCCAGCCTCAGAGCTTTTCCACTGGCTGTTCCCTCTGCGTTATACTCTTCACCCAGAGAGCCACATGGCTCGTTCCTGTTCCTCCTTCAAGTCTTTGTTCCAATGTCATTCTCTCAATGAGGACTACTCTGACAACTCCAACAAAAAATGCAACTCACCCTCTGCCCCTGCACTCTTTTTGATGACTCTTACTCTGCTCCATTAGCCCGACAGCTGCAATGGAACCTGATTCCTAGACTAAAATGACAGCCTTCTGAATGCACACAGTGGCACCTGCCAGGACATCACCCATCTTCCATAGAGAACATAGTAGTCATTCCTCAGGCTAACATCATCTTCATTCTTTTATGTTCTAGTAAAAAAATCTAGATATAGCACCTACTCAGACAATTCGCTACATTGTTGACAGAAACACACCTGGTTTTGGCTTTCAAATTTCAAAACTCAAAAGAAAATTCCCTGAGTTACCCAGACAACATAAAGGTTTAGGTACTACTTTTCCCTCCATGTAACCTGCATGTGGCCAAATGAGTGGCTTCACACTGGAATCCACTATAGCCTTTATCTCAGCATATCCCCTACAGTGAGGAACAGGAACCATCTTCAATTCAGAGCTGGAAGAGAAGGCCCCTTGCTGGGGAATGGTTTGCTTATAGGTGATCAGTACCAGGGGAGACGTGTAGAGCAGTCCTCACCCAGGTGGCTCTGGAGCAGGAGTAAGTGTGAGGCCTCCCACCTTCCTGGAGTGGCTGCTTGCTGTTGTATGGGTACTATCTGAGCCCTCCAGTGTGTTCCCATACCCCACGTTTTTCCATCTCCATGGGCCTTGACTTGGCCCTTTGGTCTCAACAGCCCCATGTGCCAAACTCCTAGGGGAACTGGAGGAGCCCTGTAAGCCTCGACAGTAACTGGCCTGGAGGCTTCTGAACTTGGTTCAACAGTGCTCCTGAGTCTGGTAGAAGCCTTATACACAAGAACTCAGTGTTCCCCACATAGCTGGCTGCTTTGCTGGTGTACCTGGAGTTTCTCATAAAACCAAGGCTCACTCAGAACAGACAGGAAAGTCCTGGCTTTCTCAGCAGCCCAGGGCGCACCTGCCACTTTCCGGTCCACCAAGGCCAGCTGTTTTTGTGTTACCTTGATTTTTAATTCCCCCTTTGCTGGTGTTTCATGGGCTTCTACTCCAGTCTCACTTGTGGAACTCTTACAACTTTTCCTTGCTCTGCAGCCATGGTGGGGAGGGGGGTCCCCAGTGTTCTATTTGATCCAGCCCCAAGATGATATTCAGACCATGAATGGGAAACCCTACATGTGAAGAAGCAGGGAGGAGACATCAAAGCCCAAGCCAGCTGCAGAGCACGTGTCTCTGAATCTGATGGTCAGGGAGGCTGCTCTGAGGAGGAACAGCCCATGTGGGACAGAACTGATTTGAGGAAGGCAAGAGATCAGTCCTGAGACCCTGCAAAAGGGCTCTTGGTGCCTCCTGAAGGGCCTGGGCACAGAAGTAGACTGTCACAGCCAGGTTGTTCTGGTTTTTACTCTCCTCTGCCGCTCAGGACATAGCACAGCTGTGTGTGTGAGCACACGTTCATTCATCTCTCATCTGTTTCTCCCACAGTCTAAGACTACTGTCTGTCTCCTGTGCTGTTTCTCTTGCTGTCTCTCTGTCTCCCCTCCCCCTTTTCCTTGACCTCCCCACACTCTCTGTCCCCACTGCTTTCAGTCTCATGTCCCCTCCCTTGTTCTTGCTCCTTGTCACACATGCTATCCATCCCTGTCATGAGCCCTCTCTTGCTTTCCTTTTTTTTCAGTTTCTCTCTTTGTCTCTCTGTCTCTGTCACAGTCTCTGTCTGTGTCTTCCTATCTCTGTGTCTCTTGTTTACTTTCTATATTTTCCTGTTTCTTCCTTCTTTCCCTCTACCTAACAGGCTCCCTACTGTCTGTGTGTCTCCTTCCTTCTCAGGTTCTTTCAGTCTTCTCTGAACAACTGAACACATCCATTCTGGACCTAAAGGGAATGCAGATCCTTACCCAGCGAGACGTTTCTGTCATTCTTCCATGTAACACCCCCGTAGAGGGCCCTCTGTGCAGGGCCACAGTGCCTCTGTCCTTCCTAACACAGGGATACTGCACTGTCCTCACAACCCATGACTGGGTCGCTGTAACAACACCGGGGTCTGCTGCTACTGATAAGAAATCACCCTGCTAGCCTGGGGTGGGGCAGAGACAGGAACACAGTCATGAGATCAGGAGCAAAGCAAGGCAGAGGGAGGTCAGGCCTCTGAGGGAAGGATTAGGGTGAGTAAGGAGCCATGTGATGACGGCAGAGTAGACAAAATAAGAAAACAAACCAAGAGGGGCCTGCCCAGTGCTGCAGTGGTTAAGTTCACACATCCTGCTTCGGCAGCCTGGGGTTTGCCAGTTTGGATCCTGGGTGACTACATGGCAACACTTGTCGAGCCATCCTGTGGCAGACGTCCCATACATAAAGTAGAGGAAGATGGGCACAGATGTTAGCTCAGGGCCAGTCTTCCTCAGCAAAATGAGGAGGATTGGTGGCAGATGTTAGCTCAGGGCTAATCTTCCTCAAAAAGAAAGAAAGAAAGAAAGAAAACAAGCCAAGAGAACCTCAATGGACCACCTAAAAACCCTTTCTAACATCTCTGGAAAAGAAGGAGTTTTAAGGTGAGAGTGAGTACAAGGTGAAATGAGAACTTCAAGAGAAAAAAGGTGCAGACCACAGCTCACCTGATCCCCTCCTATCCAAAGCAGAGCACCTGTTTCCTGGTCTCAAAGACCCCTCTTCTGGGGATGGTTCCTGGAAGCCTGTAGAGTAGGCCAGGGTGGGGGAGAAAGAGCCACTGTTAGAGGGCAGCTTCCACACAACAGCCACAGAGAAGAGGTTCTGAATGCAGTCCTCGGGCCAGCAGCATGAGCAGCATCTGGGAACCCTTCAGAGATGCATATTCCTGGGCCCCACCTCAGATCTTCTGAATCAGAAATGCTTGGGGTGAGGCCTGGGAACCTGAACACACCCCCAAGATGAGTCTGTAGCAGACTCAAGTTTGAGGATCACTGTCATAGCCAATGCCCTCTCTGTGTGTTTAGAAGTTTCTTTCACCAAATCATTCTTGGCATAATAGCTTAAAAAAAAAGTTTTCATGCTAAAGAAGTAAGTACACATTATAGGAAAAACATGTTTTAACAGAATAATGAGAGAGAATCTCTTATACCCCACCACCCAGGATAAACATAGTACTCTTAAAAATAGCACAGTAACTCAAACCTTTTATTTTTCTTCAGACTAAAATAATATATTCTTTCCCAGATCCCACCTTCAATAATTCTACAAAGGAAATGGTTCATTTTGATGAACTTCAGAGGATATTCAGAGTTCTATGACCCCTGGGGAGATTACAACACTCCGGATTTGAGCAGCCCATCGGCACAGTGACCAGAGGGGACAAGAACTGGAACACAGTGAATCCTGCCCCTCTTTACTCACAGACCCCAAAGCCTCAGAAATCACACACCACAGAGCACAGATGTTCCCAAGGATTAAAAGGAAATAAATGCTAAAGTGGTAAAGTTTACAAAGATCCTGATAGAGTATTCACTTCACTTAAAAAATACACAAGTGGGGTAAGCCTGGTGGCATAGTAGTTAAGTTCACATGCTCTGCTTTGGCAACCCAGGGTTTGCGGGTTTGGATCCCAGGCATAGACCCACACACCATTCATCAAGCCCACAGTGTGGCAGTGTCCCACATACAAAATAGAGGAAGATTAGCACAGATGTTAACTCAGGGACAATCTTCCTCAGGCAAAAAGAGGAAGACTGACAATGGATATTAGCTCAGAGCCAATCTTCCTCACCAAAAATAAATACAAAAATACAAAAGCAAATACAACTCTTACACTATTTTCCATTCATAAACAGAAGCTTGCCAGTTTAAACAGCATGAAAACACAATGTTTTCCTCCAGGATTTGAGTTATATAAACATGAGCTGCCTTTTAAAAATTACTTAGTAACCTGTAGTGGCAGCTTTCAATTAAGCAGAAAAGGCAGCAGTGGCCTTTAGAGTACCTCCAAAGTATGCAGCCAAAGTGCTTCACAGAAAGAGACCTCTAAAGATGGAGCCTTCGTCTGGCCATGCAATGGAGTATTAGGCAGCCATAAAAAGGAAGGAAGTGCTGATACACGCTTCAAACACACTAAATGAGAGACCAGACATGAAAGGTCACATACTGTAGCATTCCATTTCCATGAAATGTCCCAAAGAGGTAAATCCAGAGAGAATAAAGAGCAACTGATTAATGGGTACACGGTTTCCTTTTGGGAGGGTGAAAATGTTTTGGAATTAGATAGAGGTGGTGACTGTACAACACTGTGAATGTACTAAATGCAAGTGAATCATTCACTTGAAAATGGCTAATTTTATATTATGTGAAATTCATCTCAATTAAAAAAAATTTTTTTAGTTAAAAAAATTTTTCCAAAATAATTAAGATCAGTAAAAATAACAAATACAGCTTTGGAAGAAAAGAAAAATAATAGGAGAAATCTATTGTGGAAGAAAGTAAGCTGGATAGGAAAAGGAGTTTAATGTCTTTAGGTATATGAAGAACTGCTACGCAGAAGGTGAAGGTAAACATGCTCCCTTTAATACGCCTGATTCAGAAGGAATAGAATTAAACTGAAATAAAAGAGGATTAGGCTAACACATAAATGATCTCTAAGACTATTTCAAGTGCTGTTACCATCAACTGAAATTTGAAATCTTGTCTTTTGGATCTATTTCAAAGGCATTTCATCTGGAGCCCAGGGGCAGACTCACGCTCAGACTTGCATTTCCAATAGAGGATTGTTCTTCCCCCACCTCAGGTGAGGGCAGAGGCCTCTGCTTACCTTCTGAGTGTTCCCATGGTCTTTGGCATGAGCTCCGTGGCCCGGTCAAAGTCCGTTCCTCTGGATGAAGCCTCTGGATCAGGTGGGATCTCAGTGATTCTCTGGCTCCTCCTAAAGGGGCCGTCTCCTCGATGAGCACTCAAGTCTTTCCCGGAATCCAGGACCTGAGAACAGACCCTATTATCTGTCAGTACAAATTCCTGCCTAAGCTGGACCTACAACCCCTAAGAGTGGCATTAAAAAGTGCCATGAGACATAACGAAGCAGAAGAAAAATATTCTCAGAGCCACTGTAATAAAATAAACATGAATAGAATTTGGTCTCAAGTGATTAAGATCATTTACATGAAAGCTCTTAGCATAGACCTTGACATACCAGAAGGGCTAAAGTGGTGTACATGTGTTGGAAATGAGAGCATCAGCTTTCACATGAGAGAGCTCCTGTGATCTCAGCACTACTGCCATTTTCTCTCCCCCCTAATCCAATGCATTACCAAGTCCAGCCAGTTCTACCTTCAAAAGATCCCTTGCATCAGTCCTCTTCTCTCCCTCTCCACACCCTCCAGCCTGGTCCAAGACACCATCCTCTGTCTGGACTGGACTGCTGTCATTGCCTCTTATCCGCATCTTCTCTGCTGCTAGATCCTCCAACCCAGTTTCTCCCTACAAGGAATCCAGTAGATCTTTTTAAAATGTAAGATCACATCCATCTCTGTTAACACTCTTCAATGGCCCCCACTCCACGCAGAATAAAAGCCAAACTCCTCTTTGCAGCCTGAAAGGCCCAGCATAAGGTGGCCTCTGCCCTCCTCTCACCTCTCACACCACTCTTCTCCTCCATCCTGAAGCTCCAGCCACAAGTCCCCACTTCCTTCTCAAACATGCCAAGTCCACCCCCACCTGAGGCTCTTGGAGTGTTGCGTGCCCTCTGCCTGGAGTACTCTCTTCCCAGCTCTTGACACAACTGGCTCCTTCTTTTCCTTGACATCTCAGCTCAAATGTTCCCTTGGAGAGGCCCTGCCCCATCACCGCTACAAGCAGATATTTTGTGAAACTCATCATGTCCCACGCTGGTCAACAAGTACTGGCTCTAATAAAACTTGATTTAGTGTACAACACATAGCACTCTTGCCCTCAAGGAACCTTCTAGCAAGAGAGATTAGATGTTAACTCACCAACATTTCTAATTTTCCTGATTTGGGGATAGCTGCCCTTCACCTGGCTGTGTTTTGGAGAACTTTTCTGAGTGTTTTTACCACTTTAATTATGGACTCTAAACATTCACTGAATATATGAATGTCTAATGTATGTCAGCAAATGAGAAATTATTCCATAGACTAAGGACATAGGAGCAACCCAAGATAGCTAAAACTTTCTGGTGGGTGGCAGAGGGCTACTGTGCATTTCTGAACAGAGCGCCTCTCCAGTAATTGGATTCCTGTGCTTCTCACCCCCACTTCTTCATAAACAAAACCATGAGATTCTGCCTTTTCTCACCTGTTGCCCAGGCACTCTCTGTACATTCTCAACCACAGCCACAGCTTCCTTGGCATTTTTTGGACGCTGCTCCCTCACCCCGGTCTTGATCTCCAACTCATTTATGGGGCACTATGAGGATCATGAAAAAATATGATAGTTAAAACGATGCAAAGGCAATAACAGCCTAAGATCAGGCAACTTTCTACAAGACCCAGCTATAACTAAGGCAATTACTAAGCGATAACTATTATAGATGAAAAAAGAAAAAAACAAGGGTATTTCCTAGCCAATAGTAGTACCATTAAATTCAGCCAGTCACCTAGCAAAAACATTCAGCCCACTATGGAAGTTGTGTGGTGTCTCATCTTTTGCTTTCATTGCTTCTCAACTGTACATTCATCATTTCTTAACTAGGGCACAAGCAGGGGAAGGTGAAACCAAAAGGAAAGACTCAGGGGATGTTTGTGGGCTCCCCAGCAAGGGTAAGGAACTATGGCACCAAACTTCAAGCAATGGATGTCATCAGTGGCTCTCATTTACTATTCACCATTAGCGCCTTGATTTCCTTCCTTTCACACGTCTCCCATCTTCCACAAGCAACACCCTACCCATGTTATGAATCAAGCCTGCCAATGACATCCAAGGACACTGCTGGCAGAACTTCATTGATTCAGTGTAATAAGTTCCAATTATATGCTCAGCCTTGGGCCAGACGATGAGGATCTCAATGCTAAGAGCATTACTGTCCACTGCTTCTGACAGACTGGAGACAAGACTTGCTTTTGAAGAAACTAAGTTCCAACCTGACTGAGATTCTAGGGAAATGAACCTGCTTTTAAACATATTCAAGTGACTTAGGCAGATGCTCCTTATTGCCTTTGTTTAATCCTTTCCTTTCACTCAAAAAGGATCAAGATCTAGACTTCAGAGGAGCGTAACACCCGTCTATCTAACAGCAAAAACAGTATAATGGCCTGGGAACGGTCTCCCATTTCATTCCCACCTTAAACTTACCTCCAGATGAACGGACCTGGAAAGAAGCTCCCTCCAAAACCCTCAAACGATGCTCCAAGATTTACTTTATTCAATGCAGTCTCTTCAGTCCCATTCAAAACGTTCCATCAGAGGTCCACGTGAACTTATTTTCTAACTTTCACTCTTTTTCCGAATGTGTAGCCCAATTACATTAGAAAAACGTACTACAGATTTTCTCACACTCTCATCTGTCCAGCTTTCAAGGCTTTGCTCTGCTCTTACCTTTTCCTCTGCCGGGAATATGGCCCCAGCCCCTGCTCTGGGCGTGTCTCAAGGTCTTCTATAATTTTCCCCAACCAAAAGTCAACTTGCATTCCCTTGGAATTTCCGCAGCATTCAGCTCACGTCTGACCTTGTCCCACCTCGTGTTACTGGTATTGGTCACATTGCCTCAGTCCTTTTGCCAGATTGCCTCACTCAAAGACACTGTCCTATAGACTCTGTAACTCTAGCTACACGTAGCCGACTTAGTAAAGAATCACTTGACGGGTATAGGCTGCCACTACAAAAACATCCCTAATTAGGAGAGCACCGACAACCCGAAATACTCCGATTCTTATAAATACTCCCTCCCGGCTACCAGGCGCCGCCGGCCGCCTGAAGCGACGCAGGAACAACACGGACGCGAGACGGCGACACCCACACGCCGAGCCGCGCGCTGGGCCGTCTAGGCCTCGGTGGCCCTACAGACTCGATGGCTTTAACTCTTTCCTGCCGCCAGGGCTAAACCGGGACAGGAAGCCGCTCCCTAGGGCGAGGCCTTTAACCGCGCACTCGCAGACGCAGGCAGGCTGCACAGAGCCCCGCCCCGAATGTGCGTCACTTCCGCTTCCGGCTGGGGCGCGGGAGGGGGCGGGTACCGGTGAACTGGGGTTCGGGAAGCGGTAGCGGTGGAGCCAGGCTTGCGTCTCCGAGCCCTGGGTTTCGCTCGCCGGGCCGCGCGCGCCTCGCCGGCCCCGCCTGGGAGTGGTGCGGGGCGGAGAGCGGCGCTCCTCAGGGCGGCGCCGGAAGGGCGGCGACTTGCAGTGGAGCCCGGGGCCGAGGGAGCGGCGTCCACGAAGCCGAACTGTCTGAGGTAACAAGAAGCGGCTTCCCCCTCGGCGTCGGCCCCGGAGACCCTGAGAGTCGCCGCCGCTGCAGGGCGGAAGGGGCGAGGCAGCCATTTTCCGCGGGCGGCGGCGTGTCCGGGCCGGGCTGCCTCCCCGGTGAGGTTCCGGCGGGACTGCCCGGGGCGAGGCCCACCCGCGGGCTCCGGCGGCCCCTCTCTCTGCCCTCTGCGCCCACAGCGCCCAGCGCCGCGGCTGGAGCCGCTCGGCCACCGCGCGCTCGCACCGGGCTCCCGGGCGCCCGTCGGCCGTCCGCAGGCGGGGGCGGGGCGGGCCGTCTCGGCCGCTTTCCCGCCTCCGCTGCGTTTCCGTGGCTGGCTGCTGTTACCGCGGGAGAACGGGGCAGGTCAGCCTCGCAGAGGCCGCCTTCTGCTGATGCAAAAGCATAGCAGGTGTCCCCGTGCCGCCTGAGGCCGCGTGGGCGACAAGGAGCCGGCCGTTTGCGACTGCCTTGGCGTCCTGCGCAGATTTCGTTGCCGCTTCTGCTGGATCACCTCAGGACTTTCGAGGGAGGCTCTCGTCAGCCTCGCTGAGAGGTCTGAATGACCGTTGAAGAAATGTAAAGTCAGCGGAAGGGTCACCGTATCCTCACCCGCTCCCGTTCTCTGCTGTTTTGAGCCTCAACATTTAGATGAACGTTTTGTGAACAAGGCCAGGGGTAAGGTTTCTAGGTCAAGCGAAGAGAAACATAAACATACAGGTGTCAATCTTCTGCATAGTGCCCCTTATACGCCTGGGAAAGAAGTGCCAGAGAAGAATGTCGGGCATCTGGTTACGTAATTGGGGATGCTTTCTGAGCAGAGTAAGGCTATTTTTTCCCTGATTACTTTCCTTCTCCTCTGATGTCATTGTCAGCTCTCCTGCCAGTATTATACAATGGAAGGGCGATTCAAATGTTCCACAGAGTGGAGCCTTCATCTTCACAAGAGGATGAAGCGTCATAGAAGTTGTACTCCCTTACTGAAGACACAAGACTAGGATGACATGTTAAAATATTAGAGAAAAGCAGAATGTTCTCCTAATCTGCCCTTCACGTGGGTAAGATGGGATAGGAAGCACATCAATTAAATCTTTGGATAATCCCGAAACTCTCTGCAGCCAGTGGGTACCAATTTTCTCACCACCAGCCTTTCCTAAATTACTATTATTTTTGTAAAGGCATAGTCATCAGTTGGCATTTGTCTTCAATAAGCTGTGCTGTGTTTCAATTGAATGATAGAAAGAAAAGAGGGAAACTAAGGGCCTGGCAGTTGATTTTTAAAGGAAGGCAACACAGGACCTTTTCTGTTCATTTTTCTCTCATAATATCGTAGCAAGTGGTAAAGTTCCTGTGGCTTTCTTATTAACATACACTTTTTTCCTGCCCTCATTGCCTTAGGAAGAAGATCCATTTATTGATTTTGTTCCAGACCAGACTGGACCTCAGTTGTCAAGGGTGGTGCTGGTGGGGTGCCCAACACAGAAGCAAAACAGTTCCTAGAGGAGAATGATGACGGTAGGTCTGAAGTGGCTGAATATTTGAACTGTCAAATCAGAGCTCTGTGGGAAACCAAGGGACATCTTACAGAGAGATCCAGTCAGAGTAAGAAATATACCCCACAAATGAACAGTTTTTGTTCCAAGAGCTCTAGCCAGCGCTTTGGAGCTTCCACTCTCATGAGGCAGCTGGACCCCGTGAGGCTTTGGGCCAGGAATTATGCTGTCAGTGACTGAGGCCAGCGATCCACTCAAAAGAGCAGATCTTGGAACTGCTGCTGCTAAAGCAGTTCCTGACCATTCTCCACAGGGACCCCCAGAGTGGGATAAAGAAGCATCATCTGTAGAGCACTGAGGAGTCTGTGGCCCTGGTAGAACACTTGCAAGGGAAATCTGGTCAATCAAGGAATGGGGTGAGAAAAAAAATTTCTGTTATGTAGAATGAATTAGAGCAAAAGTGGATGTATTGGGGTTGGGAGCAGTTAATTGAGAAAGAAGATGAATTTGGTCACTGTTCTTTTGTTCCTTAGGAAATCTAAATCAGGACCTGAAACCGCAGACCCATAGCAATAGTTAGTCCACAGGTTTCAGAGATCTAGCAGAGACTTCCCTGTTGTTAGAGTAAGAGTTGCTTTTTGCCCTCTTTCGAGCCAAGGTGAATGAGCATCATAAGCCTAGTCTGGCTTGGCCAAGGAGACGGGTCTTAGGTTCTTAGAAACACATAAAAGGCAATAAGAGTTGGAGAAGAAGGGGCAGATTCGAAAAAGGGAGGAAACATAGAGACCAAAATGAAGAAAAAAAAGAGAAAAACCAAACAATTATGGGAAGACAGCAAAGAAAGAGAAAAAGTGCAAAGGGAAAAAGGAAACAGAGATTTGGAAATCCTAACAGAGTAGCTAGGAGAAGAAAGACACAGAGGGAAAATGACCTCTGTATAATAGATAGGAGCCTCCACTGCCCTTCCTTAGTGGTTGGCCTTGGCTGTGCTGGTGAGGGGTGGATTCAAGGTGTGACCTTGGGCAGGGGCCAGCAGATAACCAGCTTCAGGCCTGCTGTGAAGAGTGCAGTGCAGGCTTATGTTTGGTTTCAAAATCATTTGGAGGTAGGTTGGAGCCAGACTTTTTCCTCCCCATTTTTTCTCCATTTCATCCCCATTCTCTGAAAAACCTTCCCTAACCATGGGAGAAATCTGGTTGACAGGACAACTTTTTTATTCAATTCCTCAATCTTTTGAGAAGTACAAGACAGGAAATCACTGAGGCAGGGATGTAAGTCAAGAGAGAAAGCCTGTCGAGGCAGCATGAGAACAGGTGGCCTATGCAACCCTACTAGTTGTCTGGGCTGGACTGTGCACAGGAGTGGGGCTGCTGTTTTGGAGGGCTGGTAGTAGCCACACCCTTTTTCTTTTCATTCTAATTTTCCCAGATTTTGTAGATAGTTCTTTGTGGAAAGTGGTGGCCTAATATCTTTTAAGTCTTTTTGTCATTTCTTTTAGTGTCTCTCAATCCCCACCATCAGGACTCTCTGCTTTTTCCTCCCTCTTCCACCAACTCCTAAACCAAAAGTAAGTTCTGTGGTAACCAGGATGGGAATCATTTCCAGGTTGCAGCTCATGAGCTGGGAAAAGAGGCAGTGCTCTTGGGAGAAACAGCAGAGGCCCCAGGCTTCAAGCTGAAGCCAGCAGAGTCCCAGCCAATGGGCATGTGCCAGGATGAAGAATTTTGGAATACATACCGATGTCAACAAGAATACCTGAGCAAGAATAGTCATAAAGAAACTGAACCTGTATATAAGAGGGGTAAGGAGCTTCATGATAATTTCCTTCTCCTGGGAGCTATGATAGTCATTTGTTCAGCCAGAACGTTGTAAACATTTTCTAGGTGCCCATCTCTGTGGATCTGCAAATGCAACCATGTTAGCGATTACAGTGCCACTCCCTGATGGTAGTAGAATAGACTAGCTGTGGGTGAAGTTGGAGGTTGGCCTAAAGTACAGAAATATCCAAACCACAGAACCCTGGTAATAACATCATGAACTCTTCCTTAGTAAAGTGGGGAGGGTTAGGGCCACCTCATCCTTGTAAAATACAGAAGGAATTGGGATCAGAAATGTGCTGTCAGTGACAAAATGTGAATGCTATTCTGTACCAGGAAAAAAATAATAAAGATTAAAAACTACATCTCTGGGGGCTGGCCCCATGGCCGAGTGGTTAAGTTTGTGTGCTCTGCTTCGGTGGCCCGGGGTTTTGCTGGTTCAGATCCTGGGCGCGTACATGGCACTGCTCATCAAGCCATGCTGAGGCGGCATCCCACATGCCACAACTGGAAGGACCCACAATTAAAAATACACAACTATGTACCGGGGGACTTTGGGGAAAAAAAGGAAAAATAAAATGTTTAAAAAAAAAACTACGTCTTCTACTGTACACTGGAGTCCCTGAGTACTTCATCTTCAAATATGTTTAATTTTTCCCTAACTCAGAACAATTTACATCATGAGAGGAGGAAAAAAAGGTTTTTCTTTATTGATTGTGCTTATGAAAACTGGGGAACCTGTTCTAGGGGTAGGGCTGGTAGACACTTGATTCTTACTTACAATGAGAAAGCTACTTCTGCATATCCCACACACTTGTAAAGGTGCCTCATCTCTATTGAAAGAATCAGAATCTTTTGTATTTTAGAAATGAGCTCAGGATGTTCATAGACAGAAGCAAGAGAAATTTCCTCTGGCTCTTTTCCACCCACAGCTGTGCTTGCTCACCAGATCCTAGCCTCTCCTGAGCAGACAAACACCAAAGACTGGACAGTGGCACCTGAGCTCGTCCTGCCTGAGTCCCAGGTGAGCTGTGCTTCCCAGCTGTTTAGGGCTGCCTTTCCCTACTGCCCATGCCACCCTGCCCAGCAGGTGCTCAGAGGGGTGTTAACCTACATGTTCTCCCTGGGGAACTGGGACTTCCCAGGCTATTGGCTGATCCCTTGCCTCCTTCCTTTCTACATTCTCACTTTTAAAAAATAATGTGCAATTAATTCCTCAGTGCCTGGCCTAGCATGCATTTCATGTGCCATGTGGTAGCCACGGAGTGTTTCTATAGTGGCCGTTACTGAGCTGAAGCCGATTCTCTTCTTTAGAGCTTGTTGACATTTGAAGAAGTGGCCATGTATTTTTCCCAGGAAGAATGGGAGTTACTGGATCCCACTCAGAAGGCCCTCTACAATGATGTAATGCAACAAAACTATGAGACTCTCATCTCTCTAGGTAAAGATTCTCCCCTCCCTTTGAGTAGGAGTTGAGCAACCTGTCATGTTCTCAGTTAACTAGGAATGCACCCCTGTGAGAGTCTCTGTTCCAGTAGCTGGTTGGTCCTCAATTAGATGGTGTGGGCAAGAGAAAGTTGGATCCAGATCACTTGGGGAGCTTTTTCCAAGTGCACATGCTCATTCTTTATCCTAAAATTCTTGATCCCTCCTCCCTCTCCTCCAAATCTCTTGTGTTCTTAGCTTTCCCATCTCCATATGGGCACCACTATTCACCCAGTAATTCAAGTTAAACCACTTGTGTTCATTCTTTACCATGATCTTAGCATCATACCCCACTACAGATCTATCACTACTCCTTGGCTCCACCTTCCCAGTATAGCCTGAGTCCAGCCACATCCCAGCCTCCTGCTCTGTTAGCATCCTGGTCTACATGAGTGGGATCTCTATCCAGGTCCACCTCAGCAACTTCCTAACTGGCACCTCCTGCCACCATTCTTGTCCTTCTAGGGTCTGTTTTTCACTCAGCAGCAAGACTCTTTTAAAAACCTGATAAGATCATGACATTTCTCTGCTTCAAAATGTTACAGTGATTTCTCTCACATTCAGAGAAATGCAAACGCCTTATGAGACAGCCAGGACCATGCATGATCTGGCCCCTGCTCGCCTCCCTGCCCTCATCTGCTGCTACTCGTGCCCTTGTTCATTCTTCTTAGCCACACTGTCCTACTTGCTGTTGCTTGAACTCTCAAAGCTAATTTCTACCTTCCCATTTTCTCTACCTGGGATGCTGGACTCTCTCAATACTGCATTTTTAAACACCTAATTATTGCCAAATTTACAGCTATTTATATCACGTAAGGGTAAAAACAAGATTTCTTTTTGTTGACCTCACTTGTGCTACTGAAGACACTAAATTGGGAACTGGTTATAGGGGCTGGTAGATGCTTGATTCTTATTTATAATGAGAAAACCACTTCTAAGTACCATATTTTAGAAATGAGCTCAGGATGTTCATAGAAGCAAGAGAAATTTCCTCTGGCTCTTTTCCACCCACAGCTGTGCTTGCTCACCAGATCCTAGCCTCTCCTGAGCAGACAAACACCAAAGACTGGACAGTGGCACCTGAGCTCGTCCTACCTGAGTCCCAGGTGAGCTGTGCTTCCCAGCTGTTTAGGGCTGCCTTCCCCTACTGCCCATGACCCACCCTGCCCAGCAGGTGCTCAGAGGGGTGTTAACCTACATGTTCTCCCTGGGGAACTGGGACTTCCCAGGCTATTGGCTGATCCCTTGCCTCCTTCCTTTCTGCATTCTCACTTTTTAAAAAATCATGTGCAGTTAATTCCTTCAGTGCCTGGCCTAGTATGCAGTTCACGAGCCATGTGGTAGCCACGGAGTGTTTCTATAGTGGCCGTTACTGAGCTGAAGCCGATTCTCTTCTTTAGAGCTTGCTGACATTTGAAGAAGTGGCCATGTATTTTTCCCAGGAAGAATGGGAGTTACTGGATCCCACTCAGAAGGCCCTCTACAATGATGTAATGCAAGAAAACTATGAGACTCTCATCTCTCTAGGTAAAGATTCTCCCCTCCCTTTGAGTAGGAGTTGAGCAACCTGTCATGTTCTCAGTTATCTGGGAATGCACCCCTGTGAGAGAGTCTCTGTTCCAGTAGCTGGTTGGTCCTCAATTAGATGGTGTGGGCAGGGGAAAGGTTCATCCAGATACCTGGGGAGCTTTTTTCAAGTACACATGCCTTATTCTAAACAGAATTCTGGATCTCTTTCCTCTTTGTTCCCCAAATTTGCTCTTCTCGTACGTTTTTATTTCAGTAAAGGGCAGCTCCATTCACCCAGTTGCTCAGAGCAAGAAACAGAGAGTCATCCTTTACCTTGAACTTACTACCATACCCCACAACTAATGCATCAGTAGTTCTCTTGGTTCTTACCTTCTCAGTATATTTTGAGTCCCACCATGTCTGAGCCTCCTGCTGTGTTAGCATCCTAGTCTACAGCAGTGGGATCTCTCTCCAGGTCTACCTCAGTAACTAACCAACTGGTGTCTCCTGCTGTCACTCTTGCCCTTCTACAGTCTGTTCTCCAGACAACAGCCAGACTCTGTAAAAAAAAAAACTGGTCAGATTGCTACATTTCTCTGCTTCAAAACCTTACAATGACTTATCACATTCAGAAAAATCCAACTTCTTACCAAGATGCCAAGGACCCTCCAAGATCTGGCCCCTGCTCCTGTCCTCCCCTCATCTGCCTCTCATGCCCTTGTTCAGTCCGTGTAGCCACACTGGTGGTCTTGCTGTTTCTTGAACTTGCCATGCTCATTTCTACTTTCCCCTTTCCTCTGCCTGGCACACTTTTCTGCCACATGGCTAAGCTCTCTCTTTTAGTTTCCTGCTCAAATATCACTTTCCCACTAAAGCTGTTTCCTAAACAGCTGGGAAGGTTTTGTATACAACCTTATCTAAAATAGTTTGACAGATGCAGAATCTTAACTACTCTCTTCCCCTGCTTTAGTTTTCTTCAAAACATTTATCACTTCCTGACGTTTAATTTGTTTGTTGATGTTTGATTGTCTCACTCTCCCCCTAGAAGATAAGCTCCATGGGATCAGGGGACTTTGGCTTTTTTACCACTATATCTGTAGCCTATAGAGCATGCCTGGCACACCATAGCCACTCAACACATATTTATTGAATTACTGAGGGGTGAATACTTTCCCTACTTGGCAATCTGTATTTAGAGAAAGTCCACTAAGTGATTCTGGTCTGTTTACTCCACCTGGACATGAACCAGTGAGTTACAGGAGGGGTAGAAGTCTTTCCTATGCAGCGTCTGATGCTTGAGAGCTAAATAAAAACTTATTATAATTATGACAGGAATCACATGTGCATATGATATCCAACCCACTGAACTTGAACATTGGCTCCACTAGACTTGGTCTTATCCAGGATGAGTCCTCCTAAAGAGTTAAGAGGAAAAGCCTGTGTTCCCTTTAATCTCTGGAGTTTGTTCCACCTTGATTGAATATGGGGTATTCCTGGTAGCAGAAGAGGAGGCACATCCACTCCCTATATACCTTTTATTGATATATCTTAGGTTTATTTCTCAGTCTTTGCTTTGTGTGTCCCCCGACAAATGCAGTATAGAATAAACCTGATACCAGCTATGAGAGTCTATCCATTTCACCTCTTGGGGTAGCAAAATGTAAAAGCGTCCTTTGTTCTTTCTGAAACAGTGAAGTAATGTGGGCTATTGTTAAGTTACCAGTTCTTGACCTCAGTTTTTCCATTTCACAGCATTATTTGTGCTCCCCAAACCTAAAGTGATATCCTGTCTAGAGCAAGGGGAAGAGCCTTGGGTTCAAGGATCCCCGGAGTTCAAGGACTGTCCCAGAGAGCTGCCTACAGGTAAATGCACCATGGGAAGAAAAGAAATGTACCTTGATGAGAACCTTTGCAAAGACATAACATTTTAAGGTTCTACTTATCTATTTTCTTTAAATCAGTATCATTGAATCTTTTTTCTCCATTCCTATGGTTTTCTTGCTCTGCCATACAATTGGCTTATTCTTACGTTTATTCCAACAGGGTTAAAGCTAAAAAATGACACTGAAAATCAACAGCCTATATGTCTTTCTGACTTAGAAATACAAGAACCAGAAGACATAGTATCAAAAAAGGCCAGAGCGAAAGTTCCCCAGAAAACAATGGGCAAGGAAAACCATGGTGATACACACAGGGGAGGGAAATGGCACCAAGACCTTCCACAGAAGGAAAGAATGAAAGTTTCACCCTGGAAAGAAGAGCTGCTGAGACTTATTGATCTTCACAAGAAAGAGCGTGCAGAGGACAAGCCTTTTAAATGCCAGGAATGTAGGAAAAGCTTCAGAGTTAGCTCTGACCTTATTAAGCACCAAAGAATACACACTGAAGAGAAGCCATATAAATGTCAGCAGTGTGATAAGAGGTTTAGATGGAGTTCAGATCTTAATAAACACTTAACAACACACCAGGGAATAAAACCATATAAATGTTCATCCTGTGGGAAAAGCTTCAGTCAAAGTTCAAATCTCCACACACACCAAAGAACTCACACTGGAGAGAAGCCTTTTACGTGTCATGAATGTGGAAAAAAATTCAGTCAGAACTACCACCTTACTAAACACCGGAGAACCCACCTGTAGCGTATGCTGGAGAAAATTCAGGTGGTCAAGCTGCCTTAGACACCAGAAACTCCATGAGGGAAGAAAAGCTTGTCCAGTGTCCTCAGTCTGAAGAAGTTCACTATGTGGATCTTGACCCTATAGTTTATGAAAAAATAGAATTATGAAGCATGGGGAATTTTTCATCAGTAAAAAATTTGCATATATATGCCAATATCTGTGCACTAAGTGTCCTCATTACTATTGGGGTGGGCTGGTCCCAGTTCATCTCTGTAGATAGAGCTAGGAGATAGATAAATGTAGCATATGTAGATACATTGAGAAATATAGGCATAAACACAGACACACATTTCCTTCTTTATTTCTTTCTGTCTATATATATATATATATCTGTTAAATCACTGAATGTATTTCTGCCATTCCACAATACACACGTGTGTGTGTGGGGGGGGGGTTTACAGTTCTATTTGTCCTACAGTTATATATCATTAGGAAAGCAATAAATAGTCATCTTTAAAACATTTCCATCTACACTAGAAATAATGATTTAGAATGAAGACCTAATGTACAAAAGTAACGAAAATAAATACTTGGAAGTTAAGAAATATGCAGGAGCAATATAAATAAAACTATTAGACTTTACTGAGAAAAGTAATTGCCCTAATAGTATAAAAACACATACATTATATATGTAAACATATATATGTATGTTTTTCTGTTAGGAAAATAGGTTGGAAGCTCCAACCAATTTTTGGTGTTGGGGGAAAGTAACATGAATCCCAAAGGTAGCATAATGTTGACTCTTTTCTTTCTTTGGTTGGGAAAGGTAGGGGATAGACACAAGGAGAGAAAAGAGATTCAAAGGGTGGCTCTTATTAAAGGAGATTGTTCAGACCCCAAAAGCGATGTCAGGCAAAAGCTAAAAACTGGATGATCACGGCCCGCCTGGTGGTGCAGCGGTTAAGTGTGCACATTCCGCTTTGGTGGCCCGGGGTTTGCTGCTTCAGATCCTGGGTGCCAACATGGCACCGCTTGGCAAGCCATGCTGTGGTAGGCAACCCACATATAAAGTAGAGGAAGATGGGCACAGATGTGCGCTCAGGGCTAATCTTCCTCAAGAAAAAGAAAAAAAAAATGGATGGTCAGTGGGAAAACCCTTGTAAACGGCATGACCAGGAGTCAGAGGGGACATAATCTCTAATGTTTGGTTTTTAGTTGTCTTTTTTCTGTGTTGGAGTCCTTTTATTCTTAACCACAAGTGAAGCCTCATAGGAACCTTCTTTTGAGAAATAAAGGAACAGTATTGTGCCCAAGCAGTGCACTTAGGAACAGACAAGAAAGAGTGGAAACAGAATGGAGAACCAGTTAACAAAGGGCAAAGTGTGAAAAGTGAAGATTTGGTACAGAGAACGACATGATGAGTGACAACCAGGAAAGAAATTATTCCTCAAGGAATCTCAGAAACACTTGAGGTCTAAGTTTCTTACAGTATGAGATGTATTTGGTGGATCATCTATGGAAATATGCTCAATTTTGTTACGAATAAGGGAAATTCAAATTACACCACAATGAAATATCCTTTTATTCCCTTTGCTTGCCAGAAATTTAAAATTCTGCAATATCAAATGTCAATGATAGTGAACAACAGGAATTCTATTATACTGCAGGGGGCCAGAGGGCATAGTACAATAAGTTTAGCATTATTTAGCAAAGTTGAAGACATGCATACCTATGACCTCTTTCTCTAAAGGATACCCTAGAGAAAGTCTAAGTACATCAGATTATATGTACAAAATGTTCACAGCAACATTGTTTCTCATCAAAAGCCAGAAAGAATCCAAACGTCCACTAACAGGAAGAATACATGAATGAATTGTGGTAGTCATATGATGGAATACTATACAGCAATAAAAGAGAATAAAGTACAGCTATGTGCACCAACTTGGACATAAGAAATGTAATGTCCAGTGAAAAGAGCTGCAGAAAAAGCAAAAGAAAAAACTTCCTGCAGCCATGCAAGAAGAAATATCATATCATTTGGATAATAAAGGAAACTGTGATCCCAGAACGGTAGAAAACTTGGGAGACATACACAGATATGTGATGGGATTACAGGTGCTTTTTCTTTTTTTTTTTTGTTCGGGCTCTCAACTCCACTGAGAGCATTCTCTTAGCAGTGACAGCCTTGAGCACACGTTGCCATCTGTCAGCCCTCCACTATGCAGTGGTGAAGCAGTGGTGCCTCTGCCTGCAGTTGGCACCCCTGGCCTCGCAGAATATTTTTGACAACTCCCTAGGGCAGCTGCCTGCCACGCTACAGCTGCACCTCTGTGAGAAGCACAGAAGTTGACCAGTTCCTCCATGTGACACCCACCTTGATAAAGCTTACCTGTGGAGATAAAGGTTTCAAAAAGTTCAAGGTCTTTCTGGTGAAATCATCTTCCTACTTGTCTTTGAGGGCTTGATCCATGGCACCTATGCTATCTTGCCAAAGCTGGCCAAGGATCTGCTCAGCCAAGGACAGAGAGGAGCAGAGGCTTTGCAACCGGCAGCTTCCACAGGGTGGTGGTGGACTTCTCTTTGGGACAGTCACCTCTGACTAAATTTAGCCTAGGAACAGCTACTTCCTTGATCGGGACACATTCCTTATTTTTATCCTGTTCTGATCATAGATACATGCATGTTCCACTCTCATGTACAACCTCAGGAACAAGGACCTTAAGGGTGCACTGTAGAAGTTTCTAGGTGGCTGAAGAGACACATGACTAAGGCTACTGAGAAGTATGGCTCTGCCCTTGCTTCTTCCCTGCATCAGACCCTGCTACGTCTCTCTCCTGTCAATGCAGCCATCTAGTTACCCTGCCCTCTGAATAGGGAGATACCTTAGAAAGTTCATGACACTAGGAGCCCACAGATCGAACATTTGATGTACTCTGCAACTAATTAGCTATGGAAGCCGGTGGATCTCTCTAGCACTCCATTTCATCATCTGTAAAATGAATATAATACCGGACAGGAACATTGTAAGGATCAAAATAGATAATGCATATGGGAGTGCTTGGAGACAACTGCTCAGTGTAATACTTAATCAAAGATGGAATACTTTCTCTAAGGAGGTTTCTCAGTCTATTTCACATCCACCTCCCTCTATTCATATCCTGATGGAGCACTACTCCTTCATTGTGCAACTAGAATCCTCATAAATGATGAATGGATGAAGGGAGACCAGAACAAAGGCAGAGAGAACGGGTAGAAACTTCCACTATACTTTCCCTCACATTCCACATTCCCATCCATAGGCTCCCTCTTCAAAATATACGCAGAATATCCCAATCCAGGATAACACGCTCGCATGCAGGTGACAATTGAGTATTTCAATGTCCAACAAAAGAGAAACGATTGAAGATTGAATATATTGTGGTACATGCCTAAATCCAACAGTTTAAAAAAGATGAGGTGGATATATTGAAACAGAAAAAAATTAAAGATATAGTAAATGACCAAAAGGACAGATTAAGGTTCAGAAAGATGTACACACTGAAAATTTGTTTCCTCTGGAGAGGGAATGTAGTTTGGGAGATGCGGGATGGAGAGACTTCATCTTCAGGTGAGAATGTTTTGCGGTACTGACGGAATGTTAAAAAATAAAAACACAGGAAAAAACGTTGGGTTAGAAGCGAGTTCTTGTCCTACGCCTGTCATTAGACAATCTGTCTCGGTTTCCTTGTCTGGAAGATGAAAAGAGTAATAATATTGACCTCATAGGACTGCTGTGAGGACGAATTAGTATGCACTTGTTTAGAACTGTGCCAAGCACACAGGGAGCGTTACGTTTTTTCATTATTGTCGCTGTCACGTCTGTAAAACACGGTGTGACTCCAGGCACCGTTGACACAAAGACACATCCAAGCAAGAGAAGCAGAAGCGCCTCCAAAGAGACCACAAGTAAACCAATAAGCGGGATTAACCAAGGGCCACATCCAGGCTTTGGGTTGCCGAAGAGCGGGAGTGGCACGCGGGTATCACACAAAGAGGACCCTGCGTTCTCATTGGCGAAGATTGCAGTCGATTAGCGAGGGGCCGAAACCAGTTTACCGGGAGGTCCTTCAGTGCGTCGCTTGCGTAGCCCTTGTGCATGCGTCTGGCCTTGTGGAGGTCCCGGCGTGCCCCGGGGCTGCTTCCGGCGTAGGGCGTTGGAAAGGTGGCGCGGCTCGTGAGTCTTGTGTGTTGGAAAGGCTTATCCTGGCGGGGCCGGCGGGGGCGCTGCGGCTCTGCCCTCCACCCTGCCGCTCTCGTCTAGTCCCCTGAGTCCCCGACGCGAAGACTCGGAGTGGCCATGGACCGGGACCTCCTCCCTCTGTCTGGGGAGGCGTGGGGACGAGGTGCCGGGTCCGTTCCGTCTCCCGTGAGGACTCCTTTGAGAGGCTCGGAGCCTCTTGCCCTGCGGTTTACGTAATACAACGCTCGTTCGCTGAGCCTCTGTTGCGTCGTTGTGCGCCCTTGTGCTGGGCAGTGGCGACACGAAGACAATACTGACGCGCTCCTTGCCCTCAGACAGCCTCGAACTAGTGGAGGAGATGAACCCGTCAGAAACAAATTCTGGTGTTAGGTGGAGCAGGATAAGGCGCCCTAAGAGAGAGTTACAGACAGCGCCGAGGAGTTCAAAGCGTTAGGAGGCTTCAAGAAGGTGGTGGTGATCTTGTGGGTTCTCTTGCCTTCTTTGATGGTGCACTCGTTGAGGGCGTAAAATTTTCCATATTTCTACATTTCTCATGCCTAGGTTCAGGTCCTCTTCCTCCCGTGGTTGGGAGAGATGAAGACCGGCAGCCCCTTGTGTTCAGTTTCTATGGAAGGAATGAGTCAGGCCTTGGGGAAAGAGTGTTCTAGACAGGGAAAGTTCGGTGGGCAAAGGTACTAAGGCAGGACCTGGAACCAGTTCGCCCATGCTGGACTGTGTACTGAGGGCAGTGAGGCTGGAGGGGTAGGTTGGGCCCTGAATGGCAGGGAGAGCCTTGCAAGCTTGGAGATCTTGGCTTATTTCAGTGGCAACAAGAAGTCTTGAAGGCTTTGAGCAGAGGAGTTACCATTGGATTAGATTTGTAGAAAGTCCAGAAGTTGAGATCTCTGTAGGCAGGCCAGGTGGAAAGATGGAAGTCTCTTACGCCAGCCTGGGCTAATGACATCTCCCTAGACCAGTGGTTCTCAACCAGGGGCGATTTTGCTGCTCAAAGAGATTTCCCAATGTCCGGAGTCAATTTTGTTGTCACACAAGGGGGGTGCTATTCACATCTGGTGGGTGGAGGCCAGGAATGTAGCTAAACATCCTAGGCTGCATAGGACACCACCCACACAAACACACAACAAAGACCTGTCCAGCCCGAAATGTCAATAGTGCCAAGGTTCAGGAATCCTGCCCTAGAGCCAAAGTAGTGGAAATGAAGGGGAGACAGATGTCAGAGACATGTCACCCAGAAACCAGTCTTAGTCTCCATTTGTATTGTCTATAATGCTTAAGTACTTGACACCCAGTCAATTAATCAGGTCTGATGACCCCAGTCTTCCTTATATGTTTTCACCCATTCATTCGCCAGATATTTATTTAGCAGCGGAGACTATTTGAGGTGCTGTGATTCAACAATGAACAAAACAAATTCCCTGCTCCCCAAGAACCTTACGTTCTTGCAGAAGATGACAGATATTGACCCTATATGTACATGTCAAGTAGTGAGGTATGCCATGAAGAAGTTCCCGTGAAATGGAGTTTCTCTTGCTACCACCGCAGACCATTAACTCTGCACTTTCTGGGTGCCAAGCACTGGGCTAGAGACTTTACAAATAGCATAATAATATTTTTCTCTCTCCTGCAAGGTAGCTGTTATTACTCTCAGATGAGAAAAAGAGGCTTAGAGAAGTTGAACAGTTTGCCCAAAACCAGCTGGTGTGGGGTTCTGGTCGAACTGGGGACCAGATGCACCTGATGGTCAAAGTCTGTGCTATTTCTATTAGGTAACACTGTCTCATAGACCAGGCTGATTTGAAGAGAGAATAAATTTATACCTTCTGGGGCTGACCCCGTGGCCAAGTGGTTGAGTTCGTGCGCTCCGCTGCAGGCGGCCCAGTGTTTTGTTGGTTCGAATCCTGGGCACGGACATGGCACTGCTCATCAAACCACGCTGAGGCAGCATCCCACATGCCACAACTAGAAGGACCCACAACGAAGAATATACAACTATGTACCAGGGGGCTTTGAGGAGAAAAAGGAAAAAAATAAAATCTTTAAAAAAAAATAATAAATAAATTTATACCTTCTTTCTTACACTTAGAAAGTGAAGTAGAAATGAACTCTCACATTGACATCTTTCTCTTTCCAGAGTGAAGTTTTTATCAGAGAGGAGTAGCTGGAGGTGATTCTTCAGAGTTGTAGGAACTGAATTTGGGGCCACAGATCAGCCTCAGTTTCAGTTGAATTCCTCTTTATGGCTCACATTCTCTCAGTTGGCTCACGGCAGAAGCTGACCTCTCAGAGAGGTTGGCATGTTGGAGATCTCCCCCCAGCTCTTTAGACTCTCCAGTTATCAGCAAGTTCTGGGCCTCATAAGGCTTTTATCCAGCTCCAGGAGCCCTGCTGTTGATGGCTGCAGCCCAAGCTGCATTCAAGGAGAAGATCCTGGAGCTGAAGCAATGTCTGACCCACGTGCACAGGGAAATCCAATACTGTGTGGGCACATGTCATCCAGCAATTATTGAGAAGGCAGTGAGCTTGGTGCAGGATTTGGAGTGAGAACCCAGGAGACCAAAGGAGTGGTGAGAAGGGGAGTCTGTAAGAGAAAATGGAGATCAGGTCACAGAGGGCCGGGGTTCAGGGACAGGCAGCTGGAACAAAGTGGAGAACCTTGATTTTGCTGTTGCTTCTTAAGCACTTGTTTATTTTTCTGATTGTTGTCTATGCCAGCTTTCCTAAGAGAACAGACTTTCTTTCTCTTTTAAGGAAGGAGGGTGGGTGGAGGGTGAGGTGAGACCCGCACCAATCACTGAGTTTTCAGTATATCTCTGCTCCCAAAAATGAAACAAAGGTGATATTTGCCCTCTGTAAAACTCAACCTTTCTCCTCTGCACATTGTATTCACCTGAGCCGGCTCTGTGAATGAGAATCTTGTTTTAACTGAAGTGCTTGCTCTCAGATGGAGGGAGTATAATGCCCAGCAAGCTGTGGGAACTTTGCTTGAGTCCTCAGTGTCTGAGTCACACCTCTTCCGAAAACAGATCAGTACAACTGGATTTCCGGTCAGGAGAGGCCCTGAGTAGGTCACTGGGGGCTGAGAGCAGTGCTGCAAAGTGTAACAGAGCTGAGGGACTCAGGCTGGGGGCCTTCTACAGCCCTCCCTGCACTGCCTTGAGCAAAAATGACATTGCCGTGCTCTCTGCCACTGTCAGGTGTGGCAGTGGGATCCTGACTCTCTTCTACTCTGCCCAGCAGCACATACCACCCTCCTCATTCCAGTTGTTAGCTCTGGCTTTCTGGGAATCTCTATTCCTGTACCTTTCTTCCCTTGGTCCATAGGATGATCTGGGGTGGAGTAGGGGAGGTAGGATGTCAGTGGCGGGATTGTATTTCCTGGTGTTGATGTGTGTGCTCCCAGAAGAACCAGCAACCCTGAGCTTATGTGGAGAGTTGCCAAGCTTTATTGGAGCCCTTGAAGCTTATCTTCTGGGGCTTTCCCAAGAGAAGAGCCAGAACACATGCTCAGACCATTCACGCCATGAGTCCTTAAAGAGGAACCCAGCTATTTAAAGAAAATGGTGAGATACAGAGTCTCAGGCTGGAAAAGGAAGAGGCATGACGAATCCAGGATGAGAGTTTGTCAGGGCCCATGGGATCACAGACATGATCTTATAGTTCTGTCATGACCAGAATTGGGATGCAGATGTTAGGCTGAGACAGCTCAGTTCCAGAGGTAGGCTACGTATTCCTCTGGTCCTCCCTTCAGAAAGGCTCATTCCATGGTAGCTCTTACAAGGGTCATGTATGAAGCTGGTCTATATTTGGGGGCATTCATGGTGACCTACTGCTACCCAAGGAAGAGAGCTTGATCTTAGTTTAGACTGATAAGAAAATTTTCTGAATGAGTATGTGTGAGCTAGTCCAGCCTGGAAGGGTCATTCTGAATCAGAAGACACTACCAGAGGGGTGAAAATCTCCAGAGAGAAGATCTCATTTGGATGTGTCAGGTGACTTGGCCATTGAGGAAATGACAATAGAGCTGGAATGATCTATAGCCAGGTATCTAGCACTACCTAAATAGCCAAGCTAAGAGGAAAAAGGAGAGTCTAGATGAAAGGATGAGCCCCCACTGTGTGCTTGGCCAAACCCAGGAGCAGCAGAGAGTACACTAATTCTACATCTGACATGCCAGCTTACTGCCACTGTCTCCTGTATCTGAGTGTGAAGTCTTGATTTGTAACACAAATCCAACTGGAGATTCCAATGGACAATGCCTTGATGGCTAATCACCTATGGCCTCTGATGGATAACGCCTCGATGGTAAAGGGGACTGTGTGACCATCCTCTATAACAAGTGAGATCTCTGATGAGTCTCCTTTCTTTGTAATGGGTGTGTTTTTGCCTGTTCTACCTTTAGGCTGTAAAATGTAAAAGCTTCTAAGGGACCATGTCTAATTTATACTGTGTAATACCTAGGTCTTAATCTAGTGCCAGGCACAACAGCATTCCTGGGAGATAGTTGGTGGTCATCAATGTGAGATGCAGCCTAAGCTGTGCCTAGGTCCTCCCAAAGGCACGGGGCTTGTGGCCCCTGCCACGAGACTACCCTGATGGTAGTCACATGCAGTATAAGGTCTGTATTCCAAGGTTTCACAGAAATCCTTAGTCAGAAAGAGTGTTGAGAGTGACAGACTGAAGGAATTAAAGGCTTTGGAATTGACTTGACCCACGTTCAAAATCCAACTCCTTAACTTTAGTCACTACGCAAGTCACTTAACCCATTATAGCAGGTATGTGGTGTGGCTGCCAGGAAACCCAGACTTTACTTCCCATTCTCAGTAAATCCAAAATTTATGCAAGACTCCCGAGGTGCCACTAGAATGTCCAAGTGTATGGGGAATGCCTGAGCAGCTTCGGGAGCACAGCTTCCTCCAGATGCCAGAGCAGGGCGGCACCAAGTTCAAAATCTTTCAGGCTAACTGCCCTACCACAGGGAACTGTGAGGGTAGTTGCTAGAGTCCTGTGTTCTCCACAGGTAAAGAACGCTCAGTCCTTCTCTTTGTCTCTACCCTGAAGTCAAGCCAAGGATGAGCAGCAGGACTGCACGGAGTCTGGAATTGATAATGGTAAAAGTGAGCATTCACATGTGAGAAAGTGAGCGATGATATGGGTACACTCGAGTCCAGGATCCCAGAAGTCCTGGGCAGTTCCTAAAATGACTGGTAAGCCGGTCCCCTCACAGGAGAGGCATAGAAGAGGTGGCAAGAGGAAAGGAAAGTGAGCTAAGTAGGCTTGACGGGCCCAGCTCTTGTTTTGGCTGTGACCATGCATCCACCAGCTTAGGCTGAGAATCCACAAGAGGTGTGTGACGAGGATGACAATGTGTAGGCTTTGCCCTGCTTCTCTGGGTTGTGAGCATATCTGATCCAGTCTGTGGGAAGTGGTTAGGAATCCTTGGGAAAAAGAAATAGTGTCAACTGAAGAATTCTATCGGTTAGTTAAAATGTTTCAGTGAGAAAGGGAGGTATAGAAACTACATGGAGGGCCCAAGTATTTAAGTTACAGGCAAAACTAACTGGCTTTTAATGGACGTCTGGAGGGCGTCCAAACCAGGAGGGTACTGTTACACATCAGAGGAAATCTATAGACTTGACGGTGTTACCTTTTGTGTACCCACATCAAATTCCTTCTCAAGTGGTTAGTGTGGTGATGACGCTGCATTAGACAATGGGAGATAGACACTAAGGTAACAGAGATAGCAACTGTAGGAAGTAGCTACCACATGTGGGGTTAGGGGTGCATAGGGAAGATGTTGTGTTTGTCATAATTTGGAAGCTTGGAAGAGAGGTCCTGAAGACCTGGGACTCGGATCCTGGGGGTTGCTGCCCGACTGGTGCTGGTACAGGTTTTCCCCACTACCCTAAAGTAGAGTGTTGCAATGAACCCTTTCGTAAGCCAAGGCAGTGTAAAGCAAAGAAGCAATTACCAATAGTTTATATGAGAACAATTTTTGAGCATTCCCAGATCCAAAAAATAACCTACCAAATCATACAAATAACACATAAAACCTCACATACTAACATAGTGAAAGCAGGAAGGATATGATAAATACACAGCCTGTGTAAAATAGAAATAATGTACATACAGTGTAGTTTCACTTACCAGAATCGGGAAGAGTGTGAGCACACTGGAAGGCTGAGAGGTGGTGGTGGTGATGGTGGTGTGTTAGGCTGAGCCGTCAGAGGTTGAAGTGGTGGGAGGTACAGGAGACCAGGGTGTAGGAGAGAGAGGAAGAGGGTTATCTGTTAACATCCCGTCACTGTCTGAATCCATCAGTCCAGGCAGGTCACCAACATCTGCACCTTCTACATCTGCTTGCCTCCAGTCGAAGGTCAAGGTTAGTAGTCCGCTGTGCCTGATATTTCAGGCTTGAGTTGCGACCATATGTTTGACTGCTTAGCCACTGTAATGGCTCGCTGCAAAAGAAACACTGAACACTATTTTCACTTTTTGCCTTTTTTTCATAGAAGTGAAAATTTTCTTCGGATTTCTTTTGGTTAGCAAAAGGTCTTTTATAAACGCGAAGTGCTGTAAACTGACCTTTCAGTTAGTGTGGAAAACCTCTACCTCTGAGGGGTCTGACGAGGCTGGTTCTGGAAGATAGTTTCTAGTTAGTTCACTGCTTTTTGTATTTGCCTCATACTACAATAGCGGATAAATTATATGCAATCAAATATTTCCTTTATGAGGCCGGCCCAGTGGCATAGTGGTGAAGTTCACACTCTCTGCTTCAGCAGTGGGGGTTCACCGGCTCTGATCCTGGGCCCGGACCTACCCACCACTCATTAAGCCGTGCTGAGGCAGCGTCACACATAGAACTAGAGGACCTACGACTGGCTTATACAACTACGTGCTGGGGCTTTGGGGAGGAAAAAAAAAGAGAGACGATTGGCCACAGATGTTAGCTCAGGGCCAATATTAAAGGAAAAAAGAAAGAAAACATTTCCTTTATGAATGTACAAGTGCATTCTACAGTTCTTACCTCTCTACCCCAGACCATCCAGCGTAGCTGACAGGCAAAGTTTGGGAATTCTAGTACTCTGTGTTCCTTTTCCTGCCTAGTAGACTAGAGGATAAAGCGGACTAAAGTGGATAAAGAGGATAAAGTGGACTAAAGGATAAAGCCTGGAGGGTGGAGGCCACCCAAAAATGCAAGGAGTTCAACAGTTGCATCCTGCCGGGAGCCGTGGCTACATCATTTGATCGGCTGTTTGACAGGGTCCAGCCGATTAACGCCGAGGGGTGCAGGGTCGCCCCTTGGTGAAGAATAACCGACCAGCCCCTCACGTAGTTCTGAAACCTGTGCTGCTTCTAATTGCCCTTCATTCCTTTTCCTTTCTTAACCTCCAGTTTTCACTCCTTCGGGTGGCTGCTTGGGAGGCACTACCTCCCAGGAGAATTAAATACAGTAAGCGAAGGTGACCACCTGCCGGTAACTTTCAAGATATTTTTCAGTTAATTAATGGAGCAGCACACAGTCCCTTTTGAGACAAGCAGAAAGGAATCCTGCTCAGATAAGATGTCGAATTAGGTTTATGGCCTCCATCTGGTTAATGTTTCCTTCTTCCTCCAGTTCTTTGTCTAAATACATATGCATCGTCCCTCCAAGTTTGCTGGTTAATTGGATGATCAAGAAGTATCTATATATTATTCTTGACCTTCTGCTTTCTGTTAAAATGTTATAGAGGTTTCCTCCTAAAAGCAATAAATAATAAATAATTGATGAGTAGAAGGGCCAAGGGGTGCAGGGATGCCCCTCGGTGAAGAATAGCCGGCTGACACCCCTGATATTTTCTGAATTATATGCATGCTTTCTATCAAGGTTATGTCTATACTTATTTTTGTTTTTTATTCTTGAAGATATATAGTTTAGCTTAGCTTTTCAGCCCTTTACTTTACTAACAAAATGATATTTTCTCCGGGAAGTGTGCTTAAGGGACTGTTAGCTCTACAACCTAAAAGACAAAGGAATGCTTTCACCCCCTAAAGGGCGCGGGAATGTAAAGATGTTTAACTGCCCGCTGAGAATGCAAATAGCGCTGGGGATAAGACACCCTGGAGTCGCCTTTTGTTCCCATTAACCATCCACACTAATGGTGTAAATGATTGAGGGAGGAAGGGATCGTTCCCCCAGGATGTAACCAGACGGAATGCTGTCCTGTCTGGAGGCCTGGACCTTCTCTCTTTGACTTAACTTTACCATGAATTATGACAGATGTCTAGGTACCTCTCTCTTTTAGCTTAGAGACAACAAACACTAGTTAATTGCGGAGAACACTACCATTAACCTTATGCTCTATAGAATAGAATGCTAATAAATATTCTTGTGCTCGTTTTTTACTTCCTTATCTCTCTGAGAATATTTGTAGAGCTATTTCTGTACTAATCCGGAAAAATATAAAAACGACACTTGTGCACGGTAAAGTTGGACTTGCTAATACCAACACAAGTCTCACGTCCCCTTTATTTTCCCCTCATTGCGCCGACGCCGTCCAACCCTCAGGAACCTGGACTCAGCCGGGGCGGGACTCCGGCAGCATCCCACTCCCCGGCCCCAGCCCCAGCCGACCCAGGAGTGGGAGGAACCTGCTGGTGAGGCCTTGTTGAGTACCTCTATTTCTTTACACTTCCACTAGCTTTCCTCCTTTATCAAATCCGACTTATGTGAATTGGTATCCAAAGCCCTTGAGTAATCGATCCACCCCCAGGCTGTCTCCCTTTTCCCCACCATGAATCTCCAGTGATGTTGGACTGACCGAAACAGGTTACATTCAAGCCCACTTCTCTGCCTTTGCCTGGGCTTTTCGAAGATAGTATTTTTCCCTCTGTGTAGAGCAGAGGTAAGTATGTGACTCTGGGAATTGGCCTGCATAGCTTGTCCTAGGGACATGCTCCAGGAGAGTGTATGTGGGAAACGTGGAGTAGCCCAGGCAAGGATCACCCCGAGGAAACACAGAAGTATACTCTTACATCCTGCCTTTCATTCACCTTCTTCCCCAAAATTAAAAAAAAAAAAGAAATTTGGGGCCGGCCCCGTGGCCGAGTGGTTACATTTGCATGCTCTGCTTCTGAGACCCAGGGTTTCGCTGGTTCGAGTCCTGGGTGCGGATATGGCACCGCTCATTGAGCCATACTGAGGTGGTGTCCCACATGCCACAACTGGAAGGACCCACAACTAAAAGTACACAACTATGTACTGGGGGTCTTTGGGGAGAAAAAGGAAAAAATAAATCTTTAAAAAGAAAAGAAAAGAAATTTGGTTGAGGTAGAATGCACATTCTCCTTTGCTCATATTTAATTCCTCAAAAAGGCTCAAGCAGAGACTGTGACACTTGCTTTTCACTATAGCTTAGTTAAGGTGCTAACACCCTGTATGCACAGGCCAAGAACCATGGACAGTACAGCTATCTTTTAATGCTTTGTTCCATGTTGATTTTACAGAAGCTTAAACATTCCCTTGATCGGGATCAGTAAGTTTTACATTTTGTTTAGTGCTCCTCACACCAACCCTTCCTTGCACCTGCAGTCAGAGCCTCCTGTAGCCCCTATATTTTCTTACTCCTGTGATCTCCCTTCTCAGTAATGGCTCAAACCCTTCCCAACGCAATTCTATTCCTCCTCTCCCCGTTTCTTGCCCCTTATTCCTTCTCTGCATGTCCTACTGCCCTGAAGCAGGCTCTACACTTAGATGCTCTTCAGAACCCTGCAGGCTTCTGTGTGACTATAATGTTTCCAAGGGAGAAAATTACAACCAAAGGCCAGGGAAGTGGAGGGAGAAACACCTTTATTTTCATCAGAAACAGTAATGCTTATAAACTTGTAAAAACATCACTATAAGAGACAAGAAACCAGGAATCTTACAAAGATTATCAAAGATGTTCCACTTGCTCTAAGATTAAGTCACTTAGATTTAGTATTAACCAGTGGCCTAACCTATCCTTCCTACCCTTTGTTCCATTTTTGGTGGTGGCTGGATTCCAGAGTAGTGACATGCTCTAGTTAGCAGCAGTACCTAACAGCAGGTGCCTAGAGGTCAACTATTCGTTAAGAATAGGTCCACGCTATTACCCTGTAGATGTGCTTCCCACCAGGAGAAACAATTCCTTCCCTGGCATGGTGCAGAAACACTTTTCAGACCACTACCCACTCATTCTCTGTTCAAAACAAGGACACTCTGGCTTTCTGGCAGGACTTATGGATCCTATAGCCTTCTTCCCTTCAAAGAAAAATTGAAGTCCACAGTGAGAGAATACTCTGGAGTCATAGGCAGAGCTAGAAAGAGTTTACCATTCTTATGATGATTCCTATTCCCGGACATGGTTCTGAAGTGCTTAACTGGTTGTCAGTAACTCTACTGCTAAGCCAGGGATTGGCTGGTAGAACTCTCCATAAGCAGAAGGAAGCTCTAAATAACATATGTTGACCTAAGGAATTGATCTGTCAGGTTTCCTACACACTCATGGCATCTCTCCTCCTTCCTGTGATGTGGGTATCTCATTTATGTACCCCCTGATGGCGTATGAGGGCAGAGTTCTTCGTGAAGCTTTTTGCACACTGACAGCACCTGTAAGTCTTTTCCCCAGTGTGCGTTTTCTGGCGGGCCCTGAAGTGGGAGCTGTTGTTGAAGCTTTTCCCACACTGCTCACAATCGTATGGGCTCTCCCCAGGATGGACTGGGTGGTGGCTGCTAAACCGGGAACTGTTGTTGAATCTCTTTCCAGAGACAGGGCACTGATCGGGCTTCTCCCCAGTGTGGGTCCTCTGGTGGACAATGAGGCTGGAGCTCTGGCTGAAGCTTTTCCCACATTCTCCACACTGGTAGAGTCTCTCCCCGGTGTGAGTTCTTAGGTGAGTTGTGAGGGTGGAGTGCTCACTAAAGCCCTTCCCACATTCACTGCACTTGTGAGGCTTCTCTCCTGTGTGGATTCTCTGATGATGAACAAGATAAGAACCTTGGCTAAAGCTTTTCCCACATTTGTAACAATACAAGAAGCTTCTTCCAGTTCTGGAGCCGGCTGATGGTGAGGGAGAACTCTGAGAGCACTTCCTCCCACACAGGAGATATCCACAGGCCTTCCTCCCAGTATGAAGTCTCTGGTGACTCATCCTCTCCTGGGATGGGGGTTTCTCCTCACTCTCACCTGGAGAACATCTATGTTGCCTGCCTGACATTGGCTCATCCTTCCAGCCTCTTGTTAGCTCAGAGTACCAAAAAGTTTCACTAGACTTTCTCCACTGGGCCTTGTTCATTTCTGCTTCCTCTGAATCATCCCATTTCACATTCTCATTTTTAATCCCATTCTTGACCCCAAAATCTGGAAGAAGAGAAATACAATAGACTGGAGAGAAAGAAAAAAAATGGAATGAGAAAAGAGTTAACAATTAAACTACATAAAGAAGAAACACCTAACTGGAATTCTTCACGTGATTCAGTCTTCTGCTAATTAAAAGCCTATGTTTCTCTCTCCAATTGTAGCATGTTTAAGGTCGAAATTTGTGGTCACAGGTAAATATACCCTAAACTCCACCAACTATTCTCCTATTCTATTTCTTTTTGGATGATCTAACGCAATGACAAAACTGAGGCAAAGAGTCAAGTTCTGCATCACCAGTCAGTCTGTCTTTACGTGTATTCTGAATTCTTGAATGGCCTAGCTTCTGTGAACAGAAAAACAAAAGGCCACCCTGGGTGACCACCTCAAACATGAAGATAGCAAGTTGCTGAGTAGCTAGCAAGTGTGGACTTAGGTTATGAAAGGAGGATCAATGCTGGAGAAAGAGGAAAGGAGAGAGAGTCTGGGCTGGAGGACTACCTGACAATCTAAGGAGGCAAGGTAATTGGAACTCCATGGGAAAAAGTGACATGGACTCTGTGGAACAGTCTGGCAAATGCAAAATTGGAGTCCAAAGTGCAAGAGAAACAATCTTTAAACACCATGAAAACCAAGACTCCCTGGTCTGTATAAGCTCAACAGAAAGATGATGGCAAGTCCAGAAGCAGAAATGGCTCTCTCTTCATTGCCAGGCTAATGGTCTCTAAGTGGACTTTCCATCCTCTGACTGCCAGAGCCAAGAGTCTTACCAAGTCTGTTGGGTAACAGGAGTGACAGGTCAAGTCTGCTAACTTCCTGGCCAGGATCCCTGAAGTCCTTTTCATCCCCAGCAGCACCATCCACAGTGGTAGCTTCTCCAAGCTCTGTGGCCTTCCTGTTCTGCTGACTCAACTCTCCAGCATCCATATCACTTCCCTCTTGGCCACAAACAGCATCACTTGTAACAGTTGTTGTGGAAGCCCAGGAGCGTGAAAGGACATCCATTTCCTCATGAAAAGTACAAGGCTCAGGCACGTGGCCCCTCCTCACTTTGAGGTAACGTAACTGTAGGTTTTTGAACTTGGTGAGACACTGCTCTGGGGTCTGCAGAAAGCCCTGCTCCTGCAGTTGTTCTGCCATGGCCCTATAGATCTGGATGTTCTGCTGATGAGTCTGGAGTTTTTCATAAAAGTGACAATTACTGAGAATGGCCAGGAGTGTCTTGGTCTCTTCATAGCCCCAGTGCACACCAGCTGCCAGGGAACAAGAAACACAGTGATCAGATCAGAGAGGAGTGGATACCACAGTGCAGGGTTTTAGCAGCCCAAGAACTTACATCCTAGTTTCTCAAATTATGCCACACTGGCTACTGTCATTCCTGGGAACACACCTCCCTGTGGAGTTTTTTCCTAAAACAAAAGCATTCACTGTAGTCGAAAAGACATCCTTTTACCTGAGAAGGAGTTGCAGAGTATTTTCCTTTTTTTTTTTTTCCTGCTTTATCTCTCCAAATCCCACCCATACATAGTTGTATATCCTAGTTGCAGGTCCTTCTAGTTGTGATGCAGAGTATTTTCTAAAGCTGCCCTGTTTATTTCCCTTTATCCTGAATCCCACTCGTTTCCCCTGACATATGACTCACAAGGGTCGTGCTCACGTGGCTCCACAGTTGTGGGGATCCCTGAGGGCCTGTGCCGCATAAGAGGACATGGTGAACATGGGAGACTTGGAGGGAAGCAAAGAGTTAGAGGAGAGAAGAACTAGTTATAGGATACTTCTGCCTACTGCCACCTGTGATGCCCAAGTCCCTCCTGATCTGACCCATCCCTGACTGTTTATCTCTCCTGTCATCCATGTAGATACAAGGAACTAACTTACAGCACTTAACTAGGACAAGGTGAGAGTAAGGAGTAAACGTCTGGAAACTGCAAACAGGCTGGCTGTTGTTTCAGAACACACCACACATTCCTCAAAGGGGTGCCCATCTGGGCCAGTCACTGAGGGCTCATTTGTCTAGAGCCGTCCCAACAAGGACGTTCTGATAACATCCGGTCATGATGCTCTCAAGGGCACACAGCCCCTTCTCATTACCCCCTCTCATCCACTCTGCTCTAAGCCATCATCTCAAGCCTGGATTACTGCATGGCCTGCTACATGGTCTGCTTGGTTCCACTCTTGACCTCCTACGTTCTATTCTTGACCCAGAAGTCAAAGTGGGCCCCATCCTTCATTCAATTCAACTAACATGTATGAGTGTCTACCATGCCACTTTCTGAGAAATGCAAATATCAATAGGACATGGATCCTGCCTTCAATGAGGCACAGTCCAATATAAGTCTCTGTAACAAGAAGGAGAGACAAACAAATGTTTAGGTAAAGGGCCAAATAAATTGAAATACTCAAAGGGATCGTTTTGAAACTATTACTCCTCTGCTCAGAAACCTTTCAAACCACCCCATTTCACTCAGAAAGTAAAAGTAATTACAAAGTTCTATATCTAGGGCCAGAATGCCCAATATAGTACTTCCCAAATTGTCTGTAAAGAACCAGGTTTTTTTGATTGTCTTTAAAAATACAATAAACATGCAGTTGGATAGTGCAGCAATGTCAAATTGCTCTAAGTTTCTAAATGCTTGCTCTCCATTTCAGTTCATGTCACTTTCAATAGCACTCCCCTAAGCCCGAGGTGGGGCAGAGACAGGACCGCAGTCATCAGATCAGGGGCATAGTAAGGCAGACGGAGGTCAGGCCTCTGAGGGAAGGATCGGGGTGAGTAACGAGCCATGTGATGATGGCAGAGTAGACAGAATAAGAAAACAAGACAAGAAAAGCTCAATGGACCACCTAAAAACCCTTTCTAACATCTCCAGAAAAGAAGGAGTTTTAGGGTGAGAGTGAGTACAAGGTGAAATGGGAACTTCAAGAGAAAAAAGGTGTCTGCCACAGCTCACCTGGTCCCCTCCTATCCAAAGCAGAGCACCTGTCTCCTGGTCTCGAAGACCCCTCTTCTGGGGATGGTTCCTGGGAGCGTGCAGAGTAAGCCAGGCTGAGGGAGAAAGAGCCACTGTTAGAGGGCAGCTTCCACACAACAGCCACAGAGAAGAGGTTCTGAATGCAGTCCCCGGGCCAGCAGCATGAGCAGCATCTGGGAACCCTTCAGAGATGCATATTCTCGGGCCTCACCTCAGATCTACTCGGACCAGAAGTGCTGGGGGGTGAGGCCTGAGAATCTGTTTGAACACACCCCCAAAATGAGTCTGTGGCACACTCAAGATTGAGGATCACCAGCATACCCAATGGCCTCTCCATGTGCTGTGATGCTCCTTTAACAAGATTCTTGGCATAAGAGCCTTAAAAAAAAAAGAAGAAAGGTTTTTTTTCATTCTAAAGAAATATGTGCACATTACAGAAAAACAAATTTTTAACAGAAAATGGGAAGGAATCTCTCAGATCCCCACCACCCAGAGATAAACATAGTACTCTCCCAAATATGACAGTAACTCAACCCTTTTAATTTTCCTCAGACCAAGATAACATATTCTTTCCCAGATCACCAATCTTCAAGAGTTCTACAAAGGAAATGGTTCATTTTGATGAGCTTCAGAGGACACTCAGAGTTCTGTGACCGCCGGGGAAGTTACAACACTTGGGATCTTGGCAGCCCACGAGCAGAGGGAGCAGCACGTGCCACACAGTGAGTCCCGCCCTCCTTTACTCACAGACCCTAATGCCACAGAAGTCACACACCACAGAGCACAGATGTTCCCAAAGATCAAAAGGAAATGGGGCCAGCCCGGTGGCACAGCGGTTAAGTGCACACATTCCGAAGTGGTGGCCTGGGGTTTGCTGGTTTGGATCCCAGTGCGGACACACCACTGCTTGGCAAGCCATGCTGTGGTAGGTGTCTCACATATAAAGTAGAGGAAGATGGGCACAGACGTTAGCTGAGGGCCAGTCTTCCTCAGCAAAAAGAGGAAGATTGGCAGCAGATGTTAGCTCAGGGCTAATCTTCCCGCAAAAAAAAAAAAGAAAAAATGGCTAATTTTATATTATGTGAATTTCACCTCAATTTAAAAAAATTTTAATTAAAATTTTTCTAAAAAAATTAAGACCAGTAAAAATAACAACTACAGCTTTGGAAGAAAAGCAAAAATAATAAGAGAAATCTATTCTGGAAGAAATTAAGCTAGATAGGAAAGGGGGTTTAAAGTCTTTAGGTATACGAAGAACTGCTGGGGCTGGCCTGGTGGCACAGCGGCTAAGTTCGCATGTTCCGTTTCCGCAGCGCGGGGTTCATCGTTCGTATCCTGGGTGCAGAGCTATGCACCGCTTGTCAGGCCATGCTGTGGCAGGCGTCCCACATATAAAGTAGAGGAAGATGGCATGGATGTTAGCTCAGGGCCAGTCTTCCTCAGCAAAAAGAGGAGGATTGGCAGCAGATGTTAGCTCAGGGCTAATCTTCCTCAAAAAAGAAAAAAAAGAACTGCTACGCAGAAGGTGAAGGTAAACATGCTCCCTTTAATACGCCTGATTCAGAAGGAATAGAATTAAATTGAAATAAAAGAGGATTAGGCTAACACATAAATGATCTCTAAGATTATTTCAAGTGCTGTTACCATCAACCGAAATTTGAAATCTTGTCTTTTGGATCTATTTCAAAGGCATTTCATCTGGAGCCCAGGGGCAGACTCAAGCTCAGACCTGCATTTCCTCAGGTGAGGGCAGAGGCCTCTGCTTACCTCCTAACTGCTCCCGTGGTCTTTGGAATGAGCTCCGTGACCCCTCCAAAGCCCATTCCTCTGGATGAAGCCCCTGGATCAGGTGTGATCTCAGTGACTCTCCAGCTCCTCCTAAAGGGGTAGTCTCCTTGATGAGCACTCTCAAGTCTTTCCCAGAATCCCCCTGAGAACAGACTCTATCATCTGTCACTACAAATTCCTGCCTAAGCTGGACCTACAACCCCTAAGAGTGGCATTAAAAAGTGCTATGAGACATAAGGAAGCAGAAGAGAAATATTCTCAGAGCCACTGTAATAAAATAAACATGAATAGAATTTGGTCTCAATCACTTGGTCTCAAGTGATTAAAATCATTTACATGAAAGCTCTTTGCATAGACCCTGACATACCAGAAGGGCTAAAGTGGTGTACATGTGTTGGAAATGAGAGCATCAGCTTTCACATGAGAGAGCTCCTGTGATCTCAGCACTACTGCCATTTTCTCTCCCCCCTAATCCAATGCATCACCAAGTCCGGCCAGTTCTACCTTCAAAAGGTCCCTTGCATCAGTCCTCTTCTCTCCCTCTCCACACCCTCCAGCCTGGTCCAAGACACCATCCTCTGTCTGGACTGGACTGCTGTCATTGCCTCTTATCCGCATCTTCTCTGCTGCTGGACCCTCTAACCCATTCTCTCTCTACACAGAATCTAGCAGATCTTTTTAAAACATATGATCATGCCCATCTCTGTTAACACTCTTCAGTGGCTCCCACTGCATGCAAAATAAAAGCCGAACTCCTCTTTGCAGCCTGAAAGGCCCAGCATAAGGTGGCCTCTGCCCTCCTCTCACCTCTCACACCACTCTTCTCCTCCATCCTGAAGCTCCAGCCACAAGTCCCCACTTCCTTCTCAAACACGCCAAGTCCACCCCCACCTGAGGCTCTTGGAGTGTTGAGTGCCCTCTGCCTGGAGTACTCTCTTCCCAGCTCTTGACACAACTGGCTCCTTCTTTCCTTGACCTGTCAGCTCAAATGTTCCCTTGGAGAGGCCTTGCCCCACCACCATTACAAGCAGATATTTTGTGAAACTCATCATGTCCCAAACTGACCACTTTATCCAGGCAGCAAGGATCAGCTCTAATAAAACTGTTTTGTGTACAACACATGACATTCTGCCCTCAAGGAACCTTCCAGCAAAAGAAATTAGATGTTCATTCACCAACATCTCTAATTTTCCCAACCCTCTGAGTAAAGAATAGTGGTCCTTTCCCTGGCCTTGTTTGGAGAATTTTTCTGAGTGTTTTCACCACTCTAAACATTTACTGAATATAAGAATGTCCAAGTTATTTCAGCAAATGAGAAATTCTTCCCATAGACTAAGGACATAGGACCAACCCAAGATAGCTAATACTTTCTGGTGGGTGGCAGAGGGCTATTGTGCATTTCTGAACGGAGCGCCTCTCCAGTTTTTCCATTCCTGTGCTTCTCACCCCCAATTCTTCATAACCAAAACCACAAGGTTCTGCCTTCCTTTTCTCACCTGTTGCCCAGGCACTCTCTGTACATCCTCAACCAGAGCCACAGCTTCCTCGCCATTTTCTGGACGCTGCTCCTTCACCCATGTCCGGATCTCCTCTGGTAAGATGCTCAGAACCTGCTCCATGATCAGCAGCTCCAGAATGTGCTCTTTTCAGTGTGTCTTAGGCCTCAGCCACTGACAACAGAGTTCCCAGAGTTTGCTAAAAGCTTCATTGGGGCCAGCTACCTTCTGGTAGCAGAACTGCCTAAAGTGCTGGCGGGAAGCTTCATAGTCAGGGCTTTTGCTATGAAGGGCTGATTTCTATCCCTGTGTGGTCTTGCTTGGGGATGGGTGTGCCTGGGGGCTCCTTGCTGCAGCCATAATTTGCTTCAATGAAGTGGCTCACTGGTTGCCACGTCCACTCAGGATTAGGTTCCATCACTTCTCATACCACTGGGAAACAGTTCTGCTGGATACCAGTGAAAGGAGTATCTTTCTGGAATCAGAGACATGAGAGTGTCACAGATGTGCAAACTCACAGTTGAAAAAGGCTCAACTCTGAAGGGAGGTAAAGAGGTTGGAAAAAGGCAGCAAAAAACTATCCCATATTTCTTCACTCTGCTCCTTGTAATTTATTTCTCTCCTTTTCTTTTACTGCCTCCATAATCCAAGCAGAGGAGCCAAAGCACTAGAAATATCAAAAAACATAGTTTTCTCCCCAGCCAAATTCCTGTGTCTGCTGATGAATTCCCCAAATTAGTCCTTGTGGTGTAGCCAGCTGCTCCTTCTCATGTGCCCCACATTCCAGGTCCTGTCCCTGTTCTCCTCTCCCCTCAAGAGGCCCGCACCCACCTTCCCAATTGCTACCTTGTCTTAAGGAGAGAACAGCACACATGTGCCTCTAGGTTAACCTCTTCACCAATATTATACCCTCCTCTCTGCCACCACCACACACACACAATGTGGCTGATAAATGATTGTTCTGGTTTCCTGTATGCGTTCATCTGCCAGCATTCCACCCCCACTTCTGAGTGCAGCATCTTCTTCCTTTGTGAAAGAGCCCCTCTCTATTCCATGGGCTCCTGTGGCGCTTTTCATTACTGTACCCTTCCCCACATCCCAGGAAGGGGCATCTGACATAGGCTGGGCCTGTCGGAATTCTCCTGTGAGACTTCACATACAGGTAGGGTGGGAGAAGTTCCAAATTTCCTGGGAATTGCTAAATTGGGAGGATGTAAGACTGGAGCTATCTGCAATTATGTCTCACTCTCCATTGCACTCCTCCACCTATGGGGTGAACCTGTTTATAGGAGTAAAACAATTATTTTTTTACAAAATGGATTCAGGTTTCCTTTCTTCCAAAGCACCTGAACCGTCGTCACTTACATTCTTTTTACATTTCAATGGCTGGAGGAGCTAGAGATAGAGATGAAAGGCATGACTGTTAGCAGTCCTTTTTAACAGAAAAGCACGTCAGAGCTAGCTCCTCAGCACCAAGGCCAGGATTAGAACCTGTCCCCTTGCCTTACACATTTTCCTACATCCTGCACCTTACCTGGATGAAGAATTTAATGCTATTCTATTTTTATGCAGAAGGCGGAGCCTGCACTCCTCTTGATCCCTAAGATCCCATTCATAGTTAATTTTTAAATGCTGGTCTCTCAGAAATGTGTTTCTCTCCGGCGTTGATCCAAACACTCAGCGGAAAGCAGGATGAGAATGGGAGTGGGGCTGACTGACTTTTCACTCCGCAAGGATGCACTGAGTACTCCCAGTGCACTCAGTGCTAGGGTTAGGTACTGTGGCTGAAGCGGAGAGGGAAACAAGTGCGCACGCTCCCGCTGCAGCGACACAGGGATGAGACAAGCAGGGTCACAGGCCAGAGGGAGTCCGGGCTCGGACACAGGGATCGGGACCCTGCCTGGCGGTCTTCAGTGGGCCGGGGTCACCGGGACTAGGGGCCGCGCCGCAGGAAGGTGACCGTGGAGCGTGAGAGGGGCTCCCGGCCCTTGCCCAACCGCCCTGAAAAGACTCTCAGCGGCAAAGGGCTCCCAGGCCGGCGTGGGGTCCGGCCTCGAGGAAGCAGAGCACTTACCGAAGGCGCACGCCCTCGACTCCGCCCAAACTCGCTCAGCCACCGGGGCGGAAGTTAGCGCCGCAAGCCCCGGCGCTAGCCCGCCTACTGCGCATGCTCGCAAGGCGTCCACCGAACTACAACTCCCGGGCTGCACTACGACGGCTGGCGCGGTTCTTCGCCAGCATCGACAGAGTCAGCAGCCAATAGACGAAAGAGAACGCTCTTGAGGAGCCAATCCCTCTGTGGAGGAGGCGGGCCCTCCCGCGGCGTAATTCCTAGGCAGCCAGTGGGAGTGTCCGCCACGAGCGGCTTCGGCCCCGCCCCCAGCCCCGGCTCCTGGGTTCCGGGTCTCGGTCCCAAGAGAGGTGAGTGCGCTGCAGGTGGGCATCGGGTGCAGGGCAGTAGGCGACGCTACCGTCGTAGGTGTCCGCCGGGTCTCGCACCTGGCCACGAAGTTGTGCTGCCCGCCCAAGTGCCGCAGCTTCTCCAAGCCCCGGCCAGCTGGGGCGCGGAGCCGGAGCGGGGCGCCCTCGGAGGCCGGAGCGGCTGGGCCTGCCGAGCCTCGGTCTACCTTGCTCGCAAGCAGGAGGCTTTCGCTAACTCTCACCCCCCGGCGTCGCCGTGGCCCGCCTAGGCCCACCCTATAGCTCCTGGCAAGATGCTCCAGGTTGGTCTAAGCAAGATGCGGGAGAGTTGGTGCGGGCAACCTGTATGACAACTGGAACTTCTCCTAGTGGTTCCTGGCAGCCTGTTAGGTCGTATTGCGCATTTCCTCTGAGACCTTGTGTGCTTATCGCTGAAATAGAAGCAGTATTTTCCCCAGTTTCCTTTTAGAACGTTATGACTTTTCTCCTTTGCAAGGCAGTTCAGGAAACTGGCGGAAAGACAAACTCTTTCCACTCCCAGGAATTGTGTTGTCTTCAGGAGTTTGGGGTCAGGGCTAGCGAATGAGAAGGCCCTGTCTGCATCCTGTCCTCCCAGCATCCTCAGAGGAGCTTCATTTCTAGCATCCTTCTAGCATTTTCCAGGGCCATGATCCCCAAGGCTTGAGCTGTTTACAAAGAAAGAGAAGCTGTCTCCCGAGCCCCAAAATGGCAGCTAAGATGGAGATAACTTTGAGCTCGCAGTCCCACATTCAGGCTTCCTCCAAGCAAGAGAGACACATAATAACAAAGCTAGAAGAGAAACGGGGACCTGCTCTGCAGAAAGACTCCCCTGATCCTGAGCTGTCACGCCAGACCTTTAGACGGTTTTGTTATCAAGAAGTGTCTGGACCCCAAGAGGCACTCTCCCGGCTCCGACAGCTCTGCCGTCAGTGGCTGCAGCCCGAGGTGCACACCAAGGAGCAGATTTTGGAGCTACTGGTGCTGGAGCAGTTTCTGAACATCCTGCCGCCGGAGATCCAGGCTCGGGTCAGGCATCGATGTCCAATGAGCAGCAAGGAGATGGTGACCTTGGTGGAAGATTTTCACAGAGCAGCCAAGAGACCAAAGCAGTGGGTAAGGCAAGTCCTTTCTCATGGTCCCCAGGATTTTTTTTTCATCTAGATAGTGTTTGGTCTCTGGATCCCTCCCTAGTTAGACAGAGTCCAGAAACGGACCAGATGGCTTCAAACGTTGATTCTAGCCTCTATTTGGGACCCCCCCCCCCCCCCCCCCCGCCGGAAATGTAACAGGCTTTTAGAAAACTCAGCCACTGGCGCTCCAGTGAAGAAGTAGAGGATCAAGTAAGGTTCTTGAATCTTTGCTGATAGGTCCCCCCGACCCATTCCTCAGGAAGTTTTTCTGCATTCAGGATTCTTAGCAGACAGGGTCATCCTGCTGGGTAGGAATTTGGTTTGAGGGGTACTTCATTGGACCTTGTTCCAGTGAAGCATCTTGCATATTGCCTCTGGATTGGGAAGTCACACCTCAGTTGGCCAGTATTCCTTCCAATCCCCACCCCCAAGTCAGACTCCACTTGGGGCCTAGACAGGAAGCAAACAGCCATGTGCTTTGGGAAACAGAAGCAATTAGGGAACAGGGGTGGGACAGTCCGCTTAGAGCCTTACTGTTACTGGAATTTTCTTACCAGGAGAGTCTTGGGCAGAACGATTAGATAAGGGTGGTTTTTAACAGCCCCCATCATAGTGCTTCCCAGTCCTACAGGGCCTGTTTCCAGCAGAAGTAGGGAGGCGGTGGGCAGAGGTTGGGAATCTGCTGGGCCAGTGTCATAACCGACCCTGATATTTGTGCCTGCTCTCTGATGACTTTGACTCCAGGCCTTGAGAAAGGCCCAAGCTTTAGGGGCATCTACTCAGGAAGTATCGGCTGATTTGAAGCAGGCCCATTCTGGTCATTCTGTATGTCCTTCTCTGCTTCTTTTGAGAGTTTCGGTGGTCTCTATCAAAGTTGACCTCCAGGCCATTATCAAGAATTCCCAGGGTAAAGGGGTCATTACAGAGCAGTGAGAGGTCAAGCTGCGCTCAGTCATTCCTCAGGCTATTCTCTAATGCATGGGGCTTGTTCCTAGGTGGCCGTTTGTATGCAGGGCCAGAAGATACTCTTGGAAAAAACTGGATCTCAACTTGGAGAACAGGAACTGCCAGACTTTCAACTGCAAACTCCTCGGAGGTATCCCAGGGAGAGCTCTCTGGAGGAGCCTTCCCAGGCAGGATCTCAGGAGCCCCTGAGCCCCGATCACTGGGAAAAATCCCCACTCCTCCAGGAACCAACCCCCAAATTGGCTGGAACAGGTAAACACTCTGTGCCTCTTCTCTCCTTCTCATCAGTCTGTTTTCTCCATCACAGCATCTTCTGGTTCTGAAAAGCCATAGACCAGATGTTAGGTTTTTTGGAACGCTGAATGTAATAGTAGATCTTTGTTGCCTAACAAATTTCACTAATTTGAATGGTAGCGATACAATACGTGAGAAATATGTTTTTATCATTTTATCTTAATGACTATTTGACAATCCAGTGCACAACTTTTTTTTTTTTTGCCTACTTTTCTGTCCCTTTCAGAGCTTCTTAGAGTGAAAACAGATCCGTATTTGACCACTGATGAACTGCCATGCGAGCTGTGGCTGAGTTTCATCACTTAAAATGCTCCTATTTTAGAAGGGGCTCAAGAATCTGCTCATTGAGAAAAAGCCCCACTCCATATTATTTTCTGCCTCTTCCTCCTCCTGTGCCACTGTCTGCTTTAAACCCTTTTGTCCATTTCCCTGTCTGTCTCTGGCTTGGTGTCAGTATAATTGCTGGCCCTGCTCTACACGGTCCTGTGGTCTGTAAGACTGAATGACAGTAACACTGTGGCCAGTCTTGGAGATGCGAGAGCAGAATACAGCCAGCAGGTTAGAGAAGAGGGTTACAAGAAGACGAGAGCCTTGATTCCTTAAGATTTGCTACATTCAATGAAACACTTTGGTTTGATTATTCTCAGAACTCAGAAATAGAGAAGACCTGGAGCGTCCAGTAGAAAAGCATTATGTCCCTGGCTGAGGTCGTGCCCCGTAACCTATGGCCTTCATGGTCCTGAAGAAAGCGGACCACACACACTCCCTTCTCCTGCCTCAGCAGCAGCTGGGTTGTATGCAGTCCCCATCTCCTTTCTTTTGATTCCCGAGAGGGTAGATTCTCATGCTCCTCGTCCCTAAGCTCCAACAGTGCCTTCCTTCAGAGCTGCACTGTCCAATGCAGTCATCACTGGCCACATGTGGCTGTTTAAATTTTATTTATTGAGATATAATTCACACATTATAAATTCACCCTTTTAAAGTGTACAGTTAAGCGGTTTTTAGTATATTCACACACTTGTGCAACCATCACCACTCTCTAATTCCTGAATATTTTCATAACCTCAAAAAGAAACCCATACCCATTAGCAGTCACACTCCATCCCCCTCTCTCCAGCCCTGGCATCCACTGTCTACTTTCTGTCTCTGGATTTGCCTATTCTGGGCATTCCATTGTCCAGAATCATACAATATGTGATCTTTTGTGTCTGGCTTTCACTTAGCATAATGTTTTCAAGGTTCATCCTGTTGTACCATGTGTCAATACTTCATTTCTTTTTGTGGCTGAATAATATTCCATTATATGGACATTTTGTTTATTCATCAGTTGATGGACGTTTGGGTTGTTTCTACTTTTGGTTATCATGAATAATGCTGCTACAAACATTGTGTACAAGTTTTGTGTGGACATAAGTTTTCATTTCTCTTGGGTATGTACCTAGGAGTGGAATTGCTGGGTCACATGGTAACTCTATGTTTAACCTTTTGAGGAAGTGTCAGACTGTTTTTCAGAGTGGCTGTGCCGTTTTACATTCCCACCAACATCTATGAGGATTCCAATTTCTCCACATCCTTGCTTACATTTAGTATTGTTGGTCTTTGTGATTACAGCCGTCCTATTAGATGTGATGTGGTATCTCATGGAGGTTTTGAGTTATTTGCCTAATGACTAATGATCTTGAACATCTTTCCATGTACTTAATGGCCAGTTGTACATCATCTTTGGAGAAATGTCTATTCATATCCTTTGCTCATTTTTTAATTGGGTTAGGTTTTTATTGTTTTTATAAGAGTTCTTTATATATTCTGGATACAAGACCCTTATATATAATTTGTAAATATGTTCTCCCATTCTGTGGGTTGTCTTTTCACTTTCTTAATAGTATCCTTTGAAGCACAAATGTTTTTGATTTTGATGGAGTACAATTTATCTATTTTTTCTATGTTACCTTGTGTTTTTGGTGACATCTAAAATACCATTACCTAATCTAAAATCACAGAGATTTGCACCTATATTTTGTTCAAAGAGGGATTGGTTTAGCTCTTACATTTAGGTCATTGATCCATTTTGAGTTAATTTTTGTATATGTTGTGAGATAGGGGTCCACCCTCATTCTTTTGCATGTGGAAATCCAGTTGTCCCAGCACTATTTATTGAAGAGACTATTCTTTCCCCATTGAATTGTTTTGACAATCTTGTTGAAAAGCAGTTGACCATAATTGTATGGGCTGCATGTTTAAGTCTGAATTTAAGTTAATGAAAATTAAATAAAATTTAAAATTCAGTTTCTCAGTCACACTAGCCACATTTCAGGTACTCAGTAGCCATATGTGGCTAGTGGCTGCCATATTGAATAACGCACACACACACATAGGAATCCTATGGGATAGCACAGCTCTAGATCATCTGACTTGCTCACAGGTCATTCCAACTCATTTCCATCTTCATCCTCACTCCTGGTGGTCAGAAGTTGAGGAGTTTCTGTAATTAGGATACATATCTAGCCCATATTCCAGTTTCCAAACACAAATGCCATCAACTTTGTAATGAAAGAAAATGGCACGTTCACTGGATTTACCATTATTTGAAGAGACAGTGGTGGTCATTCAGTGTTCATGTAGGTGAGAATATATTTACAGTGTTGAAATTTCAACTCTCTTCCTTCTTTTCATTCCTTAGCTGATACATCAGTTGATACTGATGGGTTTGCTTTTCCCTATTTCTCCTTTCCTAAACCTTTCCCTAAAGGAGGTTGGAGAACTTGGTTCCTAACTTTCATATAAATCAGAATCACCCCAGGAGCCTGTTAACTGCAGATTTCCAGGTCCCACCTCCAGAGATTCTGACTCAGTAGCCTTGGGAATGTGAGGCAGCCTTCTTGTTTAACGAGTGCCCCAGATAAGTCTAACACAAGTTGCCAGTGGAGGACCACACTTTGAGAAACCTTGCAGTATATTTTGTAACTCTTTTGTTGAGGTTCATTCTTCGAAGCCCAGAAAATGAAACATATTCTTTCTAATTATAGAGGCCCCCAGAATGAAAAGTGACAACAAGGAAAATCCGCAACAGGAGGGGGCTAAAGGAGCAAAGCCATGTGCATTGTCAGCTGGCAGATCCAAAGGGAATGGTCTACAGAGTCCTGAACCGAGAGGGGCGAATATGAGTGAATCCCGCTTGTCACGGAGGCAGGTCAGCCCCCCAAATGCTCAAAAGCCATTTGCTCACTACCAGAGACATTGCAGGGAACTGGAATACATCAGTAGCCCCCTAAAGAGCCACACGCTGAGAGAGCTGAGGAAAGGCAAAGGAAGTAAAAGAAGCCTGAGTAGTCACGTGCAGCGCCTTGGCCACCAGCTGACCCGCTCAGTAAGGAAACCTTACAAATGTGATGACTGTGGGAAAAGCTTCACATGGAATTCAGAGCTGAAAAGACACAAGCGAGTCCACACTGGAGAGAGACCCTACACGTGCGGAGAATGTGGAAACTGCTTTGGGCGGCAGTCAACCCTGAAACTGCACCAGAGGATCCACACCGGAGAGAAGCCATACCAGTGCGGCCAGTGTGGGAAAAGCTTTCGCCAGAGCTCAAACCTTCACCAGCATCACAGACTCCACCATGGGGACTGAAAGCAGGGCTTCATGCTTTCTGTTGAGAAGGAAGGCATTTGTATTTCTCTTCCCCTACTTGCATGTAAATCACAAACACTGCGTGACTTACAAGGAAAGCAAGAGGTCCCTGAGGAATGATGGTGCACATTTGGCTCGTGAGGTGTCCCAGAAGAAGCTGACTCGGGACATGACCATACACAGTGATAGGGCGAAGAGATCCAGGTCTGGGTGTTGGGTCAAAGAGAACCAGAGTCTCAGATGGAGAGCGGGGAGGAACTACTGAGGGAGAATCAGGATGATTCTGCAGGTGCCCCCCTTGATGTTAAATCTTCTCTCTGCTGCTTTATTTATCCTCTAAATATGTTCAAGGGTAAATTCTACAGTTATGCATTTGCTGTCATACTAGACAATCTTTATCACATGCACACTTCTTTAATAAAGATGAGTGATCCACAAGAATTTCAGGGCAGATTTCGTTGGAATATAAATCCCCTGATATTCTTCCCATGATTCCTGGCTGTTCCTAACAAAGGATACATGAAGTGAGAGTATGAACATGTTTGTGTGAGGAGAGGGTTTCCAAGTAATTAGTGCTTTTATCAAAATAAACAAACAAACACACATATATTGAGGGGTCTTTTTTGTATCAAAGCAGCTTTGATTTAGGAAAAGAAAATGTACACAGCTGCTCCCAAGCAATAGGGAAAAGCTACAAGAAGCAAGGAGTGGATATAGACTCCTAAGATGTCAAAGGGAATCTTTACTCTCTGCTTTCTCCCTTAGGCCAGTAGCTTTAAGAATAACAAAATGGAGTGATGAAAATGTTCTAAAACTGGATTATTTCAGTACATTTACTAAAACCATTGAAATGTGTTAATTTTATGATATGTAAATTATACCTCAATAAAGTTTCTAAAAATGACAAAATACATTTATATAAAATGTTAGGCCTGAGAGATCATCTAATTCCACTCCTTCATTCTCTCAAAATGGACATTAAAACCCAATCGGTACACAATTTTTAGTCACCCTGGACAAGCCAGCTGATCTCTCAGTTTAGAGAAAAGTTTTGGTAGATGGGTGCCCTTCCTAAAGCATCGATATCCTCACATCACTGCCAGTCACCTCAGGGCTGTGGCCTGTGCTGTTCTCCTGCCACCCTCCCCAAGAATCTCATGTTCCTTACTGCGGAGGGACAAGTGCGTGTGTGCGTGCAACACCCCCCCCAACACACACACACACACATTTCTGGGTTTTTGCATATACTGTTCCCTTTGCCCTGAGGACCTGCCAGCCCCCACTCCTCCCTCCCTGTCCCGTCTCACAAGAGTTGCCTGCTCTGCAAAACCTCTGACAAGTTCTAGGCAGACAGACTTACTCATGTGTCACTTCCTGCTCCAGCCCACACGTTAGTAATGCTCAACCTGAGAGCACATTTGCCCCCAGAGGACATTTGGCAATGTCTGAAAACATTGTTGGTTGTTATGACTTGGGGGAAGGGAGGGTAGCTCCTGGCCTCTAGTGGGGTGGAAAGCAGAGATGCATCTAAATGTCCTACAGTGCACAGGATGGCCCCCACAACAGAGTTATCTGGTCCAAAGTGTCAATAGTGCCAAGGTTGGGGAAATGTGCTGTACACGATAAAAGCTCTTTAAGGATAAGAACCTTGTTTTTCCATCAGTTTAGCTTTTGGATTTAACCCATGCCCAGCCAAGAGAAAGAGGTGTTCAGTGATTGAAGAGTTGAGGGCCCCTGCTTTCCCCTCAGGGCCTATTTCTGCCTGAATCAGAGACCCTGGTGACAACCTGTTGAATGCAGTGGACAAAGCCTCTTGTCTCTGGGGCAGAGAGACTTAATGGAAGCCCAGTGGTGGCCCTTTAGACTCTAATCCACGGTCCCCTTCCCAGCAACTGTGTTAGATATTAGAAGAGTTTATCTTCATTATTAGGCCTGCTCCTTACCTCATTCCTGTCCCCTGCCTCTCACCAGTTGGGGCCTCTTGATTCCTCATTCTTTTCCCACCTCACCCCAGCTCCTTTTTCTAGGCCAATTTCACTGTTATTTCTTAATAACTTCCCTAATGATATTTATGTCTGTACTAGTTTCCTGTCACTGCAGTACAGATGACCATAAACTTAGTGGCTTAAAAACAACACAGACATCTTATAGTTCCAGAGGTCAGAAGTCCGAAATTAGTTTCATTGAGCCAAAATCAGGGTGTCAGCAGGGCTGGTTCCTTCCAGAGGCTGTCATGGGTGAATCTGTTTCCTTGCCTTTTTTAGCTTCTAATAGCCACTTGGATTCCTTGGCTTGTGGCCCCTTCCTCCATCTTCAAAGTACATCCCTCCAATCTCTGTCATCATGTCACTTTCTCCTCCGACTCTGACCCTCCAGCCTCCCTCTTATGAGGACTGTTATGATTGTATTGGGCCCACCCAGATAATCAAAGATAGTCTTCCCATCTCAAGTGCCGTAACTTAGACACATCAGCAAAATCCGTATAAGATAACATCCACGGGTTCCAGGGCTTAGGATGTGGACATGTTTGGGGGCCATGATTCAGCCAACCTCACCCATCTATTGAGTCAACTTGGTTGGTCAAAGAAGATCTCTCTTAATAGGGAAGAAACGTAGATTTCCACTTTTCTTATTTATAACAGTTGGGACAGGAACTCTTCCTTAAATAAGAGCTTTGTTTGCATGGTATGTTTTGAAGAACCTGTATGTGTATATTTTCTCTCTCCTGATTACAAAATCAGTAAGTGCCAAATCTTCGTGTCTTTGAGTTCCTGTTCAACTGCGGACCTTGAATGACTGTGACAAAATCACTAGTCTGAAGATCACTCATTCCCAGAAGGTTTTCAAGCCTGAGCTGCTGCCTCACCTCCCCCAGCCCAGTTTTCCTTTGGCAGATAAGGCCCAGCTCCAGGCGAGGAGGGTCTGAAGGCCCTGGGCGCTCAGCCGCATTTGCAGGTCTGTACTCAGTTCTTCAGATGTAGGGTTCTCCCATCCCCCTTGCCCATGCATGGTTCCACCAGAGAGCCTCAGCACAAAACACTGACCTGCTGGCTTGCAATCAGCTACCCCATATAAAGAAGATCGTCTTTCTCCTCTTGTGTGCAGCCCTCACCCATGGAGCAGCCTGTAAGATTCACCATCCTCTCTGGATTTGCCCTGTACTTACCCTTCTTGGGGTGGGATGACTCCTGCTCATGTTATGTGGTCCCTGAATTACCCCCAGGGAGACAGGGAGAGGGGAAGCATCTGTGCATAGGTGGGGAATCTGGATCTCACAGATTTCTCCAAAAAGCATTTCCATCTACAGCAGGTAAGGATTTGTGAAACCTCCCCCATAATACCATTATCACTCCCAACAAAATTAACAACTGCCGAATACCATCCAATAGAGTTGAAATTTCCCCAAGATGTTTCTAAAACAAAATGCTATTTTTTTCAGCCTTATTGAGATATATTTCACATACCATAAAATTCATCCACTTAACGTGTACAGTTATCATAGTATATTCACAGAATTGTGCAACCATCACTGCAAATTAATTTTAGAACATTTTCAACAGCCTAAAAAGAAATCTCATCATCATTAGCAGTCATTCCCCATGCCTGCACCCCCTTGAGCGCACCCCCCTTCAGTCAGCACAATGTCTTCCTGGTCCATCCATGTTGTAGCATGTATCAGTAGATGGTAACTCTGTGTTTAACCATTTGGTATGTTTTCCACAAGGGCTGCACCATTTTACATCCTCCCCAGCAGTATGTGAGCGTTCCAGGTCTCCACATCCTCACCAACACTTGTTATTGTCTGTCTTTTTTATTATGGCCATGCTAGTGGATATGAAGTAGTATCTCATTGTAGTTTTGATTTGCATTTCCCTGATGGCCAACCATATTGAGCATCTTTTCATGCGTTTCTTGGCCATTTGTGTATCTTCTGTAGAGAAACAGCTATTCAAAACCTCTGCCCTTTTAAATTAAGTTGTCTTTTTATTGTTGAGTTGTAAGAGTCCTTTAGATATTCTGGAATCAACTCCTTATCAGATATATGACTTGCAAATATTTTCTCCCATTCTGTTGTAATATATTTTTGCATAATTCCAATACATCTCTTTAAAGCAGCTGTCACCTGCCAAAATACAAAAGTGGCCATTACGGTCACAGTCACGATTTTTGAATTACCAGTGAAACAGAAGTGTGAGGCAAACCTCTCCAAATGTCACTCGTCCAGGGCTAGATGAGGGCAGATCCAGCTGGAGGAACCCCAAGACCGTACCTTGGTCCTGAGGGTGACTTGCGGTTAGTTGGATCAGAGGCAGCTCTATCAACAAACAGAGGAATAGGCTTTGTACCAGGCTAAGACCAAGGGAAAGCTTTGTGTCCAGCTCTGTCACTCTCCAGTCCCGAGATCTGGATGTGTCATTTAAATTCTCCAAGACGGTTTCTTCCATGGAAATGGGAAGACCTGCCCTGCTTACCTCCCATGACTGGTGAAGTGAATACGTGCATGTGAAAGCATTTTGTTTTCTGGAAAGTGTCATACAAAAGGAAGACGAATGATGTGTCAAATGAAACAGCATCCTGAAATCTCCTCCCATCAGCTCCTACCTGAATGAGCGAAGAGGCCACAGGGATGTGAGGGAGGAGAGGTCCTACTGCCCTGGACTTGCTTACACTGTGGTCACAGTAGAGAACGTCCTGGAGAAGCAAAAGAATTTCTTCAAAGGAGAATGTTTATGAATAAAATTGGGGTCCTAGAGACAGGCACCCCAAAGCAGAGGCACCCCCTTCTTCCATGGCCCTTCATGCTGCTCCTTACTTTTTCTTTTTACATTGGCTTTTTAAAAAAAATTTTATTATGATAAAATATACATAAATAAAATTTACCATTTTAACCACTTTTACATGTACAGTTTAGTGGCATTAAGTACATTCACAATATTGTGCAGCCATCACCACTATCCCATCTCCAGAACACTTTTCATTTTTCCAAACTGAAAGTCTGTCCCCAAGAAACAATGAATCCCCAGCCCCCTCCCCCAGCCCCTGGCGCCCACCCTTCTACTTCTCTGTCTCTGTGAATTTGTCTACGCTAGGGGCCTCATATAAGTGGAATTATACAGAATTTGTCTTTTCGTCACTGGCTTATTTCACTGAACATAATGTCCTCAAGGCTCATCCATGTTGTAGCATGTGTCAGAATTTCACTCCTTTTTTAAGGCTCAATAACATTCCAGTGTATGGATAGAGTGGTCTGTTTATCCATCCATCTGCCAATAGACATTGGGGTTGTTTCCATCTTTTGGCTATTGTGAATACCGTACTCCTTACTTTTTGCAAATACATAATTTTCAAGAACCCAGTGAAAAGTTTGCCAGAAGGCAACAAAAATCTTGTGAGTGGGGCTATACATTAGTCTTCCTGGAGTACCTGCAAGCAAGAATGGGGGCAGAGGTCAAGGTCTTGCTCTAGAAGATGGAGCAGAGGGTTAGAGACAAGGAGAGAGACCAGGGTGGCAGAGGAGGGTGCCCCCAACAGAAGCAGAAGGCAGAACATCCAAAGATGAAGGTTACAAATTAGGGCTTACCTGGACCCCACTGGGAGGTGTGAGGACACAGGCATAGGGACGTGGACATGTCTGTGTGTGAAGTGGGGGACACCTATACTGAGGACTCAGCCTTGCCAGGAGAGGACAGGAGCAGTGTGCTTTCATCAGCGGGAGGGAAGGCCTGAGCTGACAGATTGAGAGTGACACAGTATTAGGAAAAGGCAGAACCCAGGAAGTGACACTGCAGAGAAGTATATTTCACATGTAGCATGAGGGCTTCAAGCCAAAGACAATGTCCTGAGGAAAAGTTTTAAGGCACTTGTTTTACCTTTTGAAAAACTTTAAGAAAGGAGCGTCGGGAGACAGTTCAGCATAGCCAAGTGTTTTGGTCTGTTCAGGCTGCTATAACAAAATTATCACAGACTTGGTGGCTTACAAACAACAGACATTTATTTCTCACAGTTCTGGAGGCTGGAAGTCTGAAATCAAGGTGCCAGCATGGTCAGGTCGCGTTCTGGTGAGAGGCCTCTTCCTGGTTCACAGCTGCCGTATTCTCACTGTGTCCTCTCAAGGTGGAAGCGGTGAGGGAGCTCTCTGGGGTCTTGTTTATAAGGGCACTAAGTCCCACTAATGAGGGCTCTGCCTTCATGACCTAAGCGCCTCTGAAAGCCCCTACCTCCTAATACCATCATCTTTGGGGGTTAGGATTTCAACATATGAACTGATGGAGGCGGGCAGAAACATTCAGACCATAGCACCAAGTGCGCATGAACATTGGCTTTGGACAGACCTAGATCCAATCCTGGCTCTAGTTCCCCTTTCAAATCTGTTTCTTCAACTTTATAAGGTTTAAGTGAGAGGATCAGAGTTATGTGCCTCCAGCGTAGCCAGTGCCCCAGCACTCTAAGGCAAAGGCTCCAGTGGGAGTAAATGCCTCGCCCCTCAAGAGGCCTGGTCCTCCTTTGGAGTGGCTCTCATAGGTCTGGTCCAGCCACCACTGGAAGTGCAGACCCGTGGGCAGGGCTGCCTCAGGCAAGGCTGGCTCACAGCAAAACTGGGAGGGTGATCAACTCTGCCTCTGACTTCCCCACACTCCTCTTCCCAAACCTTTTCAAAATTACAGCGTATTGCTGGAAGAAGAACCAAGATTGCCCACATTCTACCTGTTGCAGAGGGCTAACATATGCTCAGGGTATCCCCTCTGCCTGCTTCTTCCAAGGAGAGGAGCTTATCACCTATCTCGTGTTCACTCACTGGGTCTCCTCTGGCCCTTCTCATCCCAGTATCCTGGTTTCCTGGGCTCTCCACAAATCCTCCATCAGTTACTGCCTCTTGTCACCCTCTGAGTCCTCAAGTGAACCCAGTGTGGATCTCGGACAGGATGGTCAGGAGAGCTCCAGCTCTAGGAGCTCCAGGATCTGCTCCTTGGGGGCATCTCTGGCCATAGCCACTGATGGCACAGTCCCCATATGTGGCTAAGGGCCTCCCCGGCCCAGCGAGCTCCTCATGGCAGAGGGGTATGATGACCTGACAACAGTGTTTCAGGACCAGGATCATGGATTTGCAGGTTAGATTCCTGCCTCCTGGTGGCATCTTTTATCAGGAGGCTTTCCAGTTCTGGGGGATGGGGAGGTCCAGGGCACCCAAGTTTGCAGCCATCTTATGGCTCAGGGGACAGCCTCATACCAGCTGGGACTGGACCTGGGAATGTCACACCCTGTCTTTCTGTAGGGTGTGGCTGGGCATCTGTGTTCTCCATTTTCTGGCTGCTTTTCCCTGAAACAGACAGTACAAGTAAGCAAGAAAAGCTGACCATGCGTGGGGTCAGCTGACACGTTAGCTGAGACCCTTGTAAGGTTCTTGGTTAGAGATTGCAGCCCACTGACCTGTGCCCTTTCCAGAAGTCTCCAACCAAAACTCAAAGTCATTGTTTAGCTCTCAGCTCTCCTCAGAAGAAAACGTCTCCCTGACCATCCTGGTCAGGTGACATCTCTCTCACGGCAAAATGTGCTTCTTCTCTATAGCATTTATCACAGCTGCAAGGTCGCACTCACTTGTGATTAACGCACCTCCCTAGGAAGTTTAGAAAAACTGTAAACTCATGAAGAGGCAGGGGATCTTCTCTCCACAGAGCCACCATCAAGTCACCCAAACCAGAAACTCCAAGTCATCTCTAACTCCTTGCTCTTTCACCTCACCAAATCGTTACTTTCGCCTCCTAAATCTGTCTGGAAGACACCCCTCTTCCTCATTCCCATGAGCCCCACTACAGGCCCTCATCTCTCACTCGCTCTCTTGCGGCAGCCTCCTGAGTGTCTGTCGTCTCCGAGCTTGTCTCAATCTACAGCATCTGACTGCAGAGTTATCCCCATAATGCAGGTCGCATCGAAACCCTGTCCCTGCATTCCTGCCCTACCATCGTACCCGGACGCCCCTCACCCGGGGGCGGCGCGCGGGGGCGCAGACGGCAGCTGATTCGGCCCGTGGAGTGGGGAGCCGGACGCGGTGTCCGGGACGCTCCGCCGGGCTCCGCACTTGCTCGAAGGGAGTCGATGGGTCCCCCGGGGCCTTAGCTCTCCCATCCCCAGGGTTCTCCAGGTACGTCCGCTCAGGATCCAAAAGGTTCAGCACGCGACCTGTCCCCCGGAACGAGCCCTGGGCAAAATATCCCAGGGGAACCCATCAGGCATTGGGACCAGAGGGCAAAATAGCCTGAGGGTGAGGGGCGGGGCCTAGACAGGAAGTGGCCTGTTTCCTCCTCTCTGATTGGGCCATCCGGCCTCCAAGCCAAAGAAGCCTCGCCTCCCATTGCCTCTCACAGCTGTCAATGTGAATAGGGGCCCTACCACCGTGGAGCCCTCTGGGAAATGTAGTTCCAGCTGGTTCCACGTCCAGCTCAGGAGGCGTCCGCGCGGTTGCTCACTTGGGACAGTTAGCTCGCGCTGAAAGGATGTCCTGGAGGTTCACTCATTAATCTTTTCATTCTTGTGACAAATATTTATTGAATGCCTGCTACACTCCAGGCACCATTAGATGCTGGGGATCTAATGGGGAACGCAGACGACGTGCATGCAGTCTTAGAAAGCCCAGTATAGAGGGGGAAACAGATATGAATCAAATAATTACACAAACAAATGTAAAACTGCAGCCATAACTACTAAGAAAAAAATAAACAGGAATCATGTGATGAGAAGTGACTAGGGAAGGCTCTACTTGAGATAGGAAGGTCAGGGCCCCTCAGCTTTCTCCTGCCAGGGCAGTCACTTGATGTTGCAACAAGTCTCCTTCTCTCTGGCAGTAATGATTCCTCAGAGATATACCTCACAGCATCTCCCTGGACCCTTACCCACTTTGAGGTGGACTTCATGATTATTCTCTTGGCATTTGAGGAGACTGAGACTCAATCATTTTCTGGAGTTTGCACAGCTCATAGGAAGCTGGGCAATTTAACAGCACACCTTCAACAATGCACCTTAGACTTCCATCATGTCTCCTTCTACTTCCCAGCATATCCTACAGTCCAGCCCTATTTTCTGCATGTGTAAAATGTGAATGAGAATGGTGAAATAATCCAAGAAAAGTGCTTAGCACAGGAAGGCCAGACACCAGACAAGCACTTGAGTATGTTACCATTTCCATCACTGTCCTAATTACCCCTCTGAGTCTCTACTCTGACTTACCCGTTACTTTTCACCCCAGCACCCATCCTCTCCTTAAAGTACCCTAAGTATCCCTTAGGGAGTCACCTCTTCTCTCACACTTTGTCCATGTGATTTTGGTGGGGCTGACCCCAACCACAGCTCCAGGAGGGCACATGAGAACCAGGCCTGGCCAGTATACTCCATCCTCCTGGTCACAGTGGTTGTATCAGGGATGGGCTCATGAGCCAAATCAGTCAAATGAAACAACTTCCAATAGGAATGTGGACCTGCTGGCCAAGTAGCAGTTGTTCCATGATATTCAGAGTGTCAACACCCTCTCTTGGAATTTCCTGGGCAGCACAGACTTCAAGTGTAGCACCATAATGCCCACTTTGGGTGCTTGCCCCTCTCCGGCTGAGGGGACCTTCTAAGATGGGAACAGCAGAGGCAATGATGTTTTGGGGCCAGGTGTCCTCTGGTCCAGTGATGTGAGCTACTTTAATCACTAACAGTTTACTCCCAGAAGGTTCAAGGCAGTAAGATGTAGAACCAGCTTGTTCAAGTCTCCTTCTCTGTTTTATTAGTTCAACACAATTCTATTTGAATACAAACATCACTTTTATCTCACTTCCTTCCAACGTGGCTTGTAGCAATTGTGCATCTTTGCTAAATTATTCCTTTCAAGCCTATAGAGCATGATAACGTTGTTATCCTGAGAACCGTTTTAGTCAAGCTTTTTGCTAACTTCCTTACAGCTTCCCTGGGCTGCAGTTACACCTCTTGCCTGCTTGTAACTGACAGCACTACTGCCTACTGCCCTTCCTCCAGTCAGTCTTATAGGTGTATCCAACAGTATAAAAGTGACAGAGCTGGGGCTGGCCCAGTGGCATAGCGGTTGGGTCTGGGTGCTCTGCTTCGGTGGCCAGGATTCGCCAGTTTGGATCTCAGGCAAAGACCTACGCACCGCTTATCAAGTCATGCTGTGGTGGGCATCCCACATATAAAGTAGAGGAAGATAGACAGGGATGTTAGCTCAGGGCCAATCTTCCTCAGCAAAAAAGAGGAGGATTGGTGGGGGATGTTAGCTCAGGGCTAATCTTCCTCAAAAAAAAGGTGACAGAGCCAAAGAAGTTTCATTCTTTCAATGCACAATTTTAAGCACTTGCTATGCCTGGTCCCTGCCCCCACAGAGACATTAAACCACTAGTTATATAATTAGTATTCAATTACAAGCACGGTAAGTTCTATGAGGAGGGGAAAATAAAGGAAGTAGAGGGATGTTCCAGGTAAAAGGAAAAGTATGTTTATAAGTCTTGAGGAATTAAAGAGCTTGGTATATTTGAACAACTGAAAGTGCAGCTGAAGAAAGAGAATGAAGAAGAGAGCAGCTGGAGTTGGAGTTGGCAGGGAAGTAATGGTTAGGAAGGTCACATTGAAAATTTTGGACATCATCCTAAGGACAATGGGAAGCCAGTGGAAGACATCAGGTTGGAAGGTGACATGATCAGATGTGCTGGCAGGGAACAAGAGTGATGTGAGAGAGGAGGAGAGGGCTATTTCAGTCAATCCAGGCTCCATGCTGTTAGCTAAGGGTGGAGACAGAGAGAAGCAGTCAGATTTGAAAGATATTTTTGAGGTTGAATCCACAGGACTTGATGATTGAATGGATGAGGAGCAGAGGAAGAGGCAGTGTGTGCTGGTAGCATAAGCAATTGTGTGGATGTTGGTGCCACATGCTGCAGGCCGAACAGATCAGGTGCTAAACGCATGAGTTCGGTTTGGGGCAGGTGTTTCGATGCCTTAGAGACATCCAAAGGAAGATCTCTCCTAGGCACTTGAATGTAGGGATCTGGAGTGCAGAGGAAAGGAGAAATCTAGACATCAAGTGGGGTCTTCGTAGTCATCGAAGTGGCTAAGCGCACTTGGGGAGACCATGTACTCAGATGAGCACAGGGTACACTCTAGTAAGCAGAAGCATATTAGAATTCGGCCGCGAGACACAGAAAGCCGACGAGGAGACTGGCGCTGATTCTAGAGAGAAGATACTCTACCCAGGGCAAGTAAGAAGCACAAAGCATCCCTTTCAACAAGCCAGGCATACAGGCAGGGCGAGCCCGTAGCTTCGCATTGCCAAAGAAGGGTTAGGGCTGCGGAGGTAGCGCGGGGCTTCTTCTCCCGTCCCCAGGACGGTCAGTGCCTGGACTCGCGGGACGGAGATTCGGGCTGGCCTCCGACAGTCACACCGGCGTTATCTTCCGGCCGGTGCGGAGGGAGAATCCCGAGGAGCCCCTCGACAAATGCTCTCGCTCTCGCCGCCCAGTTTCTGCGGAGATCGGCTCGCAGGGGCAGGTGCGCAAGGGTCGAGCGCGGCCGAGCTCGTAGCAGAGCTCCCACCGCCCACCGCACCTCAACACTCCCAGGGGTGCGCAGCGGCGCCGCCAGAAGAGGGCGCCGAAAGTAAGCGCGCAACTTCCGGTCTCGGCTTCACGGGCCGCTCTAGCACGTCTCATCTCGTTGGCATTTCCGCCAACCTGCGCTGCAGATTGCCAGGCTCCCGCCTCACGGTCTCCCCCAGGCCGCGCAAAGCCTTCTGGGAGCCCTAGCCAGCGCACCACCCCGCCTACCTCCTCCCCTCGGCTCCAGGCGGAGACCCACGAGGGCAATCGCCGCCCTCGTGGCTGGAGGTATGTGGCCCTGTACCGCCGCCGTGGAGCAAAGGCTGGAAGGGAAATCGACGTCTAGTGCTGTCTCCCGGAGTAGTGATGGAATTTTCTTCTAAGTTCTGGGAAGCAAACGATTTTACTTCCATTATTACGGCCATTCATTCACCCTCTCCAAAACACAATCCCGCCTGTCTTCAAAATTCATCTTATTACCATCTAAAACCACTGAAGTGTAAAAAAAAAAGTTCACCTCATAGCCATCATTATTTAAAAAAGCATTTATTAGATGCCAAATTGCACATCGGATAGACATAATCACTGCCTGATGAGAGCTTGCAATCTAGAGCTGACTGATGAGAATGCACCAAAAACAGTAAAATCGAAACATTAAACAGACATAAACAGTACAAGTGCATAAAACAAACATACTTCTGAGGTATCCAAAGGAACTAGAAATTGCAGCATATTCTCAGGTTTATATAAATGTATGTGTCATATTCCCATCCTCCCCAGACTGTTAATGTGAGGAGAGATGTCAAAAAATAAAAGATGAAACACCAGTAGTGAGATGGGCCATGAAAAGATGGGTAATGGTCATCTTGGTATCAGATCAATAGCTCTCTCAATCTATAAAACTAAAACAGATGAATACACTTCTAATGAAGATCATTTAGTTACTTTCAAACAGATGGTCAAAGCAAAAACCCTTTCCTACTGAAATCCTATAGCGATAACAAGTTTAATAAACAATTCAAAATAGACTCTATTCAGATAAACTATAGCCTGCTTTGTACGTATATGCAGTAAATTGTCAGATTACTTTGAGCAAAATCGTCGGTATCAGATCGTATACCATGCTGCAGTCATCAGAACAATGCCACTTAATTATATGGGATCTCAGGAGTCAAAGATTCAAAATGGCACTTGCTGTGAAATGTCACTTGTTTTTAGTCTTAACTCCCTGAATTACTGGGTTAGTCATTTTCTATGTTAAATGGGGAGATGTGAATGAAGTATTACCCAATGTAACAAAGGTCCTAAACAAAGCCATTTTGAGTCCAACTCCTTCAAGAGTAACAACTAAATTCCACAATTTCTTTAATTACAAAGTATAAACTGTTGACATCTGAATACTACTGGAACAATGCTGTTTTCCTCAGTGATGGCTGTTACAGACCCTGATATGCTGGCAATCACATTAAGGATTTGATAAACATTTTCATCACTGCATCAACAAAAACCAAGAAATTTATTCAAGACTTAATTTCTTCAGTACAGAGTTTTCACTCTGCACGGTGGATCAACATCCATGCTACAAAATGTAGAGAACCAACTGTTCAAAGCAATAAACTCCTGCATTTAGTTTTTCATCCCTATATTAACTTTTATCCAGTATATGTTAATGCTAACCTGGTAGGCTAATATCATCTCTGGGTTAATGACAATCTGTGGAATCTATCTCCATCAGTTGACACTGTAAAGAGAAGGGTAAAAAAACCATCATCATAAAAACAGCATGGATCTCACTGGCAGATACTGACCTCTTCCTTCAGCAACTTGGGCTCAGAGCAGCTTGAATTACATCCAGCAAATGTATTTAGGTTCAGATGCACAAAAAGGCAACAACGGAAAATATGCCTCTTTCACAGTAACTGACACTCAGAGCTTTGGGTTTCTTTTTAACTTTTTCCTGCATACCAATCACTAACAATATTACACCAAAAAGGCATTTTAATTAGACTCACGGGTATGTTAATGTTTTTGCAGAAGTGCTATTTTTCTAATCTCTTTTGGAGGTTTGGCATAATCTTCCAAAATCTGGAAAATAAAGAAAAATGTAAAACCTGAAGTTCATCGTGAAGGAAGCCTCATCTGGAAAGACGACTTTTCGTCTTGAGGTGCAGAATAGCACTGATGGCATAAATCCTCACCTTGCCCTATTCTTTCTTAGGAGCAGACGAAAGGATGACAGCTTCTATCTGTATGTCAGCCCCATTCTGTCCAAGTGCCTTCTAAGACAGACTTCCCTACTTCTTTCTGCAGCAACTCTGCTAGGAGGAGCCGCTTTCCCAATTTTATTCCCCACCCTGCAACTCTTCATTCAGTCAGCTGAAATCTGCGAGCCCCTAATATGTACTGATGAGGCACCATGCCAGCTGCTCCCACTAAAGGCAGAGCAGGAGAGCAGGGAGATTGGTGCTTCCTGGCATTTGGCAAAGATCATTATATCCCAGAGCTGGCTGCTAAGAAATCTAACTGGAGACCATTTTTCTACACAGTTCTAAGCACCTCAGACAGACAGACTTGCTGAAGAAAAACCTACAGAAGACCTTGCTTTTTTATTTAAGACCCTGAAGCCCCAGCAGACTGCTGTCCTGTATCCTAAGAGTGGAGACATCAGAAACAAAGAGCCAAATGTGACCTTGACATACAGAGCACGGGGTCTCAACTGTGGATCTGCAAACAAGAAATAAGAACAAAAAAAGGGAAAAAGGAATACCCCTCCCTGGGGTAGGGCTATTGGCTTCTATTTTCCTTACTCATCAACCATATCTTCCGGCTTAAGAGCTTACAGCAGTAACCAGCATCTTTTTGTACATTCAATTCTCAATCTGCTGTTCTGTAGGAAGACCACATCTTCCAGGTACTACGTGCCATCCAATTAGTCCTACAGATGCCTATTATTGCTCATGAGGTTTCCCGGTGATAATCTCATTTTAGCAAATGCTGTATTTAAATAGAATAAGACCATTCTCACATCCCAGTCAAAAGCCCATTTAAATGCTGTTTTGCTGGCAGGTACACAATTATGCTTTAAAGAGAAATCCCATATGAATGTATATTTACAAGATTCTCTGGTTCTTTAACATTAATAACTATTCCATTTAGCAATATTTTGCTCCAATATTTATACATAACAGCAGTATCGAAAGACCTGTATATTGTCAAGTATTTTGGTTAAACCTAACAATTTTCTATATGTATTTTTCTTTGGCAATGAGGAAATTTTTTTTCACTAAAACCATAAGGACTGTACTCTGTAGTTTGCAATCTCTCATCTGATCGTAGGGATGGGAGTTTAAACTTGAGGTCCTGGAGAGTCTTTCTGTTGCTTTATAACCACAAATATAAGTCTGGCTTGAGATACAGCACAAAGGGAGTGAAGGGGTTCCAGGAGGCACATGCACAGGGTACCTCCATGAGGACGACCCTCACCCACCTATCTCAGCTGCTTGCAGTGCTAATATGTGGTGCACATGCCAACACATAACACGGTGTCTCAGAATGCACGGCCTTCGGGATCAGAGAGACCCAAGATGAAATGCCAGCTTCAGCACATGGCTATTGTTGTGTCTTGTGGAAGGTACTGACTTTACCCACTAGGGGCTTCAGTTTCCTCATTTATGAAATGATAGTAGTCCTTTCTCTGTCATAGATTTATTCTGAAGATTAAATTAGGTAATATACCAAAAGTATCTAACATGCTCACTAAACAATAGTTACTATTATTCATAGCAAGGCAGGTAATGTGCTTCAGTAGAGACTTGGAGGTAAACATTCTCAGAGAGGAGTAAGTATCTTTCCCTCGATCAAGTCCAGGCACCAGAAAGGGCTATAGTCAGACTGCCAAATTCCTCGTAAATGCTTGAATCACAAAGGCCACTGGCATCAGATCTGAGAATGGGAACTCCCCGGATACTAACAGCTGTCATGGCACCAACTAGTACCCCTGTTTGGGAACTTTTCACATGTGGGGGAAAAAAGGCTCCTAAACCCCTCCAGAAATTCACATGTAAAACAAGAATAATCGCATACAAATATTACATTCAGATCATTACAGCCAAAAAAAAAGTATAAAACAGGTATAAAAGTAGTTACTTTCCTAGATACTATATCTGCAGAACTGGCAAAAAATAAATAAATTCTCCTCCTTCTAAAACTTACTTAGAAACCATGTAAACAAAATTAAAAGAACTGTAGCAATAACCTTCATTTTCATGAAAAGTGAATTTAAAAAAAGTTCTGTGTTGTTCTCTGGCTCATACAAATGGAATCTGAACAGTAATTGAGTTACTGAGTTAGAATCCTGGTTTCATTCACTACCTGTGACATTAATTTATGTTTCCTCAATTATAAAATAGAAATCATAGTGCCTAAATCAAGATTGTGATGAAATTAAGTGACATATTATGTGGGACGTGTGTAAAGTGCTTAGTATAACGCCTAGGACATAAAGGGTAATTGTTGCCCAGTTTTCGGTATAGATACTGAAACCACAAGTGTTAATGAGACTTTGCTATATTTACATGGTGTTTTTTGTATGGGTTCGCTGATGAGTAACGAGATGCGTATTCAACCTGAAACTTTTCCTGGTACATCTAAAAGGTTCCTCTCCTGTGTGGCTCTTCTGGTGGCATGCAAGCTCTGAGCCCAAAATAAAACTTTTTGCACATGTTTTGCATGTATGGGGCTTTTCCCCTCTATGAATGCTCTGATGGGAAATAAGCTCAGAAATACGAAGAAAGGTCATTGCACACTCAGGACATTTTAAGGGTTTGAATTTTGAGAATGAAAGCAAATTTTCCCCACAATCACTACAGTATTCAGAATCATCCTTGTGGCCCTTCTCAGGGAGGGCAGGGTGTGAAGGCTGCCTGAAGCATTTCACACACTGAGTGGACCGGTACTGGGTGGCTGATGAGTGCATTTTCTCACGCAAAGCAAGATTTGCTTTCCGACCAAAATGTTTACCACAGTTAGTACATTCATAGGCTTTTTTGGCAGCGTGGGTTTTCTGATGTTGTGCCAATCCTGGGAGCCACATAAAACCTCTCCCACATATGCCACATGTGTAGGGCTTCTCCTTCTTGTGGGTATTCATGTGCCGAGACAGATGCGAGTGTTGGCGGAAGCTGCTGCCGCATTCAGCACACTGATAAGGCTTCTCGCCAGTATGGATTCTCCTGTGTGTCCTCAGGTTGGCTCTATGATTGAAAATCTTCCCACAGTCACTACATGTATACTTTTTCTCTCCCAAATGCGTTTTCTGATGCAAAACAAGGTGTGAATTATCACTGAAGCTTTGGTCACATTCAGGACACTTGAAGGAATTTTTGGCTTCTTCCCCAGGACATTCAAGAATTTCAGAAAGTGCTCTGGTTCCTAAACATTGAGATAGTTCTATTAATGGGGTATGGTTTTCAATGGTAACTAAAAGGCTTATGAACCTTTTCTTGCAAGCAGAAGTTCCACCTGATATTTTCCTTTCAAGGTTTCCAACTCCATTCTCAGAGGATTCTTCTGGGTAACAGACAAGGGGCATGGCAATGGAGTACTCTTCTAGGGCAAGCTCTTCACGTCCCATAGATTCTACATTTACCTGCTGATTAATGTCAGTCTTGCCTTCCCCTCCTGTTGATAAAAACAAAACAAAGCAAAACATAGACAATACCCTCAAGTGGTACTGGGGAAAGAACAAGCTAAGGTAGTTACACTGAAGACCAGGAAACGGTAGATGCCTTATCCCATAACCCAGACACCAGTAATATACAAAGTCAGGCACCAGCAGGCTCTACTGGCTTCCCAAAGGATCTAGTTCTAGGTGAGCCTGTGAGGGGTGGAAGCAGAAAATAGCTATAACTAAGTCAGCTTCCAATGAGATAGAGGAACTAAGGGCCATCTTGGTAGACACTGTCTAGAGGTGGGGTTTTCCAGTTAGTCTATTTAGGTCTCAAGAGCTTTTCATCATTTAAGCAATCTCAAGTAACAGCAGAGCAACCACAACTAGAATAGAGATTGGGATTCATCTTTATCAAGAAAGGAAGAGAGAAAGTACTTTTCTGCTAGCTGAGAAACACCCTTGGTTTTTAGAAATAGTTTTATTGTCACCAGAAGAGTTCTCCAAAATTTCTTTACTCTTACCGAGGAAAGATCAAGGTAGAGCTGCTACGCATACTGCAGGCAAATAATAACCAATATCACTGCTAGGATAGCTAACAAAACTCAGGCCTGCCAAAAAGCATTCCTTTTTAATATTTCTTAATATTAAAATATTCTTAATTTACAAAGCCAATATAAAAGGGTATTTCCTTCCAAAGGAACAGCCTTTTGACTGCCTCAGCTCACTGCCTAGAAAGTGTTTCTGGGCCACAGTGCAGTGTGTGGAATCCAAACGGTACCCAGTGGTTTTGCTGATTTGAGCAGACCAAGTTCAGGGATGCCAAGGTGGCTAGAATTTGACAGCAAAATACCAGAGAAGAGACAGGTGCCCAGGTAGAGAGTTCTGGGCCTCTAGATGGGGTTCTCTTAAGTCTTTGGTTGAGTACTAATCTGTAAGTGCTTGTGGGGAAACTACCCCAGGCCAAGGAAAGAACCACCAAAAAGAAGTAGACAGAACAATCTCCAGAGTTCACAAAATAGTTCAACAGTTCATGCTCCCACCAGCCAAACTGGAAAGACCCCCTAACACACATCGGGCAGTATCCTAGGACAGTGCCTTAGCAGCAGGCCAAATCAGCCCTAAACTAAGGGTTGCTCTGAATACACCCTAACAAAGCAAAAAGCAAGCCTTGAAAGGATCATATTGATCCCAAGTAACTTAAATGCATCCCACAACAAATTCCAAAATTTTTTTTTTAAATACAACAAAAGCCAGCACCCAAAAACAAAAAACTCATGATGTCCAGCATCCAATCAAAAATTACCACGCATATATACAAAGCAGCAGAAAAATATGACCCATAACTAAGAGCAAAATCAATCAACAGAAACAGACCCTGAAATGACATTCTTTCTAGTAGAAAGAATGCTAGAAGAACAATTGTAAATATACTTCCTATGTTCAAGAAGGTAGAGGAAAACATGAACAGGATGAGAAGAGAAGTGGAAAATATTAACTACGAGTTATGGGATAGTTCCAGCAGTCAACCCTAGTCAGGGATAAAATCTACTCAGGTATAGGGAGTATTTCTGCATATAGTTGCCTTTAGATAAGAAAGGTGTAGCACCCCCTTTAGAGTAACTCAATTTTCAATCTTTAGCAAATGATAGTTACCTATACTAATGGGGTTTTTGCAAGTAAAACTGTGAATTTACTGTAACAAATATTTGGGAAGACTACCAGGTACTGCTATGACCCATGCAAAACTAGTCCTGTACTAAACAGGACTTTTGACTTTTAAAAATCATGTCATCCTTTGAAAATTGCACTCTCATGCAACTTCTTATGACAGCAACATAAATAAGCCAGGAATAGGCCCCACTCCCCTACACCAACATGTGGATGGGACATGGAATCCTAATCCTAGAACTGACCAAAGTTCCAAAATGCAAGGAAAACAACTGCCTTACCTATCAAGGCCATATCCTCGAAACACTCCTGTGTGGCATCTCTGCTGAGGGACCTCTGGGCAGGGTGCAGACTCACACACTCCTCTTGAGAAAAATACACAGCCAGATCCTCAAACAGCATTGGTCCCTGAAACAACATGAGAGCCCATCTCAGGACAAGAGGCCCGAAGGCCACGCTCCCTCACTCAGTCTAGGAAGGCTGAGAAGAGCTAGAAACATCAGATGCAACGGAGAAAAGGGCTTGTTGTAAAAGGTTCCTGAGTGCTTGGAATGGGATATAAATGGGTTCTAAGGGCTAGTGGTGGGGACTGGGAAGGAGGGAGTAAAAATGGACATAATTTTTGAGGCAGCAGTATAAGGATCAAGACAGTAAAGTGTGAGAAGTTCTAGAAGAGACTTCTAGAAAAGACTACTAAAAGAGAAAAGATGAGGGAACACCTCTTGGGGAGGGAAACCATCAAGTAAGGATGCTCTAAGGGAAAGGAGAAGACTGAGCAGCCCAGGAAGAATCATGAAAGGGATGGGGGTTCCAGAGTTGTTCCAACATCCTTCTACTTGTTAGTCCCTCTCTTTCTTCCCCATGACAGCCATTGCCAAGCTCACTGTAGCAACACATCCAGGCCTATTCCTCCTTCCCTAAGTTTACCAGTGCTATAAACCAATATAACTTCGATGTGATTAAGAATCACCTCGGGTTTTTGTTTGTTTTTGTTTTTATTCAACATGTGTGGAATGAAGCCTAGGAATCTGCAAGTTTGAGCAGCATTCCAGAAAGACACTTTGAGGCTCTCTGTTATAGCCTTCTGCAAGGTGCCGTGCTCTCAGTTGGGGGTTCTGAAAAAAGAAGAATTTGACAAGCCATTCGCCTAGCGCAAGAAGAAAGACAGCTTGGTGAAAGGGCTATTTGGGGATCAGGAGTCCTTGCATCACGATGGGGATATCTAACCCTCTTCCAAAGGAGGAGGATAGGCAGAGGACGAAAGTAGCGACCGGAACTTGCAGTGGGAAAAGGGACCTGGTCTCACCTGGGCCTCCATTACTGGGAGAGTGGACGCCATCTCGGTGGGTGGGAATGCCTTCTTCAAGTCGCCACGGGGACTTCAGGACACAGCCAGAAGGGGAGACAATAGTCCTTGGAAGGGCCAATTCGGCTGCAAAGCTCCTCCACGCACCCCTAGGCGTCCTCGCTTCCCCAAAGCCTTTAAGACCAGAGCCAACGGCTCCTCTCCCAGGCCCAGCCTCGGAAGGGCCGACTCCAGGGCCGACGGGTCCCACTTACCACTCCGGGACTAATGATCTTAAAAGCCTCCTGCTACTCAAACAGAAGCAACAGAAAGTGATGCCCGACCGAGACTCGAAACCGAGAACCGCGGGCACGAAGAGTCTCCCACGCTCCCATACTCCCCGATGCTGGATCTGCCGGGAAAGCCGCCGGAAGCGACCCGCCCCCAAGCGTTTACGCAACCCTGCGCTGTGATTGGCCAGCTTGACCTTGGAGGGCGCAGTCCCTCTCGCGTGTTGACCAATCGAATCCATTAACGGAGAACCGATGCCTCACAGGGCATACTGGGAGATGTAGTTTTCCCTCAATTTCTCAAAGCAAGTATTTCCGGTTCCGCTGCCTGGGTCTCCCCGGTGAGCTCGGTGCCGGCTGAATGGATGAAGTGGAGCGTTCGGGTGTTCCCGGAAGGGCGTAATGTTTCAGGGAAGAAAAGCAAACAGTCATAGAGACTCTGGAACCCGAAAGAGTAGTAATGCCGAAATGTGGGTTCGCCCGGCAGTGCCACGTGGGTCCGAAACTTGGGTCCGGCCAGGGTGAGGTGAATGAGTGTCCAGGCGTGCGTATCCTAGTCTTGACCTGAGCCGTCCCCTGTGCCTTGAGAGGACTTTGGAACCGTGGAATGTAAGGAGGTGTCTTCTGCGTGGACAAAGTTCAGATCGACGTAGGCCAGCTTGCTGGTCTCCGACCCTGTGTATTCTAGGGGCACTGTGCGCCGCGGCTGCAGTCCAGCAGGGCCAGATCAGGCTCAGAGTCACAGCTGACCTCACGCGAGAGTAGAGCCATCGGTTTGCTTCGCTGGACGTTGTATGCCTCCTAATACCTCACATTCGACCTACCCCATAGCCACATATTTTCCACTTTACTGACACTGGGTGACGGGATGTAGGGATTTGGAATTAGAAAATTGAGCTCCTTAACAAGCTCTGCCACTAATTGCTTGGGTCGTTCTGGGCAATACACAACTTTGCTTTCCTCAGCTGCAAAGAGCTCAGAATGCCCCTCTTCAGAGGGTAGTTTCAAAGAATTTGTCAGTTTACAGAGGTGTTCGTTTGAAAAAACAAGGATGATAGGTACCTAAATAGAAAATTCTGAGTAAGTCTCCATATATATTCTTATTCTAGTACCAAGCATGTGCCTGTACCTAAAAGGTTACTCAAGTAATGGTTGCATGGTTATTAAAACAATATTATCAGACTGGATAAAATGAGTAGTGGGATTTGGTGGAATATAAGATAGGATACTTTCAGCTACAAGCAAGAAAACCTAACAAAACATGGTTCAAAGGTAGGACAGTTACAGGTTAGCTAAGTCAGTGGCTCAATGACACCGTTAAATTCCCAATGCTTCCATATTTCTCCTCTGCCATCCGTAGTACGTTGGTGAAGGTGACAACAGAATCCACCTAATACATGCAGACATGCATTGTGTCATGTACCCATCCTAAACCAGTCATTATTAAGAGTAAAAAGACTACCTATCATAATTGGTTTTGGCCCATCGTGGTTCACCCCCTGGCCCTGCGGCAAGGACTCAGCCTCCCCTGACCATCCACCTGCGTAAAATCAGGGCTCTGATGGAAAAGAAAAAGAAAGAAGTAGGTAGATGTCAGATAGGTAACTAACAGTATCTGCTGCAAGTGACATCTGTAGACAGCTAGCTAATAGCTAGGCCTTGTGGGAATGAGTCACAAGAGTTACCTGAGGGTCCTAGGAGGAAGGAAAAAGGTGCTGAAAGGACGGATGGAAGAATGATAAGGACAAACTTCCCTACAGGCTAGACTGGTCCAAAGCATATGTGTAGAAGAAGAGCTAACAGTCTGGTACATGGAGAGCTAAACCAAAAGCCTGTTAATCCTAGAGGATGTACTGTTCAAGTAGTCACCTTTCCCCTCTTCCTTTGTGCTTATATTTAACGGTATTCTTATTTCAGGGATATCTCATTTTGAGCTCAGATTCTTCTGATTTGGGGTTTTGGCCCTTTCACCCAGAACAAGAGGCTCTCATAGCCCTTTCCTTTGAACTCTGTTCTCAGTATTACAAAGAGATAAACAAAATTTCCAAGGACTAGAAATGGAGCTGGTGGTATTAACTCAATGGATAACTGGAGAGACAGGGTTATCCCTGATATGGGAGAGGAAACAAAATCTTCCCTAGACCTAACCAGCAAACTAGACAAGTAGGTTAAGGAAGAAGCTTGAAAGCTCAATCTTGCTAAAAGTAAAGAGATGAGGTACGAAGTCTAAGGTAGACCAAGATTGAAAGAATAAGATTGAATGATATGCCTAACTTGATTTCTTAAAAATCAGGTGCTTGACTATAGATGCATTATATGTTCATGAGACAGATTTAATCCAAACATGAAAAATCCTTCTGCTTTTTGTCAAAACAACAATGTTTTGACAAGTTTCTTCACTTCAGCCTTTAACATATCAATAATAATAATAATCTGTATGTATTGAAGTTCTTTCTACAGCCAAACGTCTGCTTTTTCTCTGAAGATCACATCTTTTTTAAAATTAACTTTTTTTTTGAGGAGAGATTAGCCCTGAGCTAACATCTGCTGCCAATCCTCCTCTTTTTGCTGAGGAAGACTGGCCCTGAGCCAACATCTGTGCCCATCTTCCTCTACTTTATATGTGGGACGCCTACCACATCATGGCTTGCCAAGCGGTGCCATGCCCGCACCTGGGATCTGAACTGGCGAACCCCGGGCCACTGAAGCAGAACGTGAGAACTTAACCACTGCACCACCAGGCCGGCCCCCCAAAAATAACTTTTTATTATTACAAAAGCAGTATATGTGAGTTTTAGAAAGTTAGACAATACAGATAAGAAAATTAGAAAATAAAAGCATCATGTTCTTTTAATGTTTGTTTTGTTTTGTTTTGTTTTTTTGAGGAAGATTAGCCCTGAGCTAACATCTGCCGCCAATCCTCCTCTTTTTGCTCAGGAAGACTGGTCCTGAGCTAACATCCATGCCCATCTTCCTCTACTTTCTATGTGGGATGCCTGACCACGGCATGGCTTGCCAAGCAGTGCCATGTCCACGCCCGGGATCTGAACCGGCAAACCCCGGGCCACTGAATCAGAACGTATGCACTTAACCACTGCGCCAAGGGGCCGGCCCCAAAGCACCATATTCTTATCAACCAGAGATTACCACTGTTTACTCCTTAATATTCTGTATTTAGTACTATGTTTACGATCCACAGTTGGTTGAATCCATGGATGTGGAACCCGCAAATACTGAGGGCCGACTAAGGGACTTGAGCATCTGCAGATTTTGGTATCCTCAGGGAGAGGGGTTGTCCTGGAACCAAACCCCCCAAGTTGCTAAGGCACGACTATATATATTTTCCTTGGTAATTTTGAACATGATTTCCAGAATGAATTGCTCACTGAGAATAGTGTTTTTAACATTCACAGATGGTACTGCTTTTTTAGGTCCGTTACTTAAAAATAAGTATGTCTCTGGTTTTTACAGCCTTTAGTGTATCTATCCTTCATGAGGTGCTATCACCTATGGGAACTTGGCAGAGTCTTCTCACAGTGAACCAAAGAAGTCTAGATAGGCAAGATTATCTTTTTAAAATATCTCTTTAAAAGCAAGAGGATTTTATCCCAGGTACCCAGAATGCCTGACTGAGAAGTTAGAAAACTGAGTTCACTAGTATCCAGTCTCTAATTGAAGAGACAATGGCTGCAGCTCACACCTGCAGATTTTACTTTTATCAAGAACAAGAGGATCCCGTGATTTTGAAGCTAGGACCATCTCTAGCTGGGCAGGAGTTCCTTCATCGGAAAGAAGCTTAGGACTATAAAATGTCGCTCCAAAACGTTAATCCCATTACCAGAGAGCAGCATTGCTCCATGTCAACTCCAACAGGATTCTTTTCCAGTCACTGAGGCCAAAGATGCTTCCAAAGAAAGATTCTGGACCTACTGATACTGATTACAGAATACAGTAGAAACTACAGCCAGAGACTCCTGGAGAGTAATGAGATCCACAGTGAATGCAGCTTAGGCACAAGGAGGATGGAGAAGAAATGATGGGTTGGATAGTTGGTTAGAGAACTACATGCTTAGATAATTAATTTTCTGCCAAAGGGCCCCTCAAATTGAGAGTTCTGAGGTCGTGTTTAATTGTCTGAGACAACTAGTCTAGGAGTTACAGAGACAGCCTGACCAGGAGTGAAGTGATGGTCTTCCTTCTTTCTCCCCTGCAGCCCATAGAAAGGCTGTACCTGGAGAAACCAGGCACTGAGCCAGCCAGAGTAGGGAGAAGATTTCCAGGGAGTGAGTCAAAGCCTACCGTGTCCTGCTATGGACTGAGTGCTCATAGCCAGAGGAACCCTACTCAAATGAAATCCATTTTTTATTAGTCAATATTGTTTTCAATTATTACTATTGAATGATAGAAAGGGTTTAGTGAAACAAATGCTTTTACTTTGCTAGTAGGTGGGTAAATGAGTATATTCTTTTTTTTTTTTTGAGGAAGATTAGCCCTGAGTTAACGTCTGCTGCCAATCTTCCTCCTTTTGCTGAGGAAGACTGGCCCTGAGCCAACATCCGTGCCCATCTTCCTCTACTTTCTATGTGGGCCACCTGCCACAGCATGGCTTGCTAAGTGGTGCCATGTCTGCACCCTGGATCTGAACCAGGGAACCCCAGGCCACCGAAGCAGACCATGTGAACTTAACTTCTGCGCCACCGGGCCTGCCCCAGTATTCTTTTGTAAAGTAATTTGTCCCTACTGTATGCATCATGAGATTTAAAACTATTCATATCATTTGACCCTGTAAATCTAATTCTAAAAACCTATCTGTACTGGGCCGGGCCCTGTGGCTGAGTGGTTAAGTTCGGGCGCTCTACTTCAGCAGCCCAGGGTTTCGCCAGTTCAGATCCTGGGTGTGGACCTAGCACCACTCATCAAGCCATGCTGAGGCGGCATCCCACATAGCACAACCAGAGGGACATACAACTAGAATATACAACTATGTACTGGGAAAAAGGGGAAAAAGTGGGAAAAAAAGGAAAAAGGAAAAAAAAAGATTGGCAACAGATGTTAGCTCAGGGGCCAATCTTTAAAAAAAACATTCTTTTTAATAAAAATCTATCTGTACTAATTGGGCATCTAAGTTCACTAACTAGACAAAGAGACCCAAAATAATATTGGCTTAGACAAAGAGAAATCTATTTTTTTCTCACATAGAGTCCAAGCTGGCATAACAGCTGTGCTCAAGACAGTTGCTGGGGCCCAGGCCACTTCCGCTTTGTGCCCCACTATCCTTAGAGTGTTTTCCCTCGTGACTCTAGTCCAGTGTGGCTCGCAAGCACATCTGCACTGCAGCCAGCAGGAAGGGGAAAAGGAGGCTAGGAAGCATAGTGTTTATTCTGGGTAGCCCACGCCCAGCTAAAAAGCACAAGTTCTATTGTAATGAGAAAGAAGGAGAGAGTAGACATTGGGGACAGCTGGCGATAAATGCCACGTTATCCTAAGGAAATATATTGAAAATGGAAAAACAGGAATGGAAAAATACGAAGATGCTCATTGCAGAATTATTTACAATTGAGAAAAATGGGAAATGGCCTAATGTCTAAGTATTTTTCCTCTTCCGCAGGAAGAAATATTGCAGCCATTTGAGATATTTATAAGGAATTTTTAATAACATGGGGAAATGCTTCCAGTGTAAGTTTTAAAATAAGATACAAAATTATACATAAAATCAATTATTAAAAACGTACTGAAAAGAGTAAGGAGACATACTAACATTGAGTGATCATCTTTGGACGATGAGAAAAGGGTAATTTTTTTCTTCTTCATACTTTTCTGTGTTTTTCTTATTTGTTACAGTGAATATGTGTTACTTGCATAGTTAGCAGAGTAATTAAGCCTGGGCGCCAGAGTTAGACTGCCTGGGTTGAAATTGCTCCTAACAGCTTAACAGCTATAATATCTTGAGTTAATTGTTGAACCTGTCTAAGCCTCAGTTTCCATATCTGCGAAATAGGAATAATGATTGCAGTGACCTCATGTGATTGTTGGGATGATTAGATGAGATAATATATGTTAAGAGACACAGCATAAATATAATTGAAAGGATTTTTAAATAAAATTATTATATATCAATGCTTTAGCAATCAGATACATCAGTATAGTCCATGCAGAGCCTCCTGTCATGAATTGTTTCCCAAGAACTTGGAAGAAGAGAATAAGGCTGAATTTTGAAAATTGAACTGGGAAAATGGAGATAAAATCAGGTTTCTGTAGAACTAAGAAATTACCTTAAGCAAGGCCTGGAAAGGTAATCAAGCATGATTTATGGATCTGCAAAGGAATGTGTTTACAGAGAGGCCTAGTGAAATGGAGCCAAGAGAAAGGAGAGTCAGCAAGTCAGGCCACCCTTCCAGCACTGCTCAGACACAAGGAATGTTGGACTTGTGGGACAAGCATTCCTGACACTAGAGAAGGGCCTGTTGTGTGACACCGTGGCCTGAGTAGCAAATCTCTCTTCAGACTCTCTTTCCCTTCCTCTGATACCCTGGTCACCAAGAACTTTCTGGGTAGCAATCTAGCTTCCTGGGAAAACTGGTAGAGGAAGAGGTGCCTGGAGCAGGGATACGTGTATTCCAGTGACTCTAACTATAAACAAGTAAGCCAGCATTTGGTTTAAGCCCCAGTCTTTCGTGAGTCTGACCAGTAAGCCGAGTCTCAGGGTACACTGACAATATTAATTGGAGAACCAGACCCTCCCAATGTACTCCCAATTCTCTGACCTCTGAGACCCGGCTAAGTGGCCACATGGTTATCCTCTGCCACCTCTGTCTTGGTTCTAACTGAATCAAGCAGTATCATCTTTGGTGATCTAACTTATACCCTTACATCATTTTACACCAAAAGGGAATTTCTTTGGAAGAAAAATATTCCTGGTTGTACTGGCTTTGGCCCATGTAAATATTAATAAACCCTCAGAACGGTGAGTCAGAACAATCCACTGCACCTCAAGCCACTCTCATGGTGCCTTTCTGCTCTCCTGGGAATGCTCTCAGGATAGTCCAGAGTCCTCTCGGGTGTAGCAGATGCTGATCAACAAGCTGACTGTCTACTGAGTTTGCCGTGAAGTGGTTTGTTCATGATCTGTTTCTGGAACCCTGGGAACAATGTTTTTGGAGTCTGCCTGGAAAGATTGTTTATGGAAACTCAGCTATCCTCCTGAGTGAGTCAGGAAAGCTGTGATCCAAGAGATGGCCTCATGGCTTTTAATGATGAACCTGTTTGTTTCCTGGCTTTCATTCTTCCAGGTGGGCACTCAGGCTGTCCCTGGGGAGAGAAGCCTCATTCCACATGGTATAAAGGCCTTGGGTGGGTATCTCATCTTCTGTAAAATGGGGACAACAATATATACCTTTCAGGGTCACTGGGAAAGTAATTGAGGACATTCAGGAAGGACTGTAATGCAGTGCATAGCACATAGCAGACCCTTAGCAAATATGCGTTCACTCATTCCATTCTGAAAGTCCCGTTGTCCTGTGTGCATGCCTCCGCTGAAATCCTTATCAAAACATCTTGTAATCACATATCTCTTCAAAGGCAGAGGATGTATCTCAGTCACCATTTGTACCCACAGCTGCTGGCATAGTGCCCGGCTTTCTTGAAGTGAGGGAAGAAGGAAGGACAAGAACCCAATATCCAAGCTCAGCCCATATCTCACTCATACTGCTTTTTATTTATGAAACTCTCATATTGCTTGTCTGTGTAAATAAGAGCTTTGAGAGGATACCAAGAAAATGGTAACAGTTGTTACCTGGAGAACTCTGGCACTCAGAGTCAGAGGAAAACTTACTTTTCACCATATATCCTTTTGCTCTGTTTTTAAAAATTTACTTGTGCATGCATACTTCTAAAAACATGTTTATGTCAGAAAATCCCCCCAAGTTAAACCGAAATCAAAATATCACATTGGGGGGCTAGCCCAGTGGCACAGCAATTAAGTTTGCATGTTCTGCTTCGGTGGCCCAGGGTTTGCTAGTTTGGAACCCGGATGCGGACCTATGCACTGCTTGTCAAGCCATGCTGTGGCAGGTATCCCACATATAAAGTAGAGGAAGATGGGCATGGATGTTAGCTCAGGGCCAGTCTTCCTCAGCAAAAAGAGGACGATTGGTGGCAGATAATAGCTCAGGCCTAATATTCCTCAAAAAACAAACCAAAAAACCCACAAAAAACTAAACCAAAAAAAACCAATGAGCTCTTTTTCACCTGGATTGCAGAGAGGTAAGGGATGGTAACACCCCATGTTGGTGAGGACATGTGGGAAAGACACCTTCTCACTCTTGGTGTGAGAATAAACTGGTAAAACCTTTCTGGCAGGCAATGTGGGGTTTGTTTCCAAATTGAAAACGTGGTCAATTAAAAATAATTTCAAGCAACATTCTAGGACTCTTTCCTAAGGAAATAATCCAAAAAGTGTGTAGGTTTCTGTACAAGGTTGTTAGTTGCAATCCTGTTTATAACCTGAATGTCTGGGTATTGGTGGGAAACCTGATGACCAGCCCCTGCTCTCCCCGCTCCCCAACCCTGGTCCATCTACTGATAGATAGGTGAGTACAGCCATGGGGACAGGGGTCACCCAGGGTTGGCATGAAAGAGCTGTACCTGACTTTGTTCCTCTATGGGCCGAAAGAGAGCCTGGAGACCAGAGGGGAGAGGTGAACATTTAAATGCTTTAGTTTCTGGAGAGATCTTGGCTTTGGAGATTCATGGACTGCAGAGAATGTTAATTCTTATTTGTTACAGTATGCCTTCTTTCCATAATTAGCAGAGTAATTAAGCCATGCCTCTGGAAGGGCAGAGCCTGCCCATGTAGCTGGTAGCTTCCTTTGCTTCTCTATCTCTGGGGCTGGGAGAGGGTTTTGCAGCTGAGGAAACAGGAATTGAGCGCCTCCCTTCAAGCGCTCCATGGAGGACTGCCTCTGCTTGGCAGCTTGGAATATGGCTAGCCTGCAGGAGTACAGACTGCTGGCTCTCCCCACTGGTAGTGCCTCTAGGTATGTCTCTGCTTGACCCATAGCCAAAGAGTGCAGAGTCATGAATAGGCAAGAGAAAAATAAAAATATGCCTGAAGAAACCTTGTAGCCAGAGGAGAAGAAGCAGGCAACTCTGAGAATAGGCAGCTCCTGGTGAAACAGAACTTCGGAGGAGACAGATGACAGCTTTACCCAAATACAAAGACTGGAGGAGAGTTGATCAAGCAGAACTTTCTGGAACAGAAAAGTGTGCTTTTGTTTTGTTTTTTAATTTAAGTTCAGTAGCTAAATTGAAGAAGAAGATGGTCATCACAAAGCCAGTGGTCTGTTAGATCAAGTGGAAGCAATAGCTCAAAACATCAAAAAAAGAGAAAAAGAATCCAGGAAGGCAGACTCAGAGGACCAATCAGTTCTGAGCTTGGTGCTGATTAGACCTTTCCGAACCATTCCCTATGCCCAGGAGATACCCCATCCCACTTGCTTGGTTATCTGAGCCAATCACTGAGCCAAGGGAGCACCCGGCACACAATGGGAGAGGGTGGGATTATTTTAAGAGGAGGACTACCTTGAATATCCCTTGTAGTAACACATGGTACCTAACTGAAACAATTGTCCTGAGGATGAATAAGATCCTGTGTATGTGCTGCCAGGGCACATAGTAAGTCCTGAAAAATAGTTATCATTATTATTTTCTCATTTGGGTTTAAAAAGAGTGTTTTTAAAGTTTGAATGGATATATTTGCCCTTTTCAGTTTTGACAGTTCATCTTAAATGGTTATACAGAGACCCTGGAATCAACAGAAAGTTGTTCCTCTGTCATCATCTAGTAAGTGCTTCTCAACTTTAAGGTGCATATAAATCACCTAGGGATCCTGTTAAATGCAGATTCTTAGTTAAATGCAAATTCTGATTTGTCCATCTGGGTGAGGCCGGAGGTTCTGCACTTTTAACAAACTCCCAGGTGATGCTGATGCTCCTGGACCACAAACCACACTTTGAGTAGCAAGGACGTAGGTAGGGTTTTGCCTCTCCTGTGTGATTGGAGGGCCTTACCACTGCACCCATGTGCCATGGATGGGAACATGGGGAAAGGGGAGAGCGAGGACGAGGAAAGCAAGCAATTTCCTTTTTTTAACTCCATCTTTTTTATTTTAAAAACTTCAAACCTTCTGAGTATTTGAGAGAATAACGCAGTAAACACCTTCACCTAGCTTCATCAGTTGTTAACTTTTAAGTAATTTCCTTCTAAGGACATGACACAGAAGTTGCCTACATCACTTTCACTCTTGCACATTGGTGAAAACTTTGGCATACAGCCTCACCTTGCTGCAAGGGAGCTAAGAAATACAAGCCTAGCTTGACAGCTATTTACCTGCTATAGGGGGTGGGATTCTGTGACGACAGGAAGATATGATAAAGCAGTTATTTTAAAAAAGGAGGAGGAGAAGAAGAAAAAGTAGAAAAAGGAGAGGAGGAGTGTGGGACAATGGACAGTAGGGGACAATTAGCCACCTCTGACACACTACCTTGCCAAATCTTGTAACCAGTTGTTCTCTTCAACGTGAATTCTGGAAAGACTGGAGCTAAATTTGCAGCCCATCCCTAGAAAGTATGTAGGACTTCAAAGTATGCATTTTACACACCAACTTCACTCTTGACTGTCCTACCCTCATTTATCTTGCTGTATTGTGTGGATCTTTCTACTCAGTCTTAAATGATTTTTGCAATGAGTTTAATTACAAATCATTTAATAATGACACACTAAATATAATTGTGTAGAGTGCTCAAAATGTTCTGAATGGGCCCAAACATGGTTTACTACAGCATCTTTGCTTACAATAGCATGTTTGCAGTACTCAAACCTGTAACTCTATGGAGTTGTAAATAGTATAATATTGATTTCCATTTTGTCCAAATGATTTTTCAGCCTGTTTTAAAAAAAAAAATAGGCACTTACAGAAACTGTTATAAAAAAGGAAATATAAATACAGGTTGCTTTACACAAATCAAGATTCCACCAGCCACTACACATCATATTACATAGACAATAGATTATCCTTGTTTTATATTGCCTTGTTACACTACTCTTGATCTATTTATACCAATTACCTTCAAAATTTCTAATCTCTTTAGGTAACTTTCCTTGTCAAGAGGTTATTGAAAAGAATATGCTTTTTTTTTTTTTTTTTTTTTTTTAAGAAGATTAGCTCTCAGCTAACATCCTCTGTCAAGCCTCCTCTTTTTGCTGAGGAAGATTGGCCCTGAGCTAACATCCGTCCCCATCTTCCTCTGCTTTATATGTGGGACGCTGCCACAGCATGGCTTGACAAGCGGTGTGTAGGTCTGCACCTGTGATCTAAACCAGCAAACACTAGGCTGACCAAGCAGAGCATGCAAACTTTACTGCTGCACCACCAGCAGGCCCCAAAATAATATGCTTTTAACGTTTCTAAGATAGCGTTATTTAGACTTTTAATCTGTGATAATGTTTATTCTCTTGGATATGAATTAAATCCTTTTAGGGTTGATCATTCTGGCCTTTGGCTGTAAGCAGGTCCTTATTCCATCCTTTGGTTATGTGGACCATTGTAAGTTATTTGAAAGCAAGGAATAAATTCCTGCTTTAAAGTTATCAGATTTTGCTCAACACAGGTTCCCTAGCAACGAAATTTGAGTTAGATCTTATGATATAGACGCTCCTACAACGTTAGGGCAACTGACCTCTGCCCATTTACACAGCGACAGCCCTCAACGGTCTTTCTGCGGAGCCGGGTGGTGCTGCCCGCGAGCCCGGCTTGGGTCACTCCGTCACGCTCCCCTGGCTCGACACCAGGACATGCCCAAGCCCCAGACCCAAACGATGGGAGTGCTGGCCGAGACCTGGAGGGCTATGAGCGATCCTCGTTTTGGGGAGCCCGCCTTCCGCGCTTGGGGCGCTCAGCCAAGGCCAAAGAACTTGAGCTGGCGGGCTCCCAGCCGGGGCCGCGCCACCCGCGTCCAGGCCCGCAGACTCGGGGCGCTCAGGTGCCAGCCCGCCTTAGCTCGGCGCCTTCGCCGGCTCTCCGAGCCTCAGCAGCACACGCGCTCCCGGCCCCACCGCCGTGGTCCCCGCCTCTCCACCCGCGGTCCCAGCCAGGCTGCCCGCTCCTAAGATGGCGGCGTCGGCGTCGGGGGGCGGTGCCCCACGTGGGGGCCGGCGGCCAATGGGCTTCCGGTCTGCGCCTCCGGCCCGGCGCGGGAGGCGGAAGTGCCGCGGGCCGCCGCCTCCGTCCGGGCTGCGGCCCCTGCCGGTTACATAACTCGTTGCGGGCTCCGCGCGGCCCCACTTCCCGGCTCCCGGCGACCCCAGGATGCGCTGAGCCCCACGGCGTCGTCCGCTGCCGCCGGCTCCCGCCCGAGGTGAGGCCCCGCGACTCGGGCCTGCGGGGAGGATGCCGGGCCCGGCCGGGGGCGGAGGCCGGACGCCGGGAGGCGGCAGCTCGGGCCGGGGCGGGCGGGGTCTCGGGGGCCGGGCCGGGGGCCCTGAGGTGGCCCTGGCGGGGCAAGGGACGGCCGGGCCGGTCGCTGGAGGCCGGGGGGCGGCCACGCCAGCCGGAGCCCGGACGTCTCCGCGGGGCTTCAGGCCGGGCCGGCCCCGGGGCTCGCGCCGGCCGGGGGCGAGGCGGGCAGCGGCCCCGGACCCCGGGGTGCAGAGGGGCGCGGGTCTCAGCGTTCGGTGGGCGCCGGCCCTTCTGCCTGGGGCGCCTCGGTGCCAGGCCCCGGGACGAGTTGGTGGGGAGTTTGGAACCAGAGGGCAGCGTGCCCCTCGCTCCCGCCGAGTCCCGCTCGGGGCGAGGGGTCTGGCCTTCGCTCAGTTCAGCGCTTTGTCGCCGCCTGTCCCGGCCTGGCCGCGGCTTTGGTACTTGTTGCGCGGATTGTAGTTGTCTGCCCGCCTACGAACTCCTGAAAGCCGGGGCCTGTGGCTTGGTCGTCTCCGCGTCGTCTTCAGCTGTACATTTTGGTATGAGGACAAATCAGTTCCTTACGTTTCTGATAGTTTACTGACAATGCAGAGCCTGCACCAACTCTCACCTCCTCCGCCGAATTGGGCACTTCCCAAGAAAGAGAGGGAATCTATAGCTTTTGTGGTTTGTCCCCCTGGGAGAATTTTCAGAGAGGCTGTGGGCCTTCTCTGGACCACCAGCAACAAATATCTGTGTGCCCCAGCAGGTGATGGAGGCCAGGACCTGGCGACGAGGCAAGGATTTAACTCTGCAATAAATGTGGACATTGGCTGCTTCATTGATCTGTTTTCACTTGCCGAGTCCTTGAGCCCTATGATTTTGTTACTCGTTTGTCCTGAAGGAAGAGGATCACAGCCCCACACAGTAGTACCAGGAGTGCTTGTTAATTGAAGTGTTGGAATTGGAGAGAGCATTGAAGGTTGCCGATGTTTTGCCAGAACGCTGAAGGCAGAAAACCTCTAGTTAATGCTTAACTGACTGAACCCGGAAAGTTACGTGATTCCTGGCCTTGAGTAGAGATACCACAATCCCTGTAGTACTTTGTGATGTAGAGATAAGTTTGAGAAGTTCTTTGGCCAATAGTATTGGCCTGCGAGGCAGGAGGAAGGGGAGTCTTGAACAGCATTGAATTAAAAGAGGCTGAAGCAGAAAAAAAAAAAAAAAGATTCTTTCTCTCTCACACACATGTGCACGCACACACACACACCCTGAATTGCTGAAACTCAAAGGTGGCTGGAATATGAGTCCCAGTCATCTTTCCAAATGGATGGATCATCATGGCAGTGCACATAGGTCTTCATCTCACCTATTCTAGGATTTTGCAGCCATCAGAATTAATGTGCAAATTGGCTCTTTGAGAGTGCACTGTGCGTGAGTTCCTTCTCCATTGGGCCATGGTTTGCTGGAGTTCCATCCCACTGAGCTTGCACTGGATGTCTGTGAGGGCGCTTAAAACCTGAAGGTAACAAAGTCAAGGCATAGTCTGGTATCAACAAGCCAGAATAAAAAATACAGACACTTTTTTAAAAGGTCTGTGTGTGTCTATCTTTAGCCTCTCCCAGTTGTAACTTGCAGTGACTTTATTTATTTTAACCACACCCACTCATAGACTTCAGATATGACTTGTTGAAGTTGCTTAGCAACAGCATGCCTCTGTCTGGGATGGAAGAAAATTCCTGGATGTTAGGAGATTTGAGAAATAAAAGATACTTAGACCTGAAAGGAGACTGAAAAGGATAATGCTGTCGCTGCTGATTGATACTGTGTCCTGGAGACTGTCCAAGCGTCAGTGTACCTGTTAGCAGCAGTGTGGCTTCTGGCAGCCTGAGATGTGTTTAGACCAGGTTGATACAGCATCATGACACTACAGCAACCACAGGGAACACAGTGTAGAGAGGAATCCTCAGAGCTCGAAATTCAGGACAGTGCATGTCTTTGCTCTGCTGAAATAGCCCACAAGTCCCACTTCGTTGGTGACAGCTCTCTTACCTGAATAGAAAGCTGACTGCTTATCAGGCAATGTTTTCTGTTAAGTGGTGGCTCCTCCATCTGTAGATCTTACCTCCATCATTTCCCTCGACATCTCTTTCTGGAAGGAATCCACAGAGCCCTCGTGGTTTATCCATTTCAGTTCCTCGTTGGCAGAAAGCCAGCCTGGAGTGTAGACTCCGTATCAGAGTTGATCCTGCTTATGTCCATGTGCAGTGCTTTCAAGTAAAACGATTTGCAAAATGATGCTGGAACTCCTGGGGCTCTTTCTGGCTAAGTTCAAATACTGGATTTGATTCAGCACATATTTGTAAGTGCCTTTGATAACTCCGGGATCTGGACTCCTTCCCTAAATATCATTCTTTTTAGCATGAACTTTGATAGGAGCTGGCCTGCAGGAGTGCAGGGTTATTTGAAGCCCAGATGTCGTACACTGCTGATTAAAGAGAGACCTATGTGTTTGTAAACCCAGTAAGCATACAGTAGGGTTAATATTCTGCTACAAACCTTAAGGCATTTGCTCAGTGCCTGTGGCGTGATAGGAAGGGAGTCTGAACAGGGAGCCAGAGCTTTCTGCAGGAGGTGGTTTGGGGTCCATGTCAACAGTTGAACCAGTGCTCCATGGAGCCTAAGTGCCCAGCTGTGGAGGCTGGCAGAAGCATGACAGTCACCTTGAGGTGGCCACAGCACCAAGCTGAGATGGTCAGGTAGAGGAGGGAGTAGCAGTAAATGAGGGTCAGTCCCTGGTTTCGTCTGGTCAGCATCTCAGACTCCACACCGCTTCACTTGAGACCACCCTCCAGCTCATGCAGGGCCCATGTGGCAGGGAGGAAACAAACATTCTAAACAATGATGGCGGGAACTACCTATGAGTGTGACAAAGTAGAGATTTTTAAATATCTCTTCAAATTATAAGTAGAATGATTACCCATTTTGCCCCAAAATAGACTCTCTTAGCGACCATACCCTTGGAATAGCATGGCATTGTGTGCACTGATGCCAGGAATAAACGTTCTAAACACAGATTCACAGTTGTGAAGAAGCAAAGAGGAGGTAGTTGTGGACAAGGGACACAGAACAAATGTTTGGTAAAGTCGTTGTTTCTACAGGAAAACCCAAGAAAGGTATTTTTGTCATCTTTAAGAGACCACATTAAAAAAAGAAATTCTTCTAGTTCTATTTCTTTTTGGATAGTTAATACTATTAAAAATCAGATTGTGTTCCTCTTTTTTGTTTCCTGCATTCTTGAAATAGAATCTATTTGGGCAGCAGAGTATTGAAATTTGAGCCCATCTTGAAAATAACTGTGAGAAGAAAGCAATTTCATTTTATAAAATAGTCTGTGGATAATTGTCCCCCTCTGTTCGGCGTTGAAAAGAATTCTTATCTGGAAAATGTTAAGGCAACAGTATATCTGTCATTTCTCTAGTCTCCAGGAGTGCTGATACTTTTTTCAAACTTGTTTCTCTCTGGAAGATGACACCTTCTAACTCTAGTTGTAAACTATTCAGGTCTTGCTGGTCAGGTATTTGCTTCTCTTTCTACTCTTAGTTTCAAATGACTTTGCTTCTCCTCTGGTCTCCAATTTTTAACCTTGTTATTGAAATATACATACAGAAAAGGGCACTCCTTGATAAATGGTCATGGCCTGAGTGTACCTGGACAGCTGCCACCCCTGAAGACCCTTTGGGCCCCATAACAGGCAAGTCTTCGCCTATTAAAAAAAATTTATTTTCTTGTGGAAAACACAAGACATCATTAACTGTCATTTCATTGGGGATGAGAGGAGTAGAGGATTCTTAGTTTTTGGTTTATATTGCATGTGAATTCTTATTTTACTATGATCATGTGTTCATAGTAAAACAAAAAGATTTAAAAGAGCATTCCCCTCCCTCAAGAAAAGGGAAAATTAAAAAAATCTTTTTTGGGGCTGGCCCCGTGGCCGAGTGGTTAAGTTCACACGCTCCGCTGCAGGCGGCCCAGTGTTTCGTTGGTTCAAATCCTGGGTGCAGACATGGCACTGCTCATCAAACCACGCTGAGGCAGCGTCCCACATACCACAACTAGAAGGACCCACAACGAAGAATATACAACTATGTACTGGGGGGCTTTGGGGAGAAAAAGGAAAAAAATAAAATCTTAAAAAAAAAAAATCTTTTTTCAAGTGGTTGTCCTGAGGCCGGCCCTGTGGCTGAGTGGGTAAGTTCGCACGTTCTGCTGCAGTGGTTCGGATCCTGGGCGCGGACATGGCACCGCTCGTCGGGCCATGCTGAGGCGGCGTCCCAAATGCCACAACTAGGACTCACAACTAAAATATACAACTATGTACTGGGGGGACTTGGGGAGAACAAGCAGAAAAAAAATAAAAGAAGATTGGCAACAGTTGTTAGCTCAGGTGCCAATCTAAAAAAAAGAAGGTTGTCTTAAAACTTGTAAATATTTTTAAAAATTGGATTCTATATGGCCACTCAAATTGCTTTTTAATGATTACACAGGAACTTTTTAAAATGTTTTTACAACTCTGTTCGGTGTCCTTGTCTACAACCACCACCTCTTTGCTTCATTACAACTGTGAATCTGTGTTTAGAATATTTATTTCTGGCATCAGTGCATAAAATGCCATGCTGTTCCAGGGATATGGGTTTAAAAGTCGATGCTAAGAGAGACTATTTTGGGGCAAAATGGGTAATCATTCTACTTATAATTTGGAGAGACACTGTGAAATTTCCACATTCTTAGTAGTTAAAAACAGTCCGTGAGATTATTTTAATGTAAAAATGTGTTCATTATTTTCACATTCCACCTGAAAGTATTTATTTTTTCCTAATAATAAAAATAACCCAAGCTCATTGTAAAAAAAAGCTCAAATAATGCAGAAATGAGTGCTGTAGAGCGCAGATGTCTGCCATAATTCCAGAGGCAAATGCTGACAGGAGATTGAATTACTTTTTCAAAATCACTTTTGTTATAAAAGTTAACCTCGTGAGCAAATGTTAATTGATACCCTATTTGACCCACTTTCATGTTTAACATCTGTTTGACTCTAAAGCCTCTTAAATGCAAACCCAGAGAAGCAGAGATTTAAAAACAAAACAGCAAAACCTAGCAGAGGGAGATAGAAACATCAAAGAAAGGCCCGGAGGTTTCTTTGCAGGTTTGCAAAGGGGCCCCAGCGAAGGCGTGGGCAGGGTTTCTGAAACTCCACTCTCGTGTAGCTGTGCTTTCTCCTTTCAAACTGAGTCGCTCTCTCTCCGTTTCATACCCCTGACCCGCACAGCAGCTCCGAGGGTTGCTTACAGCCCTGAAGTTCTCGGTGGAAGAGCCCACACGCTCTTGGTTGGGTTTGAGCCCTAGACAGGGTCCAGTCTAGAGCTTTAGTCAAGAATGTGGATTAAATATGTTTTCCTACCCTTTGATTCCCACCCCCAAAAAGCTAGTATTTACAGGCGGTTTTATTGTTTGTTTTGTTTTGTTCTTAAACCAAACTTGTTGACCCACTCACTCAATCTGAACTGGGAATGGTATTCGGGGGCACCCTGTCAGGCGGCCTCCTACAAAGATCCCAGCTTAAGCTGCGGGGCAAAGCCACTTCATCGGTCCTGACGGCCCCTCCAACCCGCGCCCCAGTTGTCTTCAGCTTTGAGCTCAGACTGTGTCTCAGCGTGAACATGTGAGCTGGCAGCGGGGGCTCACCTGCACCCTCGTTTTCTCTGCCAGGAAGCTTTCAGGCCAAGGGACCATGGAGACTGCTCTTGGCACCGCATCTCTGGCCCCCACTTCAGTGTCCCCTTTTTCTCCTGAGTCCTGTTCTTGTCTCTATTCTTCCTTTTCATCCTTGTCTCACCCCAAGCCAGGGCTGTCTTTCTCTATTCTGACACTGACCCAGTGGGGCCCCAGAAGGCAGACAGTCCCTTGGCTGACCCCTAAAACCCAGTCCTCCTTCCAGGTAGAAACTCGCCTGCCCTCGACTGCTCTGAGGTGGGTCCTTAGAACAGCCAGGGGATTCTGCTGTCACCGAGGTTAGCCTCCATGCCTTTGGGTGGAGTGTCTGGGGGTGCAGGTGGCATACACGCGCAGTGGCTGAGAACATGTCCTTTGCATCTGGTCATTTTACTGTGGACTTGAGGTAAAAAAGCAAAATGGAAAAATAAATTTAAAATCAAATAAGACCTATTTCATCTTGGGATACATTGTAAAGCTAAAGAGCAGACCTCCAAAATGCAAAATGCCCTCCCCTGAACTGTGTGGAGGCCTCTGTCTTTGCCTTCTCGTCCTCAAGAATCTGGAGAAGGGCTGGAGCTTCAAGTGCAGGTCCCCCAAGTTCACTGGCCCCTGGCAGAGAACTTGGCACCTGGCAGTGACGGCTGCCGTATGCAGAGGGCTTGGTCTTCACTGACTGATGCATGCGTCTTGTACACTTCCCACTCATCGGGTGAGCACTTCAGTCCCACTTGGTAGCCCCCTCTGCGGCTCAGGGCCAGACCACAGCAAACAGAACTGGAAAGTTAATTTGAACCCAGGTCTCTCTGGCCTGGTAGCCTTGCCTTCCCCTTGGACTCTGCTGCCTCCTGCTTCACAGGCCCTTAAGAAACCTTGTCAATCTGTGTTCCTTTCTGTTTGTTGCAGGGAGGGCACCATCTGATGTGCAGAGGACGTTTCAGGCCTCTTTTTCTTCCACCTCCCAGAACTCTTGATTTGGGAGCTCCTTCTAGATGCCCAGACAAAAGCCTTTCTCTGGACTGTTTCCTGGGTGGGATCCCAGGGGCCACTTTCAACACATACCCTGACCATGTGACCCAGGGTTCTCCCACAGATGGCCCCAGCGCGGCAGAGCTTCCGGCTCACGCTGAGATGGTGCTCAGGTCCGGCAACCTCCCTTCTAGGGAAGTCACAGAATCCACGCTTTGCGGAGCCACATCTGTGGGAGCCTTTGACCGAAGAAATGCTTAGTGAAGAAGTGCCACTAAGTATAGCAAGTTGCCAACATTGTTCATAGAGACAGAAAGTGGCATGGAGGTTGCTGGGGGCTGGAGGAGAGAGAACAGGGAGTTAGTGGTTGTTGGGTGCCGAGTTTCAGTTTGGGAAGATGAAAAAGTTCTGGAGAGGATGGTGGTGGTGCTTGCACGTAATGTGAATGTACTTAATGCCACTGATCTGTATACTTAAAAGTGGTTAAAATGGTAAATTTCATGTTATGTATATTTTACCACAATAAAAAAAAGAGAGATAAAAGAAGAAAAATGTCAACATTTAGACATCTTCCTTTCTCTTAGTGGGACCCCATGCGAAGATGCAAGGGGGTGGTTCCCTGCCTTTTCTCCTGTGGCCGAGGGAGGATTGCATCCCTTCCACGCGGTTGTGGTAACTCCTCCCTGCCCAGCCCAGTTGACAACACTTCTCTTGTTCACTAATGTGCACTTTGCCACGAATTCCTCGAGCGAAAGAAGTGGTTTCTGTGAGTATGTAGGTAACAGTGCAGGAAAGCACACACCCTGGCCCCCCAGGCCCCCCCCAACGTGATCAGATTTCTGACTGTGTTCATTGCTGATATCGAGTGCCTAGAGCAAGACCTAGACTTTCAGTACAATTTTGGTAAATAAATGACTAGATGGATTCTCAGTATAAAGTATAAGGGGTGATGGAACCTTTGGCTCAAAGGAAAGGTGGTCTGGACCTGGGACATGCCAGAAACACCTGCTGTCTTATTTTAAAACTGAGGTATTATTACCGTGCAGCCAAGTGCTCAGATCTTAAGTGTGCAGATCCGTCAGCGTGACGACCACTGAAAGAGACGTAGAACCTCACCATTGCCCCAGCAAGTTGCTGTACACCCCTTCTCAGTGTCCCTCCTTAACCACTTCTGATTTCTGTCACCATCGATCCTTTAGCTGATGGTGACAGAAATTAGAATTTCGTACAAGTGGAATCCTCCAGTATTATCAATTCATGTTTGAAGAGATGTGTCTTAAATTGTATATGATGAATATCCAGGCTCCCCTCAGAGCGTGATGGGTTGGGTTTTAAGAGGGAGGCTGTTTGGAACGAGAGTGTTGGGTGTTTGTTTCTTGTCACTGTAAATTATTCATGTTCCTCCCACACTGAGGCTTGGGAAGGAGCCCAGGCTGCTGTGGAGACAGCCTGCTCCCCACAGGCAGTCGTTTGAAAAGACGAGCTACGAAGAGTGCTCACTGTGTCCCTCACTCTTCCCTTTCAGCCCGTGAGCCTGCTTTACTGATATGTAAGGCAGCGCCCTATGTTCATCACTGGCTTGTTTTTCCTTTTCTCCCGCATCCACCCTAAAGGGAGGGCTGCTGGGTTTCAGAGGAGGGAAGCTGCTGGTTTGTTGTCACCAGTGGGCGTGCTGGAGCAGAAGCTGGGGCAAGGGCCAGGGGTGGCGGCAAATGTGGTAGTGCAGGTAGTTACGTCGGAGGGAAAGAAGGTGGCAAGGAAGCTTGTCCAGGAGAAGTACTTGCAGTGCGGTTACAGCCCATTGGAGGGTAGTTTGTACAAAAGGGAAGATTGAAAATGTTTGGAAAGGGGGTGCGTAGGCCAGGGAAGGAGGAGATGTGGAGCTGGGCCAGGGATTGGGGTGGCCCTTTGGAAGTGGCCATGTCATTTATCTTCCCAGTGACAGATAAAAAACTGAAGCATGTGGCAAGACAGAGATGCCTCAGTGACGTCTGCACTGGGATTTGACCTGGGGTCACAGTGGCTCTAGCATCCCCGCAGGGTCTGGGAACTTGTGAAGGGCACAGCCTCCAGAGCATGAGCAGAGGGTGGCCTGGCCTCAGCAGCAGGAAGCACCCTTTTAAGCCAATGGGGACAAAAGAAGAGAAGAAAGGGAAGTTTTCAGGGGCCATGGAGGGTGCAGCGTGGTCACGGCTGGCCTGAGCACTGGAAGTCTGCTGAGGTCAAACGTAGAGTCCAGAGCACTTCCCAAGCCATTAAAAGGACGAGGGTGGTTTTTAGAAGTGAAGTGTGGCTTGTCTGGGATGGAGAAACAGTGCTGTTGCAGAAGGGAGAGGCCCTGTGGACCTGGGGCATCAGGACACAGTCTGCAGAGGGGAGGGGTCTCCAGGAAATAGAGTTGTTTCTGGCTGTCTTACTTGGGACAGAAGCAGAGTGCCCCGTGGGCATCATGACCGTGCTGGGAAACCCCTCCAGAAATTGGAACAATTCCGTTCCGATTCTTGGCAGTGGAAAGGAGGTGGAAAATACTCCTGTGGACGTTGGGGAAATCCTGGCAGCCACTCCTCTGCTTTCATTCTGTCCCTCTGGCTGTGTCCTCGGAGGCACTTGGGAAGTATTGTCAGTGAGGGAACCCCCAAGTGTCCAGACACCACCCACTTCCAACTCCCTCTGAGTCCTCAAGGAACAGTGGCCTTCAGTACAGGGACTGGAAAGGTCATTTCAGCACAGAAGGAGGATGAGGCTCACAGACAGCCTCATGAGGACCAGGTTTGGGGAAGGAGAAAGGACGAACCGAGAGATGCGCAGGCAGGCACTTCATTTGGGTCTTGGAGGATCTGGTGTCTGTCCCTCCTTGAAGTGCTACACACACATGCACACGCACCCACACCCGCACCCGCAAAGGCCAAAGACAGGTTGCAGACCCAGGAAACACGTGAAGAGTTCTCACTACAAGCCTGACATTTGCAGCTTCTTGTTTTACCATAAAAACTCAAGTGAACTTTGCATTCTCCTGTGCAGTGCGTCCCTGCTCTTGTGATATAGACACATGTGTGCCTTTGCAGGGAGATGAAAGATGGTGTATGCAGCTTCGGTGCCTGTCCCACCAGCACCCCAGGGCTCGGAAAGGAACAGAGGGCCTGGCTCGGGGGCCTTTGCCCTTGTTCTCCAGTGAGTCTTCAGAATCCTCGTCCCCTAAGCCCTAAGGGTAGCAACAGAAGACCAGTACTTGGCTGAAGGTTCCAGATGAACAAGTGGGGTCCCCACAGGTCCCAGCTGTGGGTCCCCTGGTCTGCTCCCCCAGCAGTGGACCAGCCCCTGCCACATCAGCCTCTTACTTGCACCACTCTCATCTCTAAACTGGCCCTCTCTGATAGCATTCCTTCCTTTCACGGGCACACTGGCCCCAGATACTTCTTTTCCTGTGGCTTCCTGCCCTTTCTCCGCCCCTGTCCATTGAGGGCGACAGATTAGACGCCGTCATATGCTGTTCTCCCTTAGTTAAATGTGATGGGTTTCTGTTTTTATATCAAGGCATCTAAAGAACCAGCTTTTGAAAGCATGGAAGTACTTTTAATAGGGATTTGAGAACCCACAAATAGCTGTGTGTCTTGGAGCCCAGTGTTTTCCTTGAAAGTCCAACAGGGAACAAATCCTGCCCGTTTGGTCAAGAGCCTTGTCCCGAGGATACTAGGAGAAAAGTTTATAAATCCCAGGACTTAAGAGATGCTTATTTACTATGGATCTCTCCTTTTGCTCTCAAACCTCAATGTAGAGTGTTTTTTTTTTAACCTTTTAAAATCAACTTTATTGAAGTTTAATATACATACAACAAAATGCACCCAATGAGTTTTAACGTGTGTATATATGTGTGTGTGCGTGTGTGTGTGTGTGTGTGTGTGTGTAACCACCAGCATCAAGTTACAGACATGTCCATCCCCTCAGGAAGCGCCCCACCCCCACAGCCCCAGCCTCTTTGTAGTCAGTCCCCTGCCGCAGGCAACCACCGAGGTCGAGGCATTGCTTCCTAGCACTTACGCCACAGCAGCTCCTGCTCCTCAGCTGCCCCGGTCCGTCTCTGGCCATCCAGACCCTGGCTCTGCCGGCTGGTTTTGCTGGCTGCCTGCACTCGTCCTGCCGACTCTGGTGGAGTGACTGATGAGAGCAAGCTGACGGTGTCCTGTCCCAAGCTTCCAGGGGAGCTCAGAGCACATTTGCTGTTGGTTGAGAAAACAACCAATGAGACACCTGGAGCTCTGCCAAGGATGATGAGGGCGGGCTATCATGGCACCCCATTTCTCGGGCTGGCTTGAGCCCGTCAAGCTCCAGACATACCACCTGGAGCCAGTTTTCCAGGAAAGGGGATGATGTGGAGTTTTCTGAAACAGGTCAGGCATTGGAGCTGAAAGCTGATTTGAGATTCATCTGGTGATTTGTGGTTTGTGTTGATTTCCTGGTGGGGCGAAATCTGAGCATGATCTTTCTTTTCTGAAAATCATCTAAGCAGCTACCCCATGAGGACTCGTAGATAACACAGACATGCTTGGCTGAGACTTGATAACTTTTTTTGGTCACTTCATAGACACTCCAAGCCAATGACAGATTTTTTTCTTTGAATATGAAATATTAAAATTGGCCCAAATCTGGAGTAAGCTACCAGGTCGCCCTTGGTAGGCCAGTGGCTTTTGCTTATCTCTGTGAGTCTGTGCCTCCCACCAGGCTCTTGATCTTCAGGCTCATCTTCCCCAGGGTGCCCCCATCCCCTACCCTAGCAGGGCCGGCACAGTGGTGGGGCCCCCTAGAGGCTGGGTCTGGGCCAGTGCCATTGAAGGAGCCCCACCCTGGGGCGCCATTGTGAGTCCCTGCAGTTGGACTTGCACACTGGGAAGCTTCTGATTCTTTCTGGAATCTACTATGACTTTCTTCAAAAAGAATATTTTTTATCCATTTGCTCACCAAAGAATCATTCACTCTCAGGATTAGGGCTGGTTTTCTTTTGTTTCTAACAGCTTTATTGGGATATAATCCACATACCATACAATTCACCCATTTTACATGTACAATTTGATGTTTTTAGTGTATTCGCAGAGCCGTGCATCCATCGCCATATTCAATTTCAGAACATTTTCACCACTGCCAAAAGAAACCCACACCCTTAGCCATCACCCTCTCATCCTCCCAACCTGCCCTCCCAACCATAGGCAACCACTAATCTACCTTCTGTCCCTACGGATTTGCCTATTCTGGACATTTCATATGAATGAAGTCATAAGATATGTGGCCTTTTGTGTCTGGCTTCTTTCACTCAGCATAATGCTTTCAGTGTTCATCCACGTGTAGCACGTGTCAGTACTGAATATTCACTGTGTGGCTGGGCCACATTTTATCGTCCAGTCATGCACTGATGGACACTGGATTGCTCCTACTTTAGGGCTGTGTTTCGGTGAGTGCCTAGTGGACTCCCAGTCACATTCTCTTGCTCAGTTTAGCACAGGGATTCTGTCCTCATGGGGGCGCTGAGCAGAGTTTTTATAGATCATCCTGTTTGGCCACTTGGATTAGGCAGGTGGTGATGTACTTGGGTTTATTCATCAGGATTTTCCCCAGTGGTTGTTGCAGCAGAAAGAGGAAGGCCCTTGTCTCAGGAGTCTTCTCTGGGAAGACCGCACTCAGGGACAGGGCTTGGCCTTGGGTCATGTGGGGTTGTTAACTTTGTCACAAAGCCTTCAGGTTTTGGCAGGGACTCCTTGCATTTCTCAGTTTTCTTGGCCATGAAGGGAGAGGGAAGGGGTGTCTCCCTAAACTGGCTGTGTGGTTGATACTTAGCATCTTGGGCAGCTTCAAGCACAGCTTCTAAAATAGTGCCGTGTCCTTGGTCTACTTGCGAGTATCTACACTGTGGATCTTTAAAAACCTCAGGGGAGTTTGAGAGTTGGTTAACTTGGGTTCCAGGTTATATTCCCTGTACCCATAACACTCTCAACTAGGTGCCTAACCCACCTGGGGTCCAGAGTACAGGTAAGTGAGCCAGCCACGGTTTGCTGAGAACTTGTGGTTCCCAGTGTGGAGGTATGCAGAGGCCATGGCAGTTGCTGCAGGATGTCTCTCGGTGCAGGACACCAAAGCCCCTGGAAAGCCTGCCATGAATATCTGAAACTCAGCCTCTGTGGAGAAGTTTGGTTGGTTGGTTGTTAATTTTAATTAGGAACATTTTCAGACATCCACTTGGCATACCCATCATCCAATTCAACAATTATCAACACTTTGCCACTTTTGCTCCAACTAAATTAAATTCCAGAATATTCTGTCATTTCACCCCTACATATCCCGAGCACATCTCTTAAAGAATATGGCCGTTTTCTACATAACCACAATGTTATTCTCAGATGTAACAAGATTAATAACACTTTCAGTTGTTGCTTTTAGAGGTTTTTTTGTGGAATCTGTTCCCTTTGTGGGGGAAGGGAGGGTCGCCCGCGCAGTGGGGGTTGTGCAGAAACCTCCTGGGAAGAGGCACTTTGTACCTGTGAACGCGATGGGCGGGGCTCCATCCTCCCTTGGCAAGTGAATCCCTTGAACCCGTACAGTTGTGTTACGTGGAGCAAAACGGCCGTTTACCTGGGATGACTGGGGAGCCGCATCCTAGCCAGTGACCGCTAGGATATATTTTGGTCAGAGATGACTCATAAAACTCAGGACTTGCCATTTTTGGTCGACCAGTCCATTTCCCAAGAGGTGGCCAGCCTCTTGAGGGGCATAAGGTCCCTGAGGTCACATTAACCAGAACGTCCTGGGTGCCATCGGGCATGGGGACTGGATCAGGTGGTGGCGGAAGCAGGTGCTGAGCGCTGGAATGGCCCTGCTGTGGGGGGACCAAATGGTCAAGCCGTTTACAGAGATGGGGCTGGACAGTGTCTTAGTTTCTGAAGGCCCATCCCAGGGAAAAGAAAAAACTGGCAATATGGGAAGATCAGAGTTGCCGCGTCTGGGAGTATTTTTTGCTGTTTAGTTTTGTTTTGTGTTTGGAACTGAGAACTCAAACAAGCACAGCCCAGCAGCTCTGGCTGCCCTTTCTCAACAGGCCTCTTACGTTAATTTTTGGAATGGCTATGTCCCTTCTTTTATCATCTGAAAACAAGGACATGAATGGTTGTCTCTGCCCTGCAGAGAGAGACTTTTGTTTGGATAGCTCATCTCTCAGAGGTTCCATCCGGATCTTGTGTCTAGAGATTCTATCCCCTTATAATGACTAGTCTTCTCCAGCAGGGCACTCTCTGGGGACACCGCTCCTTTCTAAGGTGTAGGCGGTACCTAAGCTGCTTCCTGATCCAGCACCTGTGGGGACCCACAGGCCTCAGGCAGGAACACACCAGTTCCTTGTCCTGATGAGCTTCTCGTTCCGTCCCCCTCAGAGCCCCTCTGCATGCAGGCCAGGTGAGAGCAGCCAGTGCTGCCGAAGGGTCACAGGAGTGGCCCCTGCCTTGCAGACACCACGTGGGCAGTGTGCAGGTGTTGGCGTGTAAACATGGAGAAAGGAGGAGAAAGCAGATCCCCTCATACTTCAGCTATTGAGCCAGTGCCGTGCAGAGGGACCTGTCAAGGTGGCACTGTCCCTACCCCTCAGAGTCTGGTGAGTGCTGGAAAGATGGAACAAATGTGGCCACAGAGCCACGGAGCTCCTGCAGTACCTCTGCCTCCTCCTGCCTCCCCACCCACCCTGTATGTCTGCTTCAAGGTCACCAAGGTCACAGTGACATTTCCAGGCCTGTGGACTTGCCTCTAAAGCCCCCACCCCAGATGTCCCCCTCAGACTGGCTCGTGCCTTGGCGGGGAAGGGGGCACAGCAACAGACCTGTCATTCCCCGGCCTAAGGGGCTCCTGCCCTCCGCCAGCCCTTGGCCTGGCTCCCCAACAGCACCTCGTCCTGGGGGGTGCTGCCAGCCCATGGCTGACCCTTGAAGGAGCTCTTCTTCTTGCTGGCAGAGTGTGCCGGGGTTGTGTCCAGGGATCGGAGGCTAAGCAGCTGCCTCCCTGGCCCTGTGGTCAAGTCTCAGGGTAGATTTCACCCCTGGCAAGTGGCAGGTTAGGACATGGCCTTCCCGGGGACCCTCATGGGAATGCCTGAGGTCATTGAGAACCAGGCATGAATAGGGGTCAGGGAAGCAGGTGACCTTGAAGAACTGCCTCAGGTACCTTGTTTGGGCTCGCTGAGTTGTGAGGGCTGAGCATCCGGTCCCTTTGACCTTTGGATGTCACGTGAACTATCATGGTGCTCGTTCACAGAACTGTGGTTTCTGGAGTAAATTTAGGCGAGTAATGACAGTCCTCTTCACGGCCCCTCTGAACCCCAATGTTTATCATTACAAATTTCAAACTATAGAAAAATTGAATGTATAGACAATAAGATCTTATATCTTACCTGCCACCTAGATTCAACAGTTAATAGCATTTTGTCATATATGCCTCCTAAGTAGTTGACATTTTTTGAACCATTTAAAGTTACTTTTAGACCTCATGATGCTTCGGTTCAAAATATTTCAGCATGCATCTCCTAAGACTTTCTAAATAACTGCTATACCCTTTCACATCTAAGACAGTTAGTAATTTCATATCATCATCTGCCTTCTAGCCCATATTTATTTATTTTAAAAATTATTTTATTCAGGTCATATTGCCTTGTAACTGTGTAAATTTCAGGTGTACATTATTATATATCAGTTTCTATATAGACTGCATCGTGCTCGCCAACAATAGTCTAGTTTTTAACCGTCATCATACATATGTGCCCCTTTAGCCCTTTCTCCCTCCCACCACCTCCTTCCCCTCTGGTAACCACCAGTCTGTTCTCCTTATCCATATATTTGTTTATCTTCCACATTCGAGTGAAATCATGCAGTGTTTGTCTTTCTCTGGCTTATTTCGCTTAGCATAATACCCTCAAGGTCCATCCGTGTTGTCGCACATGGCACTATTTTGTCTTTTTTTATGGCTCCTTAGTATTCCATTGTGTATATATACCACATCGTCTGTATCCATTCATCCGTTGATGGGCGCTTGGGTTGCTTCCACATCTTGGCTATTGTGAATAATGCTGTGATGAATATGGGGATGCATAAATCTCTTTAAACTGTTGATTTCATGTTCTTTGGATAGATACCCAGTAGTAGGATAGCTGGATCATATGGTATTTCTAGTTTTAATTTTTTGAGAAATCTCCATACTGTTTTCCATAGTGCTAGCCCATGTTTGAATTTCACAAAATGTTGTTTTGCCTTTTTATTTTTTCCAGTAGGGATTTACGCATTGTGTTTGGTTGTAGGTCTTCTTGTCTCCTTTAGTCTACTTTGGTTTTTTTTTAGTGATGCTGACTTTTTGAAGAGAACAGACCAGTTGTCTTGTAGAACGTCACCATTCTGTGTTTGTCAGATGTCACAGTGCCCTTGAACTTATATCCGTGTGCCATGTGAAGTTAAGTCTGGAGGCTAGGTTGGGCTCAGGCCCAGTGTTTTAGGCGGGAACACTGAGGGCTTTGTGTATGTCGCACGCTGGGCCCATCACTGAGGGAAGCATGACTGGGTGATCTCCAAGGTGAAAGGTTGGCTTTCCTTGGCCATGGGTAAGTCCTGGGGGCGCGGGTGCTTTGCCTCCATGCCTCATACCTGTGCTTCAGCTCCCTTCACCACGTGGTTTAACAGCCGTTGATGATTCTTGCTTGCATCAGTGGTTCCAAAGTGGTGACGTTCCAATTCTATCATTATTTCTATTTTTATTGGCTGTCATTCTTCTATAAAAAGAACCTTTCCTTGACCGTTCAGGATGAAATGTACAGTTCCTTCTCAAAAGATGGGGTAAATGCAGGATCCTTTGCCTTTTATTACCAGCTTTCAACTTAAAAATGCTCCTGTGTTCCCTTTGTCAGAGCCTACCACTTGGCCTTCCTTCCTGCCTCCCTCCCTTCCTTTAACCAAAACAAGAGAAGCTGCGCTATCAGCAACTTGGATTGAACGTAGTTTCCTGATTTGAAAGAGTCGTTGGCAACTCATGACCCCTGATTTGAACTTTCCGTGTCTTGCCAAGTCTCTTTTTTTTCTACTCACACTTCTTCATCTGCTGGATAGGGGAGGAGAAATGACCCACCCAGCAAGCGCCACTTCCCGTGGAAATCCAGCAGGTCATCAGCCCTGCCCAGGCTGTTCCGAAGGGGACTGAGTCCTGGGGCTGCTGAGCCCCTTATTGTCCATCATTGGCAGCCACCAGCCCAAGTCAGAAGAAGTTGGGCTGGTGGGGCCGTGTGCTTTCTGTCGTGGAGAAACAGCACTGTGAGGGAGACGTGAGACTGGCCAGGGAGAACTGGGGCTGGTGTGGGGTGCTCAGAGGAGCAGAGAGGAGAGAAAAAACAGACCAGAGGCGAGCTGTCCTCTGCAGGGCTCAGGAGTGTCCCAAGTGAGCAGGCAGGGGACCTTGGGTCCCCATCCTGTCAGCCCTTCCCGAGCCTCTGTTTCCTTGTCTGCAAAGTAGTGGCGACTGTGACACCTGGTGCATGAGATTATTATGAGGGACAGAAACACTCCTCTCAGTTACTGAGGAGACCTCTGGCCATGGGAGACCGTATTAGTTTTCCCATCTTGCCTGCCTCACAGGCTGCTATGAGGAGGAGGAGGAAGTGAATGTGCCATGAGGGGATGCGGCCGCCCTCCTGACGCCACCTGTGTCCCTCTCTGCAGGTGTGAATGACAGAGGTGGTGCCATCCAGTGCCCTCAGCGAGGTCAGTCTGCGTCTCCTCTGCCACGATGACATAGACACCGTGAAGCATCTGTGCGGCGACTGGTTCCCCATCGAGTAAGTGGAGCATCGCCTGCTGTCCCCAGCTGCAGGTGGGAAGGGTGGGGGAGTGTGCACAGATCTGCAGGTGCTGAAGCTGGAAGACTTGCTCCGAAGGTGAGGATGGCCTGGAGGTACCGTGTGGGCCAGAATCACCTCACCTGTCAGTGGACCCCAGCTCCTGCTCCTGAGTGCTGTCGGGCCCTTTCCGCGTACATGTACAGTCATGCACTGCAGAACCACGTGGACTGCATATACGATGGTGGTCCCATCATGTTAGTGCCATGTAGCCTAGGCGTGTAGTGGGCTGTACCATCTAGGTTTGTGCAAGTGCACGCTATGGTGTTCGCACGACGACGAACTCACCTAACCACACGTTTCTCAGAAGTTATCCCTGTCATTAAGCGATGCATGACTGTATAGCTTTTGTAGTATGAAAAATAGGCGCAGACTTTGTGTGTATGTGTGTGTGTGTGAGGAAGATTGCCCCTGAGCTAACATCTGTGCCAATTGTCCTCTTTTTGCTTGAGGAAGATTGTCACTGATCTAACATCTGTGCCAATCTTCCTCTGTTTTATGTGGGTTGCTGCCACAGTGTGGCTTGACAGGTGGTACTAGGTCCATGCCCAGGATCCAAACCTGCAAACCCTGGGCCACCAAAGTGGAGCATGTGAATTTAACCACTACACCATAAGGCTAGTGCCCAAACTTTTTTTTTTTTTTTTCCGGTGAGGAAGACTGGGCCTGAGCTAACATCTGTTGCCAGTCTTCCTCTTTTTGCTTGAGGAAGATTGTCGCTGAGCTAACATCTGTGCCAATATTCCTCTATTTTGTACGTGGGACCCTGCCATAGCATGGCTTGATGAGTGGTGGTAGGTCCACACCCGGGATTCAAACCCGTGAACCCCAGGCCACTGAAGCGGAGCATGCAAACTGAACCACTACACCACTGGGCCAGCCCCCAAACTTTTTAAAATTAAAAATAAACTAGATCCTACCGACCATCATATTTCCATGAGTCTTAACTTCAGACTGGTTGTTTAACCTGCTGCCAGCAGGAAGGGAGGGAAAGGGCGACCCTTACATCTCAGTGGGAATGTGAATTGTCACAGCTTGCTGGGGATGTGGGCCCCTTGAGGCTTTATAGGTTAAAAAGTAAACTCTTCAACTCCGCAGTCCCACGCTGGAAAGTAATCCATTAAGTAAGTAGGTAAGACCCTGCTGAGAGTGACCTGGGCTAGGGTGGAGCTACACTGGGCTGGAGCCTCTGTGCTTCCTGGGATGCCCAGCCTACCTGCCTCTCCTCACAGCTTCCAGGGCCTGAGGCCTCAGGTTCCAGAGATGGCGGAGCGAACTGTGGTCCCATCGGGCTGTGTGGTCACAGCTCCGTGTCCTGGCTGCCATGTCACCTGAGCACTCCTGGGGTCAGAAGATGAGAGTGTGATCAGGGGAGGAGCTCGGGCGATGCTCGGGCCCTGTAGAACCTCCCAGTGAGTGGTCAGTGGCCTCTGCAGAGCAGAGCCGAGTAGAGCACCTCTCCGCCGTGTCACTGAGGGTACGCCACCCTCCTCTAGCTCTTGGTCTAAAGAAAGACATCCCAGGCCACCCTGTTATGTCTGTCCCAAGTGAAGAAACAAACCCACACACCCATAAAGCCCCATGTGCCCCTGCCCTCCTGACCTTGTCTCCTTGGTGGTGGCTGAATCTGCCTTTTCATCCTTGCATCCTGGCGCTTTGCGCTAAGTGTTCTCTTCCCTGCTTCCCTTGGAGGGGTCTTGGAGAGCAGCCCCTAGCAGCCCTGGCCACACCCTGCCCTTGAGGGCTTATCCCTGCCCCGTCAGGGAGGTGCGTGACACAAATGCTACTCAGCTGTGAACTTGGCTGTCCCCACACCACTCCCCTGTCTTCAGAAAGTCTCACAGAATTCTCGGAAATTACCCAAGTGTCCGTGGGCTACAAGGAGCCATCACTCTTAACTCATCCAGCTGCCCCTCCAGGCACTGTTGTCGTGGAGATAGTACCGTCAGAGGTTTGTCCCCCTTCTCGTCTCTTATGTCTTATAAAATCATTTTTCCCCTCAGAAATTCCCAGGCCCATCTGGACAGATCACTGCTTGAAGAAGACCCTTTGGACTGAGTGATAGACTGACTCCTTGTCAGCCCCGGAGCCGTAGGCAGAGCAGTCTGGAGTTCCTTGTGGTTCCACTGTCTGAGCAGGACGTTAGTTGGCCTTGACCTCAGTTTATTTTCCTCCTCAGGTACCCAGACTCATGGTATCGTGATATCACCTCCAACAAGAAGTTCTTTTCTCTTGCTGCCACCTACAGGGGCGCCATTGTGGGCATGATAGTAGCTGAAATAAAAAGTAGGACCAAGATACACAAGGAGGTAAGGCTGTGTGGCAGTGACTTGGTGGTCGCTTCCCTGGATGGGCCTGTGAGGGCTGTGACAGAATCCCACTGCCTGCTCTGTGGCCCCTTCCCTTAGGAGCCCGGACCGCGCATGAGACTCATACCCAGTTGGTTTCTTTCTGTGTGTACAAGATACCGTCTTTCGTACATTAAATAAAAGACCTAACGCAGGTTTCATAACAACTCTCATTTTGAAGTAGGGAGGAGCATAAACAATGCACTGAGAATCTGCACTGTTGTAAGGGACTGCGAAAATATCTGTGACTCGTATTGGCGGCAGTGTCACAGAAGCTACTAATACTGCTGTGGTTTCTTGAAGGAAATGCTAAGTTTCAGTTAGAGGTTAGTGAAAATAAAGATATAATTTCTTTTCATCCAGCTTCATAGACCCCTTCAAGATTTGTCTAAGAACCCTTGAAGGTCTGTGGACCTCAAGTGAGCAAGCCCTGCTCTAAATGTAAAATGTGAGACCACGGCCACAAATGCATTGTTCCATGTGGCTGACTTGGGTCAAGATTCTGCTGAGTAATTTTGGTCTTAGCGACTGAATAGTATTTACCACGTGAGTATATACTCCAAGGAGAGGGAAAAGCCACTGACACCTGGAAAATGTTTCTATCTGTTCAGCTTCATGTTATTTCTTTATTTTTATTTATTTCTTTACTTATTTTTTTGAGGAAGATCAGCCCTGAGCTAACATCTGCTGCCAATCCTCCTCTTCTTTTTGCTGAGGAAGACTGGCCCTGAGCTAACATCCATGCCATCTTCCTCTACTTTATATGTGGGACGCCTGCCACAGCATGGCTTGCCAAGCGGTGCCACGTCCGCACCTGGGATCCAAACCAGCAAACCCCAGGCCAAGCAGATCGTGCACACTTAACCGCTGTGCCACGGGGCTGGCCCCAATGTTATTTCTTTAAAACTGCAAGAAGGACATCTCCCTTTTAAAGACCTGACCCACTCAAGTCTACCCCATTTATTAGATTCTGGCAAAGTTGGTTTCTTTTAAGAGTAACTTTTTCTGTCCCATCTTCCTCCTGAGCTTTTTTCCTTCCAATTTTCAGTGCCAACATAGAGCAAAAAGAAAGAAATGGTGGTGTTTTCAGCAAGTGTCGGCATCCTGTTGATCTTTGCTTTTGCACGGGACAAACTGCCCCTGCCCCCTTCCGTGACCTGTTTCCCAAAGCCCCCTCCTTGCAGCTCTTCCTGAGTGCCCTCTGGCGTCTGTCCTGCCCCCCATTCGTGGTGACTAGATCTCTGTGCTCCTTTGAATGTGTTAGTTTTCCCTTGAGGGCAGAGATGCTCCCTCATCTCTTGGAGAGGAGAGGGAACCTTGGCATTGGCACCTGACACTTGCTTGGGCCTTGCTGAGAGGCTGAGTGAATTCAACCCTGGGGCAAAGCAGGGCCTGTTAGAAGACAGTAGCCAGGAACAAAGTGCCTGCCTCGCCTCCCTAACCCTTCCATGGGCTTTGAGTAACGACAACAATAAGGATGCTCTCCCCTGAGACCACTGGGCAAGTTCACCTGTGTCCAGGTTAACTGGCATGCAGTGCAGGCTCCGGGAGAGCAGGGACGGGCTGACACCATGCCCAGCACGTGGGAGCCTCTCAGTGAACAGTAGATGGGACCAGAAAGCCTGAATCGCCAAGCGTCCTTTTCATGGGGGGAAAACCGTACACACAGTATCTCTTCTTGTTCTCTATGAGGTAGAAGAACATAATAACCTCATGGTGGGTGGATTCAGGACCCTCCCTGTCCAGAATTCTGTCTCTGGAACCAAGAGACGCACACGAGGTGGCATGTTGTGGCGTGTTGCCCTGCCTGACGTGGGCAACAGAGGGTGGTGGAGGGGCCACCCAAGCCCCCACTCCTTTACTCCGAGACCACCTGGGGGCAGTGTAGGACCCTTTAACTAAACCTTTTCAAACTTGGTGTTTGTCTCACTGTCTTGTCTCTGGTGTATCAGCTTAAGTGCCCATGCAGCACACTCGTTTCCTTTTTTCTTCCGTAACTTCACCCGTCTGGCATCAGTGTCCTTCCTTGTCTGATCCACCACTGTCCCCAAGAGAAGTGACTGCATGTGTGTTCTTACTTGAGGAGTTTTTTGCCAGAAGGGCCCAAACCCTCTCGTTTCCATGGGGAGGCAGAGTGAATCCATTATCCTCTGTTCTGTCCCCTCCCACCCTCGTGTCCCCCCAGGTGTCATGGCTGGTAGTGTGGGGGTTGGCGCGTAAGTGCCCTGCAGTGGGGCTGGTTCCTCAACTGTTAACCTGACTTTAATTTCTGACTTTTTCTTTAGGATGGAGATATTCTAGCCTCCAACTTCTCTGTTGACACACAAGTTGCGTACATTCTAAGTCTGGGAGTAGTGAAGGAATTCAGAAAGCACGGCATAGGTAAGGGGCAGCAGAGCGCAGGGTTTTGGCACGTACACCCCACTCACCCATGTCCTGTCACTTCCCGCGTGCTGATGATTCTAGCTCATAAACATCCCTCGGTCTCTTCCTCCCTCCCTTGTCCTTCAGTCTTGGGTCAGACCTTTATCCTTCCTCCTCCAACAAGTCTCCCGGCCCCACCCCACCCACTGGCTTCAACACGTGCTCTTTCCGTACATCACCAGGTCTTCCTGCAATGGCCTCACTCCCAAATTTGACAGGATCAGATTAATAAGAGTTCTTGAACATCCTCACTAGGGAATGGGCACCTCTTACCAGGCCCACCACCACACACAGAGCTCATGTCTGGTCACGAGGTACTCTTGATTAAGAATAGAAAACACAATTGAAGAAACAGCCCAAGCTGCCATTTATCAGATGCCCATCACTTGTGGGGGACTGTGCCATGCGCTTGTCTCTAAATTCCCATCTTACTCAGTCACACAGCCAGTGAGCGGCAGAGTCTTCATTTGTAGCCCAGACTTGTCTATTCTATGTTTTTCTGGGCTCAGGTTTACACTTTTTGTTGTCTGAAAGGTTAGTGAGCCTCCACTGCAGGTCCTGCCCCGGGGAGGGAACTACCTGGCCCATATCTGTTGTCCCAGACCACTGATGGTCTGCAGCTACCAGGCCCCACCTGGCCGTGGGTTTTTAGGGACTTCGACAGTGGGTGGTTATGGAAGGTGGGTCTTTGATACAGTGGGCAGAGAGATCTGTAGCGATCTCTGCAAAGGTGCTTCCTTGTCTGACGCGTGCTTCCTTCCCGCCTGCCCCGCCATGTGTGACCATTACGTCTTCTCCCACAGGTTCCCTTTTACTTGAGAGTTTAAAGGATCACATATCAACCACCGCCCAAGACCACTGCAAAGCCATCTACCTACACGTCCTCACCACCAACAACACAGCAATAAACTTCTACGAAAACAGAGACTTCAAGCAGCATCACTATCTCCCGTATTACTACTCCATCCGAGGGGTCCTCAAAGATGGCTTCACCTACGTCCTCTACATCAATGGTGGCCACCCTCCCTGGACCATCCTATATCCTTTCCTTCTCGGGGGCAAGGGATTGTGGCTTCCTAGCTGCCACAGCAGGGCCTGTGCGCCAGTTGGAGCCGTGGGCACCTCCAGATGACAGTCACGCAGCCAAGCTCACTGGATGCAGTTCCCCGACCAGATGGTGTTGTAGGGAGATTGGGCTTGCATGTGTTGGGAAATGATGGTCTGGTTGCACACATTGGGAAAGCAGGTGCACTCGGTGTTCCCCAGACTTCAGCTGGTATGAGGGGTGGGTTTTAACCCTCTTGGCCCACGAACCATCTGTCCATCCAACAAATTGAGAGCCTCCTGTTCCAGGAGTATGGGAGCCACAGCAGTGAACAAAACAGATGAGCCCCTGTCCTAATGGGGCCTGTGTGCTGCCAGGGGAGAAAACAGACAAGTTAGGGGTGGGCCCAGTGGCGCAGCCGTTAAGTGCGCACGTTCCGCTTCTCGGCGGCCCAGGGTTCGCTGGTTCAGATCCCGGGTGCACATGGCACCACTTGGCATGCCACGCTGTGGTAGGCGTCCCACATAGAAAGTAGAGGAAGATGGGCACGGATCTTAGCTCAGGGCCTGCCTTCCTCAGCAAAAAGAGGAGGACTGGCAGTAGTTAGCTCAGGGCTAATGTTCCTCAAAAAAAAAAAAAAAGACAAGTTAGGTGAAAAGAACTGGCTGTTTTCAACACTTGGGCTCAAACCTTCCTTACTGGAGCACGTGACCCAGAGGTGTGTCCTTTCCCCACTCCCTCCTCTTTCACCTTCTGGCCCTTGACAGGTAGGAGGGAGGCCAGGAGATTTCCTGGTAGTCATAGGGTGTGGCCCAAGAAATACTCTGAGAGAGAGAGAATGTGTGTGTGTGTGTGAGAGAGAGAGAGAAATTAAATGAATGAGTGTAGGATTTATCCGCTTCATAGGGAATTAAACAGGAAAGAGAAGGGTGGCCCACAAGCCTACAGGCCTCCTCGCTCATGTGAAGATGGGTATCTGTGGCTATCCACAGGGTCAGCACTGTTGACCCCCCTCCTTGTCACAGGGTTTGGGCCCTGCCTCTCCGAGGATTGAGAGTGTAAGGGAGAACCAGGAGCACTTGCTCTTCTGCCAGACCCCTCCCCTGAGCACCCAGTCCCTGTCTGTCAGCTGTAGTCTGGGTGTCCGTGTGCCTGAGGCCTCACCCGGAAGGCCCTCTTGCACCCAGGTACCTCCCTTTGTAATTTTGCACAATGGAGGCCCCTCCAGGTAATGAGGCTTTCCAAAACTCAGCAGAGACTTAGCAGGCTCTTGGCCTCCGTCAAGAATGGTGTGCCATTTGCACACAGTCCTTCAAGTTGCCATGCAGGCCCCTGCTGACAGTGCCACCCACGGGTATGTGGGCAGGCAAGACAAGTTGGATCTTCCTTAACAGAGCCCCACGGACTATATCCAGCATCTGGGCTCTGCAATAGCGAACCTGAGCCCCTGCTCCATCCCACACAGGATCTACCGCCAGGCCCACAGCCTGCTCTGCAGCTTCCTGCCGTGGTCCAGCATCTCTACCAAGGGCGGCATCGAGTACAGCCGGACCATGTGACACCAGCCAGGCAGCCTCCACCAGGCCCAACCCCTCAGCACCCTGCAGAACCCACCTTCCCAGCCATCTGATCTTGGCTGTCCTTTGCAAAGGAGCTGCCAGCCACCTGCCAGGCCCGTTGGCCTGCCCCACCTGCAGGCCCGGTGCTACATGGGCTCAGGAGCAGAGCGTCACGGGGTGCCCCCAGTTTCCGACAGGTACGCCAGAGCAGGTGGTGGGGAAAAGGGGAGCAGAACCCAGTGGGATGATGGTACTAAGAAATTGAGAGCCTGGCGCTTTCAGCAACAAAAACAGAAGGCCCTGGATGGGCACCTGCTGCTCAGGGATGTTGGAAAGCAGTGCCAAGGGCTAAAGTAGTTCTTGACCAACTCTCAGAAACTTTAGGAAGGAAAGCAGAGTCTCTAAGCCCCTGGCCAGAACTTTATCTTTTCATTTCCTGAATGTTTTAAAAATAATGCATTCATATGGTTCAGAAACTGAAAAGATACCAAAAGATCAAGCCCCTCCTCCCTCCACCCCCAGCCATTCAGCTTCTTCTTGGGTGGGGCATTCAGAGCTGCTGTGTCTCAGGCTTCCTTCTAGAGACCCATCACAGACCAGCAGCCTTGTCAGCTCAAACTGAAGCTCCGTGTGGCCTTGCCCTGTGGCGGGCACCTCATAGATGAAGGCTCTGCTGAGACATGGCCACTTCTGAGCACCATGAGTGCCACAGGGAGCTGATCTCTCAGACCTTAGAAAATATCAGAGCTGGAAGGGATCATGGGGAACTCTGGGGTCCACCTCCTTGTGCGTGGTGGACACGGCCCAATCGGGTTTGGTGGCTTAGGCCAATCTAACACAGTGGCGCTCCTGGCCACCTGGGCCGGAACTCCCATCAGTGCTTTGATTTGCCCAGCTTCAGGCTCCTAGGGCAGGCGGTACAGGATAGGGCACAGCATCTCTGCGGAGACCTTCACCCCTGCTCCCTTCTTCTCTTTCCCACAGGCTGTTCCAGCTCTCCTTCCCTCTCTGGAAACCTCCACCTCTGTTCCGTGCCCTGGTCCTGCCTCCATGTGTACCCACCAGACCTATGAGCTGGAGTGTGGCACCAGTCACTGTGGTCTGCTTCTTCTGCTGCCCCAGGAACAAGAGGACTGGAAGGGACGTTCCTCTTCGCCCCCTTACCATCCTCTTCCCCTCCACTGCCTGTTCCTTCCAGCTCCTTCCTCCAAAGCCAGAATGAACTTCTGCTGGCAAGGAGGAACCCAAGTGTTATGGACAGACTTGACCCTAAAGACACAGGAACCTCAGAATAACGAGGGGGTGAATTAAAGGGAATGCCAGACCCTTGTCCAGAACCAGCCCGAAGAAGCCAGGGTCGGGGAGGAGCAGCCCCCACCGCTCCACGAAGGACTGGCACGTGGTGGGCAGAGCAAGGAGGCTTTTCATCCAAGCTCAGAGCTCTGGGGCTTAGCTCCCTGTTGAGGATGGTCAGATAACGCGACAGTTCCCCACTCTTCACTGGGAGGCTGAGTCCCCCAGCAGCCTCCCACTATGGGCTGCGTACTGCCCTGGACAGCGCAGAACTGCTCATCGGATCGGGGCTGCTCCATTCAGCTGAACTGCCACAGGGAGCAAGGCTGAGGACAGGGGCTGGTGAGCTTCCCAGGGGTCCTCTTCCCCCAGCCTCCCAACTCCCCCTGAGCTGCAGCTCCGAGGCCTGGCCACATGCAGACAGGAGGAAGCTGAGTGTGATCAAGTGGGGCCTGGCCTTTGGGGCTGGAGGCAGTCACGTGCCTTGTGATCCCTCAGCCCCTCGGGGCAGAGGCAGGAGAGGCTGTGAGTGCTGGGAAATGTGCGTGTGGGCATCACTTGCTTCTGGCATCCCTTCCACCCTCATCCCCCAAAGCTGCTTGCTGCCTACCCTGCCCTCCAGAGTCGAGGGGGTGGCGCAGAGTCATGCCCAGCGTTGCTGCAGGTTCACAGAGCCATTGCCACAGTGCACCAGCCTGAGAGCAGGAGAAGGGGGAACAGCCCAGGCAGGGGGCCTCGGTGACTGGTATCCTTCCCTCCCTCAGAACGGCCCAGCACAGGGCTCCTCTGGCCTCACGGTTCTCGAGATGAAGCTGAGTCCCGGGCAGGAAAAGCATTCCTCCCTCAGCCGCTGACTGGTCCCCACCTCTGCGCTGATGTTGGCATCGTGCTGAGGCCCAGATCGGTGTCCTCTTCAATCTGAATCAACGATGATCATGTGATTTTTATTTCTGCCCCGCGGGGTAAGGGAAGAGTCTTCCAGAAGGTTCTGCCTTGGACATTCATAATTCAGCTCAGAGGCTTCACCCTGCCCCTCCCTCCCTGCCTCCTAATCACTGCAGTATCCAGCCCCATGTTGAATGGATTGTAGTGTTTTGTCTCATTACAAACAAATAAACAGACTTCCATTGGTCACACCCTGTCTTTCCAGCCCAGGGCTTGCTGCACTTTGGGCCCTGCCCCTGCACATTGAGCCATGGCTGAGGGCGGCCCAGGAACTGCTTGTCCGCTGTCAAGTCCCAAGGATGGCTTCCAGCTGAAAGGGCCTGTTGTTTTGTGTAATTCACCCTGCCAAAGAATTCCGTCCTGGGGAAGAGGTTCTAGCGAGCTGAAAAGCACAAGTGGGTTCTTTTTCTGAAATGAAAAGGTCCTCGGCAGCTGCCCCATTTGTCCAAGGGTCTCCTTGGCCTTGAGCTGGGGCCTGGTCCTCCTGGGAGGCACTGTCCTGGCTTACAGAAGGCTCCACAGGTGACTCAACGCAATGGTCAGGCGGGGACCCTGGGCCAGTGCACCCCACCATGGGAGCCTGAGGTGGATGCTTGCATGTCCCAACCCCTGGCCAAGCCCAGGACCTGGTGCTTCCACTGACCTCTCTTTGGAGCTTCTAGCCACGTGGGGACAGGGGCTCATGCTTGTCACCCTATTAGACAGATAAGGAAAACTGGTTCAGGGGCAAGGGGTTACCCAAGAGCCACAAAACTCATGAATGGTGGGCCTGAGAGCCCAAACCAGGTCTGGGGCCCCCAAAGCCCATGTGTGCTGTTCCCCGAGGGCTGGGCATCGCCCAGATGGCCCTCCCTGGGGGACAGGGCCCAAGGTACCTGCAGAGCTGGGCATGGGGGAGCACATGGGGCCAGGGTGGAGGCTGGTGGCACTGCATGGAGTGGGAGGTCGGGGAGCTGGCCTGGACTCAGCACACACCCCTGTGGGGAGCACTGAGGAGCATGCCTCCTGCTGGTGAGTCGCACTTTGGTTGTTTAGACACGTACCTCAGTCTGTTCATATGTTGATGGGTCAGCTTCAGGGATAAGGGGTGACTCCTTGGGGCCCTTGGTCATTTGTGTGGCCAAGTATCAACTTGCCTGAGAGGGCAGGGGTTCTGGTTGAGCCTTGCCCTAAAGGCAGCCGTGCCCTCCCAGCCCATTGAGCTGCTAGGACACAGTCTCCCAAGGGCTGAGACTGACTCCTGGTGACCCAGTTCCAAACCCACAGGCCATTCAGGTAGGGTCACCCAAGGGTGGTCAGTGTGCATTTCTGTAAACACCTGCTTCATGTCAACTCCCTGACCCCAGCTCGCCACGACTGGCTTTTCCGCTTCTCAGCTGGTTTGGAGTGCTTTTCAGGAAAGCTTTGGGAGGTTTAGGGAGGAACCATTTGGAGGCCAGCTCAGCCAGTTTTGGGGCCGACATGCTATAGCAGATGACCTTCCTTGGGGAAAGACCCGGGCTGTAACTTGTCTACCCTCCACACATCAGCTAGGGCAGCCCAACAGGCTGAAGGATCCACTTCTGAGATGGCTTTGAGCTCGGCCGAGATCTCCCCTGGGCTGGGTTGGTTTCCCACCATGTAGGGCTCCTTATGTGGGTGCTGACTTTCCCCAGCGCACACACTGGAAGCTGCCAGGCCTCCTTCACACCCAGAAGTGATACCATGTCACTTCTGCCACATTCTTTTGATAAAGCAAGACCCAGAGCCAGTCCTGATTCAGGGACTACACACAGGCCAGAATACCCGCACCTGCGGCTTATGGGGGGCCACTGGTGGCCACTGACCACAGCCTAGGCATCCCAAGATCTGGACCTTGGGGCAGTCTGTGCTCGTCTCTGAGCCTCAGAACTTCATCCAAAAGGGAAGAGATTTGGCCCCTAACTGTCTCTAAGGACCACATATTGCAGTCCTGGCATGGTCTCACTTCTGCCCAGTGCCCTAGGCTGGTACCCCAGGCAGGTCTGTCTTGAGCAGTACTCCTTCAGGTCCACCTGGCCTTGGCCTCCTGGAGGAGTGAGAGTTGTGGCAGAGAGAGAAGGGGGCTGCCCTTTCCATCATCCACGTCGCTCATCTGGCAGACTAGCTGGATGGCTGCATCCCTTCCACACCTGCCCAGTCGCAGCTGGAGTGTAGAAACACCTGCTCTCTCATTGCTCCTCTTGGGGCTGCTTTCCAGCTGCCGCTACCTCAGGCTCCCACTGTCCAGGCCAACACCCATACAACAACCTGAAAACCACCCAGGGACCCAAGTCTCCAGAATCTGCTGTCCGAGGGACCTATGAAATGTCCAAGGGTGGAACAAGGTACAGAGGCAGGGGAGGGGCCTGAGAGTATTCCCTGTGTCTTGGAGGAACCCAGCTGTCCTAGTGTCCAGAGTGTCCTTGATACCATCACGTGTGGTCTGGCGGAAGACCACGGGAGGGGCAGCTCAGCCCCAGCCTGACCCAGGCTGCTAGGACTGGAAGCCAGCCAGACAGTGAGGGTCATTGAGGCAAATCCAGGTCCTCCTATCCTGTCCCCACAGGGATGAGGTCTAGTGACAGAGCAGGGGGTCTTAACCAGAATGATTCTGCCCCCCAGAAGACATTGGACACTGTCTGGAGACACTTTTGGTTGTCACAACTGAGAGGAGGGAGCTACCAGCATCTAGTGGGTGGAGGCCAGAGGTGCTGCTAAACATCCTGCAAGGCACAGGACAGCCCCACAACTAAGAACAATCTGGCCTCAAATGTCAACAGTGCCAAGGGTGAGACACCCCGGTGCAGAGAAGCCCAAGCCAGGGTGCCTGGAGTCTAGCTAAGCTGGGAGGAGAAGCACTGTGCCCGTACCACCTGGAGGAGCACAACAGCTGGGGTCCCTGTGGAGCAGTGAACTCCACCAAGCCCTGGGTGAAGGGTGGCGTGGGATCCAGGCCCACATTTCTGCTCAGGTTGGGAACTTGCTCTCCTCCCCAAACTCTGCCTACCTTCCTTTGTCCTCTGCCACCTTGGCCAGAACGTCAGCCCTACGTTTAGGCCTGCTGAGACCCTGTCCACCCAGGAAGCCTTGCAGGATTTCCACCTGGAGAAGGATGGCTCCCTCCTCAACTACGGGTGGGAGTGCCTTGGATCCCCCCTGAGGTCGACACCTTGCTCTCAGAACACAGGTGCCAAGGGGCTGTTTCTCTGACTAAATGGCCTGATGACAGACAGACTAAGGGACAGAAGGTATAGGCCTTGGCTTTTATTGAGATTAGACCTGTGGGCTCCCTGGCCCAACTCTCCACTCAGCCCGGCCTCCCAGGTACAAGTGACCGACTGGAGTTGGAGCAGGTTGCAAGGGCACATCCAGGCTTCTATTTTTTCTGTCCCTCCCGCCGGACCTCCATCTCCCTCCCCCCTCGAGTTTTCCCCAGGCTGGCCCAGGCTCTGGTGCTGGGCAGCGGCCAGGGTGTCTCGCTGTTGGGGGGCCACTGGTGGGGGCTCAGCCCTTCCTGTCTGGACCTCCACCCCATCCTCCTGGGCCATCCTTTCCCCTCTTGTCCCGAGCTAGGAGAACCAGCCCTGGCACTCAGATCCCTATGGCCTCTCCAGAGCCCCAGAGCGGGTTCTCTTGCACAGTGGACATGTAGACTCCTCTGAGGCCCCCCAGGACCTCTTGGGCCTGAGCCCCAAGCCTTCTGGGGGACTGGGCAGGGAGGAAGTACCCTTGGCTGGGTCCATGCTGGAACTGGAAGCTGAGGAAAGAGGGAAGAGAGAAGTCACCCGTAGGGACCCAGGAGAGCCAGACAGCCCGTCCTATGACCCCCAGAACCTGGTGTCCTTCAAAACAGGAGGGGAGGGGGCGGTTCTCCTTAAAGAGAACCCATGAGGGAGGAGGAAAAGGGAAACAGATGGTTCAAGCTGGAAGGATCCTCATCTAACCTGACCCCTTCATTTTACAAAAGGGGAAGCTGAGGCTGGGGGAAGGGTGCTGTCCAAAGTCCCTCATCAAGTGCAGAACTGAGAGGCTTGGGCGTGGAGAAGGGGCCGTCTGAGTCTGTCTGAGTCCCCAACCCAACCCTTCCCTGGGTCTTCCCCCGCCGTCCCCAGTTCTGCCTCACCTGGACAGGTGCTCACCTGTATTTCCTGGGCTGTCCCTTGACAGTTGAGCTTCCAGAAGGGCTGAGCAGTGGCTGTTACCTGGGCCCAGAGTCCCCTGTGGCAGGCCCAAAGGCCAAGCCATGCCTTCCGGCCGTGGGAGGCAGCCCCCAGCCATGAGCCGGCTCAGCCAGTGGCTCTCACACTGGCTGGCGAGCTGCATGTGACCCGGTAGATAGAGAGCCAGGCCCCGGAGGTGGCGCAGCCGGAAGTTCTTGGGCTTGCTTCCCTGGGCACTGGGGCACTGCTGCTGCCCCAGCCCCCCCTCATAGATGTTGGGTGGTGTGTTGGGGTGGCTGGGGTGTCCTTGGGCCCAGCTCACTGCATCTGTGGAGGGGAGAGCAGGAGGGTGGTGGCTGGTGGGCCACAGCAGACGTGAGGGGAGCATGCAGTCACACGCTCATGTGATGGGCTCCATATCTGGCCTGTGGAGCCTCAGCTTACCTGTCTGTCAAATAGGCTCAGTCCCTTGCCTATCGCCTCCTGTGACCCAACATGCTATTCCTCTTTTCTCTCCCATCTAACAGGGAGGTCTGAGAAGCCTGAGCCTTGGCACTAAATTCTCTTTCAGAACTTCAAGCCCTTCCTGCCACCTCTTTTTGCCCCCCACCCTTGAAAGAGCAGTCTGGTGCCAGTACAGAAATTGCACAGTGGGTCCAGGACCACACAGCCCATGGTCACACTGTCTGGACCAGTGGCCATTCCCCTTTCCCAAGCATGCATGTCCCTGAGGCCACCCTGGTGGCTATGGGCCCAGGTCAGGACAGGAGGGCAGCTCTCCTCCTGCCACTCCTCCCCTCAGCCTGGCACCTTCTCTTATGCGCAGCTCAGAGAACGCACAGACCAAGGCTTCCATGGAGGGCCAGCGTGGTCGGGGAGGAGCTGCTGGGCCTCTGGTGCAGGAGGGCTCTGCTCTGCCCTGCCTAGGGGGTGGGTCTGCAGGTCTCCCTTGGCAACCAGCTCTATGATGTCACAGAGAAGACTCCCAGCCTCCCTGGACTGGGAAGTTTGGGGGAAGATGATGCCCAGGGCAGTGTCAGGGTGGGAGGAGAGCAAAGGAAGGAGGCAGAACCCTAGGGGAGGTCCCTGGTCCCTCTGGCTTGGGCCAGGCTACAAAACAGACCCAGCTCTTGCAGACTGGAGAGTCACTCCCAGGGGTGACCTCTTGGGGTCTCAGTTTCCTCTTCTGTGAGTGGGAAATGAGGGTTTAGGGGTACAGACTTAGTGAGACCTGAGCAGACTGATAAGGTGGTTTGGGGTCCCTGGGCAAGTCACTTAACTTTTCTGACTGTCCATTTTCCCGTAAGTCAATGATGGGGTATTGTGTGGCTCATACTAAGTGTGACGAAGGATGTGGAGGAACTGGAGCTCTCAGATACTGCTGGCGGGAATGTCAAATGGTACCACCACTTTGGGAAACAGTGTCTTAAAAAGTTTAAACTTTCAATTCTCTCTATTCACAGATGACGTGATCTTATATATAGAAAAAATTAATTCACACGCAAAACTATTTGAGCTAATAAAACTATTAGAGCTAATAAAGTTCAGCAAAGTGAGATACAAGATTAATACACAAAAATTAATTGTATTTCTATACCCTAACAGAACAAAAAGAACAAAACACAAAACAGGAATAAATTTAACCAAGTAGGTGCAAGACAATACATTGCTGAAAAAAATAAAGAAGACAAATAAATGGAAAAATATCGCTGTTCATGGATTGAAGACTCAATGATGTTAAGACAGCAATACTCCCTAAAGTGATCTACAGAGCCCTTCAAAATCCCAGTAGCTTTTTATGCAGAAACAGGAAAACTGATCCTTAAATTCATGTGGAATTACAAGGGAGCCCAAATAATCAAAAACAATCCTAAAAAAGAAAAAAGTTTGAAGACATTTGCTGATTTCAAAACTTACTTCAATGACACAGTAACCAAAACAACGTGGAATCGTCATAAGGATAGACATCTAGTCCAATGGAATACAATAGAGAGCCCGGAAATAAACCCATCTATCTATGGTCAATTGATTTTTCAACGAGAGTGCCAAGACTATTCATTGAATTGGGGGGAGAACAGTCTCTTCAATAAATGGTGCTGAGAAAACCGGATAGCCACATGCAAAAGAATGAAGTTGGATCCCTACCACCCACCATATACAAAAATTAACTCAAAATGTATCAAAGACCTAAATGTAAGAGCTAAAACCATAAGACTCTTAGAAGAAAATGTAGGGGTAAATCTTTACGACCTTGGATTTGGCAATGGAGTCTTCAATTTGACAAGAAAAGCACAAGCAACAATTGAAAAAATAGGCAAATTGGACTTCATCAAAATTTAAAACTTTTGTGCTGCAAAAGGCACTAACAAGAAGTGAAAAGACAGCCTACAACATGGTAGAAAATATTTCCAAATCATGTATCTGATAAGAGCATAATATCCAGAATAAAGAACTATTACAACTCAACAACAAAAAGACAAACAACCCAATTTAAAAATGGGCAAAGAATTGAACAGACATTTCTCCAAAGAAGATATACAAATAGTCAATAAGCACATGAAAGTCATTAGTTACTAAGGAAACACAAATTTAAACCACGGTGAGGTACTACTTCACACTCACAAGGAGGGATATAATTTAAAAAATAGAACATGACAAATGTTAATGAGGGTGCGGAGAAACTGGAACCCTCCTACACTGCTGGTGGGAATGTAAAATGATGCAGCCACTATGGAAAACAGTTTGGCAGTTCCTCAAAGAGTTAAAGATAGGGGCCAGCCCGGTGGCGCAGCAGTTAAGTTTGCACACTCTGCTTCGGTGGCCCGGGGTTTGCCGGTTCGGATCCCGGGTGCAGACATGGCACCACTTGGCACGCCATGCTGTGGTAGGCGTCCCACATATAAAGTAGAGGAAGATGGGTATGGATGTTAGCTCAGGGCCAGTCTTCCTCAGCAAAAAGAGGAGGATTGGCAGCAGATGTTAGCTCAGGGCTGATCTTCCTCAAAAAAAACAACAACATTGAATTGCACACTTCAAATATGCGTACTTTATCATATGTCAGTAAAGCTGTTAAAAAATGAAAAACCAAGGGAGGAAGCTTTGGCTCCCTTCTCAGTATTCCCTCTATGCTCTGCCAACTATAGTGGAGACTGAGTGCAGTCTGCCCCTAAAACACCTACCACATCTCATTTAATCCTCGAAGTAACCCTATCAGGCATTATTACCTCCATTTTAACATTGAAGGATCTGTGTCGCCAAGAGGTTAAGTAACTTGCCCAAGGTCACACAGCTGATTGCTTTGCTTTAGGAACAGCACCGGGAGCGTGTGCACACCAGTTTGCCCTAACTTAAAGCAGAACTGGTGGGCTTCCAGTGGCCTATCGTGAGCACGAGTCAGGAGCCACAAGTACCTGGCCCAGAGCCAGCCCAGACCTGGGTATCCCAACCAGCACAGAGCATGGAGGGAGGGCGGGGGACAAGAAACAGATGACAGGGCCCTTCCTCAAAGACCATTCACTTCACTGGAGTAAGGTGATGTACTCTCAGTCACTCACTCATTCATTCATTCATTCAATCAGTCAGGTATTTAACAAATACATTCTGAGAGCCTGCGTATCACCAAATACTATTGTAGACTTGGGGAGAGTCCAGAGTAGGACAAAACAGGTGTCTGCTTTCATGTCCAGACCAGAGAGGCAGAAGATAAGCAAACGAGACGTTTCCAGATCATACTGGGAAGGAAATAAAACAGGGAAGGGATGGGAAGGCTCTGCTTTGTGACAGGGAAGGGCTGGGAAGGCTCTGCTTTGGTGTAGGTGGTCCAAGTGGCCTCTTCACAAAGATCTGAAGTTGGGAGAACGTTCCAGGCGGAGGGAACTGCATGTGCAAAGACCTGAAGGCAGGAGGATGATGGGCATGTTTAAGGGAAAGAAGGCCAGGATAGAAGGAGGGAAGGGAGTGAGGAGAACAGAGGAGGTGCAGCTAAGGAGTTTGAGTTTTATTCGAACTGCAATGGAAAGCCATTGGGTAGGTTTTTTTGAAGGCTTTTTTTGTTTTTAGTCATGTTTATTGAGATACAAGTTTAGATATGGTAAAATTCACCCTTTTTAGGGCACAGTTCTATGAGTTTTGACGAATACCTACTGTCATGTTATTGCCACTACAATCAAGATATGGGGCAGTTCCGCCACCCCCAAAATTCTTTTGCACCCAGCTCCTCCTGGCAACCACTGATTTGTTTTCTGTCTCCATATTTTTGTCTTATCCAGATTGTCATATAAATGGAGTCATACAGTATGTAGCCTTTTGAGGCTGGCTTCTTCCACTTAGCATAAGGCGCTGGAGATTCTTGTTGCCCTTGTGTATATCAGGAGTTTGTTTCTTTTTTTATTGTAATCCATATTATGGATGTACCACACTTTGTTTATTCATTCATAAGTTGAGGACCAGTTGAGTGGTTTCCAGTTTGGGACGATTATGAATAAAGCTGCTATCAACATTCATGTATAGGGCCGGCCTGGTGGCACAGCAGATAAGTGCAGACGTTCTGCTTCCGCAGCCCGGGGTTGGCCGGTTTGGATCCCGGGTGCGGACAGGGCACTGCTCAGAAGGCCATGCTGTGGTAGGCGTCCCACACATAAAGTAGAGGAAGATGGGCATGGATGTTAGCTCAGGGCTAGTCTTTCTCAAAAAAAAAAAACAAAAACATTTGTGTACAGGTTTTTGTGTGAACATAAGTTTCTGTTTCTCTTGGGCAAATACTTAAGAGTGGGATTTTTGAGCCATATGTTAACTGTGTTTATAAGAAACTACCAACTGTTTTCTAAAGCAGCCGTACTCTTACATTCTCACCAATAATGTATGAGAGTTCAAGTTGCTCCACAGCCTTCTAAGCCCTTGGCACGGTCAGGGTTTTTGTTGTTTGTACCATTCTAATAACTGCCTAGTGATATCTCATTGTAGTTTAATATATGTTTCCCTAATGACTAATAATCTTGAGCACCTTTTCATTTGCTTATTTCCCATATATCTTCTTTTGTGAAGATTCTGTTGAAATTAGTCTACTTTCTAACTGCAATGTTTTCTTATTATTGAGTTTTGGGAGTTCCTTATGTATTCTGGATACAAGTTATCAGATGTGTTTTGTGAATATTTTCTTCTAGACTGTGGATTATCTTTTCATTTTCTTACAAGTGTCTTGAAGAGCAATTTTAAATTTTGCTGAAGTCCAATTCCTTGAAAAACATTTTTTTAAGGATCACGCTTTTGGTATCTCTAAGAATTTTGCTTAACTCAGTCACAAAGCTTTTCCCCTAAGTTTTCTTCTAGAAAAGTTATCGTTTTTAGGTTTTACAGTTAAGTAAGGGTGGTAGTTCATTGATTTGCATATGGATTTCCAATTGTTCCAAGACCATTCGTTGAAAGACTATTTTTCCCTCCATGAAGCGCTTCGTCGCCTTTGCGGTACTAACCATGTATGTGTGGACCTATTTTGGGACTCGCTTTAAGGTCCGTGCATTTACGTGTCCGTTACTTCGCCAACACGAATGCAGGCGCGGAGGGCGTCCCACCGGTTAGCAGTCCCTCCTCTTCGCTCAGCCTTCCCGGCTCAGCTCACTTCACGTCCCCAGCCCTTCTTTGTCGCCTGTCCCCCACCATGGCAGCCTAGTAGGGCGGGCTCCCAGGTGAGCCTCCAGCTGACCTGGTCACATATCGGCCGCGGTCCTGGCCGCGATACCACCCGCTCCCTCAACTAGGAGAACGAACACTTGCCGGCCGGAAGAGGCCACGGTTGCCAGGACAACCACCGGGGCCCGCGGGCCCGGGCCGATTTCCGGCCTGTCGTGAAGCCTGAGCGGGCACCGCTTGCCCGGGGCCTGGCCGCGCTGCGTCCCGCCGCCTCACGGACGGCTAGGGCCTCCTCTCCGCAGCCAGGGGCCTCGGGCCTTCACGCCGCGGACGCTTCTGACGCGGGCGCGGCCAGTTTACACATGCCAGGGAGAAGCGTGCTGGGCACCGCGCCCAGGAGGGAGACCGGCTTCGTGACATTATCGTACATTCTTTCTAGAGTGGAGGAGGAAATGAGAAGCAGTATGTAGAGCGCCTAGCACAGTGTCTGGCACATAGTAGGCACTCAGAACGTGTCAGCCGGCGCCAAAGGTCTGTCTGCAAAGTGTGTGAAACGGGCCCCCACGCCGCACGGCTCGCAGCTCGTGGCAGGCACCGGGACCTCACGCCGGCTCCCTCGGATCCCCGGGACGCCCCCTGCCTGCCGTCCTTCTTGTACGCATGCGTACGCAGCCCTGTCGTTTCGCACCTCATCCTGTTTGGCCCCCGCAGCACGCCGTCCAGGGCTCGGTGCGTTGCCATAGAAACCCGTGAGTGCTGAGGGGCGAGCCTTGAAGAGTCGGCGCTGCTGGGGACCCGAGCAAAATGTCTTTCCGCGACCTCCGCAGTAAGGCAGCCCTGTTCCCTGTGACCTACGGTCCTCCCGAGACTCGGGGCTCCGGGCCGCCGGGTCCCCTGTCCGTGCCTCCGCCTAGGCGCGCGCCTCAAGAGTCCCCTCTCCGGCCTCTGCGCCTCCGGGGCACCCCCGGCCCGCGGCCGTCCCCGGGCTGAGCGCCCCGCCGGGCCTCGTCGCCCTGTTTGTGACGGTGGGAAGTTCTGTATCTGCCACCGGCCACATATGGCTGGGGCGGCTGAGCAACCCAAGTTATCGTTTTATCTGATTTTAATAGGTTTATATAGCCACGTGGGGCTGTGGCGACCTTATTGAGAAACGTAGAGGCCGTATTTGAGTTGGGTTAGCTTAGAGCTCAGGGAAGCGAACAACAAAACCGAGGAGCGGCTGGTGAATCATAGTAATTGCGGCTAGCATTGTTTGAGCTTATGCGATCTGCCAAGTAGTTACTGTTGTGTGTGTGCATCGTTTCCTTTACTCCTCTCAACAACTCTGTGCGCCTGTGTTTAGAGACGAGGAAACGGGCACGGAGAGGTCAGTGACACAGGTGCGGGTCCAGGGACACAGGTGGTAGGAGCTGGCGCTGGAGTTTGAGTTCAAGTCATCTAACCTCCGAAGGCTGCGTTCTTTCCAAAGGGGCTGGTGAGAAGGGAACCTGGAGGCCTTTGATAGGAGGGTGGGAAGTGGAAGAATGGGGATAAGAGAATTACTTACTAGTACGTGGGGTCACATGTTACACACCAGCCATTTTACATTCAGTATCTTATCTTAGTCCTCGCTGTAACAGTAAATTAGGTGGTATAATTCCTGGATGGAATACTTCGGGTCACGGAGAGGTAGAGTAGCTTGCTTTAGGTCACACGGCTAGAACTAGGTGGAACCAAGGATCAAAACATAGGACTTTGTGAATCAAAAATCTCTTGCCTTTTATACACTATCATTTTCTGGATGTGAAGCAGTTCAGTTCACTGGCTCCACCTGCATAGGTGTAGTAGGTGATTGCCAAGTTGGTGTGATCTAAGGGGCCTAAATAAGGCCAATTTTCTTTTCTTTTCTTTTTTTTAAACATTTTATTTTTTTCCTTTTTCTCCCCAAAGCCCCCCCGGTACATAGTTGTATATTCTTTGTTGTGGGTCCTTCTAGTTGTGGCATGTGGGACGCTGCCTCACCGTGGTTTGATGGGCAGTGCCATGTCCACGCCCAGGATTTGAACCAACGAAACACTGGGCCGCCTGCAGTGGAGTGCGCAAACTTAACCACTTGGCCATGGGGCCAGCCCCTGAGAACTTTTTTTTTTTTTTTTTGAGGAAGACGAGCCCTGAGCTAACTACTGCCAGTCCTCCTCTTTTTTGCTGAGGAAGCCTGGCCCTGAGCTAACATCCGTGTCCATCTTCCTCTACTTTATATGTGGGACGCCTACCACAGCATGGCATGCCAAGCGGTGCCATGTCCGCACCCGGGATCAGCGAACCCCAGGCCACCGAGAAGCAGAACGTGTGAACTTAACTGCTGCGCCACCGGGCCGGCCCCGCCAATTTTCTAACTGAATTGCTGGTGCCTGAAATGTCACCATTAAAGATTATTCCTTTCAGTTATGAATTGCTCTTTTTATACCATGTATATACAGGAAGAGGCATAAAGGCATCATATTTTCTTATGCAACTGTAGCACCGTAGTGTGAATTATGCCCTCTGGAATTTGAAGGTTCTTAGTGACTGTATGTTGTAGTGACAAGTTTCTCCTCTCTTGTAGTTTAGAGAGGCCAGCACTCTGCTAAGGGACGTTGAATGGAGCTGTGTTGGGAAGAATGCACAAAAAGGGGATTTCTGAACATTTTGACCTTAAATGCGTTCCGTACAACTGTGCAATTTATAGGAAGAATCTCAAATTGTCTCCACTTTGATACTAGTACTGCAGAATTAACAGAACTTGACTACTACTTAGCAAGAAGAAGTATTTAGGCCTTGCTTGACTGATGGGAAGGCTGCTGCTTTATTCTCCCTCCCTCTATTCAAATTTCCCAAAAACAGTGACAGAGGCCTCTGTGCCGTTGCTCTTTCCTCTGCTCATACTTTCTCTTCAATTATATAGTGAAACAGCCTAATCTCCAGTGCCCAGGAAATTTATTTGCAAATCTCACTGGGACATTTTGAATATCCACCTTCGAGAAGAGTGAGGACAGACGTTATGTAGTCAGAAGCACACTGAATATAGATCTTGGCACAACGTGGAAACTCAGAACATGTTTGTTGTGTTCATTTCCAGGACCTGCTTAAAGTTTAGTGACTGCAACCTCCGTTATCAACAAATACTAGTGTTACTGTTTCTTAACCTGTTTTGTAATAAATGTAAATATTGCTCTATAGGCCAATCATACTCGTGAAGATTTCTCTAAATACAATGCAACTAATCTTTAAAATTTGTATTATAAGATCCTGTATGCTCATTTAAAAAAACTCAGAAAAAACTCATAAACATGAACTTCACTCTACCACCGTCACCCCCAGAAATAACAGTTATTTAAAAATGTTTTTCTTTATGACATTTTATAAGGCCAGATGTTTCTTCTTTTGAATAGTTAGTAGAAGATATTCGAGAGAAATGAGATATCAAAGAAATTAAATTCACAGCCAATCCCTAAGCCTTATTTTAACGTACAACTTCCACTTCTTCTCCTATTAAACTGAACTGTTTTTCAGGAAGCAGATTAGGTGTTTTAACTTTTATCTCCTTTTTTCTTTCCTCTTAGAGAGTTGATAAATAGTCCCTAAAACTGTTGGGAATAGGTTGAGAATAAGAAGGGGAAGCAAAGAAAGTATGTAAGTTAATAAGTCATTGCCGTTTGCCAAGGAACTGACTGGATTGCATTTTCCATTGGACAGACTTTACAGAGATGATGAGAGCCTTGGGATACCCTCGACATATTTCCATGGAAAATTTCCGCACACCAAATTTTGGACTTGTATCTGAAGTGCTTCTCTGGCTTGTGAAAAGGTTAGAGCTGCACTTTATTGAGATCTAAGAATGAATGCTGGATTTTATTCATTAGCCACCAAGAAACAGAATACTGTTGTGAAGCAAAAGGAATTGTTCGATAAAATTTGAGTTTGACAGACTCAGTTGTAACCTGTTAAAAATCAGTCGGGTTTAAAGAACGCTGTGGGAGAAGGGAACATACCAGGCAGTGGTAAAAGGAGACTATTTCTCAGTAGGAAGTGGACACTGGGGCACTGGTCCAAGCTCCTCTTCACCCCCTTGCCTTCATCAAGGAGTTACAGGGACCTCCCTACACACTCCAATGAGTACACTGGATTAGAAATAATTTAGATTTCATTTTATGTGAAAAATCTAATATGATTCAGGGTTCGCAAACCTTTTTGTTAAGGAAATAAGTAAATATTTTAGGCATTCAAGGTTACCTAAGATCTCTGTTGTATATTCTACCTTGTGTTTTTGTTTTTTTGTTTGTTTTGAGGAAGACTAGCCCTGAGCTAACTACTGCCAGTCCTCTTTTTGCTGAGGAAGACTGGCCCTGAGCTAACATCCATGCCCGTCTTCCTCTACTTTATATGTGGGACGCCTACCACACCATGGCTTTTTGCCAAGCGGTGCCATGTCTGCACCCGGGATCCAAACCGGCAAACCCCTGGCCGCTGAGAAGCAGAACGTGCGAACTTAACTGCTGCACCACGGGGCCGGGCCTACCTTGTGTTTTTTAAACCCTTTAAAAAGGTGAACAACCTTAGCTTGCAGGCTGTACAGAAAGAGGCCAAGGGCTGCAGTCTGCTGACCCCTGGTGGATCATCAGTAGCTTGAAGAAAGTAATTCCAACAACTCTGCTGCTTCTCTAAGCTAACTAGTTAGCCCTGGGTCAAGGGCTGTCAGCCAGAGTAATAGTGCTGATTATTTTAATTCAACTTTGAGGTCTGAGATAGACTTAATTTTGTAAGCTGAGCACCCACTTTTTATTTTTATTTTATTTTTTTTGCTGTGGAAGATTAGCTCTGAGCTAACATCTGTGCCACTCTTCTTCTACTTTGTATGTGGGTCATTGCCACAGAATGGCTGATGAGTGGCATAGGTCCATGCCAGAATCCAAACCCTCAAACTGGGGCTGCTGAAGTGGAGTGTGCTGAATTTAACCACTGCACCATGGGGCAAGCCCCTTGATTTTTGAAATCAGTTAAACTTATTCTTAGGTGAGGATTTGCTCTCTCAGGTGTTTGGAATTTTGTGTTGCTTTTGAAGTCTTTCTTAACCTTACTAGGTTAGCTGGGGACTCAGCTTCCTGTTACAGATCCACTTCCTCTCAGTTGTCCACTTTCTTCTTCGTGGTCTTCCTGCTTAATTGTGTCTTCTCTCTCTCTCTCTCTCTGATAGGTATGAACCTCAGACTGACATCCCTTCTGATGTTGAGACTGAACAAGATCGAGTTTTCTTCATTAAGGCAATTGCCCAGTTCATGGTTAGTTCATGGTTATTTGATGGAATTGTAAAATTAAATACATTAGAAAAAGATGAGTCCTAGTTAGGGCTACTTTCAAGTTTCTAAACTATTCCATTACCAGGTTTCTGTGAAGCCATTTCACCAACAAATTTTTTTGTTTTTAATTAGTTATTTGTTAAGAATTTTATTTATTTATTTTTGAATAGGTAATATATTTCATGGTTCAGAAATTTTTTTTAAATCATGAAACGACATGGAGTAAAATAATTTTCTGTCCTATATGTCATTGGCCCAGTTCCATTTCCAGTAATTACTATTTTTAATATCTTCCCGAGTTTCTTTATGCATATATAAACAAGTAAAATATGCTTTTTCTCCTTCCTTTTACACAGATGGTGACATCCTATACACCTGTTTAGAATCTTGCTTTCTTCACTTAACAGTACATTTTGGAGAACTTTCCAAATGCGTACAGAGTGTCCTCATTCTTTCATACACTTGAGTAGTATTGCATGCATGGATATACCTTAATTTACGTAATTTATATAGATAAGCATTTAGGTTGTTTGTAACTTTTGCTCTTTGAAACTTTGCTGTAACGAATAACATAGAGATATTGTTTTGTTGGTGAGAATATCCCTAGGATAAGTTCTTAGGATTGGAATTTCTAGGTCAAAAGATCATTTGTAATTTTGTTGTTGTTGTTTACCAAATTGCTCTCCATCAAGATTGTATCAGTTTACACACCCACTCACAATCTGAGTCACTTGAAAGTGTGACTCTTAGTATGATCAGGTTATATCCTAATTGTTGGTAGAGACATTTTCAAATTACCTACATTTTACATTTTATATGGAAAAAAAATCTATGGTTAGATTTTATACAGAAAGGCCCTTAAACTTTTTTTTTGTCTGAAAATAGGCCACCAAGGCACATATAAAACTCAACACTAAGAAGCTTTATCAAGCAGATGGGTATGCGGTGAAGGAACTGTTGAAGATCACCTCTGTCCTTTATAATGCTATGAAGACTCAAGGGATGGAGGGCTCTAAAATAGGAGAGGAAGATATCAGCAAATTCAAGTTCGATCTTGGCTCAAAGGTAAGGACAACGAAAGGCTTGTAGTAAGGGACCGAATATTTATTTCTCAAACCCTAAAATGGAACATGGTAGAGTGCTGGCTATCTTCCAGGCACTGTTCAGGCACTGGGGATATAGGCATGAACAACAAGGACAGAAATTCTCTGTTCCTGCTGCTCAGCTGGGACCACAAAGCAGAAGGAATGGCAGGTCAGATGTGATAAATGTGTGGAGAACAGTAAGGCAGGGAAGGGGCTGGGAGAGGTATCTTAAATAGGGAGGTAGGACAGCCTCAAGGGCTGGATGAGGTTTTCAGCAGAGATCTGAAGGAGGGAAGGGGGAACCATGCAGTGGAGGGGAAAAAGTGTCTTCTGATGAAAGTGTGCTTTGTGTGTTTGAGGAATTGCAAGGAGGCCATGTGACAAGAACCAGGAGGAAAGGCCATGACAGACCCCGTAGTGCCTGGAAAGCCACGTTTAAGACTTTGATGTTTACTCTGAGGTGGAAAATCATTGAGTTTTGAACAGAGAAGTACATGATTTGAAACTTAATGTTGAAAGGATCCCTCTGGCTGCTGGGTTGAGATCAGACTTAAGTGGGAGGCAAGGGTGGAAGCAGAGAGACCTGTTAGAAAGCAAGAGATGATGGTGACTTTGAGCAGAGTGGTTGTGGGAGAGGTAGATATCAGGAGCTCAGCCAAGCTAGGGGAGAGGGAGCTGAGGGCTGCCTGATGTCAGAGAACTTGATTAAAACAATAAGCCAAAAAAGAAAGCTAAGTCTTTAACCGCTTACTGTGATGGTATAAGCAAGAAGCTAAAACCAGAGGGAGCACTGACTCCCCTGTTTCATGCCCTGTGGAATGGCCCACCTGTCAAAGGTCCGGTTGTAGGCATTGTCTCACTGTTGAGGGAACCCTGAATGAAAGGCTCCAGCAGTTTTATGCACACAGATGTAGGGGGAGGCCTAGGAGTGGAAAAGTAGTGGGTACTGAGTCAGTGAGGCAAATTGTCCTCAAGTCCCCATCCCTGTGTGTTGTGCACCCCCCACCCCCAAGGAGGCCTCAGCAGAGGTGTGAAGAGGACCCTGGCCCAAGGCCTCAGATGATAGAGATCTAGGAATGGAAGTCCTGGGGCTAAGAATGCAGATATTTATGAGAACATGACCAACCAGAGATCTGGAGTGCAACTGAGGCCTTGACTGCAACTCCCTTCAGAGACTGCGGTGCGCTGGTGTGCCCCAAGTCTGGTGTGCAGGTGGGAGCAGCTTCCCCCGCAAGGCCTGCCAGGTGAAGCCTTTGTAATGGCCTGTGGTCAGGCCTGAAAAATTACACATAGGTTTTAACCAGGAGCCAGATTCCTCAGTGGAAGGAAGTGGCCAGAGGTTAGAACATATTATAAAGGTAGATCTTATGGGATTGGATGTGGGTTGAGAGAAAACAGGTAATACCAGGAAGATCTTAAAGCAGTGCTGTCTAGCAGAACTTTCTGTGATGATGGACGTGTTCTGTATCTATGCCACACTGTACAGTAACCACCAGCCACGTGTGGCTAGCACAAGGAGAACTGAGTTTTAAATTTTATTTAATTTTAAATAATTTAACATTGAAAGTGGCCACATGTGGCTAGTGGATACTGTATCAGAGATCATAGCTCTAAAGGTTTTGGTCTGTGTACCTACAAGGGTGAAGTTGCCATTTACTGAAATGGAAAAGAGTTTCGAAGGAGCAGGTTTGGCAGGAAAGATTTTAGAAGTTTAGTTTGGAGCATGTTTAATTTGTGATGTCCATGAGCTGTCTGAGTGGAGATATTGAGCCTCAGTTCATAGATGGTATTAAAGCTCCAAGCTTAGGAGGGTGTGTGAAAAGAAAAGAGGTCAGGGAACTGAACTCTCGTACACGCCAGTGCTGAGAAGTGGGCAAGATGATGAGACTGCTGCAAAGAAAACTGGAAATTTACTGCTAGTAAGGTAGGAGAAGCTAGAGCTAGTGGGAGTGGAATCCTGGAGGACTAAGGAAATGGAAATAAAGTCATCAGCTGTGAATGAAGAGGAAGAATTGTTGCTGGTGGTTTGAAAGTAAAGGAGAGAGAGAATTAGTTGTTTCGGGAGAAGGGAGAGTGAGCAGAGCAGGGAAATGTTTGTTTGGGCTCTTCGGAAAATTTAGCATCTTCAAGGAAGAAGGTATGACATGCAAATCCTGAGAAAGGAGCTTGTGCATGGGGCTAGATGTTAAATCCTCATCCTCCTCTTCATAGCAATAGCTGCCACCCTTGTGGGAGCCAGTACTGCTGTAAGGCCCTCAGGCAGGCCAACTCACTGGAGCCTCACAGCAGGCCTGCGAAGTGCAGTCTAAAGGCAGAGAATGAGGGGCGGGGAGGGTTAAACATAGGCCATCAGGATTCTGCAGTAGGAAATGTGTCCTTCAGGGTGCCCCTCCTGTGGTCACCCCGCTACTGTCAGGGTCCCCTGTTGTGACCTAGTCCAAATAGCAAGCACATCAGCTTTCACCCTCCTACCCCTCCTGGTTGCAGATTACATTTGACTTGATATTTGGGTTTTCAGAGACACCCAGGTATCCTGGAATTGGTCTACTTTGTACTTAGGTCAGTGTTTCCTAAACTGATGTCCTGGCAGTTCTCTTCCATAGGATGTCAATATGTGTCTTCAGGAAAATGTGTTCTGTAGTCAGGCATCCCAACCAGAGGTGGGAATTGATGTTAACAGACTGGTTGTTTCTGAATGCCGATTAAAAACTGTTCACTGAGCTTTCTGTTTTTGATATTTTCCTTCCAGATTGCAGATTTGAAAGCAGCTAGGCAGCTTGCTTCTGAAATCACCTCTAAAGGAGCATCTCTGTATGATTTGCTGGGCAAGGAGGTAGAGTTGAGGGTAAGCAGTGTTCAGATAACTTAATTACTTACTCAGCTAAGCAGATTTTCAAGGTTTTCTTTTCTAATTCTGTTTTTTCCTTGTTCTGATTTTATTAAACTGCACCTGATTAAAGAAATAACATGTGGGAAAATCATCCACAGTGTCAGCTGCTGTTCCTGCTTTTGGTGGGCACTGGTCTGTTTTTAATACTTTGGCTTCTAGTTCAGGAATGGCAAATATGTGGCATGTTGCTGAAACTTTCCAACTTGTGCCTTAGGGAGACTTTGTTGATCATGATGCTTTTTCCCAGTGAATTTGGCCTCAGCTGCCCAGTGAAATCACTTGGGATCTTTAAAAACTGCTGATGCCTGGTTTCCATTCTGATGTCATTGGTATGGAATGTGACCTGGGCATTCTGAGTTTTAAAAGTCTCCCAGGTGAGTCTAACATATAGTGGAGTTTGGGAACCAATAATCTAGGCAGTCACAATCAGTTGAAGTTGATGTTACATTTGAAATTTATTTGCAGTCCTTCTGCTGGCCAGTACCAGTCAAGGAGCTCACTCCATCCGCTGTGTTCCAGGAGCTGTTGAAGAGTGTGGTTCCTCAAACTGCCAGAGAACTTCTGTAGAGCTTTTAAGTCTCACCTGATGTCTAGGCTGTCCCCAGTTCCAGTGAATCAGAATGTCTGGGGGTGAGAGCCAGCCACCTGGTTTTTAAAGATCTCCAGGTGATTCCAATGTGCAGCAGAGCTTGGGACCCACTGGTTTAAGAAGAAATGGGGGGCTGGCGCCATGGCCGAGTGGTTGAGTTTGTGCGCTCTGCTTCCGCAGCCCAGGGTTTCGCCGGTTCGGATGCCAGGCGCAGACATGGCACTGCTCGTCAAGCCATGCTGAGGTGGCATCCCACATAGCACAACCAGAAGGGCCTGCAACTAGAATATATAACTATGTACTGGGGAGTTTTGGGGAGAAGAAGGGAAAAAAAAAGAAGATTGTCAACAGTTGTTAGCTGAGGTGCCAATCTTTAAAAAAAAGAAGAAGAAACGGAGTATTGTTTAATTCTTACCTGTAAGGATTTATGGCATTTGAAGCATACATGCTCACATCTAATGTTTTTAGATTAAATGCATCTAATTCATTGCATTCCCATCAAGTATGTCAGCCATAACCACTCTGTTACTGCCTTGCCCATGTTCTGGCATTGCTGCTAGTGTCATGGTTTTTTTCCTCTCACTTTTCATTTCTGCCTTACGAGTAAACTGGAAGTGGGGGACTTGGGTGCCAGGTCATTATCTCTGCTCTTGCTATACTGAACTGCTGGTTGCCACCTGGTAGTTGGCAGAACAAAACTGCCAGTAATGTCTAATAGCTAATTTAGATAAATAAGCAGGTAGCTCCAGGCTTTCCATGTTTTCCGTTTATACTGCAGTAGTGCACATGTTTACACATGTTCCTAACAGACCCAGAGACAAGAGCTAGTCACTTGCTACTGCTGGTGGAGCTGTGGCTTCATTGTGAGACTTCACCAGGATTCCACTGGGGCCTTTCTTAGCACTGTCCTGTAATGACTTGATGAAACAGTTAATGGCTGAACTGTTGCCATGGAAGCCATGAGACCATGAATATAGTACTCAAATTCTGTGTACAGTCTTTATCTGAGGAAGAGCCCCTATCCAGTATTTTTTTTTCATACACTTAACAAACATTCATTAAGGACCAACACCAATCACAGGGAAGGCACTGTGCTCTGTGTCCTTGAGTAAGTCATAGTCCCTGCCCTCGATAGTTTTCCACCAGTGGGGGAGATAAGGTGTACCATGGAATAAAGGAAGCACAAGGCAGAGTTTGCTAAAGTGCTCCAGGAACCTCATAACTGCATCCACGTTAAAATCCCATGTCTCAGATGTTTCCACTATTGATATGATAGGCACACATGCCTCCTTGATTGGTTGATGGTTAATGCTAGGGGCAGGGCCAAGGTGACTTCTCATAGGTTGCAGCTGTCAATGATGGGCAGCTTAGACTTAGTCACAAGAAAGATTGGAGAGGCTGGCAGGGGGCTTCAGACAGCATGTTGAGCTGCACTTGGTTTGGGGGTCACATGAACAGAATGCATTTAAAGAAGCAAATTTGGGAGAAAAGATGATAGATGGTAAATTCAATTTTGATAGATGGCAAATTCAATTCAGTAGCATTAGGGGGACATGGGGCCTGTAGCTGAAAAACAGGGCACTGTTTTTCACTGGAGAGAGGCCAGGTTGGCAGTGAGATTACGGAGGACATTTGGAGGAGGTGATGGCAGAAGTATTTTGCATCAGAGATCCACGTTGTAATGAAACTTTTGAGAACCAATCCATAAGCCATATTTAGATCTGAGTATTGGTTCTGAGAATTCCACTTTTGAAAACATTTGTAATTTTGTTTCATTGTCTCTTATAGGAACTGAGAACAGAAGCAATTGCCAGACCTCTGGAAATAAATGAGACTGAAAAAGTGATGAGAATTGCAATAAAAGATATTTTGGTAAGGTTACTTTGCTTTCATTTAATATTTTTGTGCCTGGGACTCAGAACTATTGATTTCATGCCTCCATAGGACAGAGCAAGCTAAGCCTAGTAACAGAGAAGGCATATGTAAGTGGGGAAATGAAAAATTGAGGGGACATTCTAGAATACCTAGGTTACTCACTACTATTGTTTTTCTCTTTGTTATAAATAAGAACAATTTCTCATATTATTAAAAATTTATCAATTTTAATAATTCTCTTAAATTTTTCAAAAATTTTGGTAAATAATGCTCTGTTTTATGAACTCTTCACACTATTTAACCAATTCCTCACTGCTGGGCATTTAAGTGATTTTCAGGTTTTCTTAATTTTAAACAGCGCTATATAAATAGCATGATCATCGTCCTTTACTACTCACCCACGACCAGTTATTTGCTCATCTCATCTAAAGCATTCGTTTAGAAGGCAGATAGTGAGGGGGACTCTAGACTTAGACTGCTTGGGTTTGAATCCCACTGTGTGATCTTAGGCAAATTACTTAACCTCTCTGTTCTTCACTTTCCTCATCTGTAAAATGGAGAGAATGGCATGCCCACCTCATAGGCTCCTTATGAGCATTCACTATGACCGTACATGTCATACATAGTCTCTGGCACATAACAGGTATTCATTTATTATTAGTGATTCATTTTGTTCAGTAAACACAGGCAGGGATGCCTTGTGTAAATTAGGAATAGGCATAAAACAAGAATTTGCTGAGAGTTATGTAAAATTCTAAGATTGAGGGCCAGCCCCGTGGCCGAGTGGTTAAGTTCGTGCACCCTGCTCCAGCAGCCCAGGATTTCTCTGGTTCAGATCCTGGGCACAGACCTAGCACCGCTCATCAAGCCATGCTGAGGTGGCATTCCACAGGCCACAACTAGAAGGACCCACAACTAAAAATATATACAACTATGTATCAGGGGGCTTTGGGGAGAAGAAGAAAAAATAAAATCTTTAAAATTCTAAGATTGATAGGTTTTTATAATACCCTTGTCATAAAATGGTAATACTCTCTGGGCAACTGAGCACAGGGAGCCAGAGCCTCACCCAGTGAGAAGGGCAAGGCAGCCGAGGTGGGAGATTAGTTACATACAGGCAGATTGATTAAATACGTAGATATATTAAAAATAACGGAAGCCAAGTTTCTCACTGTTGGAGAAGGGAGGTACAAATATATAAAGGGAGAAAATCAGAATGAACCCTGAATTTGGAAGTGTTGGTTAAATGCATGGTTTTCTAGATAGACAGATAGATAGACAGATGGATGAGGAATGAATTATGATATGTGTTTATGTACATGTAGGGTATGTATGTCTGTGTACATAAATATGTCATATTTATGCACAGGCACCCACACATGCACACCCACATACACATCCATACATTTCTTAGCTCTGAGCACACCTAGCACCCAGATCTTGGCTTCTAAATGTCATTCTCCACTAAAATGATCCTCGGTTCTTGTGGAGAAATGGCTGATTCCAGAGCTGGCACAGGAAAGTACAAGATCTTCTTGTGCCAGAAAGCAAGGCAGTACTCAAAGAATGAAAGGGATCTGTCAAAGGGCACAGAAGCCAACTTGAGTGGGCTTCCCCTGGCCAAACCAGGGACAGTTTAAGCATCAAAATAAATAAATTATGGCAATGGATTATAGACCCTTGAATGAAATGGGAGACCATGAGTTATCACTGATATAAAAAACAAATGATAATATTGAAAGCTGATGAACAGCAGATTTTTCACAGGCTCTAGCTCCCCCACAGAATATTTATTTTCCAAGTAGCTCTTGCACAGGATGCTTATTCATTACAAATAAGAAAAGAATAACTTAACATGAGAAGCCTGGCAGACACCCCCTTAATCAGGTGATCAAAGTGAACATCATCAGTAATGGAATAAATCAAAATCATGCACACCTGATGGGATGCAGTCATGTCTGTGCTGTTGCTGCTAAGGTGCATAACCTACAGCTAATGAGCTAAAGGCAAATTGAGGGGCATTCTATAAATGACCTGGCCTGTACTCTTTTTTTTTGAGGAAGATTAGCCCTGAGCTAACATCTGCTGCCAATCCTCCTCTCTTTTTGCTGAGGAAGACTGGCCCTGAGCTAACATCCATGTCCATCTTCCTCTACTTTATATGTGGGATGCCTACCACAGCATGGGTGCCAAGCGGTGCCCTCCCCGCACCCGGGATCCGAACCGGCAAACCCCGGGCTGCTGAGAAGCAGAACGTGCGAACTTAACTGCTGCACCACTGGGCTGGTCCCATGGCCTGTACTCTTCAACAGTGAAAAGGTCATGCAAGTCCAGGAAAGGCTGAGGAGCTATGACACTTGAACACCAGGGTGACTCCTGTCTGCTGTGAAGGACTTCCCAGGGACAAGTGGGGAAACCTGAATGAGTGTGAGGATTAGATGGTGCTAGTGCATCAGTGTCCCTTCCTGCTGTGATGATTGTGTTGTGGTTGTGTAGGAGAAAGTCCTTATTCGTAGGAAATACACACCAAAGTACTTAGAGGTGACGGGACATCAGGTTAGCAACTCACTCTCATCGAGGTCCAGAAAAACTGCTTTGTATATACTTCTGCTGTTTGTGAGTTTGTGATTGTTTCTAAATTAAAAAAAGTTTTTGAATGATTGTACTTGTCAATATTCTGGCTGAATCAAGTTAACATGGTATGAATATGCCTTTAGCACTCTGTATATATTAAAAAAAGAGGGGCCGGCTCCGTGGCCGAGTGGTTAAGTTCACGTGCTCTGCTGCGGTGGCCCAGGGTTCAGATCCTGGGCGCCGACATGGCACCGCTCGTCAGGCTATGTTGAGGTGGCATCCCACATCCCACAACTAGAAGGACCTGCAACTAAGATATACAACTGTGTACGGGGGGTGGGGGGGAGTTTGGGGAGATAAAGCAGGAAAAAAAAAAAAAGATTGGCAACAGTTGTTAGCCCAGGTGCCAATCTTTAAAAAAAAAAAAACAAAAGAACAGCCAAATGAGGACCCAGTTTGTTTTTTGGTGAATATCTTTTAAGATATCTTTTCATTGTTGGAAAATATGCCTGATATTTGATAATTCTAAAAACAACATGGATACTTAAAAGGGATTATGAAATATAGGCCATTTATTTTAGAAAGCTAGGGAAGATTGTTTGTGTTTATCACATTGATCCTTTTTATTTGAGGAACAGATACTTTTTAAAAAATTGTTTTTATTTTTGTGGTCAGATAAATTCACTAGGTTTCAATCTGGCTTTGATTCAGAGAAATAGTTGTCATCAACTTGGGCTGTTTGTTCAGAAAGGAGACCTACCTTTTCTTCCTGTTAGAGTGAGCTCACACCTCTGCTGGGGTTTTTAAAGCACTTGCAGCAAATGGGTGGTTAGTGATATGATTAACTTCATGAAAGCATCTTGGAAATGGTTAGTGTACTTAGACAGAAAAAATTAAACCGTAAATTCATTGTCAATGAAAGTAGTTGCTTCCAAATACACGCTGTCTCTGAGAGTCATGGGGAGTGTCTGGGCTCCTTCAGTGATTTCTTTGTGGACCCCATAGTGTTTCAGAGACCTGGTAAACAGTCAGTAAACCTTTGTGGGGTGCTACACATGTGCAGAGTACTGGAGGGGAGAACCCCATCTTGGCATCAGGAGCTTAAAGCAGAGTTGGAGAGTCCAAACTTGGCTGGGGGGATGGGGGACAGTTCCACACTCGGTTGCATTCTAGATGTTATTCCTCATGTGGCAGATTGCAGCTCTGAGCCACAGGCCCTGACCTGGCCAGCTTCCCAGACAACATGAGTGTGAAGACACAGTGTCTGACTACTCCTACTTCAAACGAACCTGCTCTTACAAAAGGATAGGGAGGCCTGCGGTTTTGTCAGTGATTTCTCGCCTCCTTTACTTTCTTACTCAGCCCCCTCTTGCCCAAGGGCCTCTGTCTCACTGCTGCCGGAACCCCCTCCCAAAGTCTGGTTCACGCCTGGAGCCACTGAGGGAGCCGCTTTCTTGCTGACTTCACAAATAGAGTGGTTTCTCTGTTAATTTTAGTCTGTAGTTGAGGTTCAGTTGCCAGGGAGAGGGAAGAGAGGAACCTTCTGTCTCAATCCCAGCGGGGAGTGGCTTAGGGCTGGGACCTGCTAATGTTTCTTTTTGTCCTCTACTAAATAAAGCCATACTTGTGTATGCATATGTTCTATAAGTCAGATATTTGTAACAAGGGAAGTATCCTAAATGATGTAAATAAAGGCAGGCTAACAATTCAGAGTGACATGTGACCAGTCTAAACAAGCAAGCTGGACAAGAGGTCTTGGGCATCTCTCCCCTCTGCTCTGGACATTGTTCTTTCCATCTTCATTTGCTTTCCTGGGCAGAAACGCCCTCTTCTCATGAAAAACAAGAGAAGGGTAATAACTTTTTCTGAGCCTTTGTGACGGTACCCCTGGAAATAGTTGATTAAATGAGTGATGGCTCTGGTCTGTTTGCTTATTTTTGTTTCTGTTTAGCGTGAATTTGCTGTGCCTGAAGGGTTGAGAAATTCTTTTCTTCCAAGAGTTGGGTTGGAGGTCCTTAGTGGCACCTTGTCTCATTCATTTCATTTCCTGTTACATGTAGGCACAGGTTCAGAAGACTAAAGACCTGCTCAATAATGTGGCCTCTGACGAAGCTAATTTAGAAGCTAAAATTGAAAAGAGGAAATTAGAACTGGAAAGAAATCGGAAGCGACTCCAGACACTGCAGAGTGTCAGGTAGATATGAACACCTGAAGAATGAGTAGAAAGCTGTCTTTGAAAGTTAAAATAGACTGAGAGAATATATTGTCAGTGATACTAACCCTTCAAGCCATGGAAAAAGCCTTGCATAAGGATATCTCTACCTCAGAATGTACGTGTCTTGCTTGTTCTAACAAGCACACTGCTAAACTCATTTTCTTTACTGCTTTCACTATGTCTGGAAAAACTGCTTAATTCTTGAACCTTCCTTCAAGCTTTTATAGCTTCTTGGAACGCAAGGCAAAGTAAGTAAATCCAGATGGTGAAACTTCCACAAGGCTTGGTCTCCTAAGAGCTGTGCCTTGCCATAAATTAGGTGGAAGCAGAAACATACTCCCATTTCTTGATTGGAGTAGATTTTAGACTTTTATAATTCCACACCAGTAAGTCATCTTTCTTCTCACTTTTCCTCAGTGAAATACCTTTTCCAGGGAACGTGGATGGATAATAGTGGCGCAGAATGCCTTCTACTTCATTAGAGCCTTTCAAGTGTGTGCCTCATGTTTTCTTGGAGCTTGCTTGCTCTCTCTTTGCTCTTGCTCTCTCTCTCTGTACCCTCCTGCCCTTGCTCTGTTTCTTTGTTGTTCTTTCTCCCTTGCCACTACTCTGTGCCTGTTTTCATTCTCTCTTTATTTTTCTCTCTTTACTCCTTCCTCTGTCCAGCTGCTGCGCCTGCTCTGAACGTGTCTTGTTCTTTTGAGATACTGGTGCCTGGCCCACACTCTACCTACTGTCCTGGTCTGGGGGAAGGCAGCACCTGGGGACAGCAGACAGTAACCCAGGGAACATCAAAGGCTTCCCTCCCAGCCAAGGGCAAGACCACATCTCTTCCACCTCTGGAATCAAGGCCCCCAGATAGATGTCTCATTACAAAATTCTGCCTTTCAAGCACAAATTCATTTTTGTTAAGCCTCATATTCTTTTAATAGAAATATTTCTGCACTTTGTTCTAGTCCAAAACATTATAAATTATTTTTTAGTGTATCTGTTTATATTTTTAAAAGAGCAGAATTTTCCCTTTAAGACAATAATAAGAGAAAAATAAATTCAGCAAACCAGTTGAAACAGATTTTTATGGTTATGGTTTTGTTTTTAAATTTTATATCGTTTAAAAACTTAGCTTTAATTTGTAGCAGCTTATGTTTCCCTTTTTAGGGGACTGATTAAATTTGGTACATCCAGAGAGTAGGCTATTAAACCCAACTAAGATAATGCCTATACTTAGCTTAGTGATTTTGAGAAACATCTATGGTTTATGATTATTTTTTAACTCTTTATTGAAATCTATGGCATATTGAGTGAGAAAAAAAGACTACAGAGCTTCATTTAAGGTAATATACTTAACGTGTGTTAAAAAATGCATTCTTATATGGATCTATGCATAGAAAAGTCTGGAAGGATGTATGTCAAATATTAAGTGCTTATACCTGGTGATGTCATCCTGAGTACTTTTTACTTTATTCTTCATAATTTCAGGATTATTTCAAGTTTTTTACAAAGAGCACATCTTACTTTTTTTTTTTTTTAAGATTTTATTTTTTCCTTTTTCTCCCCAAAGCCCCCCAGTACATAGTTGTATATTCTTAGTTGTGGGTCCTTCTAATTGTGGCATGTGGGATACTGCCTCAGCATGGCTGGATAAGCAGTGCCATGTCCGAGCCCAGGATTCGAACTGACGAAACACTGGGTCGCCTGCTGTGGAGTGCGCAAACCTAACCACTCGGCCATGGGGCCAGCCCCCACATCTTACTTTTTGATTAAAAAAAAAAAAAAGTATTGGGGCCAGCCCCATGGCCTAGTGGTTAAGTTTAGCGTACTCTACTTCAGCAGCCCAGGTTTGGTTCCCAGGCACGGACCTACACACTCGGTAATGGCCATGCTGTGGCAGCAACCCACATACAAAATAGAGGAAGATTGGCACAGGTGTTAGCTCAGGGGCAAATCTTTGTCAGGCACAAAGAGGAAGATTGGCAACAGATGTTAGCTCGGGGTGACTCTTCCTCAGCAGAAAAAAAAGTATGTTTATTTTGGTGGTAGGGAAGAGAAAGTGGGAAATTAGCTTTAAGCATTTACGAGAATGGAGAACTTTTTCCAATTAAAGGCTTTCCATGGGGCTAGCCCCGTGGCCGAGTGGTTAAGTTCGCACGCTCCGCAGCAGGCTGCCCGGTGTTTTGTTGGTTCGAATCCTGGGCATGGACATGGCACTGCTCATCAAACCACGCTGAGGCAGCGTCCCACATGCCACAACTAGAAGGACCCACAACGAAGAATATACAACTATGTACCAGAGGGCTTTGGGGAGAAAAAGGAAAAAAATAAAATCGTTAAAAAAAAAAAAAAGGCTTTCCAAAGAAAACAATGATGGAATCTGGAAGTCTGAATACCAGTTTCAAACTACTGTATATTGATTAATCTTTCACTTTTGATTTCATTTGGTTCTTCTAGGCCAGCCTTTATGGATGAATACGAGAAGACTGAGGAAGAGCTGCAAAAGCAGTATGACGCTTATCTAGAGAAGTTTCGAAATCTGGCTTATCTGGAACAACAACTTGAAGACCATCATAGGATGGAGCAAGAGAGGTTTGAAGTAAGTCTTAGTCCGTTCTGTACACACCATCCCTTCTGGTGTGTCATTTTGTGCTTGCTGACATCCCAGTTTGTAAACATCATTGTGAAAAAAAAAAAATCAGTGAATATTTTTCCCCCCGATCAGTCTGAGGATTACTTATGTAATTCTTTTGTTTTGCTGGTCATGTAGCCTGGACTCCAGGATTGTCAAATCTTTGATGTTAGGTTATCATCAGGGTTTGGTGAATTAGGACACAGACAGGGCTGACCCGTGACCTGTATGGTTGCGTAAGACTCCAAACTTAGAAAAGCCTGTGCTTGCTTTAATGCTCTGCTGTCATCATCTTGAAATTCTTAATAGATTTTAAGTGCATTTTATTTTGTGCTGGGTCCCACAAATTATGTAACTCGTCTTGAGTACCAATCTAAAAATTTACTTGGTCAGTTCACTTAAAGATTTCAAGCCCTGGTAAATGGAATCACCCAAAGTAGCTTATTGGAGACTGATTTATAAAGAGAAATTGCAGTTAATTAATTATTGTGGGACATATATATGATCCAGAACCTGACCAGCTATTTTACAAGTTCCTCTCATCCCAGTGTTTAAGGCCATTTAGGAAAGAGTATTTCAGATCCTAGCGTGAGTTGATAAATATGGAATTCAGAGCAAAGGAAGTTGGACTAAGTTGTTAGCACTTTTGAATTGCCCTTGTCCCCTAGGGATATTTCTACTTAAACCAAGACTAGTCATTTGCAATCTGTGTTCATGGTGAAATTGGTCTACAATCTCCCTTTCTCACACTGTCCTTGACAGCTTTTGGTATAAAGGTTACGCTAGTCTTCTTACAAACCTGGTCGTTTGAATTAGGTGAAGCTATTCTCTTGTCCAGGAGGGCTGGCTACGAGTAACTAATGCATTCGTATGGGCACATTTGTCTTGATGAGGAACCTGTTGCCACCATTGCTAGATGGCAGATGCAGGCCGTGGAGGAATAGGGTACAGGACAGGCATGTTTTGAGGGCAATGAAAAGAGCTTGGAGTTCAGGACGTTTTAAACATTGCGTTCCTGGGAAGAACAGTAAAGAGCCAGTGAAAATAAACTTACCATTTTGTACTGTCATCTTGGGCCACTACTGGGTTCAGAGAAAGTACCAAAGAACATGCCTTGGGATGCATGTTGTTCCTTCCTTCAAGAAGTACTTACCCTCTTTTTCTCTTACACTCATACTTACTCTCTGTGCTTCTGATACCTGCTCCCTCAAAATATCTCATACATGAAATGCAGTGCTTTCTTTTTAATGTTTAGAACAACAGCAGAATTTTAAAAACCAATTTCCTCTCCCATTCTCTCATTTGACAGTAATCAGGGCCACATTTTGCAACCTAACTGAAGTATTAGTGTTTTTTTTGTCGTCTAGGAATTGACTAGTATTTCCTTCTTTCTTTTCCCACCCTAATCAGTCCCACCGTTTAACATCTTTCAGGGCTGGAATTGTGCAGGGCAGAAAAATGATAAAATTCATGCTTTATTCTTTGAAGAGCAAGAGGCCTATACTGTCCCATAGTTGATGCCTCTGTTCCTGTGTCAACATCCCATGTAGGCACACTTGATGGGCGTTTCGTTGTGTCATTCAGTTTTCTTCAGAGGCAGTGAGGGGCAGTGCGAGGAGCATGAGTTTGGGGGGCCAGTCAGGCCTATTTTCAGGCAGTTGTGTCACTTCTGGGAGCCTCCTTTCCTAGGGCTGCTGGGGTGATTACAGAGAGAAAGGGTGTCAGGTTTCCCCACCGTAACAGTTGCTCTGGCAGTGTTGGTTCTCTTCCCCTTCCTTTGGTTTAGATCTTTTCTGGTTCTGTATCACAGACTTAGCAGTACTTACTCAAATAGGTAAAGAATAATAAAACAGTCCCCAAAAGGATCATCTCTTCTGAATCTTGTTTTTCCTGCTCCATAGGAAGCTGAAAATACTCTCCGTCTGATGCAGAACAAGCTAAAGGAAGAAGAAAAGCGACTGCTCAAGAGTGGAAGTAAGTCTACACTTTTTAAATACATGTCTTTATTCTGGACTAGAATTTTTAGCCTTGAAAAATTTATATATATATGTTTCATTTATTTTCAAAAGGCAATTTTCTCACAACTTTCTTATCAGGTACCATTTTAATTCACTTTAGAACTTGAGAGACTGGTTTAAATTATATAGCATTTAAAACACATTTGGTTTTTATGCCAAATAAAGTAGTGTTTTCCTTTGTTTAAATGATGGTTTGAACTATGTATAATATATAATATTATAGAAGAAAGTTCAGTCTTGGAGGTCTGTCAAGTTCCTTACTTAGGACAGACTGATAGAAAGCAAGTACTGTAATGCAGTGCAAGTGAATGGGTCACTTGCTTAAAGATAGTCTCCCCCCCACACACGCCCTTCATATGTTTCCCAGCAACACCCATCATATGTCTCTGTTCAGCAAGGCTATCACCTGTAGAGAAACGAGGGTTACCTGCGTTTAAGACCATGACTGGTTAGCACACTTCACACACTTTTGAATTAGGTGAAGCTATTCTCTTGTCCAGGAGGGCTGGCTACGAGTAACTAACGCATTCGTATGGGCACATTTGTCTTGATGAGGAACCTGTTGCCACCATTGCTAGATGGCAGATGCAGGCCGTGGAGGAATAGGGTACAGGACAGGCATGTTTTGAGGGCAATGGAAAGAGCTTGGAGTTCAGGAGCTTGGAGCTTCAGCACGGTGTCGAGTCAGCCTCGGGAGCAGTAGCAGCACATGATCTCCATGCGGAATTGATGGCTTTGTCTCACAGAGCTACTTCTCTTCTTGCTTATTGCTCTCTTCTTTCGTGATGATGTATTTCATTCTCTCATGCTTGAGGGTGGTATACCTGGGACATCAGGCATGAGCTCTCTCTGTCTTTTCTCTTCATATCTCTTTCCTTTTGTACTTCTTCTCTGCCTCTCTCTCCTGAATCTCAGGACATTCTGGAAGGAGAATAGGGACTGCTGGAAAATCCTTTAGGGGCAAGTTTAGGGAATTCCAAGAACCTCTCTAGCCAAAGCAGCCCCTCACCTTTATGGTTCCAGGTCAGCCAGGAGCGCCCGAAGCAGACCTAAGTGATAAGCCTGCATGGAGTTTATCCCTTCCCGAGCGGCCTGGCACAGGTAAGAGCCCTGGTTGGTTGGCTGCATCCCACTCTGCTCCCAGGCCAGCACATTAAGACCTTTCTCACTGATCCTGCTTTATTCTTTTGAACTCAGACTTTAATTTTATGATCTGTAGGTTTGGGATCTCTTGAAGGACAGGAGTCTTATGAGCATATATGATTTAGTTTTTTTGGAAAAATAATTTGCAATTTAAAACAACTTAATGAAGGATAACACTTAATTAGCTTGGGGTGGGCAAAGAATTTAGGAAAATATTTATGAAGGACCATTCTCAGTTCTATTTATCCTAAGATTCTTGAGATGCCCTCTCTTTCTTTGCTTTTCTGCATATGTGGGAATATCGCCCAGAGTATTGGGATCAGGAAGGACATGTATAAAGGAAGACTTTCTGAGTTTTTTTCCATCTATGAAAGACTCCTCCGAACAGAACAATTTAATAGTATACAGACATGAATCGGGGGCAAGAATTAGCAAAATCCAAGAGCAGGAAGGGATTCAGGCCCTTCTGCAGGCAGTTGATTCAACCCAGCAAATCATTATTGAGTATCTGTTCTGGGTTCTAAGGATACATCAGTGGACAAAAGACGGGGATCTTTTCCTTAACTGATCTTAGATGCTAGTGACGTGCTAGCATGCTAGGAAACAAACAGTAAGCAAGCTATTTGTGGAAGGTGAAAGTGCCATCGAGGAAAACAGAGGGGGTAGGGAGAGGGTGTGACAGAATTGCGGTTTTAAATAGGGGTCAGGACAGACCTCGTTGAGGAGACGCTATTTAAACAGACTAAATTATAGAGCTGGGGAGAAAGGAGATACTGGATGAGGAAAGTCCCAGAAAGGCCGGGAGCCAGAGCCCAGGTAAGGGGATGAGTTTCAATGAGTGAGGAAATGTATGAACACAACAGGACTCGAATTCAGGCACGTTAGATAAGCTGGAAGATGGGTCACATGCTTGAAGAGTTCACATCTGATGGATACTATCTTCTCTGTTAAGCAGGAGGTGAAATCATCTTGAATTTGGTTTTGGAGGTTTGGAGTATGGGACTTGGGGAAGAGGAAGTTTGAGTGATTAGAAATGGGAGAATGCCATAGGGGCCCCAGAGATTAAAAAGGCAAAGTACTTTGTTCAGATATCCTGTGATAAAAGTCAAGGGCTGCTCTTCAGCTTCCCACCATCCTTTTAAATCTCATTGCTGGTGGTGAATTTATGACCGTATCATCTGTAGGATTGAGCACTATAGCATTAGGAACTTAAAGAGTCCTCTAAGTTTATAAAATGACCCAGCAATTTCTAGGAAGCACTTGAGTAACCTTGCTATGATTCCATTTTTATGGTGTATTGGAGAGCAGATGTTCATGCATTCAACATGTATTTACTGCATGACACGCAGTGCACAGTGATGGATGAGCACACAGGAAGCTCCACAGGGAGTCTAGAACTGTGCCATCTAGTGCCTAGCCATGAGCCACATGTGGCTCTTGAATGCTTGAAATGCGGCTAGTCCAAATTGAGATGTGCTGTTTGTAGAGAATATACACCAGATTTTGAAGACTTAGTATGAAAGAAAAGTAAAAATACCCTAATAATTTAGTACATTGGTTACTTATTGAAATGACATTTTAGATATATGGGGTTAAATAAAACACCATTAAAATTAATTCATCTGTTTCTTTTTACTTTAATGTAGTTACTGGAAAATTTAAAATTACATCTGTGGCTGGCGTTATATTTCTGTTGGACAGCACTGATCTAAAAGGGGAAACTTACAAAGAAACTGCGTGTAGTCTAAGTGGGTATGAAGTGGTATCTCAGTGTGGTTTTGATTTGAATTCCTCTGACAGCTAATGAAGTGGAGCATCTTCTCATGTGCTTATTGGCTGTTTATATTTCTTCTTTGGAGAGATGTCTATTCAAGTCCTTTGCACATTTTTAAATTGGGTTATTTATCTTTTCATATTGAGTTGTCAGAGTTCTTTATATATTCTGGATACTAGACCCTTATGTGATTTGTGATTTGCAATTATTTTCTCTCATTCTCTAAGCTGTCTTTTCACTTTCTTGATGATGTCCTTTGCTGTACAAAGTTTTAATGAAGTCTAATTTATCAATTTTTTCCTGTTATTGGTTATGCTTTTAGTGTCATATCTAAGAAACCACTGTCTAATTCAGGGTCACCAAGATTTATCCTGATTTTTTTTTCTAGGAGTTTTATAATTTTAACTCTTACATTTAGGTCTCTGATCCATTTTTAGTTAATTTCTGTCTAGGTATGAGGTAGCGGGTCCAGCCTCATTCTTTTGCATGTGGCTATCCAGTTGTCCCGGCACCATTTGTTGGAAGGACTATTCTTTCCTTGCAGAATCCTTCCTGGCACCCTTGTTACTCTATTTAATTTTAACATGTCACTGACAACTCGGTGATTCCAGTGTCAGCATGTGTCGACTCGGGTTTACCTGATCAGTCCTCAGCCTATTGCTTTGAGTTATCAGAAGAACTTGTGTTGAGCCTGAGGTACCTGTATTGATGTTGTTTTAAAATTCATGATATCATTTCATTTATATTGCATGAGATAAGGATTTAATGTCATGATTCCCTGGATGAAGTAAGGAGTGAACCAAGCTGAATAATGATTTCACTTCATAGTCATAATTTGTATTCATATTTAATCATATTCTCTGTAAATGCTTTTGCAAGGTGATAGGTTTCAGATTGATTGTGTTGAAGTCCTTGCAGGATGCTAATACTGACACTTTCCTCAGCTCCCGGGTTTGCCCCTCCATGCTGTAGAGCACAGCTGTTCTCTCCATGGCTGAAGAAAGCAGAACACTTTCCCTCAGTGCCCAGCCAGATGCAGCTGCCATTTCATTACCCTCTGATAGCAGGGGCTAAGCAAAGCCTTTTGTAGATGAACAATTACTCTACTTCCAAACTGACTCATGAGTCAGTGGTCAGAACAGCATCTGCAAGCTCCTCTAATTCCATCCTTCCAAATCCTGTGTTGCTTCCTGGGCGAGGAGAAATCAGGGGCTAGGTGGTGAAAGCTTTTTCTCCCCACTGTGGAAATTCTCCTTCTGTAGGTTTCCATTGGGAAATGTTCAACCTGCATAAGACTCCAAAAGAGTATTTAAGAAATTAATGTACAAGGCCATTGCATTGAGAATGACCTTTCTTTATAATGGGATTTTCTCCAGTAAAGAATATCACGAGGACCAATTTTTGTTGCCGGTCACTAGGTGGCATCTTTCCCAGGCCAGCAATGCCGTTCATGCCTGGTCTCCTTCCTGCCTCCAGTCTTGTTTTGGTGCAGTCGCTGACCTTTTTCAGTGGGCTCTGCTTCGTCTTTGTTATCCTCAGGGAGCTCGAGTTCTGGTCACATAACCTGAGACTGAACAGAGGATGGTTTTTTCCCTCAACTAACCAAGAACTTCCAGCTACCTTGGCAGCTGGCCATTCAGTTATTTAGTTTCACATACTGGAATAGTGTTTCTATCTAATATATCCGACCCACTTTTTTCTTGCTTTGGAAAACTGTTTAAAAAAAACTGGGGTCCAGCCCCATGACCTAGTGGTTGAGTTTGAGGTGCTCCACTTTGGCGGCCAAGGTTCAGTTCCTGGGTGTGGACCTATACCACTTGGTGGTAGCCATGCTGTGGCGGCAACCCACATACAAAATAGAGGACGTTAGCTCAGCATGAATCTTCCTCAAGCAATAAAAGGAACATTGGCATCAGGTGTTAGCTCAGGGTAAATCTTCCTCAGCCAAAAAAAACCTCACCCTATTGTTGTGTGCATTAGCTCCTCACTAAGTATATACCGGGAAATCCTGAGTCTCATAAAATCTAATGCATCAAAAGAAAGGCTGAGAAGTGCAGATGACTTTTGCACAAGAGCCTTACTGGACAGAGGCTGTTTTAGAGGTAATGATGGAGCTGCCCTTTTGTTTTGCCTGCTTGTGTTCCTGCCAGGTAACGATGACTCGGACATTGACATCCATGAGGATGATGAATCTGACAGTGAATTGGAAGAGAGACGGCTGTCCAAGCCACGGACAGCCATGGAGGTGCTCATGCAAGGTACCATGGCTTCTTTTGCTTGCCTTCCTCCCTGTGCCCTGTCACAGAACACCATGGCCAGGATTGGGTCAGGGCCGCTTGGTATTAAGGCCCATAAGCACACTGTGAGTGGCCCCTGCTGCAGGGTTTATCCTGCCTTGTTGTTTGTCAGGATATGACTCTTAAACTGCTCAGTGGTCATCTTTGCCGCTAATACTCCTACCTGTGGTCCCAAGAATGGCCAGTTCTTCCTTGTGACTTGGTATTTCTCACAGAGGCCACAGGAACACACTGCTTTTACCACTGACCTGTATTCTGTCCTTTTTGGGTCCAAACTGCTCTCAGTGCAGTTATATCCCTTATAGTCAGAGAATTATGCGCAAAGCAGGGACTTACACGAGCATCTTTGCCTTTTTAAAAAATGTTCTAATTTCTACTTTATAAATGTGGAGCAAATGTGGGTGCTCCCCTGGGGTCTTCCTCATGTCCCACTCTCCACCCTAGAGGGTTCATGGCCAGTGGCCTGGGAGTGTGTCCTTCTAAATTGCCTTTACACATACATGCACACACAGTCAAACATAGACGCAAAGATTACCTGAAATGTTTTTTAACTTGAACAGGACCAGACTCTGTGTAAGGTTCTTCAACTGCCTATTTTTTTAAATTAAATGTATTGGAACTCTTCCCTTGTCAGTAAAATAAAAATCTGCTTCATTCTTTTTGACAGCTGCGTAGTATTCCCTAGTATGGCTGGACCCATAATTTACTTGGGCATTCCTATATTGATAGATAATTTATTTCCACTCTTTTCCTTGTGTATACATCTTTCTGCTTATCTGCTGGTGTTTCTTTAGGTTGCATCATTAAAAGTGGAATTCTTAGGTCAAAAGTTATATAAATTTTAATTTTGATAGCTACTACTAAATTGTCCTATATTTGCCTTTAAAAGCATTTCTTATCTACCACCTGTTAATTTTTGTAGCACAATTACATGTTTAGCACATAATACATTTAAGTGGTAAATCATCTTCATCATTTTATATCAACTTCTGTTGTTAGCTGTTTTCTCTTACTCTAGGCTCAGCTGTCTTTATTACATTTCGCTTTTTTCATGGGATAACTAGGGGCTCTGATTTCCTTTTTTGTTTTGTTTTGTTTTCTTTTTTTTCACTTTTTGTTAAGATGATAGTTTACACCTTGTGAAATTTCAGTTGTACATTATTGTTTGTTAGTCATTCCTTTTTTCTTTTCTTTTTTTCTTTTTCTTTTTTTTTTAAAAGATTTTATTTTTTTCCTTTTTCTCCCCAAAGCCCCCCAGTACATAGTTGTATATTCTTCGTTGTGGGTCCTTCTAGTTGTGGCATGTGGGACGCTGCTTCAGCCTAGTTTGATGAGCAGTGCCATGTCCACGCCCAGGATTCAAACCAACGAAACACTGGGCCGCCTGCAGTGGAGCGCGCAAACTTAACCACTCAGCCACGGGGCCAGACCCCCTTTTTTCTTTTATTTTTAAACATCTTCATGACATAAATAGAGGTTAGAGGTTATGACTCCCCTTCTACAGATGGGAGCCAAGTCTCTAAAAAGGTATGTGATTGGCTCAGTAGAACCTAGTGAAGGCACTGGGCTCCTAAATTCTACTGCTGGCCACTCAGCCTGTAGAAGTACAATCGCAGGGTCCGTTTCCAAAAACCAAATAAGTTGTTCAAGCAACACAAGATTTGCATTTTATCTGACCAAGTTTCCGTAAACAGTTCTTGGTGGTCATATCCAGGCTTTTCCTGAATGAGCTCCTCTCTGAGCTGCCCTCGCTGCTGTTCTCCCAAGGCCTGGACCTGGGGTCATGGGTGATCTTCCTCCCCCTCGGGAGCTCTCTGCCTTCAGCTGGCGAATGACGGCTCCTGAGTTTTCACAGAAGTCACATCTAGACCACATTGACTTCCAGAGGAGGAGTGGAGGATTGCTTAGGTGTTTTGAAAGATGAACTAATTGTGATACTTAAACTTTTCCTTTCTGAAGCTCAGACATAGGTCCGAGTACAAGTGATATTGGTCCATAAAGGGAGAGCTTCTTTTTTCAACAGATAGCATATACGTGTTCCACTTCATGTAAACTAATAGTGGGATTCAGTGATTTTCCCTAAAACATTTATAGGATGCATATTTATGATTTATGATTTGTGCTTACATTTTATTCCCCTTTGCCTTTTTTGAAAGTGAAAATGCAGAAAATCCATTACCATTTGTTGACAGTTCTAATTAGTTACATGCTACTTAAGTAAATTTTTCAGTGTGATTCTTCTTTCTCCCAATTTTCTAAAGTAAAACAAATCTTGAATGCCATTTCTTGCCTTATTTTGCAAGGTTTTCATAATTTCTTCATGCTTTTGTTCTCCTCAGGAAGACCCAGCAAACGCATCGTGGGCACAATGCAAGGTGGAGACTCTGATGACGATGTGAGTCCTGGCCAGCTCCCCTTAGCAATTCTGTTCTTTCCGGTCTTGGGCTGGCCTCATAGACTAGCTTAGCAGAGGAGCTGGCACATCCAACCAGCTTAGCGTGAGGTGCTGCTTCTCAGTCCAGCCCATTGCAGGATTTGTGGCAGTTGAGCCTCCCAAGGAGCTGGACTCTCTTCCTTGCTTGTTGACCGCTCATTTCTTTTCTTTTCAAATGAATGTGCTTGCCCTGCTTTTTGTTTTCTTTCTCACTATTCTTTCCATTCTCGCTTTCCAAAGATGGAAGCAGCACCAGCTCTCTTAGGTAAATGCAAGACTTCCAGCTCCAAGAAGCAGGTTGGTTTTCTTTTTTACCTCATCCATTTGTGTGTGTGTGTGTGTGAGCCCACTCAGGGCCAGCGCAGAGCCTTCCCCATGAGTGATGCCTATGTATCCTAGGCAAGAAGCCACTCAAAATGGGTCCCACAGTCAATGGTGAAATTACACAAAAGTCCCTATGCTAAGTAGGAGAGGCGAGTGCTGAGCCAAGAGACAAGAAAGGTCATGGTTAGAGGAATCATCAGGCCCTTGAACTGTAACCTAGAAAGAAAGGTATGCTACTGAGGCCCAGGGGTCAAGACCAGCCCTTTCTTCTGCTCCATTCTGGGGAGGGAGCATGAAAAGGAGGCTCTCTTGAGACCAGGGCCTCAGAGAACCTGGCAGGAGGCTGTGACATCAGGCTGCTGATGCCTTGAGCATTATTGAGTTGATAACTGACTAGGAAATGAACCAGAATGGGGAAACCCGGGGTCCTTGCTGCGGCCCAGCTGTTGGGGCTGTACTGTCCATCACCATGATCCTTCTTTGTTGCAGTCTCTGGCAGTGCTGTGAGGCCCAAGAGGCAAAGGGTGACTAGACTGACATGGATCACAGGCCTCCCCATCCAGTGGAATGCCACTGTGTCTAGAGTGTGGCACTAGTGACTGCACAGAAACAGAAGCATGGGCCTTATGTTCTTATACAAAAGATCCATTTATTTAGTACCAACAGTGTATACTGTTACAGAAATTCACAGGAGGGGGAGGTCACTCAGGTTTGCTGAGCAAGATGCACATAGAAAATAGAGCCTTAAATTTATAGAAGACAGTCTTTAGATAAGCAGAGAAACCACCTCAAAAAAATTTTAACAAGGTAGGGGATGGATGGTTAAACCGCTTCTCTCTATCCATCTTACCCATCCAAGACAGAAATAGGGAAAGTCTGGCATGGGAGCTGGTGATGCCTGGAGAGCACTGGCTGGCCTCTTTCCTTATCATTTGCTTGATCATTGTTTAGCTTTCTACTTTTAAGAATGAATGCGTTAGTTGTAGCTTAAATCTGTTCTGTGCCTGTTGTTGTCACTTGTTTATTTCAGGGAGGCTGTTTCCACACATCCCCCTCGGCCTAGGGGTTTGTCCTTCATGTGTTCACCCAGTCACTCAACAGATATTTATTGAATGCCTGTTATGTGCCAAGTGCTGTTATGGATTCTGGGGAATATAGCAGTGAAAAGAAATAAGGCCCCCTGCCTTTGTGGAGTTTACATTCCAACAGTAATCAAGCAGATACATCGGGGTCATAGTGGTAGGAAGGAAAATAAAGCAGGTTCAGGAGACAAAGTGACAGGCATGATGGGGGGAGATTGATGTCTCTTAATTGGTCAGGGAAAGTCTTTCTGATAAGGTGGCATTTGAGCAGAGGCCTGAATGGAAGGAGGGACATGGTGCTGGGAAGGGGTATCTTGAGTCCCAGGGAATGTAGTTTCTGCATTCAAGGACCAGAGGCGGTGATATGACTAGGATAGAGTGAACTGGGGGCAAAAGTGATAGGAAAGGCAGCAGGGGCCATGCAGAGCTTTGCAGGATGTGATGAAGACTCAGCATTGTCTCTGAGTATAGTGGGAAGGCGCTGGAGAATCGCAAGGCCAGGAGTGCCAAGAGCTGACTCACATTTACGAGAACCCAGTTGGGAGGCATTTGCAGTAGTCTAGTTCAGAGGTGTCAGTGGCCCAGCCTAAGGGGATAGGAGTGGAGGAGTTGAGAAATGGTCAGATTCTGGATATATTTCTAAGGTGAGAACCTTTGGGTTTTGTTAATTGGACATGAGATATTAAAGAGAAGTGAAGGATGCCTTGGTTATGGCATACTCGGGTGAAAGCAGAGAACTTTCATTCCCCGAGATGAAGCAGACTTGAGGAAGGGATTTGGAGAGCAGATCAAGACTTTGGTTTTGGACCTTCTAGGTGTGAGCCATCTGATAGGCATCCATATGCCAGTGTTGAGTAGCCAGTTGAAATTCAAGTCTGGAGTTCACGGGTCAGGTCTGGGCTAGAGATTGAATTGAGCCCCGAGCCAACCCCACATTGCAGGGAGATGAAGAGGGTCAGCAGATGAGACTGAGAAGATGCCACAGTGAGGTAGGGTGAGCACCCAGAGAGAAGGGTGCCCTGGAGGACAGAGAGAGTGCATTCCAAGGAAGAAGGAGTGATTCTGTGTCGGGTGCAGCCTGTAGGTCAAACCAGAGGACTGAGCATTACCCATTGGATTTGAATCCATCAGATGTTTCAGTCTTGACAAGAGCAGTTTGGGGGCATTGGTGGGGTGAGAGCCTGACTAGAGTGTGCCTAAGAGGCAATGAGAGGGGGAACAAGTAGGGACAGCGAGCTCAAAACTCATTTTTTTTCTTGCTGTGAAGTGACTAGAGAAACAGGACAGAGTAGCTGAAGAGGAAGGTGGGATTAAGTTTTGGGATTTTTTTGTTTTGTTTTTTTAAGAAGGAAATAGCAGCATGTGTATATGCTGGTGGGAATGATCTAGAGTGACCAACCATCCTAGTTTACCTGGGATGCAGGACTTACTTTTTTTTTACCTGGCTGAGTTGGTCACCCTAGATCTAGGTGAAGAAGGAGAGAGTGTTTCTTTTATTTTGTTCCTTGCTCCCATTTCCGGTGTCGATTTCCATCCCCAATCTGACCAAAGCCAAAATAAGCCTAGCTTCCCTCTCTCCAAGTCCCCACCCTCCTTACTATCCACTGGGGGGTCTCTGGCCCCTAGGAGCAAAGCAGCATCCAGTGAGCCTTGCTCAGTGCAGATCCAGTGGTGTTTTTGAGGCATCAGTGGGAAAGCCAATCCCTGCAGTGCCAGCCTTGGATTGCACAGTGGTATTTGAAGGTTACTGGTTAGATGATATATTTACGTCTGTATTTCAGCCAGCAATATCTAGACATTGGTCTCATCTTATGCCCCCACAGCCTGACTGCTTGCTTCTCTGCCATGCTCTTCCTTCACATGAGGGTGTTGCTGGTTATTCTTAGTGCTGTCAAGTCAATTCTGACTCCTAGTGACCCTGTGTACAGGAGAGCTGAACCCTCCCTGCCCTGTCTTTTTGCGCCACTCTCTCACCTTCCAGCGCTATATCAGACAATGCTCTGCTGCTGTTCACAGGGTTTTCATGGCCAAGTTCTTTGAAAGTGGGTGGCCAGGTCCTTCTTCCTAGTCTGTCTTAGTTTGGAAGTTCCACTGAAACCTGTCCACCTTGGGTGACCCTGCTGGTATTTGAAATACTAGTGGCATACCTTTCAGCAACACACAGCTGCCCCAGGGTGACAACTGACAGACAGGTGTTGTGGTTCTCTGACTGGGAAATGAATTCAGGCCGTGGCGGTGAGAGCACCAAATCTTAACCACTAGACCACTAGGGCTGGCTTGCTAGTTATTGAGCTACTAGTAAAAAGTGAAGTAGGGTCTTTGCTGACAAGATGTCAGTAATAGGATGGGACCCTTACTTCTGTTTACTGTCTTTTTCCTATAGGAAGACTCAGAGGACAGTGAAATTGATATGGAAGATGATGAAGAAGATGATGATGATTTGGAAGATGAGAGCATCGCTCTCTCACCAGCGAAGCCCAGTCGAAGGGTTCGGAAACCTGAGCCCCTGGATGAGAGTGACAATGACTTCTGACCTTCTTGCTGAGGGACCCAGGCAGATTAAAACCCTCAGATTTGTAGGTAAATGGGAAATTAGAAGGTTAGGAAGGAAACATATGTTCTCTTCACTAAGCCAGCTGGACTCATTGTTAATGAAGCAATACCTATTTCTGCTTTAGCCTCCTATGTGTTACTCCACAAAGCTTAAACAAGAACTGAAGCAAATCTCAAAGATGACGTTTTTTTTTTTTGGCCTCATTTACCTCCTAAAACTTGAGAAATGCATATTAGTGATTCACATCCACAGGACAAAAACTCAAGGAGAAGTAAGGGGAAGCACTGTATAGGTCTTGGCTATTGTTGTCACACATTTCCTCTAAGAGTCAGTGGGCCAGACTGAGCACAAGGACTCATTTTAGGAATCAGAGGGAAGTGTCAGACTATTAAACACCTACACAGTTGAGAACATTTACTGTACACCAGCTTTTAATGGTAGCCCTTATTTCATTTTAAAGTTGTCTTTCTTCTGCATGGTCACAATACCAAGCTTTAAATGTATTTTACTAAAATCTTCTGAATGAAAGTTGGCTAAGTTAGAGGAAAACCAGCTTTCCTTGAATGTTAGGCAACAGAGAGAGGCTCCAGATTATAAACATTCCATTTTCTCTCAGGAGGCTGACATTCCTCCTTAGGAAAGCAAATTAAGGAAGAAGTTTGAGTGCATATTCGTGTTTCTGACTTAAAAAAATAAACTAGAATTGTATTAGGTAGAGAAGCACTAGAAGAATTTCCCTGTTGTGAAATGAGAAGTGACACGTGGAGTTGTTTTGTTTTGTTAATATGGAAAGCACAGAACAGTTTTCGTTTATTTTTCATTATATAGTCAGAAGACTTCTGAAGTTACTTCTTTCTTAATAAATGTATTTAATACCATATTTTTATATTATTAAATAAGCTTTACTGGGAAATGTAATTATTTTGTTTATTTGCACCTATAACATATAAATACTATTCAAGAAAAGTTCACAGGTTAATGTGGTACATGTAAATTCTAGAAGACTGTGTGACAATTATTTCTATCTTTGCGTTTTTCTCTGTCTTTTCCTAAATTTGATGCATGAGATTACTCTTTTTTTTAAACATTCAGCATTCAGTTAATTCACCAGTAATTTGAGATGTGCCATCTTCAAAACAATAAGCTGAAAAGGAGATAGGTGTGTCGGGAGCCATGCTAACCACCTCAGATGCCATGGCTTCTCAGGAGCAAAAGAGTGACTGCATCTTCTTGGATGTTATAGCTTTGGTTTACCTGAGTCTGACCTGACTTATGTTTTGAAAAAACAAAAACTATATTTCTGTTTTCCGTATGTGATGCTTTCTTCTGATGGACATTAACATGGGAGTCCGACTCAAACTCAGATAACACACCCAGAGAAGGAGGCAACAGCTGCAGTGGGCATTTCATTGTTTCACCTGCTTCTTGGTCATCCTTCATCCCTTGGTTAACTGAGTTTATGCAGAGTCTCACCATGATATGGCACTTCCTGACTTGAGTAGCTTCTCTCAATGAAGAGGTTCCAAGTACTTGATCATAGTTATTAATGTACTTCTTTCTCTGTATCAGATCCAGGAGTCAGATATGTGCAAGGGCCTTATGACCTGGTGTCATTTGGTTTTGCCATGCAGCAGAGCAGACTCAGGCCCCAAAGAAGATTATGTGATTAGGTCAATGAAAAACTACCATTTAGATCTCTGGCGACAGTTTTTTTTCCTGTGTAATTAAAGGACCTCTTAAAATGCTTTAAAATGTGTGTGTTGACAGCAAATATAAAGATATTTTTTAAGTCTTCAATTTTTATTGGTGGTAGCCATCAAGAACAAAGTCCAAAGAACTGTTCCCGTTTTAGTTGGGACAGAAAGAAGAAATGCAAGATATCTTTCAGTAGCATTTTAAATTATATCAGGGTCAAATGTCTAAAAGGAAGGTATGTCCCTTTAGTTACCAACATACTCCATAAATATCACAGCTATTAGATTGGCCCAGAGGACTCTTGAGTGCTAGCATTCCAGGACTGGTTGAATTAGAAGAGAACTAAAAGGTTCTTCCTCCTACCCAGAACAGAAGGCCTCTCATTCAGGATGTGACTGGATCAGGAAGGCAAAGGGCTCAAGAAGGGATGTCATTAGGGAAAAATGGAACTGATGGAATAACCAATGTGTCTATGAGAAATAGTATTCAGATGTTACACTTCTGTTGGACAGTTTGGAAAGAATTAAGCAATAGTGACACAGAAAAGTAAATTTTTTAAATGATGCAACTGTTAATTCTAGAAAGAACAGTAGATTATATAGGAAGAAAATGGCTCAGCAGCGATTAGTACTCATAAAGTCATAAGATAAACACTAAATAATGATTTAACCAAAAATCATGCTATAACTATATTGAAAGGATGAAGAAACAAAAAGTGGGGACATAAGGCGATGTACATACAAGTGCCATTTCCCATACTAGGAAAGTCAATAGATAATCTCTAAAATGATAAAGCAAGAAATAGTGTATGTAGGATATTTAGTTTAGGGGATAGGGGTATTCAGGAAGGGGAGGAACAGGACAGGAAACTGCTGTTTTCCATTTTAAGCCTAGTAATACTCTGGCTTTTTAAACTATGTGTATTACTATGTATGTTGCTTTGATGAAAATGAGTTTTTAAAAAGATAAATATTCAGACAGGAAAGGGGTAAGAGCTGGAGATTCAGATTTGAGAATCATTTATGTAGAAGATTCCTGAGGGGAGACCATGTGGGATGAGAAGAGAGCTAAGGGTGGAAACCTGAGAAACACTTGTGTCTAAAGGGAAACGTCCACAAGGAACCAGAAAGAAAGATGGAAAGTGTTTTCTAAAGTGACTATATTTTATTTTAATAGTTAGGAAAAACTGTTTAATTTTTCAAAGAGTGTTGAAGAAGAGTAGTAACAAGAAGGTAGGATTGGAAGATCGTAATGTTATGGAAGCCAAGGCAGGGGAGAATTCCCAAAGACGGGGGAGGTGAACAAGTGCTAGATCCTTGGTATGAGTGAGCTTGAGTCACAGCAGCCATTGAAGTTGGCAGTTAGGAAATTTCCGGTGACCTTAGCCAGGAGAAGTCAGATAGAAAATGACGGGTTGAAGAGAGGTTGGAATTTTGAACCAACACACTATGGATGACTGTTCAGAAAGGTGGGATGGTCACAAGTGAAAAGAGAGGGCAGAGCCAGGGGAGAAAAGCAGGGTCAAAGAACATTTTGGAGGGGCAGAGGGCTATTTTTTGTGGGGTTTTTTGGTGGAGGGAGTTTGAGAGGAAAACTTGAACGTGATTTTTTGGCTGAAGGGAACTAGCTCGTGGAATGCGAAGGGTTGAGTCTACTAGGAAAGAGAGAGAGTGTGTGTAATTGATGAAGCAAAGTCTGCATTAGGAGCCACTCTGCTTAAATTTGTACTGTATATTGAAAAGATACACAACAGATAACCACTTGGGTTGATGCTCCTATTTGGAGTCAGAAGCCAAAGGTTGATTTTACCATCTTTTACACCTGGATTTCTATAGTATCTATTGTAGGTAAGACCTAAAACAGTTTTTTGACTTGGACATCAGGTGGAGTACCCAGAATACTGAGCTAATACCTCGGAAGTTGGGCCAGAGTAACCTTAGACTGAAGGATGGCCAATCCTGGCTAACAAAGCTTAAAAGCAAGTTTTGAAAGGATCTAACTGTTTCTTAGTAATTGTGTCCCAGAATAAAGCTCAAGAATATTTTAAGGAATATAAAAATACACTCAATAAGTCAACATTTCTAATGTCTGGTGTCCAATCAAAAATTACCAGGCATGATGAGAAATCAAGAAATAGACTAAGAAATAACAGATGATAGAATTAGTAGTAAAGGACATTCAAACAGTTATAACTATATTTCATATATTCAGATGGTAGAAGAAAGCTTGAGCATATTAAGGAGAGATATCGAAGATATAAAGTCTCAAAACCTCTAGAGATTAAAAAAATGGGATGAAAACTATGCAAACTGGGATTAAGGGCAGATTAGACACTGCAGAAGAAAACAATAGTGACCCTAAAGACACAGCAATAGAAACTGTCCAGAATGAAAAACAAAAAAGCCACTGTGTTGGTCATCAGTTTATTGCCTCAGCTCCAAATTCACCTTGTGGCCTCCTCAGTGATAATGGAGCTATTCCTTGCAAATCTCTCTCCTTTGCCAGCCAGCAGGATGATAAGCCTTGTCCATAGAGTGCAGAGAGACTTTGCAGGAGGAAGGGGCTTTCCTTCCAGTTCTAGTGTGGCTTGCTTGCCCAGTCCCTGGAGGCTCCAGCACACTTTTCTTTTTCCACTGCTTTGGTCCCTGAGGTGTCTCCAGTGCCCAGTTCCTGCAGGGCACAACTTTCTCCAGTATTTGACTACTGCAACTCTTGTTCTGTTGAGTTCTCAGCTCAGCCAGAAACAGTGCAGATCAGAAAACAGTATAGCAACATCTTGAAAGTACTGAAAGAAAAAACTGTCAATCTAGAATTCTATACCCAGCAAAATACCTTTCAAAACAACAGTAATCCAATAAATATTACATAAGACCTATGTTCAAGTGTCCCTAATTTCCAAATAATGTTCTTTATAGCTGATTTTTTCCCCTCCAGTCTAGGATCCTACCAAAGATCTTGCATTAAGTTCTTATGTCTCTTTAATCTCTTTCAATTTAAAACAGTCCCCAGCCTTTTGTATTTTTCATGACATTGACATTTTTGAAGAGGTCAGGCTAGTTTTTTTGCAGAATTCCTCTCAGTTTGGATTTTGTCTGATTATTCCTTCACTATTAGATTCAGGTAAACATTTTTGGCAAGAATACTACATCAGTGATGTGTCCTTCTCAGGGCATCACAGCAGGGGGACATGATGTCCATTTGTCTTATTATTGGTGATGTTAAGTTTAATCACTTTAAGGCAGCATTTGCAAAATTTCTCCATCTTTAAGGTACCTTTTTCCCTTTGTAAATACCTTTTGTTGGGTGATACTTTGAGACTGTGTGGCTGTCTTCTTCCTCAATAGACTTTCATCTATGGCATTAGTATCCATTGATGATTCTTGCCTGAATACTCATTTTTAAAGAAACCTTTGGAACAACAGTGCTTCCTGTTCAAATTTAAAAATAATTATAATCTTCATAATCATTTTCCTTGGTTATTTAGTTGATGAGAGCCATTTGGGGTCTTTTTCCTTTCAACAGACATCCGAGGGAATTTATGCCACAGGAAGCTCAGCTTGCTTGCCTTCATAGGGAAGCTATAGCCACAGTACTGGTTTTGGAAGTCCAATGTAGAGTAACATTATTAAGCCATCAGTATTTAACATGCTATTGATAACCAGTGTGCCAGGCTCCAAATAACATGCCAGACGTAATCCATGCCTTTGAGAGATTTTGTAATGGATGAAAAATGGAAAAAACCTTGGAGAACGTTCTTTTTCTGTCTCTGTCTCCAGAATCCCATAATTAAAGCCTTCATTTCTCTTCAAAAAAATTCCCATAATTTTTCCATGTGTCTCTAAGGATCATACTCCTAAAACCTTCTTTTCTTCGCAAGAAAAGAAAAAATGATCTCCTCTGTCACCAATGCCAAATTGAAAGTCTTAATGGGCTTGAAGATGGCAACTCATTTCAGAGTGAGGGGGACGATTTAAACCAGGGCAGTAATAATAAGTTAGGGGTACATGATGACCTCAGGGTATAAATAAGCTCAGACCAACTTCTTACCTGCTGAGCTTTGAGGCCTACATCTGTGAGTCCCTTGGTGGAAGACTTTTCCCTCTCCTCTCTGTGCCATAGCAGTGTGCATATTGCCCCCACCAGGACTGACTGGACCAGGAGAGGTGCTAGTGACCTCCTTTGGCAGCACCTTTCCTGCCTCCTTGCAGGAGACCAGCTCTCATGTGACTCAGCATCATTCCCAGACCACAGGAAGGCACCCTGGAAAATGTTCTTTTTGTTGGAAAGCTTCCAGCTGCATCTGTCTGTCCTCCTGCCTGGCCTATGAAGAACTTGTTTTGCTCACATTTCAACAGTGCATGAGGGAGCATTTGTCTTGATAGCCTCTGAGATCATCCTGGCACCAGATTCCCCAATGTGATTTCCCTGGAGACTAGAAGAGAAGGATTAGGACAGGGCTTGAGAAATTGAAGGGCTAAAGGCCTGCAGATTCTCTTTAGTAAAGAGCATATGGTCACTACATAAAATGCATAACTCCACGTGAAACCTTTGTACTTCCAGGATCCCTCCCATGGACAAGGCTCAGAATGGCTCCCTCTTATACCAACTTCCCCTGAAGAGCTGCTGAGAGACTCCTTGGGAGTCAGGTGGCTCCAAGAAACGGGTGGAAAGTAGGGCCTGACCTGGGAGCAGTTCTAAGGTTGAACGAGAATAGCAGGGAAGAGCAGATGCTGCTGAGGCCCACTCACTTGATGTGCTGGAGGCCGTGGTTTCCAGACAGTGCAGTGGCAACGCATATCGCCCCATCCATCCCCAAGGAGTTTTCTTGAAGACTAAGCAGAGGAAAGATAGAGATACCACAGTGAGCCATTCAGAAAAGAAGAACATGCCCCAGGAAGCAGCATTGCATTATCTTGGGGGGCAGTTCTGGGGCTGATTTGTCCACAGGCGCAATAGCAACAGCGAAGTGGCATTTAACTCTGAGACCTGTGTCTACAAGTAGCCAGGTTGTCCCACCCAAGTGCCATGAAGGATGTAAGAGCAAAAGTGCAGATGTTGAGTGACCTACCTCTGACTCAAGCTAGGCAGAATGAATAAACCCATCCTCAATTTGGGCTATAGTAAACAGAACAGTCTGAGCTATTTATATTTGGAAGGAAGAAGGTACAGAGAGATCAAGGGCATCTTATCCCATGGGGGAGGTTCCAGAAGAGAAGAAGTCTGCTGCTCTAGGGTGCAGGTAGGTCTCTATAACCACTCACTTGAGTCTTCGGAGACTTGAGTTGACCTTCAGAGCATTCGCCAGGGCTTTGGCTCCAGCCACTCCGATGGTGTTTCCTCTTAAGCTGACAGGAAAAACAGGAAACCTAAGGCACAGTGACAGCTAAGAGGCAAAAATGATACCTCTTCAGATGAGGGCTACTGGATAGAGGCAGTGTTTACTCAGCAACCACGGCGGGTGAGTTGCTCCTTCCTCACTCCCAGGCTAAGAACAGAGATCAGCTCTGGGGAGCAGGACACACGAGGGATGATGCCAGCCCAACCTGCGTGTTTTATTGGAACCCTCCTCCTCCTTTTCCATTCCAAAGAAAGGAGAACGGGGCTGAGAGAGGAGATGCAACACTCCAGCCAGCAGTCCCCATGTGCTCAGCTTCACAGAAGGGTGAGAGCAGGGATGACTTGGACACACCTGAGAGCCCCACAGAACTTGATGCCCGCACCCTGGAGTTTGGACGGAGATCAGTGGCCTCTGGCTATCCCATGGGCCCCTAAACAGGGCGATGTCAGCCTGGGCAAGGCCAAGGAGAGCAGATATGAGAAGATATGAGAGCAGATAGGAGAAGAGGACCAACAATAGTGACTGCAGGAAAAGGTATGAAATGGGATCAGGGGAAGCTGGGGCAAGCTTGATTTAAGTGAAGACATTTAAATGATTTGTGATTTTCCATGTAAATTCACATTTTTTTCCTTCCATATCTATTTATTATGAATCAACAACTTGGTTACTTTGGACAAGAGACTACCAGACACTGGAATACTTACTCAAGAATCTCCAAGGTTCTGTTCACAGCCAGGGCCTCCCCTAGCGCCTGGGCCCCTGGAGCACCAATGGAGGCCACCTGGAGACTGTAAGAGGAAATGGAATCAACATGGACAGGGCAGGCCTCTCCAGCCCTCACACCTGCCCCAGCCCAGTTTCTCGCCATATTTGCCGTTCGTTTTCACCCTCTTGTCTCAAGGTTGGAAGTGGCAAAATAGTTGAAAACTGTTGTCCCGTGGTCTGTGCAAAGAACACCGCGTCTCCTACCTAGACCGTCCGATGCCTAGGACAGAGATCTTGATGCTATGGATACAGGAAGTAAAGGTAGTCTCCTGGAGTGTTTAGGGGAGGTCACGCCCTGAACCACTGATTCTTTCTAGGTGTTTGGTGTCCCGATTGCTAATATTAAAAAAATCAAACACACCTTCCTTGACGGGGAAACAAGACTGATGTTTAGCATGAAAGGATGGTGAGGGGGCCGGCTTCCTGGCTGCCGTGCATCTCGGGACTTACTAGAGAGCAGTGAGGGCCGTGTTTGCCTTCAGCGCACTGGCCACCGCAGAGGCGCCTTCATCCCCGATGGCGTTCTCCTGTAAACTGAACACAGAGCGTGACCCCTGGGGCACAGGGCCAGCACTCCAGCATGACGTGCTGAGCTTGGACCTTCTAGATTTAATTCAGACCATACACACCATAGACTATACTCCCAGGGTTGCCCTGAGGATAATTGTCCACCCTGTGTGGTCACTGCAGTCCCATAGCCTCCTAATTAACATGCAGAGGGGTCTGGGATCTGCATGAGTCTGGACCATCAGAGGCAAACAAGAAAAGGGACTCATGGAAATACTGTCAACAAGGGGTTGGACAACAGGGTGTGCTTTTCAAAGTCATCTAGAAAATTAAATTGAAGTCCTCAATCCCTGGCCCATTCTTCCTAGTCAATGTTTACATTTTCTTTTTTTTCCTTCCACATTGGAGGAAAGTAGCAGGCCCTGGAGCAGTAAGTGATTAAGAGCTTAGTTGAAGTGGACATTGGCATGTTTAAGGGAGCAGTTTGCATTGATAATTTTAACAAACATTTGAGTGTGTATTGTGTATTAGAAAGCCCAATTCTGTCCTCTTAGAACTCAGGTGGGGACACGATTAAATGAGCAGTCACCATAAGCCAAGTGCAGGCTGCAGGGGGCACTGGTCAGGGTCTCCCATCCCAGTGCTGTCTTGGAGTCTGCCCAGAGGAAACAGATGTAAACTAAAACCTGAAGGATGAGAGATGGGAGAGAGGGCCTGGCACACCAAAGGGACCAAAAAAAGTCGAATTGAGTTGCTGAAGTGCGAAATGAGGCTGAGGAGATGCAAAGGAAGCAGGTCTTTGGGAAACTTAGAATCCACGCTGAGGGTTGGTCTTCACTCTGCAGGCACTGGGCAGTGATTTAAACAGCTTACCCAGCGCAGGGACAGAGTTACATTTTGGAGCCATCTTTGTCCAGCAGTGTGAGAGGATGGATGAGATGTGGAGGCTGCTATAGTGATGCAGGTGAGTGATGCTGGTGGCCTGGATGGTGGCCATGGGGACAGAGGGAAATGGCTGGGATGTTGGCAGGACTTGGAAATAAATTGCAAGTGGGAAGGGTGAGTAAAGGCAATGTTTCCAGTTTGCACAATTGGTTGGCTCATTCCATTCATGAGATGGGAAACCAAGAAGCTGGCTTGTGGGAGAGAGAATTTGGGCAATTGGAAGCGCCTGTGAGACAACCAAGAGGAGATGCAGAGTGGCCAGTGGATACATGGGTCTGGAGCTCAGGAGAGTGGTCTGGAATACATATATGGGGCCACCAGGACTTCAAAGGTAATTGGAGCCCTGGGAGAGGAGGAGAACGTCCAGAAGAGACGTCATTCAAGGGAAGATGGCTTAGGACAGAACCCTGAGGAACACGAGTATTTCAGAGCCCAACAGAAGAAAAGAATGAGGAGGACCAGCCAGAGATGGGAAATCCTGGAAGCTGAAGAAGAAGAACTGGTCAGGGTCAAAAGCAGGTGAGGCTCAAAGGTTAAACACAAAGTTACCACTGACTCAGCAAGTCTGCTCCCAGGTATATACCCAAGAGAAATGAAAACATGTCCACACAGAATCTTGTTCAGGAATGTTCATACAGCATTATTCATAATAGCCAAAAAGTGGAAACAACCCAAATGTCCATCAGCTAATGAATGGATAAACAAAATATGGTCTATCCATCCAATGGGATGTTACTCAGCCATTGAAAGAGATGAAGTAAGGATCCATGCTACAACATGGATGAACCGTGGAAACATTATACTGTGAAAGACGTCAGTCACAAAAGAACACATACTGTATGATTCCATTTATATGAAGTGTCCAGAACAGGTAAATCCATAGAGAGAGTAGATTAGTGGTTTCCAGGGGCTGAGGGCAGGGGAGAATGGGGAGTGACTGCTAATGGGTATGGAGTTTCCTTTGGAGCAATGAAAATGTTCTAAAATTTGTTGTGGTGATGGTTGCACAACTCTGTGAATATACTAGAAACCAGTGAATAGAACTCTTTAAATGGGTGGATTTTATGGTATGTGGATTATATATCAATAAAGCTGTTAATTAAAAAAAATGCAGTTGAGGGCAGAAACATGCCCCCTGGCCTTAGGGCAGGGGAGGCTGTGTGCTGGGGGCCATCTGCATGAGCCCTGTGCCTGGTGGGCACTGGGGTTTCAGATTCCTCTGCTCCCCTGCCCTCCCTGCGGCCTCTGGAGAGGCCCCACTTACTCAAGGCTAGTCAGGCTCCTGTTGAGCTGTAGTGCTTGTCCCAGGGCCTTGGCAGCACCGGCTTGGATGAAATTCCACTGCAGGCTGGACAGGCACAAACATGTAACCATGTGGCCAGGGCAGAGCCCAGGAGGTCCTGGAGACTGCAGAAAGAGGAGGCTTCTCCCAGGAGAGTCTGACAGTAGGGATGGAGTCCCTGCAGGACGGGGTCCTGGCCACCGATGGGCAGAACTCCTGCAACCCTCCTCAGGCTTAGTCCCCAAGGGGTCAACGAGCACTCTCTGGTTAGGGGTGGGCACAGGGAAAGACTCAAATGGTCCCTGCATGAAGCATGTGACCTGCAGAGGCACAGCCATGGGCACCCACCTCCCACCATTGGCCTCTCGGTGGATCAGCTTCAGGAAGCAGAGCAGGGGGCAGGGCACGGCTGACTGGAGGCCCCTGAGACCATGTAGGGGAGCCCCAAAGCTGGACTTGGTATCATGCATCAGTTGGTTTGAGTGTGGCCCTGCAGCTCTGCAGAGGGGTGGGGTGGGTGGAGCTGCCATAGACTCACTGAAGGGACGTGAGGGCGCGGTTTTCTCTCACTGCCACCGCGATGGCCTGGGCACCCTCGTCGTGAAGGAGGTTGGCTGTCAGGCTGGGAGGAGGGGAACAGGGGCAAGTGAGCGGGAGCCAGCTATGAAGGCCCCTGTTCTTACTCACCAGGGAATCCAGACTGCTCTTCTGACCTGCACTGAGGACCGCATGGAGTCTGCTAGGATTGCCTGGCTCATGCTTGTGGGGGCACTTGTCTGTCCCAGGCGCTGTGCCAGGCATGTGCCCTGGACTATTGTACCGAATCCTGACAACTCCATGAGGGGTGGGCCGAGGCTCCACTGAGTGAAGTTCCATGACAAGTCACCTGCCAGGAGACGGTGGAGCTGCCAGGGACTCACTCCTGATCCCTGTGTTGTGCTGCCCCTCACAACGTGGCCCCTCCTACGTGCTCGACCATCACCATGGGGGTTGGGGGCAAGCAGTGTCCCTACTAACCTCATCTTGTGTAATTTATGACATGAGAGTGGGGGACTTGTGTCAGGGTTGCCACCAGATGCCAGGTCTCCTGGCTACCTCCTCCCAAGCAGGTCCTTTTCCAGCCTTGTACAATGGCAAGGGCAATGAGGGTCTGGCCCATCTGTGTCCCTGCTCTGAGTGGGCGAGGCTCAGTGGGGCATAAAGGAGCCTTAGGAAGCACTGCCTGCCCCCCACTCACGTACTCCAGGTTCTTCAGGGTGCTGTTGGTACAGAGAGCATGTGCCAAATCCTGGGCTCCCTCTGGGCTGATGGAGTTTTCTCGAAGGCTGAGGAAAGAGAAGACCCTGAGCTGCTGACTAGATAGATGTGGCCTCTTGGGGAGATAAGCCCAGGCCTTCAGGCTTTTTGGGCCTCGTGACCGATCTGGGCTGAGGTGTGACGAGTCCGTTCCAGCAAGCTCAGGCCTCTGACAGCTAGCCAGGTGTCCTCACTTTAGGACTATCAGTAGTAGGACAGTCCAGGAGGAAGGGGATGAGACGACAGGACCTCAGGTGTGAGGGGCAGGGGCAGGCAAGCATGCTTGGGTACCTAAAGGGCTTGCATATAAGAAGGGAGCAGCAGAGCGGGCCAGCTGAGGGCCACAGCTGTCCCCTGCCCTCCCAAGAGAGCAGGAAGAGTGTAGGAGGCCAGGCTCAAGAATCAAGCTGTCCAACCATAGCTGTTCCCCATGACAGGCCCACCGGGGTAGGTGTAGGCTTCCTAGCGCCAGTCTTTCCTTCCAAGTCCCAAAGTTCCTTCAGACCCCCTGGTTGGTGAGGGAGGCCAGGACTTACTTGAGGCTGAGGAGGGTCTGGTTGGTGCAGAGGGCCCCCATCAGTGCTGCCACTCCCGCGTCACTGATGGAATTGCTTTGCAGGCTGCAACAGGGGATGGGGCATACTTGGTATGGCTGGCCCAGGACCCAGAGGGAGCTGCCAATCCAGCCTGGGACTGCAAGCACTGGGTTCAACAGGGAGTTGGGGGACCTTGAGAACAGGTGTCACGCCACACTGCTTTTCTCATCATTCCTCTTTCCTCTCCCATCCCCCACATTCCAGCCCCTGCTAGGTCAGGGAAGGTGAGGCTAGCACAACCAGCCCCAAAGTTTAGACTCTGCCTTGATTTGGGTGGCTCCAAACAGCCTCTGAGGGAGGCGTGTTGTGTCTGCAGCCCCCAGAGAAAGTGGCGCCACCAAGTCTCCCCAGTGTGGGCAGTGCTGAGCTCCCCCACCCCCTACCAAGGCCACTGCAGCCAACCCCCTCTTCAGCCATTTGCACCAGCTTCTCAAGGGCATTCGGTGCTTGTTGTCACTCTGAAAACTCCAGAACCAACACCAACCCTTACTGTCCAGGGAAACGGAGCTGCGGCAGGGGGGATGGGGGTGGGAACGGGACAAGTAGGGTGGGCATGGAGGGAGAGACACTAAGATCACAGTATGCCCAGGGTTGGTGGTTGGCTGGGTTCTGGCAGGGAAGTGACCCTGACTGCTGACTGATAGCCCTCATCCAGGACTCCCCCACCTTCTGGATGGGAAACCCTGGGGGAGGTCACTCTCTGCCCACAACCACCTCTGGAGGGTAATCAGGCAGACTCACTCCAGGTTCTCCAGGCCCTGGTTCACCTTCAGGGCCTCAGCCAGGGCCTTGGCACCTCCATCACCCATGCTGTTACTGGAGAACCTGCAAGAGATAGGACCCAGGTGAGCTGGCCTCCTCTCCAGGGTAGGGCTGTCTGCTGTCTTAAGAGTGCCCAGTGCACAGTTTGCTCTGCCTGAGGCCAGTTAGGTAGTAGCCTCTGCAAGTGATCACCAGCTGCCTGCAAGAGATCAAGATACGAAAGTCCTTCCTTTTTTGTTTGTTTTTTTTGTTAGTGCTGAGCTAATACCTATTGCCAATCTTCCTCTTTTTGCTTGAGGAAGATTGTTGCTGAGCTAACATCTGTGCCAATCTTCCTCTATTTTATGTAGGATGCCGCCATAGCATGACTTGATGAGCAGAGCTAGGTCTGGGCCCAGGATCCAAACACGCGAACCCTGGGCCACTGAAGTGGAGCACGTGAACTTAACCACTAGACTACCGAGCCGATCCCCAAAGTCCTTCTTGACTCCCTGGTGGGGAGCTGGACCAACCCTTTAGTGAGAGGTACTTGTGATACTTTATGTGAAAATGACCAGGAAATGCTGTTTTCTTCTGCCAGCTAGGAAGCAGTAAATGTGAGCCTGAGACAATTGGGGCTCACATCATCCTGGGAATCTGGGTCTCCATTCCCTGGTCCAGTGCTTTGGAGTCCAAAGCCAGCAATCCTGCACCCACACATTCATCCGTCCACTCACCCACACATCCATCCAGCTATCCATCCGCTTCTCCATCCACCCATCTATCCACTCATCTACCCATCTATCCCCATGCTCACGAATATTTATTAGGGGCTGGGCATTGTGCCAGGCACTGAGGATATCAATTTGGCCCTTCTGCATTTCTCACATGAGCTCCTTCAGACTCTTGTTCTGCTTCAGGGCATCTGCCATCCGCTGGGTTCCCACGGGCCCAATGGTGTTCTTCTGCAGGCTGTGGGAAAGGAGAGGGGTCCTTCAGCAAAACTGGCCACAGCCATTCCAAGGCCAAGGACAGTCTGTTTCAAGGTGAGAGGTCAGAGACTATTCAAGTGCCCTCTCGATTTATCAGAGCAGGGGGAAGAGGTTTCCAGGAAAGGTCTGTGAATTGTTGCGAAAGTGATGCCAGTAGACATTATGTGGAGAGTAAGAGGCAAGGGCAGCTGGGCCCTCCCTTGTCAGAGGCTGGAAAGCAGTAACCAGCAAATGCTGATAATATCCACCAAACTCCCAAGTGGGTACTTCCACATACAAGCCCTGCTGGCGCCTCACCCAACCAATGCTCTCAACATTCAACCGTCTACCTCCATCTAGACCAGCCAGCAGCCTACCTCCCAGCTGTACAAACCTTCCTAGGACAGATCTCTAAAAGCTACTTCCTCTTATATTATGTCTGGAGGACGTTATAGGAGAACCCCTGTGCTTATCCTAGAAGGACAGGCAAGGCAGGACCTCTCCTGTGTGAGGCTAAATACAATCTAAACAAAAGGGACTTGTCCCTGGTTCCAGAAAGGAAAGCGACCTTCCCCTGTCTCTTTCCTTGAAGTATTTTCTTGAGAAAACCTGCAATTATAAATTCTTTCTCTGTCCATTTGAGAAGTACGTACATCTTTTTGAAAGCTAAATAAACCTCTTGCCAGGTTACAGCCTACGAATGTCTTTTGTAAGAACCTTGGAGCCATCTCTCTGAAATGTTCACATCAAGGAGATAGCACTGGCTCCACACTGTAAGTGCCTGCTTGTCATGAAGATAGGAGAAGTTTTATTTTTCCCTTAGATAAAGGCAAATTAGCAAACACAGATAGCTACCCCAACTACCAGGTGAATTTCGGATAAACTGTGACAAACCATGCTGTCCAGTCCTCTTACTTGAAGACAAGTTGTTGTTTATCTTGAAAACACATTTGTAATGGGTCGTGTCTGCTTGGCTATAGGAAAGGGTGAGATTTCTTTGTCTCCGCATTCTGATTGGTGGACTGCCTATAAGGTGCACTGCAGTCTAGCTGAATGTTTATTCAAATAATAGAGCTGTTCCTCCTTTCCTACATTCGTGGACAGGATTTTCTGAGTTGGCAGGAGGCTTTATTTTTAATTATTTCCCCAACCCCATTCTCTGGAAAAGCGATGGGCATCAAGTTTTCCAGGGGCCATCCAGATGGGTCAGAAAACCGTGCACCTTGCCCCATCCATCCCTACTTGCAGAAAACAGGCAGAGAGGCCCTTGGAGGAGGAGAGGAGGGAGGAGGCTCTCTGCCAGGCAGCTTGTGCACTCACTGCAGCACGGAGAGGGTCCGGTTGGTGCCCAAGGCCTCAGCTATGGACCTGGCACCATCATCCCTGATCGTGTTGCTCTGGAGGCTGTGGAGGCAAGGAAGAGGCGCATTACTGATGGAGCACCCGAGGGTGGCTTGAACACCCACCACAGTGTCACCAAGGCCTAAGCAGGGGCCAGCAGCTGACCTTGGTGAGAAGGCGCTCTGACCATTACATGCTCTCACTGCCCATCACATGGGAACTAGGGAGTAATCAGCCCTTCTTGCTGATGCTCTGGCCTTAGGTTTCCCTCTGGGTCTCTCAGCGCCTGCCTGCTGACTGGGGACAAAGTGCCCATAGTCTCTGGACAATGATAACTAGGTCATCAATAGTCCTAAGAACAGCTAAAAGCCACAGCACCCAAGTGTTGGCAAGGATGTGGAGAAATTGTAACCCTCGTCTGCTGCTGGTGGAAATGTAAAATGGTGTGGCTGCTGGGGAAAACAGTCTGACAGTTCCTCAGAAGGTCAAACATAGAGTTCCCACGTGACTCAGCAAATTCCACTCCTAGGTATCTACCCAAATTATTGAAAACAGGTCCTCATATAATTGTACACAAATGTGTACAGCAGCATTATTCACACAGCCAAAAGGTGGAAATAACCCAAATGTCTATCAACTCATGAATGGATAAACAAATTATGGTCTGTCTGTCCATATAACGGAATATCATTCAGCCTTAAAACCAGCCCTGGTGGTCTAGGGGTTAAGATTCACACTCTCACTGCTGCATCCTGGATTAATTTCCCTATCAGGGGACCATCCTGCCATCTGTCAGTTGTCATACTATGGCAGCTGAGTGTTGCTGTGATGCTGAAAGCTATGCCACCAATATTTCAAATACCATCAGGGTCACCCGTGGTGGACTGGTTTCAGTGGAGCTTCCAGACTAAGACAGACTAGGTGGAAGGACCTAGCCACCCACTTCCAAAACAACTGGCCATGAAAAACCCTATGAATAGCAGTGGAGCATCATCTGATATAGCGCCGGAAGGTGAGAGGATGATGCAAAAAGACTGGACAGGGTTCTGCTCTGCTGTACACAGGGTTGCTAGAGTTGGAATCTGCTTGACAGCACTAACAACAACAAATTCAGCCATAAAATGGAATGAAGCACTATGTGCTACAATGTGGATGAACCTTGAAAACATGCTCAGAGAAAGAAGACAGACATAAAAGGCCTTATTGTAGATTCCATTTGTATGAAATATCCAGAATATGCCAATGGAGTTACTGCGGAGGCTGGTGGAAGGAAGAGAAAGAACCATTCTCTCATCCAGTTCCCAGGGAGGGAAGGAGGAACAGGAGTTAACACTGACCTTTAGAGATAGAAAGCAGATTGGTGGTTGCTGGGGCTTGGGGAAGGGAGAATGGGAAGTGACTGATTGTGGGAACAAAGTCTCCCTTTAGGGTGATGAAAATATTTTGGAACTAGATAGAGGTGATGGTTGCCCCATTGTGAATGTACTAAATGCCATTGAGCTGTATCCTTTAAAATGGTACATTTTATGTGACTTTCACCTCAATAAAAGTAAATAAGTGAAAAAACCAAAACAAAATGATGGTACACACTCAATTAAGAATGGATACAAGCACAGGCCCCTAAAAGGAGCACGGCAAACCACTCCAAACCATAAGAACCTTCTGGAAGATGAGCTTTTTCTTTTTTTGAGGAAGATTAGCCCTGAGCTAATATTTGCTGTCAATCTTCCTCTTTTTGCTGAGGAAGGATTGGCCCTGAGCTAACACCTGTGCCCATCTTCCTCCACGTTATATGTGGGATGCCTGCCACAGCAGGGCTTGATAAGCGGTATGTAGGTCTGTGCCCAGGATCTGAACTGGCGAACCCCTGGCCGTGGAAGTGGAGCATGTGAACTTAACCATTACACCACCAGGGTGGCCCCAAATGGGCTTTTTAATGTCCTGGAAAAAACCTCAGGGGAATTTTCTAATACCATGGGCTTGGGAATTTCTCACTCAATGGAGGACAAGAGGTTTTCCTCATAGATTATTTTGCCCTTCCACCTCTACATACCCCTCCCCTCTTCTCCTCTATCCTCTGCTCAGGCCATAAACACAAGCACAATGACTAGGGAAGAGCTGGAGTTTGGAAATTTTCTTAGGATACAAGATCCCATCGTATCTAATTAGATGGGAGCTGGTATCTCATGCCCACCATTTTGAATTGCCTCCCACTCTGTGGGTGGCATCCAAGAAGAAGGTTATCCCGGCCCTCTCTTGGGGGCAGCAGGACAGGAAGCAGATGACACGTACCTCAGAGAGGCCAGAGTGCGGTTAATCTTCAGAGCATCTGCCAGCGCCTTGGCCCCTTGAGGTCCGATGGAGTTACTGCGGAGGCTGGTGGAAGGAAGACAAAGAACCATTCTCTTAACCAATTCCCAGGGACGGAAGGAGGAACAGGAGTTAACACTGACCTTTAAATCTATGGTCCTTGAAAGGAATGTATCTGGGTTAGGATTTCAGGTTTGGCAGAACTGGGGCAGAGATCCTTATTTAGTTGAACAATGAAGGAGATTCCCAAGATGGTCCCATGTGATGGGGAGCAGAAAGCAGGATCTGATGGACTAGTGGGCTTGGGCCAAGTGTGGAGAGGAGGAGAATGATAACACTAGGTTCAGAGCATAAATTCTGGTGACTCACTGGGTGAGTCCCAGCAACTGAGGAGCAGCCATGACTTTGCTTGCTCAGCTGTCCTTCCAACCCACCCAGGGGAGAGTATGGTCTAGGGTCCTGTCTACAGGGGCCCAAAGACCTTGGAACTTACTCTGAGTGAACTATGGGTATTATGCCCAAAGGCTACCTATGGGCTGAATCAGGCAGCGTGGATGGGACCTCAGTAATTTCACAGGAGGGGACTTCACAAGATGGCTTAAGATTGGCCTCTGGTGTTCTACTTACTCCAGAGTGGTCAGACTTCTGTTGACCAGGAGGGATCTGGCCAGAGCCTTGGCCCCCTTGTTACTGATCTGGTTCTCAGCCAAACTGCCCAAGGAGAGGGAGAAGAGTGGTTATTACAGGTATACGAATCTTGTCGCCTCTTTCTTACCACCATGCCCATGATCCAAACCCCTGGCCACCCCAGCATTGTCAGGGCCTGGACCCAGGTGGAGATGAGGTGAGCTCTGGAGCAGAATGCCAGGCCCAGAAAAGCTAGGTAAAGTCGGACCAGAGAGGGCAGACAGACCTACATGCTGGCAAAGGGTCCCAGGGAAAAGTTTGGCCAGAATTCAGCACAACATCTTCTACACGAACAGCACAGCAAAGAGTATGTACAATTATAGAGGTCTACCACATGCATCCCAGCCAGTCGGTGTGCTAGAAAACTGGCTCTCAGGAAAAAACAAAACACAAAATTCCTGATTTGTTGCATTGGCCAATTTCCATGGTGTAAATACTCCCACCATGGCCAATTTCAAGCACTTCCAGCTTGCAAAAATTCCGGAAAATTTAACCATCCGCTCTCATGAACTAGTGCTAAACTCATACTCCCAGCACATCACTGTTCTTGGCCCTTTCTCTAACGCAAGAAAGGAAAACGGTAGAGTTATTACAGAACTAACTTAAAAGTAAAATTAAAAAGTAAAAATATCCTTGAAAGGATGACTCCAGGAATATCCTAGTGGATCAACTTAGTGTTGCTTCATACCAATTTCAGAAATGGTAGCTGTTGAGTTTCTTGACAGTTTCTTACGCATTTAAAACAATAGGGCAGCCAAAGGATACAATGAGAACCCCTAGTGCTTTTCAAGCTATGTTTCAAGGGCCCCTAGGGTTCTTCAGAAAAGCTTCAGGAGCCAACAGGAGGCTGAAGAGGAACCAAGTGCCTGGGCTCTGGGCCCCCTACCCCCTCTTCTTTCCTTGCTAGCAGCTCCCCTCTTTTGTCTGTCTTACTTATTGGGGTTCTTCCTGATATATCACTTTTTTAAACAGACTTGCCTTTATTTTTATTTTTCTGGGGAAGAGTCACTCTGAGCTAACGTCTGTTGCCAATCTTCCTCTATTTCAGATGTGAGCTGCCGCCACAGCATGGCCACTGATGAGTGGTATAGGTCCTCACCCAGGAACTGAACCCAGGTCACTGAAGCCGAGCATGCCAAACTTAACCATTAGGCCACCAGGGCTGTCCCATGATATATCACTTTTAAAAAGGGTTTTATTGCTTAAAAAAAGTCTGAAGACCATTCATCCAGACCACCTTCTATATAAATGTTCTCAAAATCTAGGGCACCTCTGTTTACCCTCCCCCACCAGGACTTCTATAATTATTTTATAAGTAATATTTCATGAGTCATGTGTGTTTTCTGACGGATGTCTTGAACACTTCAAACAGGGATGTGGCACTGAGGACCAACTGCAGAGAGGTGAAGAAGGGCATATGGCCACAGAAGAAAGTTTTGGCTTGGTTCATAAAAATTTCTGAGCACTATCTAGACTCCTTTAAGCAAAACACTGAAACTTGACTGTTTGTTGGGGGCTCCCATGAAGGAAAAGATATTAATAATGAGAAGTTGTCATTATCATATTTCTTTCGAGGGGATTACACTTGTATCTCTGGCTAACAAGACAAAGGTAATCTTGCCAATAAATAGCCGATACTTCCTCTGTGCTGGCCTGTCCTAAGCAGTTTCCCTGAATTAACTCACTGAAGCCTCACAAAAGCTCTAAGAGGTAGTGTGTAGTAAAGGATTAACCTTGCCCCTGGCTCCTGAGAGGTGACCTCTAAGCCCTTGGAACGTCCTGCCTGACATTGACTTGTTGACCTGGAGGCCTTGGACCTTGCTAGATGGTTTACCTCACAGTGTGATTTATGGTGGGGCCCTGTGCCATGCAGTGACAGCTTGACCTCTGGAGGGGCTGGAGACTAAGGTCAGCTATGTGGGAGGTCAGGTATGTCTTCATGACGGATCCCCAGTAAAAACTCCGGACCCCTCACTCAGGTGAACTTCTCTGGTTGGATTGCTTCGTGTGTGTTGTCACACGTCATCGCTGGGAGCATGACTCTACTGGGAGGGGACAGCTGGAAGCTCAGGCCTGGTCTCTTCGGGACCCTGCCCCAGGCACCTTTTCCCTTTGCAGATTTTAACCTGTATTGTTTCAATGTAGTGAACTGTGGATCTAATGGCTTTTCTGAGTTCTGTGAGTCCACTGAACTTGAGGGTGGTCATGGGGACTCCTGAACTCACAGGGGTCACAGATACCTTTTAAACCCCATTTTTACCCTCCTTAGGCACAGAGGTGACTGTATAAGGTCACACGGAGCCCACTATTGTAACTACTGTCCTCGATGACTTAGTTTTGCTCCTGACTCATTCTACACTTTTGTTTCCTTGGATAAAGATTATTTCAGAACTTGGAAGTTTGTGTGAGGATGAAAAATTACTCTCTGGGTCCTATTTTCCAAATTCCCCTCCCTAGTTCTCTGAAACCCACCTTCAGGTCATCACATCGACTCAGCTACAAACCAGGGTGTTACTTAGACTCAGAAATATTACTACTGGAGAGATTTCATAAGCACATAGATACGTTTGGCAGCCAGCATAGAAACTTTCATCTAATTAAACATTAAAGATGAGATGTTCAAATTTAAAATTTTTTAAATTGTTTTAAATTTTAATTAATTTTCTTAATTTAAAAAATTACATTTTATTTAAAGATGCAATCCTGTGTCCAGAATACTGTTTGAGAGCAAACTTTGAGAGCTTAGAGAAAATTTGACCTGGCACCACATCAGCACATATGGTACATGGAGAAATGCTTCCATCTCCCTCATCTGACCCTCATCATATCTTTTCCCTTGTCTTACAGGAGGTACCTGAGCCTCTGGAACTTTCCAGAATGGACAGAAACTAGCAGCCTGCATCCTGAGCCACAAGTTTCAAAGATACCTCTCCTTGAAAGTACCACTGGCTAACTGAGCAGAGAGGATAGGAAAGGAGCCCCAGACCCTGAGAGACAGGTAGGCACCCTGGGCAGGGTTTCCTGGGTCAGCGTTACCTGATCCTCTGAATGCGACAGTCCTTCCCACTCAGCACACTGCCCAGCAGCTCCATCACGGGGTCCTGGAACTGGTTGGTGTCCAGCCTGGTCAGGAGGAACAGCCATAGTGAGTGGTACCACCACCCACAGGCAGGTGGGATGAGGCCCCTGGCAAAGGGCTGGCATCGGGGCAGTGAAGATACCCAGGCTGAGATCCTTTCCCTCTCCCTCTTCTCCATCAATGCAGCCCCCTCTATGTGGCTCAGAGACCTGTGCCAGCACACCCTCCATGCTCAGAGTTTTCCTACAAGGGTGAACTGGGAGGCTTAGTGGTGTGAGCCCTGGGATTCCTATCCAGACAGGTGTCTTCCCAGCAGCCCCGCATGCCATGTGCATCTGTGGGACACTGGTTGCTACCTCCTCCTTCTGAGTATGTGGAAGCTGCTCTCAGGTCCTGAATGGCCCTGGTCCTATAACTTTCCCTCCTCACTCTCACTGCCAAGGTCCAGAGCAGTGGGCAGAGGATGGACTGAGGGTGGAGTGAGTGTATGTGGTTCCTATCAGCACTGGGATGTTTACGGAGTGTTGTAGGTTGAATTGTATCCCCCAAAAAGATACGTTGGCATTTTAACCCACTGGTGCCTCAAGTATGCAATCTTGTTTGGAAATAGGGTTGTTGCAGATGTAATTAGTTAAGGTGAGGTCATATTGGAGTAGGGTGGGCCTGTAATCCAATATGACTGGTGTCCTTACAAGAGAGGAGAGCGCTATGTGAAGACAGGGGCACAGGAGAAGGTGGCCTTGTGACGGCAGAGGCAGAGATTGGAGTGATGCGTCTACAAACCAAGGACTGCCGGCAAACACCACAAGCTAGAGAGGCAGGAAAGATTCTCCCCTACAGGCTTCAGAGGGGGCACAGCCCTGCCAACCCCTCCAGAACTGTGAGCGAATAAGTTTCTGTTGTTTTAAGCCACTCAGCTGTGGTCCTTTGTTATGGCAGCTGCAGAACCCTGATCCAGAGGGGCATGGTGGAGGGGAGGAAGCTTCAGGTCCTCCGCTCTCTCTTCTGCCCACACACCCTGCGCCCCTACCCGGGTGCCCACCTCAGGCTCCGGCAGTAGAGCAGCTGGGGCAGCAGACTTTGCAGGACGCCTTGGCTGAGGTGTAGGGACAGGTTGACCTCCTGGGCGCAAGTGTCCGACACCTGCAAGAGGTAGGCCAGGGCGGTACGGTGATGGGGGCCAGTCAGCCTGGCCAGACCTCCGCTCTCCAGGGCCTCCTCCACGCCACGGGCCAGCTCCGTGTGCTGCAGCTCATGCAGGCAGTGCAGGACATTGATCGCCCGGGCGCAGACCGCTGTGTCATGGCGCAGGCAGCCCTGGAGGAGCTCGGCCACCTGGGCCCGGTAGCCCTGGTGCTCACCCTGGGCCAGCAGGGAGCCGGCCAGCAGGGCATTGACCCTTGGAGACAAGAGGCCCGAGAGGAAGCGCAGGAACACGTCCAGCCGTCCGTCCTCAGCCTGCATGGCACGCTGGGCCGCGCCTCTGAAATGCGTGAGGAAGCCGAGCCGAGGCCAGGACACGCCACCCTCGGTGAAGAGGTCGAAGATGGCCTTCTTGGAGGCGCTATAGTAGTATGTGGCCGCCACGAACTCCTGCAGGGACAGGTGGGTGAAGCAGTAGGCTGCCGAGGAGGCCAAGCTCTCCTCCCGCTGCAGGAAGCAGCTGCACAGGGCGCTCTGCAGCAGAGCCAGGTCCACGCCAAACGCCTTCAGGTCTGGCTCATAGAACACGTACTTCTTCTTGACCAGCCCATGGAAGGCCAGCCGGCCTAGTGTCCCCACCATCTTGCGGCCGCCATGGGCCAGCTGCTCGATGCGAGGGCTCGCCTTACCCTTCTCCTGCCCCTCCCCACCAAGAGCCATCCTGAAGTACCAAGAGTAGAGCTCACACAGGGTCCTTGGAGGCCACAGTTCTGTGTCCTGGGGCTCTGGCTTGTTGCGGCATAAGTGGCCCAGCGCCAAACCTGTGAGCCGGCAGAAGGCTGGGATGGTACACATCAGGTAGAGGGCCCTGTCGGCCTGCACCTGGCTCAGGACCCAGCCCAAGAGGACCTGGTCCTCGGGGAACAGCTGCTCCAAACACACTTGAATTTCCTCGTCGTTAAAACCCCGGATCTCAGTCATCCGGTCCACTAGGCCCCCAGGAATCTGGCCAGCCGCACTGGGGCGGGAGGTGACCCAGACAGAAACTTCTGGGAAGAGATTGCCCCTGATGATGTTGGTGATCAAGTGGTCCACCTGGATCTCCTTCTTGGGATCAGTGCAGGCCACAGTGTTGGAGAAGTCCAGAGGCGTCTTACATTCATCCAGGCCGTCCAGGATCAGGAGGACCCTGGTTGCTCCTGCCAGGCCAAGCTCCCCAATATGAGGGAAGACAGAGCGGACAAGTCTGTCTGCAGACAGCTTCTCATGGGGGTTGAGATCCCGGAAGCTCAAAGGCAGCACCAGTGAGAAGTCCTTACCGACCTGCCCCCGGGCCCAGAGGCAGACAAAGTCCCTCACCAAGGTGGTCTTGCCCACACCGGCCACCCCGATGGTGATGGAGATCCGAGGTGGGATGGACACCCGAGATAGAGGCAGGAAAAGCCTGTCCAGGGCGATGGTCTTGGTGGAGCGCCAGCCCCCGCGTGTAGCCTCCACCTGCGTGAAGTCATGTTCCTTCAGCTGCAGGTCCGTCAGGCCCTCCACCAGGAGGAGGCTGGACAGCCTGGGCGAGGGGCTGCCCAGCTCCGGGCTGCCTCTTACCCTGCTCAGCAGGGCCTCGCGGTGCTTCTGTATTCTCCAGTCTGCAGGATAGAGGCCAGAGGGGAGGGCTAAGAAGGGCGAGGAAAGGGAAGGTAGAAAGAGGGCCCAGGGATACCCCTCTGTCTACCTACCATTGCTGTGGGGCCCCAGCGGGGAGTCCAGTGCTCTGTCGGGGGTCTGTGGGGCCAGGGAGCCCTGACCACCCTTCCCGGCCAGCAGGTCCACGAGGGCTTTCACCTGCTCAGCTGGGGAGCTGGCACTGTGGCCCTGGCCAGTCTCCCCACCTGTCCGCACCTCCTGCTTCCTCATGGAGTCTGGGATTGCCGCCAGGAGCTGTGAAGAGAGAGCCTGAACCTGCCGCCTGCTGTGTCCCACCCAGTGGCCTGGGACAAGTGAGCGGACCTCCAGGGACGGGAAGGGACCCACCCTTTCTCCTTCCCCAGACTTTGGGTGGCCCTCAGTTTGGCCTCTAGGAAGGAGCTGGAAGGGCTGTTTGTTCCTGGATGGTGAGAGTAGTTCCTGATGCCAGTAGCACCACTCAGATTCAGGGGGCCAAATGGATAAGAGCCAGGGCCCTGGACTTGAACCTGAGCTCTTCCACTTACAGGCTTTGTGACACTGGGCAGGCCGCCTGAGCTCTCTGTGCCATGGTGTCCTCATTTGTAACCTGGAAATGGTGATGAGGTTATGAGCGGGTCCACTCACAAGAAAGGGAGAATGAAAGAAGCCAGTCTAGAAAGGCTGCAAGCTGTATGATTCTAACTCTATAACATGACGGAAAAGGCAAAACTATGGCGACAGTACAAAGATCAGTGGTTGCCAGGGGTTTGGGGCAAAGAGGGAGGGATGAGTTGGCAGAGCACAGAGGATTTAGGGCAGTGAAACTACTCTGTATGATACCACAGTGGTGGATACATGTCTTTACACATTTGTCCAAACCCACAGAATGTATAACACCAAGAGTGAACCCTAGTGTAAACTCTGGGCCCTGGGTGATAAGGACATGTCAGTGTAGGTTCATCGGTTATAACAATGTGCCACTCTGGTGGGGGATGTTCATAGCTGGGGAAGATGCGCACGGGTAGTGGGGGAAGGGGGTATGTGGAAATCTCTGTACTTTCCGCTCCATTCTTCTGTGACCTAAAACTGCTCTGAAAACTAAAGTTCTATTAATTAAAAAAGGAAGGAGGGAGGGAGGGAGGGAAAAGAGAGGAAGGGAAGGAGGAAGGTAGGGTTGAAAAAGATGGGAAAGCAGGTTCTCAGAGCAGTTGCACAGCTGCTTTTCTTACTCTGTTTTCCTGGGGTCTCCTGACCCCCAGGCAGCACTGTTTTCTGCTAGGGACAGTGATGCTAAGAGGCAAAGCCATGCCCCAGTCCCATCTCATTCCTTTTCCTCTCCGGGACTTGAGTGGCTCCCGTTGTCAAGGCTGACCACCCCCCTCTGTGTCCCCCTGCCTAAACCAAGGCGGACACTTGAGGAACCCAAGCCCACCCCAGTCCCCCTTCTCTCATCACCTGCAGAGGCAAGATGTCCAGCTCACGGCAGCCCTTGCAGCAGGGCCCCAGGAACTCAGGCAGTGAGGGTGGGCCATCCTTTGTCCATGGGTCTAAGAGAGAAAACAGGACATGGAGCTGGGTAGAGGTCATACCTACTACTTCTGCTGGCAGCAGCTCACTGAAATGGGTGCAACCCATGCCTTCCAGCCCTGCGGTTCTCTGGGTTTCAATGTTACTCTCTTAAGAGGGGTTCACTGGCTACAGCCCCAAGGATTCAACACACTCCCTGACCTTGGATTTGCCTTGGGGTTCCTGGGCATTTTAACTCAGGCCGAACCTTTTCACATAGAAAATGCTAAAAGCAGCTTAGCGACAAGTAAAATAGCATTTTTCAGCCATTCAGTTCATAGTGATGTTGGAGACTTGAGTGCAATGAATTTTAGGTAGGTGATGTCCAACCCAACCTAACTAGGTTTAGGGAATAAGGACAGCAAAAAAAAAGTCTGTACGTGTTCAGTGCAGGCGCAACCATCAAAGGCCTTTCAATCCATGGGTGGTTGAATCTGCAGATGCAAAACTCGTGGATATGGGGGGATGACTGTACTATGTTGAACAGAAGTGGTGAAAGCAGGCATCTTTACCTTGTTCCTCATCCTAGAGGAAATGAGTTCCATCTTTCACCATTGAGTATGATTATTGCTGTGGGTTTTTCATATATGGCTTTTATTATGTGAAGGTAGATTCCTCCTATTCCCAGTTTGTTGAGCGTTTTTATCATGAAAGGGAGTTTAATTTTGTCAAGTGCTTTTTATGCATCAATTGAAGTGATAATTTTTTCCTTTTATTCTGTTGATGTGGCATATTACATCGATCAATTTTCCTGTGTTGAACCATCCTTGCATTCCAGGAATTAGTTCCACTTGGTTTCTGTGGAGGATTTTTGTATCAATATTCATAAGGTATGTTGGTCTGCAGTTTTCTTTTCTTGTATTGTCTTTGGCTTTGGTATCAGGGTAATGCTGGCCTCACAGAATGAGTTAGAAAGTATTCCCTTCTCATCAGATTTTTTGGAAAAGTTTGAGAAGGACTGGTATTACTTCTTTAAATGATTGGTAGAATTCACCAGTGAAGTCATCAGGTCCAGGGCTTTTCTTTGTTGGGAGATTTTTGATTACTGATTACTCCTTACTTATAGGTCTCCTTACTAGTTATAGATCTATTCAGATTTTCTATTTCTTTGTGATTTAGTTTTGGTAGGTCTTGTGTTTCTATGAATTTGTCCATTTCAACTAGGTTGTTCAATTTGTTGGCGTACAGTTGTTCATAGTACATTCTTATATTCCTTTTTATTTCTGTAGAATGGGTAGTAACTTTCCCGCTTTCCTTTCTGATTTTAGTAATCTGAGTCTTCTCTCTTTTTTCTTAGTCCATCTAGGTAAAGATTTGTCAATTTTGTTGATCTTTTTGAAGAACCAACTTTTGGTGTCTTTGATTATTCTCTATTGTTTTTCTATTCTCTAGTTTGTTTGTCTCTAATCTTTATTATTTCCTTCTCTCTGCTAGCTTTGGGTTTAGTTTGTTCTTATTTTTCTAGTTCCTTAAGTTGTAAAGTTAGGTTGTTTATTTGTTTTTTAATGTGTTTATAGCTATCAATCTCCCCCTTAGCACTGCTTTCACTGTGTCCCATAAGTTTGTTACGTTGTGTTTTCATTTTCATTCATCTGTGAGTATTTTCTAATTTCCCTTGTGATTTATTCTTTAATGTGTTAGTTATTTTAAAGTGTGTTGTTTAATTTCCACAATCTTCCAGTTTTCCTTTTGTTATTGATTTCTAACTTCATCTGGTTGTGGTTGGAGAAGATACTTTGTATGACAGCTATCTTTTAAAATATATTGACTGAATTTGTGGCCTAACATATGCTCTATCCTGGAAAATGTTCTGTGTGCTCTTGAGAAGAATGCACATTCTGTCATTGTTGGGTAGAGTGTTCTGTGCGTGTCTGTTAGATCTAGTTGGTTTATTGTGTTAAGTCTTCTGTTTCCTTATTTGTCTTCTGTATGTTTGTTCTACCCATTAGTGTAAGCTGGGTATTGAAGTCTCCACCCATTATTGTAGAACTGTCTATTTCTCCCTTCAATTCTGTCAGTTTTTGCTTCATATATTTTGAAGTTCTGTCAATAGGTGCATAATGTTTATAATCATTATGTATTCTTGCTGTTTTTGAACCTTTTATTAATATATAATGTCCTTCTTTCTATCTTGTAAACTTTTTTTAATTTAAAGTCTATTTCATCTGATATCAGTATTGCCACCCCTGCTCTCTTTTGGTTACTATTTTCAACTTTCAACTTTTTCCAACCTTTTACTTTCAAACTATTTGTGTCTTTGGATTTCAAGTGAATCTGTTGTAGACAGCATATATTTGGATCATGTATTTTTATCCATTCTGCCAATCTCTGTCTTTTGATTGGAGAGTTTAATTCATTTACATTTAAAGTAATTACTGATAAGGAGGGACTTCCTTCCATCATTGAGCTATTTGTTGTCTTTATGCCTTGTAGCTTTTTTTCTCATTTTGTGTTACTATCTTCTTTTGTGTTTAGTTGATTTTTTGTAGTGAAATGTTTAAATTCCTTTCTCATTTCCTTTTGTATATATATTATAGCAGTTTTCCTTGTGGTTACCATGGGATTACATTTAACATCCTAAAGTTATAACTCTAATTTGAATTTATATCAGCTTAACTTCAATAACATGCAAAAGCTTTGTTCCTTTACGGCTCTGTCCTCATCTCTTTTGGTTGTTGATGTCACAGTTTTACATCTTTATAGACTGTGTGCCCCAAAATATAAACTTATAATTTTTTTAAGTCGTTAGTCTCCTAAGTTATGTAGAAAATAATATTTGGAGTTATAAACCAAAGTTACAGTAATATTAACTTATACACTAATAATTATTTTCCCTTTAAATGTATTAATCTCTTAAACCATGGAGAAAAAAAAAAAGTGCAGTTACAAAGCATTGTTACAGTAATGCTAGTGTTTTTAATTGCCTATGTATTTACCTTTATTGAGATATTTATTTCTCCATAGGGCTTTGAGTTACTATTGTCTAGTGTCCTTTCATTTCACCCTGCAGGACTCCCATAAGCATTTCTTGCAGGGCAGGTCAAGGGGTCACAAATTCCCTCAGCTTTTGTTTATCTGGGAATGTCTTAATTTCTACCTTACTTTTAAAGGACAGTTTTGCATGATATAGGACTCTGAGTTTTTTTTCTTTGAGAACTTTGAATATATCAGCCTACTGTTTTCTGACATCCAAAGTTGCTGATGAGAAATCTGCTGATAATCTTATTGAGGATCCCTTATATGTGATTATTTGCTTCTCTCTTGCTGATTTCAAGATTCTGTTTTTGTCTTTTTCTTTTGAAAGTTTGATTATAATGTGTCTTCGTGTGGGTCTCTTTGAGTTAATCTTACTTGGAGTTTGTTGAGCTTCCTGGATGTTTTACAATGTATTTTTATGTGGGAAAAAAATCAAGATACAGAGGAGAATTATGATAGGATAGCTTTTTTGTTTTTTATAGGATACTATTTTTGTCTGGTTATAGAAAAGCTGGAAATATATGATAGTGGGATTAAGGAATTGTTTCTTATTTTGTGAATTTCAATTGCTTAGATTTTGCTGAAAACATATTGCTTCCCCTCTCATTTAAATAGATTGCTTACAGAATTACAAAAGTAATACATGCTCATTAAAAACATTTAAATAATACAAAAGTAGGTAAAGTATATACCTAACTTCCATTCCCCAGGGGTAATCTCTTCTGGTTGATGGTTTGGGTGCTTTTTTTTTTTTTTTTAGAAAAAAATAGTTTCTAGTGGAATAGGGCAAATGAAAGAAATAAAAGGTATCAAGATTGGAAAAGGAAAAAATAAAACTATCACTATTCACAGTTAACATGATTGTATACATTGAAAATCTACAATTGAACTATTAGAACTAATAGGTGAACTCAGCAAGGTTTCTGGACGCAAGATCAATACATAAAAAGATCATTTATATTTCTACTTACTAGCAACAATCAAATCAAAAATAAAACTTTAAAATACCATTTAAAAAGTCAAATATCTAGGAATAAACCTAGCAAAATATTTGCAAGACCTCTACACTGAAAACTGTAAAACATTACTAAGAGAAATTAAAGAAAACCTAAAGGAGGGACTTACCATGTTTATGCATTGGAAGACTCAATATTATTAAAATGTCAGTTCTCCCCAAATTGATCTATAGATTGAGTGACATCCCAATCAAAATCCCAACAGGATTTTTTTTTGGGGGAAAGGGGAGGGTGGAAATTGGCAAGCCAATTCTAAAACATTTATGTAAATGCAAAAGGCCCTGAATAGCCAAAATAATTTTGAAAAAGAAGAACAAAGCTGGAGGACTTACACTACTCAAGACTTAGTACAGAGCTATACGTATTGGTACAAGGGCAGACGAATAGACCAATGCAATAGAACAGAGGGTCCAGAAACAGATCCACACACATATGGTCACCTGATTTACAACAAGAGCTCCACTGCAATTCAGTGGGGAAAGAATAGGCTTTGCATTAAATTGTGCTGGCTAATGAGATATTCATATGGGAATAATGAGCCTTGACCCCTACCTCACACCATACACAAAAATTAATTCAAGCTGGATCATAGATCTACATGCGAATGCTAACACAATCAAGCCTTTAGGAAAAATACAGGAGAATATCCTTATGAACTCGGGCTAGGTAAAGGCTAAACAGAACACAGAAAGCACTTACCATGAAAAAAAAGAATGCCATATTGGGATTCATTAAAATTAAGAATGTCTGGGGGCTGGCCCAGTGGTGCAGTGGTTAACTGCACATGTTCTGCTTCGGCAGCCCGGGGTTCACTGGTTTGGGTCCCAGGTGTGGACATGGCACCACGTGGCAAGCCATGCTGTGGTAGGCGTCCCACATGTAAAGTAGAGGAAGATGGGCATGGATGTTAGCTCAGGGCCAGTCTTCCTCAGCAAAAAGAGGAGAATTGGCAGATGTTGGCTCAGGGCTAATCTTCCTCAAAAAAATAATTAATTAATTAATTAATTAATTAAATTAAGAATGTCTGTTCATTAGAAGATAGTGTTAAAGAGTGAAAAAGCAAACCACTGACTAGGAGGTGATGTCCCAAACATGTAAAAAATCAGTAAGAAACTGACGGCTCAATTAAAAAGCCAAAATATTTAAGACACATCACAAAAGAGAATATCATTAGTCATTAGAGAAATGCAAATTAAGATCACTTTGGGAGGAGTGATGTCAGCATCATGGCAGAGTGAGCTCTTCCCTTAGACTCTCCCCTCTAAGATACAACAAAAAGGACATTCATAAGCCAACAGAGGACATTCACACAACAGAAGAGATGTCTGAGAGACCCACAGAGTCATACATCTGAAGGTGGAGGTGCTGGTCCACTGAGAGGAAGTAGAAAGAGGTGAGGGGATCACCTCTCCCTCTCTGGCAGTGACCTAGGGCACCAGACTGCAGGTGGCTCTCAGAGGAAGAGGGGAGGTGCAGCTCTCTGTGGGAATGCCTTCACTCTCCAAATTGCCTCCCAGCCATGGGAAAGCTCCACACAGAGGAGGTTGGCCATAGCAAGGGACCCCTGCCAGAGTGCCTGCACATACGTTAGTAAAGCAGCAGCAGTGAGCAGACAATCACAGACAGGCCCTGTCAGCATAGATTTCAAAGGACAGGTGCAGATGCCAGAGATTGCAGTGGGCTCAGAATACACAGCTCCTGCCCCCTCACAGTGGCAGCAGGTAGAATCTGCGACCAAATACCACCAATATGTGAAGGAAAAATCCACCCCAACAAATAATATGAGGAGGTAGATTAATACTCCATACCAGAAGGAAAATGACAGGCACCCAGAAGTCAACCATGAAGGCACAGAAATTTACCATCTAAATGAGAAAGAATTAAAAATAGCTATCATAAAAAAAACTCAACGAGTTACAAGAAAATTTAGGGAGATAGTTCAATGAAATCAGGAATAAAATTAATGAATACAGGGACTTCATCAAAGAGATTGAAACTATGAAGAAAAACAAATCAGGAATATTGGAGATGAAAAACACAGTGAACGAAATAAAGAAAAGTCTGGAGTCCTTGAATAACAGAGCTGATATTATGGAGGACAGAATTAGCAATTTGGAGGACAGAAATATAGAAATGCTTCAGATGGAGGAGGAGAGAGAACGAAGGCTAAAAAGAAATGGAGAAGTTCCCTGAGAAATATCTGTCTCAATTAGGACATGCAACATAACGATTATAGATATTTCAGAGGGAGAATAGAGGGAGAAAGGAACAGAGAGCTTGTTCAGAGAAATAATAGCTGACAACTTCCCAAACCTAGAGAAGGAGCTGGAATTACAAGTAAAAGAAGCTAATAGAACTCCTAATTACATCAATGTAAAAGACCTTCTCCAAGGCAGATAGTAGTAAAACTGGCAAAAGTCAATCACAAAGAAAACATATTAAGGGCAACAAGGCAGAAGAAAATAATTTACAAAGGAACCCCATCAGGCTTTCAGTGGATTTCTCAGCAGAAAGCTTGCAGGCCAGGAGAGAGTGGAAAGATATATTCAAAATTCTGAAAGAACAAAACTTTCAACCAAGAATACTCTATCCAGTGAAAATATCCTTCAGATATGATGGAGAAATAAAAACTTTACCAGATAAATAAAAGCTGAGGGAGTTCGTTGCCACAAGACACCCCCTACAAGAAATTATCAAGAAGGCCCTCATACCCGAAAGAAAAGGAAAGGGCATAAAGAGCCTTGAGAAAAGGGGCTGGCGCCATGGCCGAGTGGTTAAGTTTTCGTGCTTTGCTGCAGGCGGCCCAGTGTTTTCTTGGTTCGAATCCTCGGCGCGGACATGGCACTGCTCATCAAACCATGCTGAGGCAGCGTCCCACATGCTACAGCTAGAAGGACCCACAACGAAGAATATACAACTATGTTCTGGGGGGCTTTGGGGAGAAAAAGGAAAAAAATAAAATCTTTTAAAAATATATATATATATATATAATACAAAGCTATAGTAATCAAAACAGCATGATACTGGTACAAAAATAGACACACAGATCAATGGAACAGAATGAAAGCCCAGAAATAAAACCACACATCTACGGACAGCTAATCTTCTTCAAAGGAGCTAAGAACATACAATGGAGAAAGTTAAGTCTCTTCAAAGATGGTGTTGGGAAAACTGGACAGCCACATGCAGGAGAATGAAAGTAGACCATTATCTTTCACCATACACAAAAATTAACTCAAAATGAATCAAAGACTTGAAGGTAAGACGTTAAATCATAAAACTCCTAGAAGAAAATATAGGCAGTACACTCTTTGACATCAGTCTTAGAAGGATCTTTTCAAATACCGTGTCTACTCAGGCAAGGGAAACAAAAGAAAAAAAACAAATGGGACTTCATCAGACTAAACAGCTTCTGCACAGCAAAGGAAACCAGGAGCAAAACGAAAAGACAACTCACCAACTGGGAGAAAATATTTGCAAATCATATATCTGACAAGGGGTTTATCTGCATAATATATAAAAAACTCACAACTGAGCAACAAAAAAGCAAACGACTCAATCAAAAAATGGGCAGAGGCTATGAAGAGACATTTTCCAAGGATGATATACAGATGGACAAATGGCACATGAACAGATGTTCAACATCACTAATCATCAGGGAAATGCAAATCAAAACTTCACTTAGATATCACCTCACACCTGTTAGAATAGCTATAATCACCAAGACGAAAAATAGCAAATGTTGGAGAGAGTGTGGAGAGAAGGGAACCCTCATAAACTGCTGGTGGGAATGCAAACTGGTGCAGCCACTATAGAAAACAGTATGGAGATTTTTTAAAAAATTGAAAATAGAAATACCATACGACCCAGCTATCCCACTACTGGGGTATTCATCCAAAGAACTTGAAATCAACAATTCAAAGAGACTTATGCACGCCCATGTTTATTGCAGTATTCTTTGCAATAGTCAAGATGTGGAAGCAACCTAAGTGCCCATCAACTGATGATTGGATAAAGAAATGTGGTATATATATATGATGGAATACTACTTAGCCATAAAAAACCAAAATCATCCCATTGCAACAACATGGATGAACCTCGAGGGTATTATGTTAAGTGAAATAAGCCAAACAGAGAAAGACAAACACCATATGATTTCACTCATATGTGGAAGATAAACTAACACCTGGACAAAGAGAACAGATTAGTGGTTACCAGAGGGGAAGGGAGTTGGCAGGATGGGTGTAAGGGGTAAAGGAGCACATTTATATGGTGACTGACAAATAATAATGTACAACTGAAATATCACAGTTATAAACTATTATGACCTCAATAAATTTTTTTTGAGGAAGCTTAGCCCTGAGCTAACATCTGCTGCCAATCCTTCTCTTTTTGCTGAGGAAGACTGGCCCTGAGCTAACATCCATGCCCATCTTCCTCTACTTTATATGTGGGACGCCTACCACAGCACGGCTTGCCAAGCGGTACCATGTCTGCACCTGGGATCCAAACCAGCGAACCCCAGGCCGCCAAAGTGGAATGTGTGAACTTAACTGCTGCGCCACTGGGCCAGCTCCAACCTCAATAAAATTTTTAAAAATCACTTGGAGAAATGTTTGGTAGTAATGGGCTAAATATGCCTATTTCTGTGACCCAGCAATTCTCCTCCTGGGTATATACCCAACAGAAACAAGTGTTTATGTCTACCAAAACACAGTATCAGTATGTTCATAGCAGCTTTCTTCATAATGTCCAAAAAAGTGGAAACAATTAATGTCCATTAACAATAGAATGGGATTTTTTTTTTTGGTTTGTTCCTACAATTAAATCCTACATAGTAAGAAAAAGAACAAACTACTGACATACTCAACAGGATGGCTGACTCTCACAGACATGTTGAAGGAAAGAAGTCTGACACCAAAGAGAACATACTTTGTGACTCTATTTATGGAGAGTTTAAAGTCAGGCCCAACCAATCTGAAATAATAGAAGTCAAAACAGTGGTTACCTTTGGGGGTGGTTCTGAGGAGACAGGGGCATAAGGGAGCCTTCTAGGGTGCTGGAAACTTCTATATATTGATCTGGATGGTGTACACGCAGGTGTATACATATATAAAACTCCATTGAGCACGCTTTACTATGTGTAAGTTATACCTCAATTAAAAAAGTTATACTATACTAGCAGCTATCTAAACATTCTAATGTATGTAAACCAAAATGAAGCAATGCCATGCGACCTCTGAGTGCACGAGGCCAAGACACTAAGGCCTCTGTCCTGCTCTTTGACTGGGGGACGTCAGGGCATGGCCCAGGGTTGGACACAGCCTCCTGTCATTGGATGTCCAGGTGCACCTACCAGGTGAAAACTGCGCTGCTGCTGGGGTGAGGTGGTGGCCAGGAGCAGGAGGGGACCACGTTGAAGAAGGGCCAGGCTCAGTGCTTCTCAGCTCTGGCAGGACATTGCCTGGAGCACTATTTTTTAAATTTAAATTTTATATTGTGATCAAATATGCATAACAAAATTTACCATTTTAACCATTTTTTAAGTGTCCGATTCAGTCACATTATGTACATTCACAACGTTGTGTGGCCATCACCACCATACATCTCCAGAACTTTTTCATCCTCCCAAATGGAAACTTTGTGCTCACTAAACACTAACTCCTCATTGCCCCTCCCCCAGCCCCTGGCACCCACTGTTCTACTTTCTGTCTCTGTGAGTTTGACTCCTCTAGGTACCTTACATAAGGGCAATCATGCAGTACTTGTCCTTTTGCATCTGGCCTCTTTCACTGAGCATAATGTTTTCCAGGCTCATCTATGTTGTAACATGTATCAGAATTTCACTCCTTTACTGAATAATATTCCATTTTATGGATAGACCACATTTTGTTTATTCATTTATCCATCAATGGACACTTAGGTTGTTTCTACCTTTTTGGTCTTGTGAATAATGCTGCTATGAGCATTGATTGACTCTGCTAGAGTCCCTGCTTTCTTTCATTTTTTTCTGATGCATTCAAAGGAGGGAACAGAGAGCCCATCTTGCTCACACTGCCCAGCAGTAGCAAAACTGTAAATAGAAACCCTCTGGATTCCCTCTGTCTTGATCCCTTTCTTCTCTTCTAGGTTTCTTGGTTTATCTCCTGGATCCTTCCATGTACTACTCTTCCAGGAGCATTCCCTGACCCCCCCCCCCCCACCACCATGCCTGAGGGTCAGGTGCTCCTCGAGTCCCCGTTTTCAATTCTTTTGGGTATATGTAACCAGAAGTGGAATTGCTGGATCCTATGGTCACCCTGTGGAGCACTATTTTTAAAAAGCCACTGCTCAGCCTGACCGCCCAGAGACTTAGTTGGTTTGGGGTAGGGCCCTGACATGGATATATTTTTTTAAAAGTTACCCAGGTGATTCTAATGAGCAACCAGAGTTGAGAACCACTGGACCAGAGAGAGGCTGGGAAAGTGACAAGGGGAGGAAGAGGCAGGGCCTGTGTTGCCTGGGGAGGTGGCGCGGGGTGGGGAGGGGCAAGCGCCCCCATCTCTCCAGTCCCATTAGCCTCTCAGTGTTGAGGGTCAACTCTCCTTCCTGATCAGACATCCATCTTTCTTGCCCCGCTGACCTCGGGCACAGGGTTACCAGATTTAGCAAATTGAGATACAGAACACTCAGTGAAATTTGAATTTCAGTTATACAACAAATAATTCTCTTAATATAAGTATATCCCATATAATACTTTTAAAAAGAACTCAAAAATTCAAATTTAATGGGATGTCTTGTATTTTATCTGGCATCTCTACTTAGGCCGCACTCAGATAATACATCCCTCCCCAATCTGGCCTTCACCTTTGGACACCGTGTCCCCACAAGGACAGGGGAGGAGACCCCAACAGGGGGACCAGGAACCACCCCATTCCCATGACCTCTCAGCGCCAGAGTGAGAGGTTGATGAGAGGTCTCCCCCGATGCGGCAGCTACCTGGCCACCTGTGTGGACAGGCCCTGCATGCAGCCCCAGATGCCGCCCCTGCAGGGTGGAACCTACCACAGGCCTCTGAGCAGGGTGAGGTCCAGTGGCCACACACACCACGGGGGCTGATCAGGTAGACTCTGCCCAGTGCAGACAGCCTCCTGTGAGAGTGGCAGGAGGCCCTGTGAGCCCAGATGACAGAGGGAAAGACTGAGGGTGGGACTGGGAGAGGGGCTTGGATCACGTTGGGGGTTCCAAAGGCCAGAGGTTGGTCAGTCTGCAGAAGGTCTGACCTATAGTGGGCAGGGCAAGGCCACAGGGATGATTAGGGGACCACAGACACCTCCCTGCTACAGAGCTTCCCCACCCCCATGTGTCCTCCGGAGCTTCATCTGTGGGGCAGGGCACAGCTAAGGACTAGTGCTTCCTGGTGTTGGTGTTGCTCAGACCCCGTCCCTCAGGGTTGACAGCTGGGCTTCTGCCTGATCCCTGAGAAGACCCAGGTCCCAATTTACTCATTGTCTCTGCCAGCGAGTCCCGTCTTGTCCTACACTTCCCTCAGTCATAGCTGTCTGCTTGGCCTGTGCACAAACGACTGGCCTCTCCTCCGCCCACCTGCGCTTGGTGACTATAAGGGACCCAGCAGGGCTGACCTCCCACCTGGGCTGCCTGTATCTCAGGCCACAGCCTCTTGGATGCTCCTCTCTCCTGACTCCCTGCCCCTGCCCCAACGCCCAGGGCCGGAGGGTTCAGTTCTCAGCCCCTTTGAGGTGGCCCCAGCACCATAGCCGCTGACCACTTAGACCAAACAGCCTTTCCAGGAGGAGGGAGGAAGTGGTGCCTTCACCTCAGGACACAGCCCTCCTAACTGCACCGGCCCCTGGACAGGGAGAGGCACAATCCTGGGGAGCCCAGTGCCCCTGAGACAGCGCCCCTCTCCCAGCCTGAACCCCTACCTGGGAGCCAGCTGCAGCGTGGCCTGTAATGGCCAAGAGTGAGCCCCTAGGCTCAGGGAAAGCATGTACATCCACGGAGGGGACCAGGAGGAACCGTGGGGCCCCAGGAGCATGGCCATAGCGGAGGATGCCACAGCCCACAGCCACCCCTGGCTCAGCTCAGCGGCACCTCTTCTGAGAAAGTCTCCGTGGTTACCTCTCAGAACGATAAGCCTCCATCTCCATCTGAGGTGTGGCTGAGAGAGGCCCCTGGAGGCTGCTCACCCAACACAAGGGTGGCATTTATGGAGCAGGCACTGGGTGCTGGACCCCACCCCACCTGCACCGCCTCCCTTGGCCCTCAGGACCCTGGGGCAGGTCTGGTATTGTCACCTCCATCTTATGGGTAGAAGGAGGATGCCAGGAGTGGTGCCCAGCTCTGCCGATTCCAAGTTTAACCACTGGCTGCACTGCTCACCATCACTTCTGCCTGCCTGCGGCACTTTCCGGCTACTTCCTGCTCCTCCTAGCCCATCACTCATACCCGGGGAGCTGGGCTTTGTCCCCCTTGGCCCGTCATGGGCTGTCCTTGAGCACACGTTTGTTTATTCCATACCGTGAACTAGTCTTGCCCAGCTGTGCTGAGCACTCACCAGACTCTGTGCTGAAGCTCCCGGCACCCATGGGGACACCTTCCTGTGTCACCCCAGCCGCCCTTCCCCAGAGCGGCTCAGGCCTTAAAAGCCGTGGTCCTTCCTGCCAGCTGTTTCCCCTTCCTCCCCCGTTCTGCGCTAAGGCAGCCTGGACTCAACTTACCTCGTAGGCCTCGTTGCCATGGGGATGCCAGGAATGGGGGACCCGGGGAGCTCCATCCTGGCACTCCCAGCCTTGGCCCTGCCCCAGTGAACACGGGCAGCTGGGTGGTGGTGGAGATGTGCTGGGAATCTCTGTGGCTCGTCAGCTGGGCTCCGAGCCCTCAGGATCTGTCCAGAGCAGGAGTGAAGCCCTGTCTGAAGGGAGCAGGAAGCGCTGACCGTGCAGGGCAGCAGGGACGCGGCCCGCCAGCTCCTGCAGTCCCCTGAGCCCACCGGCTGTCACGGCAGCTGGGGCTCTTCACCTCTTCCTGTACTGGGCTCCACCTCAACCCTCCTTCCTGTCTGAGTTCAAAAGCCAACAGCCTCTCAGACAAATCAATGAGCCACAGCTGCCTCAGGCCAGCTCTCTGGCTTCGTCACCGCCCCATAAGTCAAAGAGGCAGGAAGTGCCACCAGGGTCTTGATTTAAGGACTGAGCACCACTGCAGACCCGATGCCAGGAGAAAGTGGTTCAGCCAAGGCCACAGAGGAGAACAGACTCAGCAGCAGCAGACCTTTGCTTCTTAGGGGTGATAGGAAACCAGGCGAACTGTGGGGGTGGTCAGTGACTTGCCCAAGGCCACACAGTGTGAAGCTGGCCTTGCCGGGGCAGGAACTGCATCCTCCCACATCCAGGCTGCACGCTCTGATATGGCTATGGCCCTCGTCGCCCTCTCTAAGCCCATTCCTTTCCTTCTCTCTAGCACCCAACAAGCACCCTCGATCCGGCTGGACTCCACAATGTCTTCCTGTGGGTCAAGGGCCCCTGAAGGCAGGTCAGCTGCACCCTAAAAGAGCAGAATGTGGCAATTCACTCAGGGCCCTGAAGGTGGACCTCAGCTCGTGGGCTGCCCTGAGAGGGAGGGCGCCAGGGGGACATGGCCCAGAGTGAACAATGTAAGAAAAGTTACAATAGAGGGCCGGCCCCGTGACTGAGTGGTTAAGTTCACGCGCTACGCTTCAGCAGCCCAGGGTTTCGCTGGTTCCGATTCTGGGCGCAGACATGGCACCGCTCAATAAGCCATGCTGAGGTGCCGTCCCATATGCCACAACTGGAAGGACCCACAACTAAAATATACAACCATGTACTGGGGGGCTTTGGGGAGAAAAAGGAAAAATAAAATCTTTTTTTAAAAAAAGAAAAGTTACAATAGAGGAAAAATACAGGACATCCTCCATGACAGGGAGCAAGCCACTTAATGTGGGGCTGCTGAGAGAAGCAGGTGACAAGGTGGGAGCCAAGTGATGGGGGCCTTAATTTTCCTCAGCAAGCCAGTGGGAGCCAGTGATGGTTTTAGAAGAGAAGAGTAGTGGGGGACAATGATGCAGCAGCTTGTGCATAAGGGGAGGTGGAAGGGAGTGTGTGCTTGTGTTAGCCTGTTCTCAAGAGCTGTTTGTGGGTGATGGAGGCGAGAGGAGGGGACTGAGGCAGCAGATTAGAAGTGCTCCGTATGGTGACATGCTCCTCTGCCCCACTCCTTTCCATTGGTGCTTTCTGAGCAGCCAGCCAACTTTCCAGGTCCTGGGGGGACACATGGTGGCTGCCCTTGAGAAGGCTGCTGAGGCTCCAGGCAGGCAGAGCGCACACTGGCAGCTGCAGCCTCAGCCGTGAGGTGCAGCAAAGGCATCTGAAACCAGGCCGCCCACAGGATGCTGGAAACCACAGTGGCCTGGTGGGTTATCTGTCACATGAAAGGCCCAGAGGCTTGCTCTGCTCCTCCCTGCACAGCTCAGGGTGGCTGGATCCTGAGCACAAGAGGAAGCAGCCTCCCGCCTGGGAATCTCAGGGAACATCCTGGAGTCAGCCCTCCCCCAACAACTTTCTCCCCACCTCCAGGGGATGTCCTACAACCAGACAGGACTGGTCCACGGGCTTCCTTTTCTGGCTCCTCTCTGAGTAGCTGGGCGTCCTTTCTCCTGACTCTCCTGGGGGATGGAGTCTCCAATGGAAGTTCTCACTCCTGGGCTTTCTCTCCACCCACAGCTGTGGTGAGCCGGATAGGCAGGGACCTCGGCCCTTCCCAACTCACTGGCAGCCTGAGGCTTTCTGCCTGCCAGGGCAGGGCCCTTTCCGGGGTTGTGCAGCCCTCTGGGGCCCCTTGCCTGGCCCTGCTATAGCTGGGCTGTAGTTCTCCTTTGATTATCTAGAGTGACCATGCTCAGGCCGTGACTGGGCCACAGGAAGTGGGATGGGCCTGGGAGGTCTGGTCACATCACAGCGAGGGGTGGGTGTCACACAGTTTTTGATTAGTGAATGGTTCACTGCTCCAGGGCTCAGCACGCTTTCTTCTTGTACCAAGTCCCCATCGCGAGGCAGGGCAGAGCTCCCAGAAGGGAAGGCCTGTGCCCACTGTGCACCATGACACCCATCGCTGGCCCAGCAACTCCAGCCTCACTGCAGGTGCTGGCGAAGGGCAGCTCTTTGCCACCACTTTCCTTTTCAACCAACTAGCTGGACCTAATTTTCTAGTTCCTGAGTCAGGTCTCATTTCTATGGAAAGGTCAAGGTCCTTTTCCTAGATACCTCAATTCCCCAGTTGTGGCGGTTTCTTTACTGCAGTGGCTGGTTTTTAACCTGCTTTGACCCCCTGCTGGCACGGGGTTGGGTTGGGGACATTTTACCTATTTTAACCCCTCCCTCAACATCTCCTTCTCAAGCTGGGGTTGGTGGCGTTCTGCAAGTCTGCACACCTTCTGAGGAGTGAGGGCTCCAGCCTCTCCTGGGGGCGTGTACCCAATGCTGCACGTCCAGGTCCACAGTCTCCACCAGGAGCCAGTGAAGCCAGTAAGGACCCCAAGTCACTTCCCACCTTCCCAACTCCATGTCTCTTCCCTCAAATAGCCCATACTAGGGCAGGGGGATCAAGCCGTTCATGTAAGAACCATGTAGCAGGTACCTTCTTAAATGGGCCAGACTCTGTCTTCAGTCTGATCGATGTGGCATCTGTCGTTATCTGAGCCCTGGATTCCTGCTAACCATCTGTCCACAGGCAGTGTGCGTGGGGAGCGTCAGTTCTCTCCACTTGGTCACGAACCAGGACCCACCATGTTTTCAAGAAACCCCATTTCAGCCCTCTGAATGCTGCAGACCCCTGAGGCCCAGCTCACAAACCCGCTCTTCCACGAAGCTGTCGCTTCAGGACACCCAAGCACTGACCCTTGCACTCAGCACAGGCCAGGCCAGTCTGTCTCCTGTGCTAGATGACTAGCAGCACTGGCGAGTTTCTGACGTCTCTCCACAGGAGCCGGCACACAGGCCAGAGCAGACTTCACAAACTCCTCCTGTTAAAACGCAGGTTCTGACTCAGTGGGTCCGGGTGGACCTGAGCCTGCATCTGTAGCAACCCTGGGTGATGCTGCTGGGCCTCAGGCCTCACTGTGAGCATGGAGGGCTGGAGCTCAGGGTCTGGTAAGGGCTCTCTTAATGCAGGTGTACGGACAGACAAACACATGGATGAACGAATGAATGAAGAGAAATGGGAGTCAGCAGGCCTTGGCTATCCCTTGAGATGAAGAAGAGGCACAAAGGCCTTCTGCAGACATGGGTGTGGGGGCAGCAGGGGAGCTGCGGGTGAAGCTCATGGCCTGCTTCCTTTGTTATTTTTCTAGAGCATAGTATCTGGAAGGTTTTTATAAAGCCTTTTTGTTTTTATTGCACGTCATATAAAATGGACTGCACTGTATTTAAAACAGACAAGACATTCACAAGGATTAAAGACCCAACTCTTCTTCTTACTGGCCCTCACCTGTACCCCGCACTGCTCCTGAGGCTGGAGGCAGCTTTAACACACACCTGCAGAACCAGTTAACAAAGAACATGCTTGTCTTGGGGGCTTCAGAGCTGTTCTGGGCCCTTCTGCACTGTCCAGTTTGGAGGCTGCTGGTGACACTGACAGATGTCTGGGCAGGATGGCTGGCCCAGCAGAGCACCTGGGACATGGCAGTGTAGGAAGCCTGTGGACACCTGGTCTGCTGGTGGAGACTGGGGTTACAGCCCGAGTGCTGAGAAGACAGATGGGGCAGGGACAGGCTGGACCTGAACATCCATCTCAGGACATGGATACCTGCGACTGAGGGACACGGAGAACAAAAGACTGAATCCGAGGCTGTGGAGAGGCTGAATCAAGCCTCGCTCCGGCCAGCTGGCAGTGGCCCACTGCCCTTCTGAAACACATGGGGGCCCAACAGGGTTAATGGGAGACAAACTCTGGGCACCAACAGAGGGAGGGGTCCCGGGGCCCTCAATCCAGTGGGCGACGTGCTCTGAATACCATGTGGGAAATGGAGTCAAGAGGACGATCCAGGTAGGTGCTGTCGTCCTTTTCACAGGGGGAGAGGATGTGGTGTCGAAGCCCAGAAACACCTGGGGAGGCCTGGCTGCCAACGGGGGCTGCAGACCCTCACAGGCTGCTGACGGCCAGGGCTGGGGATGGGGGGATAGGCTTGTCAGATTTGCCCCCCTTCTTCTTGCCCACAGGCTGCCGCCTCTTCTTCTCGAGCTTCTCCTTGCGGGCCGTGGCGGTGGTGAAGGTGATGCAGTGGGCGTCCAGGAAATCCAGCAGCTTCCCCATGGCCATGCGGATGCCATGCTGCTTCAGCTCGGCCTGTAGCTCTGCCAGCTCAAAGGGCTGGTAGAGCAGCACCTTGCGGTAGAGGGCCGGCTTGGAGCGGATGTAGCGCCTCACTGCCTCCTCTGTGGCCACTGCCTGGGCGGCTGCCTCCTCACCCACCTCATCTTCTCCTGCAGACTCCAAGGCCGCTCCAAACTCACAGGAGGAAGAACTGAAAGGAACCAGACAGTAACGTTTTGCGACACCCCTTGTCTCCAGCTCCAAGACCACGAGCCTCTTTGAGGGAAGGAGTGTGTTTCTCTGTCCCCTGTGGAGCCTGGCATGTGGCATGGACGACCCCAGAGGGTGGCAGGAAACTCCAGGCTGCTGTCACCAGCACTCTAGCCTCCAGCCTGAGCAGGATCCTGCCCTTGGCCAGAATGTACTGCCAACGGCAGCTGGCCCCGCCCCGAGAAGGCATGCTAGGCTGGCCCCTCTTGAGGGAACCTTCTGTGGGGCAAGGTGTGGGAGCTCCAGAGGTCTGCTCAGGAGGCTCACAGTGGACAGCCCCTAACTCCACCTGGCTTTCCTGTAGGTCAAACCCAGAAGGCAACTGGGATTTCTGAACATCGCCATTAGGCCTTGCTTATGCCAACTCTCAGACCCACTGGACAAAGGACCTACAAAGCCACTGGCTCTGTTCTTATATCCAGTTACCTTTGTGAGCCAAAGGAACTGTCACTGCCATCCGCAGAGGTGGCTGTGGATTCCTGGGAGGCTGGGAGCTGGGCGTCACCATCAGGGCCTGGAGGCCCCTCCTCAGCCGATGACGTGCTCAGGGTGGGGATGCTTCCACCGGGCTGCTTCTTTCCATGTCGGGAGCCCTTGGTCTTAGTGGGTGCCTTGGACCTTTGGGGACCAGGGCCAGAAGTGGCTTCCAGCCGAGCAAGATCAGCTGCCCTTGAAGCCTTGGAGGTCTTGGTGATGTGGGTCTGGCTGTGCGGGGCCTCCAGGGGCACCTGTGAGGACTGACTCTCGTCCTCGGAGTCTGACTCCAGCGTCTGATGAGTGTACTGGAATATCTCCTTCAGTTTCAGGACCATCTGGCGTTTGGGCAGAGGGCGGACCCCAAACCTGAATGGGGACACAGGTGAACCTCAGCAAAGAGCAAACAATTATCAATAAATAGCTTTGTGTAATTGAAATCTTAAATGCCTGACGTTTATGAGCATTCAGAGATTAGTGTCTATCCTGAGTGCCAACAGGGCTTCTGCTGAAGAATATTCCAGAAGGGCCTTGCCTCATGTTCTGGGCCATGGTGGTAGCAATGACTTCCAGCAGCATTCATTGGGATGTGATAGTTTTGATGTTCTTTTAAAAAATCAGGTCTCCTTACTCAGACTATTAAGTTAGGGTCCCATTTCCATCTACGTGGCACTTGGAGACCTGTCACCTGATGGGTAACCTGAAGGAGTCTCATTTCTTAGCTTCTTGGGGCCTGGGTAATTTGGGGAACAGTATGCAGAGAGCCAGCAGTCACACACACTCCCTCCCCACAGTGGTTCCCACCACCAGAGCCCAAGGTAGATGGAGCCCCATGCTGGATCCTTCAGCTCCCAGCCTCGCTAAGCCTGGTCATGCGCAGCAGGGAGGGGACCACTTATGAGCAAGCTTTCAAGAACAACACCAACCTATCCAGCTCTTTCTTCAGTATTGGGGTCTCCATGATGGAATACCTTGGCATTGGAGTTATGGGCACTTTCGGGGGCAAGTTCTTCTTCCGATTAGCACCTTCTGGGTAGAACAAAAGAAACACGTTTCAGCACGAGGCAACTGGATTTACCTCTTCTGACCCTGTTAGGGTCACCAAGAGAAATACTGCACTTGAAGAAAGCCCAGTCAGCATTTTGCTCTGTGAGAGTGGTGACATCCACCTCTGTACCATTGGACCCTGGAGTTGTGTCTTCCTGTGGGAAAGCATCACACTGCACATGGTGAGGGCCACGGCCCTGTGCAATGCTGATGCTGTGTGAACGGGGCAGAGTCCAGATGGGTGGCTGCCAGGGGATGGGGTGAAGGGGCAATGGGGATGACTGCTAACGGGTATGGGATTTATTTTTGGGTGATAAAAATGTTCTGGAATTAGATAGTGGTGACGATCACAGAACATTGTGAATGTACGAAAAACCACTGGATTGTACATTTTAAAGAGTGAATTTTATCATATGTGGATAATATCTCAATAAAGTTATTTTGACAAGAGATCAGTGTTTTAAAGACAAAGAGACAATTTAGGAACATATGGGCTTTGGTTTTTATCCTTTTTATGAGCATGGAGCTCTCTGAGACTCTAGTGAAAACAACAGGCTCTGTCTCCTGAAAAATGCGTACAATTCTTTCTTTATATAATTTCAGAGAGTGTGTCACCCCCTTGAAGCCCACCTCAGATTCAGACCAAGGTCCCCTGGTCTAACGTCTCCTGCAGCAGTTCTCATGGCACCACCTGGGAACCAGTTAGAAATGCAAATTCTTGGTCACACCCCAGAACTCCTCAAGCAGAAGCTCTGAGGTGGGGCCCAGCCATGTGTGTTTTAAGAGGCTCTCCAGGCAATTCTGAAGCCTGCTCAAGGCTGAAAGTGCTGGTCAATGATGCCCAATTAGTGTAGGATTTTAGGAGGAAATGAAATGCCAGGTCGCAGACAGATGCTCTGCCTCACAAGCTCTGTCTCCCTGTTACCAGTCACTGCTCAATGCTACCCTGCCCCTTCCCGTTTCTCCCTGGACCTGCCCGGCTAGAGGGCAGCAGCGCCTGGAGGGGCCGACACTGGGGGCTCTGATGCTCTCCTACGACTGAAATGAGCTGGGAAGTGGCATCCCTCCACTGGGGAGGGTCAGGGAAGCAGATAAGGAAGGATGGAGGCTCACAGCACACTTGCGCCATCTCATAACAAAATTTTAAAGTGAACAATTCAGTGGCACTTAGTATATTCACAATGTTGTGCAATCGTCACCTCAGTCTAGTTCCAGGACATTTTCATCTCCCCCAAAGGAAATTCTGTACCCAACAAGCAGTCACTCCCTATTCTCCCCTCCCCCCAGCCCCTGGCATTCACTATCTACTTTCGGTCTCTATGGATTTGCCTATTCTGGAGATTTCATAGAAATGTAATCATACAATATGTGGTCCTTTGTGTCTGGCTTTTTTCTCCGAGCATGTTTTCAAGGTTCACTCATGTTGTAACATGTGTCAGTGCTTTATTCCTTTTATGGCTGAATAATATTTCATTGTATGGATGGACCACATTTTGTTTATCCATTGATCAGCTGATGGACATTTGGGTTGTTTCCACCTTTTGGCTAATGTGAATAATGCTGCTGTGAACATTTGTGTACAAGGATCTGTTTGAGTCCTGACTTCAGTTCTTCTGGATGATTATGTAGGAGCGGAAGTGCGGGGTCATATGATAATTCTGTGTTTAACTTGTTGAGGAGCCACACCTGTCTGATCCCCAGGCACACCTGGCTGTAGGTGTCCTGGCCTTTTGGAGATGCTGGTTCAGTATTCTGGAGTGGGGTCCATAGATAGGGATTTTTAACAAGTGCCCAGGCAAACCATAGGATCCAGGCAAGTTTAGGAGGCCCTGACTTACTGGCTAACAAGTATATGTTTGATAGCAAGCCAGTTCTCCCTCAACCATGGAGAGGGATTTGGAAGGAAGGGAAGGGGCTTGCCACAGGCCAAGAGTCCCTTCAGCATCGCCACCCGGTATTGTCATTACTGATCTCCTCCATGCCCCTTTGTGTAAAATAGCGTAAAAGACAAATACCTCTCCCCACTACTCACTTGGTGTCTCTAACTCTTCTGATTTCTGAGCTTGATCAGCACTCAGTGTCTGGGCCAGAAGAACCTCTGGAGACTTCTGTTCTTCTCCATCCCAATCATCCCACAGAGCTGAATTCAGTAGGCTCGGCCTGCTGCTCCCAGGGGAGCCGGCCCGGAGGGATTTCTCTTGAGACTTTCTTCGGCCAGTGCAGCTTCCTCGGATAGGAGTGGTACCCAGGAATGCTGGAGAGTGGCAGTCACCGCTGTCTGGGGCCTCCCCAACCCTACCGCCAGGGCTACTGGTGCTCAGGGGGCCAGTCCGCTCGAGGTTCAAGTGGTCAATTGGAATTGGTGAGAGGGGCTCGACCTGCCAACAGCAATCGTCAACTGGAATTGGGGGATCACTGTCCAGCAGGGGGCTGCTGTTCACCTGCCGGGAGGCCACCTCCTGCTCATCTTCACTGTCCTCAACCTCCACCACTTCACTCGCTGTGGCCTGACTCGGCAGGCTGGGCCCAGGCGGCGAGCGCTTCTGGAACTGCCCAGTGAAATCAGCAAGGCCTCCTGAGATCGGACAGGGAGCCAGAGGAGGAAAGTGCTTGTGGTGCTTGGGATGGGGACTGGAAAGGCTTCTGTAGACCTGCCTTCCACTGTCAGGGCTTCCAGGAGCGACGGCAACCAGGCATGACGATGATGTCTGTGGCACAATCACTGAAAACTTATTCACAGCTTTGGGTACATCCGTGTTGTGTAACGGGGCCCTGGGCTTGAGCTGAACCGTTTGATCTGCTGAAGTCCTGGACTTGAGGCCCGTGATTTGGGTCTGTGATGAACAGTCACGGCTTCTGCCGGCCAGCGGGGTGGCGGGTACCAGCCACGAGTTATCTGTGTTGCTGTCCTCGTCAGGGCTGCTCTCGGGATCACAGAACAGCCGGGGGGTCCCTCTGCCACCCACAGAGCCCTGGTTCCCCGGTGGCCCATCCTCCTCCCCCTGCAAAGTGGCCTCTCTTCTTGGTGGGCTTTGGGAAGGTTCCTGATCTGCATCAACGTCGATGATAGGAAACAGCTCAGAAGACTTGGGGCTAACTTCTAGAACTTTCCTTTCTTCCAGGGGATCATTAAAAACTGACTTTATTTTGGTTTGTTCCAACTCCAACTCTTCATCTGAATCCAGTAAAAGGATAATCTCATCTTCTCTGTTGACAGTAGATGGAGGCTTCTGAGATCTGGAGCTCAAATGGCCAGGTTTTGACTGGGTTAGGTCAATGGACGGAGATTTTTCTGGGGAGATTAGGACCCCTTTATTTCTGCGTTCCAATATAGAACCATATTCTTCGCCTTTCTGGTGGCCTGAATCTTTAAGTAACGTGAGAAGGCTCTTGCCCTTCTTCTGCTTGGATGGTGAGTCCTGGGAGGCCACCCTGGAAGCTCCGCCCTGCAACTGGGGGGTTAGCGGGGATGAGTCGCTTGTGTGATGAGGGCGAGGGTGTGGCCGACCGGGACTCCTGCCTTGAAGGGGCTGTGACGGGAGGAAGCACGGGTGCGATGGGGGTGCCTGCCATCTAGCGGGGGTTCGGGAACTCTCCACCCCTCTTTCCCCAGTAGTGCTGTTTCCTTCCTTGGGATCACTTATTTGGGACAGTTCAGGGTATCCTCCCTGAGTTGATGAAAAGGGTCGCTCAGCATCACCATCATCACCATCATCATCATCAACATCAACTGAATACAAAAAGGTGCCTTCCTTTCTCTCTGCCCGGCAGCTCTGAGGAGGGCTAGAGGAGCTGGAACGATCCCGTGCTTCCTTTGGGGCCTCTGCTTTCTCCTCCCCATCTGAACACTGGCCCTCGAGCGCCGGGAGCATGGACTGTCTCACATTTTTCCACTTGGCTGAGGTCTCGTCTCTTCCTTGACCAGAAGATTCCATTTGTTCTCCATTTTCCAGCTGTTCTTTAACCTGGACGCTCGCTAAGATTTGCCCAGAAACTGGGTCATCCTCCCCAAGTTGGTTGGTTTCTTCCTTGATCTCTGGAGCTCTTTCCTCCTGGAGCAGCTTTCGCTGAGTAGCTGCGAATTCATAAATTTCTTCCATTTCTGCTTCATTCACCTTTTCTCTGTCTTCTTCATGGCTCTCAGATTTCAACAAAGCCTCTGCTTCTTCCTCTTCATCTATCCACATTGACCTCAAGAGTTCTTGGAAATTCTCAGCTCTGCTTTCACAATCCTCGTCTTCTTTATCTTTCCATTGCCCACGCTCTGAATCCATCATGACAGGCACTTGTTCGCACAGGTGAACAAGCTCACTCACACCAAACCTGCAACAGGAAACGCTGTGCATTACCACCACCTGGCACAGAGGCGGCGGCCAGACAGCCCCAGAGCAGAAGTCCTCACAGGGAGAACAACCGTAACTCAGTCCTGGCCTTTTCCCTGCTCTCCTGCAAAGATGATGCCCATGCCCACACCCAGCAAGACCCCAGGCCACTCGGCTCTAGAAACAGAGACTCATGAGCCTTTAAGGCAGGGCTCACCAACTCGACTGCACACACATGAAGGGGTGCACGGGCTGAGCTGAAGACAACAGGGATTGGTGGTACTGCACAACTGGAGAGCACACGCTGCCTTGAAAGGCACCCAAAGCACGGTGACCGAGGTAAACCCGTCACAGGCCAGCCTTGGCCGATGTGCACGCCAGCCTGCCTCCTGCTTGAAGGCTCTGTGGTCTAATCGGGACATTTAAATCCCCAGAGGCTGAGCTGATCCTTTCCTAAAAATGCACCCGAGGGATGACGCAGCCTTGGATGAACAAGGTTTTGTCCCAGAGTCCCTCAAGCCTTGTTGGGAGGTAGAACACCTTTTTTTTTGCTGAGCTACCTACCACATCTCCTGACATACTCGTGTGGACAAATCAGGTAGGTGCAAATTCATAGGAGCCAAGACTAAGCATTCTATCCACTTCTATTTTCTGGGACTTGGGAAAAGACTGCCGTTGTTCAACCACAATGGCAGAACAATCAAGGAGCAGCAGTGTTTGGGGGGAGTTGAGGCTGAAGACCACTCTCTCATAATGCCCAGGAAGCTAAAAGCCATGTGACTGGGCGGAGGCCCTCCTCCACAGCGCTTGGCTCTCCTGAAGCATCCACTCTGGCTAGACTTCCAGTTAATGAGCTCTGTTCAAGGTCTCCACTGGGCAAACCTTGGGATTCAAAGGTATGGGATGGACCCAGCCCTGACCCTCCCGTGAGCCACCAATCTGCTGATCCTTGTCAGTTAATGTCAAAAGCCATGAAGTAAATGGAAAGAACAATCTGGACCTGTGGGCCAGGGAACTCAGGTCAGGGGTCAGCTGGGGAGGCAGGCCAGTGTCCGCAGTGTAGAGATAATGCAGGAATGCACGGGTGGCCTCAGTGCTCACGTCACTCAGCAGGACACGCTGGGTTCTCAGATCTCCATCCTCTACAGCAAAGAAGCCTTCACTGTTTACCTGAGGGTGAAATAAAATACAGAAGGTTTATTGATTTGGGGGGAAACAGAGGGTCTGAGAGGTCCTGTGAGTCTCTAATCTACAAACAGCCTTATCCCCAGGACGAGCACTCGTCAGTGTCGCTCCATTCTGTTGGCCGGGAATTCCGCAGGTTAGGCCATAAAACTTCTGTTTTCAAAACCAAACTGGGGATAGATGTTCAAGAACCCAGTTAGTTCCTTCTTATAGATGGATCAAAGGCACCAGAAGCTTCTGATAGGGACCAGCAGCAGTTGCCCATATTCCTGCAACATGATATTCAAGTCAAATCCATGTCAGTGCAGACATGTCAGTCAGCAGTTCACCCTTAAACAGGTCAATTATAAGACTTTATAATTACACAAATAGAGGAAAAGGAAACAATTCTGGGCAAAAAAGGATTTTTATTCAATGGAACAAGAAATCTGATGTTTCCCAATCCTGAAGTCATCTCCTCATACACTTCCTAACCTCAAATGTATCTTCTTCATGGAAGCTTCACTGTTATGGCAACAGAGACAAAAACGGCTCTGGGGCAGCGGGAGGAGAGCAGGGAGGGAGATGGGTGAGAGCATGGGGGGAGTGGAAGTGATGGGGCTCGGGAGCAGGGAGCTAAGGGGGCAGTAAGACAGGGAGTCAGCCTGGGCAGAGAGTGAAGAGGAAGACAACCAGAGAGCGAGAGAGGGAGGAAGAGGGGAAGGGAAGGGGGGCTGGGGGAGGACGAGAGCAGAGGAGAAGAAGGTCAGGAGGCTCGAGTGGGATGGAGGCGCCGCTTGCTGGCTACTTACATACTGAATGAGAAGCGGGCAGCGGGCATAAAGCACGAACTTGTGAGCATACAACACCTCCCCACTGTCTGTCTGAAACTGGACGTCACTCAGGTGTGGGTTATTGACCATGGCACTGAAGTCAGCCACCAGCAAACCGAGGGAGAGCTGAAACAAGAGAAGAGCATCACTTCCATCTACTGCCTATCTCTAACTGTGCAAGTCCCCAACCGAGCTGGTGCTCCTCTCCACGAGGGTTCCTAGGCTAGGTTCCACCTTTAAGTTACCTTAAGGCACTCAGCGATATAGAACAGCAAAACGCTAGCTTCTTTCTCAAATTCTCTAGTATACTGAATGCCCTGGCCTAACATGGGAAGGACCAGCAAGTCGAGAGGCGGAATGGTTATAACAAAGCTGTGATTGCAGCATTAGCAGCTGCAGAGTGCTGTGTGCGCGCCAGGCTGTGTTTCTTTGAGGAAACTTACCAGCCCCAGGTACAGACAAGGATCCCGAGCCCAAGCAGTTCAGGGACCCAGCCGAGAGGAGCTCCAAGTCCCTTCTCTGACAATGTGTCATGGTCACCAGGGTGAGCCTGGTGTGAAGTGTTTGGCTGATAATGATACACTAATGGGATGATGTCCACTCTAAGGAAAACCCAACTTCCAACCCGATTTGACACTAACACAGAACATGAACTGTTAGTTGGAGGCCAGCCTCGGACCCGTACATAGGAGGAGCACAGTAAGGCCTAAAGGAATGAATGAAACATTGAGAAATAAGCACACAGAGCAGTGGGCTGAATGAGGTAGCCTCACAGAGCAATGGCAATCCCTCTGGGCTCCCAGGACAGAGCGGGCTCCCGGGGCTTGGCTACTGAGGTACCCCCAGAGTTCAACAACAAAAACCTCATGGCAGAGCCCGGAGAAGGGGACAGGAGGCTCCTGTGGGCTCTTGCCTGGCTCAGCTGAAAGGGGTCTAGGAAACCAATGGACTCGTGCAACGGCCTGGAGGCTGGCAGAGAGCCGACCACACTGAACACACAGTGAAGTCTGCAGAGCCGGGGGCAGGGAGAAGTCCCCATCCTTACCGAAGCCTGGCCGCCCCTCTCCAGCTGCTTCTCCTTGCGTGGCAGGACAAAGCCAGTCAGTGGAAGGCCACTGGGTGACAAGTCCATCCCTGCGAGAAGGATTTGCAGGTTAAAAGAACATGACCTCCCGGCACCAGGGAAAGAGCATCAGTGGTCGGCTGAGCCGACCCCAGAGGTGCCTCAGAGGCGCTTGTTATCCGAGGATTCTTCATTGAAAGCAAACCACCCACAAACAGCTTTTACCACCACCACCCCCTCCCAAGAGAGGGTACTAGCAGAGAGGCAGTAAAGTAGACAAAATTAGCCCACGCCATCACTCGCTCTCGGCAGACAGCTCTGTCCTTGGTTTGTGACAGACTTACCTATGTCACAGGATGCTTTGAGGAAAGCATCTACAGGGATTGTGTTCTCCCCACTGTATGGGGACAAGTCAGGGAACCTCGAATGTGAGTGGCCATCACAGCACTGCAAGGACTAGTCTGTCGCAGCCAGGGCGACAGGGAGGGGAGGGTCTCAGAGGGCGGGGCTGGCCAGGTGTCCCATCCAGTGTCTCACCTGAGGTCTCTCCCAAGCTGGCCAGGCCCCCACTGCAGGGCCACGGGCTGGCGCTCAGCCCCTCTCCTGCCAGGTCTATGAGGTCCTGCAGGGCCTGGTGATCCCTCTGGCTGGCAGAGACTGACGGATTCCTGGGGGTTCCACCTGCAGAACAGGTGCTGTGGAAAGCAGGTGGCGTTCGCACACCTGGCTCTGGCTGGTCAGGTAGCACTGGTGGCAGCGTAGGCTCCTGTGTGAGACCCTGAAAGAAGTCAGAAGCCAGAGTGACCCTGTGGCTACTGCAGCAGCCACCACACAGAAGGTCCTCAAAGGTACCAGCCACAGCCCAGAGCAACCCTGGGAAGCTTTTCCCCACCTCTGTCAACAGGCTTCTCTGTCATGGCGAAGGCCATGCCTGTGGCATCCACGTCTGCAGAAAGGTCCCTGGGGGACCCCGTCCTCCTAATGGCATCTAAATGGCCTCAAGAGGGTAAGTACTGACTCCTGGACCACCTGCCTCAGGCTTATCTGTCCTGGGTCCCATCATAGGCAGATTATGCCAGCCCCTCGGGGGTGGGGCCCGGGACTGCATTTCACACAAGCTCTCCAGGAACAAGATACATTTGGGAACCAGTGCTCCTCCCTATTCTTATCAGGAGAGCCATCAAGTTGCTGCAAAGAGAAACACGCTACAGCACACGCCCCTGGGCTTTCTCCTCTTCCCTCCCCCAGCTGTTGATACCCAGTGCTGCAATCCTGGAGCTGCCAACCTCTCCCCAAAGCCCACCGCATGTGCCTGGAGGGGAGGGCGCACCTTGGCAGGCCGCTGGGGCACCATGGGAGGGACCAGGCTTGCCGTGTAAAAGGATTCCAGCGTCAAGGCCCCGGTCAGGGCACTGCGCTCCCACAGAAAGTTCTGCTTCCCTCTAGGTAGTTGCAGACACCAGCTGGCCTTTTCCAGCTCTTCCTTTAAAATTCTGCTCCCAGGAAGTGGTGGCGTGTTGGACAACTCCACTTCCTCTGCAAAGAGCTGGGCCACGCGATCCTCTATCTGTCTCCCTGTGGTCTCCGAGTCCTGGACTAACAGCTGGGGGGCGGAAGCAAGAGCTTTCTTCTTGCGACTCTTCTTCTCTAGAGAGCAAAAGCAGAAACACGGTCAACAAAGGAGTCGTCCACTCACCCTGAGGCCCCCCCAGCAGTATACCTTCAGCCAGCAACAGTGCAGCGAGGCACCCTCCAAACCCAGGGCCACCACTCTTGGCCATGTACCTGCTCCCGGTCTTGTCTTCTCAGAAAAAGTGTTTCCCAATCTGAGTGTGGCCGGCACTGCTTGCTGCTCCATCTCAGACCGGGACAGAGCCATGGCCACCAGCAGGTCCTCGGACGGCGCCTCAGGCTCGTTGACCTTCCGCCTCTTCTTCGGCTCCTTCTTGTTGGTGGCTCCCTTCCGCTTCAGACCTCCAACGTGATTGCTGAAGCTTGAAAGGCAACCAAACAGAAAGGTTAGTGAGGGCCAGAGGTGCGAGTGCTTCCTGTTCTGAGGTGGTCCCCACTGGACCAGAGAGGCCTGGACTCCTTCTTCTCTGACTAGGAGAAGAGAAAGGGGATAAATGTAGACCCATCAGACAGAAGCATCAACTGCTTCACGTGTTCACAGAGCTCATTCTATTGCCTCATGTAAGCTCATGTGATCCTGAGCCAAAAGTTCATCACGGTCCAGACGTGGATGGGTCTGGGTCCTTCTGTGAGACGCTGCCCAGCCAGGTTCTTGGCAGACATACTAAAAAGCCATCAGTGGTACCTGCACAGCCTAGATGTGGCCAAACCCCTCTGGTGGAGTCAACACTCGATGGCTCTGAGTCAGCTCCCCGGATTCTACCAACTTCTGCCCGTCGATACTTCAGATGCTCCCAAGGTGGTCCTGGCCACACTGGTCATAAAATGATCCCCTCCCTCCTGTGAGGGCCCCAGGGCAATGCCTCTGCCCAAGGCCTGAAAGAAAGGCCTCCCACCTTAGCCCGCCAATGTGGTCAGCTGGATTGGAGGCCAACGAGCAACACCTTTTTTGGCTCGAAGGAGACTTATTTAAAGGATTTCCTGGCTGGAGGGAACCTAGACTGCCTGCTGAATCCCAACAGGCTGGGCAAGAAGAAGGACGGTGAAGGGAAAAAAGGAAGCCCAAGCCCAGGACCACCTGCCCTGCTGCTGCAGGGGCATGCTGGGAAGCACCTCTGGCTTTCACAAAAGCTCGTGCTCACTACTGGGCCAGGGATCACCTTGGAAGGTCTAAGGGAGCCCTAATTCAGTTCCAACTTCCTGGGAATCCTGCAGGATAACCAGTCTCCAAGAGGGAAGGGAGCCCGCCCAACATGTTGGGGCCCCCGTCTCTGTGAGGAAGGCAGCTGCTGCAGGCTGCACCTCTGGCCCCGGCAGGCAGGGCTGGGCTGAGGTGAGAGCATGTGAGGGGTGCAGAGGTGAGTGGGGTGCCTCACTAGCATATGTGCCCTGGCCGGGGAGTTCTGACTACCCCAGAGTTCCAAATGCCCCAGCCTAGGCCTTAGGGGAGGTGAGGTTCAAAGTCTCAGCAAGGGTGTCCATTTGTTGTAGCTTTCTACTCTAAAACCTTCTAGCAGGACTCACACGTATCTTGTTTCACTTTTTGGAGGTACTTAAAAAGCAGATACATTTTATCTGAGTAGATGGTTTCAGTGTGGTCCTGACAAAAGGCAAGCAATGGCTGAGATAATGTCTATTCTCAGGCCTTAAGGAGGCCTACAATGCTAGTGTTGATGTGCTCTAATATAGACAGGCTGCCAGCTAAGACTTGACCTCTGTCCTCCCCAGTCTCAGCACTAGCCCAGCCCAGGTGCCTCTAACCTGGGTGCAAGGCAGTAGCTGGGACAAACAGAGCCACCACCCGTGGCCTTCCCTTTGCTCCTGATAGCTGTCCAAAGAAACATGTCCAGGGCCCACAGTGCCTTTGTTCTCTATGTTGGGGTCGTCTCTCGTGTCCACAGTGGCAGGGGCAATGTGGAGGAGGGCTGACCCTCCACCACTTGTGTGCCTGTGGTTTGCATGCGAGGACTTGTTTCTGGCTATCAGGAGGGCCTCCTATTTGAACACTTAAGCATATAATTCATGAAAATTTATTTTAAAAGCCATGGTTCTGTCTCACCAACTCTTTGAACTATGCCGAGCAATCTTACATTAACAGTATGAATACAGGACTATGTTGAGATGGAAGCCATGCTGTACCACACATGAAATAGATGTGGTAAAGTGAACTACTGAATTCTCAGCTGCTCTAGAGGACACTGACCGCAGGATCGTGGGAATGGAAAAGTCCCAGGAAGGACCTTGAGGAAACCAGTCCAAATGGTCCCTTCTATAGATACACCCGCATGGACCACTTCAAAGCCTTCAAGGATGCAGAATCCGTCTCCTCCTCATTCCCCGTGGAGACTGCCCGATTTCCTTCTCAAATGTTTCATTTCCAGAATCAGTGAGGGCTTTGCTATCCTCCAGCACTACAAAAGGCTTTTGGGTTTTTTTGGACCAATCAGAGTACTTCTTTGATTTTCTTCCTTTTCATGTGACTCACCCTGATGCCGGTGTGCTGCAAGACCCCTCAGCCTGAGCTGTCTGCAGCCGCACGGCCTGGAGCAGGAGCTGGGGGCCAACCTCCATCTTCACTGCACACTGTTTCAAGTGACTGATCCTGCTCTTTGGGGTGAGAAATAGCTTGCCACAAATTGGGCATTCAGGGATCTGAGGTGCGGAAGGTCTCAGCGCCTTTTCAGCCTCATCCAAGCACCTGGAGGAAGACAATAAACATAGGAGGACCACCCTCCCTGGTAATGTGGATTGTAGATGTGAATCCACGTCAACATGGACATGCTGTGGGCCAGAGCTTGTTCCCCTAATGCCAATCCCTTCACACAGCCTGTAGTCAGCCTCCAGACAATGAATTTAGGTATCTGTTAGCAAAGGTGGCTAAAGAAAGCATGGATATATTCAATATAGAGTCACCATATGACCCAGCAATTCTATTCCTAAGTATATACCCAAAAGAACTGAAAACAGATCCTCAAGCAAATACATGAAATGCATGTTCACAGCAGCTCTAGTCACAACAGTCAAAAGGTGGAAACAATCCAGATGTCCATCAACGGATGAAGAGATAAACAAGATATGATCTAGCCATCCAGTGGAACATTATTCGGCCATAAAAAGGAATGAAGCACTGACACACACTACAACATGGATGAACTTTGAAAACATGAGGCTGAGTGAAGGGTGCCAGACACAAAAGGCCACAAAGTGTATGATTCCACTTATGTCTAGAATAGGCAAATCCATAGAGACAGAAAGTAGATCCGTGGTTGCCAGGGGCTGGGAGAGGGAGTGGGGAGTGAGTGCTAATGGATACAAGTTCTCTTTTTCGGTTGATGAGAATGTTCTAAATTTGATTGTGGTGATGGTGGCACAACTCTGTGAATATACTAAATAAAAGCCATTGAACTATTCACTTTAAATGGCTGAATTGTATGGTATGTGAATTATATCTCAGTAAAGCTGTTAAAAAAAAAGCAAGGACAGGTTGACACCAACACTGAGGTGTTAGCATCACAGTAAGGTGTCTCAAGATTCCCACTACCGCCACAGGGAGCCCCTGGATCTGGTCACGCCCAGGCGAGACGTGACTGTGGAGAGGCGACGGCTGAGCTGCTCCTACCGGTTCACATGCTGCTCCCTTCGTGTCATGTTCATAGCTGAGAGGTTCTTTTGACAGATCTGGCAGAAGAACAACCCCTTGTCCTCCAGGCTGTCATCATGTGCAGATGCTCGTTCCTGCCCAAACTCCCGTTGCAGGGCCAAGGCCACTGCAGCATCACTCTCTGTAGCAGGCAGCATGGGCCCAGATCCTGTGGAGAGGCACAAAGATCCATGAGCATGAGCTCATCCTCACACCTCTGTGGGATCTCGCAGAGCACAGACACTGGGTGGAGCGCGGAGGAACCAGACCCAGCACCACTCTGCCTCATGCCCCGCACCATCCAGTGACACCGGACACTAAACAGGGCTCCTAGAACAGTACTTCTCAAAGTTTAATATGCATAAGAATCACCTGGGAAGCTTGTTAAACTGTAGGTTCATATTCTGGAGGTCTAGGTGGAGCCTGAGATTCTATATTTCTAACAAGGTCCAGGCGAGGCCAATTCTGGTGGTCCAGGACCACTCTTTTGAGTATCAAGGTCTTAGAGAACTTGCCTTTCATCCTTCCATTCCTGCTAAAGTCAGCTACCTCGGGCATTCCAGGTTTACAAAGCTCCTATTCCAGCATATCTAAGTTTTCTCTTCAAAGCTCAACCTTCCCAACTGCTGTGACCTTCTGTTGCCCATCAGAAGAACCAGGTCAGAATGAAATGCCTTTCTCAGTTAAAAGACAGAGTCTCTTTCTCAGCATCAGACCAAAGGACGGACTGATTCTGGTCTGAAGATGGCTCCCAAGGTGATCGTGCCCACCGTTGTGGCCTCTCTTACATCTGACATTGCTGGAGCAGACCCTTGGGACTCACGAAGGACATGCCCTGAGAACTTCATAAATCCCCAGTTCTTGGAAATTACTATGGCCTATTACTCTTTCCACCAAAGCCAGAAAGCATTACACTCCATTTTGGTGCCCTGTTTTTTTTTTGACAAAGAAATGGTTTCTCTCTCCTGAGCATTATTGGGTATGATATGAAGCTACAGGGAAACAACTGAGTCACACGGAGGGCAGGTGCTGAGCTCACGCACTGGCTCAGCGACTCCTCTGCACCCCTTGGTTGCCACAAGGACTGATGCCACAGCAGATAGTACACTGCTACCCGTGTAGACCTTTGGGACAGCCTGAGAATCCTCAGCGCTCCCAAGGTGAAATCTGCAAATGCAACATCAAGAAACTACATAGGAATACGCTTTCTTCCTATTTCTTTCCTTTTGTATATTTTCATCAGAGATGAGGATTCATATTGTTTAGGGGATAAAGCATAGACCTACCCAACAATATGTGCCTCTTGGGGTGGTGCAATATGCAGTGCACAGCTGCTCAGTGTTGTCCAACTGTTCAACCTGGAGCCACGCACACCCCTAGTTTACTCATAGTATAACTCACAGGGTTACAGGAAGGGATTAAAGGACACCATGAGGAAACCATCAAACAAATCCAGAAAGTGGGCAATTGTCCTGGACTCTTCAAAAAGTCAGTATCATAAAAAAAAGACAAGTGGACTGTTTTGGAGTCTAGACCTTAAGAGACCACTGAATTATAGCCATGTGCAATGTGTGAACTTATAGTTCTGATGAATCTTCGTTCAGAAAAAAAAGAAACAGTTATAAAAGCTATCCTTGGGACAACTGGGGAAATTTTAATATGAACTAGATGCCAGGCAATACCACGGCACTGCGGCATTGCGATTATGTAGGAGAATCTAGGGGCAAAGCATAATGATCTACACCTTACTTTCGAATGGTACAAAAGAAATGTATGTGTCTTTATAGAGACTTAAAAAATATGTGACAAATGTTGACAATTCTTAAATCTAGGTTGAGGATGTAGGTGGTTCATTGTAACATATTTTTTTGACTTTTCTGTATGGGAAAAATTTTATAATTAAAAGTCAAAATAAAAAAAAGAGGAAGAGGTACCTTGTCAAAGAAGCTAAGTAAGAAATGACCCAAGGGACCCTCTGTTCTCTGGCTTGATACACTGAAGTGGCAAAGGCAGACTCCCAGGCGGAGAGCTCGCCCCCAGCAGGAACGCAATGAACGCTGGTTCCTTCTTGCCTCCCTTCCTCCAAAGTTAGAACTTATCCCTGTTGGGAAGACAGAAAACTCCCAGCATACCGTTCCCTGCCATCATCTCCTCTCCAAGGCCCACTGGGAGGTTTTCTTCAAGTGCAGCCTTGAGGGAGCTCCCTTCCGAGGCATGTTTCAAACGCTCCGGGTCTGCTCTCTTGAACTGCTGCATTCGCTGTAGGACCAGCTCTGCCGTCCGGGGTTTGGAGGGACTTGGCACAATCGCAGTCAGACAGGAAGGAGGCGGCTGGGAGATGCTGTCAGGAGCAGCCTCTGGCAAAAAGGCAAAAAACATTCATAGGCATTTGTTCTAGCTGGAGAAACAAGACTCTTCCACCAGATACAGGTCAGGCCCAAGTTTCAACTTTACCAACTAGTTTGGTTTAACTCTCAATTGTGACTAGGATTGACTGTTGGTAACCTCACTGTTTGTGGTAATATAAATATACCTGTCATAAACATCTGTGACAGGAGGGGGAATGAGGAGTGACTGCTAATGAGCACAGGGTTTATTTTGGGGGTGATGAAAGTGTTCTAAAATGAGGTAGTGGTGATGGTTGCACAACTCTGTAAATATACTAAAACCACTGAACTGTACACTTCAACAGGTTGAATTTTACAGGATGTGAATTATATCTCTAAAGAGCCGTTGTTAAAGAAATATTAATGACAAACATTTCTATCTTTCTAGGTCAGAAGTTCTCCTTTAGTTTGGTGTCCACAGATGGCCTCCAGTGGGGCTCCACAAAGCCCCTGAAGCTGTATGTCAATTTCACAGGGGTGTTTACGGGTGCGGTTTTCTGGGGGAATCCTGCATAGCTTTCACTGGACTCTCGAAGGCAGTGTGAAGGACCAATGCCACTTCAGCAACATTACTGAAGCTTACGCCAGTCTCTGCGAGCTTAGTCTCTACCGCCACTCCACTGGGAGAGCATGCTGACCATGCTAGGTAAAAAGTATTATTTAAGATCAGGAAGTGAAGGTGAGAAAAATTTAGAAACAGAACTCAGATGCCCAAAGATCTTGTACTATATTATATACGCAAGGCTGGTTTTCAGTTCTGAATGAAGTCTGTATGCTAAGCATGTGGTTCAGTACGCCAAAGACAGCAGGGTAAGAGAGCTGCTTTAAACAAAAAAAAAGGGGGGGGGGGGAGAAAAGAATAAAAGGTGTTTGGAGGAGAAAGGAAGGACCTGAAGATTTTCCTGAGACTTAAGCCTTTTCAGCAGTCTAACCAAACTGGCTGGCCCAATGCAACTTACCCACTTTGGAAGGAGTTCGAGAAAATAAGAGAAGCAGCATTATTTTCACATTCGTGTAATTCATGTCAACTACATAATCTAAACATTAATAGGAAACTCTGAAAGAGCAGAGGGCCCCAAACATGATCATGTAGAAAATTCACACAGGGGTTATATTTTTTATGACTATTATTTAAAACAGGAGTTGGCAAACTCTGGTCCTCGGGCTAGCTGCTTGCTTTTGCAAATGAAGTTTCGTTGGAACACAGCCCATTCGCTTACATATGGTCTAGGGAGTTGAGGAGTTGTGGCACAGACCTTATGGCCTGCAAAGCCAAAAAAATTTACTACCTAGCCTTTTTCAGACATTTTTCTGACCCCTGTTTAATACAGTACGAATCTCCTGTGGCTTCCTCTCAGCAGGGTTCTGGCCTGGTTACCTGACTGGGTGCTCCGCACACATTCCTGGAACACAGCAGAAGCACACACGCCTCCCTCCCCATCCTCAGGGGGAGCTGGTTCTCTCTCCTGACACTTGCGTGCCCCTTGCTTTTTAGTCCTAGGGCCCTGGCTGCCAGATCGAGTTTTCCTCTCCCTGGGGCCTTGAAGGGTTTTGCTCTTGGTAGCAGTTGGTTTGGTCCTTTTCGGTTTGCTTGTCTGAGTGCCATCTGAGGCCTTTTGTGTCTTCCTTTCCCCTGACCCTTCTTTGGTGCCATTTTTCTTCACCCTTTGGAAAAAGGTGGCACAGAGTTCCTTAAAATCATCGTCTGAGTCATCCATCATGTGACCGGTTTCAAGGCTTTCAGGCTGGTCTTCAGAGGAGTGAGGGTCAATCTGGGGACCGAGAACGAGCCTAGCTGGGCCTCATTCAGACTTGCAGCTTCATTAGGATTCCTCTCTACTTCTCACTGAGATACCTGGAGAGTTTGCACAATTGAGCAAAAAGTACTCTTTTCCCTTCCCTAATGATTTAAAATGTCTTTCTTAAAATTAAGCCTGTGTCAAACAGCACATTTAAAGCTTCCCTCTGTCAAAGGTCACATTTGAGACGTTTTGTTGTCCAGGAGATGCCTCCGAGATACAAGAGATATGAACTCGGTGCTCAGGTGATTCTCCAAGATCTCCATGGTGACAAAGTAGGTTTGGTTCATTTAATTTCACATCTGTGGAAAACCAAAAGCATCTAAGTATAATTAGACAGATATTGTCATTTTATGACATTTTTTTCCAGGAAGGAAGAGCTTGTGACACATGGGAAAAGTCTTCAGAATATCAATACCTCTGTCAAATACTCAGGTAAAGCCTGGTTAACACAGACTCACTGTCCTACAGGATATCACAACACAACAGCGGGCAGAGCTCTAGAAACCTGTTAAAGTATGTTCTTCCACAGGCAGAGAAACGTGTGCATATTGCAAGAGTATTGTTTTTACTGAAATCTTGGGAATAAATCCCATGAAAGGCAGTCACCACAGAAACAAGATGACCCCCGAATCCAGATAAACTATCTCTTAAGCCTACGCTGGTCCAAGGCCTCTAGCTATTAAAGGCTCTATCAGCAGGCAATGTAATGAGAGAGAGAGAATATGCACTTGAACACTCAGGAAGAAACAAAAGATAGGAACACAGGAGGCTCATCTTTCATTGATACAACCAATTTTTCCAAATCAAAAAAAGGCCACCTTTCACCATCCTCTCACCTCAGCAAGAGCTCTCCAAATTCAGGTGACCAGAATGCTGCCCATATGCAAAGATTGGGCCTTACGGGCAGGATTATTTACATTAGCACAGTTTAGTGGGATTCACAAATCAAAATGGAATGACGCAATGCCAGAAAGTTCATTTCACATACAATAACGCCATCTCCACTGTCCAAGTAATCCCATTAATCATCTCATTTTCCAGAGCTGGGCAGACACACATGCCTAGAATCTACTTTGCATGGCTGGCTCATTCTCATCTTCCATGTCACCTCCTTAGACAAGCTTCCCCTCATCCTTTATCTAAATGGATCCTCTCCACCCCCATTACTTTCTACTATCACACAATGTTTTCACAATGGCATTTATCACAAGTTATAATCATATGTAATAGGTAACATTTACTGAATGCTTACTGAATGCCAAGAACCGGTCCAATTGCTTTATAAATCTAACTCATTTAATCCTTACAACAACCCTATTCTGTAGAATATTATCACCCCTTCTTTACAGCAAGGAATCAGGCACAAGAATGAAGAACTGGCTCAAGTTCACACAGCTTTTGAAGTGGCAGGGCTGAGATCAAATCCAGGCAGTGTGGTTCCTGGGCATCAGCTCTTATATTTTTATTTATTGACTTATTATCTGTCCCCTACTAATCTGAAAACTTCAGGAGGGCAAAGACTCATCTATTTTACTTCGTATTCTCTTTGGCTGATAAAGCACCTGACTTATACAAAGTGCTCGACAATTATCTGTTGAATTAATTAACTGCAAAGAGTTTGGTGCAATCGGAGGAAAAAGAAAGTGGTGGTAGGAGAGAAGGCTGCAGGGAGAAGCAGAGATCAGTGTCCAAGCGCCTGCAACGTCAGGCTAAGCAAACTGACTTTCTCCTGTTGGACGTGGAGAGCTAGGGCAAATCCCACCCTCCACTCTGCGCTGTCTCCGCATCTCTGTTGCTTCTAGTCTTACAACAGTCCGTCTCTTATACGTGCTCAATCAATATTTGCTGAAGGAAATAGCGGGTCCTACGACACTGCAAGTTTCCAGAGGGCCGGCGACTTGTGCCTGCTCAGCCTTGTACCTACCGCGGCGCCGGGCTCACAGCAGACGCGGAATGAATGAATGGGCAGGTGTGGGGCGGACCCTCGCTCCCCCCAACCCAGTGACACAGGTGGAAGCGGGAGAAGGGCTGTCAAGGACTCTGACGGCGAATTCCGATCGCCAGAGTGACCCCCGAGCCGTGACCCCCTGGGTATCCGGAACCCCCCACCCGTCCTCCTTTCAGGTGGCCCGGCCCCCTCCACCCAAGCGCGGCTCCCGCCTCCACACCGCGGCTGAGGCAGGCGAGACGGCTCTTCCCCCTCAGGGGAGCGAGAGAGGCCCGAGGTAGCTGATCTCCTCTCCCGGGTGCGGACTCCCAGCCCCAAAGCTCAGCTCCTCCTACCTCCGGCGCCGCCGCGGCACCTTCTCAACGGAAACCTCGCGCCTGCGCATGCGCCGCCCGGCGCCCCCGGCGGAGAACTGCGTCTGCACCGGCGCAGATTGGTCCGGGAGGCTCGCTTCCCATCCTCCTCCGCGGCGCGGGCTCGCGGTGGGGAGCGTTTCCGGAAGGGGCGAGGCGGGGCGCCGCGCCGCAGGCCGGTGTGACTGCAGGTCTGAGTTGTGCCTGTGGCTGCGGCTGCGCGCTGCGCCTGGTTACAGTCTAAGTGTTGGAGGATAGTCAGGGTGAGTTCAGGGCACCGCCGCAGTTTTAAGATGAAGTTTGGGTCCACCACGGCTCATACAGTTAATGCTCGCAGGCTGCATGGCGGCCCCCTCGGAGCACACCTGCCTGAGGAGCTGAGGAGTAAACGGAGGGAGGGGGTTTGGGGACGCACCAGATGCGGCCCGACGGGGCCGGCAGAGCTTCCCTCCCGGAGATGGCAGCGAAAGGTTGAGGCCTGGAGGTCGGGGGGCGGTACCTGCGTGGGGAAGGGTCATCCAGCGCGGGCCGAGGCTGAGCTGATCCCCCGCTCTCCGGCCTGGCTGGTGCACGTTGTTGGGGGATTGAGGGAAGAGTGAAGCTGGAGAGGTTCCCCTCCGGGCTGGAACTTGAGGGACTCGGGACCAGGAACAGAATTTGTCACTCCCAAATATGCCTCTTTGGCATAAGGGCTATTTTGAGCTGACAGTTATTAAGAAACAGAAAACACAGGAAAAGCTCTGAAAACCTGGTAGAAGTTACCCTTTTGTAAGGGAAATTTGCCTTTATAAGAGAAATCTCCGTTTGTAAGGATGTCTCCCTGTCTCTGCCAGGTGGAGGATGGCGACTCTACATCTCTTGAAACTCCTATCATTGGAGAAGGCCAAGACAAATCTGCATAACAGCTTTACCATTGTTTACTGTAGTGTTCCCAGTAACCTCCCATAACTGATCCCATCTTAACAACAGATTTATTTTTCTTCTGCTGAGGAAGATTGTCCATGAGCTAACATCTGCGCCAGTCTTCCTCTGTTTTGTACGTGGGATGCAGCCACAGCGTGGCTTGAGAGCAGTGCTAGGTCATACCCAGGATCCCAATGCGTGAACCCCCGGGAGCTGAAGCAGAGCGCCTGACCTTAACCACTATGGGACGGGGTGGCCCTGATGAACAACAGAATGTTAAAGCTATTTTTCAGGGGCAGCAAGCATGCGCAGAAGAGAAAATTTTGACCTGCCAATCAAACTCATCCTGCCCCTCCTTGCATACCAGCAGGCCCTCCCTAATCCCTTAAACTCTACCCCAGCCTGGGAGAGAGAGAGACATTTGAGAGCTTGGCCTCCTGTCTCCTTGCTGGTCCACCATGTTTAAAGCCTTTTGTTTCTCAAAAGCAGGTGTGCCACTGTGTCAGCTTCTGTGCCCATCAGGTGGCGAAGCCTTGCTTAGTAACAGTTTTAAGGGTTGGTACTTCAACCTGGGGATCATTGGGAACATTTGAAGATTTTGTTTTTAAAGGAGGTTCTAGTAGCAGTGTAAAAATTGACCTGGAGAGACAAGACTGGTGGCCAGGAGGCCCATTAGGAGGCTGCTATAATCTAGGTGAGAAGTGACGGGGGGCCTGAATTGGGAGTTGGAGTGGAGAGAGGTTAGGGTGTTTGAATGGTCGTGACCTAATTATTTGTTTCAATTTGTAGGTTTCTGGCCTGAGTAGCTGAGTAGAATGTGGTCCCAAGCACTGAGATAATGAACACAGGAGGAGTAAGTTTGGAGGGAAGATAGTACATATAGTTTTTTTAAGATATAATACACATATAAAATTCACCCTTTTAAAGTGTACAATTCGATGGTTTTTAGTACAGCCACAAGGTTTTGCAACCATCATCACTAATTCCAGAGCATTTTATATCCCCCGATAGAAATCCGTGTACCCATTAGCAGTCATTCCCCAATCCCCCTTACTCTATCCCCTGGCAATAGCTAATCTTTCTGTTTCTATGGATTTGTCTATTCTGTACATTGTATGTAAACAGTATCATACAATATGTGGCCTTTTCTGTCTGGCTTTTATTTAGCGTAATGTTTTTAAAGTTCATCCATGTTGTAGCGTGAATCAATTCTTCATTTCTTTACATAATAGCTGAATAATATTCCTTTGTATGGATATACCACGTTTTGTTTATCCCCTTCTCAGGTGATGGACATTGGAGCTGTTTCTGCCTTTTGGCTGTTATAAATAATGGTGCTGTGAACATTCATGTACAAGTTTTGTGTTTTTCGTTCTCTTGGATTATATACCTAGGAGTGTCATTCCTGGGTCATACTACACTTAGTTCTGAGTGCTGGGATTCAAACGCTAATAGAACTTCCAAGAGCTTTTTCCGCTATGGAGTTAGAAGGTGGCACTGGCTCTCTGGTTTTGGAAACCTAAGTTAATTTGTAATATGGTTGCCAATTGGATTAGTTAAGTAGACAGCACAGTGGTAGGCTGCACAGATGCAGGGGTGGGCTGAGGTACCTCATTTGTCCTGGCAGGATTTTAATTTATAGAGGTAACTGGGTGACATCAAGGAGAGGCCTTTTGAAAGAGGCAATTGAAAGAAGAATTTGTTACATTTCCGGAGAGAAAAGGGCATGCCACGCCACACGCGGAAGGTTTTGGTCCAGAGGCAGAAGCAGGAGCGAGGGGAAAGCCTGGCTCAGAGCCTTTGTTTCCTGAGAAAGGCAAGGCAGGGCAAGGTAAACAGTTTATGACTGGCTAGTTTGAATAATGCTCGTGGGCTTTGGGCTCTGGGGTGGTCTCTAGTTGCCTGATACCTGACCCTGGAATTATGTAGGGCAGCGGCAGTGTTGACTTGGTCTGTGAAAGTGAGATAAAGGAGTTGATTGCTTTGCGTATGAGAGTCTGCTCCCACGTAAATTGATTACTATCTTTAGGAATTAGCTAGCCCTGGGAAGGGCAGTCTCTACCCACTAGCAGGCTTTTTAAGATGTCAAAACATCATAAAATACAGGGAAAAGCCCCCATGATTAATGCACAGGGACATGGTGCATGATTTTGAAGGTATGTGAACTGTGAAGGCACAGGTATATACTGTGCCTGAGAAGGACGGTTGTGAAGGTGGTGCTTATTTTTATCCAGTCCGATTGAAAATGAAGGGCCCCAGCCCAATTTTGGACTTAATTCTCTTAGAGGCTCGGAGAAGAAGCCCTTCCCACCCCCCCAACCCAACTAAAAAAAAATCTGGCCATATTATTTGTTTAAGCAAAATGAGTTAGTTGAGTGTAGTTTAAAGAAGGGGATGTTTCTTAAACCCTAGATTCTCAACTGAATTACCTGTGGAATATTTTAAACTAAAGTACTTGGACACCACTCTTACACATGCTGAATAACTTTTGGGCAGGGTTTCCAACCTGTGTCTTTTGAAAGTTTCACGGGTGATTTTGATGGTCTCTAGATTGGAGACTGATGGTCACTACATTTAAGCCACACCTACTGAGCGAATCCTGCGGGCTGGGTGTGAAAGAGATGCCAAAACCTGGGTGAGGGCTGATTGGGATTTAGAGTTAGACATGATTCCTCCCTTCCAGGAGCAAAGATCTGGGACAGCTTTCTCTTTGGCCCAAGGTGAACCATGGGGGCCCTCTTGACCTGGACCCTCTTGTGACTTCTCTCCAGCAGAACCTCTGAGGCTCACACTCTTCCACTGGAATTAGGCAAGAGTCACCCAATGTGGCTAAGCTGAGGAACAGTTGTTGCCCATAGCCGCAAAGGGCAAGGAATGACAGGTACCGCCAAGGCTACTTGGTTGTTTAAGCAATCAAAGTTTATTGATAGAGTGAAACAGAACAAGAACAGGGACGAAGGACAACAAATTGGTACTTACAACATCCACACCACAATCAGCTGGGCAAGTCCTAATAGTATGTACGGTGGGTGGGAGTGCAGATTGTCTGGGTCTGAGGCAAAGCGTCCTTTCCTCAGTGAGACTTCCACTTGTTCTATGCCTGTGACTCCCTTTTATCCTAAGCTTTCTCTAGGTTCTGACTCATGGTTTCAGACATTTGGATACTTTGAGTTATTTCTTCTTGTTCCCACGGATGGGATGTTTCTAAAGTCCTGTCAGGTGCCCGTCGGGGTGGCCAGCCTAGACAAGGAACATGACGCAGGACATATTCTTTGTAACTTGTGCCTTAGAGTCAGGGCTGAAGTGGCCATCTTTGACCCCAGACACATTATTTTGTGCAGGGCCCAGGCCCAGTGTCCTTGGAAGGCGGGGAGGTCAATGAACTCTGTACAACAATGTCCAGAAACAATATTTATTAGGCCCATGTTATTTTGATGGGAATACTGCATGTTCCTTGCCAGCATTTGTGACAGAGCTGCACTGCCAAACACTCAACTCAGGGACATGAAGGAATATTTAATATATTAAAAGGTCAGGATTGTCTTATGTTTGATAAAGGTTACAAGGTTTATTAAAAAGAAAATATGGAGCCGGCCCAGGGGCACAGTGGTTAAGTTCACATGTTCCACTTCAGTGGCCCGGGGATCCCCGGTCCAGATCCTGATGTGGACATGGCACTGCTTGGCAAGCCATGCTGTGGCAGGTGTCCCATGTATAAAGTAGAGGAAGATGGACACGGATGTTAGCTCAGGGCCAGTCTTCCTCAGCAAAAAAGAGGAGGATTGGCTGCTCATGTTAGCTCAGGGCTAATCTTCCTCAAAAAAACAAACAAAACAAAAACGAAAAAGAGGATATGGACATAGAAGTGTGTGGAAAAATTAAGACACAATGTAAGGAGTGTCATTCCAAGTAGAGGCTCTGTTTTCCAAGCCCACAGGAATAGATCATTTTTGGGTCCAGGGGAAACAGGCAAAGGTTGAAAATGCTATGATTATCACTTCCTTACCCTCCTGGAATATTTCCTTTTTGGAAACTTGGCATCTTGCACTGAGTTAATGTTTTAAACAGTTCTCTGGAAGAAATGAAAGGCCCTTGTCCCAGGTCTGTGGTTTGGTTATAAATCACAAAACCAGAACTTGCCCAGCTCCTCTCATTTAACTTGGCAGGGGCTGGGGAGAGGGCACATTGAATAAAGGAAGAGTTGTCAGTCCTTTCAGTTCTTTGGTCGTATAAACTTGTATTTACTGTTGTATAATCCTGTTTCCTACGCTGCATCAAAATTGTTGAAATCAGGAGGAGAAATAAGTTTTATGCGTCAAAGTGTACAGAACTCATTCTAGGTTATGCTGTGTTTCTGTCTACCACTGCAACCTTTTGTGTGATGTAGTTCTATTAATTTTGCTAGATGAGTTTAAGGGGAAATTCCATTCAGATGTACTACCCTCAACTGTACATAATTAGGAAAATAGCATTTTCCCTAATAAAATTGATAATGGCACTCATAATTTTGATGTTAAAATTAAGTCAGGTCATCTTCCACTTAATATTGTTGCAATGGCAATACTCTCCAACGTGATCTACAAATTTATTGTAAAGTCTGTGAAAATCCCAAGAGCTGTTTTTTGCAGAAATGGAAAAACTGGTCTTAAAATTCATGTGGAATTCCAAGGGACCCTAAATAGCCAAAACAATCATGAAAAAGAACAAAGTTGGAGGATGCACACTTCTGATTTCAAAACTTGCTAAGGGGCCAGCCTGGTGGCATAGTGGTTAAGTTCATGCTTTTTCCACTTTCATGGCCTGGGGTTCACAGGTTAGGAGCCTGGGCATAGACCTATACACCATTCATCAAGCCATGCTCTGTAGCGTCCCACATATGAAGCAGAAGAAGATTGGCACCCATGTTAGCTCAGGGGCAGTCTTCCTCAAGCAAAAAGAGGAAGATTGGCCACAGATGTTAGCTCAGAGCCAATTTTCCTCACCAAAAAAACCCCCCAAAAACAAAAAAACCTTACTACAAAGCTTCTGTAATCAAGACTCTGTGCTACTGGCATAAGACTAAAAGTATAGATCAGTGGGATAGAATTGAGAGTCCAGAAATAAACCCCTACATTCATGGGCAATTGATTTTGTACAAGAAGGCCAAGACTATTCAATGGGGAAGGAATAATCTCTTGAACAAATGGTGCTGGGACACCAGAATATCCACATGTAAAAGAACAAAAGTTGGATCCTTACCTCATACAAATACAGAAGTTAACTCAAAATGGATCAAAGACCTAAATATAAGAGCAAAACCATAAAACTCTTAGAAGAAAACAGATAAATCTGCATGACCTTGGATTTGACAGTGGATTCCAGATTTGACACCAAAAGCACAAGCAAGAAACAAAAGATAAATTGGACTTCATCCAAATTTAAAACTTTTTGGGCCAGCCCCATGGCATAATGGTTAAATTTGCATGTTCTGCTTCAGCAGTCCAGGGTTTGCCAGTTCAGATCCCAGGTGTGGCCCTACACACCACTCATCAAGCCATGCTGTGGCAGCATCCCGGGGTACATACAAAATAAAGGAAGATTGGCATAGATGTAGATGTTAGCTCAGCAACAATCTTCCTCACACACACACACAAAAATTGTGTGCATCAAAGGACACTGTCAAGAGAGTGGAAAGATAACCCACAGAATGGGAAAAAATATTTGAAAATCATATATCAGATAAGGGTCTAGTATCTGCAATATTCAAAGAATTCTTACAACTCAACAACAAAAAAGACAACTCAATTAGAAAATAGGCAAAGGACTTGAACAGACATTTCTCCGAAACAAAAGGCACTTAAAAAGACGCTCAACATCATTCGTCATCAGAGAAATGCAAATCCAAACCACGGGGAGACACCATTTCACACCCACTAGGACAGCCATGTTTAAAAACTCCGAAAAACAGAAAACAAGTGTTGGTGAGGATGTAGAGAAATTGGAACCCTGATAAGTTACTAAAGGTTCATAATGGTGTGGCTGCAGTGGAAAACAGTTTAGTGGTCCTCAATACATTAAACATAGAATTACAATATGGCCCAGTAATTCTATTCCTACGTATTTGCCCGAAAGAATTTAGGTGTTTGAACAAAAACTTGTAGTCCTGCTCCCAATAGCCAAAAGGTGGAAACAACGCAAATGCGCATGAGTGGATGAATAGATAAACAAAATGTGGTATACAATGGAATACATGTGACAATATACGTTTGTTTATTTTTAATGATAATAGTAACGGGCCTTTTATTTTTAAAAGTTTGCCAGTTCTTTGATGCAATCAGAATGAACTCTCAGTTCTTAGGAGAAAGCAGTAGTGACTGAAAGCTGGTTTTTCAGTTTAAAAATATTGTGAAACATTGTATACCAATGAACATAAGTAGTTTAAAGAATATTGATAAACCCAAGTGTGCCTACCCTCCAGCGTAAGAAATAGAGCATTATCCTCAGTATTTTTAAATTCTAATTTCCATTTATTGCCCCACTAAGTATTTCATTGGGTCAGTAGATTGGCTATAAATACAAGGAAAATTTATGAGTATGGCTTTCCTTTCAAAAAGTTCACGTCGTATTTATCAGATCATGTCACATTCACTTAGTCATATAATTTGTCGCATCATTTAGTCACATTCATGTGATTAGGTAACATTTTCGGAGACTGAAAAGCTCTATGTACAGTCACGCGCTGCATAACGACGTTTCAGTCAACAACGGACAGCACAAACATAGGTGGTCCCATAAAGTTAGTGCTATATAGCCTAGGTGTGGAGTAGACTGTACTATCTAGGTTTGTGTGAGTATACTCTGTGATATTTGCACGACGATGAAATCGCCTAGCAACGCATCTCTAAGAACATATTCCCGTTGTTAAGCAACGTATGACTGTAATTAATGAAGAAAACTTTTAATTTTGAACCTGAGTGGGCTCCAAATAAATGCTGAGTTTTACCTCTAGGAGGAAAAAAATTATGACTTATGTCCTAGGCAATTTCTTTGGCCTTTTCCATCCGTTATCTCCCTTAATCCTCTGAAAAGCCCTGTGAGATAAATGTTGTACTCATTTATAAATGAGGAAATTGTCTCAGGGTCAATAATTTGCCCAAGGTCACAAAGCTAATAAAGCAGATCCAGGACTCAGCCCAGATCTGTCTAAATACAAATTGATCGCCTCCCCAATTATCCTCCTTCCCCAAATCCCAGGGAATCTGGGGTTTACATTTTGGGGGTTGGCTACTACGACATCCTTTCTCTAACTTTAATAGGAACTTCTGGTCCATTGACCCCTTTGCCTTCTCTTCTCCACATCCTTACGCATCTTGTGGGCCATCATGCCGGTAGTACTTTTACCAGGACCCTATCTTAGCCCCCTTAGTTTAGTCTTGTCCATTTAAAAAAAAAAATTGATCTGCCTTTTGAGTCTCTTGATCTATATGCTTCTCTTCAGTCCCTTTATTTTCCTTATAATGTGTCTGTTGCAGGACATTAGGTTGATTTGTAGAGTTTTCCACAGCTTGGATTTTGCTTATTACCATTGTTGTAGTACAGTTTGACATGCTCCTCTATCCTCTGTAATTCCTGCACATTTACAACTGGATCCGAGGCTTTATCAGACTAGGATTTAATCCCTTTGGCAAGGCTGTAGATAGTGTTATATTCATTTATCAGGAGGTACATAATGTACGGTTTTTGGTCTTTTTTACTAGTAGCAGCCATTGATGCTCAGTGCCTAGCTCTATTACTTCATTGGAGATTGCATGATAGTGATATTATAATTTGGTTTTCATATATTAGCTGGAATAATTTGATAAAGACAGCCTTCCCTTTAGCTACTATTTGGTTACTCTGGTATAGTTCATCTAGGAAAGGCAGGCTAAATCTTTGATTCTTTCCTTTATCCAGTTTTTATTGTAATGAATTGGTTCTCTGTCATCCTCAGAAGGTGACCAGTTAGTTTTCCTTTAGTTTTATTTTGAGGTGGTATGTTCTGAACTCCTCCAGGGGTATGTCAAGATGTTTTGAGCTCATCTTATGCATTTCCTGCCCCTAGACTTGGAATCAGCTATTTCTTCAAGAAACCTTGGTTTCTTTTACTAGGAAATGGGATTTCAAGACCACAATCTTGGTACTAGGAATGCTCATTGGTATCGAGTTGGCCATTGTTTCCAAGCCTTTTCGGTGATCAGAGCTAGGAGGTACATATATTTAAGATAAAAAACCTTGTGAGTTCATACTATTTCTATTTAAACTACAAGGTTTTTCCTTAACAACTTCTTTATGACATATGTATCTCCTTTATTCCATATTAAGAGTCCGATTTTCAAGGACAAAGGGGAGAATAGAAAGGCAATATTCCAGACTTAATTTGTTTTATGTCACATTACATATACCCTAGCCTATTTATAAAATGCTATCACGACTGTTATGATTATTGAAAACATTAGAAAAATTTTTCGCACATGCTATTTCCAGTCTCCTCTCACTTTTTTTTTTACAATGTACTCTATCTATATCAGATCATGTAGCCATTATATAATATTGTCTCTTCCTTTTAACCCTTGTTTAGTCTTAGTTCTACAAGTAACTATAGTTCACTCATCATCAGTTCCTTATGTTGATGTCTTCTAGTCACTCTAGCTCATTCTCTAGTACATTCTTTATTTAGAATTCCTGAGAACAAGATTCGCTGAGTTCTTGCATGTTGGTAACAATTGGTGCCCTATATACTTGAAGGTCAGTTTTACTGGATAGAAAACCCTCAGATCGGGGCTGGCCCCGTGGCCGAGTGGTTAAGTTCGCGCAGTCCACTGCAGGCGGCCCGGTGTTTCGTTGGTTTGAATCCTGGGCACAGACATGGCACTGCTCATCAAACCACACTGAGGCAGCGTCCCACGTGCCACAACTAGAAGGACCCACAACGAAGAATATACAACTATGTACCAGGGGGCTTTGGGGAGAAAAAGGAAAAAAATAAAATTAAAAAAAAAAAAAGAAAATCCTCGGATCACACATTTTCCCCTTGAATATCTTAAATCTATGACTTCATTTTCTTTTGGCACAAAGTGTTGCTGTCATAAAGTCTGATGGAAATTAATTATTTAAAAAATATATAGATAATTTTCTTTTCCTTTTAAATCACATGTTCATTTTAAGTTTTTAACATTTATTCTAGTTCTGGGGTTGGTCTTTCCTCTCCAGAAACTCAGTTATCTTTATGTTGTATCTTCTTTGCCTATCGTCACCAATTGTCAGTTTCTCTCAAACTGTTTTTCTCTTCATTTATTTTTGGTCTTTGTTAGTTTTCCTTTTATACCTGTTATTTCTCTCTCTCTCTCTCTTTTTATTGAGGTAGCATTGGTTTATAACGTTATATAAATTTCAGGTGTACATCAATATATTTTTGATTTCTGTGTAGATTATATCATGTTCACCACCCAAAGACTAATTACCATCCAACACCATACACATGTGCCTAATCACCCCCTTTGCCTTCCTCCTACCCCTTTTCCCCTCTGGTTACCACCAATCCAATCTCTGTCTGCATGTGTTTGTTTGTTGTTGTTTTTATCTTCTATTTATGAATGAGGTCATATGGTATTTGACTTTCTCCCTCTGACTTATTTCGGTTAGCATAGTACCCTCAACTTCCATTCATGTTGTCACAGATGGCAAGATTTCATCTTTTTTTTAGGGCTGAGTAGTATTCCATTGTGTAATATGTACCACATCTTTATCCATTTGTCCCTTGATGGGCATCTAGGTTGCTTCCAAGCCTTGGCTGTTGTGAGTAATGCTGCAGTGAACATAGGGGTGCATGTATCTTTATGCATTCGTGTTTTCACCTTCTCTGGATAAATACCCAGTAGTGCAATAGCTGGATCGTATGGTAGTCCTATTCTTAATTTTGAGAGGACTCTTCATACTGTTTTCCATAGTGGCCAGTTTGCACTCCCACCAGCAGTGTTCAAGAGTTCCCTTTTCTCCATATCCTCTCCAACACTGGTTATTTCTTTTCTTGTTAATTATAGCCATTCTGATGGACATGAGTAGACATGCTATTTCTCTCTCTTTTTTTTTTAAGATCAGTACCTGTGCTAACATCTGTTACCAGTCTTCTCCTTTTTTTTTTAAAGACTAGTACCTGTGCTAACATCTGTTGCCAATCTTCTTTTTTTTTTCTCCTTCTTCTTCTCCCCAAATCCCCCAGTACATAGTTGTATATTCTAGTCATAGGTCCTTCTGGTTGTACTATGTGGGATGCCGCCTCAGCATAGCTTGATGAGCGATGCCTTGTCCGAGCCCAGGGTCTGAACCGGCGAAACCCTGGGCCACCAAAGTGGAGGACACGAACTTAACCACTTGGCCACGGGGCCGGCCCCCTGCTATTTCTCTTGAAGCAGTATTTATTTTGTTCATTTGCTCTCATGTTCCTTCTACTTTAGTGTTCACTTCTGAAATGATTTCTTCTTGTATTTCTAATTCTTAAATTGTCTCATTTCAGAATTTTAAAAATGTTGAGTTATGATGTTCTTTCACGTCTTGTATAATATCTGTAGTGTTTTTAAGCTTGTTTTGAAATAGTACATTACAGTTTTGATCTGGCCTTTTGAGCATGTCTTCCTGGGATGCTTTTATTCTTTGTAGGAATGTTCTTTTGCTCTTCGTTTTCTTTTTTCTTGTAGTAACATTATATAGTATTTCACTTCATACTTTTCTCTTGCTCATTTTTTCATGAATTTAGTTTTCCGGAATTATTAGAAGGAAACTTGGTTCAGATAGCTTTCTTTTTTTTTTTTTAAAGGTTTTATTTTTTTCCTTTTTCTCCCCAAAGCCCCCTGGTACATAGTTGTATATTCTTCGTTGTGGGTCCTTCTAGTTGTGGCACGTGGGACGCTGCCTCAGCGTGGTTTGATGAGCAGTGCCATGTCCGCGCCCAGGATCCGAACCAACAAAACACCGGGCCGCCTGCAGTGGACTGCGCGAACTTAACCACTCGGCCACGGGGCCAGCCCCCAGACAGCTTTCTATCTTTTCAGAGTTCCCTCTTCTGTTGTGTTCGTGCAGTGTTAAATATGCTGACTAGCAAGGATGTTCAGGACCCGTGCTCAAGATAAAGCCTCCCTTCCATGATTTGGGGGCTGGGCAGAAGAAGAGAACCCCCTCCCACCCCCCATTAACCGTACCCACCTGGAACTTAGCCTCAGGAACAGGCAGCTGGGGGCAGGATGCTAGGTGCTGGGGGGAGAGGGAGCCCTGTGTTCTTGATGGCAGTAGTCTGGGTGGGGTCTCCGCCTGCTGAACTGGGTCGGGGAGGGGAGGAGCAGGCCGCAGACACGTGCCTTAATTATCGAATTTTGAATTTTCATAGACGTTTCTTTAGTTGTTCGTCCTTAGGGCCATTTCCAGCTACTTTAAAGGGTTGTCTTCTTTTTTGGTTTTCACCAGTTTCACTGGGGAGCAGGTCAGCATAGCTCTTCATGCTGTCGTGCCAGAAGTCAGTCTGGCCTTCACTTTATTTTTGAAAAATTAGTAGACTTTATTTTTTAGAGCAGATTTAGGTTTATAGAGAAATTGAGCTGAAAGTACAGAGTTCTCATATACCCTCACTCTCCTCACACACAGTTTCCCCTATTTTTAGCATCTTGCATTAGTGTGGTATCTTTGTTACAGTTGATGAGCTGATATTAATACATTATTAACTAAGGTCCATAATTTATATTAGGGTTCACTCTTGCTGTTATACATTTTATGGGTTTTGATAAATGTATAATGGCATGTGTCCAACATTATAATATCAAACAGAATAGTTGATAATACCCTAAAAAAAATAGAGCCCTAAAAAGTCTCCTATGTGCCTCCTAGTCAACCCCCCCTCTTCCCTTGAGCCCCTGGCAACCACTGATCTTTTTACTACTGTCTATAGTTTTACCTTTTCCTGAACATACAGTTGGAATCATATAGAAGTATGGGACCTCCATGACAGGCATAGTGGTTCTGAGCTCTGCTTTGTGGCTGTGCTTTACCTGAGTACAACTCTGACAGCTCCTTAGCCCACAGGGAGCTGCCCTGCCCTCCCAGTAGGAGCCATAACTTTGGTGCTACCTTATTATCCTTGGTTACATGCCTCCATTCCACTAGGATGTGGGATGTGGAAGCTGAAGAGTCTGGCCCAGTGGCTGAAGCCTGTTCCTTCATGCATTCATCAGAGAGGCCTTCAGTCTTAGAGACTAGGTTGGGCAGAGGGGAATGGCCTGTGTCCCTTCTGGCTGTCTCTCATTGGCTGCCTTACCTCTGCACAGGACATTTATAGCTTGATGTCCATGCGGGCTATGCTAGTGAGACCAGCTTGCCTAGTTATCAGCCCACATCTTCTCCAACTCCCATTTCAGTGACTCATTATAGGTAATGAAAACAGACTGCTTCTGCCCATGGAGTAGCTCTCAGTAAACCAATGCCTGCTGAGGACTCAAGGAAGTGGCTGTAAATCAGAAGGCATCTGCTTGAAGGACTGCAGAGCTTCCCTGGCAGCCATGACCCAGAGGGAAGCTTGAGGAGGTGAGCCCTGCTTCCTGCACTGGCTTTTCCTCTTAGGGCACTGGCTGGCCAAGGGTGATTGCTAAAGGGCAGAGAAGCCACAGGAGCTCCATGCAGTCTCGTGGGGCTGGGAATACTGAGATGGGGGTTTAGGCCTGCGGAGGCAGCAGGACTGAGGGTTGAGATCCCTGAGAGGAAGGGGGCCAGAGAAGTGAAGTTGACACTCAGCAGCAGTTTCCTCTCAAGGTATTTGATGATGAAGCTGCTTGGGGAAGAGAAGCAGGAAGTGGATGAAAAACAGAGCAGGATCTTTGGCAGTTTTATGGTGCTAAGGAAGAGTTCAGGGCCTGTCCAGGAGGAATGGCCATAAGAAACACCCCAGGCTCTCAGCTGGGACCCTTGGGGGGTGCTCTGGGGGTGGGGGCAAGCCACAGGTAGATTGGACTTCACAAGGGCTGCAGGTGAGCTCGGCATCAGCTGAGCCCCTGACTGGTATGCGGTGGCCTACCCCTCTGCTGCCCACCCTGGAGAGAGATACCATCTGGACCCTCTGCGTTTCTGTGATTCACAGTGCCTGACACTCCATCAAGTTACTAAGCATACTAAGAAACAACAGCATGGGAAAAAAGGTGATAGACCCACTGGAGATTACGATAGAGTTATTGGACATGGACTTTAAAATAACTGATTAACATATTATAGAAAATAGGTAAGATGGAGAGTTTCACAGAGAATTGGAATTCATAAGTTAAGTGACAGCTGACGTCAGCATCATGGTGGAGTGAGTTTTCCCCTTTGTCTCTCCCCTCTAAGTTACAAATAGACATTCATTAACCAACAGAGGGTTCCCTACACAACACTACAGATGCCAGAGAGATCCATGCAGCCACACATCTGAAGGTGGGTGGACTGGATCCCTGGGAAGTGGTGGAACTGGGTAAGCAGACCCCTCCCCGTCCCTGGCTACAGTGATCCAGGTTGCAGGTCCTCACACAGTGGCCAGGATGACTGCAAGAGGAGGCGGGGGCAGCCTGGCCTGCATGCAAACACTTTCAGAGTGGTGGCCCAGCCAATGGGAGCACCCACGGTGGGAACACTCCCTGCCAAGTGGCTGCAGCTCAGCCTCCATGAGGGAACCCCACATGCCAAACACAATGACTTAGCCAAGCTGCCTGCAAGCAGAGAGCCAGCCTGCATGCAAAAGAAAGCACCCCTCCCCTCCTGCATAGTGCAGCAGCTCAGTTGGTTGTCCCCTGCCAAGCACAGTGGTCCTGCCTGCACAAGAGCAATGCACCAGTGGAGCACAGAGTCCCCACTTGTGCATGTGGCATGACCCTCCAGGCAGCTGTGGCCAGGCCAGGCAAATGTAGAGCAGCCCTACCAACACAACTTGCAGCAGACAGGTTGGGATCAGAAAACACAGCTCCTGCCCCGCCCAACCCGCCCCCCCCCCCCGCCCCCACCAGCAGTGCCAGGTGGAATCTGCAACCTGATGCTACCACAAATGTGCCGTCAAATGATCAATTCATCAAGCACCATGAAGAGCTACAGAAACACTTCAGAGCAGAAGGAAAATGACACAATCCGGAAGTCACAGAAATTTACAATCTAAATAACAGAGAAGTTGGGGCTGCCCCAATGGTGTGGTGGTTAAGTTTGTGCACTCTGCTTCGGCAGCCCGGGGTTCACAGGTTCGGCTCCTGGGTGCAGACCTATATACCGCTCATCAAGTCATGCTGTGGCAGTGTCCCATATACAAAAGAGGCAGATTGGCACAGATGTTGGCTCCAGGACATTCTTCCTCAAGCAAGAAGAAGGAAATTAGCAATAGATGTTAGCTCAGGGCCAATCTTCTTCACAAATAAATAAGAATTCAAAATAATTGTCATAAAGAAACTCAACGAGTTACAATAAAACTCAGAAGCACAATCAGAGGGACCTGCAACTAGAATACACAACTATGTACTGGGGGGCTTTGGGGCGAAGAGGAAGAAAAAAAAACACGAAGACTGGCAACAGATGTTAGCTCAGGTGCCAATCTTTCAAAAAAAAAAATCAGAAAGACAATTCAGTGAGCTCAGGAATAAAATTAATAAGCAGAAGGAATACTTCACCAAAGAGATTGAAGATCTAAAAAAAACCCAAATTCTGGATATGCAGAACACAACTAATGACATAAAATAATCCAGAATCCATAAAAAAAATAGAGGTGATGTTATGGAGGACAGAATCAGTGATTTAGAGGATAGATACACAGAAATGCTTTAAGTGGACGAGGAGAGCGAACTAAGATTTTTTTCAAATGAAGAAATTCTTTGAGAAATAGCTGACTCAGGAAAAGCAACATAAGGATTATAGGTATCCCAGAGGGAGAAGAGAGAGAAAAAGCAGAGAGCTTCTTGAGAGAAATAATAGCTGAGAACTTCCCAAACCTGGGGAAAGAACTGGACTTACAAGTACATGGAGCCAATAGAACTCTTAATTACATCTGGTCCAAAAGAACTTCTTCAAGGCCTATAATATTAAAACTGGCAAAAGTCAATGACAAAAAATATTAAGGGCAGCACAGCAGAAGAAAATAACCTACAAAGGAACTTCTGTCAGGATTTCGGCAGATTTCTCAGAAGAAACCTTACAGGCTAGGGGAGAGTGCTATGCTATGTTCAAAATACTGAAAGACAAAAACTTTCAGCCAAGAATACTCTATCCAGCAAAACTATCCTTCAGATATGATGGAGAAATAAAAGCTTTCCCCCAGATAAACAAAAGCCGAGGGAGTTCATCACCACTAGGCCTGCATTACAAGAAACGTTGAAAGGAGCCCTCCCATCTGAAACTAAAAAGCAAAGGTTTACAAAACCTCAAGCAAGGATATAAATAGACAGGATCAGAAATTTGCAGCTCTATGTCAGAAAAGGTTAGTAAACAATTATAACATAGAAGATAAAGAGAAAGAAAGCATCAAAAATAACTATAACCACTTCAATTTAGTCACAAACTCACAACACAAAAAAGAATAATTTGTGAAAACGATAACTCAGAAGGGGATGAGGCAAGGTATGGAAGCTGCTTATGCTAATGGAGATGAGAGGCTGTCAGAAAATGGACGGCCTCTTCTGTGAGATCTTTTATACAAACCACTGGGTAACCACTAAACAAAAAGTCAGAGCAGAGCCACAAATCATAAACAAAGAGAAGACCATCACAGAAAACCACCAAACTGAAATGGCAGTCAGAAACATAAGGGAAAAGAAACAATGAAAATATACAACAACCGGAAAACAAGAGATAAAATGTCTGGATTAAGCCCTCATATATCAATAATAACTCTAAATGTAAATGGACTCAATTCTCCAATCAAAAGACACAGAGTGGCTAGATGGATTAAAAAACAAAATCCAATAATATGCTGCCTCCAGGAAACACATCTCAGTGCTAAAGACAAACATAGGCTCAGAGTGAAGGGATGGAAGATGATACTGTAAGAAAATGCAAACAAAAGAAAGTAGGTGTTGCCATACTTAGACAAAGCAGACTTCAAGATAAAAAAGACAATGCGATGGGGGCCAGCCCAGTGGCATAGTGGTTAAGTTTGTGTGTTCTGCTTCAGTGGTCTGGGGTTTGCTGGTTCAGATCCTGGGTGTGGACCTATGTAGAGGTCATCAAGCCAAGCTGTGGTGGCATCCCACATACAAAATAGAGGAAGAGTGGCACAGATGTTAGCTCAGCAACAGTCCTCAAGCAATAAGAGGAAGATTGGCAACAGATGTTAGCTCAGGGTCCATCTTCCTTACACACACACACACACAAAAAGACAATGAAAGATAAACAGGGGCAGTATATAATGATAAAAGGGAGCAGTATATAATGATAAAAGGGACATTCCACCAAGAGGACATGACATAATACTTATGAATATATATGCACCTAACACAAGAGCACCAAAGAGTATAAAGCAACTATTAACAGACCTAAAGGGACAAATTGATAGCAACACAATAATAGTAGGGGACCTCAACACTCCACTTACATCAATGGATAGATCATCCAGACAGAAAGTCAACAAGGAAATAGTGGCTTTAAATGAAATACAAGATGAGAGGGGGGCTGGCCTAGTGGCCGAGTGGTTAAGTTCACGCACTCTGCTTCAGCGGCCCAGGGTTTCACCAGTTTGGATCCTGGGCATGGACGTGGCACCACTCATCAGGCCACATTGAGGTGGTGTCCCACGTGCCACAACTAGAAGGACGCACAACTAAAATATACAACTATGTACTGGGGGGCTTTGGGGAGAAGGAACAAAAAAACAAAAACAAAAACTAGACTGTTGTTGGTGAGCACAATGCAGTCTCTACAGAATCTGGTATATAATAATGTACACCTGAGGTTACACAATGTTATAAACCAATATGACCTCAATAAAATAATTTTAAAAATTAAATGAAAATTCTAAAACAGGAAAGTACATTAACTGAAATTTAAAATTCAGCAGGTGGATTTAACAGCCACTTAGAGTCAGCTGAAGAGAGGATTAGTGCACTGGAAGACAGACCAATAGAAAAACATCCCCACAAACACCACTGCATCAACTCGCACTATCCCTGTGAGCTTCCTCATCCTGGACCCTCAGGGCCCTGCTCACCCCTTCCATGGACCCCTAGCCTTGGGCAGGGATGGGGTGCTGCCGAGAAGGCTCTGGTGCTTAGGAGAGACTGAGGGGGCTTTTTCAATTGCAACCTTGTTGGAAACATTGCTAGCACATTGGGAGTCCAGTCAGTAGAGTTCTTTGACTCTAATGAAATCTTCAGGAGCCTCAGGTTTATCATCAGGAACACAAGCGTGTTTCTATTCTTGGGCTCGGGCTAAAGGTGTGCTAATCTCTCCAACATCTCCCTTAAAAAATGCCTTTTTAAACAGTCATCTTTGCATTTGCTTCTCTTCTGAACACAGAGTGCGGAAAGCAGCTCTGAGGAGCCAAGGGGATTGGGGAACCAACGGAGACTTGTCTGTGACTTGCAAAGAGGGGCACATATGCTGTTGTACAGGCTTCACGTACCGTGGAACTCAAGTGTGCCTGTCCCACCCATGTGATGGGCAGGGACGTGGCCGAGGGTGGGGAAACAGGGGCCGGGCTGCTGCTGAGCATGACCGTGAAGCTGTTGTAGATTGCAGCAATTCAGATGGTGTTGTTCTGAGAAGTTTTCCATCCTGGGTTAATGGTTTCTTTATAATGAACCAAAATAAATTCATGAGGGATGGTGAGGGGCCACGAGTCTGGGTCATGGGCCACGGCCAGCACACTGAGCTGAGAGATGACTATTGACTTGCACAGGTTGTTTGACGTGAATTAAAGCAATGTCATAGCAAAGACATCGGCCCTTTATCTGAAGTAAAAGAAGCCCCTTTGTCCTCTAAAATGCTATCTGTGGGGCCAGCAAACATCCCTCCCAAGGGGAGAGGAGGAATCCTGGGTGGAGCCTGGCTGAGGGGAGGCATGCCTGTGAGGCCCCAAGAGTTACCAGCTCCTGGGAGCCTCTGGTCCACTAAAGCTGAGTGCCCAGAGGACACTTGGATGCCCCACAGTGTCCCCCATTGCCTCAGGACAGGAGGCTGTGCTGCATTCTGTCTGGAGGGTCCATGAGGAAGGGAAATTCTCTCACGAAGCCAGGAGGGCCACCGAGGGAGGTGGGGAGCAGGAGGTGAGTACCAGCCCAGCCCTGCTGTGTTCAGCCTTTGTCTGTGGAGAGCCAGCCCCGTGTCCCAGGCATTGTTTTAGGTACGGGGCAGTTTCATGGACAAGATAGATGAGGACTCTGCTCCCATGGGGCTTGTGTCCTAGTCCAGAGGCCAGCCCTAAAGAAGTATAAACCAGTAAGAGCAAACACATTAAAACAAACACAAGTGATAAAGGTCATGAACAAGATAACACTGGCAGCATTGTGGTGGTAGGGGGAGGGCAGGGAGAGGATGACCTCCCTGAAGAGGTGACATTGAGCTGAAACCAGAATGACAGGGCGGCCCCGGCTCTGCAGGCAGAGCGGAAGGCCCTGAGCTAGAATCGCACAGGTCATGGTAGGCACTGGCTTTCATCCTAAGGACAATGAGAAACCGATGACAGATTTAAGCAGGAGAATAATGTGATCTGATTACACATTCACAAGATGTGCTGGGTGCTGTGTGGAGACTCAGATTGTGGGGGCAGGTTTCTGGAAGCAGGGAGACCACTGGGAGACTTTGTCTGTGCTCTCGGGAGGACCAGTGTAGGGGCTGCAGAACCAGAGAGGAGTGCAGACTCAGGATCCATTTGGGGTGGGGCTGAGGGAGAGCAGGGACCCAGAGGAGTCTTAGGTATCTCAGACCAGGGGCGCAGTCTGGTTCCGCCACAGCAAGTTCACAAAGCCCATCAAACGTCAAGTGGAGATGTCCTAGCCGAAGCTAGAATCTGGGACAAGGCCCCCACCTCAGAGGACAGAGAGAGGCAGGAGTGTTTCTTGAGCAGGTGGAAAACTATCATCCTTCTGAAGGCCACAGGGCCACCTGATGCTCAGGACTTGACAACTAATCACTGTCTACCAACCCACAGTTTCTGACCATTTGATACCCTTCTTTCTTACCCTCCACATCAAATTTGTCACCAAGTCCTGGTCCTAAGTTTGCAGCTCTCTCCCCACCTTGGCATCCCTTCTGCTCCCGCCACCCTTGTCCCTTCATCCAGAGCCAACCTGCTCACCTTCCCTCCTCCTAAGCCCAGCCCTGCTCCTCACAGTGGCCAGAGGCTTTTTCTAAAATGCAACCTAGGCATTTCAAGTTTTTTGGATTGTTTTCATTTTAATATTAACTTCTTGTTACTTCATTTTTGGATGATACATTGTATTCAGTTCTGTGGCTTGCAAATTTTTTGATTTATACGATTTAAAAAAATTAACCATGGGGCCAGCCCAGTGGCGCAGTGGTTAGTTCCCGTGCTCTGCTTCAGCAGCCTGGGGTTCACTGGTTCAGATCCCGGGTGCAGACATACGCACCACTTATCAAGCTATGCTGAGGCAGGCGTCCCATGTATAAAGTAGAGGAAGATGGGCAAAGGTGTTAGCTCAGGGCCAGTCTTCCTCAAAAAAAAAGAAAAAAAAATTAACCATGGAAAATTTCAACATATTCAAAAGTAGAGACTAGTATAAAGAACTTTCATGTACCCATCACCCAGCTTCAGGGCCAACATTTTGAAGCAAATCCTAGATATCCTATCATTTCATCCTTAAATATTTCAGTGTGACTCTGAAATCTGAGGGTCACTGAAAGCATACGCACAATGGCATTATCCAACCTACAGATCCAGGAATGTCAGCAGTTGCCAGAGCAGTGTTCTCATCTCCCCAGCTGCCTGTTAAATGACTTGTTTGTTAAGCAAATGTTTGTTTAAATGAGTAAGGAATACATTGTGTTACAGGATCCTAATGAGGACTGTAGGCTGCATTTAGTGATAATCTCAAGTTTCTTTGTAAGTTCCTCCTCTCTCTTTCACTCTTCTTTTCTTGAAATTTATTGATGATACCATTCTTTGTCCTGTAGTTTCCCAGTCTGGATTGTGCTGTGTCCCCAGGGTGCTGGTGACCTGAGCCTCTGTCCCTTGTATTTAGACCTAGCGGTTTGATCAGATTTGAGATGCTCGTGGCAAGCGTCCTCCTCAGTGCTGTTGTGTTCTCTGATGCGGAGGCACAGAGGCTGGCGGTCTTTTGTGAGTTAGTAGCCATTGATGACAAGTGCCTAGGTGAGGGGTTGCAAACTGCTGAGTCTCAAATTCCAGCTGTCCTTCCGCATTGCTTAGCTGGAATACTCCTATACATATAAAGAGGGATTTTGTCTCACTAACCATTGCATGCCTCTGCGGTTCTATTTACACAGGAAGGGCAGGGTAAGTTCTTGATTGTTTTACTTCGTTAGCCAGTTTGCAGGCTAACGGGTCGTTCCCTAGCATCGCCCAAGGCTGACTCATGAATTTTTTACATCAGTATGAACTCATGGCTTTAAACACAACTGAGATGTTTAATCCATTGCAATTGTTTGTCTCATTAGCAGATTTTAGACTTGAGAATTTCTTTGTGACTAGATAGTCAGTCTGTTGTAAATGATGATGGCCAGACAAGAAAGTACGTTCACTATAGTAAGATATATAACCTGGTGACTCAGGTGTACCCCTTATGTATGTTAGACCCAGGTTCCCAACCATTCTCAGTTCAGAGCACCCCTAGTTTACGGTTCAGTAATTATTTTAAGAAACCCCTGGGTCAAAAGAAATACCTGTTTCATTTATTAAATAGGTGAGTCCAAACAATTTAAGTACTTATGTCCTAGCAATTTACAGTAGACATTCAGAAGAATAATAAATTTAAAGAAAAAATTGTTTCATTTCATTTTTAAGTAACCACAATTATTATGAATGAATTTGCATGCCTGGTGGGCACTTCTGTTTTTGTTGGCTGAGCAAGATTGGCCCTGAGCTAACATCTGTCGGCAATCTTCCACTTTCTTTTGCTTGAGGAAGGTTGGCCCTGAGCTAACATCTATGCCAGTCTTCCTCTGTTTTGTATGTGGGTCACCAGCACAGCATGGCTGACGAGTGGTGTAGGTCCACACCTGGGATCCGAACCTCTGAACCTGGGCCACCAAAGCAGAGTGTGCCAAACTTAACCACTATGCCACAGGGCTGGCCCCAGGAGGGCACTTCTTAAACCTTGGAATCAGATTGGACACTGCCACCCTTGTTGTCTGTTCCACATTGATTTTCACACAGTAATTGCTTTTTCAGTAACTGCCAGAAACCTAGCTTTGCAGAGACGTGAAATCATGGAAAGGAATGTAGAAGATAGAAATATGGAAACCGTGAACTCCCCTGAGCACAGCATCCAAAGATGCTGAGTATCACTATCCCTCTCAAAAGTAAGAAGTGTGCTCCTGTGCCCTGCGAGTGCACTGTGGGTTCACTGTGGGGCCTCAGTGCACAGTTTGGGAACCACTGCTCTGTGCTCTTCTCTTTTCCCTCTGGATCTGTGGATGTCCTACACCCCAGGCCACATGTTGGTGTGCGGTTAGTCACCCCCAACCCCCACTGCTCTTAGGGACAGGTCACAGGGTCTCACCTGACAGCCTGTGTTGGGTTTTCCTTTGAGGCCATTTGTTCCCAGCCTTGGTGCTTAGTGGGTTTTTTCTTTATCCTTTGATTTCAGCCTCATCAGAGCTCAAGACCTGGCTCCAACTTCGTTGTGATCGGGAGCAGGTTTACTTTAACCAGAAAGCGTGGCAGACTCTCAGGGTTGATGTAAAAACAGCCCAGCCTGATCAGAGAAAGTGGTTTGGGGTCATTTCCCTGCAGATGTGACTTTGAAAAACACTGGAAGTGCTGGGCTTCCTCCCTGGCACCCACTCTGCGTCTCTGGTGTGGGGCTGAGCACAGGAGGGCTGACTCCTCAGTCCACGACACCTGACTCTCCGCCACTGTGATGGGCTTGGCCCTGTTGCTTGCTGAGGACAAGAGAACGTGGGCAAAGGTGGCATCGTGCAAATTCCAAGTCTAGATCTCTGGAGGCATCGTGTATTTCTGTTCACCCCTCTGGAAGTTTCCACCTTCCACCACATTAGAAGAGCATGGCCTAGGGAGCCGCAGCCCCTCCAGCCTGGCCCCACAAAGAGGCCCAGGGAGCAGAGCCCTCCCAGCTGACCTGCAGACCTGTGAGCATAAGGACAAATGCATATGGCTGTACACATTGAGTTTGGGGGTTGCTTGTTACACAGAAACAGCTCACTGATCTAAATGGAAAAGAGGCCCATAAGGGAAAGGTAAGAGTGACAGAAATATAACATCCGAGGAGGGTTATTGTTCTTAGGGATAAGACGAGTCTTTAAGAAGATATGCAGTGATTCTTCTGTGGAATAATGTTATATCCACTGATTCCCAAGACAGACCAAGGAGGAAGGCAGTGACGGTTTTATCCCCATTTTATAGATGCAGATATTAAGGCTGAAAGTGGTTGAAGGTGCACAGATGAGCCCGGTCTGGGCCCTAAATCCCTGACTCCGGGCCAGGCTCTTCCCGGGGCTGTGCTGCCTCTCATGCGGGCCCAACTCTGAGCACAGCCAACATGGCAACAGCTCGGCACTTTGGACAAGTGGGGCCACGGTTGGGACCTTCCTTCTGGCGGCTCAGGGAGGGATGGCAGGGACCGTGGCTGGGAGCTCCCCAGAGCAGAAGGGGCAGTGTTTTGATCAAGAGGGCGGAGGTGCCAACAGAGAGGTGTCTGTGTTCTCTGTGCTGAGAACTGGAGGGGCTGGTCACCTGCGGTGCGAGCCACAGCTGTGCCACCTGTGGGAGGCATCCTGTGTCCGGCCAAAAGCTGGACCAGTGGCTTCCCTCTAGGTTGCTCCCATTGAAAGGTCTGGCAAGCATGTGTCCAGGAAAGAAACCCCTGGGAGAAAGGGGTCCAGGCACCTGCGTTGAATATGCCGATGGTCTTGCCTTGATGGTTGGGCTCTGGATTTTGACATATTTGAAGCTGTACCAGCCTCAGGGATTGAAAACAGGCGAATCAGCGATCAAGCCTTTGCCAAAGGCTCCGCATGGTGGGGCTCCTGGCAGCTTGAGGGCCAGGCCATATGACCCCATCTTGCAACCTCCATATCAAGGGACACACGAGCTGATTAGCATTCGTGCCAACAGCCGGGCTGTCTGTCAGCGTGTTTTCATTACTTCAGGGCATTCTGCTCTTGCTGATTTTACCTCCTGAACTGCTTTGAATCTCCTCTGCATCCTCTTGCTTCACCGCCAGTTGGCCAGATCTGTAGCACTTTCCTTTGACCTTGGCCCCTCCTGACTACTGCCCTCAGGCCACTCCCTGACCTCCAGTCCTCCACAGCTCTGAACCCCGCTTCACACTGCAAGACCCTCCATCCAGGGAGGGACGTGGCCCTCCCACTCACGGGGCTCTCCTTGAAGACCACAGCCCCCTCCCAAATGGGACAGAGCCCCCCTGGATGGGGTGGTGGGCTGAACACCCATGTCCTAACCCCCAGAACCATGAATGTGAACTTATATGGCAAAAGTGGACAGTGCAGATGTGATTGAGGATCTTGAGATGGGGAGAGGACCTTAAATTCAATCACCTGTATCTTTATAAGAGGGCGGTAGAGGGAGCATTGACACGGAAAAGGCAACATGATGATGGAGGCAGAGACTGGAGTGATGCGGACACAAGTCAAGGAACACCAGGAGCCTCCAGAAGCTGAAGCAGCAGGAAGGACCCTCCCCTGGAGTCTCCGGAGGGAGCGCGGCCCTGTGACACCATGATCTCAGCTCAGTGAAATACATTTCAGCCTCTGGCCTCTAAAACTGTTAGAGAATAAATCTCTGTCATTTTAAGTCACCAAGTGTGTGGTGACTTGTTACAGCAGCCTCAGGAAACGAATACAAATGGGAAAGTCAAGGATTCCAAAAGAAATGACTGGACCCAAGGCCTGACACGGATCAGGTCAGGCGCAGATATTATCAGGTGCTCTTTCTACAGTAGTGAGAACCTGTGTCTGTTGACATGAACACATGCCAGCCACTCCCATGTGGGAATGCATTGACATTGTTCCACGTCCTCCAGGTGATGCCCTGGGAAAGGTCACAACTGCCTGAACCTTTAAAGCTGCAGGCGGGACAGGCATTCTGTGTGCAGGGATCTGGAGCAAAGCAGCTCTGTGTGGGCCTCCGCCACGTTCTTAATAGAATCCTCTTCATAGATTGCTTTTTCTTCTTAAAGCAGCACAAAGAGAAAACTGCTATCAGAGAATATCAATTCCTGATTCTTGGCAGAACTCCTGTTATCTGTGGAAGTCACACTTCAGGTGAGTGTCTGGTGACCGAAGGGCTGTGTGATGTGTGGCCTGTGGAGAGCAGGCACAAGGCCCAGAGAACCCACAGGGTCCCTCTGGGTGACTAGCCATGCTGGGAAGAGCCTGGCCAGTCCTGGCTGGGTGGGTGCCTGGAGCAGCGGGACAGTGACAGTGAGCTGGTGTCCCACTAACAGCGCACCAGGGGCCTCTACAGGCTGGCGACCCTCCCAGGGACTCGTCTGGCAGGTGGAGGAGTGAGAAGCCCTCAGGGTCCTTGGTGCCAGTGTCTGGCTCTCGGGACAATGGTGAGAGGGCTGAGGCTCGCCCTGGCCTGCTCAGTACAGCCCACGATGAGAGGATTTACTCGGCCTGGGGTCCACCAGCTCTGCCCAGCTGGACAGTGGGGGAGGAGAGAGCACTGTCTCTGCTACCTCCAGACCCACACGCGAACATCATTCCTGCTCCAGAATGAGGGGTGCCAGGCTTACGGGGGTGCTGCTCGCCCTGGCCGGCCTGCTGCAGGTGGCCCTGTCCCTGAGAATAGCAGCCTTCAACATCCGGACTTTCGGGGAAACCAAGATGTCCAATGACACCCTCTCCAACTACATCGTGCAGGTAAATCCAGGCTGGCCTGTCCCTAAGGAATCCTGGGGCGGGGGGTGAGGGGGACTGTCACAGGCCCTGGGAACACTGCGCCAGTGGTTAGTCCTAGGCCAGTGGTCAGTGGACTACGGGGGTGTCAAGAGCCTCTGGTCTCAGCCCACTAGTTAGGCGGGACAGGGCTCTTGTCACTGCCATGCCATCCACAGCTGGCAGCAGAGTCCCAGCGGAAAGCATCAGGCTGCAGGCCAAACCATGACATGAAAGCACCCCAGGGCGCAGCAGCTGGGCCCCTGCAGGGACCTGGAGCAGGCAGGGCCCCAACACCCCAGTATCCACCCAGCCTGCCCCAGCTCAGCACTGCTGTGTCCCCTCCCCCAGATCCTGAATCGCTATGACATTGCCCTCATCCAGGAGGTCAGAGACAGCCACCTGACAGCTGTGGGGAAGCTGCTGGACAGACTCAATCAGTGGGTGACAGCGGTGGGGTCGTGGGGAGGTGACCCCTTCCATGGTATGGCACCACTTCAGCCAGGCCCTAGGAGGGTCCCCTTTTGGGTCCCCTAAACTGGGATGTTTCCTCAATCCAGGGATGACCCGAACACCTATCACTTTGTGGTCAGTGAGCCGCTGGGACGCAACAACTACAAGGAGCGCTACCTCTTCGTGTTCAGGTGAAGCCCCAGGCACCAGGAGGTGCGGCCCACCTCCTCAGAGGGCACCGACTGAAGGCGGAGGGTGCTCTAGAGAGCCCCTCTCCTCCAGGTGTGGGGGCAACAGTCTGTCCTTTGGGGCAGGAACTGGAGGCCACAGAGCAGGGTCCGAGTTGGGCCACCCCTCAGGTGCCTGCTGCGCCCCAAGGCCTCACAGCCTGTGCAGAGGCAGAAGGACCCGGGTGGGAGCTCCGGGTCCCTGCCCACCCAGACACAGCAGCAGGTGGCTTTAGTGAGACAGGCGGCGTCCCCAGTCCCAAGGTAAGCACCCTCCGGCCTGGCCTTCCACAGACCTGACCAGGTGTCCCTGCTGGACAGCTACCAGTATAACGATGGCTGCGAGCCCTGCGGGAATGACACCTTCAGCCGAGAGCCGGCCATTGTCAAATTCTCCTCCCCGTTCACCCGTGAGTGCTGCCGCTTCAGTGGTTCCTCTGCCCTACACAGCTGAGGGGACCTACCTGTCCCTTCCTAAGACAGCTTGAAAGCCAATGTTACATGCTGCCCTCCCAGCCCCAGTGCTTTGGACTTACATTGAACTCACTTAGGAAAACATCCACTCCCTCAGGGACTGTCTCATGTGTCCTCATCCCAGCCCTGAACGCAGGACTGAGCCTGGCCCCATGTGCCTTGGGACCAGGCCTGCCCACTGTCCCCCAGTGGGGCTAGCACGACCACCATCTCCACAGAGGTCAAGGAGTTTGCCATTGTTCCCCTGCATGCGGCCCCGTCGGATGCACTGGCTGAGATAGACTCTCTCTACGATGTCTACCTGGATGTCCAGCAGAAATGGGACATGGAGGTGAGGCCCGCCCCTGGTACTTGGCTCTGGAGGCCCCATCCTGTCCCTGGGCCAACTGGCTGGCGTCTCCCGGCAGGACATCATGTTGATGGGCGATTTCAATGCTGGCTGCAGCTATGTGACCTCTTCGCAATGGCCATCCATCCGCCTGCGCAGAAACCCAGCCTTCTGGTGGCTGATTCCTGACACTGCTGACACCACAGTGAAATCCACACATTGCGCCTATGACAGGTCAGCGGGACCTGGGCCTGTCACCACAGCCCCCTGGGTGGGCTCTGCAGGCTCAGGGCAGGGACGAGAGCGCCTCCACCAGCAGCCTTCACTTCTAGGTGCAGCTTCAGAAACGGTTCTCAAGGCCTCTGACACACACTCCTGAGCTTGAGTCAATCCACTGAGGAGATGGAATAAAGGGCGCATTTCTTAGTTTTGGGAAAAGCACACTTAGGGATAAGATGATGCTAGCTTTTCTCCTCTGCGTAGTCTCAGGCATACAGGTCAGTGTGCGCAGTCTGAGCACACCGAGACCTGAGTCTGACCAGGTACAAGGCTGGCCCCAGGGGGCTCCGTCCCTGGGCACCCAAGGGCTGCACAAGAACTGACAGAGACAGGAGCCGGCTCCTGCGGGTTTCTCGCTTGGAGCTGCCGCCAGGAAGGTGAGATGCCCAAGCGCCTGGTGTGGGTGAGGGCTGAGCTGGGCCCGACTGGCTCCACGGGCACAATGGAAGGATGTGACATTTACCAGACCAAGAGATGAGGTGGGGACCGTGCTGGCATCTGAGGTTTAACTGCACGGAGCCGGAGAGTGGGCTAAAGGGGACCTCCTCTTGCATCCGGTGCTACAGGATTGTGGTTGCCGGAACTCTGCTCCAAGAAGCCGTTGTTCCCGACTCGGCCGTTCCCTTTGACTTCCAAGCTGCATACGGCCTGAATGACCAGACTGTAAGTGTCCCTCCTGTTTGTGGTGTGGCTCTAACGGGGGCCTGGGATGCAGAAGCATAGTGAGATCTAGACCCATGTGACTTCTAGCAATCGCTGCTTTTCTCATTGACTCAAAAGAGCCACTTGTCTCGGCCCTGGGGCCTCTTGGTCTCCTCTTCCCAGGCAGATGTGACAGAACAAAGTACCTGGGTCCAAATCCTGACCTGGCCCTCGAGGAGTACTGTTTGCAGAGTACACCACACTGGGCATCCCTGTGCTCACCACACATTTCCCCCCAGGCCGAAGCCATCAGCGACCACTACCCAGTGGAGGTGACGCTAATGTGAGCAGGGTCCCTGGCTGGAGGCCTCTGCAGCTCGCCTGTCGCTGCTCCTGGGGACCTGCACAAGAACTGAGAGAGATGGTTGATCCTGCTGTCACATTCAAGTGCTGGGGACAGAGTTTAGGAAACCAGTGCCAAGTTCCCTGAGCACAGTGCAGCACCATCTCCCTACTGTCCCCACCCAACCACCACGGCAGCTGGAGTTTGAGGAGGGCTTCTTCTCACTGTCCCTGCTTCCACCCGAGCATAGCATTGTGTCACCAGAGCACTCCACCTTCTCAGAGTCTGGACAAAAAGTATCACCCTTAGCTTAAGAAACACCTTTTAATTTAAGTAAATAAAGCTCGAAAGGGGGTGCTGGCATCATTGGCATCAGTCCTTCCTTCTCTGGCTGGTCTCAGGCTGTCTCAGCCCACGGCAGTGGTGCTCGGTTCTATTCACCATCTCCACTGGGGCCCTAACACCACAGGGAAGACCTGGGGCTTTCACGGCTGTTGTGCTGCACACCAGGACCTGGCCCCTCAGCTGTCAATGTCGCTCCAGAGCCTTGACGAGCAGGTCGTTCAGGCGGCTCACCATGGCCCTGGGGTCATCAACAAGCCCAGCTGCGATCATGGCGTTCTCATAGATCTGAAAGGCCGGGCGGGAACCTCGTTAGTGGGGGGAAGGCCCTGTCCCAGCTCCAACTCAGGGACCCAGAATTGCAGAGAAAAGAAGGGAGGAGAGAGCTGTTCCTTTCTAAAACAGGATTTTAGAAGAAACTGAGCTGTCCCGCCGCAAAGGGAAATGCAGGCTCACAGACGGGCAGCCCAGCACCTCAGTTCTCTTTGCCTCCGAGACACTCACCTGATCGACGAGCAGCTGGGCCAGGTCAGGCTCATGCTCTCTCAGCTGACTGAGCTTCTTGATCAACGTGTGCCTGCGACAGAGAAACCAGCAGCAGTTAGCTCAGGGCTCGGGGCCGCACGCCAGCATGAGGGCCTCTAACTTCGTGTTCCAGTGACTTTTCTGAGATGGTGGGGTTACCAGAACATTTAAAAAAGTGTAACAGGACGGTCCCCATATAAAAACATACGGCACATAAAAATGAGAAAGGAGATGTAAATGCTCCTTTACAGATCATGTGATTATTACCCAGAAACCCAAGAGAATCAGTCAGGGGTTTTGGTATTAGAAAATGTATTCAGGGCTGGCCCTGTGGCCGAATGGTTAAGTTCGCGTGCTCCGCTTCGGTGGCCCAGGGTTTCGCCAGTTTGGATCCTGGGCACGGACACGGCACCACTCATCAGGCCATGTTGAGGTGGCGTCCCACATGCCACAACTAGAAGGACCCACAACCAAAAATACACAACCATGTACTGGGGGGCTTTGGGGAGAAAAAGCAGGGGAAAAAAAAAAGATTAGCAACAGTTGTTGGCTCAGGTGCCAATCTTTAAAAAAATAAATAAATAAATAAAATGTATTAAGTACCAAAATTAATATAAACTACACACAACAAAGGGAAAGAAAGAAGATTTTAAGGTATAAAAAGGCATAGTTGGTTCCTGGATAAGCAAACCATAAAGAAAGGTGAACCTTTCCCTAAATTAATCCACACATTTAGTATGTTTCCTTTATATCAATACATTATATTAAAAGATTTCTTTTAATTTACAAAGAAAAGTAAACATGGAAAAACAGCCAGGAGAAGTTAAGGAAGGAAGTCCCAGATGTTAAGACATGTGATAAAGTGCCAATAATTGAACAGTTTAGTTATAGAAAATGAAATGGCAACAGCTCAGCGCAACCGAGTGGACAAACAGCCCCACTGTACAGATTTGGGAAGTTCGTTAGCACCTGACAAAGACAGCCTCACACGAGAGCAGAAGAGACAGGATAACTGGCCAGTCAATGAGAAAACAAGTTGGATACCTACCTGATTCCTTAGACTAAATAAATTCCAGAGGGATCAAAGATTAAAGAGCACAAAATTATAATACTAGAAGGAAACAGGGAAGAAATGTTTTATAATCTCAGAAGGAGAAAGCCTTTCCAAGCAAAATGTAAACCCAGGGGTCAGAGAGAAAAGAATGACAACTCTGATGAGAGAAATTGAAATTTTTTCTGCATAGGAAAAGAATGCCATGGATAGAGTGTCTAACGTTACTTGTAATAAGAGATATACATCAAAATCATATGATAATTTTTTGCTTATGAGAATGGCAAAAATTGAGAAGTTTGGGAAATGTAAATTTGCCTGTTATAGAAGACAATTGGAGTCTATAAAAATTAAACATGGACGACGCTCTGAGACTTAGCAACTCCCTTTCCTCATGGCACTGTTTATAATAAGAAACTTTCAAAAAGCAAGATGAGGAAGGCTGCAGAGCAAGTCACCACTTGTATAACAGAGGGGAAGCCCCAGATGGATTTGCACACACACACACACACCCGCCAGCATCTCTGGAAAGATACAGAAGGAACCTAACGCGGGCTGCACTGAGGACAAAGAAAGGAGGGAACTTTCACTATAAACTCCTTTGGTTGTTTTGAATTCTGGGCCATGTGAGCATATTAACTAATTTTAAAGGGAAATAACATTTAAAAAGTAAAGTCTTTTGGCAATAGAAATGAGCACTTCCATGCAGTTATCTTATAAAATTACTTTTGTGCCAGAACTAGTTAAAGTGACTGGGCATCCAGTCAGCATCAGCATCCGACTGCGGCAGGGACCCACAGCTGGAAGCCACATACCTGCCCGGGGCTGGAAGCACACAGGTTATGCAAGCTGGTCCAGCTCTTCTGGAAAGGGGGCTGACGCCGTGCACCACTAGCCATAAGCCAATTCAGATTTTTCACCCAGTAATTTCATGTCTAGTAATTTGGCCCAGAAAAGGGAAAAGGAACCTCCCTCACTCCCCAGTAGTTTATAATAACGAAAATTTATGGTTATAAAGCAACATGGAAAAATACTTATCATAAAGTAATGAATGAAAAAATTAGACATGTACTATTAAAAAAACCCAAAACCACAAAAACGTAAGAAAAAAGTCCAAAAGAAAATATACCAACAGGCTATAGTGATTGGGGAATGAGACTACGGATTTTGTTTTTAACATTTTTGGTAACTTGTTTATGTAATTTCATTTTAAAAATTATTGCTGTACACAAAATCCATTTTCAAAAACAACTGTCTTCAACAGTTACAAAATCAAAGTTCAAGATATCCAATAAACAGTGCTAACTTCAGCTGCACATATACTAAAATATCCAATAAATAAAGCACATTAAAGAACAACTCTATAGGGGGCCGGCCCCGTGGCCGAGTCATTAAGTTCTCGCGCTCCGCTTTGGCAGCCCAGGGTTTTGCCAGTTCGGATCCTGGGCGCGGACATGGCACCGCTCGTCAGGCCACGCTAAGGCAGCGTCCCACACGCCACAACTGGAAGGACCTGCAACTAAGATATACAACTATGTACTGAGGGGATTTGGGGAGAAAAAGTAGAAAAAAACAAAAAAGATTGGCAACAGCTGTTAGCTCAGGTGCCAATCTTTTTTTCTTTAATTTTTTATTGAGTTAACGATAGGTTACAATCTTGTGAAATTTCAGTTGTACATTATTGTTTTGTCAGTTGTGTTGTAGGTGCACCCCTTCACCCTTTGTGCCCACCCCACACCCCTCCTTTCCCCTGGTAGCCACTAATCTGTTCTCTTTGTCCACATGTTTAAATTCCTCATATGAATGGAGTCATACAGAGATTGTCCTTCTCTACCTGGCTTATTTCACTTAACATAATTCCCTCAAAGTCCATCCATGTTGTTGCAAATGGAACGATGTTGTTCTTTTTTACGGCTGAGTAGTATTCCATTGTATATATATACCACACCTTTTTTATCCAATCATCTGTTGATGGGCACTTAGGTTGCTTCCATGTCTTGGCTATTGTAAATAATGCTGCAATGAACATTGGGGTGCATGGGACTTTTGGAATTGCTGACTTCAAGCTCGTTGGATAGATACCCAGTAGTGGGATAGCTGGATTGCATGGTAGTTCTATTTTTAATTTTTTGAGGAATCTCCATACTGTTTTCCATAGTGGCTGCACCAATTTGCATTCCCACCAGCAGTGTATGAGGGTTCCTTTTTCTCCACATTTGTTACTATTAGTTTTAGATATTTTTGTCATTCTAATGGGTGTAAGGTGATATCTTAGTGTAGTTTTGATTTGCATTTCCCTGATGATCAGCAATGATGAGCATCTTTTCATGTGCCTATTGGCCATCAGTATATCTTCTTTGGAGAAATGTCTGTTCATGTCTCCTGCCCAGGTGCCAATCTTTTAAAAAAAAAGAATAACTCTATAAAAAATGTAAAAGAAGTTTACAAAAAACATAAGTTACAAAAAGATATTAAATAAGACCTTGGGCGAGCCCAGTGGTGCAGCGGTTAAGTTCTCATGTTCTGCTTTGGTGGCCTGGGGTTCACCGGTTTGGATCCCGGGTGCGGACATGGCACCGCTTGTCCAAGCCGTGCTGTGGCAGGCATCCCACATATAAAGTAGAGGAAGATGTGCACGGATGTTAGCTCAGGGCCAGTCTTCCTCAGCAAAAAAAAGAGGACAGGCAGATGTTACCTCAGGACTAATTTTCCTCAAAAATAAATACATAAATAAGAACTAAATAAATGGAGAGAGAGATTATGTTCATGGATGGAAAGAACTGATAATATCAAGATGCCAATTCATTCTAAATTGATTTAGAGAATCAATGCAATCTCAATCAAACGCCCAAGAGTTTGTGTGTATGTGCACGTGTGGAACTCGTCAGACTAATTTAAAACTTCTACATACAAGTGAGGACCTAGAAGAGCCAGGACACTCTTGAAGGAGAATAAGGGAAAACTCACCTTTCGAATATGAAGACTTGTGAGAAAGCTGAATGGTTAAGACAGTGGCAGTACTGGCACAGACAGACACACCAACAGAACAGACATGCGTACATGGACTCCTGATACTTGACGACAGAGAAGGCCTCATGAATCGGCCAGGAGCAGACAGGCTGATGCAATCCCCGGTGTGGGGTGATTAGGCGTTCACATGGAGTAGGATGAAAGTGGACCTCTCCACCTTGTCTCCCTCAGACAAACTAATTAGAGATGGGCTAAAACCCAACTTTAGATGGGGCTAAAAGGTCAAAATTATAACACTTTTAGAAGGAAATAGAGGAGAATAAATTCATGACTCTGGTGAGAAAGATTTCTTAAATAAGACCCAGAAAAGCATCGAACAAAGATTTATAAATTTGATTATATTAAAATTAAGAATTTCTCATCAAAAGGCATCTTAAAGCAGGTGAAAAGACAGAGTGAGAAGAGATATTTGCAACTAATAACTTTGTTAGTGCTGTCAAGTCGATTCCGACTCCTAGCGACCCTGTGGACGGCAGAGCGGAACCCCGCATGGTCTTTCTGTGCCTCCTCTCACCTTCTTGCACTATATCAGACAACGCTCTGCTGCTATTCACAGGGTTTTCACGGACAATTTTTTCAGAAGTGGGTGGCCAGGTCCTCCTGGTCTGTCTAGTCTGGAAGCTCCACTGAAACCTGTCCAGCATGGGTGACCCTGATGGTATTTGACATACTGGTGGCATAGCTTTCAGCATCACAGCAACACGCAGCCACCACAGTGTGACAATCGACAGATGGGTGGTGTGGTTCCCTGACCAGGAAACAAACCCGGGCCGAGGAGGTGAGAGCACAGTCTTAACCACTAGACAACCAATATAAAGAATTAAAAATCAATTTAAAAAAAGAGAGAGAGAGATCCCAACGGGAAAAAGAACAAAGCCTTTTTTTTTTTTAAGATTTTATTTTTCTTTTTTCTCCCCAAAGCCCCCCAGTACACAGTTGTGTATTTTTAGTTGTGGGTCCTTCTAGTTGTGGCATGTGGGATGCCGCCTCAGCATGGCCTGATGAGTGGTGCCATGTCCTCGCCCAGGATTCAAACTGGCGAAACCCTGGACCACTGAAGCAGAGCACTTGAACTTAACCACTCAGCCACAGGGCTGGCTCCAAACAAAGTCTTAAAAGACATGTTGTGAGAAAGCCAAAGCCAAGCCGAAGCCCAAGGCCAGTACATGAGGGACCCGGGAGTTCTCATGCTCTGCCGGGGGAGCTGGCGCCTGCGTTCTGGAAGCAGTGGGCATCGCCTAGCCCAGCTGAGGATATGGCAGTTTCACACCTGGACACACACCTCAGAGAAACTCTCACATGGGCCAGACACGTGGAGAGGAACGTTCACAACAACCTGTTCCCCAGAGCCCCCAAACGGAAACTACCTGAATGTCCAACAAAGTAGGACAACTGTGCTGAGACAGATTCATACCATGAATATCACTCAGTTATGAACACAAGCGACAACTAGCCTCCACACGGACGGTCTCCCACACACTGAGGAAGAGAGACTTCAAAAAGAACACGCGCACAGGGATTCCACTCACAGAGAAGCTCAAAGACAGGCAAACTGACTTGTTGTTTAAGGATACAAATAGGTGAGAAAACCATAAAGCAAAGCAAGGAAACGATTATGACAAAAGTCAGACTGTGGTTCCCTGAGGAGGGGGCAGAATTCCAGAGGAGAGAGAAGGGGGAGTAGCTGGAGCCAGCCAGGCTCGGCTTTTTAAACTTTATACGCACGTAAACTGAATACAGTTTGATTACACAGGTGCTATCCTTACAGACATTCCTCAAACTGTACTTAACCTTTATGCACTGTTCCTATGTGTTGTAAATAAGGGAAGAACACACACTCACAATTTTAAAGGATTACCTGGCAGGCCAGAAACTTGCATGCTGTTCCATGGGCTTCAAGGGCCCTGGGGCTGAGGCCTGGGACCGGCAGCCTTACCTGGGGTTGATCTCCAGCGTGGGCTGCAGCAGCTGAGCGCGCTCCTCCTGGGTCTTGGCCAGCTGCTGCATGCGCAGGAAGTGCCGGGCGGCCCCCATCTCCAGCACAGTGATCATAGCGGGGTGGGTGTCCAGTCGAAGAGTCACCTAACAACCAAGCAAGGCCGGGGATCAGGGGTGAGGGAGGACGCCAGGGGTGAGAGGGGGCCCATGGGTGGGGGACCCTGGGTTGGTAGGGTCCTGACCACGTATGAAGCTTCCCCAGATGACAAGGCTGAAGAACGCAGGTCTCCAGGGACATACCCTACGGACCTCCACCAGTGATGCCCGTCCCTCCCTCCCAATCATCCACTAACGAGAAGGGAGCCTGAACTGCTGCCCCACGTGCAGATCCTGCTGTCCTTCCTCTTCTAGCCCCCAAAGCCACCAGTTTGGCAATGTCCCAGTTACTATCCAAGGACTATCATGCCTGGTGTTATCTGCATCTCTCTCCTCCATGGCAGCTACTGCCAAGTCCCATAGCGACTGTCTAAGACCCCCTAGGACTCACCGTTCCACTTCCCCAGGCCCCACTCTGGCCCCGGCCTCCCTGCAGGTCTGTCTGCAGTCCCTTCCCTCAATCCTCTGCACTCCTCACCTTTTCTCTGGTGACTGTGTCTTCCTCTTGTAGCTCTGAGCTGGATCAGTTGGTTCCTAGCTCTCTGAAAACCCCCCCACTAAGAACCCAAGCTGGACTGTAAGCCCCCAAGACCTGGAGTAGAACCCTTGTGTCCTCAGCCACTGCTGCTCCTCTGGGGCCGCCAGCTGGGGATCCCTTTCTCTCCTCCTACCTGCCCACCAGGCCCTCAGCTGCTCACCTTCCACTTTCTCGGTTCCCACCTGCTCTACGAAGTGGAAGAAATGGGCCAGTCGAGCCTGCCTGCCTGCCCTGCCTCAGCAACCCCCCTGGGCACACATGGCTACACACTTGTGTGTGTGCGCATACATACGCACGAGCAGCAGTGACATCCCTGGTCTCCATCTCATATCATGGCTTCAACTGTGATATGCCGCTGGGAGAATGCCCACCAGGCAGGCAACTCAGGAGCCAGCAGGCTGGCCAGCTGTGTGGTCACCAAGGGCCACGGTGGTCAGGTGGTGGCCCATCTCCTGTAAGGCCTCACCTTCACGTTGGTGACACGCGACCCCAGTGCGTTTCTGATCCAGGCCATCAGGTCCTCCGTCTCCTTCTCTGATAGGCGGTCACCAGCTTCAGGAGAGCAGAAGGGAGTGAGCTCAGAGGCTTTTCTCCACAACTCTCACCCCACGGGCTCCCACTGCGGGCCTGAAATGAGGACGGCCCAACGCCACGTTCCAAGCAGGCTAGCTCCTCACCCGGCCGCCAGCGGCACAAAGACAGAAGCTACCAAAGATGCTTTTCATCCAAAATTAAGCAGACAAAATTGGACCTCAAAAAGGACACTTTTGGTTGTCTGAGGCCCATATAACTTTCTTAGGGCTTTAAAAAAACAACTTCTGATTCTCTTAGAAAGCTTGATCAATCTTAGGAAGCCAAGTTGGAAGGAGCATTGGAGAGACTGGATCTAGACAGGGAAGCCTTTTCCATTAGTCATTAAGATGTTCCCAAAGCTGCCTTTCTCCAGGTTGGTGACCCCAGATACAAATGAGAAAAGAAAATCCCATATAAACCTATCGTTGCAGGAAGGAAGAGGCCCTGTGGCATATAGCGTCCTAGGCCTGCCCCAGCTTTGCTGGCACCCCCAGGCCACCACCCACGTGCAGGCCCACACCGGCACTGTGTCCAGGGATAAGGGAAGCAAGCAGACCTGGGGTCCCGTCCTCAAACTTCTCCTCCTTGTAGTGATCGACGACGATGTCTGTTTCCACAGAGATCAGCTTCTTCTTGTCAAACTCACGGAGGTGGAGCAAGGTCAGCTCATCAAACTGCTCGTAGCAGAAGAGCACCTGTGACGGCCCAAGAGCATTCCATCAGGCCTGGAGGAATCTCCGCCCATGACAGCAGAGAGGACATGGGACTGCGAACTGAGGGGTGAAGCTGAGGGCTGAGCCCTGCATCCTGCAAGAGCCACACTGGGGCTGCCAGGTCCTCCGAAGCCTTACTGAGAAGGTCGGTTTACCAAATGGTGCTGAGGGAGGCTCTGGCTACATCTGAGCGGGAGAAAGTGATTCTACTTGTAGAGAAATCCCCATGTCCCCTCCTGGAGAGACACACAAACTGGATGGCAGACTCAGGCCCCGACCCCTGTGCCCCTGGACACTGACTCACGCTGCTTGGCTTTCTGGGGTCCTGGGCACGTTAGGCCATTTTCCACTAAGCACAGAGACCCTCCTTCAGGTGCCCAGACCTCACTTTGTCCTCTGACCTGGCCCCACGGAAAGGACATGTGTAGGGAGGCCTGGTTGGGGCGGAGGCTACCCCGTGGCTCACCCACCTCTGTGTTTTTCTGCTTCATGGCCTCATAGTAGGGCGAGTGCTCAGCCAGGTGCCGGTTGGGGGCACACAGGTAGTAGATGTTGCGTGTGCCGGCCTGCATGCGGCTGGCATAGTCCTGGAGACTGGTCAGCTGCCCAGCAGGCAGTGCCGAGGACTCGTATCGCAGCAGCTTCGCAATATCCTCCTGAAGGCAGACAGAGGGCAGGGCATGGCTTGTCCCAGGTCCTCGCTCTGAAAGCCTCCCGTCAGCTGGGCGCAGACTGTGGGAGCCCAGGGCCATAGGAGGGGGGCTCCGGCTGGCCTTGCCCTGAGCTGGTGGAGCCCACCGTCTCCTGCAGCCAAGGCAGTTCTCCCAGAAGCCTGGCTCAGGGATGGCTCTCTGGACTGGCCTGGCCCCTGGGGATTGTGGACTCTAGTGGTGTCCAGAAGGCCCCACATCAAAAGTTCAGGGGACCTCAGAGAACACCTTCCACCCCGGGTGGCCCAAGGCCTTGCGGGGAGGGTCTTTCCAGGCACGCCGTCACACTGTGTCCTAGGAGTGGCCAGACCCAGTCTGTGGCAGAGACCACTCCTGGATCCAGCATCCTCCCTCCATCCCTAGTCACAGACCCAGCCTCTTGGCAGGCAGGTGGACATGGGTGTGAAGTGCGCATCTCCCAGCCCTCCTCACAGCTAGGGGACTAGTCCTGGCCAACGGGGTGCACGTTAAAGTCAGGTGTTCGACTTGGAGAATGGGCCCTTAAAGGAGGGGCATGCCCTTCTCTCTCCTGTCGGCTGAAATGCCACGTGACTGCTGGAGCCGCCTTCACTCCATGTGGGAGCTGTGTGGTAAGGAGAGAGGAGCAGCAACAAGCTGGGGGGCTGGGTCCCTGACACCACCAGCCTGGACGTCACCTGAGACACAAACTCCACCTCGTCTATGCCACTGATTCATCTCTGACAATCACAACACAGGTGAGCAGTGAGGACACGAGGAAGGGCCGGGGAGGGTACCCAGAGGGCTAGGTCCAAATGAAAGAGTGACGTGGTAGTGATGAAAGTTGGACAGAAGACGGACAAACAGAGGCAAAACAAGGATCTGGGGGCCCACCTGGCAAGGCACACTCTAGATTCAGACGCTAAGCTTGTGCTCGTGTACATGTTATGGATCGTCGTTAACAAACACAAATACACTGAGTTAATATTTATAAAGCACTTAGAAAAGGCCCCAGCATGGAGCGAATACCACCTAGTGCTGTTGACCAAAAACACAGTAACTGAGAATGAGTGGAGGGTTCACCCGGGCCACACGAGCACTCGCTGGAGTTTGTCTGCCAACCACCAGGAGGGAGGAGAGGCCAGGGAAGAGTCGACTGCAAGCCTCAGCACGCCTGGAGCCCCAGTCCCACTTTCCCCCACAGCCTGAAGAACAAGCCCCTGGGCACCCCAGACATTCAGTCACCCTCCTTCCTTGCTGCTGTTTTGGAGGAAAAGATGAAACCCGGGCCCTGGGAGGGACTGTTCAATGGGGACAGGAGCCTTTTGGGGTGATGAAAATGTTCTGGAACTAGATGGTGGTGGTTGCACAACTTGTGAATGTACCAAGTGCCACTGTACTGTTCACTTTAACAGGGTGAATTTTATGGTATGTGAATTATGTCACAATTTTAAAATGACCAAAAAATATGTATGGAATGATCATATTGTTATTAAGTAATTACCTGCGCAATTAACTGAACTCTGGGCACAGTGTTAAAGGATTTCCACCGATCACAGACCACACACACTGTGCCTGCCCTTCCCTAACCTTGTGAACCAGGTACCTCACCCTGTCCCTTGCCTTCCGGGGTCTCTCGAGCCCCCTGAATCCCTGTGAGAGGAGAGAGTGCACGCCCACCTCCTTCCAGCCTCTGGGCTAGAGGACGGAGGGAGATGAAGGGTAAGGTAAGGACACTCCAGATGAGGTGCTGGACCTGCTGCGTCCACCAGCAGAGGTCCAGAGACCAAATGTTGCATTTACGATCCCCAGGCAGCAGGGGCTAGGGTGCCCGGCTGCGCCATCGTCTTGTGTTGAGAAGCTCAGGTTTCTGGCCTCCATCAGCTTCCTCCACAGCCTTAGGGCCAAGGCAGCACAGAGAAAGTCCTAGAAAACCAGACCCTACCTTGACCTCCTGCTCAGCGGTGGTCACGATGCCCTCCCTCATGAACAAGCCATAATCTTCAAAAAACTTCGCATACTTCTCAGCATCTCTTTTACTCTGGTCAATGAAGAATTTTATTAGCCTCTGCTGTAGAACGTCCCGGAGTTTCCTACAGAACAGAATTACATTTGTCATGAACAAGCCACTTTTATGAATACCAATGGCCAGAAGGATATGAAAAACCGTTCAGCCCCACTAATAATCAGAGAAGGAAAATAACAACATACTATGTTGGCCAAACTGAAAAAGATGAAGCAGAGTGACCCTCGGCAAACATCAGTTAGGAGGGCACACGCCCCCTAGCAGCAGGAATGTGAACTGACACCCCCTTTGTGGAGGGTAACATAAATAGCCCAGCCTTGACTGTCCCAATTGCAGAGATTACACCTTAGGAAATATCTTAAGTCACCAAGATTTCACTGTAGCACATAAAATAGAAAACAATTACAAACAACCTCGGTGCTCAACAGAAGAGAAGAGGCTGAGATGAATGATGGAATACTACATGGCCATTAAAAATCACATTCTCTAAAGATCCTTAATGACATGAGAAACTGCCTATGTTGAAAGAAAAACCAAGAAATCTCAATATGCATAAATTACAGTGGACATACAGTATATCATATGCAAAGACTATATATACTACTTCCTGTATAATTTTTCATGATTAGGATCAACACTGTACATGCAGTATGTACACTAGAATTTGGTTGTATACTGAATATACTATATGCACGCTACAATGATACAAAATTGGGGTTTTGTGGATTAGCGTGTTTACTGCAGCACTGCATGAGAGCACAAAATTATGGGCAACTTTATTAGCGGGATTAAGGGTATTTTCAGTTCCTTAATATTTTGCCTTTCAAGAAAGTGAAATAACCACATATTCCCTCAATAATCCAGAATAGGGGAACAATAATGTTTAACACTCATTTCAGTTTTTCCTCTTCCACTTCCGTCCTCAGTGACTCAGTCCTTCAGGCACAGGTGGAAGGGAACAGAGCACTGCCTGCACCTGTGGCGGGGGACTCAAGGCAGCCAGGACAAGACACAGAGGCCCAGGAGGAAGTCCATGCAGGGCCAGGGTGAGGGGCGCCTGGTGTGGAGCATCAGAACCCAAGGAGCCCAAAGGAGGGCATCTAGGCTGAGGGTAGTGGGCAGCCCAGTGTGTGGAGTCAGAGCCCGAGCAGATGACGGGGACACCCACGTTGGGAGGGCAGCAGCGATGGCAGACTGGTTGCATGGAGGGGGCTGATGAAAGGCAAACTTAGTAAAGAGAGTGAGAGGCGGATTTCCCACTGTCAAAGGAAGCAAACATGGAACGGGCAAGACTAGCATGTACTGGGGTGCCAGCTGGTACTGGAGGGACTGGGGGAACTCCAGAGCTCGTGAAACAAGAATGGATGCAGACACACACATCAACACACACACACTCACATCTCCCTTAGCTCTGTCTCCTAAGAGGGCCTGGGAGAAGTGACACCCCAACAGCAATGGCATCCCTGCTCCCAGATCTTGGCTCCTAAATACCACTCTCCACTCAAAGGAACCAAGGCTCCTTGGAGGAAGGAGTACTTCCAGGATTAAGAAAAGATGTAGGCAAAATACAAGGTGAGCCTGGAACACGTGGTTCCAGAAGTGAGGAAGTGCTGAAAGCATGACAGGGACACGCCCCCTGAGGGGGGGCCCACGGGCTAAATCAGGGACTGTCAGGGCATCAAAATAACGTCAGTAACATTATAACCCTCTGAATAAAACAGTTATTCATTCAAGAAATTGAGAAGTCAGTTCTTACAGATAAATTATAAATATTAAAAATATAAATATTCTAAGTAAATAAATGAATATATTCCAAGTTTGATGAAGAGCTGGCTGCAAAATACCACCCCACATATGAAGGATTAATTACAAAGAGAAAACATAACTTCAGACCAAGAAGGCCGGTAGACACCTCCTTAATCAAGTATCAATGTGAACATCACCAAAAACGGGACAACTCACGGTCAGGCCCCACCTGACGGGCTGCAGTCACTCTGTGCTATTCCCGCACCTAACCACACCGAGCGGAAGGCCACGCACTGAGCGCCGTTCTATAAAGTCACTGGGCTCAAGTCAATAGAAGCAGCCAAGTCATGAAAGTCAGGAACAGACGTGGGATTCGACCAGCCTGAAGGAGGCTAAAGAGACATGACAACTAAAGGCACGTGTGCCGCTGGACTGGACCCTCTTACTACGAAGAACGTGATGGGACAAGTGGTGGGACGTGAATGGGTCTGAGAATTAGAAGGTGGCAGTGCTGCACCGTGTCAACTCCCCGATCCGGAAAGCTGTACTGGAGCCAGGGAGGAGAACATCCTTGTTCATTGGAAATACAGCCTAAGATGTTTGGGGAAGATGGGCCTCGGGAGGACAACATACTTCCAAAGGGGTCATGGGGGGAAAATGTACTTGGTATCGCGTCTCCACCTTCTCTGTAAATTTATGATTCTTTTAGATTCTTTCTTTCCCCTCTTGGCTCCTTCCAGCCCTCCGGGGGCCTCATCTTCAGCAGGCGCCCACTCCTGCCCTTTCCTTGGCAGCTCACCTGATTAGAGCGCTCTCCTGGAGGAGCTCCCGGCTGAGGTTCAGGGGGATGTCCTCGCTGTCCACCACACCTTAGAGAGACACAGCCCATGAGAACCCCTGCAATCCTGCGGCCCTCCTCCTCCCCACCAGGCCTCCACATTCTTCCTTGAAGCCCGACATGAAATCAGACCACAGGTGGGTGAGAGGGAAGCAGAGATGGACAAAGGGAGGACACTTAGTGGGGCCACAGCCCCTGAGCTCCCTCCAAGTCCTGCTGGTGTCCTAGAATTTATGCAGACAGCCTAAGACATAACGACACGATTGGAAGAAAAGTAGGCAAGGCTGGCAAGCCTTTCCAGAAACAGTTTCTAAAATTTCAGCATCAGTTTAACATTCTGAAAACTATTTCCTGGATTTTATGTTCAAAATCATAAATAAGTATATCATGGATATTTTGCACCTTTGTGTGCTAAAAGGATACAAACAGTTAAATACTGAAATCTTTGTTAAACTATAACCTCACTCAAATTCAAGGCAATTCATGTATGAATCTTAAACTCAAGTAATATCTTTAAAAATTAAAAAAACTCAATTTAAATGACCCTCCCATCCCCAAATCAACCAACACTCGTGTTTGGAGGCAGGAAACTTCCCAGAAGTCTCTGAGCTGCTTCCTTCGGCTGCTCTGTGAGTACATCCTGCTCACCCAGCCAGCAACTGTGGCTGCTCACCCTGACCCCACACTCATTAAAGATGAGCTCATACTAATGCAGCCGGCACGCCAAGCTGCAGGCAGAGGGGGCCAATCACAGTCCCAGGACTACAGGGCTTCAGCCCACACGGTTGAGCACAGGCGTCGGCACTATACCTCGAATAAAGCGCAGCCATTTGGGCAGGACATCAGTGGCCTTGGTCTGGATGAGGACTTTTCGGCTGTACAGTGCGACACTAGAGCCCAGTTCCCGGCTCACATCAAACATGGATGGTTTCTGGGGACGAGGAAAGAGGAATGTCAGGTGGCAATGGAGAAAGCCACATCAGCTGCAAAGAGGCAGAACCTGCAAGATCCTAGGGCAGCTCTGATGGCGACTCTGAGAAATACCCTTCCCAAGGCCAGCCCTGGACTTGGAGGTGTGGGCTGGTTGTGCGGTGACCCAGAGGAGAGAGAGGCCAGAGGAGACCATGCTCTGCCCATGCCTGTTTGTGCAGAAACCAAAGCCCAGAGAGGACCCCACACAGCACCTCTGTGGGGACACAGAGAAGGGGCCTTCTCTGGGCAGCTGCCACCCTCCCCAATCAGCAATCCTGGAGGACATGAAAAAGGAAGTCCTGATGTCCCCAGGAATAGAGCCAAACCTGCTAGGAGTCAGGGGTCAGCAAACTACAGCCCAGAGACCAAATCCAGCTGACTGCCTGTTTTATGCAGTCTAGAATGGCGTTTCCATTTTTAAATGAGTGAGGGGAAAAAAAGCAAAAGAATATTTCATGATAGGTGAAAAATATGTGAAATCCAATTCCAGTGTCCATACAATTTCCTAGAACGCAGCCACACTCATCAGGTTAGGTGCCATGCATGGCGCAGACACACTACAACAGTGGAGTTCCACGGTTGTGCACGGCCCGCTGAGCCCTAACTGGTTGCTAACTGGCCTTTCACAGAATTGTCCGCCAATCTCTGCTCTAAACCAGTGCTTTGCAAACAGCAGTTTGCACACATCACGTGGGGCTCGTTAAGACGTAGACTCTGATTCCGGAGGTCCTGCGGGGGTGCCGAGATTCTGCATTCCTAACAAGTCCCCAAAGACGCTGGTGCTGCTGGTCTGAGGAGCACTCAGCAGGGAGGGTCCCGAGCAGCTCTTTCCAAAATGGATATTAATAGATGTGGGGTGGTAAAAGGGCTCCAGTCAAATAAAGCCAGGCAAGGCTGGCCTCAACTCCTGAGCAGGTTTCTCTGTTGTGGGATGTGGCAGAGCCTTCACCGTGATCCTGGGAGCCAGGAAGTTTGAGGGGACAGCAGCGGTTTGGAGGGCGCACCCACTCATCTGAGCACCGCAGAACTGTGTTCCCCCGTACAGCTCGGGAATGCACTGCCTGGAGACAGAGGAAGCCTGGCGGGCTGCTCGGGGGCCCTCCCACAGGCACCCTCAACCAGCACCCTGGTCCACAAAATCCCAGGCCCACATGGTCAAACGTCTCTGTTCTACCCCAAAAAATGGCGTGTAAAACACTCTCTCACTTTAAAACTCTGTGTTCACCCATCCAGAGGCACAGGATTTTTCTTTTTCTCTGATGCTGTCAAGTTAATTTTTGTGATCTATTTGTGCTGAACTGTCACTGTTCAGGGCAAGTGCTACTGGTGCCGGAAAATGCTGCCACCCTGGGGAAGCCCCTGGGAGCAGTGGACAAGCCACCTGCAGCCAACACGCAGAGGGCCCAGTGGCCTGCACCAGGGCTCACCGTTTCCGGCACGTAGAAGATGCTGCGGATGTTGAGAGGTGCGTCTGTCCTGTAGTGCAGGGTGTAGCGGGGCTTGTCATGGGCCTGAGCGATGTAGCGGTAGAATTCCTCCTGCTGCCACTCGCCCACATCCTTGGGCTCCATCATCCAGATGGCCTGGAAACGGAGATTAACAGGGGATACTGCGTTTGAGACTCGTCTTCCTAATAAGTGTGCGAAGCCCAGCTGTGGAGCTCACAGCACCTGGGTGCTCGTGACTGTGCTCTCAGGACAACTCGAGGACCACCCTCCCGCGACAGAAAGGCAGTGGGCTCAAGTGCAAGCCCCTCCCTGCATCTTCAGTCCCATCCACTTCAGTGCTGGGAGGTTGTGGGGGGGGGGTCCCAGAATGGAGGAATGGGGCCCCCCACCGAAGAGAGAGACACCAAAAGCTCTGGGAACAAGTGCCCCCTCCCTGGTACAATGTGTCAGGAAGGGCCAACCAGGAGGCAGGATTCGGATGTGCCTGTAAGAGATTGTGAACACTAGAAACCAACTGGTGAATGAATAAAGACACACGATCTAGCCACATGATGAAGTATTAGCATAAAAAGGAATGAGCACTGACACATGCTACAACATGGATGAACCTCGAAAACATTATAAGAAGCCAGATACAAAAGGCCACATGGTGTATAATTCCATTTATATGAAATGTCTAGAATAGGCAAACCCACAGAGACAAAAGTAGACAAGGGGTTGCCAGGGACCGAGGGGAGGGGTTTGGGGAGTGACTGCTAACAGGTGCAGGGGTTTTTTTGGAATGATGAAAATGTTCTAGAACTGACTGTGGTGATGGCTGCATGACTCTGTGAATACACTAAGGACCTGCACTGTGTACTGTAAAGGGGTGAACTGCATGGTATGTGAGTTACACCTGGGGCATGTGGATGGGCTGCAGAGGGTGCACCCAGCCTGCACCCACGGATACTGCCTCTCCACAAACACCTTGTGCTGGAATCTTGACAGCATCACCCAGTCCGACCTCTGCCTGTCCAGCCCCAAAACGTACCAACTGCTCTCCACGGCTGCCCAAGCCCTTCAGGCAGCTGAGGGTCTCACCTGCAAAGTATTAAGGCGCCTTCCGTTAAGGTACAAGGGGAAGCTGACAAAGTTACTGTACTTTGTCACCACATCTGGAAGAGATAAAAGAAAAACAACAACGAATATAGGAAGCTTCTGGAGATGAGAGCTCTGGAAGTTGTGGCAGGGGTGACACAGCATGCTGGGGAGGGCTGGTCAGTGCCATGCCCATGTCACAGGTGGGAAGCCACGGCACAGCAGGGACACCGGCCTGCCTGGCACAAGTGAGCAGAACTTATACCAGGACCAGATGTCTCGAGGCCCAGGCCACTGTGAGACCACGAACCTTCTTAGTGGCACAAACATGGTTTTATGAGCTAACAGTGGACCCTGGAAAGCACTCAGATAAGCATTTAGTAAGACTGGGACAGAGAAAACCACCACACAGATGTGCCCGCTCTGGGTCTTGGTGAAGCCTGGGCTCAGGCTGGCCAGGTGGGTGAGCCAGCAACATCTCATGACACAGGCAGGATGAGGAAAGGACTGTGCACAAGCACCAAGTGCACTGAAGACAAGGCATTGCTCCAAGCAGGGAGGAAGAGAGACCACAGCCTGACTATGCCAGCCATCAGGAAGCCTCGCCTCACCTCTCGGTGCCACACACAGAGCCAGCAGGGATTCTGTCCTAGGAGGGCCTGGGCAGCCAACCCCGGGAAGCCCACCCGACTCCACTCCATTCTACCCTGCCGTCCTGGAGCTGCTCAGCACCCCTTGCTCTGCCCCTGCATCCTCCACATGCTCCCACCCAGACAGCAGGAGGTGCCTCACTGATCCGGTGACACCACACAGAAGACCCCAGAGGCTCCCACTCACCTCGAACCCGGGCCTCGCTGGCGAACTCTCTGCTGTCTGACTTGAGGTGGATGATGATTTTGGTCCCAGTTCTAACGCCCGAGGCTTCAGCGATTTCAAACATCCCAGAACTAAGATGCAGGGGGGAAAAAAAGCCAGTGCCACACATCACTGCTGCCAAACCCCACGCGGCAGGTGCAGTCACTCTTCCTTGGGATTTTCACAAGCAGAGCCCAAACCAACACGGAGAGTGGGAAGTCAGAGTGCCACCATTTCTGAACCCAGCCAAACCCCCAGGCCACCAAATTTCCATCAGGGACAGCGGCTGCTGTGATAGGGTTGGGGCTCTCCCGCTTCCTTAACACGTCCCCTCCCCCTCACAAACACAACCTCTCAGTCTTTGTGTTCCCCTGAAGCAGGCCCAGTGCTGCACCAGACACTGAGAGGAAACAGGCAAGAGGCACGGAGTCCGGCCCTCACTCCCGTGTTAACTCTGTACATTTCTGAACCTCTGGCAGAGGCCAAGCGCCTCCTTACAAGAGCAGAGACACCACTTCAGAAGTACAAGAGGAGGGGATGCACCCCCAACAGGGGAGTGTCGGTACCTTGGCCCACGTTTACTCCAAGCACCGCTTTCACGGAGTCAGAGAAACCTTAGTTTTGACGGAAGGAGAGAGCTGTGATCTGGCCGGGCCTCCTCAACCCATGAGCTGCTAGAACCGCAGTGGCAGACAGGAGACTTGTTGGGAAAGCGGGATTCAGAGCTGAAGCTTTGGGGCCTACCGAAGTTAGTTCTTAAATTTGGCTAAGGTACCATTCTCCTCAAATATAGTCTCAGGATTTTCCTGGAACATCTACCTGACCACCCTGTGAGACACTGCCCGCGGAACACACTAGAACAAACCAAGCTTCTCTGAGAGGGAACTCCTCGGCCAGCTGGCAGGGGAAGTGGGGGCAGAAACTCCAGGGCCTGGAGGACTCAGGAATGAGCTCCACAGAACAAAGTCCAGGGAGACCACGCTGTGCAAGGGGGCACCCGGGAAACAGATGGTCCTAAAGCCGAACCACCGACAAAAGAGCCCCACCTGGGGGGGTCCACGCTTCAGAGCACAAATACTGGAGCCCAGTGAAAGGGGCGCCAGAGAGACAGCACAGGCCATCGGGAGCAGAAAGACTGGCTCCCCAAAGTGTGAGGTTCAGGCTGCGCAGGCTTCGTGCAGAAAGCCCAGCAGGGTCCGTCGGCATTGTGAGGAGGCTAGCTTTCCAAACCAAGTGGTAATGCTCCAGCTGAATCCCACCCTGCACATCACATGACACCTGGCTGCAGTGGTCCCCGGGCATGGGGACACTCCCTGCTCTCACTTACCCATCTGAAAGCCACTGGTAACCACGGCTGTCTGCGCCTGCAGAGCGGGAATAGACCTCGACTCTGTCAGCCACCATGAAAGCTGAGTAGAAACCCACTCCAAACTGACCGATGATCTTGCTGCTGGCCTCAGCCTGATTCTGCAGCGCATCCAGAAAGGCCTGTGGTGGCGAAGGAGAGAGGGTATCCCCATCCCCAGAGAGAACTGACATTTGTGACTCCCCATGTTCGTTCCTCCAGGACGAGCTAAGATCTCATTTAATCCTCAAGACAACCACACTAAGTACTTTTTCACTGATTTTACACACAGAGAACTAATGCACAGAGCGGTGAAGTAACTTGTCCGAAGACCCCGAGCTGGGCAGCAATGGGGCTGGGTCTATATTTGACTCAGAGCCCATAAGCCTGCCCGTCACACCCCCGGGGTGTGGGGACATGGCAGCCTGAGTGAGTTCACGCACCTGCCCTGCAGGAAGGAGCGGAGCGACAGCTTCCTGGCTGTGGCGGCCCCTAAAGTCCAGCAGGTGAAGGGAGGAGACTCCTAAACGTGTCTCCTAGATTCTAACCTTCATGGGAAACCAGGACATACCAAGTACATGCTTTTGTAGAGTATCACAAGGCACTTAATTATTATAACTCATGATCAAAGTTCCTAAGATTAAAAATGAAGTAAAATGCACACATTCATTGCTATGAACGCTGTGCAACAAACGTTCTGCAACGATGGAAATGCTCTGGATGGTCCAATACCACAGCTGCTGACCACATTTGGCTATTTGGCACTCGAACTGTGGCTAGTGCAACCAAGGAACTAACTTTAAAATTTAATTAACTTAAACTCAAACAGCCACATGTAGCTAGTGGCTACTGTATGACACAGCACAGACTTTCCTGGATAGAAATACAACCAAAAGTGTATCATGGGGAAAAAAAATAACAGTTATGGTAAAGAAGATTTTTAAAAGTAGAAATTTCTATGAATCACTTTGGACCAACAACTAGACTATTTTCAAGCACTTGGTGTAAAGTGCCATTTTAGGCACCACTCAGGCCCAAAAAAACAACCAAACAAAAGCATTTGGTCACCAAGCAGGGGCAAAGGCAGCGGAGAGCCACTGGCATTTGTCTTGGGCTGGCACAGATGCTGCTTGAGGAGGACACCTGGTGACCAATGCTTGCCTCCCCTCCGTAGGTTTCAGGTCACACAAACAACCAACCAGCCTGCAGACATCACAGGCCAAGCTTATTCTTGTGAACTGAGAGGAAGAAGGACGTTCATCTCTGACGACCCTCTCTGTCTCAAACCTATGCAGCTCAAGGAATTGCTGCAAAATGACTTGGAGAAAAGTGTCAGGAGGCAGCGGGGCATATTTCCAGACTCAGACTGATGGGTTTTGAACCTTGGGTAGCCAATTTCTAGCTATGGGCAAGGTACTCATTTCAGCCTTTCATCCATAAAATAAGACAAACTACCTCAGAGGTCCCTGTAACAATCTAATGAAATCACTTCATAGAGCCTTCCCACTGTGCCAACACAGAGCTTGCACCTGAGAACATTCCTACTGAACGCAACTGGCGTCCAGAGCACGCTGGGACCTACTCTCTCCAGCCAGAGCCACCTTTCAAGGAGAGAGCCTCACACCTGAGGGGGCGCTATGGAGGGCTTACCTTTGACCCTGACCTGGCGATTGTTCCCAGGTTGGACACCAACTCTTCTTGTGTCATCCCGATGCCAGTGTCCTGAGGAGAGAGACACGCTAAGCACCAAAGCACCAGCACCTGGGGAGCTGGGATGACAGCCCCAGGGAGCAAGTGGCATCAATTACACTTGCCAGGCAGGGCCCACACGGTCATCAGAAAAGACTAATTCTAGTCCCACCAGCCAGGCCTCACTAGAGGACAGACATATAGATTGAAGAGGCAAAACAGAGTCCAGAAATAGAGCGGCACAGATAGTGTCACTTGATTTCTGACAAAGGTTCCAAGAGAATTCAGTGGGGAAAAGAAAAACAAATGTGCTGAAATGACTGGAGAGCCACACGCAAAAAACAAATCTCAACCCTTACCTTATACCAGACACAAAAGTGCACCACACACCTAAATGTAAGAGCTAAGACTGAAAACTTCTAGAAGAAAATATAGGAGAAAATCTTTATGACTTTGGAATAGGCAGAAATTTTTAGATAGGTCACAAAAAGCACGAAGCATAAAAGAAAGTGATAAACTGGACTTCATTAAAATTAAACACTTCTGCTTTTCAAAAGCCACCACTAAGAAAATAAAAAGGCAAGGCATAGACTGGGAGAAAATATTTACAAAACGTACATCTGATATAGGTCTCATATATAGAATATATAAACAATTCTTACAACTCAGTAAGACAATAAATAGACAATAAAAAGACAAAGACAATAAAAATACAAACAATAAAAGACAATAAACCTGATTAAAAATGAGCAAAAACTCTGAATAGACATTTCACAAAAAAGATACATAAATGGCAAAAAAAAAAAAAGCACACGAAAAGATGCTCAATGCCATTAATCATTAAGGAAATGCAAACTAAAACCACAAGATACACTGCTCACCCACTACAATGGCTGAAATATGGCTGCAATAAAAAGGACTGACAATAACAAGTGTTGACGAGGACGTGCAGCAACTAGAATGCTCACGAGCTGCTAAGAGGAACGCAAAATGGGACGTCCACTTTGGAAAAGTTTGGCAGTTTCTTATAATCAGCCACTCGCCTTATGACCCAGCAAGCCCACTCCCAGATATTTACCCAAGAGAAACAAAATCACAGGTCCACACAAAGACGTAAACTCAAATGTTCACAGCAGCTTTATTCTTCACGCCCATAAACCGAAAACAACCCAAATGCTCATCAATTCACGAATGGAAAAACAAATTGTGATCCATCCATTCAGTAGAATACTTCTCAGTGATAAAAAGGAACAAACTACGGATACACAGAGCAACATGGATGAATCTCAGAAGCATTATGCTAAGTGAAAGAAGTCAGACTCAGAAGACTACCAATCATGTAGTTCTGTTCACATGAAATACGGGAAAATACAAAACCATAATGACAGAAAACAGATCAGTGGGTTCTAGGGGCTGGGAAGGGGGAGAGAATACTGGGGGTTATGATGTCATGATGGTAAGGGTGGTTACACGAATGTGTGCACATGTAACGTGTCGGTCAAAACTCACTGAATTGTACACCTAAATTTCGTGAATTCTATTGTATGGGAATCATACCTCAGTAAAGCTTATTAAAACAACAACAGCAACAAAGAAAGGCACACACACACCCAGACCAGAGAGAATGAATGAACAGAGAGCACAAGAGACACCCCATAGCAAAGTCCTGAGCAGCGAACAGCTTTCCTGGCAGAGGCAGGAAGGCCAAAGGAAAAACGCCCTCAGAGCCCATTGAGGTGCGTCCTCCTCTTCCAGAGACGCACACGCCACCATTCTACCTGTGCCCCTGGGACGGCAGACCCTCAAGCAGCTGTCCTGGGAACATAATGTCCCTCAGGGCCACTGCCTGATGAACCCTCTTTTGCCATTCTAACTTTTTGACCTTAAAGTTTTCAAAAGGTCACAACAGCTACCCAAAGTATTGCTTCGTCTAAGGCAAGAGTGTAAATCCAAACAGAGAGATGCGATTAAAAATAGCACCACAAGATATTCAATAACATGGGGAAACATGCGCAACAAGGAGAAAGCACAGTTAGAAATATGTTCAGATATGTAAATAAATGCATGGACACCAAAAACCTAAATGGACATACGCTAAAATGTCCACAGTACTTATGTCGGAATGAGGTGATTTTAAGTTTCCTTGTTTTCTACTTCTCTGTGTTTTCCAAATTTTCTATATTGAATGACTATTATTTTTAGAGTAAACTATACCAAGGGAAAAAAAAAGAGTTATTGTAACAGTAAAGATAGTCAGCAGGTCACCTGGGGCCTAAGAGACAGAAGAAAAAGGCAGGCGCATCTCCTCTGTCCCACTGTGTGCAGAGGGCTGCCCAGTCCCCTCTGTGACGAGCACTGGCACCAGCACTAGAGGCAGGGTGGCACGTCACATGCCAGAACACTTAGGAGGAGGTACCTGGATGGTGATGGTGCCTTTCTCCGTGTCAGTCTGTAAGTGAATCTCCATTTCTGGCAGCGTTTGGCCTTCAGACACGAGCTTGTGACGCAGTTTTTCCAAGGCGTCGCTGGCATTGGAGATCAGCTCCCGTATAAACACCTACAGGAATCGAAATAAGATGCTAACACTGCAGGATCTATTTGGTTAGCAGCATCTGCAGCAACTGTTAAAAGTCGGGGGGAAAGTGCCACAGAATACCCAGTTTTTTAACCACAAAGACATTCCACTTTATCCAAAAGCAGTTTCTCCAAGGCAGGTCACAAAATTTCAAGGCAGATCGCTTCTCCCTGACACAGCTTTATGGAGTAGACTCCACTGCTCCTTCTTGAAAATCAAGCCTGAAGTTAAGGGTCACTCTGTTAATGCAAACTTTAAGAAGAACTCTCTGAGAGACACTTCTTTCCCATCTCTTGCCCAGGGATAACAAAAGATCCCTCTAACATCTGTTTCTCCTGCTCCACGAAGATACCCTCTGGCTTCATTTAATCTAGTGGGGATTAGCAAAAACCAGGCCTATATGTTCAGGAGAAAAAAGAGCCACAGGCCCAACAACCTACCAGTGTCTGCAAAGCACCTTTACCTCAAAGACCTTCCACTCACAGTGAGACGGAGCACACAGGTGAGGGCAAAGGGGTGGGGTGATCTGACCCTGAGAGAACAGAAGCTGGATGGCACAGGGACACTTAATATAGTATCTAACAGCACAAGACCTGGAAGTATTTCCTTAAAAGTCCCTTTAACTTTTGAATTTTGTGCTTTATCCTTCTTCAAAATTCTTCGAGGTTCTAGTAATAACGAGCATAGAAACAATGATGGCCTATTTTCACTCTACTTTTTCAATGGCCTGCCATCCTTAGATGAGTTTTATTTATTTACGTATTTATTTATTTTCTGAGGAAGATTCACCCTGAGCTAACATCTATGCCCATCTTCCTCCACTTTATATGTGGGTCACTGCCACAATGTGGCTGATGAGTGGTGTACGTCCACATCCAGGATCCGAACCTGCAAACCTGGGCCACTGAAGCGGAGCATGCTGAGCTTAACCACTATGCCATGGGGCCAATCCCACCTAGATGAGGAGTTTTAATTTCCTCAAAAAGGTCCTTGGTAGCTTCAACCTGTTCTACTCCACATAGGGCCAGGGAATCTTCCTCCTCCAGCCCCAACACCCCAATAGACCATGGGTATGCCAGGTGATGGGCCAGGTGACAAGGCGAGTAAACAGAGAGCTTCAAGAAGTACATCAACAACGCCACAGAAATGGATCTCAGACAGGCCCCCAAGCCAATACCTGGGGGATTTCTAAATTACCAGCAAAATTCATTAATTCCAAGAGTCAACCTGGCTTAAAGAATCATCTGGATATATTTGTCCATGAAACCCAAACAAATTTTGGTAAAAATACTCTCACTGGTAGGTAGGATTGGGACTTGTCCAAATTTAATGCATTCTCGCAGCTAATACACTATCTGGCATTTCCCCAGAATAGTGTAAAGATAGTTTTGCCAGAAGAAACCTAAGCGTGATTAACAGGTACTGCACCTCTTTTTCTGAGTACAAGGAACGGGCAACAATGTCCAGAAGCTTCTTTGTCTCAGCCTGGAACTCGTGTTTGGAAACGGAACCTAGTAATGAATCACAGACAAACCAATAAAGTTTAATTTCTATTTTCATGGAAGAATATGCTATGAAACATTCAAAAGAATGTTTAAGGTAACGAGTTTCAAACATTTTCCAAAAGAGTGAACAAAAAAGAAAGAAAGAAACCAAGTCTCTTGGGCTCTCGGGCAGGAGGTCTCGGGGTGGAACAAACCAAGTGGTTCCCTCCCTCTCCACAGAAAGGGCACAGGGAACTCTCCCCTACCTCCCACTGCTGAGGCCTGCACGCCTTGTGTCTGGGCTCCCTCAAGGGACTGTGTCTGGTCGTGAGAATTGGGGGCTCCAGCAACCAGACCCTGGATTCTACTCTTCCAAACAGCGGTTTCCAAATTAATTACTTAGAAAGCAAAGGAACAAGAAAACCTCACTTCTCTTCTTAACCTAAACCCCAAAGATTCTGTTGTCTCATGTGAAAGCCAGAAATGGACCCACTTCAAGACTGGCTCCAAAGACTGCCTCTCTCTCCTTCTCAGGAATGAAAGAACAACTCCAGAGCGCAGTCCTGTACTGGCAGGGCCAATACTGAGTTTGCGTCCTGCTCCATGATTGTTAGCAGATGTGCCATCAATCACCAGAGAAGGTGCCCTGCTGCAAACTCACGAGTAACCACCAGAGGGGGCAAGACACACCAGGATGGAGGTCAGAAGTTCCTTGTGAAGACAGAAATGGAGGGATGCATTGTTTTGGGGAACCCTCCCTCCAACCAAGACCCTCCTTCGCCTGAAGCAAGTGGGTGGCTCCATCAATCATTGATTCTACCTCAAAAACTGTCCCTCAGGAGCCAGCAACGAGCTAAGACTTCCCAGACCCCAATGTGGCTGAACACAGTACCCTGCACGGTCTCTGTGCTGCTGATGATGGAGTGCAGGGGCTCCTCCTCCCGGTCCTCAGCAGCTTGTGAGCTGAACGGCCGTCCAACATGGAAGTTCGAAGCCAGGCTGAGCCTGGGGCTCCTGAACTGGGCTGGGGTCCTCTGAGGACACACAACTGGTTTTCCTGAAAAGATACACACGCAGAAAGCACGAGAATGAATATGACATCAGAAACAGAATATCCTAATTTGTTCACTAACAGTCAGTCTCGCAGATACTAATGTGGAATTCTCTAAAGCAGGCTGTTGCTCAAAAGATCCAGTGTCACCCCGGAGAAATCAGAAGTGAATGAACACTGCACAGCTGGCTGATGTTTCAGCTTGAAGTTTCGGCAACAAATCTTCATCAGGTCAAATAGCAAGAAAGTATCAGAACTCAGAGGCAGAGCTGTGGGAGGCGGGCAGCGCCCTTCTGACACCACTTCCCACATATGCTCCACGGTAAGACCTTGTACAAAACCCCCAAACTCAAACATGCCTCGATGCTCAAGTCCCTACAGGAGCTTGAATAACACTAGGCCAGCCTTCTTTACTGTGTAACTATCATGAAAAAACGGAGAAGAACTATCCTCTAAGAGGATCCAAATTTTCAAACATTAATATTCTGAAACAGACTCACCATCTTCTAAAGAATCACTGTTGATTATTTTCCTTTTTTGCCCAAAACTGTCAGAGTTTTAAAAAAATTAGTGTATTTAAAGACTGAAAAGCAGTGCATGATCTCTGTCCCCCGTAACCAGGAAGGGGCCTCACACTGTCTCGTGTTGGTTTTCTGTAACCTCCCCTCAGCACAGCGGACCAAGGAACTGCTGCGAGCACAGAAGGGAAACCCATCCATTTGACACTGCCGTCCCCAGCCTGCTGTGGTTGACAGACGCATCGTCTCCCTTCGGATGCTACAGAAGCGCATGCAGATACCTCCACACTAACCAGCAGGAACCAGTCCTTACTAGCGACCCCTCAGGACAGCATCACTCCCCCAACTCCAGGACCGGTGTCAGTTAGCAGGTGCTTCATGCCTGATGCTTTCAAGGATACAGGTCATACATGCAAGATACTCCATGTGAAGTCTAGATCTTAATGAACTATAGCTGCCTGTTAAGTATTACACGTGTGGAATGGACAGAATGATCTAGAACGTCCAGAAATAACTTGGAAGGTTTTAAAAATCAACATATCGACTTGACATTCCTATAAGGTATAAAAACTTTCCTTTTCTTTAAGCTTATTCCTGGATTTATAAATAACATGACATTAGCCTTTGCTTCTATGGAAAATAGCTTAAAAACATCTACCCCAATTCAGAAAATACTCAATTTCCAAACAGTCTAAACGTTTAATTCTCTGGGCCTAATTGCACTGTTCACTTTATCCATACAGTTAAAAACAAAACAGAAAACCTGGGGGATTTCTTCTGGAATTAAACGACATTTGGTTAGAGAGTTTAACGAACAGTCTGCACCAGGCCGGGGATCAAGTCCCTGCGCCCCTAGCCCATCCCCTACCCCAGGTGGAGAGCAACTGCAGGAGGGAACTTGGCCAGCAGACCGTGGGCAAGCTCCCACGCTGCCTCCCCACCCGGGGACAGCGCTCACAGACGCATCTGGAGACACAAGCAGGTCCCCACAGAAGTTGGGGACCCTGTACTTTAAAGCACTGCACGGCTTTGGGGAAGACAGCAGTGAGACTGGAATAAGGAAAGATGTTTGAGGGAAGGGAGACCCGGGCTCAGCCTCAGGACGGGATCTGGATTAACTTCTCTGTGGAACACGATGACTCCAGATGTACCGACAAGAGTGTAAGTTTGGGCCAGCAGATTCAGGAGGGATGAAGGAGTTCCTCCAGAAGAGAGATGAGTAGAAAGCCCAAGGATCACGGATTGACAGTGTTCTTGGCCACATCTCCACACGAGCGGGCTCCGCAAACACTGAAAGCATTTTAGAAATGTTCACACCTAATACTCCTCTTACTACGTTTCACTCAGCAGCCACTCCCTATTCCATGGCCACAGGAAAGGACAGAGGTGTGGTCTTCCAGAGTCTTCTTCCAGCAGTGACATGTAGGTAGCACTTATCACGGTCCCTGCCCCACCTCCAGCCACAAGGGTCTCCCCTGACTCTTCCGTCCACTCCCTTGTCCCCACACACCTCTGAGCTGGTCTCCCTGCTGCAGCGCTGTTTCCTCTGACCTGTCCCATAAATTTCTACACATTAATCTTCTGACGCCAATTCCATCTTGCTATTTCCCCGATTTCGGAGGACCTACCCCTGAATGCAACCTCATCAACTCTAAATGCTTCCTTCAGCTGGTACTCCAGGCCCTCCACCAGACAGCCCCTTAAACGTCTGGAATCCCACCTCCTTCGGCCCCACCCAGCGGGTTTGCTGACACCCCTCACGCCCCTCACACCCCCACCTGTATGGTCATCAACATTGGGGTGTCCCCATCCCCTCTCCCTACACCATCAAGCTCGGTCTTAGCACAGAGGGAGTGCTTTCTAAGTTCCTGTTCACAAGCCCCCAAAACATGAGATAACACATCACACCTTCAAGAAGAGATGCCGGGGCTGGCCTGGTGGCGCAGCGGTTAAGTACGCACGTTCCACTTCGGCAGCCTGGGGTTCGCCAGTTTGGATCCTGGGTGTGGACATGGCACCGCTTGTCAAGCCATGCTGTGGTAGGTGTCCCACATATAAAGTAGAGGAAGATGGGCACGGATGTTAGCTCAGGGCCAGTCTTCCTCAGCAAAAAGAGGAGGATTGGCAGCAGTTAGCTCAGGGCTAATCTTCCTCCAAAAAGAAAAAAAGAAATAAGAGATGCTGGTCTTCTTCCTCGTTGGTAAATTTTACTCGATCCACTCCATTTGCACAAAGGCAGCAGAATGTACTGAACTGATGATCTATCCTCACTTCCTGTCCCACCCTTGCTCTGCTGACAAAGTCCTTTCCTCACATGTGTCTTTTGAGCCCTCGGAAAAGAACAGGTTGCATCCCCTCACTGTTTCTCTCAGCTAAAAACCATCCCCCTCCAGATGGAAACCAGAAATCATGTAAATCTAAACACTGAGGCTAAGAGCTTTCAGTATTTTGAGACCTCCATAAACTACCTGTTCTAAACCTGCCCCTAGATGTCTGATTTATGGCCAGCATACTTTTTTACTTCCAATCTTCCATGTATAAGTATTTTAATCAAGAACACATCTTAGAAATCATTCTGAATTAGTACCTACAGAGTTGCTTATTCTTTTTAACAAACTCCTAATATCCCATTTTAATGGCTCTAAGTATTTAACTAGTGCTCAACTGATGGATGTTTAAACCGCTTCCAGTCTTGTGCTGTTAAAAACAATACTCCAAAGTGCTAAAGAGTTATCTACTGCATGTTTCCTTCATGAAGAAAGACAGGGATACAGGAAAATATCCATGTTTCTGCTCATTTGTGCAAAAGAAACACAGGAAGTATAAACCAGAAACTAATGAGATTGTGCATTCGCTTCCTAGGGCTACTGTAACAAAGGACCACAAACTGGGCGGCTGCAAACAACAGGAATTTATTCTCTCACAGTTTCGGGGGCCAGAAGTCCAAAATCAAGGTGTTGGCAGAGCTGGTTCCTTCTGGAAGCTCTAAGGGAGTCCATCCACACCTCTCTCCTGGCCTCTGTTGGTGTCAGCAATAGCTGGCACTCCTTGGCTTGTAGCTGCCTCACTCCAATCTCGGCCTCTGTCACCACACCACCTTCTCTTCCCTGTGTGTGTCTCCTCCGTGTCCAAATTTCTATCTTCTTATAAAACACCAGTTACACTGGATCTGGGGCTCATTCCAATCCAAGATGACCTGCTCTTATTACATCTACAATGGCTCTATTTCCAAATAAGGTCACATTCACAGGTACCAGAAGTGAGGACTTACACATATCTTTTTGGGGCACACAATTCAAAACATAAGAAACTGGTGGCCTACAAAGGGTGTGTGTTAGTTTCCTGGGGCTGTCACGGCAAAGCCCCATAGACTGGGCTACTTACACAACAGAACTGTATCATCTCACGGGTCTGGAGGCTAAAAGTCCAAGATCAAAGCATTGGCAGGGCTGGTTTCTTCTGAAGCTGCGAGGAAAACTCTGCTGTGTTCCTCTCCCCCGGCTTCTGTGGCCTCAGGCGCTCCGCAGCTTGTAGACAGCCGTCTCCTCCCTGTGTCTTCACGTCTTCCCTCTGTGCGTGTCTGTCTCTGTGTCCAAATTTCCCCTTTTTAGAAGGACCCAGTCAAACTGGATTAGGGTCCACTCTAACGACCTCATCTTAACTTGATCATCTGCAAAGACCCTGTTTCCAAATAAGGTCACATCACAGGTGCTGTGTGTTAGAATTTCAACATCTTTTGGGGGACACAATTCAACCCATAACGAGTACGTAGGAACAGTGGAAAGAATGGGGGATTGGGGATGGGGTAGCAGAGCTGAGGGGAATGTGACGTTCTGAGGATACCTTATTGCACATCTCTGACTCTTCGAACCATGGTAATGTTTCACATATGCAAAAAGTAAATAATTAAGAACAACCAGGGTGTGTCAGGAACATAAAAAAATACAAACAGCAACAAATGTGCATAACTGTATCACAAACACGACCACCCTGAAAGACGACAAGAACCTAAGTAACTTCAGAAAATGGTCTTTGACTGTATACTGTAAAGCTAACCTCCAAAAGAACTGCATACAATTATTGTAGCACAATTGTGAGCGATTCCAATCGCTTTATGTATATCCTAAGATCAAGCAAGTAAGTACATTGTGGATCCCAAGTCAGGAGAAAGGAATAACAAATAAGCAAAGTGGGAGGCAGGACGAACCCTGTGGTGCTGCGCTGGAATCAGAGACATCAGTATGAACTCGAGAATTTTCAGATCTATAGACATCAAACATAGAAGGGAATACCGACATGCGTCACTGTGTGGGTGAGTACACACTATCCACTGACAGGCCTAGAAGCAAGGACACTCCAGTAGCAATGAGTACACCTGGCACCAGGGAAAGCGACGAGCCCAGAACTGTCCACTTGAAAGGCCCATGTTCCAGGGGACATCTTGGTCCTGGGCAAACGAGTGGGTGGTCCTCCTTCTTGGCACCCAGAGCTTGGTTTGTAAACACTGTTCTCCAATGAAAGGAACCAGGGCCACTGGAGAACATACAAGATGAGCCTCAATACCTTGTGGCGCCAGACAGTGATGAAGGACTCAGAAAGGAGAGGGGCACCAAGAGGACAGGCTCAAACCAGAAGGTTCTCCCAATGGTAAAATCTAGGACAATCTGAGCAATGAGATAATGACAGCAATGGATTGTAAACTGGCGAATCAAATAAATATCTATTAGTCCATACAAATGGGGAGATGGAAGGACCTCTTCCTTACGGCAGAATTACAGTTTATAAATGTACAAGGAATGATGGAACTAGACAATCACCATCAGGCAAGCACAGTAGTAATCGTGACAGGTATAAACTGTTGATGGATGTTGAAACGTCCACCAGAAACAGAATATTTGCATAATCTCAAAGTATCCCCCACAAGATACTGATTTTAAAGAGAAACAGTAGTTTACCCTGGAGAAAGTGGCAGATACCCCTTAACTAAGTGACCACAGACACCATCCTCAAGAATAAGACGTGTCAACATCCTGCCACTCCTCGTGAGGTGAGAGGGCACAGCCTCCCTTCTGTTGTGTTCTTGCCAAAAACGCATCTCAATCTAATCAGAAGGAAAGAGCAGACAAACCCTAATTAAGGGACATCCTATAAAATAACTGGCCAGTACTCTTCCAAAGCGTCAAGGTCCTGCAGGAAAAACACAGACTGAGGAACCATCACTGAATGGAGGAGACACAACCACCACGAGCAATGTAGGGTCCTGGACCAGAAAAAGGACAGCAATGGGAAACTGGCTAGACAAGTAAGACTGGCAGAATACTTAGTAATGTATCGATGTTATTTCAGTTTTCAATAATTGTACCATGGTTATGTAAGATATTAATAGTAGTGGAAACAAAGTGAAGGGGAAGGGAACCCTGTGTACTATTTTTGTACATCTCTGTAAAGGATGAAATTACTTCAAAATAAAATGTTTCAAAACAAAAAATAGCACTCTAAGGAATATTCTTGTACATAAGTCATTTCATTTACCCACGAGGATGCATCCTAATATATATATCTAGAAGTGGAATTACTAGGTTCAAGGTTATATCCAGGTTAAACTGTGGTTGATGTTGTCAAGTCACCCTCCAGAGAAACTGTATCAGTTTACATTCCCATCAGCAACATAAGAGAGTGCAGATCACCCCACACTCCTGCCAAGACCAAGATGGTACTGTTATGAAACTTTGGGATCTTTGCCTATGGATCAGGTAAAAATTTTACTGTAGTGTTCATTTACATTTCTCTTATTACGAGCAAGATGGAGCATCTATCCATATTTTAAAATATTCTCTATTTCCTTTTTTGTTAATGGACTCTTGATATCCTCTGATTATTTTTCTACTACATTTCCATCTTTCTCTCATTGATTTGTAAGAGCTCTTTATATATTAAGGAAATTAGTCTTTTATTTTTACAGGCCTTCCTCACTCCAAGATGAAACACAATTTTTTCATATTTTATTTTTTCTATTCCTTTCGTCTTTTTCCCACTTAATACTCAGAATACTTTTGAAAGGATTTAATATATTGTTTATCATGGGAGCAATATAAGTCCTCATAGTCAGGAAAATGGAAAAAATAAGCAATCCATATTTCAAACCAGGACTTGAAGACTTTCCATCATAATTCCAAGATTACATTAATAAACAGTGCTATTAAGAGTAGGTTTGATTTCAGGTAACTGAACTTTCTACACTGACTTTCAAGAATAAACCAATAGCTCAATAAATCTGCCTGACCCAGAAACAAACACAGTATCAGCATGGTATCTGTCTTCATGTTTCCCCCATACCCTATGGGAAAAACCACAAACCTCAGTGTGAGGCTACAATGTCTAAGTGTTAATCTATTTGGTGGTTTGGGGTCGCACAAAATAGGAAGCACTAATAGTTTGAATCTGACACCACACACGCGTGTGCGCACGCACCAGTCCTCATGCTCCTTCCTCTACCTACAACCACATCCCTTCTTTCTACCTAAATGCTTCAGGACCCAGCATGAAACCCTCTCTTCCCTCAGGCCTCCCCATTCCCTGAAGCTTGCAATAATCTCTCCCTACTATGAATTCAGATCATTTATTTTCTATGCTGCTCACTTAAAACTGCTGTTATAAGCCAGTTTGTGGCATTTCTTCTACTATTAACTTTTTCTTAATGCATAACTTATCTCACCAAATTAGGGCCGGAACAAGCTTATATGTCTCAGTATCAAATTCTCTGAAGGCAAGAACATCCATATTTCTTGGTATGCCAAAGCATCTAGTGGGGAGGCAGCTCTTTTTACAATCATGAAACTTTTTATCAACATAAACATCACTATGCTCAAGCTGAAGCACACTCGGTCAGCCAGTGGACGGCACAGCGGTCCTACAGGCCATTTTTTGACAAGTAAGCAGGAATTGAAAATATGACTGCCTACAGGGGCCACCAAGTAAGGCAAATGAGTCAAAACACACTGGGTAGGTTCTTTTGCTTTTCCTTTAATCACCCATCTTTCCCATATATCAGCCCTAGTTCTTACTACAGTTTCACTTCAACTGCATCTTCAGTTACGCACTACAGATACAGACACACTTAATATTTTAAGCTGTGAGAAGTATGCTGATTGCTTCTCTGGAATTACATATCCCAAACAGACAATCTCCCATTCTACCAAGCGTTATACAGGTAAGAACTATTTTACTTTTCGTCTTAACTCTCCTACCCAGAGGTTACTTCCTGTATGGCTGAGGTATAGTCTACCAACCAAACCTTCTGTGGATAACAACCATGAACTTAGGAACAACAACAAAGAGGCCACCTGAAGGCTCTGGACAATCAACAAAAGCAGCCAGATGCTGGAGGAGAGTCAACAACAGGAAGGAGGGAACAGCACAGAACGAAGGCAGGCTCAGTGAAGCATGGCTACAACTCCAAGAGAAAACATACACAATGTGCACTTTTTCTGGCCTGAAGAACCAGAAGAGAGATTGGGGTAACCATAGAAGCTGAAAAGTAAAGGGGAATCCCAGAAAGGAGAAAGTGAGAGAAAGGGAGTCCCAAATTCTGTGAATAAATTCTTCTAAGTCTCTGGCCAACCCCCTGAACCACACACATGTGGGGCAAACTGCAAGCAGCCCCACTAAGATAAAAGAACTGAAGTGCTGCCTAAGAGAAAGGGCTTGCAGCGGGGGTCCAATCAGGTTAACAGCCCACCTAAAAACAACAACTCTTCAGTGGAATATAACAGAATCCAGAGACTCCACAAGGTAATATTCACAATGTCCAGGGTAGAATAAAAAGTTACCTGACATACGGGGAAACAGGAAAATGTGACCCTGCTCAAGAGAAATGTCAATCAATGGAGACGAGTGGCAGGAAGATCCTCATGCTGGAATCAGAAAACAAGGGTTTTAAAACAGGCATTATAAAAATGCTATACGACATGAAGTAAAATGTAGTCAAAATGAAAGCAAAGATGGAAAATCTCAGAGACATAAACCACAATAGAAGAACCAAGTGAAAACTGTAGCTACAAAAAATACAGCATCTGAAATTTAAAAATTAACTGCAAGGCTTCATAACTGACCGGAGACCTCAGAGCAAAGTCTGTGAACTTGAAAATAGGTCTATAGAAATTATTCGATGTGAAACAGAAAAAAAAAGATTAAAAATAAACAGGGTCTCAAGCAAATCTGAGACAAGAGAAAAAACTTTAACATACATGTAATTGGAGTCCTAGAAGGAGAAGAGAATGAGAATGTAGCAGAAAAAATATTGAAGAAATGACTGAAAACGTTTCCTAAAGATGGTTAAAAACAATTTACAGATTCAAAAAGCTCAATGAACCACCAGCAGGATAAATTCAAAGAAAAAATCTAGGCACATCACAGTCAAACTGCTGAAAACCAAATTGCTGTATAAAAAGAATATCTTAGAAGCAGCCAGAGAAAACACCACATTACACAGGAGAAAAATAATCTGAATGACAGCTAAGTTTTCACCAGAAATAATGGAGGTTGGAAGACAATGGTACAACATCTTCACCGCACTGAAACAAATCTACAGCTCTTCATGCTGAATGCAAATGATATCAGACGGAAACTTGGATCTTCAAGAAGGAATGCAGAGCATCACAAATGTTAACCTAGGTAAATACACAAGCATTTTTCTCTTAATTTCTTTAAAAGATATATGACAGTTTAAAACAAAAATTAAAATACCGGAGCTGGCCCGGTGGGGAGTGGTTAAGTTTGCGGGCTCTGCTTTGGTGGCCCAGGGTTTCGCCAGTTCAAATCCTGGGCGCAGACGTGGCACCGCTCATCAAGCCATGCTGAGGTGGCATCCCACATGCCACAAGTAGAAGGACTCACAACTAAAAACTACACAACTATGTACTGGGGGGCTTTGGGAGAAAAAGGAAAAAAACTTAAAAATCTTAAAAAAAAAATTAGGGTCCGGCCCGGTGGCGCAGCGGTTAACTGTGCATGTTCTGCTTCAGTGGCCCAGGGTTCGCCGGTTCAGATCCCAGGTGCAGACATGGCACCACTTGGCACACCATGCTGTGGTAGGCATCCCACATATAAAGTAGAGGAAGATGGGCATGGATGTTAGCTCAGCGAAAAGAGGAGGATTGGGAGCAGTAGTTCAGGGTTAATCCTCCTCAGAAAAAAACAAAATTAAAATACTGTCTTGGGTTTATAACACATGTACATGCGATGCATGTGACAACTGTACATAAAGGATGGGGTGGAGGGAGGAAATGAACCCATATATTTGCAAGGTTTTTACATTTTATACAAAGTATTACAATACTAATTCTAAACATAATCTAAAGACTATGAAAAGTTAAGGATGAATATTGCACTTACCAGAGTAGGCACTAAAAAAAGATGCAAGAGTTATAGCTAAAAAAAAAATTAGATAAACTAAAAGGGAATTCCAAAAAATATTTACTTGATCCAAAAGAAGGCCAGAAAGGAAGAAGAGAGGGGAAAATAAGAGGGGACAAATAATAAAACAGTAGAGACAAATCCAACTATATCAATCATTTCATTTTATGTTAATAAACTAAACAAGGCAAAGACTGTAGGAATTCATAGAGCAAGACCTAATTAAATCCTGTCTACAAAACAATCACTTTAAATAGAAAGACACAGACATGCTGAAACTAAATGGATGGAAACAGATAACACTATGCAAAAAGCAAGCATAAAGAGGCTGGAGTGGCCATATTCACATTAGATAAAACAGACTTCAAAATTAAAAGCATTACCAGAAAAAAAGGACATTTCAGATTGATAAAAGATACAATTCATCGGGGAAACAACCACAAATGTGTTTGTCTAATAACAGAGCTTCAAAATACATGAAGTTAAAACTGAAAGAATTTAAGGAAGAAAAAGCAATTCCACAATCATAATTGGAGATTTAACACTCTTTTCTCAAGAACTGATAGAAGTACACCAAAAAATAAAATAAATCAAGACACAGATCATCTGAACTACAGTATAAAACACTTTGACTTAATGGAAATTTATTTTAAAAACCCAAAATACAGTTTTTCTTGAAAAGAATACATCCTTTCCAAGTGTACCTGGTACATCCACCCAGACCACAAAGTGGGCCACAGTCTCAATAAACCTACAAGGACTGAAATCATACCAAACAAGCACTCTGAATACAACAGAATTAAATCAGAATCAACAACAATAACCTATTTAGGAAAACCCAAGTATCTGGAAAGTAAACAACAGATTCTAAATCATCCATGGGACAAAGAAGAAATCACAAGGAAAATTAGATAGTATTTCAAACTGAATGATTAAAAGTTGTGGGACACACATAGAGAGGCACATAGCAGGAAACTTACAGCTTTAAGTGCTTATCTTAAAAAAGAAGACTAAAATTGATGTCCTAGGGTTTCACCTTAGAAAAAAGAAGTACAAAGTCAGCCCAAATAAAGTAGAAGGGAGGAAAAAATAAACAGCAGAAAACAATGAAACAGAAAACAGACAAAGAGTGGAGAAATTAACAATGCCAAAGTTCATTCTTGAAAGAGACCAACAAAATTGATAAATGCCTAGCAAGACTGATCAGGAAGAAAAGAGAGAACACCAATTACCAACATCAGGAACGAAGGTGGAGTTATCATCAGAAATTCTACAGACTTTAAAAGGACAATAATGAAACATGAACAAATTTATGCCAAGAAATTTGACAACCTGGATGAAATGGACCTTGAAAAAATGAAATTCATCCAAAGTGACAGCAGATGAAACAGAAATTCTGAATTGCTTTATATCTAATAAAGAAATTGAATTTCTTTCCAAAAATGTTTCCACAAACAAAATTCCAGGCCCAGAATTTTTCTGGTGGAGTCGATCAAACATATGGGGAAGAAATAACACCAATCTTTACACAAACTCTTTCAGAAAACAGAAAAAGAGGGAATATTTTCCTACAAGTTCTGTGAGGACAGCATAACCCTAATATCAAAATCTGACAAAGAGTTTACACACACAGAATAAAAATAATAGAGCAATATCCCTCATGAACACAGACATGGAGGTCCTTAATAAACATTAGTGAATCAAAGCCAGCAATAGGTAAAAACGATACCATACCATGACCAAGTAGGTTTACCTCAGGATCGCAAGGTGGGTTAAGCACTAGACAATCAATCAATACAGTGAACTCTATTATACCCAAAATAACAGCAAGGGAAATGCACTAATAGGCTCAGCATGAGGAGCAATTGAGAGTATGGGTACTACAGTAAACTGCAGAGGGCAGCCCCATTTCTAGGTGGCAGCAGCTGCTACTATATTCAAAGAGATGGTTGCTGTCATGGGATGTAGGCTAAGACTCTCAGAACTTTTAATTTTTCAAAAGAAATAAGAAATTCAATATTTATGTGAAATCCGACTTTAAATGTTTGCAATTACTTCTTTAAACTGTGGTTGCTGGTGCACAACTCTTTTCTTTTTTTTCTTTTTTTTTTTTTTTTTAAAGATTTTATTATTTCCTTTTTCTCCCCAAAGCCCCCAGGTACATAGTTGTATATTCTTCGTTGTGGGTTCTTCTAGTTGTGGCATGTGGGACGCTGCCTCAGCGTGGTCTGATGAGCAGTGCCATGTCCGCGCCCAGGATTCGAACCAACGAAACACTGGGCCGCCTGCAGCGGAGCGCGCGAACTTAACCACTCGGCCACGGGGCCAGCCCCCACAACTCTTTTCTAATCTGGAAAATCACACCCATGAGAAAGTTTACCAGCAAAGAGAAGAAGAATAAAGCTTCAAAGAAGAGGCTCACACTCCTGTTTGGTGGAAATCTATCAGGGAACAACTCTTACAGAAAAGTAGAAGATCTTTATGACCATGGGGTAAACAGAGGTTAGCAAACATTTTCTGTAAAGAGCAGACTAAATATTTCAGGCCTTCCTGGGGCTGGCCTGTAGCCTAGTGGTTAAGTTGGGCATGTTCCACTTTGGCGGCCCAGGTTCGGTTCCTGAGTACAGACCTACACCACTCGTCAGTGGCCATGCCATGGCGGCAACCCACATACAAAATAGAGGAAGACAGGCACAGATGTTAGCTCAGGGCGAATCTTCCTCAGCAAAACAAACAAAAAAATTAAATATTTTAGGCTTTCTGAGCCCCATAGCTGCTCAACTCTGCCACTGTAGCAGGAAAGTGGTCACAGACAGCAAGTGAAAGAATGGGTGTGTCTGTACCCCAATAAAACTTCGTTTACAGAAACAGGCCATGAGGCTGATTTGACCCATGGGCCTTAGTTTGCAGAACACTGGGACAAACCACAAAGGAGACGATTGGTAGATTTGACTCAGTTAAAATTAAGAACTTCCGTTATCAAAAAAAAAAAACCAGACACCAAGATGAGAGCGAAATGGTGTACCACAAACTGGGAGAAGGTATTTGCAACAATTATTAATTGACAAAGGATGAAGTGATAAAAGATTAGTATCCATAAAGAATACATACAAAGATACATAATAAAAAATCAACCAATCCAGAAGAAAAAAATGCAGGCAAAAGACATGAATAGCATTTCACAGAAAAAAGAAACAAAAAGCCAATAAACTATGGGGGAAAAAATGCTCAACTTCATTAGTAATCCATTAAAATGCAATTAAAACCACAACTGAAACACCATTTGTAACCATCAAATTGACAAACATTTAAAACGTCTGAAAATCCCAAGTGGTGGTGAGGATGTTGCGCGGTGGGGCTCTCAGACATAGTTGGTGGAACGTAAATCAGGATCCACACTGGCAAACAGTCACAATTATGTAACACAAAGGCAGCCCCTAAACCCCCACCACCTCCTCTCCTAGCTACATACCTGGGGAGGTGTGCCCCTGTGAGGCACTAGGAACAACCCAACTGTCTGAGTCCAGGATGGAGAAATAAGCTGTAGTATTTTCATACAATGGAATATTACAGAACAGTGACATGGATAAATCTCACAGATAATGCTATTGCATTGAACTGTACATGTAGTTTATGCACTTTCTGATGTATATCTTATAAACATACACAGACACAAGATATCATTTAACACCCACCTACCTACAAGGATTAACAAGTCTGAGAACACCAAGCACGGGATGTGTGGAGCGAAGGGGACCTGCAGACGCTGCTGGCAGAGTATGCGGCGATGCCTTCCCGGGAAATAATTCTGCATCTTACTAAGTTGGGGCACACCAAATGATCCAATAATTCCACTTAGGTATATGTCAGCAATTATTCATGAAGAAATGAAGGGACATTAACACAACAGAATAAGCAGGGAAAAATAACGAACTACACTATTAAGAAAACATAATGTTGACCCAAAAAAGCAAAGTCCCAGTAGAATACACACAGTATGATTTCAACAAACAGTGTGTGGATATTAATGTGCATACATGTGTGTATATATACATACATATGTGCAGAAATATAAAGAAAAGCAAAGGAATAGAAACCAGAAAATTCGGGTCAGCAATTACCTCTGGGAGAGAGAAGGGGATGCATCAGGGAGGGATACACAGGGTCTTCAAGGGACCAGTAATTTCTATTTCTTAAACTGGGTAATGGGTATTCACTTTGTTTTCTTTTTAAAACTGCACATACAATATTATATGCACTCCTTTTAAGATGAATGCATTTAACCAAAAAAGAAGAAGAAGAACGAAAGAAAAGAAAGCTTCTGGGGATTAGCTGCCAGCTTCAACCTCTCTGGGTCCACTTTGAACTTGCAAACGAAGAGATGTTCACACAGCCTCTGGAAACCTGGGCTGACATAAGCAGAGGAGCTTCCCACAGTCTCGCCTGTGGGACACAACGTGGGGGTGAGGGGGGCTGGAGCTCCCTGAAGCCCACCTGGAGTGGTGTACACCGGAGCTGGAGCCCACCCGCAGGTATGAAGCGAAGGCAGTCGCAGAACTGCTGCAGGCCCAGCAGAACTCAATCAACACTCCCTGATCAGAGGGCCCCACTTTGTGCTGTGCTCCAGTTCAAACCACGGTCAATCACCACCAGCTCTGATGAAGGGAGAGATGCCAACAGAACTGCACTGGATGACTGCGAGGAGCAACTTGCAGACAGCACTTGTTGTAACCCTGTGGGGAAACCGCTCAGGGCAGCGGGAAGCGGCCTGAGCCCAGTGGAAGGTGATTTGGCCCTATCAGTCAAGATTACAGACGCACGTACCCTCTAGTCCGGCAGTTCCATCTGGGGACTTTATTCTATGCATACACCTGAACCTATATATAAAGACAGAGACGAAAGGCCACACATTATAACACTCTTTATAACAGCAAATGCCTGGAAACCCCCTAAATGTCCATCTACAGAGGATAGTAAACAAACCATGGTGCCTCCTGACACACTCCTACTACTACTACCACCACCACCACCACCACCACCACCACGTGGCTATAAAAAAAACAACAAACAAGGAAACTACATGCTGATACAGCCAGCTCTCCAAGATCTATTAAGTGAATGACAGAATACAGAAAAACATATATCCTTGCAGAAGAAAGATGTACATCCCCACTGTTTTCATATAATTGTTGGCAGGATACCCAAGCAACTAATTGTGATGACCTATGAAGGCAGGGGGAGGGGAATACAGGAGGGTGACCAGGCTGAGAGCAAGCCTTCTCAATAGATACCTTTTCAATCAAATACTTAATTATTCAAAACAACAACTAAACTCTAAAAAAAAGTGGCCGTCACAAAAGGGCTAACCCCTTCCCACTGACTGTCAATGTCAGGGTCACAGGAAGGCCCATACAGACACCCCAGATGAGGATCCAGTGTAGAGGCCTCCCAGGTGTCACAGGCCAATGACCAGTGGAGAGTTATCAGTAGAGAATTAGAGAATTACATATAGTAATTACATATAGTACATATAGGACATAGTAGAGAATTACATATATGTAACGGAACACTCAAACATAGAATAATGAAGCAACTCTGTGTGTAACGTGTCCTGACGATGAATTATCTCTAAGATACATTAAGGAAAAAAACCTGGTCCAAAACAGTGATTCCATGTGCTACCAAGATGTTTAAATACATGTGTGTGCATGCACATGCTTATCATTCTCATAAGCCAACACACCTCTGCAATGACCCGAGAAACTGGCTAAGGGGGTTCCCACAGAAAGGGGACTAGAGTCTGAGGACAGTAGTGACAGAGCTGTGCTTTTCACTGGACACACCTTTGTGTCTTTTGAATTTTGTACTATGTATATATCAATAACCTACTCACAAAATAACTTATTTATAAGACCATTTATAAAAATTACCAATTACAAAACACACTAAAAAAAATTTACTAAGGACATAAAACATAGTTACAAAGGGATACCGAAAGCTTGGGGAAATGTCCTTGAACAGGAGGAGTAAATAGTTAAAAATGTAAATTCTCTAAATTAGTCTATATTTTTAACATGATCCCAGTGAAAACTCAAACAGGATTTTCTTTTAACTATTCAAGCTAATTCTAAAATTCATATGGAAAAAGAAAAGTGCATAAATATCTAGGACATTTTTGAAAAACATGAGGAAATACTATTATCAAATATGAAAAGCACATTAATTTAAAGCCATGGTATTAAGATCAATTTCCTCCCTCACTTATTAAAACAAATTCCAGATGGGCTATAAAAGTGAAAATAAAAGCTACAAGTACTGAAAGAAACAGGAGATATTTTAAAAACAGCTATAGTGAGATATAATTCACCCAGTTAAAGTGCACAATTCAATGCTTTTTAGTATATTCACAAAGTAGTGTAACCACCACCACCACTATCTAATTCCAGAACATGTTTATCTCCCTAGAAAGAAACCCCAGACTCATTAGTAGTCACTCCCCATTCTCCCTGCCCCCAGCTCCTGGCAACTACTTTCTGTCCATATGAATTTGCCTGTTCTGGACATTTCACATAAATGGAATCATACTATACATGGTCTTTCGTGTCTGGCTTCTTTCACTTAACCTAACGTTTTCAAGGTTCATCCACACTGTAGCACATATCATACCTCACTCCTTTTTATGACTGAATAATATTCCACCATACAGACAGACCACATGTTGTTTATCCATTCATCAGTTGATGGACAGTTGGGTTGTTTCCACTTATTTTGGATATTAAGAATAATGCTACTATAAATATCAGTGTACAAGTTTCTGTATGGACATATGTTTTATTTATTTATTTTTTTTTTTTAAGATTTTTTTTTCCCTTTTTCTCCCCAAAGCCCCCTAGTACATAGTTGTATATTCTTAGTTGCAGGTCCTTCTCACTGTGGCATGTGGGATGCCACCTCAGCATGGCTTGACGAGCAGTGCCACATCTGTGCCTAGGATTCAAACTGGCGAGACCCTAGGCCGCCGCAGTGGAGCATACGAACTTAACCACTCAGCCACGGGGCCGGCCCCTGGACATATCTTTTAAATTTAATTATGGACATACTTAAATTTAAATGTTTTAAATGAGTGGAATTGCTAGGTCAAATGGTACTCTATGTTTAACCATTTGAGGAACTGCCAGACTGTACTGTTTTACATTCCCGCCAGTGTATGAGGGCTCCGATTTCTCCACATCCTCGCCAGTGCCTGTTATTGCCTATGTTTTTTATTATGGCCACCCCAGTGGATGTGAAGTGGTATCTCACTGTGGTCTTGATCTGCATTTCCCTACCTAATGGCTAATGATGTTGACCAGCTTGAGATCTTTAATGATTTAAGAGTGAGGAAACCCTTTCTAAATAAGACACATAGCCCAAAGAACCATAAATTTATGGACCACATAAAAGTAAACATAAAAGAATCTTAAAAGTTATCATCACAAGAAAAGAAATTTGTAGCTATGTGAGGTGATGAATGTTAACTAGACTTACTGTGGTGATCATTTTGCAGTATACACAAACATGGAATCATTATGTTGTACACCTGAAACTAATATAATGTTTATATATTAATTATAGCTCAATTAAAAATATTTCTTAATTTTTTTAAAAAAAAATTAACTTACTACCAAAAAGTTAAAGTCCATAGGCAAACACACTAGGGAAAAAAATCTGAAACACACGGCAGAGGGCTGGTTTCCTCAACAGAGCAAGATCGCTTACAGAGCTATAAGAAAAAGGCCAACAGCACAAGAGAAAAACAGTAATTCACAAAAACGAGAAATATCAATGGCTTTGAATCACAGAAAAAGATGCTTTACCACATTCATAACTAAGAAACACATTTTAAAACAAGACAGTATTTTCACTATCAAAATCAACGATTTTAAAAATCCTGCTATGCTAGTGGCTGGTGAAGCTGTGAAAACCCATTGGCAGTGCCGTGTGTGATTTAAAAAGAACAAAAGCCTGGAAACAACCTAATTGTCCATCAGGAGAGGATTAAACAAGTGGAGGGGTGCCCACACTGGGACACTAGAGTCCAGGCCTCGATGTGGAATGAACCCCACAACAGGCTACACGGAAAGTCTAAGAAGACTCAGGGTAGTTTAGTTTCTCTTCCTCGCTAACGGAATAGGGTGGGTACATGCACAGTGCTGCAGAAGCTTTTCCTGGCACCGCCGGGGATGGTGGAAGGAGATTTTTTCACTGTGCCAGTTTGTTCCAGAAAACAGCACTATTTTCTCATCAATAAAAATGCAGAGGGGCCAGCCCCGTGGCCAAGTGGTTAAGTTCGTGCGCTCTGCTTTGGCGTCCCAGGGTTTCGCCAGTTCGAATCCTGGGCGCGGACATGGTACCTCTTGTCAAGCCATGCTGAGGTGCATCCCACATGCCACAACTAGAAGGACCCACAACTAAAAATACACAACTATGTACCGGGGGACTTTGGGAGAAAAAGGAAAAATTAAAACCCTTAAAAAAGAAAAATGCAGAAAAGATTTTCTCAGAAAACGCCCACGCAGTTAGCTTGAATTCTAATTTAATACCTAGTCTTACCCATCACCCAAATCTCAATCTGTGAAGTCACAGACACACAGACATAGCAGCACACTACTACAACTAGACTCAAGGGCGCCCCCAGCGCTGGCCCCGGCCTCCTTGCTGTCCTCCAAGATGCCAGCCCACTCCTGCCTCAGGACCCTGGCACTGGCTGCTCCCTCTGCTTGAAATGCCCTTCTTCAGACACTTTCACCTCCTTCCAGGCTTCACTTAAATACCACCTTCCACAGGAGGTCTTCAGCGACCACCCGATTTCTATTGGGATCCCCTCCCTGCTTTGGTTTCCTCATAGAACTGATTATGTAACATCCGGCCAGCATTGACTCATCTGCATCCGACCCCACTCCACGCCAGCACCATTGAGGGCCAGGATTCTTGTCGGTTTTGTTCCATGGGCAGCCCACAGCACCCAGGGCAGTGCCAGGCGCACAGCAGGCACAACAGATGTTTGTTTAATGAACTGATATTGCTGCACTATGTAGGAGACGTCCCAGAGGGCTCAGCCTGTGACTGTCTCATGTCTTTAAGTTTCCCATAATCATGCCAGAGTCAGAGCAGGCCCTTGATAGACACGTGGTTGTTTTCTCAGAAAGCACAGCCACACAACACGAAGTGTTTCACAGACCACAGGTCAAGATCAGTGACTCATTGGATATGAAATCAATTTAGTGGGTTAAACTAGAACTTTTTAAAATAATGAAATGGAAAGTAAAAGAATGCATAGCATAATAAGGGTATTTACAAAACTTTCAGCTAAACATGTACACATATTAGTACAGTATACATATATTTGTATAGCAGGTCACAATGTGAATGCATTTCTTACAGGCAGCCCATGAAGAAAAAAGTTTGAAATTCACTCATCTAATTTCAGCCTAAACATTTCTAAGTTTAAAGCTTCAGATTCTGTAAAATATTTTTTTAACTTTTTTTTTCTTCTCCCCAAAGCCCCACAGCACACAGTTGCATATTCTAGTTGTGAGTGCCTCTGGTCATGCTACATGGGACGCCGCCTCAGCACGGCCTGATAAGTGGTGCCATGTCCGCACCCAGGATCTGAACCAGTGAAACCCCTGGCCACCAAAGCGGAGTGCATGAAGCCAACCACTCGGCCACGGGGCCAGTCCCTGTAAAATATTTTTTAAAAAAGAAATTTAGTGGGGCTGGCCTCGTGGCATTGTGGTTGAATTCATGCACTCTGCTTCAGTGGCCTGGGATTTGCCAGTTCAGATCCCAGGCGCAGACCTAGCACTTCTTGTCAAGCCACACTGTGGTGGCATCCCACATAAAACAGAGGAAGATTGGCACAGCTCAGCAACAATCTTCCTCACATAAATAAATAAATAAATAAATACATTTACTTTGTAAGTTTAAAATTCTGTAAACTAAAGGTACTTCCAGATCAGCGAAAAGCAGATTAATGCTCTCCCACAAACTGGAAATATCATATTCAAAAAACTGTAGTTCTTTGGAATGTAGCCTCTTTTTTCCCCAGAATGCTTCCAATTATTTTACCATAGTTTTATGCTCATAAGCATGAAATTCTCTGCTTTAGTCAACTCAGAGAGTTTCATTATTTCTCAATTTTTTTCATTACTTTTCAATTTTCACCAGATACCACAGGTTAGCTATTCACCTCTGAAATTTCTCCAAACATTTTGTTTCTGAAGTTCTGTAATTACTTCAGGTAAGATTTAAGTCTATCAATACTCTAGACAGAAAGCTCTTCACTTTCTACTTATGTATCAAATAAAGACTTGTATTCCCTCAAAAATCTCTAGTTCTTACCTTTGGCATTCTCTAATATTTTCACTGCTTCTTAAACCTGCCTATGATTCAGGGTCTATTCTAATCATTCTCTACTAAGCTATACTGACACTCCAACAAGAAACATCAACTCCCTGAACACAAAGAAACAAGACAAAAAGGGAACAGTCAAAACACAGGCCATAAAATCCATACCCCTAGCTGCACCCAAGCAACACTGCTGCCCCCACTCACAATCCTCCTACGGCCCACATCTGAAAACCAGGAGGAGAGGAGGGAACACGGCCCCAGGGAGGCCCGGCAAGTTAAAGGAGGGTAACAGAGACTGAAAACACAAGGACACTCAAAACGCAGTTTCAGAGCGGGGACATCTTAGAGACAAGGAGCCAGCACATCCCAGTGGCCCTGCAGGGGCCTGTGTATTACCACAGAAGACTGTAAATTACCATTCACAATAATGACCCTGAAAACATCAAAGAAAGATTCAGTTAGGTTCCATCCAAAGATCAAGTGCTTTATGGGCTGGCCCGGTGGCACAGCCATTAAGCATGCACATTCCACTTTGGCAGCCCAGGGTTCACCGGTTTGGATCCCAGGTGGAGGCATGGCACCACTTGGCAAAAAGCCATGCTGTGATAGGCATCCCACATATAAAGTAGAGGAAGGACATGGATATTAGCTCAGGGCCAGTCTTCCTCAGCAAAAGGAGGAGGATTGGCAGTAGAGGTTACCTCAGGGCTGATCTTACTCAAAAAAAAAAAAATTGAAAAAAATAAAAAATAAAGAAAAAGTGCTTTAGAAAGACTTCAGGGGCAGGCCCGGTGGCGCAGCGGTTAAGTGCACATGCTCTGTTTGGCGGCCCAGGGTTCACTGGTTCGGATCCCTGGTGCGGACATGGCACTGCTTGGCAAGCCATGCTGTGGTAGGCGTCCCACATATACAGCAGAGGAAGATGGGCACACATGTTAGCTCAGGGCCAGCCTTCCTCAGAAAAAAGAGGAGGATTGGCAGCAGTTAGCTCAGGGCTAATCTTCCTCAAAAAAAAAAAGACTTCAGATCATAATGGTAAAAATGATACGTTTTACTACTTTAAAAGTAAGCTTCATGGAAAATTCCCTCGGGTGCTCCATTCCCTGTAAACGCTAGAATATTGGCGTGTGTGAACTGCAGTGGTGACGCGCTCTCTTCCTTTCTCCCTCACAGCGCCACATCAGCTACCTGAGATGTCCAAGTCCACTAGAAAGATGTCAACCTTTCTATCTGTTCTTAATAGTACTGCTATATAGTTTTCTGCTTTTTTAAAATATGATATTCACTTTAGCTACTTCAAAATTAATTTTTTATATTCTAATCACATTTCTTGACTATATGGCTGCTAAATAACCGAACCATTCTTTTAAAATTAGTCACATCCATGACTCAGCTACACCTGAATTCAACTGACCTGACCTATGGGCACTCACCTGGTTAAAAAGAGGGCAGAGATGACACCCCTTACCAGACACTGGTCCCTGAGCTACAACTCTCATGGTCTTTAATTCCAAGGGGCTTTAGCAGAAATAACCAGCCATACCAGAAGTAAACACCCTGAAATCTACCTTTACTAAATGCTACAGAACTTCTTTGGACTAAGCAAACAGCAGCTTCCCAGTAAAAGGGAAGTGTTCCATATCAAGAATGAACAGGACGGTGTTTAAGAAAATTTCTATCCTGAAGAAAGCTGGAGGTATCACACTCCCTGATTTCAAAATATATTACAAAGCTACAGTCATCAAAATAGCATGGTACTAGCACAAAAACAGACACACAGATCAACAGAACAGAATCGAGAGCCTAGAAATAAAACCATACATCTATGGACAGCTGATTTTCGACAAGGGAGCCAGGAACATACAATGAAGAAAGGAAAGTCTCTTCAATAAAAGGTATTGGGACAACTGGACAGATACATGCAAAAGAATGAAAATAGACCATTACGTTACACCATGCACAAAAATCAACTCAAAATGGATTAAAGACTTGAATGTAATACCTGAAACCATGAAACTTCTAGAAGAAAACATAGGCAGTACACTCTTTGACATCGGTCTTAGCAGCATATTTTCAAGCACCATGTCTGACTGGGCAAGAGAAACAACAGAAAAAAGAAACAAATGGGACTACATCAAACTAAACAGCTTCTACACAGCAAAGGAAACCATCAACAAAATGAAAAGACAACCTAACAATTGGGAGGAAATATTTGCAAACCATTTATCTGATAAGGGGTCAATATCCAAAATATACAGATAACTCATACATCTCAATAACAAAAAAACTACCAACCCAATTAAAAAATGGGCAAAGATCTGAACAGACATTTCTCCTAAGAAAATATACAGATGGCTTTTGGGCCAGCCTGGTGGCGCAGCGACTAAGTGCACACATTCCACTTTGGCAGCCCGGGGTTTGCTTGTTCGGATCCTGGGTGCGGACATGGCACCGCTTGGCAAGCCAAGCTATGGCAGGTGTCCCACATATAAAGTAGAGGAAGATGGGCACAGATGTTAGCTCAGGGCCAGTCTTCCTCAGCAAAAAGAGGAGGATTGGCAGCAGATGTTAGCTCAAGATTAATCTTCCTCAAAAAAATAAAAAATAAGAAAAAAAAAGATATACATATGGTCAACAGGCACATGAAAAGATGTTCAACATCACTAATTATCAGGGAAATGCAAATCAAAACTACAATGATATATCACCTCACGCCTGTCAGAATGGCTATAATTAACAATACAAGAAATAACTAGTGTTGGAGAGGATGTGGAGGAAAGGGAACTCTCATACACTGCTGGTGAGAGTGCAAACTGGTGCAGCCACTATGGAAAACAGTATGGAGATTCCACCCAAAATTAAGAATAGAACTACCATACAATCCAGCTATTCCACTGCTTGGTATTTATCTAAAGAACATGAAAACACGAATGTGTAAAGATATATGCACCCCTCTGTTCACTGCAGCATTATTCACAATAGCCAAGACTTGGAAGCGACCTAGGTGCCCATCAAGGGATGAACAGATAAAGAAGATGCGGTATATACACAATGGAATACTACTCAGCCATAAAAGAGGATGAAATCTGGCCATCTGTGACAACATGGATGGACCTTGAGGGTATTATGCTAAGTGAAATAAGCCAGAGGGAGAAAGTCAAGTACCGTATGATCTCACTCATAAACAGAAGACAAAAACAACAACAAACACACAGAGACAGAGATTGGATTGGTGGTTACCAGAGGGGAAGTGGGGAGGGAAAGAGGGCAAAAGGGGTGATTAGGCACATGTGTATGGTCATGGATAGTAATTAGTCTTTGGGTGGTGAACATGATGTGATCTACGCAGAAATGAAAATATAATGATGTACACCCAAAATTTATATGTTGCAAGCCAATGTTACTGCAATATAAATAAATAAATAAAATGGTGTTGAAAGTCAAAAAAAACAAAATTCTAGCTAGCTATACTGAGGGCACCAAAAATGCAATTCAAGAACATCTCTGGCTTTGAACCTACAGTGTTTCACTTGAGTGTGAACTGGATACATTTCACTGATCTCACAGTATTTTGGTTTGAGACAGCAACCACCACCACTGGCCTCAGAAAGTCTCCCTCATGGAAATCACCTTTGCCCTGTTACGACCCGGTATTTGACATCTGAGGGGTGAGAAATGTTTATTTTCTTACCGTTTTCTCATCAACCTAACCTCCCTCCCTCATCCTTCAAGCTGCATTCCCTCTCTTCTTGCCCAGGGGTAGCAAAACACTCGGAGATTTTTTCTTTTGTCTTAGTTCTGGCCAACTACTAGCTTTGCTGATCTATTACATTTGGGTTGGTCTGTTCTTTTGCAGACAGCTCAGATAGCTCCGGCCCCCTGTTCCTACCCAAGCTCTCACGCCCTCATGCCAAGGGGCTACCTGCTGCCTCTCCGGCAGCCACGCCACACCTCCTTCCTCAGCCTACATGCTTCGCTGGCGAGGGCCCTCAGCGCCTACCACAGCACCATGGGTTATATGGGTGGCAATGTCAATCAGAGCGCAAGGAGTTAAGGATAGAAACCTAAACTGTCACATTATATTAGCAACATAAATAGCTGTTTCCCCGAGAGCGAAATCTGACTGGCAAGTGCTACTCCTCTTTTCCTGAAAAGAACAGCGTGGGAACACTGGAAATTTGCCTGAATTCTTGTGAAGGCTGCAGCACAAGAAGTGTTGAGGGTGGAAATTAAACAGTATGGGACCCAAAGTGAGAGCAGAGGAAGACAGCAAAATAAATCAACAGAAGAATCAGAGCAGCAAATGGGAGGCTGCAGCTGGACAAGGCTCAGGTGAGGTCAGTGTGGGGAAATAAAACAAATTTGCAATGCTTGAGCCCTGAAACAAAGAGGGGAACCCTGCTCTTCTGACCTTTCTGGTGCCTGGAACGGACTCCCCACCCTTTACAACTCTCGTTTCCAAGGCAGAAGATTCCAGCAAAGGCTCCAGCTTACAGAGAACATTAGAGAAAGGCATAAGACATTAACTGGAGCACCAACCAGTCCTACCATGGCTGCCTCACGCTCTTGTTCTGGTAACATCAATGGTGAGAACAAGGCAGTCTGGGGCAATTAGGAAACAGGGTTCAGAGACTGTGGTGGTCATGGCAGCTACATACCCACGCGAAATGACCAACCTGCTACCCTCCCTGCCTTACAACACAATTGCATTTGCTTTTGGAAAGCGAGGCTGTCGTTGAATCCTCAGGGTTGGATCTCTTCTTGGGGAGGCAGCTTTCTCATTTGTCTTCCAGCAAATCAGCTTTTTTTTTTTTTTTTGAGGAAGATTAGCCCTGAGCTAACATCTGCTGCCAATCCTCCTCTTTTTGCTGAGGAAGACTGGTCCTGAGCTAAGATCCGTGCCTATCTTCCTCTACTTTATATGTGGGACACGTACCACAGCATGGCTTGCCAAGCGGTGCCATGTCCACACCCGGGATCCGAACCGGCGAACCCTGGGCCGCCGAAGCAGAACGTGCGAAGTTAACTGCTGTGCCACTGGGCCGACCCTCAGTTACTTCTGATACTTGCTGGAGCTCTGGTGAAAAGGTCTGATGGCAGTTTATATTTTTATCAACATTATATTTTCCAGATTACCAGCTTCTGATATCCCTTGCTGCTATAATGACTAACCACATTTTACCAGGGGAAAGAACTATTTGGTTGAAATATTGTTGGTTCCAACCATCAGTCAACTTAAGATTCACGAGAGACGACGTTACCTGTAATCGGCCACCTAGCACTGAGGGCATGTAGAAAGTCAGGTGTGTGTGGACCTTGCAGTGACTGCAGCTGGGGACTCCAAGTACTGGCCCAGGTGTGGCGCCGTGACTATCCTGATGATTACAGAAAGATGTGGTTCCTACCCACGAGTTTACATCTCCCAGAAGAGAAAGGACATAGTTTTTAGCCTCATTAACCCTCATTCCCACATACTCCCAGTTTCTGTCAAATCAAATTATTCAGAGGCACCTCCTTACCCTGCACCTGATGTTTTCAGGACTCAACTTGTACAGCCTCTCTTCTGTGAAACTTACATAAGTAGGTAACCACGTGTTTCTGCGCTCCCTGGCACGTCACATATGCCTCCAAAGTGGCCCCATACACTGCCTGGCAGCCAGCCATGTGCTCTCACTAACCTATGACCCCGACAGCAGGGTCACATCATCTTTGAAGTCCCAGAGGGCATTCAAAACCTATTTGTTAAATCAACTAAGTAATGAGTAACAATGAAAAATAAAAAGTCCACAGAGACTCTATCCCACACTTCACAGAGACATTCTAAGGATGAGAAGAACTGGCATCATAGGGACATGAGGTCAGAGTCCTGGATGTGAAGCCAAGCACATGCTAAAATTTGGCAATACTTTCCCAGGAAAAGAGAAGAAAATATAAGAGGATTCTGAATTTTCTGTTTAGGTGAATTCTCTTATAACCACATTCTCCCCTGCATTGTATAAGACATATTTTCTTGGCTAAATTCACCAATCACTCAATCCATCCAAACAACTGTACCTTCAAATTTATCCACATAGGTGACAATGTCAAGGGCATTTGCAATATAGGAGGCTTCCAAGAACAGGTCTGTATCTTGGATTCAAGCAAAAGAACGCGTGAATCATTACAACACAAGTTGCAGAAGGAGAGGACACAGATAAAGAGAAAGAGATTAAAAAAACAGAACAAAAATTGGCTGGGCTGAAAACTGACGTATCTTCACAATGGAAGTGACACTATGTGGTAAAAAAATGAATTATAAACACACACACTCAGAACATCTTAGAACATGAACAATAAATAAAGACAAAAAAAAATCAACCTCTGGCAGAGGGAAGTCAGCCACAAAAGAAACGAATCAAATTGATACGACTGCTCATCTGTAACAAAAGTGCCAGAAGACAATAGAGCGGTATCATCACTCTTTGAAGGAAAATTCTATTGACGCGGAATACAATACCCAGCCAAACTACTATACAAGGATGAGGGCAAAATAAAAATCTTGTTAGACACAGTATGGCTTAGAAAATTTACAACCCAAAGAATTTTTCTGCAAAATGAACACAAGGGTATACTCTGGTAAAACAGGAAATAAATCCCAAAAAGAAGGAAAATGATGGATACAAGCAACAGTAATAAAACTCACAGTTGTCTTATTTGTTAATGCATGTTATTTAAAAAATCATTGTTTAAAAAAAGACTACATCAAAGTTTAAAACTCAGGTAACAGAAAAAAGTATGAAAGATATGAAGAGGAAATTTACAGAAGATACACAACTGGCCATTAAACAAATAAAAGCATTCTTACTGACTAGTATCCATGCAAATGTAAATTAAATAAGACATAGCTTTATAAACCACCGGTTTGGAAAAGGTGTAATACACAGTGTTAGAGAAGATGCCTTGATATAGGTAGTCTCATTCCTTGCCTATGGGAATAAAAATTCATAAAGTCTTTTTGGACAGCAATTTGGCAAGATCAGCTAACATTTCAAATATGCAAAGGCTGTGAACCATCAATTCTCAAACTCGAATTCTGTACTTCTAAAGAAATGCCATACATGTGCACAAAGATTTAAATACTCGCCCATTCTACACAGCATTGTAACAACCAAAGAACCCAGAAATAATCTTTATTACGTCCATTAATATGATATTAAGTAAATAACGACATGTCCATAATATAGAATACTAAGCAGCCATTGGAAAGCCGTGGACGGGTGCAAACTGACACGAAAAGATGTGTAAGCCATGCTGGGAGCTTTAAAACAAATTCTGCAGCACAAGGCATATATGGTTTAGACCTTTCTACTTAAAAACAGTTAAATATGTCTATTTATACGTGTGTGTAACTGAGCGTGCACAGACTGGAAGGAAGGCTCAGACGTCCACCCGTGGTTACTTCCGAGTGGGGAGAAATCAGAGATTACGGTCATTCTATTTTTCAACATTTATTTGAGTACCTACCAATTCCTGGCCCTGCCCATACGGCGGTCAACAACCCGGAGTCCACGGGCTGCACATAAGGGCCCGGGGTGCCGGTTTTCAGCGTGGCTCGCGGCCGTGTGCCGTGCCGGGAGGAGTGGGCACTCGGATTTGCGCCGAGTACACAAGTGGGCAAGTGGCTCATGCATAACTCGTGTACAAAACAACCCGGGGGCGGGGAGGAATGAAGGCACAGCTAAGGGGGCTTAAAGGAGCACCCTGGTGAAGTCCGTTCCCAGCGAACACGCGCCCTCCGAATTCACTCCCCGAAACTGCCTTCGCGAAGCTCCGCAGCGAGAAGCGCGCGCCCCCGCCTCGCCCAGGCCTGAGGAGCTCGGCAGAAGCTCCTGCTGGAGTCCCGCGGGCCGGGGCACAACCGCGTTACTTGGAGGGGGACCTGGACAGTCCGGCGCGGGGCTGAGCCGGGTGAAACCAGGTCGCCCTGAGCGCTCCTGGGCGCCGCTCGCCGCGCGCTGGGCGCACCAATCTCACAGAGTCCTCCGCGCCTCCCACGGAAAAGGAACGGGCTCGAGGCCTCAGAGGGCCCCGCACGTCCCCGCCACCGCCCGCCCGGCCGCCCTCACCTCCCGGGAAGGCCGCCAGCGCCGGCGCCCGCAGGCGGCGACCCCACAACAGCAGCGCTCTCAACTCGCGCGCCATGTCCGTCCTCCCGAGCGCACAGCTCAGCCACACGCAGCGGGGGCGGGGCCAGGGCGGGGCCTTCCTCGGGCGCGGCGCGGTGACGTCACGGCACGCGCCGGGCTGCCCGGTCCGCTGCCTGAGCCAGCGGGTGGCCGGGGGCCTCCGTAGCGCGGGCGCCGCCGGCCCGCGCTGAGACAGTCGGTCCTGGGGACGGGGCCTCCTTGACCTTGTGTCGTGTTGTCAAGGGCGACGGGCCGTGCGCTCAAAGCACTCGCCGGCTGCCTGCAACTCAGTTTGTGCATCCCTAAAATGGGACAGATGTTCGGGCCCAACCTGAGGGTGTGAAAGGGCGGTGCCCGGGCAGAAGCAGTTAACAGCTCTGGGGCTTTGTAAGTCCCGGGCCGCCAGTCCAAGCCGCTGGAAGTCAGTTTCTTCCAACCAAGGACTAAAAGGACTGAAAGGGAGAATTTCAGGCTTGACTCTACGCCAAAATGTGAACTCAGGAGCCAACCCCACCTAAGACACTGGGCTTATTCATTCATTCCAGTTCCCTCGCCCCGCTGGAGATAAAGAGCATAGTGGGATTCAGACGTCAACTCCCTTTCTCACAGAGTGTTCCAAACCGCGGAAAATGCAGATTCTCCGGCACCTCCTGAAGTGAGGCCCAGGCCGCTCCCCGGGTGATTTTGAGGTACACTGCTGCCACGATCCAATAATTGGACGAAAAAGTTACTCGAGACTGGGACAGGAGCTGCAAAGTACAGGAGCCAGGAGAGTGTTCCCCTTGGGACCTGGACATGGTTGGGGCGCTGGGAGGGGGCGTGCCAGGGAAGCTTCCACATGCAAGCTGTCAGGATGACCCCCAAGTTCCAGGCTTAAGCAATTAAGAAGGGGAACAGAGGTGGGCAGATTTGGATGGAAGAGTTCTCTCACCTCTCAGCCTCCTGACTGGCCCAGTGTTCTCTCTACGCAGCCAGATCATACAGGGTCCTCCAGTGGTTTCCCTGCACACTTAGAATTGATGTGGATTAAGGCTGCCCCAGCTAGAGAAGCCCAAGGTGACCTGGCCTACATGCCAAACTGTATGACCCGGTGGATTTTTTTTTTTTTTTTTAGATTTTATTTTTTCCTCTTTCTCCCCAAAGCCCCCCAGTACATAGTTGTATATTCTTTGTTGTGGGTCCTTTTAGTTGTGGCATGTGGGACACTGCCTCAGCGTGGTTTGATGAGTAGTACCATGTCTGCGCCCAGGATTCGAACCAACAAAACACTGGGCCGCCTGCATGGAGAGCGCGAACTTAACCACTCGGCCACGGGGCCAACCCCCCGGTGGATTTTTTTTATGGTATGAATTAGGGCTGCCCCAGGGAGAGAAGCCCAGGGCATCCTCACCTACATGCCGATCTATATGGCCAGATTCGTATCTAAAAGTTATATGACCGCACAATAACCAGACTCCATCTGCACTGAAATCATTTAATGACTTTTTACATCGTCTTTTCTTTTTCCAGTAAAAAATAAGTCACGTACCCATGCCTTATAAAATTAGCCCTAACCCTCAACTCAGGGCAGCAGCAGGAGCTCTGACTGCCCATGGGTCCTGTCCCCATGCAGCAGCAGCAGGAGCTCTCACTGCCCATGGGACCTGTCCCCATGCTATTCCACACTATTCTCTAAATAAGAAGAGCACTACTGCCAGGTCTTGAAAGTCCAAGAAATCTTTCTTTCGACTCCTCGGCTCACCGACCCCGCATCATAATCAGTTCCAAACCTCTTCTGCCTTGGCCCCCAGGCCCTGCGTTACCTGAGCCCTGCCTGCCTCCCTCACCACACTCCAGACACACCAAGCCCATCACAGGCAGAGCTGTTCCTAGGATGTCCCTGCAGCTACTCCGGGGGGGAATTGAGGGGTCTCAGCCTCATATTTCATTTGTTGTTCACTTCACACAGGAAACCAGCTCTTTTGTAAGAGCTGCCCCGTTGGTCTATGAGGCAATAGCTCTAGTATGCAGAGCTCTTTGACTTTAGGAAGTGAAGTGGTACTTGGCAAAGGCAAGAGGGAACCTAGGCTTCAGTTAAAGATGGGGGGCCTCTGCCCAGACAGGCAGGATCCAGGCTCCAGACACACCTCCCAGGGCCTTCCATCCTCTCTTGGCCTGTGGCCTTTAGAGACATTCCCTCAGTCACAGATCTTTGCGATACTGGGTCCTCTGGCAGCCCGGGGAACAGGGGCTTTTTAAGGTGCCCAGGGATCCAAGAGAAGTCTTGAGAGGAACATGGGCAGATTTCAGCGTCTATGCAGATAAGGAAATTGGAAGAAGGGAAAAATGATTAGAAGCAGATGTACCTGAGTTGAACTGTGGGAGACTGGCAGAGAGCTGGTTGGGGAGAGGAGAGAGAGAAGCAGAGGAGGGGAGGGGAGGCGGAGACCCCCCTGGGTCTCCTGACCACTACAGTGGCCACTACGAGGCTGCCCATTCCTTCTCCAGAAGTCACTGTGATGCGGGGTCGGTGAGCCGAGGAGTCGAAAGAAAGATTTCTTGGACTTCAAGATCTGGCAGTGGTGCTCTTTTATTTAGAGAATAGTGTGGAGTAGCATGGGGACAGGACCCATGGTCAGTCAGAGCTCCTGCTGCTGCCCTGAGTTGAGGGTTAGTGCTAATTTTATAAGGCATGGGTACGTGACTTATTTTTACTGGAAAAAGAAATGATGTAAAAAGTCATTAAATGATTTCAGTGCAGATGGAGTCTGGTTATTGTGCGGTCATATAACTTTTAGATACGAATCTGGCCATATAGATCGGCATGTAGGTGAGGATGCCCTGGGCTTCTCTCCCTGGGGCAGCCCTAATTCATACCATAAAAAAAATCCACCGGGTCATATAGTTTGGCATGTAGGCCAGGTCACCTTGGGCTTCTCTAGCTGGGGCAGCCTTAATCCACATCATAAACCCCCCCTGAACCCATTTGGCCCTGAAATCTTTTGGGGACATGGACGATAGTCAGTCTTCTGTAACTACTTCCGGCTGTACAAAGTCGTAGCGCTGTCCCTAAATGGGGCCATAGGTAAAGGTAGGAGGTTCAGCGGACCGGAAGACTGGGCCCGTGGAGTCCAAGGCTGACAAGGCATCCAGAGCCTCTGGAGATGAGAGAATCATTTGACGAGAGGTGGTCCAGGAGGTGAAACTTTGTTGACATGCAGAAGACAAACAACGAAACAGACAACAAATTATAATAAGAAATACAAGCAGTATGATTAACCCAATGAATAGGTTTTGATAGCAGTCCAGAAACCTGGTCCTGACCAGGAGTTCAACCAGTCATTTAGAGATAGGGCAGGGTCAGACATGGACTTAATTTGGTGGCAAATATCAGATAGGAAGCTGGAGATATTTTGATGGTAGTCAGGAATATAGACACAACATCCAGTTTTTATAATGGCACAGGTGCCCCGCTGTGCTACTGTCAAGACATCCAGTGCCATTCGGTTTTGGAGGACTGCCTTACGCATTTGGGATACTTTTAAATCGAGCAGCGAAAGACTATGTTGTGTATCATTTAATGCCTTCATAGTAAATTTGTTTAGGACTTCCATGTGAAAGATGACACTTTGGATTCCTAATTGGGGAAGGAAAATTGAGGAAAGATGATCATACCAGTGGAAGACAGAGCGGGTCCAGCGCTGTTGCAGGTTGGGTAGGTTAGCAGGAGGAGTAACTACAGTAAACGTAGTTCTACCTTGCATCCAGACGAAGCCTAGAGTGCATCGTCCAATCCATCCAGGTGGCAGCCAAGGCCATAAGTTGGAGCCACATAGCCACCGAGTGCCATTAGGGGCTAACCAACGCGTGCTGGGCCGTCTATCCCAGTCAGTCCCAAACCAATCAGTATTTTTTAAGGTTATGATATGAGAACACATATGACAGGGAATTTTCCCCATAGGTCGGGTGCTATTAGGCCATGTATTACAGGTGTGATTGGTTTGTTCCCAACATAGAGTGGCCTTTTACTGAGTTGATCACTAGTAGGAGTGAGCCAAATATATTCGTCCCAAATTTGATATAGTCCATCCTGTGTGTATCGATAAGTTGGGGACTTTACCTTTGGAACTTGCTGTTTATGATCCACCTGTGACAAGGCAAATCTAGTTAGTATTTGGGCAGTAGTGTTGAAGGAAAAGGTTTGCTTGTGGCCAGGGAACTCCCAGGTATCAGAGATGGATGGCCACAAGGAAACATTATGATTAGTAACAGATGAATCTTGCAGAAGAGAAGAGCTAGAGTCTAATATCCATGAATGTGTACTATACCTTCTACTGAAACAATTTTTTCTCTCTAAAATCACCCTCATTTTTATAAAAGATAGCCAAATTAAGATTAACTGGTCTGCCAATTATTTACATAAGTGCAGCAAGAATAGTAATTGATTATACAGGCTCTTTTAAATCTGCTTTGCTGGAATTCTTTTATGAGGAATCTCAGATTGAACTGTGAAGGCCTCTCGAGGCCAGAAAAGCCAAGCCAAGGACTTGCCGTCAGATTTTCCCTGTAGTACCTACAGATTTGGGTGGATTTCTCTCTCCTTGAGTTCCCCCCAAATATTCTGAGGTTCCTTGCACCTGCCAGACAAGCAAGCTTCCTTACTTACCGGGTAAGATTGCCAGAATCTCTGTAAACAAGGTACCAGGCCCATATTTCCAAGTGGCTTTAGTTCCAGAAAGTCCAATCTTTGTTCCTGAAAAGCTGTGTTGTCATATCTGAGCCTGTATGTTTCTCTCAAATATGACATTCCAGTCAAAGCCTTGGTAAGATAACCAATGTGTCCTGTTATAAGGAGACCAAATTCTTATTGAACTTATGCAAATAACTATATTGCCACAAAATAACCATACTCACAAAGAGTTTCCAAATTCTGGAGGGATCAGGTAGGGAGAAAAAGATAAATGTTTCAATTTTGCTCATAAAGGTATAATTTCACTAATTGCTGTAAGTCATAGTTAGCATAAGAGAAAAGATTTCCTTAAATCTGAGAAAACAAAACAACACATCAAAACTCAACAATATTTCAAACAGAAGTCGTAAAAAATTATAATCATCCTCCTCAACTGCCTTCCCCTGAGGTGAGGTGAGGGCTCTGAAAAATACTTCCTGCCTTATTCACAACAGCCAGAAGGTAGACGCAACCCAAGTGTCCATCAATGGATGAATGGGTAGACGAAATGTGTTATATACCTACAGTGGAGTATTACTCAGACTTGGAAAGGAAGCAAATTCTGACTCTTGCTACAACATGGACAAACCTTGAGGTCATTGTGATCAGTGAAATAAGACAGTCACAAAAAGACAAATACTGCATGATTCCACTTATATGAGGTACCTAGAGTCATCACGCTCATAGAGACAGAAAGTAGAAGGGTGGTTGCCAGGGGCTGGTGGGGGGGTAATGGGGTATTAGTGTTTACTGGGGACAGAGTTTCAGTTCTGCAAGATGAATAAAGTTCTGGAGAGGGCGGTGGTGATGGGCGCACAACAATATTAATGTATTTAATGCCACTGAACTGTACACAAAAATAATTAAGATGGTAAATTTTATGTTCTGTATATATTACCACAGTTTTTTAAATTTTTAATTTATTTTTTGCTGAGGAAAATTAGCCCTGAACTAACATCTGTGCCAATCTTCTTCCACTTTATATGTGGATCACCACCGCAGCATGGCTGACAAGTGGTGTAGGTCCATGCCAGAATCCAAACCTGCAAACCCAGGCCACTGGAACAGAGTGCGCCGAGCTTAACCCCAATGCCACTGAGGCAGCCCCTACCACTGTTTTTTAAAAAAATGCCCACTGCAAAGAAAAACCAATTTCAACTGCCTCCCTTTTTCTTCATTTCTTTGTTCAAGGCACCAATTTCTGGGTGAACTTCTCCCCTCATCAGGCAACGTCCTGGGAGTTCCCAGAGGAGGAAAGGCTTGTGGCTGAAGGATACTTCTTGGCATGGAAAGGTCCCAGGGATGATGGGATATTTTCCCCCACTTAATGGACCCTCTTGTAAGGCAGCTTATTTTTAAAGCTAAAAAATGGGGGTGGCAAGGAGAGAAAATCCCAGACGGTCCTGCAGACACTGGGTGTTGTCTGAAATCTCTTCTGTAGCTGTCTTAGTGTTCAGGCCTTGGAGCAAGGACTTCCCCTGGCAGACGCAGACCTGTGCAGACCCTCTCTGGGAGAAGGGCAGCTGCAGCTTCAGAGGCAGTAACTCTCCCTGGGTTTCCAATGCATCAAACGTTCAAATTCAGAGAAATAACTAATGGCCTGGTGGCACCTGCACAGGGTTTTCTGCATTCGCTAATGTCTTTTTCACCCTTTGGAGGACTTTGACACCAACCCAGCATGGATTGGAACTCAGAAACCTCATATTTTGCTGATTCGCTTGACAACTATCTCATTCTGTTTGATGAATGCCAGTCCTCTGCCAACTTCAGAGACCTGTCCGAGGCAGCACAACTAGATATGGCAGGAACCCGGGCTCTGACCCCACGTACACATGTGCCGATGGTGAGTTTTGGCCAGAAGCAAGACCTGTGGCCCTTCATGGAGGCAGCTGTAGCCACTTAGCAGGACCTGGCCTGGAACTTACTAGAACATTTTTTGTTTTTTAAAGATTTTATTTTTCCTTTTTCTCCCCAAAGCCCCCCGGTACATAGTTGTGTATTTTCAGTTGTGGGTCCTTCTAGTTGTGGTATGTGGGATGCTCCCTCAGCATGGCTTGATGAGCGGTACCATGTCCACACCCAGGATTCGAACCAGCGAAACCCTAGGCCGCCGACGCAGAGTGCACGAACTTAACCACGGGGCTGGCCCCCTTTTTTTGTTTTTTGAGGAAGATTAGCCCTGAGCTAACATCTGCCGCCAATCCTCCTCTTTTTGCTGAGGAAGACTGGCCCTGAGCTAACACCCGTGCCCATCTTCCTCTACTTTATATGTGGGATGCCTGCTACAGCATGGCTTGCCAAGTGATGCCATGTCCGCACCCAGGATCTGAACCGGTGAACCCCGGGCCACTGAAGCAGAACGTGTGAACTTAACCGCTGCAACACCGGGCCAGCCAACTAGAACTTTTCCACTTTTACTTGATGACTCTGAGGCTTTTTCTCCAAATGGCTCATTCTGCTTTGCCAGTGGCCTTTTTTTTTTTCTGCTGAGGAAGACTGGCCCTGAGCTAACATCTGCTGCCAGTCTTCCTCCACTTTATATGTGGGTCACCGCCACAGTATGGCTGACAAGTGGTGTGGGTCCATGCCCAGGATCCAAACCTGTGAACCCCGGCTGCCAAAGTGGAGTGTGTAAAACTTAACCACTACATCATGGGATCAGCCCCTGCCAGTGGCCACTTTTAATTCACCAATTAAGGACACTGGGAATCTCACAAGTTGATTCCACAGACTCCCACATTGTAGAGCTGAATGGACGCAAAGCCTTTCTTTTCATCCCACAGCATCAGCAGTCAGTCTGGTGCCCTCCAGGGGGCTCCCTGGCCACCCCATGGCTGGGCAGCCCTTAGCAACCCCTTCTCCTCACAGGCCCTTCCACTGTGAACACCGTCTCTGCTCCCTGCAGGGGGGGCAGGAGGGGCCATCTTAGTGGGTTCCCAGCCTCCCCATCCAGCATGATAAATGTAAAACAGAGCTGAGTCTGGACAACCACAAAAGATCCCTGCAGGGGCCTCCTCTGAGAGGTTCTGGCTCTGGGGAAGGCAGAGTGGAGGAGGAGGCAACCTCTCCCCCTGCATTTCTTCCTGGAAATTTCTCCTATGGGATACCACTGGGTGAACTAACCTCGAGGGCATTTTGAAAGAGGCCTTCCGTCCTGGCAAAGAGCTCAGATCACACTTTTTTTTCCAGCTGTGGATGATGCCATTTGAGGCAATGGAATAAAGAATGCCCACCACATCTTAAGTCTACCACGTCTGTTGCTTATGAGAAAGAAGATAAATGAAAATTAGTTTGGTCTGAGAGATGCTACAGGGTGAAAAAGCAACTCTGGTCTATGCGTGCTTGCATGCAAGTGCATGTGTGTGTTCTGGCCATGCCGAAGGCCCTGTGATTCCTGGAGCCACCATTCTTATCTGACGCCTGTGGGGAGCGGAGAGGCTGCCTGGGGAGGCTTTGCCTGCTAGCAGGCCCCTTCTCTGCTCAGCATGGCTTCCTGGTGGCTGCAGGGCCCCATCCCTCAAAGGCCTGCTCCATGCTGGTGAGGTCCCGCCTCCCTCAAGGACTGGCCCTTTGTCTGGGCGCCATGGACCTCTACTCCAGACAGAGCCCCTGCCCAGGTGGTATCCTGAGCAGCACCTGGGGTCAGACCCCAGCAGGTGGGTGGCTTTCACAGAGTTCCCCTGCCCAAGACTGACTGCGGCTCCTCAGGTGTAAAGAGGTTCCCTTTCGTCAGGATCCTCTGGTCCAATGGGATATCGGAGGGCAGGGTGGAAATGCAGACCATTGGGTATTTCCCCTGAAGGTGGCAACGCCCCCCAGGCACAGGGCAGAGGGGGCCGTGGTCCATCAGCATCACCAGTTCCCCTCTGGGTGATGGGTGCGGAGCCTGCAGTTCAGGAAACAGGAAGGAGGGGACTGAGCCGACACTTACTCCATAGGGTGCCGAAGAACGTGCAAGAGTGTGTTTTCTGTGGTCTGAGAGGCCGGCTGGGGAGCGAGGCGCCCATCCTACTTCTTGGGAAAAACAAGCACGACATGACTCCCTTTTTTATTTTCCTCACAATCTGCATTTTTTACAAATGTACTTCACAGTCAGGATGCACCTCTTTGTCCCTTGGGGGCAAACAAAACAGCGGGGACGTTCTTTCCAGGTAACTCAGGGTTTTAAGCCCACAGTGGCTGTTTGCAGCTTGGGTCTTGCTTGACTCCTGTCCCATCCAGAGGACCTCACGCTGCCAGTGGTCCTGCCACATTCTTATTCAGGGATTTGAGGAAGGCAGGAGGCCCATGAGGACAAAAGGTGACAGAAGCTTCCAGCTCAGAACGAATTCTGTGAGGCCAAAGAGCCACTTGACCAAACCCCTTTTCCCTACACCCATGTGGCTGGGGAACATTAAGACTAAAGCAGTTTCAAAGTCAAGATAGTTTGTTCTTGGTCCCTGATAACCTTGCGACTCAAAGTGTATGAGGGCCAGCAGCAGCAGCCTCACCTGGGAGCTTGTTAGAAACTTGGAAACTCAGTCCCCTGCCTGGCTCCCCAAACCCACTGAATCAGGATTTTAGCAAGACCCCAGATAGTCCACGTGCATATCAGAGCTGGAGAAATGCTGTCCTGAGGAATACACACAGTGTCAAGAAGCACGTATGCTTCCTAAACTGCGGAGCACTGTGCAAGGACCTGAAGAGACATCTTCCTCATTTCCAGAACCAACTGGGTTCAGCGCCCTGGCTAGGAGCCCTAGCACCATTTAGCACCTTTCTCCGGGAGTAGTTTGTCTCTATCAATTGAGTTCTCCGAGGGCTGGATCTCAGTGCCTAGGATCCACTCAACAAACATTTGCTGAGTGAACACACTCGGTGCTTCAAGAAAGCCTACTTATTTTAACGTCAACTAGAAGCAGCAGGGATGTGTCGAGGGGGGAAGGATTCCTGAAGTTGCCTGTCCTGGAGGGAAAGGGGCCTTGGCTTGGTGCTCACTCACATCTTTCCGGCCATTTCTGACACTTGCTGCCCTCTCCCCACACGAGGACCCCTTCTCCCCACCCAGGAAACTCGAGTGTCTCTAGAGGGTTGGGAACAATGAGAATCGGCCTCCTGTGACGCTCAGTCCTCTGTGCTCCTGCCTGCAGTGGTCTAGCTTTCACTGGTGACACCAGTTCTGGCTGCTGAACACCTGTTAACTCTGAATGCCTCCCGCGTGGCCCCCGGCCTATCTCACTTCCTGCCCCTTTCTCTGCATCTCCTGGCTTTGGGAGCACGGCCATGACGCGAGCTTCTCCCGACTCTCCCTCCATCAGTAGACCCCTGCCACTGCCTGTGCAGCAGCTCATGAAACCACCCTCCCTCTCCTGTGGGCCCCAAACCTGTGTCCAGATGTCCTTCCCTGGGAGGGGAGCTTGAGGTGTAGAGTGTGGCTCAGGGCTGGGTGGCCCACATCTGCTCCCTGCTGCTGCTGAACTCAGGCAAGTCACCGCCTCCTACCTTGTGGCCAGGGCAAAGGAGTTAATACTTCATTTAAATGGCACTTGTTACCAAGAAGAATTATTTTCTATTCAGACAGGAAAGCAGAGTCTAGGGAGCTTGCTCAGGCTGAGGCTGAGGCCCTGGTGCCCAGTTACTGCCACAAGGTTGGTACTAATTCTTGATCCCTCGACCTCACAGATGCCTCAAGCCCCTGCTTCCTGGGACCTGAACTCTCACTCCGCAGTCTCTTCCTAATCCCCCTCAGCATCTGCGCCGCTTCCTTCATCAAGGTCTTCTAAGCTGTCAGCGCCCTTGGTGTTTTTCAGTTTAGTGAAGTAATTTCACAGTGCTATCAGTCCATCGGTCCTATGAAATCCTCTACAGAAAGGTGCGAGCACGTGGGAAGCATCGTCTGCCCTCTCACCTACTCATCAAAGCTCCCCAGGCTTGTCTCTGTTAGCCTGGGAGCCACGTTCACTTAAATTTAGTATCTTGTAACTGACCTGCTTCCTTACTCTTGACTTTGCACCATATTACACTCCAGCAATGCAGTGGAATGAACATGGGACATCCTGGGAAGGGGCGATATGGCTTTACGATCCCAGGTGGACCTTGTCCCCATTCCTACCTGCTCTTGTGCATCTACCTGCTAAGGTGGCATGACTGTAGCGTTTACTTCCTGGCACTGTCCTTGGTTGAAGCACTTCCTGGTGGCACAATGGTTACCAACCTACACTCAACTCCTCATGAAAGGTCACTTTCCTTTTTCGGAGTAGCTTATTTGCCCATGCAGTGCTAAAAGCACGTTTTGGCTCAAATGAAATCCTCACTTCCATCTTATAGCAATCAGAAGAAGAAAGTTACCTGTCTCCCACCAGAGATCTTAGAAGCAGAAGTCTCTCCACCTTGTCTTATCCAGAGGTTGCATTCTATTCCTGTTTTTAACATGCTAGATTCCCAAAAACATAAACACATGCACTAGACGAACAACTGGGTCCCTTCAATCTTGTGATCGGCTGCTAAGCTATTTCTAAGGGTCATTAGCCAACTGGAACCATCTTTGAACCAGGCAATTTTACCAGCTTTTATTATAAACACCAGCACATTTCAAGTTTCCTCTTTTTGATCACAAATATAGGACTTTTTTCTTCTCCTCTTAAGTTTACAGCATGAGACATAGCATTGGGGCTTTCCAGCTCTCTTACAGAATTTCCTTACACCAAGCACAGGGTTAGCATTCACGGACCACACCCTTGGCTGCATCCTTTGGCATCTAGATTGCATGGGACGTGGACTCCAGGAGGATGTGTCGGTACCAAAGTTTTGGATTCCAGGACGACCTGAAAAGGATGCCTCCACTGACCACGTTAAAGGGCTGCACATCCCGTGGGTTGGCCGGGAGTTGCTCCTCCAGGGCCCAGACGGCTCACCCCTTCTTGTCTGAACACAGGCTTAGGGCCTTCCTATTTGGTGGAATTGTTTCAGAAGAGTGTCAAGGATGCGAGAAGCGAGCAGACTGAGCAAGGATGGCCAGATGGACACTGGAGGGCTGTGGCCTTGCTTTCCCTTTCTGGATTGGGTGGACAAAGGGGTTGGTGGTGCCAGACAGTGGTCTCCTTCTTACCTGGCTTAATCTACATTAAAACTCAAGACTCGAAGCTCTGTGTTAAAACTAGCATCTTAGAAAGTTTCCTCAAATTTAGATTCCAAAATCAAGTATTTTGAAAATAATGGAAGCTGCTTGGGCCATGATTTGTAAATTGAACACCACACCCCTGACCTGGGCTGCCGTCTGGTTGGGGGCATGCAGTGGAGAGGACTAACTCCAGCTCTCCCAGTGGGGGTCCTCCCTTCAGATGGGATTTGCACAGTATTCAGGAACTCAGGTGCCACCCGCTTAGTAAGGGCCCCTCAAACTGGACCCAGACAGAGGGGTGGGACCACGTGGTCCAGTGCAAGTGTCCCTCGAAGCTGGATGCCTCTTTCCACCACAGGAGGGCTGGAGGCCAGAGCTCCAGGTGCCTCCGCTCAGCAGCCTCCAGGGCAGCACTTCTGTTTTCTAGAGGGTGGAGATGAAGGGCCCGAGCTCCAACTGCCCAGCCCAGTGTCAGCGGCCACGGCAGGACACACTGCATGGCAGCATCCTCCCGTACTGAATCCACGATTTTGGGGGGGCAGGATCCAACTGCAGTCCCTGGAGCGCCCTGTGCATCAGTCCTGGGACTTGTATGTGGGAACAGGGTCGGCTAAGATGGGGGAGGTGAGCAGGAGGCAAAGAGCTGTTTCAGACCCATCTGTGTCCCTAACTCTGTGGGTGAAGCTCCCCAGTGAGCATCGAATGTGTGTAGCCATCACTGAGCTGACTGCTCGGCAGTCTTCCATGCCTCAGCTGAGCCCAGCTGACCCCACCCATGGCCACCAGGACCACGGCCCCCGCCTCTCCTCTACGAGCAAACAACCAGAATCATGTCTTACAAAGAACAGACTCCAAAAATATATATAAATAAATAAAAACCTTCAACATTCTTACAGGGATCTTAAAGAACAGAATACATGTTAAAAACTTCAGTAATTTATATCAATTTTAAGCGGTACTTTATATACAATGGGGAAAAAACACATGCATAGTCCAAATACAATGTTGAAAACAGCATTTTCATAACAAAAAAACCCCGAACACTAAGTGTTAATACCATGTACATGAATTCAAGAAGGACCACCCTTTTTGTCTGTTGCACACAGTTTATTTAACAATATGATATAAGAAATGAGTTGGTACTTTACCATTCTATACAGTGATTGAATCTTCTTGAATTTTCTTATTTATAGTAATTATAGCGCTTGCATGATTTACACTAGAATTGCTTTTCCTCATTTCAAGTTTCACATAGAAGAAAGAAAAGAATGCTTCTTCTCTATTAACATTAGCATGGTCTAAGAGAGTGATCATCCCTATTTTTTGTCTAAAACCAGTTTTATCAGAGAAACAAAGCAACAATTTCTACATCTGCAAGACAAGAGTTTGGCTTAAGCCAGTATGTATAGATAGATGTGTGTGTGGGTGTGTACGTGTGTGCACGCAGGAGCCAATTCCTATCGTCCAGGGGTAATACTTGGAGAACGCCCACAGAGTTCACTATAGAAAAAATCTTCCCGCAACGTCAGGGTTATCGGGATACATTATAAGCTTGCATTATTTCAGGAATCAGTTTCTGAATATTATTTTTCTTCTCACTTTTAAACATAAATGTTTAAAGTCTTGAAAATACAAATAAAAAATATGAATATAATGAACTTGTTTTTCCCATTAAAAAAAGGCATGAGTCACCAGCAATGACGACAAAAGGAACCCAAACAAAACCCCCCTCCCCCCAAAACAAAAAAACAAAAACAAAAACAAAAAAAACAAAAAGAGAGAGAGAGAGACCAGATATTTAAATCAACTGGTTTTTAACAAAAAAATATATTCTTTGTATTGTTTCTTTAAACATCAATCTACCCTTCCATGGCTTGGAAGTAGCAGTTCCATCTAGGAATAAAAAGAGCCTAGATGCCTGGATTTCAGTACAAAAGGTCCAAGTACATGAAAGGGAAAAAAGGTGATGCTCTCACAATGCTACAAACCCTCCACAAACTTTTCTAGGGTGTCTCCTGTGGTGTCGCCGACCAGGGACAGCTCACTGGACAACGCATTCCTGTTGGGGGTGTTCAGCTGTGGGAGCATTGCACTCTGTTCGGGGTTCCCCAAGTGTCCCTGATCTATGGAGCTGGCCATGGTGACTGCGAGTCCTGGGTGGGGGGAACCAGTCTGGGGCGAGACGTGGTGTGGCGAAGGCTGGGGCTGTATCCGCGGCGACGGGCTGGAATGTGGAGGCTGGGACTGGGGCCGCGGAGACTGGACAGGGGCCGGAGACCGCACCTGGCTACTAAGGGACGTGGCCATCTGCTGGCCAGGGAGGTGCGAGGCCTGTGGCTGTCCTGAGAGCATGTGCTGCTGGGGGCTCATGGGGTTCGGCTGACCCGGGGACCCGATCTGTTGTTTCATCTGCTGCTGCTGCAGAATCCGCTGCTGCAGGGCCTGCTGGATGTTGGGGGTGCTGTCTGCACCCAGCCCAGGCTGCCCTATCTGGCCCAGCTGTCCCATTTGAGCTGCCATCTGGCCCATGGAGCTGCCCTGGATGGGGAGGTGCTGCTGCATCCGCTGCTGCTGCATGGCAGGGGGGTAGCCTCCGGGTCCTTGAGGCTGCTGGAATTGGCCGTGCCCTGCTATGCCCCCGGCCATGCCAGCGCTACCCTGCTGCTGTTGCTGCTGTTGCTGCTGCTGCTGTTGTTGCTGCTGCTGTAGCAGCTGCCTCCGCAGCATCTCTCTGTACTGTGGGTTCATACTTGCCATGCTGGGGTTGTGCCCCGGGTTCATGATGTTTAGGGCCTGGCCCTGGGGGTTCAGGCCTCCCATTGCCTGCTGCTGTGGAGGCACGCCAGGCCGTGGCCCGCTGGCTTGCATGGCGTTCAGGTTCTGCAGGCCAGGCTGCTGGTGCAGGCCGGGCTGGGGCTGCAGGCCAGGCTGGGCCTGGAGGCCAGGCTGGGGCTGCAGACCAGGCTGACTGGCCACGTACTTGGCTGTGCGCTGCTTGATGAAAGCTGCCATCAGCTGAGGATTTGACTTGAGGATGTTAAGCACCTGCTGCTGCTGCTGCGGGGAGCTGGGTGACTTCAGAGTCCGCAGCAGGTCCTGCAGGGCGCCGGGCGAGATGCTCCGAGGTGGCGGCACATTGGACATCCGTGGACCAGCCACAGCCGGCTGGGCCTGCATGGGTATCACGGGCCTGGGCATGCCTGGCATTGGCTGCTGTTGGGGGATGGGCGCCTGCTGCCACTGCCCTGGCGGCAGGTTGGGCATGACGGGCCCACTAACCTGGTTGGGTCGGGGCACATTCAGGCCCACAGGGGCCATCTGGCTCACAGGGGTCACCATGCCTGTGCGTCCTGGGGGCATGCCGTTGTTGATGTTCACCCGGTATAGGTGCTGCTGCTGCTGGGCCTCGCGCTCAATCTGCCGGGCCGCTTCTACCGCCGCAGGTGGGGGCTGGGCAGGGGGTGGTGGTGCCGGTACCTGGTTGGTGGGCTTCCCAGTGGACACCGTGGTGGGGGGCTGAGTCCGGGCCACACTGGGGAAGCTGGCTGGTGACATGCTCACAGGCGAAGGCTGGGGCTGGGCAGGGGGCTGCGGCGTCTGCGGCGTGCTGGGCTGTTGCGTGGGGGTCCCGGGCGGTGCTGAGGTAGGGGAAGGCAGACTCTGCTGAGGCACATTGCGGGTGTTCATGGTGGCCATCCGCCGGCGCATGAGCTGGGCTTGCTGCAGGCGGTGCTGGATCTGCTGCTGGCGGAGCTTGTGTTTGATGTTGAGGCAGAAGGGCACGGGGCATTTGTTTTCTTGGCAGTGTTTGGCATGGTAGCAGCAGAGGGCAATGAGCTGCTTGCACACCGGGCAGCCCCCGTTGGTCTTGCGCTTGCAGCCCTTGGTGTGCTGCACGACCCGCTTCATCTTCTGGCAGGATGGCAGCGAGCAGTTGGCATTGCGGCACTGGCAGGCGTGCACCAGGGACTGGATGCAGCGCTGGATGCTCAGGCGCCGTGACTCCTGGGGGCTCTTAGACTGCGGCTCGCCCTGGCTGCTGCCCTCATCGTCCAGGCCCAGTCCCCACTTCACCATCTTGTGGGTGTGGCTCTTCGTGTTGTAGCAGTTGATGCAAAGGTCATAGTCCTATAGACAAAGAGAGGGGACAAGCCAGTGTCAGCACATGGCCCAGTATGACTAGATACCCCGGCTGCCCCCGGGGCTGAGTCTGCGCCCTGGGAGAGGCTAACAGACATCAAACACATCCGGCCCCCGGAATCTTCACTCTTGGGAACTCTCTGCAGCTCAGAAGGCTCCACAGACCACCAGATCCATCTGTTCACCCTCACCCACCATCTTCTGGGGGCCCCTCCACCCCTTCTTGACTTGCTCACACTGCGTGCAGGTGCAGACTCAAGCACGCACACAGTGGGGCTCCGTCTCCACCCCACGCTCTCAAGTGTGCTGGTGGACACTGGTCCCCCGTTCCTTTCTTCCTCTGCCTTCCAGGTATGGCATTCAGACTTGCTGTGTCCCACTCCCCTACCTAGCCTGGGAAGCATGACAGTGAAGGAATGGCTGAAGCTGTGCCCATTTCTTCCCAAGCAGCACCTAAGGGTGCAGAAGGCCCACAGACCTGCCTTTCTGGAGATGGGCCCTCTACTCTCCCACCCAGCTGCTGTGGGGTGCCCCCGGCGCATCCTCCAGAGCTCTGCAGGGCGGCCCAGAGGCGGATGGGGCTGAGGCCTTCACCAGGAAGAAGGCGCTTGGCTCAAACCACAGAGACCAAAGCCTGCCCCCAGGTTTCTAAAAGCTGCTTGCACTTGGAGACCAAGACAATGAAGTGCTAGATCTGGAGAATGGAGCCCTGTGGCCACGACTGATTACCCTTTCCATAGAAGAGAGGAGAATCCCAACAGGCAGGAAGTTATAGAGAGAACAAAAGGAGGTTAGAGAAAGCAGTGAATAAAGACGAGTGTGTCACGGAGGCCCTGCCCTGCCCCCAGAGATCACAGAGCTGGTCCCATGGGACTGGTGACTATGGGGCCTGTCCCAGATGCTGAAACTGGCAGTGCGAGGACTGGGCGAGAGGGTCGAGTCTGTGACCATCTGCAGTGGGGAGGCGGAAGGCCCACAACAGCCTGACTCACCCCATACGAGGTACCTGTCTGTGCAAGGGACAGCCCACAACCCTTCACACGGGCCAAGGCCTCTGCAGAGGACAGCTAGTGTGATGCAACCACGGGGTCCACCAGGACCAAAGGAATCCAGCCTGACAATGGCATAGAGCTTTCCTAACCTGTCAGCAAGGCTGGCACTTGGGGCCCGAGAAGAGGAAACCTGCCACAATCCTGGTGCACTGAGAGTGCTGCTGGCCCCCCTTGCTCCCTCTGTGCTCCTCCCCTGGCACCTTGAGGCCTGTGCATGTGCCCGGCACAGAGCCAGTGTTGAGAAAACACAGAGAATAAAATGAAGTGCCTTGTGATCGCCTCCTTGTCCTGGAAAAGTCAGTGCAAACACTGCCTCCCTGGAAGCCCAGCCCCCATGGCCGCCAAGGCACCGAGTGCATCCTGGACACAAGTTGATGGCCCCACTGGAATGCTCAGTTTGGTCAGGACCGGACCAGGCTCCATGAAGGGAGACTGACTTCCCACCCTGGGTGTCCGGTGCTGAGCCTGGGGTGGCACACACAGAAGCGCAGCCAACGTCAAGCTGGATTCTCCCAGCTGTGAACTCGCACCACCAGTCTCATAACCAGCTCCCTGAGGACCAGAGGATAGGTAAGCTTTTCTCATTTGGTTGCGCCCCCCACAATGCCAACCGCCTAACAGTTCAGCCTGAGATGCAAATACACAGACTGGAGACAGCTGGCGAGTGGCCGAGGTAAGCCTAGACCCGGGAGGTCAGCATACAGACACTCCCACAGGCAGGGACGTGGGAAGTGCCAGCCTACCTCGCACACGGTGCAGTGCCAGCGGGTCTCCACGTGGTGCTTGCACTCATTGCAGGTGTAGACGAAGCGGTCTTGGCCCTGGGTGTGCAGCTCCACCAGCATGCATAGCGTGGACCACTTGGACCGGCGCAAGGAGGAGAACTCCCAGTGCTTGTCTCTGGCGAGGGTGAGGAAGGCATCGCGCCCATCCATGAGGTCGCAGCTGAGCAGGGGGTCAGGGTCGACGATGGGGGGCAGCGTGTTGATGACAGGCCCGGCGTGGAGATGGATCACAAAGAAGACCTGCAGGGGAAGATTGGCGGCATCAGCCCCAGCGCTACCACAGCCTGCAGAATTGAGACCGTGGCCAAGGCCAACACCTGCTGTCCCGGGTGTGTGTCGAGTGCCTGGCTCCCTGGGGTTGAACTGAGTTGGCGACACACTGAGTGGTGTTACCCAACTGGCTAGCACTCCCTTCTAGAGGCTGGTCCTCCCACACAACCCGAGGAGCCCCCGACAGGGCATCACTACACCTTCTCCCTCCTCTTAGCCAGCTGCAGCTTCTCAGCAGCTCCTCTTCCTTCACCTCGAGGCCCCGGGGGGCATAAACGCTGGGGACCTGAGGACCCGCCCCCGTCTGCCCTGTATCTCTACCTCTTTGTGCTTCTCCATGGTGGCATAGAGCTTCTGGGACAAGTCGTTGGACACGTTGGGCATGCTGGGCTTCTTCTTGTTGGCTCGGCTGATGCTGCTTTTATTCTTGTTTGTTTTCTTGTTGTTCTTCTTCTTGGCATTCTTGCTATCACCCTGGCTGCCCTGCAACAACACACAAAGTTGTCAGACAAGCCTAGCCTCCTCTCCCACGCCTGGCACTGAGCTAGGATGTCCTAATCCCAGGCCATGGGGGCTCCAGGAAGTCCAGCCTAAGGCAGAAGCCTGGCAGGCGGAGCCCTGCTTGCACACGGGCTGTAAATACACTGCCACCTTCAGAGGGAACCGCTGAGGGAAAGGTGAGGAAGACAGAAGCAAGGCCTGTACCAGCCAGGACCCAACCGGAACCGAGGTGACACAGAAACCTAAAGCCAAGTGCTGCCAGTGCCAAGCCAGCCATCTATCATGTTATCTCTCAAGGAAGAACATACCCAAGATGCTAGTTTGGAATCTAACAAATAAGGGAGTGGCAGCCATTTTTCATTGTTCCCCCTTATTCTACTGGACACTTGCAGCTCCGTGCCACATCCTGTGTGCTCAGTGGCCGACACAGGAAACGTGCCAGTAGGGAAGGCACTGCATGGGGAGGACATCTCCCCACCCAGTTCCCATCCCCCAGGCCCTCGCAGGCCTGAACCCCACATTAGCACTTCAACTGGCTTAGGCCTAAGAGGGTCCCGCTTGTCACTTAAAACACTCCTACTCCGGGAAGAACTCAGGCTCTTAGTCAATTAGGCTTCAAGGAGCTCACTCCGGGGGAAGGCAGGCTGCACCCCCTCCACTAGGGAAAGTCTTAGAAATAGCCAGGAGGAGCCCGAGGAGCCCTGACAAGTGGATGTAGCGTGGGCCCAGAGGAGAAAAGGACACTGTAAAGACTACGGACTCTGAATTTCGGATTGTGGTTAATAAAAATGTACCAATGGTGGTTCATCGATTGTAATGAATTTAGCACACTAATGCAAGATGTGATGGAGCAAACTCTGTACCATTTGCTCAAGTGTTCTATAAAGCTTTGAATTGTTCTAAAAAATAGTCTATATTTTATAAAAGAAATAAATCTACTGCACGAAATTTAGAAAATATACTCAAATGATAAAGCATTTGGTTTCTTCTTTGTGGAATTGCACTATGCACATTTGCTTTGTGTATGCGATTTTTCTTCACAAAGTTGAGATTACTCACATAACTAGTGCAGCCTGTTTCTTCTCCAATCAACACTATTCCGAGTATTTCTCCACTTCCCTTCCACTGAGGAAATTTTTTTTTTTAAAGATTTTTAAAATTTTTCCTTTCTCTCCCCAAAGCCCCATGGTACGTAGTTGTGTATTTTTAGTTGTGGGTCCCTCTAGTTGTGGCATGTGGGATGCTGTCTCAGCATGGCTTGACGAGCACCCAGGATCTCAACCTGCAAAACCCTGGGCCACGGAAGTGAAGTACAAACTTAACCACTCGGCCACGGGGCTGGCCCCTGAAGGATGTTTTTAAAGGAAAAGCAGTATTCCATCCCAAGTGCTGTCTGTCCATAACTGAGCCGTGAGGTACTGGGGTGTCCCTGGAGAAGGAGAGGACCTGCCCGCTGCCTCTATGAATTGGATACACGGAACAGAGCCTCTATCCTCCAACTCAGCATCCTGCTCTATCACACGCAAGTCCACGGTACAGCAAAGGTCGGCTTAGGCCTGAGCCCGCATCTGTTTCTATCTTCCAGAAAGCCCCAGAGGCAGGCATTCCTCCTCAGATGGGCACACAGCCGGGGCCTGCGTTCCCCTCACCAAGTCGCTTCCTCTCCACAGGAGTAGGGGCTGCACTCCAACTTGGGTCCAGTCGCCTCTCTGCCGCGATCTGCCCACGCCCTCCACAAGCCCTGGACGTGCAGTTCTGACTCAGGTCACCTCCCATCACTAAGGTGTTCGGCAGTGGCAGACACAGAGGGACCTCGGGGTTCACAAACCAGCTCTGGTCTCTCCCCCCTGGGAACACTGAAACCCAGCTCCCCTTCAAAGATTCCCCGAGGTCCTCCCGAATCCCCTCGAGGACCTTCTCAAGCCGTAAACCACCCACGGCTCCTGAGTGTGGAAAATGGATCCTCCAGGCCTCCAGGGAGACCCCAGCAAATGGAAGTCAGAAAGCGACAGCCCTCAAACTCTTCTTGGGACCCACCTGTGTCACGAATACTTGTCACATCCTTGTCTATGCTTTCTCCGTCCTGGTAGGGCTAGGATGCTATCTTGCAAAAGGATGCACTCTCAAGTGCACGCTGCCTGGCACACAGTGGTGCAGACACTCAACATTCCAGTACCCTGGCACTGAGCACACAGCCCCTCAGGTACTCCTCTGAGGGCCCCAGGCCTACACAGCTCCTCTTGCATAGAAACAGGCATCTCAACATTCATATGCCAGCAGCTGGTTCTTGACCTCTTCCCCCAAATACGCTCTCCCAGATTCCTCCCCGTCTCCCCTGTGGGGGCAGCAACACTGACTCAGCGGCTCAGGCCCCAGAAAGAGCAGGCCGCCTTGGTTGAGGATTTTCTTCACACGACAGAAGGATCTGCCCTGAGCTCTGGGGTTGCTATTCTCAAAATACACTATACACTTTTCACTGCCTCTACAGCTACTAACCAAATATAAACTACCATCATCTCTTACTTGGACATCCTGAATCCAGCACACCTGCTCCCAGCTTGGACTCTTACATTTCTCCTCCCACTGCTGGAAGGTCCTTCTCCTGGATCTTCCAGGTTCCCTTTCACCAGGTCAGTCTGCTCAGATGCCACCTCCCTAGACAGGACCTCTCAGACGGCCCTGCATCCATCTTCTTCGCTCTGCTTCCTTTTCTTCATGGCTCCCAGCACTATCTCAGAGTATACCACACATGTATTCATTTTTCTTGTCTCTCCTACTAGAACATACGCTCCTTGAGGGCAGGGATGAGTTTTGTTTAGTTCTCAACTACACTGCTTAGGATGTGAACAGCAGGGACATAGTAAACACGGTGAGTGCCCAAACGCACAGATGTCATATGAAGAGCTGCAGGGGTGGGGTTCGTTTGAAACAACAGATGAACAAGGCCTAGCAACCAAGGGCCTCCTCCTAAAGTAATTTTAAATCAGCTGATTGGTTCCTGACCTTGACGCACCCGTCTCCGTCTGTTTTGGGCTCCGTGGCAGGATGCCCTCCTCTCTCAGCTTTCTGTGTCTCAGCCCTGCCCAGAGATGCCAAGGCAAACACCTCTTGTCCACCTTCTACTAGGTAAGGTGTCTCCAGGGCCCACATCTCTGAACCCTCAGCACCCAGTGTGGATTGTGCCCCCAGGCCCCAGTCTTGACCTGCAGTGGACAGTGACAAGATGAGGTTATGTATGAAAATATTGCCAGAGACAAAGAAGGCCATGTCCTGTGAACCCAACAGCACACGTTCACTCCCCAGCCTGCCGGGACGTAGCCTTGAGTGCACACAGCTGGGGCCCCAGGCTCTCCAGCGAGGGCTGGTCACAGGGTGGTGGTGGGGCTTTACCTCTGTGGTCTCACTGGCCGCAGTGCTCTCTTCCTTCTTCCTCTCCTCTTCTTCTTGTTCCAGCTCCTTAATGCTCTCCTCCAATACATTGGGCCAGAAGTCACCCTCAAAATAGGGTAGTTCCTTGGCACTGGTGAGCCTGTCTTCAGTTGCTTGTTTGAAAATATCCTGGAAAGAGAACAAAGCAGAGCAGTGAGATGAGGGGTGGCGCCGGGGCCACAATGCCGGAGAGGCCTCAGTGCTGCATGTTCCCATGGTGCACAGTTGGCCGAGGTCAGCCGATTTCAACAGGTACGACGACGGCACTGCTTTCAGACCACCAACAAAAATCTGGATAAACTACAGATAAGATGCTTCTACATTTTTATTTTCTGCTTTTAATTTTTTGCTTTCTAATCCTCATAAGTGAATATAACTCTAACACGTATGATGTGAGCGTGAGAGGAAGACACATGGAGCTACCTGAATCAGTGGCGACAAAGCTACCACATGCCCTCCTCCAGCACCGGGTACCTTGTAATCATGAATGATCCGCTCTGCAAATGCCTTATCCAGCATCTTTTTGTACCACTCCTGCAGGCGCTTCGGTTTCGGGATTTTTTGATCAGGAGGGTGGCAATGGAAAATGTAGTCATCTCCTTCACTTGGGGGACAGGCCCAGATGTGTCCCGTTACATATCTGCAGGACATACACACACACACTTCAGACCAAAGTGGTGAGTGAAATCATCCCCACCTTCAAGGAGTAACAGCTGAGGAACAGGGACCAAAGCAAGGATGGAAATAACTACAAAGAAAATACTACAGTGCTTGCAGGAGAATGTGTAAAAGGCTTAGAGAGGTTCCAAACCAGAGTACTGGGTGAGGGGGGCGTGGGTTAGCTGAATTTCTCCAGAGTGCAAATGTGCGCTTGGAACGTAGCCCTGAGAGCTGGTACTTCCCTCTCAGGGGTGTGCACATCGGGCAGGGGCCGAAGCTGCAAGGGAACCTGTAAGCACAGGAGGGAGCCTGGAAAGATGGCGCCCCCTCAGGTGCCTCGAATGGCTTATACGCAGGGAGGCACTCAATCTCCCATCTACTTCCTCTGTGCATTGGAAAGGCAGCTGAGTATTTCTCTCTAAGGGGTTAAAGTCAAAATAAATCTCATTCATTCTGTTCAAGACACTTCAATCAAATACCTCTTTTACTTTTTCAAATTTGGGAAAGGAATGTGACAGACAGATCTAAAACACAAAACAAAGATAGAGAAAGGAGTCAGACGCAAGAGACCACATTTTGTAGGATTCCATTTATATGAAACACCCAGAAAAGACAAATTTATGGAGACAGGAAGTAGATTAGTGGTTGTTGGGACAGGGGTGGAACAGGGATTCACTGTAAATGGGCACAGGGGTCTTACTGAGGGGATGCCAATACACCAAAACTGATGTATGGTGATGGCTGCACCACCCGGTACAGTTACTAAAAATCACTGAAGTGTACACCTGAAAGAAGTCAATTTCATGATCTATAAAATATGCTTCAATAAAGCTAAAAAAAAAAAAAGACTAGAAAGGAAAAAGAATGAAGAGAAGGCAAAAGGCAGGCAAGTACGGGCATCGTGCTGAGGAGCCCCGGTAGGTGCAGCCCAAGAGCACCCAGAAAGGAGAGCTCTGGAGACTTCTGAATCCATCCAAGGACGTTCAAATAAAAACACAAAACTTTAAAAAATACTTGTTTCACAAAACGAATATACCATGAAAATTAAAAATGGATTTTACTAGTTATGAATACTCTGAATGAAACTCACCCCAATTTCTTCACATATTCTAAATATCCAATAAGGATCTCATGGTAAACAGCTGTCCGGAGGCATCGGGGCCGGAAGAAATGAATACTGTCCAGGTAAGATATATACACACGCCTGGGGGAGGGAAGGAGGAATTTACTGAAAGTTCAAGATATCCCCAAATTCAAAACCAAAAACTAGCATCCAAAAAAAGCTGCAGAAATAAATTTTCTTTTGATGGCCTTTACAGTGGCCACAAACAGGACACGAGAAAACTGCCACCACCAACTGTCACTACCAATCAACAAAATGGAGTTCAACCTGACTGCTGCACCAAGAAGCGACAGCATCCCTCACCATGGAGAACCACAGAAAGACAGAGCAAACTAAGGAAAGCCTCTTCCAATTTCCTCTCACCTAGATTCTTTTTTTTTTTCCCTAAAGATTGACACTTGAGCTAACAACCGTTGCCAATCTTTTTTGTTTCTTCCGCTTTTTCTCCCCAAGTCCTCCCAGTACATAGTTCTATATTTTAGTTGTGAGTCCTTTCAGTTGTGGCATGTGGGATGCCACCTTAGCATGGCCTAATTGAGTCGGCCATGTCTGTACCCAGGATCCGAACCGGTGAAACCCTGGGCCGCTGAAGCAGAAGGCACGAACCCAACCACTCGGCCACGGTGCCAGCCCCTCACCTAGATTCTTGACTGAGCATGAAATAACTCTTGGCAGTGGTACTTCATTCTCATAGGTGCATCAAAGAATGCCTGGGCCTGTGGAGCAGTCCCCGCCCCATTCTCTGTAGGTTTGCCGGTCCAGGTAAGACGTGGACAATAGCAAGATCAGGACCAGGGCCCACGTATATTCACAACACAAAACACGCCTAATAGTCTTCAAAACCCTTCACTTCCCATTGGCTTAGTGGAAAACTAAACTAACTCGTTTGGTTAGTTAAGAGTGCCTGATTGTATTTAAACCCAGCTCTAAAGCACACAGGTTCTCTAAGACAGTGCCTTGGTCCGCTGTAGCACAGCACACTGAGTGACACCCCCCCAAAGAAGACGGTGGCCTACCTTGTGTTTGGAGGGGGGCAGTCAGAGCCATACTCTTGCACGTGCATCCCGAAGAAGCACACGTCCACTCCGTCAATTTCCTCAAAAGCAAAGAGGGCTTTTGTTCGATACGGGAAAGATTCAGACATTTCCCCAGAATCCACAAACCTGAAATAAAAGAGCCTGATGTTTGCACATGTCATTGTCTACAAGGTGCTTCACAAACGAGACCTGCCGCTCTAAACCAGCTCCGAGCAGCGGAGCTGAAGGCCTGCTCACCTCTTCTGACTACTGGCCCAGAGCTCTGCCCACTGGCCTGGGCACCCCGGAGCTGTGATCCCATTCTTTGTGCCACTCTTCTACTCGGTTGGGAATCTGACCTCCCCTGATGAATCTGGGATACCGAGAGGACTGGCTACAGGTTAACTGCTGAAAAGCCTTTAAAGTACGCAAACTCTCAAGCCTTGCCAGAAAGCGAGGCTTTTGTTCACCTAGGGGGTGGTGACTGGGACAAGGTTTTAGAAAGCAGCACAATGTCTGCACACAAACCGTGACTTCATCCCGGGCTTGACCTCCACAGTCTTGTCTGAGCTGGCTACGACTCTGACAAAGACCTCCCCGGCTTCGGGATGATTCTGTCGCCGCAAAAACTTGTTGACTCGGTCTTCCAAGTGGTTTCCCAATCGTGTGGTCTGCAGCCCTGAAAAGTCCAGAAAAACAAATGAGAGGACTTCAGAAAGGCTGTGGAGAAGGTGGCTGAGGCCGGAGAAGCCCTCTTCTTCTTTCAAGGCACTGCGAGTTTAAGGATTAATGTTCTCCAAATCCAGAAGGGAGCTGGTCGGTCCTATAAGGTGAACGTTTCATGAGTGGAAGGGGGACCTGGAATCTCAGGCACTGCCTCCACACTCTGAAAACCGCTGTCAAGTGCTCAGATATTTCCATCTTTTCCTAAACATAAGGGGCAGAAGAACCACGAAGGTGGACCCAAATCTGAAAGAAGACAGGCTGTGGGGTAAAGAAGGTGCCCACCTGGCCTCTTACCCCACACACCCAGGCTCTGGTGAGGCAGGAATCTGGCCCCAGGTGCTCCCAGGTGGCTGCTCAGTGTCACAGCTGTGCCCTGAGCCCGAACCCACACTTGAGAAACTCACTGAAACGGGGAGTCTGCCACCACTTTCCCTGGAGGGCAGGGCTGGTGCAGCCTCGGGGACAGAAGGCACAAATGTGTTCTGTGACCTGCTCTCCCCTTTCTGCCCAGCTCTAAGGAGAGTCCCGCTGCAGAATCAAGACAGGGCACACAGAACAGTCCATACCGACTAGGTAAGCATGCAGCCAAGGGCTACTGCCCCTCTGTGGGCGTCGTTCCAATAAGGCAGGAGTGCGACACTATACCACTCCGGGGCAAGTCCCTCCTCCCTTCTGCACCCTCCCTCTGCCAGGCACGGCCTCAGGTGTGACCACTGTGACAAGAGCCACACAGTAGGCTACCCAGAGGTAAAACATTAGTCACAGCATGTGGGGAAAAGACTGGAAGGGAAAGCTGCACAAGGCCAACAGTGAGTACTCACACACGATGGGGTTTTAAAGAAGTTTTCTTCTTTACATTTATTGAGTTTTTAATATTTACTACATTAATGAGAAATTCTTTTAAAAAGCTTTTTGGGATTTAAGAAGATTCCTTACCGAGGTTAAGAAATATCTGGAAAATTCAGACTTTCTAAATTCCATTTTTCTGCAATAAACATATGAATGGTGGAGCTTTTTTGGTAAGTTATACCTCAATAAAAGTGATTTTAAAAGAAAAAACTACAACGACAATGAAATAAAAACTCCATAGAAAAATAAAAACTTGAAAAGCTATAAAAAAGAGGGGAAGTGGATTTATGATCTGTTTCACACGTTGATGAAGATGCACACTTCACACAGCTGTGCAGTCACACTCTCAACCCCCTTATACTGCACTCCCCCCATGGCTGAGACAGCCATCCCAGAAAATACTGAATGAGGTACAAAGGGATTCAGGCTGTCTCACCCATTCTTTGTGAAGCCCCTGAAGAAAATTCTCACTCATTCTTGCCCCCATGTGGACTGTCACCGAGCAAGTTTTGTTCCCTCGTGAGGCAGTTTCCAATCCAGACAGGGAGGACACAGCTAAGAAGGGCCACCCGGCCACAGTGCAGGGAGTTCCCCTTCCCTTGTGAAACTATGACCCCACACACTACGATTTTCAAATAGCAAATGGAAGAAACAAACTTTTAAAATTAGGTCTCTACTTTTTTCTTCAAATCATCTGAATTACCAGTACTAAGAAAACAGACATTTAAAGGAGACAATTTATGACAATCTTATTATAGGCACCAAACTGAGCACTGTGAAGATGTTGATGGCTGGAGAGGTGCTCCTATGTTCCCCATAAGTAGAAAGTCACAGTGAAAATGAAGAGCGCAGCCAGCGTGTGCTTAAAGATATGAATAGTGGCAGTGCAGTTTTTCCTGGGGAAAGGAGGTTATATTCTCATCCGTGTGGCGCACACGTGAACATGTGTTTCAGGCTGCACGGCCATCTGTGCAGCAGGCCCTTGCCCTGGATGTCAGGGCTCAGACCTCTTTCCATTCAGCACACACAGCTCTGCCTCATTCTTACACTGCTCCGCAGTTGCCCATAAGCAGCTGCATCCTTTTGGCTCCTCGTTTCCATTTCCCATCACTTCTCACATGCTGCAGTGGACGTCCTGCACGTGCCTTTATACATATGGGCAGATATCTTGGTGGGATACATGCAGAGAAGTCGAAGTGCTGAGTCTAAAATGAACACTTTCAGCCGTAGGCCCCAGGCATTCAGTGTACATTTTCACCCACAGTGTGTGACGGAGGCCTTTTATTTCCCTTTATGTGATCAAATCCTTCAGCCTTTTGCTTTCTGATCTCCAGGCTGTATCTTTTTTAGGAAGGCTTTTCATATCCCAACATAGTTGAAAAACTCTCCTACTCGACCTCAAATGCATTTGTAGTTGTCTCCTTTTCCCCTTTAACTACCTGAGTTGAGTTGTGTGTGATGTGTTGTAGGGAGGGGGTTGTGGGTGGATGGTCAGTCATTGAGTATCACTCACTGACCAACAGCTGGAAGTTATTGTCAACTCTAAGGCAGTGCAAGTACGAACGAGGCAACCTTTCCTTTGTGACCTGTGGACACTCGCAAAGACTGCACTAACAAGTGTTCAAACCAAAAATAAGGCTTTTTTTATTTGAATCACTAGACTTCTTAAAGTTCTTTTCTGTAGGTGAATGCTCTCGATCTTTAAAGCTCAACTACCAAAGGTCCTCATGTCTTTCTCTACCATTCTTGGGACATAGGGTTGGCGGTGGGGCTGGGCAAGCTCCCAGGTTCTTGCACCAGCCCCCATACCTCCCCATCTCTCTTCCAGCTGCAAGGACACTTCTACTGTGGCCTACCTCTTTGGGCAATTCTGCTTTGGTCACTGAAGCTCTGGCCCAGAGAACTGTCTCTAAGTTGCTGACTGCTTTAGTGATCCCCCTCAGAATGGATCCTCTAAAGGAGGGCTTCTTACTTGGGGCAACTGGGTCCCCCCAGGGGACATTTGGTAACGTGTGGAGATGTTTCCAACGGCCACCACTCATGGTGGTGGTGGTGGTGGTGGGGGGGGGTTGGGGGATGGGGCAGGGAGTGTTACTGGCATTAGTGGGCAGTGGCCAAGGGCTGCTGCTAAAATGCTGCGAAGCACAAGATAGCCCCCTAAGAAATTATTATCTGGTCCCAATGTCAATGGTGGCTCAGCTGAGAAACACTGATCTAAAGAGAAATATTAGAATAGCCAGTGCATTCAGCAATATTGCAAAAGGTCTTACAACAGTGACTTTAAGTTACAGGATAACTGTGGATTTTGGTAACGACAGAGTTTGATCTTGAATTAGCAGTGACTTGGAAGCCTACAGAGTGGCTTCCTCCTTGCCTGCTACCCTCCCTGGTACGTGATTCTCTCCCTCCATCCCATCTCTTCTACTCTCAGCTCTTGAGATGGCTTGGTTCTTGTTGGGGATGCCCTGAGCAGTGGACTAGTCACCTGTCCTGCTGCAGAAAGGCAGGGGCTGCAGAGAGCACTGGGCCAGTGAGCTTTAGAGGTGCTGCTGCAGGCGCCTTTCTTATTATTTGAGTCTACCGTTAACTCTGTAAAAGGACAGCCTGGGAATGCCAAGCTGCGTAAGGTGGCCCCTAGCACTTGGGAACTGAATTGACAAAGATTACATAGCGTACACTTATAAAAAGAATGCTACCTCTAAAAACATCAAGGGGCCAGCCTGGTGGTGTAGTGGTTAAGTTCGTGCCCTCTGCTTTGGTGGCTCGGGGTTCACTGGTTGGGATCCCAGGTGCGGACCTATGCATCACTTATCAAGCCATGCTGTGGCAGGCGTCCCACATATAAAGGAGAGGAAGATGGGCACGGATGTTAGCTCAGGGCCAGTCCTCCTCAGCAAAAAGAGGAGGATTGGTGGCGGATGTTAGCTCAGGGCTAATCTTCCTCAAATAAGCAAATAAAAAATAAAAATATCAAGACCACCTATCAAAAGTCACTTCTAGGAGCAAGAGGTTGTTTCCTTACTTATGTACAGACACCAGCAGCAGCTCTAAATACAGCAGTGACATGCCCAAGTCTTCATGCAGACCAGGCCTGCCAGTCCTTGGTGGACAGCGGCTGATCCCCAGCTGGCCCGAGAGGGTTGCTGCTTCACAACAGCAGAGTCCACACCTACTGACATGCAAATGGCCGCCCCGACACAGGCCCCGGGCTGAGTGTGCTGGTCACAACAGGACGTCAGTGTGGGTGTTGTGTTGGGGGGGTGGGGTTCTAAGTAACTTGAGAAGGATCTGCTGACAAATTTTCTCTCTCATAATTTACAAAGTTTACCACATATAGAAGCTTTCTAAATTTCCATCTAGAACACGGACAGATCATAAAGCTGACTTTCATATAAGATCAAGCCAAATGATTCTCTTTAAGGCTAGGAGAAGAAAAACACAAAGGATTAGAAAATAAACTCACAGATGCCTTGGACAAGTAAGCTCCAAAGCCACGTGTTGAGAGGAACCAAAGGAAGACTGGGAAAATTTATACAAGTGTCTACAACACATAAAGCAGGGCACAGAAATCCTCTACAACTTACTCTTAGCACTGAATTTGTTCTCTTTTCGAGTTCTGCCAGTTTTCTTCAAGCAGTTGTCGCACACGAAGCTGCAAAAAAATAATGGGTATGATCAGATTATATAAAAAAGTATATGTTGCGAAACCAGTGAAATACAGCATTAAAACACTTTGTTGGCAGTTTAACGCATCATTATACAACAGCGAAGAGGCGGACTGCTCTAAGCCTGCCATTCCTAAAGCGGGCAAACACTGAAGACTTAAATTTAGAACCAACTGTCATCTGTCTTAATTGCTGCTTTTCTCTGACAACAATGAATGAAACGCAGCAGCAGCAGCCGCCGTCCACTCTGCAGAGCTCACTTCCCCTTCCCAAGCTCACAGGAAATTACTCACCCTGAAGGCCAAATGATATCATAGTGTAAAACACAAATCTGATGCATCTTCCGGCCACATTCCTTGCAATCAACGAAACTGGAAGACAAAGAAGGCACACTGTAATGCACGTGGAACCCACAGCGGAGCCGTCCGCAGGAGCCTGTGTACTGTGTTCACACCTCATCCTCTTGATTACTTCGATTATCTGCAGCATTAATGATCTGGTGATTGATTTGGCTGTATTTTCAAAATGCAACAGTATGATATTTTCTTTAGGAAAAGGTGGCTTTCTTCCCTCTTCTTTGTACAAATGCCTCATTCCTCTCTTCTCTCAATCTCCTTTGCGATCAGAAATGAAACTTTACTTTAAGAAATTTCTATGATAAAGGCATATTTTATGGGCCAGTGTTTCTGACACTACCACATATTTTCAAGACCAATGCTTGCTCCAGGCGACTGCACGCGCCTCCACTGACTGAAACAACAGAGAGCACCACTTTCAGTGCTACAGATGCTTCCTCCTGGGCCTAGGCACAGCAGTGGCGGCTCTGAGTCAGTTACAAAGGTGGCAGGCGCCAAGCGGACTGGTAAGCAACAGCCTTGATTTGAGTAAACACAGGAGAGCAAGGGGGCCACCGCACAGCCCGTCCTCTGCCACAGCCACCCCATGGCTCACCTGGGCCGTTACCTCACCTGGGAACCTTAATTGCCAACATGCTCGAAGGCCAAAACCTTCTCTTTTTAGCCACTCCCTTACTGCCCCCAAAACTTACACCTTGCGGAAGGCCCCGAACTATCCCGGGCTCAGGCTCTTCCTATCAGCCTAGATGACGAGCCCTGGAACCTGATGCCTGCTCTTGCTACTACTGTCTGTCAAGTCCCTGGCCCCTGATCTTTCCACTGCCCTTGCTGAGCAAGCCTTCAACCACAAATCCAGCCTAACTCAGCTTCTCTGTACCTGTTCTGTTGGAGGAAAAAAGGACACACACACACAAAACTGCAAAACAGTAGCAGCACTAACTGGCCGTCCTCTAGTGTTCTGTGGCAGTCCTTGCTGTGTCGCCCCCCCCGCCTCTGGTGGCTGTTCCCCAGCTTTGCTCCTTCCTCAAGTGCTACATCACTCCAACCAGTGCCTTCTCTGAAATCTCAGCACTTCAGCTCATCCCCTGGGTTAAGAATTAAAAGGTTAACAGGCAGCAACTCCCTCAGTTTCTGTGCCTGCTCCAAAGATACCCCATTCTCAACTCTGCCCTCCCACGCTGGGGAAGAGGAAAGTAAAAAAAATATGATATACTTATGTTCTAGAACCCGTTCGATCAATTTTGAATTTGGACCTTTCCTCACTCCTAACTACTCTTAACCAACGGCCTGCTTCCCCTTCCTGTGTTTCCGGTTCACATGCTTACCTAAGTCACCACCAAGGCCAGCCTTTTCCGACCCCATGGTGTGGCCTCTTCATCCCAAGGGTCAGGCTCCCACCTCCTGTCCAGTCACTGCTCTCAGTCTCCTAACTAGTTTCCCTGCTAGAGAGCAAAGTTCTTCCCTCTCCTGCTGAATCCACCTCAACTGATCCAGGGGATCTTTCCAGAACTAAAACCAACGATGTTCTTCAAAACTACTGTAGCACATACAGGAGGAAATCTACATGTCAAAGAATGGAGCACCCTCTGCCTCCTGTCTCCTGGGGCTCCATCCACACTCCCTACCTGCCGACCACTCATGCTCACCTGTAGTGTTGTTACTGTAGCGTCACTGAAAGTTCTGTGTTCTCTCTCCTTTGTGCCTATAATGTTTGCCCCTCCCCCAACACCTGCTTCCAGATAAGCATCACCTTCTCCAGGACGTCACTCTAGCCAGGCTGGGACCCTTCACTTCTGGACCACCTTACTGTCTGCTGCTGCCTGTGCTATGATCCCGCTGTCTCTTCTACTGGAAGATGAACAGCTGAAGGATGGAGCGCACCCTTATTCATCCGTGTATCCCCCACTGCCTGGCACCTAGTATTTCAATGTAATGTATTTTGAAATGGAAAAATGAATATAAATCGCATTATGTGCAGGGAGGACATAATGTGACCAGGGACATGGGTAACCAGGACAAACAATCCACTGGTCATTAAAGACACAGGGGCACCGCACCTTCCCATGCACCCCAGACACTGCTAAGGCTCAGGCTCTGGTAACCAACGTGCCCCTACCTGGGCACTGTTAGTAGGAGAGACTAAGTGAGCTCCCAACAGGAAAGCGAGGCTTGAAAATGAGGCCTGGGTGAAAAGTCTGTGTCTTCTGTGAGAAAGGTTGGCTTGGAGCTAACATCTGTGCTAATCTTCCTCTACTTTATATGGGATGCCACCACGGCATGGCTTGACAAGCGGTATGTAGGTCCACAGCCAGGATCCAAACCTGCAAACCCTGGGCCGCCAAAGCAGAGTCCACGAACTCAACTACTAAGCCACTGGGCTGGCCCAAAGTCTGTATCTTCTACAGCAGCAACAGGCTTCCCTGGAGCTGAGGGGTCAGGGCCCAGGGAGGGGAGGACCTGTTTCTCAGCCTGGACGCACCACAGCCACATTTCCCAAACACCCAGTGGTGCTGGAGCCTGCACTCACCAAGCAGCTCTGCATGGGCATTCACCACAGTGACGTCTCCGCACACTGGGGTACCCTGAGGACTCGGCTTTGGGGACCTGGAGGGTCTACCACACTGAAGGAGCTCTGAAGCCTCTTTAGGGGTTATCGCAAAGCAAACTTTGGAAACGCAGCATTCTCAGTGATCACTGGAGGAATATAAAGTACTTGACAATGGCCCTCGGGAATATACCACACCAACAACCGTAGCAAGAACCTACAACAGGCTTCCCATTGTTTGTTTTCAGAGAGTGGTTTCTAACAGGTTTTCTTTCTGAAATTTCCCTTTAGAGGACACTAGCACTACTCCACCAAATATTCCTATCTCTGGTCTCTAAGGATTCACTCTAAACGGCTTCTTAAAGACATCAACGACCAAGTTATTAGAGAGGTTCTAACAGAACCAAAACCTCCCTCTAATCTTATCACTGTTAGAACTCAGTAACCAGAGAGCATGCTACAGAGACATATATATTTTGTATGAGTTAAAAAAGAATCCATATCTGAAATAACTTCCACCCAGGACAATGTATTTCCATTGTCTTCTCCCACAAGCCAATCAGAAGGAGGAACTTTCCTGACCTGAAAATAAAATCTAAAAGTCAGAAAGAAATAGCTATATACTCACGGTTCAGGATCTAAGGTATCATTTTTCTTCTTTTCAAACTGATCCTTTGAAATTGTCCTTGTTTAAAAAAAAAGGAAAAATGTCAATTAACTATATCTGTTGACTGTAAACTATAGGGTCTCTGGGACATGATTCTCTAACTACTTCTTCAAATAAAAAGTAAATGATGGTCAGCTGAAATCTTAAGTAGGTGTAATGATAGTATGAATATATAAAATTGAATTCCATAGAAAGCACCACCACTTATTTTTCTCTCTTCCTTGGAATATTTCTTCCCAACCATCATCATCACTTATTACAAGGTTTCATTAAGACTAGTCAAAATATGATGGCAAAATTGTGTTGAGATTCAAACCTGTTAGTTTTCAATCAAATCTATGTGGTGAATGGCTACAGAATTTGACGGATATTGGTGTAACCAATTCTTCTAAATTACAATATTCCCTCAATGACGCAAGGTCAGCATTTACTTGGGAATATTTTACTTATTCTTAGAGGGTTCAGTATTTGGTTTCTACTGTCCTTTGCTAGGATCAGTGTATATGTGAATTATTTCTGATTCACAGAACCATACAATCCAATTATTAATCACACAATTGGACCAAAGCATTAAGATGACAAGGGAGGGGCCAGCCCTGTGGCCGAGTGGTTAAGTTCTCATGCTCTGCTTCGGCGGCCCAGGGTTTTGCCAGTTCAGATCCTGGGTGCGGACCAAGCACGACTCATCAAGCCATGCTGAGGCAGCATCTCACAGGCCACAACCAGAAGGACCCACAACTGAAAATATACAGCTACGTACCAGGGGCCTTTGGGGAGAAGAAGGAATAATAAAATCTTAAAAAAAAAAAAAAGACAAGGGATATAAAAATAAATGGAATATGTAGAATTTCTGTCATTTTGGGTTGTATGTCTTACAAGTGGCTATGGTTTGTTCTGTGTTTGAATAAAGTAAACTTGAGTTGCAGAGTAAGTGTCCAACACTGCCACAAACTGTTTCGGTGGGAGACAGCCACGCTAGTAGACTTCCTAGTGTGGCAAGAATCATGGTAGAGTCAGGAGAAAAGAGAGAACGGCCAACCGCTGGCAGTCCTGGACAGATATGTTGGCTGGCAGGCTTTTAGGTATCTCAAGCATATAAATGAGCTGACCACCCAGTCTGTGGATATGCTTTTTCTTGCCACATTCTGACAACCTGGCCACTCAAAGGTAACTTCATCAGAGGATAAGCATCAGGGAGGAAAAGGTGAACTCAGTAAAGAAATAAATAAACCAACTCATGCCTGTCCATGTTGAAGCCAGTGAGCAAGAGTCAACGCTCCAGCAGGAAGGAGACACCTTCACACTTTGGGATCTCATCATCTGCCTTCTACTAGCCCTCCAACTTAAAGGATGGGGGTTTCAGAGGAAGATCGACTAAATGCTCAAGACAGGAAATGGACAGAAGACTCAATTTTTGCTACTACCAGTTCCGTGAGTAACGCTCTCTGGTTTCTTAGGTGTAACTGAAAATTTACAATTTCTTCCAATGGAGGTTGACAGTCACTAAGAAAAAGCAAGTGTTTTAAAAGGAGAGAGAGAGCAAAGTAGAGAAAGAGACCCGTGAACTGCAGTGGGGGCTACTGCATCACAGTCTTGAATGGTGTTCAGCTAAAACAGCTACAGCTTAAAGCATGAACGTGGGCATAGTTAACATGAAAACATTCACTACACAGAAGTCAAAAAGGCAGTGGTACTTCCCTTTTAATCATGGACAAGAAGAAAAAAACAATTAATAGTCACCTCAAGAAAAACGACAGGATGATACTTACGTCTGGGGTTGTGAAGGGTCGTCACCCAGGGTAACATTCTCCCCCTGGATCTCTGTGAAACACTTCTCACAGAAATGATACCTGTCAGCAAGAAGGCCATACTTGGGTGAACTGGTCCATCATAACACACAGCCACCCAAGCAACGAAGCCACCAATCAGAGCAGGGCAGATCACCACGACGAAGGGGGGGCGTTGTTGGTTGATTGATGGGTCAGTGAGGACAATGGAAGGAAGAGGGGCAGGTGGGGAGGGGCAGGATTAGAAAACAGGGACGGGAACACAGCACAGACATGGAGGTAAGACGCAAACACCAAGACAACACAGAGCAGAAAGCCAAGGCAAAGCATTGATTAGCATTCGGTCTCATTGCACACATCACAGGCCATCATCACTAACAACGACTGGGCTGGAGCCAGCTCCAAGATGCAAATGTTTTCAAGGAGTTGTTACTAATAGAATTGCAAGGAGCTTAAATTTAGGAGTTTGAATTTTATTATTAAAGAAAATTAAACATAACTCCAGGGTTTGAGATGGAAAAAATTTACTTTGAACAAAACAGTCTGACAAAAGGCCTTATAAAAACAATTTAAACTGAAATATCTTTATTTTTCAAAACGGGAAATTTATGCTTAACAGCAAATTCAGAGATTTTACTTCTGGTATTAAGCCAGATCTTTAAAGGTATGAAAATGTTGAGCACCCAGAACTGGTTTTAATTTTTTCCTGTTATTTTTCTCATGTTAATCACTTGGTTAATTGGGTTACAATACAAATGAAACCAAATCCATATTCTAGACAAACATTTAACAGAAATGCAGTCGAGGTCAAAGACTTTCCAGCCATTTATCAATAAGAATATACAGAGAAGAAAATGTGATATATTGTATAAGAAATACAATATATGTAAATCCATGACCAATCTTAAAGACTTTTAAAATTGAATTCTAAGCTTTGATTTAAACTTTTTGGTACTGGGACCAATCATTCATCAATCTGAGATACTCAGTGATTGACTGCTCTGACTTGGTGACAATCCAAGTTAAGCAAATTTAGAGAGTTAATCTTTAAAGCACAATCTGCATTTGAGAAATTATCCATCACCCCAATTTCTTGTAAGATAATATAGAGCCTGGGCTCAAGCTATCAAATAAGAACAATTAAAATAAAAACTATTAAATGTTTGGAAAGGACATGAATGAGAAATCAACAAAAATGCAGGCTGATGCTGCATAAAACAAGATGGGCACACAAGAATACTGTAAAAATAAACAAGCTGAATGGAGGTGAATTATACAAGAAAAAAGGAGGAGTATAAGGTAGCGACGGCAGCACAATAAAATGCGGTTTTAGTGCTTAAAACTACATCTACAAGATGCCGAGAGGATTAGTATTAAAGACACTGTGACGAGACTCGGAGCGCCACACTGAACCAACAAGCGCAGAAGGAGACGCGGCAGCTGGCAGCCTCACTCACTCACGCACACACGGCGACAAACGGCTGAGGGTTAGGCCACCGGCTGGCCAGTTTGTCTTCATTACCACTAAAATAGGTCCCCCACACATTCTACTTCTAATCTTAATTAAACACATCACACATTTTGTCTGCTGTATTTCACTGACTAAACACATACAGTAAATTAAAAGCATAAAACTTTAGAGCATGCACACATCTCAAGATTATCCAATTTTTCAGTTTGTTGATGAGGAACATGACAGATCCACTGTGAGCAGCAACTGGATTAATGACAATTTCTTGCTGGGACCAGTTTATTTAGGACTAATTCAATCAATGAATTCTGCCAAGATTAAAAACTCTGACCAGAACAAAGAGATTAACATTGCTGTTAAAAAAAACCCACTTTTTTCTGAATGAACTATAGGAATATTATTATTTTGTAAATATTCTTATGGAGCCTTGCAATCACGTAGTAAGAATTTCCACGTGCAGGAGGGCATGATCAGCAAAACCAAGAAAGATTTAAAGCAGAGGCACGATCAACCACTTCAGCAGCAACCACAAGAATATGCAAAAATGATGTCCCCTCAATGCCAAATAGTTTCCTTCTAAAAATAAAACTTGGAATTGAATGTTCCAGTTCATTTTATGATCACACACCAGCAACTGCGGGCTAGCGAAGAGGACCCTGAACACATTTTGAAATGAAATTGCCATGATAATTACATGAACCTAAACAGTTTTAAAATTCTGGACAACTTAGCTTTTATTCAAGCAGGACATCAAGTCCAGCAACATCCAGGAAACAAGAATCACAAATCCAGCATTTTCCAGTGGAGGAAACTGGCCCAGAATGAAGCGCTGGGCTGAACAGCAGCCCTGGAGTGGCCACAGAAGCCTAAGCTCTCTGTGTGTAACTAATTCCCACCCCTGAAGAACCTCAGGGTCAGAAACTAGGGGGGACAGAGAGTTAATACACTGTAGTGCCTGTCCCAAAGCAAGGCCAGGGACATGGGAGAGTCAAACCTGCTCAGGATTAAGAAGGGGAGAGGGAAGGAGCCAAGGCCTCACTTTAGTACCCTTCTGAGAGGAGTCAACAACTCACAGGAGAGGGCACGGTCACCCATCTAGCCAAATCGGCTGAAACCACCTTGGCAATCAGTGGGTGACAGATGTTAATACCCCTATCTTATTACCTAGTCCAAACCTGATTCACCTTGGAAATACAAATTGGCTCAGAAATTCACTTTTCAACCGTAAGAGCCTAGCTGACACTCCGCCTTGTGTGAAGGAAGCCATTTGATGAATACGGAATTGGAAAGGAAAAATACTCCACATAATCCGATGATGATGTACATCTGGGTACCTCAAGTTAGCACAACGTAACTGCATAGTTTATTTGAAAGGGTAATTTAATGTATGGAGTAAATTTTCAAATGCAGATTGTTTTAAGTACCATATCAGTATATAAAAATAACTGAGATATCTATAGATAATATCTATCTTATCTATAGATAACTGAAAAATCTGGAGAGCTATTTTCCCAACATGAGTTACTTCAAATTTTTGAAGTATGGAAACAAGTGAAAATATAACCATGTGCTAGTTTACATGTTAGTTTCACTTGTTTAAATGGTCTGTAGGATCTTCTACTGTTTTAAGTGCCCAAACCGTTATTCAAGAGAACACCACAGTGTTCACAAATAGTCAAAGTTGAGAATAAAAATGTCAGCAGTTATCTTGTTCGTGGTAGAATTAGGCCACTGCTTTTTCAGAATTACAACATGTCAACCTCTTCAATTTGGTATTCTAGAAAGCACACCTTGTGAGATTCAGCTGAGGAGCAACATGCCTACACTTTTAAACTGTATTATTAATAAAACAGAACTCCTTTATGTTTCTACTCTTAAGAAAAATACATCACTTTGTTCAGTAAAAATGAAGTTCTATATAGAAATAAAACTAAATATAGAAATTTCCTAACTTTATTTTGCTTGGCACATAACAGTTTCCAAAGGGAATTCCTATTCATTATTTCATTGAAGACTGATAACCAAGGCTGCCAGGGAAGGTGCTGCTGGGCCCTTATCATGGATAGGAGTGTTAAGCTTGACCTATCATGGGATGTGCTGAAAGTCATGGGGCTAAAACTGTAAATGGAGGGGCCACAACTTCCAGAACAACACTTGTCATTATGGGAGAGATTCCATTACGAAGGGATTAGGGTACCATTTCAAATTTTGTCTTAAAATGCTTCTACTGACAGAAGGGCAAGCTAAGACTGAAATGCAACTGCAAATGTTACAATATTTTCAGCAGGACGTGGTACGGGCTGCACTTCCCGCAGAGAGTCTTTCTGGGGCTGTCCATCTTTTCCCTCACACCAGCACTTCACTATACTGAACAGTACCAGCATAAGTGAACTAGGGAAGGTTTACAAACCTTTTCTTGAGACATTTTTAGGTCAAAAATTCTTTTCTTAAAAAATAGGATTCTGATGGGAGTTATTATCTTGAATATGGTTAGATATTTTTAAAAATGAAAATAATTAAAAAACATATAATTGGAAGAAAAATAACTTCAAAATTCCAAATCATTCAGGCCTGAGCATGTACCTTTGAACAAATAACAAAAATCCCTCTACCTATCTTCTTCAACATAAGAGAACACATGTAATTATTATAAGCAAACAAGATCAAAATAATCAAAACATCAAACCCTAATGCTAACATTTAATACTTGAACTTAAAGACAAAGAACAGGCACAAAGCTCCTCCATCTTGGTCACATGAAGAATCCAGTTGCCAATTCATAAAACGGAGGCAATGTAATTGAACTTGACCAAGATTTACAGCCCGTGCTTTAAGGTATGATGCCCTCACGCTATGGCAACGTGCGGTCACTTAAAGCAAGAGATACAAATAAGCTTAAGTTTCAAAACAACCCCAAAACTACGGAAGTTGTATTTGTATGGAGAATGAACAACAAAAAATATTATTTTCACTCTCCCTCTACTTAAGATAGGAGATCTAATCTTCAGATTTAAAGAGAACAGCAAATATTTCTCAAGCATACCTACCACTCAAAAAACCTGAAACGGCCATCTTATAATAGGGCAGTTACTCCTGAACTCAAAAAAACACCAGATCTCATTCTACTTTGTGTTACTGGTTAAAAAAAAAGTCTATGGTTTTTATCTTTTTAATGAATTAGCGTTGATGTAAGTCTTCCCATCAGACTGTCCAGGCCAAATTATCTAGGCAAATATTTACATGGGGAGTAGTAAAATACGTTTCAATTTTATTAACATCTCGAAAAAGGTATGTATTAGAGTTACTCTCCACTCTAGACTCTTTCTTAATATGGTTTCATTTTAGAAAGACCAAGGCTTAAGCATGTATCCAAGTAGTCTAACAAGCAGTTCTGAGCTTAAATGTTTTATACTGTATAAGCACGCTTTAAAATTGAGACCATGGGGCTCTCCGAGTGACTGAGAAGCACTGAAACTGTGACCCTTTTCATTGGAACTTCAGCAAAGAAATAATGTCTGTGGGCCACAATCAGGAGAGCATGCCTGGTCCTAATAAGACCTTCCCTTTTTCCCCCCAACCCAGGAAACTACTCGATGCTTACCTATTCTGATAGCTGTAGTACGCAGCATCTCGAGGAATTGTACACAGTTGCTTCCCATAGCAGCACAAAGTCTGTGGGGAAAACTCATACTGCAAAAACAAAGGAGAAAATACTAAAAATACATCCCATTTACTGTCACGCAACATTTTAGTTCACTACGGAGAGTGACATTCAGCTTGTCAGTTTTTTCTGTTAGTACACCAAATAGTTTTCTAATGGTTTTCATAGCTATTTAAAGACATTTCTGGATACAACGCAACAGAGTTAGTGTCTAAGAGACATTATTACAGACAGATTAACGGAAACAAGGGCAGGCAGAAATGCCAAACCCAAGGCCTCCCCGATAAGCTCCTCTAGCTTGATCATCCACTACATCGCTTCAGGAAGGTGACTGTTTTACAAAAGACCAGACTACAGCTGGTACTTCCCAGCTCACAGGTATGGCCAAAATATCGAGTTTATTACATCATCATAATACTCCTTTTTGGCTAGATTAACCAGGGAAATTTGTTTTCCAGAAAAAGTTTAAACTGTACCTTGCGTCCACAGCAATATCCAAGGGACTGCATTACAGGATCAATTTCTTGCTCAAAGACCTCTGCGAGTTTACTGCAGAACTTATAGACCCGGGACGTCTTACGATTGTAGAGCCAGGCATTGTTGAACATAAGCCAGACATCATCCACATACTGCCAGGGTTCTTGGTACTGCCCTGTATCCAGCTTCCGCTTGATAGTGGAAAGGTCCATGGGATTCTTCACAATGTCAAAATAATCCTTAAAGACAGAACGGTCTCAGTCTAGTGGATCCCCCAAATTCCAAATGCCAGCCTTACCTGTAGTTTTATCTTAAAATAAAATAGATAGTACCAGAACAACTTCCATTTCCAATACTAAGAAGTGAGAAGTGAAAAGAAAATAACCTCAGTCTTCCTCTGATTTTACTATCTAAAACTGTAATTAATGTATTACAATTAATTGTATTCATTAATGTACAATTAATGTAACTGTAATCTAAAATTGCAATTAATATTTACTTCAAAGGGAAAGTAAGAACTGTTTAATAAAATATACTTTTTAATATAAGGTTTTTAAAAATAAGGATTGTGGGGCTGGCCCTGTGGGCAAGTGGTTAAGTTCTCGTGCTCTGCTGCAGGCGGCCCAGTGTTTCGTTAGTTCGAATCCTGGGCACGGACATGGCACTGCTCATCAAACCACGCTGAGGCAGAGTCCCACATGCCACAACTAGGACCCACAATGAAGAATATACAACTATGTACCGGGGGGCTTTGGGGAGAAAAAGGAAAAAAATAAAATCCTCAAAAACAAAAAAATAAAATGAAAATAAGGATTTTAATCCACTGGATTAAAATGGTAAACAAATTCATCAGACAATATGATTGACAATGTGTTTTTCTAAAGATTAACCCTTGGTCCTAGCAAGCAAAAACGAAATTCCAAGACAAATACAAAAACAGAAACAAAAATAATAACACAGCTTAAGAGAATGTGCTGGGTCACCACGGCCTTTGCAAGGCCCGACACAGGGATATCAAAGGGCAAGGCACACTTGATGTTTTATAATGGTTATATGTGTTTATAATTGTGCTTTATAATTGATGTTCACCAACTCTTTAAATCCAATCTTTTAGACAAAGTCTTACACAAAGGCCAACTAGAATGTGAGGCTACAGGGGCCATGTGCCCCAGCCCAGGGCATGCTCCCCCAAGCTCAATGCACCCCTCCTCAGACCCTGGGGTTAAGAGAACAGGTGGGAAATACACATTTCAATCAGTAAGAGAAACGTGTATTATATTTGGAGAAAAATCTTCAAAACAAGGGCATTGTTTTATTACCCATTTTTAAGAGACAAAACAATGGATAATCATGAGGTACACTGGTAAGGTTGTAATACATTTGTACTAGAGTAACTTACTGGAATTCCTAGGAGCTGGGGATCTACAGGCTGCCGAAAAGGTAAGGACTCTGGATCCTGTCGATACAGCGCTTCCAGGGTTGGCATAAGAGCCTGGCGTAACTCCTCCGGCTTAAAGACTGCAGTTAGAAAACAAAAGGAAATGACACTATTTAAAAGGCACTCAGACCTATCACATTTCAAACGGTTGCCCAGGCTGCTTCCGAAAGCGTCCCAATCATCTCCCTCCCAGCCAAGAAGCTTCCAAGGGCTCCCATTCACCATACAGTCCACAGACATTCTGAAGATACAACTAGGGCTTCCAAAAACACAAAAATGTTAGTTTTTAAAAACTGCATCCAGGTCATGAGGCAAAATACTATACTGACAAGTTTGCTTCTTCAATGAAAGGGTTTCCAATGCTAAAACTGTGTTGGACTAGAAAATGAAGCCAACTCTCAAATCAGCTTCACTGATCAAATGGGGGCTAATAAAGCCACTTCACTGGAAAGGACCTTTCCTCCTCTGATGAAACTTTTCTGTCCTTGGCTGAAGTAAGCTCAGACCACTTACGACAAATGGTTTTGTATCACCTCACAAACAAATGTATACAATAACAGAGCTGCAAAAACAAGTATTTTTCCCGAAAGTTCTGTGCTGTTTCCTCTCACATTCACCAAAGTCCATTTCTCCAAACCTTTAGCCATCCTATTTCCTACCACACTTTCTGTTATCAGCGATCCAAGGATAAACACTGGCTGCCAAATACACTCAGGATGGGAAATTCATACAAAACCCAAATGAGTACTAATGAAGCGGGAAAACGTGCATACAACCTAAGAAGGTGAGAAGTAGGTTAGTCAGCAGGGAGTGTGTCAGGACCCCACAGCGCTCAAAGGCACTCCTGTGCAGAGAAAAACGACTAGAGGTGCTATACACTATTCCCTCCTTTGACTATGCGGCAGGGAGTTGAGCTGACTTAGGGTATGAATGACGCGAGGTTTCCTCTTTGTGTTTTTTGTATTCTGAAAAGATTTTCTACAACAGATGGGGTAAACTGTAATTTAAAAAGCAGAGTAAGGGCCAGCCCGGTGGTGCCGTGGGTCCAGGGTTCGCCGGTTCAGATCCTGGGTGCGGATCTACGCACCGCTTGTCAAGCCATGCTGTGGCAGGCATCCCACATATAAAGTAGAGGAAGATGGGCATGCATGTTAGCTTGGGGCCAGTCTTCCTCAGCAAAAAGAAGAGGATTGGCAGCAGATGTTAGCGCAGGGCTAATTTTCCTCAAAATAAATAAATAAGTAAAAAAGTAAATAGCAGATTAAAAGACCATAAACATTTACAGTTCCAGCTGGGAAGTGGCATGCATCAAGTGTACCGAAAGACGAAAACAGTGGCATTGACAAGTTTCCTGAGAGTTTATGCCATCAGAGCCAGGGACCGTGCAGGTGTCCTGACGGATCTCCTGTGGAAAATGTAACCTCCTCTCCAGGACACCTGACTGCGTTACACCTGGGACTGCTGCTGGAGGTCAGTGGGCATGTGACGCATCCCCTCGACGCCCTGTCCAGCAGACCTTCCCCTCCAGGCACGAAGGCCTGGTCTGATGAGCACGCCCCACAGGGGCCTCATGCAACACGCACATCCTGCTTTCAGTGAACTCCTTTTCTTCTATTTTATTTTTACAGAGATGAAGTAGCATTTGGTTTTCTTTGCATAACTCTTTATAAGAAAACAATTCTTTAGTTAGTCAATAGCTTTTTTATTCTTCTAGATCAGGGGTCAGCAAACTCTGACCCACAGGCCAAATCTGGGCAGCCGTTGGCCTTTGTACGGCCTGTGAGCTAAGAACGGTTTTTACAGTTTTTAGTGGGTGGAAAAAAGGGAAAAGAATGATACTTCATAATACATGAAAATTACACAAAATCAAATTTTAGTCTCCAAAAATAAAGCTTTATTAGAACACCGCCATGGCCATTTGTTTACATATTATCTACAGCTGCTTTCACATTACAGGGTTGAGTAGTTGCAAGAGATTTTATGAAACGCAAAGCCTAAATATTTACTATCTGGTTCTTTCTAGCAAAAGTTTCCTGACCCATGCTCCAGATCTTATCATCTCCTTAGTGGTAATCAAAAGCGATACAGTCTTACATGTGTCTCATTTTGGTTGATCATTGATTCCTTCATTAAACTTTTGTTTAATACCTATGCTGGGAAAAGGGCATTTTCAAACTCCTGTCTTAAATCACCACATTGATGTAGTAAGACTATAAACAACGGGAGTGGAAGTCAGAAGCTGTATATGAAACAAGTTCTCTGCTACTTATTAGTGTGGTGTGCTTTGAGCAAGTCACTCCACTTCTCCAGCCTCAAAGCCTTCTCCATACAATCAGGATGGGGCACAACATTGGGAGCTCTTGAAGCGAGGTCCATGGATGCCTTAACAGATCCCCAAACCTCCTAATATGGTAGCTGCCGGCTATACATGGCAACTTAAATCTAAATGAATTACTATTCAATAAAATTAAAAATTCACTTCCTCAGTCACACTTGGCACACTTCAAGTGCTCAGGAGCCACATGCGGGTGGCAACTACCATAATGGAGAGCACAGACATATAACATTTCCACAATCGTAAAAAGTTCTATCATTGCCCTAGGCCCTTTCTAGGGATCTGTGAAACCAAATTTATTTCTATAATATAAAGTGATTTATATTACTTTCATGATAACTCTAAGCCATCATTTGCCTTTTGCACTGTGTTGACATTCTTGCAGATGGGGCAAAAGCAACAGTGAGTAAAATCACAGCATAAAGCACACCACAGGCAGCGGCCCCCAACTCCACCGAGCAGTCGCTGCGCTCTTCACTGCTGCTGTGCACACGCGGGAAAGCGTGCCAGCTACACTTACGAATATCCTTGCTGAAGTAGTAAAAATGATCACTCTCATTACATCTCAACCTTGGCTACACGTCTCTCATTCTGAGTGACAGACAAGGACGTAGGCATACGTGCCTCTGCTGCGTGCGGTGCTTGTCCTGAGAGAAAGCGCCTGTGCGAGCGTTGAGAGCCGAGGCGACTGCTCTCCTCATGGAACAGCTGGTTATCAGATCTGGGTAAGTGGCAGACATTTTCTCAAAAATGGACAAAGTGGGCTAGATACTTCAAGGACAACTGACAGTATTTGTTGCCAATGATAAAACTCAAACTTTCATCAAAAATTAGACTTTTGACAAACTTGTATCTGCCACATGAGCTTGACAGCATCTCAAAACTTACAAGACTTTTTTGAGGAGATTCATAGCAATATTAATGAACGTGATTTTTAAAAATATTATATAGTGAAGTACGTCAACATTGGGAAGATCTGCAGAACTCAGCCAATTCAGTGCACAGATTCAGACTGCACGCTGCTTAAGAAACTCCCAATTGTTGAGTTTCGGTGTAGTATCAAAAAAGAACATCCATGATTACCTGAAAAGGCTATGACCCTTTCCTTTATCAACTACCTGTCTGAGCGGGGCTGGATTTTCTTCACATACTTCAACCAAACAAGGTAGTGAAGTCAGAGGCAGATGTGAGAATCCCGCTGTGTTAACTATCCAAGTAGTAAAATTGTAAAAAAAACGACATCACTACTCTCACTAATTATGTTTGTTTTGGTAAAGTTATTTTCATAAAAATGTGTTTTATGGGTGCCATGTAACAGATTTGTTATTTTTAAATGAATTAAATATTTAAAAATTTTTCAATAGTGATAGATAATCCACACAAACAAAAACTCGCTGGGGTCCTCAACTTTTAGGAGTATACAGAGGTCTAAGACCAAAAATTTGAGAAGTGCTATACTCTGTGATCTTTAGGATCCCTTTCAGCAGCAAAACCACACAATACCAGCCTTTAGCAATTTCTCTGCCATCTTTCCCAAATGCATCACCTGCAGCCCTGAACTTCCTGAGCCCCATCTCACATTTCCAAGGGTCACCTGACAATTTTCTAACATCCTGTTACCTCCTTACTTTGGACACATCTCAAATGATTGCATCCAACTTCCACTGCAAGGCTGGGTCACCCCACACACCTTGGAGCCCCAAGTATCTTCACTTACCGTCTCCTGTTCCCAATGCACTAGGCCACTGGGTCCTACTCCACTGCCCCTTGACTTTGGGCACTTAGTTTTCTTGCTGCATCAGCAGAAACCTACAAGCGCCAGTGCACACGTGTGCTGCCATGGTGATTATTTCCCCAATATCACGGAACTCGGATCTGTCAATGGTGGTTCACACCTTGCCGAGTGAAGCCCCAGCTCCTTGGCCTGCTCAAGGACTCAGATGCAATTTCAACACCAGCCCCCTAGTCAGCGACATCTCAGAAAACAGCTCTGCTCCGGGGCTGCCCCTCAGAGCTGCAGCTCATTTCTCATTCCTACTGTGAACCCTGAGGGTCCTCAGGCTGGAGTCCAGCTTGTTATCACCATTTCTAAAGAGCTAAAACTTGGAGAACGGCAGGCAAGAAAGATCAAAGGGGAGATGGAATTCTTTTTTCTGCTTTAACTTTTAATCCTCAGTGTGGAATCACAACACGATGGAAAAGCAGCACGGTTCAAAAGCTCAAGAAAACACAACCTACTCTTTCTGCGGGGCTGCGAAGGAGACGTGGACTGAGAGACCGCTCCGTTAGCGCTACTCTCCTCCTCCTCTTTAGCTTCCACTTTCACTTCTGGTTTCTTTTCATCTACTTCCATCGGTTCAGATTTCTGCTCTGCTGTGTCTGTTTCTTCTTTAACTTGAGAAGATCCTTGTAAATCCTCCTCCATCATCTTGAGAAAAACAAAATTACAGATAACAATATATGAATATCAAAGACCTTTACTCTAACTCAGCCATATTGGAAGGCTCTTAAAATGTAGACGGGCTTGTTAAAACCTTCCCCTAGTCAGAAGTTGCATCCCTTTTCTCTCCTACAAGAAGAAATGGAGCATTTGGTGTCAGTTGAGTCACTTTAATACAGTACCAATGCAATTATGATGCTAATTTAAAAAATTTTACATGCTAGAGTGCTTAAAAAAATTGCACACATATGCACCATCACCTGCTCAGTAGTTTTATATACAGAAATTTCTAGTTAGGAACAAGAATCTCCTTGAAAATTGGGGTAGAGACCAAAAACCAAATTGCTCAAAGGGCCAGGCAGGTGAAGTAAAGAAAAGCAAGCAGGAGGTGTGGTGTGAGACAGCAAGGAGTAGTGGAAACTCTGGCAAACTGGAGAGCTCATGCCCCATCTATAGGCCACGGCTGCTGCTCCCATCCAGACTGCTGCCATATAGGAATGCAGGCACAATGCTGACAGAACTGCTCATTTCCCAAAAAAAATCCAGAAATCTAGAGTTTTATTTGTAATTTCTTGCTCTTAAAATATTGCGTGGGCCAAACAAATACATTTATAGGATGGTTTCAGCCCACGGACTTCCAGTGTTCAACTTCTGCCACAGGTAATTAGTAAACAAATAGACTCCTTGTGCAGTCTAACTCTGTAGAACTATAAATAAATGAAGAACAGCAATGAAAAAGTTGTTGGATGGTTCAAACATTTAAAACACAAGCTAGTGCTCTTCAATTCTGGCAAAATAAAATAAACCCATAATCAATATCTAAAAATAAATAACCAATCTGTTTTTAATCTATTTCCTACTTGAACCCATAGTCAAACAGGACATTAAAACAAAAAGCAGGGACATCCACGGTGGACTCCCCGCACGTCCCTTGAGGACACACTAGTGATGCTTCTGTGAGCAGCACATCTGTTCACGCCCAGGAACAGCACCTACCGCAGAGCCAGGCTCCCCCTTGGATTCACTGGCATCGGGCTCGGTGTCCTCTGTCTTGACCTCAGCCTTCATTTCCAGCATTGGTACATCGGGTCCTGGCTGTTGGGAGTTGGTTTCGGCACTGGCCACTGAGGATGGAGTGGGGACCCTGTTATCAATGCTGGCTGCTGGCTGGGAAAGCTGTAGAGAAACCAAAATCATTTATCTCTGTAAACAAGAAAATACAAATGATCTTAACTGCTGTTTCTCACCCAATATACAGTTTTGTGTTAACATTCCTCAATACTAACCTAATGGCACCCCTATTTGAAAGAACTAAAGAACAGAAGTTAAAACAGGAATCCCAGAGGAAGTCAGCATCAGGCAGAAACACAGCTGGACTTCTTGCCAAGAATGCAGAGATGGAAAGGCAGAGACCTTTCTATATTTTGATATAAAATTATTTTCTGTGAGTTTTTTACCTAAGCTACTGATCCTCCTTTTTTAAATTTAATTCCTTCCAATAAGGTCATTAATGTTTGTGGTAAAAGGCTGAATTTATATATACAGTATATACTGTAGGAAGTGGCATAAATTCTCTACACGACACAAGAATGTATAACTAGCCTTTTAATTGCAGGAACAGTGGTGGCATTGGTGATGGAGGAGTAAACACACACTAAGAGAAGGAGCCACTGAAAGAACTCTAAATTTTTGAAGTCTTACTCAATGGAGTTCTAAGCGAATAAACAAAAGAAAACATAAAATTACAAAAGGTTCTTATTTAGATAAGAAATATAAAATAAGGATAAATAAGTACACTTCCTATGGAGAAATACAAATAGTAATGTCATTTTGGGGTTGTTGGTGGGATTAATTTTGACATTTTATAAATAAATATCCTCAGTCCCCAAGAATAAAGCTAATATATTTCAGGGGGATATATTTCAGGGGGATGGGAGTCTCCAAGTTAGACTAAAAAAGCAGATACTAAAATTTCAGTGGTAAGTGAGAGAGGGCCACGGAGGTGATGAGAGCAGCCTCGGGCCCCTGGGTCAGGGGGACAGCCTAGGGGAGCAAGGGACGTGGCACTGCCAGTAGAGCATGGGACATGGGATGTGTTGTGATCCTGTCACTTTCACCTCCAGGAAGGACTGGGCCACAGGAAGCACTAACCTGGGTCTGCCACTTTGTCATGAAGAAAAGGCTTCCAGTCTGAAAACAAGGCTGATAGGCCAGGTCAAAGTACATACAATTAGGAACGTGACTTGTTTACCAAATCCTCATGACGCTAGAAAAACTATTAAAACTCAGAAGACCTCAATCTAGGACAGATGATGGGAAACATATTGCTCCTGTATATAGAGAGTTTAAAAATTCTATAGAGGATCCACGTATGATTTCTTTATAATTGCTGACTTCTGCAAACTCATTTAATTAGGGAAGATAATCATATGTCATGTCCTGCCAAACACAGCCTTTGGAGACAATATTGAAAATAAAACACAGCTCATCACAGTTCCACTAGGGTGCAGATACTTTCAGAGTTACACCAAGACGCTGCAGCAACTGCATGATAGAATTTTTTATGGGAAAGTTCTCGTCTAAGAGTGTTGGCCCGAAGATGACAGACTGAGAGGCTCACCGGAGTGCCAGGAGGCTGGGCATGCACAGGTGTCGGTTGCTGCTGCGATGACTGAGGGGTGGCCACAGACGGGGGCTGGACTGGGGTCTGAGGCTGTGGGGTCACCTGGGCCTGGGCTGCTGCCTGGACCGTAGGGGTGCTCTGGGTTTGGCTAGCACTGGGCACTGAGCCAGGAGTCGGGGTGGGAGTCTGCCCGGAAGACGACACAGGAGTTGATGGCTGGGTGGGAGCTGCTGGCTGGGGAGGAGTCATCCCAGGTGCCGTCGGATGCTGGAGAGATGGCATGCCAGCAGCTGTGGAAGCAGGAGGTGGTGTCTGGTGCAACGGTGACTGTGTCACTGGTGGGCAAGGCAGCTGGCTGCCCTGGGGCCCAAGCATGTTCAGAGGATTAGGAAGAGCAGCACCAGGCACCTGTCCCTAACAGAGGGAACAGAGTACATTAAAATCATCTCCCCCATTTGAAAATGCAGCAACAGATTTGAAGAATTAAATGTATGAAAATCTAATCATGGTTTCTTGATGAGGTCTGCTGGTTTCACAGGAATGTTCCATTTGTAAAAACGCATCCAATTGTACACTTATAATAATGTGCTCTTTCTAATAAAGTTAATTCTATGAATGTCTTCATACTTTGATTTACATAACTGTCGAAACCTCTGGCTTAAACACACACATACACACTCTGCTTACTTGCTTTGGGCTCCATAACACCCACCTACAGCTTAGACCACTGGGAAAGGTATTTCTCTTTTATGAAAATGAGTTATCGAAACACTGACATGTTTCAGTGCAGCGGTTCTCAATGAGGGACCGCTTCAGAATTATTTGTGGACCCTGTAAAAAGTGATTCCTAATCACTGCTATAGAGTTGGGGTCTGCAAATGACTGCCCATGGCTGGATCCACTTAGCTGCCTGTTTCTGTAATAAAGTTACCGGAACACAGCCATGCCCATTCATTTATGTATGCATACGCCTATGCACCACAACAGCAGAACTGAGTAGTTAAAACAAAGACTCTATGGCCCACAAAACTGAAAATATTTACAGGACAATTTTGCTGACCCCTGTTCTAAAGCAATGACATGTTACAGAAATTAAGATTTAATGAGTAAGTATGTAGGGAGGAATCTAGTGTAGCCAGTGACTTTTATTCCACATTAATTCATATCAAAATATTAAAACGAAGTTTATCTTTTGGGGGAAGATTTGGCTTGTTTTAAATACGTGTACATCTGTATACAGCAACAATCTCATGCACTATAATTAACAATTAACAAAAGAGGAAAAACGGCAGTAAAATAAATGGAAACTAGTTCAGCTTTAGACTAAATAACTAAAAACACATTGAACAAGAAGACAACTGTTCAATGATCCAGTTAGCCTAACTTCACCTGGCAGCTCAGAGAAGACAGGCAACAGGACACACAAACCAAATCACAGGAATGAATTCATGGGCCCTTCCCCACTCCCTCTTTAAAACGCAATGTCTCCCAGGATCACTTGTGGAACTCAGAATTTAAAATATACAAATAAGAACCAAGAAAACAACTAAAACCCCCAAAATCAAAGCACAAAAGCACACAAACCAAAACCCACCATCCAATCCACTTTTGTGTGACATTCACCTGACGTTAAGAATTCCAAACAGGACAAAAACAACAGGACAAAATGGGGAAAATCAAGAGATGCTGATACATGAAAATGAGATGTGCAGTCTCCAGTTCTAATTCTCAAGAACAAGATGTGCAAGGTGAGAGGGAAGCTGGGGCTGCATCACTGTGGGCAGGCCACAGTCCCAATGGTGAACGGTACCTGTGACACGCCAGTCTGGGCTGCTGGCTGCCCCATGCCTACACTGTTCACACTCAGCGCCCCACTGGGTGACGGGAACTGGTTCTGTGGCAGGAACTGGTTCTGCGCAGGTGCCTGGGCCATCATGTTGTTGGCATGTCCACCCATCATGTTCGGAGGCTGAGGCATTCGGGAGGGAGAAATGGCCATCTAAAAGACAAGAAAGCATTATTCAGAGTTCAGAGGACAAGGGCCAGAGTCTTCAAGATGAACCAGAAGAGAGAGAAATCTTCAAATCCTCCCTCCCTCACAGGAAGAGAAGCACCACTTGCTAAAGCTTTTGGGCTCCCAGGCACTTTGGGTGTTTTCTCATGCAAGGTCGCTAACGAGCCAGCTTCAAACTGTCCTCTGAATAGAATCAACAGCATGCTATAATTTAAATTCAAAATATGCCTCTTATGAGTTCTCTAAATATTTAGAAAGCAGGCTCAGGAGAGTAAGCTCTAGGAGTCAACAGGTGCTGACAAGCCCCTCTTGGCCACAAATCCAAGGCTGCCTACTCCATCCTCAGAACTCCCATCTTCTCACCAAGTCACAAGTTCCCATGACTTTGTCATTCCAATAAAAATAAATAACAGTCAAATAACTCTCACTGTGGTAATGAAGACCAAGAAAAGAGAGAGAAATGAAGGAAATAAAGCATAACCCAAATCCAAAGGAACAAGTACCAGAGGATTCTCCAACGATCTTCAATTCCACTGCTTAGAGAATTTCCTCTATTCCAGCAAGGCTTTCTCAGCACAGCTAAGGCAAGCAGAAGCACTTACCCCCGGGACGGAGCCCATGCTGTTCATCGGGACGGTGTGGTTCATGGGGGACGCTGCGCGTGGTCCCATGGGAGCTTGTGGCAACTGTACATTCCCCAAGGGCATCGGGTTAAATGAATTCATCCCTGTAAATGTACCCACAAGGGTTCATTAGGAAAAGCACCCACAGGAAAACAGAATTACCAACTTGCCAAATAAACTCTAAGTAAAATAAGATGGAACACAAACATAACACAAGTAACTGAAAGGAAATCACTCAGATAATCAGAAAAGATGGGAAAGTAACAGACTTTTCACATCTGGGAAAAATGGCACCAATGTGGTGGTGGTAAGAGTGGTATGGTGAGGTGAGGGGCAGGGCAGCATGAGATGCAGGTAGAAACTCAGGGAAACCAAGAACAAATAAGGCTGGGGCAGTGCTGATCAGGGCAGCAGCATTCTGCACGAAAGCAGTGAAGCAACAACATAAACGAGGCGGCGCCGGGAAGGCACTCCACCCTCTATGGAGGAGGTGTTAACTAAGGCCAGGGCACCCATCTGAGCCAATCTCTCTAACGCCTTCTGGAGCACCTGGCTCCCATCTCTTCTTCTGTAGGAAGCCCCTTCCCATCACCCCAGGCCTCCTAGCTCTTTGGCTGGGTTTACATTTATTGTTAGAATCTGAGATAAGACTCAAAACATGGTTTTAATTTTGCAAGCATGTTAAGCATTTAGAAAGTGCCCAAGGATAGGCAGTTCTCAGCCTCAGCCTCCTTGGTACAGCCTGGAAAGATCTCACGCCCATGGCTACCTCTGCCATCCCAGGGGTGCCCACAGTCTGCAGGAACGTCACGCCATGAAAGACACTTGACTTGCTGCTAAGGCTCTCACTGCACACCACAGCATCTCATTCTTGATAATTTCCCTCTATACTCTGTAAACTCAGAGCTCTACATAAACGCTGGTTCCAGTCAGTCTTAGGACCAACCCTTCGATCTAACAGAATCCTTGAAGTGCTGCCTTAACCCTAGTGTAGCTGTCAGAGGGTCTCAAAGAACACGTGCCTCCTTCAGCATGACCTTCAATGACTAAAAACGTCACCCTAAATAACCAAGTGCCAGCACAGGCCCAGGAGGACTATTCAGGAAGCCTACAATATAAAAGTTTCACCCTCTCTCTGAGGATTTTATTAACTAAACAAGAGAAGACGACGTACTAAGAAACAGCAACATAAAGAATTCCTCTTTACACGAACCTGGACGTGTTGGTGCGGGAGGTCTGCGAGTGCTTCGCTATCGAACCCCTCTCAGTAAGCAGCTCCTCAGCTACCTCATCAGATCCAAACCAGCAGACTCTTCCACTTCATCCCCAACACAGCATTCAGCCACCCTCCTAAGGCTCAATTTCTCTGACTTCTTCACTTCTTTCACCCCTCATATCTAGTCCACCAAAACAAGTCCCTGAAAAGTTTCCTCCATAATAATCAGTTTACCTACCATGTCTTTTTCAGTATGCAATGAGGTTACCACAACTTCAAAAATCACCTCTTTTCCCCTCCCAACTACTCTACACACAACAGCAAGGCCTTGCTTTAGAATCTTCTGGATAACGTCACCACCTTATTTCGCAAACTATAAAAATGTTCTACTGTTCAAGTCTCAATTTGACAAGAGCTATGAAAGCTCTGAAATGTCCCTTGCTCCCAAACTAAAATGACAGCTTCAACCAAGCAAAAATCCAAAGAACCTCAACTTGATAAAGAACCTTGAAAAGTTGTTCAGATCAGCTGCCAGAACCCCAGCCTGATGTGGAATCTCTGAGAACAAACCCCCTCAGCCGACACTGGCTGGGCTTGGCTACCTGCACACACAGTGCCCAGAGCCGCTCTTTCCCCATCTCATCCCCTGCTTTTGCTTACCCCAGGACTGGCTTGATGCTCTCCTTTCATGCATTCAGAAATGTTTCCTTCCCCCACCTAATGCTTTTTCGGGAGACTCTTCCTAAGAGTAATATCCTCTCTTGTCCATTAAAAAAAACAAAAGCTAAATCCTACTTCTTTTTTGAAGAAGATGATCAGCCCTGAGCTAACATCTGCCAATCCTCCTCTTTTTGCTGAGAAAGACTGGCCCTGAGCTAACACCCAGGCCCATCTTCCTCTATTTTATATGTGGGACGCCTACCACAGCATGGCTTGACAAGCAGTGCCATGTCCACACCTGGGATCCGAAGCAGCGAGCCCTGGACCACCGAGAAGCGAGAAGCAAAACGTGCGCATATAACCGCTGCGCCACCGGGCCGGGCCCTAAATCCCACCTCTGATCTTGGAGATGGAGATCTTTCCTAAGATCTCCTAACTTCCAAATACAACAGATATTCATACTGCCTGTGAACTGAATTCTGCTCATCAGCAAAAAGGAATGGAAGATATAAGACAAGAAGCTACAAAGAAATACAGAGGGGAAGAGGAAAAAAACCTATAAACTTTGTGGCTGTTGAATGTTAAATGAGAGGTTAAATACCTTGAGAAACCGGCATGCGATTCACTGGCAGGGGCATGGGCCCATCTACAACAGAAGAACAACTGGTTATTTAAAATAATCCTTCATCTAGGAATAAGGAATTTTATCTTGAGGACTACTTCAAACTTAAAGGGAAAACCAGTCAACAGGTCCCAAAGCACCGTGCATTCTGATGCCAGCGCACCCTTTAAGAGAGACTCAATGTCTAAACACAGGCCGGTATAGAAGGTCATGGCCACTATCACAGTTTCCAAAGCGTGGGCTTCCTGAGAATATATGTATTCAGACACACACCAAAAACACAGAAGGAAAAACAAGCAAATAGACTGGCAGCTGATAGAAGGAAATGAAGTCCTTACTTGGAGGTCTCACAGGTTGTGCCTGTGGAATCCCAGGGGGCTGTGCCCCAGGGGCTGGTAAGGCTGGCTGGTTACCCAAGATGCCTTGTTTGTGTAAACGCGACCTCCGTTTTTCTTCTAGTTCTTTTTGTATCTTGTAGATTTTCTCTGCTAATAAGTGATAGTATTCATCCTAAAAAGCAGTAACATTCAATATTGTAAAAAACAAATGAGTGACTTGTTTTTGTATGTTCTAACTAAGAACTTTTGTATTAAGTACACTGGCAAACGTAAGTATGCAACACATCCAACTGATAAACCAAAGCTCCAAATTCTTGTTGAACTCCTAGTGACATTACAGGACTTATCCGACTGTAGGTACTAAATGCACATTACATTTCATTCCACAGCTGAATCTCTTCTTGGACAGTCACTGATGCCGGCAGTAACACAGTACAAACTATAAAGTACATCCATGGATAAAACGCAGTTTCATATACCTCGTTTACCACTGTAGTGGTGACATACGTAGTTGACCAACAAAGATGTGCAGGAATCTCATGTCTTATCAGGGAAGTCTCCCTGGTCAGCGTCCTCAAGGTGATGAGTCTACCCGACTAACAGATGTCCCCATTTCCAGACAACAAGCCAGACAGATGCAGTTGTATCTATTGTAGGTGTTGTGTGGCCTGGAACATGTATGGCAACGTACCCTGCTGTTGGCAGACTCATACATGTCCCCTTCCACTTTCTTAGCATAAGCCACCAGGTTCTCCATGCGGCGATCCTTTAGGGCTGCAGGGTCAGGTGTCGGGAAAATGGCTTGGACGCTGAAAGGACAACACACGCTATCAACCGACTTTCAATACAACATCAGCATCTTGCCATTTTACACGTGACATGGAAAGAGAAGATCATCTACCTATGGGGTCAACACACTGTTGAGAGAAATCCCAAATCTCTCTCACCTAGCATATGAATACACAAATGAAGTCATTCTCTGGAGACAATAGTGACTTGTCAATTTATCTACAATTCAAACACACCAATATTTTGCTATTAACAATACAGTAGTCCCCCCTTATCCATATGTTCCAAGACCCTTAGTGAATGCCTGAAACGTCGGATAGTACCCAACTCCATATATACTACCTTTTCTCCTATACATACATTCTCTCTGGCATATCCAAATTGTCAGCATCACTACTCTTGCAGTTTGGGGCCATTATTAAGCAAAATACCAGGGTTACTTGAAGACAAGCACTGCGACACAGCAACAGTTGATCTCCTAGTCAAGATGTCTACTAGGCGACCTAAAAAGCGGGTAGTGTGTACAGTGTGGATACGCTGAATAAAGGAATGATTCACATCCGGGGTGGGAAGGAGCGAGATGGCGTAAAATTTCATCAGGCTACTCAGAACGGCATGCAATTTAAAACTTATGAATTGTTTATTTCTGGAATTTTTAATATTTTCAGACCACAGTTGACCATGGGTAACTGAAACCAGAGAAAGTGAAACCACAGATAAGGGGAGACTACTGTTAAGTGCTGCGACATCTCAAGAATAATATGATTTCAAATTCCTAATTTTTAAACTCTATTACAGAAAATTTTGATTAAAATAAAGAAGAGGGGCCGGCCCGGTGGCACAGCAGTTAAGTGCGCACATTCCGCTTCTCGGCGGCCCAGGGCTCGCTGGTTTGGATCCCGGGTGTGGACATGGCACCGCTTGGCAAGAGCCATGCTGTGGTAGGTGCCCCATGTATAAAATAGAGGAAGATGGGCATGGACATTAGCTCAGGGCCAGTCTTCCTCAGCAAAAAGAGGAAGATTGGCAGATGTTAGCTCAGGGCTAATCTTCCCCCAAAATAAAAAAATTAATAAAATTAAAAAAATAAATAAATAAAATAAAATAAAGAAGAAAAAAAATTCCAAGGGAATTGAGTTGATTAACATCACTTTTAATTTAACTTAACTAGCTTGATAAAGTTAACTATTAACTTCCTGGATGTTAATTGATTGTTCGGTGGTACTCACACGCCAACTGTATTTACCAGGCCCCAATCTCCCTAATTCTCAAGGGTCTTCCACAACCATAATCTTGAGCCATTAAATAAGGCAAAGCTTTTGAGACAATCCCAGCCTCCTCATGTATCCCAGAGCTCAGAGGACAGACGGTCTGGCCAAACCAGGAATCTTGGCCTCTGTGGCACGGGTCAGTTCATGCCTCTCTTCAGGGTAGAGCCAGAGATGCTCTGACACCCCCCACTGGGGACACAGCGTCTGGGATTCTCTGGCCTGCTAGCAGTCTCTGTGACTTCCTAAACAAGCACATGACCTTCTTCAGGTGCTAGTGGTATTGGCACCTGGGCTCGGGGGAGCACTCAGGAATTCAATCAGACATATATGAAATCTCAAAACTGTCAAACTGTCACCAGCCACAAAATGTTCCTGTCTCATGTGAGTAATGGGTGAGGTGGGCACGTACAGTTTATGCACTAGATGGCTCCGCAGGTCCTGAGTGACATGTTCGTGCCAGCCTTTCCGAACACCCGTGCTGGAAGGAGGTGCCGCTGTAGGTATAGTGCTGAGGGTTCCAATGTTTCCAGAGTTTGAGCCATCATTCATCAGCGGGCTGAGGGAAGAACAAGAACACTTCATCCAGCTCCTGAAGTCACTCAAAAGTGCTTCAGTTGAGTAAGATTCTTCAACCGCATGTGACTTGTAAACAGAAGCCTGAGTCAGGAGAGCCAGGTGATGTATGGACTACACAAGTGCAATCATGTTTTATCTGCAGTCTGCTCCACATTTATAATTCAAAAAAAAAGCATTCCCCCCACCACCCTGCTTAAACCATTTTCTCTGCCGCAAGTTTAGAAAAAGAATCAGAGAGTTTTGTGTGATTCCCAGACCACTTTCATGTGCGACTGTCACTCAGATAGGAGCCGACTAAAACATGGGTCTTACTTTGTGGCCCCAAGGGAAGTTGGAAGAGCTGATTCTGAAATCAAATTTGGTGGCTGCTGATCTGTTGTTATCCCTCCTGCTGGAATGTTCATTGGGTTATTTCCTTTAAAGACAGAAAGAAAAGAAATCAACCAATTCCTAAATCATAATATACACATCAAAGTTCTGAAAACAGATAAGTCACCATACAAATAAGTGATTCTTATGAGTTATAATAATAAACAGTATGGCAGGAACTCTGGGAGTTGTATTCATGGAGGCTAGCTGTTAGCCTAAGTGTGCTATGTACTCTGTGGCTGTGGAAAAAATTAGAAATGATCCACTTGCAGCTTCAGATCTTGATTCTGACTTCATTAAATATCGTGCCCTAAACAACAAAGCTGATCTGTCACATATATTTGCGTCATCTTTTGTTTTTGGCTTTTTTTTGCATATAAGAAAGTAAAATCATAGAAATTAGGTGCAAGTGAAAAACTTTTATAAAAGGTCAATTTGTCTACAGTATTCATTTTAAAGTAAGAAAAAGGTGAGACTCAGAGAGGTTAACAGTCTTGTCCCAAATTATACTATCACTAGGGGTAAAGTTAGATTAGAACTCAAATCTTAGGACTCCAACCCAGTTTCCTGGCCAGTAGAAGCTAAATATACATTAGGGCAGCCGTTTTCCAAAAAGCAACAAATGAGATGCTTTTAACTGATCATTTTTAAGGTTAAAATACTTATTACTCTATCAGGAAAAGAAGAGAACTAGCACAACAACTTTGATTTGCTTGACAAACTGGTTGGCTTAAGCCTAAGATTAAAGGGCTGTGTCAATTTAAAGAAAAATATTTAGGAAACAATATGTAGGGATGGAAACAATATGCAAAAATTGTGGAGATATGTGAGCAAATGACCAAACACTGGCAAATAACGGGTTGAGATGACATTTAGAAATACTGATACATGGAGAAGGCTGAAACAGGAGAGATTTTCCGAGACTCCTGTTAACCTGCCCATATCTAGGCTGGTCACCTCCAGCTGTGTGGGGTAGCCCAAATCCAAGACATGCTAGGAATTGGCAGACTATCTACAAGTTCTCCATCAAATAAATGGTCTACTGAGAGTCAATGCAAGTGGTACAACCATAATTCTAGTTTGTGAGATTCTGCATTCTGACCCACAAGAGATGCCCTTTATGAAAACTGTCCAGACAGAAGTGGCACGGCAAGCAACAAAAATGTTGGTTCATTTACAAATGCTATTCTTTTTCTAAGCCTGTAACATATTCCTTGTATCCGACACTTTAGTCTTTTCCTGGAAGTTCTTTCACTGCAATCATTTAAAAGATATCATCACCATAATATATACATATATTAATTTGAATTTAAAGTAAAAACAATAACTGAAAACAGCCTTGGGTTCCAAGAAGACTTGTTACTCCCATCACTGCATTTGGACAAAGTTCTCGAGAGTTCCTTCACCTACCCAGGGGGTTGAGAGTCCTCATCTGCTGGTGAGTTTGTGGCTGTGCTGGTTGCTGGCCAGGAACCTGAGGCTGCAGCTGTGTCTGGGGCTGGTTCAGGTAGGGGAGTCCAAGAGCAGCATACGCTCGTTGCATGGAGCTGGGGTCTATGGGATTTGGGTTACTTAAAGAAGTGGCATTCTGTTGGCCTGTGCCAACAGAACCAATTGTGTTTTGAATTCCACTAGCTGGAGACCCCAGGATGGCTATAACAACAAACAAAAAGACAAACAAAAAGGTAAGTGAAATGGTTTAAAAACTACTGAGAAGCAAGTAAAATCTTATCAAAAGACCATCCCTGTATGTCACAAAGCATTAGAACGAGGCTACTGAGAAAGGCACTGTGCGGAGAGAAGGATCCTATTCTACTCATCTATTCTGCACAGTACAGTTGAGGAGAAAAAAAGCTAAAGAAAATTCAAGCTTCTATCTTAGAAAGCAACAGACCACAAAATCAGAGATCACTTAATAAAAGTTAACATGTGTTAAAGCCTAGAGACTCAAAAGAAGTCAGTTCCAGGGGAGTGGCAAACACATGGTAGTGGAAAGTGTTTTGATTCTTTGGGGGTCACCAGCCATCACTGAGACGAACTAAGGAGCGCCCCTCCTACTGCCGTCCCCTGAGCCCTTCACTGTTCACCTGTACAGGCACAGAGGATCAACAGAAGGAGCAGAGGTGATAATCAGGTGATGAGTTCTGTTACTTATTAATAAATCTATGATGTGATCTTCCAAATAACAAAATCACAATTCCTCGGAACTTATCCACACAATGACCACATTAATATCACATCTTTCTTTCCTAGCATTTCCTCCACAGGAGATCACCACGCTGAGCTCCCTGGCTGTGTAAAGCTATTCAAAAAATATCATGATCGACTGACTGATCTACTTGAAATAACGAATGAAGAGGGCTTGGCGATTCTGCAAGGATGTTCATTTATCCAGGTGCCACCCTACCTACCACTGATCTTAAGGAACTGATTCTGCCTCGTGCAGCCATCCTTAGCTTCCACCACCTGGCCTACTGGTGGCTTGCACGGCATTCCCTCCAGCTACCCCACATACCTGGCTAACCCTAGGAGACCAAAGGAAAATCTGTGGCAACATAAACAACCCGATTCTCAAGGACTTCAAAGTTAACTGAGAGATGACCCCAAACTTGCAACTCCTTGGTCAATTCAAGTTCAATTTATCCATCTCTCCAACTGTTTCTTCATCCATCCATCCATATGTTCTCATTTGGTGACCATTTACCATATGACAGAAGTTTCATATTGTACTATTTATTCTTAAGCGTTCCCTTCTTTCCAACTTTCCCCAAACTTTAGTCCTACTATAAACAGCAGCTTATAAAACTGATACTAAAACATAAGATCTTTGATACATAAAACACTATCACTAAGCTTTTCTTTCAAATTCAGACCATTATGTGTAACAGTAATATTCTCACATTCAGCCATCAGTGAAACTATAACATAAACAACTCAAATATTTATCAGAGTAACTTAATTAAACCAAAATGTGTAGAAAAAATCTTGGTAATTACACATTCCATACTATTAACTTTTCTAATAAGGATATTCAGATCTCAAACTCATTAACACTCATTAGACACAATTAGACACACCAAGCACCTCATTATTATAAATGAAAAGCAATTCCCAAGGTACACTTTATGACAAGTGTATAGCTGAAATCAGTCATGTACAATACCTATAAAAGTGTTTTTTCTAATAGTTAATACTCCCCAAAGCTTTAAACATGTGCCCATTGTACCTCTGAAACTGACATGTTAAATTTTCTGAAAGTACTATGATGTAGAAGGAAAGTAAAAATGGTAGGACAATTTATTTTTCTATCATCTTGTGGTATAAGAAGGAAGAGACCCAGACTACTTTTGATACACAGAGTGATCAACTGTGGAGAGGAATGTGAAGAAACAAGGTACCTCTGTTTCTGGGTAAAGATGTAATAGCTGGGCTTTAACTACGACTTCTTCCCATTGTATTCCATTTTCATCCACCCTTCCCCAAATGCCATCCTTTTAGCCAAAACGCCCCATCATAGGGCAAATGCCATTCCCAAGCCCAAGGCCCTTATGGGGTAGCCAGTCTCCCACAGAAGCTGCACACATGGTCACTGTATTTTGCATTTGTGTTAAACGCATTTATTTCCTAAATGTAAAACATTACTATATTTTTTATTTTAAAAGAAAATATATCAGAAGACAAGCATTTGGAACTTGATATTTCTAACAATTCAAAGGAAAGGAAAACAAAGTACAAACAAACAAAAAAGGTCTCTGATATTTAAGTGTGGTCCAGTTTGAGTCCAAGTGATGCTATGAGATGACACAAATACCTCAGGGTAAGGGGGCACAGGCATTTGCTAGGAGTCACGCTGATGGAAAGGGGAGTTACCAGGTAAAAGTGACCACAAACTTAGTCTCATGAGCCCCAGATGTTCCCACCCCTCCGTGAGTGTTCTGATCTCTTGGGCTGCGGCCATTCTTCCCTGAATTCCCACAGCACCCACTGGCTCTCTGCTTCTCTTCGGGCATTTACACTTCACATGTTCACCCGCTCACTCCACAGACTGAGTGAGCGCAGACTGAGTGTGTGGCACTCTACTAGGCTCCAGGACATGGTGTGAGCACAAAGCCTGCACTCATGGAGCATAGGGTCTGTTGGGAGAGACAATGGATTAATCTAATAATCACCTAACGAATGTAAACCTGCAGTTCTTGACCCTGTATCAGAGAAAATCATGCTCATCTCATCTTTCCTGTCCATTCCCTGAAGGTGGACCAATGTGACTCATCTCGATTCTTCACCTGCTGCAGTGCCTAGTCCAGGGCCTCATAAAGTCTCTTGCAGAGTTCAGGTGGGCTGCAGCAGTCTAGCAGAGCAACTGGCATTCCTAAGGCCCTCCCAGCTGCAGCACTAAGTGCCTTCAGACTGGACAAAAAGTAAAGGAGCACTAAAAACAGCAATGCTCTATTCATCCGGCATCACGGAGAAGGAGGCTTTCTTCACTAATCAATTTTACACATTATTGATGTTTACCTCTTTAAATGTCAAAACCTCTTGCTCTTTTTGCCATTTTTACATCTTCTTTCCTTTCTGAGAGCTTAACTCTTTATGTTTCATACACAATCAATTGACTGTCATGCCACACAGTGTCTCAATACATCAGCATGGGGTCTTCTTTGCGTATCAGTTGGCATTTCTGCTACCAGCACATCTTCAAATCACCCCCCAACACCCCCGCTGCCCCACTACTCCCCTTGTGTTGCAGCTTAATCAGGAGCCCAACCCAGGAAATAAAAGGCCAAGTTGTACCATGGGCTCTTCCCAAGACTCACCTGTCACTTTTAACTCAGGTCCAAGGCAGTCCTTCCCCACTGAACATAAAGTTGTTCTACTTAATCCAGGGGCAGCATACGCTACAAACTTGCAACGTTCAATTCGCCAGAAACTTCAGTCCCCAATCATTCTCAATAAAACTGGACTCAATTTGGAAATCCAATGAAAACTGATGCAAATTAAACTCCGAAGCTTTATCAGGGTGGTGGGAGACACACCACAAAGCAGGCAAAGGAGCTACTATCTAGTCATCGTTGAGATTTCTACTGAAAGTCTCGTGCTGGAATTTACTCAGATGTGCAGAGTTCCTCCCACACCACAATGCCTCACAGGTGCTGTGTGCACCAGACCACCTTCCTTTCCAGCGTCTTCATGTGCACAGTGCAGCGCATGACAACAAAGGGGAGCACCAAAGCCCTGGTGCCAGGCCTCCCATCATAGCTACCACGGAGCAAGAAGAATGCACAAGCCCTCCAATAGGTTTTCTTCAGAAACCAGAGACTCGGGGCGGGGGGCAGGCAACAATGTGTCATCCAGAAGAGCAAGGACAAAGCTATTCCAATGAACTACATCACCAATGACTGTTTGGTACTTAAATCGGGCAAACAAGCCCACCACTCTTGTCCCTACAGCCATTTAGGTTCCACTGCCCCATGTGCTCCCCACCCCAACCAAAGTACGTCAAAAGAGGTGTCTGAGCATCTCTAAAGAGCTCTCAAGGGGAACAAGGGCCTGTCAACACACACTTATCGAACACCTATGCAGGCTACTCCACGAGGGGCAGTTTTCAGGAGGCAGATCTGGACTCAGTGTCATGAAGGAAGGCATTTCAAACAATCAGAGGTCCTAAAGTTGAACAAATAGCTAGGCCACGTAGTGAGCGCCAAGCTAGTGGAGGTATTCGAGCAATAGGCTGGAGAACTGCTGACTGAGACAGTCAACGGGCTCACGCCACAGCTCAGCCCAGGTCCAAGGCTGCCATGGGCAATGAGGAAGTTTGGCTCAGCACTGGGACTGACCCTGTAGTATTGCATTTTGACAGTCCTTGTGGGATGCTGAACTGGGAAACCCAAGGTTTCCCCCAGAGAATGACTCAAACCTTCTTAGCAGCTCCAGGACGGATACGCAGCCCTTCAAGGCATCCAGAGCAGTGCAACTCAGCCGCTAACATGCATACCAATCACCTGGGAATTTGTTAAAACGCAGATTGTAATACAGGAAGTCTGGGATGGGGCCCAAGTTTCTGCATTTCTAACAAGCAATCTGGGACTGCCTGTGCAGCTGGTCTGAGGACTACACTTTGAACAGCAAGACCCTCACTGATGAGAAAACAGGAGTTCAAACAGAGAATTGAGTCACGGATCCAAAGAGCTCCAGTCCCCTATGCCACCCTGTGCACTGGAGTTTACTGGGAGTCAGATGCCACGACTAACATTTAGATATATACCTTGAAAAATCCTAATTATTCAATAAAATCTGAGTATCTCTATAAGGGATAGACACCTTGACATCAGTGATGACAGAATCTCTAGAAAACAACTCAAAGAAAAATCAAACAAAATCTCATCATAGCCCAAAAAGGTAACCAACGGTCTGGGTTTCATTTCAAAGACCATCAGATTAGCTCCACAGGTGATTCCCTCAGGTTCTCTCAATAGACACCAATGAGAGTAGTGGGATGTGTGCACCAGGTAAGGTGAGCATCTGTGGGACACCCTGCCCAGAAAGCTCAGCCTCAATGGGTAGGGGGCACACGCTCCTCAAGCAGGCACCAGTAGGTCTCAGACAGCCCCCAGGGGTCTTCACCACCTTGGTGCTGCAAACAGTCCCTCTCTCTCTGAATCACCTTGCTTGCACAGGAACTCTGAGTCCTGTCAGATCCGTGTCCTCGTAGGCATGTCAGCTGTGCTGACACTGTTCGTGCTGTCTAGAATGTTCCTCCATTGTTATTTTATTGAAATTGGACTCCATCAAGCCCTACCCTCCAGTACACTCTGATCCTCTCCTCAAAGATTGCTGATACTACTGACATCATTTTCAATGCAGATATTCTGACCCTGGAACCTGACCTTAAGCTATAGGAGGGTCAGATCCACATTTCTTTTCTATTGGCTGACCTCAGTGTTCACACGTGATAAGCAAATTTGCTTTAGGAGAGGAGAAACAACAACAAACATTTACAGAAAAGACATTCCTGAAACTTTCTCACTCATCATATCAAATGCTTCTACACTCACAAACCACAGGGCTAGAGCCAGAAGACCACACTCAAAGCTGAAACTTAACTTGAGAAGCATTTAAAAAATTTTAAATAAGTGCTTTCATTTCTTTCACGAAAAATTACCAAACCTTGCACAAAGTTAATCTAAATATTCCCGTGACTTTATAAATTCACCCTGGTAACACCTTACGTTATGACTAGTAGAAACACTGCGGTTTACCACTTCAGAGAGCACGCACTGGATCGATTGTCACACCAGTTAGGCAGTTATAAGGATGTTTAAAAAAAAAAAACCACATACATTTCTTTTTTTTTTGAAACAAAAACCACATAAGTGTTTCTTAAAAAGAGAAATCACAAAAGTTTACAATTGTCATGGCAATATATACCAAAAACAAAAGGTCCCAGAAGGCCACACCCCCAAATTAAAAGCTCAGAAGGAAGTCTTAACTCATTATTCATGGAATCAATACCGTACAACTACAAACTCGGCAATGAGTATTTTGGCACTTAAAAGCCTATTATTGGGGCCAACGCGGTGCCATAGTGGTTAAGTTTGCATGCTCTGCTTCAGCGGTCCAGGGTTCACCAGTTTGGTTCCCAGGCATGGACCTACACAATGCTAGTCAAGCCATGCTGTGGCGGCGTCCCACATACAAAATAGAGGAAGACTGGCACAGATGTTAGCTCAGTGACAATCTTCCTCAAGCAAAAAGAGGAAGACTGACAACAGATGTTAGCTCAGTGCCAATCTTCTTCACCAAAAAAAAAAAAAAGCCTATTATTAAAATGCATCCTAAAACACAGATTATAACCATCACAATATACTAGCTAAAAAAAAGTTTTACACGAACTTGGAGGGAAAACAGACTATTCCACTAGAACTACTATCCAAAGATTCCTAGAACTTCACTTTATATAAGAGATGTCCTGGAAAATTGCATTAATTCAAATTTTGGTCAACCAAATAGAAATTTAACTGACTTAAGGAAAGCGACTTTTAAAGGAAACTCAGTATGAGTTAGGGAGGGAGGGAGGGAGGATAACAGGCCCATGACCCTGGAATGTCTCTCCTATGTGAGGTGGACACTCTGCTGTGCGGAGTTGGCTTGATAGGTGCCCTCTGAGGAGGGAGGGGAGCTGGACTTAAAGGAAAAGCACATGAGCTAGCCCTGGCACTCTACTCCATGACTACTAGGAAAAACGTGCTTTTCCATCTTTCCCTGCCACTCAGAAACAATCAGAAAGAAAAACAGCATATTTTCTCCAGACAGCAGTGGGGTCTTGAGGAAGATGACCAAGAAGAATGAGAGTAATGAACAGGTAACCACAAACAGGAGAGGGTGGCAAGATGGCAGAGACAAGATGGAGAAAGATGAGGAAGACTGCGCTGTGCTGGAAGTCACAGGGAACAGCGCCAGCCGAGAGGTGACATGAGATCAAAGGGCATGTCCTATCTGTCCAAACTGACAGTCACATCCAAAGACCACAGTTTTACCTCTGAAATGACAGAAAAGGATTTAAAATTAGGAAGAGATGCTCATCCTTTCATGGTTCTGACGCCTACAGGGAGGCCTCCTGAGTAGGGATCACTGCTTAACCGATCAGGTAAGGGCCACACCGATGACTTGAAGACAACAAACAATGGGAATGAGCAGGATGTGGCCGGCCAGTCCTGGGGCAGAGACTCTCAATCTGTTCTGAATACACTGTTAGTTATGCAAAATAGGTTTGGGAACTGCATCTCCATGGAGGAGGGAAAATCTCCCAAATGTCTACCTGTGGGATTTTACACTGACCTGGACTGACTCTTCTCTAACACGGAGTCCTCAGAACTTACTTTAGGATAAGGGGTTTCTAATTCCAAAAGAATTGTGCCCTCTCTTTCCCCCGTCCCCCTCAAGTCACCACCATTATGGTGACATGACATTCACTCAGATACTGAGTATCTGCCAAGAAACAAGAAGAGTCGTCACGCCGGCTCTTTGATCAAAGTGACCCTCCTCTTTTGCACCGCTCCACTGCTGCCAATTCTAGTGTGTGTGTGCGGGAGGGCGGGGAACGAAATTCCAAAATGATCACGTCCACTGAGCACATTGAGAATCTGTCAACTGGCTAAGCTTAGCTTCGTCCTCATGTCACTGTACGTCTCCATCTTCATATCTTTGCTCACCACTCTACTTTGTGGTTAGTAATTTCTGCCCTGCTTCCTACCTACTCTGTATTCTCTTTAGAAATAGCTTATTTTCTCATCTCCAAGCTTCTCTACCCCCAGTGCTCACTTACTTTGTTGGTTTCGCTTGTCACTGGCATTTTTCAAAGGGAGGCAAACAGGACAGTCATGTCGTGTGCAGTTCTTCCAATGAGAGATGATTTGTCGTGAAGATGCACAATGGGCAACTATGACCAGAAAAACAACGAGATGTTATTTTTCTATCCAAATCGTCACACTTTCAATTACACCTAAATTATAATGCCAGATTCCAAAAGAAAATGCTAACAAGTGTAACCATAACACAGTACAGGCAGTCCTCAACTTACAAACAGGCTGTTTTCCAAAAAGTTTGTAAGTCGACTGTTGAGAATTCCAAACAAAAACTTCCCGTAGAAGCAATGTTATGAATGATGGTGATTAAGGTTCAGCCCACAAGACAAAAACAAAACAAAAACTATTTGCCCTAAAATACTAAATAACTGGAATGAAAGGGAAAATAATAATTCCATAATGTCACTATTTAAAATAAAAATTTTACATAATGTTTAAGGATGAAACCATCTAAATACTATAGTTGAAGAAATATAGACAGAGAAGCAAATGAGAAGTCTGTGGAGACTCTGAAGGGGACCCCAGGCACTTTCTGAAGCACTTGAGAGGGTACTTGAACGTGGTTACTCTCATTCCTTATCTTCACTTCCATCCTAAGGTGTGGTGATTTCTTTCTAAAGGTCTTGCATGACCTTCCTCTGCTTCTCCATCAGGAGCAGGGTTATGCTGGGGACTCACAAATGTCACAAAGGGAGAGGGGGAGATCAGGGAGAGAGTCTCCCCAAGGTTTAGAAGCACAAGCAAGAAGAGAAGGAAAGAGGATAAAGATTAAAGGAAAGTAGAAAGAAAGTGTTAGAAGAAGAAACACTTCCATCCGTAGAATCGAGGTGTGCGCCAGAGAAGAGGGAGAAGGGTGGTGATTCACCACGTGACGCGCCTGATTCACCCCTTCCTCAAGGGGGAGGAAGGAGGAGGCAGGGATGATACGGTGCGCACAGCTCCCCATGTCATGGACAGTCACCAGGGCAACTTTGCTGGTACCCTGATTAGCCTCAAGATGAAAGGGGGGAGGAGCAAGACAGTGAGCTCCTGGCCGCCTGAACACATGAAACAATAAGACAGATGCTCTAGGTTTAGAGAAGGGTATGGGTGTGCATTTGCATGTCCTAGGTTGCCCAAAAGAAAACCATGATCCAGACACTTAGGATGAAGACAGTGCTCAAGAAGTGACAAATATCTTCCATGACAGAGTAAGGAAGAAAAGAACTAATGCAGGGCACAGCCTCACCCAGTAGAAGTTCACAGAACATTGTAAAACCAAACTGCCTTTCTCCTCAGCAGGTAAGCGTCTCAGTGGCATCTGACTGGCTGTAGTGTGGGCATGTAGGTTGGGAAACCTTAATTAACAAGAGATCTGCCTAAGAGTAATAAAGACCAATTTCATCCTAAGCTCTGCCACTGGGATTTCAGAAAACAGCACTTACCTTGACAGGCTTTCCCAGCCTGACAATGTGTCATGTGATTCAAAACATTCTTCATGGTTCGACAATGTGGGAGAGAGCAGGCCCGAACCTCTCCGTTTGCTTGTTCTCGTCTCTGACACTTATGAGCGTGAAGCAGTAGAACCAGCTGCTGCTGTATCAGTTTGCGTTTTTCAGGATCTGCAGTGGGGCCCGTTGCAATTGCTTGTGTGGGTACTATTCCCACTGCTGTTTGCATCTGAGACTAAAATAAAACAAATTAATAAAAATATTTTAATAAGCTTTCAGAGTTCCAATTCATGTTCATTAATTAGTTTTCAAACTAATGCTAGAGCTGATGGATAATATCGGCCACAGAGAGAAGACAGCTGCTGTGGATCTTTAATTTATCAGGGACTTCAAGGAAGATCCAGAAGCACAGAAATAAACCAACTCAGAAGCAAGGCTGATTAAAGTCTACTCATGTATGATTATCTTGGAGCAAGAAAATGATCCTTATTCTTAACTACAGTAACCAAAATCCAACTCACTCTACAACACATACAAGTGCAGGAAAAGCCGTGTATTACATCGGGTTGAGCCATATGAACCTGCTGCTTTTGTAGGCCCAAATGGCCAAACATTGGCTAAAAAGACTGCCGAGACCTGATCAACCACAACCGGCTGCAAAGTATCTGATGGAGCAGGAGAATCGGAGCCACCCTTTGGATTTCACTATCTCGTGACCAGGACAACACTTGCAGCACTCATTACCTCTCCTGAAAGAATAATACGACACTCATCCTTAACACGACCATCCAGCACAAGTGTTAATGCTTATGAAATGCTTTCCCTCCCATTAAAATTTCCAGTCAGACATCTGACAACAACTTTTTCAAAAAGTATCTGATGATCCGCTAAAGATACAGAAATAGAGTTTCCTTGCTTTCACCTTTTCAAACATAACAAGTGAGACCAACAATACCTCTTAACTACAAAGAAAATGGAAAAGGAGACCTGTGGAGTCTTATTCTTTACAAACTACCAACACTCTTCAGAAAAACTCACTAAAGAAACTTATGAAATAAGAGAGATGCAATGTTCCTAATGCGCAGTAATGTACTCCATGGTTCAAAGACTTCTAACCTTCCCTAAACTCTGACACTCGAACACTCCCCACTTGATTTCACCACACCCACTGCCCCCTCTAAAGTACACCACCACTCGGGCTCTTCAAATGAAGAATCAAAGCTGTATCCTTGCACTTAGGAGAAAACTATAAAAATATTTCTTAATGAACCAAAGCTCATTTTTAAAAAGTTAAAGGGTTTTCTGTCTTGGTTTCATCTTTACGAGAACTCAGAGAATAAGCGTGCAGGAAAGCTGCATGGCTTCGCTCACAAGCACAACTCCTGGAAGCAAAAGGAAAGTTCTCAGCGAGAGGCAGAGCATCCTGACTGGAGAAGGACTTAACTCCTAAGAGAAAACAGCCTTGTCTCCTTACGTTGACTTTTCCCTGATTATAAAAGTAAAATATGCATGCTGCAGAAAATCTGGAAAGCAAAAGAACTACTACGGAAATAACAGCTGAAATCTTAATTTCCAGGAGTCTACTATTAAAGTGTTGATAGGTTTTTCTTCTTTCAGTCATTTTTTCTATGTACATGCACATGTATGCACCATAATCACTAATCTTCTACCATATCCTGGCATCTACTCCAGGGTCCGTCCCATACTATAAGTTGTCTTAGACATATCACAGTAGGATTTGTAATGAATAAATGGCTGTTCATTTATCCAATCCTCCATTGCTGTAATACACTGTATCTCCCTTTTTCTTGCAATTTAAAATAAAGCCTTGGACTCAATAAACAAACAGCCTTGGACTATGCCCCCAGCAGCATTCAGTATCAATGTTAAAAGTCTCCTCCTGAATCAGCTTATTCCTATGGACTAGAAAGTCCAACCAGAAATCAGTAGGAATGGAGATACGGAAGAATGTGAGAAATGTAAGATGACCCTTATTTAGGTCTCTTTCTTTCTCACATACAAAAATTTCAAACACCATTATCACACCTAACAAAATGAACAATAATTCTTTAACATTCGCTGATACCTAGTCTATATACAAATTTCTCTAGTTGCCCAAAAACCATCTTTTAGAGCTGGTTTGCACAAATCAGGACCCAATTAAGGCCCACATCCTACATTTGTTTTTAAGGTTCTTCACCTACTGCCACCATCCCCCTTTATTTTCTCATGACAGTGACTTGTTGAAGAGACCAAGCCAGCTGTCCCCCTGCTGTTTCTTAAAATACGGAAATGCTATGTACAAAAAAAAAAAAAAAAAAATCACACAATAATCAGGTAAAAATTCTAACCTTACAATTATTATAAACAGATTGTTTTTAAGTTACTGAAAATTAACACACTGTTTCTCATTTGGGATGTTCTTCATAGCACCTTTGGAACTAGACCATATGTTGAAACTTTCACATGCAGAAATAGCGTAGCTGGAAACTCCACGGCACATTCAAAGCTTAGTCTATTATTTGTCTATCTGTAGACACTGAATGAGCTCTACATTGTTTACATGTGTCTCAAAAGCAAATCAGAGAGTCAAGCCAAGTCAACAGCAAAATGGAACAGAACATGTCTATCTCACGTCCCTATGCTTGGCCCTCCCCATATAACTCCATATACTTGTACAGGGCTAGTCCAGTGTGCAAAATTCTTACAAACTCAGGTAGTGTTTAATTTCCTCCTCCTCTCAGATTGGTGTTCAATGAGATGAAAGGGCCTGAAATCCATGTAGGAAGCATCCTTCAGACTCTACCAATTTCTGTACTCAGTCTCCAGACTGTGTCCAGACAGGCACAGAGAATAGAATGAAAGTGCTTAGACAAGAACCTCCCTTTAATCATACAGAAGAAAAACTGCCGTGTTGTAAATTTCCCCCGAAGTAATGTATAAATTTTATGCAATTTTGTTTGTTTTTGCAATAACCAAGAAAATTCTGAAAAACAGTTAAGAATAAAGGAGGAAATCTATCTTGCTAGATACCAAAACTATAAAGCTATAGATTTCTTTACACAGATCCAGAAGAAGACACATGTACACGTGAAATTAGTGCATCATAAAGGTGGTGTTTCAAATTGGAGGGTAGTGGTGGCAATCTTTGATCCCTATAGCACCTTAAAATATAAAAATAAATTCTAGACGAATTAAAGTGAATAAAAAATAGATTAAAATGGATAAAAATATTAGAAAAAAGTAGTATTCTCAGAATGAGGATAAGAAAAACTTAAGACATAAGAGTAAAGTTTAAAAAGTGGAAAACTGAGGGAAAAATGGTTGTCTCTGAGAAGTAGAAATACTGAGCCAAAAGACAGGACCTGTTTTTTTTCTTTATTGTGGTCATATTAGCTTATAACGTAGTGAAATTTCAGTCGTTATTACTTGTCATACAACATATCAGTATGCCCCTTCACCCCTTGTGCCCACCCTCCACCCCGATTCCCCCAGTAGCCACTAATTTGTTCTTTGTCCCTAAGTTTGCTTATCTTCCACATGAGTGAAATCATATGGTGTTTGTCTTTCTCTGTCTGGCTTATTTCGCTTAACATAATGCCCGCAAGGTCCATCCATGTGGTTGCAAATGGGACAATTTTGTCTTTATTATGGCTGAGTAGTATTCCATTGTATATATCCAATCATCAGCCAGTGGGCACTTGGGTTGCTCCCATGTCTTGGCTATTGTGAATAATGCTGCAGTGAACACAGGGGTGCCTAAGTCTCTTTGAACTGTTGACTTCAAGTTCTTTGGGTAAATACCCAGTAGTGGGATAGCTGGGTCATACGGTATTTCTATTTTTAATTTTTTGAGAAATCTCCATATTGTTTTCGACAGTGGCTGTACCAGTTTGCATTCCCACCAGCAAGGGATGAGGGTTCCCTTTTCTCCACAGCCTCTCCAATATTTATTGTTTTTTGTCTTGGTGATTACAGCTATTCTAATGGGCGTAAGATGACATCTAAGTGTAGTTTTGATTTGCATTTCCCTGATGATTAGTGATGTTGAGCATCTTTTCACGTGCCTATTGGCCACCTGTACATCTTCTTTGGAAAAATGTCTGTTCATATCCTCTGTCCACTTTTTGACTGGGTTGTTTGGTTTTTTGTAGTTCATTTGTGTGAGTTCTTTATGTATTATGGAGATTAACCCCTTCTCGGATATATGATTTGCAAATATTTTCTCTGAGTTGGTGGGTTATTTTTTCATTCTGATCTTAGTTTCCTTTGCCTTCCAGAAGCTCTTTAGTCTGATTAAGTCTCATTAGTTTTTGTTTCCCTTGTCTGAGTGGACATGGTATTTGAAAAGATCCTTTTAAGTCTGATGTCAAAGAGTGTATTGCCTATATTTTCTTCCAGAAGTTTTATGGTTTCAGGTCTTACCTTCAAGTCTTCGGTCCATTTTGAGTCTATTTTTGTGCACGGGGAAAGATAATGGTCTACTTTCATTCTTTTGCATGTGGCTGTCCAGTTTTCCCAGCACCATTTATTGATGAGGCTTTCTTTTCTCCATTGTATGTTCTTGGCTCCTTTGTCAAAGATTATTCTGAGCTTTCAATTCTGTTCCATTGATCTGCGTGTCTGTTCTTGTTCCAGTACCATGCTGTTTTGATTACTATAGCTTTGTAATAAATTTTGAAGTCAGCGACTGCAACGCCACCAGCTTTGTTCTTGTTTCTCACAATTGCTTTGGCTATTCGGGGTCTTTTGTTGCCCCATATGACTTTTAAGATTCTTGTTCTATTTCTGTGAAGAGTGTCACTGGGATTCTGATGGGGATTGCGTTGAATCTGCAAATTGCTTTAGGCAGTATGGACATTTTAACTATGTTTATTCTTCCAATCATTGCATGGAATATCTTTCCATTTCTTTATGTCATTATTGATTTCTTTCAGTAATGTCTTACAGTTTTCTTTGTATAGGTCTTTCAACTCCTTGGTTAAACTTATTCCTAGATACTTTATTCTTTTTGTTGCAATTGTAAAGGGGATTGTGTTCTTGAGTTCTTGTTCTGTTAGTTCGTTATTAGAGTATAGAAATGCTACTGATTTTTGTAAGTTGACTTTGTACCCTACAACTTTGCTGTAGTTGTTGATTATTTCTAATAATTTTCTGATGGATTCTTTAGGGTTTTCTATATATAAAATCAGGTTATCTGCAAACAGTGAGAGTTTCACTTCTTCAGTGCCTATTTGGATTCCTTTTATTGCTTTTTCTTGCCTAATTGCTCTGGCCAAAACCTGTAGTACTATGTTGAATAAGAGTGGTGGCAGTGGGCACGCTTGTCTTGTTCCTGTCCTCAGAGGGATGGCATTCACTTTTTCCCCATTGAGTATGATGTTGGCAGTGGGTTTGTCATATGCGGCCTTTATCATGTTGAGGTACTTTCCTTCTATACCCATTTTATTGAGAGTTTTTATCATGAATGGATGCTGGATCTTGTCAAATGCTTTCTCTGTATCTGTGGAGATTACCACGTGGTTTTTCTTCCTCATTTTGTCAATGTGGTGTATCATGTTGACTGATTTGTGGATGTTGAACCATCCCTGTGTCCCTGGTATGAATCCCACTTGATCATGGTGTGATCTTTTTAATGTATTACTGTATTCAGTTTGCCAATATTTTGTTGAGGATTTTTGCATCTATGTTCATCAGCGATACTGGCCTGTAATTTTCCTTCTTTGTGTTGTCCTCATCTGACTTTGGTATCAGGGTGACGCTGGCCTTGTAGAATGTGTTAGAAATATTTGTCTTCCTCACTTTTTGGAATAGTTTGAGAAGAATAGGTAATAAATCTTCTTTGAAGGTTTGGTAGACTTCTCCTGAGAAGCTGTCTGGTCTTGAACTTTTATTTTGGGGGAGGTTTATGATTACTGTTTCAATCTCTTTACTTGTGACTGGTCTACTCAGACTCTGTATTTCTTCTTGATTCAGTTTTGGGAGGTTGTAAGAGTCTAAGAATTCATCCATTTCTTCTAGACTGTCAGTTTGTTGGCATATAGTTTTTCATAACATTCTCTTATAATCTTTTCTATTTCTGTGGTATCTGTTGTAATTTCTCCCCTTTCATTTCTAATTTTATTTTTTTGAGCCTTCTCTCTTTTTTCCTTAGTGAGTCCAGCTAAGGGTATGTCAATTTTTTTTTTTTGTTTATCTTTTCCAAGAACCAGCTCCTTGTTTCATTGATCCTTTCTACAGTATTTCTGTTTCAATTTCATTTATTTCTGCTCTAGTTTTTATTATTTCCCTCCTTCTGCTGAGTTTGGGCTTTGTTTGTTCTTCTTTTTCTAATTTTGTTAGGTATAGTTGAAGATTGTTTATTTGAGCTTTTTCTTGTTTGTTAATGTGGGCCTGTATTGCTATAAACTGCATTCTTAGGACCACTTTTGCTGTATCCCATATGTGTTGGTATGGTGTGTTTCGTTCTCATTTGTCTCCAAGTATTTTTTGATTTCTCCTTTTATTTCTTTGATGACCCATTGGTTGTTCAGTAGCACGTCGCTCAGTCTCCACATTTTTGTTCCTTTCCCTGCTTTTTTCTTGTAGTTGATTTCTAGTTTCATAGCATTATGGTTAGAGAAGATAGTAGGTATGATTTCAATCTTCTTAAATTTATTGATGTTTGCCTGTTTCCCAATATACAGTCTATCCTTGAGAATGTTCCATGTGCACTTGAGAAGAATGTATACTCGGCTGTTTTTAGACAGAGTACCCTATATATATCTATTAAGTTCATCTGGTCCAGTTTTTCATTTAATTCCACTATCTTGTTGTTGACTTTTTGTCCGGATGATCTATCCATTGAGGTAAGTGGGGTGTTGAGGTCCCCTACTATTATTGTGTTGTTGGTAATATCTCCTTTTAGGTTTGATAATAGTTGCTTTATGTACTTTGGTGCTCCTGTGTTGGGTATATACATGTTTATAAGTGGATGTCTTCTTCATGGAGAGTCTCTTTTATCATTATACACTGCCCCTCTATGTCTCTCTTTACCTGTTTTATCTTGGAGTTTACTTTGTCTGATATAAATATGGCAACACCTACTTTATTTTGTTTGCCATTAGCTTGGAGTATCGTCTTCCATCCCTTCACTCTGAGCCTGTGTTTGTCTTTAGAGCCGAGATGTGTTTCCTGGAGGCAGCATATTGTTGGGTCTTGTTCTTTAATCCATCCTGCCATTCTGTGTCTTTTGATTGGAGAATTCAGTCTATCTACATTTACAGTGATTGCTGATATATGAGGGCTTAATAGTGCCATCTTATTGCACATTTTCCAGTTCTTCTGCGTAAGGATAGGACCATTCTCAATGCTCCTGATATATGTTGCCAAGTTGTTTTCCAGAAAGGTTGTGGCACTTCTTATTATACAAAGAGCTCTTAGGGAAAAAAATTAAAAATAAAAGATACTGCTGCACTAAAAAGTTGGGCAAAAAAAGGTACAGATACCACACAAAAGAAATACAAATAAACAACAAATATTAAAAATGTTCTACAAATTGGTGCCAAGACAACTCAATGGAGGGAAGAATAGTCTTTTCAACTAACAGCAATGAAAAGGACAGGACAACTGGATATACATAAGCAAAAGAATGAAGGTGGACCCATTCTCTATGTCATACTCAAAATTAGCTCAAAATGAATCAAAGACCTAAATATGACAGCCAAAACTATAAACTCTTAAAAAAACTTAGAAGTAAATCTTCATGACTTTGGATTATGTCACCAAAAGCACAAACAGCAATAACGAAAAAGATAAATTTGGGGCAAGCCTGGTGGCGTAGTGGTTAAGTTTGCATACTCCAGTTTGGTGGTCTGGGGCTCACTGGTTTGGATCCCAGGTGCAGCTCTATACACCACTCATCAAGCCATGCTTTGGTGGCTTCCCACATACAAAATAGAGGAAGATTGGCAACAGATGTTAGCTCAGGGCCAATCTTCCTCATCAAAAAAAAAAAAAAAAAAAAAAGGATAAATCGGACCTCATTAAAATTAAAAACTGTTTCAAGAAAGTGAAAGACAATCCAAATAATGGGAGAAAACATTTGAAAATCATGGATGTGACAGGGCACTTGTATCTAAAACATACAAAGAACTCTCACAGATAAAAAGACAAATAATCTAATTAAAAGTGGGCAAAGGATCTAAACAGACATTTTCCCAAAGATATACAAATGGGTAATAAGCACACGAAAAGATGCTCAACACCTTTAGCCATTAGGGAAATGCAAATGAGAACCACAAGCATATACTATTTCACACCCACCAGGATAGTTACAAATCAAAAAACAAAACAAAACAAAAAACCAGACAGTAACAAGTGTTAATGAGCATGCCGAAAAGCTGGAATCCTTATACACTACTGGTGGGAAGATTCCAAATAGTGCAGCCACTTCAGAAAACAGTCTGGCAGTCCCTCAAAAGGTTAAACTTAGAGTTACCACATGACCCAGCAATTCCACTCCTAAGTATACACCAAAGGGAACTGAAAACATATGTTCACACCAAAGTGTGTACACAAATGTTCACAGCAGTATTATTCATAATAGCCAAAAAGCAGGAAAAACTCAAATGTCCATCAACTAATGAACGGATGGACAAAATGTGATATATCCAAAATGGAATATTCTTCAATCATAAAAAGGAAGTAGTGATACATGCTACAACATGGATGAACTTTGAAAACATTATGCTAAGTCAAAACAGCCAGTCACAAAAGACCACATATTGTAATTCCATTTCTACGACATGTCAGAATAGGTAAATCCATAGGGGCAGAAAATAGATGGGAGGCTGCTTCCAGCTGGGGGCTCACGTGAAATGGGGAATACTGCTAACGGTACAGGGTTTCTTTTTGGGGTGATGAAAACATTCTAAAATTGACTGTGGTGATGGTTGCACAATACACTAAATATGACTGAATCGTGCATTTTAAAGAGGGGACTTGTATGGTAGATGAATTATACCTCAATAAAGCTGTTTTTTAAAAAAGTTCTACCTCACTAATCATCAAAGAAATGAAATTAAAAGAAAGAGGCATTTTCCACCTAACAATATGACCAAGATAAAAACATAATAACTGGTATTGATGAGGGTGTAGAGAAACAGCAATTTACACATACTTTGATGATAACGTAATTTATTGTTACTTTGGAAAGAAACAAGTATCAAAAAGAAAAACACATTTCTTTTGATCTGATAGTTCCACTTCTTAAAGTAACCGGGCTAGGGTGCTAAAATGTGTGCACAAAGACAAGCAGTGCACCTTGATTAAATTACAGAAAACCATAAACTCCTAAATGTCTATCAAAGGTGAACTAATTAAGTGAATTATGGCTTCAGATCTAATGAAATAATATGCAGCCATGAAAAATAAAGCAGACCTCAAATGACTCCAGTCACAGCCGTGTGAAGCAGAAGAACAGCCCAGCCGAGCCCTGCCCAAATTCCTGACCCACAAAAAACTGTGACAAAGCAATTGTTGTTTGAGGCTAATAATAATAATAACAACAACAATAACAGAGCTTTATGCTTTCATGAAAAGTTGCCTATAACATATTAAGGTAAAAAAGAAAGCTACAGAATAGTACCAAAAGGTCATTCGGTTTCTCCTTATTAACTTTGTATGTTTGCACCTGTTCTTAGAAAAACCCTGTTAAGATTATCTGGTAGTCAGTTATGTCTGGGCAGGGGTGGGATCATCTTAATAGCTGCCTGAATGTTTTACAACAAGCATCCACTATTTTTATAACCAAAAAACATTCTACTTTGGGGGAAAAAAAAATCAGAAGAATCAGCAGAAAACAATGAAGAATTAAACAGAAAAAATAAAATTGTAAAGATACTAGAAGGTAATTAAGATGAATATTTTGTAATGCAAAGGGTAAACAGCCTTCCTCAAAAAAAAAAAAAGTAAAGCAACGGTTCCTAACCAATCCCCAGCAAAACCTCCTCAATTCAGATTCCCTGTGCCTCCCACCCAGAGACTATGACTCACAAATCTGGGGTGGAGCCAGAAGCATTTTTATCTGTCAAAGTTCCACAGGGTGTGCTTTATATTTTTTCCCGATTTCCCAAAATGAATGTGTATGTATTTTCACAGTGAGAATAAAATGAAATATCTAAGAGAATAAGGCCCACAGGTGATTCTGAGGCAGGGATGGGCCATGCCATAAAGGGAAGCATGAGAGGCCAGACCACAGAAAACTTACAATCTCTCCAGGACCAAAACCACTAGGAACAAACACAAAGGCAATCAACAAACCAGGAAAAAATATTTGAAACACAAAAGACAAAGCAAATAATGATGCAGGTATCATTTCTTCTCCTCCTCTTGGCCAGTCTTTATTTCTCAAGTCCTTCATGACAGGTTCTGTGTTTAGTGCCCAATGAGCAGCAGTTCATGTGAGACCCAATCTCCAAGGGAGGAACTAACTCACGGCAGCCTGCCTTACAGGAGAAGTAATTGAGGCCCAGAGGGATGCACCTTGCCCAGGTGGTGCACTTGAGTGGTGGTAAAGCTGGGGGTCTCACAGCAAAGTCCCCACCCTTAACCTCTCTGCCGACCAGATGCTTGTTGTTAAAACACTCAAGCAATTATAAACATAATCTCACCCCTGCCCACAGATAACTGACAACTTTACTTTATAAAGTGCTATAAGAGAATCTGACAGAAAAATTGGCAAAGGATAGGAACGGAACAACTCAAAGGGGCTGGCCCCGTGGCCGAGTGGTTAAGTTCGCGTGCTCCGCTGCAGGCGGCCCAGGGTTTCATTGGTTCAAATCCTGGGCGCGGACATGACACTGCTCATCAAACCACGCTGAGGTAGCATCCCGCATGCCACAACTAGAAGGACCCACAACAAAGAAAATATAACTATGTACCAGTGGGGCTTTGGGGAGAAAAAGGAAAAAAATAAACTCAAAAAAGAAATGCATATGTCTCTAAACACGCGCACTTTAATTCTTACCAGTAATCAAAAAAATGAAAATCAATATAATGAGACACTATTTTCTCCTATCAAAGGACAGATAACCCCCGGCCTTGGGAGCACCGTTTAATACTGGTGACCTGGCATGTGGCTTTTGTTGGAAGGCAGTATAACAGTATCCATCAAAAGCCTTAAAAATACATGCAATATGCATTTCTGGAACTTGAATCAGCTCACATGCCATTCCTAATCATGGAAAGAGGAGGTTAGCACGGTGTGGGAGTCACACTGGGTCAGTCATGACCGCCCCCCCCTCCCCTGACATGTTAACATTTTGAGCCATGAGTAACAGCAGGTGAGCACAAAGTACGTGGACCCAGCAGCTGCGGAGAGTACATCTCACTGCCCCCACTCCAGTCTCCGCTAGATTTGGCCACATGCTCTTTGCATGTATAACGTGTCATCTTAAGTCAACCACCCTTCACACCTCTGTCCATCAAAAGACCTTGAAAGACAAACTTTCCATATTTACTCTGGTATTCCTTAATTTTTTAAGGAATCTAACGTATTTTTATTAGGATTGTTATTGTTACATAGATTTGAGTAATCAGCACCAACTGCATTTTTCTACATGCCCTGTATTTCTAGCCTAAGGATATAATCACAGATTTGCACAGGGAATACGTATACTCAAGTTTATCCTGGCATTCTTCCTAGAAAAATAAGTTATTTTCCATTAAGTGTCCAAGCATAGGTTATGATGTCTGCAAAGGACTCTGTGGTACAAACAGTAAGAAGCAGAAACTGACCAAGACAGAATGGAGGATGAAGGTGCTTCTTCCCGCCACACAACCACTGCTCCACATCCACACCGGGCAGGGATTCTGGGAGATGGCCCTTTAGATCAACCTGGTCCAAACCTTCCACATCACCGATGGGGTCTAGACCCACACCCCTCTGACATCCTTCCCTTGGTCCACCTGGAAACTTTACTTGTCCCCAGTCTCCACTTGAAGTCAGAAAATAACACCAAAGTGAACATCAGGTGGGACAGTGGATTGCTCTGCAATATTTGCTTGTTTTGATTCTCCCAGAAGGACCCTAGAACAGCTGGGTACACAAAGCTTTGACGTCATAAAATAAAGAAAATGCCCATTAAATGCACACAGCTATCAAACTGGGAAGAAGTGATAATCACCTTTGAGATGATACAGATCAACTGGTAAGAAACAGAACATAACTGTTTAGATAGACTGAATCATGTTTCATGTGTTTTCTTCTTTTTCCTTGGTGTTTATTGATTTAAAAAAAAATAAGATTATCTTACAATATAAGATTTAAAGTCAATACGAAAACAACTTAAAATAAGCATGCTGTCCATGATTTCTAAGCAATCTTCCAAATCAGAAACACTGTGATTTTACGGCAGAAAACAAATGGCTAATTCAATGGGCGAGCCATACGGCAAAGAAAGCCAGGACAGACAAGTGGACAGACCCTCTATTCTCTCCCCTGCCCCAAGGTCACTCCTTCTAAAATGCGGAGTCAGTCTCCCAAGGTGGGGTGAGTGGTTACCTGCACAAGGACACCCTCAAAGATACAACCAAGGTGACAGGGTGACCAGACCAGCAGGTCTCAACTGAGTTAAAGGGTCTTGAACAGCATCAGGCCCATTCACCGAATGACCAGTTCACAAGAATTACCAATTTACTAAGAACTTTAAGGAATATTCTTCTTGAATATCGTCAATATATATAAACATATTCTTCAAGAATATTTATTACAGTAAATTTTTTCTTTTTCTTTTTTCCCTCCCCAAATCCCCCAAGCACATAGTTGTGTATTTTAGTTGTGGGTCCTTCTAGTTGTGGCATGTGGGACGCTGCCTGAGCATGGCCCAACAAGTGGTGCGATGTCCGTGCCGAGGATCCGAACTGACGAAACCCTGGGCCGTTGAAGCAGAGCGCATGAACCTAACCACTCGGCCATGGGGCTGGCCCCTATTACAGTAAGTTTTTGATAACTTGGCAAATTAATCATTTGACTGACACATTGGTTTTCGGTGGCTAGTTGTTAGTAGGTATATGGCACAACTTGTTGACACATGAAGAACCTTCCTACCTGGTCTCTACTTTAAATGAAGTGAAGGAGCGGAATGTCTCTGGAGATAACTGACGCTTCCACCTAGACGGTTTCACGGAAGAAAGGGCTATACCAATCAGATACTAGAAAAGATACTGTTGGTTAATGGAAACCCATAATGGAAAGAAACTTGAATGACCTTGATTGAGTACTTGCAATACCTATGGTGATGCCTGATATCAAACGACTTTGTTAATTTTTCTCAATTTACAGTTTCCTGATATTTGCAACATATCATATTTTCTGCTAAGGCTATGTTTCCCAGCTGATATTTATTACCAAAACAAAAGAGGATGAGTTTAAACAGTAGAAAGGATTTATACAGCTACTAATAAGAATTTTAGACTAAAAGACTAATACAAATTTTCTCAGAGATCCTCAAGATACAGGTGGAGGCAGTAAGATAAGAGTAACAGATGTAAACTCCTAAAAATACACCAACACCCTGATTACTAACAATTATGGACAAACACTCACTTCCTAATCCTTTCCCATGTTTTCCAATTCAATTACTGAGGCACAATTCATAGCCACGGAGTGATTTCCTACAGACACTGCTCTGGTGGTGAAGAGTTGACATGAACTCGTTCCTGTCAGAACGACAGAAGTGCTCTCACTAGTCCTGGGGTGGAGGAAGTAGCAGACAACCAGTGATCTTAAATGCCCGCTTGTGAAGTACAAGGAGCCAGTGTACAATGCTATGGGAACGTGAACATCTCTGCAGCGAACCTCTTGGTTCATGAGGCTTAACTCTGCTCAGTCAGTTCAAATCCTGATCCCTGAGTGGAGAAACTGGATACAGGGGACAGAAAATTATGAGAGAAAAAGACACACTGAGGCAGGGTGGGGATAGGGAAGCCTTCTGCAGTACTGAAGTGGACACAAAGACCAACAAAGTAAGCCCACTCCATAGTGGGACAGCTGGGCACTAGGTCACTGACACTGCAGTGGACACTGGCTCTTAAAAACTTTATCACTGGGGGAGCTTGTTTAAAACTGCACTTGCCAGTATACTAGAAAGAACGATAAACCCATTTATTTGGCAATGATCCTGAATTGCCTTAGAGGGAATCAGGTGGCATACACTGGAAAACAGAGAAGGAAAAAACCTGAATTTTCACAAATAACAGTGACCAGAAAAACAGATTCCTCATCCTTCCTCTAACAGATTCTGAACCAGGAGGACAGCGGGGATTGGGGGGGAACCAGTGACTGATGCGGACAGAACTAACTCCAAGACACACAGCTAGGGGGCCAGCCCGGCTGCCAAGTGGTTAAGTTTGTGCACTCCACTTCGGCAGCCCAGGTTTTCGTCAGTTCAGATCCTGGGCGTGGGCATGGCACTGCTCATCAGGCCACGCTGAGGCGGCGTCCCACATAGCACAACCAGAAGGACCTACAACTAGAATGTACAACTGTCGGGGGGGGTGCTTTGGGGAGAAGGAGAAGAAGGAAAAAAATTGGCAACAGATGTTAGCTCAGGGCCAATCTTAAAAAAAAAAAAGACAACTAGTCCTATAAGGGCCCCAGCCAATGGCCCACCACCCATAGGCTGCCAACAGCACTGTCCTGGCTATCACTCTAGGACAGAGAAGACAACTCTACAACCCTCCCCTGCAAGAACAGTCCTCAACCAGCCATACTTCCCTTCCATTTAGAGATCTGCCTCAGCCGCTGCCTGGGAGCCTTATTCAAAGCTTCCATTTCAAAATTCTCTGACAATGACCGAAACAAACCCTAACACTACTCTCATGAGCAATTGCAAATAAGCAGCACTCCTGATGAATCCACTGCTCACAACTTTAAGAATGGTGAAGTCTCCAGATGTAGTTCTTAGTTTTCTCAAAAAAAAAAAAAAAAAAAAAAAAATCATACACGAACTTTCTATTAGAAACAACCCTTGCAGGAGTCCACAGCTGGGAGCCCCCCACAGGACACACCATGGGAGAACCTGATAAGAGGCCTCTTTGGTCACCAAACTTTTCTCAGATTAGATAAGCCCAAGATGTGTCCCACTTCTAAACAACGCTCCTTTAAAAACAATCCCAGACCTGACGTGAAGGTCAGCAATGACCTAATTGACAAATCCAGTCTCAGCTGACATCTGAGTTGCCCTTCTTCCTGCAAACGCTCCCTCACTCTGTGTTATGACTTTTTCAGGTGAAAATGGAAGAAAGGCCAATCCAAAGCTTAAGCGAGAAGGACAGAGTCATGAGGACTGCCCTGGAACAACTTCTCTCCCTGCCCATGTACTCCGTGCACACCCCTCCTTCAAGATGGCCCATGCAGACTTCAATCCCAGTCCACAGAAAGATGACCCAGTCTCTGCCTCCACCAAAACCTGCTCCTGTTCCTCTGTCAGTAAAATTTAAATAATTTAAAAATTCTCACAACCATGTAAGCCGTCTTGGAAAACTGCACAGTGAATATATATATTTAAATTATGTCACTCATTTCAAGTTATGAATAAGTAAAGTAGTACATATACTGTATTTTATTAGATCTAAAATTTGATTCTTCTAAAACACATCCTAATTTCAGAGATGTTGCAGTGCGAAAAAAAAAGGTGGATCTTAGAATCATGAAATACAACTAATACTATAGTGAAATTTCTAACAAACTCCAAAATCTGTAGAAAGTTAAGAAATTACAAATAAAATGGCCAAAGACAGAGCTGCAATGAGATACATCTGGAAATTTAGGAAAATGTTGTATTTGCTTTTGACTATTATACTGAGAATACACACGCCCATAACAATGACTCTCTGCAATGAGGGCTCTGAATCTTTGGGAGCTCCCGCAGCACATCCCAGAGGATAACAGCAGGGAATGCGTTGGGGTGACAACAGAGCATGGCGACTCGCAGGTCTCCAGAACTGCTCAACTTAAAGAAAAAAGACCAGCCCACAGGTTTACCTGCACATTCCTGTGATGCAATTCTGCCCTCATCTTACTCACCATCTCCACAGCCACCATTTCCTCCTGTTCAAATGTCCTCCTTGCTCAGCTGCAGGGACATCATTCTCTTGTTGTCCCCTTTGCCAGCTCCTCCTCTACCTCATCTCTCTTCCCAGGCTCTTGCCAAGTGATCTCACTCACTCCACAGCCCTCACTGCAGGAGGTTTACCACCAGCTCTCAGATGGACGGCGACTACCCTACTAGTGCACCCACCCACCTGCCGGACACCCTGACCTGGACATCTCACAAGCATCTCGAAACGAACACGTCTAGGTGGATTACTGATACTCTCCCCTTCATCACCCGTTCCTCACCCCTCTCCAAGTCTTTTCCTCCCCCAGCTCTGTAAATGGTTCTGCCACCTACCAAGTCACCTCACATGGTGACCCCATGCATCCACTGTAGCAGCAAACCTCGTCTAGTCTCCTGACCCCACTGTGATCAACCACCTTCAGGCCATCATCTCTAGCCTAGACCATTGGAGTGGTCCCTGCCATCCATGGCCCTCCTGCCACCCAAGGTCCTCCCTGAGCTGGCTCCTGCTCAGCCCCTAACATCCATGCACACTGCTCTTCCCTCACTCAAGAGTCCCTTTTCCTGCTGGTCTTCTGCCAATTCCTACATAAGCCAATGCTCTCCCAGTGCTCTGGGTTCTCCAGAGCTTCTGCTCATCCTTCCAATCTTGTCCTCAAACCTCCCTCCTTGGTGTGGCCTTCTCCGATGGCTCCATCTAAGAAGGTCCCTGTGTCCACCTCAACCACTGCATGCTACTCGACCTGCTCGGGCAGTTTGTGTTTTCTAATTGCTTTCCATCACTATCTCCCTCCAATTTCATGAAAGAGGAGTGAGGTCCACATCACTCACCCTGCATTCTAGGTATACCTTGGCCCAGAGAAGGTGTTCAACAAACGTGGCAAATTAAAGTGATGGTGACAACCTCTCCCTTTCTCAACACTGCCCAGTGATGTTGGGATCCTCTAGAAACTAGGAGAAAAGAAAAGCAGAGCCCCTTGGCCAATGACTAGTGCCTTAAATCATTTCATGAAGAGTTCAACCAGGGTACCAGGTGACTGGACATCAGAGTCCTGAGCCGAACTGTTTGGCACACCAAATTTAGTTGGGCTTCAAAAGATTATGCCTCAAAGCATGACAAAAACTGTAAATAAGATCAAGGCTTCATATTTTTCTCTTTTTCATTAAAGACACTTAGATTTTTGGTAACTGCTTTCCCTCACTGTGCAAAAATCTACAGATTCCAAGGGGCCAGATATAATTTAGAAAATTCAAGGACGACCACAAAACATGCTTGAGGAATTGCAAATAAGCGGTGTAAGCGCAGGCTGATGAAGCACCCCCAGCAGACTGAGGCTGCTAAAACATGACATCAGGCATAACAAAAAAAGAGTTCTAGGCTTTGCTCACAGGAAGTCTTGAATAAATCTAAATCCCTCAGACCCTCAACTTCCTCATCTGTGAAATGGGATGTGTAATGACGTTTTTCAGGAGGGTGTTGCAAGAATAAGATAAAACACAGGGCGCGTAGGCTGGCCCTGTGGCTGCATGGTTAAGCTCGCGTGCTCTGCTTCAGCGGCCCAGGGTTTCACTGGTTCAGATCCTGGGTGTGGACATGGTACCACTCATCAAGCCATGCTGAGGCGGCGTTACCACACAGCACAACCAGAAGGACGTACAACTAGAATGTACAACTATGTAGGGGGGGCTTTGGGGAGAAGAAGAAGAAGAAAAAAAGAAAAGAAGATAGGTAATAGATACTGGCTCAGGTGCCAATCTTTAAAAAAAAAAACCCAAAAAACTACAGGGCATGAAAGCGGTTAGAAAGAGGTCAGCCAAACTTTGTGTGCTGGCTGTCCCTCTTCTCTGCCAGTCCCCTCTCGTTCCCACCTCAACAGCATTAAAGCTGTGACTGGGTCATTCTGCCTCACAGACACACATGCTGTAGAGCCTGCCCTGTGCCCTCCAGGTAAATGTCCGAGGACGTCACTCAAAGTTTGCCCTCCAAAGGCACCAGACGCACATCTCTCACAAAGTCCACACGTGCCCGTGTAGGGAAGTGGTGGCTAGGCAGGTAGCGCAGCTCCCATAGACCAAAACACTGCCTCCGTTTACTGTGATATCGTGAAAAGTTTGAGGGAGAGAGAGAGGAGAGAATTGGTTTAATTTCTATTAGACGTCATGAAGACAGACACAAGGACAAGATACTACCTCTACTGCCGCCTCTAACCATTCCCCAGAGTGGGGGTTCTCAACCGGGGGCAGCTGCGGGGGACGGAGGAGGAAGAGGAGGAGAGCGCTATGAGCTCTAGTGGGTGGAGGCCAGGGATGTTTACAAACATCCCACAACACACAAGACAGCCCCCACATCAGAGAATGATCCAGCCCAAACGTCAACTGTGCTGAGGGAGAGAGAAGCCCTGTTCCAGACTGAAGGGCAGTCCACCAGCCCTGGTACAGGTGAAGGGAACCAGAAGCCTCTTTCCAGTCCAGTCTCAACCTGCCCTTGACAAGCATACCACTCCCAGGAACTCAGTCCCCTGGAGCAGCAGAGGCAGGCAGGGGAACGTGGAGAGAAGGGATTCTGACACTAAGTTATAGGTAAAGGAAAGAGGATGGGGAAGTGGGGCTGGAGAAGATGTGAAAAGAGAAAAGGGAGGAAAATGTTATGTCAGGGTTTCCCAGACTACAAAGCACAGGACGTCTGTGAAAAATCAAACGCTCTTACCCTGAAGCCAAAACGTGCTCCAGGTCACTGAGCAAGCTCAGGTGATGATTGCCAGCACTGGAGTCCATGCTACTGTCCTCCCAGTGAGGACTGGAAAACGAAAAGCAGGCGAGACCTGGAAGAACACGGGTGCTGGGTCCCTGCCTGCTGCCCCCAGAACCTGGATGGGCCGGGCGAAGGGAGCAGTGAGGGGGCCTTGTTTTAGGTTCTGGATCTGTATGCCTGGGAACAGGACAATCCTGGCAACAAAAAGTTACTAGAAGGAGAGAAGCAGATCTAGGAAAGCTACAGGGAAATGATCAGAAAAAGAAATAAAGAAGTAGTAACAACTTTAAGTAGTTTGAGAATAGATTTTATTACTTATGCCCCCTTCCCTTTTTTTTTTTTTTAAAGAAGGAAGAATGTAGCAAACAGACATAGCACTGACAACACCTTGCTATTACCCCGTTTTCTGATTTTATCAAAAATAGAGAGACAGAGATCCAACTCTCTCTGCTTCCAAGAGTCTCAAACCTTCTATGTACTGTAAGCAATGTCAATTTCTTAGTTTTGATAAATGGACCAAGATTACATAGATGTTAACATCAGGGGAAGCTGGGTGATGGATATATAGGAATTCTCTGTTGTATTTTTACAACAAATACTTCAAAATAAAGTTCCATAAATCAAAAGACAAAAAACAAATTTTTCTGAACAGAATTCCCTCACTTTCTTCTGAGCCCTCCCAAATCGCTGCTGCACAACTATGTGGATGGCAAGCTCGGAAGGGCAGGTTCCCAGCAACAAGCTGAGGGAAGAAGAGGGTTGGTTATTCCCCGCCTTGACTGACCACCAGAGGCACGTCAGATATTCAGCAGCTTGTGCGCACAGTGAGGTCTGACAAAAGAACACACTTCCCGCTTAGTGTTTGGAATTAAAAGAGATTCTATTTTGTGGCACAAAGGGAGCTATTTTCCGTTAATATCTTGGTTAGCTGGGTTGAGAGGTTCCAAGGATAGTTTCTATTTGTTGGGTGGGAAATCTCAGGGAGAATGAAGACACGTGAAACTCTCAGGTCAGACACGACACCCACGTCTCACAGACACAGTCCAGTCCTCCAAGGACGAACATCCTTCGTTTGACTGTAACACAGACAGATGGGCTTCTACTGACAGGTTCAAGCACTACCAGACAGCAGGTGTGAGAAAAGCCCGTCTCTCTGATTTTTCTTGGCTCTACTCCTGAATCAAGAGGGTGAATGTGAAGAGAAAGGTAAAGTGATTGACAGAGATGAAGCCTCTCCCTCCATACAGGAGCTGTGGGGGTGCGGAACAGGTGGGTACGACTGGCTGAATCCCGTCTCCCTAGCCATCCTCTTGGCACCACATCCCAGGAAGTTAAACTCGCTGAGAGAGCTACTCAGAAGAAATACAGGTTATGCTCCTATCACCCATGACATACTTTTAGTTGTAGATTGTGACTGTCAGCACGACAGAATCCACACACCAAGGCACCCAATGGAGACCCACACAGCCTGAGAGCCAAGGGCCACTTACCATGTTTGGCACGTTGGTGACTGAAGCATTCTTGATGTCTGTAGAGAAGGGAGGCAAACTATTGACCATGCTCTGTTTGCTGGGTAACTGGGGGTTCACTCCAGGGGCTCCCATCTGCTGCCCTCCAGTTTGACTAAAGGGTTGTCCAAATGGACTTGTGTTACCAGTCATTCCCATCTGAAACAAAAAGAGGCGACATCAGCTGTTGGCATGCGATCACATATAAAAGGAAGGGCCTCAGAAATGTTCACTTTGACGTACTGAAGCAAAAAGTGCTATTTTCTTTGAAACTCTCATTTCAGTTATAAATTAAAGGCTCATGCTCAGGGTTCACAGTTAGGATTACGAACAGAGCAACTTGCTCAAATAGCTATGCACCGAAGGCAGAAGACTAATGAAGCCCCTCTCAACAGCTCCATCTGCCCCCTGCTCCTAAACGCCATCGAAGAGCCCAGGCTTTGCCACCTTCCCCTCAGCTGCACTCCTCCCCTAATTCCCCCTATCCTGACAGGGGCACCAACACATTAAAAAAAATCATTTGGAAAACAAAACCTTCCAGAATCACTAACAAAGGGGAGCTCATTCAGTTTACTCCTTAATTACTTTAAAAGTAAATTAGTTTCTTTCAGATTCCCACATCAGATGTAAACTAAGTTTCCATTAGTTCAAAGTGCACAGTAGAAATATTGACAAAGAAATGATATAATGTCTGAGATCTGCTTTAAAATAATCTAGTGAGGCAAGGGGTAGTGCCAGGAAAGAGGCCTAGGTGAAAAACGACTGGCCAAATGTTGGTTACTCCCAACCAGGCGACAGATGCATATATGGGGGTCGTTACATTATCCTCTCTCATATTACACGTTTGAAGTTTTCCATAATTAAGTTTTTTAAAATTAAAGTAAAATAAAATAAAACATATAATAGATAAAGGCAAGAATGGGAAGGAGGAATCCCCGCCTATGCGTCAGCAAGGGCCTGCAACCGCCCACTCGAGTCAGGGTTCCCCTGCAGGCAACAGACCTGGGCCAGGTGCCCTGTGGACCCCTCAGCTCCCACCACCACAGGAGTGGATTCGGGAATCCCCAGTGATATCCTGCTGCTCACCTGTGGCCCCCACCAGAAGAACAGAGACTAATCGTGAAGAGCCTGGCTTTTCTAGTCGACCTGCCTTTGCTCTTTCACAAAGTTATAACATTTCATCTGCTGCCTACTGTTCACTCTACTTTTCTGGTGTCTCGGTAGGTTTGGTATTTGGAAACTGGGAGGAAAGCGTGCCCCAAGGGAAGACCTCTCAGGGACAGTTTCCGTTTAAAAAATCATGGCTCAGTTCTCTCTTCCAGCCTCACATGGTGACTATGGCTCCGACCCGTCCACAGTGGCTAACTTACATCTCCTCTATGGATTTGGATCTCACCTGTAAGAAGAGTGTCTTGAACATGGCAAATCACACTATGCCTTTCAGCTCTAAAATTCCAGGTTACAAACAAATCAATGCTCGACACAACTGACCCTTGTCTGCTGAAATATCCGTATAAAAACACAAATTAAACCAAACAAGTGTAACCACAAAGATCCTGTCCTGCGTGTTTCAGAAGTTCCCATGTGCAGCCTCCACAGTCGACATTTCTCACCTTTTGAAAGTGCTTGTATTTTAGCTGCTGCTTTTGTCCTATTTGCTTTACTTGAGTAAACAAAACAAACTTAAATTTAACTGAAATTCAAACTGAAACATAAATTCTTCACAAAGCCCATGAAGTAGGCTCAACTCTGAGTTCAGACAACTTAAGGCGAGAGGGGAACTCAGTACATTTCTACTATAAAGGGCATTCCTGATTCTCAACTAGCTTTCTTCAGCTGTTACCCAAAACTCAGAAGAACTAAGAATTTGTATTTTCAGAAAGTATTACAGTAAATCAACTCCATGTAACAATTACTTCTTGCAGAATTTCTCTTTTACTGCATAAAATCAAACACTATTCTTAGAGACCCAAGAATTTGGGGAAAAAACACAGTCACAATTTCCATTTCCTAGATTTCATTTTAAATTTCTCTACTTGGGACCAAATATGTCAGAAGACACACGCACCCATTCACCCCTCCACAAATCTGCTCTCACAGCCAGCCAGTATTTACCAAGCGCCTGCTATGAGCCCAGCCCGGTTCTGAGCGCATGAAGATGCAATTTTCCTACTTGTCACGGAGCTTGCTCCTTATAACCACTAATTTGACAAACAAGAAAATCAATGTCGTTTTGGAAGTTTCTAGCATCGATGAACCAAAGTGGACAGCAGCTGAGGAGGGGAAAGAAGGAGAGGTAACTGTCCTTCCTCTCACACCAACCGTCCAAGCTATTCATTCTTTCAGTGCAGAGAGGGAAATAAGTACCAAGAGGCCAAAAAGCTCCTAAAGGGGTCCTGTGGTCTCAAAGTTCACTTGACCTGTTTCGAAAAATCTCCTTCTAAAACTCTGCAAACATTTTGACAACATTCATACAATCATCTTGCCAGGATGGAAACGGGGTGAGTGTGGTCTAGTCGGCTGGGTACCACTTGCCTCGTGAGCCTCTGGGGACAGCACTTTCTAATGGCTGCACCAAAGTGTTTCGGAGTACTCGGGAGCACTCTGATAGATTTCATCAGGAAACTTGTTTTCACCTTTTCTTCTTGGCCACCCAATACTGAAGGAAACCGTCTCAATGTGGTTTCAATCTTCACAGGGCAAGAACCAAAGTCAAAGATAACAGATGGCAGGTAAGGAACATTCAGCTTGCAGGGGACTATACATTTAAAAAACAGGAAAAAATCCCACCCTCAGCCTATGACAACAAGCAAAACTTCAAAGATGAACCAAAGTTGAGTCCAGGCTCTAAGGTCAGGGCTCCGTTCCTTTGGGCCAGGGCCAGCCCCAGCCTCTCCTTTACCAGTCAGAGCCAAGAGAGAGGAGACCAAAGGGCAGTCCTCCAGCGGAGCACCACCACCTATCTCCCAATAGCCACCCCCCAACCCTGCCCCGGCCGTGGTCTCCTGGCAGAGCCTGGTAGAATCGGAAGGCCGCTCTCCAGCCCTAGCCTGTAGTTTTGGGTAAAAGCCTTTCGCTTCTATAGATTTCTAGACTTCTGAATTCCTGTTCCATATCTATTCTCCTTTGGTCAGACTGAACATTTCCAAGTCAAGGCCAACACACATATTTTTAGCACCAATGTTCATAATGAAATAGTATAATTAAGATATTTGTCTAACTCCAATTAATAAAATCTACGTTTCTTCTAATTTCCTGACAGTTACTTGATGACAATTTAGTAAACTTTGCTTTATTTTCAACTGAAGTTTATCAGGATTTGGTTTCTTTTCAATAAAATTCAAAAAGCAGAACAGTAGAAATAGGCAACTCTTCAGTTGATGGTGAAATTTATAAAAACAAATTAAAGCCTATGGTATGAATATTTATATTTCATCTCATTCCGCAACACCCTATACATGTGAAAACTTCCTTTTACTCTCTTCTTCCAGAGCCCCTTTAAGCATTTAATTCAAGTTCAATCTCAGAAAACAGGAAAAGTTAATTATAGTTAGTATTTAAAAAAAGGACAAGCTCTCCCATAATGAAATCTCAATTAAATAATGCTTTATAGGTCTACCAAGTTTCCCATGAAAAAGCATTCTTGTAACCAAGTGCATCAATCAGTCGTTTGAGAACCTACTTACTCTGTTGTCTGTGTCTATCAGTTCAAAGAGAGAATAAAGATCTGTAAACTACAGTCCCTGTTACAAAGAAAGAACAAAGTAGATAGAAAGGAAAAAAAAAACAACTTCCCCCAGATCCTGAGCCTACCCCACCAGGCAAGATGGGGATTAAGACTTAGCTGTAGCATGACTCTAAAGCAAGAGATCCAATGAGGAAAGCGCTCTTTAGCTCAAAAAATGTGAACAATACCCACACCAGTCTTTATTACTGAAGAAAGACAGTGTCTGCGGCAACTTTCAGTGACAGTGCCTGGTCACCAATCACAAACTGGTGAAGTCCTGAGCTGGCTGGCAGGTAGGGGAGTGACAGCCATCCACTGAAGAGGGACAGGGTAGACCATGCTTCTCTTTCTACTCTGAGAGACACATACTACAGATATGCTACAAAACACTACATGACTTTATGTCATAATAACATACATGACAATCCATCTCCACTCTGTCTTGGGCACCAAATCAGTACAAAACTTCTGGCCTTCCTGGAATATATGTCTCCTGTGTCCTTAGGCCCTGGCACATAGTCAGTACTTAATTCATATTTAAGGAAATAACGAAATAAATGAACACTCCAAAAGACCACTGCATCACGCAGCCCCTCAGAACAACAGAAACCCCAACGTCAGCCAGCCCTGAAGGCAGAGACAACCAAAGGACTGCAGGCCAGTCACCAAAGCCAGACCCTAATCAGAGTCCCCATTGATTGGAGGGGGCACTGGAAGAGGCAGCAGTACCAGTCTCCTTTCTATCTTCAAAATATCCACCATGGGGGTCTCAGCTACCAACTGCAATGGAGAGGCAGTCCACCTGCCCACACCAAGAAGTTGAGCACAAGGAGAATATGCCCTTGGAGTTGGTTTTATAGGAGGAAGATATCTTTGTGTCTCATCACAGCACAAACAGGAGTCTGGCCTGGCCATAAAACAGGTCCTCTGTGATACATGCTGGGCCAGCAAACCCTTGGCTTTGGTGCAAGGCCCCAGCCATGTTCCAACCCAGAGCTTCCCACTGGTGCACTGAAACGCTGATTCCTCAGCCTCAGTGGTCGCCTCTGGCTGCAAACAGCCTCTTCTGCTGACCTCATCACATGGGAGAAACACTTTCATTTTCTACTTGTGTCACAATATGATAAGCTATCAATATATTAATAAGAAAACAAGCTCTGGGCTCCCAAAGAACAGGAAGATTCTTTCCACTATACTAACCCAGAGGATATCTCTACTACTCACCTAATTCATCTAATCAAATAAAGTAGTAAATTGAAAACCAAAGAACTAACCAGTGGGTTTACAGAGAAATAACACTGATAATGGAAGTTTCTCCCCAGAATAGGATCTATAGTAGGAGCAAGCCAAGTGTCCATTTTCTTGCTCCTTTGTAGGAAAGAGGGACAGAAAAATGCTTTCTCTGAAGTTAGGGCCGCCGCAGGTTGTAGCTCCTCTCCCATTCAGCAGCCCACACTCCCTGGGATGAGGCAGTGGGCCAGGGACTGCCTGGGCACTCAATGGGGGAGGAGGGGAGTTTGGGTGGTCAAGCCCATAGAAATTTTGTGTGATGTGCATTTTTGAGAGAAAAGGGGGTCCTGAGATCCCCTAAAGATTAAGGACACCTGTCCACGGGGAAGAAAACACCTCCAGCCTGCCCCTCACAACTCAGGGAAGGGCAGCTCTCCCCAGACCTCACACACCTCTGCCAGACACAGCCCTTTTCCAGAAGACAGTCTCCCATCCAAAGACAGCCACCACTCATGTAGAGAACCACCCTCACAAATGAACTCTCCCTGATTTTCATCTCCAATGTCCTCTTAAAACGCACTGCCGTGAGAAGGATCAGATCATAACCATTCAGGAGCTAAAAGCCGGATGGGGACATGCTGTGACTGGCTGAGAAGACCTGGAAGAGGAGGGAAGGGGGAGGATGTAGAGGACGGGAGGAGGACAGCCAGAAACACACTTCCACTCCGCGATTTCACTTAAGAGTCAGCCAGGCCTTCAGAAATGCTTTAAGTGGCAACAAATGCTGAGTTTGATGTGGTTTCGATGAGACCACTAAAGACACTGTTTTTTCAAAAGCTGAATTCTCTAGCAGTTTTCCTCACACCTTAATAAACACTTAAAACCACACTACACAGCAGAGCCATCAGAGGAAGTACTGCCTTTGGGGGGCGGGGTACTGATCCTGGTCAGAAAACATAGAGAAAAGGAACAAAATGTGGCCTTCAGCAATAAGCTTAGTAAGGACAATTGGAAAGGTCAGAGTTTTCAGCTGGAAGGGCCTCGAAGAGTATACAGCTAAAATTCACACCTCATGGATGAGGAAAGGGTGGCCCGGAAAGCTTAGGAACCCAGCAAGTCAGCTGGAGAGCTCGTGAGGCTCTCCTCATCCCCAGTCTAGAGGTCTTGCCCCACGCCATGAGGGTTGTCACCTCCTTGCTGAAGCAGAACCATGTCTCCTCCAGGCACACCTGGACTCGCACACGCATGGTGCTTGATACTGCTAGACAGAGACAGGCTCAGTCCACGAAGATCAGGCATTGGCAAACTACAGCCTGTGGGCCAAAGCCAGCCCAATGCCTGTTTTTGAAAAAACAAAAGAAACTAAACAAAGGTTTTGTCAGAACACGGCCACAAGTACAATTTCATTCAGAGAGGCCGTAAGTCATGGGTAAGTATGAAAACTGGGGATATTTACCTGGTCTGACAGTGGCCCTGACACTTTGCTAGCTGTGTGAACTTGGGCAATTACTTATACCTCTCTGTGCCTTGCTTTTATCATCTGTAAAATGGAGAGAACAGCATCTCCTCTTAGGGTTGTGTGAGGATTAAGCAAATCCATACACGCGAAGCACTAAGAAGAGTAACTGACATACAGCAAGTGCTACAAGCGGTGGCCAGTGAGTTACTGTTATTTGGCTTTGAGAGGAATCGCTTTACATCAGATATAATTTCTTTCATAAGTATGCTTAGGGTAATAAAATAAATGAACATTTTTCAGAGAATGTGTGATGGTGGGGAGTGGTTCAAGCAGGGTCAATGGGAGAGGTCGGCTGGAATTACTGCCATTATGAGACATTTTCAGAGAAACATGAAATAAACTTGTGACACAAACAATCTTGCGCACTTACTAGTTGTAGAAATACTTTTAATAGACAATTATGTTCAAATTGTCCTAGTAAATCACAAACATTTCCAGGTTTCACTCAAGATTGTTTTCCAGCTTTAAAAACAATACTCAGAATGTTCATTTCACACTTAAAATACATCAAAGTAGTAACAATATATGATCAAAATACCCTAGCCTAACCTTCCTGGGTTGAAATTTAAATACAAACAGAGAAAAACTGGACAAAAAAGAAAATTGCCACAAAAAAACCCCCCCGATGCAATTCTCCTTTTAAGCCAGCCATGACACAGCAACGAAGGCGCCATCTGATGTGGATTCAACTTAACCCAACGTGTTTGTTAATTTGAAGTTTTTAGCATCTTTCTTCACACGTTGATATACACGTAAAACCACAATTCATATAAAGTATGTAAAAACAACACAATTTAAGTACACCATGAGCAAAAATCTGCTAAATAATTTAAGAGCCAGAAATATTCATTCTTTTCAATGACATAAAGAACCAGAACTAACCCAGAGTATGGCCATATCATTTGTAAAGCCAAAAGTATTTTCTCTTGGCAACCTAGCATTGTTGGGAGAAAGCCAAGAAAAGCAGTTTTCATGGAAAGCCGTGGCCGTATTCAGTTGTCTGCTATCACCCGCTTGCTCTTGGAATCCTTCCAGTACCTCAACTTGGCAAATAAAGTGTCAGAAGAAATACACAACAGATCGCAACGCCGAAGACACTGCCTAGCCGTCAGTGTCACCTGGAGTAAGAGAACCAGGATGGAGACTCTGGGCATGTGAGTAGCCCACTCTATTGGACTCAACCCTTACAATGCTACCAACTCTGAAAGCGTTCAGGGAAACACACAGCCCCCAAGTCTGACCACTTCCCTTGGACTGATATATCGCAACTGGAAGATGGGTAAAAAGTATTTAGTGACTCTCACAGTATTTCACTCGGATGATAAATGACCAGAATGTGACTTAGAAAGACTGGTGGGAACTCCTAAAAAGAAGGTGACGAGACTGCAGATCACAATGCCAAGGCCTCAGGCCTGGGGCCTCATTTGTTTTCACCCAATTGCTCTAGAAACTTCCAGCAACAAAAGTGGTATCCTCACACTGTTGGTATACCTCGGCAGGTCATGACAGTTAAGACACACTGGCTCTCCAGGATGCAGTCTGTATAATCTCACAAGCAAAAGCACCAAGCCTAGGTCAGCAGGGCAACTGTAATCCTGGTTCTGCCACTAATGAGCCGTCTGATTGGGACAAACCGCTTGTCCCCTCTAAGTCTTAGTTCTCCTCAGCTATAAAACATGAAGCCATTTAGATGACTACTGGGTGATCTTTCAAGTTCCTTATAACCCTAAAATTCAATGGCTTTTTTGGTTTTAAACAATCAGTGCTTGAATTGCATGAGGTCTGTACTCCTGGAAAGCCCGGGTACTCACAGTGACACTGCCAAACGCTGGCCCCTGGACCAGGAGGACCTCACCAAGGCAATGCTGCCTGTGGAGACCCTATGGGGTGACCAGTGGCCTGTCCAGGAGATGGGGATTTTGTAGGGCACTCCTTGCCACCCACATTGCACAGGGCCTAGGCTTTCCACAGCTCTGCAACCTTCACACCATTTCCCAGAAGGCGCAGCTAAGCCAGGGCAAAATAATCCAAGGTGAGGGCAATGAAACTTAAATCAATTCTCTCCCTCATGCTTCCAAGTCCTAATATCTTTTTAGGCAGAAAAGCAGCCACCATGGCCATGGAGAAAGAGGAGGAAAGAGGAAAAGATAACAAAAGAATAGGAGAAAAAGGAAAAAAGACAAGAAAAAAAGCATTTTATTTTATAAAGAATGAATCTTTAAAAGATTAATTTTAATTTACATTGCAGCTCAGTTATGGCCCAACAGAATAGAGATCCAAGCTTTTCATAAGTCACTTGATGAATTAAGCCTTTATCCCAACCCTCTGCAGGGAGAGCTCTCCTATTAGGCTAAGAAGTAGCCTCCTCCAAGATTTACAATCCTCTTGAAAAAAGACAAAACAGAGCAGGCAGAGGAGGCAATACAGGAACAAGGTAATGTCCACACAGGTAATGCAGGAATTCGGGGGAAGAGAGGTAAAGACGGGACTAAACTTGCAAAGAAGGCTTTAGGGAAGAGAGCCTGGGATTATTTCTAGCAAAATTTAAAAGAGAAACAAAGCTGACAGTTTAGAGAATTGTGTTCCTCCTCTACATGGGGGCAGGAAAACTGAACCAGTTCTCGAAACAGACAGGCTGTCAGCTTTGCTGCTGGGCGGGACAGGACGACCAGCACCTCTCAAGCCCCAGAAGGGAGGTGTGAGGATGTAGTCCTGGGGTTCTGTGGCCTCCTAGCCAACCTCCTGGGCCTCGGCCATAAGAGGAGCACTGGAGGGGATAAAGTACGGTCCTGCCCAGCTTATTAAATACCATAAATCTCAAACTGTAAAACACACTCAAGGACATACCATTGTTTCAAACACACATGGCTCTGCGTCTAACTAAAAACTGAGCGGTGTCAAGTCCTAAGAAAGATATACCTGGTACAGTAACATGTTCTTAGTCATCCCTAGTGGCGACGGTGGTGAGGGGACAAGACTTTGAGGACGCTCTGAGCTACCCTAACACTCTGCAGACTCTGCACTTGGTTCCTAAAGATAAAGTACATGAAAGCACTTGGAAAAGGAAAGTGCAAAATCAACGTAAGGCAGTAGTGTGGTAGTACTAAAACAGTAACTTTACTACAAAAAGTCACTCATTAGTGACAAGGGGAAAATGTTCCTAGTACATTAAGTTTTAAAAAAGGATACAAAATGTATAATCCCCAAAACACCTGTGTACGCACACAACACACACAGCAGAGAGAACACCAAGCTTATTTAATAGTGATAAATACAGAGGGTTGACAGGTGATTTTTATATTCTTTTTTAATATTTTCTATATTATTCAAATTCTCTACACAAAGCATTACTTTATTATAAGTAGGAAAAGCTGTATTTTAAAGCCATTCTCTACTCATTCTGAGCTCCCATGATGACAAGATGACCCACTGTTTGGCTGCACAGCTGTACTTAAAATATTAATTTAAGCTGTCATCAGACACATAAAACTAGGTAGATCAAGCTGATTATGACTGCCAGAAATTCCTCCTGGGGGGTAATTTAAATCAAACTCACCCTGGTTCTAACACGGCTATAAGTTGTCATACTTTGCTCTAATGTATTATACACGTGACCAGAAGAAAGCCTGAACAAGGCTCAGCCACTCAGACATCTATTACGACTATTTGCAAAGAAGGCTGGAAGGAAGGAAAACAGAGGCAAACGCAGTCACCAGCCAATCAGGACATAAAAAGCTGTTTATCTAAGAGCTTGTTTATCAACTAGCAAATTGCATGGGTAACTCCTGGTACAACAAAGACACAATTATCCTGCTATCTGTGCTCTGGTTCATAGTTCAGGCAGCGAGGGATGCCGCTTCATCCGCATCTACCTGCTACCTGAGCTTTGGAGAACAAGAGGCAAGAGACTGGATCCTGAGAGATTTACCAGAACGTGTTTAGTTGCCAGGTTCCGATAGCGAGGTGTGTTTATAATTGGAAAGTACCTATTTAAGGAGACCTTTCCTGGCAAGGAGACGATCAGGAGCTATCATTTCTGCCCAATTCTCACTAACACCCACCTCCTTCCTAGCTCTCTCTCAGCTTTTAGCAATGAGGCTCTAATCTTTGGGACACTGGAAGTTGAAAAGGCTAGGGCAATACACATGCTTATCAACCACAAGAGTGATGTCTATTAAGCATCTTCCAGGAGGGAGATATTATGGGGTGGTGGAGGCGCACAGCATGCAAGGCCATGTCCTCCCAAGCCAAAGGTAAGAGACACAAGCTATAAGGAAGCCAGACGTGCGCTGTCAGCAGGTGGCACCAAAACTGACTGATAAATGGAGTCTGAAGAGGGAAAGGGGTCCCGGTTCAGGAGGCAGACGGATGGCTCAAGAGGTCAAACTTGAGCTGTGCCTTGAGAGGGAGGCTAAATAATAGTAACATTCAACTGCGGCAACTACCGTTCCGCATCCCACGAATGAGAAGACAGTAAGACACCTCAGGAAGGAGGCTGGGTATCCCCCAGGTCTAGAGAAACTATTCTTGTGGTTTCAAAGTCTCTTTCTACTCAAACATCCACAACAATAGGACAAGATGAGCAGCCATCTGGCTGGAAGTTAATTGACAGATCTAAAGTATTAATTAAAATGAACATTGAGACTGGAAAGAGCAGAAGTAAGCTGGTTATTAATGCTGATGATTACTCATAAAAGGTAAGTACTGTCTCAGAAGAGCATGATTCGCAACATCAACAGACAGGAACAAAAGCTGCGACAAGCTCTCCAATCAGATGCCGACAGACTTGATCTGAGCCACAGCCTCCTGTCTTCCAGCTACTCCCACCTCTGCACATCTTTCCTCCAATGAACCCACAGGCGGCAGCAGCACACCTAGGCACAGCCACACCCTAACAACTTTGAAAGTACAACTGCCAAGCAGGCCAGCACCTCCTGTTCCACAGAAAGCCTCTAAGGCAAACGTGCCAGGTTTTCAGGGGAGAAAACACACTCCGTAACCTCCCCTTGGCCTGTCCCTTATCTCTATGCCCCAGTGCTTCCCCCAGACCCTATCAGAATGGCTGTTCCCCGCTGAGATCAGACACCCTGGACGCCATGTACACACGGCTGCTCTGACTGTCTGTGTCCAACTTCAAGGGAATAGCACACAGGAAAATGCTCTGAAAACCACAAAGTACTGTGCAATCTTGAGGAGGCTTTAAGATTTCTTTCCAAAAATAGAGCACAGAAAATCTCTAACATTAGACAGGATTCTTTAAAGTGAATAGATTTTTTACAATACTGAAAACAGGCATGCATCCTAACTGTAACAATTTAGAAAGTCAATTCCAAGACCATGTTTAAAGTTGGCACTTCCCAGGACTAGCTATCTCTTGCCTTGTTCTAGAAAGGATTTAAGTTGGCTTGTTCTCCAGTTCATTCTTCATACACACTTGGCAGAAAAACACGAAATGAATAATACGGTTCATTATCGAGGGCATGAAGTTTCCACTTGGTAAATAACGAAGCAACCACTGCAAACATGTTACTTCAGATCATTCGCTATTTTTCAAAAGCCACCAACCAAAGTGCCATATTCTTATCCTAAAATACATAATAACGTGCACAGGATGTATATATACAGAACTATGGCCTTGGAATTGCAATCCACTGATAATTATTTGCACCTCCTGAATAGGAAACATAATCAACATTCAATTCGTAGCTCTTAACAGGTGCTGTTTAGAGCACTCTGGACACTTGCCTCATTAGAACATTCAGGAAAGGTGCTTACTCCTCAGCAGGCAACCAAAAACAAAAAACAGAAAAAGAATTTTTGTGCACACAGAATGCACTTTACCAAGCAAACCAAAAATGATCAAAGACACTTAGGGGGTGGGCCAGCCCAGTGGTGTACTGGCTAAGTTTGTGCGCTCTGCTTCTGCGGCCTGGAGTTCACACGTTCAGATCCCAGGCACAGACCTAGCACTGTTTGTCAAGTCAGACTGTGGCGACATGCCACATAAAACAAAGGAACACTGGCACAGATGTTAGCTCAGTGACAATCTTCCTCAAGCAAAAAGAGGAACACTGGCACAGATGTTAGCTCAGGGACAATCTTCCTCAAGCAAAAAGAGGAACACTGGCACAGATGTTAGCTCAGGGACAATCTTCCTCAAGCAAAAAGAGGAAGACTGGCAACAGATGTTAGCTCAGGGACAATCTTCCTCAAGCAAAAAGAGGAAGACTGGCAACAGATGTTAGCTCAGGGACAATCTTCCTCAAGCAAAAAGAGGAAGACTGGCAACAGATGTTAGCTCAGGGACAATGCTCCTCACACACACACACACACACACGTAAAAGATACTTGGGGGAAACTCTATTTGTGAGCACATCTTTATTTAAAAAATTACTAGGACAAAACCTCTTGTTTCTGAGATTCAGCCACACCCACTATTTGAACCTCTTGTAAATTTTTAGAGTGTTGTATACCTTCAAAAGTTTGCACAAACAAGAGAAAAACTGTAAAAGAAAAAATACAAGGAAGAACTTAAAAAGTCATATGAATACAAGTTAAAAATAATCAAATCTGTATGTATCGATTTTAACAAAACCAAGTTTTTTTTAAAAACTGAGATGAATATGTATATCATATATAAGGCACTTACACTTTTAATGTGCTAAATTTTATTTATTTAAAAAAACTATGAAGACAAATCTCCCATGCAGAAGCATTCCAAATAAACTATGCACACACTCCACAGCAAGGGAGTAGGATACAACCCTCACCCCGAAGTGTGGGCTGCGCAGTGACTCCCTTGCAAAGAGGACAGCACGGAAAGGGGAAGGAGGAGGAACACTACAGCGGAGACACTCGACAGACACGACCTCGGCCAGGTGACCAAGGGCGACATCAACCACAGTGATAAGTCATGCTGACAGCATGCACCCTGGACATGCTGTGATAAAAACGGCACTTTATTCTCTTCCTTCTGTAACCCTGTAAGCACATAACCCCAGTCTTGTCATGAGAAAAACATCAGCCAAATTCCAATAAAGGGGAATCCTAAATACACCTGACTAGTTCGCCTCAAAGCTGTGAAGTCATCAAAAACAAGGAAAGTCTTGGGGCTGGCCCCGTGGCCGAGTGGTTAAGTTCGCGCGCTCCGCTGCAGGCGGCCCAGTGTTTCGTTGGTTCGAATCCTGGGCGCGGACATGACACTGCTCATCAAACCACGCTGAGGCAGCGTCCCACATACCACAACTAGAAGGACCCACAACGAAGAATATACAACTAGGTACCGGGGGGGGGGGCTTTGGGGAGAAAAAGGAAAAAATAAAATCTTTAAAAAAATAAAAATAAAAAAAAAAAACAAGGAAAGTCTGAGAAAAAGGCACAGCCAAGAGGAGCCTAAGGAGACATGACAATTAAATGTAATGTGGTGTCCTGGATGGAATCCTAAAAGAGGAGGAGGACATCAGAGAAAAATTAAGGAAATTTGTATGGATTTCAGTTAATAATAATAATGTATCAATACGGGTTCATTAATTGCGACAAATGTACCATACTAATATAAGATGTTAATATTAGGAGAAACTGTGTAACTGGGGGGAGGAGAAAGGACAGATACAGGAATCCTCTATTCCAATTTTTCTATAAATCTAAAACTATTCTAAAAAATAAAAAGTATACTTTAGAAATAGAAAAAACTATTAAGAAAATCTAATAAATATCAACATGTGTTAACTCTCACTAATGGAAACATGATTAGATTATTGTTTGCTCTTTTGTGGGTTTTCAAAATTTAAAAACCCAGAAAGTCACAAATCAAACCTTTTTTTGCTATAGTAATAGTAATTTAAGAAAAACATTTAAGAAGATCATTTTCTAAAATCATGTTTAAAGAAACTGTAATTATGTTGGCCTCCTGCATATAAGGTAAACACACATTTTTCTCTAGCCAGGAAAGTATCCATGGGTGTGTTTCTAGGAAGGTGTAAGCAGCAAATCCTTTCATACTACAAAAAGATACTCCTGGGAAATTAGACTCACTCTCCAAGTTATCTGTTCTATAAATTTTGTAGATGAGGGGAAAACCTGACCCATATACAGAAAATTAGGCATTACGCACTTACCTACCACATTTTTAATCCTGCTATATTACAGACAAAATTGTGCAGCAGAGAAAATACAGACTTTGGAGTCAGACAGGTGGATTGTAAGTCAAAGTCTGAGACTTTCTAACATGTGTCATCTTGAATAATTTCCTGGGAAGCAGGAAAGTGGCTCAGAGTATTTTATTCCATGTGTAAAACAGATATGGTACCTACCTCACAGGATTATTAAACATGAGATGAAGGGAGATCATGCTGCAAAGCACCCACCACAGAGCCCAGCACAACGGGCACTTGAGAAATGTCACTCCCTACAAGGAGTGACATTTGCTCGCTCTTCTCTTAGACTTCAGGAAGAGTAAATACAGTAATTGTTATCCTTGTTCATAACAGGACCATACTGAAATTTTATGTTATAGTCATTATATAATTCTGAAAAATGCCAGAAGTATTACACGGTAATCAACATAAAAACTCTAAATGTTTTAACTTGGTGACAGATGGACAGCAAATTACCGTCTACAGTAAACTAACTCTTTCCAAAATAATGCAGAAACATTTTGGAGAAGTTGATCCTTAAAGTCATGCTTTGGACCCATTTACATAAAGAATGTTAGGTTTAGCACTTCCCAAATTTCTACGGTGAACAAGGAAGGAAATAACAGAGATAACTTTTGAAGTGTGATGCATCCTATCACCAATGGGCACCCACGATACACCCTAAGGTAAGCTCACATCATCAGAATAGAGTACACACTCTACTGCCTGGAGAGCAAAGCCACAGCACCAGCCCCTTCCAGAGCTGGTTAGAAAAGCAACTCACAGTGCCCCACCCCTAAGACCTCCTGAATCAGAATTTGCATCTTAACAAGATCCCAAGGTGATCCTTAAATCATTAAAGTTTAGGAAGCACTACCCTAATCTATGTCAAAGTCTGAGAGATAGGTTAATGGCTGGGTTTGAGAATGATTCCTAAAGTGTTTGTACTAGCGGAAAAGCATGGAGACAAATACAAAGAGCCAAGTTTTCAGATAGACCTTGGGTTTGAATCCTGGGCCACCAACTCCCAACTGCGATCCTACGTAAAATATGTGATTTCTGTGCTTCAAACCTGTCACCTATTGAGTAGTTACAGGGTAACTTTAAGGCTTAGATACAAAGATGTTTCCAAACTTCCTCGTAATCTGCTGTCTCTTGCCATGCCAGGGGAAGCCTGTCCCTTTAGCCCATCTCTGAAGCTGCTGCACTTGCCATAGTGGGGGCTGGCCTGAGAGTCAAGCTCACAGCTTCAGACCCCCTCCAGAAATTCTGTTTGTTCATTCAGATCCAGCAAGTTTCCCAACCAAGAAACCACAGGCAACAAATAACAAAATACAGAAAGCCACAGGCAACAGAGAGTAGGTCCAGGGAAGAGTATAAGAGGAGGCTTAAGAGAGCTTGTGGTCAGCTACTACTAAGAATTACGCACTGAACAGATTCCAGAGGAGCCCAGTGCTGGAGACATAGAAGTTCTGACCAGCCAGAGGTTCAAGATCTTGCTGAACATCCTAGGAATTGAACTAAGTCCCCAAAAAGACCACGTCTAAGGAGCAGGACTCCTCAAGACCTGCCTTAAGAAAGTTTAAAAACAAGCCTTAAAAGGATTGGCCAGAACAAAACCCAACAGTCTCTAAAGGAAGACAACCAAACTCATACTCAGCAACATATCCACAATGTCCAGGACATAGTCAAAAACTACTGAACATGCAGAGGCAGGAAAATGCGACTTATAATTAGAATTATATATTTATTTATTTTTTAAAGATTGGCACCTGAGCTAACATCTGTTGCCAATCTTCTTTTTTTTTTAAAGATTGGCACCTGAGCTAACAACTTGCCAATCTTATTTTTTCCTCCCCCAATCCCCCCCAGTAGATAGTTGTATACTTTTAGTTATGGGTCCTTCTAGTTGGGGCATGTGGGACACCGCCTCAGCATGGCCTGATGAGCGGTGCCATGTCCGTGCCCAGGATCTGAACCAGTGAAACCCTGGGCCGCCAAAGCAGAGGCGCGCAAACTTAACCACTCGGCCGCGGGGCCAGCCCCTAGAATTATATATTTAAACAAACAAAAGATCATGTATGGAACACACACAGATACTGGAATGAGCCTTCCAAAGAAGGGCAGGAGAAGAACAAAACACAGAAGGGACAAACAGAAAACAAATAGCAAAATGGGAGACCTCAATCCAACTGTATCAACACAGTGTAAATAAGCCAAACACTCCACTAAAAGACCAAGATTGTCAGAATAAATTAAAAACAAGTCCCAACTATACGCTCTTTATAAGAGACACACTTCAAGAGGGTAAAAAAGAAATACTAATCACAAGGAACTAGAAGTGGCTATCTTAATGAGACAAAGTAGATTTCAAGCCAAAAATATTAACAGAAATAAAGAGGAACATTTCAGAATGATAAAAGGCTCAACTCATCAGGAAGACCAAGTAATCCAAAATATATATTCACCCAATCAAAGGGCTTCAAAATACACGAAACAAGTAGTCAGATTTCATTCTGACTAAAAGAAAAATAGACAAATGTATAATTATAGTTGGCTATTTTAACACTCCTCTCTCGACAACTGATAGAAGAGACAAAAAAATCAGTAAGGATATAACTGATTTGAACACTATCAACCAACTTACTCTAATTGACATTTACAAAACACTATACACATTTTTTTCAAGCATACATAGAACACTCATCCAGAGAGACTATACACTGGGCCATACAACAAGTTTCAATCAATTTCAAAGGAAAAAAGTCATATAGAGTGTATTCTCTGACCAGAGAATTAGAAATCAACAATGAAATAATACCCGCAAAATTCCCAAACACCTGAAAATTAAACAACACACTTCTACCTAAAAACATGAGTCAAAGAAGAAACCACAAGTAAAATATAAAAATATGTTGAACTAAATGATAAAAACAAACATGTCAAAATTTATGGGATGCAGTGTAGAGAAATATTTAGGTTGGAATTTATTGTTCAAATGTTAATATTGGAAAAGTCTAGAATCAATGATTGACGTGCCTACCTCAAGAAGCTAGTAAGAGTAAAGAAAACCCAAAGTAGAAGAAAATAACTAAGAGAATCACTGGTAGGAAAACAGGAGAAAATCAACAAGTCAAAAGTTGGTTGTTTGAAAATTTCAATAAAGTTGACAAACTCCTACCTAAGTTAATTAGGGAAAAATAAAAGAGAGAAACACAAACTATAGATATCAGATTGAAAGAGGGGGCACTGGACATTATCACAGATTCTGTAGGTATTAAAAGGAAATTAAGGGACTACTATGAACATCTTTATGCCTAAGTTCTCAGGAACTTAGAAGAAATGGATTAATTCCTTGAAAAACACAAACTGCCAAAATTAAACAAGAAATGAAAATTTCAAATAGCCTGTACCTATTAAACTAACTGAATCATAACTAAAAAACAATCCCACAAGGAAAACTCTAGACCCAGATGGTTTTACAGGTGAATTTTATCAAACATTTAAGGAATAAAAAATAGTAATCTTATACAAACTCTTCCAGAAAAGAAGGGAAAAGGGAGCAATTCTCAAGTAACTTTATGAAGCCAGTATATTCTTGACACCAAAACCAAATAAGGACATTGCAAGAAAATACAGACCCATATCCCTCATGAATACAGATGATAAAAGAACAATACTTTAATAAACCAGATCCAGTAATCTATGAAAAGATAATGCCAGACGATCAAGTGAGGTTAACCCAGGAATGTAAGGCTGGTTCAATATTTAGAAAGGTGTACTTCACCACATTAATAGAATAAAGAAAATACCTACGATCAACTCAATAGATGCAGAAAAAGTATTTGATGAAATTCAGCAATCATTTATGATCAAAAGATCCAGCAAAAAAGGCCCTAGGAACAGTAGGGGCCTTTCTCAACCTGATAAAGGATAGGTTAAAAAGCCTACAACTAACACCATACTTAACAACAAACGACTGAATGCTTTCCACTACAGATCAGGAACAAGACATGGGATACAGACTCTCACTACTTTCATTAAACACTGTACTGGAGGTCTCAGGAACAGCAGAAAAGCCAGAAAAACAAAAGGCATACAGATTAGAAAGGACGAAGTCAAACCGTCTGTATTCAAAGAAAACATGACCTGAAAAATTCTAAAGCATCTACCAAATAACTAACAAAACTAATAAGTGAGTTTAGCAAGGTTACAGGATATGATGTTAATACAGAAAAATCAATTATATTTCTCCATATTGCAACCAACAAGTCAAACAATGATACAAAATCTAGAAATTAAACAGAAATGAAAACGAGAAACTAAATAACTTGATTTTAATACTTACTATAAAGCTAAAGAAATAGCCAGATAAGTCAATGAGAATAGACTTTTTCTGTAAAGGGCCAGTGAGTAAATATTTTAGCCTTAGCAGGCAACCTACGGTTTCCACCCCTCAACCCTTTAAAAATATAAAAACCACTCATGTTGTGGGCTATATAAAAACAGTTCTGGCTCATGGGCTATAGTCTGCCGACTTCTGGACTAGAAAGGCCAGACACAAACCTCTCCTTATCCAGTCAATTCCATTCCCAGTTATCTATCCAAGAGACACGAAAATTTCTATGTCCACACAAAGACTTACACAAAAATGATCACAGAAGCTTTATTCTTAATAGCTCCAAATTGGAAACCACCACAATGTCCAAGAATAGGAGACTGGATAAGCAAATCATGGTATATTCATACAATGGAATACTATTTAGCAATAAAAAGAACTAGTGATTCAGGCAACAACATGGATGAATCTCAAAAACATCATGAGCAAAAAGCAGCATTGCAAAAAAAGTACATACTGTATGAATTCATTTACATGAAGCCTGAGAGCAGACAAAACTCATCCATGGTGAAAGAAAGTAGTGATTGTCAGAGTAGGGGTAGGGGGTCAGGAAAAGTGAGGAATACAAACTTTCTGGAGTAACGGAAATGCCCTATATTCTTGATAAGGGTGTGGGTTACATGAGTTTTGACAAATGCATCAAACTGCAACTCTTAAGATCTGTGCATTTCACTCTATGTAAATTATACTCCAAAAGTAAAACCATAAAATATTTTAAAAATTAACACATGTAGGTCTTTAACTCCAGATCCTAACAGGTGATCTTTAGTTGGAAAGTAACAAGGTTGATTGGTTTTTCTTGCAAATATTACTCTTCAAAGTAGTCATCCAGGAGACTTATCAAATTGAAGTATTCAATGTTGCTATTATACAAAACACTCATTCAGTCTGTGTTAACAGAAAATCATCAGTTACAAAGTTAACTGGAAAAAAGACACATGACTACAACTTAAGACTTGAAAAAGAGATACAAAATTATACATAAAAGACGGGTAGGGATAACAACAAAAAAAATTAACACTCAATATGAACTGGGTGACAAGATTTTATGGGCAATGTTTCTTCTCCAGACTTTCAAATTTTGCACAATAAATAGCAACTATTTTATTACTGGAAAATATTCTCTGAAAACACTGGAAAAGCATTTCCATTATCACTTGAAATGTTTTGTGGTTATCTCAAATCCTTTATGCAAGAAAGCATCCACCCGGCCAGCTAACCAACCCACCTCTGAAAGTTTTTCAGTGAACCCGGGCACTGTGTTAAGAATTATACATACACCTGGGGCTGGCCCCGAGGCCGAGTGGTTAAGTTCTCGCGCTCCATGCAGGCGGCCCAGTGTTTCATTAGTTCGAATCCTGGGCGCGGACATGGCACTGCTCATCAAACCACGCTGAGGCAGCGTCCCACATGCCACAACTAGAAGGACCCACAACGAAGAATACACAACTATGTACCAGGGGACTTTGGGGAGAAAAAGGAAAAAATAAAATCTTTAAAAAAAAAAAAAAAGAATTATACATACACCATCTCATTTATTCAGCACAACAACTCCAAGAGAGACATAGTAGCATTACCCCCTTTTAATCTACACAATTCTCAAAGGTAGGTACTATTATTAACCTCATTTAAAAGACAAAACAATAATAATAATAAATATAAATAAATAAAAGACAAAAGAACTAAGACCCAGAATGGTTACATAATTTTCTCAGGGCTAATAATTAGTGGAGCCTGGACTTGACTGAGGCAGCTACTCCAGAGCCCACGCTCTGCTTCTAAGCACCGAGGTGGACTGCACCCCGGCAAGGCAGCTGGGCAGCGGCGGCTGCTGCTACTAACAACGATAGGCATATCAAGAACTATCTGTGCTCAAGACATTTCATATACATACATGATCTCACTTAATTTAAAAGTTTTTAAAAGAAATAAATTCATGGATAATTATCATAGGAAGGTAGCACATGCTGAATCACATATTTTAAAGGAGAACTATGATCACCTTCCACTGAAGTCAGGATAAGACTACTAACTGGTAACAAGACTGCTTAACATTTCTACCAAAGACCCATGCCTATAGGAGCTATCTACATCCCACAGCAAACTATTAATTCAAAGCTTTCAGTCTTTTCATTCTCTAAACTGACCATTTATTTTCATTGTGATCTTTTTTAAAAGGCCAAATTAGGAATTACTTAATATAAAATTCCCTTATTTTCTTTGCATTTTAAGGATCAGACAACATTACATGAGAAAGATAAAAATATGAGGCAAATGTACATATTATTTCTCTTGCTATTAAATATTAGAAATTTCCAATTATTGTTCCAAAATAGAGAAGATGGATGAGTCAATAGCCAACTTGGTTCTACCAATTCTTTACTGACCATATGCTGCTAATCAGTTCCTTCAGTGCACAGGTACTCAGAGTGTGGTCCCTGACCAGCACAACTAGGGTCATCAGGGAGTTGGTAAAAACGCAAATTCTCAGGCCCCACCCCAAATCTGCTAAACCAGGAACTCTGGGGAGGGGCCCAGGATTCAAAGTTAACAAGCCTACGGTGATTCTGCTGGATACTCAAGTCTGAAAGCCACTGCTTTATCCTCTCTGACCACAATGTTAGTTGACTGGGTCCAGGGGTCTGGATCTAAATCAAAACCTTTACTCCTTAGGGAGAGCTCCAGGCAAAAGCAAGTGCTATGTTTTCTGACCACTTCCTAAAAAAGAAGATTTCAAAAATCTGATCAAAAAATAAGCCCTAGACAAAGAGAACAGATTAGTGGCTACCAGGGGAAAGGTTGGGTGGGGGGTGGGCACAAAGGGTGAAGTGGTGCACCTACAACACGAATGACATACATTAATGTACAACTGAAATTTCACAAGATTGTAACCTATCATTCACTCAATAAAATTAAAAAAAAAAAAAAGCCCTAGTCTCATCCCCTGTGAAGAAAGCTTAACCTTAACAACTATTTTGGTCCCATTTCAGATTTGTTACTTCTAAGATAGGACTAAAAGGATTTCTAAGGCCACAAAAGTACATTTTTATCAACCTCAGAATTGGAAAGATTCTGGATTCCTTGGCCAGATACATCACACCACCTTCCTCTTTTTACTAGTTCCTGGCTGCCCTCTGCCACCTCCTCTGTGCAGAGAAACATCTCGACATCTGTAACCAGGAGAAAACCTGAGTGTTTGTATGGATTCTAAAGCCCACTTACATTTATCTTTTTTGCTTTCCTTCTAAAAGACAAGTGTTTGGGTTATTTCTAGTAGAAAACTAGAATATGCTACCAAAAAAAGATAACATATCAAGTTTTGCTACTGTTGAAGTGGAGAAATTCTTTCATTTTGTTTTTTAAATCATAACATACCTTGTTCACATTACTGCCATGTTGTTGAAATGGCTTGTGTTCTCTATTTTAAATATTTTCTTTGAGTCACACAAAATTAGTAATGAGAAGGGGGAAATAATGACAAACATTGAAAACATCTAAAATTATAAGAATTTTTGCACAACTATAAGTTAATGAATTTTAAAGCCTGGATGAAAAGAATTTCTATTAAAATATAACTTCTCAAACTGACTCAAGAACAGGGTGCACAGCTTGGTGATTAAGAGACCCCTAGCCAGACCACATGGGATCCAGTCCTGCTTCTCCCAGTTACTGGCTCTGTGACTGTGGGAAGTGATGAACTTTCCTTCATTTCCTCCCTTCTGTGTGCCTCCATTTCTTTTTTCTAAATTAATTTATTAAGGTCACACTGACTTACAACTTGTGTAAATTTCAGGTGTACATTGTTATATTTCAGGTTCTGTATAGACTGAATTGTGTTCACCAAAAAAAGTCTAGTTTCCATCCATCACCATACATATATTTCACTCATATGTGGAAGATAAACAAAGACACACAGATAAGGAGAACAGATCGGCAGTTACCAGAAGGGAAGAGGGGGGGCAGAGGGTGAAAGGGGTAAAGGGGCACATACGCATGTGTATATCCATTTCGTAATCTATAACATGGGAATAGTACATAGTACCCACTTCATATATATTTTATTTATTTATTTATTTATTTTTACAGGGAAGGAGTCACCCTGAGCTGACATCTGTTCCAATCTTCCTCTCCCTGCCCCACCGCCCAAAACCCCACTGCATGGTTGTATATCCTAGCTGTAAGTCCTACTAGTTCTTCTACGTGAGCCACCACCACAGCATGGCAACCGAAAGACAGGTGGTATGGTTCTGTTATGGGAAATGAACCTGGGATGTTGAAGTGATGAGAGTGCCAAACTTTAACCACTAGGCCAACAAGGCTGGCTCCCACTTTATATTTTTTAATGAGGAGTCAAAGAGTTAAATATTTTGAGTTTTTCTCAAAATCAATGTAAATTTAGACTTTTCTAAAAGGAAAACATACTGACCCAAGAGACCAACAGTCTAAAAAGGCCAACATCTATATAAAATAGCAAAAGTTTTGCCAAAGATCTTAAGTCATCCCCAAGGAGAAAAAGGTTCAAGCCCATACAGGTGAAGTCTCTGAATTCTTCAAGGAACAGATCATTCAAGTGCTAAACCATTCCAGAGAACAGATGTGAAAGGCTTCCAAACTTTCAAACCAAGTCAATAGAACATTGATATCACAACCTGACAAAACACCAACAATAACTACAGATCAATCTCACTGATTAGCGAGAAGCAAAAATTCTAAATGAAACACTAGCAAATAAAATTCACCAATACATTAACTTTTAACTTCACAACTACAGAGATGGTTCAATTTGATATTAGGAAACCTACTGAGATAATTTGTCACATAAATAAAACAAAAGAGAAAAAAATCACAGGGTAATAGCCAATGATATCAAAAATGAATTTCACAAAATCCAACATCTAATAAATGAGGAATAGATTATGCCCCAATTTAAAATGACTGCAAACCAAAGCTCACATTATACTTAATAATAAAACACTGGACACATCTCTACTTGATACAAGATAGGGATGCCCAAGAGCATAAACACTGGTAGAAATACAGTTGGCCCTCCGTATCTGCGGGTTCCCCATCTGTGGGTTCAACCAACCTCGGACTGAAAAGCGCACAATGGTTACATCCGCACTGAACACATACAGACTTTTTTTTCTTGTCATTATTCCCTAAACAATACAGTATAACAACTATTTACATAGCATTTACATTGCATTAAGTATTATAAGCACTCTAGGCATGATTTAAAGTACACTCGTCCCTCGGTATCCACGGGGGATTCGTTCCAGGAACTCCATGGGTACAAAGATCTGTGGATCCTCAAGCACCTTACATAAAATGGCACAGTACAATGAATACAGTCGGCCCTCTGATTCCACGGATGCAAAAACTGCAAATATGGAGGGTTGACTGGATATAGGAGGATGTGTATAGGTTATACGCAAATACTACACCATTTTATATGAGAAACTTGGGCATCTGTGGACTTTGGTATCCTGCAGGGGTCCTGGAACCAATCCCCTGTGAATACCAAGGGACCACCAGACTGGCAAGAAGACCACCAAAGTATCAATAATGTAAAAGACGACTGTCTACTAGGAAAACCCAAGAGAATCACCTGAAAAAGAATTGGAATAAATAAGAGAATTCCATAAAGTGGCTAGATTACCAAAGGTACATATACGCATCAAAATCTTTCCTACATTAAAATAATAGTTAGGTAATGGAATAGAACAACTCATCCCCAATAGCAACAATAAACCCATTAATACATCCAGAGATAAACTTAATGAGAAAGGCATATTACCTATATAAAGAAAACTACACTATGCTTCTGAGCAACTTAAGACTCCATGAAAAGGCATAACTTATATGTATAAGATGAGACAACTCAGGAAGCCACAAAACTGCTAAAACGGCAAATTCCTCCTTAAATGATTTATAAAGTTCGCTATAACCCAAATCAAATCCCAAGATTTTTATTCGTTTTTAAGAGTTTGAAAAATAGTACTCAAGTTTATCTGAAACAGTGGTTCTCAACCCTGGCTGCCATGAAAATCATCTGACGAACTATAAACTATATTAATGCTCATGCATACCCCAGAGATTCTAACTCAATTGGTCTGCAGTGGGATACGGGCATCATATTTTTTTTAGAACACCCCAGATAACTTTGATGTGCACACAGGGCTGAGAACCACACCTCTGGAAGAGTATCTTATAAGAATGGCCAAGAAAATACTGGATTATTGAGAAAGCAACCAGCTCCAACATATATTAAAATTCATTATACAGCTGGGACAGTTATTTGTTGGCACAGGATAAGCAAAGATCAATGAAAAGAAAGTCCAGAATTAGACCCAAACCCTATATATGTGAAAACTAAACAAAATATACCAAAAATGGTATTTCCCATTGGGGGAAAGAAAAGATGGGTTAGCAGTATCTAAATGGTACTGAGATGACTATAATTTGGGAAAAAAAATACAGCTAGATCTCTATAACTCACTCAAGCCAAAATAAATTCTGAGTTAAAGATGTGAAGTATATGGCGAAAAAATTCAGGAGGGTATTTCATAATTTTCGAATAGAGACTAAACATGACATAAAACCCAAAAGCCATAAAGGGAAAAAATGGATACATTTGTTTCTAAAAAAACTGAAAACATCCACTTGGTAAAAACACAAAACTATCAATCGTACTGTAAACCTATGTGGCCATATTCCTAGTAAGACAGACTTTAGCAAATAAAAAGGAGGGAAAAATTTACATTTATTAAAAGGCTTAAACCTTTAATATACAAAGAACATTAAAAATACAAACCAACAACAACAACAAAAAATACAAACCAACAAGAAAAAATGGGAAACAATGCACCAGAAAAACAGACAAAATGAGCAACAGCAAAGTACAAATATCTATGAACTTATGAAAAGACATTTTACTTAAGAGACAATTTGCCTAAGAGAATGGCAAATCAGTAAAAGAATGATATCAGTGTTGGCGAGGGTATAATCTGCACAACAGTCTTGAAGAGTATTTGGCAATATCTACGTTTATTAGAAATGCCAATATCCTTTAATCCACAAATTTCACTTTCAAGAATTTATCCAGCAGATACAGTCACTGAACTGTACAAAGATGTATATACAAATCAAAACGGGTATAACAGCAAAATACTGCAAACAACCTAATTTCCAGCCAGTAGGGCACCAGTCCTACAAACGAAGACATACCCACTCAGGGACTACTGCCGTCCCATACCGAGTAATAATGACTGAAGGCTGTGTCCAACAGGGAACCACTTCCAACCTACAGTGTTAAGCGGCAGGAAGGAGGTGTACGTATACATACAAACAGACAGGAGTTACACTATACTACTCTTTATGCTTAGGGGAGATACACACACACACACACACACACACGCACGCACGCACACACACACACTATACTACTCTTTATGCTTAGGGGAGATACACACACACACACACACACACCCCCCCACCTCTCTCTATGCCTTTCTATGCACAGACCAGCCCTGGCAAGATAGATAAGAAATAGTACTTGCCTTTGGTGATAGAATTTAGGAGAACCAAAAGTTAAGAATTAAGGAAGAGTAACTTTTCAGTTCTTATCCTTAGTGCTTTACTTCTTTTGGTTGCTTGTTGTTAAATCACGGGCATGATCACTTTCTAAAAACAAAATTAACTGGGTCTTTGACCCAGTAACCTAGCTTTTCAAACTCTCTTCCATGATGCCTGTGGATATGCCCACACAAGGAGAACTCACTGCGGCACTGTTTGCACTAATGAGAAGTCAGAAACAATCCAAATGTCCATCATCAGAGGAGACAAATCACGGTGCATCATATAATGGAATACTCTGCTATGAGGGAAAACAGAAAACTCTGTGTGCACTGACACGGCAAGGCATCTAGAGTATACTATTAGGTAAACCAGCAAGGTGCTTATGTAGTTTGGTTCCGTTTGGTATTTAAAAAGGGTGTATGTTAAGAAATACACCTATACGGAAGTGGTTATCTGTAAGGTGTGAGGGGCTGCTTTTTTATTCTTATTTGAATTATTTTATAGGAAATACGCACTTCCCGTGTAATGATAATTTTTAAAACAAGATTATCTTTAAAAAAAGTTTACTTTTCCTTGCGTGCATTTAAAAGTCTTATTTGGCTCGCTATCGTTATGTCAGAGAGAAGAATGGCTTACAATGAATGCCTCTTGCTCTATTTGCCCACCACTATCGTTTGTTCTTTTGTCCCACCAAGGCCTGTGACAACCCGCCAGTCCCCACCCCCTCCTCTGCTGTAGGCCTCTTTGGGATACCTATAGGGAACAGAGATGACTGCCCCACATCACTAACACGGCTTACTTTCCACACAGTGAACACTCACGAAGTGTCGTGTGAAAGAAAGATCGTTCTGTACAAAGGAATGAAAAACCTGGGCGGACGGAGGAACATGGAGCTATAGGATGGAATCGGCAAAGCGCAGACTGCAGGAAACTCCCCAGAACAAAAAAGAAACAACAAACAAAACCATCAGATTCTTCAAAAGATAAATTGTAAGGGGCCTAGAGATTAAGAGATTCTTAAGAGTCATATCTTCTGATTAAAATATGGGTTATTCAGATTTTCAAAAACAACCTATAAAAACAAACTATGACGTATGAAACCACTGAACATTTGAATATTTAGTGGACATCCGATTAGATGAAGAAATCGTCCATTTACTCACATGTGAGAAGGGCACGTGTTTGGGTATACCAAGTCTAACTTCTAGGGATACATATTATCAATGGCTCTCCAAGTAGAGTCAAGGGCCCAAAACTATTTTCATAAAATACTAAGACATTCTTTGCCCCTTTCACTCTCATTCTCTCATAAGAACACAGAGGAGTTTTCCAAAGGCTCCGTGACATGCAATGTTATTGTGTTTAACGGCAAATGGAATGTGTGCTTGTGTTTTAAAAGTCCCTGTTTTAGTATCTAATGTAGCAAATATTGAAAGATATAATCCACATTTTAAAGAAATCTCCTTAGGGCCCTCAATAATTTTTATGATTATCCAGGAGTTCTAAGATCAAGTTCGAGAAGCCCTGAATTATGTTATTATGTCTACAAAAGTATACGTATATGATTGAAAAGTATTTGTGTAATTTCTCCAAAATAAAAAGGTTTATTTTTGTAACTGGGTAGCATGGAGTGGGGTGATGAGTGAATTAGGAAGGAACAAACACCAATCTATCCAGGAAGCCCAAACCCACTGGAAAGCCCTTCTCAAGCCAACTTGAAAAGGCACATGCATACACAGACCCCTCTCCAAATGCCAGGGCAACAAAAATTTTTCACATTCCCCCTCGCTAATGTTTCAAGAGATAGATGCAATTTTAATGTTGGAAACTACTTCACTTTTCTTTCTTAAGTTTAAGAAAAATCCTCTCCTTACCTAAGATGCTCACAGGGCTTCGTATCCGCCACCTACTGCTTGCAATCAACCTTGGGGGGAAATTGCGTTCTGCTCTTATTTCTTCCTTTCCCTTAAGCGGGACTAATCAAATCCAAGGAAAAGCCCAAACTGTTCTACCATTCTGGAATTTGCTGTACCAAATACTGCCTGAAACAGGTGCCCTGGTGCTGCAATTTAGAAGCCTCGTCTCAGAGCTTCTGTGCTGTTCGTTACTTCAGCGGGAACCAGCCCGCACTCTTTTCCCTTGTCAGCTTTCATCTTTTCCAGGTGTCTCAGATCTACCTTGGCATTTTGCTTTCCCTGCTCTCCAAGTTCAGTTCCTACTCTACATGCCAAATGCATGGCTGGTGGCTACACACCCCAGCCCAGGCCTTTCCCTAGAGCAGAGCTTTCAACCTTGAGCATGCCTCACAACCACCTGAAGGCTTCTTAAAGCCCACAGTGCTGGGCCCCACCCCCAGCTGCTGAGTCAGTAGCTTGGCACTTCTAACAAGCTCTTGGGTGATGCTGATGCTGCTGGCCCAGAGACTGCGCTTTGAGAACCACTGCTCTGGAGCTTCCTCTGAGAACTGAGGGTCCAAGCTGCCTCCTGGCTCTGCCATGCCACCTCTTCCCTGTTAACTGTGGCAGGTAGCTAACCAGCTTGGAATACGCATCTTCACTAAGTGGAGACTGTGACAACAGACATTTCACCAGGTGGTGTAAAAAGGAAAGGGAATACAGAGTAAGAACCTGGTCAGTGAGGTAAAGTGAAGGTAAAGCAGCCTTTACCAGATTTGCTGATGCAACAAAAAACCGATTCCAAGCAGAATTTGTCTCTTTCAACCATGTGGTCCTATTTCTACACATTTTCCCCAGAGGTTGAAAACTGGTAGCAAGTCCAACCATATTCCCTGTATTTTCAACTGCCTGACCTGTGGGCTGTTCTAATGCTGGCTTCTTGAAGAATTCCCACTTTAAGACATGGGACAGAGATCTTTATCCCAGAAAGAAGGGCTCCAGATAGGAAATCTGTCTCTTCCAAGTGGGAGAGGCAGGAAGAAAGCCTGAAGGAGGAAAGGAACATGTCCCAGGTTAGTAGAAAGCATTCAAAGCTCTGAAACTCACTTACCTTGGTCATGCCTCCCGCCTGCGCCGTGTTCAGTCCCGCATGACTGGCCATTTGGGGTGAAACCTGCGTTAAAGTCTCAGCCAGCACACTGCTCGTGGCCCCCTGCATAGCCGGAGCAGGGTACGGCATTCCAGCTCCCCTTCCTCTGCCAGCAGCCCCAAGGGATCCATTCATGACTTGCGCCTGCCCTTGCTGGGCCTGGTTCATTAAACTATGGCCAGAGTTACTATTGAGGAGGCCTGGATGGGTCTGGTTAAAGTTAGCGTTCATGCAGATCCCAGGTCCTGTCTGCGACGTGGCAGGGCTGCTGGTCACCAGCCCCACTTGCTTTTGTGCTTGCGGATTCAGTGCTTGGGAAGCAGGGGGAGTGGGCCCAGAGGTGCTGGCCGCCTGTTTGGGCAGGCTGGGGGCGGAAGAATCTCCCTGGTTCAGAGGGCTCTTGCCCATGGCACCTAGGCTGCCCAGGTTCGCACTGTTCGGCTGCCCTTGGGCCTGGCCGCCGAGGCCCTGCTGCACGGGGCTGCTGGCGCTCACATTTCCTATTCCTGGGTTGATAGTAGAGCCGCTGCCTCCACGCAGAAGCTCCGACAGTTGTTTATGTTTGGAAGCAGCATCTGGAACAAGGTTCCCACTGTTTAAAAGGCTTAATTCTCCTCCATTGGGGATCAGCTCATCGGGAAGATCATTTTCCAAGTCAAACAATGATCCAAAATCTAGAAATTAAACAGAAATGGAAATGAGAAACTAAGCAGCCAGAATAGCTCTCTGTCACATGTTACTGTGATCTTAACCTAAAGGGGGTCTAACAGAGACATTAGTATGTCTTAAGGGTAATGTCAAAATGACTTGAAAGTTCATGTGGGAAAATAAAACAAGGAAGAATATTTTTCAAATTCTGAAGACAGAAAAGTTAAACAAGAGGAGGGCTAGCCCTACTTGATTTTATCACATATTCTAAAACAATAATTAAATAATGTGGTGTAAGGACAACAGTAGATGTACAAATTAAAGAAAAACAATGGGAAGTTAAAAAATTTGCTGAACTGTAATGTTAAAATGCTTTTAAGAATATGTGTAAAAAAGTAATTGGGCATCAGGTTAGATGAACAGCAATTTCGGCAAATTAAAGTAAAGCCAAGCTTAAGTGATTGACATATTTAAAAGGTAAATTAAAAAAGGTAGCCTGAACAGAAAATGAGATTTCTCAAAGTGTTGAAGTTGCAGAAAATAATAATAAAGATATAGAGAAACTAAAAACAGTTAAAAGTACAAGAAAATAGAAGCTTAAAAAATACCTGTATCATATGAAAGAGGTTAATTGTCAATCATACAGAAAGATGAAAAGCACACTGACTTCTAAGTATAAATGCACAAAAGATAAGCAGATACGTATCACAAAGGAAGATAAAACAGTAAACAAAAGAGATCATCCTTCCTCGTGATCAAACACGACAATTAAAGCAACTCCTTTCTTCTGGTCCCTCTCAAAGTAACGTTCCTCTAACATGTGGTCTATATATGTCATCTCTAAGCCCCCATCGATGATGCCTTCTTCAACCCACAACAACCTGGCTATGTGTGCATGTGTAAAGGACAAGATATGCAGAAATCTCTAACAGCAGAACAAATGCAAACAAGACCCAGAGGCAGCGTAGCCTAACGGTTACAGACTCCAGCCCCAGACTGACTGCATTAGAACCCCGGCTCTGTCTAGCCCCCCACTTATTAGCTCTGTGACCTTGGGTAAGTTACTTAGACTGTCTGTGCCTCAGTTTCCTCATCTGGAAACTGGGGGTGATAATGACCACTACACCTCATAGGGGTGTTGTGAGGACTAAATGAATTAACAAATGTAAAGCATGTAAACAGTGCCTGTGGGTGGGAAATACTCAGTATCAGCTATTACTATTATTGTTATCCAATCACAGAAGGTTTAATAAATTGCTATTACATTATAAAACATTGAACATCTATTAAAATAATCATGAAAACTGTAGAAATGCAGGAAAATGTTTTTATGTTATGTAAAACATGCAAATGGAAACTGTATGCAAAACGGCACAGAGAGTAAGACCAGAACTAAAGCAAGTGCACGTGGGCAGTGGCTGGAAAGTAACACACCAAAAAGAAAGTCGGACTGGTAAAGTGAGCGGGTGAGTACATGTAGCTATTTTTTTTTTAATTTAACATAGCTACTCCTCCTTCCACCATCCACTTTTAGAAAAGTGAAAACTGTTCTCCATGGGGCAGACCCTAACAACTGCTCACCCAACAACCCGCCTCGGGCAGCTGCTCGCAGGTTCCTATAAGGAAGGGCAACAGTTCCCGGCCACAGGGGTGAGAGTGACCGGAGGAGCGAATCTCTACAAACACTTTCCCTTTGTGGTGACACAAGCCCAGCTAAGGGAACTGAAGGCAAGTCAACCAAGAAAGTTTTGGAAAAGGTTTTCCCTCCTAATTTTAAGGGATGCTCAGAAAGAGATCTTCCTTTTCTTCACCAGATTTCATCATGGAATTGTGGCAACCCTCTTCAACCAGGAGGGGAGACTTCACTCTCACACTAAGGATGGCTGCAGCAAAAACTACAAACACTTGGGCTGGTGAAGCCATCTCTGAGCTGAATTATCCAACCGTGGAACGTCGCTGCCTTCAGACTTCCTATGACGTGAGGAAATACATTTCCTATCATTTAAGCCATCCAGCTGGAGTTGTAGCTGAAGGCACCTTGATATCTCCATTATGTCTATGGATGAAGGTCAAACTCCTTCGTATGGCATCTGAGGCCATCAGGAAGTGGCCCCTGTCCACTTCTCAGTCCTCTTTCTCCCCGTCCTCCTGATGCACCCCACGTTCCAGGCACAACACAGTGAGTTGTCCCGTGCATCAGCAATCTTTCTTCTGGACGCTCTCTCTCAGTCTAGGAAAGCCCACCCTTGGCCCTTACTCGGATGAAACTTGACTATGAAGAGTGTCTTCAGGCCGCCCGTGCAGAACTCACCGTCCCTCTTTCCAGTCTCCAGAGCTCTCTGTATACACAGGCCTAGTAAACCACCTTCAACATAGGCCTATTTCTTCCGACCGGGCTGGAATTACATATTACTTGTAAGCGTGCGTGCACACGCACACACACACACACACACAGTTTCTACAGAACCTGTGAGAGTGAGCTGCAGACAATACGAGACTTTCCTCCCAAGTACTTCACTACACAGCTCCTAAGACTCTTACATAAGCATAGTACATTTATCAAATTCAGGAAATTTAACACTGATACAACACTTATACAATATGTTGTACATTGTATGATATAATATATTGATAATCCTAACTCTCATTTGGCCAGTTGTCCCAAAAATGCCCTTTATGACAATTATTCTCCTGGTCTAAGATTCAATTCAGGACCCCACTGCACTTAGTTGCCATGCCTTTGTCTTCTCCTTTCATCTAGAAAGGTTCCTCAGACTCTGCTTTTCTTAACTCTGACATTTTTTTTTAAAGATTGGCACCTGAGCTAACATCTACTGCCAATCTTTTTTTTTTTCTGCTTTTTTTCCCCAAATCCCCCAGTAAGTACGTGTGTATTTTAGTTGTGGGTCCTTCTAGTTGTGGTATGTGGGACGCCGCCTCAACGTGGCCTGATGAGCGGTGCCATGTCCGCGCCCAGGATACGAACCGGCAAAACCCTGGAACACTGAAGCGGAGCATGCGAACTTAACCACTTGGCCGTGGGGCCGGCCCTGTTAACTCTGACGTTTTTGAAGCGGATAGGCCAGTTGTTTAGTAGAACGTCCCTCAATTTGGGGTTGCTTCCTCATGGTTATGGGACATGCAGTTATGAAGAGACGGCAGGAACCCATTCCTGGCTACAGCGGACAGCCTGAGAAAGAACCACTGATTAGGGCTTGCTGCTGGCCATTACCCAGCTTCTGCGTCTCAAAGTGGTTTTGTGGGTTCCATTCCATAGTTTTTATGCTATTGTGTTGTCCTGAATCTGGAGATTCACTAAGGTCTCCAGAGACAAAGATCACATGAAATAAAGTAAAAACAAAACAACCCTCTAACATAATTAACATTTTGCTTGTTGCCTTCCAAGTTTTGTCCAAATGCACACACATTTTTACTCAGTACTCTTTAAAAAAATCAACCTGTGATCTTTTTAATGCAGTGCTCCTTAATCTATGAACATGAAAATGAAACTTCCTCTAAACCAGAAAGTGGGAGCCATTTTGATAGAGATCGGGTTTCCTCTCTATTTGTGGGGAGGGGACGAGGAGGAAGAGCCGGTTCCAAGCACCATAAACCAGAAAGAAACTGAGCTCCAAAGCTCCTACATTTATAGTTTGGAACCACCTGCGAAGCGCCCAACTGCTCTTCCAAGCGTCCCCACGCACTTTTTCTAGGAGACCACAGCCAGGCAAACCCGAAAGCACAGTTAAACACAGCAGGGGCAGCATCAGGGGCCCTGGTTCTGTGTAGGAATTAGAAATGGAAATGAAAAAAGAACATGCGAAGGGGAACACCCAAGTTCAAATCCTTGCTTAATCAATTAGCCCTGTGTCCTCTGCATCTTAATGGCCTTGTCTGTGAAACGGGGACAACATCCCAGGGGTCCACGGTGAAAGCCGGACAGGAGCACTCTGTGCCACCGATATGGTTATTTTACTCCATCATGCACAAAAACTTTACAATTTCTTACCTCTAAAAACTCACCCACTATCCTGACTCTCTCAAATTTACCAGTTTTCTTGTATGGTTTATTCTAGTTCCAGTCCAAATGCACCTGTGACTTTTACAGTCAGAGCAGGCTCATTTTCTGGTTTTGGTTTTTTACTGGTCTGCCACATTCTGTCCACCTTGACCACTTTTTCGTATCCTGTTTCAGTCCAAACACATCTCACAGCTGTAGGGGCACAGAAAGGGCTGACTAACTGTACTTATGTCCTCACCTGCCTGTCTAAACACATATGAGCATGTACACAACCAAATATACAACGTGTGGCTTTTTAAAGACAAGACAGGTAGCACAGGGTTTGTGGAAGGCACATCCATACCCACACCATGACCCTTCTTCTCACCATTACTGTCACTACTTTTCCCTAGTTCAAAAAAGTGGCAAAGGAGAGTGAAGAAGGAAAGCCAGGATATTGCAATATAATATGGCTCTGCTTTCTGCACAACAAAGAGTCCTCACACATGGGTTGAGCAATAGCAACCTGAATCACCGGAAGTTCCTAAGATTCAAGATTGAGCACTCACACTTCCAGTCCCAGGTAAGTTCCCTTCTCTCCACCAAGTCACCAAGGAACCCAGGAGAGAGCAAAGCTGAGGCTGAATGAGATCCATGGGCAGCGCGCTTTCCAGGGCTTCACCCTTAGCAGAAACTTCCCCATCACACAACAAGGAGCAAACACAGCCTGTCACTCTTCCACAGCCAGAGACAGAAATTTTCCCTCCTTTGGGGCTTGCTGGCCACCAACCTGGAATTCACCCCTTTCATTCAGCTGATGGGAGAGAAAAGCAGCCACAGGCCTCCCAGTCTCTATCACACTCATACAAGGCTGGGGCGCCCATACCGTGGCTTAGGAAGGAGAAAGTCCTTCCTAACAACCAAACTCAGCCTGCCTCAGGGGACAGAAGGTCTTCACCAAGCATGGGAACAAGATACGTTTCACTTCTAGCTGCACACAGAAATTTCATTCCAGGGACAATCACTTCTAAACACTAAAAAACAAGTGGCATCCCACACACGTTCTAAGATCCATTCTTACTCATCATTATCAGAAATCAGTATTTCACCTTAAACAAGCAATGAACTACTACCAGGTACTCTGAAAAAGCTTTTCATTTTACAGAATCGAATACCAGGTAAGTGGCTGAATCAATTTGTCTAGCCAATAACATTTAAAAATAGTTTTGTTTGAAAAAAGTTTCAAATGCATCAGCTAAACAAATCGTCCACAAAACACATCTTTCCCCAGGTTTTCTAAAGTGTCCTCTTTCTGTCACAATACCTTATTTTTCCCCTTGAATTGCATTTGGAGCCCCAAATTCTCTGTATTGGCAGAGCTGACTTTTCTGTCACACGCGTACAAACCAGCTTATCACACCTTCTATTGGCCAGCAGTATGAACTCTTCTATACCCTAGAGACATAATGAGTGAGCCTTTAAATCATACACCAACTTCCCAGTATAACTCACAAGGCTGAGGCACCCTGACAGCAGGGATCCGGCCGGCCAGCACCTAGCATCAAATGCTCAGCACACAGGAGCCCTCAGCCAGCATCTGCGTGCTCAGTTACAAAGGACACACAATATCAATGTCAATAAGTTACTTGTCCAGCCAAAGATATAAAGTAGTTATCTTAACATTTATTACTACTTTCTTAAAACAGAAACAAAGAACAAAATTCAATAATGGACTCTCTTGAAATGTTACATTGTCCTACTCATCCTTCTCTTGACACCTCTTTTCTGCTGCCTCTTTATCTTCTAGGGGACCAGTCAGGTCTACTTCACTCTCTGGCTACACCTCAGTCTCAGTGACCCTCTGTGCTATGGTTGACGTGAAGAGGAAACAGCGTAACAGAGAATGGGAACTAAACTACGTGAGAGTTTAGATGCCGCTTTGTGTCCACGTTTCCTACCTCCAAGCACGACACTTTCTTCCACAGACGTCTTCTCCTCCCCACCCCACCCCCCTTATTTCTCTCCACAACCCATGTTCGCTATCAAAAAGGTCTACTTTCTTCAATTTTTTTCATAATTTCTTTAGATTTTCTTTGGCATTACTTATAATATAACTCTGACTACTCAAATGCTTCTCTTAAATCTTTCAAAAGCTAAGCACCTTTTTCATCCACCCTGGAAAGATTTACAAAAAGATATTTTAATTCCTAAGTCAACAGATACAAAAAACTGATCCAACAAGGGCAATGCATCCTGAAAATGCTCACTTCTAAAGACGAGGAACCCAAAGAATGGCAGACACTTTCACAGGGTTACTATTCTTAGATGACCTAGAGACCCTTTTAGCCCTCCTTAGTGCATTTATTATTTTTTTATTTATTTTTTTCCTCCCCAAAGCCCCAGTGTATGGTTGTATATCCTAGTTGTAAGTCATTCTATTTCTTCTATGTGAGCCGCCACCACAGCATGGCCACTGACAGCCTGGTGGTGTGGTTCCACAATCGGGAAACGAACCCAGGTAGCCGAAGTGGCGAGTGCTGAACTTTAAGCACTACGCCATCAGACTGGCTGGGTGCACTTATTAACATATTACCAATTAGACACAACAACGCAGAAAGCACAGTCTAGTGTAATGAGAAAAGTACCCAGCCAGGTCTTGATTTGGGTCCAGCTCTGTCCCTTACTACCACTACCTCCCTGTGTGTGCTTCCTCCACTCTTAAATGGAAATGAAAACAGCAACTGCCTCTAGGATCACTGATGAAAGAATTAAACCATACGACGTGAATACAGCACTTAGTCTGGCACCCAGGAAGGGTTCAATAAACATTAGGCATTATTATCACTGTCAAATCCCTATTTTCCAAGGTTGCTATGAGGACTGAGGGACATATGCACATCAAGGACCTGGAACCCCATGCCTAGCACAAGGTTTGTGCTCAATGACCGTCATTTCTCTATGGTAAAGTCCTAACAATCCATGGCAATTCTAGCAGAATTAAAGCTTACTTTGCTTTGAAAATTCTTGAGGATTGTGCAAACAAATAGTGGAACAACTCTCTAACAATGAAGAATTAAAATAAAAATTTTTTAAAAAAGGAAAATCAAAAGAAAAAAAGCACACTTTTATTAGTATTTACGCCATTACAAGTAATTTTTATCTAGGCATTTAAACAAGTTCCCAAAAGATATCTAACCTTTATTTTTTTTTTAACAATGACTATTAGGAGATAATTAAGGCAAATTCCTTCTAAAATCTTCTGTGATTCAGACTTCTTTTATGCAGACACATCACCCCTTAATTAGTACAGACTAATGAGGTTTTAGTTCATTCTGAGTAGTGATCTTATACTGAGCAAAAAGTCTTGCCCTTCCTTGGGACCATTATCTGCTAGTCAGCCAAAGGGGCTTGGCTGGGCAATCCGCCTCCTCCAGGCTTTCCTCCGGTGGGAGGAAGTCCCTACTCTCAGGCCTTTGCTCCGCACAGGGCTGACTGGGCTTGAGACTTAAATAAATGTCTGCTTCCACCACCCAGGATCATAATCTAATTGAGGAAGACAGGCCATGGACATCAAGTCACAAACTGAAACTGATAACACATACATATCGGATTTCACAGCCAAGTGGAATAAGGGAGTGAAGAGAAACAGGAAAGGCTTCAAGTAAGAGGCAAGCTCTGAGCTGTGGTGAGTTTCAAGAAAAGGAACTCCAACATGGCAAGATTCCATCTGTGGGTACGTGAGTTTGTTTCCATGGGACAGATCGCACTAGAATGCTCTAAATGAGGAATGGACTTCCTGGGGAAGATCACTGTTAATGCCACTTAAATACTCGTTCATCATACAAAGCAGAGCATATGATAGAAAAATAGTAAAACTCAAATTCTACCCTCTAGTACAAACATAAGTGTTGTATTCAGGGTTCTAAGACAATTTAATTTATTAAATCCAAATATATAGCTCATTTATGGGACAAATATTCATGTTACAAAAAGATTCATCCAGGGGGACTCTTTTAGATGGAAACCTGCCTAGTAAGTACATTTAAATATTTAAATTCCATGAACTATACAGTTTGAAGCGAGGAGAAGGAAATCCAGATACTGTATTAGATCAAACTAAGTGAAATAAAACTACAGTCTTAGAAACTATCGTGTAAACCAGAAGGGAAATATCTGATTTATAAAAATGCACTTTAAATAATTTTTCAAGAATAAGTTTACCTAGGAAAGGTAAAATCTACTTTGCCTGATAATTTACTGTTAAAATTTGAGCATTTTATTTTTTTCATTACCAAATGTACTTTATGGTTACTCTGCATCAGGTATCAAGAAATCTTGCTTCACTGAATGTTTGCTAATATTTACCTTCCACTTCAGGAACCCAGGAGTCTTGAGTGTTCTGTCACACTGGACCCAAAATCATCAGAGTCCTGGAATGGCAGCCAGCCTCCCATCTTCATTTCACTCACACAGAAGTTCCAGGGAAGTGCCATTCCCAGACAGGTAGGACAATTTTAAGTTTCCTAAATATAGTTTGTGTGCTGCCTCCCTCAGCCCTGAAGGGTGGAGAAAAGCCTTCATGGGACAAAGGTGGAACAGAAGGTGCTGTCACAGCAGCAAGCCACCGCCAGACCAACAGCAAATCACCAGCAGTCCCTAACCAGATGGTCTGGAGCAGAGGGAACAAAAAGAGGTCCACTGTTCCCCACCACGGCTGAGAGGGGCACCAGCACCCAGGTAAGGCATCATAATCAGCTGCCCATGCATCCTGCAAGCCAACTGAAAGCCCTGGAGGAGGAGGAATGTGAAGGCTGAGCTAGGATCCAACCTCTGCAGAAGCAACTCCCGAACCCAGGTGCTAGGCCACCAGGTAAATACAAGGAAGCCAGACACCGAGAGACCAGGTCCCCTGGCCCAAATGCTGGGAGCTGTAGCTGGCAGGTAGCAACACCAAGTCAGGAGAAGAGAGAAAGACCATATTCTGGACTCAGAGGAGTCAGTATACAACATATGGAAGTGTGTGGGCCATATGAGAGCCCACAACAGGAAATGAATGTATTAAGTACAAAAAGTACACCAACATCCAGACAACGGAATATTATTCAGTGCTAAAAGGAGATGAGTTATTAGGCCATGAAAAGACATGGAGGAACCTTAAATGCATATTACTAAGTGAAGCCATCTGAAAAAATTATATATGATTCTGACTATATGACATTCTGGAAAAGGCAAAACCTGGAGACAGTAAAAAGACTGCCCAGAGCTGGAGGGGCGGGGAATGAACAGATGGAGCCCAGCGGATTTTTAGGGCAGTGAAAATACTCTGTACGATATTATAATGATGGATACACGTCAGCATACATTTGTCCAAACACAGAGAATGTACAACACCAAGAGTGGACTCTAAGGTAAACTATGGACTCAGAGTGATTATGATGCGTCCACTGTAAAAGATGTACCACTCTTTGGGGAATCCTGATAATGCGGGAGGGGCAGAGGATATATGGGAAATCTCTGTATCTTCACTTCAATTTTGCTGTGAACCTGAAACTTGCCTAAAAAATAAAGTCTTAAAGGAAAAAAAAGCACACCATAAAATTATAAACTATAAGCGACTGAGAGGCACAAAATGATGGAGAATGACAAGCTGGAGAATAACTTCAGTATTCATCAACTAGACTATAGTAATAAATAACACACACAAAATGTCCAGTGATGTCTATGCTGGGTATAGCGTGCTGCTTTTAAAGCTTTAAGAATCCACCAACACACAAGCTCTTGGTGGACCATTTGACGATATGATCAAAATTACAAACGTGCATTCCTTTTAACCATTCATTCAATTTTAGGAATCTGTCCTATAGACATACACATAACTGTGAGGAGCTGTTTATGAAAGCTCTGTTTGTGAGAGGACAAGATTGGAAACCACCTCAATGCCCATCAGTAGGGAGTAGATTAAATCCACTATGGCACGTCTCAGAGAATGCAATACTAGCGACTACAGACAGAGACAATGAGGAAGCTCTCCACGTGCTGCTATGCACAGGTACACAACAATGTGCACAGTGCACCACCTCAGTAAGAAGAAACAGGCAGGAGGAGGGCTAGGGAGCTAAGAACAGACAGCGTCTGCTTGAATAGAAACCGTGGAGGAGAGCACAATCTACTCACAGCGGTTACCTGCAGGGACTAGGTGGAGGGAGGCTCTCGTTCTACAGCTTTGTGTTCTTCTCTGATTTTTGAACTACGCGAGTGAACCCTTTTAAGTAATTAAAGAAATTGATTTTTTTAAAGGCAGCCCCTGGGGTGTCTGGGCCCAGGAGATTAGCTTTAGCCCAGGTGACAACACCTGGAACGCTTCCAAGTGCTTCCAGATCCAGGAGGAGTGTTTACAGTTTGAGGAGGAAATCTGAAATGGGTTCAATATTAGTTTAAAATATTTTTAGTGTTTAAATGAACTTAAAAGGCAGGAAAAGAAACAGCACTTTAAAGAAGGACTTTTCAAAAGTACTATTTTTTCCCTAAAGGAATGTGACAATCTACATATAACATTTTGTACCCAATGTCGGAGTAAGATAAACGCTGCTTACATCAGGAAAGCTGACATTATTTTGAAATACTCAAAGAAACATTAGTTGGCTGTCGGGTCTTGTAGCTTCCAGCACATCAAGGAAGAAACCTCTAAGAGACGGATTCTGTTAAAATTGGAGCTTCTGACAAAGGAAGTGATGACTGGACATCACACGAAAACACAATCACACTTTCGTATCCTTGGATATCACCTCTAAGTTAATTTACACTTTCTTCAAATCATTCTTGCTAGAGGTCTTAAGGTTTTGCAACAGGAATTAACCAAAACTCCACTTCTCACCATTTAACAGCTTCTTCTAACCACAAACACTAAAGGTGCTTTGCTTTGGATTTGATTTACTTTGCAACTAGTTTTTTGTTATAAAAATGTTTATGTTTTTTAAAGCATTCAGAAAAATATAAAGTGAAAAGCAGAGAGCCCCTCAAACCATCCCTAGTCCCCCAAGCCCAAGAAAAATAATTTCTAGAGATTGCCTTCTGGAAATCTCCTAGGCACACATCAATATATATCTTTTCACCTCTAAAAAGGTTCCAACGATCATTTTTGCTCTTCATCTTGACTTTTTATTTAATGATTCTCACACTTGTCTTACGTCTTTAAGTGCCCATCACTCTCCCTCCCCCAAATCTGCAGAGCAGGGGACTTGGCTACTCCTCTTCTGGAGGACTTCTGGTTACCTTGGTGTTCTGCAACCTCTAGATGAATTAACTAAATTAATGAAAAGGTTTGGAGTTAATGTGAATATTCATAGAAGCCCTATCAGCAAGAGACTGATTTTTACTGTATCTTCTTAGTGTAGAAGTAGGTTGTTAAGCTACAGATGCTAACAAGGCAGGTAATAAAAACCACAGGTTTTAAGACTCTTCCAGAAACTGGGAAACTATAAACAGAAGTTTGGTGTGAAATGGTCGCACAATGTGCAACATGACACAGTAACAAAACCTCTAATATTCTTCAAGATGACATGAAATTAATATTTTAAGACTTCAATTCTTCCCATTTATATAGTATAAACACTAAAATCATTTGTGATATTTAAGTATAGCACTGAAACACGTTACCACTAAAAAAGGATTTTTAGAATGAAGCCTGTTCTTCAAATACTAGTATTTCCAACAGCTCTGAGATATTTATCAGTCCGAAATAAACTTATAACGGAACAACACGTAGAACATGCCACTTTGGGAAGAGAGAATAAGAGGAGAAAGCAGACGTTGACAGGTGCACAGCACACCTCGAGAACGATACACAAGAAACGGCTAACCCCGGCTGCCTGCAGGGAGGGCATCGGTGGCTCAAGAAGCAGACAGGAGAGGGAGGCTTTGCACTAAACATTCTTTTGTGCTTTTTGGAATTTTGAACCCTATGAATATGTTACCCATTCAAAAGAATGAAAAACAAAAAACTTTTTAAAGAAAATTCCTGTTTGTACAAAAATTTCCTAACACCTAAAATAAGAATACCAGTTCTTCTGGTGCTGGCCCTGTGGTTCAATGCGCTACACTTCGGTGGCCCAGGTTCAGTTCCCAGGCATGGACCCACACCACTCGTCAGCAGCCACGCTGTGGCGGCAACCCACGTACAAAATAGAGGAAGACTGGCACAGATGTCAGCTCAGGGTGAATCTTTCACAGCAAAAAAAAAAAAAAAAAGAAAAGAAAAGAACACTAGTTCTGATTCTTAAATTGCTTTTCATGGGGCCTTTCCCACCCCCCCCCCCGCCCGCCCACAAATGGGGTTGAGGGGAGAGAAGGCAGTTGTCAATTCTCCCTGCAGATATGAACTTGGACAGAAAAATACACCTTCGAAAAAGGTGATCTAGACTCCTGGGGAACAAATCACAGTCGCTTCCTCCAATTACCTGAAAACAGTGGGTTTCTAAAATGTTGATTTCTTTTTTTTCCTTTTTCTTCCAAAGCCCCCCAGCACATAGTTGTGTATTTTTAGTTGTGGGTCCTTCTAGTTGTGGCATGTGGGATGCCACCTGAGCATGGCTTGACAAGCAGTGCCATGTCCGGGCCCAGGATTCAAACCAGCGAAACTCTGGGCCACCGAAGCAGAGCGCACAAACCCAACTACTCGGCCATGAGGCCAGCCCCTAACTTTGCATTGTTTCTTAAGCCCTAAAAGGATGATCCAGACTCCCTGGTCTGACACTGGAGGCTTTCCACGACCTTACCTTGCCTTCAGATGTCCAGCTAGACACTTCCACATCCCCACCATAGTTCGTCCTGCATCACACTCCAGTGTCCTTCCTCTATGAAGTTTCCCTGACCCCCCAGCCAGAAGCATCTGGGTCCGGCCCATCCAACACTCATCTCCATTTGCCATTAGACTGGCATTGGTGGGACTGCTGGATTCCTGCCCACACCACTACACTCTGAGTTCCAAGAGGATGGAGCCACCACTGTTATCGCCACAATCTAGCAGCGTCCCACATGTAATAAGCACATATAATTAATTTGAATTATATAAGCATCTAAGTATTTGTTGAACAAAAGAAGAATGAAGTGATAGAGCTGAGACTCGAGCTCAGGCCCACACCACCAGTCTACACCTCTCAGAAGCAAGACCACACGGCTCTAAATGGTAGCTCATTGAACAAAAACCAAAAACAAAACTGGTTTTTGCAAAATCTGTTACGTGCTCAAGAGTTTATACTTCCAGAGCTTCACACCTGCTACTTATGCTGTTCCTATGCCTGGAGTAGTACCCCGCTCCCATCTCCTATTCATCCTCAGGTCGCAGTGCTAACGTCACTTCCCCCAGGAGGCCTTCCAAGACCCTTCAGAACAGACTCTGTCCTGTGCCCCAATCATGCAAAGGACTTCCCTTCCAAGGTGTGAGGTCACACCTGACTACAGTTGTCTCCCAGGAAGGCAGACATGAGACCTGTTGTGCCCTCACTAGATCTCCAGGGCCGACTCTAAAGTGTAACAAATATTTTCTAAATGAACGAATAATCCTCAATCTCAAGCAATGAGTATTTTTGAAAGTGTCTTCCATCTTTAAAAGGTGGTCTTTTTAAAGGAACTTTGTCCTTTAGGTCATAAATACCTTAAAGAAAGACAAATGGGATAATAAAGTGTACTTAGGGCTGTGCTGTACAATACAGTAGCCAATAGTCACATGTGGCTATTTACATTTACATTAATTAAAGTTAATAAAATTTAAATTTTAGTTCCTGAGTCACATTAGTAACAGTGCAAGTGCTCAAGAGCCACAGTGGCTAGTGGCTCCAGCACTGGGCAGTGCTGACCGAGGACATGTTCATCATCACAGGGCGTTCTACTGGACAGTGCTGACCTAGAGATTACCACGAGCACACCAGCACTTCAACCAAAGGAAATGTCCAAACCCACCCTCTCACTGGTGGGAAGGAATCAGTTTTTCCTTAAACTTTCAAAGACTGAGAAAGTCACCAGAGCAAGCTAAAACTCTGAATTCTCGCGATAATTAGAATGATTCCCTCAGAGATTTTTTTAAAGAGTATTCAACTCTGGGCAGCTTGTGCTCTTCAAACAAAAACCAATCCCAATATACTATCAGAGGCACAACCAAAATGACACAGAAGATCTATCAATACTTTATGCCTTTTTGTTACTTTCAACACAAGTTGTTTACTAAATAAAATGTAAATAAGATTTAATGTAAAGATACCCCCAGATTGGGGGGAAATTCTTTGCCCACCATCAGACAATTTTTACTAGCAGAATCATAAATTACCACACGTAAAATATCTAGGAGAATGGAAAAACAGTAAACTCCATTAAAATAACTCCCTATTACAGAATCTGTATGAAGAGAAAACCCCTAAAATACAGTGAGGGGCTGAATCCGTTCCTTTCAAGATCAGTGGGAGCTGAACTAAAGAGAAAATTAAAGTTCGTTGACGTTTCTTTCAACCAATCGCCCTGACTGAAGTGGACAGTGTGATCCCAAGGCCATTTTCTCCCCTAACTCTGTTTCCTAAAATAGAAAGACTATTTTTATAATTTCTCCATACTCACTTTTCCTTTTTCTCTAAGTCCTAAACTAAATCATGTCCTTGTTCTGAAACAATACTAGGAAAACAGTTCAATTACGAGTTCAATTTTCCAATAAAGAACAGTTTTTAACTTCAAACACAGACTGCGTAAAGTGTTGTAGGACTCCCGAATCTCAGCTTCTAACTCGTTCTTTTGCAAGCTGGTACCAAGACTACACCAGCTCTGCTGCTAGAAGGAAACAGGCAGGGGCAGCATCTTCCCACTTACTCAGGGAGAAACTTCCAGGGATCTGGTTCTCAGTCAGACCCCTCACCTACATCATCCCAATACTCACCAGCCTGAGAGGCAGGTGACATCTAATATTCCCCACACAATTAAAAAATCATAGCTGCTGCAACCTGCTACATACCAGGACAAAGCTAATCAAGTGAGAAGAAATAGAAAATTCTAGGGGAAAAAATCCCTTTTAGAGATAAGACCTTCCCCCACCCCCTTCCCCAGCTCAAATGTAAAGTCACTGGCCCAAGTCACAGAACTGATGAGCTGGGTGCCAAGATTCGGCGTCCCATCTGAGCGGAGGCCAGGGCTCCTTCCTTATGACCACAGCGCCCGCCTCCCAGTATAAAAAGCTCTGACATTTCCTTCAACTCTGAGTCATGGTTAGAAGGTTCTACTTTTAATCAGGTGACAAACACTCAAAATATTTTAATCCAAAGGAACTGGGTCAAGCTCTTATAGTCCATAATTGCCAAAGCAAATCCTGATTATTTGATAGATTTCTATAGTTCCTGAGTATCACTCAGTTTGTAATCAAATAACAAAATATGCTTATTTAAATATTGCACAAGCCTCTCTATAGGCTATCGTAAAGAACAGTACCTTATTTTTCTTGCTATTTCATTGGTTATTCTAATTACAAAGTTAAAACACGTATAGGTGCTATTTTGATAGGGAAAATCCAAAAAATTTGGGGGGAAGTGCAAAGAGAAGCTTTTGAATTATGAAAGGAATTTACTTTACAGAACTGTACAACCCCATTAAACAGCTACAACTATTAAGAAACAGACAAGATACAGTAAGGCACAGCATATTACAAAGACTGGCAAATCAAGAGATTTTTAAACAGTATCAGATGGGACACTTAGAAATAGGAAAGTCAGATTTAATCAAGTGAAATTTTTTTCACCGTTAGATTTTACTATTCTTAGCAATGGATCAACTAAACATTTCTGTTGATTAATGGAAATTAAACAAGGGGGGGATGTCACACGGGATGATAGCCACGTTTTTCTAAGGTTTTAAAAGAAAGGAATTCGATTTTTAGACAAAGAGCTCAAAAATAGCCTTGCTTCCCAAATGTAGAACCAGAAAACACCTTGAAGGCAGTTTTTCAAAGACAACAACAGTCATTCTCTATACTAAGAACCAGGAAAAAAAGAGCCACTTATGCTTACTTCTATGCCTTTCACATGTCTGAAGAGCTCTCCCCCAAATCTGAGTGATTCACGTCTCTTCAAGTCAAAGCTCGAGCTGGGCAACCTCTGCTCTGCTCCCGTAGGACCCTGTGCATGGCTCTACTCCAGCACTCCTGTCAGTGCATCAGCCCCTCGCCCCCCATGTAAAGTCGAATGTGTAGATAACCCCCGACAGGCAGTGGCACAACGCCTTACACTTCTTTCCTTTTTTTTTCTGAGGAAGAGTGGCCCTGAGCTAACATCTGTGCCCATCTTCCTCTATTATGTATGTGAGACACCACCACAGCATGGCTTGATGAGCAGTGTAGGTCCATGCCTGGGATCCAAACCTGCAAACCCGGGCCACTGAAGCAGAGAGGGCGAAATTTAACCACTCTGCTACCAAGCCAGATTAAGGCCTTACATTTTTGCATCAATGATTTGCTGCAATGTGAGAATGTTCCTAAAAGCTAACCTTAAGACTGCATTGGGAAAGTTTGGCACCCCTTTCTCGAGTAGCTGTGGACAATGATGCCAGACCCAAGGAGCCCATCAGGCGTGGAAGAGTATGCTGAGGAGGGCTACACCAATAGGAAAAGGCCTCAGAGTGGGCTGAGGGAACAGAAAGCACATGTGCTGAAACCAGAGGGCACTGCCAGAGATCAGAGAGCTTATAAGAGACTGTATGGGACAATCAGAGAGGACTCAGAGGAGAGCCCCAGACCATGATCACACCAACGGAGACAAAACTGCTGTGAGTGGCCCAGCACTCTTCCCAACAATGCAGAAGGCCCGGAAAATCAACAGGCTTCCCTAGTTGCCTGGCTCCTCCCTCCGGCTCAGCAGGAGAGGCCCAGGAGGCACCAGAGTACAGAAGCACGGAGGGCCCACCAGGCTACTCCTGGTGTGTGCTTCTTTCTCTTAGCCAAGGCCCACTCATCCATCCCCATGGCTCGTCTCAGCTTGCTACCCCCCACTCAGACACCCAGCCCTGGGCTTCTGCACACAGGCATTCAGTAAACAGCAGATGAACAAACAAAGGCCTCTTCAGATTGCCCCGATTTGTGCATGTTGGCCCTTGATTGTATTTTGCATTCTTTTCTCAAGTTTTGTCTTAAGTCTTGTCAACAGTTCTAAGCTACTCCAAGGCATCGATCAGAATCCTTTGCACATTGCTACTGCCTAAGGAGTATCTCAGACTGAATTGTAATATACACAGTAATGAAACAGAATCACATATTCACTTGCTGCTTAAGCAGTCCACTAAATAGGCTTCGAAATTAGTAAGAATTTTCAGAACACAAGACATTACTTAAGTTTTTGTAATTTTAAAATTTCACGGCCATTAGGTTTCTCTTAAAAACTACAACTGAAAATGGAGGCAAAAACCAATAGTATTGATTATAGAATTCCTGGCTATATACTCACTGAGTGGGCTACACTACAACAGATCTGCCTGCCCAGTGAGTCTGGACTACAGGGCGCACCCACATTCCCTGGGAAGGGTGGTGCCAGCTGCCACGCACTGAGCATTTACTCCAGATCAGGCACTCTTCACACATCATCTCACTCTACCCTCATAACCACCCTCTGAGATGGGACTTGCTATTATCTCTGTTTTACAGATGAGGAAACTGAGGCTCAGAGAGTTGATATAACATAATGCTAGCGAGAGGGGAAGGGAAACTGCACCCACTCTGCCTGGCTCAAAGCTAGTGCTTTCATGTCCCACATTGTCCATCAACACCACAGCTGGTGCTGCCACCAGCAAGGGCTGCCCAAGCAGCCTTTGAGCGCCCCAAACAGACCCTGGCCCGAGCACTCCTAAGGCCGGCCAGGCTGGTCCCCAGGTGAGAACACATAGGTGCATATCTGTATCTCGAGGGAAAGTGGGATCAGGAAGAACAGACTCTAAGATGTGTGGCAACTAGATTAAAAGCACAATCTTAGGAGAAAAACAATGAGAACTTTGAAGGATATATATTCCGCACATTCATTTATCCATTCCCTCAACTGTCTCCGGAGGGCCTAGTATGTGCCAGGCGCTGCTCCCAGCTATGGGAATATGGCTGTGAAAAGCTCTCACAAGCTCTCATGGAGCTGCTCACCTTCAAGTTTCACAGGAAGGTGTGGATGTCAAGGGCATATGATGACAAAATAAGAAGGAAATGCTGTGTGGGTTACTGGGGCCAATGAAAAGCAAAAGAACAAAATAATCACTTTAATTAACTGAGTTTTTAAAAAAGCTGACATGATTTTAAATTAAGAAGTACGTAAAACTGTTACAGAGGAACAAGAAAGACCAAGAAAGGGGCTCCCATGAGCTCTGAAGTCTTCCCAGACTCTGCTCTCTCACCATGCTACTCACTCGGGCTCAAGGGCTTATCACCCCTGTTCCCCGTGCTTCAGGGTGAGCGGTCAGATCAGCACACAGTAGGTGCTCAGAAAACCTGTGCTACTGCTGTTTGACTGCTCTGTTCCCTAAAGCCTTCAGAGACGGCCCAGGCTGGGGCAACCAGGCAGCCCAGTGTTCCCAAAAGGATCCTCAGAGCATTAGTCCCACATTACATCAGGGTCCCATCCTGCAGCCTAAGGGCCAAATCCCCCGGCTGCTGGGTTTTGTTACAAAAGTCTTACTAGTTTTACTGGCACACAGCCACGCTCATTCTGTGCGTACTGTCCAGGGCTGCTTTCATGCTAAAACAGCAGCACTGAGTAGCTGCAACAGAGACCATATGGCCCGCAAAGCTCAAAATATGTCCTCTGGCCCTTTAGAGAAAAAGTTTGCCAATCCATGTATTACATAAAAAAAGTTGGGGAATAGTGCAAACTATAGTCCTTCTCTCCCAAACTCACAGCCCATCAGCACCCTAAGGCGCTGGAAAGGCCTGAAGTAAAGTTCCTTGGCTGTTCCCAAGCTCATTCGAGCAGAAAACCTTTCTTGAGAAACACCTCTTCCATGCCCCCTAGTTTCTTGGAGTATATTCGAAGTGCTGGGCTGAATAAGATAAACAGGTGGTGTCCTGACTAATGTTACTCCAAAAACTAAACTGGCTTAAAGCAAGCTTTCCTAATTCTCAACAACTCACAATAAGGTACATTTCTTCTTAACAAGCCAAAGCTTACTTTGGCAAAATCATTTTTAACTGTTTTGTCTTCGAATACACTAAAAACACAAAGTCGGCACTTACACAGCCCCAAGTAATCACATACTTTGTCAGACAACTACAGTGGCATAAGTCAGAAGCAGTAAAAACACAGGCTAAGAATCTAAGCATCAGCTTCCAACTAACTGTAGGATTAAGCCTCAGTCCCTTAAAAGTCATTTGCAATTATGTTTGAGAATTACAGAATCAAATTCAACGTTAAACACGAGTGATGCTCAATCTTCTGATCTACTCTGAAGGCATCCTTGGTGGGATTCATACTTACCCACCACCACTCCTGAGGAACTTCCAATGGAGCCACTGCTCCCGCCCCCCTCGCAGTTACTCAAAAAGTCCCTACTTTTCCAACAAGAAAAAGCAAAGTCACGACAAGTCCTAGAAGTCTCTACAAAAACTTACATTTCCTATTTAGTCAGGACTTAGTGAAGAGATGAAATAACTTGACTGGTTCTCAATTATCCACTGTGATGAAGGTGAGAGCACAGTTTAGGCCTCAGATGATACCCCGCTGCGTCAGAACCAGGAGGAAGCGGGGAGCCCCTGCCCTGCTCCCCGCGCGGCTGGTTACAAACTTTCCCAGTAGGGATTTCACCCACTTGCTGGAACTATACTATCGGAACTTGCCAAGTACTGCAGTCTCTGGGTCTATTATTCAAGCAGATCCCATGTTTCCACATGCAGATTTGTAAAACAAATATATAGAATCACTTACTTCAATCATCTAGGTTTGCTTCTGGTTTTGACCCTTTACGCTACTTTGGGGAGACTGTCTCTCTCAAGTGTGGTTCCTCACCCAGAAAAGGCAGGACGGTATCTTCCCTTCTTACCTCACAGGCTGCTGTAAGGACCAAACTGAGGTGATGGGAGAAAAGACCTCTGATGTGTAAAGCTGTGCAAATACAGAAAAGATCACCATTTTGTTGTAAAAGGTATTTGGTTAGTAACTATATTCACCCCAAGCTTTCTTTAAATGTGGTTTTCTGTTGCACTTAAAGAGACTCACGTTATAAAATGTAACCACAACTGCTTAGGGACACTTATACAGCGCAGGATGAAATATACCATTGTTCAACTTTTAGAAGGCAGTCTTTTTTTGGGGGGAGTGGGGGTAGGAAGACTGTCGCTGAGCTAACATCTGTGCCAATCTCCCTCTATTTTATGTGGGATGCCGCCACAGCATTGCTTCATGAGAGGTGCTAAGTCCAAACCAGGGATCCAAACCTGCAAACCCCAGCCAGTGAAGTGCAGCGTGTGAACTTAACCTCTACGCCACTGGGCCGGCCTTCAGAAAGCAGTCTTAAAAAACTTTTTCATAAATAATCTATTTGTTGTATGTAAATGTGGCCTCAATAAAGCAGACCAAAAAAAAGGTCTACTGCTTGCTTGGATATTTATTTCTCCTACACTGTTAAGTCATGAATCCCTGCTGTTGAAAGACACTAATAGGCTGTTTTAATTTAGACATATTAAATAAAGAAATTTCCAAAACACACAGCTAACTATATATTGGTAACACAAAGACCTTCTTACAAAGGGTGCCAAGTAAAGGAAGACTACATTTGTGAGAAAGGGTTTAAGCCTTCAATGTAAAACAAGAAAATGCTACTTCAACAACATCAGATCCCATCACATTCTGGGCCACTCCAAAGCTGAGGCTTGGGTGGGGTATAAAGAACTATTTTTCCTTCTTCCTCTCACTACCTTCCTTTGGGGCGCAGTCCCTATTTCCACATCTCCTCTGCATGCTCTCCTCAGAAGCCTTAACCAAGCTCCCCAGCCTTCAGTGACCTCTCCCGTTGGTCATCAGTGGCCATGGCATTTGGCGTTTATCACTAAGAGGTGCCGCCTTATCTCACTGGGGTATTTTATGCACATCATCCCCCCCCACCCCAGCCATTCTGCAAGTGCCCTACAGGCAGCACCCCAGCTGCTAAGCTCCCCACAGTCAGCTGTCCTGTTCTCCTCTCAGCCCACTGCCAGCCTCCCCAGACTGGTCTAAGTGACACCCATGGCTCCACAGGCCAGTCCCCACAGATGTGCACCGCGTAGTGACAGTTCAAGTCATTCTTGTTTCTCAGGCCAGCAAGGCCTCCTTCTCCCCAAGCCCTCGGCAATTCCCATGCACAGAGCCCCCCTCCCTCAAATGTTATCATATGAGCAGGGAACACACCTTGCTCCACCTGGCCCAATTTTCTCCTGGAAGCCCCAAACACACATATCACTGAAACAAGGTTGAGTCTCTTAAGAACATTATTGCCAGGTCTTTCTCCACTTTCCTATATAAGCAAATGCCTTCACTCCTTTGACTGTATGTAATTTAATCCCTTAGTTCTTTATTTGCTTAATAAACATGCTTAAGATCTCTTAGACTAGTAGTTACTGGAGACAAGGCTGTACCTTGTTAAATGTGCTCAACCACGATCCCTTCCTTGGCCCCCCACACTGACAGACCTTTTCACCAGAACCCCTCCATGATCGTGATGAACGTGTAACCAAGGACAGGGCATAAGTGTGATCGTGAATTTTATTCTGTGGATTATTTAAATCAGAGCTATTAAAAACTGACTTTTTGGTTCCACATTTGGAAAAGTAAAAATTTAATTTACGAGGGTCAAAATTGGAAAGGAAGGGAAAAAAGTGGTCAAGTGTGGAGAATCCTTTCTGACATACACGGTTGTGATTAGCAGAATATTAAGTAAATATCTGATCATCCAATAACGGAACCACCCAAAAGGCCATCCTTTGGGCGTCCTGGAAACAGCTGGATATATAGTGGGACAAGCCTTTTTGTTAAGTCTCGTGTTACCAATTTGTCCCTCTTTACAAAACAAAATCTGCAATAACCTTATTCAACAAGAGCAAACTGCAAAGCCATTCAAAAGTGACCAGTTCAGAGGACAGGCTTCAAAGCTGAACTTGCCTACAATGATCTATGTTTCATTTGATTAAAGACTTTTCACTCAAACATGGTAAGAGTAACAAAGCAAAGGAGATCTGCTCTGCAGCAAAAGGACATTTACATTGTGGTTGTTCCCACATTTCTCACTTCAGGTAAGCTGATTTTACGAAATTAACATCAAACTCAACTCGATCAGTTTTCAAAAAAAGAATATTAGTGACTTTCATATATCATGAGATTTATTTATTCCTCCCCACTGTTTAACAAATTTTAACTAGACAAGAATCTCCTTATGACTGGTTTGTGAAAAACAATTGTTTCTTTCACTTCTACATTAATATCCTAGGAATTGTAGTAAAACTCAAGTCACAAAATTCAAGTTTTGTTTCAACAGGAGAAACAGATTTTTATATCTGTTAGCGTACTCATAGAAGTACGCTAGTGGTCAGTCACAGAAATATTTGCACAAGCTGAACAGCTGTGTCTACTACAAATCTGAAGGCATTGCTGCAGCAATATAATTCAATTTGGGCCCATTCATTAAATTTTCAGATGCTGCTACTGCAAGACCCTACAGGAGAAGTGCAAGCTGCGCTGGAGACTGAACGTTCGCAGCAGCGCACAAGTTTCTATTGCAAAGCAGAGCTCTGAAAGAGGAAATGCAACTCGTTCATGATGAACCAGCCCAGAAGCAGCCAGAACTATTACACGAACAGAAAACTAAAATACTTCTCAGGGAACTGATATGATTACTGATTACCTAAGAAAGTTTTCACGGAAGCCGTTTAATGAGAAAAAGGATGATTTATTCAGTATCCTGCTTAAGTTTTCTTTCTAAAAAACTGCAATTCCTATATTAACATAATTTTTTAGACACCTAGACTGTAAAAGCAACAAAAGCTCAAACGGCAATTGCAGCCCAAATGAATCTGCCTGTTTAACTTTCTTTTAAAGCTACGCACGTGAAATTAAACACACTACATACAGCCCCTTTTATGACAGCTTGCTAACGAAGTCTGGGGTGGTGAAAAACGGAATGACTTAGGTGACCAAACGACAAGGATCCTTCCATTAACTACTGAGCCTTTTCCCAAGGAGAACATTCCAAGAAACTTCTAAGTCGTAACTCACAGGCTGGCTCCTGCTCTGAGCGTCTTCTGGCCGCCGCGCTGTGGATGCGCTACCAATCCAGAAAACACTTCGGGTCCCCTTTTGGCCGCACTCTTTCCTTCTCTAACCATCAAACGTCCCCTCCGCTGTCATCCCTCCAGACGGCCACGCGTGTGTCGACACACGGCGGCAGAGGGAGGCGGACGGGATCGCCACGCTCCACTTTACTTTTCTCCCTGCAAGTGCCACTCGGTCTCCCCAACTGCGGGAAACGCGAGCGCACCGGGCATGTGCCGCCCCACTCGGGCCCCACGACAGTCTGCCCGCAAACTTCCCCCTCTCCGGCGGGGGTCCCGGGAAGGGGCTCCGCACGCCCACCGAGCTCCGGTCTCCGCGGGCACTCCCCTCCGGGGCAGCCGACAGCGACCCCCGGGCCCCCGCCCCCGCCCGGCCCCCTCCTCACCTGTGCTGTCATTCGCCGAGAAGCCGGGCGAGCTGAGTTTGGCTCGTTTGGGGTTGGGCGGTCCGTCCAGCAAGTTCTCGGCCATTTTCACCTGCTCGCGAAAACAGCCCCAAGCGCGGGCGGCGGGGCCGGCGAGGCTCCGGGGCGGGGGTCGGCGCCGGCCCCGGCCGGCTGCGAGGGGAGAGGAGCGAGCGCGAGCCTGGAGCCGCGGGCCGCGAGCGAGCGAGCGAGCGCCGAGGGAGAGGGAGGGCGCAGGGCCGGGTGGGGGAGGCGGCGGCCAAATCTCAGCCACAGCAACAGCGCCCCGCAGCGCTCACCGCCCGCCCCCGGCCGCCGCCGCCGCCGCCGCCGCCGGCCGCGGCCCCCTCATCCCCTGCCCGCCTCCCGAGCGCGACACTCCGCGGCGGGGGCGCCCCGGCGGCCCGGCCGCTCCCCCGGGCCCGGCTGGCAGCGACGGCGCCCGGCCGGGCGGCTCAGGCACTCCCCGGGAACATGGTGCCGCCGCCGCGCCGCCGCCTCGCTCCCCCCCCGCGCCCCACTTAATTAATTCGCTCGCGGCCCGACGACCGGGGGGCTCCGGGCTCCGCTCCCCGCCCGCGGCCCGCCGCCGCCGCCGCCGCGAGGAAAAACAATGCGCGAAGCGGGGGCGCCGCCGCCGCCGCCGCCGCGGCCCCCCCACCCCCCGTTCCGCCGCCGCCGCTGCCGCCGCCGCCGCCGCCGCCGCCGCCGCGGCTCCGGGAGGCCGAGCCGAGAGGCGAGCGGGGCCGCCGGAGCGGGCGCCGAGGGCCGGGCGGAGCGGGCCGGCCGGGCGGAGCGGGGTGCGCGGGCGGTTGTGGGGCCCGGGACCGGCGGGGCCGAGTAGATCGCGCTCGAAGCCCCGGTCGGGTCCGCGACAAGATGGCGGCTGTTGATTCCTCAATTAAAAAAAAAAGAAAGTTTTTTTTCTTCTCTTTCCAGAGCCTGAACGGGGAGGGGGAGGGGGCGGGGCACGCCGGTGCGTCACCCCCCCGCGGCGTCACCACGCACGGCCCCCGCCCCGCCCCCTCCACCTGCGCCGGCCGCGGCGGAAAGAGCCGAGCGCGCTCGGGCGGAAAGGGCCGAAGGCGCGGCCTCGGTGCGTGGGGTGGCGGGGCTGCAGCTCGGCCTGTGGGACCTCGGGCGCCGGGCCCCGCCGCCACTTTTGTTCCCACCGCGACTGGGCTGCTGGGCCCGGCGAGGGCCGTGGGCGGCGGCCTGGCCGCGAGCCGGGCCCTCAAGCGCGGAGTCGGCGCCGGTCTAGCCCGCCCATCGCTCTGGGGCGATTCTGCCCGGTCCCAGCTCCTCACGTCCCTGCCCGCGATGTCGGGGGCGATCCGAGTCAGGCCTGGCCACTTCCCCTCGGCGAAAGCCAGCGATGTGTCGTGGCCTTTGCAGGTCACAGACCGCCCTAGGGTCTCGCTGCGAGCGTGTGCTGATGGGGAAACTGAGGCAGGAAGTGGCAGGGCTGGGAATCGAACTTCCCCTCCTCACATGAAGTGAGGGGGGGCGCGAGACTCCTGAGCACCTCTTCCCCAGCCCGAGGCGACGGGGCCCCCGTCAGACACCCTCCCCTGCACGGGCAGGGGGCGAGCGCTGCCCCCCGGGCAGGGGCGCGGTCGTCTGCGCCAGACCCGGAGGGCCCCTTGCATCCCGGCTGAGGGCCTCGCCGTCCCGCGCCGCTCCCGCCCCGACGCCACCTGGCCCCCAGCAGGTGCCGCAGACAGGTGTGGGTGCGAGGGAGAGCGGCTCCGTGGCCACTGCCCGCGGGACGGTTCCCCAAAACTCTAAGGTGTTCACAGCTCAGTTTGTTATCTGCCCCTGAAAGCGTGCCCGCGCTTCCTCCCCAAGTCCTGAAGTCTTCATCTGAAAGGTGTCACCAGCAAACCCGTTCCCGAGCCAGAAACTTGTGAGCGCGCAGACTCCTTCTTCCCTCCACCACCACGCAGCCAGACTCCTCACGTCCTCCACCCAGGAAACAGCCCTTTCTCCCCATCCCATCTGCCTCGGAGTCGCCCCGCATCGGCCGGGTGGCTCCGGTGGCAGCTTCCCACTTAAGTCTCCCTTGCGCGCCACATTCCTTCCCCGCAGTGCTAGAGTTAACTTCCTGGAAAAAGAGAGAAAGAACTCTGTTTAAAACAAATATCTCCTACACACGGGAAAAAAGGAAAAAAAAAAAAGACTCTCTATATATAGTCTGTTTAAAAAAAAAAACATATGTATAGTCTGTTTAAAATATATATACCAAAAGAGTTATCTTTCTACTTTTTTCTATGTATCTATATTGTTCAAAATCTTGTAATCCCCCCCCCACCGCCACCTGCCCCTTGCATCTGTCCGTTCCACTTTCCATCCCTCACTCCAGCATCACTGTCCCCACACCCACTCAGCCACTTGGAAGTTCTTATCATTCAGACCTTGTTATGCTTTTGCAAATGCTGTTCCCTGTACTAAGAATACATATGCCTGGCAAACTGTAACTTGTCCTCCAAGACGCAGTTCAAATGTCACCTACTCCAGGAAGCCCTCCTAGCCCACTTCAGGACTTCCACAGCATTCTGGGCAGAACTGTGTGAGGGCACACCTCACACTGTCATTTTTTTTTTCAATCCATTCATGTTTTTATTTACCCATCAAATATCCCTTGAGAATCTCCTGAGAGCAGAGATAGAAGAGAAGAAAGAAAGAAAGAAAGAATAAAGAAGGAAATCCCTATGTATTCAACGAGGCCACATCGCAAGCCCTGGAAATCATAAACAGAAGTAGGCAAGAAGCCAGTTTGCACAGGAAGGTGAGAAGTGGATCGAGTCATAGAGCAACATAGGGCTGGCAGCGCCCTGTATCTGAATGTGCTGTGTGTCCCTGTCACCACAAGTCTGTGGGCCCCTTGAGGGCAAGGGCCGTGTCCTAGTCATAGTACAGTGCCCTGCAAGAGTAGGTTTGTAAAATCTGATGAATGAGTAAGTGAATGAACACTGTCAGGTCCCCAAGTCTAGAGGCCTCCAGGCCACTGAGAAGGGTGAGCTCCAGCCTGAGGCAGCTCCAGGCCACTCCCCTGCAGAGGGGACAGTGTGTCAGGTTACCCAGAGACCTCAGCCACGGCCTGCCTTGGAGCACCACCTGGCCCTTGGGTTCCCTCAGTAAATGGTTTACGCAGCCGTGTGCACATGAGTTTGTGCCATCCCCCCATCAGTGGGCAGCTATGGCAGAGGTCATGCCCATTTTACAGAGGGAGAAACTGAGGGGACCCAGTCCAAATGACCCAGGGGTAAATGATCTGGACATGTCAGGGCCAGGCCTGAAACACAAGTCTACAAACGCCAAACCCCATATTCTTTCTGCTCAATCCTAAAACATACCTGCTCTGCAGTCCCTTTTTCTATCTCATTTGTATCATTTTGATCAGTTCCTCTGGTATTTCCTGATATCCGCTTTTCCTTTCCTTTCTAGTTTTTCTCTCCTTGGTCTGACTCTCATCCAAGAACACCGTGTTCAGACATTGGTGGGAGAATAACCAGAAAGGAAGTATGGTTCCTGCCTGCACACCCTTAGCTAGAGATCAGTGTCAACACAGATGAAAGAGACCCAACACTGTTGAGTGCCTTCTGTATGCCAGGACACTCTGCCACACTTGGATCCGTACTTTCTGCAGTCCTGGGAGGAAATATCATTGTCCTCATTTTGTAGATGAGGAAATGAAGCCCAGAGGAGGGCAAGTCGCTCAGCCATTCAGAGGCTCACCTGGGTTGCAAACCTAAGGCCGCCTACTCCTTCAGGTCTCAGAGGCTGTAGGATCAATGAATGCCCGTTTACAGAATGCTCAGGGGCCGAGAGAATGAGGCGAGGAGGGACCAGCTGAGGAGCGAGGGGTAGAGATAAATCAGGAAAAGTTTCCTGAGGAAAGTCCATTTGAATCCATCAACTGGATAAAATGGATTAACGTGTTATATCCACACGATGGAATATTATTCAGCCATGCAGTACATGCTATGACATGGGTGAACCTTAAAAACGTGATGCTCAGTGAAAGAAGACCATCATCAAAGACCGAATATTGTGTGATTCCGTTTCTAGAAAATGTCCAGAAAAAGCAAATCCAGAGACAGAAAGCAGATGAGTGCTTGCCAGGGGGCTGGGCGAAGGGAGGAGATAGTGGATGGTGGCCAAAGGATATAGGGTTTCTATTTGGGGTGATGAAATGTTCTAAATTGCTGCTGCTGATGGTTGCACAACTCTCAACCTACTAAAAGCATCGGAAATCTACACTTTGAATGAGTGAATTGTATGGTGTGTGAATTATATCTCAATACAGCTAGTTTTTAACTTGTTGATTTGGAAAGAAGGAAGAGAGACAAGGAATGACAGAGAGAGGCAGGCACTCGCAGCAGAAGGAAACAAGTCAGGGATCCAGCTGGGAGAGAGACAAAGGGATCTGCTTGGTGGAACCAAGAAGAAGGGTCTGGGGGGTTGGATCTGATGTGACTGGGATTTCCCAACTAGGGGCTGAGGGATGAACTGGCAGGCAGAAAACGGAGACGGAGATTCACAGGCTGACTGAAAAGAGAGGAAATTGAGGGGGGGAGACTTTCCCCCCAAGCTCCAGTGGCACATCCAGCTGCCTCCTACCTCAGACCCCAGTGGATGTTCACACTTAGCAGGCTCCAGACAGAGGCCACAACCTTCTCACCACACCAGCTCCTCCTCACGTGTTCCCCATCCCAGGACCGCCCTGCCTCTCTTCTGTGGGACTCCCATCTCCTCTCTCCTGAACCTTTAATTTCTTATCCCCTCCCCCCAGGGACTCCTTCTCCTCAATAAACAGTCTTCACAGTTAATCCTGGCCCTGCTCATCTCCTCCATTCCCAGCAAGCTGCTTTGCCCAGTTGCCTACACTGGCCCAACTCATTTCCTCTTCTCCAATTCACAGTTTTTATTTTCCTTCATGAAAAATTTCAAACAAATTACAGAAAACAACACATGGATGCTCGTGTCTACATTATTAAAGGAAGCAAGGTTAACGTTTGGCCACGTCGGCTTCAGATCTTTATTTTACTTATTTATTTAAGAAATAATATGTCAGGGGCCGGCCCCGTGGCCAAGTGGTTAAGTTCACGTGCTCCGATTCGGCAGCCCAGGGTTTCACAGGTTCGGATCCTGGGCGCAGACATGGTACCGCTCTTGAGGCTATGCTGAGGCAGCATCCCACATGCACAACCAGAAAGACCACCCACAACTAAAATATACAACTATGTACTGGGGGAACTTGGGGAGAAAAAGCAATAAACGAAAAAAAAAAAAAGAAAAGCAATAGTACATCAGAGATAGAGCTGAAGCCACCTCCCTTTTCCTGCCTCCCTCCCCCAAAGTCACCACTTTCCTGAAGTTGATGTATATTGTTACTACGCAAGAAGTGGATTTTTATTAAGTTGAGCCATATGAAACTGCCAACACTTGACTGTTTTTGTTGCTGTTAGCGCTGTCGATTCCCACTCCTAGCAACCCTGCGTACAGCATATCGAAACCCTGCCCAGACTTATAAAGTCAGGGTGGGTTGCAGGGAAACCACAAGGGATAGGACAGCGACCCAGGGCTAGTGGCAGCTGAGCTGTTACCAGCATGAGGCCCAAAGGGATGTGAAAAGGGAATGCTTGCTAGAACTGGGAGAGCAAGAAATTGTGTGGAGATGGCCATCTTCAGAGGAGTGATCTTTAGCTGCGGGATTCAGCTGGCTGGAGGTGTCCAAATACCCCGACCACTGTCTCCTTCTCTCTGATCTCCTCTCAGGCTGCCGACTGGTGAACCCAAGCCCAGGGGAATGGTAGCCTGTCAAGGTCAGCCTCCGGAGACGTAGGGCGAGGTGGGAAGAGAGATGATCAGCTGAAGGGGTATACGCAAGGAGTCTGGCACACACGGTATGCACGTCCTCAACTGTAGTAGACATCTCCAATTTGTTTTCCAAAACCATTTCATCAGTTTACATGCCCACCAGCAAAGTATTACAATCCATATACCCACATCCTTGCCAACATTGGCTATTTATCAGACTTAACAATTTTTTCCAGTCTTTGGGGATGAAATGGTGTTTCATCGTCATTTTAATATGCAGTTCCCTAATTTCGAATGAGGCTGAGGCGTTTGTTTTGTTTTGTTTTGTTTTGTTTTGTTTTTGGTGAGGAAGATTGACCCTGAGCTAACATCTGTTGCCAATCATCTTCTTTTTGCTTGAGGAAGATTGTTGCTGAGTTAACATCTATGCCAATCTTCCTCTATTTTGTATGTGGGATGCCACCACGGCATGGGTTGATGAGTGGTATGTAGGTCCATGCCTGGGATCCAAGCCCACAAACCCTGGGCCATAGAAGCAGAGCATGCAAACTTAACCACTACACCACCAGGCCAGCCCCAGGGTTGAGTTTTTTATATACTTATTAGTTGTTTGGGGTTTTATATGCTGCTACATATAATGCTGCAAATATGAATTGCCTTATATATCCTTTGCTCACTTGCTATAGGGATGTTCATCTTTCTCTTATTCATTAGTGGGGGTTCTTTTTACATTTTAGATGCTAACCCTCCAAAAATAAAAGAGATTGAAGATCTTTTCTCCTGCCTGTGCCTTATCTTTGCACTTTTAGTGTCTTTTGTTATAAAGAAGTTTTAAATTTTTGCCTCTTCAAATTAACTAGTCTTGCCCTTCATGGTGTGTATTTGTGGCTTAAGATATCTTTTCCTACCCTGAAGTCATCAAGATAGTCTCCTATGATTTTCTTCTAACAAGTTTACAGTGTTGCATTTTCACATTTTGGTTTGTGTGTGGTTTGAGGTAGGGATCTACTATTTCTCTACAGATAGTCAGTTTTATTTATAGAATGCTCCATCTTTTCCTCTTTGATTTATAATGTCAACTCTTATTCCAAGCTCCTCTTTATTCTATTCAGTAGATCTATTTGTGTTTCTCTGCACCAGTATCACAATGTTTCAAATGTTTTAAATTTAGAGTAACTCCTGATATCTGGTAAGGAGAGTGCCACCACCCTTCTTCGCTTTCAAATTTGTCTTCACTATTTTGGTCCTTTACTCTTCCATATGAATTTTAGGGTCAGTTTGTCAAGGACCATGAAAAAAAATTGAAATTTTTATTGAAATTGTATTGGATTCATAGATTAATTTGAGAAGAAGTGCCTTTTAAAAATAGTAAGTCTTCCTACCAATTAGCAGGCAAAACTGAGGACAGAGGCACGTCACCCAGCACTATGGCATGTAATCCACAAAATCCAAACTCTGGGAAGTTCGGTAGGAAACATAACTTGGCTTTCTTTAACAAGTAAATTTCACAGAAAAAAACATATAGCAGATGAAGAGAGAATCTACAGATTAAGAGCCTTAAAAAACATTAGAACCAATTGCATGTGGATGCTGTATGGACCCTGATTCCAACAAATTAAAATCATGAGACCATTGGAAATTGAAACACTGGTATGGAATGATACTAAGAAATTATATTAATTTTATTAGGTGTGATAATGATATTGTGATTATATATTTTTAAATAGCCCTTGTATTTCAGCATAGGCTGAAATATTTACAGACAGGATGACATGATGCTTAGGAGGAGTAGATGGGGAAACAGATGAAATAAGATTGGCCAGGAATTGATAGTTATTGAACTTGAGTGATGAGCACGTGAGGATTCATTATATGATCCTGCATACTTTTGTGTATTTTGAAATTTTCCATAATAAAAATCTTAGCTTCTAAAATACTGAAATATCGAGACTTTCCATTGACAAACATGAAATACCTGTTCATTTATTTAAATTTTCTGTCTGGCAATAAAGTTTTATAACTTTTTCTATAAAGTCCTACACATCTTTGGCTGATCCAGCAAATTTACTAAACTCTCTTATTAGTTCTAATAACGCTAATAATTTTTCTCTAGAATCTCTTGGATTTTCTGTGTAGCCCATTGGATCATATGTGAAAAAAGAAAAGAAAACAATGAAATTTTGTTTCTCCTGTCCAACACCCATAGCTTCCATCTCTTTGTCTTGTTATAAACCGCTGGCTAGAACCTCCAGAATAATATTGGATACAGCAGTGTTAGATGCATCTAGTCCTTGTTACTGACTTGAGTAAGAATGACGGCTTTTGAGAGTTTATACATTCATTCCACCAATATTCACTGAGCACCTGATATGTGCCAGGCACTGTCCTGTGATCTTGGGATACAACAGTGAATAAAATGAAGGTCCCTGCCCTCACAGACCTTCCGTTGTAGGAGGCAAAGGGAGAGGATGAAGGTAATTAATGGGTAAATCTAGAATATATGTGAGAAGGGGGTATGTCCTGTGCAGAAAAGAAATAGAGGAGGTTATGGAGGCTCCGGAGCGTCTGTGTGGAGACAGGGGCAATTTTAGATGAGGTGATGGAGTCAGGCCTCACTGAGAAAATGATGTTGGAGCAAAGATTTGAAGGAGGAAAGGAGTGAGTGTGTGAATATGTGGTGAAGAGCTCTCGAGCCCCAGGGCACAGTCAGCTTACAGCCCTGCTGCAGGACTGCCCGTGGCTGTTTGAAGAGGAGAAAGGAGGCAGGTGAGGCTGGAGTGGCTGGGGCGGGCTGAGGTAGAAGGAGGTGAGATTACAGAGGAAACAGAAGAGGGTGGGAGCCAAGGGCGGAGGTGTTGACTCCATTCTTGCATCTCCTCCTATTTTTTATTTATTTATTTTTTTTAGCTCATTCTGTATAGCATCCAGACTTCAACAATGCTTAGACCCTCTGGGGACCTTCAGTCCTTGAATACTGTCCCTTTCCATGTTCCTCACTCCCTTAGACTCCTCTTTTCCCTTCCTACGCAGCTTAAATTCCATGGTCAACTGTCACCAACACAGCCCTGCACACACGCTCTCTTTTCCCCGCTCATATTCCTGTACTTGTCTGGCAAAACCGTCACCCAGGTTAAACACAACTCTCTGCCTAGGCTTCATTTGCACCCTAGAGTTGAACGTGGCTGGAAAAAAGCATGTGGCCCCACTGCCGGGTGTCACTTTAATTAATGATCACAAATCTCAAATGGGTCCTCACTGCTGCCGGCCAATCATACCGTACTTCCACAGTCGTTGGCTCTCCCGCTTTCCCCCGTCGAGAAACTCCAGCACCTCCTTCCCCATCCTCACTCTCACGATGACTTCTTCCTACTTTGCTGAGAAATTGAACCAATCCCCAGAGAACTTCTACACACTCCCCAAAACACATCCACCCATGAATTTGCATGGGGGCCCGCATAGCTGAGTGCGGTCTTGCTGGGGACCAATCCTTCTACCTCTGGACTCGGGGATCCACCTTCCTCTTTGCCTGTCCATGCACAGAGCTCCAGAAACCCTGTGACCTATGTCATCGATCTCCGCCTCCACTGGATCATCCCCTTCAGCGTGTAAATATACTCTTACTTTTCCCATCTTAAAAAAAACAAAACAAGCCCTTCTCTTGATTCTATTTCCCCTGTCAGTTACCACCCCACGTCTCAGCTCCATTTTGCTGTCAAATTCCTTTTAAGAGTTGTCTGTCCATGTACATACAATGTCTGAAAATTTCTTTCCTCCAATGTTCTTTTTTTGATTCCATTTATCCGTCCTCCTTTCTATGTAATTGTCATATCTTTCACTTCAACACGCATTAATAGACTTCACCCACCAATGTTATTATTATTTAAATAGTCAATTGTTTTAAGCAAATTAGAGGAATAAACAAGATCATTTATGTTTACCCACTTACATACAGTTCCCAAGGCTCTTCATTTCTTCCTGTAGAGCTGGGTTCCCATTGAGAATCATTTTCCCTCAGCCTGAGGGATATGCTTTAACATTTCTTTTTTTGCTTTTTTTCAGGAAGATTAGCCCTGAGCTAACATCTGCTGCCAATCTTCCTCTTTTTGCTAAGGAAGACTGGCCCTGAGCTAACATCCATGCCCATCGTTCTCTACTTTATATGTGGGATGTCTACCAACGGATGGCTTGATAAGTGGTGCGTAGGTCCACACCACGTAGGGATCTGAACCAGCGAACCCTGGGCTGCCGAAGCGGAACGTGTGAACTTAACCGCTGCACCACCAGGCCGGCCCGCTTTAACATTTCTTAGCCTTGTGGGTCTACTGGCAACAAACTCTCTCAGCTTTTGTTTGTCTGAAAATGAATTTATTTCACCCTCAGTTTTTGAAGGATATTTTTATGGATATAAAATCTGGGGATGAGGGGTGTTTTTCTTTCAGCACTTTAAAGATGTCTGTGCAGAGTCATGCATGGTTCTCTGGCCTCCGTCATTGCTCAGTCAGTCCGCAGCCATTCAGAGCGCTGTTTCCGAATATGTCATGTGTCTTTGTTTCCCTGATGCTTTCAAGATTTTTTCTTTATCACTGGTGTTCAGCAGGGCGGCTATGATGGGCTGGGTATAGCTCTCCTTTCATTTATTCCTGCTCGGGATAAATATAAGTTTATCCCTGCAAATTGGCATTTTTTAATCAAAACTGGGAAATTTTCCACCATTATTTTAATTTTTTTCTGCCTCAATATGATTCTGTTCTCTTTCTGGGATTCCAGTTATATGGTTGTCCAATTGCTTGATATTGTCCCTGAAGTTTTGTTCATTTTTCTTCAATCTTTTTCTCTCTCTTCTTCAGAGTGAGTCATTTCTATTGATGTGTCTTCAAGTTTCCTGTCTCTTCTGCCACCTCCAATCTACTGTTAAGGCCATCCGGTGATTTTTTTTTTTTTCACTTCAGTTACTTCACTTTTCAGTTCTAGAATTTCCATCTAGTTCTCTTTTATATTTTCAATTTCTCTGCTGAAATTCTCTGTTGGCTCACTCTTTAAGATCACATTTTCTTTGAATTCATCAAACATATTTTCCTTTAAATATATATATATATATATATATATATATAATAGCCACTTTAAAAAATATATATATAATAGCCACTTTAAAATATTTATCTGCTGAGTCAAATATCTGGACTATCTTTTTTTTGCTAAGGAAGATTTGCCCTGAGCTAACATCTCTGGCAAATCTTCCTCTATTTTGTATGTGGGCTGCCACCACAGCATGGCCACTGACCAGTGGTGTAGGTCCATGCCTGGAAACCAAACCTGGGCCACTGAAGCAGAGTACGCCAAACATAAACACTAGGCAACCGAGAATATCTTTTGTCCACTTTCTATCAATTGCTTTTTTTCTTGACTTTGAATCATGTTTTCCTGTTTATTTGTATGTCTAGTGATTTTTGATTGAATAATAGATTTATGGTTAACACATTGTAGAGATTATGAATTCTGTTGTCTTCCTCTGAAAAGTATTGATTTTTCTTCCAGCAGACATTTTACTTCTGGCTGATCGTCTTGAACTTCTATAGGCTTGTTTTCACACTTGTTAGTGTAGATCTGTAGAAACCCAAGGTTTTCTCCAGCCCGTCTGACCCGGCAGGATTCAACCTTCAAACTCTGCTTCTGCTATGGATCTTTTTGTGGTTTGATGTTAGGCTTTGTTAGAAGGAGTCTAGAATACATCTTATTCTAGAGCAAGGTTTGGCAAACTACAACCTATGGGCCAAATCTTACCATCACCTGGATTTTGTAAATTAGGTTTTATTGGAACACAACCATATCCACTCATTGTGTGCGTCCATGGCTGCTTTCGCACTACAACAGCAGAGGTGAGGGGTTGTGGCAGAGATCAGAAAGACACAAAGCTTAAAATGTTTAATACCTGACCCTTTTCAGAAAAAGTTGCCTGGCACCTGCTCAGGGCATGATCCTTACTCCTAAGGCCCATGCCTCAGCTGGATGCCAGGAGTCTTGGTGAGATGTTAATGCGGGCGCTCTACTCCAGCAGGGCCAGAACTCCAACGCTGCTGCCACTGCTCTTCCTCCGGCTCTGCTTGGCCCTCTGGTCTGGAGCAGCCACCTTCTGGAAAGCCTGGAGTAGTGTCACTCAACACAGGTGTAGCCCAGCCCTCAGTCACAGACTCATGGGGGACTCCTCCTCCAAAAACTTATGGGGCCCCTCTTTCCAGAGCTTCCTCCTCTTCAATGTCTTACCCCACAAATGTCAGCTACTTTAGGTTTGCTGACCCTAATTTCTGCCTCCTCCTCTTAGTGTGGCCACTATGCTCTTTCAGAGTCCAGCTCTTGGGCTGGGTTGAGAAATGGTCCTGAGGCAGAGAGCTGGGCAGTTATGGGGCTCACTCATGAATTTCCCTTCTCTTGGACATCATAGTCTTGTACCACCTCATGTCCAATGCCTGAAGCAGTTGCCTCCTATATTTCTCCAGTTTTATTGTCAGTTGTGTTTGCAGGGCTAGTCTAGTAAACATTTGCTTCATCATGGCAGGAAGCAGAAGCTCCCCATTTTTTCTTAAATTCATTCCAGATACGTTTGCACCCCCACCATTCCACTGAAAACTGAACTTGTCAAGGACATCAGTGACCTCAAAGTTGCTAAATCCAATAGTTAATCCTCAGTTCTCCTATCTCTTGGTCTATCAGCAGCACAGACACGCTAATGACTCCCTCTTTCCTGGTCTACGTTCTTTCCCTCGCCCCCAGGACACCACACTCTCAGTTCTGTTCTCTTCCTAGCTTTACTCGTCGCTGCTTCTCAGTCTCCTTTGCCGGCCCCGCCTCCTCGCGTTCTGGATGTTGGAATGCCACACGGCTCAGCACTTTGCTTTGTCTTCTTCTCTGTCTTCACTCATTCTCTTGGTAGTTTCATTTGGTCTCATGGCTTTAAATACCACCTCAATGCCCATGACTTTCAAGTTGATATTTCTATTCCAGACCTCTCTCCTGAACTCCAGAAAGAGGTCAAATAGATATCTCAAAATTAACACATTCCAAAACTGACCTCCTCATGGTCCTTCCACAATACCTGTTCCATCCAGCGTCTCCTGCTTGGTTGATTGCAGCTCAATTTTTCAAGTTACTCAAGCCAAAAAACTTGGAGTTGTTCTTGATTCTTCTATTTCTCTCACCCATAACCAACTCATTAAAAAAAAATCCTCTGGGCTCAACTTCAGAAATATATCCAAATCCAACCCCTCTTCATCAATTCGCTGTTACCTGTCTGGGTCAAGTCACCATCATCTCTTGCCTAGATCATTGCAACCCGCTCCCACTGGTCTCCTGCTTCTACCTTATCCCACTACCATCTGTAATCAACACAGTGTTCACAATGATCTTTTTAAAAATATAAATCAGACCATGACACTCCTCTGCTCAAAACTATTCATGGCTCGCCCATTCTTACAATCACTCATTCATTTATTTAAAAAATATTTCTTATGAGCCTTCTACGGGCCAGGCACTGTTCTATGAACTTGCAATACATTAGTGAACAAAACAGTAAAATAGCCCTACCCTCATAGACAGATGCAAGTGTAGAGAGACAGCTAACACATAATAAACATCACAAATAACTTCTACAGTGTATTCGAAGAGGATAAGTGGCCAGTGAAAAAAGATAGAGCAGGGTGACAACAAAATTGGGGACATGGAGGCCAGCGTAAGATTTTGTTGTTTTTCCGTTTTTTGCTTGAGGAAGATTGTCCCTGAGCTAACATCCATGCCAATCCTCGTCTATTTTGTATGTGGGATGCCACCACACCATGGTTTGATGAGCCATGTGTAGGTCCAAGCCTGGGATCCAAACCTGCAAATGCTGGGCCACCAAAGCAGAGCGTGCGAACTTAACCACTATGCCACCAGGCCAGCCCCTCCAGGGTCAGTTTTAAATCAGATCGTCATGTTAGATCTCACTGAGAAAGGGGTATCTGAGCCAAGACCAGGAGGAGGTAAGCTGTGAGGACTCCTGGAGGAGTGGACCTCCAGGAAGAGGGACCAGAGAAACAAAGGTCAAAGGCAACAGCAGACGAGACATGTTCTAGAAACACCAAGGAGACAAACAGCTGAGAAGTAGTGAGTGAGAGAGAGAGTGGTAGAAGCTGAGAAGACATGACGGTGGACCTTGTAGCGGTCTTGGAGGGCATTATGATGGCTTTGGCTTTCACTCTGAGTGAGATGGGAGCCACTGGAAGATGCCAGAACGGAGGAATGATGTGATCTGAATTAAGTTTTAAAAGAATCCTTTTAGTTGCAAATCATATCTTGGATAAGTGATTTGTATCTGGAACATATAAAGAACTATTCCAATTCCGTTGAAAGATAACCCTATTTAAAAATGGATGAAGGATTTGAATAGACAGTTCTTCAAAGAGCATATACCAATGGCCAATAAGCACATGAAAATAGGCCCAGCATCATTAGCCATCAGGGGAATATAAATCAAACCACAGTGAGGTACCACTCCATACCCTCTAGCATGAGTATAATCAAAAAGGCAGAACATACAAGTGTCGGCAAGGATGTGGAGAAACTGGAACACTCATACACTGCTGGTGGAAATGTAAAATGGCACAGCCCCTCTGGAATAGTCTGGCAGTTCTTCAAAAGGATAAACACAGAGTTACCATTTGACCCACCAATTCCGCTCCCAGGTCTACCCCCAGGAGAAATGAAAACCTACATCCACAGAAAAACTTGTAGACGAATGTTCATAGCACCATTATTTGTAATAGCCAAAAAGTGAAACAACCCAAATGTCCATGAACTGATGAATGGATAAACAAGATGTGGTCTATTCATACTACATAATATTTTTCAGCAATAAAAGGAATGCAGTACTGACACAGGCTACAACATGGATCAACCTTGAAAACAATATGCTAAGCGAAAGAAGCCAGTCACACAGGACCACATCCTGAACGAGTCTATTTATATGAAATGTCCAGAATAGGGAAATCTCTGGAGACAGAGAGTAGATCAGTTGCCTAAGGTTGCAGGGGATGGCGGAATTGGTGGTTATTGACTTAGTGGTGCTGGACTTCTTTTCGGGTAATGAAAATTTTCTAAAATTGATGTGGTAATAGATGCACACCTCTGTGACTAACCTGAAGGCCATGGCATTGTATACTTTAAATGGGTGAATTGTACTATCAGTGAATTATATCTCAACAAAGCTGTCAAAAAAGAAAAGAATCCCTTTGTGTGCTGCATTGAGAGTAGATATGGCGGGCAGAGCTGGAAGCAAGACTTCCAGGAAGGAGCCCAGCACCTTGAGCTCGGTGGTGGAGGCTTGGACCGGTGCTAACAGTGGAATGGGACTAGTGCTAACAGTGGAGATGGCGAAAAGTGCTTGGGTTCTGTATTTTGAAGGTAGGGCCAACCACATTTCCCAATGAGTTGGCAGTGGGTTGATGAAAAAGAGAGGTGTAAAAGATGACTCCAAATTTTATTCTGAGCAACTGGAGGATTGGAGTTGCTGTTAACTGAGATGGAGAGGGCTGAAGGCGAAGCCGTTGGGGAGAGAATGGTAGGGATCAGATCTCAACAGATCAATCTAGGTCTTGGTAGATACATTTTTTCAGGTCAAGGAAGTCACTCTTCTCATCTTTGTTTACTGAGAGTTATCAGAAAGAGTGTTGAATTTTATCAAATAATTTTTCTGAATTTCAGATGAATCTATATATTTTCTCCTTTAATCTTTTTTCTTTTTCAGAGGAAGATTAGTCCTGAGCTAACATCTGCTACCAATCCTCCTCTTTTTGCTGAGGAAGACTGGCCCTGAGCTAACATCCATGCCCATCTTCCTCTACATTATATGTGGGACGCCTGCCACAGCATGGCTTGCCAAGCGGCGCCATGTCTGCACCTGGGATCCGAACCGGGGAACCCCAGGCCGCCAAAGCGGACCGTGGATACTTAACCTCTGCGCCACCGGGCCAGCCCCTCCTTTAATCTGTTAATGTTGTGAAACACACTAGTAGATTTTTCTAATGTTAAACCTTCATTCTATTCCTGGGGTAAACCTTCCATGCTCATAATTTGATTGTGCATTTGTTTGTTTTCCTGTTATTATTTTTAATATTCTGATGGATTTGGTTTATTAATATTTATTTAGGACTTTTGCATCTAGTTTCATAAGTGAGGTTGGCTTGTAATTTTCTCTGTTCAAATTGTCCTAGTCTCAGAATTAGGTGAATTGTTTTCCTCTTTTTCTTTTCTTTCTTCTTCTTCTTCTTCTTCTTTTTTTTTTTGGTGAGGAAGATTGGCCCTGAGCTAACTCCCAAAGCCCCAGTACATTGTTCTATATCCTAGTTGTAAGTCCTTCTATTTCCTCTATGTGGGATGTCACTATAGCATGACTTGATGAGCAGTGCTAGGTCTGCACCCAGGATCCAAACCTGTAAACCCCCGGCTGCTCAAGCAGGGCAGGCAAACTTTATCACTATGCCACCAGGCCAGCCCCTCCTTCATTTTTTTAAATTTTATTTTCTGCAATATTTATATGGAATAAGATATAATTATTCCTTGAACCTTCAGTAGAACTCACCTGTAAGACAAACCGTGTGTGTGTGTATGTGTGTGTGTGTCTGTGTGTGTGTGTGTTGCTGTTGTATTTGATTTGTTTCTCTTATGGATAGAATTTTAACTACTGAATCAATTACTTTTAAGGTTATAAGTTAATGCATGCATTAAATCATTTTTCTAAATTGCCTATTTTTATCTGTACTTAAAAGTTGGTAAGAAGTTCTTCACAGAAATCTATTTTAAAAACTTCTGCTATGTCTGCAGCCTTGTTGTTTGTGTTTTCTCTATTTTTTGTTGGTCTATCAGTCTCACTACAGTGTTGTTTATTTTATTTTTCTTTTTATAAAGCCAACTTTACTTTTATTGATCCACTTTATTGGTTCTTTGTTTTCTATTTCATTAATTCCTGCTCCATGTTAATAACTATATCAATGTAAATGACCTGAACACCCCAATTAAAAGGAAGAAATTGTCATATTGAATGAAAAAGCAAAATATAAGAATATGCCACCTATAAGAAATTTTAATTTCTAATTTCTTTCTAATTTCCAATTACACTTTAGTTATAAAGACACAGATAGTTAAAAAGAAAATAAAAAATCATGCAAACACTAATTAAAAGGAAGCAAGTGTGACTCTATTAATATCAGACAAAGTTGGTTTCAGAACCAGGAATATTACCAGAGATAAAGAGAAATATTTTATACTGACCAAGAGGTCAGTTAATTAAAAGTACACACTAAAACTAAAAGTACATGCACCTAACGGCAGAGCTTCAAAACATAAAGCAAAAATTAATAGAACTGAAAGAACAAATAGAAAAATCCACAGAGCTGGAGATTTCAACATTCCTTTCTCAGTAACTGACAGAACAAGTAGACAGAGACTCAGTGTGGATACATATGTGAATAACATGGTCAACCAATTTGACTAAACTGACACTTAGAGAACACTGCATGCACCTCACTACTGTACAATACACATTGTTTTAAAACACCCATGAAACATTCACCAAGATAGGCCATTTTCTGGGCATAAAACAAGTCTGAATAAATACAACAGGATTTAAATCATATAAAGTATGTTTCCTGATCATAATGGAAACTAAAAATAAATAACAGAGAGATATCCGGAGAATAACAAAGTGTTTGGAAATTAAATAACACAATTCTATTTTGTTTCTTTTTTTTTGGTGAGGAAGATTGACCCTGAGCTAACATCTGTGCCAGTCGTCCTCTATTTTATATATGGGACGCCACCACAGCATGGCTTGGTAAGCCATGTGTGGGTCTATCCAGGATCTGAACCCCTGAACCCCAGGCCACGGAAGCAGAGTGTGTGAACTTAACCACTACTCCACCAGGGGGGCCCAAGTAAATAACACAATTCTAAACAACCTATTGTTCAAAGAAGAAACAACAGGGACATTGGAAAATACTTTGTACTGAATGAAAACAAACCATCACATCTCAGAACATGTGAGATGCACCAAAAGCAGTGCTTAGGAGGAAATTTTTAGCATTAGGGGTTATATTAAAAAAAAAAAGAAAAATGGTCTCAAATCAACAATGTAAGTTTATGTGTTTAGAAACTAGAAATGAAAGAAAAAGTTAATACCAAAATAAACAGAAAAATGGAAATAAAAATAAATATGAGTGGAAATCAATGAAAGAAAATAGAAAAACAACACAGAAAATCAATGACACCAAAAGCCGGTTCTTTAAAAATATCAATAAAATTTATAAACTTCTAGAAAAAAAAGACAAAAATTTTCAATATCAGGAATTAAAAAGAGAAACCATACATGACCTGGTCAGGAGTGGATAATAAAAGAATATTATGAACAACTTTATGCCAACAAATCCAAAAACTTCGATGAAATCGATGAATTCCTTGACACCAACTACCAAATCTCACTCAAGAAGGAATAGATTGAATTTCTATGCCTATTAAAGATATTACATTTGTAGTTAAAAATCTTCCAACAAAGAACACTCTAGGCCCATGAATTTGACCAAACATTTAAAGAAAAAAATAAAACTAATTCTACACATGGTTTTCCAGAAAACAGAAGAGGAGGGAACACTTCCCATTTCATTTTATGAGGCCTACCTTCCTCTACACCAAAATGAAACAAAGATTACAAAAACCCTGCACACCAGTATTCCTAATGAACAAGGACACAAAAAACAAATTTAATACATATCGACGAAGTTGGGGGTTTAGCCCAGGAATGCTGGATTTGTTTAACGTTGGAAATCAATCATTGCTGTTAACCATGTTAGCTGACTGTGTGAGGCTTAAAGCTGGCTCCCAAAAGACATCTGTGTCGAATTCCTCTAAGGTGACTTTATTTGGAAAAAGGGTCTTTGCAGATATGATTAAGTTAAAGAACTTGACATGAGGAGACAACCTTAGGTTATCCAAGGGGCCCCTCCACCCAGTGACAAGTGTCCTTGTAAGAGAAAGGCAGAGCATGTGGGAGACAGACTGAGAAGACACGGACACGAGGGAAGGCCATGTGAAGACAGACGCAGAGACTACTGGAGCGACGCCGCCACCAGACGAGGAACGCTGGGGGCCACCAGCAGCTGGAAGAGGCAGGAAGAATCCTGCCCTAGAGTCTTCGGAGGGAGTGTGGCCCTGCCGACACTTTGATTTGGGACTTCTGGCCTCCAGAACTATGAGAGAATAAATTTTTGTTGTTTTAAGTTGCCCAGTTTGTGGCAATTTGTCAGGGCAGCCTCAGGACACGAATACACTGACCAAGAAAGAAAAACATTATGATGGTGTCTTTTGATGCAAAAAAAACCAAAAAAATTTGAAAAAATTCAACATCTATTCATGCCTAAAAAAAAAAAAAACAAGAAAAAAGAAAAAGAAGAACTCTCAGCCAACAGAATAGAAATAGAAGGGAAATTCTTCAACCTGATAAGAGGCATCTACAGAAAAACCTACAGCTAGCATCGCATTTCGTGGAGAAAGATTGAATTATTTCCCCCTAAGATTAGAAATAGGGCAGAGCTAGCCACTTTCACTCATCTTATTTAACATATAATGGAGGTCCCATCCAGTGCAACAAAGCATGGACAGGAAATAAAAGGCACACAGATAGTAAAGGAAGACGTCACAGATGACATAACCGCCTCCATACAAAATCCTAAGGAAGCCAGAAAAAACTACTAGAACTAATACGTAAGTTCATCAAGGTTACAGGACACAAGGTCAATAATGAATATCAATAGCATGTCTATATCCTAGCAACAAAAAAATTGGAAATTGATATTGATTAACAAGAACATTTAAAATCACACAAAAATATGAGCTATTTGGGAATAAATTTAACAAAAGACGTGCAAGACCCATATCCTACAAACCAGAAAACATGTCTGAAAACTTGAAGAGGACCCAAATAGATGACAAGAGACACGGCTATAGTCTGAATGTATCCCCCCCAAAATTCACATGTTGAAATCCTAATACCCAATGTGAGAGTTGTAGGAGGTGGGGCCGCTGGGAGGTGCTTAGGTCATGTGGGTGGATCCTCATGAATGGGATTAGTGCCCTTATAAATAAGACCCCACAGAATTCCTCAGCCCCTTCCGCTGTGTGAGGACACAATGAGAAGTCTGTCCAAGAAGACTATGTTGGCGCCCCGATATTGGACTTCTAGCCTCCAGAACTCCAAGGAACAAATTTCTGTTGTTTATAAGCCACCCAGTATATGCTATTTTGTTACAGCAGCCACGATGGACTAAGACAGAGACCATGTTCAAGAATGGAAGACTCAAAACTGTCAACATGTCAATTTCCCCCAAAGTGATCCGTGGCTTCAATGCAATCTCAATCAAAATCCCAGCAAGCCTTTTTTTTTTAAATTAATTAATTTTTTTAAATTGACTTCGTAATAGTTTACATCAATGTGACATTTCAGTTGTACATTATTTCTTGACTGTCACCACATAGGTGCTCCCCTTCACCCTCTATGCTCACCCCCACCCACCTCCCCTGGTAACCACTGGACTGTTTTCTTTGTCCGTGTGTTTATTTGTATTCCACATACGCGTGAAATCATCTGGTGTTTGTCTTTCTTGGTCTGGCTTATTTCGCTTAGTATAATTCCCTCCAGGTCCTTCCATGTTATTGCAAATGGGATGAATTTGTCTTTTTATGGCTGAGTAGTATTCCATTGTATATATACACCACATCTTCGTTACCCAATCATCAGTCGATGGGCACTTGGATTGCTCCCGTGTCTTGGCTATTGTGAATAGTGCTGCAATGAACATAGGGGTACGTATGTTACTTTGAATTGTTGATTTCAAGTTGTTTGGGTGGATACCCAGTAGTGGGATAGCTGGGTCGTATGGTATTTCTATTTTTAGTTTTTTGAGGAATCTCCACACTATTTTCCATGGTGACTGCACCAGTTTGCATTCCCACCAGCAGTGTATGAGGGTTCCCTTTTCTCCACACCCTCTCCATTTGTTATTTTTAGTCAGTGATTATAGCCATTATAACAGGCATAAGGTGGTATCTTAGTGTAGTTTCGATTTGCTTTTCCCTGATGATTAGTGATGCTGAACATCTTTTCATGTGTTTATTTGCCATCTGTATATCTTTTTTGGAAAAATGTCTGTTCATGTCCCCTGCCCATTTTTTGATCAGGTTGTTTTTTTATTGTTCAGTTGTGTGAGTTCCTTATATATTATGGAGGTTAACCCCTTGTCAGATACATGATTTGCAAGTATTTTCTCCCAGTTGGTGGGTTATCTTTTTGTTTTGATCCTAGTTTCTTTTGCCTTGCAGAAGCTCTTTAGCCTGATGAACTCTCACTTGTTTATTTTTTATTTTGTTTCTTTTGTCTGAAAAGACATGGTATTTGAAAAGATTCTTTTTAGTTCGATGTCAAAGGGTGTACTACCAGGGCCGACCCCGTGGCCGAGTGGTTAAGTTCGTGCGCTCCACTTCAGCGGCCCAGGGTTTTGCCGGTTTGGATCCTGGGTGCCGACATGGCACTGCTCATCAGGCCACGCTGAGGCAGCGTCGCACATGCCACAACTGGAAGGACCCACAACTAAAATATACAACTATGTACTAAGGGGATTTGGGAAGAAAAAGCAGGAAAAAAAAAAAAAAGATTGGCAACGGTTGTTAACTCAGGTGCCAATCTTTAAAAAAAAAAAAGAGTGTACTATCTATATTATCTTCCAGGAGTTTTATAGTTTCAGAATTTATCTTCAAGTCTTTGATCCATTTTGAGTTTATTTTTGTGTATGGTGTGAGATAATGATCTACCTTCATTCTTTTGCATGTGGCTGTCCAGTTTTCCCGACACCATTTATTGAAGAGACTGTCTTTTCTCCATTGCACGTTCTTGCACCTTTGTCGAAGATTAGCTGTCCGTAGATGTGCAGTTTTATTTCTGGGCTTTCAGTTCTCTTCCATTGATCTGTGTGCCTGTTTTTGTACCACTACCATGCCGTTTTGATCACTATGGCTTTGTAGTACATTTTGAAGTCAGGGATTGTGATGCCTCCAGCCTTGTTCTTTTTTCTCGGGATTGCCATAGCAATTCGCAGTCTTTGGTTGCCCCATATGAATTTTAGGATTCCTTGCTCTATTTCTGTGAAGAATGTTATTGGGATTCTGATTGGGATTGCATTGACTCTCCAGCAGGCCTTTTTTTTTTAAATTAAGATTATGATAGTTTACAACCTCGTGAAATTTCAGTTGTACATTATTGTTAGTCATGTTGTAGGTACACCACTTCACTCTTTGTGCCCTCCCGCCAACCCCACTTTCCCCTGGTAACCACCGATCAGTTCTCTTTGTCTATATGTTAACTTCCACCTATGAGTGGAGTCATACAGAGTTCGTCTTTCTCTATCTGGCTTATTTCACTTAACAAAATACCCTCAAGTTCCATCCATGTTGTTGTGAATGGGACGATTTTGTCCTTTTTTATGGCTGAGTAGTATTCCATTGTATATATATATACCATATCTTCTTTATCCAATCATCAGTTGCTGGGCATTTAGGTTGCTTCCATGTCTTGGCTATTGTAAATAATGCTGCGATGAACATAGGGGTGCATGGGACTTTTGGAATTGCCGATTTCGGGTTCTTAGGATAGATACCCAGTGGTGGGATGGCTGGGTCATAAGGTATTTCTATTTTTAACTTTTTGAGAAATCTCCATACTGTTTTCCATAGTGGCTGCACCAGTTTGCATTCCCACCAACAGTGTATGAGGGTTCCTTTTTCTCTACAACCTCTGCAACATTTGTCACTTTTGGTTTTGGATATTTTTCCCATTCTAACAGGTGTAAGGTGATACCTTAGTGTAGTTTTGATTTGCATTTCCCTGATGATTAGTGACGATGAGCATCTTTTCATGTGTCTATTGGCCATCCTTATATCTTCTTTGGAGAAATGTCTGTTCATGTCCCCTGCCCATTTTTTGATTGGGTTGTTTGATTTTTTGTTGTTGAGCTGTGTGAGTGCTTTATATATTATGGAGATTAACCCTTTCCAGCAGGCCTTTTTCAAAGAAACTCACAAACTGCCTAAAAAATGTGTATGGAGAAGTATGGGACCCCGTAGTGCCAAAAGGTCATTCTGGCTACTGTCCATAGAAGGGATGAGGGGGACAAGACCCCAAGTAGGAAGACCAGTTAGGAGACTATTGCTAGAAACCCAGGCTTTGAGATTGTGTTAACGGTGGCAATGAAGATGGAGAGAAAATGTGTATTTTTGAGAGAGATTAAGGAAATAAAGACCAAGAGGAGATTAAGTGTTGAGGTGAGGGGATCAAGAATGACTCCCAGACTTCTGATTTGAGCAACTGGGTAGATAGTGGAGGTACTCATTGTGATAGGGGACACAGAAAACTAGTTTTGCAAGGACAAGTGATGATATCAGTTTAGGACATAAGTTAAAGGATTCTTTGACATAAGTAAAAGAACACATCCAACAGGTGGCTGCATTTATAGGAGTTGCTCTGGACTGGAAGTGCACATTCAGGCGTTACCAGCAAAGAGAAGGCAACTGAAGACAGATGTGGATGAAATATCCCAGGCAGTGTGTAGAGTAAGAACAGGGGGTCCAAAGTCAACCCAGTGAAGTGTTTTAAACACTTAGAATGAGTTGGGTGGGGATAGGGAGTATTAGGAGAAGCTGGTTTGGGAGTTACTGCTTTAGTCTTATCGCTGCTATGGTGGTTTAGACTAAGGCAGAGGAAGTGAAGGTAGAGACACTTGGATTGATTCCAGCGATATTTAGGACTTCTACTCAGGTATGGGCAAGGACCTCCTATTGGATCAACTTCCCAAGATTGCAACTACAAATTCCTGACCAAATATGAAAAAACAACTTCCTAAAGGCTGTAGAGAGAAACCAAAAGCAATACTGGAGGGCATCGCCACTTGAAAGAATGGAACTGTACTAGATATTTCACATTTTTTTTATGGCTACTAGCCTGAGGGAAGGCAGCAGTTACTGCCACTCCAGATGGCCAAAACTCAATAGAAAACTCATAGCTTTATTGGTTCAAAGAACCCGAGGACAATTTGTGAGAAGCATAGCTGCTGGAAAGGAAGGAGGGAAAACCTGGAAAGAAAAAAAACAGAGATGGAGTGCTCCAAATTCTGTGTGTAAACTCTGCCCAATTCTCTGGTTGACTCATGAACAATGCACGCACATGGCATCAAGTGAAGGCTAAAAGGACTGAGCTGAGGTTTCAGCTGCTGCCCACTACGAAGAAGATAGAATTTGCAAAGTGAGTCCAGTCAAGTTAAATGCCTACTAAACAACAACACAAAACACTCTTGGAAGGAAGATAATTGGATTCAAAGTTTGTGCAATATGTCATTCACAGCTCAATATTACTAGACACACAGACCTAGGGAAATACGACTCGGCCTTAAAAGAAAAGCCAGTCACTGGCGACTGATTACAAGATAAGCAAGGTGGTGGAATTAGCAGACAAGATGTTACAGCAATTATTACAGCTTGTATTAGTCTGCTAGGTCTGCTGTAACAAAATACTACAGTGTGGATGGCTCAGACTACAGAAATTTATTTTCTCACAGTTTTCTGGATGCTGGAAGTCCGAAATCAAGGTGCCAGCAGGGTTGGTTTCTCCTAAGGCCTCTCTCTGGCTTGCATATGGCCACCTTCTCACTATGTCATTGCATGTCCTTTCCTCTGTGCATGCACATCCCTAAGGTCTTTCTTTTCTTATAAGGGCATCAGTCATGTGGGATTAGGGCACCATCCTTATGGCCTCATTTAACCTCAATTATCTCTTTAAAGGCCTTACCTCTAAACAGTCACATTGGGGGTTAGGGCTTCAATGTATGAATTGGTGGCAGTAGGGGGCACAATTCAATTCATCACATAACTATTTGCAAGGACATTCTCTATATAAAGAAATACAAATACACTCATATATTTAGGATATAGGATACCTCAGGACAGAGGGCAGAAACAGAAATGAGTGAAAAGAACCAAATGGAAATTCTATAAAAATATAATACCTTTAATAAAAAATTCACTGGATGGGCTTACTAGCAGATTTAGAAGAAAAGCACTATATCTCTATCTAGCACTATATCTATATATATATATCTATAGAAGCACTATATCTAGCACTATAGAAGAAAAGATCAGTGAACTAGAAGGCAGGACAATAAAAACTATCCAAATTGAAGCTTGGAGAGAAAAAAAAAGCATGAAAAAAAGAGAATAGCCTCAGTAACTGGGGGACAAGTTCAAATGGTCTAACACAGGAGTAACTGGAGTTCTAGAAGGAGAGGAGAGAGAATGGACAGAAAAAAAATTTTTTTTGGAGAAATAATGGATGAAACTTCCCCATGGTTGGTGACATACGCTTATAGATTCAAGAAACTCAGAAAACCCCAAGCTTGATAAACACAAAGAAAACTACATCCAGGCACTTCATAGTCAAACTGCTGAAAATTAAAGATGAGGAGACAATCTCGAAAGCAGACAAAGAAAAGTGACACAATAGGTACAGGGAAGAAAGAATCTGGATAATACTGGCTTCTCGTCAGAAACAGTGGAGGGCAGAGCACGAGGGAATGCCACCTTTAAAGTTTTGAGGGGAAAACAAAATCTATCCACTCCAAATTCTGATTCCAGTGAAAAATCTCCTTCAATATTTAAGGTGAAATAAGGACATTTTCAGGTAAAACTAAGAGACTCTACTTCCAGCAAACCTTTGATATAGAAACACTAAAAGAAGTTCCTGAGACAGAAGAGAAATTACCCTACACGGAAAATTGAATCTTCAGGAAGAAATGAACAACACTGAACATCGTAGATATGTAGGTAAATAGAAAAGAATATTTTCCCTCTTAATTCCGTTAAAATACATGTAACTGTCTAAAGCCAAAGCTAAAGGACTAGATTGTAAGGTTTATAATGGATGTAGATACAATTATGTATGATAACTATAGCATAAGTGCTGGAGGTCGGGAGTAAATGGACTGTGCAGTCACACAGCTTCTCCATTTTGGGCGCAGTAGTATAACATTAAATCTGAGGGGACTGGGCAAAAATGAGGACGTACATTGCAATCCCTAGAGCCATTACTAAAGAAATATTGAACAGAGGTATGGCTAAAAATATCCAATTAATGCAAAAGAAGGAAAGAAAGAAGAAACATTGAAACAAAAATAGAGTAGACAAACAGAAATCAAATGGTGAAACGATAACCCTAAATCCAACCAGAGAAATAATTACATTATGTGGCAGTGAACTAAACACTCTTATTAAAGGGCAAGAATTGTCAAAATGGATTTTATTAAAAAAGCAAAACCCGATGATACGCTATCTATGAAAGATTGACTTTAAATAAAAAGACACAAGTTGAAAGTAAGTAGATAGAAAAAGATATACCATACAGCAGTAGACATAAGGTTGCAGATAAAATAGACTTCAAGAGACAAATTATTACCAGAAAAGAAGAGGAACGTTTCACAATGATTAAAGGGTCGATTCATTAGGAAGACATAACAATCATAAATATGTACATGTCCATTTGAGACCTCCATTTGAATATGGCAAATCAAACATATGCATTTAGCTCCACTCCCTCAAAACATCCTACTAAAATAATACTAAAGAGATATATTTATTATAAAAAATTCCAAACCTACAAAAAGTATAATGAATTCCTACTCACCCATCACCTAGATTTAATACTGATTCACATAATACTATATTTCTTTCTCCCTCCCCCTCCAAAGCATCTTAAAATAAATTTAATTTTTCAAAATTTTAAGTGGTGATATTTCACCCAATGAAGGAATTTTTTTAAAAAAATTTTAAAGGCATAAATTCAATAAAACTTTTAGAAGAAAGATAGGAGAAAATCTTTTTGACCTTGGCTTAGTCAAAAAGTTCTTGTATATGACAACAAAAGCGCAATACATAAAAGAAAAAATTGATCAATTGGATCTCGTCAAAACGCATATCTTTTGTTCTTCAAAAAACACCATTAAGAAAATAGAAAGGCAAGTAATACACTGGGAGAAAATACTGCCAAAACACTTATCTGTTAAAGGACTTGTATCCTGAATATACAAAGAAGTCTTACAACTAGATTTGAAGATAAACAATCCAATTTAAAAGAGGGAATAATATTTGACTAGATATTTCACCCAAGAAAATATACAAACAGCAAATGAGCACATGAAAACATGCTCTAAATCATTAAACACTAGGGAAATGCAAATTAAAGCCACAATAAGAAATAATTCATACCCACTAGAATGACTACAATAAAAAGCAAAACCGAAAAACCAGACAATAACAAATGTTGGAAAAGATATAGAGAAATAGGACTCATGCGTTGCTGGTGGGAATATAAAATGGTGCAGCCACTTTGGAAAAACATAAAAAGTTAAGCATGTTTTTAGATATGACACCAGAAGCATAAGCAACAAGGAAAAAAAGATAAATTAAACTTTATCAAAACTGAAAACTTTTATGCATAAAGAACACTATCAACAGAGTGAAAGCTAACCCACAGAATGGGAGAAAATATTTTCAAATGATTTATCTGATACGTGACTAATATCCAGAATATATAAGGAAACCCTGAAACTCAACAACAACCAAACAATCCAATTAAGAAATGGGCAAAGGATTTGAATAGACATGTCTCCAAAGAAGATATACAAATAGCCAATAAACACACATCACCAAAAATTAGGGGAATGTAAATCAAAACCATAATGAGATAGCACGTCATACTCATTAGGATGGCTATTATATTTTTTAAAATGCCAAAAAACAAAAACAGACAATAACAAGTGTTGGTGAAGATGTGGAGAAATTGGAACCCTTGTGCAAAGGAATGTAAAGTGGTGCAGCCATCGTGGAAAACAGTATGATGTTTCCTCAAAAAATTAAACAGAGAATCACCATATGAGGCAGCAATTCCACTTCTGTGCATATAACCCAAAGAAGTCAAAGCAGAGACTCAAACAGATGTTTGTACACCCATGTTCACAGCAGCATTATTCACAACAGCCAAAGTGTGGGAGCCAGCCAGGGATCCATTGACAGGTGAATGGAGAAATAAAATGTGGAATATACATAAAATAGAATATTATTCACTCTTAAAAATGAATGAAATTCTGACCCATGCTACAACATAGATGAACCTTGAAGACACTACACTAGGTGAGATATGCCAGATGCAAAAGGACAGAGGTACCTAGAACATCAAATTCATAGAGACAGAAAGTAGAATAGTGGTTACCAGGGGCTGGGAGGAGGGGGGAATGGGGAGTTATTGTTTGATGGGTACAGAGTTTCAGTGTGAGGTGATGAAAAAGTTCTGGAGATGAATAGCGGTGAAATGCTAACATATATCCACACAGACTCACACACAATGCCTAGCAGCACTGTTCGTAATGCCCCAAATTGGAAACAACTTATGGGTCTGTCAACTGGACAAAATGGGGTACATCCGTGCAATGGAATGCTATTCAACATTAAAAGGGAATGAACTATTGATATATGCTATGACATGAACCACACTCAAAAACACTATCATAAGTTAAAGAAGCCAGATGCTGGATAGTGTCAAGAGAGAGTCTCCAGACCAGGCAACAGCAAACACGGTAAGGCAAAGGTCAGACACTGAGAACAAAAGTTTACAATCTAGTAGGGAGATGCCCAGCAGCCTACCCTCCAGCTCCCACCCCAGCTCAGATCCTATGACTGGTAGGAAATGGGAACATCTTCTCTGGGGAATCTGACGAGTCCAAGATAAGAGATCTAAAGATGGTCACAGCTGGGGTTCTGCTTGCAATAGGTCCAGCCAGATCAACAGCAATGAAGATGACGGGGCCCTCCCATGCCCACAGAGCTTCCGGTCTACTCTTTGGCAGCCTGCTCTCAAGGAAGAGGAGGTGGTCAAGGGTAATCAGGCATATGAGATAAACATCTTACAAGTGCACCACTCCCAAAAGAAAACCAAGGAAACAAACAGACATAATAAAAAAAAGGAACCTGGAGGGAGTGCAGACGATGCAGGGAGAAGATAAAATAACTAATTAAAAAGAAGAGATGCAGTTTAAAAAGGAACACTCAAAGAACATCAAAGAGCTTTTGGAAACTAAAAATATGATAGCAGAAATGAACAATTTTAACTGGAAAGTTTGGAGGAGGAAGACACAGCAAAAAAAAAAAAAAAAAAAAAAAAAAAAAAAACCAAAGGAAAAAAAGACAGAAAAGGAAAAAGGAGAGAAAAGCTAAGGAAATTAGAGGACACACATAGGAGGTCCAACATTCAACTAATCAGGGCTCCAGAAGGAAAGAATAAAGAAAGTGGCAGAGAAGAAATCATTTAAGAAATAACTCAAGAAAATTTCCCAGAATGGGTGGCCCAGTGCCAAGGCCACCCCTAACACTTGTAGGGTCTGGGGTTGGAGTATAAATGGAAGCCAAAATGCCATTTGTCTACATTTTTTAAAGTTATAAATGAAGCTAACAAACTAATAAGTAACATATATTCTATCCTCCTACCTTGACAAATATACCTTCAGAACCACCCGGAAGGCCGGGTTCTGACACAGAATGCTCAGGCTCTTTGTTCTGCTCCAGAACGTGGAGGTGTTGGCAGAGCTGCATTCTCACCTGAAGGATCTGGGGAAGAATCCACTTCCAAGCTCTCCAGGATAATTGGTAGAATCAGTCCCTTGTTGTAGAACTGAGGACCCCATTGTCTTGCTGGCTGTTGTTAGTTCCCAGGACCACTCTTAGGTCTTTGCCCTGTGTCCCCTTCCATTTTGTCAACAGATAACATCCCTAAAGGGAAACTCTCTCTACTCACAACACTTCTGACACCAAACCTGTGGGTTTTCCACACCAAGAGATTCTCCAGTTCTCTGTGGACCCTAAGTGGGTGTCCTACAATTTAATTCAATTCTAACACTACCCAGAGTTAGTGCAGACCCCACAAGTTAAGGGCTCAGTCCCACAAGGCTGCCCCCCATTTCGGATGCCAAGTGCAATTAGTGGGTCCCCAGATTACCCTCACTTCTGTCTGACTTGTCTACAAATTGGGGGTTCCCATGACCCTCCATTCTTGGGTTGGAGGACTTGCTATAATGGCTCACAGAACTCACCAAAACACTTTATTATTATCAGTTTATTATAAAGGGTAATATAAAGGATACAAATGAACAGCCCAGATGAAGAGGCACATAGGGTGAGGTGTGGAAGGGTCTGGAGTACAGGAGCTTCTGCCCTCATGGAGTATGGGGTGCACCACCCTCCCAGCACATGGATGCACTCACCAACCTGGAAGTTCTCCAAACCCCTTCATCTAGATTCGTTATGGAGGTCCCCCTACGGAGGCATGATTGATTAAATCATTGGCCATTGGTGATTAACTATATCCTCTGCCCCTCTTCCCTCCCCAAAAGGTCATGGGGGTGAGGCTGAAAAGTTCCAACACTCTGACCACATGCTTGGTTCTTCTGGTGACCAGCCCCCATCCCGAACTATCTAGGGGCCCACCTAGAGTCACCCCATTAGCATAACTCAGGTATAGTTGAAAGGGGCTTATTATGAATTACAACAGATGATCCTCTCACCTTATCACTCAGGAAATTACAAGGGTTTCGGAGCTCTGTGCCAGGAATTGAGAAGGAAGACCAAATATATAATTCTTATTATATCACAATATCCCAGTCTCTCATATTGAATCCCTTTCACTCTTCAAATCTCTCTGACTTCCTCTTCTACCAGGGACTAGAGAAAAACTCTGCTTGGAAAGAGCTCATGTGATTAGGTCAGGCCCACCTGGGAATCTCCATCTTAAGGTCAACTGATTAGGAACCTTAATCACACCTGCAACATCCCTTTCGCTGTATAATATAACATAATCACAGAGTGACATCTCATCATAGTCACAGGTTCTGCCCCGACTCAAGGGAAGGAGATTATACAAGGACCAGGATCATTGGGGCCAATCTTAAAATGCTGCTGTCACAATGAGGGTGAAAGGAAATCTCAGGGTGGCTGCTACACGGCAGACCTCGAGGGCAGCTAGCCTGGCTGGAGAAGCCAGAGGACACTGCGGGAGATTTCTTCAAGATGAAATTGACTTTAAAAAATACGTTTGCACATATTTAGAGGAGATTTTGTTCCTAACTGGGAGAGAGTTTGAGGTCGTAGATAAAACCAAAGAAAACTAAGTCAAAACTAAAGAAAACAGAAAACTAGACAATTAACAACTTCCTGGAAAATGAAATGTTGCTCTGGAAAGGAAAAGAAATTATAGCATCTACATGGCTCAGAGGTTTGACTCGTGCTACGTAGTGGAAATAATGTAAAACCCAAACATTGATTAACCAAAACCCCATATATCTAATTTTGGAGGATAAGGGCAGAGGAGGCACATGCAAGGGAGAATTTGTGTTGGAGGAGGTGGGTGAGAGGTGAAAAGCTCATCTTCCGCCATAGAAAGTGCCTCTATTTTAAAAGTGAGGAAGAAGGAACATGTGCACATTGTTTAGCAACAGCGAGGTAAATAGTGGGGGGAAAACTCAAAGAGTAAAACTGAGGTCTGTGGACAGAGAATGATCTTTTTTTGTAACTAGTCTTGTAGAATTTCTTTACTCTTAATGTTCATGTACATCTTTGATAAAAATAAAAACTTAACTTAAAGAGGGAAAATTTTAGAAAACTGACATGCCCAAGCCTCTGAACTCAGCTCTCCTCTCTTATTACCTAGATAACCTTAACTACCTGTGACCTCAACTCGCTTACATGCTGGTGACTCCCAAATCCGCATCTTTCTCCCAAGGTCTACACCTGTGCGACCAAATGCCTGCTGGACACCTCCACCTGGCTGACCCACAGCGCCTTCAACTCAACTTGTCCACCCTGCCCATTTTCCCTGGCTCCCAACCTGCTCCCAAACCTGCACCTGTGTTTCTTGGCTGAGTGCATCTGCCCAAGTGTTGAAGTCAGAGACATGGCAGGGTCCTAGTCCTTCCCCCACACCCCACATCGAATCACCTTTATCTCCAGCCCTTTTCCCAATATCAGGATCTCACGTCTAATCCGGACACTTACAGCAGTCTCTAAAGTTGTCTGCTGCCTCATCTTTAAAGCTCCAGTTCATCCTACGCAACACTTCCAGAAAGATCCTTCAAACTGAAAATAAATAAATAAAAATTGTGGGTTTAGGAGTCCTCAGGCTCTTCTCGTTGCCTGCAGGATAAGATCTAAAATCTTAAGCACGGAACGCAAGGCCCCGTCTACCTGTCTTCTGACATTCTTGACAATCCTTCCCCATGCACAAGCTGTGCACCAGTCTGCCACACCGCCAGCAGCTCCCATCCTCCGTCCCCCCCAGCCACGCCTTCCCTCCTCGCATCTTTGCACACACAGGAGGTGCCCTTCCCCCGCCCCACGTGCCCAACAAATTCCTGCTCTTCCTCGAAGGTTTAAGGTGGCGTCTGCTCCCGGGTGAGACGAATCCCACAGGGAGAGCCAGGCTGCCAAGCCTCTGCACCTGCCTTGAGTCCACCGCCCCTGGAGTCCACTGCAGCCATCATATTGATTGCCCTCCTCTCTTGCAGCACCCGAGGCTTCTTCAAGTCAGAGAAAGTGTCTCATTGTGAAGCCTGACAGTTAGAAGATGCTTACTGAACCAGTCACTAAACAGATGTTGTGTTTGGGAGACTCTTATTCATTAGGATTCTTTTAGTTCCAAGTGACAGAAACAGAAGGGAAGTTATGGACTCACGTAAGCTGAAAAGTCTAGGCAGGGCTGGCTTCAGGAGCCGGCGACCTGTACTCAGAAGGGCCCCATGCTTGGGGCGGTGGTCTGCTGTCACCATCTTGCAATTCTTAATAACGTCTTCGAACTTGTGTTTTCTAAGTGAAGTCTGGTAGGACAACAGAACACGCTGGTGGTTCGAGGAGTATGTGTAACGTGCATGTCTGCGGTTCCTTGATGCCCATTCACACAGAGCATGGAGATGTCTCATGAGCACAGAGTTCTGGGGACCCATGATGTGTGGGAGTTCAGCAAGACTCAAAGTGAGGACTAGGTAAGTGTTTACATCTATGGCTGAGTAATTGGGAGGCACTGATACCCCCAAGAGCCATACTTTACACGCAAACCACACCTTGCTTCAAACGCAGAAAGAAGGCAATGGTGTTCAAAGAAATAGACCAACCAAGGAATCCTATTCTACCTTCTTACTTGCACATCGCTGCATCAGCCAAGCAATTACGCCGAAAATGATGAGGTAGAAGGAAAGGGAAAGACAGCGCCACCCGTGGTTCCTCTTCCTCTCCATCCTTCCTTACGCATCAGTGAGCTTCAGGTCGAGAGTGTTGATAGAAGATGTTCCTATCAAGAAGTGACGTAAAAACAGTTGTTTTGTGCGGTATTTCTACTGCTCTGGTAAGAACAAAATGTATATGCATGTGCTATGCTATGGAATACAAATTGTGTCATTTCGGTAATCCCACATATGAGTTAAATGCTCTCATATTTGCACTTAAAACTGTTATTTCACAATGTAAAGATGAACAGCAAAATTCATACTCACAGTTTTCTAATTTAATTTCTCTTGACTTAGAATGACATCCAATAGCAAATAAAAACATACCATGAGAAGTCGAGAGAGAGAGAGACCATGGAAGAGAGAAAAAAAGTTTCATATTTGAGTACATTTAATGGCACTTTGCCCCTGCTTTTGGAACAATGGGCCCCACAAATGATGTAGCCAGGCCTGATCCATGAGTAGGTCTGGCTTTAGATACCCCAGGCTTCAGGATTTCAAATGATACAATCAAAACTTGGCTTCTCTCTGTCCTTCAGCCTGGCCCTCCTTGTGTTGGCTTTGGTCTCAGGTCTCATGTGGTGGCAAGACAGAAGCAGTGGCTCCAACACTGGCAGCTGAACTCACTTTCCTAGAAGCCACAGAAAAAGAAAAACTCCTTGAGTTCTGATGGGCCCTGTGCCCTTCCTGAATCCATCACTCCTATTGGGGGATGTAATACCTGGATGGGCTTCATCCTGATTTACTTACTCAGCCTCGTCTGAGCTGAGGCTGGGGGAGGGTGAATCTGGAAAGGAAAATCAAAGAACAGTGACCAGAGATGAGTAAAGGGGTCCAAGTCGGATGACACTGCTATCATCTATCTCTTCTTGGATGCCCAATAGCCACACACGCCCTCTCCTTACGCACCCTCTTTTCTCACTACAGCTACGAAGATGCATTTGCCTATACACATAAAATGCCTTTACTCTCTCCCCCAGCGAAGACAACTCAAGGTTTATCGAGTCACAGTATCCCGCTCTGGGAGATGTGCTGTCCTTTCTGCTAGGTCTGGGACATGGGTCCTCATGGTCTGGCCACCTATGGCTGAACGATGAATTTGACCAACCCCAGCACTTGAATAGAGTATTCTAACACCATCCAAAATAACTCTGACTTGGAGAGGAGAGATTGGAAAAAAGTGGTCATCAGTCCATGGCATATACATTCTGACGTCCAGAATGGCAAGAAATTCTTGCCCTGACAGAGGAGCAAGTGCCCTAGTCTGTTGGTCTGCCCTCACCAGCCTGTTCTGCCCTCTGCAAGGATCTACCACCAGCTTTGTTCTCTCAGACCCCAGGTTGTGTGGTCCATTGTGGAAACCTCTGAGTTGGGTAATGGGGAGAATATCCCTTCTGGATCCTGCACATTTTCAACAGACCACTTCTTATTGGCATCAAAGAGATCACAGAGTATGAATAATTGTTTACTTTCCTTTGCCAGATTTGGGGGTTTTCTGGCAACACAGACCCTGAAGGCCCAGCTCAGCATTCTATATACTTGTCTCCTGCCGCTTCCACAGGCTAGAGTAACTGAAGTCAGAGACTTGGGCAAGTCAGGGTCTCTGGATGTGAAAGGTGGCCTGGGAATTTCTGTTTCCTAGCAACAGGCCTCCATGCTTGGCCTCTGCCCCAGAAGCTGTGTCATGGCTGCCCGCTGGACCAATGCCGCCATCTTGGCCACTGCCCACATCTGGGTTTCTGTTGTGGAGAAAGTAGAAACCGTAGCTTCAGAGGTGGGAGGCACTGCGATCTGCCCACAGGCCGCACGCCAGCTCTGTCTTTACGGAATTAAAGAGAGGCCTTGCACAGACCAGTGCTGAGATGGAACCATGAACTGAGGAGTCTGAGTCACTTAATCCTCTGCGCCTGGGTCAAAAATAGAGGGAAAACAAGACTAAACACAAATTCATGTATCACTTGCATAATTTTAGAAAATTACGTTTTTAAAAATTCATGAGAAAAACTCAATGACCAAAGGAACCATTGTCAGTTAAGGATTCAAACCTACTGAAGAATGTCATCAGTATTAAACACAGGCCAAAAGAGTCACCTGGAAATCTATAGGCCTGCAGTGGGTTGAGGAAGGTGCCAGGATGAGGCTGAGCTCTTTCAGCCACCACTGAAGAGCAGGTCCCATGGAGCCATTGGCAGAAGCCTAGGGGGCAGTGCTTTCTCTCATCTGATGTTGAGAGCAGATCACCATACAACACACAATAGGGACCGAACGTGTAGGAGAGTTGAGCTGTGAGCAAGCACATTTGCGACAAGAGTTTCTGGACACACATTTGGTGCCATGCATAATCCTCACTGGGTAACATGTCATCAGGCATCCGTGGCAAGTATATGTAATTAGACATACTGCTGTCAGTTGACCAAACACCTCCACGGTCGACCGCGGGGAGGGATCGGGGATAGAGAGCAGGAATTTGTGCTGAGGCCCCTGTCACTATAACCCCCCTGGCAGGGGACACCCATGATCCAGCTGATCCCAGAGCCTCATGCTGACAGTAGGGCATGTCCCTCTGGGCTGGGACAGGTACAAGGTGATGCTAGGTTCAAGATCGCATGTTGGATCAGGGCGGTCCCTTGAAGTGGGGGAGCCCTCTGTCTCTTGTTGGCCTAAAAGCGATCAAGGCTGCAGGGATATGTCACCCCCATCCCCCTTCAGGGCTGAAGGATCTAGGCCCCCAACTGCTGGGGATGCTCTTGGAATTGCCCTTGACAGAGGAGATTTGTCTCATCCAAGGTCATGTCCTCTTCCTGGGGTCTGCGGCCAAGTGATGGATGCAGGGGTAGAAGGCTCAGCTGCTCACCCCGACCCCACTCTGAAGAGCCATCCTGACACTGCAGCCCCACTTCTCCGTCTGCCCAGTCCTGCTTCCTTACCTTCCCCACAAGAGCACCCCTCATCAGCGTCCCCCTCGCTCACCTCCATCTCAGAGCTGGCTTCCCAGGGAGCCCAGCCTCTCACAACAGCACTTGCATTAGTGTCCTGGGGCTGCTGTGACAAATTACTACAAACCAGTGGCTTAAAGCAACAGAAATTTACTCTCTCACAGGTCTAGGGGCCAGAAGTCTGAAATCAAAGTGTTGAGGGCCACGCTCCCTCCAGAGGCTCTAGGGGAGGATCCCTCCTTATTTCTTCCAGCTCCTGGTGGCTGCAGGCATCCCTTGCTTGTGGCCGCAGCACTCCAAGCCCTACCTCCATCTTCACATGGCCATCTCCCTGTGTGTCTCAAATCTCCCCCTCCTTTCTTATAAGGACACTCGTCATCAGATGTAGGGCCCACCCTGATAATCCAGGATGATCTCATCTTGAGATCTTTACCTTAATTACACCTGCAGAGATCCCTATTCCAAATAAGGTCACATTCTGAGATTCCGGGTGGACATACCTTTGGGGGCCACAATTGAACCCACTGCAGCAGCCCAGGCTTCCCTTTCTATGGCAACAGTCAGAGCACACTGTGAGCTCCTGGGAGGGCAGACATCTCTGCTGCATTTGTCTCTGGGCCTCCAGGGCCCCTCCGAAGGGAAGCCAGCATGAATAGCCCCACTGGCCCTGCCCTGTAAAGGTGGTGCTCAGAGCAGCACAGAGCATGTGAGGGAGGCACAGACCCCATCCCCACGCCAGCCCCCGAAACTGCAGCCTCTGGGAAAGCGTTTCCCATCTGTGGCTACCACTCAGCCCAGGTGAGCTGGGGAGGTCAATAGTGGTCCGATGAGAGAGAGGAGGCGTGACAGTTTGGACTTCTCTTGAAACTTCCCGTCGAGGGTAAGGAAGAACTGTTTTCCAGACAAGCTGTCACGGTTAAAGCTCAGAATGCTTTCGTGGGGCCCAAGCTAGTCTCAGGGACCCCTCCCAGTAATGCGGCCCTGAGATTTCCAGCTGGGAGACTGTGCCAGGTGGCACCAGGCTTCACTGGTAAGTCCTACCATTTTTCATGACGTGGGGAATGCGCTATTTGAAGGAACTGTTCGGCACACCTCTTGCGGTGGTCTTTTTTGTCCATCGTATTTTGCTATCTTAGAATGGGGCCTCATTGGGGCCAGTATTTGGATTCTGGCTGTTCTGCTCTGCTTCGGGGAGCCCAGGATGCTCGGAAGGCAACACGGAGCCAAGATGGGAGGCACCACCAGTGGCCTCTTGACACTATTCCCTGCAGGGAAGCCAAACGATGTGTCCCGGGATGAAGGCCACTGGAGGTGAAATACTGGGATCTCTAAAGGCGGTAACTGAGGGGGACAAACCCCTTCAGAGAGGACAAGGGATGACTGTTGAGAGTGAGATGTGATCTGGCACGTGGGGCGCGGGCGTCTAGTAATGAGTGGCTCCCCAGAAAACCTTTGTTCTTACAAATGCTGAGGATGTGAGGTCAGTGGCATGGTGCTCTCCCTCATCTCCCCACAGCCCCTCTCTCCCCTCTGTGATGTCCAATGGTATCGGGGGCGCCCTGGAAGACCCGTGAATGAGTCTGAGTCCCAGCCCGGAACCTGCATCTCCCTGCCTGTCAGCTAAGGCCATTCTTGCCATCTCCTCCCAGGGTTGTCATGAGGTCCGGATGAGGGGATGGAGCCGGGGCGAGCGGGGGTCAGCAGCAAGAAGCTGAGCTTTGGACTCGGGCAGGGCTGGGCGGTTCATCTGCAGGCTTTGACACCCTCTAGCAGGGCAGCTTTGGGCAAGTTGGGTTCCCAGAGCCTCCATTTCCTCTCGATAGGACATTGGGAGTATCAGGGGAGCAGAGCGAAGCTCACTGAATGGTGGTCGTCACGATGGTGCAGAGAAATTAGCTCAGTGCCTGGCACACAGTGGGAGCTCTGTGTGGGCTCTTTCCCTCCTGGTGGGCCACTGGCCTCTGGATGGCACAGGGGGACTCCGTGGGAGCAGGGATGTGACTGTCTTCATGTCTTGGGGTGGGTGGCCATAGGGTGCTGCAGGGTGCCCAAGTGGGGCTGGGAATCCGTGAGGGGCGGCTGATCATCACCTCGCTGCACGTTTATGGTTTTACTCACTTGGATGATTGATGTTTGAGGATGGGTGTTTAGTGACTCGCCTAAGGCCAGCCCCAGCTGAAAGCACCGAGTCCTGTCTACTGCAGGTTCTAAATAAGGGATACAATCATGTTTGGGGCACATGACTCATGACACACAGAAGCTCTTAAAATGCAGCATAAGTGGCTTTGTGCGTTCATACATCCACGCACAGATGTGTGGACTGTCTGACAGCTTCATCTCTGAGATAAATAGTAAATGCTTGGTGGCAAATGCAGATGAGCAGGGAATGCAGACGTCTCGCTCTGTTACGTTACACGGTAAGCCTCGGCACCCCAAATGCAGGCTGGCGGGCTGGGTTGCTGCAGGGATCAGGTGAGAGCAGAGCCCTGTTTCCTTCCCCTCGGGGAGTTAGACGCACTGGAGGTTTGACTTCTCTGTAGGAAGGGGAGCCAGGACCAGCATCCAGAACTTCCACGTCCTCAGTCACACTCTCCTGCTACCTAGTGGCCTCTTCTTTCTCTTTACGTCCTTCGGTTCCTCTTGCCACTCTCTCTGTTCCCTCCACATGTTCTGGCATGTGTCTAGCCATGAACTTTGATGGGTACCTCTGTTCCCCCTGACCCCCAACTAGTCCACAGGTAAACCATGACATACACGATCTCCCATGGGGAACAACAGACTTCACCTGCTTAGATGGTGACATGCTCCTTGGAGTGTAGAAACGATTCCAGAGCAGGCTCCATCAAAACGTTTCTGTGGCCAGCACCGTGACACCAAGCGTACGAAATAGGGCCATTCTTCTGAATGATGACGATCAATTTGGACTGCTGATGCCCACGGAGGGCTTACTGTGTACCAAGACAGCCATGTGCCTTCCACACATTATCTTGTCTAATCTCAACAGGACTGGGAAGCAGATGCTATTATTATTCCTGGTGTACAAATGGATCGCAGAGCTTGCAAACTCAATCAAGGAGAGGCTCAGCTGACCTGAAGTCAGGGCACTTGATTCCGTGGAGCAGAGAGGCAGCTCTTCACGGATGGACGCGGATTCCCCCACAGCGTGAATCTGCCTTTAATTGCATAGCTGGGAGTGATCAGACAAGTTCTATCGCATGCCTCCACCGCAATCGCCTTCGGCTCTGGGAGACTCCACCAGCACCTCCTGGCGCTGGACGGAGGGCAGGGAAAGGAAGACAGAGGCCGCCTCTGGTCCCCTCTTCGCAGCCCCACTCTGCTGAGCGCTGGAGATCCACGCAGTGGGTTGGCCTTCCAGGCCTTGAGCCAGCCCTGACCCAGGCAGCACGCTGCTAGGTAGCATCTGGACTCGTGTTTGTGTCTGAAGCCCGGCGGGGACTCTGCTGCAAACTCCCCCGCCCAAGTAGGGAGATCCTAGTCTTGGCCCCAGGCTGGGCCCCTGGCTGGACTCACTCATTTTTGGAAACATAAGCTTGAGCTGAGGGGTTGGCCCTACGGGAAGCTAGCCGCAGAGGCCTGGGAACTTCTGGAAAATAACTCACTTGAGGAAGGGAGGAGCCAGGCCCAGCGAGCTGACTCTGTGACAGGGGGCTTTGTGGAGTGGCCTGGTACCCGGAGACTCATGTGTGGTACCCAGATAGCTAGGGAGAGAGAGGGTGTGTGTGCCGCAAATACAAATAATGGGGCTGATTGACGTAAAAAACAGGGCACACGCACTGCTCTGGCTGTCAGAGCAGCCACCGGGCCCAGGGGGAGCACACCAGGGCTGGCCATGCAGTGGCAGCTGACTTCTTGAGCGCACTCAGACATGGCCGTCCTCCCAAGGTCGCAGTGAGGCCTGTAGACCCAGTAGTGCGCCTACTGGCCACGCGGCGACCACCTCTCTCAGCAGCAGGGCATCTGAGGCAGCTTTCAGGCTCCGGAGACCTGGGTTCTAATCTTGCTCCTGCCACTGCCCTGCTGTGTGACGTGGGGCAAGTTCATCAAAGACTCTCGGCCTGGGATGGGAATGCTGCTGCCCACTGGGGTGGTTTTAAAATACGTCTGCAAATTCTTGGATGCTCCTCCCTTCAAGAGGTGGGGCCTGGTTTCCCTCTCCTTAACTGTGGGCCAGACTTAGTGACTCACTTCCAGCTAATAGGATAAAGCAGCAGCGATGGCATGTGCCCTCGGAGACCGGGTCATAAAGGGCACTGTGGCTTCCTGCCTGTGCCCTCTCTTGCTCCTGGATCTCTCGCTCTAGGGGAAACCAGCTGCCATGTCATGAAGAGAGGCCCACTGGTGAAGAACTGAGCCTCCAGCCAAGAGCCATGTGAGGGCGCCATCTTCGAACTGGATCTTCCAGCCCCAGCCAACCTCTCGGCCACAAATTCATGAGACAGCCTGAACGAGAACCACCTAGGCAAGCTGCTCCCGAAGTCCTGACCCATGGAAACTGTGAGATAAGAAATGTTTGTTGTTTTAATCCAGTAAATTTGGGGGTAATTTGTCACACAGCAATAGATAACTGACACATACACCTGTCTCAGGTGTTTGTCAGGATTCACTGGGACAACATACACAAAGGGCAAGAGTCTGGCAGATGCTGTCTGATTAACTTCTTTCGACTCAGAGGTCTCAGTGGTCCCCTCCCCATGGGGTGCTAAGCTTTGCACTGTGGGTTATGCCCATTCAGGGACCGGCCCTCCAGTCAGTTTCCTGGCTCCTTCCCTTTCCCCCCAGCACGCCTCCTGGCCTTGCCCACCAGAGACACTGTCACACTGTGGGGGCCCACTCTCTCTTTTATCCAAAGCATCAAAGAAATTGGTTAGCATCGGTTTAGTCCACATCCGGCAGCAATATTGTGTACCGACCTCTCCTCCAGGGTCCCCTTCTGCACAGCAGTACAGCTGGGATGGACTGTAAACCAGTGCTCACCACTTCTCGCTCAAAACCCTCCGGTGGGTTTTACACTTAGAGTAAAAATCCAACCTGTTACCACGGCTACAGGACTCACGATAGCTCCACTCCACCCCCTCTGCATGACTGTTTATGATGCCCCAGGCTCCCCACTTCCTTGTGCCCCTCGGACATGCCAAACCTCCTCCCTTTTGTTTCTTCCACGCAGAACATTCTCCTGCCAGACCTTCACAAGGCTGCGGCCTTCCCATTATTTTGAGCTCCACTCACCGTCAGCTCCTTGGAACCCCACCCCACCTCAGGTCCTCTCCACCACATTATCTTATTTTATTCTTTTTATCACCAGCTAAAATGACCTGTCAGCTTGTTGGTTCACTGAAGCCCATGCTGGTGTGGCCACTCCTGGGGAGCAGAGCTTTGCTGTGCTGACTCCAGGGGATAGCACCGTGCTGGGTACCCACGAGCCACAATGTTTGTGGGCCACATGGCTTTTTGAATATCAATCAAATTCTCTTTTGAAAGCTTTGGAGGCAGCTTTTTTCATGAGGAACTCTCTGGAAAATCCTTCCACAAAGGGAATAAATCACCTTCAGACTTTCCAACAGCGAGTCATGTCTGAATTATAATCTTCTTAATCCAGGAAGGTTCTTGTCAGAGATTCTGAAACACCAGTGTCTGAGGGGAGAGAAATCCTTCTCTGATTTGATTCCAGGGAACGTACATGAACTGGAATATGCTGGTATTTTTTTTTTTTGAGGAAGATTAGCCCTGAGCTAACATCTACCGTCAATCCTCCTCAGACTGGCCCTGAGCTAACATCCATGCCCATCTTCCTCTACTTTATATGTGGGATGCCTGCCACAGCATGGCTTGACAAGCAGTGAGTAGGTCCACACCCAGGACCAAACCGGCAAGCTCCGGGCCACTGAGGCGGAACGTGAGAACTTACCCTCTGCGCCACCAGACCAGCCCCTATGCTGATTTTTTCCCCTTGGGTGGGTTTTCATGTAGGGTCTGCCTGGCCAGCAGTCCCTCTGTGGAGCAGGGGTCCGAGAGCTGCATTGCCCTATGATACACACCTCCTCCCCACCTACCAGGAGGGCAGGGACAGAGCAAGGGGCAACACGAAGAAGCCAGAACATTCTGAGGTCCAGGAGATTGGAAGAAGGAAGAGAGAAAGGAGCAGGGACACCCAGCCTGGGGCTGAGTGGAACTGGGCTTGGAGAGAAGACCAGCTACAATGTCATCCTCTAGTGCGGGGGCCAGCAGGGGAGGTGGCCACAGCCTCCAGGGCCAACTGGGAGACAACTTAGCTTGTTCCTGTTTCCAGGACCTGGGGAGCTGTGCAGGCTCACAGAGAACAGTGATGCTAACTGGTCTCCTTGCTCCTCCTGGCACCCGAACACCAACAGAGTCATCTACAAATAGGACCGCATCAGTCCTCTGCTTGAGGTGCTGCCCTTGTTCTCAAGACACGGACCCATCTCCACACTGAGTCTCCACTCACCTCCCACAGCCCCCGCTGCTCACTGCACTCACTGTTGCTGACCTTCGCCTTCTCTGTTGCCTGAGCCCTGAGGCTGATCCCGCCAGGCCCTCCTGACCAGTCTGATCCCTCCCCGTTCCCCGTCTCCCAATCCCCCTGTCAGGTGGAGGGCACAACACTGCAATGCTCTCAGCTTGAATATGTGTGTGATTGCTACCCATCTCCCTCTGCAGCAGAGTCCCTGAGAGCAGGAACTGCCTGTCCTACTCACACGACACCCAGAGGGGACGCCCAGGGGAGTCCAGGCACTCAGCAGCTGCTCAGAACATGCTTACTGAAAGAAAGAAAGAAAGAATACGAAGCTCTAAGGGCCAAAGAGGCATCATTGGAAACACAATGAAAATAGTGGTCGGGGCTGGACCCCTGGGTGAAGGGAGTTCAGGTGAATCCTTAGCTGTGTCTCCTCGTGGGCAGATGTGTGCAGAGACGCAGATGGAGCAGGTGTCCTGCTGGCTGGCAGCAAGGGATGGACCAGCTTGGGGAACCCGGGACTCGGTGTCAGGCTGAGACCCCAGCCCCGCCTCCCCCTCCTCCCTTCACACAGACGGCACGTGGGTGGGGAAGGATGCCCCAGCTGTGGAAGGAGAGAAGGGCCCAGCATGGTCTGGGGAAGTCATGGCACTTTGGTGTCCCCTGGCTTAGCCTGGAGGAGGGGAAGAGCTGAGGAATAGAGGGAACAATCAGGAGAGAATGCTGTGACCCGAAAGGTACCCAGGAAAGTGGCCGAGCGAAGTTGCTTGGGCTTGTGGCTTTCTGGCGGCATTTTGTGTGGCTAAGCACAGGGCATCCTATGTGTCCCCACTTCTGGGGGTGGAACCAGGGTGGGAGCAGCAGCTTCAGTTAAGAGGCCCAAGGTCACTGCTGCAGCCAGGGGAGCTGTGGGGCCAGTCCAGGGAGTCAGGACGCATGGGGCCAGCCGCACCTGCTACGGAGGGAACAGACGGGACCTGAGTGCCTCAAGCCTGGGCAGGACCAAGCAGAAAGGACTCTGCTGCAGCGGAGGGGCAGGGTTCTGGAGACTCCCTCTGGGCCAGGCATGTCCTTTACTTGCTGGACTTAGGGAGGTCCAGGGGTTCCAGGGGAGGGACAGGGTGGCAGGAAGGCCATGGAAGCATTCTGATTCTAACGCCTGGCCCAGCCCTGCTGGTTTGTGCCAGCTGAAGTCAGCCTGGCAGGTCTGCCCTGTCTCCCACCTGGCCGCACCTTCTCCCTGTCCAGCAATCCCTGGAAGATACGGTGCTCCCCGGGGCTTTGGCGTCAGTGTTTGTTCTTCCTAGGACTTCCGTGACCCTGAAAACCCGTCCTCATCCTTCCGAGGTCAGCTCAGCCGGAACCATCCTCAGGGGGCCTTCCTGACCCCGAGGCTGGTCCCAGTCCTTTGCTCCTTGCCACTCATCCTTCCCAGGGCCTGACTGCTGGCACATATCTCCGTTGGTATTTCCACAGGGATGGAGTTTCCCACTAAACTCAGTCTAGAGCTCGGGACCAGAACGATTTTTGCTTACCACTCTGTCATCAACATCTCATTAAATATTTGATGAATAGACGAGCAAATGAATGAGTGGACTAAAAACACCCACCCTCTTGTGGATCCCAGCCCCCGCTCCTTGGCTATGAATCAGATAGGGCGCACCACTCATGTGGTCAGGAAAATGTGGGTTCTGCTAGGATGCTGGGATCTTAGGGGTCCTCCCCCAGCGTAGCAAAGAGAGCCCACATGGGCTGGTTGTGAGGGACACAAGATCCTGCCAGAGAATATGAGGACAAAGTTGCAACCCTTTGAAGTCTGGGCTGAACGCAGTGGAAGGTTGCCCAGGACGTGCACTGCTGCTCTGAGGGGTCTTTTTCAGCACAGGCATCTCCTCCCGTGGTTCCCCTTTGAGCACCTGTCTTGCAGCACGTGGGCGAGATCCTGATCTTTGAAATATCGTTGACATCGCCATGGACCAAACCAACAACCCGCTATTCAATTTCTCTCTCCATTCTGTTTGACTATTCTGCCGGGACTTTTTCTCCCATCTAGAAATATTTAACGTTTCCAAACTGGCTGGAAAGGTGGTAAAACAAACAAAAAGAGTGAAAAGAGATTTAATTAAAAGGCATGGGCTAAGTCAAAAGGTTGTGACATGTCATCCTTTCTGTAGCACCACACGAAGGGTAGAGGGTGACGGAGAGACAGAGGTCTTCCCTCACTCAATTCTTCGGGTGCCTAACTGCAAAGGTTTCGGTCAGGTGTTTCCCAGGCTGGACTTACCGGGAGCTGAAAGCAATTCTTTTGGGGGTAGAACGCACACGCTCTGACGTCCCCTCTTCTGAACTATCTGCCATGGGGCATCCTCACCGGCTTGTGATGGTGCCCTGCCACACTCACAGCCCTGGGCAGCCACCAGGTCCACGTGCTGCTGATCATCACACAGGAAATCAACTTGCTGGCCGACCCCCCGCATGCATACCCAGGGAGCGTTGCCCAGAACTTGGAGAGGGCAGGAGAAAGGCAGCTGCAGAACTAGGAGAACCTGTTCTGCCGCGGGAGAGGCTGTGCGCAGCAAGGAGCCTTGCTCAACGGAGGCCAACTGGCAGGAGGAGGCTTCAGGGGAGGATTTAAATTTTCTCTGCTAATCTGGAATGGTCCCATTTCTCTCTGGCAGGGAGATTTTTAAAAACCGTATACAAATTGCGTAAGCTGCTCTTATTTAATAGGGAAAAAGAGGGAAGAAATGATGTGAATGACTCCAAGTGTTAAAGAAGAACCTGTGAAACCTGCCCCTTAATGGGAAACTGAAATGGAGAGAAAATTCTAAGAAAGGTGGAATTAAGTGTTTGCCAGTTGGTGACACGGGTTTGGAAACATCTTTCTTTCTGCAGACAAGCTTAGTGGGTCCACTCCCATTGGGGTGGAGGAGCGTGATGCGGGGAAACTGAAGCAGAAACAGAAGTAAACACAAAGGCAGGACTGCTCTTCCAGGCAGGGCAAGAGACGGTGGCATCACATGTCCTCAGGGAACTGGACATCAGAGCCACAGTGAGATCCCGCTTCACACCCACTAGGGCGGCCATAATCGAAAACATAGGTGACAGCAACTGTCGGCAAGGATGTGGAGAAACTGGAATCTTAACACGCTGCTGGTGGGAATGAAAAATGGTGCAGCCACTTTGGAAGACAGTCTGGCAGTTCCCGAAAAGGTTAAAAATAGAGTTACCATATGACCCAGCAATTCCACTCCTAGGTGTATGCCCAAGAGAAACGAAAACCTGCGTCTACACAAAGACTTGCACACGAATGTTCACAGCAGCACTATTTGTAATAGCCCAGAGTGGAGACCACTCAAATGTCCCTCAGCTAGTGAACGGATAAGCAGGGTGTGGCCCTTCCACACAATGGAATGTTTTTCAGCCATAAGAAGGAATGAAGTACTGACACAGGCTGCAACGTGGAGGACCCTTGAACACATTCTGCCAAGTGAAAGAAGCTGGCCACAAAGGACCACATGTTGTGTGATTCCTTATATGAAATGTCCAGAACAGGCAAATCCATAGAAATGGAAAGTAGATGAGTGGCTGCCTAGAGTCAGGACTGGGGAAGGGGAGGATTAGGGAAATGATGGTGAAGGGGTGCGGTGTTTCTTTTTGGGGTGATGAAAATGTCCTGAAGTTGGTTGTGGGGATGATGCACAACTCTGCGAATATACTGAAAGCCACGGAACTGCGCACATGAATGCGTGGGCGGTGTGGTATGTGAACGATATCTCAGTAAAGCTGTTTAAACGAAAAGGATTTTGGCGGGCCTGGAAGTCTTTTCTCAGCCTGTGTGGAAGATCTCCTGTAATCCCTCCAGCCACCAGAGGTCTGTGAAAGGACTGACCTGAGACAGACAGGGTTCACAATAAAAGACTCTCTTATTATAATAAGTGCATAAGATAAGGGGGACGCATTCCACCTTGAGGCACCGACAGAATGTGAGGATCAGGAAAAAAACGGCACCCTGAAGATTCAGAATAAGAATCAACCCATCATGAACGAGTGCAGCAACCCGCAGCCCTGTAGGAGGGCACTGGCTTGCTGTACAGGCTCTGTCTGGTGGACTGCGTCTTCCCTGGGGCCCTCGAGGTCCCCGCCTTCCCTGTGTACTCGTTACACCGTCGCTGCACAGCAGGCCTCTGGCTCATGGGTGGGCTGAATGGAGGGTGTCTTCCTCAGGAGCTTTAAGATCCTTTAGGATGGAGATCTCTTGTTTATTTATCTTTGAATACTTGCTGTCTCTAAAACAGTAACTTACATGCAGTAGGCACACAATAAATACCTACTTTAAAAAAAATGAGGTGGGTAGTTCTACTTCCAATAACTCTGGTCTGGGTAATTGGTATCAACCTGCCCAAAGGAAACAACTAAAAAGGCTGGACAAAATATAGAAAACAGCAAAGAGTGAGCAAGATTGTGAGAACTACTGGGCCAACATCCAAGCAGGGCAGAGATCCAGAGAGGTGAGCCCAGAGTCTTGGCTGCTCTCATCCAGGGTCTGTTTGCTGATCTGAAAAGATGGCCAAGAAGCTTAGTTGTATGTTTTCCAACTTTGTGGGGGTGTGGGGAAAAAATCTAGAATCTAGGGCCTGCCACATCGCTCCCTGGTTTGGGCTCTGATTTCAAAGAGCAGCACCTTAGGAGGAGGATGACTTGGAAGTAATACAGCTACAGCATGACTGTAGCCCAGCTGGAAGTCATCAGGTAGCCCAGACAATATCCAGCCCTGATATAAGACTAAGGAGGTCCCAGATTGCTAATGTCCCCAGGCACCTGGCAAAAGAAAAGGAAATCCTCTCTGGAGTAAGATAGCATCATCTCAGGCCCCAGATTATCGTACAAGTAATTTTTCAAATACAGTATCCAGCACAGAGATAGTCAGGCTCATGAGGCAACTTGATAGTAAGATCAAGAGCCAATAGGAACAACAGACCACAGAAATAGCTCCACGGGACTCCCAGATATTAGAATCAGACACAGACTATAGAAATACCTCTGCTTCCTATATTCAAGAAGATAAAAACTGAGCTTGAAAATTTTGGCAGAAAATGGAAATTGTATTTTGAAAAGCTATGAAAAGTTTTGAAAAGGAATCAACAAAAGAGTATATCATGATCAAAATTTAAAATTTAATTCCCAACAGGAAATTAGACACAGCTAAAGAGAGAATTAGTAAAATGAAAGTTTGGTGTGCTGTGTATGATTAGGATAAGAATTTGTGCAGGGTGTCTCATTTTCCCCCAAAAGTGAACTTCTTTGACAGTGTGTTTTCATCTCACTTTATTATATTGTAAACACCTTGTTCTTAAAAAATGTCATAAACATGTTTATGTGAAACTTGTTTTTGAACATGATGCTCTTGAGAAAACTTTTTTAAAAAGAAAATATGTTTATACATGAAGAGCAATTAATGTAAAAAAAGTGGTTTGCATTTGAGAGAAAGCCTAAGGAGGCAAAAAAAAAAAATCTATGCTAATATTTTTGCTTAATATAACCTCTAACCTCCCAGCAGAAATTTTAGCACAAAATCCCAGTCTACTCTAATGCTGTTGGGCACTGAGTAATGATTTCTCTGGAGAATATTGAACTGCATTTTTTGCAGGCCATGACACACAGACCATAAGGTGACTCCATCCAACTCATGGCTGGGGGAAGCAAGCATTGCTAGCAAAGGCCACTGCTGCCCCAGGTGAGAGTCAGCAGCAACTGAAGGAGAAGACTGAGTGACCCTGACAAGGTCACGTGTGCCTGCCTGTTCCCCATCTACCTCTCCTCCATTGACTTGCTCTTTGCTTAGGTGAAGGTGTATGTGTGTGTGTGTGTGTGTGCGCACACATGTGTGTATGATCAGTAACATCTCTCAGTACATATTGAGTTTAGTTTTTATGGTTCACCTTGAGTTAACACTCAGAGTAAAACAATCTAGAGTGAAGTATGAAGAGACAAAAGGACAGAAAATATAGTAGAATCACTAAGATACAAATTGTATGGAAAGAATATCTAAAATACGTTTAATTGGAGTTTTAGGAAGAGAAGAGAGAAAGAATGAGGCAGAAGCAATATTTGAATAAATAAGCTGAGAATTTTCCAAAATTGATGAAACATGTAAATCTATAAATTCAATGAACCAGATAAATCTGAAGCAGGATAAATAAAAAGAAATCTATACTTAGCACAGAAACCCCAAAACAAAGGATTTTAAAAGTAGCCAAAGATGGGGCCATCCCAGTGGCATAGTGGTTAACTTTGCGCACTCTGCTTCACTGGCCGTGGGTTTGCAGGTTCAGATCCCCGGTGTGGACCTACACACTGCTCATCAAGCCATGCTGTGGCAGCATCTCACATACAAAAAGTGGAGGAAGATTGGCACAGACGTTAGCTCAGTGCCAATCCTGCTCAAGGAAAAAGAGGAAGAGTGGCCACAGATGTTAGCTCTGTGCCAATCTTGCTCAAGGAAAAAGAGGAAGAGTGGCAACAGATGTTAGCTCAGGGCCAATCTTCCTCACCTAAAAAAAAAAAGTAGCCAAAGAAAAACAAAAGATGTCTTTCAAAAGTGAAAGTTTTGTTGACTTCTCACCAGCAAGAATAGAAGCCAAAAGTAGTGGAATTATATCTTTGATGTATTGGAAGGAAAACTAAACAACACAGCAGCAGTAAACTTGCCAACCTAGACTTCTACCCAGTGAAAAAATCCTGCAGTAAAGGAAATTCTGGAATGTTCTTCAGGCAGAAGAAAAAAATTGTCCCTGAGGGGAGGTCAGAGATGACGAAGGAATGAAAAGGGACAAAATGTCAACTGTGAGGGTAAATTTAAATGAACATTGACTTTATAAAATAATGGCTTGTTGGCCTTATGATATAGAGAGAATGAAAATTCAAAACAGTGAAAGCACCTAATATGGGAGAAATGTAAACATTCTAAATTCCTTGATTTTTCTAGGAGAGGAATAAAGGTAATAATTCCTATTAGAGGGTGATATGTCAGGTTGTATATTGTAATTTCTAGAATAACTACTAAGTCTGGAAAGAGCCTGAATAACTATCAAGCTAACAGATGAACAAAATGAAACTTTAAAAGCTCAGCCAAACTAAACGAAGGCAGAAAAGAGATAAAGGAACAAAGAACAGGTGAGACGAGCAGAAAGCCCACACACGGGAGGATGGTAAGATCAATAATAATCCCTATGTTTTGGATGTGTCTCCCACATTTAGCATGTGTCAGGTTTTGTTTCTATCCACTGGGGCAGGTGACTCTCTTACTTTTAATGTGATTAAAATTTGACTCTATGCTGGACCAAAATGCAAGTTCCAACAAATTTCAAAGGATTGAAGTAAAACAGATAATGTTCTCTAACCACACTGTAAATTGGCTACGAATCAATAACAAAAATAACTGGAAAATCCTTGTATCTTTGAAAACTATACTTTTGAGTAATATGCTTCTAAAATATACTTCTAAATAATGCATGTTCCCAGAAGAAATAAAAATGGAAATTAGAAATTATTTTGAATTAAATTATATATAATGAAAAAGAAAACAATATCACAAAATTTGTGGAATAAAGCTACAGCAGTGACTAGACGGAAATTTATAGCCTTAAGTGCATATTTTAGGGAAGAAGAAAGGCTGAAATATTATGAGCTAAGCATTCCTTTCAAGGTTAGGAAAAGAGAATAAAATAAACCCAACAAAAGTAGATAGAAGGAAATAAGTTAAAAGTATAAATAAATGTAAAAGAAAACACACAACAGAGAGAATCAACAAAGCCAAAATTGAAAAGACTAACAAAATTGATAAACCCTCAGTGAGAAGGATTTAAAAGAAAAGAGATGGCACAAATAGCAAGTATAAGAAATGAAGAAGGGACTTCACCACAAAAATAAGAAGATATTATGAGCAACTTTGTTCCAATAAACTTGAAAATTTAGGTGAAATGGACAGATTCATAGAAAAATGCAACCTAACTGACACAAAGAAAAGGAAAATCTTAGCCCTATAACTATTAAAGAATTAAATCTGTAATTAAAAAAATATCCAATGATGAAAATTCAAGGCCCAAATGGCTTCTCTGGAGAATCCTAGCAAACGTTGAAGAAAGAAAAAATACTGACATAGATCTCTTCCAGAGAGTAGAAAAAGATTCACCAACTAACTCTGGGAGGCTAGCGTAACGTTCACACCAACATCCAACAAGGATAGTACTAGAAAGAGAAGACACAGGCCAACTTCGCTCATGAATCTAGCTGCAAAAATCCTATAGGTGCATGTTGATTTAACATTAGGAAATCAATTAATAGAATTCACCACATCAATAGATCCAAAGAGAAAATTCATGATCATCTCAAGACTTATAGGAAAAGTGTTTGATAAAACTGGACATCCATATACAATAAAAACCCATAAGAAAGAATGAAGCATCTCGAATCTGATAAAGGACATCAAAAAAAACCTACAGCAAATATCATTCTCGGTAAAAAATTGGAAGCTTTCTGCTTGAGATTGCGTAGGAGACAAGGAAGCTCACTACCATCGTCTCTACTCAGCATTTCACCGGAGGCTTTAGCCAGTGTAGTAGGAAAGAAAAAGATATAAAAAAATAAGCTTTGAAAAGGGAAAAAACCTGAGATGGTCATTATTTTCAGGTAATGATTCTCTATGAAGAAATCCAAGACTTTACTGACAAATATTAGAACTAATAAACAATTTTAGCAAGGTTACTGATTGTAGTCAATATATAAAAATTGAGTATTCCAGTAGTAAACAGAAAAATAAATTTAAAAGATACCATCTACTACAGCTTTAAAAAATATTAATGCCTAAAGAGTAAAACTAGAGAAAGATACGCAAAGACCTCTAGATAGAAAACTGCAAGAAATTTTAAAAGACCTAAATAAGTGGAGAGATACAATACATTCATGGATAAGAAGACTCAATAATGTACGTGCATCAATTCTTAGACGGATCTAAAGATCCAATGCAGTCTTACTCAAAATCTCAACAGGTTTTTTGGGTTTGGGGTTTTTTTTTTGAGGAAGATTGGCCCTGAGCTAACATCTGTTGCCAATCTTCCTCTTTTTTTTCCTCCCCAAAGCCCCATTACATAGTTGTGTATCCTAGTTGTAAGTCCTTCTAGTTCTTCTGTGTGGGATGCCATCACAGCATGGCCTGATGAGTGGTGTGTAGGTCCGCACCTAGGATCCGAACTGGCGAACCCCAGGCCGCCGAAGTGGAGCATGCAAACTTAACCACTATGACACCAGGCCGGCTCCCTCAACAGGTTTTTAATTTGTTTTAATTTTTATTTTTTGAAAGATTGGCACCTGAGCTAACATCTGTTGCCAGTCTTCTTTTTTTTTTCTTTCTTCTTCTTCTTCTCCCCAAAGCACCCCAGTACATAGTTGTATATTCTAGTTGTAGGTCCTTCTGGTTGTCCTATGTGGGACGCCACTTCAGCATGGCCTGATGAGCCGTGCCATGTCTGTGCCCAGGATCTGAACCCATGAAATCCTAGGCCGCTGAAGTAGAGCACGCAAACTTAACCACTCCACCAGGGGGCCGGCCCCATCAACAGGTCTTTTAAAAATAGAACTTGACAAACTGATTCCAAAAACTGGAAATGATTCAAAAGTCTAGCAACAATAAATAGTGGCATATCCAGAGGATAAAATGAAAATTAATTAACAACATGCAACAACATGAATGAATCTCAAGAAACCAGATACACACACACACACACACACAGTCCACAGGATTTAGGAATGCATGTTTTGGTGAGAAATTATAAGTAAATGCAAGGAAGTGATTAAATAGAAATCAGGATGGGAGTGGAGAAGATTTGTGATGGGAAAGGGCATAGAGCGGGTTCTGGGGTGCTGGTGGTGGTCAACTTCTTGACTTGAGTGGTGGTTATCCAAGTATTTGCTTTACGGTTAACCACTGGGTTGTTCCTTTTTGTTTTGTGCACTTTTCCGTGTGTGTCGTATTTCATGATTTTTGAAAGATACAGAATATTTGTTCTCCACGTGTAGAATTGGGGTGTCTTCAGTCTCTATCAGAGAGGCACGATGAAAGCAAATGTAAAGTAAGCAGTTGTTTAATAAACCGTAACACGACAAAGACCACGAGGGAAGGTTGTGGTCTGGACTAAGTCTAGGAAAAAGACTGCCAAAGGCTAAGAATTTGCAGTTGCTTATTTGGCACTAACAATGGCAGAGGGACACTGTGACTGGCACAGGATCACCAGGCAGGAACAGGGACAAAACAAACACAGCAATACCCAGCTGCTATGCTGTGCCTCTCTGTGTGCTAAGAGGCCTTTGCATGACTAATTTGGTTACTTGAGTATTTAGAGACCAAGACAGGAGTGAGTTCCTTGAATAAAAGGCATGAATATTTAGATTTTAGGAAAGCCATACTTTCATTATAAATTAATAAAATCTTACTCTGATCTAATTGTTTAGCCTCTACAGGCTTGTACAGTGTGATGCTATTCCCTAGGAAATTATCACCTTTGGGTGATCTGATAACATTGAGTTCTTGAACCCGTAAAGGAGAAGCTCAGCCCTTGGTCCCAGGTGGAATCCTAGCCAGCTGTTCTTATCTCATCTCATGCACACTGGCTGGTTATTACACAGGGCGCACCTGGGCTTGGAAATAATATCTGTTGGGGGACTTCCCCAACCCTCACATTTTATTTAAGTGGGAGTAGGGCTCTGTGATAAAGACATTATCAAAAAGAAAACTGCAGACAAATATCCTTCATGATCACAGACACAAAAATCCTCAACAGAATGATAGCAAATAAAATTTAGCAGTATATTAAAAGGATCATGACCAGGTTGGGTTTATCCCAGAAATATAAGGTTAGTTCAACATTTAAAAATCAATCAGTATAATCGACCACAATAGAATAAAAGAGAAAAATCATACAATCATCTCAATAGATGCAGAAAAAGCATTTGAAAAAATTCAACATCTGTTCATGAGACCTCTCAGCAAACTTAGAAGGGAACTTTCTCAAAACGATAATGGGCATCTTCAGAAAAGCTGCAAAGCTAATGCAGAGAGGTCCCATGCACCCTTTACCCAGTTTCCCCCAATAATTACATCTTATAAAACATATCAAAACCAGGAAACTGACATTGGCGCAACATTAGTAAACAGATTTTTGATGAAGGTCCAAGGCAATTCAATGGGGAAATAGTCTTTTCAAGAAATGGTACTGGATCAACTGGATATCGATATGGAAAGAATGGACTTTACACAAAAGTTAATTCAAAATGGATCATAGACCTAAACAAAAAAGCTAAAGCTATGAAACTTCTAGGAGAAAATCTTCATGACCTTATGGTTAACAAAGATTTCGCAGGACACAAAAAGCACTTACCATAAAAGAAAAAAAAAAGATAAAATGGACTTAATCTAAATTTTAATCTTTTGCTCTTCAAAAGACACCCTTAAGAAAATGAAAATGATTAATTAACTAGATGAGGGGAATGCTTTCACAATGTGTATGTATATCAAATTACCACAACGTACACTTTAAATATCTCACATTTTATGTCAATTATACCTCAATAAAGCAGAAAAAATTTTGAAAAGTAAAAGGAAAATTAAAAGGCAAGCCATAAACTGGGAGAAAATATTCCCAATACATACATATGACAGAGGAATAGTATCCAGAATATATAAAAACCTCTTATATTCCCAATAATGGAAGATAATCCAATTAGAAAATTAGCAAAAGTTAATAGGCATAGGGTTTCTTTCTGGAGTGATAGAAACATTCTAGAATTAGTGGAAATATTCAGGAATTAGTGGTGATGGTGCACAATGCAGTGAATCTACTGCAAACCACCGAAGCGTACACTTTAAAATGGCGAATTTTGTTACGTGAAGTATATCTCAGTTTTAAAAAAATGTTCTAAAAACGGGCAAAAGACTTGAACAGACACTTCACGAAAGAAGAAATATGATTGGACAATATGCATATGAAAAGATGCTTAAGATCATTAGTCACTAGGGGTAGGGAAATCAAATTAACACTGCGAGTACTCCACACACCCACTAGAATGACTAAAATCTTTTACAAAATTACACTTCCAAGTGTTGACAAAGTTGTGGAGCAAATGGAAATCTCCAGCAGTGCTAGTAGGAGTGTAAAATGGTACAACCACTTTGGAAAACTGTTTGATGTTTCTTACGATATTAGACATACACCTGTCCACGACCAGCAATCCCACCACTAGATATTTACTCAAGACAAGTGAAAACTTATCCCACAAAAAGATTTGAACAAAAATGGCAGCATTGGGGCTGGCCCCGTGGCCGAGTGGTTGGGTTCGCGTGCTCTGCTGCAGGCGGCCCAGTGTTTCGTTGGTTCGAATCCTGGGCGCGGACATGGCACTGCTCATCGGGCCACGCTGGGGCGGCGTCCCACATGCCACAACTAGAAGGACCCACAACGAAGAATATACAACTATGTACCGGGGGGCTTTGGGGAGAAAAAGGAAAAAAAATAAAATCTTAAAAAAAAAAAAAAAAAGGCAGCATTGTTTAAAATAGCTAAAAAGTGGAAGCAGCCCAAATCTCCACCCACTGACGAATGGATAAACAAACTGTCATATATCCATAGAACAGAATTCTACTCAGCAATAAAAGGAAAGAACAGCTGATACACAAAAAACATGGTTGGGGTGCAGAGACAGCATGCTGAGCAAAAGAAGCCAGACCCCAAAAGGGTACACACTGAGTGATTCCAGTTATGCAAATTCTAGAACAGGCAATAGAAATCAGATCAGTAGTTGCCTGAAGCGGGGGTGGAGGTTGGGGAATTGACTGTACGGGAGAAGGAGGGAAGCGTGGAAATTAGTAAGAAAAACCTTAACAAAATTGGAGTCGGGAAGGCCTGTAGCTCTGACGCCCAATCATACATGTCAATTACTCCAAAAAAGAAGAGAGGGTGGGCGCTTGCATCTTAGACAGGAAATAAAACTATTTAACTACTGAGGGAAGATTTCTCTCCCCATCCAGCAACAGCCCAGCCGATGAGAAGCCGTTGCCGCCCTGAACTGTTACTTTCCCCCAACGGACTTTCCTTTAGAACATCCCCTCTGGACTCCCCCCTTTCTCTATAAAGGCAGCTCCCTCCTTTCTTCTCTAGATTTGCCTGTGGTTCACCACAGCATGCACATCTTGCACTGCAATTCTTTTGGCTATTCCTGAATAAACTCAATTTTGAGGATAAAATAGGCAAATTTGCTTTTTAAGTTGACAGATCTTTCTGGAGGGGTGAAAATGTTCTATATCTTGACTGTGATGGTGGTTATGTGGGTGTATACATTTGCCAAAACTCATTGGACTATAGACCTGAAATCTATGTATTTTAATATATATAAATTATGCCTCGGTAAACTTGATTAAACAAATTAAAGCATGGGATCCCAAAACAAACTACATGAGTTGGAGTCTTTTGTCCTGGCTCCACAATTAAAAAGCTGTGTGACTTTGGACAAGTTACTTAGCCTTTCTCAGTCTCAGTTTCCTCATCTGGAGAATGGGGATACCACTCAGCTGCGAGAGGGGAATACACCTGTTGTACCCAGGTGTTGTGTGTGTATAAAGAACAGCTCTGTGCTTAACACATGCCAGGCGCTCTGCTGAGCAGTTTGCACAAAGGTCAGCAGACTAGATAGGAAGAAGAGATGTGCACGCTGGGCTCCTGGCTCCTTCATTTCACCCCTGAACTCCAGGGGTTGGGGTGGGGTGGGGAATTTATTTGCGTGCTAGGGCTGCCATAAAAAATTACTGCAGACTGGTTTCCTTAAACAACAGAAATTTATCTTCTCACAGATCTGGAAGACGGAAGTCCAAGATCAAGGTGCGGTAGGTTTGGTTCTTCCCCAGGCCTCTTCCCTTGGCTTACAGATGGCGCCTTCTTGCTGCATCCTCACATGGTCTTTCCTCTGCGTGTGCATCCCTGTGTCTCTCCCTCTTCATATGAGAACCCCAGTCAGAGGGGATTGGGGCCCACCCAAACGGCCTCACTTTAATCAGCTCCTTAAAGACCCTCTCTCTGAATACGGTCACATTCTGAGGTCCTGGGGGTTAGGGCATCAAACATATGGAATGTATGTGTGTGGCGAGGCGGGGGAGAGCCATTCAGCCCACAACAGCATGCATCCACACCTGACTCCCCTTGCACAGGACTGTCTAAGAACAGGCCTTCATCCTTGACCAGTAGAGAAGCAACTCAGAAGGGCCGATAGAAAGATCAGATCAGGTATCTTTTTTGCCGTTTTCTAGCTGCAGGGCCTTGGATGAGGCACTTAAAGCCTCTGAACTTGACCGCACTACCCCCACGCCTAAAAGGGGGTATGGTCTCTCTCATAGGGTTGTTGGGAAAAGCACGTGGAGAAACAGCAGCCCCACGACACACAGCTGAATGAACACAGCAAATTCCGGGACGGTATCGGTGGGCCCCAGCTCTCCTGAATCAGAATGCCTGTGCCTTCCCGTTGAATGGATCTGGAGAGCGATCCAGGCACGGAATTTAAAAACAAATTCACTAAAAACAAAGAAAGCAAACAAAGATTTCTCTCACAAGCAGCCCAGAGCTGAGAAGCACTGATGATAATAAAGGCTAAGGATGATTTTGTCCTTCCTTGGCAGCGGACAGACACTATCCTAAGCACTTTGCGTAAATGTTAACTCATTGAATCCTCACGACAACCCCATCTGACAGATGAGAAAAGTGAGACACAGAGAGGTTCAAAAGCTTGTTTATGATCACACAGCTGGTATGGCGGAGGTAGGATTTTAACCTAAGCAGAGTGGTTCCAAAATCTAGTCCAATTCCACATGGCAGGTGGAGGAGAGCAGAATTCAGGAATTTTTTATTTGAATCTGTAGGAGAGGGCCCGGGAATCAAATGATGGCCAGGTGTGGAAGCCTAGAGCAGTGGTTCCTACCTCCCTGATGAAAACTGCCCAGGGAACTCTCTGGACAGAGATTCTGGAATATCTTTCCTGGAGATTCTGATTCCTGGGACGGGGACAGAACCCCAGGAATCCACGTGTAGCCTGGGTCCCAGGCAGGGCATGTGGCCTGGGCAGCCACACAAGGCCACAGGCTCAAGAGGCCAGCGCTTGGTCAAAGCCGTGCTGTGCACAGCTGGAAATTCTTCCTAATTGTGTCTTTGAACTCATATTTTGTAAGTGTTGGGCCACTGCCACATGCAGTGGGGGCTGGGAGCCTTGCACACCTGTGATCTCACCTCCCTCCCCCTCTCTGCCTCCCTGGGACGTTCTCTGCAGCAGTGCCCACGCCCTGGCGCGCCGGCCTGGCCCGGCCTCTCCCTGCCCATGGCCCTGCCAGTACCCTCTGCTGCTCTCTGCGCTTCACCATCTGGGTGCGATTCTGCCCCAGGTTCGGACCGTGCAAAGGCGGTTACTGCTTTTCAGTCCTCACCTGCCCGGGCAGTGTCCAGGGTGACAAGAGGGGACACTACCAGAGGTGGACACCAAACATAGGCTTTCCAGGGTAAGTTAGTTCAAAGACTTGCCATTTTGGAGGGCAGTGGTAAATGGGGGTGGGCACAAGAAGCAATGGAGGGGTGTGTGGCGCAAACGGGAGCTGGGCCTCACTGGAAGTGTAAGGCTGTCCTTAGCCCTTACTGGTACATTAGAATCATCTGGCAAAAGTGGAAAATGGTGATGCCTAGGCCCCTTTCCCCAGTTCGGTCGGTCTGCGATGGGGCCCAGATACTTGTCTTTTAAGAAGTGTCCCCGTGATTCCAGTGACCCATCAGGGTTAAGGGGCTGCGGGAGCGTCCGGAGGGATGCGGGGCGCGGTGGGGGGTGGGGCTACTCTGCGCGCTTGGACTTGCAAAGCGAGAAGCTCCCTGGATGGGCTGTTCCACATGAAGAAACAGAGGCCTGGAGGACTGAGGGGGGAGTGGACCCTTCCCGGCTCCCAGTCCAGAGCCCTTCCCGCTCCAGGCCCCGCGACCCCAGAAACCCCAAAGGGAGCGCGCCTCAGCCCTGCAGGACGCCGCGTGAAGGGGGCGCGAGAGCCAGGGCTGGCTCCGAGCTCCAGGCGCTCCTCCTGCCTTCCTTTCTCCGGGGACCTGGGCCCCCGGTGCTGGGGACCGCGGACCGCGGGGCTGAGCGCGCCGGGAGGAGCCGGTCCGGGCGCAGCCAACGCTAGGTGGCGCCCGAGAGCCGGACCTGCTGTGCTCTGGGGCCCCTGGGGCCCGGTCCCGCTGCTCTGGGCGGCGGAGCGCGGCCCCTGGGGCCCGGTGTCCTCGCCTCCTTCACAAGACTGTCGGGCGTATGACGTGCAATAACTTCTCAAGACCTAGCACCTGCCCGGCCCCTGGAGAGGATGTAATCCACATCACCCCCCTTCCCTCTTACCTTCTCTCGCTAGGGAGGCCTGGTTATTCTGGTGAGTTCTCATCTCTGTTGGAAAATCTGGAAGATTCTTCAAAGTTTTCCTGCTCAATGTGTGCCTCAGAGGACTGTCCATGGGCAAGAAAATCGCATTTTTAAAAACAGGAAATTTATCAGAACAGAGTCAAAGAACATATTTTCTACACTAACGCAATGGGAGAGGAGATTGGTAATGAAGATCCTGACACAATATAAAATCCCGGCTCAAAAAGGATCCAGTTTAGTTCACGTTATTTCCATGTAGAGTGCTCTAAGTATTTTATCCCAATTTTAGACCCGGGGACCCATCACTGAGGTTGCTACTAAGGGTCCAGCTCCCTAAAGCAGAAGGTCGCAGAACACCCAGCACACCAACGCATTTTGAAGTAATGTGTCATCTTGTGGTTCTGAGCACTTAAAATATCTCCTTTTGAGAAACTTCAGTTAGCTTTTGCAAAATGTTTTTTCCCGTGTTACCAGTTATTTCTTTTTCTCTCTCCCCATTTTATTTAAAAATTTTCTTCAACTGAATTTATTTGCCAGTCTGTGAGTCAGACCCTGGAAATACAAAAGAACAATAAATAATAGGAAACCATCTCTACCTGGAGGAAACTCACCACCTAACGGGGAGAAAGGAAAGTATGTAACCCAAACATCATGCACTCCGGGAGCTTATGGAAACGTGTTCAGGGGAAGCATAAAGCTGCAATTCATTAATTTTTAAACTTTGTATTATGAGAAATTTCAAACCTAAACAAAAGTAATAGTATAATGAATCCTCTCTACCTGTCACCCAACTTAGAAAACTATCCACATATTGCCAATCTGGTTTCATCTATGCCTCACCACCTTGCTGGTTATTTATTTTTTTACAGTGTTGTGAAGGTATAATTACATACCATAAAATTCACACACTCTACCTGTATAACTCAATGATTTTTATTAAGTTTATAGTTGTGCAAACATCATCACAATCCAATTTTAGAACATTTCTACTATCCCCAAAATTTCACTTGTGACTATTTGCAGTCAATCCTCATTGTCATCCCCAGCCCTGGGCAATCACTGATCTGGTTTCTTCCTTGACTGGTTTGCCTGTTCTGGACATTTCACATGGGTGGCATCATACTATACGTGGTCTTTTGCGTCTGACCTCTTTCACTGAGCATGTTGTTTTCAGGGTTCATCCATGTTGGAGCATGTAGCACAACTTTGTTACTTTTTATTGCTGAATGATATTCCATTGTATGAATATACCACATTTTATTTATCCATTATGAGTTGATGACACATTTGGGCTATTTTCACTTTTTGGCTGTTAGGAATAGTGCGTCCATGAATGTTCACATTCAGTCACTGTCTGGACATATGTTTTCATGTCTCTCTGGTAGGTATCTAGGAGTAGAATTGCTGGATATTATCGTAAGTTTATGCTTAACATTTTAAGAAACTGCCAAACTTTTTTCCCCCAAAGTGGCTGTACCATTTTAAATTCCTGTCAGCAGTGCATAAAGATTCCAGTTTCTCCACATCCTTGCCAACACTTGCTATTTCTTTTTGCTTATAGCCATCTAGTGGGTGTGGAGTGGCATCTAATTGTGGTTTTAATTTACATTTCCCTAATGAATGATAATGTTGAACATCTTTTCATATACTTAATGGCCATTTGTAGATCTTTGTGGAAATGTCCATTCAAAACTTTTGTCTTTTTTTTTAATTTGAGTTCATATTTTTGAAAATAAACTTTTTATTTTATTATAGTTTTAGATTTATAGAAAAATTGTGAACGGAGTACAGACTTTCCATATCCCTCACACCCAGTTTCCCCTATTATTAACATCTGCCATGAGTGTGGTACATTTGCCACAATTAGGAAACCAATACTAATATGCTACTATTAACTAAATACCACACTCTGTTCAGATTTCCTTGGTTTTTACCTAACGCCCTTTTTCTGTTCCAGGCTCCCATGCAGGACATCACATTACATTTGGTTGTCACGTCTCCTTAGATTCCTCTTGGCTGTCACAGCTTTTTAGGCTTTTTTTCACCTTGACCTTTGACAACCTTAGCAGTTTTGAGGAGGACTGGTCAGGTATTTTGTGGAAATGTCCCTGAGCTGGGACTTGTCTGGTGTGTTTCTCACGAGGGGATGGAGTTAGGGGTTTTTGAGAGGAAGACCACAGAGGTGAAGCGCCCGTATTAGTCTGCTCGGGCTGCCATGACAAAGGACCACAGACAGAGTGGCTTATACAACAGAAATGTATTCTCTCCCAGATCTGGAGGCCAGAAGGCCAAGATCAAGGTGTCAGCAGGGCTGGTTCCTTCTGAATTCTCACTGCTTGGCTCGTAAACGGCTGTGATCTCCCTGTGTCCTCCCATGGTCTTTCCTCTGTGCCTGTCTGTGTCCTAATCTCCTCCTCTTATATGGCCCCCAGTCATACTGGATTAGGGCTCACCCATATGACCTCATTTTACATTAGTTATCTCTTCAAAGGCCCTATCTCCAAAGATAATTACATTCTGAAGTGCTGGGGGTTAGGACTTCAACATATAAATTTGGGGGGGACATATTTCAGCCCATAGCAGTGCCATTCCCATCATATCAAGGGTCTGTACTGTCACCATGACTTATCACTATGGACGTTGACCTCGATCACCTGGCTGGGGGGGGGGGGATCTGTCAGCTTTCCCCACTGTAAAGTCATTCCTTCCTTTCTCTTTTCCATACTGTGTTCCTAGGAGAGAAGTCGCCATGTGCAGCCCACATTTGAGGGTGGGGATTATGTTCCTTAAAACTCTTAGAAGAAATATAGGGGTAAATCTTCGTGAACTTGGTTTTGGCAATGGAATCTTAGATATGACACTGAAAGCACAAGCAACAAAAGAAAAAACAGGTAAATTGGACTTCATCAAAATGAAAATTTTCTGTGTATCAAAGAACATTATCAAGAAAGTGAAAAGACAACCTACAGAATGGGAGAAAATATTTGCAAATTATATATCTGATAAGAGTCTAGTATCCAGAACATATAAAGAACACACAGCTGAACAACAAAAAGACAAAACTTGAGCTTTTACAAATAAATGCTGTAATGAAGAACCCTGTGCACAAGACATTTTGCATGTCTGAGCAGATATATAGAATAAATTCCCAGAAGGGCATGTGCTTTTCTAATTTTCACAGCTATTACCAAGCTGCCTTCAACTGAGGATGTATCAGTTTAGATCCTGCCAGAATGTATTTCCACACGTGCTCTGAAATGTGCCAACATGGACACGAACCTCACTGCAGTGTTATTCCTAAGAGTCCCAGACTGCAAGCAAGCCAAGTGACCCTCCACAGCAGAGAGGATAAACAACTGATGGTCTCATCATCCCACGGAATAATATAAAGCCATGAAAAAGAACAGAGTTTGGCCACCCACGCATGGAGGAATCTCACAGGCATGTCGTGAGTGAAAGAAGCCAGACTTGAAACAGTACTTACTGTGGGATTCCAGGGAGATGAATCAATCACGAAGTTAAGAGGAAGAAACAATCTATGATGATAGAGATTAAAACAGCAGTTGGCCTCGGATGGTGGGGGTATTGACCAGATGGGCACGAGAGAGTCCCCTGAGGTGCTCGGAATGTCCTATACCTCAATCTGGGGGATAGTTACATGGGCGTATAAATATGTAAAAACTCGTCAAGTTATGTGTGCTTCACTGATGTAAGCTCTGATAAAAAGTAAAAAGGCTAAAAAAAAAAAAAGCCAACCCTGACATGCAAACAACATGGCCTCGGCAGCAGGCCGTCTCCTTAGCTATGAAGGGTCACACAGACTCCCTGTCTCTCTCGTCCAGTCTTGAACCAGCTGTGGGTTCCCCTAGGAGGGGGGCTCGAAGTTTCCTCCAGGGCCATCCAGGAATCCTTCCACTCCCTCAAAGGTGCATCGTCAGGCCACTCTCTCACTGCACCCTTCCCCAGCGTGGTCCCCTGCCTAGAACATTCTCTGTGCCAGCTGTTGAGCAGCTGCCTAGTTATTTATAGCCTTGGGGCTCTGCAGGAAAGGAGCCTCATTCAGCGGCTCCTTTTTCCTGCCATCGACACTGCTCATGGACCCTGCTTGTGAGCCGGTCTCTCCCCACCTGCCCTAGGGTTTAATGTTTCTGGAACATTCCAGGTCCCACTGCTGGCCTACAGGCTGCCGTGGTGAGGGGCCTACCCTGCAGAGCTGATTCCTGGGGCTCACCTCTAGGACTGCCCTGAAGTGACCTCAGCTCTCTAAAGGGCTTGTGGATGAGGCAAGGAGAGCTTATTCTCATGAGACTCTGAGGCCAGGCTCCGGGGTCTGGGGCACTCAAGTGCCATGCCGTCCCTCTGGGCGAAGTAACACCCCCTTGGAGGCTCAGGGGAAGAGTTCAGTCCCTTCCTGGGAAGTGAATGGTGGTCCTGTTCTCTCCTCTGCAGGATCTCCTGGGCCTTCTGGCTAAAGAGGCCGTCAGTTCTGTCCATCATGCTTCTCCTGTGCCTGGTGCAGGAGACCGGGCCCTCCTCTACCTGCTCCGCCCTGAGGGAGTTCCTGGTTCTGAGGCCAGCCCCTCCAGGACAGTGTAGAAGGGGCTACACTCTCATGACTCATCCCCACCCCCTCTTCCGGCCGGCCCGATGGCAGCATCCTTCGGGAACCTGGAATCTTCCCCAACTTCCCTTTGGCCCCAAGTTAGTCCTTCTCCTCATTTCAGAAAACCAGACTGCTCCCACCCCGACCCCGAATCGGAAGGGTGGTTGGCCAGCCACTGAGTGAAAGAACCAGACTCCAGTGCTTTCCTTTGTTCAGGTTAAAGCTCCAGGGGGAGCCCACTCTCTGGGACAAGATGTGAAACTGCAGCTCTCCTTCATCACCAGAGGCAGGAGACTCACTGCAGAGACATGTTCCGAAAACGTCATCTAAAAATGGATTAAAACTCAAATCCTTTTTGTTTTTTTTTTTTGAGGAAGATTAGCCCTGAGCTAACTGCTGCCAATCCTCCTCTTTTTGCTGAGGAAGACTGGCCCTGAGCTAACATCCATGCCCATCTTCCTCCTCTTTATATGTGGGACGCCTACCACAGCATGGCTTGCCAAGCGGTGCCATGTCCGCACCCAGGAACTGGTGAACCCCGGGCGCCAAAGCAGGGCATGCACACTTAACCTCTGTGCCACCAGGGTGGCCCCAAATCCATTTTAAAAGCAGTAAATGCATTTGCCTGCCTTCTCTTTCTTTTCTTTTTCCTTCCTCTCTTTCCTTCCTTTTCTTCTTCCTTCCTTCTCAAAGGAAGGTTCTCTCGTTCCTTCCCTCCTCCCTCCCTTCCTGGTGAAGTGAAGGATCTCCTCTAATTGGGGAGGAAGGTCAGTGGACCAGATGTTCCCTGTGTAGCAGACAAGCTGAGCGAGGTCCTGCCCGCAGGTGAGTGGGACTGCCCCATCTCCACGGGCTGAGAGGCGACAGTGTGTCCAGGAGCAGAGGAAGTTCACTTTGTTATGACCCATCACCTTCTCCATCGAGGGTCTGCAGTGCTCTGCATGCCGCTGACCGATGAGAATCCCCCCTCAGGCCCTGCCCGTGCAGAGCGCGTGGGGCCAAGGAGTTATTGGCAGAAAAACAAGAGCGAAATTAGTTTGCGTCCTTTGAGTCTGTGGCTGCCTGCCAACGTCTCCTTCAAAGATGAACATTCTCATTTTCATTCTGGAAGCTTTTGTCAGGTTTATTGCAAATGAAAGGGTGAGCAGACAGACACAAAATGACATTTGCTGAGCTGGAAGGACTGTCTGTCTCTAAATCCACTCTCAAGAGCACACCAACGTACGTGCGCTTTTCCGGGGGGACTCCCCTTCGTGGGGGCTTTGAACCAAGTCAGAGACAGCCTTATTCGGGGACCAGTCTCGGGTCTCCATGCACATGCGTGCGCCGGAAGCAGGCATATGGCCAATATATGGCGAGGACCATCGTGAGCCACCACTGGAAACATATGCCAGACAGATGGGCACTAAATCCACAAGATAATGGGGAACTCGAAGGAATGTCATTGGCATCAAATTTTTATGTTCCTGTAAACTTATGAAAGCCACAAAATTAAAACAACTGCCTCACAATAGTACCAGAGGGACTAATGGAAAAAAAGTCCTCCAGAAAAACCGATTGATAAAATGAAACTAAAACTAATACCCTTTAAAAAATTGAGAATGAAATCACGGGGTTCTAACGTTTGCTCACAGACCCCTTTGGCTATCAGGCTTGTTAGACAAGATTCTTCCTTGTTTTTCAAGAGTGTTGTAGCCTTGGTGCGCTGGCCGCATACATGGAAGCGTCTCTCCAGATGGGGACGGACAAGGGACGCCTGTCCCCGACGACCACAGGGGACGGTCTGGGGGCCACCTGGGATGACTATTTCAATCCCCAGAGAGCCACCAGGCTGCAAAGGGGTCCCTTCCAGGGCACAATTATATTTAAAGAGATTCTTTCCTATTTTCACCTGTGCTTGATAACCGGCAGAAAGAAGGTGAACAATGTTTCCTTCACGGACAAAAAAATTTAGCCATGGGGGCGTTTATTAACATGCACATCTAAAGACCTTTTTCCCCACCTCCCCTGAACATTGCTGAGGGGCTAGGAGAGCAAGACTTTTCTCTTTCTAGATAGTTGGGCTGAATTAAAACACAAAAACCAAAAAAGCCCGGCCTCCTCCCAGGGGAGCGCAGCTTCTCTTCGTATTGTCTTTGCTAAGCAGCTTCACACACCTGTTTCCCCAACACCAGCTAAACAAGGCAAACTCGGAGTTAAGAAGCACACACCTAACAGTCTGTGCAGGACATCTGGCCAGCCACACGTGGAAAGAGCTCTCTGTGATCCCCGGCCTAAGCTTGTTGGTTTGTTTGCAGCAATAGTCTCACATCCCAGGGGAGTGGCAGTCACACGCTTAGGTTGAAAGATTGGGAAACTGGGCCAGTGAATAAGTACTCACTTTGGATCTGTACTATTGATCCAAGGAAAAAAAAATCACTGGAAAAAATCAGCCCTCTTCTTCTGTTTTTTGCTGAAAGCAGTCCAAAGAAAACAAGTTTTGGTTCACTCCTGTCCATGAGCTCAGCTCAGTGTTGGACAGACTCCAGTGACATCACAGAGAAAGCTCGCATTGGACGTGCAGTGGTGCGTCCCTTTCACGGTTCTTAACACCGACGCTTCACCTTCCGTTTCCGAGTCGGGGGAGAGACCACCAGGGAGGGGGTGCTTCTTTCTCTGTTCACCTGTCTGCACACATCCCTGCTTGAGGAAAGAGGCCACTGAACATTCCAATCCCAAGAGTGGCATTCGAGGCCCTGAAAACTTTTAGCCACACTGTGTGTTCTGGATGCTTCTATTCAAGCTAAGGGGAGCTAACGGCGGCCCAGTGGGAGGCAGGCTGGACAGAGGGCCTCAGCGCCTTCTCCCTGAAGTCCCTGCATCTGTGGTTTCAAATGCGATGACCAGCTTGCGACCCCCTTCGACTGCATGGTGCACACACACAGCAAAGTTCTATGAATCAGTGTTGTGTTAAAAAGAGGTTTCAGGAGCCTTGAGGATAAATTCATTTTCTGGCCGACAGTTTATATTAAGCACATTCTCTACTTGAAATCGTGCCAAGCCCAGAATAAATAAATGATAACCTTTGAATTAATTATCCTGTATTTGGAATTGTTTTCCCAGGTTTTCTCCATCTATAGTGTGAAGTTTCCTCTGATACAGTAAAATATTTGAATATACAATAGATTATAAGGTCGGCAGGAATGACTCAAAGATAAGGTGCTTTTAGGTATATAGATACAGCTTAATGTTTCACAGATACGGTTCTTCCTGCTTTTGGTTGTTGACAGAGCATCAGTAGCTTCTTGTTTTCTATTTACAATGAGGCTCCTCCCCTTTAACTGAAAGGAGACTTTGAGTTCCCCTCTCAGCAGTCCTTCCGTCTTCTAGAAAAGAGAAGGTGGGAGAGTGTGGACGACAGTTCGGAGAGGAGGAAAGAAGGAACCACAAGCAGTTTCTAGGAAATATGATGACTGAAAAATAAAACTATCATGCTTTTGGAACAGAAAGATTATGAAAATCTTCTGTGATTTCTGTCTGTATTTCATGACAGACAAAGCGCAATGCCCATCGTAGGAGCCTCGTCCACGTGGGTGAAAGCAAGCCAGTTTTAGGATAGAACAGATGACCACCCTCAAGTCAGAAGGCTGCTCCAACAAAGCGCCGTTACGCCTTCATGGCGATACACCACCATAAACGACAAGAATATGCTATCAGCACAAAGCTGGACCTGGCGACGTCACCGTGTCGTCTTCCATCACAACTCGCGTGCCTCACAGATTGGTTTTGGGATGAGGATAACTGCCTGGACCAAGACAGTGGAAGCTGGTTTTAGTACTTGGATCATCTCAGGGCCGGCTAAATCCTAAAATGCTGTCTGTTATAAATTGTGGAATGGACACAGGATTTCCAAGAGGATGTTGAGGCTTTGGGTTTTTTGCTTGGTGCTCATCCGTGTGTTGTTATTGGTGCTTCGGTGTAATGCTGTAGCGTGAAGAGGGTGCGCCCAGAGGCCCTGCCTGGCACACCCCGTCTGATGGCTTATGGCGCGCCTGTGGCACTTGAGGGGCCCTGCTGGGTTAGGTCATTGAACGCCATTGAACTGTGCTTCGTCAACATCCATTTTACTGGGCATTCCCAGCTGGTCCTCTGTTCTGTCCCTGACCTCCTCCAAGTCCAAGGACAGCTTTGGGGACCCCCAAGACCATTGGTGGGATTGGCAGGGGGTCTCTGTTTGGGTTCCATGATGGCCTACGAGTCTGGCTCGCTGCTGCCTGGGCCAGGCTAGGAGTAGGGGGACGAAGATCCTCCTTGGGAGCCTGGATCAGGCCTAAACTCTCAGCTAGCTGTTCTGGCAGCCTCTTGGGGCTAAAATCAGAAGGGACTTGCAGATGATTTTCTGAAGGGCAGTGGGTGCCAGAGGCTTGCCCAGGACCTGGTGGCAGTTTATGCTGAGGGGCTTGAAGCGTCTCAAGCTGGGCCAGTGCATGAGGTATGGACCAGGAAAAGTGTCACAAGCAGGACATGAAGGTCACCGGAGGTCACCAAGAAGCCAACGAGGCAGCAGGAGGGGGTTGGCACCGTTTGTGGGTGCTCAGAGGCTGCCTTCTTGCACTTCAGAGGAGCTAGAGGAAGGCAGAGACAGTCTCCTCACCGTCTCAGGGCACGTGGAACGTCCTCACCGGCACTGGCAGAACTCCTGCTCGAAGTCCCACGGGCTGTTGCTGTGGGCAGGATGCCAGAGGGCTTGTGTTTGGAGCAGTGACAGAGCCACTGGTCGGGAACACAGGCAAACCATTTTGGAGTTCCAGTAACTACTGAATGGCTGGTTCGCTAGGACACACTAGGTTTTCTCTCAAAGTACGCAGGTCTGAGCCTGTTATTCTGCCAATAAAACGGACAGGTGAAGAAGGAGATGAGGAAATTTGGAAATGAGATGTCGAAAGGCTAGAAGTAGCCCGTTGTACTGGTTCCATAAGAAAGGTGAATGGAAGAATTTGGATCACTATCCATGTGATTCATGCAATAAATTCATTTTGTCTCATTAGAAATATTTTAGGAAAAAGGATGCTTTTATCCTAAATTATCTGGATAACTGCTTCAAATCTCTCTCTCTCTTTTTTTGGTAAATAGTTTTACCTTATCTTCTCAGGTTTTAATTGAACTAATTTCCTGAAAGTTCATATAAATTACATTTTTCAATGTTAAACAAACAAACCCAAATGTTCTCCGGGTATCATGGTAGCTTAGGATCTTTAGAAGTCTATGGAAGTCCTTGACTGAAATTTTTGGAAAGTACAACTCAGTGTGCAATTAAAAATAGACATAGGAGACCAAAGACAATATTCAGCTATATTCTTCTGTATGAAATGAACATTCTAAACGTCTCTGTGATGCCGTTAGAAGTGTTTCCTCTTGAGGAAGAAGAGGGGTCGTTCTGGCAAACCAAAATCACCAAAGAAAAGTTCCACCAACCCACCATCTTGGAAGACTTGCTTCTAAAAAGTAAACAGTTGGCTTCCTCAGTTCTTTGTAAACAATCACCAAAGTCAGTTTTTTACCCAAGATCCCCAAATTGATGTGGAAACGGCAAATTATATTCTGTGATATTTCAAGTTAAATGGCCAAGTAATATTTAGTTTTTTCTTTCCATCTCTCTAACACTTCTCTGAAATACCGCAGATGTACAGATATATGATGAGGGCATTTTAAAGACGACCTAATATTATATATAAGAATTTATTGTGTAATCAATAGTTGGGAAAGAACCTGATTTTTGTGTTAAAGGTACCTGGTCTACCTCTGTTACATTAAAAGAAGTACAGGACACCAATGCAATCTGTGTTTCACATGGATCTTTCTGAAGGTACTGACGTGTTGCAAACTTTGCCTCAGTTCCTTGATGGTTTTGGTGAGCACATGGACACCAAGTCCATATGGACACTTGAATAATTTTAAAACTTCTCCATTCTAAGCATACACTAGATAAAAACTTAAATATTCCACATATAATTCAAGTAGCCAGTCTTACAAAAAGAAGGGGAGAGGGAGAGAAGAGGTGTTTTACCTTGTTGATCTACTGTCTAATCTCACCAGTTAAATACACAGTGTCCTGCTCCACCACCTGGATTCTTTGTTCTTTCTTTGCAAAGGAAGGGGGAGGCCAAGACATTAGATTGTTTGGATTTGGCACACGGCTGTGTAGCTGGGGATCGTGGGCAACAATACTCTACAGAAAGAACACCTCTGCCTACCTACTTCAATGAGGCATCATGGGGCAAACGGGGTCCCAGGTGTTTTGAGTTCCTTGGCGGAAAACTATGACATAACAGGAGACTACTTTACGTGTAGAGGCATATTTGTCTATGTGAGAAGTGAATTAAGCGGCTAAAGAGTTACTCTCTTTAAATCAATAAAGTGCCTGCTCATCGTGTTGCTGTGAGTTTATCTATATTCCTGAAGTTAGGGAGTGAGGATGGCATGGCACTAAGACCTACTTGGGAGGTCAAAAATAGTGGCATGGGGGTGGGGGCCACAGGTAGAGTGGAGGGACATATGTCCTTGGAGAGGCATGGCCGTCCATGAGACAGAGGCCAGAATAGGGGCAGGCTGGTCTTTGGTTGGAATACCTGCCGGAGGGCAGTTCTGGAGATCTCAGAGGCTGGGAAGCTGGGGAGAAGAAGGGCTCGGTGAGCTGTTGAGGTTTGCCTTGGGCACAAGGACATCTACACCCCAGGGAGTCCAAGCGGAGGTGCTAGCCTATATCACTCCCCTTCCCATTCTGCTTCCTTTCCCCAGATCACATGGACAAGTTCAAACAAGTCCTCCTCTCTGATACCACTCATTGCCCTTCCAACCTAGAGAGCAAGAATTTTGTTTGCTGAGATCAAGAAGGTCAGAGGAAGAAAAAGAGCAGCTCTTTCAGAAGACGGCTGCCTCGCCTCACTAGTGGGCACAGGGCAGAGATGGGATCAGCCCAGACGTCTGGTCCTCAAACCACCAGCACTTCTCTCGGACAGTGCAGGAGACGCTCTGCTGGGGGGTGTCATTCCTGAAAAGCTCCCACCATCCAAATCAGTCCAAGCCAGTGCCTTGTTCTGCCAGCTCTCAGACCCTTGTGCTGGGACCCCAATCGCCATCAGGGGAGGGTTGTTTTACAGTGTGATTGTTGAACACTGAACATATGACCTCATGGGCAGCGTGTGGAGGGGCCCTGCTTCACTGAGGGACCAGTATTGGCGAAGCGGTTTTCTCTGAACGATTCTCATCTGTTGCTCTTTCTTGAGAGACTGAATACTCCATAAGACCATGAACATGAAAACAATCACTAGTGGGTTACAGATGACACTAAGGAGCCACTGTTGTGAAATGTCAATAGAGAGAGGGATGTCACTATGCGACCTCAGATATCTCGAAATTCCTTCAGTGACTGGTGGAATTCCTAATGGTAAAGCCATCATGAGAAATACAGTTTCTAACCACAGTTATTCCTCAAAGATTCTCAAGTATCACAGCAAAATTAACCCCCTCAACGCAGGGAGCTTTGGCATCATTTGGCACATAGTAGGTACTCAGTAAATACTGGCTGAATTTATTCATCTGTTGGAAAGAACTGGACTAACTTTGTGTTTATATATTGAAAAGTTCTTTGGCTCTTCAAATATATTTAGATAATTCAGACTTAAGCTCTAAAATATAATTTTGATTGGAAATGCATATATAAATAAGCAGCATTAACACGATTAATCAAGTTCCCGAGAGTCCAGAAATGCTTGGAAAGCTCATGTATAGATAGTTATAATAAAAAATTCTCATTCCTCTAGTTATTGCAGGTTGGGGGTACTTTATTTGGACCCAGGAACTCCTGAGATTGTATGCAATAAGAGGATTTATTTTTATGTGCATTTTTTTCTGGAGAAAGGAGCCACGACTTTCATCAAATTATCAAAGGCTCTGTGAGCCAAAAAAGGGGTAAGAATCGGTGCTGTTGATCACTGAGATTTCACAAGGCGCTCAGATTGCTCAATACACGATTGCTTAATTCACTTCTCCTTCCGACTCTCAGGCCCAGCAGGAATAGGAGAATTCCCCAGGCTTAAATACTCCAATACACAGCAACAATTCTTTGGAGTCATGTTATTAAAAAAAACAATTTTTACAAAGGAACTGTATAAAAATAGACACTTGGGAAGATTTTAAATTTACAAGCATACGGTGTGCAAGTGTGTCCTTTTTCTCAATCACTTCCTCTCACTTATCTCTCTCCCCAGTAGCTTCCTTTTCCTGGTATTTGGGATCTATTCCAGGTGGCCACCACACAGATTCCCACAGCAGAGAAAAGCAACCACGTGTGAAAGAGATTTCAGACGAAAGAGAAATCACAAATGATGAGTTCTGAGGCTTACTGCCAAAATCAGAGGCTGCCTTTCTTGACTGAAAGATCCTCTAAGTGCCCGGGGAGCCCTTTCTAGGAAACCCACATTCCTACGAGACCTTCAGTGCAGCAAAGAGCACTATTCACTGTCCCCTGGAAAGTTCCTAAGGATGCCTGCAGCACAGACTCAGGAAGAAGGAGCGCCTTCATCAACGAGTAGTGTCCTTGCTGGCTCTAGAAGCTTGATCCCTGTGAACTGATGAGCAAGGACTGGGGACCGTATCTTCGTCTCCCTTCACTGAGTCTACAGGACGATCTTGTGCTCTGAAGTTGCTCCTAATTACTGGACTCACTGAGAGAAACCCTTTAGGGGAAAGGCTCTAAAGCCCAGCAAACCCATAGCTTGGCTCCAGATGTGGAGGTGTGGTGAAGCCAGGAAATGTACAAATGGCATGTGTATTGTTCTGCGAAGACGTTCTGTGCCTCTGAACAGATTCTGAAAGGGGTTTTGTGATCTCCCCATGATGCGGGCAGGAACTCTACCAGGGAGAGGCCACGTGGGCGCATCTTTTCAGAAATTTACTTGGTTTTCTCAGTCAATTCCGCCTCTTAAGACGTTGCAGGAAAAACGATTTAGAAGGCCTAATAATAAATCGTTGCAAGCAAAACTTGCCTTGCAACCTACTACTTTTTAAAAAGTTCCATGTAAAAATAAATACTTCTCAACCAAAGTTAACCATAGCAAATATGTCCATTAAAACACACACACACACTCACACACACACACACACACACACACACACAAATAGCGTTTCCTTTAGTTGCCTTGTTTTCAAAGTCACGATGTGAATGAAAAGTAAATCCTCCTGCTATTTCAGCCACGAATTGCAGGAAATGAGGATGTCCTAAGCTCTGGAGGGTGCTGATCTTTTCAATGAGAAAATACCAGGCGTCCGATATTTAGATTTTAGAATACTTTAATGTCCATTTCTTCAGTGGATGCATTTTGAAATTCTTAGAATTAACAATTGAAAAAGAGCAGAGCAAAGGAAAGATGGAAAAAGCAAACAGTTGGTTCTTGCTAATTTAATTTCAGATCCTAGGCATGATGTGATTTTCCAAAACAACCAACCAAAAAATGCTTAAATCAAAAACCTAGAAATGCAAATGCAGACGGATCTTTGGAAACTACAAATTATTACAGCCCACGTAATGGGAAGCAAAGGCCCTTTGGCTCTCAATGTCATGTGCAAATGTGCAGGTGTTGTCTCCACCAGTGAAGTCAGTGTTATTGGAGTCGTGTGCAGGTGTTGCATAATCTGTGCGACTCTTCAAACTACTTAAGGGTTTCATAACTGATGCTCTACACTTGTTTGCATTGGATAAAATTATGTGCTTGTTTATGATATATATATCTCTATAATTTGATCTGACCTGGGGCCAAGAAGAAAATTGCAACTCAAAGCAACTATTTACACACATTCAATTCTGAAGTATTGCTTCCTGCCCTAAGTTCGTAAGAGGTATTGCCACTCTGAAGAACGCATCCATCATGTCGGTAGCGCCTGAACCCACTGCTTAGAAACCCCGTCTGTCTGCAGCAACTATCTGTTCAACGCCAGCAGAGTTAGACGCAGGGCACTTCCATTGCAGAGATTCTGTGGTTCTGCGTTGAGGTATGCTTCAGAGCAGGGAACTGGGAAGGACCCGAGTCGCCTGGTGACCCAGAGAGAACATCTGTACTGGTTATTTAGGAAGGCTCAGGGTGTTCTTTAAAGACAATTTTAGCCGCTGGGTGAGCCGCCCATCAAAGGCTCTAATTTGTACAATGCTGAACCAGACCACCAGATGTTAGGATTCTCTCCCTGTGGGTCGCAGCTTCTCGGGTTCCCAGGGTCAGGAATCACAAACACCTTTGTAGCAGAGGAAGGAAAAAAGAGTTTGACGGGGGGAAGTGTGTGCAGAGATGAACTTTGTAGAGCATGTCTTGAACGAACAGCAGAGACACGGGTAACTCATGGGCAACCGCCCAGACCCTTAGCTGCCGCCAAAGCTACAGAACCTGGAGCTGGAAGGCAACGGGAAGGGCCACACTCACAAATGCGGTAATACTGAGGGAAGAAATCCCTAACACGCCCACGATCGCTATGGACAAGGAGAGCATCAGGTAGTGTTTTTAAGAAAAAATAAAAATCCTGCAGTTTTTATAAGAATACATTCTTTAGAAGCAAGAGGTATTGTCACACCAACCTTTCTCCAGCACTGGAAGATCAACAAACTGACAGGAAAACCTGAAGGAAAATCTTAGTGACTAAGAATGCTCTGGATTCCCCAGGACGCTGGGCTCCTGGTGGCCAGGTGGCCATCCCAGGTATGTCCCAGGGGGAGCTAGCCGGTCAGAATCAATATTTCGTTATGCTTCAGACCGCAGATTCTGTACGTATTTGGGGACTTGCTGCAGATGTGGAAGTTACACAGAGATCTACCAGTGAAAAGCAAATGCACAGGACCATCGGAAGACCGTAAACAGAGAAAGAACTAGTCCTCAAATTACCCCATGAGCTGTATGCCATGTCACCTTAAAAATAACTATGGCTGGGACAGGGCAACTCCAGCCTGAGTTCGATTCTACATAAACTCCAGACTCAACGTGGCAAAACATGATTACAAGCAGGATTAGCGACAAAGGGCACAGAAGTGCTTTTCCTTAGGTTTTCTATACCCCTGCGCAGCACCCCATCTGCCTCCGGACATACTGTCCCTACATACAGTGCAAGAACCCCATCTATAGAGGGCTGGGGTTCGCCCCCCAGGGTCACTCCTGCCACAAACAGGTCCTGCGCAGGATGAGAATGGGAAAGGATGGAGAAATTTCCTGAATGTGTGGAAGCCAAGACAGTGCCACACCGCCTGCCCGCCTGCTCTGCCCAGACCTCCCGCTTCTCACCGAGCCGGGTTCTGATGTAACCCTGCAGCAGGGAGACCCCGGGACGCAGATCCATGGCATGTGGGGCAGAAGTCGCAGCGTCGGTTTACAAACAGTGGCCGAGAGCTTCTCCGACCCAGGGGTCCTGCTCAGCCCCCTTGAGGGGGAGGTGGCCTACAGTGGCTGCAGCACTGACAGACATCTCTTTCTTCTGCTGTGCCTGCCCTCTGCGGAGCCCGGAGCCTACTTCCCCTCACCAGAATGACCCGGCACCCCCTCCCCAAAACACACGTTTCCTGATAAATAAATAAATAAATTAATGCAACCCTCAGACATTTATTTTGAGTTCCCCTCTCAGACGAGTCAGCTTCAAAGGCAAACCCCTTCGCTCCCAGCTGGAACACCCCTCGGTGCGGGGGCAGAATGGAAAACGGCTTTTAAATACCTGAGGCCTGGTTCACAAGCTTTGTTACCGGTTAGCATTTGGACTCTTGGCCTACATGTGCAGGAAGCCCTAAAGCCGCCAGGTGTGGGGAGCGGTGCGGCCACAGCCCACGAGGCCCAGGTGCTCTGGAAGGCGCAGGTGGGAGGGGAACTGGCGGCCTGGCTGACTGCGGACTGCCGTTCTCAGCCTTGCCCCCGGACGTCCCCTCCCAGGGAGTTACTGGCACTTGATCTCAGATTCATAAATGCAAGTGTGTGTGCGTGTATGTGCTTACACAGAAAGGTCAGGTCACTGGAAAACACTATTATGTATACAGAAAAAATAAACCTCAAAAACATTGTATTAGCAAAAAAAAAAAAGTGTCTCATGAGAAAAAGCAATAAACATGATATCTTAACCACAGCTTTTGTTTTAAAAGTCCAACAACACTCAAGGCCATGATCTCCACCGGTGGCCTTTGTCCCTAGACTCCAAGGCCACGGCCAGCCCCTGAAGGCACTTGTTCTCCACGCTGAGTGTGACACCAAGGGGAGAAAAAGGAAAGAAATGGATGAAAATGAACCCTGAATAACTGTGATCCACACAGAAGTTAGGGCTGCAATGACCACATGACACCACGTCCGGGGACGGAACCCGTGGCGCTTGGAACACACAACAGCCAAATACAAATATTATTGTGTTTCGAGGAGCAGAGCACCGCAGGCAGCGCGCGGCGCTGCGTCACACACTCTTTGAGACGTTGAGCTTGGTGAGCTCGTTGGCTTCTTCCATCCCCATTTCTTCACAGTCGCTCTTCTCTATGGCTTTGCCAAATCGACACCTTTCTTCGGCTTTGATGGGCTCTTTCCAGGGTCTCTTAGAGGACAGGTGAGCATCCTTGGCCTGTGTGTTGTTATCAGAACCCAGAGACGTCTTGTCCAAGTTCTGTACAGAAGGCACCAGGTTGGCAATCTCGTCCGTGGGAGACCGTCCGATGCTGCCGTCCACCTGGACTCGGATGTCTGGGGAGATGGACAGCTGGTGATGCGGCACGACCCCGTTGTCCATGCACTTTGGGTAAAGGTAGGTCTTCATCTGACCTTTCCCCTTTACGTTCACCGTCCCTCTGTAGTCAAAGTCGTAGCCCATCTTGCTTAGGACACGGTAGCTCTCTTCACTCACCTGGATGCGGCACTCCACCCCCGTGGTGTCCATCCTGCTGGCGATGTTGACGGTGTCCCCCCAGATGTCGTACAGCAGCTTGGTCGTGCCGATGACCCCTGCTGTGAGGGGCCCATGGTTGAAGCCAACTCTGAGCTTGAAGTTGAACCAGAGCATGTTGTTGTTGAAATCGTCCACCACGCGCATCATCTCCTTGGCAAACTCAAACAGGATTTGCAGGTGCTCCTGCGGGTGGCTACCGTCCTGGCACCGTGTGGCATTCAGCCCCGACGCCGCCATGTATGTGGCCCCGATGGTCTTGATCTTCTCGATGCTGCTGTAGTCTGGCTTGCTCAGGAGCTCGTCGAAGTCCCCGATCAGCTCATTGAGGACCCGGTAGCACTCCTTGCCTCCCTCGTAGTTCTCCTCGTAGAACTCACTGAAGTTGACGATGCTGGCGAAGATGACTCCTCCGCTGTCATGGTTCTTGGAGTAGGTCTGGGAAACCTTCAGCTGCTCGGCCACGTGGTAGGGGATGATGTTCCTCAGCAGCCAGTCGGCTTGGTCCCTCATGCTCTGGATCGTGGTGCGGTGAAGGTCCGCCTCCACGTCCCCATGGTAGTGAAGGCGGTAGCTGACTTCGAATTCTCGGGTCAGGAACCAGACCAACAAGAGCAGGAGAAAGAAGACAAGAGCCACCTCTTGGCCAATTAGGCGGGCTGGTCTCCTGCTGTCATGCAGCAAGGAACTATTGCACGGATGCCTCTGGGAACTGGAGAGTAAAGACAAGAGAAAGGACGGACCTGCTTAAATGCATCTTTTAAGGGAAAGGCTACTGCTCAGTACTTCCAGGTTCTGAAACAGCCCAGCTAACCAGCATCCTGCACAGAGTTTTCTTGAGCTCAAAACTTTGACAACCTGCAGGCACAAGGCAACCTGTTTCTGCTTAGGTGGCTGGCTGAACATGTGGAGAGATAAAGACTGACTTTCTTCAACTGATTTCCTTAACAAGCTTTGTAACTGCTTTGTTTTCAGAAGTCTTTAGCTCCTTGATTTTTAAATTTTTTCTTAACTTTTTATTTTGAAAAATTTCAACCTTATAGAAAAGTTAAGAGACTAGTAGCACAAACATTCATACACCTTTTTCCTGGATTCAATAACTTAACATTTTGCTACCTTGCTTTTTCCCTGTCTATACACACGTGCACACATACACACATGCACACACATACTTTTTCCTGCACGTTGTGAAAGTAAGCTGCAGACACCGTGACACTTCAATCCTGAATAGTTCAGTACGTATCTCCTAAGAATAAGAACATCTCCCTATGAAACCACACCACCATCATCACACCCAAGAAACTGAACATTCTCTGAGATACTCACTTTTCATCTTCTAATCCAACTTTAGTTTTGAAAGACTTGTAATTTTACAAAGAATTCTTTTAAGTTCTCTACTGTCTCCCGGTATAAAAGTTGGGCAAAATACCATTCCCTGCCTCTGGGTTAGTTCTGTTTTTCAAAGTCATTCAAGACAACTTTAACTTTTTTTTTTTTTTTTTGAGGAAGATTAGCCCTGAGCTAACATCTGCCACTAATCCTCCTCTTTTTGCTGAGGAAGACTGGCCCTGAGCTAACATCCATGCCCATCTTCCTCTGCTTTATATGTGGGACGCCTGCCACAGCATGGCTTGCCAAGCGGTGCCATGTCCACACCCAGGATCCAAACCAGCGAACCCTGGGCCGCCGAAGCAGAGCAAGCGAACTTAACCACTGTGCCACCAGGCCAGCCCCAACTTTAACGTTTTTTAAAAGAATATAATATGTATACTTTTAAGAGGAACACATTGCAGGAAACTCAACCACTATAAACAATGGAAACCAAGTGTCTTTCCATCAAGGTAAGCAATGCTGTCATTTTCCTGTGGTGTGCATGATATTCTAATAATGGATGTACTGTAGCACCCAGACTCCCACCAACGGGCATTTACACTCTGTCCATCTTTTACTACCAGACAATGTTGCAGTGAAATTCCTGTACCGTGTCACTGTGCGTAGGAATGATTTTGTCTGTGGGATAAACTCCTGGAAGTGGACTTGCTGTGTCATTTTAAATACTGCACATTTAGAATCCCACTAGAAATTTCTATATTGCCCTTCGCAGGCCTGAGCCTGTTTCCATTCCCTCCATAACTGAGGCTGCTCTCCGGGGGCCATCCTGCAGTTCGAGGGTGCCGACAGGCAACAGCCATGACTGGAGGACTGAAGATGAGCACGAGGAGCATAGTCTATTTTAAAGTTGATTTTTTAAATAAATTTTTTTCCCATTTAGCTACTATATACTACTCATCATAGAAAATTTAGGGAAAAGAGTAAAAAGAAAAAAAAAGATTCATCTGTCATCCTACCAGCCAGAGGCAATCACTATTAAGGTTTGCTGAATTTCCTACTAGTGCTTCTTCTGTTTGTTTACGATGCTGCGATTGTTATGTTCATAGAAATTTTGTGCCCCGACGTACTTCTAATGCGCAGAGTGGACTACTAGATTTTATGTAACAATGGGCAGGGTCACTATACAAATGTAATTATACAGTCGTGCATCAACAACAGAGATACGTTCTAAGAAATGCATCGTTAGGCGATTTTGTCATTGTGTGAACATCACAGAATGTACTTACACACACCTAGATGGTACAGCCTACCACACGCCTACGCTCTATGGTTCTCCCTCACGGGGCCACTGTATACGCGGTCCACTGTTGACTGAAACATTGTTATGTGTGAGTGATTGTATGTAAAATGGATGGGTCCTCAGTTTAGATAGCTCTGTGGCACAGAAAGCTCAATTCTGTAATCAGGGTGTTTAATAAGTTTTACTGTTACTTGTAACTTAAGGATATTAAAAAACAATGAAATTGATCAATCTGGCCATAATGGCCCTCCCTGAAACAGTCACAAAAGCCCTGGCTTTGGAATAAGAGTACCTGGACTCTCTCCTGGCTGGACCACTGCAGAGTTCTGGAACCTTGGGCAAGTCACGTCATCCTTCTAGGTCTCAATCTCCTCATGTGTAAACTGAAGATGGGCTGGAGCATGGCTAAGTCCCTACTGGCCTAAGGTTCTGTGCAGAAAGGAGTTATCACAGCAGGCCTGTGGCTGCCATCCGCAGAAAGGCCTACAGGCAAGGGTGCCTAGGCTGGCGTCAGGAAACTTGGATTGCGGGAGGTTCCCCCCACCCCGTGATAAGAGGGGCACACTGTGCCTAGACTGTCATACAAACAACCTGGCTTATCCTGAGCACCTACCTTCCTTCTGAAAGTCTGGGATTTTGGTACGTGCTAGGTGGAGGGTGCCTATGTGACCAGTCTCCAATAAACCCCCTGGGCACTGAGCCTCCGATGGGCTTCCCTGGGGGACCACATTTCACATGCACAGTCACAGTTCATTGCTGGAGAAATTAAGTGTGTCCTGTACGACTCCACTGGGAGAGGACTCTTGAAAGCTGGAACCTGGTTTCCTCCAGACTCCACCTCATGTACCTCTTCCCTCTGCTGATTTTTCTTTGTATCCTTTCACTGTAACAAATCACAGCCATGAGTACGACTATGTGCTGAGTCCTGAGTCCCCCGAGTGAAGCATAGGACCTGGGGATGGTCTTGGGGACCCCTGACACAGGTTCTGTGACTCAATGCCTATGAACCAGGAACCAAAAAAGACCTCTATGGTGAGACACACCACGCTTCACTTACTTATTTTGCCAACTGTCATTTAAACAGATGGCAAAACATATTATGAATCTCAGTACTAGACAATTAACTATTTATTTCAGATGACTAAAACAGATTCACGTCCAGCCCCTCAAGCCCTCTGGGTGGCTTTAGGGAGAAAATCTGGAATAGGAGGGACTAAGTCTTCTCCTGTGTGAGCCCATCTCATTGGGTTAGGAGTTGACCTTTCTTTCTGGTTCTCCAAAGTGGTGACACTGAAGAACAGCCCTCTTTATGAGCGGAAGTCACCAAGCCTTACCGTCATCTCAGCGGCACAACCAGACATTGTAAATCCCTGTGGTAGAAAGGGGTGGTGTGTTTCCTCAATCAGTCTCCTGCTCTGTCATTTTTCTTGCTGTGCTGTAGCCAAAGCCAGCAGTGTGGCCTGACTCTGGAGACGGGCACAGCCAGTCCCCTTGGGACGGAAGAGGGGGAAAAGCGAAACGCCGGCTGGTGTGAGAAAGGTAGGCAGACCGCAATGCTGCTTTCACGGTTGCTTAAAAGGAAGAGTGCTAACACACAGATTTACACGTAGGACCTGGGGCTGCGTTGCAGCAGAAGAGATCTGTAGCAAGTAGGTAAGAGGATTACTTCTGACCTATAATCTGTATTTCTTATTCTACTACAGAAGGAACAAAGGTGATGGTTCTATTCCTAAATTCAAATAGCAACAGTCAGTTCCAAAAAGAGGAATTTTATGTGACTAAATGCAAGAGTCAATGTATGACCTAATAGTTGGACGTTAAATCATAAACAGAAGTTAGAGTAAAATAGAGCATTATTCACCATCATGGAGAAGAGGGATTGAAACAGAGAAAACCAGCAAATAGAGACCACTTGTGGTCTTAACCAGGCAAACGCGGGACTTGCTAACATCTTGGTGTGCTTCGGTGCCACTGAAAATCTACGCCTAGGGATGCGGGCGGGGGGGTCACAGGAGGGGCATGAGGCGGGCATCTGGGGTACGGGTAATGTTTGTTTCTTGGGCTGAGTGGTAGTGAATGGGTGTGCTCACTTGTGAAAACTAACTCAGTTGTATTCTTATGATCTGGGCACTTTTCTGTGCATATGTTATACGTTGATAAAAAGTTAACTTAAAAAAAGCTGCTACGTGTTTGCTTTTAAATACCACAGTTGTAATCATACATAGAAACACACTTGCATTCTGCCTTTATTCCACAGTCATTTAAATCTCCTTCCCAATGTCTAAATGTCTGCAGATACTAATTTTTTAATTGTGGAAACAGAAAAAAATCGTCATTCATCACTCACTACTAGAGCATAACTATTACATATCTTACATTTGTTTCATATATATATAATGAAATACCTAGGTGTAGCTATAGAACATATGTAATTTCACATAATAAGTGAAATCATAAACGTTTTCCATATTGCTGCATTTTAACAGTTGCAATATTTGAGTACATGACTCATAATTCCATTGATTGCGTTTTTATTGACAACTGAAGTTGCTGATGAATTTCCAATATTATCAACCATTGTGATTGTTATTTTGGGGCATGCAGCCTTTACCATATGCTGAATTAGCACCTCAGCAGATAAGCAAAAATAGAATTATTAGGTTAAAGTCTATGAACATTTCTATAGATGGGCAAATTACTTTCTAAAACTGTTGTACCATTCTGATGAGTAACAAGGTATGGCAGAAAGAGCATGGCCTAGTAATGAAGGAGGCCTGGGTTTAAACACTGCTAATGACCAGCTGTGTGACCACAGGCAGGTTCCTTAACTTCTCTGATCTTCAGCTTCCTCATCTGGAAAATGGGGACAAAGTGACCTTCGTCACCTGTGTCAGGTTATTGTAAGGATTAAATAAACATATTTTATAAGTGTCTCGTAGCTTAACGAAATTGAACACCACTAGCTATTTATGAATATGCTACACCCTCGCCTGCACTAGGTATCTGCACTATAACTGGTTTTTTTTTTTTTTGCTGAGGAAGATTGGCCCTGAGCTAACATCTGTTGCCAGTCTTCCGCTATTTTGTATGTGGATCACTGCCACAGCATGACTGCTGATGAATGGTGTAGGCCTGCACCCGGGAACCAAGCCTGGGCCACCCAAGCAGCACATCAAACTTAACCACTAGGCCTTGGGGCTGGCGCCCATGCATTATAACTTTTTGAAGGTCCAATTTAAAAGACTAAAAGGAATTCTGTAGTTATTTAAACGTGCAATGACTTCAGTAGTAATATGTTTATCTTCTACCTCCATTTCATCTTGTGAATTTTTTGTTTTTGTCCTTTGTCCTATGCAGGTCTTCATTAGCTCTCTATATAACAGTCCCACAAATATTCTTCTCAGTCTGCTTTGATCCCCCTCATCAATCTGTCAGTCTTTTATTTTTGCGTGTGTGCTTCTATTTATTATTTGTAAGACTGGAAAGTTCTCTCTGTCTTGGAGGCTTGAAAACTATTTAATTTCATTTTTTCTAGTTTTTCATATAGTTTTATATATGATCAAAATATCAAATGATATATTTGAAAATATCAAATTACATCAAATCAAAATATATTTCATTTTTATTTTTGACTCTTCAATTTATTTAGAATTTAGCTTGATGTTTACAGTAAAGCAAGGGCTTAACATTTATTATTTCAAGTTTCTAATCAATTATTTCAAAATATTTTAGGGACTAAAATAAGTACTTTGATTTGTGAGATTTCCTTTGTAACATGGTAACGTCTTATAAAAAATTAAATTTAATCTAATCTATATCTTAACAATCATTTCATTTCTCCAATAAGATATTATAACTACGATCTGATATTTCAACAAGTAGATATTTTCCACTTAGTTTTTTAAGAATGGACATACTGTCCTTTTTATTCAAGATACAACTGTTTTTAGGAAGAGTAGAAATAAGCAGTAATAATACAGTTACTTTCATTTATTCTATAGGTACAAAGTTAAAAGCTTACCTGAAATTCTGTACTGCATCAAGGTGTGACATTACTATGGAACTGAAATTAAAATGCAGAAAAATATTATTATCAAAAGCAAAGAAGGCATTATATAGGGCAATCTGAGAAGAATTTAAATAAACAACTGTCCTTTCTTTATGTGGAGGTCAAGTTGGACAGTTAAGGAGAGTTAATTTTTATTATAATTTGATGGTGTCTTAAATAAGAATAACAAAAGGTAAAGACAATGATATAGTTAAAAAGCCTTCATGTCAGCTATGGAAAGTAGACACAACCGCCAAAGAGCAAAACCAAACAGAAGGAGGCTCCCAGGCACTCGCCTCACTGTGGGGACCGTCTGCAGGGTCCTACGGGCTAGAACTTCGGTCGGGATAAACGGCAAGGCCCACGGGCAGGATCACTTTCAAATGGAAGTGCTGGAGGCGCCGGCAGGTTATGGCTGACTGGAGAAGCGAGACTCTGCTATCGGTGGTCCCAAAGCCATCAAATCCCAAATTTAGGGCATGGAAACCACGCATAATTAAAGAACTCTCTCTTGGTGTGAGGGAAGGCAGCCGAGACTGCAGCCTGCATCCTCTCCACATTCTTTGCAGCTTCTTTTGGGGTCGTGCTACACCCAGCAGCTACCCAGGCCCTAAATCAACTGAACACTTGCCCACCCAGGGAGCCTCGTGCCCTGACACTTCTTTGTCCTCTAGATCCACTGGCCTTGCTCACACAATGAGGGACATTACTCAGCATCTGGGAGGAGCTCTCCTGGGCAGCGAAGGCCAGGTGAGGGCTCAGAGTGGCTTTTATAATTACACGAGGTGTTAACTGACTTCAGGGAAAAGGAAAGAAAAGCAAGAGTGACACCACAAGACTCGAGTTCTAGGACTTTATGTCCTCTTCTCACCCTGTCCAGACACGACTGCGACATCATCATAACCCACATGTCTGTGTCCCCCCAAGCTGGCCGTGGTTCTGGGCAGAGTTCCCTCCCTTTTGCAGGAGTTGAGTTTATGTTTCTGTTGCCCACTCCTCAGAGTCCCCGTCCCGGCTGGGGATTCGGGGTGGATGGGCTCCGAGGATCCTGCATGTGCGGAAGAGGACCGGGTGAAGGGGAGCTTAACCACCGGCCCCACCCCAAGATCTGCTACTGGAACTCTGGGCAGAGAGGCGATGGGGGGCCCCCATCACTGTGGTCTGCTAGACCAGGAGGAAAGCCCCACACCAGAGACTGAACGACACTGAATGGCTGATGAGGCATCTGTGGTGCATCTAAAAGGTTAAAAGGCAGATTGTTGAAGTTCCTGCTCTTGGGAAAGAGCTTTCTAATGACCCTAATTGCAGATGGCCGTACCTTCAGAAGGGAAAAAGGATGCTTTGTTTTACTTAAAGTAATTTAACTATTCATTAAAGTTTCCTTTCAAATGCTAAATGACAGTTCTACTTTAAATTCCATTTTTGATCTCAATTTGCAGAGAACTCAAATATCTTTCATGTCACTGTTATTCTATTAAGTAAACTGAGGAAGGATACTCGCTCTGGCCAGTACTGGCCGCTTGCTTTGGTGATACCCAAAGATACATGATGGCGATTTCATTTGATACTGCAACAAATTGGATCATTTTCTCCTTTGGAATTTACTAAAGCAATGGTTCTCAGCAATGATAATACAATTCCTAGGGGGCATTTGGAAACGGTGGGGGTCTCTCTGGTTGGTATAATAATTTGGGAAGCCAGGAATGTGAGATGTCCTGCAAACACAATGAAGCAATGTCCCATGTCACATTAAACATCCTGCTAGCCTGCACCCACTGTAATTACACATCAGTGGTTCTTCAACATGTGCTGATAGTAAAATGCTCTGATAAGCAGTTACACAAAAAGTCCAACATTTAGAAGTTTGTTATGGAAACTGAAGCTTAATGGCTTTAAGACCTTATCCTGAAATTTTTGAGTAAATTACTCACCGTGTGATTGTGCTATCCAACATATCATTGTATTTCCAGCTACATATTTAGTTGGAAAACGTTAAAAGCCACAAAACCAGTCTCAAATGTGCAACAGGCAATTTGAGACTTATTTTTAACAAACTAAGAACCAAACATTATTCAGTTGGCAGAACATATGAAAGATAAGTATCTCACTGGGTGTCACTAACGAAGGATGTTTTACACATCACTGCCATCCTATATATTTTTATTTTTAAATTTTTTGTAGCACAGCAATGAGAACTGATCCTGTCCCCAGGGGTCCTCCACACAGCTCCCGTTTCTTTTTCCACACCACCCTCTCTGTTCCTCGGCACCTACCAGTGACATGGTTTTGAAGGCCATTTAGTACCAGGGACTGAACGTATCTTTGATATGTGGAAGGATTTCAAAATAGAAGATACATTTCCAGTGATCCATCATTACTCCAATGTCTCATGTCATAACACGTGTCACAATATTGTGTCACTATTATAAAGGAAGCCCAGGTGACCTGCAAGACCATGATACCTCTTCATTTCCTCTACATCAGCAATCTGCAATTTGTCTTGGTACCTTAACCCTACTTCAAATGAGGTTAGACCCACCTTCCTCTCTTCATTTTTGTCTACCCATGCCTCTATTCCTTCATTTCCTGAATCATCTTGTACGAAACGCTCTGGTCCTACTTTTTTAAATTCAAACTTCTTCATCATAAGTAAGTTCAAGCACATGACTGCTGCATTACGTCTTCTGGGGAGAGTAGTCACCAGAGATGTCTATATGCAAATATGTATTAATTTATTATTAAAAATTATCTTCTTTTTCCTTTTTTGCATATTACTCTTTGGGCATCTCGTTAAGTTGTTGACACTGTGTATGCTGACAGCTATTTCAGGTGTGGTAGTGAATATCTGTCGAGTGGAGGGGGTTAGCACTGGTGTCGAAGTGCAGTGAAAGAAATGCACAGGATGCATGGGGCCAGCCACGGACGGTGGTGGGTACGTACCTGTCCGGACAGAGGGAGATATAGAGCAGAAGCAGGGGCCCCGCCCCGACGACGGTGGCCAAGGAGGACCTCATCCAGGAGCTGAGCTGGCAGAAGTTACAATAGTGCACGACGGCGATGAGAGCAGCTGAGCCGGTGAACACGGTGAACTGCAACAAGGGCCGGGCAGTGGTTAGGAACCCCTCCCCCTTCCTCGCCTCCACCTGGGCATCCTGAGATAAGATGATTCGCTCACTTACGAGCGAATCTGTTTAATATAAAAAATCACAAAATATCCGCAGTTTCAAGGAGAGATCACACATCCCTAGGTTAACTATTCAGAGCTTTAGGTTACAAGTTCACGCTGTACTAAAATTCTCCGGATGTGTGGAAATCACACACCTCATTCTGGAGGAAAGGAAGGTGGGCTGCCCGGCTTGAGAACGACCACCGTGTAAGTGGTTACGTTAAAAAAGCCCTTCCTTCCGGCACCCTGTTGCGTGTCATGGGAAATGTAATTTGGTGTTAAAATACCAAATGCGGTCAGCTCACCCCAGTAGTTCATGTTACCCTCACTTTTACCCAAAACATAACCTTCCACAACAGCATTATCTCACTCTTCATGGGGTTTAACTCAGAAGCTCCGTCCCTGGTCAACAGCAGCCAGTCCAGGAGCGAGTCAATTACCTGTGCCCATTCTGCAGACTGGCACATTATCTTGTATCATTTGGAAACGTGGGACAGATTCTTCTTTGTAAAATGCATAAGAAAATAACAGATTTGAACCTGTGAACACCAAGAGAGACTGGAGAGGACACATGTCCCCTGGGGAATCTCCCCAGGGCAGGGTGGCCTCTTAGCCAGCACTTAGGAGTGTGGACAATGACGGCCTCAAGCATGTAGACAGGTTCCCGAGGTAACCTCCCCACCTGCTCCTGTCCCAGGCAAGTCTTTTAAAAAGATGAACTCGAGGTAGCGACAAAGAGTTTGTACCTCTTTAAAGGCCTATATTTAAACTGCTGTCCCAAAGTTGTCAGGCTTATTTTTTTAAAAAGTGACGAGGGAGTCCAGGAGCACACAGACATAAAATCACCAAGCCCTGACTTACATGTATGTTTGTCTCAAATTCAGAGGTGATGTGTGAATAGACTGCGAGAGCAGGGAGGGACACCAGGATGGCCCCGATGAAATGGCGCGGGAGCCAGCCGGCTATCCACTCTAGCAGGCGCTTGGTACAAGCCATCACATCCTCCAGGAAAAACACCATCCTGCAACAGGGAGAGGGGAAAGAAGAAACAGGGTGTCTGTGGGTAGCCAGCCTGCCAGAGAAGATGCAGGCAGGGGACCACCAGCCGGTGCTGCTCCAACTCTGGCCTACGCCACGCTGCCGGCATGGGGGCAGGCAGAGCCCGCAGCCCTCACTTCTGGCAGATGGTGCGTAAACCAGACTCACTAAGCTCGTTATACCCTCTTTCAAGGTCACTTGTTGCATTCTGGTAGGATGTAACTGTGGGGCTGAGCAGAGCACGTGAGAGCCGGGCAGGCAAATACTAACAGGCCGTGGGAATGGTGACCTTATTCTGCGCAGTCTGCTTCTGGGGTGGAGGTCTCGAGTGGGCAGTTCAGCAGGCGTCCTGGAACTTTGGGGGGCCTTTTCCATTGCCTCAATGATTGAGGGGCACGATGGCATCTACTGGCAGGAGCCAAGGATGGGAGGTGTCCTGCGATGCACAGTGAAGCTCTGCCCTGCGGCCCGCAGACTGCCACTGCCCCTGGACACTCATGGAGGCAAAAAACCTGCTGACAGTCACCTTGGCCTAGAGCCTAGTTGTGTTTCCTTTACAAACAGAAAGTGGATTCTGCATGGCGTTAATGTACGCTGAATTTTCCAGGAATGAACTGCTGTGTAAACTAAGCAATATTACCCTTTGTTTGGGACATCACCAAAGATTGTTCAGCATTTCAGAAACGTCACAAGCTGCAACCCAGCTCACGGTGCTTGTGCCACCAAACCCACACATCTCCCACGGTCCACACCTGGAGCCATGACACTCACAGAGCCTTGTGCACAAAGGCAAACAGCTGACGCCTCTGTCACGATGTCCAAGTGGCAGGCCCTGACACATACGAGGTGAAGCATGACATGTTTGATTTCAAATGGCTTTCTTGTTGTTTCTCCTTCAGACTGGAGTGAAGGCATGTCACTGATTCCTTTTGAAATTACGTGTACAGGGGCTATATTTCAGGAGAGTGACGTGGACATCATAAAACATCTTTCATAAAGAAGGGGGAGCTGAGTGTGCGGGCTGAAGGCTGTTGTTCTGAAGGAAGAACAGGTCTTGGCTAAGCTGGGGAGCCCTGGGTCAGGAGGGGCTGCACCTGGACGCCAGCACTAGGAGATGGAGGTGAGGGCCCCAGGGGTCCGCCTTGGGAGGGACACCCATGCACACAGTCCCTCTCTGAAGCCAGCCCTCAGGGAGGGTGGAATGGGGACAGGCCTGCTGTCCTCGCTTCTGGAGGGGCCAGGAGCTGCGGCCCAGCATCAACAGCACAAAGCTCGTCAAGGCCTCTCAAGCACCCCTGGGTGCCCACGCCTTCAGGCCGGGACACCTGCAGTGCAGTGACCACTCTGGCCGTGCTCGGCCTCCACAAGGAAACCTCGAATCTTCACTTCTCCAACCCGGAGCCAGGCCCCGTCTGACCCTTTTAGGTCCTACATGGTTCTAGCCTCTTGATACTTAAAGGATAATGGAGTCCTTGGACTATTTCCAAGAATAACCACAAATATGCTCAAAGTCAGAATGCATCATAAGCCTTACAAAGTGACAGAGGGAGTTGAGTTCTAACCAGGAGAAGGCAGGACTGGGAGGCCCTCCACAAAGGTCTCCAGTATGCAGAGTTCTGAGGACGAGACCGCTGTTCCCACATCTGCCTGGGGCACGGCACAAAATGGCTGGAGTGGAAGGACGAGAGCTCCAAGCTGAGATGCCGGGACCAGCCTCCCTGGGGTGCCTACAGATTCCACAGTGTGGGTTCCTGTTGATCTGGGATCCTAAATATGCCCTCAGCGGGGCAAGAGGAAATCCCGCAAGGTACCGACCTCTCCCAGGCTTCGATGATCCTGTGTAAAGTGAACTTTTAAAGTCCCACCAGAGGTCACCCAGAAGAACAGTGGCTTCCTCTTTCAGAAGGTGCTTGCAGAGTGTGTGGGTGTGCCAGCACCCCAGCACAGCACCCAGCACAGCCAGGCCTGGTGTCTTCCCAGACTGCAGCCCTCTGCAGTCTCTAAACCTGGCTTAGTTCAGATTCTGTAGAATTGGGCCTGAAGGTAACAACGGTGTAAAGAGTTTTTTGAAAAAGGCATGGAGGGCTGGCCCCATTGCCTAGCGGTTAAGTTTGGCATGCCCTGCTTCAGCAGCCTGGGTTTGGTTCCCAGGTGCGGACCTGTGCTACTTGTCAGCAGCCATATTGTGGCAGCGACCCACATACAAAATAGAGGAAGACTGGCACTGATGTTAGCTCAAGGAGAATCTTCCTCAGTACACACACACAAAAAAGTAATAGAGACATGCTAGCCTCAGGGAGCTCAAGAGCCTTACCAGCTGTAGGTTCCCCTCTCAGACAGAAACCTGGCGCTGGGGAGGGTGGATGTGAGGGGAGTGACTGCAAACGGGGACTGGGTTTTCTTTGGGGTGAGAGAAATGTTCTAAAATTATATGGTGATGTTTGCACAACTCTGTAAGTTTACTAAGAATCACTGAATTGTACACTTAAATGAGTGGATTTATTGTATGTGAATTATATCACAATAAAGCTAATTTTAAAAAGGAAGAAAGAAACTAAGGGCCTGAGGATACCATGGTTTGGGTTCTCCAGAAGCAGAGCTGATCTGGGAGGTCGGCAAGGGGTGCAGAGCAGAGGCACAGAGGGACAGGCCCACAGAGAGGGCTGTGCTAGGGAGGAGCCACTTGCTGTGGGCAATGAGGCTCACTCCTGGTGGGGACTTTGGGGGAGACAGTGAGGAAGCACCTTAAAGTGATCTCAACTGCAGGGGCCTCAGTGGGAGCAGGCAAGAGGAAGGGAGGGCCAAGCAGCTGGCTGTCCACTTCAAAGGGGAACCAGCATTTGGAAGGCTCAGGGCCTGGCCAGAGCAACCGTTTCCATCCTGGGATGCTGGGGAAGAGGAGCAGGGACTCGAGGTCAGGGTCCTTCTCCTCATTCCTGATTTACCCCTAGGTCCTGGGGGCACTCTGCCAGGCGTGTTAGAGTGACAGCTGTACAGAGAGGGTGGCCATGGCGCCCAGGAGGCAGATGGCGCACGGTGGTCTGTGTGCCTGTGAAGGGAGTGTCCTGTGGGCTTGCCTCTAGTCAGAAACACACAGAGCAGCCAAGAGCATCCTCAGGTGTTAAGCAGAACCCTGACATCAGGCTGAGTGGGTCCTGGGGGTCCCTGCTGTCTATGCAGACCTTCTGTCCTTTTTTTTTTTTTTGAGGAAGATTAGCCCTGAGCTAACATCTGCTGCCAATTCTCCTCTTTTTGCTGAGGAAGACTGGCCCTGAGCTCACATCAGTGCCCATCTTCCTCTACTTTATATGTGGGACGCCTGCCACAGCATGGCTTGCCAAGTAGTGCCATGTCCACACCCGGGATCGGAACCAGCGAACCCCAGGCCGCCGAAGCAGAACGTGCGAACTTAACTGCTGCACCCTCGGGCCGGCCCCCCTCTGCCCGTTTTTAATGGGCTGTTCGTCTTTTATTACTGAGCAGACATTCTAGGTATTAGACCTTTGTCAGAGATACGACCTGCAAATACTCTCTCAAAATGACGACAGTGTTCTTTGGAACATAAAAGCTTTAAATTTTGATGAAGTCCAACTTTCTGTTTTTCCTTTGGTTGCTTTGCTTTTCGTGTCCTATCTAAGAAACCGCTGCCTGGTCCAAGCTCACGAAGACTTCTGCCTACGACTGAGGGCTTGATGTCTTCACTCCCACTGCCAGGAGAAGCTCCTGCTCACCTGCCGGCGGCTCCCTGTCATTTGCACCCTGAACACTGCTGTCTCTTTCTCTCCCCTTTCTCATTCCTCATCTTCCCACTTTTCTTTCTAAGTCTCTAGTTTGGGAGACCCAGGGACTAGCTCGTGGCAGTGGGGCTGCAGGGGGCATTGACCCTCTGGTAAAGAGGTGCCCACCCACACCGAGGACCAAGGTCTGCAGGGAGGATACTGTGAGCAGGGCTGGGGGAGGGCAGGAAAGAGGAGCCATCACAGAAGTGTGCCTGCAGAGACAGCTGGCTTCCCAGGGTTGGTCAGCTGTGCCGCAGCGGGACTGCCCAGCCATAAACTGTGGAGCCAGCAGAGGGAGCTAAAGGCTAACAGCTGGAGAAGCGCCTGCAGGTGGGCCCTTACCTGACGGAGACCACGAGGGACAGCACCTCCAACAGCAGGGCAGTGCTGAAGACGGCCAGGGCGGCCGGCGGGGGAGGCATGGCGGCGGCCCCGTACTTCAGGAAGCAGGTGATGGAGAGAATCAGAAACACTGTCGTGGACAGAAACACATCCAGGAGGGAGCTGAAGGTGGCACTGGCAAAAGTCTTCACGGGAGAATTCTTTATAACCTGTGTGGGGAAGAGGGGAGAGTGGGGAGCATGAATAGGAGCCACGACAGACAGCGACGGGGTGTCAATCAGGTGGAAAAACAGCAAACGTCTATAGAACACTTGCCTACCTAGACCAGGACAGGGTGACAGTGCTTTAGGGGGACCATCAGTTGACTATTATCCCACTTAACAGTGAGTAAACTAAGGCACAGAGAAGTTAAGAAACTTGCCAAGGTCACACACCAAGCAATTACAAACCAATAAGTTCTCAAAGGCATGTTACATACTGAGCCTGAAAGGTGAGCATCGACTGGCAAAGTCAACAACTCTGCATCTGTAAAGGCAATCGCACTAGGAGCTTCCACTGAATGGCCTGGTCCCAGGTTCAGGGTGTGTGAAAGATGGCTTTGTGACACAGGTAACGGGAGACATGGAAGGAGCAGCAGAGGACAGCACGGGCATGTCAAGTGACAGTAAGAGATGCTCACGCCTTCACTCAGGGGTCTGCTCCGGGCCGGGCTCTGTGAGGGTGCCGGAGGGGACATGAAACAAGGCTCTTGGGGGGCTCACAGCCTAATGGTGGGGACGGGCAGGACTCTGACACAGCAGGTGGTGTGGGGAATATAACAGACATGCATGTAGTGTTAGGGCATCACGGGGATGGAGGGAGAAAATGGTGACAACGCCAAGAGATGACTGGTTCTGGGCACCATGTGGATCCTTCAGGGGCACGACCTCAGTCAATGCTCACACAGCCCCTAGAGAAGGAAATGCTACCAATCCTGGTGCACAGATTGGGGGGCAAGGCCAAGTGGCTACCCAAGGTCACACAGCTGATGAGCCTGGCCAGGGCTGTGGCATCTTGAGCACGTCACCTAATTTCTTCACGCTGGTCAGTGGCTGCTGAAATGGGTCCCAGCACCTCACGAGTGGTGGTGATACTTAGATGAGAGGCCCCCAAGCACAAGGCTGGCCACACATGGGGCCACCTAGGAGCTTCCCCTCACCCCTGCATCCCTCTGCCCTCTCCGCCCTCCACCGAGCGGGGCCAGGCCTCATGCGTGCCCTGCGCTTCAGTGAGCACGTCCCACCTGCTCCCCTCCTGTCTCATCCACTCTCGTCACCTTCTACAATCAGCCACATTATTTTATCCAACACAATCTCACGGTGCTGTCTCCTGCTCCAGATCCTTCCACAGCTCCCTCTGGCCTTAGGCCTAACATCCACAGTGTGGAAGCCGTGACCTGCCTCTACCCACCTCCTGCACTCCACCTCAGCCCAGCCTGCTACACAGATGTGCCTGCAGCTCCCCAAAAGCACAGGCCCTGTCTTATCTTTAAGGTTCATAGGTGCTGGCCCCTCTCTCTGGAATGTTCCTTTATTTGGTTAATTGCCAGTCCTTCCACTAACATGGGCTCAAGAGCTACCTCCCTCTGGACCCTCAGTCTGGGGTTGGTGTCTTGCCGTGCGCTCGCAGGGCATCCCAGGACCCAGGGCTCTGGATTCTCACTTCTGCTGAGTTATTGCTCCCCCACAGAGTGTGTTGGCCGTCTCTAAATCCTAGCCATGAGAACAATCCTGGCAGCACAGGTGCTCAGTACACGTTGGTGACTAGAGGGATAGACGAGAACCGTGCCCGTGTTTGGGAGGCCTGGCTGCTCGGTACAGGGAGTGGTAGAGAGCGCCCGGCTCTGAATCAGAAGGGTGCCCTGCCCTGGCAATAGCATCTCCAGCCCCTCAGCCTTGCCAGGCTGTGGCTTTCTCTTTGGAAATGGGGATAACTGTGGGCTTCCTCAGAGGGTTGCTGCGAGGATTAAATGAGATGACGATCAGCCTTATAGGTCACCGCCGAGCAACTCACAAATCCCCAGAGGAGCCCTGCTTGGGATGTTAACTGGTATTCACCATCCCTGGGGGCTGACAAAAGGGGGCGCCTCCACCCCATGAGGCAAGAACTGGCTCTGTCTGGTTCACCAGGGTCTCCCCAGAGCCTAGGTGGGTATGGACATAACAGACGCTGAACGAAGGTGTGCTGAAGGAAATAATGGATTTGAATGAAAATTCCTTTTGGCTCTGGGGTTAGGAGGGTACATATTTTTGACCTTGGAACACTAACCAGATTTGGACCCAGAGGAAAGAATGCAGGGAGCTGGCTGTTTAGACCTCACACCTGGCTCTAGGTTCTCGTATTTATTCATCATTTCAACCATGCGCTGCTGAGCACTGTAGGTGTGGGGAGTGTGCTGGATGCCCGAGTGGAGGTGAACACAAGAGACATGGTCCTGCCCCTGGAGTTGAGAGTCCAGGGAGGGAGGCGCATGATTCAATGAGCACACCAGAAAAGATGACAGAATGGGGTGCATGCTAAGAAGAAAAAGGAAAACAAGGAAATAAAATCCAGTTGGGGGTCAAGGAAAGTTTTTTGGAGGCAATGACGTTTGGGCTGAGGGTTAAACAACAAGAGAATTAAGGCGGGGCAGGGCCAAGGAAGTGGGCTTCAACCCCAAGGCAGGCGGGAATGCCGAGAAAGGTGGAAGGCCTCCAGAGCTCCTTGTCCCATTTCAGTGGGGAAGAATGCCGACAGGGAAGGTAGAGAAATCTTGCTCGAGACCAAAGAACAGGGTGGCTGGAGCAGCCCTCTCCCTGCTGGGCCTCCAGGGGCCGGAGCACTGCCAGGGGTGCCTGGGATGCACTGGCAGCAGAGCAAAGGGACCAGGAAACAACAAACTGGATGTTAGACAAAGGAGAGCAGAAAGACTTGGTTTTTTTCCTCCTTTGTGGAGATAAATTCATATACAGATGCAATTTGGGGCTTACAGATTGTGGGAAATCAATATTAGCCTTCATTTTTCTGTCATTAAGGAAAACAAAAAAGGCTGCCAGAGCACAAAACTAATCGTGAATTATTCAGTGAAAACAACACATTTCTTGAGTAAAATTATAAGGAAAAACACACCTCTTCTTGATAGCTGGTCCTGTAGTTTCGCTCTAGCTCCTGATCCAGGAAGTTCAAGCTGAACTGATTAATGGGTGGCTTAAAAAAATAATCTTTCATCAGGCTAGAAGAGATGATAAATGCAATCGATCAACATTCCACACAATGATTACATTTATTTTACAAGAAGATCGCAATTAGCTACTGAAACACCATTTGTCAGGCATGTCACAAAAGCTCTAAGTTGTTACATAATAGACATTCCTCCATTGCCCCTTTTAGAATATATTGCTGGAAAGTCTTTCATGTTTCCAAACATAATCACACTTTATGTTTCACCTCCACTAAAGAATGACTATTCACCAGAATCACAACACACATCATTAGAACCCTGCTTGTGAAGACATTTTCCTAATATCCAGAATTAGGAGAAGAATGCAGCTTCCTTGTTCTATGAAACGATCCTTCTGAAGGCCCAGCAGATCCCTCTACTGAGAGTACTTATGTTCATCCGGAGGCTTCCAGTGAAAACAGAATTCAGAACCGGCTGTCCTGTCATTCAGAGAACTGACAGTAATTACCACCATCAAAGCTAACAGGTTGTTATCACAAAATTGTGTGTACAGCTAGTGTAATTTTGGTGCTATTGTCACATATGCAGATTGAGTGTGAAACCTGAAAAATGATAACGCTCAATGACTTTAATAGTAGAGAAATCAAACCTGCTTTATGTGACTCTTTCATTCTTTTATGGATTGCTAGCAAATAGCAATATCCTTTTTATACTGCAGAAAATTACTATAAATTTAAGGGAATGTTAACAGGATTTCAGAAGGCAAATATAGCCATGGGGTGTAGTCTCTCTCTCTCTCATACAATAACTACTAGAATTAAGTCAGATGAAATATGTGAAGTGCCTAGCATGTGACTGACACACAGGGTTCAGGGTACATATACTCCCTCCTTTCTTTGAAGCATAGTGGACTCTGTTTTCACGATAAGTGTGTAATACCTTACTATGCTCTTAGATTGAAAAAAGAGAAAATTCTATCCCCTAATGTTGACCCTCTAGCCACCCTCCCACTCAAGAAGGGTGGACAGAGGGAAAAACAACAAAGCAGCTTGAGGAGGAGGTGCAATGGCCACATTTTAGCAATCAAGTGGCAGGATACACACTGTTATAAGCTGTGCTTCTCCTTTGAAATTATTATTGGAAGGTTCCACTTCTGGGAAAAGAAATCAACTCCTGTTGAACCAATCTTCTCTCAGATAACAAGTATAAACTCTTAATACATATAAACACAACTCCAGGAAGGTACTGGAGATTGACCAAAGAAGGCAGAAAACGGAGGAGAGTCACACTTAGAAGAATTAAACAGCGCCAGTTGAATTTCCTTTTTTTAATTTTTCACCTGAAGACTGTCATTAGTCAGCATCATGTGCAGGATGGCTAAAATGCAGATAGAAAAGCCACAGTCTTACTGGCTTGGAAAACTAGAAAATTAAGTTGGCAAGTCCACAGATGGAAAGTGGGGTTGGAAATCCCAGAGGAAGAGAACCAAAGAAGGGAAACCCCAAATATTGCATAGAAGCTCTGCTCAAATCTCTAGATGACCCTTGAAATACGCATGTGCACTGCAGACTCCAGCAGCCTAATTAAGGCTAACAGAATAGCTGCTGCCCAGCTCAGGGGAGACAGAGTTTGGTGTTTGAGTTCAGATAAGTTAACTGCCTGCTGAAAGAAACAAACAAAAAATTGATACTCTTCAGAGGAATATAACGGAATCCAGAATTTCTAAGCATCATACACAATGTATACAACACAGTCCAAAATTACTAGACAGAGAAAGAAACAGGAAAACATGATCCATCTTCAACAGAAAAGCAATCAGCGGAGACTAACCTGAGATTACCAAGAGGTTAGAATTAAAAGTTGGGGTTTATAATGTATGTAGATATAACACATGTGACAACTACAGAATAAGGAATGAGAAGAGAGTAATGGACTTAGACAGTTACAAGATTTCTACATTTAAAGGGAAATGATACATTAACTATAAAAAGACTGTAAAAATATAAGGATACCCATCTGTAACTCCTCAAGCAACCACTAAAAGAAAAATAATGCAAAGAGATAAGGCTAAAAAGCCAAGTATATTAAAATGGAATTAAAAGGCTGAAATTGTTAGAATGACTAAAAAAGCAAGACTCACAAGAGATGAACTTCAAATATAAAGACACAAGTTGGGATTTTTAAAAAACGGAAAACGCTATACCATGCAAATAGTAAGAATAAAAAAGCCAGAGTGACTATATTAATATCAGATAAAGCAAACTCTAAGACAGAGCATTACCAGGGATAAAGAGGGACACTTCAAAATAATAAAGGATCAATTCACCAGGAATATATAACACTCACAAATGTGTATGTACCTACAAAAGAGCCTGAAAATACATGAAGCAAAAATTGTTAGGACTAAAGAGAGACACAGGCAATTCCACAATCATAGTTGGAGATTTTAACATCCTTCTCTCAAACACTGATAGAACCATAGACAAAAAAGTAAGTAGAGACAGGTGATCTGAACAATACTACCAACTACCTGGACCTAACTGAGATTTATGGATCACAACTTCCTACAAATGCAGAATATACATTTTTTTCAAGTGCACATGGTATGTTTACCAAAAAAGGCCAGATGTGAGGCCATAAAACAAGTCTCAATAAGTGTAAAAGGCTTGAAATCACACAGAGTATGTCTTTGACTACAGTGACATTAAATTAGACATTAATAACTAATATATCTAAATATCATTCTTCACTAAAAGGAGCCAGGGCTCTTTCAAGAAATGGGTGATTCCTAAGCTGGGGCAGGAAAGATATAAAATGAGCCTGGAGTAGCCTGTTGTGCTAGAATGTAAGAAATTGCTCAAAACAAATGATGGAGTCATGTCAAAAGGACACAAGACCCAGCCTGAAGGGGGGGCTCCCAATGGCCAGATTCAGGACAACTAGAGCATCAAACTATAATAAGGATAGTGACGTAATACATCCTATTAAGTAAAACAGGCTTCCATGAGTCCAGGTTGGTAATAGATGGATAGATAAAGCAATAAATGGGGAAGGGCTCTTGTTTATAGTGGAAAGCTCAGAGCGAAATGATAAGTGTGCAGTTGGTGCTGGAGTAGACAAGGCGCCTTTTTAAACCATCGCAGAAAAGACTGTTTCAGGCAAGAACCATCAGTGGAGATTAAATCTAGGGAAGTTTGATGAGGAGTGAGGAGTGGGATATTACGATCTTAAAGTATCTTCCCAAGGATTGCTTATTAGTCACAAGGAGAAAATAATAACTATAGATTGGAGAAGTTGGCAATACTTGCCTGGTTGATCAAAATTACTACCACTGACGAAGGACAGACAGGCACCACGTGCCTCTGGATACGATACCTGAGAAGGACACATCAGCATCTGGCAGAGATGCACAGCCCAAATGTAATCATGAGGAAACACCACACAAATCCAACTTCAGGAATGTTTTATAAAACAACGGGGCCTGCATTTTTCAAAAATGTCAACATCATGAAAGACCAAGGAACTGTCCCAGAGTTAAAATGACTAAAGAGGGATGACAACTACATACGCAATATGTGATCCTGGACTGGGTCCTGCACTAGAGGGAAAGGGAGTGCTATCAAGGACATTGGACCAATTGACAAAATTGGAATATGAACTGTAGATTAGATACAATATCTCACCAATGTTAAATTTCCTGAATTTGGTAACTGATTATATAAAAGAACATCCTTGTTTTTAGGAGATATAGTATTAAGGGGTAAAGTGCTAGCATGATGTATTCAACTTACTGTCAAATGGTTCAGAAAAAATAAAAAATTAATTTCAGAGAGAGAGAAAGGAGAATAAAGCAAACATAGTAAAATGTTAAAAGTTGGAAAACTGGGCAAAGAGCATGAAGGGAATTCTTTGTACTATTCATGCAACTTTTCTGTAAGCTTCAAATTACTTCAAAATAAAGTAATATACTGACAATGGAGTGCAAACACGTGGGGAATAGAGTAATTCAGAAAAAGGGAGAGGCTTCTACCTGCAAATCTTTACTTCAGTGCAAATGGCTCCACTCTTACCTGTCTTCTTTGATAACATCAACAAAATGGGCGTCTGTTTTCTCCCGGATGTTCTTGAATCTCAGTGGAAGGAGAGCTGACTGGTCCAAGCTCACACCTGCCCACCTTCCCTTTTCCTGTAAGATCTCGCACAGGGAGGTCTGACTGTTGGTGAGCTTCTCTTCCTGGGGAGGGCTCAGAAGTCCGTTTTGCGTTTTGGAATTAGGTCCTCCAGAAGCCTGCCGCAAGACAAGGGGGAGCAGACACAGAGGTTGAAGCGTGCGCATGCAGCAGTGCTATTCCGCCCAGCCTGTCTGCCATTGGAGCCCCGCTGGATTGTGCACTGCGCATTTCCACCTGCACCTTCAAATCCCTGTTCTAATGCGAACATTCAACCTCTCCGCCCAGCTGCATCTCCATTCCCCTCGTTCGTCAGACCGCATCTCCAGGCATTCAGGAAACCAGGAAAGTGACATCGTGGGAGGAGTCAGTGAGGAAGGGGAGAGAAGACCAAGGGAAGAGTTGAGGATCTTGGAGTTTGCTGACCACAGAACCAGCATTCCAGAGGGCCGGGGGGAAGGTTTGAGCGCCTCAAAGGAAGTACAGGGAGGGGATCCAGGGAAAGGAAACCCAGAGCCGTACGGGCTGAGAGAGACATGGACTGACCCAGCATCGCACAAGTCTGGGCAGATGACACACGGGTGGAGGATGAGATTCATAGGCATGCCTGAAAGGCTCTCAGGTTGGTCTCTACTCTGCTTCCCACCCCAGTCCCGGCTCAGTCTCTGAGTGAGCCTTCTCCAGCACCTTCCTTGCTGCTGTCCATATCCCTAAGCTCCTCTTTCTGATGCACCTCTCATCCTGAGGATTGCCCTCTTCCCTTTGCACATCCACATTCTACCTCGTGTTGAGTCCAGCCTCCAGCCCCACAAACTTTCCCTGACTGCTCCAAACCACACGTCTTTAAACTCTTACTGCCCGTCAGGGGGTCCCACCCAGTTCAGCATGTGATTATCCTACTTCACAGGGCTTAGCTCTGACTCTCCATCCTGTCCTTTATCAGTCCATTCAAAACCTAAAGGATTAGGAGGTACGGAATCACGTCGCCTATGAGGGGTTATTCTCAGAACTGAGAGGTTAGTAAGACAGCAATGTAACCCAGGGGGATGCGCCAGGAGAGGAACTGACAGGAACAACAGCCAAAAGCTTGTCACCTTGGTACTGTTTTTATGCTCCTCTTGACAGCCATTTTGCACTGCTCCTCCTTCTGCACCAGCTTCTGATTTGGGAGCAAACGTGATTCCGCATGAAGGGCAGGTCTACAAGAAAAACACATACCATAGGAACTTACCTAGAAAACACGACCACAATTCCTGATTCAAACAAGTCTGCTGCTGTTGCAATTTGCTGTCACACAGAATGGTTGTAACCAAATGGAAGGTTTACTGAACCACTCAAGGATGAGTTAAAAATGAACCAGCGAACTGAAAGTGGAAACATGTCCACACAAGGACCCACCCATGAAGGTTCCACAATGGTCAAAAAGTAGAAGCAACTCAAATGTCCATCAACAGATGAGTGGATCAACAAAATCTGGTATGTCCATATAATGGAATATCATCCAGCTATCAAAAGGAATGAAGTACTGATTCATGCTACAATGAGGATGAACCTTGAAAACATTATGCTCAGTGAAAGAAGTCAGACATAAAAGGCCACATCACATGACTCCATCTGTATAAAATGTCCAGAAAAGGCAAATCCATAGAGATGGAAAGGAGGCTGGTGGTTGCCAGGGGTGGGGGGATAAGGGAATGGGGAATGACTCTTTTTGGGGTGATGAAAATGTTCTAAAATTGTGGTGATAGCCACACAACCTTGGCTCCACCTGAAGTGTTACTGAGTGCTTAGTAAATGTTGGTACTTAATATCAAAACTTCTGGCCACTGTTCTCTCTGGTTATGAAGACAGTGCATCTGATAATTTAACATCCTTGATCACAGACAGGACAGCCGTCCTTGGTGTCTACTCTGGTGTGGCCACTTGTTTTTCAGGTATCTCTTGGCATCAATTTGGTTCTAAACATTTTTCTCTCCTCAACGCATTTTAAGAACAGGCCATCTGCTTCTCAGGAATTCCCCATGGCGCACTGGCTTTACACATGTAAGATGTTTTATGCATTTAGAGCCACAAATATGCGGAAGTGACCATCAAGCCTATTGGACACCAGAGGGCACACACCCTCTGCAAAGGATTCCTCAGAAATGCTACAAGGCCACACAACTTCAGATACCACACCCTCTCTGAAGGTCTCGGCTGCCAAGGGGTTGGAAGACCAGTGGAGACTGCGAGTGCCCACAGGGACGGGGGGAGCCTAGGGCAGTGGTCTTCACAATTGGGCAAACTCAAAGCTACATCCCTCTGACAGAGCCTACGTGGCCTGTACCCCGGTTTGACAAAATGTTCTAATACGGAGGTGACGTCTTACAGAGCTGCCCACAAAAGAGCCTCAGGAAATGAAGGTATAGACATAAGTTGTCGGAGCCCGGGTGCTCTTAAATGGTCTAGGAGCCTGCGCTCAGGGAGGTTTGGGGGCTCCTTGGGGCCACATGTCAAGCAGTAGAGAGCAGCACCTGTGATCGGGACCCCAACGGCCTGAACAGTGTTCACTGCTTACTCTGCATTCCCACAGCAGCTTTGTCTGGGGAGTGGGGAGGTGGCGGGGGGTGGGCAGGAGAACCAGCAGTGGACTCCAGGCCCTCCTGCAGCAAGGCGGCCCTGGGAACTTGCATCATGTGGATCCAGTGCAGACCATTTGGTCGCACTTTGAAAATGTGGCTCTTTGTTGTTCTATTTCTTCTTCAGCTACTTTCCTTTTTTGTGGGAAACTTCATTGACTAAAACTTTAAAACAGGGGCCGGCCCAGGGGCACAGCGGTTAAATGCGCACGTTCCACTTTGGTGGGCCGGGGTTTGCCAGTTCGGATCCCAGGTGCAGACATGGCACCGTGTGGCAAGCCATGTTGTGGTAGGCGTCCCACATAGAAAGTAGAGGAAGATGGGCAGGGATGTTAGCTGAGGGCCAGTCTTCCTCAGAAAAAAGAGGAGGAGGATTGGCAGATGTTCCTCAGGGATAATCTTCCTTGAAAAAAAATTTAAAGAAAAACTTTCAAACAAATGAAACAAAAAATCTTTGAGAAATGCACCTGCCCTGATGGAGACCTTCTCATATCTCTACATTCCCTTCTGATACGCAGTGAGAGCCCCTGCTGCACCAGGAGGGCCCCACCACGCAATGGTGGGTGAGTTTGTTTCCCCTCTCCAGCCTCCACAGCAATTTTCCTTGAACTATTTTCTGGCTTCATTTTAATCAAGTTAAAAAAATCTCACATGCTGGTTTTTGCCAAGCATGGAGACACCTCTGCGAAATATTTGCCAACCCATTCAATGTTGGTCTCTCCCCCTGCACAGCTGCCAGCATCTCTGTCCACGACAAGCCCTCACGGGGAAAAGTATTCCAGACTTTAGGCAACTATCTGGGGTACCTTGCCACCTTGGAGGCAGGCCTGGGCCACTGACTTGCAGGGACGCAACGGGGGCGGGCACACAGAGAGAAACCACAGTTCTAATGAGCAGCTGCTACGATTTAGAAACGCCTATTGCTGAGGACACCCCAGGAACAGTAACCAGGTCCTCATCCATGCGACGTCTGCAAGCTCGTGTACTTCATCTCAACTAATCCTCATAGCAACACTGCGAGGCAAAAGTGATCACTCTTAGGACACAAAGGACACAACAGCAGGGACCAGACTACAGGGATCCCAGCTCTGGACCACCAAGCAGCATCTCTCTGGCCTCCTTTCCTGGCTTAAGGAGGACCCAAGAATAATCCTGGCACTTTGACCTCCTGGGCCTCATTTCCCTGAAGTGACCGAAGCAGTTATGACCACCTCCTGACTCTTTTAAGTGGCAGTATTGGCACACTGGCTCCAAGGGAAGCTTCATCAAGACCAGCTCAGGTCCCCAGGACAGAGTACTGTGCGGGCCAAGGACCGTGCTGGCTGTTGCCTGGGAAACCTGAGATCCCCTGGACAACACCCAAGAGCAAACTCTGCATTTTCTCAGATTATCTTTGCTCCTTCCCCCATCGCAGACGTGGGCTTTGGAGGGAAGATTATAACTATTTCTCTAACACACTTGGGCATATTTGCATTTGTTTTTAACACATTTCAATACATGCACCCTACATTCTGTTCAGAATATATGGCACAGAGCTATAAAATGGTTTTTTCTTCAAGGCTATTTCTCTTCACAAGATAAATCATTTCTAAGCCAACAGCTGTCCTTTTTCATAACTGTCAAGGGAGGGAGCAGGGAAACCTCTTTTCTGAGAAATGAGGAGGAAACAACATCAGAAAAGCCCTGGCTTTGCCTGTTTAGTCTGCTGAACACGACTGTTTAGCAAGCTGTCCGGTGACTAGGAGAAGCATCCCTTGCTCCCAAAATTGAAACTCAGGTTGAACATGGCAGACAGGAACATGCGACATTAACAGCACGTACGAGGTACTGAGGCCCATTCCAAGTTCTTTGCCTGTATCAATTTATTTAGTCCTTATAAGCACTCATGAAGCAGACACATGATTAGCCCCATTTTACACATGAGCAAACTGAGGCAGAAAAGGGCAGGGACTTGCCCAGAGTCACACAGTTTGAAAATGGTAGCAAAGAGTTTAAGTGCAGGTAGCAGCGCCCTGGGCCCTAAGCATGCACATGATGTCTCCAAGTGAACAGGAACTGCCTGCGATGTGGGGCAGAAGTCACCCTACATGCCACTGCATGCCACTCAACGTTGGGTCAATGCATCGTCATTTAAGCATGTGGATTAGCACAGGCATGAATACTTCCAAATAGATGATTCCTGCTAACAAAACACTAGAGAAAAAGAGAAGTAGAATATTAGAGGAAAATAGAAGTGATAATTGTTACAGAAAAAGAAACGCATCCAGAAGCATTAACAGAGAATCCTGGAGGCAAAACAACAACCAAACAAAACAAACACCTGTAAAAACAGGCATAAGAGCTCCCAGTCCTGGAATGTCGAGTCACAGAACCCTGCTCAGATTCCTGAGCCCCCAGTGACCACTGCATTGAATAACTGAGGCTGATAAGGCAAGGAGGCTGTTACCATGTTGCAGTAATATCCCATCAGGAAGTCAAAATAAGAAAATATTTGGTGTTTTGGGAAATTTCATTTATGTGCAATACTTTACTCCCTGAGGTGGACATATCTTTCCATTTCAATTCATGTGTAATGTATAATATAAATATACTTATATTACAAAATATAATTAAAATAGTATAAATATAGTAACAATTTAATACATATATATTAAAATTTTAAACTGTGAAATGATTTTAGACTTACACAGAGAGGGAAAGATAGTTCAGAGAGTTCCCACATGTCCTTCACCAGCTTCCCTTAATGGCAGCATCTTACATTAACCACAGCATAGCTTTCAAAACTAAGAAATTAACACTGGCCCAGTACTATTATGGAAACTACAGACTTGATTCAGATTTCCCAGTTTTTCCCCTAAAGTCCTTTTCCTGTTCCGGGATCCGACGCTGCATTTAGTTGCCACATCTCTTTAGTGTCCTCCCGTCTGTGGCAGTTCCTTGGGCTTTCCTTGTCTTCACGGACCTTGCCACTTTTGAAGGGTCCTGGTCAGGTATTTTGAATACCGTTCTTGAATCTGGATTTGTCTGATGTTTTCTCACAAGTCGACTGAGGTTTCAGATTTGGGGGAAGAATCCCAGAGGGGATGTGCCCTCTCAGCACGTCCCATCAGGGGCTACATGACCCTGCCAGTTTTATTTGTTGTGACACTATCTTCATCACTTGGTGAGGTGGCACCTACCGGGTTTCCCACTGTCCAGTTACTATTGCCCACTTTATAACGAAAAAATATCTAGGGGGAGATGCTTGGAGGCTACAGAAATATCCTGTTTCTCCTTGAACTTTTACCCACTATCTAGAATTCATCAATGGACTTGCCTGCAGCAATTATTACTGCCCTCTTCTCACAGCGGTCCCCTCTTCCCCCATCCCTCCTACCTCTAGCAGCTGGAATCCTCAAGGGAGAGTTATCAGCTTCTACGTGATGTGCTTTCTCCTAACTGAAGGAAACACACATGGCTGAAAAGATGGATAAAACTTGAAAAGTCTTTTTTAAAAAAACTTATTTTACATCCATATTTCAGAGCCAGCATTCGCACTACTATTTACTTCTTTTTGTGACATTTATTGAGAAATCATTCACATACTATGCAATTCACCCATCTCAAGTGTATAATTTGAGAGCTTTTAGTATATTTACAGAATTTTGCAACCATTACCACTATTCAGACCACCATTTATAATAAATATTTAATGTCTAAGCTACATATATATATATAGAGAGAGAGAAATCTATTACCTTTTCTATTTCTGTAATGAACTAAAAGGCCCTCTCTTCCTCAAACTGAGCCAACTGAGCCTATTCATGATTTTATATACAAATAACAAGGAGATAAAGAAGTGATCATTTATTTAGAGTCATTAAAAAAGTCATGGCAACTGTCACAGGAGGGTCCCCAGGGCTGGTGACCTCAAAGGGAAAGTATAAAACCCTTTTGAAAACCAGACAGGTCCTCTCTGAATGGCCCCATGTGGGTAAATCCACCTCATTAGCCTCATTACCAACTGCACATGTAGAAACGCCCGTGAGCGCACAGCCCCCGGCTCTGAATCACAGATTAAGGTAAACTCACAAAGACTGGCCAAGCAGGTGCATTTCCAGTGAGGTCTTTCAGGGGTGAACTAAGATGCTTTCACAGCTCACATGGTTCACTGACTAGGACCGATGTGATAAAAAAACCACAATCTTTGAAATCTTTGGTTTTCATTTTCTTTGTTCTTCAAGAAGACGTTAGACCAGCTATTTTTATTGGCATATGGAGTCCATCACCCACAGCATTCATGATAAATGAGCAGCAGACACGCACTGCAGAGCTGAGGTCACACTAAACAGGCCAGGGTGCCCATGCTCCCATGTCACATTTGTGATGTGGTTATATCCCCTACAGCAACGGTCAGCTGCAAAACTGAAGAACTTCCCTTAAGTCAGAACAGAGAAGGCAAGACTTTCCCGAGAGATTCATTGGCTCCTTGTGGGTGAATCTAAACAGCATCTCTGCCTCCTCCTGTCCTTCTTTATTCCAACTGTGGTCAGTGTCCACTGCTCCCCACAGAGCAAATGAATGCACGTCCTGGTGTGAACTGAGCTTCTGCTCCAAGCCCTGCGTTAGCGGGCATTACCTCAGTTAACCTTCACAACAACCCTGAGAGACCGCCTCGCCATCACCATTTTGCTGTGGCCTAGAGAAATTAAGTGACTTGTTCAGTCTCAAAGCCAAGGATCCTCGATCTTAAGTTCCGCCCTTCCCATGGCACTAGAGCTGCTTTCCCTGACACTGACATGTAGGGTCCTTGTCTCTAACTGCTCATTCCCTGACTCCCTTCTTGACTCCTCCTGCCCCCACCCCAAACTCTAGAGGTAGCTTTGCAAGCTCAGGTTCAGAGAGCTGAGTGCCATGGTGCTGGCAGTACCCCACTCCCTGCGCTATGCAATGCCAGGGCATTCCTATTGAGCAACTCTCGCTGCCAGTCACTTAAGAAGCCAAGGCTTGGGTGTGGGAAGGACTCCTCCTGAGCTACGGCCTCAGGGCCAAAGCCCCTGTCCTTTGACATCATTACTGCTTCTTGATAAGTCATCATAGTACTCAGACAATTTTATGAAATATTAGGTAAGAATTCTCCAGCTATGAACCGGGAGGTAACTTACAGACACACAGGACATGTGTGCTAGGAGCGGACAACAATGCTTCACAGACATTACTTTGGTCCTTTTTAGTTCTGCCCAGACTTCTGAGTCCAGTCCTTCTTAGTCTAGCTCTGCAGAGTTAGAGCTCTCTGCGTGTCATTAAAGAATTGAAAAGTTAAGCCAAAAGAAAGTTGTAATTGTCTATTACATGACAGGCACCATACTGGACACTTTGGGAAAATATAAGTTATTCAACACATGGGCCCTGCATTCAAAGAACACAAGAAAGTACGTAAGAAACATAAGTAAATAGTGAAGACTGTGTATGTTACAGCCAAATGGTACAGACTAAATGAACTAAGAATTTAGATGGGAGAGACAGCCTCATTAGCTGGAGGAGCCAGGGAAAACTATAACAAAGCTGAACCGTGAAAGGAAGAGAGGAGTTCATAGGAAAAGGGAAGCAACGAGCATTGCAGCTGAAAGGAACAAGACCAAGACACACATGTACTCACTTAGGAATATTTACGGGACATCTTTTCTCTAATTTCTTGGTTCTTGCATTAAACTCCTTCCACTAGACCAACATTCCCCCAAAAATGCACCTTGAAAAAAGAAATCTGTGGTCAAAAAGGCCTGAGAACGCTATATACCACATCCCTCTCCAGAGACCCAGTGAGGCAGAGTAGCATACTAAAGGCTCTGAGAGGTCCTACATCAAAGAAACCCTTGCAAGGCTGTTGGACCCAGAACTTTCTAAATTTACTTGACCACAGAACCCTTTTTCTGCACTTGACTCCTATTTCCAATCTGAGAAACTACTGCTCGAGGGATCACACTTTGGGAATCACTGCATTACACTGGGGAGGAGGGAAGTGTGGGGTCAGTGACAAATCCCCATGGGAGCTAACTCTTGCTGGATGAGGTGACAGCAGCAACAAAGGAGAAGAAGCCTGTTGACAGGAAGAGTCAACAGACCCTGGTAACGAATTAGGAGGAGCTAGTCTGTGATTCCAGCTAATTTGAAAGGCTACGTGTAGCTCAGACAATATAAGGCAACAAACCAGTGACACATATGTGAGGCACGGTCACGTTTATAGAACCTATGAGGAAGCAACTGGTGTTTTCCATTTCTATTGTTCAACAGCTCTTACTTGAGGGAAGGCCTTATACGTCAGATTATGGTCTATGCAACCCTTAAGCAGACCTCAGTGTTCTGCCTTTCAAGTTTAGCATGACAGTTCACAACAATTCACTTGGTTACCCAGTGCTTATGGTTTACAAGGCTTTCACCTGATCCTCATCCCACAGGATGAGGAGAGAAGCAGAGAAGGACCTCCCCACAGTGGCAAAGCCTGGAGTGGAGACCTGGTCTTCTATCTCTTCACACTCCTTCCACTCTAACTGTGAGTCCAAGGAATTCTACTTTCTGGGCAGCCCTCATCTCAGTTGTCCTACTATCCCCTCCAACACCATGGAAATAGCCCAGAAATTATGCTTCAAGATTCAACTCATCTTTCCCTCGTGGAAGGGACACAAAGATCCTTTTCTTTTGTTGCTCAAATTCCTTTTGGCACACACAGTCAATGAAATAGATCACAAGATTTTCAGAAAATGTTCAATGATTATTTGGAAAATTTATAAATGGCAACAGAATACGCTAAATAGTTTTTATCCATCCAGATTTTTAAAATATATAAATATGTTCACATATAACTAGAACAAGAAATGTTCTTTCGGGGTGAGAGAAAACCTTCTTAGGGCAATTTAGCACAGAATCGCTGTCACTAAAATTGCAAGTACGTGATAGGGTGAAGTCAGCAACTACACTCCCTAATGGACAGACACACACACAAACACGATCTAAAATGGCAGACAAACCTAACAAGTCATTTGTTTTTGGCTTTGAGCTCTATTTCTCTCCTTAAATGCAGCTCAGTTTGAAGCTGGGAGGAAACCGTGTTGGGAAGCACGTTCTGTACGCCTCCCCACACAGTCCTCCCTGCCCGCGCTCAGGGACGGCCTGCAGCCCAGAGCTCCTCCTGCTGCTGCTGCAGAACATCCGCCCGAGCAAAGAGGCTGTCTGGAAAGCACACAGGCGTTCAGGAAATTTCAGATATGTTCCCTGTTACGCAGGTGCCAGAGAGTGGGGGGGCTCAGGGTTTCACACCCTGCCCCGTGGGTTCTCAAATGGGGGTGATTTTACCCTCAGGGGACATTGGGCAATGTCTGGGGACATTCTTGATTGTCACAATGGAAGGAAGGGGCACTACTGGCATTTGGTGAGTAGAGGCCAGGGATGCTACTGGAAATCTCGCAGTGCACACGACAGGCCCCAGCACAGAGAGTTATCTGGCCCAAAATACCAATGAATGTAGATAAGCAGGAACATGCTGGATTAAAGCTATAATGAGAGGCCATGATCCTGACCAATATATCTTTGTGTTGAGTACAAAATAGTGAAGTGGACCTGTTATAACTGCCTCTCTCTCTCAAAAAAAAAAGAAAGTGGCAAATATTTAAACTGTAAAAATAAAAAGAGGTACCAGTGCGGGAACTAGATTAAATGTGAACATTGATGAACAGCTCATAAACGAGCAAGATTTCATACGCCCAAGGTGCATCACGATAACTCCTTGGTAGTTTATTATGAGAGCACTGGGTATTTCTAGACAGCCGCCAGGAGAGCTCTGTTCCAATAATGAAATACTACAGTGTTCTTGGCAAGCCCGCACTCTTTCAGTAAGCTACGTCACAAGATTCAGCCACACCAACAAATTTAAAATAATCATAAAACACTGGATTTCAAGAGATGTCAGAGCACTTGAGAAAGTGGTCTCTGAAGTATGATACAACCAGCTCTCCACGCAAGATGCGAGGAGACTCACCTTTACTATCATTTATCATTAGCTTTTACAAATCTCAAAAGACATCATAGGTCGCAGAAAAAGAAAGAAATAACTCAAGTGAGAAGCATCTTTATGCAGTGTAGAAAGAAACTGGACGTGCATAATATGTTAAAAAAGCAAAGATACTAAAAATGCAAAATGCTGCTAACTTTATACTTAATTAAAAAAAATTGTAAAAACCAAATTGAAGGGCATTCCAAGTCATCTGCCACAGACCCGAAGGCTGCTTATTATTTCACACATTCTACTGTAGAATTAATATAAAGTTTTAGAAGTAGGAAAAAAAAACTAACCTTAAGGTTATCAAAGGTTTTGACAGTCTGCGCCAAGTCACTGACACTCCCTGGCGATGCTGTCCCCTGTCCCCTAGGGCCTGAGGACAGCCGTGAGCCGTCAATGACCTCAAAGCCAGAAAGCAAGGCCTCTGAACAGCTGCAACGAGACTCCTTCGCTCTCTGACCCGCTATCAGGTATGTCTTCAAACCTACGGATAAAAATTACAATCAGCACAGATTGAAACCACTGCTGGGTGAAATGCAGCTCGATCTTGCTCTCTGTGCAGGACATGCTCCTGAAAAGTTGAGAGTAAAATGAAAACGTGAATAGTCATATTGTACTGTTGACTTCCATGATCTTCTCAAAGAAACGCGCAGCCTCAGGGAGAACGTTTGCCTCCAAGATACACCATTTACTCACATTAGTTCTCTCTGAATAGTGGCTGCACGTTTTACCTCGAGGGACTGAAATGAGCATTAGAAAGTTCCTCCCTGAAAGGGTCACCTGATCTCTTTATGAAGGCAGCAGATCCGACTGCTGGTGGACCCTCTACATTTCCTGGGTTTATTTCGATCTGTCGATAGTCACTGACATTTATAATGGTCAATCTAGACATAAGGATGATCTAGAGAACAGACCATTTTATCTCTGTCAGGGACTGCAAAACTAGCATGAAAAGTAAGACCAATGTGCATTGACAGGCGTAATTAAAACCTCTCGATTCAAATTATCAAGTATCTGTTTTCTGTTGGATCCAAACATTCACAGCAAGAACATTCAGCTTTTGTCAAGCTGCAGCCTATGTGAACTTTATTCTTTCACAAAATCTTCATTAAAAAAAAGTTGGTTAAATGGACAATTAACCTACATCTTTACAATTCTCATGAAAGGCTGAAATATCACACTGATGTCTGCTACACTGTTAAGTAGCTGTTAACAGGCAGGTAGGTCAGGAATTCAGAAGAACTATCTGCTGGGAAAATAATAAGGAGAAGATTTTTCAAACAGAACCCAAGGAATTTCTGAAAAAGAAGAAAACCTTATTAAAAGAAATCCATTGTTAGTCCTTACTGGAATTTAATCAGACTGCAAATTTATTGAAGGGAGTGACAATGTAATTTATTCAATAAACATTTATTTTAGGCCTGGTGTATGCTATACACGGAGAATAAAATCAAGAAGAGAACAGGGTCCCGTCTTGGAGAGTTTAAGCTCCAACAGAAGGTGGTAGAGGAAAGCCATCAGGGCAAGATTCCATCAAGAGGGGATGTGTCTACACTCCTGAACCCATACAGTTTCTTACACTTGGAACAAACTTAATAAATGCTTTAAAATTAATTAATCAAATAACCTAGGGGCTACTTAATCAATAACCCTTGATTATTTTATAATTATGCCACCATTTCAACACTTCATCTTCCTTCATCTCCCTCTCTCCTCATAAAAACGTTACGTGGCGTATGTTTTTAAGTCAACTGTTCTGAAAATTTGGCTAGAGTCCCTGAGACACCCAGAGACAACCTAGAGTATAGCCAAATCACAGCTGGGAACCAAAAGACTTAGACGAATGATTTTAGGTGCTAACTGACCCCAAAGGAGATCAGTAAAATTCTCACTTTTACCTAGGTCCTGAACTTCTGTGTACTTTTTCCCCAGTGTGTGTTTAGGATCAGTTACAGTTATAACTAATTACACGTGTAAACTTAAAATGGAAAGGGAACTGGAACGTTATGGAAGAGGAAAAGCGCCTTTGTGTGGATTTCTCAGACTGTCACAGACAACACTGAACTGATTTTGTCGTTGTGCCTGGGGAGAGTCAAAAAATGCCACCTCTGTGGGCTTGCCAGGGAAGGGTCCTATTTCTGACGTGTTGTGGACTCTCAGAGCTGGCAGGCTTCTTCCCAGCTTCACTGAAGAAGTGCAAGGAGCTGCTCTAGTGGTCTCTCCCAGACTCCCAAGTATGACAGATATGTCACCCGGCAGTGGCTGGGGAGAGGGGCCCAGGAGAGCACAAGCTGCTACTGCACGGGGCCACCTGGGGAACCAGAGGGAAGAGGGACTTTTTTTTGGTGAGAAAGATTCACCCTGAGCTAACATCCATGCCAATCTTCCTCTATTTTCTATGTGGGATGCCTCCACAGCACAGCTGATGAGTGGAGTAGGTCCGCATCAGGGATCCAAACCTGCGAGCCTGGGCCGCCGAAGTGGAGTACACAGAACTTTAACCACATGGCCATGGGACCGGCCCCAGGAAGGACTTTTTTTATTACAGGGGGTGAGGAGCTGCCATTGAAGGGAAAGGTTGTCCATTACGTCTGTAGCTGGCCCTGACCCCAGAACAGCGTTCTCTGAGATGCCAATGGCTTGGGGCTCCTCTGTCTGTGGCTGCTGCTCCTGGTGGGTGAAGACTGCCCTGGGAATGTGAAGCCAGGATGATCAGAGAGGCCCTGCTCTCAGCCTTCTCAAACCCAGGAAGGGTCCTTCGTCAGGTAGCTTCTTATGCCCTCCCTGTGTATTCCAGACCTGCAAGAGAGGTGATGGAGGCCTTTCCTGGAGGCACGACAACAAAAAGAGGGAATAGGCTGAGCCAGCACACCTGAAGAGCTGAAGCCTGAATCCGACAGACCCGTGCAGGATGCTGAAGCTACTACTTCAAAGCAAGAGCACACCCTCCACCAGGGAATGTGGAGCAACAGCCACCCAGCTCTGTGGCTGCAAACTCTAATACTGCCTTGGGGTGCAGATCCCTGAGGTTTGCTGTTGTTACTTTGGATTGTGATTACCGAGTCACTGCTCCTTCCCCAAACACTTATTAAGTGCCTCCTGTTTACCACACAGTGTGATGGGTGCTGAGAGGACAAGAATGAACAGGTTAGCCATGACCCCTACCTGTATGGGTCAACATCACCTGAAGAGGGATCTAGAAAGCAGGCAGGTGTGACTACAAAGTCCCAGGACAAGGAAGCAAGGGTGCTCTGAGGAGCACAGAAGGGTGGCACTTCGCAAGGACCTGAGGGTGAGGGAAGGCCTCCTGGATGAAGTGCCCCCAAGCTGAGGACTGAAAGATGAAGAGAGGTTAGCCAAGCAAAAGCCAACAGGGCAGGGGTTGAGGCAGCCGTCATCAGGCCATAGGTGTTACTAGAACAGTCTGTGAACAGGCCCTCCAAAGGGAGCCTTTCCCAGGCATAGTCAAGAGACGGAAGTGAGTTTAGTGTGGCTGGAACAGAAATGCGCGTGAGGGAATGGCCAGATATGAGCTGGAGCCTGGGCAGGGTGCATGTAGACCAGCTCCAGGAGTCTTCACACTGGGGGCAACAGCGGGTCGGGGAGAAAGAGTCATGAGCAGGCACGAGGCTCAGGAAAGGCCAGCCACCACGTCCTCACTGTGTGACCTGGAGGAAGAGACTTCGCCGCTCTGCATCTCAGTTCTCTCATCATCAGGCGAGGCTAAGAATAGGACTTACCCCATAGGGCAAACGTGAGGATTAAATGATTAGCACACATGAAGCTTTTGCAACAGTGAAAACTCAACAACATTAGCTGTTATCATCAATGTGAATGTTTGACTGCTTATCACTGGGAGTCTTTTTCATGCTGTATCTATGTGCAAAAACATTTGCAGAACTGTTAAATCAATAATTGCTCCGAATTTGTTTCTAACTTGAATTCTTCTTTAGGGAGCCCCTAATGACCAACTTGCAGTGATAATACAATACTGCTAGTGTTCCAAAGGTCAAACGATATGTATGTTTCCACAGCAAGCAAAATCAGTGAACTAGTTAAGTATCTTTTTATTTATGCTTCAATATGGAAAGCCAAATTTAAAGCGAAATCTTTTGCCAAAACTGGAGGGATATCAGCATGATTCGGTAAGTAGGAGCTCAGCTGCCCGATGTGAAATAGCCCAGGAACTGAATCAGGGCTGTGTGATAGAGTTCCAGCCTCCTCAAAGTCTTAAGTCAAGAGAGTTTATAAGAGATAAAGATTTAATGAGTAACCACACACGTGGACCCTGGGGTCCAAGTTCATTAGAATGGCTCTTTTGGAGCAGAAGGTCAAAATAAGGCAGCTAACTGATTTAAGTATAATGTAAACAGGAGAATAATTAATAAGATTTTTAATATTCTTTCCTGGTAATTGATTCTAAGTCTCACCAGCATTGATGCCTTTTATCAGCTTAACTTGCGAGAGGCTAGAGAAGCAGCCTACTGTGCCCCCGTGTGACGGAGGAGCTTGTCTATGGCATGTGTGTCAAGGAGATTGGCGTGGTTAACATTCTCAAACATTCTTAAGTATATCATCAATTCTTTGAGGACAAAAACTGTGCCTTGTGCACACCTGGGGCTTGGTTTTGGTGAACTGAGTGTAATGTGAGTGAGTGCCAAAGTCCGTTTTGGAAAAGAAAGGCTATTCTGGCCCTTCTTTATCGTGCTCATGTTCTGCGGGCCTCTTGCTTTGGAGTGAGATATCCTCACGTGCAGACAGTCAAGGCCTGACTGTCAGCTCCACAGAGAGAGGAGAATAATCAGGAAGGAAAGAATGTTTTGAGACACAACCTTGGGAGTTAGCAGAATAACATAACAAACGCCTGAAACTTGCATCACTAATGATGCGAACAATTAACACAAGAGGGCAATCAGTTTGCCTATTCCATTAATTTTCTAAAAAGTTATTTCACTCTGTGTTGTATTCTTCCTGGTAACTAGGTCTGTAATGGCTAAGTAGCATTTAAACTAAAATGTGGTCAGTCAATAAGGAAAGTAAAGATTAATAGTGCTCTTAATCTAGCAAATAACCAGGGCCTACAAAATTACAGATAGAATATTTCATAATTACCTATTGCTTTTGCTTAAGAAGACCAAAAGCTTTGGTGAAAAAAAATAATCATTTTTCCCCTTGTTAACATGAAAACACTCTAGATGGGTCTTTCTACTCCTATGGAAAACAACTAATCATAGGGACTCATTCATCCTGGTTGTCCCAACACTTGACGAGAAATCACAAGCTCCTACAGCAAATGGCTGTTGGTAAAACTTAACTTCTTTTTAAAAAACGAAGTCTCAAATAATAAAATGCAAGACAGATTTACCCAAGCAGGTGAAATAAGCAAAGGGTAGGCACCATGCCTTTTTAACTTGATCTTGACCAAAACTTTGGGCCAACAAAACAAACTTTTGAAAGAACACACACACACACACACACACACACACACACACGAGTGCGCATTCTACACCCTGCTCTTGAAACAATGCTTTCTGCACGCAGCTTCCCTCTCTCTACCAGTCCCGGGTAAATGTGCTGCCATCACGGCCCAGTGTGCATGACAGGGCAACCACTTGTGACCACATTTTTGTGTACTGTCCTCTTCTTCACTTTCATATCTGGCATTAATAAATGCTGCCCTGCTAAATGCTATGCTGCTGAGAACTAACATTGGGAGAGTCCAGTGGCAAGACTTCAGGACCCACTGCTCCCACCTCTCAAAAACTCTTGAACTATGCTTTTATCCCACGGGCCTTCACAAAGGCCACAGCCATGAGTTCTTTGAAAGATGACATTCACTATACCCATAAACAGCCTACAAGGTATTCTCTCATTCATTTCTTTTTTCATCAGAGTATTCCTTAGAATACTCAGAGTAAACAGAGGAAACTGAGGAAGGGCACCAAGTAATGCTGATAGGAAATTAAACAGGAGAGTGGAAGGATGGCAGTGAACGTGAGGACAATAAGCAAGTGATGACACACATCTACACCAAGAGAGAGTTGCATGAATGCAAGTCTATGTGCCTAAACGGGACTCAGAGGTGACAAAAGGCATTTTTACAGTGAGTTTTAGAAAACAAAAGAGAAATGAAGGTCTATGATAATTATCTTGGAATATTGTCATACAACAGAGTTTAAATGATCAGAAGAGGCTCTGAACCAAGAGAGCTAGAAGGAAAGGTGTTGGCCCTGAAGTAAACTAACCACTAATAAACTGTGCATTCACCAAATAATAACAGAGAATGCCATCAGACAGAAGACAGCACGTCAGGTTATGTCTGAAGCAGGGACAAGAGGAGTCACGGACCGTATTCTTTCCCCTAGAGAACTGAGAAACAACAGTTAATTCTAAGATTTTAATAGTTAATAGTTAAACTAATAGTTTAAAAATTAATAGTTAATTTTAAGAGTTGCAGATTTAAGTACAGAACACAATGGAAAATAGATTCTAGAAAGAAGATAAACGAAAGGTTCAATTTAAAATCTGAGACTAGGTGGCAGCTAAATAATTGAAAAATAAAACCAAAAAAAGGGAATACATTGAAAATAGAAATAAAACTATACAATGCTAAGTGAAAGAAGCCAGTCACAAAAGACCACATACTGTGTGATTCCATTTATACAAAATGTCCAGAATAGGCAAATCCAAAGAGACAGTAGACTAGTGGTTGCCAGAGGTTCGGGGATGGGGGGAGGAGCAACTGCTAATCGTACAGGGTTTCTTTGTGGGGTGATGAAAACGTTCTAAAACTAGATTGTGGTGATGGTTGCATAACTCTCTGAATATACTAAAAACTGAATTGTGTCTGTACTTTAGAGGCGTGAATTGTATAGTATGTGAAGTATTTCTCAATAGAACCCTTTTTTAAAAAAAGAAATAAATCTATGCAAACTTTAAGATGCAACAGTTCTGAGATTCAGAGAAGAAATAAAATAAAGCCAGTAAGAAGTACACTATGTTTGGGAATTCAAGGTAAAGGAGTGGCAGTGGCAGGTAAAAGAAAAATATTAAAAATGAAGGCTTGGAAGTAGATAACGTGGCAGAGCTAGGATGGAAAAACATACAAATAAGAAATAAGGTTACATAACCTCAAAGAACTAAAAATTAAACACAGCAAGAGTTCAGAAGCCCGAGAGAGATTAAACAAAACAAAAGTTTGACCTTCCACGAGATATCTCCAAGAACCATCAAATCTGCAACTCTCACTACTGCGGTCCAGTCCAAAAGAGCTGGGCCAACGCCCAAGCTGTCTTCATAGACTGCCGACCCCAGGCCCCTCGACAGCAAGCGTTCACCGCGCAGCACAGCCGGCCCGAGCCTCAAGCCTGCCGCTGCGCCACAACGAACAGGAGCTCAGGCTTCCCGGCTGCCATGAACACTGCTGTCTGCTTTTCATCCGCAAGCACATTTATTTGCAAAGGCATTTTCTTCTGGCGCAGGGGCAGTGCTCCCCACACTGACACTTCCTGTGAGCATCTTCAGCTGGGAAGAAAGGCAACATAGCCAACCTCACCCTACCTCACCCGGAAACTTCACATTATGCAAAGAAAAGTATACAATTCTTGACTAGCCTTTCCTGGGAGTAACCATACCAGTGCCTTCGCCACCTGTTACTTGGTGGAAATATTTATCCAGGCTTTTGGCTTGCTCCCAAATCGCATTTCCAGCACAGTCACATGCTTGCTGTGAATTTCCTCACTTTTCAAGTCAACTCGTTTTCAACTCACATTACGGTTTTCCCTCTCTCGATGAGCGTTTTGCATACTGGCTGGGAGCACTGAGCAAAACAGTTTCCCAAACTGCATTTTCTTGTTCCCAAAGACCACATGGCAGACTTGCTTAAGCCATATAACTGAGAAACCCAAAACCTCTATTTTGTGATCAAGAAGCAATATCTTCTTAGATATCTCCAATTTTTCTAATTTCATTTCAGCCCTGGAAGGTAGTCTTTCTTTTTTAGACCTTTTTCAGAAGAACCAAAATTGTGTGTTGTGTGGTGTGTTTTCAATAACCTTAAAAGTGTTGCTGGGCATTAGACGAGAAGTTAAGAGCAGGCCATTCTGGCACTCGGGAGGGTATCAGCTGGATCATTCGCTCTCCCACACCAGCCTCACGGTGCACAGCATGTGGCTGTGATTTATGCCTCAAGAAACTCACAACTATGTGGTAGACTCACGCATAAGCAAAACTGAAAGCGAAACCAAGGCAGTGAGTAGTGAGTGCCCATGTATAAGAGGACGAGGGACGGGTCCCAAGGCACAGCAACACGCAGAGATGCGGCTCATACGAAAACGTGACATGGAGCTGCAGTCAACAGCCCCTCATTCACAAAAAGGGGGGGATGAGTCTTCAGAAGTCCCTTGTCTTAGGGTGGAAAGTTGAGCTCTGCTACAGACCCTAAAAGAGAGATGGAAGTGGGCAGAAGGCCAATGGATTCAGACTCCAGGGGAAGGAAGGTTCCAGACACTCCAGCAAGCAGGTCCCTGCCCAGTGAAGGTGCTGACCCCAAACAAGGCAGCTGAGTACTTGGAGAAGAGGAGACATGAAGAGCAGCTAACACCATGGGAAAGAGACAAAGTGTTATTCTGAACCATACTACACTACAGTAAAAACACAGACACAAAGTTTGAGGATCTAATGTAAAATGTAGTGATAACACTGTACTATATAACTGAAATTTGCTAAGAGAACAGAACTTAAATGTTCTCACCAAAAAAAAAAAAACACATAAATATGTGAGGTGACGGATGTGTTAACTAGATGGGGGAATACTTTCATAATGGATATCCAATCACAATATACACTTTAAATATCTTACAATTCTATTTGTCAATTATACCTCAATAAAGCTAAAAAAATAATTTAAAAAACCACACAAACAGAAATACATCAAAATATTAACAGGGCAATAGGATTACGGAAAAAACTTACTTTCTGTATTAGATATCTCTCTTATTTACTTTATGATTAAAAGAAGCAAGAATTTTTGACTTTATTACAAAACATTTTAGACACAGAAATGTGTAAGGAGAAACAGGCTGAAGACTCGTGGTCCCACCAGGCTAAGAAACAAGACGTCACCTGCAGGTTCCCTGTGAGCCTACCCCAGACGCAAAGCCTTCTCCCTACTGAGCTCCTGACCGTCCTGAAAGCCAGCGCCATGTTGCTCCTTCCCATGTGTTTCCTTAGATTTTCACTGCATATATATGTAATGCTGAACAACGTGCAGCAGTAACATGTTTTTAAAAACTTACATAAATGACATCATTTTACAAGTATTCTTCTGCAAGTTTAGTATTTTTGGTTCAGCAGTCTGTCTGAGATTCATCCATATTGATATGTGTGATCTGTGTTCATTTACTTTCAATACTATCAAGTTCCCCACTGAATAAACACACCACATTCAAAAAAGAAAGACTGAAAGTATTGAATTAATTAACACCAACTGTAAACTCTCTGTCCTGTTAAAAATAAAAAAGAAATATGATAAAGAAATAGGGTAAAGATAACACAAAAATACCACTGATTAAAGAATACATCATAAATATATATTTAAGAAAGAAACGAAACTTGTGGAGACCAGTAAAAAAAAAGTCAGGAGAGGAGTTCAAGGATGAAAGAACAGTTGCTGGAAAAAAGGAAAAGAAATCAAACTCAGCAAAGGCGGCAGGCCAAGCACCACAAAATCACATGAAAATGAAAAACCCAAACAGAGAAATAAAATAAAAGGAATACAGAGCTCTTCAAATTGTAAGTTAACAAGGCTGAGAGGTAACTCCATTATCCCTGGTTAAGAAAATCCTCATGGGGCTGGCCCGGTGGTGAAGTGGTTAAGTTCCTGCACTCTGCTTTGGCAGCCCAGGGTTCACAGGTTCAGATCCCAGGTGTGGGACCTACACACTGCTCATCAAGCCATGCTGTGGCAGTGTCCCACACACAAAATAGAGGACAACTGGCACAGATGTTAGCTCAGTGGTAATCTTCTTCAAGCAAAAAGAGGAGGATTGGCAACAGATATCAGCTCAGGGCCAATCTTCCTCACCAAAAAGAGAAGAAAAGAAGAAGAAATCCTCATGACTGCTGTAGATTTAGGTCAATATGCCTGTGACTGACCACACTTAGGAAATGGACGGGGGACTCAGGGAATAAACTAGGACCAGGCTGACTTGTGGCCAGGTCTGGGGCAGACACTGGCCCAGTCAGGTCAAGGGCTCAGCAATACAGCTCAGCCCCCATATTTTAGCAACATACAACTGGGCTTAGAGAAGCTTGAGAGGGGAAACCAGAGGAGAAAGTTCCAGATGGTTCTAGAAAACTGATGAGGCTTTCATCAAACTCCTGAAAGCAACTGTAAGTGATGAGATAAGACAGGAAGTGGGTTACTGGAGTGTGTAAAGAATCCAGACCCAGGCTGCCCAAGAGAATCTTCTGCGATGAGGGAAATGTTCTACGGCTGTCAGTTCAGTAGCCATTAGCCACGTGTGGCTACTGAGCATCTGAAATGTGGCTAGAAATGTGGCTAGGATAAGTGAAGAATTGAATTTCTAGTGTTTCTTCATTGTAATTTAAATTTTAAATAACCACATGCGGCTAGCTGCTATGGTATTGAACAGTGAAGATCCAGAGCCTTCCTTATTGGAGAAAAGAAATGAATTGGCAACAGAAAGCTCTTTCTTATCTTTACTGAATAGAGAAGATACGTAAGGACTATTAAAAGAAGAATGGGTAGAATAAAGAAGAAATGAAATGTGAAACCAATAAGTATTAACTTTTATTATAGATGACATTTAAGAGCAAATACAAGGGGGAAATTACCCTGTACACTAATAGCAGGAATAACCAGTTGGAAAATAGGATAGAAATAGATATTCTATCAAACAAAGTAGTAGATAATCTCTAAGAATAAGAAAACAGGAGAGCTTGGAAACATTGAATATTTTCCAAAAAAACTTAAAATAGGTTGAAAAGCTGCTTCAAAAATCTAATTCAGAGGCTATCTGTATATAGCTCAACCTTGCTTGACATATATTCTTCCTAAATATCCTTTTCATGTGAATATTTCTAAGATAGGCCATATTTTCCACTTTTTTTTTTTTTTTAAGATTTTTTATTTTTTTCCTTTTTCTCCCCAAAGCCCCCCCGGTACATAGTTGTATATTCTTCGTTGTGGGTTCCTCTAGTTGTGGTATGTGGGACGCTGCCTCAGCGTGGTCTGATGAGCAGTGCCATGTCCGCGCCCAGGATTTGAACCAACGAAACACTGGGCCGCCTGCAGCGGAGCGCGTGAACCTAACCACTCAGCCACGGGGCCAGCCCCCATATTTTCCACTTTTTATCCACTTTAAGTTTTACCACATGGTTTCTAAAAGCAGTTTGTAAAATGAACACCAAGTCTCTGATCTTTCACACTCATTAAAAGCAACACATGCAGTAAAACACTCCACTGAACACATTACCATTTCGTGGGGGTTCTCTCTGGCTCCTTGAGGCTTGTATGTTTAACTAGGCACACGGCCACAATGCTAATAGGATTTGGCACAAACCGACCAGGCCGGGCTGGGAGAAGATGTTTCAGGAGTGGTATTCTTGTACTGTCCCTTCCACTGAGGCCTCAGGCCCAGGCAACTTCATGAAGCAGGTAGACTAACTCTGGTCCCTTCACCTACCTGCCCTTTCTTTCTGCCCCTCCATGATCCCACTGCCTCCAGGGTCCCCTCTCTCCCACCAGCCTACTGTCTGAACATCCACCAGCAGTGCACTGTGATCAACAGCCCTGTGAGCACTGTGAAGTTACACACAATGAGCAATGAGAGCACCAGAGACCGCACTCCTCCCACGAGCCATCGATGCTCAAGGAACTCACCCCTGCAGCTGACTCATTTGTATACTGTGCCTTCCTGGCACAAATGAAGGTGACAACATCTGGTCCCCAGTCATAGACTAGAAATTCCTGTATCACCAACATCCAGTCAAAGCTTCTGAAAGGCACCGCATGACGGTGCCTCCATGCTGAAGTGGCAGGTCCCAGCGTGGAGCCCTGCCTCATCTGGGGATCATCATCAATCATGACCTTCCTACTGGGTTCTCTTAAATACTTTAAATTTCTTGAGGACCCATAATAATACCTTCTGGAAACCAGACAGCAAACCACAGTTCTCAACCAATCAGACCAAATGGCTCCTTTTTATTATATTTGTATTACATACATAATTTGTAACATTCTCTTTACCATTCTGAATAAAATTAAATTCATGGACAATATATAACCCTTAATCATTGAGACCATCAAAACACCTCTAACAATTTCCCAAATGCCCCGCCACATAGGATTTCATCAGCCGCCCTGGGATACAGCAGTGGCGCTTGGCGAAGACAGGGCGGCGGCAGAGCCTCCTGCTCTAGAAGCCGCCATAAATCCCATACTCGCTTCCCACACTTCTCCCTGCCAGGACAGAACCAGCTTGAAGGATATTTGAAAGACTAAAACTTCCACGACAGTGTATGTGTGCGTATCTATCACATAATTGTATACATCATATATAAGTATGTGTGTGTATATCTGCAGCAATTTAAAAAGGAAAAGATTTCTTAACTTATCCTACTCATTCTTTCAACAAATAATGAGCTCCTAAAATCTGCCAAGAATGAGGTTAGGCCTTGTAAATGCTGAAAATACCTTATGTCTGACCAGGTCTTCCTAATCTTAGTACCTTCAGTCCCTGGCGGAAGGCCTGGCATGAGAGGCATTCAAACACACGAAGAACCGAATCACATCTACAGCAGTGGGCCCTCCGCAAAGAGCACGGGAATGAAGGAAGGGTAGACAAAGTGCTGTAACTTCTCTGCAGACTGAATTATACAGTCAACTCTGCTTACACTGGAAGGAACAACAAGTTATTTGTTTATTGATTCTATCTGAGCACCTGATCTATGCCAGGCTAGACACGAATGACAAAACTGGGCGTGACAGACATCGTCCCTGACTCCACGGAGAATAAACAAGGGCACAAATCACCAGCTGTCAACAATGACCGTGAAGAAATCTAAAAGTTTCTGCAACCAAGAACAGCAGTGCGCAGGGGCTGGTTTGGAGACCAGAGCGAGGGAAGGGCTCTATGAAGAAAGGGCGTGAAGGGAGACCTCAGTGGTGAGAAGGAGCTGATCGTGGTATGGGCCTGGGGACGACCACGCTGGACAGGGGGATCGGGGTGGAAAAGATCGTCACATTTTCACCTGGCTGAAAGAGGGCCACTGTTGCTGAATCAAAGAGAGCAAGACAGCGTGGCATACAATGAGGCTAGAGCAGAGGGCAGGGCCCTGGGGCAGTCTGAATAACATGCCAGGCCCTTAGAAGGCCTCGGCAGAGTTTTAAACACAGGAGCACACAATCCAATTTTCTTGCTTTCTTTTCGCATTTTAATATTTTTTAAACTTTTTAATTTGAACTAATTTTAGACATATAGAAAAGTTGCAAATATAGTACAAGGAGTTCCCTTATGTTCCTCACCCTCCTTGTCCTAATGTTAACGTCTTATTCTACTATGTTAAGCATAGAACAATAATCAAGAACAGGAAATTACTATCAGTACAATAGTATTAACTAGACTACAGACTTTATTCAAATTTCACTAATTTTTTGTCTGATTTCTGTTTCAGGATCCTAACCAGGATCGCACATGGCTGGCTGGCTTCTTTTAAAAACCATTCAGCTGTAAGTGGTGAATGGCTTGGGAAACGTCAAGAGTAATAGCAGGGACGCATTCTGAGGTTGTTGCTGTGGTCCAGGCAAAGGGTAAGAGTGGCCCAGCATAGGGTGACAGCAGCACAGAAGTAAACAAATTCACAATATAAAGTTCAGGCAGAAGTCACAGGATGGGCCAAGAGACTGGATGTGGCGGGTGAGGAAAGGGAACAAGGATGACTCCCCAGGTTCTGCCTTCAGTAAATGGATGGATGGTGATACATTTACTGGTTGAGTGAGACCAGGGAAGGTAAAGGTTTTGGTGGCAAGATCAGAAGCTCAGTTTTGGATCCTTTAAGTTAAGATACCTGTGAAATCCCCAAGTGAAGATATCAAGGACACATCCGAATCATTCCAATCAGAGGGAAGCTCTAGGCTAGAGATGGGACGTCACTACTACCACCCATGGAGAGGATGACAAGAGAGGAGAGGGCCAGGAAGTAAGCCGGGGGACCTTCAATGTCAAGAAATGGTGGGGGAGGGGGGTCCAGCAAAGAAGTTGGAGAAAGACAGGAGGGATCAGAGGACAGTCAGATGAACAGGAAGCCAAGAGAGAAGAGTGTCTCACGAGAAAGAATGGGTCACTGTGTCAAATGCTGCTAAGAGTTGAGAACAATGCAGCCAGAAAAGTGATCTTGGACTTGGCAGTATGAAGACTGTGGTACACGCCAAGTGGGGATGCATCTGAGGGGCGAAGGGCAAAGGCCAGACTGGGTGAGTTGACGTTTGAGTGTAAGTGGAGAGCAGAGAAAGCACATATGGTCAATCCTTTAGAGAATCTGGCCACGAAGTAGGGCAGAGAGATGGGGTGAGGTCGAATCCTAGGAGGATCTGTGCACGGCGGAGTCACTAGAGAGAGTGGTGGGCTGAGGGAAAGGTCCAGGAGAGGGGAGAAATTGAAGATGCAGAAAAAGGAAGGCAGCTAAAGGAGCAAAGTAGCTGTAAAGGGGAGAGAAGACAGAACTCATAACTTAAGAGAAGGGGCTGGGCATTACCAGGAGAAGGCAAACTACTTCTGGACAGAAAAGAAGAAAAAAATCGCCTCACCTACACAGGCTTTTGGGGAGAAGAGTGCATTTGGTTTGGTGGGAGTAGGGGCAGGAAAGTAGGACTTGAGGTTTGGTTGTGGCTCAAGGATGTCACATCAGGTGATGTGAGGTTCAGACTGGCATAGACGCTCTTGAGGGAAAGTATCTAGAGACTTCAAGATGATAGTGCTACCAGCTGACAATAACAGTGAGAGCTAGTTCCTTCAGAACAGCACTCAGAAGGCAAAAAAAGAGCAAAGGCACAACTAAGACACTTAAGTGTCTGTTAATAAATATATAAATGAATGAAGGAATAGATGTGTTGACACACCAATTAATCAACTCACAAATTAAAGCCTATTCTGAAGGCAGAGTGAGCAGAGACAGGAGAGTGGAGTACTGTGATACACTGTGGACGCCTGGAGATGAAGGGTATAAAGAACTCTTACAGTGAACAACAAAACAACAAATAACCCAATTTTTTAAAAAAGACAAAGGGTCTGAATAGACATCCCTCCAAAGAAGATATACAAATGGCCAATAAATTACATGAAAAGATGCTCAACATCACAAGCCATCAGGAAAACACAAATCAAAACCACAATGAGATGCCACTTCACATCACCAGGATAGCTAGAATTAAAAAGACAGACAATAACAATTGTTGGCAGGGATAAAGAGAAATTGTGATCTTTATACACTGCTGGTGGGAATGTAAAATGGTGCAGCCACTGTAGAAAACACTCAGGCAGTTTTTCAAAATGCTAAAAATAGAATTATCATATGAGCTACCAGTGATTCTACTCCTAGGTATATACTCAAGAGAAATGAAAATATATGTCCACACAAAAACGTGTACAGTAATATTCATAGCAGCATTATTTATAACAGCCAAAAAACAGAACAACCCACAGGTCCATCAACTGATGGTCTGTCCATACCACGAAATACTATGCAGCCACAAAAAGGAATGAAGTTTTGATTCATGCTCTGACACGAACCTCGAATCTTATGCTAAATGAAAGAAGCCAGTCACAAAAGATCATGTAATATATGATTCCATTTCTATGAAATATCATGAAGAAAAACAAGGGGGAAGACTTGTTTTATAGGAATTCAATAGCTCTTACAAAGCTGTAGCGGGTAAGACAGTGGAATATCGCCACTAGGGCAGACAAATAAAGAGCAAATAATTCAGAAATAGATTCTCATACATATGGACACAAGTTATGACAAAGTGACACTACAGAGCATGAGAAAAGAATGGCCTTTTCAAAAATAGTGCTCAGCTCAGAACGGATATGTGTGCTTCCGCTGCAGCCACCCCCAAGGTTCTGGGCTGGTAAATATACACATGAAAAAACATTCAACATCATTAGCCATTTAGGAAATGCAAATTAAAACCATGAGATATCACTACATACCTATTAGTACGACTGAAATGAAAAATACTGACAATACCAAGTGCTGATGAGGATGAGGAGCAACGGGAACTCTCGTACACTGCTGGTGGTAATACAAAATGCTACAACCACTCTGGAAAAATCTTCAACAGTTACTTACAAAGCTAAACATAACTGACCATATGCCCCAGCCACTCAAATCCTGGATATTTACCTTGGAGAAATTAAAACTTATGTTCACACAAAACACTGTACACAAACATTTATAGCAACCCTCTTCATAATTGCCAAAACTTGGAAACAACCTAAATGTCCTTTAGTGATTGAATGGATAAACACATAGCGCTGCATCCACAGGATGCAATACTGTTCAGCATTACAAGGAATGAACTACAGACACACAATAACAAGGATGAATCTTAATCTTTCACTTATACTTGGTGAAAGAAACCAGTCTTAAAAGTTTATATACTATATGGCTCAATTTTAATGACACGTTCCCAAGGGCAAAACTACAGGGATAAATAACAGATTAGTTGTTGCCGGGGCGGGGGGGCAGGTGGTGGGTCTATAAAGGGTCAACACAAGGAAAAGATTCTGGCGGGGGCGGGTGTCGAAACTGTTCTGTATCCTGATTGTACTGGTGGCTACAAAACATACATGTGTTAAAATTCATAGAACTATACGGCAAAAGAAAAAAGTCAATTTACAAATGATAATTTAAACATATAATTACAGAAGAAAGAATTACCATACAGCCTTGCAATTCCATTACAAGTCTCTACTCACGAGAAATGAAAACATCTACCCACATTAAGACTTGTACATAAATGTCCAGAGCAGCTTTATTTATTATAGCTAAGAAGTGGAAATAATCCAAATGTGCATCAGCTGGTAAATGAACGAACAAACTGTGGTACATACGCACACAACGCAATTTGACGCATCAACAAAAAGGAACTGAATACGGATCCATGCTACAACATGGATGAACTTCAAAAACAATATGCTAACTGAAAGAAGCCAGATGAAAAGACCATATATTGCATAATTCCAATCAGATGAAATGTCTAGAAAAGGAAGTCTATAGGGAAAGTATATTCCTGGGTGTTGGTTTGCGAGCAGGTAGTGCCTACAAATGAGCACGATGGGCCTTGTGGGGTGACAGAAATGTTCTAAAACCAGATTATGGGATGTATATACAACTCCATAAATTTTCTAAAAATAAATGAATTGAACACTTTTAAGAGGTGGTTTTTGGCATGTAAACTATATCTTAATAAAACTATTAAAAAATAGTGCTTAGGGGTTGGCCCCGTGGCCGAGTGGTTAAGTTTGTGCACTCCGCTGCGGCAGCCCAGGGTTTTACCAGTTTGGATCCTGGGCGTGGACATGGCACCACTCATGAGGCCATGCTGGGGCGGCATCCCACGTGCCACAACTGCAAGTACTCACAACTAAGAATATACAACTATATACCAGGGGGCTTTGGGGAGAAAAAGGAATAAAATAAAATAAAATAAAAAATAGTGCTTAGACAATTATATATTCATATTTTTTAAATGAAAACTTGACCCTAACTCACAGAATACACAAAACATTAATTCCACATGGATTATAGACATAAATCTGAAAACTAAATAATAAAGTATCTAGGAAATAAGACAAAGAATAATTTCATGACTTCAGACGTAGAGGAAATTTTCCTAAAAGGACACAAAAAGCATTAACCTAACAAAGGAAAAGACTATTTCATTCTAGGTTGAACCACATGAAATTGCCAATATTTGACGACTGTGAGCTACAAAAATGGCAATTTCAAAGCAAAAAGGCAAGGCCAGTATGGAAGAAGGTATTTGCCTCACATACAACCAACAAATGGCTGGTAGCCTGAATATGAAGAGCTCCTAAAAATTAATAAGAAAACAAAACAAAAACAGAGCACTCAATAGAAAAATGCGCAAGAAACTTGAACAGGCACTTCACAAAAGAACAAACCCAGACGGTCAAAAGACGTAAGAAAAGGCTCTCAAGCAGGGAAATGCAAATCAAAGCAGGGAATCAAAAATTAAAGGCACCAGGGGCCAGCCCCATGGCCTAGTGGTTAAGTCCGGCATGCTCTGCTTCGGAGGCCCAGGTTACCTGTAGGAGGAGGGAGTGGGTAGTACTGAGAGACGCACAAGAGGAGTGTCTGATGCTGGCAATGTGCTATGTCATCTGGATGCGGGTTACGTAGATGTGTTCATGTTTGTGATAATTCTTCACATGGACACGTAATTCATGCATTTTTATCTATGTTTATTATACTTCAATGCAAAAGTTAATTTTAAAAAACAAGCATCCAAACTCTTCAAAAATGCTAATATCATTAAAGGCAAAAAAGGCTGAGAAAAGTTCTAGATCAATGGAGACTACACAGATGTGATAACTAGATGCAATACGTAATCCCTGATTAGATCTTGGATGAAAATAAGAAAAGCTCTAAGGACATTACTGGACAACTGGGGAAATTTGAATATGAACTACCTATTTGATAAGAGCATTTTGTTAAATTCCTTGAGTGTGATAATTTATTTTGTCTATACAAGAGAATGTTCTTGTTCTTAGGAGACATATGCTGAAGAATTAAGGGTGCAGGACCTGGATGCTTGCAATTTACTCTTTAATGGTTCAGTGGCTCAAGAAAGAAACAAGGAGGAGAGAGAGACACACAGACACACACACATACATATATACACACACGTACACATACATGTATATAAAGGACACACATACATAAAAGATACACACACACACACACACACACATATATATGTACATACATATAAAGAGAGAGAGAAAGCAATTTTGGCAAAATGCTACCAATTGGTGAATCCAGGTGAGGGGCATATTAGTGTTCATCATACTATGCTTGCAACTTTTCTGTAGGTCTGAAATTTTTTAAAATAAAAAGTTGGGAAAAAAGCAAAAGTAAACCAAAAACCTGGCAAAACCAAACAACCTAAGCCAAGCATTTAAGGATGTACGCTGGGTAAGAATCCATAAAGAGGATGAGTGACCCCAGCCAGGTAAGGGCAAGATCACGGTTACCTTCGGCAGAGAGGGGATGGGGGTGGGAGTCTAAGACGCTGGCAGTGTTCTCTTTTTTAACCTGGCTGGTAGATACAAGGGTGTTCACTTTATAATAATCAGAATGTACATCTGTCTTATATGGTCTTCTGTATCTGTAGTTTATTTCATAATTTTTACAAAACTGGTTTTACAAAAGAACAGACTGAGTAAAAGAGAGTTGTGTGTACAGTGTATGAGAAACAGTTATAGTCGGATCTGGAGGAAGAGAGAGCAGCTCAGCCACTCAGCTCCAAGCTGCCAAGGGTTTTGTCACCACACTGTGCAGGCCCCACTGCATAGCTTCTGGCATGGTTACACGATCATAACAGCCCTACTGCCTCTGAGCTGCTAAATGTTCGCACAATTTGGTTGCTACGAAAACACAGCTAACTTAGACTGCAAACTGATTTATTAAAGGCGTTGCAAGATGGTTGCTTTTTATGAAACAAAGTTGTTTCCCAGGAAGTTATTTTCCCATAAATCATATATAAACACTTACCAAAAAGTACTTAAAACTCCCATAGGCTTTGGTCCTTAATTTTTTTCTCCTGCTATTGCTACAAAGATAACAGAAAGAAAATATGTATTGTTTACAGCTGCTTGGAATTTAATTCCAAACGAGTTGGTCAGTAAACTCATTTACTGCAGAACTAAATATGCAAGATTCCATGCTGAGGACAAATTCTCTCCATGTTCAGGATGGAGGAACACTTGACGGTCTCCATAGAAGTCATTCCCCGACAAGCTGACAACAGTATCTGTGGTCTATTCCAGCTCGTGGACTCCTGAGCTGAACTGCCTGGGTTCGGACCCCAGTTGCTCCGTGACCAGCCTTTGGAGTCTTAAGCAAATTACTGACCTTCTTTGTGACTCAGTTTCTTAATGTGAAAGCACATGATAACATCACTTACTTTATAGGGCTGTTATGAGGATTACATGAGTAAATATTCATAAAGTGCTTCAAACTGCCTGGCACAGTTGCCTTGGCACCTACATCTACACCTCTTAAACCACATTAAACCTCCAAATAAAGCCAATTGTAAAATCAGACCTTCCCCTAATATAATGCCACTATCCCTCTTATAGCCAAAAACATACTAACTCTTTCTCCCAAAGAGGTTACAAAGTCCCTTCATGCTCATTTCTTTTCTAGCTGAGTCATTTCCCCTCTGATATCCTGTGGAATGAAGACTACCATCAGTGTTCTGACCTAAGGCTGGAGAGTTGATAAGACCCTGAGGTGTAACCATGAAGGTATACTGCCAACCTTGCCAGGTACAGAAGAAAAAGCATTCACAGCATACCAGGTACCAGGAAAGATGTTGACTTATTCCAGCAACAAAACCACATCTGGCACAGCAGCTGCAAGTGGAGCCACCACCCAGTTAAGTTTATGATAACCCACTGTCATTCTCTAAGATGCATCCCTCTTCTACGCAGACCAAGTAGGTGGGCTGAACGGAGATGTGGTGGGAATCACTACCCTCGCATCTTTCAAGTCCTTGTGTGGCACTAATCTCTGCTCTCCTTCCAGGAAGGTGATATTGCTTTTGGTTTACTGTTTTGACAGGTAGAGGAGTTCTAGTGGCTTCCACTTGGCCTTTCATACCATAACAGCCCTGGCTCCAGGGAACTAATGTCAGAATTCTGGCAGTTGCTGAGTATGTATATTTCAGTTATACATTCCAGAACTGGAAAAAGAACCACAGAATAGGTTATTATATCTTCATAATTATGTAACATATAATATGCAATAATGTGTGGATATTAAATATTTTATATTAGTAATTATTCTGAAATTGATGAGAGAAAGTTGATATAAGTGTAATTGATATGTGGAATGATTATGCATGATCACTCAAAAGTCAGCCATTCTCATTCATTACACACAAAAACACAAAGCACACACACACACTCTCAGGTCACCCTGGAAAGCCTGTGTGCATGGGAAGCCAGTCACATGCATGAGGAAAGAAAGGAACACCGAGCAGCTTCAGTGCTCATGGAATCCTCATTTCCTTCTTCCTTCTCAGGGAGACTGCCACTTCTGGCTTTCCTCTGACTTCATTTCACGATGGCATCACAAGATCTGTTACTTCCCAGGTCTTGACCTTAAAGATTCCAAGGGGCTCCCGCCCGCTTTGTCTTCATCAAATACAAACTCCAGTCCTCTCCAACTTCTTTAAGAACTCACAAACATATCATAACACAATCCTACAAGTTTTGGGTATAATGCTTTTGACTAACCTAGGCTACATCCATCAACTGTCTTCAGGCAGAGACCTAAGCTACAGAGGATCATACAACGTTGAAGAGAAGTATTAGAATGCAAGGGAACGGATGTGAGGACTGTCAACCAGGGCTGGAAACAATTGGTTTAAGGCTTTCCCCCTCATTTTTGAAACCTATGTAACGATACAATCTTTACAGTATGAAGTCTCCATGGTATTGTTTGGGAAAGGATGAACAGAATAGTTAAGTCTCATCCCCACAAACTGGCTTTTCTCCCCCGTTCTCTAAGGCACCACCATTCCACAACCATCCAAACCAGAAGCCTCCAAGTAACTCTGTTCTTCTTCCCCTCCCTTACTGTCAAGCTCTCAAGTGTCCCTGTGACTCTATTCCCTTCTCTCCCCTCCCACTGCCTGAAATGTAATTTCTCTCGGGTACTAGCAAATAGCTTCCTGACCAGTCCACTGTCTTTCAGTTTCTCCTCTTCCAATTCATCCTCTACCTGTCATCCAACATATCTTGCTCAAAAACCCCTGATAGTTGTCCTCATAAAAATAACAATAGCAACAACAACTACCACAACCAACATTTAGAGAACACTAATTGGGTGTCAAACACTGTGCTAAGCACTTTACGTGCTTATCACATTAAATTCACACCATCCGTGAAGTAGGTACTATTACCAATTACTGGTAACAGAATAAAGCAGGATTCCAGCATGGCACGCAGAGCCATTCACCTCCTGGCCCCCAGCTGTTGTTCCAGCCCCATCCCCTATGCCCACTATCTTTGCCTCGTCCCCACATACTTGCAGTGTCATGTCCTACATGCCCCACACATTGTCACATTTACACGCCTGGTGCTGTGTCTTTGCTTACCTTTTTAGGTGTTTCACTAATGTTCCAATTCTTGTCTTTTTAAGTGTCTCAATTACATGTAAAAATTGTTTTGAGTGCAGGATTAAAATTAAAATTTTACTTTTACTAAAAGAAACAACTGAGCTTAACATGTCTTTTCATACAAATAATTCCAAAAATGGCTTTAATCTAGTCTAAAATTTTTGTTTCTATGAATACAGCATTTTGCTAATAAATAGATGGTCTTTTTTGCTCCAAGACAGATAGTCACAGCTCCTGAATCTGAAAGCGTTTGAAGAAGCTAGGTTTTAGGTGATTAAGCTATGCAATTAGCTCAAACTATGGTGGTTTGTTGCACTGTTGTTGAGGTTTCTTCTTTCTTTTTTCATTTTTACTTAATCAAGAAAGCCTCTGCAGAAGCGGAGACGCAGCACAGCGGCACTCTCTGGAACTCTTTTCCACTCTGGATATTGTTGCTTTTAAGACAAACACCTGGTGAAGTTGCTGAGACTGTCATATTTTCTGGTTTCTTCGCTACTTAAAAATAAATTGCTCATTAAAACAACATTCAACTGAAACAAACATTTAAGGAGTGTCTACTGAGCATAAGATATTGATTCCAGGTTAAATAAAATACTAAAACAAGCCTTTTTACCTGCTGATTGAATTGTCTTGAATAATTGTACTTGTGTGGTACTTTTCATTTCCATTACCTCATTTGATTTTCCACTGAGAAAGGTGAAATAATTCTGCCTCCAATGGAGATGGGTGCATGGAAGAGGCAGGGGCAGTATTCACCCACAGGGTTCAGTTTTAAGTTGGAGGTAAATATGCATCCAAAACTTCAGGATGGAAAGATCACACAGAATAAGGCAGAAAATCACTGCTCAGAGGAAAATCCTCCCCGCAGCACGAAAGACCAGCAGTGTCCTAAGCCTTCCCGAGGAACAACAGGTTCCGGAACAAAGCTACGCTTGGGTAGGAGCTCACTCTCAGGAAGGGGGCTGCCTCCCACTCAGAATTCTCTGTTTCTACCTTATTTTTTCCTTCTAAAAAGAAAAATCTAAAAAATCTTGAGCTTTATTGCCAAACTTGAGGAACACTTGATTGCAACAGCATATAACGCTGGAATCACAAATAAAGAACTGGCAAATTCCATCTTTATATACTACCATTTTACTGCAGTGCTAGCACCAAAAAAGAAAATGATGTGTACAGAAAAAGTTGATGATTCACGAGTTTAAAGTTTATTTTTGTTTTTATTTATCTGAATTCATTTAAAAAATTTTTTAAAAGGAAAACATATATGACCCCTCCCCTTGTTATTTGATTAGATTATTTTATAAGCTGAATTCTTGGGATACTTTGCCGATTTCTTTCTTTCCAAAAAATCCACTTTTACACCAGGTCCTTAATCTGGCTGATTCCGTTAAGATTGGATTTGATCTTGATAAGTTCCCAGAGGACTGTATTCAATTGTTGGTTGAACCGAATTTCCTAGGTACCAGGATCTGTAAATATTAATTATCCAAGAGTGGGAATGAGCACACCGGGTTTTTTTTAGAACACAGCGTAATACTTAAAAAAACCTGGAAAACTGGACCAGATCAGTGAGATGACAGCTCACAGCCACCTGGCGCACCAAAGCTACAACGGCCTTTCTTTACAGTACAGGAGGTGGCTTCACCTATAATACCTGCTTTTTCTGGGCTTTCTGGATACAATACGGCTCAGGCAAATTGTTTTGGACAAATCTAGGTTGGATCTGCTAACTTACCAATTACATGACTTTGGCAAGTTACTTAACTTCTCTATGCTCCATTTCCCTCTTCCATAAAATAGGACTAAGAATATTAAGACTCTACCCCACAAGGTTACTTTGAGAATCATATCATTTCTTATATATAAACACAAAGCATCATTATAAGAAAAGGAGTGTACTAATGGAACAAAATCAAAAGAAGATTCCCTTATTTTTTTAAATAATGTGGAGTCTTTTAGTCTTTTCCTAGAATCTTCTGTGCAGTACAAGAATGAGCACATTAAGTAGCTCAAATAATAAGGTCACAAAATACCTTTGTGACCTTGGACAGGGGACTCAAGTTCCATGGATGTCAGTTTCTTTCTTTTTAAACAATGAGATAGTTTAACTAAAATCATCTAAACTACAAGGTGTCTTTTATTAATTCTAAAATATACAAGTCATAAAATATGATTTGAAGAAGCCATCTTTGTCCAAGATATTTAGCAATGCCTGGCAAAGGAAATCTCAAAAAGGGTTCTTAAATAGAAAGACCTAGATTTTAGAGACTTAGACTTCTCAGTCATAAACCTACGGAATCAAATCATTTAAAATCCATCCATCAGTGACAGCAGTTTAACATCAACAAACATATTGCATTTAATCTTGCAAACAGAAGTATATAGCTGTTTTTCATGTAAATCAGCTTTGTCTCTGGATATTCATAAATCCCAATTTAGAAGGCTGATCTATTTTAAGAGAAATGCAGAGAGTATCACTTTCAAACCTGAATGCATGTAACTACTGCCTCTAGGCTGAGAGTCTGCATCTAATGCTACCAATTTTCCAGGACCTCGCTCGGAAGCCACTCCAGCCCATTGGACAGGCGGATGAACTCTCTCCATTGCGCTTCTCTCGCCCCCCAGAACAATAAATCTTTCCCCAGACAAACACTCCACTTCCTGGAATCACAGTGACTGGCCCCCAGCTCCCCTAACAGACCATAAATTCTCAGAGACTGTGCTGGCTCTGCATTGTTCGCAAAGCGAACATGCAATAAATATTTGTTAAAATAAACTCATATAAATTAATATAATCATCTTAATTTATGGGCATAAGTACAAATTACAAAAGCAATATAAGTGACTCTGGACCAAGTCCTGAATTGAAGAGCCCAGTTCCATTTTCAGTCCCTTTGACGATATCGGAGGCAAGGCTGAGGATGAAAATAAGACCAAAATAAAGTGGCTACTGAGAAGAAATTGAAGCCTAGGTAAGAATAAGCAGTTTGATCTCTCTTTTAAGTAAGGAGGAACCAAAAAATGGCTTCCCAATTTTCTTGATTCATCTAGGAGAGAAAAGATCTCAGATATTAACTAGCTTTGAAGATCCTTATGAATTTGCAGTTCATGTTAATGATGAACCTGAGGCTAGCCTTTACTTAACTATCACCTAAGGTCACCTAAGAAGTAAGTGGCAGGGCTCAGTTTGAACCACAGCACACGCATTTCCCTATATTTCCTGAATTTATATCAACTGATATATTTTACAGATTCATGTGTGAGCACAGCTACAATTCTCATACCAGTTTTGTGCATAAGGAAAAAATTCTATTGGCCAGGAAACTTTGTTGCTTGTGTGTTTGTGTACACGCATGTCCATGAGTGTTTTAAGCACCAATGGTATAGATGAAGAAACCAACAACACTTCCACTCATCCAGAAGGAGTCATTAATTCCAAATGAGAAGGCCAGCAGTTATTTCCAAGTCAATGTTAAATGTGTATACTTCATGACAAAGTATTGAGGCTAATTGTTTTACTGCCCTTTCATTTAAATCTGGTAATTGTGCCTCTCCAGTAGAGTGCCAAAGAAAATAAGATCCTTTAAAAATCCTAGGCTAGTCATTAACGTAGATAATCTTAAATCAAGATTTTTTACAAGCCTCCCTTATCAAGGTAACATTTCTCTCCAGTTACAGACCAGGGTATATATCTGTTACAAAGTTATTATGTAAAAAATCTTCAGGGTTTTTTTTTGGGGGGGGGGGGGTGACAAAGAGGCTTGTTTTGCAACCAATTTGCTCCTGTGTGGACCCTGAGACACACACTGGTGTTCATTAAGGATGAAAAGCAGCACACGCGGATGCCTACAATGACAGTCTTTGAAGCTGTGCCTGTAGGTAGCCAAGAAGATGCTTTTGGTTGAAGTGTTCTGCTGCAACAGCAACTCAATGATCACATTCTACCCGCTCCGACACACACGTTTTTTTTTTAATAAATAGAATTTTGGACATCTTTCATTCTTTGCTTCCAACATTGCACACACAGCAGATTCAAGGATTGGCAGACAGCACGTTTTTCCTGAACAGTAAGATGAGAGAGAGATCCGAGGTTAGCCCCAGACTTTGTTTACAGTGTCTGAAAATTGCAGTGTCTTCTGAGAATACAAGAGAAAAGATCTTCGTCTTGGGATGAACTCGCATCCCCTCAAATGTTTGCTGTTGTTTAACTTGCAAATATCCCCTAACTTACCCCTAAACCTCTTACCGAGGCAGCAATGAGGCCTCTTGATGACAGTGGCTCTGGAGCTGCACTTTCTCTTCTCACCGGGGCCCCACCCTGACCCACTTGGACTTGTAATGCCACCCTCCCCTCAGCCCCACGAGAGGACCCAGCTCTCCACTGCTCATCCTGGACGGAAACAGGTCTGAGGCTGGGAAGGGAGCCAAAGAGATCTTTTCATTGGTTTCTGCTCCCTGTCATTTTCGAGGAAAAGGAAACATCCAACAATCAGAAATTGTCAGACAGACGTAAAAGAGATTTAATTAATCATAAATACTACTTTAAAGCTGTATTTGTGTTCCCATTTTAAAAGTAGATAACACTAATAACATTAAGATGAAGGCTCTGTTAAAGGAAAGTGACTGAGTATTGTTCAAATTTCAATTACTTCTTTGTGACACTGAAAAGTCATCCTCAATCAGCCACACGCACTTACTGTGAAACACGGCAGTTTGTCCCTTTGTCATGCTTTCTCCCTCTGTAGTTTATATAACTTCTCTTTGTTCAACAAATGGCAGTAAATGTCAAGATGGAGTTTATTATGAAAATGGATCCATTAAAACCTACCTCAGAATAACACAGCTCTGCAACTCCTCTGTTTGAGATGGGGCATGAGTGAAAAGAAACGTCGGTACACCTTCAAGGCGGCTTAGACCTGCACCTCACCTCAGCTCCAGAGGAAGACCAATCAGCAACACAAGAGAGCACGGCCACGTCCAACTCCCTACCTTCCTAAGGGGGCCCACTGCTACCCTTTTTAGATAAAGTGAAATTCCTTGAAGTTAGGGACACGTGTCATTGTTCCCCACTCTCTCTTCTACAGAGCTTGACTTAGTGTCTCATGTGGCACGAGTGCTGGTGTCCCAACAGTACTGAGAGCTCCCAGTGATGACCCTCTAGTGGGGCTGCTCCAGCCCTGAGACCACTCATAACCCTGGGGCTTTCAAGGAGCCACCTGGACAGGCCCTCTGGTCGCTCACTAGAGAAAACTCAATAATGCCCTCATCAAATGAAACACCTGGTCTCCAGGTCATGACTCAAAGCCCAAGCAAGTGACCAGAAAGTCCCCAGGGCCATCAGGACTTGAAATGACCACGGATCCTATATTAATCACAACTCCAATAAGGAAATAGTAATCCCAGCTCAGACAGGTTTTAGATACAGGGAAGCAGAGGGCCAGGGAGTAAAGGTTGGGGAACGAAGGTCAGGGGGACCACATCTTAAAGCAAATGACTCATGGCACTCACCAGATGTTACAAAACGGAACTTTCAGGAGAGCTACTAGCGAACTTACCTGGAAGCTGCGAGAACCTCATGTGTGCCACCTGCCATGGGTCTGCTTCAAACGCCAAGTTCAACATGGCAACTTCTCCCCCTACCTCCCACAGCTGAGCAGAACCTAACCTGGGACCACACAGGAAAGGGCCAGGGAAATACAGCTCCAGGCTTTCCCTGCAATGAAGGGTCAAATTAGAAGGGGTGGCATCTGGCTGGCCACAGCCAGCCAAGCACAGGTGCCCTGCTGAGGCTGAACACAACCCCCGCAGTGTTCTTGACTTCATCAGGCCCAAGTCAAGCCTAAGGATATCAGCTAACAAAACACTGACCACTTCCTGCCAGATTATCCTCAAATATAGTCGCTGGAATGTCGACTTAAATCTCCACAGTCAACTCTCTAAGCCACTTCTGAGCCCAAACTGGGTGCGCACAGATTTTTCTTCTGACACTCCAGTAAACTCACCTCACACTTCCAATCCTGCTCTTCGAAAATGCTTTCACTCCATGGCCCTTTGCCAACAGAGCCAGCTGACTCTTCCAGGTGTCAAGATCTTTTTGCTTGACTTAGAAATAAATACTAAGAAAGAACTTTTTCTCAGCTTATGTTGGGTATGTTGTTCCATTTAGGCTATTGCTATAAAGAACTATCCTTAGACTAACTGAATGCCTTTTTAAGGCAAAAGCGGAGACTCAGAAGTACATGTACTGCTCGCTGGTACAAGCTGACAGGAGTCTGCCCACCTGCTGGGGACACAGCTAGGAGTGGGGGACGCTCCTGGGACCGGGGAGTAAGTGCCAAGGCCTAGATGGCCTATGGATCGGAAGATTGGTTACATACAAGGGGACTGATCAAATCAATAAATACATCCCAGATGATGGGAGCCACCTGTTAGTCTTATTGTCGGAGAAGGGAGGCACAACCTGGGGAAGGAAAAGCTAACACGAATCACATGATCGGAACTATAACTGGACACATCATGGCTTTGACAGCTAGCTGGGTGGATAGCAAACTAGAACTGTATGTGTGCACACATGTATATATGTACATTGTGTGTGTGTGCGCATGTGTGGAGGGGAGTACATATATACATTTAGTTTTCTAACTATGTCCACTGACAAGGTCTAACAGCCACGATGTCCCAGTAGCAATGGACACACCTACTGCTCAGATCCTGGTTTCTAAAAACCATTCTCCACTGAAAGCCTGAATGTGTTGTGCCAAAAAGTAAGGAAATACTCAAATAATGATGTAGACATGTCAAAAGTACACAAGAATCACCTTGAAATGGCTCCTGCTGCCAAATGTGGGACAATTTGAGCATCAAAGTAGATAATGATAGAAATGGATTATAACCCAACGAATAAAATAGGAATCTATGAGTCTATTGTTAAGAAGAAAGGGAGGGAGGGAGGGAGGGAAGCAGAGATGGAAGGAGGGAGGGAAGGAGAGATGGAAGGAGAGAGGGAGGGAGAAAGGTCTACCTTACAGTGGGATACCAAGTAATAAATGTAAAATAAATGATGCAATTAGAAAACCACCATTTGGCAACCATCACACTAATTGATTCAGGCATGAATCATCAAAGGATGCTAAAACTAGTGGCTGAAAGTTTACTAAGAAACAGGATATTTACATAGTCTCAAAATACTTCCCCACAAAATACTTCCTTAATAATTACAAAATGCTAATTAACTAAATTTACAGCAAAAAACCCTGGTAGACACCTTCTCAAACAATGATAAAAGTTAACATCTCTGGAAATGGGACAAATCAAAATTGCCTGCCCTCCCGTTATGATGCATCTAGAAGGACACAGCCCCACTTCTGCAGTCCTCCAGCCAAAAATGTATAACCTCAATCTAATCATTAGAGAACATCAGACAAACCCAAACTAAGGGACACTCTACAAAGTAACTAGCCTGTTCTCTTCAAAAAATGTCAAGGTCATGAAACACAAAGACTCAGGAACTGTTCCAGATTGAAGGAGACTAAAGAGCCGTGACAAGTAATGCAACATATGATCCTGGATTGGTTCCTGGGTCTATAAAGGACATTACTGGGACAACTGGCAAAATGTGAAGGGGGTCTATGGATTAGGAGGTGTATGGTGACAAATGTTAATTTCCTGATTTGGGTGGCTATACAGGAACGTATCCTTGTTTTTAAGAAATACACACAGAAGTATTTAGAAAACACAAAATATACACTGTCTGCAATCTATTCTCAAGTGGTTCTGAAAAAAAAGAATGTGCGTGTGTGTGTGGTGTGTACAGAGAGACAATGCGGTAGAATGTTAACAACGTAGGGAATCTGGGTGAAGGCTTGGCACAGGATTGGCAGATATCCCAGACACTCTAACCACACAGTTCTGGTCACCCCCACCAGGGGCAGCTCTTGAGACAACTTACCCAGGCTGGACGACCAGACAGGAAAGTGTGATGGTGGTGCCTCAGTTACTTTAAACACTAAATGGCATTTGATCATCAATGCCAAGAGTGAAGAACAGGACACCATAAACTCCTTGAGGGAAAGGCTATGACTTGGAATCCCCATCCCCATGCCACATTTAGTGCCTTATAAATGCTCAAATAGTGGATGCTCAACAAATATGTATTGAATGCAAGCTACTTGTAGTGGGTTGAATAGTGTCCCCCCAAAATTCATGTCCACCAGAACCTCAGGAGGTGGCCTTATTCGGAAATAGGGTGTTTGCAGAAGTAATTAGTGAAGGATCCAAATGAGATCATACTAGATTAGGGCGGGCCCTACATCCAATGAGGGTGTCCTGACAAGAGATAGAAAAAGACACACAGGGACACAGAGAAGGCCATGTGAAGACGGAGGCAGAGACGGGAGTGATATGTCTACAAGCCAAGCGATGCCAAGAATTGCCAGCAGCCACCAGGAGCTGGGAGAAAAGCATAGGAAGGATTCTTCTTCAGAGCTTGGGGAGGGGGGAACTAATCCTGCCCACACCTTGATTTTGGACTTCTGGCCTCCAGAACTATGAGAGAATAAATTCCTGTTGTTTGAAGCCACCCGGTTTGTGTTACTTTATTACAGCAGCCCTAGGAAATGAATACACTACTCAAAGAATATTTAAAACGGCTTTTTCAACAACATGTTAATTAAGGTAAATCACTTTAACATATGCATATTTCAGCAAAATGAATCTGACTTAGCATCTTAAGCCACACATATGCATAGTTTCTTTAGGACATGAAGCTGCTCTTAATCTGCATTGGGAACAGTGGAGACTGTCAGAGACGAACAAGGGGTACATGCTGTATTTTTTTTTCTTAAGAGACAAACTGATTTTTAAATTATTGACAACCTACTATAGGAATGGCACAGTTTTAGATGTCCTGACATGTTACAAATAAACTGCAATAAAAATTTCTTGGAACAGGGGCTAAAAATATGGGAATGCACATGATATTTTCCAGGCATAAAGCACACCACATACACAGCACAGTTACACAAACATCTATCATTTAAGATTGGGCCATACGAAATTTTAAAATGCAGTGAAGTGGGCCATCAGGCAATCATAACTAAATAAACACAAGATATATCTATGATTAATAGCAAAGAGAGAAAATACATTTGAATTAGAATATTGGAAATAGTTAAATAGTTACATGGTGCTTCTGCAGAAAACACAGTTGTTTCAATTTAGTCAGTGAAACATAAAATAACATTGATGTCTGAGAAGGGCTTTTGATGGGAACAGCAGTTTGCATTCATCAAGAGAGCACTTGCCCTTCATCTGGAGCGCTTCACGCTCAAGCCTGGCGTCTATTTATAGTGGCCGGGCACATGTCACTACAATAGCTGATTGTATTGTGCAGCTGTCTGTGTGTATCAAGAAGGGCAGCCACGGACAGCCTGCACTTTGATGTTTCCCTTTTTTGGAGATTTAAAATAACATTTAAAAAACTGCCAACCAGCAAGGTCACAAAATATTTTTGGATGGCACGGGAATGATTGCAAAGTTGTGGTTCACTTCAGATGGGGCGGTCTGGGATTCGGCCAACAAGCCGATTGCACAACACTCTGCAAATGCCAACGTGAAGACTCATTTGCTTAGGAGAGCTCACGAACTACTCCCTCCCGGTAATAAGACCACGTTTTATAAATTCGTAGGGGGTCTCCCTGATAGGGAATACCCAAGGGAACAAGGATTCCCCTGACTGCCTTATTTATAATTGTAACCACTACTACCAGACCTCTTCGATGCCCTCACCCGCATCACCTCAAAATCCCCCCTCTTCCCTGGTGGATTTTCTCAAAGCACTTACTCTCACATACTACACGTTTTTCTAACACGTGTGTCAATTTTTCCACTCTCCCATTCAATTATATATGGTCCACAAAAGCAGGGCTTTTTGTGTCTGTTTTGTTCACTGCTGTACCAACAGGACCGAGACTTGTGCCTGGCATATAATATTTACTGCGTGCATGCTTGTGGAATTACTTAATTTAAATAGCAGAGACAATGGTTTCAGGAAACACATGGGAGTACTGATGACCAGTATTAGATTCCAGAATTCTGTCACCATCTCCCCCACCACACACAGAGATTCAGGTTTTGTTCACGTATTTACGAGACGCAAAAAAAGAAATGGACTTCAAAAATTCCTGATTTTTTTCAAACTCTGGTAGAATGCAAAGACTAAGACCTCACAGGGCTCAATTCTGAAATAATATTCATTCAAACTGTATCTCTGAAACTCAAGATCACTGTCCATCTGACGAACCTTCCTGCTGGAGATATTAGACATGGGAAGCACCTGTGTTAATGAAATGTGAGGCTAGGCTCTAGTTAAATGAGTATTAAAAAATCATCAGTTTTATGCAAAAAAATACTGTATTATGTACAACTCCTGAGATTTTAAGTTTTTTTCAGGGCTTTTACGTAAGTTTTTATCAGTATATCATGAACACCTCACTATTTTAGCTAAATAAAACTCAACAATACATCCACCACTCAGGGTGGATGGAAGGGATTCTGGAAGGGCAGAAAAAGACAGAGAGCAGGGCCCCAATGCAAGGGGAGAGGGCACAAAGCAGAGGGAGAAGAGATCAAGTGGGGACAGAGTCCACGGCTGCCTGGGACTCTGCAAACCCCTTCTTCCACACAGCAAAGGGACGGCCAGAAAGCTGGTTCTACTCAGCAGAAGGCACAAGTGAAGCCTTTAGAAATGCTTTTTTGGGAACAATTCACTAGCAGAATAAAGGTTTTGCTTCCTAAATGTGAGTAACTCCATATCAAAGATGCCTGAGGAGCAATAAATCCCCTGCAGGCACAAGGTGAGGTGACTGGTTTACTGAGGACCTCTGGCAAACGGTTCTGAAGCCACTTTCCTAAACCCCACTGGCAAGCAGCGTTTGAAACACACAGGCAGGGAGCTCACAGCCAGGGCTTCGGAATAGAAAAGTCTGCACCTAGGAGGGAGCAGGTCAAGTTCCCCTATAGATTCTTTTCTTCCCCCTCAGAGGTTGTCTTCAGAAAAATCTGTGACATCCTGGATTCTTGAATAATTTCCTCCTCATTACATCCCAAAACATTTACAGAACATCTGCGTCAGCACAGCCGTTTTTCTACCTGTGCAGAAATTCTGTGGCTTCAAAGCAAATTTAAAAGGGGCATTAGTCTTCCAAGGAGTCAGAACCAGCCCTTACTCTACAAAGCAGAATTCTGACCTCAAAATTGGTCTCCTGGGAGCATGGATAGGCAGCATATTATGTGCGGGGACAGACCAACAGACACCTCAATTCATCTCTGCATTGGTGGCACTCAGCCCCACGCCTGGTGTGTATAGGTCCTCAATAAATATGCTTCATTGTTACATTCAAGCACGATGAAAGCCAAGACGTGAAGAGGTTTACGTGTGCATTTTTATTATCAGCTCCCACTGACAGGTTGGCCACACCCAGCTTGCTCATTCCTTACCACTGTGATTTCTAACGCTGCCTCACCAGAGTAACCACCACCCTCTTCAGGCCCTGGGATCTGCCGAGTGCAAATCGCTGAAGCTCCGAAGGCCTCCTCTGAGGGCTCCTCCGAGGGCCAAGCCTGGTGCTGACACGTGGCCAGTCCCAGGAGAGCTCTGCCTTAGAACTCAGTTCTTCCAGGTAACCTGCACTGATGTAACCCATCTCAATCTTATTCTGCCACTATTTTTTGTCTGTAAAGGGTTTTGGCAGGTAAAATAACATTGTCTTTTAAAAACTTATGTTTGCTTTCTCATTTTAAAGGCAAGAAATATTTTTTGCTGGAAATGTCTAAAAGACCCAAAAGTGTAGTGTAATGAAAAAATAAAGATGATTAGTAACCCTAATGGGAGAGATCAATCACTCAATTTTTTAATTTCCTTTCCACCATTTTTTAATAATAGCTTTATTGAGATAAAATTCACATACCATACAATGCACCCATTTAAAATGTACAATTCAGTGATTTTCAGTGTATTCACAGAGTTGTGCAAAGATTGGCACAATGAATTTAGAACATTTTCATCATCCTAAAAAGAAACTCTGCATCCTTTAGCAATCACTCCATCATCTCAGCTTGTGTTCTTGTGTGTCTGCTCAACTACCACCCTGGTCTGTTGTCTTCCCAATACCAGTTTCTCTTCTCAACCCACCATCTCCCAGCTAGCACCACTTCCTGTGCACTGTAGGAAACTCTTGACTCTGCTCGGTGGTTTAATTAATACCAAAGCTTCTGTGAGTACATAAGAGATCCCACTTAAAATTTTTTCTGCTACCTGAAACATCACCATTAAGGGGTGATTCCTTGTTAGTAATAAATAAAGATAATGACAACAGGAGGAGAAAAAAGAGAAGCATTTACTCTGTGCTCCCCAGGACCAGGTACTGTTCTAAAGCACATTACACAGAGTATTCCATTACGTCCTTATCACAACCCAATACAGCCAGGACTACCAGCCCCATTGTAGAGAAAAGAAAACCAAGGCCCAGAGAAACCAAGGTCACAAAGTCTTAGAAGGGAGAGCTGAAATTTAAACCCCACGTAATGTGACACCAGAGCTCAGGCCCTGAACCCTACGTTACACTGCCTCTTCCTGCAGAGAACACGCAGTCATGCCAGAACGACTTCACAGGGGAACTGACTGACCAAGCCCTTCCGGGAGAACCTGGGAAGGGGTGAACTATCAGTAGGAGAGAGGATGGGGAGTGAGAAAACTGTGGAGGAGACTAGACAGGTGTGATGATGTGAAAGGTGTGGGCAGAACTAAGTCTACTTAAAGTATAAAAATCATACCATTCTTGGCGCTGGCCCTGTGTCCGAGTGGTTAAGTTCGCGCGCTCTGCTGCAGGCAGCCCAGTGTTTCGTTGGTTCGAATCCTGGGCGCGGACATGGCACTGCTCATCAAACCACGCTGAGGCAGCGTCCCACATGCCACAACTAGAAGGACCCACAACGAAGAATATACAACTATGTACTGGGGGGCTTTGGGGAGAAAAAGGAAAAAATAAAATCTTTAAAAAAAAAAAAAAATCATACCATTCTTGGTATTCTATCCTCCCAGGAGAGGGCCTCTCGGCTCCTCTTAGTCAAACTAATGATCACTAATTAAATTTAGCTCCTTGACTCAAGGAGCTAAAAGAAGTCTCTGAATTAGAAACTGTTGTGGTAAGGGATAAGGCGTAAGGAAATGTGTGCTGAGGGGATACAACCAAAACTACAGTGACTGAAGCACGCCTTTAGTCTGGAAAGCAACTCACTGACCTATCTATCAGCAGTGACTATCTCTAAGGGACGGAGTAGTAAACACTTTCATTTCCATTTTATACACTCTATCCTGCTGAATTTTTACAACAGGCTTATACTACTTAGAAAGTTGGGAAAAAACATAAAGATATAAAAAAGAAGGCTTGGGGGGAAGGGGCAGAACTTCTGGAATAGTGAGTGAGAAGCTCAGTGAAACTTGTAACAAAGCAATGATAAAACTGGACAAATTTGTCAAAAACAACCACTTAAGGAGCAGAAATCAACGGAAGGCATACATATGACAAACTGAGAAGTATTTATTCAAGAAGGACTACAGAAGCCCAAGTTAGAACAGTGGCAGTCTGCAGCATTAGAGCCTGGGGCTCCCCCATCCCTCGCCTCAGCCTCATCATGGAGGCAGATGCCCGAGGGCAGAACAAGCTGTGAAAACTGGTGGCTCCAGTGCTGGAGGGGTTGAGCAATGTGGAGTAGAGCACATGCCCGAGGACGCTGTTATAAAAATGATGGTGGAAAACTACAGAAGATCTCAGCTAGTCCTAGGTTTCAATACTAGTTGGGGCAAGCAACAGACCAGCAGTCTAGCCAAAAATTCAACAGGTAGATGTAAAGAATATGAAAGCCATAGCGATAAGCTCCCACATGTCCCTGGTGTTCTGGCAGGGTGCACACACGCAGGAGAGACTGGAGAGGGCCCTAGTTCCCCACTCATCCCTAGCAGAACAGAGATGGCAGAAGAAGGCCTGGCAGGAAGTAAAAGCCAAGGCAGACCTGTAAATGGCCTGACACTTTGAATGTGTTCCTCCACCCACACACAGATCCACTGCAAAATGAAGCTTTATGGCTTAAGGTGTTTAAGCACACCTCTGAACAATCACTGGCTAACCACTAAGCTATGCTGACCTAGGGGTGACCCTCAGGACACCAGGCTTAAATATGAAAACAAGGAAAAAAAAATGAGGAGGATCATCAGCAGCTGTGTACCGCTGGGGAGACAGACTCTAAAGAATTAATCCAGGCTAGTCACAAACAAAAAGCAACAACAACAGGGTAGCATAGTAGTTAAGTTTGAGCACTCCACTTCCAGCAGCCTGAGGTTTGCAGGTTCAGATCCCAAGAGTGGACCTACATACTGCTCATCAAGCCATGCTGTGGCAGCATCCCACATACAAAATAGAGGAAGATAGGCACAGATGTTAGCTCAGGGCCAATCTTCCTCACCAAAAAAAAAAAAAAAAAAAAAAGACAACAAACCCAGATCTTGCCAAAGGTGATCAGAATCTAAAGTTGCTACAATATACGAACTAAAATGTCCAGTTTAAAAAATAAAATGAGACATGCAAAGAATCATAAAAGTATTATGAGCTATACTCAGGAAAAAAGCCATTAATAGAGACTGTATGTGGGCCCAGATATTGGACTTAACAAAGATTCAAAGTAGCTATAATAAATATATTCAAAGAACTGAAGGAAGCCATGTTCAAAGAATAAAAGGAAAGTATGATGCAATGATCCATCATCTAGAGAATATCAATAGACAGAAATTATAAAGAGGAACCAAATGAAAATTCTGAAGTCCAAAAGTACAATAACCGTAATGAAAAATTCACTACAGGGGCTCAACAGCAGATCTGAGATGGCAGAAGAAAGAATCAGCAAACCTGAAATTGTCCAATCTGATAAAGAAACAAGAAAGACTGACGAGAAATGAACAGAGCCTCAGAGACACAAGGGATACCATCAAGAACACCAACAAGTGTGTAAAGAAAGTCCCAAAAGGGAAAGACAGAAAGAAAGGAGCAGAAAAAATATTTGAAAAGCTAAGGGCCAAAACTCCCCAAATTTGATTTAAAAAATTAATCTTCACATTCAACAAACTCAAAGTAAGTTAAACAAACTCCAAGTAAGATAAACACAAAGAGATTCAGTGTGACATAGCATAGTCAAACTGCTGAAAGCCAGACACAAAGAGAAAATCTTGAACGTATCAAGAGAAAAATGGCTCAGCATATAAAGGGGAGCCACAATCAGATTAACAGCTGACCTCACATTAGAAATAATGGAAACCAGAAGGCAGGGACAGAACATGTCTAAAGTGCTGAAAGACAATAAAAACCATCAACCAAGAATTCTATATCCAGCAAAACTACACATCAAAAATGAAGCAGAGGGGCTGCCCCGGGTGGCCTAGTGGTTAAGTTCGGCACACTCCACTTCAGCAGCCCAGGTTCAGTTCCTGGGTGCAGACCTACACCACTCATCAGCAGCCATGCTGTGGAGGTGACCCACATACAAAATTGAGGAAGACTGGCAGGGATGTTAGCTCAGGGCAAATCTTCTTCAAGCAAAAAAAAAAAAAAAAGGAAGATTGGCAACAGATACTAGCTCAGGGCAAACCTTCCTCAGTGAAAAAAAGAAGAGGAAGCAAAAATTAAAGACATTTCTAGACAAACAGAGACTGAGAACTTGTTCCTAGCAGACTGCCTTACTAGAAATACTAAAGGAAGTCCTTCAGCCTGCAATGGAAGGACACCAGAAGGTAATCTGAATCCAAATAAAGAAATAAAGAGCACTAGTAATGATAATAACCTACATAAATATAAAAGACTTATAAATATTTTCTTCTCTTTTCTACAGGTAACTGATTTAAAAAACAAGTACATAAAACAATAACTACAGAGTTTTATTATTGGGCTCATAACACATAAAGACGTAATATACATGGCAATAATACCACAAAGGAGGTAGGAGGACAGAGAGATTTAATGGGGCAAAATTTCCATATTTTTTTGCAAATGAGTTAGTGTTAATCTAAAGTAGGCCATGATGAGATATACAGTGCAATCTCCAACCATTAAAAATATAAGTCAAGAAAAAGCTTTTTTAAAAACTCAACATTAAAATAAAAATAAAATAGAAATAAAAACTCAAGAATTAAAATAGAACCTAGAAAATATCTATTTAACACAAAAGAAGACAGTAAGGAGAACAAAGTAACAAAAAAAGACATGAGGCAGAGAAAACAAATAACAAAATGGTAGATACAATCCAAACATATCAATAATTACATTAAATTTAAGTGGATTAAACATTCCAATAAAAGGCAAAGACTATCAGACTGGATAAAAAAACAAAAACAACATCCAAACATATCCTGTCTACAAGAGACACAAGTAGGTTGAAAGTAAAAGGATGGAAAAAGATATACTATGCAAATAAAACCATAAGAAAACCGCAGTCACTATACTAATATCAAACAAAATAAACTTTAAGACAAAAAATGTTACTAGAGAGGAAGAGAAAATTTTTATAATGATAAAAGGGTCAATTCATCAGGAAGATATAACAATAATATACATAAGCACTTAATAACAGAACCCAAAATATGTGAAGCAAAAACTGACAGAACTGAAGGGGGAAATAGATAACTCAAAACACTGTTTGGAGACTTCAATATCCTACTCTCAATAATCAATATAACTAAACAGGAAATCAGCAAGGATATATAAGGCTTAAATGACACTGTCAATCAGCTTGACCTAACTGATATCTATAGGACACTTCCAGCAACAACGGCAGTATGAACACACGTTCTTCCCGAGCACGCACGTAACATTCTCCAGGATAGACAATAGGCTAGGCCAAAAAACAAGTGTAATAAATTTTAAAAGATTAAAATCATATGAAGTATGTTCTCTACGAAAGCAGAATTAAATTTGGAAATCACAAACAGAAAAAAATTGGGGGAATCCTCAAATATTTGGAAATTAGAAAACACATCTAAATAATTCAAGAGTCACATAAGAAATCACAAGGGAAGTTGGAAAATACTTCAAAGTAAATGAAAATAAACACATAGCAGATCAAAATTATGGGATACAGCTACAGAAATTGCTTAGAGGGAAATTTATAACTTAAAAATCCTATAGGAAAAACCAGAAAGTCTCAAGTCAATATCCTAAACTTCCACCTCAAGAAACTAGAAAAAGAAGAGTAAAGTAAACACAGAACAAGCAGAAGAAAGGCAATAATAAATACCAGAGTAGAAATCAGGGAGTTAGGGGGGAAAAAACAGAGAAAATCAATGAACCCAAAAGTTCATTCTCTGAAAAGGAACAAGATAAGGATGTCCATTCTCATGGCTTCTATTCCACACTGTACTGGAAGTTTTAGCCAATGCAATACAGCAAGAAAAGAAAATTTTAAATATATAGATTGGAAAGGAAAAAGTAAAACTGTGCTTATTTATATATCACATGATCCTGTATATAGAAAATCCTAAGGAGTCTACAAAAACTAGCCTACTAGAATTAGTGAGTTCAATAATTTCATAAGATATAAGATCAATACCCGAAAATCAACTGTATTTCTATATACCAGCAATGAACAATCCAAAAATGAAATTAAGAAACAATTCCACTTACAACAGTGTCAAAATTAATAAATATTGGGATAAATTTTAAAAAAGAAGTGCAAAATGGCTGTATACAAAAAAATATATAATATTATTGACATATAAAAAGTGGTTTTTGTTTGCTAAAAAAAAGTACTAGAAGAAAGAAAAAAATTAACTAATTCAAGGGCTGCCTTAATACTTCTCACTCTTCATCCTCTGCTAACACCACTCCCCTACAGGTTGATCCTTGCTCGGAGTCCGCTCTTAGTACACATAGCTAGTGGATGGGTGGTTGGAAAAAACTAAGAGTAAATACACAGAGTGACAAAGGAAGAATAAGTGGAAGGTCATAAACAGTAGCCACAGCCGTTCCTGTAGTCTAGTCCATCACCAGGCTTAAATTTTTGGCAGCTAACAGCAACTCCACAACTGCACATGTCAATCTCTAATGACCCACCTGCTGGACTGGAAGCTACCAGAGTCTGTTACAAAATGCCCCTCTATTGTTATGTCAATTGCACTGTAATTTACTTGGATCTGAGCTAAGTACAAATTAGTGGTGCTCTAAGATCAAAGCATCCAGGTCCTTAAAGTTGCCATCTTCACTGCTCCCCTCCATCCTATCTGGAACACCTGTACATTCCTTTCACTTTCTGTTCCCAAATGTGCACTATAAAGCCCTGGCCGAAAGGGAAAGTAAGCCCTGCTTTAGTTTCCTTCCAAATATTTGGTGCTTTCCAATTTTCCTTCTTTCTTCCCTAATGGAACAATACTTTACATTTGTAAAGCATCATTCATCTCCTCATAAAATGCCACCAAGACATAGGACAGGTGTTAAATCTGAAATAAACACAGAGCAGCATCCAGCCTCCCATGCATGCCCATGACTTTAACAAGTGGGATGTGTTTTTCACTTCCTGTTGCTGCCTCTCAAGGCATGGGGGCACTTCCTAGCGACAGATAAGGGGCCCCTATTCTAGGAATGGGTAAGAAGTTGCCCGAACAGTCTATGATGGGCAATTGGAAAGTTCCATCTACATTTCATCATGGAACTCCCTCTAAATTTATAAAAACACACAATCTTGAAGTTTTAAGAAGTATTAAATAGTTCTAAAACATAATACCCCATAAATCTTTTGTCTGGGGAAAAAAAACCACTTGGTTTTCTCATTTTGATCTACTGCTACAAACTTCTACTCCTTGACTATATTTAATTTTCCCTCTCCTCCCTCTAGTCTAGAGCAATAATTTTACTTTTTAATGAGACAGATCATACATACAATAACATTTCCAAGAGACCATGGAAAAGGTGACTATTTCTCTTTAGATTAACAAATAATTCAAATAACATCAAAAAACTTAGCTTTAAAAGATCCCCACTTGTAGGAGCAATCAGAATTTCAAAAATGCACAGTTAAACATAACCTTGTCCATCTCAACGTTCTCATTTACATACAATTCAAAGAAAGGATTTACTTTTCCATAAATTTCCATTTTCTTTAGACACAAGAAACATTCCTTGTTGCATCAAAGCAAATTCAACTTTAATATTCAATTTCCTTATCTGTTATACAATTAAACTGCCAATCATCTGAGAAAAAATTAGGGAAAACTGTTGCTGCTGATGCCCAACTCTTATGAAAAAGAGTTTTAAGAATTGAAATGACAACCTTGGGGCTGGCCCCGTGGCCGAGTGGTTAAGTTCGCGTGCTCCGCTGCAGGCGGCCCAGTGTTTCATTGGTTCGAATCCTGGGCGCGGACATGGCACTGCTCATCAAACCATGCTGAGGCAGCATCCCACATACCACAACTAGAAGGACTCACAACGAAGAATATACAACTATGTACCGGGGGGCTTTGGGGAGAAAAAGGAAAAAATAAAATCTTTAAAAAAAAAAAAAAGAATTGAAATGACAACCTTAAAAAAACATATTAGAATTACAGATGGGGGGGGGGGTGAGAAGACAAGCATCCCAAATCAGAAATATGAACTCCTGCGCAAAGTGCAGATTTTTTTAAAAAATGGAATTATAAAACAGATTGAAATAACATTTATAACCAACATTACTTTACAAGCATAGTAAAATACTAACTTTTAAAAGCCTTCTTCTTGTACTATGGCTATTTTTGTGTTGGCCAACCAAGTCACTTCCTCTTCCCAGGCTTCTAACAATGAACATAATCTGACAGCATTATACACACCACAACTCCACTGCAGACCAAGACGGTTCTGGGTCAAACCCAAGACTTCTGGTTCAAATTAGGATAGTTATCAAATTAAGATAGTTCTGGCTCAACTGAGTCATCCTGCACAGGCGGCTGAGTCAATTTCAAGGCTAAATGCCTGCTCTGAGGTAACCCTGTGCATCCCAGATGGCTATATTTTACGGTGTGTCCTAAAACATAGGGGTCCAAAACCAACACAGCCTCCAGGTGACCCTCGGGGGCAGGTTAAGTCAGGGCCCAAACTGTGAAAGAGGATGCAATCTCCATCATCAGCAGGTGCGATGTCATCTCCCTAGACACCCTCTCCCACTATGAGCTAAGGGGCAAATATTCACTTTGAGTATTTGTGTATCTTCTGATCTTTTTTCAAATCTCTGAACCTTTTTTCAGTGATAGCACTAACTCTACAGTTGTACTTTTGGTGAAAAATTGATTCCTTCTTTAATCAAACAGGCTAGGGGGAAAAAAGTAACAAACATTTTTTTTCCTCTTTTACGTTTGGGATTTGAAAGTCTTTAAACAAGAGTTTTTCTATTTGTGGGGAAAGCAAAGTGTCTGAATATTATGATTTATAATTAAAGCAGCTTAAGAAATAAAGAATGTACAGAATATGATACTCTCACACCAAGATAAGTTCATGCCCGATCCAAACCCAGTGTCCAGAGAGGTTTTATTTTGCATTCACTTTCCCTCACTTACATGCCTTCAACATGCATTTCCGCCAATTAGGTTAACACATACAATAGCTTTAAAAATGTTTTAATAGTTTTTCTGCTGATGAAAATAATACATCTGTTGCAGAAAAAATCTGAAACAACAAAAAGTATAAAATATAAAGTTAGAAGTTCCTCTGATCCCACCCTTAATGACAACTACTACTTACAGTTTTGTGTGTATTCTTTAATGCATATACTATCATCTCTAGATACATATGCTCTCAGAAACATCTTTTTAAGAAAAATTAAATCACATTTTACATATGGTATAGTCACTTGCTTCTGTCAATTAACAATTAATGATGGCTATTTTGCCCACACTGGTACACACAGATCCACCTCTTTCTTACAAATGTTGACAACTATTCCACTATATGGGTAGACCAGCATTTACACTTGATAGATACTCAAGTGATTTCCAGTTTTCTATTATTAGAAGTAAAATGGTAACCAAGATTCTCCTAAATACATCCTTGCACACTTATGCAAGTATTTGCACAGGGTAAATTCTTAAGAGTAGAATGGCTTGGTCAAGTGGTGTGACATGTAAAATTCTGACAGATATTGCCAAATGCCCCCCAAAAAGGTTTTCTCAATTTGTACTCCCACCAACAGTAGTTCGGAGTGCCTGGAAGGAAAACTGGACATATTTACAAGAAATTTACTTCACTGAAAGCACACACTCCATGAACACATAAGTAGTGAGTACCTGCCCGCACCACACACTGGGGATGCACAAACGCTGTCAAGTGTCCACTGAAGGGAAGAAACAACCAGTCAAAGCAACAGGAACTAAATACAGGTTTAGAATTCGTTCTGTGTGAATAGAGGTGGGAATGCTGCTCTCTGCCTGGGGTCTTAGGAAAGGCTTTACACAGGGACTCAACGGCATAAATACTTAACTAATGAGAGAGCCCGGCCTCCTGGGAGAAACTCGGATAGGGTTTTTTGGAGAAAGTGACCAATTCCAAGTCTGGAAAAGTTGGTTGTAGTCCTATTATCCTGAAATGCACTGTGTTATTTCTTTAGCTAATGAGGAGAAAAGGAAAGCACAGAAGGACGAAGTGATGACCAATCAGAAGCACCGACTTACAGCCCAGACCCTGGGTCTATGAGTAGTCGTTCATCTTCGACATCTCCACAAGAAAAGCTAATCAGAGCTAAACAGGGAAATGCCAAAGTCAAACCTAGGATTTACGGTGGTAAATTTATAAACCCTTCCACTTAAAAACACGACAGCACAAGAGATGTAGATTTTGGATCTTTTCTATCCATTTTTCCACCTTTCGTTCCGTGGGTTTATACAATCTGCCACTCACACAGAGGGATGCGTGATTTACCTCGCAGGTGAGAAATGCTCAAGCTTCTACCTCCATGGTCTAAGTGGACACCATGGTAATTGGCAAGAGGTGAGGCACACTGGGATTTAAGAAGAAAAGACCCAAAATGGTTACAAGAAAATGAGAAGTGCACTCATTCAGCAGCTGTAGTCACCAGGCGTCCTCAATCCATTTGATTGACATAAGGTGCCTTGACAAATTAATGAGATGTCTATTAGGAAAACCCCAAAGAGATTCAAATGACAGCGATAATTACGAATCAGTCTCCTTTCTATATATGCTTTCCACGGCTTGCATGCAGACAAGCTATTTCAATTGATTGGATTATAGGGTATAAAATGGGGCCAAAATTTAGGATTTATTCAGGGGAGTTATAGTTTTGTTCAAAACTCACTCACATAGCAAACGGCCTGAGATCATGACTGAATAGAGTGGGACAGCCTCGTTCCATTCTAGAAAAACATCGCCGAGTACAACTCCCAGTGCCATCTGAGTATAAGAGAGAGAACATTCACAAGGCCAGGATAGGTTTTGTTTCTGGTCCACTTATGAGGTCATTTTGGCTGTAGAGAGATCAAACACCTTTCCCCAAAGTCCTTTAGCAATAAAATGACCAGTTTAGCAGCGGCAATGAGCACTTAAGAAATAGGCCACATTTCCTTTATTATGATTATTTCCTGCACTTTACATCATTTCTTTTCTTAGGGAGACAAAACATACACACAAACCAGAGCCATATGTTATCGTAATTCTAAGCAGAGAAAAAGCACATTTTTGGCCTTTACATTTCAGTTTAATAAAAAGAAACAAGAGATAGAAAGACCAAAAAGGAAGGGATTTTTAAATTAATATGTTTTTCTACCAAACAAATCTAAGACTATTTGATTTTTTTAAATCAAAACCAATAAGCATTCGATTAAGAGGCTAGTTACACAGAAAAATAACACTTCAGCTTTACAGTTTCATAGAAAGTTAAACACACCCTCACCATACAACCCAGTGGTTCCACTCTTATATATTCAGCCAAGGGAAATGAAGATATATGTCCACAAAAGACATGTGAATGTTCAGAGCAGCTTTATTCATCATAGCGAAGAAGTGGAAACAACCCAAACATCCATCAACTGATAAGTGGATTTGTAAAAATTATGGTATATCCATACAAAGGAATACTATTTAGCAATAGAAAGGAACCATCTATTCATACATGCAACAACATGGGTGAGTCTCAAAAGCATTATTCTAAGGGAAAGAAAGTAGTCACCAAAGACCACATACCTTGTGATTCTATTTCTATGACATTTGGCAAAAGGCAAAACTACAGTGACAGAAAGTAAATCAGTGGTTGCCATGGGCAGGGGACAGGGAGAGATGGACTGTGGAGAGGCATAAGGGAACTTTTAGGGGTGATGGAGACACTATATCAATTACGGCAGTAGTTACACAACTGCAAACATTTGTTAAAATTCATTGTACTAAGCACTTAAAATGGGTAGGTTTTACTGTTATGCAAATTATAAAAATTGGCAACTTTCCTATATACTAACTAGTTAGAAAATATAAAAGGTCCTATTCATTGTAGAAATGAAAAAAAGTAAAACAATAAATTTAAGAAATATGTAAAAGCTCATGAAAAAACTACAAAACCTTACAGAGTGACATAAAAAGGACTTGTATAAATGGAGAGAGATATGTACCAGCTTGCTGGATGAGAAGACTCAAGACTGTAAAGATGTCCAAATAATCTGTAACATGAAAGATTTGAATCAAAATGCCAAAGGGAGTTTGTGAGGAAACAAGTCTAACTTTGATCTGGAAGAATAAATGTATAAAAACAAAAAGAAAAGAAGCCCTGCAAGAACAGACATATAAATCGGAATTCTATATATCCATAAATGGTATATAGGAATATATGTTATATAATTCATAAACTGTATATATCAATACATGGTATAAAATAACTGCCTGACCACTTGGATCACCCATACCCCATGCTAAAATAAATGTTAGATGGATTAAAGATATGGGTATAAAAAAAGAAAAAATATAAAAGCATTAGACTAAAATACAGGTTAGTATTTTACATAACCCTGGAGTGGGGAAGGCTTTTCTAACCATGTCACCAAAGGCAGAAACCATAAAAGAAAACAATAATAGACATGCCCAATATAAACATTTAAAATTTCCACATGTCAAAAAATATCACGATTGAAAGGCAAATTACAAACCAGGGAAAATTTTACAATATATATGGAAGACAAAAATCTAAGATACCTATATAAATGAATAGATTTTTCAAATTAATAAGGAAAAGATAAACACCTGAATTCACAGGCAACTCCTAAAAGAAGAAACACAAGAGAACAATACACATATGAGAACAAGGTTCAGCCTCACTAGCAATTCATGTGGGCAAAGACATACAATAAAGATGTTCGTCACATCATTCTAATTTACAGTACTATATTTCAACAAATCTCAGATGCCAATTGTAAGATGTATCGTTACTTTTTGTTCTATTATGAAACAAAAGAAAGTGCTGCCAATTAAACTATGACATACATTAAATTGTACGACACATTCTGATTTGAGGAATGTCTGGAAAATGTGCATCTTAGCATCATGATATATAGGAATACAAAACTGGAAACAATCTAAATTTCCAACAAGAGATATTTTCCAAATAAATTATAGTACATCTCTATAATAAAATATTAGTCATTTAAAACGACAATATAGATGGAGATACAGATTAACAGAAAAAAGATATTCAGGATCTATTAGGTGAAAAAGGAGGTTATAAAACAATGTTTAATATGACTCCATTTTGTTAAAGATAATTATTGATATGTGTAACTGCACTGAAAAAGTCTAAAAGCCTTATCTCAAGACGTTCGCAACGGCCACTTCTGTTTGGTAGGAGTTTTTTATCTTCTTTCTGCTTACCTGTCTTTTCTGCCAGCTAGACCACAAACATGTTTCACTTTTATAATAAAAAAATAAAAGAAGGTGTCCATCTCCCTGGTCATTTATCTAAATGTAAGGCTTCAAAAGTCACAAGTTCCTTAAAGCTGCCATATTTACAAGGGGAAAAAAAAGCTATTTAAAATGATCTAAAAGCTCAGACAGGAAATGGTTAAATAAACTATGGTAGCTCATTCAAAGGAATATTATATTCACTTTATGAATAAAAATATGTGGATTACGTAATGCATGGAAAATCTACAGGCAGCAACAGAAAATGAAAACACAAATTGGTTGTTAGTTTTAATCAAGAAAAAAACTACTGTCTGTATCTAAGAATAAGGAGAAGTTACAAAGTCTTATAAAGAGAGGTCATTTCTGGTAACAGGTCTCACAATTATTCGTTTTGACCTTTTCATTAATTTTTTCATATAAAATTACTTTAACAGAGGTGGTAAAAAACACGCTTTCAGAACAAGCACAGCAATCTGCAGGTCTCTAACTTTCATCTCCAAAAACACTCCACATCGAAACAAACAGCCAAGGGACAGCATTCTGTTTCCACGTCTTCTCTAAATTCCTGTCTTAATTCACAATTTTTTTTTCAATAACCTGTTCAACAAAAAGGAAAGTCTCACATAAAAACCTCTGTATTACAGGGAAACGTAGCAAGAGGTTTCCTTGGTCTGCATGTGTGCTTTTTTCTCTTTTCTGGTTAAGAAAAACATTTTCAAGTTCATAAAAACAAGGAACTAAAATTAGCGAGACGAGAACTGAACCTTGACTCACGGTAGGGAAAACACTATTTTTAAACTGACAAATATTTATAGGCCTGTGCTTTATGGAAAAGGAAGAGGGGTGTGCTAATGTATGTTGCTGGAACAGCCCAGTAGGGACAGGAGACACAGGAAGAAACAACACTTTCACTGCCTGTTTACATTCCAGGAACTGCGGGCACTTCACATATTTCCTCTCATGGAATATGAATTAGAACCAATAATTACAGAGGATTTGAGAACTCTATTCACTTAGCATTAAAGAAAATGCTGTACACAGTGCACATCAGACCGTGAACCCATTTCTGCCTCCTCCTGTCTCCATCCGTAGAACCAGAGCGCTGCTCAACCGTGGAGGAGCAGGCTATGCTCTGACACTCATGTCTCTGCAGGACAACCCATGCTTTGCAGTGCTCCAGACAAAAATTTAAGAAATATGTTAGTTATAACGATTTTTTTTAAAAGATTTTATTTTTTCTTTTTCTCCCAAAGCCCCCCGGTACATAGTTGTGTATTTTTAGTTGTGGGTCCTTCTAGTTGTGGCATGTGGGATGCAGCCTCAGCATGGCTTGACAAGCGGTGCCATGTCCGCACCCAGGATTCGAACTGGCGAAACCCTGGGCCGTTGAAGCAGAGCGCATGAACTTAACCACTTGGCCATGGGGCTGGCCCTATAAAGATTTTTTAAAGACCCAGCAGTGAAATCTAATACACTTAACAAGTGACTATTAAGGAATACGTCTCTTAAACACGTTAAAACCACATTCATCTTGACATTCATAGCATCGCTCAAAAACCTTCAAGAGTGCTTTACATCCCACCACATCAAGTCTAAATGCCTCCCTTTCATTCATTCACACCCATGCGTTCAACAGGAGAGCACCTGTTGGGAGCCCCCAGTCCAGTGCAGGCGGGTGGTTGTGCCTGCAGGGTGGGGTGGGTAAGAGCTCACGGAAGGGGCCAGGAGAGCAGGGGGTAAAGTGCAAGCCACTCCACTCTGGAGCAGAGGGCTGCAGAGAGGCGCTGCTCTTGGAGCAGTGTCAACTGGAGGGGTGTGGATTCCACGTGGAAAGAACAGCTGCGCAAGGTGTAAGAGATTGGAACCACCTTGGAGAAACAAAGAAAAGAAATGCAAAGGTTGATTTGGTTGCATGATCCAACTTCACAAGTTTCTCCTAAAAACAAGCACCTAAATTTTCACTTTAGAAACACTGCATGTTTTAACTAAAGTCACAGCTTTAACGCTTTGCATCCCTAAGGGCCATTTTCTTTCTTCATGCTCCCACCCCCAAACTTCTTCTACCGCAGAAGCCTAATTCTGTTTGGAGGATCTCCCTTCCACATGCTCGAAGGAGACTCCCTACCACTCTGCCTGGCGCGACTGGATGGAGCTGAATAAGTCGAGGCCAAGGGGGCCTCCCTCCCCTTGTTGATGACTAGTAAGGGCATGGCACCTGGTCCTACCCTGGCCATAGGGACCTAAAGGAAGTCTGCCCAGGGATGTCTGGGAAAAATTTCCTTGCTAATAAAATAAGACATGTATGAGAGGAAAAGGCCATCTTCTTCATTAGATGTCATCATTTCACCTGGAATGGCTGCAGCCACCTTGTGCCATGAGGGAAGACATCTCCCAGTGGCAAGAATGGCAGAGAGCAAAGACAGAAAGCACTTGGGTCCTTGAAAATGTGATCAAACCTCTGATTTAATCAACTCTGAAACTGCCATGCTTCTTATCATATGAGATAATAAATTCCTTTTTTTAAAGCTATTTTTAGGGGCCAGCCCAGTGGCGCAGCGGTTAAGTGTACACGTTCTGCTTCGGCGGCCTGGGGTTCGCTGGTTCGGATCCCGGGTGCGGGCATGGCACCACGTGGCAAGCCAAGCTGTGGTAGGCGTCCCACATATAAAGTAGAGGAAGATGTGCACGGATGTTAGCTCAGGGCCAGCCTTCCTCAGCAAAATAAAAAGAGGAGGATTGGCAGCAGTTAGCTCAGAGCTAATCTTCCTCAAAAAAAAAAAAGCTATTTTTAGTTAGGTCTTCATCAATTCACAGCCAAAAGCATACTAACCAATATAACATGATTATTTTGTCAAAACAAAATCTTAAGAAAAGTCACCAATACGTAAGTTTGCTGTTTGTGTCTAACACAAAAGTTAATGCCTTCCCACTAGTATAGCTATAATCAAAAAGACTGATAATAACAAGTATTGGTGAAGATATGAAAAAAATGGAATCCTCATACACTGCTGAATGTGAAAGAGTACAGCTGCTTTGGAAAACAGTGTGGAACCTCTCCAGAATGTTAAACATAGAATTATCATACGACCAGAAATTCTGCTCCTAGGAATATATTCGAGGGAAATGAAAACATATGTCCACACAAAAATTTGTACACTGATGTTCACAGAAGCATTAGCCATAGTAGCCAAAAACAGACACAACTCAATATCTATCAACTGATAAATGGATAAACAAAATGGATAAACAAAATACAATGGAATATTACTCAGCAATACAAAGGAAGGAAGTGCTGGTTCATGCCACAACACAGATAACCTTGAAAACATGATGCTAAGTGAAAGAAGCCAATCACGGAGGAACACATATTATATGATTCCGTTTCTACAAAATATCCAGAACAGGCAAATTTATAGACACAGAAAGTAGATGAGTGGTTGCCAGGAGCTGACGGGTTTGGGGAGTGACAGCTAAGGGATGCAGGGTTTCTTCTTGGAGTGATGAAAATGTTCTAAAACTGTTTGGGGTGATGGATGCAAAACTCTGTGAATCGTACACTTTAAATGAGTGAATTGTATGGCATGTGAATTACATCTCCATAAAGCTGTTAAAAAAAAAAAAGACATTGTGACTGGGTTAGTAGTAATTGCTGTGACACTAACAGCTGTTATCTAAGAGAAGCCCACCATGGGACGACTCTGGGACTTCTTAAGAAACTATGCCACTTGGGTTTTTAAAATACTCAAATCAACTCTCAGCTTTCAAATTGGTTTAGCTACACCCATATAAAACACTGTTTAAAATTGTAAAATGCATCTCTGAAAGTATCTCTATTTTATCTTCGTCTATATCATAACAGAAAAAAAAAAATCAGTATAGCCAAGATTGAAAGGCTACAAGGGACCAGCCCAGTGGTATAGCAGTTAAATTCACGCACTCTGCTTCAGCAGCCCAGGGTTTGCCAGTTTGGATCCCAGGCGTGGACCTACACACCGCTTATTAACCCATGCTGTGGCAGGCGTCCTACATATAAAGTAGTTAGCTCCAGGCCAATCTTCCTCAAAAAAAAAAAAGAAAGAAAGAAAGGCTACAAAAAGAAGTAAAGTAATTTTTAAAAATCTTTAGAAATTTCTCTCTCTGCTTGTCAACCAGTTCATTAGGTATAAACTGATGCTAAGTGCTGGCAATCTGCTGACAATGCCTGAAGGACTGAACCCGCTGGCTGGCTGCCAGAGCTGAAGGAGAAGGGACAAAATGCCAAAAGAGAAAGGCATAACGATGCATGCCCAGCCCCCAGGAGATCCTCCGTAACTGTGTTCAATGAATGCACACATGAACAACAGCAAGGAAATTGTCAAAAGAGCAGTTCTTGCTCAGAGCAAGGAGGAATCTACTTGCAGGGGAAGTTTGCTAAGAGCTTCAGAGAGTACCCAAAGGAAAACTCCATCTGAGATTCCAACCTTAGTTATACAGAAGCTAAGGGAGAAATCCGTTTAGGTTGCCTCAGACGAGTGGTTCTCAGAATGTGGGCCCCCCCACCAGCAGCAGCAGCATCTCCTGGGAACTTGCAGGAATGCAGCTTCTTAGCCCCACTCCGGACCTGCTGAATCAAGCCCTCTGGGGTGGGACCCAGACACCCATGTTTTGGCTCAAATGAGGTTGATTCAGGCTCAAGTGTGAGAACTCCTCTCCTGGGGGCAACCCATGCAGTTCACCCACCTGTAAACATCCAGGAATGCACAGGGGGTGCTGGTGTTCAGGGTAGTGTCCTGAGATCCTTTCATTTAGTCCACACACAAAAATGTATTGAGTAACTACTGTGCCCTAAAGAATAAAAAGACTCTGCTAGTGGCCTGAAGAAGTGTGCCATATGGAATTCCTCCAGCCCAGGTAAGCATACCCCAGTGCAGGCCACTGCCATGCTGAGCCTGCCAGGGCATGGAGGGATGCCCTTGGTTGGGGAGGGTAGTGATGAAATGAAAAAAATGAGGAAGAAGGAGGAGGAAGGGGCGAGGGGGGAGAGGAGAAGGAAAGAGAGGTGCTAGTGGGTTCTGACACAAAGCTGGAAGGAAAGCCAAACTCATCAGGATGGAAGACAGTGACACAAAAGAAGAGAAAGAGAAACTGCCCCTCTAGAGCTTCCAGTCAGTGGAAACGGCGCAGAGAAGCAGCTGCATCCTGTGCGCCAGGTTGAAGAGGAGGTGGCCGAGGGAGGGAGAACCCAAGTCCTGAGGTCACAGAGCATACCCAACGTGACACATGTCAACCTGGAGAGAAGTGTCCTGAGGTCACGAGTCCACAAACTGCCCAGGACTTCAATGGAGAAGAGACATAGAACTAGAAGGAGTCATGAATGGGAAAAGACATCAGCCCCCAATGGGAGTTTGGGTAGAATAATGACATTTAATCTACTTAAAGGAAGGTCTCGTCCTCAGCACTGGTATAACTGGACTCTTAAGGACAGACATCACATGACTTTACTCCTATGTGGAAGACAAACAAATACATGAACAAAGAGATCAGACTAGCAGTTACCAGAGGGGAAGGCAGTGGGCATAAGGGGTAAAGGGGCACATATACATGGTGATGGACAAGTAACAACGTACAACTGAAATTTCACAATCTTATAAACTATTATGATCTCAATGAAAAAAATAGGACTCCTTTTTTTCAAAAAACATAACCCTAACTCCACTATCACTAGAAATAAATGAGCAAAAATTCTGTAATATCATCCATGTATTTTTAAAAGCTCCCCGCAAGAGATTCTCTTCATCAGCCATGTTCAGAAATGTGGCCAGGAAGTTATAAAGGGCATCTAAGAATCAGGACCCAACAAGATGGGAGGAAAGAACTCTGAGCAGTTGATCCAATGTCTGCTCCCAGGAGCTCACAGAAGAAATCTGTTCATAAAAAAGTGAAGCACCAGACCAAACACACTCAAGTCTACACTGTCCTACTCCTCGCTTGATCCTGGGACCAAAGCAATTATTAACAACCACTGACACCTCTCCTCCTTGTTTGTATCCTCTGTAATCTACCTTCTCCCGTGACCACTCAACCCTCTGGGACGGATAACAGCGCCAACCACCTCACTGTGGAAGCCCTTGTACCATGGGCTCCGTGTTGAGGTATTCTGCTGGTCTTCTCTCTGACCGCTGTAGGACATTACGTCCAAAGGACGTTAACATGAGGTCAGGAGTGTGGTAAATTTACCATAATTTGCTTGACTGTCCCTGAAGGGACTCCTTCCAGTGCTCATTCTCTCCTAATAAATGTGTCTCCCCCTTCAAATCCCTACTATCCAAAGAACTTGCCTGATTCGCCCTATTCTAGTCTGAGTCTGTGCCCTACATTCCCCCAATTTATGCACTTTACCTGCACACTAGTAATTTGAAACCATTTTGGCTTTATTTGTAAGCATTTCCACACATTTGTATCCTTGATGAAGTAGGCGGAGTTTTCTATTTTATGGAGGTTTTGTGTTGTTTGCACACTTGTTTGTTTTGTAACATCTCCTCTTTTTTAAGGAGAGCATAGGTAAGAGCTTCGGTGGTGTTTACACAGTTCAGAGAAGGCACTCAGTACGGTGGATGTACGTTCTCCAGTCCCTGATGAGATGTACTCACTGTGATTTCCCCATGGCTAAATAAAATATCACATAATTTAAATCCTTTGCTCAAATTCCACACTCCTTAAGCAATCTTGTTACTATCAATTAGGCCTGCCAGTTATCTTGATATCATGGGGAAAGTGCCCTGGGCAGTAGATATGAATATTCTAGCTACTGGAAAAGTATACCATACTCCCGAATGTAAACTAATACATTGGTACCTAGTTTACACCTCAGTCTCATGGAGAGCATGAATCAGTTCTCTTAAACCTGTATAACTGTGAACACTGATGGAAATGAAGATCCTCAATCCCCAAAATTATGAACCAGATCCCTGAAGCTCACTGATCCCCTAAGGACCTCTATCCCTCCCAAGAGGCTACAACAGCGCTGCCCATCTCATCCCCCTCTGCTCCGTGAATTACAAAATCTCTATCTCCAATCCTACTGCCTTGTACTGTAATATATTCTAATTAATTCTTAAAGTTAGTCTGAGAGGTTTGTTTTCCTTAACAGTTTTACTGAGAAATAATTCACTTACCATACAATTCATCCATTTATAGCATAAAACTCAGTGATTTTTAGTATATTCACAGAGTTGTACAACTATCACCACAATCAATTTCGGAACATTTTCATTGCCTCAAAAAGAAACCCCATGCTCTTTGGCAGTCGCTCTCCACTTCCCCTCAATCCCCCAGCCTGAGGCAACCACTAACCTACTTTCTATGGATTTACCTGTTCTAGACATTTTATAGAAATGGAATCATTTAATACATGGCCTTTTTGTGAGTGGTTTCTTTCGCTCAGCACGTTTTCAAGGTTCATCATGTTGTAGCACGTGTTAGTACTTTTTAGGGCCAAATAATATTCCATCATATGGACAGGCTACAGTTTGTTTATCTGTTCCTCAGTAGATGGACATCTGGGTTGTTTGTATTTTTTGGCTATTACGAATAAGGCTGCTATGAACATTTGTCTACAAGTTTTTGGGTGGACATATATTTTATGTTCTCATGGGTAGAAACCCAGGAGGGGAACTGCTGGGTCAGATGGTAACTCTGTCTTGACCCTCTTGAGGACCTGCCAGCCTGTTTCCCACAGGCAGCGGAGGCTCCACTCCACATTCCCACCAGCATCATGGGGGCAGTCTGGGAGATTTTTCAGACAAGGACTATACTTTATTTGTCCTTGTATCCCTGATCTCTACAAGGTACTGAAAAATTTTGTTCAACGAATGAATGAGAGCAAAGGTGGCTTAAAAAAAGAAAGCGAAATGCAGCCTAACAGCAGAGTAACAGGGCGCTTTTGTGGAACAGTTTCCTCCTTCTGGAGTCCTGACGTACACCCTGTGCTCCCTTAGTCTCCTGGAGAAGCTCCCCCTACTCATCCTGGATAGTTTTACGTACCCACCTACAGTCCTGAAAAACATCCTAACAACAGGCGAAAGACATCTGCTGGGACTCTGCGGGTCCAAGGGCTGCCTAACAGTTGCAGGGGTCATTCACCTGTGGCCATTGTAATCCAGCTGCCTGGGGGTATTCCAAGCTGCCCCACAAGGGCAACCTTTCAGGTGGACCAACGGACACAGTCGAGGAGTGACAGTGCTCAGCAGAGAGGAGGGCTGAGGTTGGCACAGGAGCACAGCCTTCGCACAGTAAACGTTTCCCACCCACCCCACCTTCTCAGCAACCGGCAGGAGCTGGGCCAACCTCCAACCTCACCCATTAGCCACAGAGCGACCCTGCCTCTTCCTTTGCCCTGAAGGCGGAACAGTGTTTTACTGATTAGAAACGCAGTTTTCTCCTCTACACTAAACAATACTGACATTTGGTAACATGGACAAGTTTACATACTCTTTCTTGTTTTAACTACACAAAAACAAATAAAAATGAACTATGAACTGATGACCATGTTTGGGAGCTGAGCTCTTTCAGTAGCCAATGTTTTTTCAGAAAAATGTTCTATATTAAGTCCACGTTGTGGGAACATTGCTGGCTGTGGACCTATCCCACATCCCTGCGCTCTAAGGATAGCTAACAAGCGGAGAGTGTCCCAGACGGGCACGGGAGGCCCACGGCTCGCTCAACCCCACAGAACCCAGAGAGGAAGCCTAATTTTACCGCACTGTATTTAGACACTTTGAATTCATTTGAACAAGAAAGTTCCTAGAGCTGTTTGGGCTTCTCTTTTTTTTTTTGGTCAATATTTAAGTAGCACTTTTTTTAAAGCTTGCCCTAGATACCAATTGTTTATCTAACACACAATTCCAAAGTTGCCAACTCCAATGCCAGCCTGAAGGAGACAGCCAAAACTCATACGTTTATCAAAGAGAAAAAGTCTCTAAACATATCCTATCTACATTATGAGTTTATCCTAATCACAACACCATTCTAACTTACAGGGAACAAAGTCATTATTTCAAACAAGATGCATAATTCATAGCACTAGCTATTACCAGCTTCACCCTCAACTTGGAGCATGGTTTTTAAAAACATCTGACTGCCATATGTGACTTTTTACAGGGTGCTTCCTACAAGTTTCTCATTTTAAAAAGTGGCAGAGGTTTGTCAAAAAGTTAGACATAGAGTCACCATATGACCTAGCACTTCCACTCCTAGGCAAAAACTAAAAAAAGAACCGAAAACATGTACTCAAACAAAAACTTGTACATGAGTGTTCATAGCAGCATTATTCACAAAAGTCAAAAGGTGGAAAGAGCCCAAACATCCATCAACAGATGAACGGATAAATAAAATGTGGTCTATCTACACAATGGAACACAGTCATACGCCACATAAGGACGTTGTGGTCAACAACAGACCGCACATACGACAGTGGTCCCACAGATCAGTAGAATAGAGCCTAGGTGCGTGGTAAGTATACCATCTAGATTTGTCTAAGTACATTCTATGACGTTTATACAACAACAAAATCACCTAACGACACATTTCTCAGAACGTATTCCTCTTGTTCAGCAACGCGACTGTAATCAGCCATAAAAAGGAAGGAAGCACTGATACGTGCTACAATATGGATGAACCTTGAAAACATTACGCTCAGTGAAAGAAGCCAGACACAAAAGGTCCCATATTGTATGATTCATTCATATAAAATGTCCAGCACAGCCAAATGCAGAGAGACAGAAAGTAGGTTAGTGGTTGTCAGGTGCTGGGAGTAGGGAAGAATGGGGAGTAACTGCTTAACGGGTACAGGTTTCCTTTTGGGGAGATGAAAATGCTTGGAATTAGAGGTGATAGTTGTACATTAGTTAACATCTACTCAGAGAGATTAACGCACCTTTCGCCCACCAGATATAAAACCACTGATGTCAGTATCCGTGTTCTCACTGTGCTTTATTTTTCTGCACAGCCCCATTGTGGCAGGCTGCTGTGTCCAGCTTCCAGTGGATCTGTTTTTCGCGGGCTCCCTTCCTCAGATCACGCTGTGCCTCCTGCTCACGGCCAGAGGAGAGGCTAAGAGCAGGGCTAGAGGAAGCAGGTACAAAGGGCGGGTGCGCACCAAAGACAAAAAGGTGAGCTCTGTCTGGGTATTAGGGAAGTCTGCTTCTGACTCCTGCCTTCAATCCAAGTGGAGGCCACCGTGCTTCCTGCTGCTAGCATGTGTCTGGCATGAGGTTGGGCATTAGAGCTCATACTCCTCCTGTCCCCCAGCTTCCTCATAGCTACTCATGGGTTACCACTGGCTACGTGGGTTTCAATGCTGAGGAAAACAGGTTTGGGGGGGAAGGCAGGAAGGCAAAAACCAACATTTGCTGAACACCTACCACGTGCCAGGAGCTCTTCTTATCTTATTTAAGTGCTTATCTCATTTAATCCTGACCAGAACACATCAGGTCTGACAACTCGCTTCCCTGAAGAGAAGACATGCTGAGACTGCCTTTTTTTGAGAAAACTACACGCCATTTATTAAGTAACTACATATTGACTACTTTGAAAATTAAGATGTTGACAGCCCACGCTCCTAAGAACTGAATCTACTTTAATTTTTTTTTTTTTTTTGAGGAAGATTAGCCCTGAGCTAACATCTGCTGCAATCCTCCTCTTTTTGCTGAGGAAGACTGGCCCTGAGCTAACATCCGTGCCCATCTCCCTCTACTTCATATGTGGGATGCCTACCACAGCATGGCTTGCCAAGAGGTGCCATGTCTGCACCCAGGATCCAAACCGGCAGACCCCGGGCCAGCGAAGCAGAATGTGTGAACTTACCCACCGCGCCACCGGGCTGGCCCCCTGAATCTGCTTTAATTTTTAATGGAAGCATCCAGCCTTATGAAACTGGAAGGCTGATGCCTTAGCAGACTTGGCAGACACAGGAACACAAGCTGCGGAGGGAGGGGCAAAGCGCAGATCATGTAACTTATGAACCTGCCGGCGTGCAGTGGCACCTGGCCAGGCCCTTAAGGAAGAATAAACCTTCCTAAAACAAACAACAAACAACAACAACAAACCAGCACTACTGAATGCCAGACAGTGACTACATTTCTGGGGTGAAAATCCATGCACACCTTCACTTTAAACCAAAGAGGCAGAAACGCGGCCTGCTCTTCCTTGGCAGGGCGTTATGTTAGAGAACACACAAAACTGCTACCAAACAGTGACTCTTACCAGATGTTTCTTGAGAAAGTCTGCAAAGTACTTTTCTAAAATTCTGGTAAATTTCAACAACAATCAATACTTCTCTAATTTAACATTCACATTTTAGTTTTACAATATAACTATAGAATGAATTAATTCTAATTAATTCATCATTAGTTATAGAATCTAATCTATAATTCCCATTTCTATGTCTACATACTCAAAGGAAATCTACTTTGGTCTTGTGGAAAACATGCTCCATTTACTAAGACACAAATTTGATTCAAGTTTCCCTTTCTCCTCCCCTTTAAAAATATACTAAAAATAACTGTAATAACATCTTACTCATCCTGAACTCAGTACCTAGCAACTTATTCAGAATATAGCTGACAACCAAAAAATTGCACAAAGACCGAATCTCAATCCTTTTAATCAAACTGTATCTGTAGGGTTAAAAAGCTTGGTTATGTGAGGTTTTTTACAGACGAAAGTGAAAATCAGGAGCAAAGCTGTTACAGGAAAGCATACTAATAGTTACATAAGCTGATAGCAAGACACCAAGTAGAAAAATTATTTTAAAATATAAGAACTGGAAAAACAGAGCAATTTCAGTTTATTTAAAACAAAGCAAAAATTCCTGTTTTTATAGGGAAATTTATATATCAGTAAAAGCCGAATAACAGGCAATAAAAATAACTGAGTCATCAAGAAAATTTAATTTTATTTGACATATTTCATTTTTATGAAGGTAAGAAAGTGTTTTATATATTTCAGAAATGTAAAACCAAATGTCTAAACTGGTTAAAACAAGAAAATGTCTCATTGACTGAAGGCAAAAATCCTCAGCTCTTGAGAAAATTCGACCATCCAGAAAGACTTACTGTAATTGATATTTATATCTAACAACATATCAAATGAGGCTGGTTTCATATTCAAAGACATGCTACTCCTAAAGCTGTCAATTAGGGAGCCAGCTGAGAGAAAGGGAAAGGATCAGAGAATTCAATACTTAATCCACCTGGATCAAGCTTAGAAAAGAGGATAGCTGTTTAAAAAAACACTAAACTGATTACGTGAAACATTCACATTAAATTACAATTCAGTATTAAATCTCATTTAATCACACTTTTCAGGAATACTTCTGAACACTAGTGAAAATGAAATGGCTAAACTTTAGTCAAGGTACATTATTAAATAATAAAAGATTTTTTTATCATTTCAACTTATTTTCAAACAATTGGCTTGAATGTTGATTTCAAAAAAGAACTGCCTTTTCATCAACTGATGAACGGATAAATAAAATATTGTGTATCCATATAATGGAATATTATGTGACCATAAAAAGGAATCTAAGTACTGATACGTGCTACAATGTAGGCTGAGTGAAAAAAGCCAGACACAAAAGGCTGCATATTGTATGATTCCATGTATACGAAATGACCAGAATTGGCAAATCCACAGAGACAGAAAGTAGATTAGCAGTTGCTGGGGGCTGAGAGGTTTAGGGGGAAATGGAGAGTGATTCTAATGAGTATAGGGTTTCCTTTTGAGGTGATAAAAATGTTCTGAAATTGATTGCGGTAATGGTTGCACATATCTGTGAATATACTAAAAATCACTGAATTGCATGCTTTAAATGAGTGAATTATATGGAATGTGAATTGTATCTCAAAAAAGCTGTTACTAAAAAATGAAAAGCTTAAAATCATCCACTGTAAGAACCTTGTTCATATTCCTTGTTCAGGAAAGTTCCACACCCCATAAGCAATGCTGTAAAAAGAAACAGAAACCTTAGTGCAAACTGGAACATCTCCAGAGGAGTATATGGAATTGGAAATTTAATAGCTACTAAATAAAGCAACATCATGACTAGAGCTATGAAAGCAAACATTTCCATTTGAACTTCAAATGGCAGAGGGACAAAGACGGTATCTTAGAATCATCAGCTCTGAAAGTGTTCATAATCACAACTTTTTTCAGGATCCAGAAAAAACACAGAGTTAAGAAGTTACTCCAGCTGAGAAATTCACTATGAAAAGTGTGTTAGAGACAAGAAAAGTCCTTTGAAATGTTTTGTTGGCATGGTAGTTCTCAAATTTTTTAACCTTCTGCACTGACTTACACATTGAGTCAGTCACTTCAGCCTGAAGAAAACATATGATCCCACAGGCTGTGAATAACAGTTTCTCTAAGGGAAGCTACAGTTTCACAAGTTGGCTCTTTGTTGAGGTGAGATTCTCTGACAGGTCCGATGACATATGTACCCAATGACAACACTGTCTTTCAGAACAAAGTAGACGGTTTTTCCTTTTCTACTTTGTTTATTTCACCAGCCATGCAAATCAGAGGAAATGTTACATTACTTTCCATGAGCTGCTTTACTGTTCCTAAGAAAGGATAAGAAAACCATTCAAATCTTTTATAAATCCTTTATAATTAAATCCAAGCGTTTCTTTTTATCATCAGTGACCTCTAACTTTTAATTACGAGGTCTACGGAGGCACTTTCAGGTGCATTAATTTTTGGACTACTAGAGTCACATTAAACACACAGCAAATATATAGGACCCTGACACATTAAATATACCGTCAGCAGGTCCAGGAACTCAGCATCAGGAGCAAGTGAGTCTTTTATTAAGGGAATAATCATAAGAACACTATTAATCCAACATTTGCTCGATTCTACTAATGGAAAAACTTGCCAACACAGTGAAATTAATTTTATTGGCAACTAACCTTCCAATCTCTCTCCAAAATAATGTTCAAACAGGAACTGAAGCACATTTTTTTTAAAAACCTAATCACATCACATTTTCTCCATGCCATTTCAAAAGTGTTTCTCAAACTTTCAAAATCAGTGGGGTTCCTCTAATGATACCCTGGCTTTATAAAACAAATGTGATCCAAAAAAGACACACGTAAATTATACCTCTATAACTTGATCTTATTTATTTATATTTAAAGGAAGAATCTTTTAGAAAGTTAAGAATCTCATACATGCCCTGCAATTTAGCAGTTCTATAAATCTGAGTTTCCATATGCTAAATTTGTCTGAATGAGGGCTCAGAGTTTAAACAAATGGACAAAGAAGAAACCATTTCTTCGTATTAAAAACGTGTACTATTTCCCAATCATATGAGAGGCTCAGCTGTTCTTAGAGAATAGAGAGGAATTTAAAACACATCTAATTCAAACAATGTTTTACAAATAGGAGAAAATTGACAAGATGAGAGATTATTTTCCCAAAAGTGATTAACTAGTTAGTGGCGAAAACGTCGTAAGATGAAAAGCTAATCTACTGAACAAATTCATTTTTACAAATAATAAGATAATTCCATAAAAGTGGTTTCCTTTCAGAAACACCCTCCCCCTCCCAGTTTTTAGACAGCTCATTCACAAAACAAAAATTAACATTAATGACCATAAGAAGCATTTTCTCACAGGGTAAATAACTCATTTCTGAAAGTACAGGATGCAATGCAATCCACACTTTGAATATTAACACTTAATAGGGCAAAACGAAGTCAATCACTGCACAACCTTCTTACTTAAAATATCACTTAAAATTACTTAAAATATCAAAGTCTTAATGCTATATTGTATTTTAATATCCATTTACAAGGAAATAAATCTCACACATGTGGGTTTTCTTCCTCTCTACAAACTGGATGGTAAAAAACCGAAGTCAATATTTCCCAAATATTTCGAACACAAATATAAATTATTCAAAAGCTGCTTCCAGTAGCACATTTTTCCTTGGAAGGAAAAAAAAAAAAAAAGAACAGAATTTAATAGCATTACATAAAAATCCTGGAAATTATGCACAAAGACTATCCTGGAGCTTTGCCCAAAAAGAGGGTATGCTGGCTTTTCATGTGCAAAAATGATAATCAAATAAGAATTATAAGGAGCTACAGCATTATGAAACATAAATACACTTCTCGAAATCTCCATTTTAAAAAGCTTAAAAATGATTGCCTAAACTAAACCGTTCAACCTCGCATTTCCTGGGCCCTAAATAAACACATGCGTTTTCAATCATCCTAGTTCCTGCCCCACAGCCCAGCTGCCCGAGCCGGGGCCTTCCCTGCAGGCCACAGAGCCTGGGGTCCTGAGGCTGTCCCTCTCCTGCATCACGGCCTGATCATATTCCTGTGAGGGCGCTGTGCATTTGCAGCTCTCTCTCCCATCTCCTTCCCTATGGCCTTTCAAGACCCACTGTAGCCTCTATTTAATAAACCACTCAACCATTCCTAAAAAACCAGTTGTTACTTCCCCCTACCTTCTGGTTTGTTCTGTGCACATGTTCAGGGTGTGGTTTCACACACAACAGAGTGCCCACATGCAGAGGGGGAGTAGTTATAATATTCATTCATTCATTCATTCATTCACTCCACTCACATTATCAAGCATATCTACTCTATGCCAGGCTATGTTCCTGGCACTAGGAATACAACAGTAAATAAAACTTGTGAAAATTCCTGCTCTCAAGACACATTCTAGTCGAGGGGGAGACAGATCATAAAATAAATAAGTCAAACACACCTTATGCAAGACGGAAAGGAGAGTGGCAGGGCGGTCATTCCAGGAAGCACTATTCAGGACCCGAGGAAGGGAATTCCTGGAGTTGGGCTTTCTGGAACCTTCCACAGCTATTCTAGGGGATGGGGACTTGCTGGGCTGGGACGCTCTCCACACCGCAAACAGGTAATCTACATTTTGGTGTAGGATTTCTTTCATTTTATTGTTCTTCATTCCCATTTATGAACATTCACAAGCACCTGTCCTTCAACAGGCATTTGTGGGAAGACACTGTAGAAAGAAATGCTGCGTGGCTCTATAGCTGTCAACTGTAAGAATGCAAATTAAAGCTTCCAAAGAGCCTGAAGCACGAACTGTGTCTTCTGCAATGCTATTTCTTCATATAAACACGCATATACTATTATTTTCTTTTCAAAAAAGGAGAGGGTAAACTTTAGTTCAGTCTCTCTGACTAAACATATCAGAAAAACAGAATTAATGACATTTTAATACCTATAATTTCTCTACTCCTTAAAAATGTTACTAAATGAGTAAGAAAGCTATCAAAGACTACTGGGTTATATGACAAGGACTCAGAGGCCAATTTGAAGGGGGTCCCATGGGCCCAAGATGGGACAATTTGAGCATCACAAAAAATGATATCTGTAATGGAGTGAAATATATCAAATAAGCTAAAATCCAAATAAGCTAAAATCCACTGATTCCTGGAAAAAATCAATGGTCACCTTCAGAGAATGTGAAACCAACTCAGCCTGAAAACTGGTATATAAAGGGAAAGAACCAAGCAAATAAAATATAACCTTCTAAAAATATCAAGCAAACAAAACATAAACTTCTAAACATACAGTTCCCATGATCCTAAGATGTCACAATGGTTGAGATTACAATGTGCATGAAAACACTCTATGAACTGGAAAGAGCTAAACAAAGGTACTGTTGTTTTTCTGCCATCGCTGCTGCTAAGACAATTGTCCCCACTTCCAATAACACTAGCTAGTAAATCTAATCTCCACTGAGAGTTATTATATGCCAAGTACTTCTCTAAGGACTTAACGTTATTTTCTCCTTTAATCCTTACAACAATCCTATGAAGTGGGTACTGGTGTTTTCTAATACAGTACTTTGGGTTTAAATACTGGCTCCACCACTTAGCAGCTCTTTCTAGCTATGCGACTATCCCAAGTCACTTAGCCTCTCTGTGTTTCAGTTCCGTCAGTCACCTATAAAATGGAGATGATAACTGTCCCTACCTCCCAGCCCTATTCGTACTACGACCAGTAAGTCTAATGCATTACTGGTGATGATTTGATCAATGTCTACTTCCCCTTCTAGGCTGTATGCTCCATGAGAGCAGAAGACTCCCTCTCGAGAACCTAGTGCAGGCCTCCCAAACAGGAACTCATTTGATATTTATTGAATAAATAAATGAGTTTACAGTAGAATACGGCAGAGCTGAGTAAATGCCCTAGTTCAAACCTCAGCCAATATCTGTGGATTCAAAAAGCTGAAGATTTTCCCATAATTCCTCAACTATCAGGGGCCCATCATCTTAAGCACCTCTAAGCTCTGCGGACAGAAGCAGCTTAAGAGCAATACTGCCTGAACTCCCGGGGGCTTTCAGTAAAGAAGCTGCCAAACTTGGCAGCTACAGTTTAACCAGGGCAAGCTATCAGTGTTCTGTGTTTTGGACACTTGCCCTTTTTAATTCAAGAAAGTGACACAATCACAGTCCCTGGTGTGTTCTGGGTTTCAGTACCAAATTATACAAGATGTGCACCAAACAGAGTGTAGGAAAAAAGAAACACCCGTGGGAGCAGTATATAACGTGACTGACCCAGGCAGAAGAGTTGGTTATTATTTATTGAACGGCCGTTGCAATCGAGTCACTAGGCTAACAAGTGCTTTACTTGCATCTTCAATTCATTTGATTCTCCCAATAGCCCTCTGACAGAGGTATTGTCATTCCTGTAAATTGTAGAGCCCCTGCAAAGCCTGCCCAAGGTTCCCTGGTTCAGAAACTGCAGAACTGAGAAGTGAATCCAAATGGATGGGAAATCAAAATCCATGCCACCACCCACTAAACTACACTGCCAAAGGATGAGCTTTGCAAAAAAAATTTAAAAAACAAAGTTGAAAGTTGATCATCTTCATCATGAACCCTAAACAACAGCAACAAAGATTTGGCAGAATCACAAAGGATTTTTTTGAGAAAAATAAACGCATAAACTTAAGCCACTTGCTACTTCCACAGTAAATGTGACACGTCTATCATCTACGTGAGAACGTGTGTTTGGGCAGGAGGTACAAAACTCTCACTCTTCCTAGCCTACGGCCAAGGGAAGCAGTTCTCAAAGTACGGTCCATGGACTCTAGGCATCCCTGAGACCTCTGCAGGGCATCTGCGAGGTCAAAATTATTTTCATAATAACACTAAGACCTCCTTTGCTCTTTTCAGTGCTGACGTTGCACTGATGGTGCAACAGCAAACCTGGGTAAGACTGCTACGAACCAAGGCAGTGTACCAGACTGTGCTAGTCATCAGCATGCTCATTACCACCACACACTTGCAAAAGGAAACAACAGCTTGTTTCTCTTAAGAATGTCCTTTGATGAAGCAGTAAAAATGAAGAATTGTGTTAAATCTCAACCTTGAGAGCACGTCTCTTTAATAGTCTGTGTGATGAGCTAGGAAAAGCGCCCACAGCACTTCAACGGCACAATGAAGGACGACGGGCTGTCAAGAACGGCTCCCGTGCAACTCTGGGCTGCAAGCTGAACTAGCTGCTTTTTTGAAGGAACATCATTTATGCTTGACCTACAGACAAACTGTGGTCCTTCAGACTTGAGTATTCAGTAGACTGTTCCCAAAAAATGAACAAAATGAGTCTGTCACTTCAAGGAAAACAACCGACAGTATTTGTTGCCATGATAAAACTCAAACTTTCAAGTGAAAACTAGAATTTGGAAAACTCGCATCTGCCTCTGTGAAGCTGCCATCTTCCCAATATTTAAAGACTTTGCTTATGTCAACATTTGGAAGATCTGCGTAACTCAAGACAACAATATTTTCCAAATGACCAATGTGTGACATTGCAAAATTGCACCTGGTAAAGAGTCATTCAAAAACCCAATGGGGTTTTCATGGCATACAAAAAAATGATTAATAGGATTTCAGATTCCATATCACAACTAAGCCAAAGGAATGACCACCTGTTGGGTGTTGGTCCAGTATCAAAGAAAAATATCCACAATTAGCTAAAAAGGCTACTGAAATGCTCCTCCATTTTCCAATTAGACACCTGTAAGGCCAGATTTTCTACACATTCCTCAACATACTGCAACAGGTTGCCAAAGCAGTTAAGAAAATCCAGCTGCCACACTTATAAATAGCTAAAATGGGAAATTTGTACGTGTATTTTACCAGTTTTTTAAAAATCCAGCAGTTTTTGATTAATCCAGACATTGAAGAGATTTGCAGAAATGTAAAACAGTGCCACTCTTCTCACCAAATTTATTTATGAAAACTGTTATTTTTTGAAAATGTGGTTATTTTGATTAAAATATTATTTATATTAATATGCAATGGGTACAATGGTGTTATTATTTTGAAATGAATTAAGGAAAGATTTTTGAAACTTGTCAATTTGTTTCAATTTCTAATATGGTAAATATCAATAGATAACTTACATAAACACAAGCTTTTTAGCTTCCACAATAATTTTCAGGGGTGTAAAGGAGTCCTGAGACCAAAAAGTTTGAGAACCACTGGCTGCGGAAAGGCTCATAAGCTGGTCACAGCTGTTCCCGATCATCCCAGCCCCAGAATTCTGCCCCCTTCTCAAATCTGTTCCTGTCCCCAGCTCCCACCCTCGGGTTCAGTTCCTGCCACCACCACCAGCATCCTCTGGGGGGCTGGATATTCCAGGCTATTCTAAGGGAAGGAGCCTATCCCCTTACCTCAGCAGAGCATGCTGGGCATTATCTTTACAGGTACAATGTTAACAAACACTGGGGAAACACAACAAAACCTGGTTTACAAGAGGAAACACATTTTACAAAATACAGTTTCACACGTTGGCTTGGCCAGTGCAGTTGACCAGGAACACGAACAAGACTGACGAATGTCATGGCCTTCTCCATCCTTCCCAAGACAACCCCTGCCCTGGGCCCATTCCTTGTCTGCGGAAGCCCCACCAGCCTGTAATATGCTCAGTTCCCTCACCTCGGTCCTGCATTAATGCCTTAGCCTGGCTGGTCTAGACCTCACACTGCGGTTCCCTTCCTGTTTCAAAAACTCTCACCTCTTTACAAAATTCCCTCCGAGGATGCTAGTTCCTGCTGGGAAAAAAAGGTATTTAGGTGTCTCATACGCAAAGTACAAATGACGCCAAGAACCACAGAGATGAGGAGCCACTCAGGCGGGCTCCTCTGGCGGTCAGCAGCTTCCTACCACCACCAGGCCAGCAGACCTGCAGAATCCTAATGATTAATAATCACACTCTTACAATATCAAGATCCCAACAGAAACACCAACACTGAAATCACCAACCAACAGAAAGAGGAGAAGTTAGGCACATGCGCGCACATGATAGAAAATTCACTGGGTTTTTTTTCAGGATTATTATTCCACAGCAAAGTACACGGTGACATTGACCGGCAGGTAGAAACACAATTATTACTTGAGCCAGGCTGCCTAGTAGAAGAGAATGCTGAAATTTCTTGACTTATTCTATTTGCTTCTTTTTAATTTTTGTCTTTCCCAGTAATTCTACCTGAAAAGATTACCCTCCTTCCGTCTTCATCCCACTGGCAACGCAGCAACCATAGCCTTAACTTTCTTTGCCAAAGGCTAGCTAATTCTACTCACAAGCTGGTCCTCAGAATTAACAGCTGTGTGCTCCTTGCTGGAAGCCGTATAATTTAGCCTGAAGGAGCCTGAATAAACTGTCATCAGGGACTGCCTGAGCATCAGCTCCACAGCTGTTTGGTCTCTGATCCCAGTTGTCAAGCCAAATTTTCTGCTTCATTTTGACTCTGCCACTTGCTACCTGAGATGTTCTGTTTCAATGTGCACATGAGAGCCCACTCAAGAACGCAGGTGAGCATGGAATCTCTCTTCAGCATGACTTAAGAGGGGGCACTGAGCTGTCAGCTACATGCTGGCACTACAGTGACCCGTGCTTAGGTGGCAACAAGCTATCCAAGCCATCAGGTAAACAAGGGGTGTACCTGAGCAAGCAAACTGCACCCCAAACTGGTACTTGGCCAGGGTTCCTGGCTATGAGCTGGCAGGGAACCAGGGAACCCAGACTTCTGGTCTGGGACAGCTGTTGGCAAAGGCTAACGCGTAGAGAGCCTCAGGCCACCGTGAGTTTGAGCAGTGGCCCTGGGGGGGGCGCCTGGGGAGGGGGAGTGCGACAGGAACTCTTCTAAGTGCAACCTATTAGCACAGTGAAGGTCTTGGTCACTGAAGTGGCCAGTAGGGCACCATCTGTTCTGATGCACATCAGTGGTTTCTCCCCTAGTTGCTCCATGAGCCTGAAAGCTCGGCTTGCAGGGAAAGTCTTGTTTTATTTCTGCAGCTGACAATGTAACAGCTACCAGATATTCATTCTACAAAGACATGATCATCGGTGTGGATTTGGCATGACTGAGCACCTTTGTTCTACCTTCCTAATATTTGAGAGAGGAGAATAAGATGTCTGTAGGTTTCTTCTGACAGTTTCACTTCCTGTCTTTGTGACTCTCTTACCTGTGACAGGAAAAACCAACAGTTCGAGACAATCCTCCTCACTTTTTTTTGCTTATGAACCCAGGCAAAACTGAGCAGCCAGTGGTTAGTCCCAGTGGTGTGGAAGGACCCTTATTCTCATCACTCAAATCACACCATTTCTCCCTATCTTTAATAACGATTGCCCCTCACTTATGGGATCATTTCCAAAATCCTAGTCCTATGCTGAAAGTTCTTTCAACTTTCTCTCTCAGTGACCAGCCACCCTATCTAACACGTCACATACACATACCCATAGTCCATATCTTCCATCCTGCTTTATGTTTTCTCCTTAGAACTGAACACAAAACAAACTCTGTATGTTACTTCTCTGTTTACCGTCAGACTGCCCTATTAGAAGGGAAGCACCACATGGCAGGAATTTTGTCTGTTTTGTTCACTGCTGTATCTCCACCCCCTAGAACCATGCCCAGCACAAAATAAATTATTTGTTGAACGAATGAATACACAAGCCAGGTTCCTGGCCTACTTCATATTCTGCACCTAGATCCTGTATTCTTCACTCACACCATAGAAACTTCAAAGGCCTCTCACCCATTCCTGACTCCAGACAGTCCCTAGGTCAATTCCAGAAACTTGAAATGCCGTCTCCTGTTCAAACAATCAAGTGCACGCACACATGCACACACATACACACACACACTGTCTGTTTAAATCTGGTTCAAAGTCCTATCAAGTTGATCTTACAACTGCTCATGTCTGTCCCTCATCTCCACATCTGTCCCCTCATCTCCATCACCACCCACTGTTACCTTGGTTCAGGCCACCATCACCCCTGCCTGGGATTTACTGAAACAGCCCCTAATCTCAGTCTCACACCCTTCCAACCCACATTCCCTAGAAGTGAAAGAGTAAGCTTTCTAAAACGCCAAACCAGATCGCCTAGGACTCCCGCTTAAAGCCTATCAGCGGCTCCCCATTACCTACAGGAACAAATCCAAACCCCTTCCACGTGACCCACAGCCTTCCTTGTCCCAGTGAACTACTTACAACTGCCCGACCCACCAAGACACACAACCTCAAGCCTTTCCCCAGGCTACTCCCACTGCTCCGAATCTTCTTCTATCTACCCGGAGAGCCACGACTGGATCTCAAGGTCCACCTCAAGTACAGGCACTCTCAAAAGCACTCCCCTCTCTCTACATACTCTCAGGTGTTTCTAACTTTGAGCTCGCCAAGGTCAAGAACAGTCACGACTCCACCGGTGCATCCAGCGTCAGGCGCATTGTAAGAGCACAACACAGATTTTCAAGGAGTGAGTGACTGTGCAGAAATAATGAAAGTCCTCCCTTCCGCAAAGCCTGTTCAGATAAATTACAGAGGAGTAGCTTCCTTTTATACTGCCAGGCTACTTCCAGAATCCCCAAGTTCATTTTTACAGAGTCCTCTACTAGGTATTTTTAACCCCATTATCAGCAAAGGGGCTGAGAGGTAAAACCTTATAGAAAGTATCTGTCACAAACCCAAAGGCAGGCTAAAAGAAATCTTGAATATAACCTTAATCCCATGGACACAAAGGGTCTTCTAGAAACTAAGCTATCATCTCAATTTAGCAGATTTGTACAATGTCAGGAGAATCAAACTGTGCAGTTTCAAAATGGGTCAGGAAGTTGTGGAGACATCCTCAATTACTGGAGTCCTGTCCACAAAGGTTTTCAAAACGGGCTGAATAAAGCAAAAATCATGGTCTCAGGGAAACAGTTAAAGGAGAGAATACCGTATAAAAAAATCACCAGTTTAGCTAAGCCTTCTGTCTTTCCCTACCTCCCATCCAGTACCAAAACTTCTCCTTCATAAACATACAGTGTACACAAATTTAAAGACAAAATTCATTTATCAAATTTACACCTTTGAGGTAAAAAAAATCAACAAACCCATTCTAGTATTTTTTGTCAGTGTTTTTGAGACCCTTGATCCATAAATTGAAAATAAAAATACCCATAAATTAACAAAAATGGGTAGGGCCAAAGAGTTAAAAGACTTGGCGACTTCCAGATATACTTAATGATTACATCTTTTTTTATTTTGGAATTCAAGAAACACACTGTTCACAGTACCACTTACAAAATTGCTATCATTGTCATACTTAATTTAACGTATACAGCACAGCTCCGTTCTCTGGAGTCCGTCCCACAATCCCTGAGGACAGAGCCAGCAACACTAGGGATCCTAAAGATGCCAAAATAGTGAGCAAGGTTCCCATCCACTGACACCCCACTCCACTGGCACCTTCAGACGGAGGGGGAGCCACCCTCCCACAGCAAAGATCATCTCTCAAGCGAACTGCAAAGCGCAGCTTCTGACCTCATCAGGGTGGCATTCCAAGCTCTCTGGTAGAGGGCATTATCAGGCAAAAAATATTTTTCTACTACATCCATAAATTCATCAACTGCTAACAAAATTAATGGAATAAAGAAAAATCAAGAGAAGGATAAAGCACCCTTGCCATATAACAAATAAGTAAAAGACACGGGGAACTCCAGTCACAGCAGAGAAAGAAAACAACTGAGCACACAAGGTTATGTCAAGGCTGAAACCTACTCAGGCCTCAAACTCAGGCACTTGCGGGCTCTGATTCATATAGTCTGCTTCTCTCATCTCTGATTTAAGCTGTGACTTCTCCTTCTGAGGATACCCTTTCCTGGGGCTTTTTACTGTGTAATTATGCAACCTGTGGGCACCACAGAACACAACACAACTTTACAAATTTAGGCTTTTAAAAATCAATGTTATTTTCTTATGCATTTCCAAAACTGATGTTCCCCTCAATCTGGAACACTTTAGAAAAACATAAGGATTGTTTAAAAGGGGGAGTGGGTAGTTATTTAGAATCCTTACTTTTGGTTCCATTTACTTAGCTATCACTTCCAAGACCTCAGAGATTTTTGTCCTACATAAGAAAAACAAAATAAAAGAAGAAGCCCAGTGAAAACATCAAGAATGGCAGTAAGGAGCTTAAGGGACCAGATACAAATCTGAGGGGCTGGGGGGACGGGGGTCTAAACACGGCCCTGGATGCATTTCTCACTTTCAAATCACCTGGTGGCTTGAGAAGTTCCACTAAACGCTGCGGTCTATAGGGTAAGACAAATAACATGATAAGAAAGCATCATTAAATAAATGAAAGGTGAAAGTGCAAACATTTTTTAAAAGAGACCTAAGCAAAGGCAGTATGCACTGAGGGGTATATAACTCCATCTAAATCTCAAGAGTCTGAGCGACTTCCTTATCTCAGCAAAGCGAGGCCTAGAGGGGAGAAAGGTTTTATTCTTCACATTTTCGGAAAAAGGCACAGAAAAAGGTTTTGGTGGGACCAAATGAAACACAAAGACAATTTCTTCAAGTGCTTCACAGATGTGACTGCTGAAGGGCTCGATCTCCTTCCACTCATCAGACCTGCCCCCAGAATTTCACAAACATTAACAGCCTGCTGGCAGGATATGCATTTTCAAAGTTCTCCTTCCTTCTAAAGGTCTCATCTAGGTCAGCGCTGTCATGGTGTGAACAGATCTGTGATATCTGACTCACTGGAGGAAAAGTCCCACTGGCCGTGAGATGCCCCACGGTGAGGCGTCCTGGGGCAACTGATCTGCCTCCAGATACTGACACTGGAGAGAGACTGTTTTTGTTTTTGTTTTGTTTTTTTCAACACACACAGGATTGGGGAGGGAGGTGACAGGGCAAAGAAACGCACATACCTTTCAACTGGTCGGCAACAACACTCTGGCCGAGGCGTTCAGTAACCTTCCCATCTTCCATTTCGTACCGATCATCTAGGTATTTTGCAGTGGCCTCAGAAATGTGAACCTTGCCAGCCACTCCCAGCTGCTCCATGAGATTGGCCAAGTTCACGTCATTGGACCACACATCAAATTTAAACCTCCTCATGCCCAAGATGCCGCACAACACGGTCCCCGTGTGAACCCCAACGCGCATGTTCACCATCTCCTTCTTCTCCTGGCAGAACTGCTCAATGGCTCTTATCATGCCCAAGCCCATCTCGATGCAGCAGTAGGCATGGTCGGCCCGGGGCTCGGGGCACCCTGCCACACAATAGTAGCAGTCCCCCAAGGTGCTGATTTTCTCACACTTGGTCTCTTCACATAACCGGTCGAAGCGACCGAAGAGATCATTGAGGAGACCCACCAGGGCGTGAGCAGACTTGTTGGCACTCATCTTGGTGAAGCCCACGATATCTGCAAATAAAATACTGACTTCTTCGATCTGCTGCATCTTAAACGGGCGGAATGCAATAGGGGCCTTCTGTATGGAAGACTTTTTCTTCCTGTTCTTGGGGCTGGAGGTGGCATGCCTTTTGACAGAATTCTCGCTCTCTTCATCCCCCTGTTTCATCAGGTCATCAGCTATGATTCTTGGCATCACAGAATGAATCATCCTCTCTTTCAGGGCTTTTTCCACTTCCAGATCCTTCCCGTGCATAATTGACTGTCCCACCTTGAGGAAGGTGCTTCTGGATCTCACCTGGGACATGATGAACAGGTGGATCCCGATGGCGTGAACGCAGACGTGGAGCAGGGCCCGGCTCAGCAGCTCCCAGTGCAGGGCCCCTGCCCCAGGCGAGGGGAAACAATCTTCATCTCGGAAATGATAGCCAAAGGTCTCAAAAAGAACAGAATACGCCACTCCCAAAAACAAGCTCAAGTACAAAGGTAAGTGCATGACGGTGTAGAGCAAAAAGAGCACTTCGATGCACATGGAAAAGCTCCCCACTTGAGATAAGCAAGTGTCTGTGGACTTGGCTGCCCGTGTATGATTGGAGCTGTCAACCCGTCCTGAGAGAGGCGTCAAAACCTGAAACTGGGCAGCCAGGGTCAGGGCGAACACCAGGAGGGTGAGAACCAGCGAGGTCCACACGTAATGCCGGGCATACAGCTTGGTGAAGGTAAAGAGAAAAAAGCCCACACACACCACGAGGAAGCACAGAGCAGGGGCGACCATGACAATCAGTTTGGATCTCATGTGGACCCCAAAATAGATGCTCCAGAGAAGGCAGGCGAAGCCGATGTAGAAGAGCGCATACCGGAAGCGGCGCTGCGTCTGCGGGAAGCAGCGCTCCATGCAAGCCTCCTCCAGGTTCACCGAGTCGAACTTGGGGTCCCACCACCGGCTGGAGGCCCTCTCGAACAGCTGGGGCAGCTTCTTCTGCCTGCGCAGGCGGCCTCCGACGCCCACTCTCCGGGGGACCCCCGCCGAGTCCCCGGAGCTGCTACAGCTGGAGGAGATGCTGTACTTGCAGTGTTTGGGGTGGCTGTTGGAGGACAGCTGCTTGGGGTTGATTTTGACCCTCACGCTGTTGCTGTCGCCGCTGGAGTCACAACTCACCTCGGTGCTGTGGTGCTGCAGCAGCTGCTGGTGGGGCGGAGAAGCCATGTTGCCGAGCGCTCGGAGCCTCCCCGGCCGGGGTCACTGGGACCTGTCAGCGAGACACCCAGCGTCAGTGGCGTTTATTCCCCCACGGGCACACACACCTGAAGGCCACAGATCCACCAGCTTCCTGAGCGGCGGCCCCAGCCTCGACTCGGAAAGGCACCATATGCTCACAGAACTGTGGAGCCTGGCTCATCAGTGCTCCGCCGTCCCACCTCCAGGCCGACCCAGCAGCTGGGGCGGACCGGGGACACCCCTGAGCCCACAGCGCCGCCCGCGCCCCGCGCGTCCCCCCGCGCACACTCGCCTGCTCCGCCGCCGCGGCTCCGAGGGAAGTGCAGCCCGCGCCCTCACGCAGCCCGCCGCTCTCGCACACACGGCTCTCCCGGCGGCGGCGGCGGCGGGCCCCTCATGCCGCGCGGAGCGGCGCCTCCACTGCGTCAAGGCCGGCGGCCGGACCCCTCGGTCCCCGCCCCGCGGGAGGCGGCCCCGCGGGAGGCGGCGGCGGGCGGCGAGGGGCCGGCAGCGAGGCCCCGGCGCCGCGCGCGAGTTGGCGGAGCCCGCGGCGCGCGGCCCGTCTAGCGGGGCCTGCTCCCGGCCGCGCCGCCCGCTCCCGCCTCGGGGGCCGACCGAGCGGGCGGGGATGCCCAGGGCCCCCGAGCCGCCGGCGCCGAGCGCAGAGCGCGGCGGGCGCGGGCCCCTCAGCCGGCGGCCCCTGCGCGGCGCTGCCGCAGAGCCTGCTCGCGCGACGCCGACCCGGGACGCCCGCCCGCCCACGCCCGGGGCGGCCTCCCGAGCTAACGATGCCGCCGCGGCCGCGGCCGCCGCCGTGCCGCCCGCTGCCGCTGCCTCATGTCGGAAGAGCGGCCACAGCCGTCGCCGCTGCCGCCGCCACCATCTCCGGCCCCCTCCCCCTCCCGCTGTCACTGACAGACTCGCGCCCGCGCCGCCCCTCGCCCCGCCGCAGCGCGCACGCGCGGCTCGAGCACGCCGCCGCTACCGGCCCCTGGCACGCGCACGATGCGCGCGCCGGGGTGGCGGGGCTGCGGGGTCGACCCGGGCGCGCGCGGCGGCTCCGCCTTCCGCCCTCCGCCCTGCGCCTCAGGCCGCGCCCCGCCCAGGCTGCCCGCTGCGGGCGTTGCGGGGACTGCAGGGCTGCGGGGCTGCGAGACCACCTCTCCTCGAGGCTCGGCCCCCAGACCTGCTCAGGGAAATCTAAGGGCGCCTGGTAGTTAACGAGCAGCTGGGGTGCGACGTTTAGGAAATGAAAATGTTTGCCCTCCCCCTCAGCACACCTTTTTTAATAAATGGAAGTTTGCAACTGTTGTATTTGCCTAAAGGGAGGCGCCCCTTTCTATATAAGCAGTGAGCACGTGTCTCGGGGGCATTAGCCCCTTCCTGAGTGTGCTCCCCGGGCGACCACCGCAAAGCGAGCCCCAGCCTCTAGTGCCCCCGCTGAGCCAGCCTCCAGGGGGCCTTCGTTGGCCCTAGAAAGCTGGTGCCCCTGAAAACCAGCTCCTTCAGCCCTGGAGAGTTTCCCTTCCCATGCTTGGGTCATCTCCCCCTCCTAATGAACAACTGTTTTTCTCTTTCCACACATGAAATTTTCAAAGGAGTCGGCTACGCATCCGGCACTCCTGCAGTGGTCTCCGTAAGTATTTCCTTCAACGCGTTCAGTCCTATACTCCCCAGTGCACCAATCCTGGCCCTTCTCCCCACATGTCCCAATACGTTCTGCCAATCACAGAGGTCTCCTCCCTCCTTCCCTCACCTTCCAGGCCCAGCCCTGCAACCACCCAGGTTTCACTGTTGAATTAGAAAATAAAGTAAAATGTAGTCTGTCCACATAATGGAATATTATTCAGCCATAAAAAGGAATGAGGTACTGATTCATGCTGCAACCCGGATGAACCTTGAAACCATGATGCTAAGCGAAAAAAGCCAGCTGGGAAAGACCACATATTGTATGATTCCTTTCCCACGAAATGTCCAGAATAGGAAATACATGGAGACTGAAAGCAGATTAGAGACTGCCAGGGCCTGGGAGGGGTGGGAATGGGGAGTGACTGTTAATGTGTAAGGGATTTCTTTTAGGGGTGATGGAAACATTCTGGAATTAGATGGGGGTGGTGGTTGCACAACACTGTGAATATGCTAAATGCCACTAAATTATACACTTTAGAATAGTTTACATGGTAAATTTTATGTTATGTATATTTTACCATGATAAAGGCGGGAAAAAAGTAACACAACATCATTGCTCCGGTGTTTCTCCCAAAAGTGCATATCCTAATCTAATCATGAGAAAACATCAAATGAACCTAAATAGAGAAATACTTCTTCCAAGTAATTGACCAGTACTCATCGAAAGTGTCAAGGTCATGAAAGACAAAGAAAGACTGAGGACCCGTCACAAACTGGAGAAAACCAAGGGATCCAACAACTAAATGGAACACGGGATCCTGATGTGGAATCTGGAACAGAGAAGGACATCAGAAAAACTAGAGTAAGGTCTGCAGTTTAGTTAACGGTCTTGGATTGTGCCGGTGTTAATTTCCTGGTTTTGATCATTGTACTGTGATTACATACGATGTTAACACTAGGGGAAACGTGGGTGTAAAGTATAGGGGAACTCTAGTATTTTGCAACTTTAAGTCTAAAATCGTTCCAAAACAAAAGTCAAAAAAGTTAAAAATAAACCTTTACTGAGCATCAACTACATGCCAGCCACTCTCACATATTCCATTTTTACAGATGAAGAAATTGAGGTTCAGAAGAGAAGAATGCATTGCACAAGCCAGCAAATGAGATAATGATAGCAAACTTACTTTGACTGAGCATGTCCTAAGCGCCAGAAACCACTGGACGCTTTCACTTGTGACCTATTTGGTCCTTACCACAACCCTCTGAGGTAGATATTATTGTCCCTGTTTTAGAGATGTGAAACTGCGGATTGAAGAGTGCCTTGCTCAAAGTCACACAAAGGGCTGGGACAGTGTTCAGATTCAGAACCAGATTGACTTCTGCAGCCAGGTCACTTTGAACAGCCCTGGCATCACCCTCTGCAAGTCTCACGGTGGCCTTTCACGTACCCCACAGTCTCCTATGTGGACCCACCCAGCTGGACCGGAAGCCCTTGGAGACAGCTCACAGTTTACATTTCCCACATTTAATGCAACCCTGCACTCTCCGCTTCCTGGTTTCCTTCAACAATCTGAAAGATCGCCTGTCTGTGCTTTTCCTCCCCTCCCCAGATCATTTCCGTCCACCCACCATTTGTGGTGACTTTGGCATTTGTAAGTTAATTAGTCATGTCGGATTTTTAGACGTAGGTAATGATCATACCCACCTCCCTCCTTCTCTCTTGTATGTCTTCTGGAAGCAGTTGGGTGGCACTCCCTGCTGTTGAAATCTGCAAACTCCCAGAGCCTCCTCAATCCCCAGGTTAGGGCGTGCGTCATTCCGTGAACCCTGGGGATTGGGGATGATGTGCATGACGCTGTGCATCAGGCCCTGGGTGTACAATGATACCCCATCTCTGTCTTTAAGGGGCTTATAGTAGCTGGGGAAGATGCCATGGGAAGAGGATGGGTTAGGAAAATGGAATCAGTTAGGCTTGGTGATGAATTTCACACTAGGGAGAGTTCTACAAAGGAGGTGAACTATGTTCTCATAATACCAAGACCTGGAGGGGAGTCGCTGGAGGATCCTGGGTCCCTTCTCTTCAACCCCCAAAAAGCATAAAGGTGCCCGATACCCAGCAGATACGGGACAGATGCAACAGCTTCCTCCAACCATCTGACCCAGGTGGCTGCCAAAGTGCAGGGTTTTCTCTCTAGCTGTGACATGTGCAGAACTTCCACGCAGACACAGGGTGAATCTGAATGTGTCCATAAACTCTACAAAAAGCTTTGGGAAGCCTTGCCGAGCTCATCTTCTTTCTCACTCTCCCTCACACACATGTTCACCCAGTTGCTGAGGACCTTGGCTCCAAGCTCTCAGAAACCATAGGAGGTAACAACCATGACTGGCTTTGAGATAAGTAGCATATTGATGGAGCTTTGGTCTTTCTCATCACACCAGTCCCTGAGCTCTCAGCAGTGCCCAGATTGTTTTGGGTTGTCAGATGGGCAACCATCTTGGAGAACCACCCAGTGGAAGGTGGGATTCCCTGCTCTTAGCCGATCGTGTCCCCCAAACTGCAATTACAAGCTTTGAATCCATTTTTCTTCCAACTGATGAGGGTAAGTTTGTAGGAATCTAGCCACATTTATTTTTCACCATTGACTTCCTCCATCCTGGTGGCTGGTCACAGGTCTCGGGCAGCTGCCTTCACATTGGCAGAAAATCAGGTATCCAGGCAAAGTGAAGGAAGGCTGATTAGAGAAGATCATCGGAATCCCTCGCAGGCTCCTCTGTAATCCAAGAGTCTTCAATCTGGCCACATGTAGATTCTAAATCCTGCTGTGCCTCATTGAATGAATGCATCGGGAATTAAAGGAGATAAGATGTGTGTGAAATGGTTGCGCTCTCAATTGTTTTTAATAAGCAGAATAAGTAATATTTTATATAATGCTTATGAGTTTATGACTTTTTCTGCCTATATTTGTAGTAGAGGATCTGGCTGGAACCTAAAGGTAAAAGGAATTTATTATCTCATATGATAAGAAGCATGGCAGTTTCAGAGCTGATTAAATCAGAGGTTTGATGACATTTTCAAGGACCCAGGTACTTGGTCTGAAACCTGCTTTCTTTCTGGAAGTTCTCCCTGTAGCTCTGAAACTTCACTAGCCTGGATCTTGGTGTGGGTCTCTGTTCTTCCAGTGTGTTGGGCATTTGCTGGTCCCTCTCAATCTGGAGACTCTTATTCGTCGTTTCTGGAAATTTTCATCAATTGTTTCTTTGATGATTTCCCTCCTCTGTTTTGCTGTTCTCTTTCTGAAATGCCTATTATTTGGATGCTGGACCTCCTGGACAGTTCCTCTCTTTTTTTTTTTTTTTTGCCTCTATTTTCCATCTCTATGACTTTCTTTTTTCTCTCTGACTTTTTTGCTCAACATTCTAGGAGATTTCCTCAACTTTACCTTTTAATCTTTTATTGAGATTTTTCTTTCTATCCTTTTTTCCTTTTCTCTTCAAAACCTTTATGCAATAATAATAATTCTACTGTCCTGTTTTAATGTCCAAGGATTTTACTATCTTCTGAATTTTTTTACCTCATCCTTCTCTGATTTCACCAATGTAATGACTTCTCATCTCTCCAAAGATACTGAAGACAGATTTTTTTTTTTAAAGATTTTATTTTTTCCTTTTTCTCCCCAAAGCCCCCTGTACATAGTTGTGTATTCTTCGTTGTGGGTTCTTCTAGTTGTGGCATGTGGGACGCTGCCTCAGCGTGGTCTGACGAGCAGTGCCATGTCCGCGCCCAGGATTCGAACCAACGAAACACTGGGCCGCCTGCAGCGGAGCGCGCGAACTTAACCACTCGGCCACGGGGCCAGCCCCTGAAGACAGATTTTTTTAATGTCCTTTTGCATAGTCTCCATTTTCTTCTGTTGTTTTGCCCTTTTTCAAGTTAGAGGCTTTTCTTACATGTCTGATCTGCCTTAGCTGCCCTTTCACGCTTCCGAGGAGTCAGTAAAAAGCTGGTCAGAAACTCAGAGCAGGTGGTGGGACTTGTCAACCGCAGCTTCCCTTCACACGGTGCTTCTCAGCCCAGCCACACACCCCAATCACTTGGGAGGCTTTGGGACCCTAATGACCTGACTGCATCCTCAGAAATTCTGACATAAGGAGGGGTGCAGAAGGGCATTTCAAACCTCCCTGGGTGACTCTTATGATCACTGGTTGCTTTAGAATGTTCTGGCCGGTCATTTTGTAGGAGATCCCCTCCCAGGTCAGTGTTTCCAGGTGTTTTTCCTTGGGTTAGTCAGGTTTCCAGAGACGCCTCTTCCAGCCTGGCCACCACTCATCTGAGGAGAGAAGGCGGCTGGAAATCTCACCATTCAGGATCTACACGTTCACTTAGCAAACCATTCTGAGGGACAGTTTCCAACCTGTGGGAGGGCTGCTGACTTTTACCCTGGGGCCCCCCTAGGACGGCCACTTGCATGATGAATCTGCAAATCCTTAGATGCATCCCTCACATCCACCATGGCAGACCCCATATACTTGTTGTGATGATGTGTGTATATTTAGGCACACGATGGTATCAAATTATCATTAACATCACTCAAAAAGAAAGTTTGTGAGCCAAATATGACCGCAATGCCAATAAATAATCATTTTTTTCAAACATAGAGAAATTCCAGGGGAGAATATCCAGAGCAACAGAAGCACACGATATCTGAGAAACTCTAAGATGTCGAGGCCAGGCCGCACACAGCCAGCAGTTTTTTCTGGATCTCTCTGCTGTTCTCACTTATTCATCATGTTCCAACGCTCCATGACAAGGCCCTTACCCAAGCCATGATAAAAACCCACCATTCCAGTAACGCAGTGTGACCGTTTGAGTGAGACAAGCTTCCTCATGTACAGTGAGCAGCAGAGCCCTATCTAAGACTCTTAGATATTTCCAAAGAGTGCTCTCGGCTAACCGCCAACTCTTGTTACACACTTACGGGGCCTTTGGTTCCAAGAGTCTTATTGCTCTTGGCAGCCATAAACTAACAGTTTTTAGGGATAGTGTTATAATTTGGGGGCAACATCCACACGCTCTCTTAGACACAACCATGAGACAGCTAGTCTGAAAGGAAGAGCCAATGGGCCTGTGCGCCCTGTTTTCTCTCCCGCCCTCCCCCTCTTAGGAGTGGTTAGGTATGGGTCTTCTTTAGCAATTTACAGTGTTATGGGCTGAATTGTGACATCCCTCCCACAAATTCACATGTTGAAGTTTTAACTTCCAGTACCTCAGAATGTGACTGTATTTGGAGATAAGGTCTTTAAAGGGTGATTAAGTTAAGGTGAGGTCATGTGGATGGGCCCTAAACCAATCTGACTGGTCCTTATAAGAAGAAGAAATTTGGGGCCGGCCCGGTGGTGCAGCGGTTAAGTACGCACATTCTGCTTCAGCAGCCCGGGGCTCTCCAGTTTGGATCCCGGATGCGAACATGGCACCACTTGGCACACCATGCTGTGGTAGGCATCCCACATATAAAGTCGAGGAAGATGGGCACAGATGTTAGCTCAGGGCCAGTCTTCCTCAGCAAAAAGAGGAGGATTGGCGGCAGATGTTATCTCAAGGCCAATCTTCCTCAAAAAAAGAAAGAAAGAAAGAAAGAAGAAATTTGGACACAGACATGCACAGAGGAAAATGGTGTGAGGGCTGGCCCCATGGCCAAGTGGTTGAGTTCATGCACTCCACTTTGGCGGCGTGGGGTTTTGCCAGTTTGGATACTGGTGTGGACATGGCACAGCTCATCAGGCCATGCTGAGGCTGTGTCCCACATGCCACAACTAGAAGGACCCACAACTAAAATATACACCTATGTACGGGGGGAATTTGGGGAGAAAAAGCAGAAAAAAAAGTGATTGGCAACAGTTGTTAACTCAAGTACCAATCTTTGAAAAAAAAAAAAAAAGAAAATGATGTGAAGAAATGGAGAGGACGGCCATCTTCAAGCAACCGAGAGAGGCCTCAGAAGAAGCCAACCCTGCTGACGCCTTGATCTTGGACTTCCAGCCTCCAGAACTGGGAGAACACAAATTTCTGTTCTTTAAGCCCCCCAGTCTGTGGTCCTTTGTTATGACAGCCCCAGCAAAATGATACAGATGGTAAATATTTTATGTGGGTTTTACCACAATTAATAATAATAATATCATAAGCCTATGAATTTGCAAGTGGGAAAAAAAACAATGAACCTGGCTTCCAAGAGTGTACACGCTCCCATAGCTCAGTAGAAGCAGTGATGACAGGTGCCATAAGAAAGGGACATAGCAGTGTGGAAAAGGTCAGGAGAGGGTCACCTGGACAGAGAAGATGTGGAAAAGCCTGTTTGGTACAGGTAGGATGAAAATGGCAGGAAGGAAGGAAGATGGGCAGACACGGGCCTGTCCCAGGCACGGGGGCCCTGAAAGAAAGGCAGGCAGGCTGGAGAGCAGGGCACATGTGGGAAACAGGGTGCTCGTGTGGCTAAGGCAGATGTGCCCAGGCCAGGAGGAGTGGCGCTGGACAACCAGGCAGGGGATAGGTAGGGCCCGGACAAGTCAAAGTCAAGACAAAAGTAATTCAAAATTCTGGCGCATCATGGGAGAAACTATTCTAAATTTTCCACGTCCTTTGCCCAGTCATGTTTCTACCCCCCTACCCTGCACAATTGGCCCTTTCTGCACCTTTCTAGCCAAGAATATTCCAGGATAGCAATATCAAGTTCTTGAGACAGGATTCATCACAGGAACGGCCCCAGGGAAAGCCATGAACTTTCATCCGCTTCCCCAAGACTATGAAGTTGATCCTCTCTGTGTCCCCCGAACACTTTGGATTCTTCTGTTATTTACCAAAATGCAATCTAAAATTAGGTGTGTGGATGCTCCTTTAAGGCTCTCAACATCTGGAAGGCGGAGATCCGGCACAGGAAGGGCTGGTACTGGGGCACCCAGGCTACTGGGCCAGGGGGCTCCCATCGAGACTGTTCCCCGCTCCCCACACCTGCTGCCAGAAGCCAGTTGGTGATCACAAGAGGACAGGGGGAAGCCACATGAAGCATGAACCCAGCTGCAAAATCTCGGGCCGCTGAACAGGAATGTGTGTGTGCAGTTGAATTCTGCCCGTTTGGGAGCCAAGGTTCTTTAAGCACGTTTCCAATCCTGGTAACATTAAAAGCTCGGAAACCACCTTTCCCCTCCATCTTGAGTTACACAGAGGCACATTCAAGGATACTAGGGTATAAATGCATCGGGATACAGATAATCACCGTGTAAATCGTAATGCAAACACTGTGGGTTTATGAAATACTTTACAGTTTGCAAAAGGCTTTCACTGCTGCTTCTTCCTCTCAGTCTCACAACAGTGCTGTGAGGTCGGGGGACAGCACAAAGGACCCCCTCGCACAGAGGCAGGCACTGAGACCGGGGTGGGTCCCAGAGGGCACAGGGCCAGGCCATGACAGAAGTGGGTCTAGGATCCCAGGCTTCCTGGCCCACTCTTCTCTCTGCTCCACCCTGATAGTAATAATTACCACTCAGAGTTGCTTGCTCTGTGTCTGGCATTTTTCATTTATAATCTCGTTTGATCGTTAACCACCCTTTGAGGAAACCAAGATTTAGCCAACCAGTACTAGAGGAAGGATTTGAACTCACACCACCTTCTAACCAGGCCGCATTCGGCTCACTCCTGTTCCGTCCGGTTCCATCCTGCTCATTTGTATTGGGTCCCTGGACATACTAGGTACCAGGCAGTCAGGCCACAGCCTGGCGAGGGTCAGGCTCCCAGGCCAGGGCAGGGCCAGTCATGCTTCCTGGGCCCCAGACCCAAGATTAGGTGATGTGTTCACTTCCTAGGGCTGCTGTAACAAATTGCTGCAAATTTGGTGGCTTAAGACAACAGAAATCTATTCTCTCACAGTTCTGCAGGCCAGAAGTCCAAGATCAAGGTGTCCGCAGGGCCAGGCTCCCTCTGGAGGCTCCGGGGGAGGGTCCTTCCTGTCTCTTCCAGCTGCTGGAAGGTACCTTGGCTTGGTTCCTTGGCTTGGTTGCTGCGTGGCTCCAACCTCTGCCTCCTCTGTCTCAGGATCTCTAATCTCCCTCTGCCTCACTCTTATAAGGACATCTGTCATTGGATTTCAGGCCACCTAGGCAATCCAAGATGATTTCTTCTTGACATCTTTAGGCTGATGACATCTGCAAACCCCTTTTCCAGATGAGGTCATATTCACAGGTGCCAGAGGTCAAGAGTTGGACATATCTTTTGGAGAACACTATTCAACCCACTAGAGGAGGCAGTTGCAGTGTCACCCTGTTCCTCAGTGGGGACAAGGGGTGTGGTGGTAGCTGCTCCTGCCACAACCCTAGGATAGGACAGGTTATGGGCAGGCAAGTGGCAGGGCAAAGCAAGGCAGCCCATCATCCAAGAATCGGGGAACAGGGCCAGCTTGCTGGTTCCCAAAGCAGCGAGCGAGCACAGCACAGGGCTGAGCAGGGCAGAATCAGTGGTTCCTGAGCCTCAGGGAGGTAGAGGAAAGAAAGCTAATCCTGAGGGGCCAGGACAGTGTTGCCAGGACAGCCAAAAATCACATTCCTGGGCTACTCAAGTATCTTGAGAAGGCAGAAGCGGTGTTCATCACCTCTGCGGCAGCCAGGCCGCGGTGCCGTGCCTGGGGCTAACCTCGTATGACTCTGTGGCCCGGAGCTGGGCTTCTTCCTGATGCCTTATCAGATGAGCCTGTGGTCACAGTACCCTTTTGCAGGAGGTGTGGCCCCACCAGTGCCCAGCCAGGGACAATGGACATGCAGGAGTGCCCTGGCTGCCAGGATGGGGACATCGCAGGGAGCTGGCCAGTCTCCTTCCTCGCTAGCTCAAGGGAGAGGCCAGAGATACCTGGCCACATGCAATTGTGGACTTCAGTTGCAGTCAACAAACCCGCTGTCTGCTCCCAACAAGCAGGGAAGAGGGATAAGACATGGGCAGAGGAGGGAAGATGCCTCAGAGACCTGAAATCCCAGTAGGGCTCAGGGAAGGGGGCAGGTCTCTTGGGGATTCTGGAAGAGGCAGCAGCTATGGGTGACGAAAGCGGTGGGTTCTGCGGTGAAAATCCTGGCTTCAAACCCCAGTTCCACAGCTCGCTGTGCAACCTTGGGCTAGTTACCTAAGCTCTCTTGACCTAAGGTCTCTTCTCTATAAACTGAGGATCAAAATAGAACCTAGTTCATATGGCTGTTAAGAGGATTAAATCAAACAAGCTAAAGGAAGCACTTAGCACAGTACCTGGGATGTAGTCAATACTCAGTTAGTGCCAGGCACTAGAAACCAGCAACATCAGAGGTGAGCCTTGAAGGAGTGTGTGAAGGTTACTTTTCTGTGTCAACTTGGCCAGGCTATGGTGCCAAGTTGTTTGGTCAAACACCAGTGTAGATGTTGCTGTGAAGGTATTTTTAGATACTCTTAGAATTTAAATCAGCAGACTCGAGTAAAGCAGATCACCCTCCATAATGTGGGTGGGCCTCATCCAATCAGTCGAAGGCCTTAAGAGCACAGACTGAGGTCCCTGAGGAGGAAAGAATTCTCCTTCAGACTCCAGACTGCAACCTTCACTCTTGCTGGCATTTCCAGCCGCCGGCTTCCCCGTGGATTTCCGACTGTCCAGGCCCCACAGTCTCTCTCTATCCATGGACATCCTATGGCTCTGTTTCTCGGGAGAACCCTGACTGACACAGCAATCTGGCGTCTTCCGATCCAGGTTCACAGCTGGGGAGAGGGTCTCGCTGTGAGTGGAGGAGGCGGCACTTGGTCTTGGGAGAGGAAAGGAGTCAGAGTGAGGGAAGCGTGCTCTCTGGGCCAGGGGCTCACACGTAACCAGAGGGGGGCGCACCACCATTCACAGCGAGGAGCCTGGAGCCCAGAGAGCCGAAGTACCTCGTCCAGCATCACCAACCAGGACCCGAGTTGCCTGAATTTGAACCCGGATCTGTCTGACTCACAAACCTGTGACTCTTCTCCTCAGTCCAAGTGAACGCCATCAGGGAAGAGAGGAGTTCACATGTCAGGGAAGCGGGTGGAGGGCTGTGGGGTGGTGTGGGGGACAGAGAAAGGGCTCGGGCTGAAGGGTCAGACAAAGCCACAGGACCCCAACGCGGGTGGGAAGGGGAGGGTGAACCCAGCACTGCTGGAGGGTTAACCGCATTTGAGTGAAAGATGCGCTGTCTGGGCTCAACGTCAACTCTCCCCTGGGTCTTCCTTTCTGCTCTGGACATGCCGGGCAGGCTCCCATCTCCAGGCTGTTCCTACTGCCCTGATTCTTCCCTCTGCCTAGTGTTCTAGATTTCCCTCAAAATCCACATGGTTCCCTCTCTCCCATCCTTCTAAGCTTTGCCCAAATGTGTCCTTCTCAGCGAGACCTGCCCGGATCACCCTCCAGAACTACAGAAATCCTCCCCTCCCTTGGCCACACGCCTCTGAGCAGCCACAGGTTGCCATTCCCATAGGTTAGGAAGTGAATGGCGTTGCCCGAGCTTGTCCGCCTCATGGCCCTACTATCCCTTTCCTGGCTTTATTTTTCTCCCTAGTCCTTTCACCTTTTAGAAGACTACATGATTTTCTTTGTTATTTATTTTATTTACTGTCTGATTTTTCATAACCAAATTGCTGAAAATCTGTAAAAATGACAAAACCTTTTTAAACTTTCAGAGAAAAAAGTACATTCAATATAGAAGAACAAAGATTAGAATGACCACAGATTTCTTGTCAGAAACAATGTAAGGCAGAAGAGATGAGAACATCTTTAAAGTACTAAAAGAAAAGAGAAAAAACCCTGTCGATCTAGAATTCTATATCTAGTGAAAATATTCGTCAAAAAAAATTTCAAATGTACAAACGCTGAGAGAATCTGTTCCCCGCAGATATGCACTGTGAGAAATATTAGAGAATGTTCTTCAGGCAAAAGAAAAATGACATGAGATGGAAAATTGGATGTGCACACAGAAAGGAAGACCACTGGAAAGGGAAACAGATGACTTTTGCTCACTTAAAAACTTTTTTTAAAAGATAACTGACTGTTTAGGGGCCGGCCCAGTGGCACAGCGGTTAAGTTCACACATTCCGTTTCAGCAGCCCGGGGTTTGCTGGTTCGGATCCCGGGTGCAGACATGGCACCACTTGTCAAGCCATGCTGTGGTAGGCATCCCACATATAAAGTAGAGGAAGATGGGCACAGATGTTAGCTCAGGGCCAGTCTTCCTCAGCAAAAAGAGGAGGATTGGCAGCAGATGTTATCTCAAGGATAATCTTCCTCAAAAAAAAAAAAAGGTAACTGACTAAAGCCAAATAAACCTTGTACTGGGAGTTCATAACATATGTAGAAGTAACATGTATGACAGCAATAGCACAAAGGTTTGAAGAGGAGAAAACAACAGAACAACATTTCCTTGACTCTTTTGCAAGCTGATTGGCCCTATGACTATGTTCCGGTCGATGAGATATGAGCAGAAGTGGTGTGTGTACTTCTCAGGAGATGGAAAGAGAGAAACCCTCCCTTTTTTCTCTTCCTCCTCCTCCTTCCTGCCTGCAATTCTGGAGCTCCAGCAAGCATCTTGGAGAAACGGATGACCTTTGGATACTGGACAGTGACTTTTCCTTCCTTGGACAATGAAAGAGAAAAAGAATAATAAGATCTAAGAAGCCTGGGTCTCTGACACCATGGATCACCAGACCAGCCCTGGACTGAACCTTCTGGGCATTTTAGGGTAAGAAAAGGAATCTATCTTGTTAAGCTACTGTTATTTGGAGGTTTTCTCTACCCCCAAGCTGAACCCAACTCTCACTAACATGGTTAGCTATTTGAAAGAGTAATGCAGTTGGTAAATCTCTGACAAGATGATCTCGAAAAAAGAAGAGAAGACACACATAAATAATGTGAAGATTTTAAAAGAGGACATACCCATAAATGCAGCAGAGATTACAAAGATTATTATCAAAGAGATTATGAAAAACCTTATATCAATAATTTTCACACTCATAAAAAATGAATACTTTTCTAGAAAAAAAAATCACCAAAATGAAGTCAAGAAAAAGCAGAGATTCAAAACATACTTGTATACCAATGTTCATGGCAATATTATTCACATTAGTCAAAAGATGGAAACAATCCAAATTTACATTGACAAATAAATGTGGCCTACACAGACAGCAGAATATTATTCAGCCTTAAAAAGGAAGGAAATTCTGACATATGCTACAACACGGAGGAACCTTGAAGACATTATGCTCAGTGAAAAGGAGCCAGACACAAAAGGACAATACTGTGTGATTCCTGCAGAGGTGCCCAGAATGGTCAAATTCATAGAGACAAAAGGAGAATAGAGGTTACCACGGGCTGGGGGCAAGGAGGAAATTGGGAGGTGTTGTTTAATGGAGACAGAGTTTCAGTTGGGAAGATGAAAAAGTTCTGGAGAGGATGGTGGTGATGGCTGCCCAACAATGTGAATGTACTTAACACACTGCACTATACACTTAAAAATAGTTTAAATGATAAATTTTACGTTACGTATATTTTACCACAATAAAAAGTGTTTTGTTTTGGTTTGGTTTTCTTTTTAGGTATTTTGGAGCAGGAGGATTTTTTCGCATAGCTAGGCCTCCATGCTGCTGGAGATGGACTTCTGGCCCTGACATTCTAAAACATTTAGATTGTCGACTGCTGCTCTGTCCTTGTCCCGTCTTGGCATTGTATCATTGGAATGAAGAATGGGTGGAAATATCTATATTACAGCAATCAGCCATTAGAAAGGACAGGCATAACATCTGTCCCTAGCAAGAAGAAGAAAGAGGTCCCTGGAACGGAATGACTCCACCTTGTCACCAGGCCATTTTCTCACATCAACTGGCAAGTGAAGACTGTTCAGCTGCCCTGTGTGAGCCAGGCTTACTAACCAAGGTCGGCCTTGCGAGCTTCTGGGGGACGACATCCATCTGGCACTGGGCAGTGAGCAGGGCTCCTGGGTGAACCCAGTTCTGCCTGCCCACCTTTCAGAGCCTCTTGTGTACAGGATGCTGTTCCTTCGTGCAGCCCCTACCTTCAGAATCACCTGGGCCTCAAAAATGCACCAGGAATTCACTTTGCAGCATGGCACATTCCAGATCCCTGGGTCGGGTGGCCGCACCCAGATTCCAAACGAGAGCCTCAGCAGACTGGGCTCCTCCTTGCACGCCTTCCCCACCTTCTCCAGTGTTCTGCCTCGTGACTTGGAGCTGTGGTGCTGTCAGGCAGGGCTGTGCCTGCATTTGCGCGTGACATCATTGGTCCCAGCCGAGAGGTAGCTTTCTTCTTCACCCCAAGCACATTTCTGCAACCATCCAGATTCTTCCTTCAGAAGCAGCTACAACTGGGGAGTCTGCCAACATGCCTGTGTGGTGCCTCTTCTGCAAGGGCAGCGCCAGGTCCCCACATTCTACCTCACAGATCTTCCAAAGGCTTCCGAGTCTCTTCTCAAGATGGCCCCAACTTGCTGGTCCTGCTTAATTGTCTCGTGTCCCCTCTGCACTGCAGCCCAGCTGGCCTGCTCAACCTCTCCAGCACAGCCCACATGCTCGGGTCTCTGTCTGGGGCATTTGTCCTTGCGGCCTCTGGCCCTTAGTCCTACTGCCCACCCTATGCTGGAATTCTCTCAAGAAACAGAACCAATAGGATGTGCATATAGTAGATAGACAGATCCATCCATCCATCCATCCATCCATCCATCCATCTATCTACAGGGAGATTTATTTTAAGGAATTGGTGAAGACGACTGTGGGGGCTGTTGAGTCTGAAGTCTGCAGAGCAGTGGCAGCCTGGAGACCCAGAGGAGAGTTGGGCCCAAGTAAAGTAAGCCAGTGGAGGAGTGGCAGGAGATAAACTCAGAGAGACCACAGGGGTTATAAGCCACGGTTAAGGACTTGAGGTGTTCCTCTGAGCAGGATGGGGATCTGGAAAACCTTCAGAAGAATTGAGAGGAATTATGTGATTTGTCTTAAATTTTTAAAAAGGATCCCTCTGTGTTAAGCATGGATTATAAGAAGGCAAGGGCAGAGCAGGCAAACCAGCAAGGAGGCTGTCGCCGTCGCCCACGTGTGACGCGATGGGAGCGTGGGCTAGCACAGTGCCAGTGGAGGCAGTTAAAAGTGGTCAGACTAGGGGCTGGCCCCGTGGCTGAGTGGTTAAGTCCGTGCGCTCCGCTGCAGGCGGCCCAGTGTTTCGTTGGTTCGAATCCTGGGCGCGGACATGGCACTGCTCATCAGACCACGCTGAGGCAGCGTCCCACATGCCACAACTAGAAGAACCCACAACGAAGAATACACAACTATGTACTGGGGGGCTTTGGGGAGAAAAAGGAAAAAATAAAATCTTTAAAAAAAAAAAAAAAGTGGTCAGACTAGACATATATGCTCAAGGTTGCGCCAGCAGGATTTTTTCATGGATCAAATCAGGAAGGTGAAAGAACGAGGAGTCAAGGTGACTCCGAGGTTAGTAGCCTGAGCATCTGGACAGATGGAAGGATGGAGAGGACATCCCCAAAAAGGGGGACTCTATCCTGATTGCTTCTGCTGTACCCAAGAAGTGAGTGGCTATGAACACTTAAAAACTCTCCCTCTCAATTCACATCCAGCAGTGATCTGCCGGGCACATCACATCGCGCATCTGTGTAATTAACTGCCTTGATTGGCGTTGATCAAAAGCTGACCACGACTCAGTGGGCAGCCTGCTGGCTTATGTCAGCAGCAAACGCTGTTCACATTTCAGACCACTGGTAAAAGAGGGAAAGAAATGATTACCACATGAGGTTTCCTTGATGAGGGCAGATTAAATTCGAGCTTTCATCCCCTAATTTGCAACACTACTTTAACAATGGTTTATTTTAAAATATTGTTTTGAGTCATGGAATAACCAGGATACTTTTAAATTGTTCATCTGATTGTGGTGTCAAAAGTCCAGTGATCAATTCATTAAGTTGGCTTGACTCCCAGAGTTAGGCAGTGAATAGTTCATTCAGTACCTACCATGTACCTCGATACTAGGAACTGAGTTAAGGCCTCATCATGAAACCAATCTGCTCCGTGTCATTATCAACATTTCCTTACTTAACACAACATCAACATACCAGCCTTTTATTTTAAGATGGGCTCATCTATTCGCTGTAGTTGGAGCCTTCACATCTGTTCCGCTATAAACTACTTACAGATGTTCCTTAAAGACCCATGACCCAGGCAAAGAGGCCAGAGCTCAGAGTCACATTCATCACGATACACACGGGCTTTTAAAAAAAGAATGAGCTGTTTGTTTGTTTTTTAACCATATTTAAGTCTGGCAAGGCCAACAGAAAACTCACTTGGACTTGGTTTTCTTTTCTTTCCTTTTACCATATAATCAGACTGGGTTGTCAAGAAACATCCGCTCCTTTGTGTTACCTGTGTTCAAGGAGAGGAAGATGACACTTGAGATAAAGCTGACTTTTTGGTCTAGAAAACTCCCCTTCAGGCAGCAGACACCTGCCTGGAAACGAGGCTGGAAACATACACACACAGAGGGAGGGAAACCAGTCTGTAGGGAGGTGACACAGACCTCCTCTGTGTGCCTGCTCCATTCCAAGACCAAGTGGTGACACATCACCTCCTGGTCCCAGACACACTCTTCCACCCCTGTGAGGGAAACGGCAGAAAGGCCCCAAAAATCTGGGCCTATGCAAAATCGAAGCATAAGAAGTCAGTTCGCACCATTTCTTTCTGTGTGTCTGTCTCCCTCAGTGAATCGATGGCTCCTTGACCACACCCAGCCAGTGGGGTCCAGAAGGTAGGACACTAGAGCTGAGATTAAAGCCCAGCTCAGAAAGTCGCCAAGTGGGTGCCTCAGGCAAGTCATTATTTACCTCTCTGGGTCTCCAAGTCCTCTTCTGTAGAATGAAGATATTCTAAGACCCACCTTGCCCATCTCACAGAGTTTTGTGAGACCCAAATGAAAAAATGAATGAGAAAAAGCTTTGTATACAACAATGAAACAGACCAGGAAAATGTAATATGCTATTATTGTTAATCTTAGCTTTGCCACTGACAGTGGGACCTTGGGCAAGTTACAGAAGTTCTTTAAGACTAAGTGTCCACATCCATAAAGCAGAGAAAAGATCACCTACCTCAGATGACTAAAACAGGGATTACGTAAGATAGTAGTTAATATAAAGCAGACACTGTTGGTTGGCTTTCCCCAGCCCTGAGAGTGGAAGTGGGGGCTTCTCTTCCTAAGTAAGAGGTAAGGACTTACCAAGGGAAAGCCCTTCATCCTTTCATCCTTCCTCCTTCTTCCTGCCCGAAACATAATTGTGAAGCCTGGAGGTGCAGCAGCTATATTGCAACCATGAGACAAGAGGCTTGAGAAAGAAGGTCTATGCTAAGGATAGAAGAACAGAAAAACAGAAGGAGCCTGGGTTCCTGATGATCCAGTCCCAGAGTGTCTCCCCGTGAACTTTGTGCTACATAGGAAAATACAATTCTTTATTGTCATCAGCCTCCAAAGTAGGATTTTCTGTTACTTGCATCCATAGACATTCCAAACTGATACCCTGTCTAAATTTATGTTAACTCTGGTCCCTGGAGAGCACGGCTACGGGATACGGCCCTGGCATATGGCCTTACTTCATTGGACAAGATTGCTGAAGTGAAATTAAAATTTCAGGATTGGATGAAAAATGTTAATCATGGGAACTCTGAGTAATTTGAGAATCCTCATACATTTTGGGTGATGAAAATTACAATATTAGTGTTAAAACAAAGAAGGTTGTCAGTATCAATGTTCCTCACTAGAAAAGGTCCTTTGGCAAATACTTTCCTTAAAAGTAAATCAATAAAACAAAAGAAGTGTAAGACTTACACCATGAAAATTACAAAACATCATAAACCAAAAAGTAGATTAGCGGTTGCCAGGCCAGGGATGAGGGTGGGGTGAGGAGTTCATGCTAAGGAGTGGGCATTTCTCATTCAGGTGACGAAAATGTTCTAGAATAGTGGCGATGGTTGTACAACTTTATGAACATACAAAAACCCAACAAATTGTACACCTTAAAAGCATGAATTTCGTGGGATGTGAATCATATCTCAACAACAAGAGCAAATGAAGAGGAAAAAAATAGAACAAACAAAAAAGTAAATGAGACTGACTCGTTAATCAGAACCCTTTTCAGATTTCCATCCAAGTCCAGTAAACTGACCTCTTAGCCCAAAGACATATCTGTGGAAATTTCCACCAATGATAACCTGAAAATTCTGTCATATCGCCTCTTCTTTGGCAGCATTCCAGGCATGTTCCCCCAGTGGTTATGCTGACATGGCTCACAAAGCAAACGGAAAAAAAAGCCATTTGTATCCAGATAGCTGGCAATACCAAAGTAGAGAAAAGAGCCTAGATCTTCCATCGATTTGCAGCGACAGTCCTTTTTGGTTCAATATCTGTGATTTCCAGGATGACAAATTCACAGCCCTGACAATACAATTGTGGTCTGTTGCCTATACTCATAATCGGAGGAAATGCTAAATATCTGTTAGGAGTTAATAAAAATAAAGATGTAATTTTTTCCCATCCAAAACAACCCCCATAAAGATGGAGAGATATAGAAAAGTTTGTGCAGCTCCTGAGTAATCACTCAATAAATGTTGTTATAATTATTAGCAGACTGCCAGTCCATGCGTACAGAATCCAAAGGCCCTCCCTTCCTCTTTCTGTGTAGACTTTCTCCCCTCCACCCAAGGTCCCAGTGGCTACTCCTATGCAGCCTGCCCGCAGTCCTGATAGGCAACTAGGGACAATCTGCTAAACTGACTCAAGCTGAGTTATCAATGGCTCATACAGCCTTGTGTTCCCTCCCTTCCCTTCCCTCCACTGTCCATTCTTGGACACATCATTTCTTCCAGCTCCGCCACGTCTAAGTCATGCACACTTGCTGCCCACGTGGGTGTGTGAGTGCATCCTCTTTCATTGATGAAAATGACCCTACTGCCTCCCAAACTGTTTCTCCAGGAAGTAGGATGGATGGGTCTGCACTGAGACAGTGTGGTCCCCATGGCGACAAAGCAAACAGGCCCACCCAAGGGACGGCGCTCCTGACCTGAACCCCAACAAAGTAACTAATGAAGGAGCCAGCCTTAGGCTCTCATAGCCTCGACACCCACCCTTGTCGACACCCCCCAGGCTCCACCCAGATCTTCACCCTGGGTCCCACACTCCCAGCCATACTCTGACAAAGAGGCTGGGCTGGGGAGACCTGGGGCACCCGTCACACCCAGGATGTTCTCACCACTCCCCAGAGCCAAAACGCTCAGGTTGAAACACAGAGAAGTGAAACCTATAAACAATCAAGGCTTATTTCCAGACCCTCAGCGTCCTCCCACCCCGACCCATCCTTTGTGCGTGTGTGTACAGACGTAGATGATCGATCCATAGATACAGATGTGGATGTAGATCTATAGATATAGATACAGACGGTATAGATACATCTCAGTTAAACACTCTTCACACGTGTTCTCATTTAATCCTGTCGATTCGGGAAGAAGTATTTTCTTGATGAAATTCACAGAGATTTTTTTTAACTTAGCCAAGGGCACCAGCTGACAGGAGACTGAGGTGAGGCTGGCACCAGATTTGAGGACTCTGAAGTCACTGTGATGTGCTCCTTCCACCTCATTTTTACCAGTCACTGAGAGCCCCACCTCAGCCCCACTGGGCTTCCTGCCATTTCTCAAACTCACCTGCCAATGTCACAACTCCGCATCTATATGCAGAGCTGGCTGTAGGGAGACCAGCACAGTGTCCTTTCCCTCCTTCTTTTGAGTTCCTCCTCCCACAGCAGGCTCCAGCTGAGCCCCTGCCTGCCTCCGAATCCTGCCTCACACAACAGGGGAACTCATCGTTCTTCCTCGGTCTCCTCTGCCGGACTGCAGGCTTCGCTTGTTGACTCAGAGGTTCATGGGCCGGGTCTTCATCCTTTGTCTCAGAACTTCGCTCTGCAGAGTAAGCCCGGGAATGCATCTCTGTATCTTCAAGTTTGGCTCAGGGGCGTGGATGGAGCCGGCAGCCGAGGACTGTTTGTTGAATAAGTGAACAAATCCAACAATATTTTTACATCTGACAATGTTGATGCACAGTATCATCTCTGAGAACTAACTGATTATATCACAATTTTAAAAATTCGGGACGCTGGTTAGATTGCACACACACAATTTTTTTATTGTGGTAAAATATACATAACAAAATTTACCATTTTTAAGCGCACAATTCAGTGGCATCAAGTACCTTCACAATGTTGCGCAGCCATCACCACTATCCTCTCCAGAACTTTTTCATCTTGCAAAATTGAAACTCTGTCCCCATTCAACAGCTCTTCATTCCGCCTCCCCAGCCCCTGGCAGCCACCCTTCTGCTTTCTGTCTCTGTGAGTTGTCTACTCTAGGTGCCTCATATAAGTGGAATCATGCAGTATGTGTCTCTTTGTGACTGGCTTATTTCACTTAGCATAATGTCCTCAAGTTTTATCCATGTTGTAGCATGTATCAGAATCACATAATTTTTAAAAGACATTCACTGGATCAACAAAAAGTGTTGATAATCTCCTGTTGTAGGCAGGGCTCCAGCAAAAAAGAGGTAAGTGACAGAGTCTCTGCTCCAAGGTGTCAGTCAACTAATTTCATTCTTAAAGGGTCCAATGTGCTGCTGGATGAGAGACAGCCAACACCCCTGGCCTTCCTCTCCACCCTTGACAATGGCTTTCTACACTCCAGCCTATAGATGATAGACTGTTTTCCCGGTGAATCTATTGATTCCAGAAGAAAATTAAAATGGAAATGACTAATGGGAAGAATTTCAGGCCACACTGAGGTAGTGAGTAAACAAGTGACAGATGGAGTCCAGTATCCACTCCTCAGGTCATGCTCTGGAATAGCATAAAGTGGCCACTTACTCTGTCCATGGATCTTTCTGGAAGCTCTAAAAGGCACCAAGACTTTCCATCCAATAAGATGCCCACCAGCGTGCCTGCTGGGTGGCTGCCAAGAAGGCCTTAGATGGAATAAAGACCAGAGTTCCAGGAAGTGAAGTAAGGGAGGTGGTATTCATTGAGCTCCTAGTCAAAGCCACATACCATGCTAGGTGCTTTCACACACGGTATCTCACTGAATAATCTCAACAACCAAGTACAAGAGATACCGTCACCTCATGTTTACAGATGTGGAAACTGAGGCTCAGATGAGTTAATAAACCACCCAGAGTCACACAGCTAATTAGTGTCAGAACTGGCAAACAAATCCAGGCTTGTACAACCTCAGAGCTCTCTTCTTTGGCCCGTAATGCCTCTCATTCCGTGATGGGGAGTGATGCGTCCCTCGTCTCCAGCCACCGCGCTGCTCCCCCACTCAAGCCCCAGACATGCATCTTCGAAAGATACATCAGTGGTGGGACCAGCTGAAAGCACAAGAAAGGGTATCATCCTCCACCCCAGAGAAACCATGAAGGAGGTCAGGGGTCCCCCAAAGAGGACCATCTAGAAGGGACAAGTCTCCTATGAGATCTTAAATGAGAAAGGGGCAAATTCCGACAGCACCAAGAGCTGAAGCATGAGCAGAGCTTCTGACTGAAGCAAAGAATGCTCAGGCAGCTTTTCTAATAAATGATGGTTGAGTCACAAGAAGAAAGAAAAGTTGGCTTCCAGCTGAGAGAAGTGTGCTCTCCATGAAGTGCCTGAGTAGGCGTCTCCTGCAGCCACATCCCACTCTCTCTCCTCCAGTCCTGATGCCACACCTTCTGGCACTTTCTCATGGAGAGAGGCTGCAAAGAAGCAGGAGGCCTAACCCAACTGGTTTGGGAGAGCTCACTTTGACCAAAAAAATGACTGCTGCAGATATTGATGGGAAAGGCATTTCCATGTGGTAGAATGGATCATGGCTGGTCTTGTTTACCAGCTACGGTATCATTTGAGGGGCAACAGCCAAAAACACCTCCCCACACTCATGTCACTGTTCCTGAGATTTCACCTTCAAAAATGTCTTCCTTCGGGTGCCTTCCCCCAAGAGAAGTCTTCTTGGGAGGAGAACATTAATCAACTCCCAGTAAAGTGTTAGGAACAGAATCAAACAGATCTTGAAGGTACAGTGCAGGAGTCTGACAGCTTCTGCTTGTATATTCCAGGGATACGGAAATCACAACCAGGCAAAGAAGGCAGTTCCATGGTCATACAGCTCCCATAAAGCTCTTTACACTAAGCCAGAATATTTTCCCTGTGGCTTCTTCCCCGTCCCACGTGACACTGGGAGCAAGTGTGCTTCTTCATGGCAGTCTTGCAAGCCCCCAGACCTCTCTCCTGAGAATGCTAGTTCTCTCAAGTCTTCCTCATGGCACGACTTTGCGACTCCCGCACTGTCCAGGATGCTTCCGAAGGGCCCACTCCAAATACCAATAAGACACTGCCTATGTATGACAAAACAGCAAAAATAAAGTGTAGAGCCCCAGTTATTTGTGTACACACACATACACACACTCTGACACAACCTAGTAAATGAGGGAAAAGCAAAAGGCTCCAAATTGAGGTAACAAAACAGACCCAATAGGAGTCTCAGATGTGTTAGCTGGGCACTCCTGGATGCAAGAAGCAGCAATTCCCTCAAGTTAGTTCATGCCACTGGGCAGGCAACACTATTAGGATTCTTGGGGAAATAAGGAACAGAGGAACCTTAGCCACCAAGCCAGCCCTCACAGGACTCTTGGAAAAAATCAAACACCTGAGCCTCCTGAGAAGAGCAGGAATGCCAGGAGAGGGAGGCCTTGCAGGCACTGGAACTGGAAGGTCATTGGAAATCCAAGGCAGCTCTAGGAAACAGGCCATCTGGTAGACCCCTAGGCAGTAGGCCTTCGTGAGCCCCTTCTCCAGGGCTTTGCCACTGAAGTCATTCAGCTCCCCTCATGTTCTGCCTCTTCTCAGCCATCTCTCTTTTTCTTCTCCAACCCTCCCCTAGCAAGTTGATTCTACTACATTTCTGAGCTCACTAAGGCACAGCTCTCCAAGCCAGGCACCCCCCCGCCCAAGGGGTCACTGGCCACCACTGCTCAGGGAACATCCTGAGGAGGCTCATCAGGAGCTGAAGCCATCACACTTTCCCTCAGGAGAGGACAGTGAGCAGGACCGGCCTGTGCCTGACCCTCGTAGTCCACCCAGTGTTCAGAAGGGAGAACTAAGAAGGTGGTCATTTCAGGGTACAGAGGGAATGAGCAAACACAGACATCTTGGCTACCGAGTCCCCAGAGAGAGAATTGCTTGATTCTGATATCCAGATGGAGGGGACTCAGTGAGAACCACCCTGTGTGACTGACCACTTGCTTTTTGTTGCTGATTATTTGGGATGCTGAATAGGGGCCCGACCCCAAACATCAGCCCTATCATCTGTCCATCTACCACTTCACCTTCACCCCTCTGTGGCTTCCAGGCTCCTCCATTAAAATAAAAATGCTACTGGGGCTGGCCCCGTGGCCGAGTGGTTAAGTTCGCGCACTCCGCTGCAGGCGGCCCGGTGTTTCGTTGGTTCGAATCCTGGGCGCGGACATGGCACTGCTCATCAAACCACGCTGAGGCAGCGTCCCACATGCCACAACTAGAAGGACCCACAACGAAGAATATACAACTATGTACTGGGGGGCTTTGGGGAGAAAAAGGAAAAAAATAAAATCTTTTAAAAAAATAAATAAAAAATAAAAATAAAAATAAAAATGCTACTTAGGAATAAATTTAATGAAAGGTGTGCAAGACTTCTACACTGAAGACTACAAAACACTGTTGAGAAGAATTCAAGACCTAAAGAAATGAAGAGATGTACCATGTTCATCGATTAGAAAATTCAATATTGTTAAGATGTCAATTCTCCCCAAACTGATCTGTAGATTCAGGGTCATCCCAATCAAAATTTCAGAAGGCTTTTTTTTTAGGAATTGGCAACAAACAGATTCTAAAATTTAAGCGGAAGTTAAAAAGAACTAGAAGAGCCAAAATAATCTTAATAAAGGACAAATTTGAAGGACTTACACTAGCTGACTTTAAGACTTACTATAAACAGTAATCAAGACAGTTTGGTATTAGCATTAGGATACACAAATAGATCAATGGTTTTGTGTTCCACAAGATAGAATCCAGAAAGAGACTTACATATATATATATATATATATATATATATATATATATATATATATATATATATATATACGTGTATATATATACACACACATATACATAAATTATATATATATACACACACACAATTGATTTTCAACAAAGATACCAAGATAATTCAATGCAGAAAGAAAATTCTTTTCAACAAATGGGCTGGAATAATTGTCTATCCAAAAGGAAAAAAATAAGCCACAACTCCTTACATCATAACAAAACATTAAATTGAAATGGATTCTAGACCTAAAGAAAAAACTAAAACCAGACAGCACCTAAAAGAAAACACAGAAGATATCTTCATAACCTTGAGGTAAGCAAATATCTCTTAGGCAAAACACAAAAAGCACTACTATAAAAAAAATTAATAAAGTGGAATTCATCAAATTCTTAAATTTCCAACATACCAAACTGAACGGCTACAATGAAACAGACTGACAACACCAAATGTTGGGAAGGTTGTGGAACAACCAAAACTCCCAGCACTGTTGATGAGAGTGGAAAAGGGTAAAATCACTTTGGAAGAAGTTCTATCGGTTTCTTATAAAACTGTGTGACTCTGCAATTCCATTTCTAGGTATTTACCAAAGAGAAAGGTAAACGCATGTCCACAAAAAGACTTGTACAAGAATATTCATAGCAGTTTTATTCATAATAGTCACAACATCTATGAGAAAGTAGATAAAGGGACTGGCCCAGTGGCATAGTGGTTAAGTTTGCACGCTCCATCTTCGGCGGCCTGGGGTTCACAGGTTCAGATCCCAGGCATGGACCTACACACTGCTTGTCATGGACCTAGCACCACTCATCAAGCCACGCTGTGGCAGCATCCCACATAAAACAGGCAGATTAGCACAGATGTTAGCTCAGCAACAATCTTCTTCAAACAAAAAGAGAAAGATCAGCAAGAGATGTTAGCTCAGGGCCAATCTTCCTCACCAAAAACAAACAAAAAAAAGAAAGTAGATAGAGAAACCATAGCAAAGTCATACTACCCAGCAAAAACAAAAAAACACAAAAAACAGAAACCACAGTCACCATAACATGGGCAAATCTCAAAAACATTACAGTGAGTGAAAGAAGTCTTACACAAATGAGTACCCAATACATGACTCCAATTACAAGTTCCAGGACAGGCACAAACACTCCATGTTGGAAAAAAACAGAACTCTGGTCACCCCGAGGATGGGGATGCAACTATCATCACTATCTAAGTCCAGAAAAAACCCGATACTCATTAGCACTCTCCCCGCCAGCCTCTGACAACCACTAATCCACTCTCTGTCTCTATGGATTAGCCTATTCTGGACGCTTCATAGAAATGGAATTGTACAACATGAGGTCTTTTGTGTCTGGCTTCTTTCACTTAGCATGTTTTCAATGTTCATCCATGTCATCACATGTCAGTATTTCCTTTCGTTTTAGGGCTGAATAATATTCTGCTGTTGGGATGGACTATATTGTGATTATCCATCTATTCATCAGTTCAGTTGACAGACATGTGGGGAGGGGCCTGAGAGGAAAAGGCACAAGGGAACTTTCTGGGGTGATGGACTCATAGTTACATGAGTGTATATATTTGTCAAAATGTACTGAACTGTGCACTTAAAATAAGTGCATTTTACTGAAAATAAACTATAATTCAAAAAAGAAAGAAAAAAGAAATACAGAGAGAATCCAAGGAGAAAAAAGGGAGGGAGGGAGGAAAAGACAATCTATTCTGAGAGGTGATTCCTCCTTCTCTTAGCCACAGTCCTCACAGGTTATTTGAGGGGTCGGAAATCACCCGAATCAACACCACTGGCTTCCCTGGTGGGCTGGAGCAAACTGCTCCCAGCGGGGATCCCGCGCCTGCGACTGTCTGAGCATATTCCCCATCAGTTCTCACTGCCTTCTCAGGGCGCGTTCTGTCCTACAGAGGAAACCGCCTCTTCTGCCGTGGCTGCTGGAGAAGGTGCTTGGCCTGGCTGCGGCCCATCCGCCTCGGGCTGGCCCCGCCCCGCCCGGGCTCCCGCATCTGAGCACACTCCCTTTTGAGATCATCTACGTCTTCTGCTCACCAAACAACTCTGAGAAGCCAAGCTGTCCTCAGAGGGAGATTTTCCCAGTCACGAGGGAGAGGTAGCTGGTTAGCTGGCAGTTCTATCTCTCAACGCAAATCAATAAACTGACATCAGGTTTGACATTTGAAAAATAGTTTTCTTATACCTGAAAGGAGGCCATGCCAGGAGGGAGGAGGGAAGAGCTGCCTGCCCTGGGAGGAAGGTAGCAGCAGGCAGGGAAGAAGGCCTGGGGACTTGGCCACTGATCACATCAGGACAGCCTGAGCAATGAAAACCTTGTCTCCTTGTCAAAAGACATAGTATTTTGCAGGTTAAAAGCTATCAAACAGCGGCATTTTCATTTGGCTCAACCCGGTGGATCATCTAGTGGTTGCAAGACCCTCTGTGCAGGGCTGGAGACCTCTGTCCCAACTGTGTTTTGGGGGTGGGCCACAGGGCATACGCAGAAAGGCACAGTTCATAATACGAGGGAGAGACGCCAGCACCGTAGCGGTGCAGGCTACGGATCAAGAACGCTGTGAAGGCGCCAACAACAGGGAGGCCGCTTCCTGCCACACTGTCAACACGCGCTGTGTGCCAACGCTCGGGATGCGATGATGGGCTGGGTGCAGCCCCGCCTCCGAGATGCTCCCTTGTCTCTAGGTGTAGACTAACTTGCAAACGAAGAACTGGGATGCACTGGGGGAGTCGTTACAAGGGGGTTCTGCCAATGCACAGCTTCTGTCTGAAAGCGAGGGGAACTGGGCGGAAGAGGGGAGACAGGCTGGGTCAAACTGGGGACATTCCAGAGGGAAGGGGCTCTCAGAGTGAAGGCACAGAGGTGGAAACACCCACAGACCTCAAGGGGAATTGCTTCCCCGTTACACCCTGCGTCAAGAGGCAGCAAAATCTCTCCATTGCCTCTCACCATGAGTAAAATAACGAGGAAGAGATTCCCATCCTGGGAGTAGCCTGGCTTCTCCAGCTGGTTTCTGGCCTGAGCCATTCCCAAATGTGTTGATATCATGAATGACAGCGAATGAGTCAACTGTATTATCCAATCTGCACGCAAAAAACAGCCACATCGCCGATATGGCACTATACTTGGGTGGTACCTGGGTGATGCTTGGTCACAAGGATGAGACAATCTGGAGATGAAAAGAAGATGAAGAAGAGAGGAAGGGAAGGAGAGAGCGATGAAGGAGGGAAGAGAGAAAGAAGGGAGACCGAGTTGGAGACAAGGAGGAATAGGCGGGCATCTCCCTCTTGCACAAGGAGTGCAGGCCAGACTTTCCAAGACACAGAGAGCTTTCTAGGACTCCTGACCCCAGAGAATAAGATCTGGGCCAAGGCGGAGGAGCAGGCTGTGAGGCCAAGGGGACAGAATAGTCCCTCCCAGCTCAGGGATCCAAGCCCTTTAAGCCATAGACCTTGTCCGTGACACAGATCAGAGGAGGAGAGTATGAGGAGCTGTAGTAAGTAGCAAGGGGAAGACTTTGCAAATAATTTTTTTAAATTGTCAATACTTAAGTGCTAGGACTCTGAAGTCTGAGAAGCAACATTTTATTCTCCCTAAGCAATCAGAAATGAATAAAAGGAGAACTCTCTATACTTAGTAAATCTGCGTTGGTGTGGGCCCACACTCAGCAGAACATGGCGGAGGGGGTGGGCAAAGTTGCGGCCATCCTTAGCAGAGTTACACTTCCAGATGGTGCTAGCGTGAGGACTGAGGGGGCTGCAGCAGAGAAGGCAGAAAGCAAGCCAGGAGAGAAGCCTGCTCCAAAGAAAGCCACAGGAGCAACTGTGGGGCAGGGTGGACATTTGCAGCTCAGGTGGACAGAGGCCATCTGGAGAGGGCTGCATCTGTGTCTGCTGTCCTAGCTCCTTCTTTGCAGAGGAGGCTCTGGAACCAGAGGCTTTTGGCTGGGCTGGATGAGATGTGTGGAGCTTGAGTGGAAGATGCCCAAGCAGCAGAGCTGGGAGCGCTGGCTCTACTAACTGGCCGTGCAGCCCTGGGCCAGTCATTTCCTCTCTCAGGATCCATTTCCTCATTTTGCAAAAGGTAGTGCATGGAGGGGCGATGTTTTTTTTCGCAGTGTCTAAGACCTACAAAAGGATCACTGTTGGAAGAGAAAGGCTTGACAACTCTCTACCGCAAACTCTACCAAAATATGTTTCTAGTGCCTCCAACCTTAAACTATTTCCCATCTTTCCTCTCGCTTTCTTAGTCACTTATCTTCCTGACTGGGCCAAGAAGTGAGCTTCAAGGGGGCACCCCTCCAGACTTACCCAGGAGAGACGGGCTAAGTGGGGTACATGCAGGCAAAGCCTCGGGAAAGCTCTCCGCACACGTGCAAGTCTGTGACTTGAGCCCAAAGGCTCTCAGCCTGAGAAAGCCCCAGGTCTTGGTGGGGTTTCCTGGCTGGCTAGGAGCCAGCCTCATGCCATAGTGACATGTCCAGAACTGTCCACCTCTTCAGGTTTCTCCTTCTCCAACTCATTAAAACCTTGACTCTTATTCCTTCAAAACCTTGCTTCAGTGAGACTGACGTGACAAAGAAGACAAACTAATGGTGTGACTTCAGGCCATCAGAAGATGGGGGACGAATAATTTAGGTGCGGAATTGGGAGAGCACTTTTTAGGGCTCTGAGTAACACAGCTTAGGCAACTGCTTGCCCCATTCTCGAGGAGACCCACTGACCACAACATCCTGCAAAGCCAGGGTTGAGGGTAAGGCCCAGAGACACCCCAGGCTGGTGACTCTTCGCTGTCTAACTTTCTATTTCTGCCAAATATGAAAGTTTGCTTGCCCCTGCAGGTAAAATGAAGAGACTTCCTGGGCTAGAAGAACCTAAGGTATATGCACATGACAGAATCAGACTGAAGGGACAAGAATTGATTTGGGAAACTGAAGAGAGAGGGAGGGTGACTGAAATTCTGGGTAAGGATGTAAATTCACCCAAATTTCTAACATTCACTGCTACTCAGTGGAGTGGGCTAATGCAGTAGTAACATTTGCTATTATTGCTGTTACTGTTTTAGTTCTACTCTCAAACTCCAGCATTTTTAAAACAGCTTTATTGAGATATACTTCACATAGCATAAAACCCACCCATTTAAATTGCACAATTCAATGTTTTTCAGTATGTTAACAGAGTTGTGAAACCATCACTGCTATCTAATTTTAGAATATTTCATTACGCCAAAAAGAAACCTCATACTCATTGGCAGTTACTCCCTATTCTGCCCGTCCCTACCCCTAGCCCTGGGCGACCAATCTCCTTTCCCTCTCTGTAGATTTAAACAGAGGGCATTTCGCCGCTTTAGGTACTTTTCCTACAATGAGGGTGTGCCATACATCAGATGGACTGACGTCTTTATCAAGATTTCATGACCCATATACAAATGGCCAAGAAGCACAAGAAAAGATGCTCAAAATCACTGATCATTAGGGAAGTGCAAATCGAAACCACAATGACATATCATCTCACACTCATTAGGATTGCTATTACCAAAACAAACAAACAAAAAATCCCCCAGAAAATAACAAACAAGGATGTGAAGAAATTGGAACCCTTGTGCACTGTTGGTAGGAATGTAAAATGGTGCAGCGACTGTGGAAAACAGCATGGCGTTTCCTCAGAAAACTAAAAATAGAATTACTGTATGATCCAGAAATTTCACTTCTGGCTAGATACTCAAAAGAATTGAAAGGAAAGTCTTGGGGAGATAGATGCACATCCATGTTCATAGCAGAATTATTCTCAATAGCCAAAAGGTGGAAGCAACCCAAGTGTCCATTGACTGATGAATGGATAAACAAAATGTGGTCTATCCATACAGTGGAATATTATTCAGCCTTAAAAAAGGAAAATTCTAACACATGCTACTACATGGATAAAACTTGAAGACATCATTCTAAGCGAAATAAGGTACTGATAAAAAGACAAACATATTGTGTGATTCTGCTTACATTAGTCGCCTAGAGTAGTCGAACTCATAGAGACAGAAAGTGGAATGGTGGTTGCTGAGGGAGGGCAAATGGGGAGTTATTGTTTAGTGGATACAGAGTTTCAGTTTTGTAAAATGAGAAGAGTTCCGTAGATGGATGGTGGTGATGTCTGCACAACAATATGAATGTACTTACTACCACTGAACTATACACTTAAAAATGTTTAAGATCGTAATTAAGGTTACTAATCAGTTGCCTTTAAGCTAATCAAAAGGAGAGTATCCAGGTGGGTCTGACCTAATCACACGAGTCCTTAAAAAGAAAATTATTTTCTCCAGCTGGTAATAGAAGAGAAAGTCAGCGATTCAAAACAAAAGGGGGGTTTGAGGCACTGTTGCTAGATTGAAGATAGAGGCGGCCACATGGAAAAGGCATGAGACTGGCCTCTAGAAGCTGAGAACAACCCCCAGGCGACAGCCAGCACATCCTGCCTGGATTTACGACCTACAGAACTGTAAGAGAATGAATGGATGCCGCTTTAAGCTGCTAAACGTGTGGTCATTTGTTATGCAGCAGTAGAAAATTAATATGATCTCCTAATTGGGGCCAGAAAGGGAAGGAAGGCATTCTGGGGGGAGACGTGAGTCTCAGTGATTGACTTTGTCTTCTTCACATATTTCCACCTCCTCTAGAAAGCCTTACTCACCCCCTGGAGCCTCTGAGGATCCTCCGCCTCTGCCTTCCCATGTCAGTAATTATCTACCACTCCCTTGGCCCTGCGCACACGCTGCCTGCAAGAGGCAAGCCTCCGCTCCTCCCCAGTCATCTCGTCTTCTCATCTCTGGTCTAAGCACTTCCAACACAGAAGCCACAACTTGACCTTTTCCATATTCCCCAAAGTACCCAGTACGGAGCCAAGCACACAATAAATACTCACAAGTGTTTGTGGATTAAGCCCTTTTCTTTCCGCTCCAGTGATCTGCAGGGCCAATGAAGGGATTTAAAACTGCTCTGGCCGCAGGCACACCCAGAGCCTTTCCATTAAACCAGCTTCAGCACCTCCTGGGATTAACAAAGTGCCAAGGCAATACCCCATTTCTGAAGCATGACCTTTCGTTAAAACTGGCCAGTCACGTTTGCAAGCATGAGTGTGGCTACCATTTCTCTGAATCACAGTCTGGTTTGTTTGTTTGTTTAATGTTTGTCTACAACTGGAATTTGCAAACACAAAGGAAGCAAGAATAAGGATGGTGTGAGGTCTCACAAAATGCTCTACCTGTATTCGTTTCAACAACAAACTTATTCTGAATTCCTGCCATGCCCAGGCACCAAGCTAAGACCCTGGAGACAGAGGACTAAACCGGAGTGGCCCCAACCCTTGGGCTTGAATGCCGGTGTCCCGTGAGCACATGGTCAGGGGAGCAAGAGAGATCATGAGAGAGTCTTGGACAGCTTGGAAACCAGGAGATGGAATTTCTTCAGGTCGGAAAAACAAGTGACCACAGAACCAGGTCTTCTCCAGGCAGGTGGTGGGTGGGGCTCCCTTCTGTATTCTGCTTGCCCCCATGACTATGGGCCTGCCTTCTCTGCCCCACCCTAGAGTCCAATAGCATGCCTATGATGTCACTGTCTAGATGTGCAACAGTCTTGGCAAATTTCATCCCAGGCCCTCAAGCATGGATTAAAAAGTCAATCCATCACACTTGAATAGACCTTTACAGTCTACAAGTCACTGTCATGTTCATTGTCTCATTTGATCCTCCCAGGAGCCTTAGCAGGTGAGTGGGGTAAACATCATTTCCATGTCACAGATGAGGAAACTGAGGCTCAGAGAATTGAAGTGATTTACCCAGGGTCCCCTGGTTTAGAAGCCAAAAAACCATGTTCTTTCCTCTCTACCACCTTGAATCTAGTCTTTGGCCTCAATGGGAACTTAAACAAAGACAGGCTAAGCTCTTCCAAGCCGGCCTTAGTGGAAGGTGTTGAAAATTTCTCTATAGAAAGAATGAAGGAGACGGAGGGATCAGGAGGAAGAGGAAAATACAAAGATGCCTAATATTCTAACAACACTTCATACTCTTCAAAGAACTCAAATACTTATCTCATTTGGTTCACAGAACAATCCCATAACGTTAATAAGGCAAGTATTTTGTCACCGAGATTGGTTCAGAACTAGTCCCCAACTCTTCTGATTGCAGGACTCCTTCCATAAGGCAGGGGAGGCCATTCTTGCCACTCATACTCGGCTTCTGTCCCTTTGGTCCTGAAGGGTCGAGACCAGGAGACAACTGGATACCCTCTCTTGTATGTCCCCACAAGTCCAACATACAACGACCTTTCATGTCACTGTGTGTTCCCCTGCCAGACGCTGGCTCCAAAAAGCAGGCACCTTCCTCTTCTGGTTTCAGATTACTTTTACAGAACTGATTTTATATAACTGACCTACTGGGGAGAACAGAATCTGTTAAACTGTTGTTCATCCATTTAACAGCCATATTCTGAGCAGGAACTACTCTCGGCCAGTCCCTGGGAGTTAGAGAAATGAATCAGATATATTCCCTGCTAATGAGCAGCTCACAATCTAGTGGAACTGTGAAAACACAAAACTGATGAAGATATGACAAGATACATGACATTCACAAATACATGACAACATGGAATAAATGTCACAGTAGAGTTATAAGCAAAGGGCTGTAGAGGGACAGCAACAATTCTGACTGGTGGAAGGGAAGCATCTTCATGCAAAAGAGACATTTGGGCTGGGACTTGAAGGATGAATGAAGAATCCTGACAAGCGGGGAGATGCACACCGAGGACACAGCACAAACATTTGGGAAATGGGGTGGAGCCTCATATGAGGACAGCATAAAGTCTGCTTGGCCCCCAACCTCATTCTGAGGCTGAGTGGGATCCAGCTTAGACCTCCAGCCAGATCCAGGCTGGATCCTGACCCCAACTTGAGCAGACCCAAGACACCTAGACCACATGCCCCTTCCTTTGTCAGGTTCTAGGGTTCTTGAGGCAGATCCCACCAAGTCTTAACTGCCTCTTAACTACTCATCTTTTCTGTTCTCCAGCTGGTTCTCACGTGTGTTTTGCTTTCCCAACTAGACTAAAATGTCAATCTCCTGATTCCTTGAGAACACAGCCAGCAGGCGCCTATACCCTACCCAGCCAGCACGAGGCTGTGCACAGAGTAGGTACCAACAACCCATTTGTTGACTGGTTGCTGAAGTCTACAGGCCCAAGAATCACAAGACGACAGTCTACAAACAAGTAGAGCAAAAAGGGGCAGTACTTGTAATCCTCACCTGGGATGACAATGAAGACCTTAGAAGACACACACTTCTAGTTTTAGGATTACATTTTATAGAACTGACCTAAATTTAAATCAAGGGGCTCAGATTCACTGGGTCACTCTACGGGACTGCCCTGTATTTCACCTTCTGCTCTCTCTTAGACTAAGGTCCCAAGGTCCCTTTAATCCATTTTTCTAGTTCCTGATTGTCAACATCTTCCAATGAGGTGCGAAGGACAGCATAGTTGCCATTGCCAATCTGGAGACCCAAGGTCCAAGGCTGGAGGAAAGAGCAGAGTGAGGCCGAGGGGGGAGTGGGAGGACCCCGAGACAGAGTACAGCTTCCTCCCAGTTAATCTCCAAGGAGCTGAGATCTTATCTGAAGTGTTGGGTGGACAGAACCGACAAACAGGGAAATTGGATTGAGTCAAAACCCAAACAGGTCACAGACCCCCCAGGATGGAGCATGAGCAAGCAACTGATATAATCAACTAGGAGTTGGGAGGGACAGGGGCAGATGCAGAAAGGATCATGGGCCCAGGTGGGTTCAGGGCACAGAGCTTTAGTTTTGGAGATTATCTAGTCCAGCCCTCTTCTCTAATTCCATGGTTGAGGTCCTCAGATGCTCTTTCCTGTGCTGGCCTAACTCTCTTCCACCCTGTGTCTCTCTCCACCCTTGACCCTCCCAATTCATCCACCACATTGCTGCCAGTGATCTTTCTCCAACCCACATCAGCTCAATGTCTCCCCTCTACCTTCAGGATAAGGTCCTAACTTCGCACAGCCTTTGAAGGCCCTTCACTGCCAGACCCAGGCAGACCTTCCAATCTAATCTCCTTTCCTCACCCTTACCCCTCTCTACCTTCCACTGACTTCATTCCACTGACAACATACTGCACAATATTCTCCAATGATATGACAGACTTACTCCCATCTGCTAGGAGAATTCCAATTTCAAGGTCCAGCTCAAGTGTCACCTCTTCAGTTAAATCTTCTCCTGCTCACTCATTTCCCCTAGGAAAGATGGGTTAGTTTCTCTTCTGTGCTCCCAGAACCCCTCCATGTAGCATTTATTACCCTGGTTCGCACTGATTTACAGAGACTGGGAGACCGTCAAGGGTTGGGATACATTTTGATTCTCATCACCCTCTTTGTCCTTAGTTAGCACAGTAGGAGTAGGTGTCAAAAAAAAAATGTTTCCTTAAAGAATGAACCCCTTTTCTTTATAGACACACAGTGAGCTCCTGGCAGAAGCCAATTTAAACTAGTTTGCCTGATGCCCAGATCAGGGCATTCCTTTCCAGGTTGCTTCTTCTACCTGTTTTCCATGGCCACACAGTTGGATGGCTCGTCACTGACCTGGACTTTGAAAGATGGGGACAGTGACAGACATTTGCAGAAGCAGGAACTCAAGCTGCTCTCTGTAAGGAGAGCCTTCTGTGCCTCTCCGAGGGAAGTGTTTTGATTCCGAAGGGCTTTGAACGGAGCTGTAGGCGGTGACAGAGCAGGTGAGTCAGCCCAGCCCACACCCGTTCTCTGCTGGAGAGGCCAGCATCTGTCTGTCTTGGGTGCTATGGGAAATGGGTGCTCTGAGCCAACTCAGGTCCCAGGGAGGGAGGGCTGCCGTCTTGGCCAAGGTCTCCCCGACCCCTGGTGGTGAAAGCAGGAGTGATGGCCTTTGTCTATCAGAGCAAACATAAAGGGACTCAGGGAGCACACGGGATAGCCTCAGAAAAGCTGCAGCCCATGATAAAGGTCAAGGGACACAGCTCACTCCTCTTTGGGCCCCATCTGGAGACAGACGTGGAGAGCCTTCCACCTAAGCTGCCTGCCCTCATTGGTGTCTCTTCATTTCTCCAAATTCAAAACCCCTCAAGAAAAACACAAGATGCCTTTCATCACCCATCCCCCAAACCCAACCAGAACATTTACCTTACAGTTGAATCTTGTTTTAAGCAAAGTCAGCATGTAAAGTTGAGGGATAAATCTTCACTTTACAAATCCTTTACACCACAAACAGCACCCCTGATGTGTCCATTCACTGATGGCTTACTGTGTGTAAGGTCCTCTGTTAGGAATTGGAGAGAGAGACAAATACTATTGAAGTATAATCCCACCCCCAACAAAGAAAAGATGCACGTCCAAATTGCTGTAAATACAGGAGATAACATGATAAATCCTTTAGGGCAGGCTCACAAAGGTGAGTTTGGGAATCTGGAGGCGAACGAGTTTGGAAGGACATCAGGGGAGAGGTGGCATATGAGCTGGGCTTTAGAGAATGGGTTGGACGTTGCCATTCAGAAATAGGTGACACAGCTTCCCGATGCAGGAGACTCAGCAGCAAAGGACGGAAGGAGGATGCACGCACTATGGATGGACTCAAATGTCAGGCTGATCTATGTGGAAACCCACACGAGTGGGCTGAAACAGTACATTTGACATGCCCAAGCCCAGGGACACGGGCAATGGCACAAGGAAAAGGCTCTGGACAGCAAAAGTACATGATGAACACAAACACTGCAGCAGCAGGGAGAGCCAGGATGGGCCTTGCAGTCAGATCAGCTCTACCCTTAATAGCTGTGCCATCTCGGACAAGTTACCTAGGCAAAGTCTTGGTTTTCTCATCTGCAAGGTCCCGACCTAGGAGACGACCATGAAAAGAAATGAGATGACAGATACGAAGCACCTGGCGCAGCGTCAGGCACCCAGCACGTGATAATACACACGAGGTTCCTTGTCCATGCTCAAGGGGCTTGGAGGACGAACAATAAATGAAAGACTTTCTGGGACCCTCTGGGAAGGAAGAGGCCAATGAACGGGGATTCTGAAGAGAGGAGATGGAGCAGGAAGAGGAAGCGTGGAGTGAAGGCCCCACGCCTTTAAGCTGAGGTTTCTGCCCCAGCAGGCCATTTTAGGGGTGCTGGTAAACTCTCCCCACCATTCTGCTTCTTGGTTCCTCCCTGAAGAATGCCGTGTTCCAGCAGCAGCACCAGCAATGCAATTAGCAGAACGGAGCTTGTGGGTGGAGCAATGAGTAGGAGTCAAGCAGGGAAGAGAGGCAGCACCTTGGGCTCCTGCCCAGATTGTGGGGTATCAGGAATCAGGGGGTGGGTAAAGATGGCTTCAGAGGGAGAAAAATTTTAATTCCAAAAGCTATCCTCCACTAGGAAAGCCAAGAATCCCAGGGTTTTTTTTTTTTTTTTTTTTTTCAGATCTATATACCTGCTTTTTCAACCTGAATAGCCTGGCTTACTACAAACCAGCAGAAGAGACCCCAACAGGCCCCGGACTCACCTCTCCAGAGAGCCTCCAGTCCCTGCCGCTGACCCTCTCAGTCCCCTGGGGAACAGGCACAGCTAAGGACCTTTAGGGAGATTTCCCATCTAATCCTATCTAGGTTTGTTCCTCATCCATTCATTCATCCCACAAACATCCATAGAGGAACTACTATACACAAGAGAAGACCCCGGGGAGGCAGCTGTCAGTTTAGGTGTTCATACCGCCATCCCTCAAGCCGTTTCACTAGTCAGTTTCTTTATCTGTCAAACGGAGAAAACTAGGTTCATGGGAAGATGCAACGAGATAATGGACATATCTGGCACAGAGTAAGTGCTCAAGAAATGTAAACTATTATTATACCAGCAGACGTAAGATTGCTTGTCACGCTGGATATCTTTCATTTGTCCCTCCAGCTACATTCTTCATCCTTTTCCACCCTGTGCTGTGCCCTAGAATTGACCTGTATGAACTATATCAAGACTCCCTTGCCTCCTGACTTCCGGTTGGGTTTGGTCCACAGGGAGTCTTAACAGATCAGAGGGAGGGAGAAAGTGAGTACATAGTTTTTATTCCCTCAACTGCCTTCTGAGCCCCTTGCCCCAAAGTCCCAGCTCCAGGAAGATGACCCTCCACCCAGCCTTTCTGTCCCCAGGTGTAGGCATGGTGAGATCCCACTGTCACTAGCCCCAGAATACTGCACTTTCCAGAGCTGTTTCCCTTCACCCTGCCTTAAATTACCCTATTGAAAGGTGCCATGTTTTCTGCTGGCCCCTAATAGAGATGGGGTAGGAGGATGAGAACAGGCCTGGGCATCAGGAGACCTGAACTCAAGTCCCACCTCTGCCATTCACTCGCTCTGTGACCCTGGGCCAGTCTCTTTCCTTTGCAGTCTCAGCTTCCTCATCTGTAAAAAGAACAGACTGGACCACATGGCTCTTTTGTGCCATAATTCCCTGCCACTACTGGCTCTCTGTGAAGTTAAACCCAAGCAAATGGATGCATATAAACAAACAAACTTTCCTAGTGCAGAGGGCAGGTTAGCCAGCCAAGGAGCTTTCCCAAACCCCACATCACCTCATTCTCTTCCAGGAATCACCTAATTCCTTTCCAAAGACTTTCCTTTTCCTCTCAGGCCACCAGGGACCAGATGCCTAAATGATCTCCACTCCAAGGCAACAGCCAAGAAAACCCAGGAAATTAAAAGTAAATTCCCTTTCCTTTCAGTACCCACTGGCCAACCCTGGTTTAGCCACAGAGGACCCTTCCCAGGTCCTAGCATGCCTGAGGGTCCAGGCAGGAAGCAGATACAAACCAACACCAATGCGTCCTCCACAGGGCTGCAAAGGGAAGTGAGGCCATCTCTGGGTGACAGCCGGCATCTAGGGCAGAGGGAGCCACCTAAGCCAGCATCCTGTCAGAAGACACCAAAGCCTGGATGGAGATCCCTGGCTAAGGACCACTTGATGGCGTACAACGGAATCTCTGAAGTCCTTTTCAGCTCCTGAAATTAGCGACTCAGGGAACCCCAAGAGCCACAAGAAGGACATCCCAATGAGAATATCACCCTCCCTGACCCCCGTATCTGGAGTGTCACCTGCCCTAAGTGCTTTCCCACCCACCTCGCCCAGGAGTAGGGGAAGGTGAGCGAGGCAGGGCTGGTTTCTGTTCTGGAGGACAGGAGAGGCAGACTGGATTCCAGCTCCTCTGAGCTTCTGGCGGGAAAGGGAGATGGAATAACTTCATAAAATTCTCAGTTCCGCAGGTGAAAACCACATCCTCACTGCCAGCACCGATTCGTTTTCGCCTTCTTCACATGCCCCAAATGCCTCCAGCAACCTGTGGCCGCACCCGCAACAACAATGAGCAACTTCAAGGCCTTTCCCGCTCTCGAATCTAGACTTCCGAGACCCTACGGGCGTACAGCGGCCGGACAACGCACAGAGCGGCCTGAGGCCGGGACAGCCACGGGCACCGGCGCGGCTGAGGGCCGAGGGGGCGAAGCTCGCCGGCCCCACAGCTAGGGGACCCCACTCCGCCCCGGGCGCTGAGTCACCGCCCACCCCGGCTCCGCGGAGCCCGCGTTCCCAGGAAGCGCCGCCGCGCGCATGCGCATGCGCGAGTCCCAGCGCGCGACTCCGGAGAGCGCGGCCCTGGCGCGGGCGGGGCCGGACCCGCGGCCGCGAGCCGGGGCGCATGCGTGGGGCGGACTCCGGTTGGTTAGGTTTGTCTGGACGCGGCTTCCTTGCTGCCGCGCTGCTGGTCTGCAGGGTCGAGGTGATGAGCCCATCAGGGACGCGTGAGGAGCTGGCTTGAGGCACGAGGCCAAGTTCGGCTAGGCGCCGGCTTTCCTGACCCTCGCAACCCTGGTCCAGAGCTGTCCCGCTCGGGGCCTCAGTTTCCCTTCGAAGGCAAGGGAGTGCACCGAGGAAGGCTGAGGCCCTCCAGCCGCGACGCTTGCCCGCAGACCGGACCCTGCCTCCCCAACCGCGGAGGACGCGAGCCCCGGAGACCGGTCCCCACGCAGGATGTCGCCCCCGCCAGGAGCGGTGCCGGCCAGATGATCGCAGGTCCTGGGCCGGGGGCCAGGAGCGGCCTGTGTCCTCCTCCGGCCCCGGGCACACAGGCCTGCGTGTCCTCGTGTCCCTGGTCACCTGGGATGGAGGGACCGAAATGTCACAGAGGTCCAGAGAAGGGACACAGATTTGGTCTGCCCGAGCTAGCGGGGGTCCGGGGCTCCTAAGTAGGGCCAGGCTGATGGGACGGGCTTCCCGCCGCCTCCTCACGGGGCTCCAGCAGCTGCTTCCCAGCTCCTAAGCGTGGGGCAGCGTCAGGGGAGGACAGAGACCCCGCGCCCCGCGCCCAGCAGGCCGTGGATCTCGGGTGCAAAGGGCACTGCCCGAGGGACACTATCTGGGTTGCCAAAATAGGCTCCTTGATGCCAAGTTCTCACGTCTCCAGTCAGCTCCGGCGCTGCTGCCCGCCGGACCTTCCCTGCTTCGTGGGCCCCTCTGGCCAGAAACTTGCAGTGGCCTCAAGCCCAGACCCCCCGGGCTTCTGTTTAAGGACCGGTTTTCCTCAACTCACCTCATCTCACCTTGATTCCTCACCAGCTACTCACGGATGTCTTCCTTTCTCTGAGTCTGGGCCCTTGATCTTTCCCCAGGATCTATCTCCGTGGTCTCTGACCTTCCAAACCCACCATCCCTCAAAGCGTAGCTAGAATTCCACCCCCTTCCCAAGCTTGCTCACCCCCTGGGTGTCAGTATTCTCAGGAAAGTCCTGATGTTCTGTGAATGGATTCTCCTTGACAAAGGTAATTTATTGAATGTTAAAATAAGTTTAACAGTCTGCATGCATGGGTAGGGCTTTTCAAAGAATTACGTTTGCAAATGAGAAAGAAAATCCTCCACCAGACCATGTATCCCGATTTATGGTTTGGAAAATGTGGTTGCTTCCTCCCTGAAGACTTCCCTGATCACTCTGGCTCCGTGCACGGTATCCCTAACTCGATTGTTAGCTCCCCTAGGGCAGAGATTATGTCTGAATAAATATGTAAAAAGTCCAAATCTTTTGAAGTTGTGATGGGAAAAAATTGAGAAGTTTGGAGAAAATGAAATATAACCAACAAAGATTTTTGCACTCTTCACAAATACAAAATCACTCTTTTTAGTGTGTCAGAAAAATATACTGTCACTACTTGGTCTAGGCTCCAGATTAACACAAATCAAGGTGGTAGAATATGGTGTAAAGAATAGTGGGGTGGGTAGAAAAGCAGCCTTTTAGTTGGTGGCGTCATGTTTTAGCTGGTGAACTTGGCCTTAACTTCTCTGGAGATGCGGTCTCCCGTGCCGGATTCGGATTTAGGGATAATAAATACACCTGCCCCTCTACTGCACAAGACAATGGTGGTGAAGATCAAATGGGAAATGGAGTTAAGGGTTTGTTTTTTTTCCTTTTAAGCATTTTTTTGTTCTGGAAATAATCCTCAATAAATTTACTAATGAAAACTACTTTGAAATGTTTTCAATTTTGTTACTAACAAGCTTCAAGGTGCTGACCAACCATTAAAAAAATCAGGCAATTCTGAGTTTTGCCTTTTTGTGAAGAGGGGGGAAAGTCCTTGGGAGCAGAAAGACCACATCAAATGTGACCCCAGGCAAGTAACCTAGCATGAGTCAGGTGTCAGAGTTCCGGCCCTCCCACTTACACAGGCCATCATCTCCAATGCTCGGACCATGTCTCCTCATCAGCAAAATATGAATAATAATAGTAGTAACATTTACCGAACGCCTTCTGTGGGCTGTGTATTGTTTCAAGCATGTTGCATGTACAAAGTCATTTAATCGTCACAACAACCCCACGAGAGAGGAACTATTAGTATCTTCATTTATAGGGGAGGAAACTGAAACACAGACAAGTTAAGTCATTTGCCTAAGGCTGCCCAGCCAGTAAGTGCTGGTGCCCAGAATGAATCCCAAGCAGTCTGACTCCAGAGCCTGTGCTCTTGTCTGTGCTGGGCGGCTCCCTCCATGTGGGAGGATTAAATGAAATAACGCACATAAAGCACTCAGCATGTGGCCTGGCGCACGCCATTCGAATTACCACGGTATCTTACGGTGTATGTGCGGTGATGTCTACAGTCTATACCCTGTTCCTGGCACAAAGGAGGTTCTGTAGATGGTTCCCTTCCCCACTGACGTCATGGGAAAACAGAACGTGTTACACAGTGCCGGCAGAGACAGAAAATGCTCATTTACGCGTGTTCTCTTATCCTTCAGATGAGAGATTGGCACAGGGAAGACCTCAGAACCCACTGAATACACCTTTGCTACAGGAAAACCCCTGTCACTACTCTTCTGTTCCGTTTTTCTGATGCTTCTCCTTCACTGCCTTTATGCTCTTCTAAAGAAAGATTAAGGTTTCCCTGGATTGGGAAAGGCTTGTGCCTCGTGTCACAGAAAGTGGAATTGACATGAAATTTTGCCAGTACCCGTGAGTTTTCCAAGGCTCTGACTTTCTCCTTGGTTCACTGGGATAGGAGACAACAGGCAAAGCCCAGGAACTGGTAGGGTGTCCTCCTACGGCTGAATCTTCTGGGTCTCCACCCTGGGTTGGGCATCTGGGTTCACCCCACGCATGCATCTGCCTACGCACCTGCTCCCATAATCTGTAATCCACACATTATTCATGCATTTACTTCGTCACAGCCATTCCCACCTACTCACCCGAGACAGACCTCTTCTCCCTGGGCCCCTCCACACAACATATAATGCCCAGACGCCTCCCTTACTCCCTCCAAACCCACTTACTCCTTCATTCATTCTGATGGCACATAGGGGATGAGCCCCACGTGCCAGGCACTGTGCTAGGTACCTGGGCATCATTTGACCCCAAATACTCAATACACATCGGCTTCCCCACACGCACAGACTTTACACGCATGTGTTTGCACACCCCTTATACGTATAACCGCATGTAACCCCCATATATGCAGAGGATACGTACACGTACCGGTAAAGACCTGCTCTCCGTTCAGCCGCTCACACTGTCTGGCTCTGTTTAGAACAGTCTGATTTTGCTTCCTCCATTTTGTGTTCTGTTTCCCTACCATCTTCATGGCAGACTTAACCTAAAGGTGGTAGATATGAGCACAGCAGGTTCTGGTGTGTTATATTTATCTTCAAAGCAGACCTCACCTACCTCCCCTTTTCCAGGGAAAGCTCCGTACTTCTCCCAGTCGTGGGAAAACACCACTTGCAGTCACGGGTGGGACAGGTGACCTGGGGCCGGGTGGGTGGGCAGCAGCGGCCTTGGTTAGGTCAGCATGTTCAGACTGTGGACTGTGGACCCCCAATTAGGAGGAGAGCAAGAGAGAGGAACGAAATGAACCACACTGCCCTACGTATCCCGCCCCAGGAGCAGCCCCTCCCAACCTAGGAAAACCCAGAGCAGGCAGCGCGTGCTGAATTCGGCATCCTCCCTGGCTTGGCTCCATCAGTGGTGGCGTGTTTTTAGATCTCACTTAGATCTCACTCTCCCCTTTCGGTTATTTCCGACTCCTCCCTCCTCCCCCAGCTCAGTTTCTTTCCGTTTTAAAACATGCTCTCGCGCAGGGGTGTGAAACCCTCGGGAGGACCCCAGAGCTAAAGCTTCAAAACCAAGGCAGCTCTGCTCGGAAGGGGGGGCACCACTTTCTGCAGAAGCCAAGGCAGGTACTGTCCTTACCATTCAGGACAAGCCTTCCAGCTGCTTCCACCAGAGCCTTCAAGTACCAAGGGGGCAGTTGTGTGATGGAAGGTGTAGAGCAAATGGTGTGACTGCCTGAGCCACCTCTGAGATTGGGATAGATGCTTCAACAGCTCCTATCAAAGGGCTACCACCACGGATGCCGAGGCAATGACAAACTCAGGTGCTGAGGAGAGAGCATTTCTTCAGGGTTCCAATTACATAACAGGAGGCCTTGGTTTCATAGCTGGCTGCAGAAGCAGTCATCTTTGATACTGGGAGGTAACAAGCAGGAGGGAGCTTGAGAAGGCGCCAGGGGTATCCAAAACAAGGGTGGGCAATTTATAAATTTTCAATCTAACTCCAAGAAACTCAAAAATTAGTACATGGGGGTGGGAGGAGATGGGAGAGATGGAGGCAGAGCACAGAGGATTTTTAGGGTCGTGAAACTACTCTGCGTGATATTATAATGATAGTCACATGTCATCATCCATTCGTCCAAACCCATAGAAGGTACAACACCGGGGAGAACCCTGGTGTAAACTGTGGACTCTGGCTGATTATGATGTGTCCGTGTAGCTTCCTCAGTTGTAACAAACGTCCCACTCTGGCAGGGGTGTTGACGATGGGCGGGCTGTGCAGGTGTGGGGCAGGGACTATAAGGGAAATCTTTGTACCTTCCTCTCAATCTGTCTGTGAACCTAAAACTGCTCTGAAAAAACAATGCCTTAGTGAAAACTAGTACTCTTTACTAGATAAAAATAAGATAAAGAGGTTAAACTGGAGGATTAAACTGGTTGGAGACAATCAGAAAGTACGAGGTGTTAAAGAGAGATTGGAACTTTATTGAGACTTTCTCCCTGATGAAATCAGAATGGAAAGACACTGGAAAGGTTCCGCTTTGGAGAGAAACAGCAACTGTTCAGGCACAAATACTTACAGACACTCCTCTTGAGGGATCTCTGGATCCCGAATTTCCCCCAGTTCCCAACCCACCCACCCACCCCAAAGAGTCAGAATTCTGCTTGAAATCCACCTCCCCAGCGTGGGGCACAAAACAGCACTTCAAGGCCCAGCGGACTGACTGCAAGCCCACGGGCAGTCGGAGGAAAGAAAGTCCAGGGGTGAGCGGAGGACAGGAGGAGGAAGAAGGGGAAAATGCACGGAGAAAAGGAAAGCGGAGAAGACCACACTGAAGATGTCGCCCCTCTGAAGACAGACTCTTGTGTGAATGTATCAGCCTCATCCCACTCACTTCCCCAAAGCCATAATGATATGAGCAGCTTGACGATGCCCGTACAGTTCTGCACTTTTTATGTCCCTCCTGCACTGGGGGAAACAGACGTGCCAGGAGTCACTGTGGGCAGTAGGGGCATTCAGGAGCAAGAGAGGGTGAATGATGGAGAGACAAGGCGAGGGCTGGGTTTTGACAAGAAGAAACGCAGCTCGCCCCTTGGATGCCCCCAGCAGACCCCTTTTTCTCCTCTGGCTGGCTTTGTCCTTAGAAACAATGTCCTGGAGGCTCTGGGGCCTCTGGTTTTCTTATGGGGGTTCCAGGCCCTCCACCAAGCCAAAAGCAGCAGCCCTTGTTGCAGCCATGCACCAGAGCACTAATAATCCCGAGAAACAGAAATTCCAAAATCACAGTCCTCCACGTGGACCTCATCTGCTTCCAGTTGCTTCCACTGGCTCATCCTCAGAGTGCCTCTCCCTCTGCCTTCATCTTCACTTTCCTCCTGGTCCAGGATGACTTCCTGGTGCTGATGGTCCTGACCGGTGCCTCATGGTGAAGTCGCTCCCAAGAGAGGCTGGCTCACTAGGCAGAAGAACCCCTCTGGGCAGCCCTGGGCCAGGTCTCTAGGATATATACAGACTGTCCACCTCCCCACTTTTCATCACAAGGCTTCTTCCCTCCAGGCTCCCCCACCCCTACCCCTCCTCCGTCCCCCATCCCCGCTGCCCTCCGAGGTGGCACACCAGCCAGGCAGGACTCTCACAGCCAGTCCTTTCTCTATGCCCTCTGGCACGCTATCTCCCTGATCTCTCTTGGACATTGTAATGCACACATATTTGCACTCATCCGTCCTTGAAGGTCCCGGCTTTCCTGCGGTGCATTTGGTGGGTGTCGGCATCAAGTTCAGGAGCAAAGCTGAACGTTAAGCCTTCGTTGCCACCAACACTGAGTGGCTGGTGCTGGTTCTGACTCCTGGGAGGTTACTCGGAGTTCTGAGTGTTGGCGCGTCAGGGAATGGAGAAGAAGGGAAAGGAAAAGCTGTGGTGATGAAAACCAGGAAGGAACAACTCTTCTGCCAAGCGTCTCCATGGAGAAGTTGTGGAAACAGCCTCCTCTTAAATTTGGGGGAGGTGGGCTGCCCAGAGATGTCCCTGATGAAAAGGAGCAAGGTTCCATTGTCCCTTCTGAAACCCAACGCCTTTGGGATCTGAGTTTTGCAAGACATGCAATAGACAAAGACACACTGCAAACCAATTAACCCTCTGAGCCCTTCCGGTGCTTTCACTGAAGTCACTTCCAAGAAGTAAATTACCTGAATACATGGAACGCTCATCTCTTGGGGCTGAGAAAGGGACCAAGCTTCCCAGCTGGCTCAGACGACTATGTCAGAGACATGGCATGGGGGAGGCAGATCCTTCTCCTTGTCTGGGACCTCTTGTTCTCTCTTGGTGTTCTGGGATTCTATACCATTCCCCCGCCCTTGAGGGAACAGGGAAGAGGGCCTGAGGGGGAGGCTCAAAACCCAGGTTGATTCAGACCCAAGAGATTTTCCCCTGTTGAAGTCAACTCAAGCTTAGGAGGCAGCTCAGGGCCGCAGGACACAGAAGACGGTGGGTGGAAGGAAGCCACAACGGGCCTGAGCAGTCCTACAGAACTCAAGCCTTCTCTATTCTCCCAGCTTATAGGGAAAAAAGGAATTTCAGCTGCTTTTAGCTTATTTGATTCATTAATTCAGTATACCCTAGAATTTAGCTGCTCTCTGTCCCTCTGAGACAGAACCCAGGGAAAGCAGGTGTGGCCTGACTTGCCTCAATCAGGCCCCTGAATTGAAGCAACAGGACAAATGCACTATAATTCACAGTTTCCACTCTCCTCCCTCAACCCACCCCTTCCCCCACCACTGGCCTCAATTGGCTCCCAGATCTCCAATGCGTAAGGATTTCCGCCAGCATGGCTCAAAGGGTTAATAAACCAGGACTTCTCAGACAGTTAGGACACAAGCTCATTCACCAACAGAAACCCGAGGATGGCAACACAGCAACCTAGGGCTTCCTATAGCGATTCTTCGGGGTTTCGCCACACCCTGTTTTGTCACAGTTGAGAGCACCTGGGTTCTTCCCCAGCCCGAGGCTCCCCAGGAGGCCGGGGAGCTCCTGGGTGATGGCCCGCTCAATCTTCTCCAGAAAGCAACCTCCCATGTAGGAGCACTGCTGCGACAGCAGCTTGAAACTGGAAATGGGGTTGATGCCAAAGAAGTCCTTATAGGCCTCGCGGTTGGGAAGGTCAAATTTGCTGACATTGGTTTTTGCCAGGATGGTCTTGAAGATGTAGAATTTATCAGGATCTTCCACAATGTCCTTGAAGACCAGTTCTCCATCACTGAAGAAGGTCATTTTGTCCTTATAAGTCTGCAGATAGCGGTCAACCAAGAGGGCATGAATGCGGACCCGGATGGCATGCTGGCGGATGAAGGCAATCTTGTTCTCCAGTCTGTTCTCGATCACCTGGTTCAGGTCTTCCAGGAGGGAGATCTCTTCCTTGAGGAACAGGTCCCGGTGTGTGTCAGGCTTGTAGTCGTACGGCCAGAAGGAGCTGACGTAAACCCTTGGGGGCTCTGTGACATTGATGAGCGGGGCCAAGCTCCAGAAGAGGGCCCCATAGACGCGCATGAGCATCTGCGTGGCCAGGCTGTCGGCCTTGTTCAGGATGATCCTTATCTGGGACTCCCGCCCCTTCAGCTGGCGGAAGAGCATCTCCAGCTCCAGACCCACATCCAGCTTGGTGGGGTCAAAGACGACAAAGATGAGGTCAGCTCTGTCGATGAACCACTGGCACACGTCATTGAAGGGGTAACCTTGAGGAGAGGGAACCAGAAGTCAAGCTGAGCAGGCCTTACCCCGGGTTCTTCCAGAACCAAACCATTCCGTGGGGTGAGGGAAGTAACAACAGTAGGGATTTCCTGGGTTTCTGAAGACTTTTAAAGAATTTTAATTGTGTATCTCCTGCCGCTTGTCAACCTTTGACCAAGAACAACCTGATCCTTGCTTTAATGCTTCTAAGCTTTAGCGTTTTAGCTATAAAGTGTCAAAAAGAACAATGACACCCAAGTTGATATAAAGATTACTATGTTGCTATAAATATAGGAAAGCACCTAACTAAAACTGCCAGTCATGTAGTAGATGCTCAATATGTTTTAATTCCTTTAACTTATTTCCAAAATAAGGAGACTAGGAATACCTGTTTTGAAAATCTTCTACAATGACCAACCAGTGATGCATAAGATTCATCCGATGCATAACAGGAATGCAATAAAGGTTAAGTTACTATTATAATTATTAGTGATAACGTTATTACTAGTAATAAAACAAAGTCTGGTTATAAGCAAAATGAGAGTTATAACCACAAACAGAGATCCACCATCTGCTCATATATTCCTACAAATGCAGTTATGACTCATCTCTGCAGATGGCCTTGCACCACGGCAATGCTCAGTGGCCTGTGTCATAACCTAGTGCCTGCCAGCCCCGAAGTGGCACTCTCCTGCCACCTGAAGGCAAGTGGGGTTTTGGGAAGTCTGACACAGGCTTATGCTGAAGCAGGCGCCTGGTGAAGCAGAAGGTCAGGTTCAACCCAGACCCAAGTGAGCCAGAGGTCAAGTACACCTGGATTGGGACCCAACTGGTCCAGGTCTTTGATCTCAGGGGCAGCCTGGGCCTCCCAAAGACAGCTCAGCCCCAGCGTGGACCTCAAGGTGCTACTTACAGGGAAGACCAGCCCTCCCTCCCCTTAGGAAAATACTGATTGCCTCCCAACCAGATCCGTCCCCGGAGAGGTGAAAGGATAAGGTACTCCACACCTAAGTGGCATCACAGTGACAACAAGAAGGGACTGGGAGCAAAGAACCTGGTCTTGGACAATGCTGGCCACATTACCTCCCCCCTCCCTGCCTACCACTCATTGTCGAAAACAATTTTCGAAGACAAAGCTCTCGCTGTTCAGAAATGAGTGCTGAATTACCTCTTTCTTGCTGCTTGCGGTTCTCAATGATGCCTGGTGTATCCACAAAAGTGACCCGCTCCAGAAGTTTGTGGGGAACCTCGATGCCAATCAGCTTCTCCAGGAAATTCTGGCCAAACTTCTCGAGGGGTGAGAAGGACCGGGCGCTGTCAGCAGCCATGACAATGCCCTCGATGGTTTTCAGCTTGGGCCCGTGCGTGAGGACCGTGAACTCTGAGGTGGTGGGCTCAGCACCTGCACACACGGCACCAGGTTAGTAGGACTGCGGTCACCCCTGGGGAGGAGAGCTACCACAAAGTCATGGGGTGAGCAAGGTGTTCAGGGACGGTGTGCCACAGGAGTCGGATATTGCATTCGCTAAGCTCCTGGCTTCTTTTTTAAAAAATCGTGGTAAGATACACATATCAAAATTCACCATTTTCACCATTTTTAAGTGTGCAGGTAAGTGGCCATAAGGACATTCACAGTGATGTGCAACCATCACCACTATCCATCTCCCGAACAGAAACTCTGTACCCGTTAAACAGTAACTCCCGTGCCCCCTTCCTCCAGCCCCTGGGAATCTCTACTCTACTTTGTGTCTCTACGAATTTGATGACTCTAGGTATCTCATAAGTGGAATCACACAGTATTTGTCCTTTCGTGTCTGGCTTATTTCACTTAGCATAGTGTCTTCGAGGTTCATCCACGTTGTGGCATGTCTCAGAAATTCATTCCTTTTTAAGGCTGAATAATATTCCATTGTATGAATAGACCATGTTTTGTTTATGCATTCATCCATCAATGGATGTTTAGGTTGTTTCCACCTCTTGACCATTGTGAATAATGCTACTATGAAGATGGGGGTAGCTGCTGGTTTCTTGTATGTAATTTTCATTGTTATATTGAAGACATATATGAATGCTTTAATTTTTACAGTGTTCTTACATATGACATTGAAATACCAACAATCACACAAGAAAATCACACTGTTACCTGTGTAGAGCTGGTAGCGAGTGTTTTCCAACCCAAGGAGGTAGTTTATCATGGTGGATTTGCCAACGCTCCACGGTCCCAGGAACAGCACCATTGGCTTGGAAGTAATTTCCCCATCTGCGGGCGGCGGGAATTAGAAATGGAAGTGAACTAACAAAGTTCCTCACTGTGAGAGTGACACAGTTCTCCGTGCTGTGTCCCAGTCCATCTGATTGAACTGTGGGATTCTAGATTGGACCAGAGAGCGTGTAGCAATCAGTGGCACATCTCCTTCTACGCAAGTGCGATCACCCAGTTAAAAGACACCAGAAGACATCGTTTGGGCCTTGCACAGATCCTTGGCGCACTGACACCGGAAGGAGGGACTCAGTAAAGTCAACAAATACTGACTCAGAGCTCACCCTGGGTGAGGCCTCCTGATTTAGATCTGGAGGAGAACTGCTCATAAAAAGGGGAGGAGAGAGCTGCTACGTGGAGAGAGGTTAAAACTCTGCAATTGGGACTGGTAACAGAAGAAAGGATATGAAAGAAGCTTATACAACCTTGGACGACCTTGACTCGGGCCCTGCCTGTCCCGCGTGTCGCCCTCCTTAGCTGTGCTCCCCACATCCCACTTTAGGCTCAGCCCAAACCTGGGCTCTGGAGCCAGTCTCAAATATTAGTCTCCAAAGCCCACGACAAATTTGCCAGGTCCCAAGACCAAGCATGGACTCCGCATCTCTTGGGTTCTTGTCCCTGTGTCCAATGTGGGGGAGAACACCCTGCCTGGGCCACTGCAGTTGATGTCCCTAAGAAGAAAAAGCAGACTCCTCCAGTGCTTTCAAAACCAGAGGGCAGGGACTGGGGGAGGAATGCGTTTGGCATGGAATGCATCATTCTCGTCGCTGACTTGCAGGCTGCAGCTCTTCAGCCCTTCCCTGAACCACAGCAGAGGGTCACCTCTCCAGCATTTAGCACCTACAGCTCTCCAGACCTCTTCACCTCCCTGAGCCTGGAGAGAGGCCTCAAAACACTAGGCATTTCTTTTTCATTTGCCCATTTTTCCCAGTTTAATTTATTTAATATCTTCATTCAAAAATCAGAAGTATAAGAAGATATACAGTGAAAAGTCTCCCTTCCCTGTCCCCAGTCTGCCTCGGCCATCACACTCCCTCTGTATTCTTTCAGATATTTTAATGCATACATAAGCAGTATGAAGAGATCATCTTCCCCTCTCGTCACACACAGAGGAGCAGGGTCTCCTCCTTGTCTGCACCTTGCTTCTTGATGCGTTGGTTTTCTTTCTCTAAGGTGAAACTAATCCTAGAAGACCCAGATGGCATCTTGTAAGCAGCCGCACATAAATATTGCCTGAAATTGATACCGTGGTCCTGCCCCATCCCTCCCTGCCTGTAAATACACACAAGAGCCGCTTGCATCTCCAGGCGTCAACTCCTGGCTCAGGGACAGGAAGGGATAGCCAGGCTGAGGGAGGGGAAGGAGTCCCCAGTTATAGCCACAGAGATCCTACCAAAATTCTTCTGTCCAGGCCCAGGTGACACCAAGGAGAGCTGGACCTTCCATCTCGCCTGTGAGAGAAACCACAAACAGGGCTTTTTGAGGGGGCCGCTGTTTCTGCTCTCCGCAGCACGGGGCGTGACTGGCATGTGCAGGAGGTGGCAGGTGAGACACCATGGGTGGAGGTCATGGGGAGAGGCTGCCCTGAGGCACAGCGGAGCGCCCAGCACTTGCAAGAGCCAAGGGGAGAGGAGCCAAACCCAGAAAGCGAAGTCAGGAACCAGAAGCCCTCCCTGCAGAGCACCGTTCCCTGGGCAGCCCACAGCCTTCCGGGCCAAGCCGCTGGGTCTAGGGGCTGCGAAAGAAGGAAGGCCAGTGTGGAGGACAGAAAGCACGGGCTGCGAAAGAAGGAAGGCCAGTGTGGAGGACAGAAAGCACTGGCGCCTGCACCCTCACGCCAAGGCCTGCACGTCCTCTGTGGAGCCAAGGAGGATAGATTGCTCTTTGGCTTGCAAGAAACAGGAGAGGTAGTTGTGAAACTGGGCAGATGTCTTCTCTCAGAAGAGGAGAAAGTTAGGGCTCCTAGCACCAGCCAGGATCCTGGGGAGCCCACCATTTCTCTGGACATCAGGGCCCTCTTCTGTAAAGCAGGAATAACATATACCCGCTAGTCCCCCATCCACTTTATAGCCATCAAGAGCATCACAAGGGATAACGCAGAAATAGCCAATCAACACAGAAAGAGATGTGCAATACCACTCACCATTCAAACAACAATTAGACGCCATTGTTAAATCTTTCAAAAATGAATAACACGAAAACGTGGGGGAACAAGAACTCTCCCACCCTGTTGTGGATACAAACTAGGGCGACTGAAGGCAATTTAGCAACGACTATGACAATGTTTCATTCCAGCGTTCCACTTTTAGAACTTTATCCTATAAATATGTTTGCATGAAATATGTGACGATTATAGTGGTATTTGTAACACTGAAAAAATAGAAAATGGCAAACAGCCTATTTTCCATCAGTAGGATAGTAGTTATCTAGTGTGGTGCATCCACATGAGGAACAGAAAGAGCAGGGAGCCACATGCATACACATAGAGACACAGACACACAGGAAAACAGACACACACAGATATACAGACACACACAGAGATGCACAGAGACACACACAGATACACAGACACACAGAGAAACAGACACACACAGAGATACACACAGTTACACAGACATACAGAGAAACACACATACAGACACACACAATTGTGTGATATCATCCCATCTTTGTAAAACAAACAGAAAAGGCACGCTTGCATAAGCTCACGTACACAGAGGAAATGTCTAGAAGGATTCACGAGAAACTGTAACAGTGGGAGTCTCTGGGAGTGGAATTAGAGAAGCTGGAAATCAAGAAAGGGGTTTTTATTTTTCAATTCATACTGTTTTGTACTATTTGAATTTTTGGGGGGGGCAACAAGTATACCTCATTTCCATTACTTTGAAAATCAATTTTTAAAAGAATCCAGACCCAAGAAAAGCCAACCAGAAGGAGTGAGGAGGAGGAGGGAAGGAATCCAGGCCAATGAGAGGCCTGCAGACATGATCTCAAGTGACCAGGGAGCCCTTGAGCCCACACGGGATCGAGCAGGCATCACTGCCCTTGGAAGCCAGGGCCCTACGACACCTGAGCGCTTACTCATGAAATGGTCTTCGTGACACCCCGTGCAAATCGTGGGGCACGCTTTCAGGGAAAGCATCGTTCACATGACTGAAGTCTCTGTCCCTCTCCAAGTCCTTAGGAGAGGTCAGCTCCACGTGTCCTCATGCCCACCGTGCAGGGAGCTCAGGAACCCACAAGGCCACTGGGGAGTGTGGACAGGCTGGAGGTCAGGCTCAACCTCCGGACGCGAGGGGGTACCTGTGATCTCGTGCTGCCGAAGCTCGTTGTACTTGTAAGACTGCTCCAGGGGTTTGATGGACGAGTGGTAGATCTTTCGAAGTCGCTGCAGTACCACTGGGGGCAGAGAAGGGTGAAGGGAGAGGTCAGGGGGGCGCTCCAGGTGGCTGAACCGCTATGGAGCCGTCTATCTCCCCAGGGAGTCCCTGGTGGGGAGCAGGGCCCGTGTATTAGCATTCCTGGAGGGAGCTGGCCCACATCCCAACCCTCAGAAAGCTTTAAACCAGAAGGCATTCCCTCCCCATCCTCCAAAGCCCCTGGACTTTCTTTTTAAATCTAACCCTCTTCTCTCTCTTTGATAGTGTGTCCCGAAGCTCCGCCTCAGCCGGCAGCTACTGAAGGCCTTTCAATGGCAGATGGGAACTGCCACAGAACTGTCCCCTTCTTCCCTCCTTGCCTCTATGGTGCCTGCCTGGGGCTTATAGGGCAAGGAGGCACAGCCACACTGGCCCCTGGCCTGTCACGCACTCCCCACTGCCCCTGGGAGGGTTCAGACATCGCAGGTGTCTTCTCGGGAAGAGTATGGCTCCAGGGAGAAGTGACTCACTGGCGCAGAGAGGGAGGAACGAGGGACAGAGGCCGGGCCTCTCTGGACCCCAGCCCTCCCTCGCGCTGCCAGCCCCTCTCTAGCTGTGTGCACAGCAAACCGCTGCCTCACTCTGAGCTTTTGTTCACTCATCGATTGAGAGGAGACAAGCCCCACTGAAAGCCTTGAGTGGTTACAAGGATGAAATGAAATACCAGACATGAGAGGGCATTATCAACTGTAAAAATCAAAGCAAATTGATGAACTCTTCTTAACAACCCTACCTGGCTGCAGCGCCAAGGCCAGCACCGTCCCGGCAGCAGCACCAGGATTCGCCCTCTACACTTCCGCTGGTCCCTCTGCTGGGATGGCCTTTCCTCCTCCCTGCCAACCCAGAGGCCCGAAGCCTTGGACCCTCCTGGGGGAGCCTCCTCCAGGAAGCCCCCATCTCCAGGGCTCTCCTCCCTGGGGTGCCCGCCAGCCCCAGCGGCCCAGCCCCCAAGGCGCTCCACCCCCAGGCCCAGGCCTCCGGTTACCCGGGTAATCATCAGTCGGCTTCTCCTCATTCAGCATCAGAGTTTTCTCAATGTGGGAGCGGTCTCTCAGTGGGGCTTCTTCACTCACATCCTCCGCCTCTTCTGGAGAGAGAAGCAGAGAGCAGGGTTAGGGCAAAGCCAAGAGCCAGCTGGGCTCCCAGCGCCCCCGGAAGATGGGCAGGGGCAGGCAGTGAGAGGGGGCTGCACAAAGGCTCTCCAAGTTTGACTGAATGGAGTTCTGTCTCTAGGAGGGACTTTGAAAATCCACACTCAACTTCTGTTAAGCTCCACGGTCCATTTTACGCCTTCAGCAAACATTGACTGAGCACTGACTGTGTGCCGAGCACCGAGCATCGCGCTGGGAATGCAGTGGTGCCCAAAACAGACGAGCTCCTGCCCTGGTGGAGGTTTCCTACAGTCTAGAGAGGAGAGGGGAGGAATGACCTTAAAAGTAATGTAATGATTACAGCCAGTGATGCAGCCATGGAAGGAAAGATGCCAGAAGCTATGAGGGCCTAAGAAGTGTGCCTGGGGAGTCTTAGCGGGGGGAGTCCGGACACTTCCCGGAGGGGCCGCCTGGGCGCTGAGATCTGCTGTGAGGAGTCATTTAGGGGAGGGTCAGGGCAGGAAACAGGAGTGATTCAGCAGGAAGTAGGAAGGGTGGCTGGGCCGCAGGAGGTGAGGGTTGTGTGCTGGGGGCAGGAGAGTTCCACAGGGGCTGACCTGCATGGTCTTAAAGGCCACATAGGAGTCTGCCTTTCATCCTCAGGGCACCGGAAGCCAGGAAGGGGTTCTACGCAAACAACCGCCCTGATCAAATGAGCATTTTTATCAGGCACAAGGGGGCTGTGTGGAGCACGGTCAGGAGGAGCCTCTGCACAGCGTCTGGGGTGTTCAACTGTTGCTTCTGACCAAGCAAGAGATGCCCACGACCGCCTGCAGGCTCCTGGGGAGGCCGTTACTACTGGAGCCCATCGCACCCAGGATTTTAGGTGATTAGAAGCAGGACGGACTTGGGCCTGTGGGGCAGAGGGAGACCAGTTCCACGAGGGGTGGGAAGCAGAGAAGAATCAGGATGTGCAGCCTCCCAGGTGAGCGATTCTTTACGGAGATCAGACCCACACAGCCCGACCCCAGACCCAGAATAGGGAGGACAGGGAAGGGGGAGGAGCTGGCTGACTGCAGGCCCTCCCCCTACAGAGTGTGCAAGCACCTGACAAGCAGCATGGAAACTAAATCCTACAAGGAAACCTGTGGGGAAGCCACACTGCAAGTGAAGACTGCCACAGTCCCCCCATCCTAAAAGCCAGCCCTTGGTCTGGCCAGCATATTTGGTGAGGCCATGGAGCATCCTGGCCAGGCCTCAGATGTGACAGTCTCCAGTGCTGCCCAATGGCTTTGCCCTGCCCTTCCCCTGTCCCCGTCCCCCAGTCCTGAGAGGGCGGCTACTGCTGCTCCAGGTGGACATCTGCAGGATGTCACTGTCACAGCCAGCCTGAGATTTCTTATCACGATGCTGACCCTAGTCCCTGTTCACCCTGCTTAACATGGTCTAGTCTTCAAGGGGAGACCCCAGGTGTTAGCTCACCAACGTGGTCCCCCAGGGGCCTCCAACCCACCCCCAACCTGTACCTCTCTCCACCAGCCTGCCACGGGACCTCAAATCCTGCCACTATGTCCCTTGTCCTTCAGGTTAAGGCACTGGTCCGTGTTAAAGTGCATCGAGGGACTCTAATGGGCAGGCTCCTGTGGCCCTAACTCAGAAGTGACCAGGTCCCTCTGGGCCCTCCATGGTGTATCTTCCCACGGGCTCCCTCAAAACTGGGGATAAATGGCTAATGAGCAGCCCCAAAGGCACCTCATGGGCCAGGGACACTGGACGGGGCCTCCACCCAGAAAACCAGGCTGGCTCTAATGTCCCACCCTGTCCCTGCTGGTCCCACTACATACAAGATTCCCAGGAAGAGTGTAGCTGCCGGAGGCGGCAGGAGCAAGTTGAGAATCCCGTACCCTGAGGCCCCTCCTCCGACTCCTCTGCGGCTGCATCCTGGGCCTCGTCCCCCTCGAGCCCTGTATCCAACTCCTCTGGACTCAACTGGGCCCCCTCGTCCTCAAGGCTTGGGGTTCCTGCTGCTTCCTGGGGTTCCCCGGCTTCCTCAGAGTCACCCCCTTCTTCTTCTGAACTAGCCCCATCGCCACTGTCCTCTTCAGATTCTTCTTCCTCGCTTCCGCTGTGATCGCCACCCTCTTCTTCAGAGGAGGCCATGTCCTGGTCCTCCTGAGACATCTCTGGCGCCTGGCCCTCTGGAGAGCTGTCTTCCTGGGTGCCCTCCACCTCGGAGCTCTGTGCGCTCCCCGTCTCCGTGGCTGGGCTGTGGCCAGGCTCCCCCTGGTCCTCAGGCCCCTCCCTGCCTTCTGTGTCCACATCCACAACTCCATCTGGCCCTTCAGGTCCCTCATCAGGCCCTGGGCTGCCCTCGCCTCCTGTCTCAGGGGCATGGGCTTCCTCGACCTCCTCTGTGGTGGGAGAAGCCCTTGCATCTTCAGGCCCTACGGTTCCCGTTGCTGTTTCCTGCTCAGCGTTGACCCCTAGGATCTCCTCAGCTTCCTCAGGGACCACATCTCCCCTAGCCTGTCCGTCAGCCTCCCCACTGGCAGCTTCCTCTGTGGAGACCCCAAGCCCAGCTCTCTCTTCTGCTGGGCCCTCTCCCGCACTGAGATCTGGCCTCCCCTCTTCCCCGGGGCCCCTCTCCCCTTCTGGAGGAAGGGCACTTTCTCCTGGTGGGCGCACTTCTTCCTCCCCAGGCTCCGCAGGGTCCCCGAGGGGAGCCGACTGTGAGGCTGAGGCATTGGAGAGGCTGGCTTCGGGATCAGAGCCCGGGCCGGGGGTGTCAGCGGCGGTCTTCTCCGAGCTCCCAGCCTCCCTGCCATCTGGGGAGTGAAGGAGCAGCTTCTTCTCTCGAGGAGCCGCCTCTGCATAAAGCGCCCTTTCCTTCTCGTCTAGACTTGCTGCGTCTCCAGCAGAGAAATGATTCTCCAACAAATTGCCAACATCTTCTGTGCCACCCGAAGTGGAAGCTTGCAGTTCTAAATGATTAGAACACGATTGGTCAGTTTCACAGGGTTGGCACTTGCTTTGCTCCTCAAAGAGTCTAACTCAAGCTAGCTCCCGTCCTTGGGAGGAGGTATGGACCTGGCGCGCAGTGGCTCACCCGACCTCCCTAGTCTTCATGACTGCCGCGTGCGGCAAGCAGCGCTGGTGTTATTCTGCCTCGCTCCCGAGATGTGGAAGTCGCAGCTGGGGCAGTTATAGACCTGCCGTCCATGACCAAGGGAGGGAGTGGATGGCCCACACCCAGGGCCCCACCCCTGACCCTGCTCTCAAGTCTCCCCACGGGGTCCTGATGATTGTGTAGCGATGGAAACATGGGAGAGCCCTTCCAGTCCTTCCTCAACCTTGTGCAGGCACGTGCAGCCTGGCTCACCGGGAGATCTTTCCAAGATAGGACAGATGCATGGATGGCCCACCCCTGTCAGTTCCTAGAGTCATTAACCACGCTTTTTATGCCGCTATCAGCAAAGGAGTGAAAACAGGTGTGTGCGGGCCAGATCATCTCAGGTTACACAGCAAAGTCCTCAGGGGATTACTTGTGGCTCTCTGCCTTACTAAGTCACACATCCAACTCTGTCCCCTTCAGGGCAGGCATTTGCTGGCCTCGCTACCTTAGATTAGAGGGGACGTGGCCTGAGGAGGAGGAGATAGCCAAACCAGGCAGGGCCAGGGCTTCCCGGTGGCCTTAGCCAACCCCTCCCGAGGGGATCCCCTTGTGAAGTTTGATCGCTTTAGCAGGATAGCCGAAGGCACGGGGAGAGCAAAGCAGGCGAGTGAGGTAGGGGCCTGGTCTGTGCCAGAAACCTCTGTCAAGGGACGTGTGTAATTTATATGGAAAACGGGGTCAGCAGAGAGGGTTGCCCCCTCCCGCCCAGGCTAAGACTCTTTAAGGAGGAGAGGGGATGCTGTAGGCTCACGGGGATGAGGGGACCCAAGGCCCCCTGCCTTGGGGAAGCCGAGACAGCCCCCAGGGGCAGCCTCCAGGGACCAGGAACAAATCTTTTCTCATTAGTCCCCACAGATGCAACCTACTTTCAAATTCAGAAGAATGGGAACTTTGGGTGCCTTTTATCCTAAAGGAGGCCCGTATATATACAGCACTTCCCCAAGCACTTTCACATTCATGACAGCATTCAAACCCCCTTTAGTACCATCAACCAAATTTCAGAGCTAAAGGTCTGGAGAAAGTCTTTCACTTGCCCAAGACACCAGGTGGCTGATGGGTGACTGGAACCCAGAAGTGCCCACTCCTTGTCCAGGCCCTCCATGCCACGATGTGTAGGGTTTCACAGGGGCACCCCTTCCCACGGGTCCCTCCCCGTTCCCTTCATATGCCTTCTCTCCAGGCTCCTGGATTGCAGGAACCAAAGTTTAATTCTCTCTGTGTTTGCAGGGCGCGGACCCCGTCTGACCCACGAAAAGTGGTGGGAAGAGGTCCGTGGTGAGATTTGGGTACAAGACGAATTCCTGGTCCCTTAGTGGGGGAGCTGGAGCTACTCATTGAAAGTTTCTTTCATTGCCACCTGAATACCTGTCCATCCTGATTGCTTTGCCTGCATCTCTATCCCCGTCACCCTCTGGAAAAAAATCTATGGCAGGAACTTGGTTTAACCCAAGGAGACTGACAGTCCTCTGAGCAGCGAGATACAGATACTCTATCTCATATGAGATACATCTGTAGGATTATCCAGGGTGTCAGGCAATGCTTAAGCTCCTTATACATAAAACATTACTTACCTGATCTTATTCTACTTATTTACTCTTACTTGCTTCTGTGAAACAAGTCTCATTCCCATCCCCATTTTACAGATGAGAGGACTGGAATCAGAGACACTGAATGCCTTGCCCAACATCACACAGCTAGCAACTGGCTGACCATTTAACTCCAGAGCTGTAAAAGAGATTGCCTGACCCTAAGATGGGGTTCTACACCCACACTACTCAGTGTGGTCTGGGTGCCCTCAGCATCAGTGTCACCTGGGAGCTTGATAGAGACAGAGACTCTCCGGCCCCAGCCCAGACCCACTGAACCAGAATCCACATTTTACATGACTTTTTTTTTGAGGAGGAGGAGGATTAGGCCTGAGCTAATGTCTCCTGCCAATCCTCCTCTTTTTTTGCTGAGGAAGACTGACCCTGAGCTAACACCCGTGCCCATCTTCCTCTACTTTATATGTGGGACGCCTACCACAGCATGCCTTGACAAGCGGCACCATGTCCACACCCAGGATCCAAACCAGTGGACCCCAGGCTGCCAAAGCGGAACGTGAAAATTTAACCACTGTGCCACCTGGCTGGCCTCAAGAATCCACATTTTAACAAGATGCCCAGGTGATCCCTTTACACGTTACAGATTGAGAAGTGCTGGTCTACACCACCTGATAAAACTGCCTCTAAACCAGTGGTTCTTGGCATTGGCTGCATATTGGAATCACCTAGTTCTTGGTCCCACTCTCCCCCCCCCTCAGAAGTTCTGATGAAATTAGGGTGTATCCCCAGCATCAGGACTTCAACAAAAAAATTCTTGGGTAATTCTAACACACGGCCAAAGCTGCAAACCACTGCTAAACCAAATAATCCTGACCCAGAGGCTTCTGCTCCTGGCCCCTCTCCATTTTTGCGCCCACTGGGGGCTCCCAAGTTGGATGCGTCACCCAGGGATGACATGTGACCTTGGAATAGCAGTGAGCAAGGCTTCTCCTCTGGGGAATCTAGCCCTTTCCAAGGCCCCTGTTGCCCTCTACTATTGATGATGTTGACAATGATGATGATGATGGTGGTGGTGGTGATGATGGTGATGGTGGTGGTGATGGTGATGATGGTGATGATGATGATGGTGGTGGTGATGGTGATGATGGTGGTGGTGGTGGTGGTGGTGATGATGGCGATGGTGATGGTGATGATGATGATGATGGTGGTGGTGGTGGTGATGGTGATGATGGTGATGGTGATGATGATGATGGTGGTGGTGGTGGTGGTGGTGGTGGTGGTGGTGATGATGGTGATGGTGATGATGATGATGGTGGTGGTGGTGGTGATGGTGATGGTGATGATGATGATGGTGATGGTGATGATGATGATGGTGATGGTGATGATGATGATGGTGGTGGTGGTGGTGATGGTGATGGTGATGATGATGATGGTGATGGTGATGATGATGATGGTGATGGTGATGATGATGATGGTGGTGGTGGTGGTGATGATGGTGATGGTGACGGTGACGGTGGTGGTGATGATATGGGGCCAAAGAGACTCTGAGTCTGACCATCTGTGGCAGTACTGATATCTTCCAAACACCTTCTGTCCCCACTGGGGATGAGAGGGCTACACAGTCCCAAGGGAGATGAGTTCCCCAGACTTTGGAGGTTTCCTATGACCTTCACTCTGTTGTTTATTTCCACTCTGGGCTCTGGACAGGAAGTCAGGTGCTTGCGTGCACATATACACGTTTACATTCATACTCTTCTGCGGTTTTTACAACTTAGGGCCAAGCTGCCCCTGACCTTCTGCTAAGCAATTTGGAGTGAAAAAGACTGAGGGTGACGACTTCATGCTCTATGAGCTTCCTTCACGGGCTAAAAATAACTTCTCTGACAGAAAGTCCCCCACTGAAACAAGCTGTGCCTTTGGGCCCCCAGAGCTCAAGTCCAGGAAGCAGCTGTGCCATTGGACCCCATCTCTCCTCCCTGAGGCAGTCAGAAGCTTCGAGACCTTCTGATTAAACTCAGTTCAATTCTGTGAAGTCAAACCCAGTGTGTTCCCTCCCTCCCTGACCTCCCTAGTGTCTTGCTGGAGCCCCCGAGTGGCCCCTGGAGGAGGAGGCAGGAGAAGGCTCAGAGGACCAGGATACTCTGGGTTGAGGGGTTGTACCTGATAAGATGAGTCTTGGCCTATCCTAGGACATGCAGTACCGTACTGTATGTGCTGTTGCCAAGGCAGCCACCCTGGCTCCGGACAGGCTTGGGTGCTTACGTCAAGATACGTGAATAGCAAGCCCCCAGCTCAGCCCTGGAGATCGTGGAAAGGCCTGTGTGACCGACAGGCTGGGGCCCCAGCCCTACTCACACCCAGGACAGAGCACAGCATAAACTGATTCTTCTTTCTCTCCCTACACCCCCTCTACAATAAGCATTTCTTTGGGGGTCAGTCCTTCAGCTGTTCCCCCCGCCCACAGCCTCAGCAGGAGCCCCAGGCTCAGTTCCTCTTGCCACTACCAAACACCTGACTTTTTTTCCCGGCTCCTAACTCATTCCAAAGCACTTTTGCATGAAGTCAGAGGACTGCGGAGCTGCCAAGGGCCTGGGTAAGTCCAACTGCAAAGGAGGAAGCTCTGGCCAGGGAGCTTTGCCCAAGGTCAGGGGTAGGGTTGGGACAGGGCCCATGTTCACGGCCCTCCGTCAGAGTTCTTTCTGCTCCCACGTAGTTGGCAAACCATGTCCCATGAAGCGCTAGGGTTTCGTGGAAGAGACTAGGCGTGAGAGAAGATGAGGGAGCAGGGGCTCACCACCCACTTTGTGCTTCCTGCCCAGCAGCTCTCCTTGGGTCTGTCTGACCCACTGCCTGAGGGGGCTGACAACCACTCTCCTGCCTCCTCCGCCTCTCCCCTCAAAAGTCCTCTCACCTCCTCTTGATCATTTCCTCCAGCAGCCCAAGGAGCCCCCTTACAGCATCTTTTCACTTTGCTGATCGGCTTATTCCAGGCACTGAGCTAGATGCTGCCTCACCTCCATACAGAACTTCATGCTTCCCAAAGTAGTTTCATCTTCCTCTTTCATCCTCCTGGCAGCCGTCTGAGGCAGGGAGAGCAAGGATTACTAACCGCTCTTGAAATAAGGAAGTAGACACAGGAAAGTCAAGCTGTTTGCTCAACAAGCCGTTCCAAGCACGGGCTAGAACTCAGTGCTCCTGGCCCACGTGGGGGTGGTGTCCATGACCCGCACAGCTTGCCAAGCACAGATGCCCAGGCTCCAGGTTGGGTCAGCGGGAACCTGAGTGTTTCACAGCTGATTCTAATGGACATCAGCAGTTGAGAAGCACTGCTCTGAGTTGCCCTCAGAACCAAGTGCCGGGGGTTCTGTCTGGAAGTGGAAACTGGAGATGGGAGAAGAGAGGTCAGAAGCCGAGATCTTTTCTTTGGTTGACCTGTTTTGAGCTCACCTCTAGGTGCCGAATTTATTCAGTGTCTTCATGGAATAGAATATAAACTCAATTCACCTATCCAAGTCTCCTTAGTGTATATTTCTAAGGATCTGCCAAAGTTATTCTTCCGTATGACTTCTCATCCATGTGAACTGAAACCATGGAGTTCAAAGTCACACACAAGGAAAATACCTTCTACCGTTACTCAAACACAATTATACAGATGAGTCATCAGTAATAAAGTCCCAGGGGACAATCACTTTCCAGTCCTACCCCTGGACACCTCTGTATCTGGGAGTCAGGAACAGCAGTCTTGGCATCCAGGGAGCCCCACGTCTTTCCCAGGCTGTCCTCCACCCAAACTCTTGGATATCTCATCAGCCGTGCCTAAGTGCAGCTGAGAGCACTTCAGAAACAGCGTTCACAGAGCCGGAGCGGCAGACTGACCCCTTCCGTGTTCTAGATCTTGTCTCCCAGCACTCCTGGACTGGCCAGAGCGGATCAGTGGTCTCTTCTGGTGTTTCATCTCTTCTTGACCTTGTTTACAGAGTAATGTTCACCACTCAGGGCCCCTTGTCCTTTCTTTTCTTGGGTGAGCCTTCAGAAAGTTTTGCAGATGCCAACGCCAAAAAGGACCTTGGAAGGGAAGTGCCCACACCCTCCCAGGACCCTGAGACCCTCTCTCACCACTCTGTTGGCCTCCATGTCTTCCCCCCAGACAACGGGACCACAGTGTAGTGAAGGAGGCAGCCATTCTCGGAAGGTTCTTTGGCCTCCTGGCCATGCTCCAAAGTCAAGGCTAATCCGCCCAGAACAGCTTGTCCCTGGCTGGGCTCTAGCCCCCAAATGATTCACCCAGGGGACAGGACACAATGACAAAGGCGCCAATCAGAGAAACTTACGGGATTGGGGGTCAAACTGGTTTGATTTCACTGATCAGGATCTTAAAACTCCGATAAGTGATTGTCCCAAGGCCACGGGGCTAGTTAGGATAGTCAGCAGTGAGCTGGTTTTAGAACCCAGCTCTCCACCAACTCTGAGTCTCATGAGCTTTCCCCACACCAGGCCACCCCCCCGCCCAAAATGAGAGGGAATGAGTCAGCCTCAGAAAGACAGTGACTTCTCAGTCTACCCTCTTCTTCCTCCCCTTAAAAACGATTGTTTAAGACTTCAAGACAGTGGTTTCTAACCCATAAAGTCCAGAGAATTGGCAGAACAACTCCACCCCCCCTCCCCACCCCTAATTCCTGGGGATTCTTGGTTTGGGAGGTACAGGGAGAAATTGCCCACAATGCTGCAACCATCTTGTATACACATGCTTGTCACTGATGCTGGAGGATTCGTGAGTATGGCTGAGCCCTCACTTTCGAAAGGCAAAAATATCTTTGGCAGAAGCAAAACATTAAGCCCTAACCCCTCCGCGTGACTCGGTTATTAAAGGGATACTGCACGGAGCACCCTGTCTTCCCGGAGACCAGCGCGGCCTGAAGCGAGCAGAAGTCCTCCAAGAAGAAGTCCCAGGCAATACTTCCTCCATTCAGAGGGGCGAGCCGGGCCGCAGAGGGAAGAAGGGAGGGAGAGGTGCAGGCTGGACTCCGAGACAGACCGAGGCAGGTGGCTGCCTCCCCCCGTCCCACCTCCCCACCCAGAGAAACAGAATCTCCCTGGGATCTGGAGGATGACCTCTGGAGGGCTGATGGTTTAATTTTTGGCACCAGCCAGGCAGAGACCCACAGGGAGCCAAAGGAGTGTGGCTTCCTAAGGCCCCATTTGATGGCCATCTTGGGTTCAGGTCAGAGCCATCATGGGAGGGAGGAAGTCTGCTCGATTCCCGAGCTCAGGAAATGGATGTGACACCTTCCCCAGCTTGGGTCAGGACCACGTCCCAGGCCTTTCCTTTGCCACGTGACCCAGAGCCAGCCGGTCTCTCTGGATGCGGCTGGAAGTCAGAAGAGCTGGGCTCTGCTCCTTAGTGTCTTCCTAACCTGCAAGGTGACCGGGGAACACTCCTCACTCCCCTGCACCCAGCTCCATTCATCCATATAATGCAGATAATACCTGCTTTGCCAACCCCTTCAGAATATTTTAAACATCAGATGATGTTTAAAAGCATTCTACAAATGTCAGGTATGACAACAATAACTTCCTAGAAGAGCAAAGATGCCAGGCCAAATCTCAAGTTCCCCGAGTGGGCAAAAGCAGAACCAGTTTGGGACAGGAGTGGAGCTGGCCCACCTTCCCTCCACTCCTTCCGACCCTCTGTTTCTGGGGGGTCAGTCAGCGAGCCAAGAGAGCTCCTTCTGCCCGGGGCTCCTTCTTCCCATCTGCCTGCCAGAAGCAGCTCATTCAAGGAGTCACGGACACCTTACGGGTAGCCTTGCTCTCTCCAGGAGGTTCCAGCTGGCCTGGGACAGGAATGGGCAGTAGCTATCAACACTCCTGGGGCCCAGGCCTGGTCCTGCCGAGCCCCGAGTAATTCCTGCTGTCACTGACTCCCACTTCCAGTCAGGCCTGACTCACCCAGAAACTTCCAGGGTCACTTCCGAGGCCACGTGTGGCTTCCCCTCTCCCCTCCACCATCCCAGACTCCTCCCATCCCCATTGAAGTGAGGTGACTCTGCACTTCGCTCCCAACGAAACTCACACTCAGGGGACATCTAAACAGACCTACTCGTCAGGGCATGTCTGTCTGAGAATGAGTGACAGGCCCTGTCTGGGGGCAGAGCCCCTGAGGGCCCTTCACGGTTCTCAGAAATGGCAACCCAATCAGAGAGGCCATTCTCCAGGCCAGCCTCGACCTTGTAAGCGAGTACAGGGAGCAACAATAAACCCCTCAGACACGCCTCAGGCCTTGAGAACGTGGCTTTGACTGCCAGAGACAGCGAGAGTGGCTGTAGCTCCCACTTGAGGGCGCTCTGCTCGTCCTGCTTGTCTGAAATCAGAGCTGAGGTTTCCTGGTTTGGAGGGCCTGCCACACGGGCCTGCGTGCCCACAGGGGCCCTGCGCCTCCTTCACTGCCAGCAGCCTTGCTCCCGTTGGTGGTGCCAAGCCTCCCCACATACCTGCTCAGCACTGAGGGGTCCTTAGCAGCTCTCACCCCCACCTGCCAAGAAGCCCAGAGAAGCCGCCCATCCCAGGTCTGCTCAGAGGAGAGTACGCAGGAAGGTCAAGCCAAGGGCAGAAGCTGGGGAAGCAATTAGACACAAATACTGCACCCTGTGTGCCCCAGCCCATAGATCCTTCCAGAAAAACTGCTTCTAGATGCCAAGACGCCAGATCTTTCCACTTTCTCTCCCAAAGGGCTTCAGCAAATTTGCAGCAGGGCACTTCTGCTCCTTCTGTTCAGGACCCCGAATCTCATCTTCTTACTTGGCCTCGTGGGTGTTTTTCCGGTAGAGACTTGTAGAACTGGAAGGAAACTTAGAAACTAACTAGCCCAACTCTTTCATTCAGAAAGGAGGAGTCTGAGGCCCAGAGAAGGAAGAGAAATTGCTGGAGTCACCTAGTGAGCTGGGGGCAAAGCTGGGCATGAACACAAGGTCTCTGACCCCTTGCCCTGGTCTTTCACTCAGGGTTCAGCCTGAAACAGACCTGACTTCCTCTCCTCTCTGACATTTCTTTCTTTTTTTGGTGAGGAAGCTTGTTGCTGAGCTAACATGCCAATCTTCCTCTATTTTGTATGTGGGATGCCGCCACAGCATGGCTTGATGAATGGTGTGTAGGTCCATGCCCAGGATCTGAACCCATGAACCCCAAGGCCACCAAAGCAGAGCATATGAACTTAACCACTACACCACCGGGCCAGCCCTCTCTGACCTTTCTTAACCCTTTCATGGCCATGTCTTGCCTACTCCCTGGGACTCAGCCTTCCTGGGACCACCCATCCATCCCCCTAGCTGTTCCTACAAAATATGGCCTCCCAATGAGTGCAAGCCAAGGGCTCTGATGCCAGGCTGGGTCTCCACACAGCTCTGTGTGGAGATTTGGGGAAGGACTGGGGTGAGGGTTAAGCTCCCAGAGGTCACCAGCACCCGGCCCAGCCCTGCACTTGCCCTTAATCTGCGGTTCTCTGGTGTCACCAGGAGGAGAATGCAGGGAGGGGCTCGCTGTCCCCATTGCCACGAGACAAAGGACAGTTGGTTCCACAAGAGCTGCGTGAGGTCAGCTCTTAGCTATCTGAGTTCAGGATGGCAGAGGCCACAAGACTGGACCAGAAGTGCCGTCCAGAGTCTGGGTCATGAGAGAAAGGAGAGAAGATTGCATTCCCATCTGCTGCCCCGTGAACTGCACGAACTCCCAAGGCCTTCGAGCAAACCCATCCATCACCTTCCATTATCAGTCCACAGCTTGGAACGCCACAGGCAAAGACGTCTAGAACACCCAGGGCACTCTAAGATGGAATGTTCTAGAAATCTCATGTCTTCCCTGGGAGCAGACTTGCTCCTGGTTTATATCCCCAAGTGGCCCAGACCCCTGAACCTCAGACACATGAGCCACGCTTTTCCAGGTGAGTGGTGGCTCTGTCCCTCCTACAGGCCAAGCCTCTAAGCCCTCCCTCGGGCTCCCTCTCTGGACATCCCCACCCCTAGGGAGGAATCATTACAGGGAATTAAAGCCCAGAGCAGCTTCCTTCTCAGGTGGATTTAGTGTCACCAAGGGGCTGGACTCTCCGTCGCGTCTCTTCAAATACTGAAACCAGACGCTGTTGCCACCTGGGAGCCATAGGCTATTACCTCCTGCCATCTACTCCTTAGTTCTCACGGGGCTCCCCTGGAGAGGGCAAGGTCAGAGCCAAGGGCAGGGCGGAGGGTGGGGCCAGAGCAAGTGTACATTCCGCACTCGCTGTCCCCAGGGTGACCCTCCCTGGTCAGTGCCGAGGGCCTCAGCAGCCTCCACCAGGCCGCATCTGAGGAGCTCCAGCAGGCTGCCTGCCCAAAGGGTCCCACCCCGAGCTGGACAAGGGCCCCAGATCCTGCACACAGCCTGAACTGGGCTTGTGTTCGTTTCCTGTGGCTGATGTAACAAAGCACCACACCTGGGGGCTCAAAGCAATAGAATGGGTTCTCTCACAGTTCTGGAGTCCAGAGGTCCAAAATCAAGGGGTCGGCAGGGCCGTGTTCCCTCTGAAGCCTCTTGGGGGCTCCTTCCTGCCTCTTCCAGGTTCTGGTGGCTCCCGGCAACCCTTGGCTTGTGGCTGCGCCTCTCCAGTCTCCGCCTCCATCACACACGGCCTCTCCCTCTGCCTCTATCCTGTGCCTCTCCTCCTTTCCTTCCAAGGACACCAGTCAGATTAACTATGTCTGCAACCACCCTGTTGCCGAGTGAGGTCACATTCTGAGGTCCTGGGAGTTAGCACCTCAATATATCTTTTGGGGAGATAGAATCCAACCCATAATCTGTCTCCCAATTCCCACCCCTCCCAACTGCCTGCCTGGACACCCTCTCACTTCTCCACAGACCCTGCCTCACCTGTTCCTCTCACCAGCCCATGACCCACTGCCTCCATGACACCTTCCGGTCCTCACCACGCCAGGCCACGTGGGTCCCCTTGCTGACCTCAACTGACTCAGTGTCCACACCATTGACCCTGAGCCAAGTGTCCCTGCCCCCCGCCTGTGTGACTGTGACAGGGAAGGGGGTGTCTGTTCCAGCTTCCCTTCCAGGCTGTCATCTCCTCCGGGGCAAGAAGCAGGCCCAGTACCTCCTCCCGTTCCCAGAGGGCCTGAGAAGCATTGAGCATCAAGACTCACACGCCAAATTCTTTAAGAAACCGTTTTCGGTCCTCGTGGATTTCCAATCAATCTCCTTGAGGGTCAACCCCATTGTCCCTCTCCTCCCCCACCGCCGGCCCTGGCTACTGTCCGCTCACACTTCACATCTCAGCTTGAGGCCTGGCCCCTCAATACTAAAGTGTTCTCTCCTCATTCCCACAGCACCTGTCACCCTACACGACAGGCTTTTTTTTTAACCTGTGTCCCCGTGGATGGTAAGCTCCCTGAGGCCAGCACCCACGGCTTGTTCCCAGTGGGGTCGCAGGTGTCCAGCATGGGGCCTGGCAGACATCCCTGCCCGGAAACATCTGCTGGACGCCCTGAGAGCACCTGACAGGAACAAGCCTCCTCCCCGAGTCAGCCCTGCTCAAGGTGCAGCTCAAGGCCATTTGCTAAAGGATCACGGAGGAGCTTAGCTAAAACTTCCATTCCTGGGCCCACTCCTCAGACCCCCTGAATCACACTCAGGGTGGGCAGGGGGCCTCAAGGTTGCCTCTTTAACAAGCACCGAGGTGATTCCTACTCACATTAGTATCTGAGAATCACTACCCTTGGGTCTTGACCATGGGAGTCAACCTATAGCCATCTTCCCAGGAAGCTACTTGTTGCAAAGGGCAAAACCTGCCCATAGGAGGCTGTACCAGGCCTGCCCCTGGCACCCTGTCCCAGACTATGGTCCATCTCCAAGGCCACAGGGGCTGATGCCCCTCAGCTCTAGGACACCATGGGTCTGGAGTCTAGCTGGCCTTGCTTCCCTGTCAGGGCAGATTCCCAGGAGGAGAGCACAGAGAGGCAGGAGCAGCTGGTGGTGGGAGGCCCTCACAGAACCCACTCAGGGGATGGACCCTGGTTGTCAGGCAGAGCTGCCCCGTTCAAGGAGCAGCACTGGGGATCCTGTGACTCTGGGGGAGGGAGAGGAGAGAGTCAGGAGCCTGAGTTTGCTCCCCTAATCAGCAGGGGGACCTTGAGCAAGTATTTGAACTGTTCTCTGTCTGTTTCATCAGTAATAAAATGGAAAAGAAAAATACCCGCCCTGCCCACCTCCAGGTTGGTTGTGCCCTCATTCCACTGCTATGGATGGAGCACCTACTGTGTGCCAGGTAGCAGGAGGCTCAAAAGATATGCAATGGAATTCTGAAAGCTGGCTAGTACTCGAAAAGTATAAGGTATTTCTTCCCAAACTTTTTTTAAAGATTGGCACTTGAGCTAACACCTGTTGCCAATCTTCCCTCTTTTCCTTTTTTCTTCTTCTCCCAAAAGCCCCCCCAGTACATAGTTGTATATTCTGGTTGTGTGTAGGTCCTTCTGCCTCTGCTATGTGGGACGCCACCTCAGCGTGGCTTGATAGCGGTGCCATGTCTGCGTCTAAGATCCAAACCCATGAAACCCGGGGCCACTGAAGCAGAGCGCGTGAACTTAACCACTCGGCCACAGGGCCAGCAACAAGTATTTCTAATGTTAAGACAAAATCTGGGCCAGCCCCGTGGCTGAGTGGTTAAGTTTGCATGCTCTGCTTTGGCAGCCCAGGGTTTCACCAGTTTGGATCCAATGTCGCAGACATGGCACCACTCATCAAGCCACGCTGAGGTGGCGTCCTACATGCCACAACTAGAAGGACCCATAACTAAAATATACGACTATGTACCAGGGGCTTTGGGGACAAAAAGGAAAAATAAAAATCTTAAAAAAAAAGACAAAATCTCCCCAAAACATATGTCCACATAGGAACATATACACTGATGTTCACAGCAGCATTATCCACAATAGCCAAAGGTGGAGACAGCCCAAATGTCCACCAATAGATGAACAAATAAACAAAACATGGTCTATCCACACAACGGAATATTACTCAACCATAAAAAGGAATGGAGGACTGACACATGCTACAACATGGATGAACCTTGAAGACATGATGCTCAGTGAAAGAAGCCAGACACCAAAGACCACACATTGTATGATTCCGTTATATGAAAGTCCAGAATAGGGAAATCCACAGAGGCAGAAAGCAGATTAGGATGGGAGGTGGGAATGGGGAGTGACTGTTGATGGGTACCAGCTTTCTTTTTTTTCTGAGGAAGATTAGCCCTGAGCTAACATCTGCTGCCCATCCTCCTCTTTTTGCTGAGGAAGACTGGCCCTGAGCTAACATCCGTGCCCATCTTCCTCTACTTTATGTGTGGGATGCCTACCACAGCATGGTGTGCCAAGCGGTGCCATGTACACACCCAGGATCCAAACTAGCAAGCCTGGGGCTGCTGAAGTGGAATGTGCGCATTTAACTGCTGCACCAGCAGGTGGGCCTCCGGCTTTCTTTTGATGTGATGAAAAATGTTCTAAAACGGACTGTGCTGATAGTTACACATATCTGTGAATACAGTAGTCTCTCCTTTTATCCATGGGGGATGTGTTCCAAGACGCCCAGTGGATGCCTGTCCCCACGGATAGTACCGAACCCCACATACACTATGTTTTCTCCTATATACACATACCTATGATGAAGTTTAATTTATAAATTAGGCTCGGTAAGAGATTAACAACAATATCTAATAATAAAGTAGGACAATGATAATAATACACTCTAGTGAAAGTTACTTTAGCTCTTAGCAATCTCAGCATATGATTTTGCTTCTTTCCTTATTAAGTCGGGAACTTTCACCTTTTCACTCAAAGGGAGCACCTTGTGGCTCTCTCTGGCATACCCAAATTGCCAGCATCACTAGCTCTGCAATTTGGGCTGTTATCAAGTACAATAAGGGGGACTTGACAGTAAGTGCTGAGACACTGATAGTCGATCTGATGACCCTGAACGGCCCTTATGTGACTAACGGGTGGTAGCGTGTCCACTAAGGAGACACTGGACAAAGGGGTGATTCATGTCCCAGGAGGGATGGACCAGGATGGTGCAAGAGTTCATCACGCTACTCAGAGAGAGGCACAATCTAAAACTTATGAATTATTTATCTCTGGAATCTTCCATCTAATATTTTCCGACCACGGTTGCCCTCGGATAACTGAAACAGTGGAAAGCAAAACTGTGGATAACGGGGAACTACTATACAGTAAAAACTATTGAATTGTGGGGCCGGCCCCATGGCCGAGTGGGTAAGTTCCCACACTCCACTTGAGTGGCCCAGGGTTTCGCCGGCTCAGATCCTGGGTGCGGACATGGCCTCACTCATCAGGCCAGGTTGAGGCAGCATCCCACATGCCACAAGTAGGAGGACCCACAACTAAAAAAAGTATATACAACTATGTACTGAGGGGATGTGGGGAGAAAAAAAAAAAGATTGGCAACAGTTGTTAGCTCAGGTGCCAATCTTTTTAAAAAAAAACTATTGAATTGTACACTTTAAATGGGCAAATTGTACAGTAGGTGAATTATATCTCAATAAAGCTGGTTAAAAATATATATATAGGGCCTGCCCCGATGGCCTAGTGGTTAAAATTTAGTGCACTCCACTTCAGTGGCCTGGGTTCGGTTCCCAGGCGTGGAACCACACCACTTGTCTGTCAGTGGGCGTGCTTTGACAGTGGCTCACGTAAAACAAGAGGAAGATTGGCAACAGATGTTAGCTCGGGGCAAATATTCCCCAGGAAAAAAAAAGATGAAGTGCCTTCAATTCTTTTCTTTCTCTAAAACCTTAGTTAAACCTGTTGTCTACCATCAAAATCCATCTGCAGTCTAAGCCTTTCTTCCCCAACTCCCTCAGCTCCCTGGCCCAGGAGCTGTCACCTCCCACCTGGAGTGTGGAACAGCCCCTCCCTGAGCCCCACGCCCAGTCTGTTCTCCAAGCACGCTCTCCCCCTGCACACACCCTCGCTGGCTCCCATCTCAGTAGATGAGAGGCCACATCCCATGGTGGCCTGGGGGCTGACACCCTTCAAGCCAGGCCTCCCTTTTTACCCCATCTCCACACGGGCTTTGCTCTCCTGCCTCACTGAGCTTGCTGTGCTTTCTGTGGGAATGTTCTCCTCACATAACCACCTGCTCTCTCCTTTCCTGCCCTAAGTCTTGGCTCCTTATCACCCTTTCTCCAAGGCCTTCCCTGGTCACCTGTTTCCCAACCAGCCTTCCCCCTCCCTTCCCTACTCTCTTTCTCCATTGCACCTATAAACATTGCTAAACTGTATAACTTACTTATCTAGTTTCTTGTCTGTCAGAGATTTTGTATCTCAGCACCTAGAATAGGCAATGGATGAATGGACAGATGGATGGATGATGGATGGATGGATGGATGATGGATGGATGGATGGATGGATGGATGGATGGTGAATGGATGGATGGACGGATGGTGGATGGATGGATGGTGGATGGATGGATGGACGGATGGTGGATGGATGGATGGATGGATGATGGATGGGTGGATGGATGATGGATGGATGGATGGATCGATGGATGGATGGATCGATGGATGGATGATGGATGATGGATGGATGGGTGGATGGACGATGGATGATGGGTAGATGGACGGATGGGTGGATGGATGAATGGGTGGATGGATGACGGATGGATGGATTATGGTGGCAAAAGGTAAGGCCTTCCCTCAACTCAGTGGCTGAGAGTTCCAGAAAAGAGGAGATTTAGGACCAGGATTCATAACCAGAGTAGTATCCACAGGCTGAGTCACTTAACTTGCCCAAGCCTATTTTTTTGTAATCATACTGTTTTAAGAGTGGCTGCCTCACCAGCTCAGAAGGTTGCTGTGATAACCATGAACTGGATTCCTGAATTTAAGACCCTCCCCTTAAAGACATAGCATCTAATTGAAGAGGGAGGTTGGCAGGCAGGAAGGGAGAACTTGCCTCTTGGCAGCAGAGTCTCAGCCCTGACTGGGGATGTCGACCCCAGGGGCTTATCGTGGGAGCTCCTGAGGCGGTGGGAGGCATTTGGGGTCAGATGTTGCAGGAGCCAAATCAAGTGTGTGCAGGATCAGAGGCCATGATCAGGAGTGTGGGACAAGCCAGACAGAGGAGAGCTCGCAACACAAGGTTAAGGGGTGCAGACTGGATTCACTGGTGAGCATTTCTGGAAAGGCTAGAACCCCCGAAGAACTGTCTCCCACCCCTGCTTTCCTCCAGAACCAGAACAAACCATGGAGAAGGCAACAGAGCCAGAGCCACCAGCTTCCAGAACTGCCCCGACACACCAGACTCCAGGCTGGGGACCCCTCATTCTGCCATTAGGAGGCCCAGATACCCACCCTTCCAGTTGCGTGCCCCTCCTGCTGGCCAGGAGAGCGAGGAAAGGCAGAGATGCCAAGATGCGAACCTCTCGTCAACGTTGGCAGAGGATTCACCCTGAAGTTCTTTTTCCAAGTGGCTTCTGCACGGGGTTAGAAGGGGGCCTCCAGGTCCTGCTCACTCTCCCGCTGTGCCCAGGGCAGGAGACTGTGAGGGCTGGACGTGGGCACTTAGGTGGGAGAACTGAGCCTAAGGTCCCACGGCATGCCAGGCCCTAGTTTCTGGGTTCTCAGCCCACTACTTTCTCCATCACACCACCAGCCGGGAACCAGGCCCCCTGCCCTCAGCACCTGCCAACTCCAACTCGCTCTGCACCTGAGCACACCCACCAGGGACTGGAAAACTCTGCCCACTGTCCTCCCCACCACCACCACTAGGCTGGGCAGGTGCTCCCGGAATTCCCTGCCCCCGACCAGCTGTCCCTCAATTCATTCAGCACACTTGCCCTGGGTGTGTCAGCAAAGCTCCAAATTAGCCACCCGGGCAATCGCGTGGGCCGTGGGGCCAGAAAGAGGACCGAGCAAACAGGTGCCATTGGTGCCCAGGAGATGACTGCCACCTAGGAAAGAGACCAGAACTAGACGCTCAGAACCAGCAACTGCTCAAAAGCCGGGGTCCAAGGCGAAGGAACCGTGGGGGGCGAAGAGTGTCCCCCAAAATTCAAGTCCACCCAGAACCTCAGAAGTTGATATTATTTGGAAACAGGGTCTGTGCAGATGTAACTAGTTAAGATGAGGTCATACTGGATTAGGGTGGGCCTTAAATCCAAAGATTAGTGTCCTTATAAGAGGAGGAGACATAGACACACAGGGAGAAAGGCACATGAGGACAGAGGCAGAGATCGGAGAGATGCGTCTGCAAGCCAAGGAACGCCAAGGATTGCCGGGGTCTCTGAGAAGCTGGAAGGCAGAGCTGACACCTTATTTCAGAGTTCCGGCCTCCAGAATCAAGTTCTGTGAGAGAATCCATTCGCTGTCTTCAGCCACCCAGGGGTGGTCATTTGTGACAGCAGCCCCGGGAACCCACACCTGAGCGTGGCCCCAGAACTCTTCCTGACTAAGCTGGTCACACCTTCCTCAGCCGAGGCCCCGTCCCCGCCCCAACGCTGCTCCCCCTTCCTCTGCACCTCGGCTGCTTATTTTTAGCCCCTGATTACATCTGCCTTTTATGGAGTCCTACCCATATCATGAGCCGGGACTGACTCCCCTCCTGGTTTGCAAGCTCTTTGAGGACAGAAAATCCCAAGGATATTAACCGTCCTGAGAAGGAGAAGATATGCTGATGGGCCCCCAGTTGTTCGTGTTTCATGATATTTGAGGAAACCAGTGGCAGATGTCAAGCCGCAGGCACAGTGACAGCAGTGATAACCTATAATTATTGTCATAGTCCTTTAACCTAAAAAGTATCTGATATCAAAAACATTTTAAGCATCCGATAGCCATTTTCTTATTTTAGTCACATAACAACCCCATGCTGTAAACAGGGCAAAGTATTATTATCCCTTTTAACAGGCCAACAAACAGGTGCAAAACTGGTAAGGGGCTTGGTGGCGAATGACAAAGCCAGCACTTGCTGTGTCCTCGAGTCCTGGTGCGCAGGTGGACTGCGCTCCTCCTCACATGGGCAGGCTCGGGTGAGAGGGTCTTGGTGGGGAGGCTGCTGGCCTAACTACCAATTCAGAAAGGAAACCGAGGCAAGAGAGAGAGGTGGACTCGCCACCGGACTTGTATTACTGTCAGAGCTTGTACCCAAGTTCATTCTGCCGGGAGCATGAGCCCAGGGTGGGCTGTCCCAAGCCACGGCGAGTGCTGTGACTCTCCCTAATTTCAAGACCCCTTCCCAGGTCCCAGGGACATTCCTGGTGTCGTGACCTCCTGGGATAAGCTAGGGAGATAGGTGATCTTCCACTACCTGACACTTAGAATAAAGGGAGGAGGGAATGCACGGAAAGTGGAGCAGCCCACGAAGGGGCTAGAAGCTTGTCTAGGGGGTGCAGGTGTGCAGGGCAGGCAGCTGTGGAAATGCCATGCACATCAGAAATGTAGTTTTCCAGACAACAGTTACATCGACTCTTTACCTATTGCCATCTAGGGAAAATTCTATGGGAGACAACTGGGCTGGCCGAGGTCCTAACCCAATGGCCACTTGGAGGAGAACCAGGGGCCACGGTTCTGGCAGTGACTCAGTAGGGAAGGGAGGGAGGGGGCTCCCAAACCCCAGGGTTCTCCCCTGGCCTGGTTCCAGGCTGAGCTCCCAACACAACCCACTTCCTACAGGCCCAGAACTCCAGGCCAGACTTTGCCTGCACCTGTTTGAGCTCAGAATGCAGTCCCTGCTCTAGAAGGATCCAAAAATATCTGAGAAGGAGGAAAAGGGGGAGGGGCTAGCCAGAAGGGGAACAGGCTAGAGTAGCTGAGGGCTTAGGGAAAGAGCCACTTGCCTCGGCATTCAAGGCCCTTTGCAATCGGTCCCAACCCATCAGGGTGGTCTGATCTCCCCTGAACAGGCGCCCCACATTCTAGCCAGAGCCAGTCTCATCCTGTCCCTGCCAGTGCAATGCTCTGAGCTTCCTGCTCCTGGCTTTGATCACTGTCTTCAGATGCTCTTCCACCTCCACCTGCACGGATCATCTATTCATTCACCAGACTTTGAGTACCTTCAATGAGTCAAGCGCTATGCTGAGCATTGGTGACGCAGCGGTGAGCAAATTAAACAATGCACAGTGGTCACTTGGGGCTGACAGCCCAGTGGTCGTCCCCTTACTCCCAGTCTGGCTGGAACCCTGCCCATCCATGAGGCCCATCTTCCAGCCCTCCTCTCATCCCCAACCAGAGCTGCTGGGGCTGTCAGCTACATTTTTTTTCAGTGTGTGTCATCTCCCCAAATAGAAGGTCAGCTCCAGGGGCAGAGACATAGCCCAGTCCCGCCTGCACAGTATGGCCGGCCAGGACCTTGCAAGGGGCACAGCCTGGCCTCAGGCTGGAGAGCTGGGCCCTTCAGAGGGCGACACACATCTGCCTCACCTTCCTCACGTCTCCTGTCGAGCTCACACCTTGTGAGATTAACCAGCCCCTCTTCCCTCTCCAAGGTCCTGCAGTGTCAGAATTTGTGTTCACCCTCATGCTTCTTGCTATTCACATCCTGCCCCTCACCCCTAACCATGAGTCCATCCCAGTTTCCTGACCCAAGGTGGGCTCCCCAGGGACGGCTGCATCTCCCATCTCTTTGGGACTCTGCTGAGCCCTCCTTCTCCCCAGAACTGGCCACAAGGCCCGTACTCATTCTGAGCTGACAGAGGATTAGAGGCTTCCAGGCTCTCAAGGTTGTGAAGGACAAGCACCCTCGTAGGGGGTCCACCCAAGGGTCAAAGGAGAAAGCCTCTTTTCATCTCTTAACACCTTTGCAATGAGCCTGGGGAGCCAACTCAGATGGGCCCACGTCCCACCTGTAATCCTTCTGGGCCCCAGGATTTGGAGCTGGATGAAGCAATGGTGACTATGCTTTCCCGGGTCCTGATAACATGATCCCAGGAAAGACAGGCTCCTGGGACGGCGCCAGGCAGGACCTGCCCACTGGCACCATGGTTTCATGGTCTTCTTCAGAACTGGGCCCCTGGGCACTCCCAGCAGCAGGGCACCACGGGGCAGCCCTCTCTCCGCTCCGGGAGAAGCCAGTTCTGCCACCCAAGTCCCCCACCCTGAGACTGGGCAGCTCAGGAAAGGCTGCTCCGGAGCCCTCTGTGAGGGAGGACGAGGAAGTGACCTGCAGCAGGCATGTCCCTGGGGTGGATAGGGCCCTGGGACCTTGACTGTGAGCAAAACCACCTTCAGGGCTGGAGAGGGATGAGGCTAAAAGTAAACGGAACAGGACTTCTCTGACCCCAGAGAAAGACAACAGCACAGGCGACATAGACCAGGAAATGGATGTCTCCAGAAACTCAGCTAAATCTGACCCCTCGCATTTGCTGAATTATGCAAGCCCCCTCGCCTCCTGCTAAGGACTCCAGGGCCGGGGGTGAACAGAGAGGACGGGGCCTCCAGAGCACTAGGCAAGTCCAGCTCGGCAGTCCTACAGCCATGCCCACCATGGCTCCAGTTCATTCATTCATTCACTCACTCACTCCCTCCCTCCCTCCTTCAGGACCAGGGGGAGGAAGCCTCACTCTCTAGGTCAACCCCTCTGTGCTCAGAACCAGTGGATTATTTACTGCCTCAATGCTGTGATTTAGGGACTTTGGATAAGACCCTGCCCACAAAAGCAATGGGAAATTCCGCATTAGAGATGCATTTCTTGAGCTAAAATATTCTGACTCCTTTAAAACAAAAAGTGATTTGAGAAAGTGACAGTCCAAGTGTTGAGCCATTGGCCCTTTTTGGAATGAGTTTCAGAGCCTTTGCTGATCGTGTGTCTCAGTAGGGGGGACAGAGCAGGGCCAGTGTAGGGGGAGGGAAGGAAGCCACCAAGAGGGAGAAAAGAGCCCCATGGGGTGGATGTGGGAATCTGAAGACAGATTTCTAGCTCCAAGTCCTGGAAGGTCCCTGAGAAGGGAGGTGAGGGGTCTCTGAGGGGCCTGGACTCCCAGAGCAGATCGTGAGAGAACGCAAGCCAGCCCATCAACTCGCTCCTCTCTCTCAGCCTCCTCATCCCAAAATGAGCCCCACCAATGGGCCACAGGGTCGGGGTGTGGGGCCTGAGGGCTCACAGCCAGGAAAACACCCCAGAGGGAACCTGAGCCTGGGCCTGTCTCTGTTCCACAAGGGAAAACGAGAACCGAGGTCAGTATCTGGGAAACTTGGGCCATGTGCCTCTGTGCCAACGTCCACTGAAGTCACCAATCCTGAAGGAGTCCAAACAAGCACTTTTCCTGTCTGAATGAACACCTCGGACGGGGGAGCATGGGGTCGGATTTTGCCCTCTTCTCTACAGCATCGGGTTGAGGGGGCTGGCTCACCAACAGCGAGACACTCACACTGGCTGTGACTAACATGCTGATTCACTGACTTCATCTCCTGGCCTCATCTCTTCCAGGCTCTGTCCAGTCTTTCTCCAGCCCTGGAGACCAGGCTCCGGACTTGGCCCTGCTGTTCGCTACCATACAACTTGGGGCAACTGGCCTCCCTTCCCACCTTCCCGGCTTCTTGGGAAGATCACCCTGGTTCCTTCCCCTCTGCAGCCCTCCAGAGCGATCCCCAGTGTAGACGCCCAGGAGCCACACTTCCTAGATTAGCAATCTGGCTGGCACTGGGGCCACTGAGTTTACCTCGAATGTGCAGTGTCCCTCTGAGGTCTCTGCAATGCCATGGCATGTGTCCCCTAAGACCCACCTCAGACCCTGTCTACCCTCCTCAAGCATCTGATGTCTCGCTCACCTCCTCTCCCCTTGCATTTGTCAATCTGTCCCTCTCCATCAGGACCCTCTCCATCGGCCCATAAACACTTAGTCTTCTCCAACATTAGAAAGAAAATTCTCTGCCTCTGTACCCTCCCCCTTACTCTTGAGGTCCTTTCTCCCTCCAAATTCAATGTTAAAAGTCTCGCTGTCCGCCTCCTCACAAAACACGCGCAAGCGCCTCCATCTGTCAGTGACCTCGTGGGTGTCAGACCCACGCCTCATCCCCCTCAGCCTCTCTGCGGTGTTTAATCCTGTTGACCACCCCATCTAGAAGGCCTCCCGTCCCTGGGCTTCCAGGTCACTGTCTCTTCCTGGATGTCTTCCCATCTTGCTGAAACCCACTTATCCTCCTCTTCTTCCCACTCCCCAAATCTACAGCTCCCTTGCAATCTCACACCCTCACCCTCATCTTTCCCCAAAGGAATCTCATTTCTGGATCCCTAGACCTGACTTTCCTCCTAAATGCCAACCCTGCCTTTCTAACTAAAATCTCCACCCAGATGTCCCACCGATACCTGGAATTCGTGATGACCCAAATCGAACTTTTTAATCTGTTCTTTTATGTTCCTGGTTTCCTTTTCTGGCAAGATCATGTCTCCGATGACCTACAGTAAACCCACGAGGGCTTCTTCCCCGCCCTGGCTTGCCGCGTTGGTAGTCCAGTAGATTCTACCCAGCTCTCTGCCGGGTCTGCCCCCTCTCCATCCACACTCAGTCGCCCGAGTTCACACCCTCTTACCAGCATTTCTGACATGGTTGTCTAATCAGTCTCCCCTCATTCTACTCCTCCCTACAAACAACTGCCAGGGGGATTTTTCCAAAGCCCTCAGTGGTTACCCTCTGCCTAGACAGCAAAGTCCTCATCCTCAGCCCTTCACACCTCAGCCCCAACCGAGCCTTCCAGACAGAATGCCTACGACCCCCACTGCACGCTGCCCACCCTAATCACAGGCAGAATAGCAGGTCCTTTCACGATTCATGTTCCCATCTTCCCCGACACCATGAATCTACTTATCCTGTTCCTTTACACAGAACTCTCTCCCTTCCATCTTTTCAAGTCTGAATCCCACTGTCTTCAAGGTCCAGGTCAAATGTTCCCTCATCTGTAAAAGATTTCCTGATCCACTCAGTTAAAAATCATCTCCCACTTCCCTCCATCCCACCTCACTTCACCTGTACCTCCCCAGGACATGTGCATCTTATTTGCACATGTACAGCCTCAAGGTGAAAGATGCCCTCTCTCCCCTCCTGGACTATAAGTACGTCAGGGACAAGATGCCCATCTGAATTCCCCCAGTACCAGACTTAAAAGATAGCAGGTACAGGGGCCGGCCCCGTGGCACAGCGGTTAAGTTCGCACGTTCCGCTTCTCGGCGGCCCGGGGTCCGCTGGTTCGGATCCCGGGTGCGGACATGGCACTGCTTGGCAGCCATGCTGTGGTAGGCGTCCCACGTATAAACTAGAGGAAGATGGGCACGGATGTTAGCTCAGAGCCAGGCTTCCTCAGCAAAAAGAGGAGGACTGGCAGTAGTTAGCTCAGGGCTAATCTTCCTCCAAAAAAAAAAAAAAGATAGCAGGTACAAAATAAATCTGGGATGATGAATTAATGAATGAGGAAACGTGGCAAGGTGTTTGAACGAAAGGGCTTTGCACACTCAAGAGATACGGACACGTAAGGTTGTGCAGTGAGTAGGTCTGGATTTGGATTTGGGGTAGGGAAGGGGCCCAGGAGAGAGGCAAGCCCAGCTTCCCACAGCAGCAGCTTCCCACCCTTTCCCACTCCCCAAGCCACGACCCTTGTTCCAGACCAGGAGGCACAGCACCCAGACCCTGGCCACACCCGGGAGGATGCATCCATTAGCAAATCCCACACTTGCACTTCACACTCAACGTGAGAATTGTGGACTAGCTGCTCCCCACAGGCTCGTCCAGCTGCGCTGAGCTAGGGGTCAGGAATGAGCTGAGACAGCGCTTGCAGGGGGCTGGAAAGGCTTCCGGGGTCTGCTCTCTCCCCAAGATCCCTGAGCTCACGACCTTCTCTCAGCAGCCCTCCCCATGGGGAACCCCAGCTGCCCTGTTGAGGAATCATGAACACGGGCCTCTTTCCTGAAATAACCAGCCTGGGGTGGGTGAGGAGGGGGTTGCGAAGGGCGGTCACCATTCACCCTCGTCTCTCAGGGAAGGGTGGGCGGGTAAGCCCTGGCGTGCCAACCTCTCGCCATTGGGTCAGCAGGGTTGGGGCCAGAGCAGACTTGCAAGTCTACAAACCAGGGCAGGGCTGGAGGAGGAAAGATGAACAGACTCGGAACCCTGTCTTTCCCCAGGGTTGCATCAAGTGGAAAACAAGAAGCAAAGATGTCCCAAATTCAGCCTAACAAACACCAATGGCTTAAACCCAAAGAAATGCCTTCTGGCCCTCCCACCCCACCCCACTCTCCGAGGACGCAAAGGATCAAAGCATCATTCTTGCCCTGCTTCCTGCAGCGGCTACCCACAGTAGCCCCTCCACCGCTGCCTCACATGCCCAGACAGGCAGCGGGGCGCTCCAGGGTCCAGGGAGGCCTGTCAGCCAGCGGCCAGGGATGCACAGGAACTCCCAGGTGGGGTGAGACTCCCCCTGGGCTGGGCATGCCTGTTACTAACTCACTGTCTGACCTTGAACACGTCTCTTCATTCTTCTGGCTTTCACTCCCTCACCTGGACCATGAGGAGACTGAGGAAACCATCTCAAAGCTGCTTTCCCTGACCCTGAGCAGGCCTGTCACAGGCCAGGTCTCCAAGACAAACAGGAAGACCCTGGTGGTTACAAAGGACTGGGGGCAGCGGGCCAGGGGGTGGAGGTGTCTGGTGACTGGGGCCTGGCGGCTCCATCTGTGTCCTGGCATCAGGAGGATCACTTGGTCCCTCACTAGGGGACGAAAGGGGAGGCTGTGGAGCCCATCACCTCAGTCCAGAGGGCAGACAAAAGAAGGAAGAGCAGCTCTATAGGGGCCCCCTCCACCTCCAGGAAGCAGGAACGGGGCAGGGGTTAAGGAGAATGCCTGCCTGCCTGCCTGCCTGCCTGCCACACAGCGACGGGCAAGCAACCGGGATGGAAATGAGGATCCAGCAGTGGGGCAGGAAGTTCAGGAGCAAAGCTGCTGCCTTTGGACCAGGTGGCGTTTACCAGGTGGCACAATTCTAGGGGAAAGTCAACCAGCAGGAAAGAGTGTCCTTATGGGGGTAGGGGAAAGCCAGCTTTATGGTTGAATCTGCCAGTGGGTGCAGGAAGAAGCCATCTTTCTGGGTATACAATCTACAACTGGAGTCTTGATAAACCACCCCAGGATAAGAGCCCAGGCAGTGAGCAGGGTGAGAAAAGGAGGGAACTCTGCACACTGGCGGACAACCCTCCCTGGAAGCCAGGCCAGGGGCGCACCGCAGAGACCAGGAAGGAAAGAGCTTGCAAAGAGAGGATCTTTGCACAAGGTGCCTGCCTGCCTCCTTTCCCCACAGCAAGATCCCCCAGCGAGGCCTGTGGAACATTCCAGAGGTCCGGTTCCCTTGCTGGGAGGAAAGATAAAGGATGTCCCTAAAAGGCTAAAAGTTCCTGGGCATGCTGTGTGGAAGTGAGGGAGGTGGCAGCTGGGGCTGGGCAGAACAGGGGAGGGGCTGCAAAGGGAGAGGGTGGCAGTGGCTTGGGGCTCAGGATCCAATTACGTGGCTGTTTCCATACTTAGCCACCTGACAGCCGCTTGGAATCCTTGCCACTCCAGCCACTGCAGCCCCGCAGAGCCCAAATTAACTCAAGGGCAGACAAGGGCAGGGCCCAGCAGCACATGGAGGCCAGAGCCCCCCACCTTGGTCTCCCACCCTCTTGAGGGAACGGCTTCTGCTCCTGCCCGCCATCTGCTCTCCATGCTGGGGCTGGGACCTCAAAATACCGAACCTCAAAGATCCAACAGACTGGGGCTCTGGCCCCCATGGTCCCCTGTGCAGATGAATACTGCCAAGTCATGAAAAGACAAAGCGGGGGGCCTGGATTCCTGGGGGTCCCCAGAGCACCCCCCAAGCATTGCCAAGGGGAACCCAGCCCCAGGAGTCTCTGGAACAGAGAGGTGGCAAAATGCTCTGGTATCCCCTCCATGCCTATAAATAACCCCCACGCTGTAACCCAAGCCACCGCCTCTGCCACACGAAGTGCTGAGATGTCAAAGGAAAACCATGGCACGCAGGTCCCAGCCCCCTTCTAACGAAGCCCCCAGCCTCGCCACATGCTACTCCAGAATGGGCCCGTTTCTCTTCTGAACTCTGCGTCCAATTCTGTTTCCAGCCCAGTCCCCAAATGCATCTCCAATGCCATCCCGAACTGACCCTCACTCTATTCAGTTCCCCAAACGAGCCCCAACCCTGCCCACTGTGTCCCCCTGTCCTCCATGATGCCAAGCCAGGCAGGCTCCTGCCCCATCTCCTCCAGGTTGGAGGGTCAACTCAACGACCTCCAGGGGCCCCTCCAGCTCCAAGATCTAGTTCTTTTGTCCATCCAGGAGGCTCCTCCAGTCTTGACTTCTGGGGTCCTCTTCCTCAGCACCTAAGGCCACACCTCCCCTCCAGCCCCCTGCTCAGGCCTCACGCCCGCCAGCACCTCTCTGTTCACTGCTTCCACTTCCTCTGGCCTCCCTGAGAGCCCCCTAGCTGCACTCTGCTTCTCTCTGTTCCCAGTTCCCTCTCCTGGGCCCCAGGGAGACGAGAATGGAGAGACCGTGAGACCAGCCAGGAGTAAAGGTTTGCCATGGGACCCAGGAATCACAGAGGCCTCATCCTCCATCTACCACCCTAGCCGCCTCGCCCCCACCCCCAGTAAACATAAAACCTTGGGGGCGCATGGAAGTTGCAGTCCGGCTGGCCGGCAGGGGTGGGGGTCATACCTGCTTGTCCTGGGAGCAGGAGCGACGCCACAAAGCAGCAGAGCAGGACCAGCGCCCTCATGGTGACTGCCAAGAGAGCCCAGCTGCTCCTTGCCTCTATTTATAGGGCCGGTGGCAGCAGGGCGGGGGAGAAGGGTCACACAGTCACTAGGGCAACTGGGCGGACGTGATGGGGAAGCGGTGCAAACCCTTGAGGCTGCACCGAGGCTCGCTGTGCTGCTGCGTGCGGTGCCAGCCACCAGGCCCCGGAAGGCAGGGCACTGGCGGGATTCTCTCCCCTGGCCACCCTGGGGTCATGTGACATGGGTCACAGGCGGGGGGTAGCGGAGGAAAAGTGGGGTGGCCCTAGGGTTCGGTCTAGGAGTCAGGAACCTGAGTCTTCCCATTCTTTGCGTTAACTTGATCAAAAGTCTCGGGCAGGTCAATGACTTTGACATGCTTCAGCTTCCTGAATAAAGGAGCTGGAGGGCAAAGCGAGAGAGATCCTATTTGAGAGCCACTGACAAGCGTTTTAGCCCCTGCCCGAAGGTCAGGAGGGTAAGGGCTTAATGGTTAGTTAAGGAAAACTGACATCTGACCTTTGAGGTCGATGGCTAGGAGCTTAACCTTCCCGGGCTTCTGGAAGAGAAAGAATGCTGACAGGGAAAAAGGGGAGCTAGGGACACGTGATGCTGTGATGTAAGTCAGAGGGTGGAGGGACAGAGATCCATTTCCAGTGGCACAGGGGTTCCAGAACCTCCTGTCCCCTCTGCAATGTGCTATTTGATGCAATTTTCCTAAGGGCACGTGACAGCCCCTGAGAGCCAGTACGACGAAGCTGAGGGAGAGCAGACACTGGCTTGTCTGGCGGGGGGGAGAGTGTCACCAAGGGGGTTGCAGTTGGCCTTGGAGGAAAGGAACTAAGTCAGTTAGGCATCTTCTTCGGGCTTTCCATTTAAACCAGTTTTATTGAGTATAATAGACATTAGCAAACCACGCACATCAAAGTGTACAATTTGATACATTGTGACATATGTATGTAACCACAATCAAAATGATGAGCAGATTCCTCATGCCCAAATTCTCCTCATGTCCGTTTGGAGTCCCTCCCTCCTACCCCTTTCCAGGCAACCGCTGATCTGCTTTCTGTCACTGCACAGCGTTTGCATTGTCTAGATTTTGATATAAATGGAATCAGCCCGTATGTGCTCTTTTTTATCTGGCTTCTTTCACTCAGCCTAATTATTTTGAGGTTCATTCATGTTGTAGTGCATATCAACACTTCACTTCTTCTTAGCGAGTAGGATTCCACTGCACAGAGAGACCACAGCTTGCTATCATTCCCTTACTGAGGGACATCTGGGTTGTTCCCAGCTTTGGCTGTTACAGTAAAGCCGCTATGAACATTCGTATACAACTCAATTTACGGACGGACGCCTCCACTTCTCCTGGGTAAATACCTAGGAGGGGTATAGCTGTGGGTGTCTGTTTAACTTTTTTCTAAGGTGACTGTGCCATTTTACATTCCCACCAGCAGCTCCCGCACTTCCTCACCAACACTCGGTACAGTCTTTTAAATTCTAGACATTCTTACGGGTGTGTAGTGATAGCGCATTGTAGTCTTAATGTGCATTTTCCTAGTGACTCAAGATATTGAGCATGTTTCTATGTGCATATTTGTCATCCACTTCTCTGGTGTGTCCTTGATGAAGTGTCTGTTCAAATCTTTTGCCCATTTTTCACAGGTTGATTGGATTTTGAGAGTTCTTTATATATACTGGAGGCAAGCCCTGTATCGGATATATGATTAGTAAATATTTTTTCTCAGTCTGTGGTTTGTCTTTTCATTCACTTAAGTGTCTTTCAAAGAGGAACTCTTAATCTTTACCAAGTTCAATTTATCAATTGTTCTTTTATGAATTATGCTTTTGGTGTCATACCTAAAAACTCTTCGTCTAACCCAAGGTCACAAAGATTTTTTTCCTATGTTTTCTTCTAGAAGCGTAATTGTTTTAGGTTTTACTTCTAGATCTATGATCCACTTTGTGCTATTTTTTTAATATGTTCAAAGATATGGACCAAAGTTTAGATTTTTTTTTTTTTGAGGAAGATTAGCCCTGAGCTAACATCTGCTGCCCATCCTCCTCTTTTTGCTGAGGAAGACTGGCCCTGAGCTAACATCCGTGTCCATCTTCCTCTACTTTACATGTGGGACACCTACCACAGCATGGCTTGACAAACAGTGTATAGGTCTGCACCCAGGATCCGAACCAGTGAACCCCAGGCCGCCGAAGCAGAACATGCAAACTTAACCGATGCACCACTGGGCTGGCCCCCAAAGTTTAGATTTTTGCATACAGATATCCAGTTGTTCCAGAACCATTTGGTGAAAAAACTATCCTTTCTCCATGGAATTGCCTTTGTACCTTTTTTTGAAAATCAATTGACCATATATGTGTGAATCTATTTCTGGACTATTCTAGACTATTCTGTTCCATTGATCTATGAGTCTGTCCTTTCACTAATACCACTGTCTTGATCCCTGTGGCTTCCTAATAAGTTGTGAAATTGGGTAATGTGAATCCTCCAACTTTGATCTTTTTCAAAGTTGTTTTGACTCTTTAGTCCTTTTGCACTTCCATACAAATTTTGGAATCAGCCTAGCAATTATTTTTTTTAAATCCTTCTTAGAGGCTGACCCCATGCCAAGTGGTTAAGTTCATGCACTCCACTTTGGTGGCCCAGGGTTTCGCCAGTTCGGATCCTGGGCGCGGACATGGCACCGCTCGTCAAGCCATGCTGAGGTGGCATCCCACATGCCACAACTAGAAGGACCCATAACTAAAAATATACAACTATGTGCTGGGGGCTTTGGAGAGAAAAAGGAAAAATAAAATCTTAAAAAAAAAAACCTTCTTAGATTTTAATTGGGATTACAATGAATCTATAGATCAGTCTGATTAGAATTGACATGTTACCAATTATAATGATTAATTTTATGTGTCAATTTTTTTTTTGAGGAAGATTAGCCCTGAGCTAACTGCTCCCAATCCTCTTCTTTTTGCTGAGGAAGACTGGCCCTGAGCTAACATCCATGCCCATCTTCCTCTACTTTATATGTGGGAGACCTACCACAGCATGGTGTGCCAAGTGGTGCCATGTCCGCAACCGGGATCCGAACTGGTGAACCCCAGGCCACCAAAGCAGAACATGCACACTTAACCACTATGCCACTGGGCCGGCCCCTTATGTGTCAATTTGACTGGGCTATGGTGCTCAGCTGTTTGGTCAAACATCAGTCTGGATATTTCTGTAAAGGTATTTTTAGATATTCTTAGAATTTAAATCAGCAGATTTGAGTAAAGCAGATCACCCTCCATAATGTGGGTGGGCCTCATCCAATCAGTCGAAGGCCTTAAGAGCACAGACTGAGGTCCCTGAGGAGGAAAGAATTCTCCTTCAGACTCCAGACTGCAACCTTCACTCTTGCTGGCATTTCCAGCCGCCGGCTTCCCCGTGGATTTCCGACTGTTCAGGCCCCACAGTCTCTCTCTATTCATGGACATCCTATGGCTCTGTTTCTCGGGAGAACCCTGACTGACACAGCAATCTGGCGTCTTCCGATCCAGGTTCACAGCTGGGGAGAGGGTCTCGCTGTGAGCGGAGGAGGCGGCACTTGGTCTTGGGAGAGGAAAGGAGTTAGAGTGAGGGAAGCGTGCTCTCTGGGCCAGGGGCTCACACGTAACCAGAGCGGGGCGCGCCACCATTCACAGCGAGGAGCCTGGGGCCCAGAGAGCCGAAGTACCTCGTCCAGCATCACCAACCAGGACCCGAGTTGCCTGAATTTGAACCCGGATCTGTCTGACTCACAAACCTGTGACTCTTCTCCTCAGTCCAAGTGAACGCCATCAGGGAAGAGAGGAGTTCACATGTCAGGGAAGCGGGTGGAGGGCTGTGGGGTGGCGTGGGGGACAGAGAAAGGGCTCGGGCTGAAGGGTCAGACAAAGCCACAGGACCCCAATGCGGGTGGGAAGGCGAGGGTGAACCCAGCACTGCTGGAGGGTTAACCGCATTTGAGTGAAAGACGCGCTGTCTGGGCTCAGATCCTGGCACACCCAAGTTCATCGCAGCATTATTCCAAACAGTCAAAAGGTAGAAACAACCCAAGAGTCCACCGGCAAAGGAAGAGATAAACTAAATGTGGTCTATCCATACAACGGAGCATTATTCAGCCATAAAAAATGAAATTCTGACACACTCTACGACATGGAAGAACCTTGGAAATGTCATGCTAAGTGAAATAAGCCAGTCACAAAAAGACCATGCACTGGTTTGCCAGGGCTGCCATAAACCACAGACTGGGGGCTTAAACAACAGAAACTTATGTCCTCACAGTTCTGGAGGCTGGAGGTCCAAGATCAAGGCGTCAGCAGGGTTGGCTTCTTGAGGCCTCTCTCCATGGCTTGCAGAGGGCCGTCCTCTCCCAGTGTCCTCACATGATCCTCTCTCGATCCGTGTTATCTGTGCCCTAACCTCCTCTTCTCATATGGACACCAGTCATATCAGATTAGGGCCCACCAATATGACCTCCTTTTACCTTAATTACCTCTGTGAGGACCCTATCTCCAAACACAGTCACATTCGAGGCACTGGGAGTCAGGATTCCAACATATGAACTTGGGTGGCGCACAGCTCAGCCCGTAGCAGACAAATGTTTATATGCGGTCCCCAGAACAGGCAGATTCAGAGACAGAATGTGGAATGGCGGTTGCCAGGGGCCAGGGGGAAGGGGACATGGGAGTTACTGATAAATGGGGACAAAGTTTCTATTTGGAATGTTGACAAAGTTCTGGAGATGGACAGTGGTGATGGTTGCACAACACTGTGAATGTACTTGACGCCACTGACTTGTACATGAAAAATGGTTAAAATGGTAAATTTTATGTTATATATATATATATATATTTTTTTTTTTACCACAATTTTAAAAAACTGAAGAATAAAAAAGACATCCTTCTTGAAAAACAAGAGAGATTAAAAAGGAAGGTGGACTCAGCTCAAGATAAACTCTCAGGTCATAGATCCTTAAACAGAACTCAGCCTTGAAAGCTTCACGCTAGTTCATTGCACATCACCACCACCTTCCGAGACCAAGGGCCTGCCCTTTCCCCAGCTCAGCCTGTAGACAGAAGCTGCCAGAGCGCTCAGCCTAAGGGTCCTCACCACAGTTTTCGGAAGCTGCCAAGCCCCTCCTGGGTGTCATTCCTCGGATAATGGGGAGGAAGTGTGTGTGAGGACAAGAGGAGAGATACAGGAGAATAACTGTGTACACTGGCTACTGTGGCCCCACTTCTGATCCCTGAGCGGGGATGGGCCAGCTCCTCCCGCAAAGGGCCAGGGGGTAAAGAATTCAGGCTTTGCAGCCACAGGCAACTCCAACCCTGCCTTCATTGTACAAAAGCAGCCACAGAGAACAGAAACAAATGGACACGATGTGTCCCAATAAATCTTTATAAAAACGGGTATGGAAGAGATTCAGGCTGTACCTTGCAGGTCCCTGCCCAGATTCTAGAGAAATCATTTGGTGAATTACTTTGTAAAGTCCTTTAGTAAAGGATCGCCCGTATCAGTGCTTTACAAACTTGGGTTTTCCTATATCCGGCTGCTTCAGCTGGGGGTTCAGAGCCTGGAAGGTGCCCTGGGCAGAGGGGTTACTGGAGATCGGAGCCTAGAAGCCGTCTGTCTCAGGGGACGTGGGAGAAGAGGAGTTTCTTAGCAGGGGAAAGCAGTATATGCCTAGGAAACTTTCTCCTGTCGAATAAGTTGAGGTCCCCAGAACAGTGAGTCAATGCCATGGTCACTAATGTTTACCTGGAGGATGTTATGGATTGAATGCACGTGTCCCCCCAAATTCATATATGGAAGCCCTAACGCCCTGTGTGGCTGTAGTTGGAGTAGGGAAGTAATTAAGGTTCAAGTAGGTTATAAGGGTGGGGCCCTGATCCAATAGGATTAGTGTCCTTAGAAGAAGAGACACCAGAGAGAGCTGCTCTCTCCCTCTGTGTGGACTCACCAGGGAAAGGCCACATGAGGCAGCTGTGAGAAGGCAGCCGTCTACAAGCCAGGAAAAGAGCTCTCACCAGAAACCAACCCTCATGGACCTTGATCTGGGTCTTCTAGCCTCCAGAACTGCGAGGAAATAAATCTCTGTTGGTTAAGTCCCCCAGTCTACGGTATGTGTTACGGCAGCCGGAGCAGACTAACACAGAGGACCTGAGAGCTATGTCTCAATTGCTAGAGCGTTGCCGCATGAAGGAAATGTTCGGCGTGTTCTGTGTGGTTCCAGAGGCCAGAGCTGGATTTCATGGGTGAGGGCTATATGGAGCCACAGTTTACCTCAGAGTAAGGAAGAATTTTCAGACTTAGGCTCCCAGCAGAGGAACAGGTTGGGTGATGAGGGAGTGAGCAGCCCACCCCTTCATGGCTTCCAGCAGAGACCAGGCATTCAGGGTGGGACAGCACACAAACCATTTCCTTCCCTTCTTCCCCAGAAAGTCTGAGTCTAGGTACGAATCTGGGCAGACGTCCTGTGAGGAGGCGGCCCCGACTCCACCCCACATGGGTTCCTCTTGACCCCAGGCCTCGCTAGTTTCTTCGGGAAGCATTCCCCATGCCTCTCACAATCCGCATCCAGCCGGGCCCTTGTCCTTGTCTCAGGACCACGTCCAGTGTCCCTGCAAGGGTTGGGTCCAAAGATCAATGAGGGCTTTATCCAGTAAGTGGTGTCCTTGGGGAGGAGGCGCTTCCAACAGCAAGGACAACCATGGGAGGGTCAGACTCCAGGGCAGGGGCTGCAAAGGAAAGGAGGGCCTTTGCCACAGCCCGTCCCAGCCACTTCAGTGAGGGTCTCAGGGCAGGGGTGGGAGTGGGTCTCCTCACACCGCCCCCTTCTTTTTTTTCCACTTCGCTAAGATGCCTGCTACTCTTGAAATGCTCCTGTCAAGGACCCTCCACCTCTCCCCTGAAAGAGAAAACCCCTAGGGCAGCGCTCAGAGCACACATCTACGTGCCTGGGTAAGCCAGGCCCCCTCTCGGGATCTTGGTCCCCTGCAGAGTGGCCAACCCCACAGAGCTGCCACGAGGGACACACAAGATGCTAGAGGTTCAGAGATTTGCACTTTTCACTGATGATAACACACATTCTAGAAAGTACACGGTTGTGAGTACGCAGCTCACTGATTCATCAGAGAGCATGAAGAGCAGGTGAGGGTGGAGGTAGGGTGGGGAGATGCTATGAAAAGCCAAAGGCCCCTTTAACCGGGTCCTAGAATTTTCTAGTTCCTGGCACACAGGTCCTGTAGTTCAATCCCTCTTTGGCAGCTGACTTGCTAGATCAATTCATACCCCAAACAGTTCCTCGAGGGGCTGGGAAAACCAAGTCCAACCCTGACAATGCAGGCTCTGCATCTGGATTTGTTCTACACACGCCACTGACACAGCACAGCAAGTAACCCCCATGGAGAGCGCTTCCCATTTATCTTACCAATTACAGGTCATCAACTGTAGAAGGACCCAAATTCCTACCCAGTGCAGGAATCCCCTCCACGACAAGTCTGACAGATCCATTCAGCCTCTGTTTGCCTAACTCCAGTGACAGGGAACTCACTGTCACCAGCTCTGCTGTTTTGAATACAACGTGAGGCCCAGAACTAGCCACAGTGCTCCAGATCTCCCCACCTGCCACCTCAACTTCCTACCCAAAGCCAGGGACATGCACCACGAGGGTCCCCTGGAGAAAGGAGACGGCCTCTCCCCTGACCCCAAACAAGCAGCCCCCAACAAACCCTGAATGCCCATCCAGCCCCATTGACACTTCCTTCTCCCTACAAGGGAACAGGAGATTTTAGTCAATTCTCTTTGCAACCAGAATTTTCAGAGCATCCTCTTTATCCCCCACAGGACGAGACACAACATGAGGGAGACAAACTCATGCCTGGTATGGGTACGGCACCTGCGGCCTTCTCGAATCACTTCCCCACTTCCTCTTTAATTCAGTCCTGAGGCTGTCCACCGAGACAGGCCTCAGCCTCAGGGAACCTGTGGTTTAAGCCCCCTAATTCGGGAAACTTCGCAGCTGTCACTCTTTGCTCCTTTTTCAATACCAAGGGCGTGGTGGGGGGAGAGCCAGTTTGGGGAGCTCATTCCTTTCTACAGCTGCCAGATTAGGGCCAGTCCTGCCCCACTGCCCCCAGTCCTACCCCCTCCTCTTGGTCAGCACACGCCCTTGTCAATCAACAGAAGAAACTCGCAACTCAGCAGGACAGGAGAAGAGAAGGGACCAAGCAGAGAGGGATGGTACTAACCCCACCCCCAGCCCAGGCCTTGTAGGGCAAGGGAGGGCAGGCAGAACTGGAGAGAGAGTGACAAAGACAAATGCCACAGGGCCAGGAGCATCCAAGAAAGCACAGAGAGGCAGCTGGATAAAGAAGGGACAGTAAGATGGGCTCTGGTAGGGACACGGTGGAGCCAGAGCCAACAAAAATCTGAGGATAAGGATGGCAGCCAATTCCAAGAGGCGGCTGGAGGATTTGCACGTGCTTTACATTCTGGTCTGAGGCCAGTTAACTACCCGCTAAGGAGGCCAAGGTCACAGGAAGGCCCCCCTTCCACAACCAAGGCCTTCACACACCTCACAGAGCTGGGGCCACCACTCTGCTGCCAAAGACGCCCCAAATCACCACACAAGGGGCATTTATTTATTTATTATAACCCACCCTGTGCCAGAAAAGCATAAAGATGGTTCCCAGTTGTTCATAAAGCACAGCAAAAGAGCAGGAACTGGAAGTAACAGCAGAAGAAACACACACAAAGGCGGGCGCCCAAAATGGAGCCACTCGCAAGGCTAATACAAAAGCAAACAGCACCCCATATGTAAGTCCCTAACATGTGTGCAACGTGGTCACTTGCCCAATTCACGGTGTCCTTAAAATAAGAACAAACCAACTGCTCCAGGGAAACGAAATTATTTCTGCTACTGAGACTCGAAAGGAATTTCTTCTGATGATCTTCGTAAAGAGGGTATGGCATAATGTAACCGCCCTTGAGAACATCGGAGCAGAAGTACATTTCCTATGAGGTTTACCCCTAATGAGACCCTTCAAATTGGGGAGGGGAGGCCAGGAGGAACCAGGAATGCCCAGCCCCCTCCCAAAGAATCAACTACCAAAGAGCGTTGATGGCACACACTTAGGATGTATCTTCTCCTCCATGGTCACCGGACCACCTCACACACTGGTGGCGGGAGGGGAAATTGGCACAATCCTTCTGAGGGACAGCATCTACTAAAACATATCCACAACAACCATATGTTGGAAACAACCTAAATGTCCATTGCTAGTTGAATGGATAACAAACTGTGGTATAATCATACAATGGAATACACTTAGCAACAAAACTGTAGACATAAATGAATCTCAAAGAATTATGTTAAACAAAAGAAGCCAGACAAAAAATATATATATATACGTATAATTTGTATGAAGGTCTAAAATTGGCAAAACTAATCTAGGGTGATAGACATTAAAACTGTGGTGAGATTCCACTGCACACCTACCAGAATGGCTAAAAAACCCAAAAATAATACAGTACAATACTCTGACAAAATCAAGTGCTGGTGAGGATGCAGAGCAATTTTCATATACTGCTGGTGCAAAATTATACAGAACTGTCTATACTCATGCATAAGCAGAAGCATGTAAAACTAGTAAAATCTAAATAAGTCCCGTGGACTGGATCAATAGCAATTACCTTGCTTCCACATTGTACTTTAGGTATGCAAGATGTTAGCACTGGGGGAGGATGGATGAAGGGTGCATGGGACCTCCCTGTTGTAGAAATAAAAGAAACATTAACTAAGTTGGAGGCGGGGAGGCCTGTAGAAGCTCTCACATGTCAATCCACACATGTCAAATCACACATGTCAATTACACCCAACAGGAAGAGACAGACACATGCTTGCATCTTGGACAGGAAGTGGAATGACTTTACTAGAGAAGGAAGATTTCCCTCCCAACCCTGCAACAGCTCAGCCAATGAGAAGCCATTGCCACTCTGAATTGTTACTTTCCCCCAATGGACTTTCCTTTAGAATAGCCCCTTCCTACTCCCCTTTTCTCTATAAAAGAAGCTCCTCTCCTTTGTTTTCAGATTTGCCTATGGTTCACCACAGCATGCACATCCAAGTTGCAATTCTTTTGGCTATTCCTGAATAAACTCATTTTGAGGGTAAAAAAACAGGCAAATTTGCTTTTTAAGTTGACAGTAAGCAAGATGGCATCACTGGGGAAGGCTAGGTGAAGGGTGCATAGGACCACCCTGTACATTTCCATAATTATTTCAAAACGTTTTTAAATTTTTTAAAAATAAACCGCTTAAGGGCTTGGTGGGGTGCTGGCTACAAAGCTATATATTCAGCTTGTGAAAATTCGCAGAGTTAAGTACTCAGCTAACTGCCCTCTTCTGAGTGGATATTATACTTCTTCAATAAAAAGGTTTTTAAAACAGGTTTTGTCAATCAGAAGATCAACAATAAAAGGAAACATTGGCCTTAAATGACACACTAGATGGCTTTGGTAGATATATACAGAATATTCCATCCAAAAACTGCAGAATACACATTCTTTTCACATGCACACGGAACACTCTCCAGGAGAGATCGCATATTAGGCCACAAAACGAGTCTCAATAAATTCAAGAAGATCGAAATAATACCAAGCATCTTTTCTGACCACAACAGTATGAAACTAGAAATCAACTACAGGAAGAAAATTGGAAAAGCCACACATATGTGGAGATGAAACAAAATGCTACTGAATAATGAAGGGGTCAATGAAGAAATCAAAGCAGCAATCAAAAAAAATCTGGAGACAATTGAAAATGAAAATACAACATGCCAAAATTTATGGGATACAGCAAAGGCAGTTTTAAAAGAGAAGCTTATAGTAACACAATGAACAAGAAAAATCTCAAACAATCTAACAGTGCACCTAAAGGAACTGGAAAAAGAAGAACAAACAAAGCCCAAAATCAGTAGGAAGGAAATAATCAGAAGGAAGGAAATAATAAAAATCAGAGCAGAAGTAAATGAAATAGAGACTAAAAAAAAAAAAAAAAAAACGAAGAAAGAAAAAAATCCATGAAACAAAGAGCTGGTTTTTTGAAAAGATAAATAAAATTGGCAAACCTTTAGCTGGACTCACCAAGAAAAAAAGAGAGATGGCTCAAATAAATAAAATCAGAAATGAAAGAGCAGAAATTACAATACACACCTCAGAAATACAAAAGATAGTAAGAGAATACTATGAAAAGCTATACACCAACAGATTGGATAATCTAGAAGAAATAGATAAATTCTTAGAATCATACAACCTTCCAAAACTGAATCAAGAAGAGAGAATTTGGATAGACCAACCAGTAAGGAGACAGATACAGTAATCAAAAACCTCCCAAAAAATAAAAGTCCAGGACCAGATGGCTTCCCTGGTGAATTCTATCAAACATTTAAAGAAGGCTTAATACCTATCTTTCTCAAACTCTTCCAAAAAGTTGAAGAGGAGGGGAAGCTTTCGAACTCATTCTACTAGGTCAACATTACCCTGATACCAAAACCAGACAAGGACAACACAAAAAAAGAAAATTATAGGCTGATATCACTGATGAACATCAACACAAAAATCCTCAACAAAATACTAGCAAGTCAAATATTACAGTATTAAAAAGATCATACATCATGATCAAGTGGGATTTATCCCAGGGATGCAGGGTTGCTTCAACATCCACATATCAATCAGCATGATCACATTAACAAAATCACATATGATCACATAACAAAAAAAGAATAAAAATCACATATCATCTCAGTAGATGCAGAGAAAGCATTTGACAAGACACAGCATCCATTTATGATAAAAACTCTGAATAAAATGGGTATAGAAGGAAAGTACCTCAACATAATAAAGGTCATATATAACAAACCCACAGCTAACATCATTCTCAATGGAGAAAAACTGAAAGTTATCCCTTTAAGAACAGGAACCAGACAAGGATGCCCACTGTCACCACTATTATTTAACATAGTATCGGAAGTCCTAGCCAGAGCAATCAGGCAAGAAAAAGAAATTTAAAAATCCAAACCAGAAAGGAAGAGGTGAAACTGTCACTATTTGCAAATGACATGATTTTATATAGAGAAAGCCCTAAAGAATCCACCAAAAAAATTTTAGAAATAATAAAGGAATATGGTAAAGTTGCAGGATACAAAACAAACATACAAAAATCACTTGTGTTTCTATACACTAACAACGAAGAAGAAGAAAGAGAAATTAAGAATACAATCCCAGGGCCAGCCCCATGGCCAGGTGGTTGGGTTCACATGTTCCGCTTCAGCGGGCCAGGTTTTCATCGGTGTGGATCCTGGGTGTGGACATGACACCGCTCGTCAGGCCATGCTGGGGCAGCACCCCAAATGCCACAGCTGGAAGGAGCCACAACTAAAAATGCACAACTATGTACCAGGGGGCTTTGGGGAGAAAAAGGAAAAATAAAATCTTTAAAAAAAAAAATACCACCCCATTTACAATTGTAACAAAAAAAATAAAATACCTAGGAATAAAATTAACCAAAGAGGTGAAAGACCTGTACACCGAAAACTGCAAAATATTGTTGAAAGAAACTGAAGACACAAAGAAATGGAAAGATATCCTGTGATCTTGTATTGGAATGATTACCATAGTTAAAACGTCAGTACTTCCCAAAGCAATCTACAGATTCAATGCAATCCCTATCAAAGGTCCAATGCCATTTTTCACAGAAATAGAACAAAGAATCCTAAAATTTATATGGAACAACAAAAGACCCCACCTGAATAGCCAAAAGGATCCTGAGAAAAAAGAACAAAGCTGGAGGTATCACACTCCCTGATTTCAAAACACACTACAAAGCTATAGTAACCAAAACAGCATGGTACTGGCACAAAAACAGACACACAGATCAATGGAACAGAATCAAGAGCCCAGAAATAAACCCACACATCTACGGACAGCTAATTTTCAACAAGGGAGCCAAGAAAATACAATGGAGAAAGGAAAAAAATCAATCAATCTTCAATAAATGGTGTTGGGAAAACCAGACAGCCACATGCAAAAGAATGAAAGTAGGGCCGGCCCGGTGGCACAGCGGTTAAATTCGCACATTCCACTTCTTGGCAGCCCAGGGTTCGCTGGTTCGGATCCCAGGTGCAGACATGGCACCGCGTAGCACGCCATGCTCTGGTAGGTGTCCCACATAGAAAGCAGAGGAAGATGGGCACGGATGTTAGCTCAGGGCTAGTCTTCCTCAGAAAAAAGAGGAGGATTGGGAGTAGTTAGCTCAGGGCTAATCTTCCTCAAAAAAAAAAAAAGAAAGAAAGTAGACCATTACCTTACACCATGCACAAAAATTAACTCAAAATGGATTAAAGACTTGAATCTAAGACCTGAAACCATGAAGCTTCTAGAAGAAAACATAGGCAATACATTGTGTGACATCAGTCTTCGCAGCATATTTTCAAGTACCATGTCTGACGGGGCAAGGGACACTATAGAAAAAATGAACAAATGAGACTACATCAAACTAAAAACCTTCTGCACAGCAAAGGAAACCACCAACAAACTACCTAAAAACACAACCTAACAATGGGAAGAAGATATTTGCAAACCATATATCTGATAAGGGGTTAACATCGAAAATATATAAAGAACTCATACATCTCAACAACAAAACAACTAACAATCCAATAAAAAAAAAATGGGAAAAGGATCTGAACAGACATTTCTCCAAAGAAGATATACAGATGGCCAACAGGCATATGAAAAGATGTTCAACATCACTAATTATCAGGCAAATGCAAATCAAAACTGCAATGAGATATCACCTCACACCTGTCAGAATGGCTATAATTAACAAGACAGGAAATAATAAGTGTTGGAGAGGATGTGGAGGAAAGGGAACCCTCATACACTCCTGGTGAGAGTGCAAACTGGTGCAGCCACTATGGAAAACAGTATGGAGATTCCCCCCAAAATTAAGAATAGAACGACCACATGATCCAGCTATTCCACTGCTGGGTATTTATCCAAAGAACATGACAACACGAATGTGCAAAGATATATGCACCCCTATGTTCACTGCAGCATTATTCACAATAGCCAAGACTTGGAAGCGACCTAGGTGCCCATCAAGGGATGATTGGATAAAGCAGATGTGGTATATACACACAATGGAATACTATTTGGCCATAGAAAATGATGAAATCCGGCCATTTTTGACAATATGGATGGACCTTGGGGGTATTATGTTAAGTGAAATAAGTCAGAGGGAGAAAGTCAAATACCTTATGATCTCACTCATAAATAGAAGACAAAAACAACAAACAGGGTCAGGCCTGGTGGCATAGTGATTAAGTTCGCATGCTCTACTTCAGCAGCCTGGGTTCACAGGTTCAGATCTGGGTGCCAACCTACACACTACTCATCAAGCCCTGCTGGGGCAGAGTCCCCCACACACAAAATAGAGGAGGATGGGCACAGATGTTAGCTCAGGGACAATCTTCCTCAGCAAAAAAAAACACACACACATAGAGACAGAGATTGGATTGGTGGTTACCAGAGGGGAGGAAGGAGGGTAAAAGGGGCGATTAGGTACATGGGTACGGTGATAGATTGTAACTAGTCTCCGGGTAGTGAACATGATGTAATCTACACAAAAATCGAAGTATAATGATGTACACCCAAAATTTATATAATGTTATAAACCCATGTTACTGCAATAAAAAAATAAAAGAGGGGCCAACGCGGTGGCGCAGTGGTTAAGTGCGCACATTCCGATTCAGCGGCCTGGTGTTCGCTGGTTCGGATCCCGGTTGCGGACATGGCACCACTTGGCATGCCATGCTGTGGTAGGCGTCCCACATAGAAAGTAGAGGAAGATGGGCACAGATGTTAGCTCAGGGCCAGCCTTCCTCAGCAAAAAGAGGAGGCTTGGCAGCAGATGTTAGCTCAGAGCTAATCTTCCTCAAAAAAAAAAGAAAGAAAAGAAAAAACCCAGATAAAATTGAAAAATAAAATAAAACAAGTTTTGTTGAAGCTGAGTTAATCATGTGTCTCCTACTTTCATCCCCTTCATAAAAAATAAAGTCCAAGCTCCTTCGCATGACTTGGAAGTCCTCCGCGTCCCCGGTTCCACAGCTTCTCCACTTCTTCCTCCTCCCAGGCCAGGGTCTGCACTGCCCGCAGGTCACTGCCCTTTCTGACCACCCAGCGTGGTCCCTTTGGCCTGGCGGAGGCGTGACCAGGGCAGGATGCCCAGCGGCTTCCCAGACTCGCGGGAAGGCGAGAACGACGTATGTCATGCGTACTTCAGCACATTCATCACCTGTGCTGAAAGGACAATGCTGCGGACACCGCGGGTTAAAGGCAAATGTGCTAAAACTAATGTCACCTGCTCCCCTTTTACTGCGGCCTCTGGACCGTCCCACGTCACGTGCGCGTCGCGCCGGCCTCTCCCGTGACCGCGCGAGCCCCACGCCCGGGCCCCGCAGTGTGCGGCCTCAGCGACCCGCCACAGGAGCAAGTCGGCGAGCGCCTCCGCGCGGAGGGCACGCGGGAGCCGGACGTCTGCGGCGTTTGCGTGCGCGTGAGTGAGAACGCGCGGGCGCCTGGCGCGGAGCCGGGACCGGGCCGGGGCGGGGCCGGACGGGCGTGCTTGCGGGAGCGCGCGCGAGAGACGGCCTGAGGCGCCAAGGAGCATGCGCGCCGAGGGGGGGCGGGGCGAGTCCGGGAAGGGGTAGGGCCGCGGCCGCGCCCCTGACTTCCGCCGTCTGCTGGCGAGACGACCTACGGTCTAGTAACGCGCCCCCGCAAGGCTGGGGAGGGGGGGGATTTCCCTGGCCCCGCCCCCAGGCCCCACCGCTGGCCTATAGGAACTGAGCAGTCCCGCGGGCACCGGAAGGAGGCGGAGCCTGCGCCCTTTCAGGGGCTGGGCGTCCTGAGCCCAGCGCGCCCTCTGTTGATCCTCTTAGGAGCTGCATGGAACCCGTCGGGCACGCCTCGCACCTGACCCAAAGGGGTCGCTTTGGGGTACTTGGGAAGGGGCGTACCCCTCAACCCACCACCCCCCCCCGGGATTCTAAGCCCCACGCCTCAGAGGCGCAGAAATTTAACTAGATACACTCAAAAGGAGAGAAAATTAGTTATAATGCTAAATTAAAGAAGCCAGACTCAAAGGGCTAAATATTGTTATGATTCCATTTATATGACATTTTGGAAAAGGCAAGACTATAGGAATAGAGAATAGATTGGTGGTTGCCAGGTGGATCATAAAGGGACATGGGGAACTTGGGACAAGAGGGAATTAATGGATGTCTTGACTGTGGTGGTGGTTATACAACTGTATGCATTTGTCAAAATTCACACAACCAAAAACTAAGTGTGAATTTTACTAAATGTAAATTACACCGTAATTTTTTAAAATACTAAAAACGGAAAGCAGATTGGTAGTTGCTGGGGGCTGGGAGGAGGGAGTAATGAAGACAGATTGATTAACAGTAAGGGGTTCGTTTTGGAGTGATGGAAATGTTTTGGAACTAGATAGAAATGATGATTGCACAACATTGTGAATGTACTAAATGCCACTGAATTATTCCCTTTAAAATGGTTAATTTTGTTCTGTGAATTTCACCTTTAAAAATAATATAAAAAGTCCTAAAAAAACAAAAAATGCAAGCTCCTGCCTGCCTTTCCATTCAAGTTCATGTCTGGAGGCATTCATGGTGGGGTGTGACATGAATCGGCTCTTCTTCCACTCTGGCCTCTGGCCTCCCATACCTGTCACAGTGTGAGTATGAGGAAAAGCAGGCGGAGAGGGACTCGTTGTACATCGGTCTCCGGTCATGGCAAAACCTAGGGATCCTGACCATCCTATGTTATAGGAACCTGGGGCTTGGTTGTTTGTTCTCTCCTCGCCTCCCGCCAAGGAGGAGTTGAGAGCTGCTTGTCCCACCCCCAACACCATCTCCCATCTTTGCAGAATACCCAGAGTGATCCCAAGAAATCTGAGAACCCCGATTTTTCATCACAACATCACACAAAAATTGGGGGAACAGTGCTTGCCCGCATCCAGTCCCAGCGAGTGGGCCCAAACAGCACCCCCTCCTCTACCCCAGGAAGCTTTCCCCATCCCCTCAGGACAACTCACACCCAGGAGACACGGAATCTAAAAAACAAAGTACAAACTTTATTTTGTTTCTTTATAAAGGCACCGTGGCCTCTTGGTTTTTTTCGCCTCGCTTTCTTAACAAAATATAATAGCTTCTCCTTGAACACAAAGACCTCAAAATTGTAAAACAAAAAACAAATCCAAAAAAAAAAACCAACAACAAACAAAACAAAGAGAGAGAGACGAAGACATTTTGGGGGTTGAAGATGGGACACCCAGAGGGAGAGGTGGGGGCTGGGTGGTGGTGGAGAGTGGCGAATCCTAGTGCTGAGACGGGTGGGGAGGGGGGAAGGGCAGCAGCAAATCCCAACCGAGAAGCAACGTAGACCCTCGGACCCCCAACCCAACCAGACCCCCACCCAGGTAAGTGCTTAAAGGAGAAAGAAGAAACCCAAAAAGAGGAGGGGGAGGAGAGTTAAAAACTGACGGTCGTAGGGCTGGCTCCGGGGAGGGCAAAAATACTTGGGGTTTTCTTGATTTTCCCTGTTCTTAAAAACACGTTTAAATGAAAAAATGCTTTTTGTCCGAGAGAGGCCAGGCACCCCAGTGTCAGCTCCCCACGCCCCGGCCGAGGCCCAGCCCCAGGTGTCCCGGTGGCTCCCACGCGCCTCTGCCACCCCACCCCGGGGACTTCGGGTTGGGTGGCTTCGCTCAAAGGTCGATTTACAGTATTGAAAAAGAGGTCATAAAAGAGACCCAAATGACGTCGTAATTTTGTAAAAATTCCTCACTCGTGCGCCCGCGTTTCTCCCTGTTGCTGCCCTGGCCCCCTCCAGCCCCCAGAAGGGAGAGGAGGGCTGGGGGTGGTCAGGGAAGCCCCCCGCTCCCCGCCGGCTCCTCCCGGCTCTGGTCCATGGCGTCGCTGTCCGATGCCTCCGAGTCAGAGGCGGTGTCCGAGGCGTGCGCCTCGGGGCAGCTGCGCACCGGCTTCACGATGACCGCTCGCCGCTGCTCCTCCTCCTGCTCCTGCCTTTCCTGGGTGCCCTCGATGTGCTGGATCGCCTGCAGGTCAGGCTGCAATGAGGATGGCCGGGGGCACGCGGGAACCCACTGGCCATCCCCCACCCCTACACAACCCCCCCAGAAAGGTCCAGAAGTAAGCCTGGCAAAGCTCCCAACCGCTGGGGGCAGCCAGGGGAAGCAAAGTTTAGGAACCCCTCTGCTGAGCTGCAAACCCCTCCAGAGGTGACAGGGCAGGGCTGCGTGGAAGTCACAGGTGTCTTTCAAAGTCCGCCTGTTCCCTCGTGGAACGTCTTTGTTTTTAACTTTATTATTCACTTTGCTGGTTTTATGTGCAAGGAAAGTTCCAGGGGTTGACGAGCTTTTTTTCTGTTTGGGCTTTTTTGGTTTAGTTGTTTATTTCTTTATTTGTGACGTCCCTGGGTCTCCCAAAGGGTCCCTCACAAGGCTGGGCACAGCAGTGACTTTGGGCTTGACCCATACAGTGGATCATCTTTCTTCTTCCTCTGTATGAGGCTTAACTGTCACCCTCCCAGCCACGGCCACCTCTACCCCCATCCCAGGTCCTAGGAGATGGAGGCAAGAGCAAGTTGTGGGCCAACCCAAGAGCTGGATGCAGGGACTCTGAAAGCAGTGGGCTCTGAGAGCAAAGGACCTCCTCAGTGAACCCCATGTGGAGGAAAGGAACGGGGTCTTCCCTCTGCCCCTCCCCTTCTCCACAGAGCCACCTTCCACCCGAGATACAGATGCAGGGAAGGAGACCCATCCGGCTTCCAGACCTTGCCCCCGCGACGCTCGAACCCCATCTCAGTTCCCTGCAGCCCCCCACTTTCTAATCTCCTCCAAAGGAGCTGTTCCCAGAGGATGACCCTGCTGCCCCCTCCCCGAGCCAGGTACCTGCACGATGGTGTCCAGGTTTTGCCGGGACGTGGAGACAGAGTTGATGACCGAGGAGGGGCCCATGGTGACGACGTTGATGTGGTGGGAGGGAGGGGGTGGCGGCGCCGGCACGATCACCGTGGGGTGGTGGGTGGGGGCCGGAGTGGGCAGGAGCTGCGAGGCAGAGGCCCTCAGTCTTCCTCCAGAGGTTCTGGGAGCTGCTCCTTCCCTTCCGTCCATCACGGAGAGGATGGGCCAGCCTTCCCAAACCATCTCCCTCTGCCAACCACCCCAGCCCACTGACCTCCTTCCCTCATAGGGAGCTGGCCAATTTGTGACCCCCCCCCCCCGCCACCACCCCGAGCTATCTTATTTTAAGAAACAAAGAAAAGGGGGCCTAGTGAGGGGCTTCCAGCCATCCGAGATCCCGCAGCCCCTTCACTCCCCAGTGCCAAGCAAGCACTTCAGCATCTAATAAATACAGTGGTGGTCAGCAGTTTAGACTCTGAATTTAGACAGCCAGGGTTCAAATCGCTGAGGATCTTGGGCAAGTTATTTAACCTTTCTGTGCCTCAATTTCCTCATCAGTAAACGAGTCATCACAGCTCAGGCCTGAGAAGGCTGCTATAAGGATTCATTGTAATAAAGTATGCAAGACACCTGGGAACCACGAATGTCTGCCTTAATAAGAGTTAGACCCTGGGCCTGCCCTGCTGGACGCCCGGAGGCACCGAGGCTGACTCTGAGAGTCCCTCCCGGGTACCACCTGCTCACCTGGGTCCGCAGGTGCTGCTGTTCCCGCTCCAGCTTCTCCTGGTGCAGCAGCCGCACCTGCTCCTGCTGCTGCTGCAGCTGCACCTGCTGTGCGATCACCTTGAGCTTTTCCGGGTACATGTGGGCCTCCAGCGAGCGCACCTGGGGGCGGAGCAGCAGGCTCAGGGGCAGGGCCCAGACCACACCCTAGCTCCTCCCCCTCCCTCCCCACGCTCTATCCTTCACAAAGCAGGCCATTCACTCCTGCTGCAAACCCTAGCATGCGCCGGCACCCTCGGGGTAGAGACCTGGGGTAGAGCCCAAAGTCCGACCATAGCCGCCAGGCCCGCCATGACTCATCTCTCCCGCCCTGGCCTCCCTCGGGCTGTGCTCACTACTGCCTCCAGGCCTTTCTTTGCCCTTGGTGTTCCCTCTGCCTGGTTAACTGTGAGACTTGGCCTCCCAAACTCGGCTCAAGTCACTTCCACAGAGAAGCCATGGGGCGGCCACTCTGGACCCAGGCCAAATCCCCCTCCTGATGCCCACCGCTGGCGCAGGGCCTTGATCACAGCTGCATTTTTACAATGTGAGATCCTTTGACTAATCTCCCCTACCCCTATGCACACAGCCCCAGGTGGACCCCCCCACTCCTAGGCCTGGCACAAAGTTTTCAGGTGCTCCTGTAAATAACTGCTCAAAAGAAGCAGGGACAGGAGGAAAGGAAGAGAGATGGACAGGAACGCCCCTGCCCCATCCCGCCCACCTCACCTGCTCCTCCAGCATCATGCGCACCGAGCGCTCCTTGTCCAGCTGCTGCCGCAGCTCAATCATCTCCCGTCGCAAGTCTTCCGCCTTCTCATCCTCCCAGATGTCTGGTGAGCCAATGCCCTCATCCTTGTCTTCTGCCCGCCGCCGCTTGGGGGACGAGCCACTCAGTTCCTGGGGACCCCAAGGGGTCGGTGAGTGTGCCTTGACACCCCTATTCCACCACCAATAACGGGGAAGTCAGGGGGCCCCATCGCAGCCCCCAAAGCTGTCAAACCCAGGTGCACCAGCACCGGGGAGCCCCAATCTGCAAATCCAACAAACGGCCAAAGGCCAGAAAGGGAGGCAGAATGGACTCGCTTTCCAAAAGTCATGTGGTTCCTCCCAGAGCCCACTTCACTGCACGTGACCGATGGGTAAACTGAGGCCCAGGCAGGAAGGCAAGTGCCTGAAGTAGGCAGGTCAGTGGGGAAGATGGGACCTGCAGCCACATCAGAGTCCCAGGCCAGTGGTTGGACCCAGGGCACGCCCATGCCGGGGAGAGGGTGCCAGGAGCGGGGCAGGGTGCTGAGGCCTCCACAGCATGCTACCTGGATAAAGCGCTTGAGCTGTGTGTTCTGCTGCAGGAGCCTGGTCTTCTCCTGCTCCAGGGAGAAGATGTACTCAGCTGTCTGCTGGAGGATGGCTGCCTGAGGGCAGGAGGGACAAGTCAGGGGCCCTGGCTGGCAGTGTTTGCCGAAGCTCACTTCCTTCTCCTCACTTGAGCCCACCACCTCCCCCAGGAAGCCCTCACCCACCTTGCTGAGCTTCTCTCCGTCTGTGTGGGGGATGAGGGTCTTCAGGGACTGGAAGCCCGCGTTGATGCTCTGCATGCGTCTCCGTTCGTTGCTGTTGGCGATCTCCCGCCGAATCCGCCGCTCCTGGTCCCTCTGAGTCTCAGGCGTCAGTGGAATGTTGGCAAGGCTGCCAGGGAAGACAGAGACATGCTCAGGCTAGGCCCCCACCGTGCCCTGCCCCAGATGGGCCCGTCTTTACAGTTCGTCTCCAGAGGGCCCCGAGTGTAACTTGCATCCCTCCTGCTGCAAAAGATACCAAATCTGTCTGAGGCCCACAGATCAGGAGGTAATGGAGGATCCTGCTCTGGGATGCCTACGTGTCAGAATAAGCATGCAGACTCCAGGCCCTGGCCCCAGTGTCAGGCCAGCAGATTTAGGTGGGGCCCAGAAACCGGCATGGCTAACGAGAGTTCCTGTGATTCTGATGCAGATGGGCCCAGATGCTAATCGGAGACACCTGCTCCTGGGACACTTCTGAGCTCCCTGCTATGTATCTGGACCCCTCCTTCAGCGTCACAGGCGTAAGAACTGAGGAAGATGTTCCTCCTCCCTTCCCATCCTCACAGCCACATCTCTAGCCACAAACTCCTAGGCAAGCCCCCAGCCGTCCCCAGGCACGCTGCGCTAAGACTTCAAAGACAAGACAGGTACCATTCACTCCTGGAAGGGGACACCAGGCCAACTACCCCTGGGGACAGTTCTCCTCCAAGCCCACCCACCCCAGGAGGCAGGCCCACCCTGTGCCAGGGAGGTGAAGCTGCCAGCATGCAGTGAGCAATGTTATTGCATATTATGTGACTGCATCTTGGAAGAGCGGCAGCGAGTGGGGTGAGAGAGAAGGCAGCCAGCGGAAGGGGGCGAGGCCGAGGGCCAAGAGGCGTTGGCGGGAGGTAGAGACAGCAGCGGGGCCTGTAGGCCCAACGCCACTACTCCCGAGGGGTGGGCCTGTGTGTGGCCGGGAGGAGGCATGCCCCCCTTCCCAGCCCTCTCCTGCAACTGCCCCCGCCCCTGGCCTGATGGCTTCCAGATGCTGGGCTCCCAGAAGAGGCCACCAGCCCCACCCAAAGCCACAGCCCTGGCTTCCTTCTGAGGGGCCCTCACGGGGTGACCTGGGTGGCGAATGGGGAAAGGACTCTGGGCAGCCTTGTCCCATTGATGGGGGAGCCTGGGCTTAAGGAGGTAGCCAGGCCCCCATACCCATCCCCAGGTGGGAAGGAGTTTGCTCGCAAACCCAGGAGGGGACACATCTGCAACAGCTGGAGACAGTCTTGCCTCCCCCCCATCATAGGCCCACTCCATCTCTCCCACCTCAGCTCCCTGCGGGACCCTGAACTTGTCCTTTCCTTCCTGGGCCTCAGCCTCTTCTCCCGACAGAGAGGGTGGTCACCTGGGGGTGGGCTGGGAGGAGGCTCCACATCAGCCACTGCTGGGGGTCGACAAACAAGCCCTCTCCTCTACCTCCCACCCCCACCAAGGGCTGCTGGCCCTTGCCCCCAGAGTGCAGGTCCCTTGCAGGACCTTGGAATGTCAGCGCAGGAAAGGGTGCCCACAACTCCTACTTTATAGATGAGACTAAGGGCTTAGAGCGGGAAGGACATGGTTTTAGGGTCAGACAGTGGGGCATCTGGCTTTCCCACTTCTGGGCCAGAGGACCTCAGTTCTAGTTTCTCTGCCCTATAGTGGGGGTGACGGGTAGCTGGACTGAGAAAAGAGACGATGGCGGTCAGAGACCTGATATGCGGCCGCTTGCCTGCCCTTTGTGGGGAGGGCTCAGAACGGAGCCCAGGCTCCCGGGCCTGGCAGCACCCTCCAGACCTCTGCAGTGGGGGGATCAAAGAAGAGATGGGGAGGGATGTGCACAGGACGCCAAGCCACCAGGTGATGGAGATCTGTCTGGGAGCATCCCCGTCCCCCTCAGGAGAGATTCAGGGAAAAACCTCCACTCACCCAGTCCCTGAGTCCCTCCTTGTGATACCCAAAGGCCAGAGCTGACCAGTGGTAAAGGGTCAAAAAGGAACCACTTCCACCCTTGGGCCACCCTGAGTGCTGGCCCTTCCAGAAGGCCCACCTGGAGGGCCTAGCAACAGAATAATAAGTGAAAAAAAAAAGTCAGAACATGCTCAGGACTCGCTGTGCTGGGATTTTCTCAGTGAATTGTCACAGTCTTCGTCTGGGTTATGTGGCCTCCTGATTCCTGTGAGATGAGGACAGAGGCTTGGCAAGGAAACAGCTACAGCAAGTGAGGGGGCTGGGACCTGAACTCTGATCCTAGAGCCCTGCGCCTACCCCAAGAGGTCTTGGGCCACAGAGCAGAGTGGGCTCTGCATTGTCCCAACAGACAGGTGACAGTTACCCCTACAGGAAGGACCAAGCACATGTATGCATTGCCATCGTGTTACTAATGCTTTTACATTCCTCCCTGTCTGAAACCCAGCATGGTGGCTGTGTTACAGTGAGGACTCCAGGGTCCTGGGAGGGGAAGTGACATGCCCAAGGTCAGGCAGCCAGACGGGGGCACAGAAGGCGCCTACAGACCCCAGAACTCAAGCTCTCCGCTGTCCCCTACTGCTGGTGCCCTCTACTGATGGCTCATGCACACCACCCACCGCTTACCAGAGCCTTTGTGTGTGGCCTCAGGAGGCAACACGCTTCCCTTCCTGACCAACGGTGGGACGAAGCCCAGAAGGGAAGTGACTTGCCCAAGTCACACCGTGACAGACGGGCAGAGCAGGGTGCAATTGCAAGGCACCTCCTGCCCTTCCCAGCCCCCACTGCCTCCAAGCAACTCCCCCACCAAAGCCAGAGCTCAGGGCACACCCCCCAACCAGCCAGCTCTTCTGTCCATGAAACCTGAGCCCTGGAGAGCTGACGTTCAGCCCCTCACTTCTCTCCAGGATGCCTATGAGCTGGGGAGACCAAAGGAGACCCCAGCCTGAAGGAGACCCCAGAAGGGAGAGTCCTGGTGCCCAAGCGGAGAGCAGGGGCCTGCCCCTCCTGCCTTTTCCAAATGTTCCATCCTGTCCCCTTTACCTCCATGTCCATCAGCCCAGCCTCCTGGTTCAGGAACCAGCTGCTAGTTAACTTCATGCAGACTTAAGTCCCAGAAAACAGACTTCACCCCAAAGCTATGATTCCTCATGAGGACTCAGGCTGCCACCAAGACCCTCAACTATAAGTCACTTAAATAGCCCTGGAAGTACCAGCTGAGTTTCTTTAATAGAATGCGGACTGACCAGGGGTTCTGATTGGTGGAATGTTGCCTAGCCAGGGATTCTCACTGGTGGAATCATGGCCAACCAGGCGTTCTGATTGCTGACCAACCAGAGGCTCCTATAAAATAGGAAAGCTAATTAGAATTTCCAGCTGATACTGTACTTGATAAAATGGACTTTTCTGCAAATGTCTGAAAGTTTCTTACATTTCCTTCTGAGTTTTGCAGAAGTAAACATGATTTACAGTATTGTAAGGTCCTCCACCCCGTCCACATCAACTTCTGACGCTCCAGGTGAGCAGGGAAGGCGGCCAGGTCCACTGACACCAAGTGTCTCTTGCATCTTTCCCTCCCTGACTGCCCTCTGACAGCCAGTCTCCTGGGGCTGGGCACCCATTGGCGAATGAACAGTTTGGGTACCTGTTCAGCCTCAGGTGCCAAGACCAGAGCTGCCAGTCTACTACCAGAGTACCCCCAGACAAGCCCCTAGGAATAATGCTGGCATCCCACCCAGAAGCTCAGGAGGAGGGAGCACGCTCTTCCAGTCTAGATCCTGACCTGAACCTGTCCCTCCCGCCCAGCCCAAGGGCCCTGGGTATCCCCCATCCCTACATCCCTTGCCCAAGTTAGCCTCAAATTGGCCAGGGAGAACTCTCATCTCACACTGCCCTGAAGTCACTCACCCACCGGTGAGACAACATCACACAGTCAGAGGTAGGAAAGCCCACACGGGATTTCTCCCATACCCCAAAAGGAGGACAAGAGGGAGGAAGATCACCCTCACCAAGAGGCCCAAGGCACTCATCCTTCCCTCGCAGCAGGCACTGAAGCAGCCTGGGGCCCTTGCCCCCTCACACTCCAACCAGCCTGCCACCCCTGCCCTCCGTCCCAGAACACACCACATCCAGGCTAGTCCCATCAGAAACACCCCCTCCCCACGGCTTCTCCAGCCTCTCAGAGGGAGCCCCGTACTGGGTTCAAGTGCAAACTCCAGCCCTGCTTATTAGCAGTGGAACCCTAAGCTTAGCCACTTCATCTCTTGGAGCCTCAGTTTCCCCATCTGTAAAATGGGGGTATACTGCCTGGCTTCATAGGGTGGTGGTGAAGTTTAAGAGATGGAGGAGAAACAGAGCGAGAGACTGAGGAAAACAGGCTGTCTTGTTTGTCCAGAGTCTGTGTACCCAGAACTCCAGGAGAAACCAGGGATCTCTCTCAAAGGGCTGACAAAACCCTTGAGCACCGAGACTTCGAGCTCTTAGGACAGAGGCCAGTTCTGGTTCATTGTGGTATCTTCGGTCCCAGCACAAAGTAGGTGCCTCGTAAATCGGGATCAGGGACTCGACACACCCTCCAAGGCTCCTAATTGTCCTCTAACTCCTCTGAGGGGAGCTGGCCTCCTTCCCTCAACCACGGGCAGTAGGTAAACTCTTTAAGACCACCATGCTTCTAAGAGTTTTGAGTGCCATTTTAACAGCTGCCAGGCACTTTCCAATACACACAGCCACACTTCCCAGGTGCTCCATCTGACAAGGGCTGAGAGCAGTTAGGCGACAGGTCCAAAACCACAGAGCTTGCACGGGTGCCCGCTGTACAGCACGGCCCCCTCTGGTAGGTCTGGGAGATGGAGGAGAGAGGCAGGGAGTCCTGCTAGTCACTAAGGGATGGAACAAAGTCAGCCAGCCTGAGAAGCAAGTCCATCGAGCCAGAAGGTCCCTCCCAACCCACAACACTTGATCCCCAACAGGTCTCCCACCTCAGGCGGCAGCCCCCTTCTGAGAAAACAAATCCAGAGGCCCCAAGTCTATACCCAGTGCACAGGCTGACCACTGTCCCGTAGCCAGGCAGGCTGAGCACATCCTCATGCCCAACCCTGGAGGGTTTGGCCCCTGGGGAACAGCTGGACTCCTCCGAAGAGGGGTTTGGGACAGAGACAGAGTGAAGCCAGAGCCCTAGGGGGCCCAGAGAGGACTGAGCCAAGGCCCAAGCCTGGTGGCCAGAGGGCCCCAGGGTGCCAAGCCTGCCCAGGCTCAGGCCTGGAATGTTCTCTTTAGCACCTGGAGCAGCTCACCCCACCCCTCACTGCCCAGCCCTCCCCTGAGCAACCAGCAGCTCCTGTAAGAACAGAGGCTCAGGGTTCAAGTGCCAGCCCCACCACTTGCTGTAGCTGTCCGCTTCCCAAGCCTGTGTCCTCATCCTACAGAGGAATCATACAGCCAGTTAACTCAGAGGAAGATCGTGACCATTCAGTGAAAAAAAATCTAGCAAAATGAGTCCCTAGAACATATTAAGAGCTCCACTTTTTTTTTTTTTTTAACCTATTACAGCTAAAGCCTCCAGGTGGACCTTCTGGAAGGGCCAGCACTCAGGGGAGCCCGGCTGGCTGCTCACTACCCTGGCCCGTCCACCCTGACCTGGAGAGTAGTTAAGGTGGGGAGCTCTAGGGCGGGGTGTGTGTATCCACGTGTGCAGCCACCTTCCTCAAACCTGCTTTCCGCACCCCCTAGTGTCCACCAGCCTGGGCCACCCCGCCCAGGGCTCCTCCTCCCTCAATCGCCGCCCTGCCTGCCCGGGGCAGCGGAGCACGTGGCCCCAGCCCTGGGGAGCCATTTCGCTCCTAGAGCAGCGCGGCAGAAAAGGGGCCGCAGGTTCCAAACTTGGGCACGCAGAAGAACCCCTCACGAACCCCTCCCACGCAGCACCCCCATCCGCGGACTGTGTTCAATATGCAGATGCCCAGGCCCTTCTCCTAGGGATCGGAGTTGCGGGCATGTGCATTTTAACAAGTGCCCAGGGTGATTCGGGTGCAGGTGGCACACGAACCCGTCACCCTTTGGTAAAGAGTGTATCTGGAGCAACCCGGGCCACACGTAGAAAGCGGCTCCTGCGGAGGGCTGCGGACCTTGGACCACCCACCCACCCGGCTGGAACACCGGACGCTTTCCGTTTATGGCTGGGGGGAGGGGCGTGGAATGAGAAAGTTTGCAGCGGAGACCCACGTGTGACGGACAGCGGTCTCGTGAAGCTAGGGGCTGCCTCTGGCGCCCCCTCCCCCAAAAGCCCCCCAACCCGGCCTGCCTCGCCCATCCAGCTCGCGGGGACCGAGCTTTGTGCGGGGAAAGCGTGGCCCAGGCGCGCCTACAACTCCCACAATGCCGCACCCGCGGGGCGCGCAGAACTACAGCTCCCGCGAGGCGACGCGCCGAGGTCCGCCTACTCCAAGAGGGCTGCAGAGTCACGTCCAGGCCTCGCTAGTAAACAGCGCCCAGGCGCGGGCAGCGAGCGAGAGAGCCGCCGCCAACGTGCCCAGGTCCGCGGCGCCCCCGGCCGGCAGCGCCGGCCCCTCGGGTCCCGCCCACCCCCGCACCCCACGCGAGCACGCCCCGCGACCCCCCTGCAGCCCCGCTCCCTGCAAACACGCACACCACCCGGCTCCCCGCCCCCCCCCGCACCCGGAGCCGCGGCGTGGCTGCATTGTAACCGCCCGCGCCCCGGCCCCACGCGCGCCCCAGGCCCCCCAGGCTCCCTTGGAGGAGAGAGCCCAGAGAGAGCGAGGAAGGAGGGAGAGGAAGGAAGCCGCCGCGGGAGGGGGGAGGAGGAAGCGCGGGGGGGAAAGCCACCAGCACCAAGCATGGCCGGGACTGCTGCAGAACCACGTGGGTCTGTTTGCAATTTACAAACGTCGCGACTCGCCCGCCTGCAGCGGACAAAAGTGACCGGGGCCACTCGGGGCCCCCACGGTCCGAGGGAGGAGGGTCCCCAGGCGGCGGGAGCCCGGCGAGCGGGGCTGCAGCCGCCCCGGAGGCTAAGAAAGGCGAGCGGGGTCGGCGGCGCGGGCCATGCGTGCGCACACACGCGCCCGCCCGAGCTGGCTGGCCGGGGGCTGCAATCGTGGGAAGGGGTTGGGGGGGAGGAGGAGTACACACCTACAGAGCCCTCCTATCACTTCTTTCTCTGTTTTCCTGAAATGTTGCAAAGAGGGCACCTTCTGAGTGGGCACCATAAAATACTCCATAGCGATCGGCCCCCCTCCTCTGCACGAGCCGGGTCCCGCGGTCCGCCGGAGAATGCAAGATGGAAATCCGAATCAAAGGGCAGCGCCGGACGGAGGTGCAGAATCGGCCGGTCCCAGATGCTGGCGGCGGCGGCGGCGAGGGGAGGGAGGCGGGCGGGAGGGGCGGGAGGGAGGTCTCTCCGGCCTGCCTCCCCGGGCGTGTGTATGTGTGTGTGTGTTTGCAGCTGATCAGATGTCTGTTTCAAGGCGGGAAACAGCTGGTGAAAACTCAGCACTCCCCCGGCCTCCTTCCGCGGAGTAAGGAATTGCATGTAAACAAAGGACTATTTGCAGCGCCCCCAGGGCGGCGCGAGGCCGGGGCGTGAGGGGCGCGGACCCCTGGGGGCCGGTGGCAGCCGAGGTCTGCGGGCCTCCCCCGCGGCTCAGGGAGCTGGGGGCCGCGGGCCGGCTGGGGGGGCGCGGCGTGAATGGAGCGAGCTGCGGCCGAGCTACATGCGCCACTATGGGTGATGAGGTCCATCAGCTGACAGGTTGGCAAGCGTTGCAAAAAAAAAAAGGCCAGCCACCGAGAGGGAGCCCAACCCGTGCGCCCGGGGTCCAGCGGGGACTGCCCGGTGGTGCAGGGTCTGCGCGCTCGGCGGCCCGCGGGGGCGGGGGATGCGCAGCTGGGCCCGGCGTGTGGCGCCGGTGGCGGCAAAGGCGGCCTGGGGTGCTGCTCGGGGCTTTTTCTTTTTCACTATTTCAACTGCACGGAGAGGAGCCGCTCTGGCGCGCTCCCTCCGAGCCCAGGGCCCCCTGGAAACTTGCGTCACAGCCACCGCTTCCCACATGTAACTTGGGGCCGACTTCGGAGGCCAGCCAGCCTCCTCCCTCTCTCCCTCCCTGCCCAGCTGCCCGCCGCTGGCCGCCCGGCCCGGGCTCCGGAGCCTGGGAATCCCAGAGCCGGGGAGGGGAGGGCAAAGAGGGGAGCGCCGGGCGCCTCGGATCCTGGAGCTGCCCTAGGAAGAGGGGGCCCCGGCGGGGAGGGAACGGTGGAGGCGGGCCAGGACGGCAGCGGCCACGGGGGCAGGCTGCCAGCGCGGCCAGGAGGTCTGGTGGCTGCTACCGGCTTCCCTTCTATCCTCCCCACCACTTGCCCCGTCCGCGGGGAGACTCGACGGCGGGAGGCCTGCCCCAGCGTAGCCGGAGCAGGCGGAAGGCTGCAACTGCTCATTCATGGCGAAGCCAGTGCGGGACTTGCTCCTCCGCCAGGGTGCGCTCTCTACTAGGGGTGATTGCCTGGGGCGCGGGAGGGCGGGAGGAAGGGACGCGGTGGCGGCGAGCTTCCGTCGTCCCCTCCCCTGGCTCCTGGAGGGTTGGCCCCTGTCTCAGGAAGACCACGCCTGCCTTGGAATGTCCTCCCTCCTGCCCACCGCCTTTCCCAATCTCATCCGCCTTCGAGGTTCCTCCCAAATCGCGCCTCCTAATTGAAACACTAACAACAAGGATTACTGTTATTATTAGGAAATATTGTTGTTAGATATTGCAAGCACCTTGTAGATGCCAAGTAGTTTTGCATGCATGTTTTCCAATCCTTAAAGCAACCTGCTGGGCAGTTTCCCTAAGTACAGATCCCAGACCGCTTAATATAACAGTCACTGGGAGGCTTCGTTGTGGGGACAGGGAATGTGGCGAGGAAATGACGACATCTGGGAGACAACATATGATAGAGGGCCACAGAACTATGTACACTGAGCAATGTCTACAGATCCTGAATGAATGAATGAAAGCTGGGAGAATGAATGCTCTTTCTTCTACAGAACTGCCCTGAGGGAGCCTGGTTCCCTGTGAGCATGCTCTCACTCAGACTGGCCTCACCATTTCTGCCAAAGGCTCCATCTCATCGAAAGTCCTTGGTGTCTCAGATGCACGAACCCAGGGGCCAGACCAGTGGCATAGTAGTTGGGTTCCAGTGCTCCACTTCGGTGGCCGGGGGTTACCCGTTTGGATCCGGCCATGGACCTACATACCATTTATCAGGCTATGCTGTGGCAGGCATTCCATATATAAAAAATAGAGGGAGATGGGCACGGATGTTAGGTCAGGACCACTCCTCCTCAACAAAAAGAGGAGGACTGGCGAGGGTGTTAGCTCAGGGCTAATCTTCCTTAAAAAAAAGGGAACCAGATACACAAACCCAACCCCCCCTGCACTGGCTGCTCAGCCAGCTCCTGCCCCAAGGCCTGAAATACCATCACTGTCCCCGCTCCCTGCTCTCACCCATCACTTACCCCTCTTTACAGTAAAAGCACAAGAAGTCCCCAAACTCCAGGCTGTCCCCTATTCCCAAGAGGCTCTGTACATCCCTTAGTCTGACCCCATCCCCCCCTCTTCCCAACTCCTAAACTCAGTCCGCTGTGCACTCTGGAGCCCTCAGAGTGTTCAGCACAACCCCTTAGATCCTCGACCTCTGACTCTCCCCATCAGCTGCTTGCTCTAAATAAGGGGTCAGCAAACCTTTTCTGTAAAGGGCACCTTAAAGTTAGTTGTATAGTTTCCTATTGCTACTGTAACAAATTGCCACAAACTTAGTGGCTTAAAACAACATAAAGGTATTCTCTGGAAGTCAGAAGTCCAAATGGGTTATATTTGGGTGAAATCAAGGTGTCAGCAGGGCTGGTTCCTTCTGGGGCTCCAGGGAAAAATCCATTTCCCTGCCTTTCCAACTTCTCGAGGCTGGCCCTGTTCCTTGGCTCGTGGCCCCCTCCTCCGTCTTCAAAGTGTATCACTTCAGCATCTGCTTCTTTCATCGCATCTTCCTTCTCTGACCCGCGTGTCTCCCTTTTATGATGACCTTGGGCCTACCCAGTTAGTCCAGAGTAATCTCCCCATCTCAAGATCCTTAACTTCGTCGCATCTTCAAAGCCTCTTTTGTTATGCAAGGTGGCATTCACAGGTACCAGGGTTTAGGATGCAAACATCTCGGGGTACCATTATTTGGTCTCCCACACCATTCTTATTTTGTGGGCCATACAAAACCAGGCAGACGTTACAATATGCCCCAGCAATTCCACTCCTAAGCATACATCCAAAGAAATGAAAACAGTGACTCAGACAGATCATTATACACCAGTGTTCACAGCAGCCTTATTCACAATAGCCAAATGGTATGAACAACCCAGTGTCCATCAAGTGAGGAACGGATAAACAAGATGTGGTCCATCCATGCAGTGGAATATTATTCAGCTTTTTATATATACATTTTGTGTGTGTGTGTGAGAAAGATTGTCCCTGAGCTAACATTTGTGTCAATCTTCTTCCATTTTGTATATGGGATGCCACCACAGCATGGCTTGATGAGCAGTGTAGGTCCACACCCGGGATCCAGACCCACAAACCCTGGGCTGCCAAAGTAGAACACATGAACTTAACCGCTACACCACTGGGCCGGCCCTTATTCAGCTTTAAAAGGAATGAAGATCTGTTACATACTACAACATGGATGAACCTTGAAAACATTATGCTCAGTGAGATAAGCCTGACACAAAAGGTCACATATGATTCCATTTATATGAAATATCTAAAATAGGCAAATTCATAGAGACAGAAAATAGACTAGAGGTTACCAGGTGCTGGGGGGATGGGTGACTGGGGAGTTATTGCTTATTGGGTATGAAGTTTCTGTTTAGGGTGATGGAAAATGTTGGAAATAGATAGTAGTGATGGCTGCACAGCATTGTCAATGTAATTAATGCACTGAATTGTATATATTGTGAATACATGTATTTACATGTAATTACATTGTATGTAAATGTAACTTTAAAATGGTTAAAATGCCAAATTTTATCTTACACATATTTTTGTTGTAAATGCCTTTAAGTAGATTCCGACTCCTAGTGACCCTGTGTACAGCAGAGCAGAACCCTGCCTGGTCTTTCTGCGCCATCCTCTCACCTTCCAGCACTCTATCAGACAATGCTTCACTGCTATTCAGAGTTTTCGTGGCCAATTTTTTCAGAAGTGGGTGGCCAAGTCCTTCTTCCTAGTGTGCCTTAGTCTGGAAGCTCCACTGAAACCTGTCCACCATGGGGGACCCTGATGGTATTTGACATACTGATGGCATACCTTTTAGTGTCACAGCAACACGCAGCCACCACAGTGTGACAACCGACAGACGAGCGGTGTGGTTCCCTGACTAGGAAACAAACCCCCAGCCACAGCGGTGAGAGTGCCAAATCTTAACCACTAGACCATCAGGGCTGACTATATACATTTTACCACAATAAGAGAAATTAATAAACAATAACAAAAATGGTCAATGGGCCCAACCCCATTGGTCCAACCACGGCCTTGCCCCTTTATCTTCTCACTTCCCTCCTTATCCAGCTTAGAGTTCACAGCCCATCAATATAGTCCTCTTGCATACCCTCTTCTTTGCAAGTCTAACCTCGCCTGCTCTGCCTCTAACCCCCAGGGCTGAACAGGACTGGGAAAAGGAAGCCCCACAGCCTCGCTGACAGGTCTTCTTTTTAAATGCCGGACCAAGACCCTCGAGTGGGTCCTTGAACGGCTGGCGATCCCTTCCTATTGCCCTGGTCCAATCTCCCTTCCACCTTCTCCCGTCTCCTCCTCCTCCCCACCTCACTCTCAGCTCATGACCTCACGTCCTGTTTCTCAGAAAATGGAAGCAATTTGAAGAGAAATCCCACGTGCTCCGTCACCACCTCTGCCTCCCTACCTGTCCCTGAGTCTGCATGAATGTCTGTGCTCTGTGCCTGCATGGGGAACCCTCCACAGGTGTCGTTTGAAGCTATCTCTCGAGCAGCTGTCTGCTCTCCTGCATCTCGCTGTGTGCCCTTTATGGGAGGTCCCCAGCACCAAGAATAAGCCGTCCTTATTCCCACTGAGAAAACAAAACCCCACGCCCCCGACACCCCCTTCCAGCCACCACCCTCCCTGCTCTCCTTCGGGGCAGAACTCCCCAAGGTGGGTGCTTATGATCCCTCCCCGCTTCCCTCCTACTCATCCGCCCCCTAGGCTCCATGAAAACTGCTCTCTATAGAGTCACTGGTGACCTCCATGGAGCTCTGGTTTCTGTCTTCACCAAAACGGATCTTGAAATTCTTTTTTGCTTGACATCTGGGACACCCCTAGGCCACACTCCTCGGACCTCATCTCTGTCTACACACGTTCCCTGCTCTTCAGACAAGAGTTCCAGAAAGGACTAGAAGCCTTGCAGAGTGGTTCAGAATCCAGGCTCTGTCTGAACCCCAGTTCCAGGGTGACCCCAGGCGAAACCCTCAACCTGACTCAGCTTCCTCAAAAAACAGAGTCTGGGGGCTGGCCTGGTGGCGTAGTGGTTAAGTTCGCGTGCTCTGCTTTGGCGGCCTGGTGTTCTTGGGTACGAATCCCAGGCATAGACCTACACACCACTCATCAGGCCATGTTGTGGTCGCATCCCACATATAAAATAGAGGAAGATTGGCACAGATGTTAGCTCAGGGACAATCTTCCTCACCAAAACAAAAACAAAAACAGAGGCCGTACAGCGCCTAGCTTACAGGGTGTCATGGGAAATTGGTGACACACCTGGCATGTCACAGCATCAGTAAGTGGTAGTTGCTATCATCACTGGTACTGGATTGCCATGGGTGGCTGTGGCCAGAGGTGTCTGAGCTGGCCCAGGGAGAATGACAGGGTTTGGAGGGACAGAGGCGGGGCTGGCTTTCCCCCCTCCCCTGCTAAAACTTTCCCCAGCTGCAAGAGAGCAAGCATGTTATAAGGTTCTTTGCATTGAACGGGGCGCTCACCTGCTTTACAGGAGAAATGCCCCCGCACAGGATCAGGTGCTGTGAAAATCAGCCCACAGACCACTTGTCCTTTAAAAGGGGAGTTTCTGTAAAGAGTGTAATCAAATAACTGCCCATGGACGATGTGTTAGAAATGCAGATTATCATCCACTGAGCTAGCACCCAGCTCCCTTTCTTCCCACTTGCTCCCCTTCCCCCAGCCTTGCCCCCAAATTCCAGGTAAGAGGACTGGATGAGAGTCATCAACAGGCTTTAGTGATGAAGGGATATATAAAATGTGGTCTATCCATACAGTGGAGTATTAGCCACAAAAACATATGAAGTACTGATACACACGCCACAACATGGATGACCCTGAAAACATGCTAAGTGACAGAAGCCAGTCACAAAAGGCCACATACTGTGTGATTCCATTATACAAACTGTCCAGAATAGACAAATCCATAGAGACAGGAAGTAAAGGAATGGTTGCCAGGAGCTAGGGGGAGGAAAGAATGGGGAGTGACTGCTAATGGGTACAGGGTTTCTCTTTGCGGTGACAAAATTGTTCTGAAATTGACTGTAATGATGGTTGCACAAATTCCGTGATGTACTAAACACATTGACTTGTACTCTTTAAATCAGTGAGTTGTATGGTAAGTGAATGATATCTCAATAAAGTTGATAAACAAAAAAGGAATGGAGTACTGATATCTGCTACAACATGGATGAACCTTGAGGACATTATGTTCAGTGACAGAAGACAGAAGTAAAAGGCCACATATTGTACAATTCCATTTCTATGAAATGTCCAGAATAGGCAAATCCATAGAGACAGAAGGCAGATTAGTGGCTGTCAGGGAATGAGAAGGAGTCAGAGGGAAAAGGGAAGGGACTGCTAATAGGTATGGGGGGCTTCTTTGCAGGCTGATGAAAATGTTCCCAAGTTGAGTATGGTCGTGGGTGCACAACCTGTGAATACACTAATAATTGTACACTTTACTTAGGTGAATAATATGGTATGTGAATTACATCTAATAAAGCCATTATTTAAAAACATTTTTGGGGCCAGCCCCATGGCATAGTGGTTACCTTTAGTGCACTCCAATTTGGCGACCTGGGTTTGCGGGTTCAGATCCTGGGCGTGGACCTACACCACTTGTCAGCCATGCTGTAGCAGCGGCCCACATATAAAATAGAGGAAGATTGGCACAGATGTTAGCTCAGGGCGAATCTTCCTCAGCAAAATAAATACAGCTTTATTGACCCTAAAGATGGCCAGAAATCCAGAGAGCCCCAGAAATCATGGGATCCCCCAGATCCTAGATCTGAAGGTTCCAGGGCTCCTTTCTTCGGCCAAAATGGGACCTGGTTGCTCTGATGGTGCCATCAGCACAACCTTTCTCAGAACAAACCTGCCCTCATCCCAGGCTGGTTGGAAATTAGTGTGAGTCATGTGAGCCCCAAAAAGGGGGATTTAACCTGTGGCCAGGAGGGAGGACTGGCAGCACAGGCGGCTGCTGCAGGCTTGACTCTATGTAGCACCCGTGTGGAGGGGGAATCAATTTTTCTCATTTTTAAACTTTTGTGTACACGTGTATCTAGAATACTGTTCTTTTGGGACAGATGATGTATTCGTTTCCTGTTGCTGCGTAACAAATTTCCACAAATTTATTGCCTTAAAACAGCACGGTTGATTACTGCACAGTTCAGGAGGTCAGAGGGCCAGCACGGTGTGGCTGGGTTCTCTGCTCGCCAGCTGAAATCCAGGGGTTGGCCAGCGCTGCAATCTCATCTGGGGCTTGGGTCCTCTTCCAAGCTCACTGGTTGTCAGCAGAATTCAGTTCCTCACAGCTGTAGGACTGAGGTCCCCATTGTCTTGCTGGCTGTCAGCTGGGGACTGCTCTGAGTGACTAGAGGCCATTCTCAGGTCTCTGCCCTGTGGCCCCCTCCATCTGAGCAACAGAGGGTGTCCCATACGTTGATCCTTCTCCTGCTTCAAATCTCTCTCATTTCCTCTTCCACAAGCAGCCAGAGAAAACTCTCTATTTTTAAAGGGCTGGTGTGATTAGGGCAGGCCCACCTGGATAAATTCTCTGTATGTGCCGTATAACACAACCTAACCACGATGTGATACCACATTCACAGGTTCTGCCCACGCTCAGTGGGAGGGGAGTGGACAAGGGCAAAGATCACTGGAGGTTCTAGGAGAATTCTGCCACCACAGATGGAGAGAACATGAAGGATGTACAAAGAGAGTTAAGGGACTTCCCTAAGGACACACAGAGAACTGGAGATGGAACCTAAACCAGAATCGAGGGCCCCAACCCGAATTTGAGGCTTCTTCCTGTACACAAATATGCAAAGAGTGGGGAGAGGGACCAGATGGCCTTTCAGGCCCCAGCATGCTGTGGTGCACATGGGGAACCCCAGCCTGCATGGAGGGGTGGGGGGCCGGGGGCGATAGTGGATGCCAGCTGTTGGAACAGGGATGAGGCCCCATAGAAGCAAAAAGTCCCAGGTGGGAAAGGATCTTGAATGCTCCAAGGAAGGCAGATTGGGGGTCAGATGCCCCTATTGGGGTTTGGAGCAAATCCCAATATCCACCAGTGCCCTAGCCCCCTTTCCTGCCCTAGCCACAGGGAGATCTCTGGGCCAACAAGGCTGGGGTCCCCCAACCACTAGAGGGCGCCCAGCACACACCATGCCTTGTGGGCAGGCAGCGCGTGAACACATTTGGGGAACCCAAGGCAGGCACCCTGGGGAGGTGCTGACCGCCAGCCTCCCCACACCCACAAGGCCCTACATTTCCCTGGGGCACCAGGGTCCCGAAGGCCCTGACCTCTCGATGCCCACTTCCTTCGACCAGCCCGATCTGATTCACTTTGTTCATAAGCAAGCCCTTGCAAAGGGGTCAGGAGTCCACCTGGGGGTGCCCCCATGCCCTCTCTCTGGCCCTGCTCCCCATGTTCCCAGGCCCCTGGGTGGGCTCCTGCCCTCACCTCTCCCCTCCCTCCATCGGCCTGCCCTGTCCCGGGTCTCCTCAGCTTTCAGACCCTCCTCCTCCACACTCCATAGGAATGTTTTCACCTCCCAAAAGTCGGGGACTTTTCCCCCAGGGAAACGTCTCTGCTCTTCAACATGGCAACAAGGAGGAACCAGGTACTGTGCTTCAATTAGGCGCATTCCCTTTATGAAAATTCAATGTATGGCCACCCGGCTGGACTGGTTTGGTTTTAGACAGAAATGGCTGTCTGACCGCTTCCTCAGTTGATTCTCTGTAAGCAGATGGGACAGTTATAACCATCTCACTGGGCAGACCAGGAACTCGAGGCATGGGATACAGGTGGGACCAGGGTGTGCAGGGGGAAGGGGAGGACAGAAACTCAGGGCCTCTGGTCAATAGAAAAGGAGAGTAAGTCAGCCCAGGGACCAAGGGGGTGCAGCCAGAGAGGGCCAAGTGTCAGCAGAGGTGCCCAAGAAACTGAGAGGGAGCATTTGGGGTTCAGGAGAAAGGCAGGAAGCAGAGGGATATAGGAAGAGGACAACTGGGGGTGCTCTTGAGCTGGGAGAGGATGTCCAGTGTCATCCTCCTCCTTCTCGGGCAGTCGCCTCTCCTCCAGAGGAGTGAACAGAGGTGAGGGAGAGAAGGCAGGATGTTAAATCCCATTTGAGGCTGGAAAAGGACAGGCTGGGACTGGCCAGGTCAGGGGAGGGAGAGAGGCTGCTCTGATAAAAAAGCAGACCTGGTGGGCTGTGAAGGAGGGGGCAGCCAGGAAAACGGGAGTAGCTGTCCCTGGGGCGGGGTGGGCTCAGAGCCCAGTGTGTGGGGAGACACATGTGTACGTGAGCACGAGTGGTCTGTGCCCACCGTGGGCCAGATGCTGCTCTGGCAGCCTTACTTGCATTTGCTGTCTCATTCTCATTGCAGCACCCGAGTCCTAGTGACCAAGATCATCCTGGTGGTCAGTGCCAGTGCTGGTGGCCTTCAGAGTCCTCACGACCGCCTGTGCTGCTGTCCCGCAAGACAGCTTCCAGGCCAGCCCCAGGACTCCAGACTTCACCTGGTACTGGCAGCCCAGCCCTGGCCAGGTAAGGTCGGATACAAGAGGGGAGCCAGCCTGGGTGCGGTGAAGGATGTGGAGGGAGAAAACCGGTCTTCGTGAAAGGGCAAGGTCAAGGACACGGTGATAGAGAACCCACATGCTGTGGTCGACTGTCGGTGCCCAAACCAAGGAACAACTGGAGGTCGGGAAGATTCCAGCTTCAAGTCTGGGCAGACAGGGAGGAAGGAGGGAGGTAAGATCTCCGGAGGGGAACCGGCTGGAGTAAAGGGACTGGTTTCTGGACCGCTCTCTCCTCCCCCAGCACCTCTGGACCTCGAGCCCATTTCCGGCTCTGCTGCTGCCACCACCAGCACACGGGGAGTTAACGTCTGTCTGGTGCAGTGGCCTGAGCAGCAGCGGCAGCAGCAGCAGCGGTGCCAGTAACTCAGAAGCTGAAATGTGAGAAGCAGGAGGAGAGGGCCAGGGCTGGGAAAGGCTGAACAGCAGCGGCCAGGAGAGAGGGTTTCCCTGGCAGGAGCCCGCGGCTCCGCTCCGGCAGCCAGAGGAGGTCCTCCCCTCTCCTGCCTCAGGCCGATGGCCGTGGCACCCACTTAGGGGGCTCCACCATCACCGACAGCACCCAAGCCCTTGGGGCAGCAGGTCCATGCTGCAGATCTGGGGAAGGGGTGGGCCGTGCCCAGGGGACCAACAGAGACTGCATTGGGCCCTGCCCAGTTTTGCCGGAAGCACTGGGTGGGGAGACGGGCAGAGGGCAGAGAGGGAGGAGGACGCAGAGGTCCCCTGGGGCCCCGATCTCAGAGGCCTGGCCTTCCCCCTCCTTGGCCAGAACTGAGTCATGGGAGCCTCCCGCTGCTCCAGGGGCAGGGAGACGCACAAAGCTCCCCACTCCCTCCCCGGGCCCGCTGCAAGCTTGCCTTTGCAGTGAGGACTGACTGTGCCTCCCAAGTGTGTGCGAGGTGCTGGGCACTGTGTGAGCACCCCATCTCCCATCTCTTAGTCAATCCCACAACCACGGTACCAGTGTCTCAGTAGGTATATAATTGTGACCCCCATTATAGATGAGCAAACGGAAGCTCAGAGAAGTTCAGAAACTTGCCCGAAGCCACAAAGCCAGGGTGACAAAGCTGACTTGAACCTGGGCTTATCTGATGGCAGGACTCAAACGCTTGCCCACCATGACCTGAGGGAAGGTGGAAGAAGCAGAGTTCACTAGCAGGTGAACACATGTCTATGTGCCAATCCAAGAAGGCAAGAGATGAAAGGCAGCCCAGGGACCCCAGGAAAGCGGCTGTAGATGAAGCACAGGGCCAGTAATGTTTCGGCTTGCTGCCCCACAAGGTGGTGCGGCTGAGAACAGCATCCAGAGGAAGCAGGGGAAATGCCTGTCCCACTCGGATCTGTGGATGACGATTCTGCGGAGGTAGGAACCTCCTGTAACCCCCCAAGTTATGTCCCCTGGGGCCACAGGATCTCCAAAGAGCAGGTGACCGGAGCTCTCCTTAACAGATCACAGAGCGCTTCAGGGGCTTGAAGTTTGCATGGCCCTTGTTTCAAGAGTCAGCAACATTTACTGTGGACAGGGTTCGGCAAGGCTCTGCTAAAAATGAACAGAAACACCTTAGTAGGCATCACGGGGTCCTGGTGGCCCGGAGCTGCAGAATCCCAGCTCCACCACTTCCAGCTGTGTGAACTTGACTCCCCTCCGAGCCTTGGTTTCCTCATGTGCAGAAGGCGGTGTCGTGCCAGATGGACACGTAGAGCTGCTGTGAGGATTAAATGAGGTGTCTGTCAAAAAGCACTTAGATGGAGGGGCCGGCCCGGTGGCGCAGCGGTTAAGTGAACATGTTCTGCTTTGGCAGCCTAGGGTTTGCCAGTTTGGATCCCGGGTGCGGACATGGCACTGCTTGGCAAAAGCCATGCTGTGGTAGGCGTCCCACATAGAAAGTAGAGGAAGATGGACACAGATGTTAGCTCAGGGCCAGTCTTCCTCAGAAAAAAGAGGAGGATTGGCAGCAGATGTTAGCTCAGGGCTAAGCTTCCTCAAAAAAAAAAAGCACTTAGACTGAAAACCTTCGTCTTCACAAAAACTTGTACATCCATGTTCACAGCAGCACTAGTCACGACAGCCAAAGGCAGGAACAACTTAAACATCTACTGATGGATGAATGGATAAACAAATGTGGTCCATCCACACAATGGAATATTATCCACCCGTAAAAATGGACAAAGTACTAATAATGCTACAACATGGATGAACCTCAAGAACGTGATGCTCAGTGAAAGAAGCCAGACACGAAAAGGCCATGTAGTGTCTGTAGAGACAGAAAGCAGATTGGTGATTGCCAAGGGCTGGGCGGACAGAGCAATGGGGAGTGACTGCGGATGGGTTCAGTGTTTCTTTTTTGTTTTTAATCGATTTTATTTTTTTTAAAGCAGTTTTAAGTTCACAGCAACACTGAGCAGAAGGGACAGAGATTTCCCATACACCGCCTGCCCCCTTCACATGCATACATCCTCCATTATCAACATTACCCATCCGAGTGGGACATTTGTTACAAGTAACGAAACTGCTGGGGGTGACTTTTTTTTTTAAGATTGGCACCTGAGCTAACATCTGTTGCCAATCTTCTTTTTTTTCCGTCTTCTTCTTCTTCCCCAAAGCCCCCCAGTACGTAGTTGTATATGCCAGTTCTAGGTCCTTCTGGTGGTGCTATGTGGGACGCAGCCCCAGCATGGCCTGATGAGCGGTGCCATGCTGTGCCCAGGATCCAAACTGGTGAAACCCTGGGCCACCGAAGTGGAGCGCACAAACTTAACCACTCGGCCACAGGGCCAGCGCCTAAAGGGGTGACTTTTATAGTAATGTGAATTATATCTCAATTTTTAAAAAAAAGTTAGTAAGAGTTCAGAAAATGTGGCTCTCATTATTACTATGTCCTTCAATGTCAGAGAGTCTGTCGTATAATGGAAGAGAACCGATGAACACATTAAAGAACGTTCAACATCCATAAGAGAGCCAGGCAGCGTGGTCCTGGCAGCCTGGAACGACCGTCACAGGGGGTCACACTCGGTGCACATAGGATGTGGAGGAAAGACTGACGGCAGGGGCTGCCGATCGCTGTGTTGGGGACGTTGGCTGATGTGGTGTTCCCGATTAAGCTCCGCTGAGGTACTGAGCACTGCCTTAGACAAGAGCCACGGGTCCTCGTGGCCAATGGGAAAGGCTTCTCCAAGGAGGCGGCATTTGGGCTGAGAATCAGAGGACTTGGGTGGCTTGGCGAGGACAGGACGAGCAGGCACCCGTGGACCTGTGCCACCGGGCAGGGCTGGCAGCAGCGGAGGGCGCCAAGCCCAGAGGGTGGCACACTCATTCCAGGGCTCCATGTGCCCCAAGCAGATTCTGGGAGGTGCTCTACTTCAGTTCACAAATAGCTGCAAAAAGCTCACAGTAGGCCTGCCCTCCGCCCTCCCAGAAGCTCCAGGCTTCTCCCGAGGTGTGGGAGAGGCTCAGACTACGCTAGGCACTGAGTTTCCTCTTCTGAGAAGCCCAGGCCTGGGGTCCCCTTCTGACCCACTCCCCGGTTCCAGGGTTCCAGGAGAAGAGAGAATATAAGAGATCAGCAAGCCTGATTCAGGCCCTCCCGGCAATGTCAAATGACCAGACACGCCTATGATGTGGCATAGGATGGACAGGGGCAGCCACTCCTCAGTAGAACTGGAGCAGAGCGGACACCTGGGCCCCTCCTCCAGCCCCAGGTGGAGCTGAGGGCACAGGGAGGCGACACCCAGAGGCAGGCCTGAGCCTGCAGGCCTGCAGGTGAGGCCCACATGCTTCTCTCTCCATCCCTTTCCTGGCCCTCCTGCTTCCACTCTCTGTCCTGTGTGGTCTCTAACCCTCTCTGGGGAGAAGCCAACCAATACAAAACTCCTTGGAGAAGAGAAAAGGTGCTGCCCACACGCATGCACACACACACGCACACAGGCACCGTCCTCTCAGCCCACAGGGCAGATCGCATAGAACCTAGGTAAAGGGAAGAGAATGAGAAGCGGACGAGTCAGCACCGGGCCTCCTCTGGGCCAGGCAGGTGCCAAGGGATTTGCCTGCACAGTTTCATTCAATCCTGCAAAGACTCCTCTGAGATTTCATAGATGAAGAAAAGGAGCTTCCGAGAGCTTAAGGAACTGAACCCGTGGGACACCGGGTAGGCAAAAGCCATAAAGCTGAGCACAGTGCCTGGGACAAGCCCCAGAGCCAGGCCTGTGGTAGCAGTTTAGCAGAGTGGGTGTGTCTGCTGTTTCTGCCTACCACCTGGCATTGGCTCCTTGGGGGATCCCCGAGTCCCACTTTCTCCATGTGGTTCTAGGAGTGTCAGCCCTGTGCTGGGACGAGCTCCTGACCCAGACCTGTCCAATCAGTGTCCAGGATGTGCTGGGCCACAACTGGGCCGAGGAGAGGGTCTTGCTGGAGTCCTGGGCAGAGACAAGCTGGGAGTTCACAGGCCTCGGGGAGTGCTGGCCGGAGAGGAAAGCCACCAGAGGACATGGGCCAGGAGATGCAGGCCAGTGTCCCAGCACCATTGCTGGGGCCTGGACCAGCTAAGCCCTTGGCCTTTGCAGTTATATGAGCTGTTAAGTAACCGGTCTTTGAACCCACGTCTGACTGCAGAGCTAGGCTGTTTCCCTGCTCCAGGCTGTCCCCTTAGAGGATCTCATAGCTTAGGGGCTGGGACTATGCCGGGAGGGGGCCTCACCTCTCTCCCAGAATCCTGGGGGGGAATCCTAGAGGGGAGTGTTGGACCCTCTCGCCTCCTCTCACAGCAGCTCCATCGCTCAGTTTGACCTTCAAAGCTGGCATCTGCTTGCAGGAATCTGTCTCTCTCCTCCTGGAATTCAGCCTCCAGATGTCGGATCCAAGGCGGCAGCGGTGGCTGCACAGGGCTCCCTCCAGAGTGAGTCAGCCACATTCCAAAGGTGCAAACACAGACGCCGCCCTCAGCAGGGCAGCCTGGGGCTGCAGACTTCCTCCCCAGGCCTGCTCGCCCCCACTCCCCTCCTCTCCCCTCCCCTCCCCGCGCGCCTCTTCCCAGCCAGACCCAGACCAGGCTTTGGGCTTCCTTTCCACAGACATTCTCCTGGAAGTGGAACAGAGAGAAAAAGAAAGCCACTGGGGCCAGGAGACACCCTGATCTGCTCTGCTCGCTCCCTCCTCTGCAGCGAGCACCGACCCCAGCCCAGACCACCCCCAGTAGACATGCATTCATTCATTCAACAGGTATTCATCCAGCACCTTCTCTGCGGTGAACGAGATATAGACAAGCCCCCACCTCGTGGAACTCAGCCCAGCAAGAGAGTCAGACAAGATTGGGTCCATGGACAGAAATCAATTCCAAGTGTGGGAAGAGCTATAAAGGAAAGAAAGAATGGGGTGAAATGGACAATAAGTGACAAAGGGAAGGTTCTGGGGGCCTCTCTCAGGGGTAACATGTAAACTGAGGCCGGAAGGATGAACCGAAAGCTCCTCTACAGAGTCCCGTCTCAGCCATCATTTCACGAGAACAGCAGCAACGGAACCTCAAAGTATCTCCCCCAATCCCTCGGCGAGTTCTTGAGTCCTCTTCCTTCTGCCTGCTGTCAGCACTAACGTGGGAAGTCTGGCTCATATTTTTTAATAAAAGCTTTATTGAGATATAATTCACATACCAATCAATTTACCATTTTAGAGTATACAATTCAGTGGTTTTCAGTATATTCACAATGTTGCACAACCATCATCATAATCAAGTTTAGAATATTTTTCTTACCCTAAAAAGAAACCCTGCACTGCGTAGCAGTTACCCCCAATCTCCCCCGCCACCGGCCCTTGGCAACCACTCATCTACTTTCTGTCTATAGGTTTGCCTACATTTCATAGAACGGAATCATACAGTACATGGCCTTTTGCATCTGGCTTCTTTCACTGGGCATCTTGTTTTCAAGGTTCATCCGGGTTATAGCATCCACCAGTACTTCATTCCTTTTTAAGGCTGAATAACATTCCAGTGTGTGGACAGACCACAACTGTTTATCCATTCATCTGTTGATGGACGTTTGGGTTACTTCCACCCTCTGGCTATCATGAAGAATGCAACTACGAACATCTGTGTACAAGTTTTGTGTGGACATGTGTTTTCACTTCTCTGGGGTATATACCCAGGAATGGGATCGCTGGGTCAAATGGTGACTCTAAGTTGAGGAACCCCCAGACTGTTTCAAAGTGGCTGCCCCATTGGACAATCCCATTGGCAGTGTGCAAGGGCTCCAGTTCCTCCCTACCCTCCTCTGCACTTGTTATTGCCCCTCCTCTTTTGTCAAGGCCATCCTGGGGGCTGTGAAGTGGTATAGCACAGGGGGGTCTTGATTTGCAGGCAGTTCCCTAATAAAGCTTGCCCTCAGCCTGGCCTGTGACTCACCTGGTTCCTTCCATGCCCACACTGCCCCCACCCCCGAGGATTCCAATGCCTTCAAACCCTACACCAGGTCCTGCTGTGAGCCACATCCTCCTTCACAAGGTCAAACCTAAATCCAGTGCAATCCAGCCAATGCCCACCACCCGCAGGCCTTCAGGTTCAAGGCGCAGTGGGGAATCAGACAGGACTCCTGGTCTGTGCCCCCAGGGCAGACAGTGAGGAAGAGGGGGCTCCACCAAGTTCCTACACCTCTCTTCCTATCTGTGCTCACACTGCGATGTAATGTAATGCAAGCGAGAGCCTCATCTGTTCGTTCACTGCTATCCCTGAGGCAGCAGGCATGCTGTAGATAGACAAAGAACGAGAACCCAGAGAGGGGGTTAGCGGTTAGAAGTTCAGGCTCTGGAGTGGTTTGCACTTGAGTCCCACCTCTGCTACTTTATAGCTGTGTGCCATGGGCAAATCACTGGGCTTCTCTGAGCCTTCCTCTTCTCACCTACAAAATGGGCCTGACAGTGATGATCTACCCAGCCGGGTGGTTTTGAGGATTAAATGTGATAATACAGATCAGGCAATATTATGTGCTAAGGACACCTAGAGATGAGGTCATGTAACGTCCGTCCTCACAAGATCCTTGTGAGATAGGACTATTACCAGCTTTGATGTTACAGACCAGGAAACCGGAACTCCGAGGGCTCAAGGAATCTGTTGGCTCACAGGGCTGGTTAGGGCAAAACCAGGATCTGAACCAAGACCCCTGACGCTGGCCAGGGACACTGACCCAACGCCACATGGCCCCTAACACAGATGGAGGAAAGCTGGGCAGTCTTAGAGCAGGTGACGGAAGGGCTGGTCCAGAGGGGGCCTGCCCCTTCAACTGATGCCCCTGGGCTCAGTGTCCAGCTCTCAGCAAAGTGGGCAGGCCACTGGGGAATTCCCTAAGGAGAACTCCCTTAGGGAAGCTTCCTGGCGTGAGAGATGCTGCCAAGGTGGAAGCTGAACAAGCCTGGAGGGGGAGCAGGTAGGGGCGAGATGCAGAGAGACTGCGAGGCTGCAAGCCTGGGGCACTAGAACAGACACCAGCGGGGTGGGGGGCTCAGGGACAGTTCTATCAGGGAAGCAAAAAGAAGTCAGAAGTTTCTGGCAGGGAAGCCTGGCTACTGAGATGGGCCTCCTTAAAGATGGCAGGTGCTCTTTCCTCTGTCAGGGTGGGCAGCTTCGAGAAAGAGCTACGTAGAACCCACACTGGCTGGACCACCCTAGGGTGACAGGTGTAGCCAGATTCCCCTCAAATCAAAGAGCCTGGTTTTTGTTTTTCTGGGGTTCTTTCGTGAGGAAGATTGTCTCTGAGCTAACACCTGTGGCAATCTTCCTCTATTTTGTATGTGGGACACAGCCACAGTGTGGCTTGATGAGCGGTGTGTCAGTCCACGCCCATGATCCCAACGTTTGAACCCTGGGCATTGAAGCGGAGCACATGAACTTAACCACTACGCCACCCGGCTGGCCCCTCAAAGAGCCAGTGTGGAAGAGCCCCAGTGGGCTAGCCAAGGGGAGATACCAAGCTAGCCCCTAAAACAGTAGGCCTGGTGCACCCCAGAGGCTGGGTATAAATGTTGGGGACTCTCCTGAACAGAGATGGGGGTTCCCCTCACTTCTGCCTCTGCAGCTGAGGAAAAGCATCCAACTAAGAAGGTCCAAGGCCAGAAGGGTAGGAAACACCTGGTTTTAGGGCCACGGGCAGGTGGGGAGGAGGAGCACACCCTGAAGGGCTTTAGGAGGTGAGGAGAACCACAGGCTGTTGGAGAAGCAGCTGAGGGGTCTCCGTGTGACATCTGCATGAGCGGACAGCTTAGGACAGAGCAAGGAGCTGAGCAGTAAGTGGGTGATCTAGCACAGCCTGCTCTTTTGGGAAACTTGGCGGGGGAGGGTTGGAGACAGGGCTTTCCCTTGAGACTTCATCATTTATTTTAAACAGGGGAACAGCTCAGCTGATGACAGCGCCCCAACGGAGACTGGAATGCATTTAAATCCAGTCGTGGAAAACAATTACACACCCCAGGCTCCGATCTGCCAGAAGGCTCCGGAAGGGGTTTCTCGTGGCTGCCTGGCTGGGAGGTCCAGGACAGTGGTTTTCCAGGTTTAGTCAGAGGACCACGTGCATCATAATCACTTGGGAGCTTGTTAAAAATGCAGATCCCTGGGCCCCATCCTGCACTTACTGGTTTAGCATGTCCAATTTGAGAACCCACAGAGGCTTTAAGACTCAGAAGATCGCCAGGGAGGTGAGGAGTCTGGAGGGAATGAGGGACCAGCTCAACACCAGTATACAACAATGTACAGAGAGCAACTGTTGGCCACAAGCCCTGGCCCACAGGGGTTGCTGAGGGGACCACCCTCATCTCCTTCCAGCATTCTATCCACAGTGGTCTCACGACCTCTCTCCCTCCACTTGGGCACCACCACACTCCCAGCTGGCCCCTTAGTTCAAGGCCAGATGGGTCCCGGGCACCTAGGTGGAGTCATTTACCCAGTGGGCCTAGCTCTAAGACCAAAGTCCCAGACTTCATGAGGAGGAAGCCCTGGCTGGATGACCCTGCCAGGCGCCCCCTAAGGTGCTTCTGGCCCCACCTGCACCAGTACTACCCTAGAACCTGGACTGATTCCATCCAGACACAAAGGACTGGGGACAAGGCCTGGGGACTGTGTCGCTGAGAAGAGCAGAAAGTGTCTCTGTCCCCTGCACGTCATCTCCTCTGCCATCCCTATACCCCCAGAATGTGTGTATGTGTGTGTGTGGAGGGGGGGGATCTCCAAGCCAAACGCAAAGTATATCCCCTCTAGTGAGGTGAATCCACTCCCTGAGGAGTCAAACAGTTTGGACTTGGATCCCGTCTCTCTTTATAGCTGTGTGCTCTCTGGCAAACCACTTAACCTCTCCGAGCCTCTTTCTCATCTACCAAACAGGCCTCATAGGAAGTTCCCCCCCTAGTCCTGTACCCCCAGGACCTCTGACTGCCTGAGGACCTGAGGCTCAGACACAGAAGGCTGGGTCCCACTCCTCAGGGCCACATTTCACACCACAGACCAAAAGCCAAGACTAGAAACTGTGGCAGGCGGGAGAAGGGGCAAACTGCAAAAGACTCGCCATCTCTGCCCCCATTAGAAACCCACAAGCCTGCCTGGGACCAGAGGCACAGGCAGATTTTCACAGGAGCACAAAACACCCCACCCCCACCCCCAGCAGAGCAGTGGTCAGCACAGCCGGCAGGGCCCCGACTGGCAACCCCGAGGCCCTTCGCGGCTCCTCTGGGGGGTGGTCAGAGAACCGGCTGGCAGGCGTAGACTTGGGCGGGTTTTGTGTGTGTTCATCTCTCCAGGCTCACAGGGACGTCTGGGTGATTCTGCTTGTTCTGCAGTTGCTGGTGAGTACACACAGCCTGCCTGGCTGACACCGCCTTTGTTACCGCTCCTGCTCCAGAGCACTCAGCCATCCTGGGCTCTCCACCCCATCCCAACTTCCAGAAGCAGACTCTTCCAGGCTCTGGGCCTTCCGCCCTCCCTCCCCCAAAGCCACTTGTACCTGTTCCAGAGCCTGGAGGGGTGACAAGTGCTTCCCAGACAACAAAAGCCTCTCCCAGGAGATCAGACGTCCGGGAAGGCTCCCTCTACACCCTCATCTGTGCACCCTCAACTGTGCACCGGTCTCAGGGCCCCAATGGCTGGATATGCATTACAGCAGCTTTGGGGCAGACTGTCAGCAAAAAGAACCCTGCCTGCACATCCCTCCCTTCAGGAGGTCAGTCACCACCCTCTCCCTCTAGCACTTTGGGAGGAAACTGAGGGGCAGCAAAGAGGACCTGTCTTCTCAAGGTCTCCAGGGCGTGTTTCAGACAATGACGTCAGTCTCCTTGGGCTCCAGTGCTGTGACCTTGGGCAAGTTATTCAACCTCCCAGAGCCCAGTTTCCTCCCAGCTAACGGTAGGGCCCAGGAGGGAGGTCCGGGTTGTCCTGAGGATGAACGGAAATAATATGCGTACAGCAGCTAGCACGTCGCCGGCACCTACTCACCTAGTCGACAGGAGAGCCATTACTATCATTACTCCATCCTCATCACGCTCTCTCCCTCTCCACTCCAGCCACAGCGGCCTCAACGCCCTGCGGCTCCTCAGACCCCCAGGCACCGGCTTGTTCCCTCCTTCCTCCAGGTCTTGACTCAAAAGTCACCTTCTCAGGGACGCTCCCTGGCCGCCTGCTTGATGCCCTTCCCCGCGTTTCTCCCGACCCTGACACTCGTCTGACTACTGGACATTGGAGTGGTTCACCCCTTGGCCTCTCTCGCTCTGGAACTTAAGCCCCCTGAGGGCAGGTTGTGCCGCACCCTCCATCCTGTGCGCCACGCCAGCGGGAAGGAAGGATCCCCGTCGCGTCTCCCCAGCCGCGGGCGCCCTGGGGGCCCGGCTCAGCGGCGGACCCCGCCCTGGGGTCGCCCAGGCCGGGCCAGAGCAAGATGAGGAGCGCATACTGGGTACCCGAGCCGGCGCTGGAGGCTGGACCAGGCTCCAGGGGGCGGCGCCGGGGACAAAGGGCGGCCCTACCTGTGCGGGGGGCGCGGGCGCCTCCCAAGGGCGGCTCCGGCGCGCGCCCGCGAGGTCACGTCCGGGGCGCGCCCGCCGGAAGGAGGCCCGGCGCGGGGCGGTGGGCGGGGCGTCCAAGGCCAGGCCACGCCCCCAGGCCCCGGGCCGGCGGCGGGGGCGGGGCCAGTCTGGCCGGGGCCGCCCCGCACTTCCGCTCGCCCCAGCCGGCTCATTCATATTCATGAGGCGGGTGAGGGGCGGGGCCCGGGTCCCCCGCGGCGCCCCACCCCCGGCCCGAGGATCCCGCCCCGGCGGAGGCTCCGGCCCCAGTGGGGCGCCCCCGGCTTCCGCCTCAGGGAGGGAGTTTCCACTTGGTCACGACTCAAAAATGTGTGGCTCCCGCTCCTCCGCCCCCTCGTCCCTGCCCTGGAGGGGGGTCTCCTCCCTCGGAAGGCAGGGGGGCGGGGCCACGGGAGGGGCGGCTCCTCCTTCCTGGGGCAGGTCCGTAGGGATCCGGAGCCGACCCCTCCCTCCCTCCCGCCCTCCAAGTTAGCGCCCCTAATAATCCTCATTTTTAAAACACACTAGTAGTTCTAATTTATAGAGGACTTATTTTGTGCCAGGCATTGTGCTCTTTATATGAAATACCTCTTTTAACCCTCCCAACAGTCCAACTGAGGTAAGTACAATATTATCATAGCCAGAAGCTCAGGAAAGTTGAGTGACTTACCCACCATCGCACAGCCGGCCTCGGGCTTTTTCGGAGAGGTTGGTCCCATTGGGTAGCCGGGGCAGCTGCTTGCCCGCCATTAGGAAATGGGCTTACCTAAGGCAATCCTAGCTGGCTGGGCGTGGCTGAGGAGTGCGTCGGAAGCCCCCGTTCAGGGAAAAGCTATACACTGGGGGAAACCAAAGCACAAAGGCAGGACAGGCTCTATAACTTGCTGGACCCAGTGAAAAATGAAAATGCTGGGCCCTGTGTTCAAAAGAGATGAAGAATTTCAAGGTGGTGATGGCAGAACATTCAGCCAAGCATGAGACCTTCTAAGTGCCAGGCTTGTGTGACTGCACAGGTGAATGATCACGAAGCCGGCACTGATGAAGGAGCTCGGGGGCTCTTCTAGGGGGCAGAGAAGCCAGCATGGGCATCTCCACCTCCAATGTCACCCCCCCACCTCCATCCCAGGACCCTCAGCCCCATGCTAGCATGCAGGCCTTGACCTCCAGAACTCCAAAAGCTGAGCACATCAGGCCCTCTAAGACTAGTTTCCTGAGGGTCAGGTGAGTCCTGCAGAGACATTGTCCCAAAGCTAAATGACCCAGCTAGCCCTTGGGGCTCTGCCTCCTGGGCATTCTTAGCCCTGGGTCCTGTGGGCAGGTGGGCTGGGTCATAGGTGCCAGGCCAAGCACAGGCCCTAGTTCCTTTTGTTTTTTTAAGGAAGGTTAGCCCTGAGCCAACATCTGCTGCCAATCCTCCTCTTTTTGCTGAGGAAGACTGGCCCTGAGCTAACATCTGTGCCCAACTTCCTCTATTTTATATGTGGGACACCTACCACAGCATGGCTTGATAAGCGGTGCTGGGTTTGCACCCGGGATTCGAACCAGTGAACCCTGGGCTGTCGAAGCCGGGCGTGCAAACTTAACTGGCACGCCACCAGGCTGGCCCCCAAGGCCCCAGTTCTGACTCCAAGCCCTCCTTTCTCCCTAGGGCAGGGTGTAAGGAGCAGCCAGGGCTGCTTCCCAGAGCAAACACCCGACCCATAGTCAGCCCCAACCCTGGAGGCATGCATGGCAAGCCAGCGCCAACTGGGAAAGATGCTCACCAGGCCACCAGCTCCAGGTTCATCAGTCACCCTGATCTCACTCCCTGCATCACTCTGTCCTTGTGGCTGGGCCCCGCTCGCTGCGGGTTGTAGTCTTCATTAATAACAATAATAGTTCGTTACTGTTGTGCTCTTTCTCCCTGGAGGGCATCGGTAGAACCCTCTGTGCCTGTACACTGAGCCTCACACAGCCCTGGAATGGGCACAAGGATCGCCATTTCACAGATAGAGAAACTAAGGCTCAGCGAGATCCCTGACTTGGCTAAGTTCAAGGGCCAGAGTTCCCAGTCTGCTGCCATTCATCCATCCTGGTTCCTATCTTCTCTCCTACGTCTGCAATGTAGGTCTTAAGGCTCACTTCCTCATGTTGTCTTCTCCTTTTTTTTTTTTTGAAGATTGGCACCTGAGCTAACAACTGTTGCCAATCTTCCTTTTATTTTTCTGCTTTTTCTCCCCAAATCCCCCAGTATATAGTTGTATATCTTTTTAGTTGTGGGTCCTTCTGTGCTATGTGGGACGCCGCCTCAGCATGGCCTGATGAGCGGTACCATGTCCATGCCCAGGATCCGAACTGGTGAAACCCTGGGTCGCTGAAGCGGAAGGCGCAAACTTAACCACTCGGCCACAGGGCCGGCCCCCGTTGTGTTGTCTTCTATTAGTCACTCTCAACTCCTCGAATAGAATAAAGGCTCTGGAAAGGCAGGAACCGTGGTTATACCATTGAGTTTCCTGCTGGACCTAGCATTGTGCATTCATTGAAGAACCACTTACTAAGCTCCTTCGCTGTGCAAGAAACTCTCCTTGCAGCAAGCAGGTGCATGTGTGAGAATGAGCAAGTGTCCCCTCTGGGTACTGACAGGTAAGGGATCCCCACAAGACTAAGAGATCTCCTGGGAAACATGGATGGGATTGCCTTGCCTAGTGTACACAGTAGGCCCTCAATGAATGTTGTTGCATGAACACATAATAAGAGCTTAATAAGCATCTTTGAATGAATGGGAACCTAGGAGGTGTTCAATAAATATTTACTGATGAAGGATGAGAGGATGAGATTCAGTCCCCCAAATATATCTATCAGCAAGTTTCTTAGTGAGCTAAGACTGCTATAACAAAATACCATAGACCAGGCAGCTTAAACAACAGACAGCTATTTCTCACGGTTCTGGAGTCTGGGAAGTCCAAGATCAAAGTTCTGCCTGCTTCAGTTCCTGGTGAGGGCTCTCTTCGTTGCTTGCAGATGGCCACCTTCTTGCTGTGTCCTCAAATGGCTGAGAGAGAGAGCATGGGAGAACACACTCTGGTCTCTCTTCCTTTTTTTATAAGGGCACTGATCCTATCATGGGGACCTCACCCTCATGACCTCATTTAAACCTAATTACCTCCCAAAGGCTCCACATGCAAATACCATCACATTAGGGGTTAGGGTTTCAACCTATGAATTTGGGGGGACACAAATATTCAGTCCATAACAGCAGTATTTGTGAAGCATTTACTATATGCTAGGCCCTAGGCAGGATCCTGCAGGAGGAGTGGCAAAGCATATAATGTCCTTGTGTCCTACTCCTTGGAGAATTTAGGTTCTAACAGGGGAGACAGTCCATAATGCATGGGAAGGGAGCAGGTCACAAAGGATGGGTGTTCAGAGTAAGGACTCTTGGAGGGAGGAAACCCAGCAAGATGGCAGGGGAGGAGGACATTGCTCTTGAATGTCTCGCACCCACACCCTGCCATTATCTGATGCCCCAGGGAGGCAGCAGGCTATAACACATAGAATCAGACTGACTGAGATTGCAATCTGGACTATGCCACCCACTAGCCTCTAAGGTCTTGACCAAGTTACTTAGCCTCTCTGTGCCTCAGTTTCCTCCTTTGTAAAACAAGAATAACAATAGAAGCCACCCTCAGGGTTGTTGTGAATAATGAAAGCACAGCATCCAGAGCAGGGAAAGAATTGGTCTGGCTCAGAAGTGAGGGTCTCTGGTTGATTCAACTCCACCAAGATTATTGAGTTCTTCACTCTTGTCCGATTTGCAGGAGCCAAATTTAGGGGTTTATTTGCAGCCAAGGGGAAACTAGCTGGGTCCTGCAACTGACAGACGGTGGGCTGATGGGTCAGGTTTGACACCTGGTAATGATTGCTAATAATGTATTGAGAAGGTAGGGGCCCCTGGGGGGCAGAGTGGTTAAGTTCATGTGCTCCACTTCAGCAGCCAGAGGTTTGCAGCTTCGGATTCTGGGCGCAGACGTACATGCTGCTCATCAAGCCATGCTGAGGTGCTGTCCTACATACAAAAAATAGAGGAAAACTGGCACAGATGTCAGTCAGCTCAGCGACAATCTTCCTCAAGCAAAAAGAGGGAGATTGGCAACAGATGTTAGCTCAGAGCCGATCTTCCTCACACACACACACAAATGTATTGAAAAGGTACCTCATTTAATCTTCACAAGGATCTCAGAATGGAAGTGCTATTATGCACCTTCCCAATGTGGGAATCCGAAGTCAGAGTGCTCACTGGGAGCAACCTGCTTGTCCATGAAAACAGGTGTGTGTAGAAAAACACTATGAAAAAGACCCTTGAGGGTGAAGGTTTCTGATGGTCAATCCCCCTGACGGCTTGGAGATCGTGGGGTTTCCCTGGTCAGTTAATTCAGTTCCTGCTGGACTACAAGACCCATGAGGACAAGGATAGCTGGGGTTGTTCACCCTTTGTCCCCACTGTCGCACAGTGCGTGGCATCCTGCAAGCACTCGGCAAGCATTTTTAGCTGATATGAAACTAGCCCCTTGTGTACCTGTTTTCCATACACCTGGATTTTCCTGGGGCTGGAACCGGGCCTGGCGGAGATCCGACGACGTGACGCCGCCGGCTGCAGGGCTGACTCGCCGGGATCCCGACGCCGGGAGGGGGCGCTCTGTGGCCCTCAGCCTCGGCCCCTCCCCACGCACCGGCTGGTCAGCGGACCGGAGAGTCGGCCCTTAATAGCCCCCTCCTGGAAGGCGCTAGGTCCTGAAGCTGGCCTTCCTCCGAGCCCATCTGCCGGCTAATGTTTAACTCGGCCTCACTCCACATTACCCAGACCAGGGGAACCGCGGTGGGGTGGACGCGGGGGAGGTCACCTCCAAGTCACTGCCTTCTGGGCCTGCGGCGCCTTTTATGTGTCACCCAACAGTTCATGAGCACCTACTCTGTGTCTATTCACGCAACAGTCATGAGTACCTATTATGTGTCTATTCATGCAAAGGTACGAGCACCTACTGTGTATCCATTTGCCCAAAATACATTGAGTATTTACTATCTGTCCACCTAACAGTTCACGAGCACTTACTGTGTCCGCTCATGCAACGGTCCTGAGCATCTACTATATGTACCTTTGCTTAAGATGTAATGAGCACCTACTCTGTGTCCACCTGCACAACATGCCTCAAGCAGCTACTGTGTGCCAAGCGCCGTGCCAGGCGCAGGACATGCCATGTGATCAAGAAACACGCCTCAGGCTCTAGCGAGGGACCTTGGCATCAAATACACCAATGAGGGCAAAATCCCACCCCGAGTCAGATGCCTCACCTATAGAGGATGGTTTTCATCTATCTCCTGGACTCCTCAAGGCCAAATGCGAAGCGGCAGAGTTGGCCAACAGCAGGAGGGCTGTTTTTGAACCAAGATTTGCCACCAGACAGCAGAGCAGCCAGGAGATAACTGGGCAGGGGCTCGGGATTGGCCCGAACAAAACACACTCAAGAAGGCGAGTCTGGGTCCAACATCAGGAGGCAGAAAACAGCTTAGCCGGGGGCGGGGCTTCCCCACACGCGTGTATCCACTCATTCCACTTCCTAACTGAGGGCACCGCGCCGGGCGCTGAGGGTCCAGGCGCGATCAAGGACCCCCGCGGCGCTCAGGCTGGGGACGCAGGTTGTCCCAACTGCTGGGACCAAGACTAGGGCCGAGCGGTAGCCCGGACAGCTCCGGGCCGGACCTCATCCTTATTCCACCGTGAGAGAAACTGAGTCCGAGGGCAAGGCGGGGACCAGTCATTGCCTCGAAGCCTAGCTTGCGCCGCCCGGAATCCGGAGCCGGGGCCTCTGCCCGCCCGGCGCTGCCCGCGCGTTCCTGGAACTGGGCTGGGCGGAGAAATCAGGGCCTGCGGAGAGGCATTCCTGCCGCCCTCCCCGCCGCCCGGGGCCGCGGGGGGCCTGGCCAAGGTGACCCCGCGGGAGGGAGGCGAGGGGCCCCCGCCTGCTCGCCCGCCGCGACCTCCTCCATCTTCCCGGTCTCCGGGGCTTTTCCTCTGGGCCCGCACGCCCTCCCTCCCGTCCTCCGCGCTCCCGCCCCCCTCCCCGGGCTTCCCCGAGGGCGGGACGTCCCTCCCCCCGCCACCCCCAGGCCACCTCCGGGCCGTGTCCTAGAGCTGCCCTCGGGCCGGGGGCGGGGCTGCGGGGGGGCACCCGGGGCGCGGCGGGGATGGGGCCGCGGCGGACGCGCGCCGCTCGGCCGCGGCCCGGCGCCCCCTCCCTCCCGGTGCCCGCTCCCCGCGGCCGCGCCGCCCTCCCCGCCTCCCCTCCCCCGGCCCAGCGCCGGCTCCCCGCTGCCCCCTCCCCCCGACGCGCACGCCCCGCCTGGCAGCTGGCGCCCCGGGCCTGGGGCCGCGGCGGCGAGAGGGGTTTGCTGGGAGGGCGGGAGGGAAGCAGCGGGGGAGGGAGCAGGGAGGGAGGCCGCCCCCCGCGCCCCTCCTCCTCCCCCTCCTCCGCGGCCCGCCGGTCCCTCCTCCCGCCGCCTCCCTCCTCCCTCCTCCCTCCCTCTCTAAGACATCCCCGCACTGCCCGGCCGCCGCGGCCACCTTCCCTGCCCGAGCTGCAGATGTGGCGGAGCGGCCGGGCGCCGGGCGGCCGTGCCAGGGGAGCCCGCGCCCCGTGAGCCTCGCGCTCCGGCCCCCGCCCGCCCCGGCCCCTCCCCCGCTCGCTCCCCCGCCGCCCCCCGACCGCCGGAGCCCGCAGCCGGGAGCCCGCCCGCCCCCGCCGCCGAGGTAGGAAGCCCCCGGGCGTCGCGCCGTGGGGACAGGGGCCGGGCGGGGGGGCTAGCCTGTCGCGCGGGGGCGACGGGGGCTGCGGGGCCCGAGGGTCGCCTCCCCCTCCTGCGTCCGCGCCTCGCCCCGGGCCATTGTGAGCCCTCGCCGGGGCCCCTGCGCTCGCTCCCTCGCTCGCTGGCTCGCGCGCTCCCTCCCTCGCCGGCTGCCCGGCCCCGTCCCTCAGTCTCTGTCTTTCTCCTCCCTCCTTCCCTCCCTCCGTCCGGAGGCCGGGCTGAGCCGCGGCCGGGCCCGGGGCGGGAGCAAACTTCGGCGGGAAGTTGTTCGTCCACGGTGGGGGCGCGCCGCAGAGTGAGAGGGGGCCCCCGGAGCCTGGGCACGAAGTTGTCTGGGGCAGTCGGGCAGCCGCCCCTTCCCGCGGCCGTGCCGGGGCTGCTTCTGGGACGAGGTTTGAAAGGTGTCTCCTCCCTCGTCCTGGAAAGTCTCCCCCTGCTGCCCCTGGCTAGCCCCAGCCCTTCCTTGGGCCGGGGAGGGAGGCGTCCCGGGGGTCAGGACAGGGGGTGCTGCCGCGTCAGGACTGGGAGCTGGAGTCCTGTCCAGCACTTGTTCCTCCCCTGCTGTCTGGGTGGAAGCAGGAGGGCCTGGCAGAGAAGGCAGGGCGGCAGGGCGGCAGGGCGCGGGTATCCAACCCGCCCGAGGGAGGGTCTGGAGGGGGCGGGTGAGGGGGCGAGGCAGGTGCATCCCGACTGAGGAGATGCCTGCGCCCTGCTTCCCCGCCGGCCCCCTGGGATGGGGCTGGAATCCAGGCTGGCACCTGGAGGCCTTGGCACACTGCCCTGCCCAGCCGGGTACTCAGGCCACAGCAGGGTAGCATGCCTCCTGTCCAGGAGGGCCAGCCTGGCCTGGCCTGGCCACCCGGCAGTGATGGTTGCAGGGAGGTGACTGGCCCTGCCCTGGGGCCTGGGAAGCGGGAAGGGATCCTGGGAGGAGCCCTGGGCCCTCAGCCATCTCAGCCCAGGATCTTGGCTCTGAAGGGAACGCTTGACACTGAGGGGGCAGCCAGGCCAGCCGGGGACCTGGCCAAGGCCTGGGCTCCCGTGGTTCTTGGTCTGGGCCAGGGGCAGGGCCTGTGGTGGTCCTCAGAGCCAGCCATCCCGAGGGTCCCACATCCCTGTCCTGGCATCCTGAAGGGAAGGTGGGGCTTAGCCTGCAGCTAAGGAAGACAGACCAGGAGACACTGCTCCCCAAGGGCGTCCTCAGCCCCCAGGCTCAGGGAAGGGGAAACTGGCCCCTTCAGTCTACCCACGCGCCCAGCCCTCCCCGAGCCCCACTGTGGTGCCACAGTGCCACAGCTGTTCCGGCCCAGCCTACATATCCCTCCCCATGACCTCTGAGCCTTCCCCCTCTGCTCCTCCTTCCCTCCTCTGGGCCCAGGCTAGGCCTCCCAGCTGGCCCTAGCCCACACTGGGGGAGGGGCTGCACCTGGGGGCCCTTCCCAAGACACCCCTTGCCGAGCTCCAGCCCAGCCCATTTCACAGCCCACCCCTAGCTCCACATGGCCCTGTCCTCAGCCAGCCAAGCAGGAGGCAGTGCCAGGGGGTTGCCGAACCCCTTGTGGGGTTGGAGACCCCTTGGAAGCAGCCCTGTTTTCCTTAGCCCCTTCCCCTCCCCCTCCTTTCCGGAGCTGCCATTAGCGCTGACCCTCTGACCCCCCCATGCCTGCCCCCGCCCTTCCCTGTCTGTGACCTTTGACCTTTGGTGTTAAATCCCTCCAGCTGGGGCTCTTCGGCCCCTGAGTGACCCTGGCGCAGGCCCCCTAGGGGCCTCTCCCTACTCCTGGCTGTCTACGCAGGGACACCTGCCAGTCCCTCCTTCACTGATGGGGCGGGGGTGCCCCAGGAAGCCAGACTATGAGTCACCCTATTTCCAGGCACCACCGCTTTTGGGGTCAGTGGCTTTGGGGGATTCACTGGAGCTGGGCCACAGCCTGGAGTGTGAGTGGGAAAAGCCCCTGGCCTGGGAGTCTGATGTCCTGGATTCAAGTTTTGGCTGGGCCACCAATTCCCAGGGGTCCTTGGGCCAGGCTTCTCCCCTTTCTGGGTCTCAGTTTCCTCATCTGAAAAACCAAGGGGTCAGACAAGGTGAGCTTCCTGAGTGCCAGGGTCCAGGAGAAGACTGGAGGAGGGAGGGGCTGAGAGCGGGGTAAGGCCAACAAAAGCCAACTCTCAATTATCCGTGGGTGGAGCCAGTATGAATAACTGGATGCCACAGACATCCCAAAACCTCATTTTAAACAATCGTGTGAACCGCGTCCCCCAAAGCTTTTGTTGTTTCTAAAAAGCCCAGCTGCAAATGGGCAGCCCCAGTGCCGTCCTCTCCTGCCTCTCCTGCTCGGCTCCCTTGCTGGGAGTGCCTGCGGAGGGCAAACTGGCCTGCAGGAAGCCGGAGCTCTGCCAGGGCTCCTCCTTAGAGCCTGTGGGGAGGTGTGGACCCCTCTCAGCCCCAGTGGCAGGCGGCCCCCACACTCTCCCTTCTCCCCTCTTTCCCTGGCCTTGGCCCCAGGCAGTGGGAGTGTCTTCTGCCACCTAATCCTCCCAGGGTCTGAGCTTCCGTATCCAAGGAAGACTATGCTTTCCTGACGACATTTTCCCATGTGCCTTTCCATCTACCCTACTCGCCTGGAATCCGAATTTCCCACTTGGGCGAGGGGGCGGGGACGGGTGCCTGGCAGAGTTTGGGGCAATCCCAGGATGAGGGAGGGTGGCAGCAGCTGTGGCGGGGGGACCAGATGTTGGGGCCCGGGCCTGCAGTTGAACTCTTTGGGTGGGGCCCTAGGCGTTGGGAGGCATGGTGGGGTTGGGGGGTAGACAGCTGCTCCTGGCTCTCCCCTCCAGCAGGGGATGACTCCCCAGGGTCCCGTGTCCCAGGGGAGGCTGAGGAGGCCCCTCACCTAAGTGAGAAGTTCAGATTGCGGTAGAGAGGCCCTAGCTGGGTGGAATGAGGGGCCCTGCCTTTTCCGAGGCTTGGGAGAAACCTTTCTCTATTCCGGGTTATTATTGTCATTTTATATTTCACATAGATAGATGACTGAGGCCAGAGCGGTAACCCCAGAAGGTACTGGGTGGTCCTCCCTTCACCCAGATAAGCACCCTTCTTAGAGGTGGGGAGCATCCCTAGCTGGTGAGGGGGGACTCAGGGGCCAGCCAGAAAGATGCGCCCTCTCTCCCCCCAAGTTGCTTCCCCTCCCAGGGCTTGTGAAACGGCCCCCTAGAGATGAGCTGGGGCCCTGATGTGTGTCCAGAGGTTCACCTCTCTGAGAGCACCTGGGCCAGGTGGGATGAGATACCCAGCCTGCTGCCAGCCCAGGCTGTAGGGGAATGCAGCTCTTTCAGGGCCCTTGGGACACATCTGCCCCAGTGGTTTCCAGGGTGGCTGCCTCAGCCCCACCCTGGGAGTTCTCATTCAGATGTGGCCGAGGGCAGCACTTTCTACCGGAACCTCTAGTGCTTTGCTGATCAGCCAGGGTTGGGGATGTGGGACAGGAAAGGACTTGCTGAGGGGGACACACACGGCCTGGAGTCAACCCAGGTTTCCCCACCTGAGCCCTGTAAATGCCTGCTGTCTCTCCAACGAATAAAAATGCCAGCTTAGGTGTCCAGGGGTGGGGGTCTGGGTGGGGAAGTGGGTCAGGCGATAGAGCAGCATGGGGGGATGCCTTGTGACAACGCCCTGAAAAACCAACACAATGCCTTCCAATGGTCCAGCGAACTTTGCAGGCGTTGACATCTGTCACCTGAAATTGCCACATTAACATTTTGAGAGAGATCCATTGATCCCTATTTGACAAATGAGGAAACTGAGGCTCAGAATGGAAAAGGGCTTGGGCTGGAGTTCCTGGGGTTGCTATGGCTGGCCGGGTATGTGTCTGTGTGTGTCTGTGTGTGTCTGGTGGCCAGTCTCCCAGGCTGGGATGAGAAGGGATTCTGCTCTTTTTTTTTTTTTTTGAGGAAGATTAGCTCTGAGCTAACATCTGCCGCCAATCCTCCTCTTTTTGCTGAGGAAGACTGTCCCTGAGCTAACATCCGTGCCCATCTTCCTCTACTTTTTATGTGGGACGCCTGCTCCAGCATGGCTTGATGAGGGGTGCATAGGTCTGCACCCGGGATCCAAACCGGGGAACCCCGGGCTGACGAAGCAGAACGTGCGAACTTAACCGCTGTGCCACCCGGCTGGCCAGAAGGGACCCTGCTCTTGAGGGGAGCCCAAGCTGGCCCCAGCAGCTGTGTGCCCTGGGCCCCAAGCCTCCAGGCCTTCCCTGGCACTGATCCTCAGCCTCAGCTCCAGACCCCTCCATGTGGGAGGTGAGGCCTGGCCCAGGTCTGCAGGGGTCCCCAGCCCTCCTTCCCATTCCCACTCTAGGGCTCTGGGACCCTTCCAGGGGAACTCTGGGAGCCTCACACAGCCTGTCCCCAGGGAGCCCCAGAGGTCTGACCTGCCGTCCTGGCTGGGGCGTTTCTCTCCAAGCTCCCTCAGACTGGGCAGGCTCTGGGTCCAGGCATCTTGAGGGGCGGGGAGCTCTGACCTTCCCCCCCCCCCCCCAGATAGGATGGAGTGTTCTGGTTAACTGGTGGCCAGGCTGGGAGGAGCCTGGGGGGCACAGAGATGGGAAGTGATTCCAGTGAGGGGGGGAACTTCCCATCTGCTCCAGAAGCCCTGCTGGGGGATGGGCAGAGGGGGCTAAGAATCTTCCAGTGCCATGACTGGGGGCGGCAGGGGGTGGGCGGGTGCTGGCGAGGCTGGGGCTTCCTCAGGCCCTTTGTCTTCACTGCCTGAGAGGCCAGGTAGTACCCGCCACCGGGAGGGCCCGGCTCGTGAGCGTGTGACATGTGTGTGTACATGTACTCCCGCCTTGGCAGATGGCTGCCTGGGGAGAGGACTCAGACCTGGCCCCTGGCCCCCTCCTCCAGTCATGGCCAAGGGCGGGTGGGAGCCTGCAGAGGCCCCAGGAGGCTGCTGAGCTGCCTGAGTCAGCCCTGGGAGCCTCCAGGAAAACAATCCTGCCTGCTGACCGAGGGTCTCGTGTGCACAATGCACTCACAGGCTGGCGCCCCCCGGGACCCTGGGAGTGAGGAGGCTGCCAACGGGGATTGGTGGGGGGAAACTGAGCCTCAGAGATTTGAGAGCTGGGTCCAGGGTCACTTGGGGTCAGAGAGGACAGAGGGGGGACCGGAGCCTAGGGTTGTCTGGCCCGGGCCCCTGGGAATCCCCCCAGCTCCACTCCTGCCCCCTCATGCACTGCACGGGCATGACGTGGGGGCAGCTGTGTCCGGAGGAAGCCTCTCCCCCTTCCCTGCATCGTCCACCTGGGTCTGGCGGGCAAGTCCCTGCCTGCCTGAGCCGTTTCTCCCCTGGGCCACTCCCTCCTGCGTCCGGAGCCCCCCAGCTTCATCCCCACACTTCCAGGCTGGCTGACCCAGAGCTGTGATGTCCTCCTGCCCCCGAGGCTATGAGGCCCTCCATCACATTCTAAAATCTCCCCCAGCCAAGGCTTGCTGACTGTCTGCCTGCCAGCCCCGCCCTCCTCCAGGCCAGTCCCCCACCAGCACCTCAGGCCACCGAGTGGTCACCCTGCATGGTACTGTGGGCCCTGGGCCCCAGGGCCTGGAGCGGCCAGGCCTGGCAGGGCCCACCCAATGGGTGTTTTCTTTTTGGTTTGGAGGCTGCCCCCGCCTTCTGGACTTGCTTTGCTGCCCAGAGTGGACAAGCCAGGAGGGCAGGGGTGGCCAGGGGTGGTGTCGAGTTTGTGCTGGAGCCCCTGCTGGGCCCGGTCTTGCCCAGCTGTCCTGGGGTGGGTTCTGTGCCCCGCTGGGTGGGAGTGGCAGGAGATGAAGCTGGCAGCCATCCCAACTGACCAGGATGATGCTGGCCGCCTCAGCCTCGTCCAGGTCTGTTCCTGGGTCCCTTGCCCTGGACCAGGAGGAGGAGGCATCTGTGTCAGTGCCCAGGCCCTGCCTCTCACCTTTACCTTGGGGAAGCCACTTCCTTCTTTGGGCCTCAAGCCCCTCCATACCTACCCTCTTCACCTGGCTGGTGGGCGCCACGAGTAGATTCATTCACTCAACACACATTCACTGAATGCTGAGTGGTCGGGAAAGCAGAGGGCAGGTATGATGGTGCTGGTAGGGGGCGGTTAGAATGCTCGAGCTCCAGTCCTCCTGTAGGCCAGCCCACTCCTTTCATGGGTATGGAAACTGAGGCCCAGAACCTTGCCCTCATCAAATCAGGGCAAGCCTGGTTTTCTGGCTCTGAGCCCCCAGTTCACGCTGCATTGTCGCCCAGTTCACACTGGTGGAAGGAATGGGCTCGGCGTGGGGGGCCGTGGGAAACGGGGCAGCCATCTGCTCAGTGAGGCCTTCTCCTCTTCAACACCCCCAGAGGGCTCAGAGCTGCCTGGGGCCCAGAGATAGCTTTGCCTGTTCTCGGCCCCCCTTCTTGGAAAGAGGCTCTGAAAGCCAGGTGCAGGGGGTGAGCGCCTGGGGCCAAGGGTCAGGGGATGGTGTATGTGGCACTCTGTCTGCAGGGCCAGGCATCCAGGATGTTCCCAAGAGCTGGTGAGATTGTGGCATTAGTGATGCGTTAGTAGTGACCCAGAGTGAGTATGGCAGGCAGCACAGGGCCGCTGCAGGGCTAGGGACGCTGTCCTCAGCCGTGTGGGGACAGAGGTGGGTCCTCTGCTCAGCTCTCAGGCACCTGGAAGAACAACTCACGTACAGCTGCAAGAGGCTGAGGCCAGAGAGGGTGAATCAGGGAAGACTTGCTGGAGGAGGGGGTGGGAGGAGAGTGGCAGCTGGAGGAGAATATGGGAGCATGGAAAGTTGTGAAGCAGGAGCTGGCACCCAAGAGGTGAGCATCTGGCTCGCAGGAGGCAGGGAACTCTGAGAAAGGAGGTGCTGCAGGGGAGAGCCTGAGGACAGGAGGCTCTGGGCTGGAAAGGAAGATGGCAGTTTCTGTGTAGAGCACTCCATGGCCACCCAGTGCTCTCCAGGTCCTGGCCCAGGCTCCCTCTTGGGCCTGGTCCTCAGCTGAATGATAGGCAAGTTCTCTGTGGGTTGGTTGGGGCCACACCCCCAGGCCTGTGCAGCATGGGGCCCAGAAAGAGTGTGGGCTTTGGAGCCTGGAGGTAGATCCCGGCTGTGCTACTTAGAGCTCTGTGACCTCATGACTGAACTTCTCTGAGCCTCGGTTTCCCCATCTGGAAATTGGGGAGAATAGCACCTAATTCACAGGGTCGTAAGGATGAACAATGGTGAGTGGGAGGCATGCTGGCCTGTCCCAGCCCACAGAATTTATTAGGACCCGATGCTCCCTCTGCCCCAACATGTCACCCATGTCCATGTAGCTGACTCGGATCTGTCCCCCACACTTGGCAGGAGCAGCCCACCTCTAACACTGTTTCTCCACAGCCATGTTTCTTCCACCAAGGTCTGGGTGCCCTGCATCCTCCTTCATCTGTGGGCCCCCCAGAACCCAGCGGAGGGCCTGGTGTTGGAATGCATAACTGAGTGATGGGGTAAATGAGGCGGAGGGAAGGGCTAAAGTCCAGAGCCCGCCTTGCCCGCCTCCCGCTTGGAGTTGGCAGGTGCTGATCTGTGGGCCTGGTGCCTGTCCCCGGGTGGTAGGAAGGGTGGGCCTCGGGCAGGGGCCCCCAGGACTTGGGAGGTACTCATGGGGTCATGCTGCAGCCCGGCTTGGTTTGGGAAGTGCAGTGTTTCCTTCTTTGTGCGGACCGGGCCTCATCCTGCTCCCCCTATAAGCCAAGATTCCTGGGTCCTGGACCCTGACGCTGGTTATCTGCTGTGTCTCGTGTGTACCGTGTGTGACACATATGCGTGTGCCAGTATGTCTGGGTGCCATGGGTGCCTGTCCACCCCTGTTGGACACCAGCCAATGCCTTTGCTGGCCCAGAGAGCCTTGGCAGAGTGCCCACCCCTGCCCGCCCACAGCAAGTGGCGGGGCTGCCTGTGCCTAGGCCTTGCTGGGTGTGTGTCCCTGTCTGGCTCCCCAGTGCTGGCCCCTCCCAGGGATTTGGGCGGCCTCGGCCCAGCCCTTCCCTCCCTGCCCGGGTGGGTGGGCGGGCATGGGGTCTGCTTGGCAGGCGTGCCTCTGGCGGAGGCCCAGGTGCAGGCAGTGCTCATGGCCCCATGCACCACCTCCCCTCCAAGCTGGGCAGACAGGAAAATACCAGACATAGTTGTGCAAAGGTAGCTGCAGGCAGGCAGGCAGCAGGGGGTGGGGGCCACCAGGCCAAGGGGAGGCCTCTGTGCCAGGCTGGCCCTTGCAGCTGGACGGGCATGCACATCTGTGTGAGTCTACATGTCAGGCTGGGGCCCGTGTGTGAGCTGCTCCCCTGAGCCTGGTGTCACTCAGCTAGTATTGGGGAAGGAAGTGCATCTCCTGGGAAGCTGGGGCTAGTGAGGGGCGTCGGGGGAGCCAGCTGCATGCCTTCCAGCTTCGGCGCTGCCTGAACTATCCGGGTGACCTTGGCTGGCCAAGTTACTGCATGGGCCACCCCCAGCCTGGGGCCGGGAACAAGAATCCTGGCTACCAGTTGCTGGCGCCTCCTGTATGCCAGGCGCTGGGCCAGGCTCGACCTGCAGGATGCCCCCCGTCCCCACCCTGCCCAGTGAGTTGGCACCATATCGTGGTGCCTGTTACCAATGAAGAAACCAAGGCTCAGGGGGAGTGACAGGGACTCATCAGAGGCCCCACAGCCAGGGGCAGGGGCACAGGGGACCAGGACCAGGTAGTATGACACTGGGTAGTGTTCTCTAAACGTGTCCCAGTTGGGGTTCCTGGCACACACCCCTGCTCAGGTGCTGCCCAGTTGGGGGCTTTCCCAAGGCCCCCATGGCCAAGAGCAGAGAGCTCAGCCCTGGCTGGGTCACGTGAGGATGCTTGCACTCCCACCTGAGTGGGGTCTGCCCTCCCAGGGGATCTGGGCAGGCCCCGGGTACTGGCTGAGCGCCCATCTTGGGATGGGGGAGGGGCCTGCCAAGCCGAGGTTCTCAGGGAAGGCGGACCCCACAGTCTTCCAGGAAGTGCTGCCTGCCCTGGCCCCTCTCCCGGGACCTCCTGGGCGGAGGCCTCAGGATAAGCGCCTCCCCTGAGTCCCGGGCAGAGGCCTGCTCCTTCCAGGGCTGCTCAGGCCTCTCTGGGGCCTCCCAGTGCCCTTTCTTTGATGCAGGCAGGCCCTGGAAGGTGGCTAGGGTTGGCTGGGGCTGGCTGAGGGCCACAAGCTGGTTTAGTTACACACTAAACAGAAACCCAGGTCTCCCTGATGACGGTGACTGCTGTGTCTCTGGGTCCACTGGGGAGAGCCAGTCCCCACTCAGCTGTCCTCACAGCTCTAGACTCCGCAATGGTGACAATTCATTCAAGTTTGATGAAATAACCTACTCTGTGCCCACTTCTGTTCTAGGTGCTGAATATTACATCTTAATGGCAAACACTGAGTACTCCTTGGATGAGCATTACTGCACTGATTGCTCCTCTGAGCCCAAAGGGGGGGCATCTTTTTTGTTATGGTAGATTTTTTTTTTTGGTGAGGAAGATTGTCGCTGAACTAACATTTGTGCCGATCTTCATCTATTTTGTATGTGGGACGCTGCCACAGCATGGCTTGATGAGCGGCGTGTAGGTCTGCATCCAGGATCCAAACCCACAAACCCTGGGCCGCCAAAGCAGAGCACACAACCTTAACCACTATGCCACCAGGCTGGCCCTGGGGGTATATTATTACTATTATTATCGTCCCATTTTAGAGATGAGGACAGTGAGACGCAGACTGGGAGGTGACTTGTCCTAAGTCACATGGGCAGGAAGTGGCAGAGCCAAGTTGGAGACCCAGGTGGTCTGACCTGTTGGAGCCCTGCTCTGCTGCCTGGTCAGGAAGGGGGCCCGGCGAGGATGAGGCCTGCCCCTGCCCCCAGCCCCCTCCGCTGGGCCGCCCAGGAGGGTGGAGCTCTTGGCCAGAGCAGGGAGCCGCAGCGGTTCCCAGGAATGCGGGGCTGTGGGGCCGTTTGCTTTGGCAGCAGATCTGCCCTCAGCTCTCCAAGCCTCCCTGTGGGCCCCCATCAGTTGGCCCCTCCAGTGCCCACCCACTGCCTGCTGCCCCTCCTAGGCTCTGTCCTCAGCTCCCACAAAGCCCTGGGCAGGGAGGGGGTGCCAAGGCAGAGCCCCTTTGCCTGCCCCTCCCCACATCCATGGGCACAGGAGGGGCTAATGGTGAACACAGCTTTTGGACTCAGCTGGGCTTGAGACCCAGCTCTGCCACAGACAAGCTATGTGATCCTGGACAGCCCACTTAATCTCCTTGAGCCTTAGTTTTTGCATCTGCAAAATGGGGATGAAATGGCACCTGCCTTGACTGGGCTTGCCACTCACTTGTGCAACCTGGGGTAGCAGCCTGCCCCTCTGGCCCTCAGTTGCCCCATCTGTAAGCCCAGCATGCTGATGGTGATGGTCCCAGTCACTAGACATGGGGGGCACCCATGGAGCTCAGGGGCACAGGGGAGGCCAGGAGCTTACTTCTGCTTTCCATTCGATATCAAGAAAGTCACGCTGGCTTTTGGGAGGTGCGTCTTGGGCCCTTGTCCCTAAGTCCTAGGCTGGACGGGCCACAGCTGACCAAAGGGCAGTTTCAGGACTACCCCGGGGAATAAGGCGTGTCCTTCACATTGCCCTTGACCACACTGGTACATTGGTGGTCACTGACCAGGACCCATGCTGCTGTGGGGTGGGCAGGGAGAGCCCCCATCTTACAGAGGGCTCTAGCCTCTCTCTGCTTCCACCAAGGAGACCCTGAGTGCTTCTCAGGTTGGGTTCGTCGAGCCCCCCGCCCCGCCCAGGCACCCCTCCCGCCCAGGCTCAGGGCCACCAGCTGCCCTCCCCCAAGCAGGGAAGGAGGGGCATTATCCAGAGTAGGATTCCAGCCAGCAGCTATCGGCTCATATTAGCCTGGTGACCTTGAGCCTCAGTTTCCCCATCTGTACCAAGGGAACCCGACAGCGTCTACTCACAATAGCCATTTCTGAGGGTTCAGAGAATTCATGGACAAACGGTGCCTGGCACATGGTAGGTGTTGCGTGGATGTTGACCTGGGCCTCAGTTTCCCCAAGTGTCGGAAACTGCCCCGCCCCGCGCTCACCCTGACCGCCCGCGGGGGGTGGGGGGCGTGGGCTGGGCCGCAGGTAGCCGGAGGCGGGGCACGGGGGGCGTCTGCGCGCCGCGGGCGGCCGCCGGGCGCACAATGGCGGTCATTGTCTCGGCCGGGCCGGCCGGCTGGGCGGGGCCCGAGGGCCAGCGGCCCACCCTCGGGGTGACCCCTGCCGCGGGGGGAGGCCGGCCGGGGTCCCGCCCGCCGCCCCGGTGGTCCCCGCGCGCCCCGCGCTTCCTCCCGCTCCCGCGGCCTTAATTAGTTCCTTTCGCAGCTGGAGCCGCGGCGCGGGCAGCACGACCACCTCTGCGCCGCCTCCCCCGCCGGGACTCCCGCCCCGCAGGCCGGGATGGGCCCAGTGCTCAGGGGACCTCACCACCCCGCGCGAGCTGGACGCTAGTCGCATCAGCTGGGAACCAGCGGGAAACTGAGGCCAGGGGGTTCGACACCCAGGCTCCTGCGGGGAGGGAGGGATTCCGCGCTGCGCACAAGGGCGCCTGCTGGGTGCTGGCCCTGGGGCTGTGAGAGAGACGTGGCTTCTGTCCCTTGGCCGGCTCCACTGGTTAAGAAACTTGCCTGCACCCTCAGAACAAGGCAGGTCTCCCTTTGGAGCATCCCTGTCCTCTGGAAAACGGACACCGAGTGTCCACCTCCCCGCCCTCCTGGTGGTTGTGAACCGTAAACCCCGTGATGGGTGGCGCCGCTGGCCTCAGAGGTGATCACTGCGCCAGTCCCAAGGTTCCAGGCCGAGAGAACCCCGTCTGGGCCTGAAGGCCCGGGAGAGCTGGACCCTGGCTCTTGCCTGTCCCCCTTCACCCAGCCCGGGAACAAAGAGCAGAGCTGCGCCCAGAACTGGCCACTGCCAGCCTGGGAGGTGGGGAGTGGAAGGGGACACTCTCAGGTTGGCTAAGGTCAGAACAGTAGTAGGGTCAAAGGCAGTCTTCCCCCTGGGGTTGGGCCACCATTGGGAGGAAAATCTGGGTGGGGCCAGCCTGGGGTGGAGGGCTGCTGGGAGCTGTGGGTTTTGGGGCGGCTTCTTCCTCCTTTCCCGGGAGTAGGGACGGGCAGCCCCTGGGCAGGGCTCTGGCTTCCATCAGAATGAACCCTTGCTTTCCTGGGCAGAACCCAGTAGCAGGAAGTAGGGGCTAGGGTGGGGTCTCTGGGGACTGGGTCTGATGATTAAGTGGGGGGGGGGGGTGATGGAATCTCCCCCAACTTGGGCACTGTCTCTGGCCTCCCCCTGGGAGACAGGCCCCTTTTGGGGCCCTCCCTAATTTAGGTTTCGGCAGTGTCTCCTGCAGGTCTTCAGAACAAGGTGACCCAGGGCTTCTCCCCCACCCCAACCCCGCCCCACCCTGGCTGAGGGGAGGGAAGTAGGGCAGGTGCCAAAGGATGTTACTTGGGCAGCGTCACCAATGAGAGTCAGTGTCAGTTTGAATTCCCAGTTCCCAAACCGTCCTGCTGTCATGGTCCCCTTCTCCGGAAGGCCGGATTGGGGGTGGGGGACGGAGGCTATGTGGAGGCCTGTGGCCCTAGGCCAGCCCAAGGACCAGGCCACCAGCCCTTCCTGGCTCCTGAATTCTTAATCAGCATAAATATTTACTTCCTTCCTCCCCCTCCAGGCTCCCAGCACAGAGGAGCTTCAGGGGAGGTTGGACTGGGCCTGTGTCTAAAAATAAACAGGTGGAGGGACAGGCGGACACACAGACAGACAGACGTAACTGGGGGGTGGGTCAAGCAGAGGGCAGCTCCCTGTCCAGCAGAGGAAGAGTAGAGGGGGCCCAGGTCCATCCATCACTGTCACCCACCCACCTGCCCCCTGGGTCTGGAGCTCCTGAAGGACAGGATGGCCTTCTGGCCCCAGCCCCTGTTGCATCACTGCACCGGCCCGTGCATGGTGGGGGGTTTGGGAGGTGGGGGCAAATCCAGACAGATCTGATGGCTCCCACCCGAGGGAGTCTAGCAGGGACAAGTCAAGCTACAGACCTGGGTCCTCTGGCTAAGTGCGGCCGCCTGTGCTCTGACAACACAGCCTCCTCCCTGGGCTCAGAGCCTCTGATGTTAGCCATGTGCTGCTGGGCTCCCGGGATGTGTCCTCAGAAGCAGAGGGTCCCAAGTGAAGGAGGGGACCACCTTCTTCTCTGCTTGGAGGGTCTTGGCTGAAGTGGGCCTTATCTGGGGAGATGGATGAGCCAGGGCTCAGAACCCGGTGAAGACAGGTTTCAAGCTGCTGAGTGGGGACGTGGGGGCTGTCCTCCCCATCCTGCTCCATGGAGAGCTCTGGGCAGCTCTGCACGGATGTGGGCAACACTGGCCCCAAGGACACACACACACAATATAGGAGGTCTTTTGCCGTGTGGTGGTTACGGGAATGTTCTGTATTAAGTGGCGAAACCTGGATTTAGTGAACGGCACGGGTATTGCATAGCGGTGGCCTGTTTAGCAGATAGATGTTCAGGCTGTAATCATCCCAACTGACACACGCAAGGAAACACTGTTTCGCCATATGCGAAAAGATTACCGCTGGAAATTTGAATTCAGAATGAAGTTACTCTGCTCTTGGGTCACTTATATGTGAAAAAAATTACACCGTTAAGAAAATGGTGAGGGGCCGGCCCGGTGGCACAGTGGTTAAGTGCGCACCTTCTGCTTCTCGGCAGCCTGGGGTTCACCAGTTGGGATCCCGGGTACAGACATGGCACAGCTTGGCAAAAGCCATGCTGTGGTAGGTGTCCCACGTATAAAGTAGAGGAAGATGGGCACGGGTGTTAGCTCAGGGCCAGTCTTCCTCAGCAAAAAGAGGAGGATTGGCAGTAATTAGCTCAGGGCTAATCTTCCTCAAAAAAAAAAAAAAGGTGAAAATTCCTGTGTGAGAACTCATAATAAAAGTATATCACCACCAGTAAAAAATAATATATGTATACATTTTACTAACCACAGACAGACCTGATCCACTTCCACCCTAGCCTGCCCCTGGCTGGGCCACAGTCCCTAGCTGCCCCCTGGTGGCAGCCCAGAGCCCTGTGGCTCCCCATGCCTATGAGGACCTCTCCTTTGGACCTCGCCTGGGAGGCAAGGCCACCTGTCCCTTCAGGCCAGGCTTTGCACAGCTTGCCGAGGACAAGCTTTCAGCCTTGTTCCCTCGGAGGTGACCAGAGCTCCCTAGGTGGCCCGGCACAGCGGGCACTCAGCAATCAGTAACCAAGGACCACTAATGGCCATCTGGGAGGAACCTCATTGCTCCCCTGGCCTGGTTCTGGGTCTTCTGGCTCAAACCAGGCATGTGTCCCAGGCATGACTTCCCACTGGATCAGAAATGACCTTTGAGCCTTGGCTGGCCACTTCTAGGGAGAAGATCTGGCCTTGAATCTGGTGACTCTGCCACTTCCCAGCTCTGTAACCTAAGGCAAATGTCTCTGAAACGCAGTTTCACGGCAAAATGAACTCTGTGAGCTTGGCTTCTCAGAAAAGTCTCACGGGAAGTGGACATGGAAGCTCTGAGTAGGTTGTGGGCTCCCTATGGCACCTGCTGTCCAGGGCCACTCAGAGGGCCACCTACCCAGAGAGACAGTCCTCACACTACCCCACACTCACTGCCCCTTTGCTCCTGTGGGCTTTGATGGGTGCAGCTTGAGGAGGAGTTCGGGGTCATAATGTCACAGCACAGCTCCTGTCCTCCCCCAGGTTCCGGCCCAAATTCCAGCTTGGGAGCCCCCCACTGCCTGCTGCCACCTGCAACCCCAGTCCCCCATCACCATGCACTCCTTGGACGAGCCGCTCGACCTGAAGCTGAGCATCACCAAGCTCCGGGCGGCGAGAGAGAAGCGGGAGAGGACGCTGAGTGCAGTCCGGCACCGAGCTCTGCACAGGGAGCTCGGCCTGGTGGATGACAGCCCCACCCCGGGCTCCCCAGGGTCCCCACCCTCAGGTGCTGCACCCCGGGCAGGGCAGGGGTCCCTGGGCCCTCATGGAGCCGTGGCAATAGGAAGAATGTCCGAGGTGTGTCCACCTGGACGTCCCTGCAGCCCCTCCCAGCTTCTGGCTTAGAGCACTCCCCACACTCTGTCCATGCATCCCCCCGGCAGTCTGTCTTTAGAGGTGACATTTTGTCCCTGGGAGGACTTGCCCAGTTCATGAAGCTGGTGCAGCAGAGCCAGGATTCAAATGGAGGCTTCTGGGAAGATTTGGAGCAGCTGGTCAATGGGAGCAGGGGATTCACAAGTAGTGACAAAAGGCCCATGACCCATCTCCTGGGCTTTGAGGCAGTGCAGCTGGTCAGCCAGGTCAGGAGATGGGACCGAGCCCAGCAAGTGCTCTCAGAGGGTGCTTGGCGCTCGGGCCTTCTGCTCCAGTGGACCCTAAAAACCAGATCTACCATGTCTGGGCTGGGCAGCTCAATCCAAACCTCTTATGTTACAGAAGGGAGCACTGAGGTCAAGGGGCCCGGGAGAAGTTAGAAAGGTCCGTATCGGCCAAGATGATGGGGAGCCAGGGGGCCTGGGTTCTAGCTCCTATTCAGTTCCTCTCCCTCTGTGCCAGCCATTCCCATCTGTCAAATGGGTACTTCCCACTTCTTGTCTTAACTGATGGCTGAGCTCTCGCCAGGTGGTCCGGGGGGAGTGGCGCGGCTGGTGTCTGCTTCCATGGTCAGAGGCTGGAGGGCTTGGCCACCAGGCCTCCTGGCTACAGCACCCCTGAACTGTGCCTCTCCCTCAGGCTTCCTGCTGAGCCCCAAGTTCCCTGAGAAGGTGGAGGGGCGCTTTTCCACAGCTCCTCTGGTAGACCTCAGCTTGTCGCCGCCATCCGGGCTGGACTCCCCCAACGGCAGCAGCTCGCTGTCCCCTGAGCGCCAGGGCAATGGGGACCTGCCTGCAGTGCCCACCGCCCCGGTAAGGAGGGGTGCGGGTTCTGGAGAGAGAAGGTATATTGGTTTCCTGGGGCCGCTGTAACAAAGGACCACAAATGGGGTAGCTGACAACAACAGAAATGTGTTATTCTCTCACAATTCTGGAAGCTAAAGTCTGAAATCAAGGTATGGACGGGGCCGTGCCCCCTCCGAAGGCTGAGGGTAGTGTCTCCTGCCTCTGCCGGCCTCTACGGCTCCAGGCGTGCCTCGCCTCACAGCTGCGTCACCCCAGTCTCTGCCTCCATCGTCACACTGCCTTCTTCCCTCTGCGTGTCTCTGTGCCCAGAGCTCCCTCTCCTTTCTCTCATGGAGACACTCACCGGTCACTGAATTTAGGGTCCCCTAATCCAGTCTGACTGCCTCTTAACTTGGTTACATATGTAAAGACCCTATTTCCAGACAAGGTCACAGGCACAGGCGCAGGGGGTGAGGACTGGGATGAATCCTTGTGGGGGACACAACTCATGCACTGCAGGAGGAGACAGAGGGGGTCCAGGCCTGCTGGCCCAGCGGGACACTGACCAGTTCTGCCCCTTGCCCTCTCCCCCAGGACTTTCAGCCACTGCGCTATCTGGATGGCGTCCCCAGCTCCTTCCAGTTCTTCCTGCCTCTGGGCTCCGGGGGGGCCCTGCACCTGCCTGCTTCCTCCTTCCTCACCCCCCCCAAGGACAAGTGCCTCTCGCCAGAGCTACCCCTGCCCAAGCAGCTGGTGTGTCGCTGGGCCAAGGTGAGTGGGGGCCAGGAAGAGTGGGGCAGGGTCCAGCGCGGGGGGCCCCACGTGGGCTCAGAACCCTCCCTGGCCCCACAGTGTAACCAGCTCTTTGAGCTCCTGCAAGACCTGGTGGACCACGTCAATGACTACCACGTCAAGCCCGAGAAGGATGCGGGGTACTGCTGCCACTGGGAAGGGTGTGCCCGCCACGGCCGAGGCTTCAACGCCAGGTGAGGGAGGGCACCAGGGCGAGAGGGGAAGGAAGGGGTGGGGGAGAGGGGCTCAGGCGTCCAGCAAGCTGAGCCACGCTTCTGTGCCCTCCCTGGAGCAGGTACAAGATGCTCATCCACATCCGCACACACACCAATGAGAAGCCACACCGCTGCCCCACCTGCAGCAAGAGCTTCTCCCGCCTGGAGAACCTGAAGATCCACAACCGGTCACACACAGGTGAGGGGCTGGGCTGGAGGGCGGGGGCTGGGCGGGCTGGCTGTGGGCAGAGTGCATGGCCATCCCCCGGGCATCCCCGAGATGAGAGATGCAGCCCATTGCTTAGCAGTCCCTTTTGGGTACCATTTACTGAGGGGAACTCCTGTGGGTTAGACCCTGGACATACAGGAACACAGACATGTCTTCCTGTGTCACACTCACCATTGTTGTTCAGATGCTCATCTGACTGAGGCCACCTGTGACTGCAGATAGTGTGTCTGCTCCTCACCGTACTCCAGCACACAGTAGGCCAGCACTGGCTGGCAGAGCCACACATTTAATTTTAAATTACCTAATCACTACATTAAAAAAAGTACAAAGAAATAGGTGAAGCAAATTGTAATGATGTATTTTCTTGAACCTAATATATCCAAAACGTTATCATTTCAATATTTTAAAAAAATCCCTGAGACCTTGAAATTCTTCATGTGGTACAAAGTCTGCAGAATCGGTGTTTTTTCCCTCTGGTGTGTATTTTGCACTCGCAGCACATCTCAGTTTGGACTGGCCACGTCTCAAAGGCTCATGGCCTCACGTGGCTCCCGTCCTGGTCAGCGCAGGAGCAGATGGTTAGTAAGTCTGGAGCCGTTTTGCTGAGTATGCCAGATAAAGGGCAGCAGGCTTCATGCCGCGCTTGGTGTGGACCGCGCCCCTAGTAGGGTCTTTATGTAGGTATACGATCAAAGTCATCCGTCTGCCTGTGGTGGTCACTGTCATCCACAATTTGAAACATAGGACTCAGGCCAAGGGCACACAGTCAGGCCACAGCAGAACTGGGGTGACCAGGCTGGCTTCTCGTGGTTATGCCCTGCTGCCCCCACCTGGGGTCAGATCTCATGTCAGGTACTGGGGACACCGCCCCTCAAATCAGATAGTCGGGCTCTCAGGGACATCTCGGTCTGGGGAGGAACTTGGGCTGGGGAGACCGGGAGAGGGCGAGCCCCTCACGCCGGCACGGCCCGCAGGTGAGAAGCCCTACGTCTGCCCCTATGAGGGCTGCAACAAGCGCTACTCCAACTCGAGCGACCGCTTCAAGCACACGCGCACCCACTATGTGGACAAGCCCTACTACTGCAAGATGCCCGGCTGCCACAAGCGCTACACGGACCCCAGCTCACTGCGCAAGCACATCAAGGCCCACGGCCACTTCGTGTCCCACGAGCAGCAAGAGCTCCTGCAGCTTCGCCCGCCGCCCAAACCCCCACTGCCCGCCCCTGATGGCAGCCCCTATGTCAGCGGGGCCCAGATCATCATCCCCAACCCCGCCGCCCTCTTTGGAGGCCCTGGCCTGCCTGGCCTGCCCCTACCCCTGGCCCCTGGCCCTCTTGACCTCAGTGCCCTGGCCTGTGGCAATGGTGGGGGCGGTGGGGGTGCAGGGGGCATGGGCCCTGGGCTGCCGGGCCCTGTCCTGCCCCTCAATCTGGCCAAGAACCCGCTGCTGCCCTCACCCTTTGGGGCTGGCGGACTGGGCCTGCCCGTGGTCTCCCTCCTCGCTGGCTCCGCTGGCGGCAAGGCCGAGGGGGAGAAGGGGCGTGGGGCAGGGTCAGCCAGGGCCCTGGGGGTGGAGGGCCACAAGATACCCCTCGAGAGGACTGAGAGCAGCCGCTCCCGGCCAAGCCCTGATGGACTCCCCCTGCTGCCAGGCACCGTGCTGGACCTGTCCACGGGCGTCAACTCGGCGGCCAGTAGCCCAGAGGCACTCACTCCTGGCTGGGTGGTCATCCCGCCGGGCTCTGTGCTGCTCAAACCAGCCGTGGTGAACTGAAGCAGGTGGACAGCTACCTGCAGCCCAGCCAGGAGCTCTCGGCCCTGCCCCCGACGAACGGAAACTCTTCTGTGAAATAGCAATAATGTCCTTCTGCCCCTGTGGCCTGGTTGGCTGTGTTCCCCCAGCAGACCAGCCTCAGACAGGCTGGGCAGCCAGGATGGTGCTAGAAGGTCACTGCTGGTGTCCCAGGCTCCCAAGGGAAGAAGAGCTGTGCCCCTGGGTGCTGAGGCCTCGCTCACCTCTGGCCCGCCCCCTGCCCTGTCCTCCACCCAGCCCTCACTCCCCCTGGTCCCCACTCTGGTGCTCCCTCATCCAGTGGCCACCCTGGGCAGGTTGCCCTCCCCCACTGCCTTGCCCACCTGCCAGCCATGTCCCAGCAATGGGGGCGGCTGGGGTGGCCTCTGTCCTCCTCCTGGCACGGGGCTCCCTCCCCACCCCCTCCACATGGTGAGCTGTGATGAGAAGCCCCCCGGGATCGAGGCCCCACCGCCTCCTGCCTAGCCTCATGGGCCCCTGCTCTGGGGGCTCTTTGGACCCTTTTCCCTCTGGCCCACCCTCCAAAGGGAGAGCAAGACAGACGCAGGCCCCGGCAAAGCCACAGGAAAAAGCCACCTTATCCCTATGACAAGGCGCCTCCCCACGTGGAGAGGGAGGCCCGCTCTCCCAGCTGCCCCTCACCTTGTTAACAGCCAGCACTGCCGGAGGGGCGGCCCCTCCTCTGGGTGGATGGTGCTCTCCAAAGTGAGGGGATAGCCGACCACTCCTCACCCCTTCACCACTGGACCTCCTCCTTTGACTTGGTTGGGGGAGCCCTTGGCAGGGAGGGAACAGGTGAGGCTGGGCCTGGCTGGTGGCAGTGCCACCCTACACAAGGGGCCGCAGTGTCAGGAGGTGGGAGTCTGGCTGAGGACGACCCCAGGCTGGGACGCAGCTCCCGTTCTGGGGGCGCCAAGTCACAGCCAGCACACAGGTGAGGGAGGGCTCCAAGCCAGTGCTGGGCAAGGGAGCTTTCTGGAGGCCATGGACTGAAGGCCCTGGGCTTGAGGGCAGTGAAGCAGCCAAGGATGGCAATGGGAGGGCCTGGCCCCTCTGCCTGGGAAGGGGAAGCCAGAGGAAGTTGTGACATGGCTGTTTACTTTGGCTTTTCCCAGCTGAGCCTGTCTGAGGTGTCACCCCCTTTACTCCCCTCCCAGCGCCTGGCTCTCCTCATGGCAGGGGACAGAATAAACTGAGGCTGCTGGCGCTCCATGTGCCCCACAGCCACTACCCAATACCACCAGGCCAGCACGTGCCTCCCCCACCCTGAGTCCTTGCTGCTCCCTCCCTGGAGGTGGCCTGGTGCTGTCTGCGAGGCGCTGGCCTGGCGGTCAGGAGCTCTGGCTTCTAGGCCTGCCCTGTCCTTGGCCACAGTGACCCAGCACTCCATTTCCTCGGCTGTAGAACAAGAGAGCTGCGGGACAGCAGGGGGTGAGCAGCCCTGCGGTTCCAGGGCCCCCTGCTGTTCCTCTGAGCAGCTCTGCTGACCCTGCCCTTTCCTGGACTGCCCTTCTGTCCCAGAGGGGTCACCCTGACCCAGCCCGCCCTGACAGGGCCCTGCAGTGCTGGCTCTGCCCCTCGAAGGGGCTGTGAGTAAAGCAGGAAGGAGCTGGCCTCCTTTCTTCGGGCCCCACCCAGGACCCAGGCACCCCCCCCCCACCCCCGGCCCTACAAAGGGACCCAGGCCTTAAGTCCCCGGTCGGTCAGGGGGGTGAGGGGTTTGAGACTCAAGCCCAAGGGAGCAGAGGAACAGGGCACTGGAAGGTGACATTAGCTCAGCATGTGACTCGGTGATAGACCAGGCTCGAAAGGGCCAGTGTACGTGTTGTTGTCGTCGGTTTGTTGTTGCACATTCCAGGATATCAGTATTTTAACAGGTTCTAAGTGCCTTTCTATCGTAGCTTATGTTTTTCCTCCTGTCGGCTCCATTGCTGTTAGCATAGAGTTTTAAAAAAAAAAGAGATAAGCTAATGACTATAACAATATATTCCTCCGTGTGAGAGGAAGTTTATAAAGAAACAATAAAAGTGAGTTGCAAAGATGGCTTCTGTCTTGGATGTGCCAGGAGCTGGGCCACCTGACACAAGATCACCTCTGCCGGCCCTGGGCCTGGCTCTGGGGTCACTGGCCCCAGACGGCAGCACCCAGAGGCCCTATGCTGGCCCTTCCTCCCAACCCTGTGGGTGCCACCACCTCTCAATCTGCTGCTGGGTGCTAGAAGGGAAGGGTGGGAAGGTGCTGAGGGAGCATGAATGTTTGGAGCTGAGATGGAACATTCCAGACAAAGCATCACAGGCTCAGGCCCTTGTCTGCCACTACTTGCTCTGACTTTGGTGAGCCCCTCAGCTCTGGGGAGACCCAGCTCAGGGCCTCAGTCCAATGAGAGGATGGCAAAGAGTTCTTTTCCCCTTGGACGCACACTGGAGCATCCCACCTAGATGACTGAGATGCTAGCGTTGAACCCAGCTCAGGGGGAGGTGGCCTGTGACAGAGCTCGGGGGCCCAGGGCTCTGTCCCCAGTGGGAGGGGCAGGAGCAGACCTGAGGACAGTGATGTGGCAGGCTGGGCCTGGTGCTGTGAGCAGAGGAGTGGCTGCGTCAGGTACGTGACAGAACGTGGCTGGCTCCCTGTGGGCTGGCAGGCTTCTCACCAATTGTGCCCACCGCGGTCCCACTGGGTGTCGAAGACACAATAATGGGGAGGTGGACGCCGCTGCCTACCCCTCCCCAGAGCACACAGCCCCACAGCTGGCACAAAGAGCGGCCTGCTTTGTGGAATGTGGATGTGCGCACGTGAGAAGTGTGGAAAAGACATTTATTACCAAGCTATAAATTAGAGGTGGCGAGGTGGGGTGGGGTGGGAGGTGCCGGCGGTCACGTTGGGGGCGTCTGCTCTCTCTCTCTGTCCTCCTGGGCCTGGATTCTGAGTTCCTCATCAAGGCGCTCCTTCGCTCGAACTACCTGGGGTGGGAGTTACAAAGAGTCAGGCAGGGCGGCCTGCACAGGAGGGGCCTCGGCCCTTCCCCGGGCCAGTTCCAGCTGTGAGTCCCTGGAGAGCAGTGGGTAGGTCTGAGGTGAATACAAATCCCTCCATTACCAGTGCCCGGGGGGAGGGTGGCCTGTGGAATCCTCCCCAGGGAGAAAGAGCCCAGGGCCACGCGGACATTGGGGAGCTGAGAGCACGCCACCAGCTAATGGTTCCCTCAAAGCCATGGCTGCTGGGGAGTGGGGGGCCACTGTCCAGCGTGACACATGGCCCAGGCTGACAGAGCCTGACTGGCTGGCCCCATGGAGCTCAGGGAGTCCGAGGGAGGGGCAGTTTAGGGGGGCCCCCTGAGGTTGGGGCACCAGGGAAAAGCTCAGCACACCTTTCCACCTGCCAAGCTCTGAACTGCCTGGAAATGAGGAAGCCCAGGGAGGAGGTCTCATGGCTTGCCCTCCTCCCAGCATCGAAGAACTCTCACCTTTGACTGCAGGTAGAAGGAACCGCCCACGGATTTATCGTTCACCTTGAAAAGGTGTTCGTAGTTCTGCAGAGGAGGGGAGACCGTGAGAGGGTGTGCAGTCTCTGGGTTACAGAGGCAGGGGGAGCTAGGAGATGACAAAGAAGGAAAGCAAAAGGGCTCGACCCCTCCACCCTGCGTGCCCTGCTACGCGACCGCTAGGGGGCAGAGTGGTGGACAGGTGTCCACGGAGGGGCGCTTGCTGCTACCACCCACTGCTCTAGGTCTCTGCCACTGCCTGCCTTGGGCCTAAAAACTAACAGGCGACAGTGGCTCACACAAGTCCGAGTCCCAGCTGGCTGCAGCCCGAGTCCCCACCCCCTGCCCCTTTCTGCCAGGCCTCCTTCACTCTTCCCCACCCTGGCAGCCTGCTTCCTCTGTGACCCATTTCTGAGTGGCCAAGGCAAGGCTTGTCTCAGAGCCAGCCTGTTGGCCTCACCTTCTGGATCTCCTCGGGGCTCAGCTTGGAGACGTTGAGAATCTGCTGTGCCTCCTGGAGGCTGAGGCCAGAGAGGTTGGAGGCGGCTGCAGACTGGTGTCCGGCGCGTCCCCGGGCATCAGCTGCTGCCCGGCTGGCTGTGTGGACACACAGGTAAGCGCTCTGCCCTCAGCAGCCCAGAACTCCCCCGGGCCTTCCAAGTGGGCGGCTCACCCCTGCCACATGGCACTGGAGAAGAGACACCAGGGACAGAGGTGTGTCTCTTCTCCAGGCGTGGTTTAATTTTAGGGGGTCAGGGGTAGTGAAGTGAAGACACATTTGCTCCACTGGAGGAAAGGAGCAAGGTCTGGTCACCAAACCTCATACTCCATCGCCAACCTGGACCATGAGATGGCCCCGACCCTCTTCCTCTCTCTCCCTGTCCCCTCATCCCAGGTGCATAGCAAGTTAGGGAGCTTTAGGCTACAATGGGGAGCAGAGTGAAGCTGTAGGCAGGAGAGGCAGCAATAGCTTCAGTCGAGACCCGGCTGCCCACTGGTTACAGAGGCTACCAAAGCAGGCCGCCTTGGGTGACCTCTTCCCTTCCAATGATGCCAGAATCAGGAGCCAGTAAATTTTTTCTTAAAGGGTCACAGCATAAATATTTCAGGCTTTGCAGATCAATTGGTGTGTGTTGCAATTATTAGACTCTCTGCCTTGAAAGCAGCCTGATGATGTGGCCGTGTTCCAATAATACTTTATTTACAAAAACAGGCGGTCAGGTGTGCCAGTCTACCGACTCCTGCTCATGTCAACCAGGTTTCCCTTACATGGGAATGTCCCAAAGTCCAGCACTGCCCTCCACCACAGGAAGTGCCCCAGGCTGCCCAAACCGCAGCTTGAAGAGGGGCTCTGCATTCACACCCGGCCCATGCAAGGGGCTCACAACCACAGGGAAAACCTGACTGGGGCAGGAGCTCCCAGCCCAGGGGGACATAGGGCCGGAGCTTACCTGCAAACTCCTGCCGCAGGGCCCGGGCGAAGGCCCTGCCCACCACCTGCGCCCCCATCACGATGATCTGGGCCAGGTACTTGGCCTGTGGGCAAAGCAGACATCTGGTGAGCGGGCTGCATTCTCAGGGCCCCCAGAGATGGGACCCTGGAGATGGCTGCTGGGTGCCAGGGCTTCTGGAGAGCTGAGGTAATGAGGCACAGAGCAGCAGCCACAGGCCACTTTGCCAAAGTGCCCTGAGAGAAAGCTTCTGCTCTGGGTGGCTTCAGGCGCTCATCGGATAGCAGGCCAAGGGGTGAACTTGACGTAGTCCCCAGAGGCAGAGGGGTTCCTCCCTTGGCCTTCGGGAGAGGCAGAAGCGCCAAGGCGAAGTGGCTACAGGGCACAGAGGCCACAGGTCATGGTCAGGGAGCCGGAACCCAGGACTGGTCCCAGACCCGCCACGAACTCACTCCGCCACCGTGGGCCAACAAAGGCGCTTCCTGTGCTTCTGAAATCGGCTGGTCCAACCTTAATTCCACCAGTGGGGAAACTCGGGGCCACCCTAATCCTCCCAACACTATTCAAGCCTGTTTTATTCAACACAACTCTCCACCTTCAAACAGCAAAAAGCCCACTACACGGGCATTTAGACAAACACACTAAGGACCAAGCGGTGAGGGAGAGTAGGACCAGTCACCTGTTACTAGGAAGATGGGACAACGTACAGACCTTACTGCGAACAGAGGCGACATATAGACAGCACATGTGAAAACGACCGTGTGTGTGCAAAATGGTACAAACGTGGGTGCAGAGGATGCTCCGGAGAACACTCACCGCAGGTCAACACTGCACATCCAAGTGCTCTCTCTTCTTTATACTTTTCTGTGGTTAGATTTCCTATCAGTCAACAAGTATCGACTAAGCCCGGGGGGCCAGGCACCCTGACAAACACGTTCTATTTATTGCCTTGGACAAGATACTGAGGCACAGAAGGGCTAGTGACCAGCCCAAGGACACACAGCTGGTACTTGGGGGAAGGTGCGCAGCAAACCCAAAGTCAGTGCTACTAGCCATGGCATCCCCAGGCTGCTCACCTCACACAGGATCCTGGGGTCTGTCAGGAGGGCAACCAAGCACCTCAACCAGGATCAAGGACCCAACTCAAGGCCAAAGTGGGGCTAATCAAATTCTAGCAGAATCTAGACTCCAGAACCAGCCTTGCTTGGCCTCCAACAGACCTGCCCTTCCCTAACAGGCAGGGCAGAATGTGATTCTGGGCCACGAGTGGGAATAAATAAATGGAAGTGGGTTTGGATTTTACAAGGAGGTGGAAATTTCCTGTGAAGACTCTCCTGGATCAGAGGGAGGGGCAGGGCTGCAGCCGGCCCCACTGCAGGTGTAAAAACAAATGAGGCACTGAGTAGGGAGTCTTTTTTTTTTTTTTAAGATTGGCACCTGAGCTAACAACTGTTGCCAATCTTTCTTTTTTTTTGCTTTTTCTCCCCAAATCCCCCCAGTACGTAGTTGTATGTTTTAGTTGTGGGTCCTTCTAGTTGTGGCATGTGGGACGCTGCCCCAGCATGGCCTGATGTCCATGCCCAGGATCCGAACCGGTGAAACCCTGGTCCGCCAAAGCAGAGCGTGTGAACTTAACCACTCGGCTACGGGGCCGGCCCCCGAGTGGGGAGTCTACCTGACTACCCCTCCTCATCTAAAGCCACTCCCTAGGGGGACAGGCAGCTCTGAGATGGCTGGCAGGCCAGTAGGTGACTCCAGAGGGTTCCCTTGGCCTCAGACCACAACTTCCTCTGCTGCCACTCACTCAGCACAACCCCATCACACTGCCTTGGACTCACCTGTTTGCTCCTCTGAGGGCCATGATTGTTGCTAAATAATAAACATTAAGAACTGAGGCTGTAACTGGGCAGCTTCCCCCCACGAGGCTCCAAACCAAAGTGGCAAGGCGGCCCCATGGTTCCTGCTCCCAGAGCTCCATGGCTGCCGGGAAGGCTGAGCTGGCCTGCAAAGTTTCAGAGGCTACACCAGCTGGCAAGGGAGCTGCCTGGTCAGCCCCCTGAGGCCAACAAGGTTCCCGCAGGAGCCATCTCCCGGGGGGAGCCAGCGTGGTGTGGTGGTTACACAGGCCAGCTTTGGAATCACCACTGTGCCAGTCCCAGTTGTGCGCCCTGGACAAGTTCTCAACCTCCCTAAGCCTCAGGTTCCTCACCTGTAAAATGTGCCCAACAAGGGGGCTGCCATAGGGATAAAATGAGACAAAGCGTATAAGGTGCCTGGCAGAGAGTTTGACAATACAGCAGGTGCTCAATAAATGCTGGTTTTCACTTATCGCTACTCTTTGTTTCACAAAAGGTGACAATGGCCAGATACAAAGGAGGAACGAAGATCCTCTCAGTACCGGAGTGCATTCCATATATCCCCTGTTTCCACAGGGGAGAATGCTGCAAAAAGCCAGGCTCTGTCCCGGGGAGCTTGGACGCAGCTGGAAGAGGAGTGAGAAGGCTGCTTTGGAGTCAGGCTGATCAACTGGGAATCCCAGCTTTGTTTCTTGCTAAATGGATGGCCCTGGGCAAATTACTCAGCCTCTCTGAACTCCAGGTTTCTTATCTGCAAAATGAAGAAAATAACACCCTCCTCACAGGACTGCAAGGCCCTCAGGAGGCAAGGCACCTAAAACTAAGCGACAGACAGACAGCGGCAGGTCAGAGGAGTGCAGCTCCGCCAGCAGCTGTTACCATAGGTGATGAAGACAGCCACTGGCTGAGGCCTCTCTCGGAACGCCCTAAAATATCCTATAGTCCACGGACTGACACTCAGGCCCGAAGGTCCCAGGCAAGAGCAACTGGCTGACATGGCATCCAATGTCAGGCCAACCTGACGATCAAGAGGCAGAGGTCAGAGCCATAGACTCCAAGCCTGGGCCCCACTGTGTTTGGCACATATGCCTTCTCAACAGGGCAGCAACACAGCCCAGTGCAGGACCAAAGCCCCGCAGCTGGGGCCAAGGACCATAGGCAGTGTCAGGGGTGGGGAGGCACTTAGAGTACGGTTTATCCCACGTCAAGTGGGTTAACAAAGGAGCCTGGCTTTCAGACAGACCCATGCGCAATGCTCTGTTCAAGGCAGTTCCAGGCCCTCGGGCTGGTGGGCAGACACTGCCACTGAGACTCACTCCCTTCTCAAGGAGGCACGGAGATACGAAGGGGGCTCTGTTCACCCAGGGCCCCTGCAAACAGCTGCTGGCATCACAACTAGGCAGGAGGGCGGTCAGGACCACAATTGTCACATTTGCTGAAGTATGCCCGGGGCCCAGCCTGTGGCCGGTGCAGCAGGCGCCCAAAACATATTTGAATGATTATGACATGCAACCAGTTCCCCATCAGCTCTGCTTTGACCAAACTGAAGTCTCATAAACTCTAAGCCCCCAGACAGGGTTTCCAAATGCCTCCCATTCGCTCTTTGAAAGGAGGGCTCTGGCCATCCTCCCACAATACTCACACAGTTCTCTACCGCTGCCACCTACAAATTCAGTCCACTCCCCAGCTTGGCATCCCCAGCTCTGACTTCTCTGCTTTCTTCTCCTCTCACCTCTCCACCCTGCAGCCACACCAGCAACACCTAGATCAGCTCTCCTATTTCTTTACCCCGAAGTCTCTGCAGCTCTGAATTCACACACCATCTAAGTTGCTCTTTTAAAGTGCACAATTCAGCGCTTTTTAGTATATTTACAGAGCTGTGTAAGCATCACCACGAATTCCAGAACATTTTTATCACTCCCCCCAAAAAACTCCATACCCACTAACCTTAAATATCCTCCCTCCTACTCTGATAATTTGTCAAAATCCACCATCCTTCAGAACAGCTCTATACATCACCCTTCATTCTGAGGGAAACCTTCCCAGGCTCCTCCCAGAGCAGTCTTTCTTTTCCTGTTAATATACTGTCGTATTGTCTTATTTTACAGACTCGCTTACTTTCTCCTTTAAGATACAAACTCCTCCAGAGCCACATTTTACTCCGCCCCTACGGCCCTTGAGGGTGGCTGAGTTGCGCGCAGGAATGCATGTGAAGGACCCAGTTTAGCCATCATAGGTCCCCAGTAAATGGCAGTGACTATTACAAGGCAGGAATGACGTGGTGGTAAACGTGTAGTCTCAGGACTCAGAAGGATCTGGGCTCAAAACTAGTCTCTGACACTTCTAGGGTAAGTGACCCTAGAGGAGTGAAAATCTCTGAGCTTCAGGTTCCTTATCTATAAAATGGGGACAATGAGAGTACCAACTTCACAAGAATGACAAGAGAATCTACATAAAGCCTCAGCTCCGGGCCTGGCACTTGTAAGCTGTTATGTTATCCTCATCATTATCAGGTAAGAGGTGTCTCCCCAAACTGGCTGCGTCAATCACTTGGGGAACATACATATACAGCCTCTGGGGACAGAGCGCGGGATGCTGCGCTTTTAAAGGGTCTCCAGGAGACCTGATGCAGCCAGCGTGGCCCAAGTCTGTGGACCAGCTCTTGGTGCCAGTGGTAGCGCAGAAACGCTCAGTTTTCGGTGTCGCGGGGCCTGAGTCGAGTCCCAGTTCTGTCACTTCCTTGGGAAAGTCTCGGAGCCCGTTTCGTCAGCTTTTAAGCGAGGATGATAACAGGACGACACCATCAAGCAAGTGCAGGGCAGAGCGGGGGCTCGCGGGCCGACCAGCCTCCACCTAGGCTGCACGCACACGGGCGGGCGCACACGGCGAGCGCATCTGCGGGTATTGCCCGGCCAGCCAGGCCCGCCCCGCCTCCAGCCAGGAGGCTCTCTCGGCCCCGGGGCCGCCAGTGCCCGCCTCGGTACCCCCGGTGCGACGCCCCCGGCCCCCGCTTCCCGCCGGCACGCAGGAGGCACGCGGCGCCCGCAGCCCGGCCGGGACTCGTCAGCCCCGCCGCGGCCCCGAAACGGCCTCCCTTTCCCCGTGCAGCGCCCAACGTGGGCCTCACCATGGCAGCCGCTCTGCCTCGGGGACGCGGGCTCCGGCTTCCTGGCCCCGCGGCCGTGACACAAGGACGGCCGGCAGGTCAAAGGTCGAGGAAAGGAACAGAGAGCGCGTGCGCAAAGCCGTGAAGCGCATGCGCATTAACTCGACCTAGGGGGCGGGGCATGTGCGAGGACGTACACGCAGTGGGCGGAGTCGGAGGCGAGGCCCGCCTGGGAAGGCAGGTAATGCGCCTCGCCAGGACCTACTTGTGTATCAGGGTGCGCTAAGAGTAACAGAATATATCCGTCAAATACGGGGCTATTTCTTCCCTTGATTTTGAAAAAATATTTGGGACTAAAAGATATGCAATAGGGGCCGGCCCCGTGCTTAGTGGTTAAGTTCGCGGGCTCCGCTTCAGGGGCCCAGGATTTTCCCAGTTGAAATCCTGGGCCCGGACATGCAACCGCTCATCAAACCGTACTGAGGCGGCATCCCACATGCCACAACTAGAAATATACAACTATGTACCAGGGGGCTTTGGGAAGAAAAAGGAAAAATAAAAATCTTAAAAAAAAAAGATATGCTATAAACGTACAGTGCCTCTCAAACGTAACAAGATGCCAAATCCTCACAAATATTTAAGAAAACAGGAAACTTCAAGATACGTCTCATTCCAGGTTCCTTCTGTCTGGGAAGGAGGGCTCATTCCCGGTTCCTTCTGTCTGGGAGGGAGGGGTCATTCCCTCCTCCCTCACGTCTTTGCTCAAATGTCACCCTAGTGAGGCTCACCTTGAGCCCCTACCAATGCCGCAAATTGCTCTTTTTAGTAACTGCTTTATTGAGATAGAATTCACCCCCTTTTTTTTTTCTGCTTTATCTCCCCAAACCCCCCGCCGTACATAGTTGTATATCTTAGTTGCAGGTCCTTCTAGTTGTGGGATGTGGGACGCCACCTCAACATGGCCTGACGAGCGGTGCCATGTCCGTGCCCAAGATCCAAACCCTGGGCCACCGCAGCGGAGCGCGCGAACTTAACCACTTGGCCACGGAGCCAGCCCCAGAATTCACCCTTTTAAAGTGCACAATTCAGTGCTTTTAAATATATTCCCAGAGTTGCGCAACCATCACTAGTTCCAGAACGTTTTCATCAACCTCCCAAAATACTCCAAACCCTTTAGCCATCAGTATCCATTTCCACTCCCCCAGCCCCCAGGAAACTAATCTCTGTTCTGTCTCTTATGGATTTGACTGTTCTGGATGTTTCATAGAAATAGGATCAGACTGTATGTGGCCTTTCATTTCTGGCTTTTTAACCTCCATTCTTGATCCCCTCTATTTTTCCCCAAAGCTCTCATCACCTTTATTATGTCATTCATTTATTTTATGTTTATTGTTTATAAACTGTTCCCTCCCACTAGAATGTGGATTCCTGGTAGGCAGGACTTTTAGCTTTTCTCCACTCTTGGACGTCAGCACCTGGAGGGGTGGCTGGCCATGGAAGGTATTCCACAAATGTTTGTTGAAATGAATGAAAGTCAGGCTGCCTTGACCTATGTTCCGGACCACTGCCCTTCTTTTCCTTCTATAAACTCTCCAAATTCTTTCTTTCCTCAGCATCCAGGCCATGCTTCCTGCTGTCTGAAATGTTCTCAGGTCTCTCTCCGTGGCTTAGCAGGCTTCAGGCCTTATAGCTCTCAGCTTAAATGTCATCTTTTCAGACCCTGAATGCCCTGCTTCCTCTTGCAGACAAGTGGCTCCCTTTCACATCATTTCTCTTCTTTATAGCTCTCTTCACGCTCCCCACCTGCTTACTTGCACACAGTCTAGCTCCACTGCATAATATGACTATAGTAAGTGCCTTGAGAGGCCTGTGTCTCCTGTTCACTCTAGTACCTACCATCCAGAACACTGCTGGATACCTGTGTGTTGGATGAATGAATGAGCTCCCAGCAGCATGCAGCTGAAAAGGCCTCAGCAGCAAAGCAGGGCCTGGGATGAGGGGGAGCCCAGGGCCAAACCACCCTCCCTATACTCCCCCGCCCCTTCCAGCCAGCCCAGAGACCACTGCAACACAAGAGATGGCCAGCTTAGAAGAGTTTAATTGATGAAAAGATCCAGAGTCTGTGCAGGCCCGTCTCTGCAGGGCTCTCACCCCCTTAACTGGGCCCTCAGCTCTGTGATGCCCCTTTTCCTGGCTTCAAGCCTGGGGAGCAGGGCGACTGGTCCCAGGCCCCTGAGGCTGGTGCTGCTCCAAATGGCCTGGCGGGGGGCCGGCCCCCAAGGCCCTTGACAAGAACTAGGGCAGCAGGCAAGATGGGGTGGCATGTAATACTGAAGGTGCTGGGTGAAGCCAGCCCAGGCTGGGACCAGCCCAGGTCAGAGTAGGGAAGACAGGGAGCCCAGGGCCTGCCCAGGGACATGCTACTGACCCCCGACCCCCACCCCCCTGGCTCCACATGCTAACAGGCAGCTGAGGAGAAGCAGCTGGTCCCAGAGAAAACAAAGGTGCAGACAATCCACCAGAGTTGCAGCGGGGCCCAGAGGCCATGGAACTGCCCAGGGCCCAAAGGAAGCCAGAGCTTCTGGGATGAGGTGTGCCAGAGCCAAGGGGTGTCTTCCAGTTTGAGGGTGAGATGTGAGGTGTGCAGGGGGCACAAGGTGGTTTTAGGAGGTGGCGGCAGCAGGTGAGGCCAGAGGTGGCTGGTGGGCAGGCTAGTCCTGGGGAGATAAACCAACAAGTGGGAGGGAGTTGAGAGGGCCTGGGGAGGGGAGGTGGCACATGCTGCAGGGGTGTGTGGGGAGGGATAGATGCGGGGTCCACTGGTCCACTTACCCACTCGTCCTCGTCCACACCTTCGAAGGAATCCTGGGGGAGTGGGTCCTCCCGGTTCCCCAATTTCGCCACCATGGCATTCAGCAGCTGGGAGAGTGGAAAGGAGCAGAGGTGAGAAGGGAATAGGACTTCCAACCCCAAGAATGTCAGACCACAGTTTGAACTCTGTCAAGGCTGTGAAAGAGCCATTTTCATTAGAGCCCTGACAAAGTTAATGGTTTTCATTGAAAAAGCCACCTCGACAGAGACAGGGGAGCCAGAGGACAGACTGTGACACGCAGCACCGGAGTCATAAGACAGCTGTCTCCACACACTGCCTCAGACACTCAAATGTGCACGGGGTCCCAAAGGCACTTGGGTCCCAAACCTCCAGCCCTGGTTGGGTTGGGCCAGGCCAGAGCGGGGCCTCTCTCTGCCGTTCCCTGGCTTCCCGAGCCCTGTGCCCCGTGGGTGGTAGCAGTCAGCTTCAGGGCTCCAGAAGGTCTCCCCATCAAGGTCTCCAACTGAGATGGGGGTGACACTGGCTCCTGTTCCCATTTGAGTCGGGTTAGAGAACTGAAGGCTTGCGAGGGCAAGCACCAACTGAGAGACCTGTCCCCTCCCAGGGCCAGCCCCCTCCTGCGCCTACCTCTTCCTTCTTTTGCTGGTCCGACTTCTCTTCCAGGTAGAGCGCTGAGGATGGGGCCCGCCGGGCAGGGGCTTCACGGGGGGCCTGGCTCACTGGGGCAGGGCAGGGACAGGCATGAGGCATCAGAGTCCCCTTGGTTGGGGCTCCTTACTCAACCCTTTGGTACCAGCCCCTAGAGGATTTCGTGGGAGAGACCCCAGAGTGGCATTAACAGCTACTGACTCCTCTGTTCACAGGACCACCCTGGGCACCAGGTTGCCTGTGCGCATGCGTGCGTGCATGTTGGGCTGGGCACTTGTGATGGAAACACAGAACCTGGGCCCTGCCTCCGGGGGCTCAGAGACAGAGCCTGGAGACCCTGCCTCCTCATCCCTGGGAGTACCAGAGGTTTCTGCGTGCCAGCAGGGATGGAGGACTGGACTTGGGCCTTCTGCCTCTTTCTCCAACTCTCACCCACTCCCCTGCTTTCTACTTGCCCCCCGGTCCCTCATCCTACCTGGGGTCATGCCAGGGGGCTGCAGGCTGAGAAGCCGGGGTTGCCCGTTAGCACCTTCCAGCCAGGCCTTGGCACTGAGTACCGGCTCCCAGGTGATGGCTGTGTCCGGGAACACGTCATCCTGGAAGAACTCTTTCTGCATGGAGGGAGGAGGGGGCTGCCCTGAGGCACTGACCAGAGCCCAGGGCACAGTGGCATCCGTTGGTGGGGGGGGGAGAATGGCAAGACCTGGCACCCCAGTCTGGGGTTTCTGAATCTCAGCATAGGAAGGGGTACAGGTGCCCCAAAGAGCAGCAAGTGGGGCAGTTTCGTGACAGGGCCAGCCAGGCCCCAAAGCCCCTGATGGACTGGGATGGGGGTTGGGCGTCAGTGAGTGGGGATCCAACCTCACCCTGACTCGGGGCAGCCGGAAGGCGACGGGCTCCAGGGATGTCTGGCGAAGCCGCAGGCATCGGGCAAACTCCACTTCCCGCACGTCACACTCAGACTTGGGCAGGAGGACAAAGCCCTGGGGAAGCAGAGGTGTGAGCTGGGGCTGCAGCCCAGAGCTCACAGCCCCCCTCCCTTAGGACCTCCGGGACCAGGCCTGTGCCTGCATAGTGGGGTCCTGGCAGATGTTTGATAACCAGCTGTCTGGAGGAAAAACGCCCTGATTTGTAGCGTTGGTGTGAAAACTCCCACCTTGGCTGATGACTCGCCGAAGGCAGACTTGAGAAGAGAGGTGCAGTAGCTTGCTATGAGGTGGTATTTCCACCAGACAGACCAACAGAGCAAATAACCTCAAAAGCATAAATAATAGTAAAATCAGGTAAAATAACTAGGTAGTGATAAATTGGGTATTTATTGCCTTGGTTTCTAATATAATTTATTTGTAGGTTCATATAACTTAACCTCATATGGTTTAATTTTTAATAATGGTTGAGTTTAACAACCAGCTTCCCGGAGCTGCTGGGCACAGCTGGCCCGGTGACCTGCCGACCCCGTGACCTGCCGACCCCACAGGCCCCTGCACTTCCCCACATGGCCACGAGAGGGCGGGGGAGCCCTGTGGTCCCACCTAGGCAAGAAGGGCCACGGAGCTCGAGGGCTCACCTTGTGGGGGTCAGGGGACGTGAAGCTGTTGCACTCCAGGAAGAAAGGGGCCTCGGGGAGCAGCTCGTACAGGAACACGCGGGTGTCACCCTGGGGGGGCAGCGGCGGGGAGAGTGAGGTGGCCAGCTAAAGCTGCCTTTTTCCCACCTCCTCTCACCTGCCCAGAGCCCCCCACGTGCCCACCACAGCCCACCTTGCCTGTGAGTAGCACCAGGCCAGTGTCTGGGTCGTAGCTGGGCAGCAGGGTCGAGGGAGCCACGTCCAGCCCCAGTATTGCCAAGGGGCCACCGGCCAGGGCCTGGGCCGAGTACAGGAGTAGCTGGCGCTCACTTCGGCTGCAAGGGGGGACCAGGGGACAGAAGCAGGTAAACTGGAGGGACTGGGGCAGGGCAGACTTCAGAAAGGACCTTGATCTTGTGGGGCTTGAGGGCTGAGGGCCTCAAGGCCAGAGGAGAGGCCTCTGCTCATCCTCTTTCCTGGTCCAGCACTCAGGACTACTGACCTGGCCTAATGCAAGAATGTCCTAAACTACCGCCCTGCCTGGGCCCTCCTCCCCTACCACTGCCCCCTCTGCTGCCCTCTGACCCTCCTCAGCAGAGTCCTGGCCCCAGCGCATGTCCCATGGCCACTGCAGCCTACTAAGCCTGGACTTTTCTCCCCACATTTTGCCTCTCACCCTCTGGTCCACCCAGGCTTGTCAGCTTCCTGGCTTTCCTGCCCAAACTTGAATGTCCTCTCCTCTGGGTCTCTGGTTACTAGCCCCTTTGTGATCCAGTTCAGATGACACCTCCCTTAGGAGGCCCTCCCTGATCCCTCCTCCAAAGTGCCAAATGCCCATCCCTTGGACCTTTCTGGTAGGATTGGCTCTGTGTTTCATGCACTTCACCTGCTCCCCACCAGGCATGGGCTCCTTGCAGCAGGGTGTGGCTCTCATCCCTCTGGGCTCCCAGTTGACTCATTCTTCCTCCCCGCCTCCCTGCCTCCCATCCATCCAATCACCCACCTACCCACTCACCCACCCATACAGCCACCCACTCATCCACCCATCCCTCCAATAAGCGAGGAACGGGGACAGATTCTGCACACCTGACAGGTATATGTATATCTGGGAAAGGGGGACACAGGTGCTTGCTAAAGTCTGGGGATACGGATGGTGGGCCTTCAGTCCTACCTGTCAAAGCCAGACACCAGCAGACAGAGACCATTACACACCCAGACAATGCGGGCTCCACGGGCCCCCTCGGGCCCTGGGCCTTCCTGTTGGGATACAGCACATAAGGCCCAGCTGGGGCTCCCTGGCCGGGTCTGAGGGCCGCCCCCAGCCCATCTTGCTCACCTGTAGTGGATCAGCGCCACTCCGGGGCTTGTAGACCCGCAAGCGCCCGTCCTTGCAGACAGTGGCCAGCTGCTGCCCGTCAGGACTCCAGGCCAGGCCAAAGATCTGGGGGCAGGTAGGGAAGTGAGAGGCAGCCTCTCATCTCGTGGCTGGGCGCCTGCCTCTACATCTGTCCTACCTGGTCCTGGTGGCCCTGTAGCCTCAGCCGCTCAGCTCCAGCTTGAAGGTCCCAGATCCGGATGGTAAGGTCATAGGAAGAGGAGGCCAGTATGTTGGCTGCCAGCGGGTGGAAGCGCAGAGAGTAGATCTTTTCTGTGTGGCCTGGGGGTAAGGCAGGGGGTGACTCCAAGCCCCTCAGGAGCCACTGCCCATCCCCTGGCCCCCTCCCTGGGTCCACCTGACCTGTGAGCACAGCCTCAGGAGTGGTGAGCACCTTCTCCAGGCCCTCAGGGGGCACCCGCCACAGTCGGATCCTGGCGTCTTCCCCAGCTGCAGAGAGTGCAGGCTCAGGCTCATCACTGCTGGGCCTAAGACCCCGGGGCTTCCCCTGCCCCCATTCAGGACCCTAGGAACCCCGCCTTGAGCCCAGCGCCCAGGCTCCTTACCCACAGCAAGGCGGTGGGGGTCAAAGGGGTCCCAGGCCAGATCGGTCACGGCTGCCCCATTCTGCAGCGTGGGCAGTGCTGTGTCAGGCAGGCGGCCAGGCTTCCGCAGCTGTGGGAGGTGCCCCCACCCCAAGGCCCATCAGTAACAGGCAAGAGGGCCTGGTCCCCAGGGGCTGCAGGGCAAGCAGAGTGCCCAGGCCCCACCCTGTGCAGCCGATGCCCCACTGCTGGGTGGCCCAAGCTCTCTGCCTCAGCCACCTCATGCTCGGAGCCCCAAGTGCCAACCGTGAGGCCCCAGAAAGTGAGGGGAGGCAGTGTGGAGTGGTGGAAAGAGCTCAGGCTTGGGGCTCAGGCAACCTGGGTTCAAACCCCAGATCCACCACTTACACAGTTGTGTGACCGGGCAGGTCACTAAACCTCTCTGTGCCTCACTGCTCTCATCTGTAAAATGGGGATAAGAATAGCATCCCCCATATGGGGCAGCTGGGAGAATTAAAGGGAAGAGAGGGACGCTGGGCGGGTGCCTGGCACATGGTTTGTGCTCAGAGAATGTGAGCTGGTGTGGGTACCCGATGCCTTTAGCGTCCTGAAGGGACCTGGAGGCAGCTGTGGTGGGGTGGGGACTCTCACCTCAAGCACAGCCACCTGCCCACCGCTACTCAGCAGGGGCACGGCCACACGCAGCTGGTTGGCACAGAAGCCGTCGCTCTCGCCGGGTGTGGTGAGGTTGAGCCCCTTGAGGTTGGTGATGTGGCTGTCTCGGTGCAGGACGGTGCCCTGAGCATGGCGGAACTTGGAACTGGGGCCTAGTGGGCGGCAGGGACACGGAGCCACCTGAGGATGCCCTGCCTGCCCGCCCTGCGCTGTCCTGCAGGAGGACCCCAGGCCATCCCTGAGTCCTGGCTGCCTGCTTCCCTCACTGCAAGATCAGGCAAGGTGTGTGCCCAGGCCTCTGCCAGGCCAGCCAACACAGCTCACCCAGACGGTGCCTGGGAATGAGAAGCCTGGTGGAAGCCTGGGGCTCCAGGGAACGTCCAGGACACCCCCCTACACATGAGCTTCACTTCATCCCACGAGGATGAATGACTCCACCAGGAAGGGAGGCAGGACTTGGGAAGGGCAGGGCTATGGGGGGAGCCAGGGCCATAGGGGGAAGCAGGGCTGGGGGTGGCAGGGCTGTGGGAGCAGGCAGGGCTGTGGGAGCAGGCAGGGCTGTGGGAGGCAGGGCCATGGGGGGAAGTAAGGCTAGGGGAGGCAGGGCTATAGGAGCAGGCAGGGCTGTGGGAGGCAGGGCCGTGGGGGCAGGCAGGGCCGTGGGGGGAGGCAGGACTGGGGTAGGGGTAGACAGGGCTCCCACTCTGACGCACTTACCCAGCAGGCTCTGCAGTGACCTCTGGCTAGGGCTGGTGCTGATGCCGCTGGTGCTGGAGAGCGAGGGCCCCAGGCTGGAGGGCGTGGAGGGCGAGGTCAGCGAGCTGGGAGGGGAGGAGAAGCCCTCCTGGGGGAGAAGCACGGGGGTCAGCCAGCAGGCCCCTGGGTGTGTTGGCCAAAGAGAAAGGGGACGCCCAGGTCATCACTCTGGCCCCTCCTCCCGTGTGGGACAGTGGGCTGGGCATGAAGTCCCACTGTGGGGCATGGGGTGGGGACACAATCGCAGACACTGACAGGGGCTGGGGGTAACACAACAGTGAGCTGAGCTTTAGGCCATGGGGACAGCAGGTGGCAGCTGCTGGCTCCCAGCTTTGTGGGAGGGCGGGCCCAGCGTGTTTAAGATCTGCCAGTATTTCAAGAGAAGCCAGAAATCTTCATTTTTATGTGAAAAATCTCTCACTTTCTAAGTGTTTGCTCAGTTTAGAGAACACTGTGAGATTCTTTATTTATGCTCTGTGGGCCTCGTTTCTGTGTTATGCTCAACAGCCAGAAAAGGTTAAAAAGACCATCGGGGCAGGCGGACACACTTGCCAGCTTTGACTCAGGGCCCCCTGGTGGTGTCGTGAGGAGGAGGCTGGGCAGGCAGCCTTGGCACTCACACTGGGGTCCACGTCGCCCACAGGCGTCTCCGCAGGACTGGCCACATCAGCGGGGGGCTCGGCAGGGTACACCAAGTGGGAAGTGAAGCTGGAGCGGGGCCGGCGGGCTGGGTGGAGGCTGACCCTCTGCACCTGTGGGGAGAGGCAGGAGGGATAGGGATGGGGGCACAGGACAGCTGAGAGAGCGCACGGCCGGACTGCGGGCCAGTGAATGGGGCTGCTGCCAGTGGGCTTCCAGAGGCTGGTGGAGGCCAGGAGTGGCCCGCCAGGCCTTGGTCCTACCTGCTGGTTGCTCCCAGCCCACCAGGCGTGGGGGTCGGAGGCAGGCACACAGCCTGCAGTGTCTGGGAACAGGTCCTGATGGAACTCTACAGTCTGGTGGCAGACAAGCACATGGCTGGTGAGGCCCAGGTTCCTCAGGCCCTCCCAGCCCCTCACCCAAGACCCCCTCACCTTGCGGGGCACGTGATAGCTGATGGGCATGATGGCCGTGTCACTCAGCTGCAGGACACGGAGCACCTCGCAGCCCATGACGGCCAGCGCCCGCCGGGGCACGAGTGCCGCCCCCCTCAGCGCACTCTCCAGGAGGCACTGGGTCACTGTTGGGGACACCATGGGAGGATGGTCAGGGTGGGCAGGGGAGGGGAAAGGGGAGGTGGAGGAGGGCAGGGCTTACCAGGGCTCAGTGCTGGCTGCTGTGGGGCCACCTCGTAGCAGGACAGCTGACTCTCACCCTGAAACGAGCCCAACCTGAGTGCTGCTCACTGACTGCACCCTGGTGGCCTGGGGCACGCCCCGGCTTGAGCACCAGCCCCCCTCTGTTCCTCTCCCAGGACCTGAGCCACAGAACCATGGCAGATGTCTATGGGGCCCTGATGTGTGCTGGGCACCGAGCTGAGCCCTCAGTAGACTTTACTCGACCTGTTCGTCATCACCGTGCATAGACTGAGCACCAGAGATATATATTCAGTATTTACAGAGTGCCTGCTGCATGCTAACACTACTCTATTCTCTGCCTTGTCCTCATGAAGCTGACATCTAGGGGGGTTACAGTCACCCGACTGCACGGATGAAGACGCAGGGGCCTGGACGCGCAGAGCCCCTGAGGAGGCTGCTCGGCTGGGTGGCGGTGGAGCCTAGGCAGTGCCCTTCTGGTTCCTCCTTTCTGGGGGCAGAGGGCATCCTGCACTCCCCACTCACACAGCTAGCTGGTTAGGTCAAAGGTCGGGGCCAGGCCTGGCAAGTGAGGGCACCAGCACCAGTGGCCGACGTGGGTGGGCATGGGTGGAGGCTCCAGCTTCTCTCTCACCTTTCCTGCCAGGACCAGGAGCCCGGAGTCTGGGTCCAGCAGGGGCATCAGAGACCTGGGAGAGAAAGAGGTAGTTGGCAGGATGTGGTCAGCCACTGTGGGCGAGGGCAGCAGGATCATGAACCTTCTGACCCCAGAGAGGGGCTCAGGCCAAGCAACACAGTGGCCAGGAGCAATGCAGGCCCTCCAGCTGCGTTCAGCCTGGTCCCTGGGGCACCTCTGCCTCCTCTCCCTGTGCTACCAATACGCTGAGCACATCACCACGTCCCAGCCTTTCTTCCTGGGTCCTCCATCTGCCCACCTTCTTCACTCAGGACTCATGCCGTGGGCATAGGGAGCCATCCTCTCTTTCTTCACTTTAGCCCCGACCTCTGCTGCTCCAGGAAGACCCACACATGTTCTGCCCCAGGTCCCACCTTGGCCAGCCTAGACATCAGGCCAGGGAAGGCGAGGGAGGTGCCAGAACTGGGGGTTCCCTTCACTAGCACCCAGGGCCGTCAGTCCAGGCGCACCAGGTCTGCACTAAGGTTTGAGGGCCACCTACTCAGTCACCCCACGCTCCTGGGGCGTTGATGACATCTTAGAGACTTGTAACCCTGCTCTGCACAAACCTTGAGCCCCTGTGCCCAAACCTGAGCCAGGGGCCAGGAGCAGCGGCTCCTTTGCCACTGTACTTCCCTCCCCTCCCCATTCTCGATCCCGTTTCGGAGACAGGGGGCCTGGGGAGGGACAGTGGCTTCGAATGTAGAGGGCAGGCTCGAAGGCCCCAGAGCCCCTGCCACCCTTTGCCCATCTCGTCTCTGCCAATAGCCTGTCACTGCCCAGGGATTTATGACTCCCCTCCCAGGGCCCTGCAGGGCCCCTCTGCAGCCCCTAGCCCTGTGAGTGCTCCTTCCTGGCTCAGGCTCTGGGGGGCGGGGAACCAGAAGAACTTGGACAGGTGCCTCATCTGTTTCTGATTCTTTCTCCTGGTCTTGGTCTCACATCCCTGGGGACCCGTGGGCCTGGACCCCCACCCTGACACTGACACTTGCTCCACACAGAACCCCATCCTCACTGTGGTTCCAGCGGTCAGAGGTCGCCCAGCTGTGGCAGCTGCCTCTATCCCTCACCCAGGCAACAAAGGGCCCATCCCCCTTCCTCCTCCCCTGCCCATCCATCCCCTCCCGGCCAGCTGCCTAAGGTCCACTGCTATGCCCCCCCCACCCGCCAACCCCTGTGGGGAGACACAGAATGGGCTGGGAAGCTGGGTGGGGCCCTGGGTGTCTCCAAAGCTTCTTGGAGTGCCCTGGGCCAGTCACCTGTGAGTAACACAGCCTCTAATTACCTCAGGCCAGCATGGTGACCCGGGCTCAGAACTGCACTTCTTGACCTGGTCTGACCACTGCCTGCTGCAGGGGAGTGTGCAGTTGGGGGGACAAAGTGGGTGTGTGACCTGGGGTGCCCCCTACACTGATGCTGGCTCCATCAGGGGTGGATACAAGTCCCTTCCACAGCTCTAACAGGGCTTTCACTCACTCATTCATTCACAATCATTCATTCCTTTGGCAAGCTGGACTGTGCCTGGCCCTCAGCTCGGCCTGCAGGTGTGACCAGGAGTGAGTAGAACAGACCCCACCTCTGTCCTCAAGGAGCTCACGGCCTGCTGTGAGAGAGAGAGATATAGTCCCACAGATAAACACATGAGGGAAAAGTTCTCTAAGGACACACAGCAAGGGGCAGAAGGGCCTGACTTTGGCTGGCCACAGGGGAGGGGGTGTTCTGCAAGACCCAAAGATTAAGGAGGAATCAACTACATCAAGGGAAGAGAGTTCCAGATGGAAAAAGCAGCACGTGAAAAGGACCTGTGGCAGGTGCATGCAGGGCGTATCTGAGGAACAGGGAGAAGAATGGTAGCGTGGTAGGTGGGCAGGGAGGGTAAGGGCGAGGCTCGGGATGGGGTGGGCAGAGGCCAGACAGAACGGGGCCTGGTGCTTCAGGAGGGGAGTTCTGCCTCCCTCTGTCAGACAAGCAATGAAAAGCGAATGGACGTCTTAACTGAAGAGGCACAGGATCAGATGTGTGCTGAGCAGAGATCTCTATGTGGAGACAGGAAGGAGGAGTGGAAACATGAGGTGACATGGGGCTCAGGGCAGAGTCTGAGAGCGAGTGACCTGGGGTGACTCCTGTGGCCCAGCCACTGCCTTGGTGAGCACTGGTGAATGGGCCTGCGGGTTCTGCTATGACACTGATGTCACCCGTGCTCGAAACCAAGCTCCTGAAGAGGCTCGACCTGACCTTCCTGCACCACCCCCCCATCAGCCCAGCTGGCCAGCCCACTGACTCAGGCGCAGGGGGCGCAGGGGCAGGAAGTCACAGAGGGTAGGGCTGGCTCCTCCAACAGGTCAGGCCGGTCTTCCTCGCCTTGGGCAGAGCCATCTGGGCAGCTCTGCCAGGCGGGAGCATCCTGCCTGCCGCAGCACGGGCCAGGAAATGGGGTCATGGCACCCAGCCCCAAGGGTTGACTAACAGCAGGCATAGGGCTGACCCCAGGCCTCGTAAAGAGAGCCAGGCCGGGTCTGGGCCTGGGACGCAGAACCAAGCCCCAGCCTGGCAGAGGGCCAGAGGTGGTGAGCGCTGGCACAGGCATCTCTCTCGCTGCCATGGCTGGGGGAGCAAGGGGGGGTGGCATCTGAGCCTGCCACTGGGAAGGGCTCTGACACAGTTCCAGGTGTGGGGGTCTGCTCTAGACCCCAGATCTAGAAGGTCTAGAGCCCAGATCTGCCCCCTACCCTCAAGCCCAGGTCCCAGAAGACGAAGGATAATGGTGGTACCAAGTGGGTCATGTTGGGGAGGGTCAGCCCCCTGACAACCCCAATACTCCTGTAGTCATCACAGTAGAAGTACCAGCTGTGCCTGCCAGGAGAAGCAGCTTCAAGAGTCTTCCTCTGGTTCTCCCTGCCAGACCTGCCAACCTAGACATCCTGGCATTGCCACCCCTTGAAAGCAGTCCAGGTTCCTTGGATCTGTCCTTGTCACCCAGGCTGGGCAGTGGGGACCCCTTGGACCAAGCCCTACCCCACATTCCTTAGCTCCCTCCCATCACAGAGGCTGCATGTAACCAGGTTCTAAGGGGGAAGGTGTCCTGAAGCCATATGAGGAAAAGATGGACAAACTGGACAAACTGCTCCTGGAAGCTGCCCTTGAGCCTCTGGGGGGATGGGAGCATGGCCTGTGTGAGTCCAGGCTCAGGATCGGGGTTGGCGGTGGACCTTTTAGGTAGATGGGATCTCCCCATCGGGTGGAACTGACCACAGAGGTGACCCGTTCCTTGGTGAAAGTCAGGCCAGAGGTCCTCAGGGCACCCCTGAGGGGCATCTGTGGACCTTCCTGAGGGCCTTAGGAGACACAGGGCCCAAGTAAAGGCATAGGGACAGCCTGACCAGAACCACACAGCACCGACTGTAAACTCAAATGCTTCCCGGGCCGGGCAAGACACTGAGTGAGTGAAGCAGCCTGGTATGAGACCACTAAGAGTGGTGGGGACTGGGGCGCCTGTGAGCTCAGGCGTTGGTCAGAGGGGGCAGCTGCCACTCAGCCCCAGCCGAAAGTTCCTGTTCAAAGCAAGCTGGGAAGTCCCGTTTTATTGCGAAACCACCAGATTTTTTAATGTTGGCAATGGCTTCAAAGTTTTAAAAAGTCCCATATAGGCCAAATGAAACACAACCAAGGGCCAGCTCTGGCCCGGGAGCAGAGGTTCACAAGCCATGCCCCACATCCACACATGCCAAGTATGGAGTGTAGACTGCTGCCCATCCTGAAAAGGGGTCCTCTGCGGAGAAGGCCTGAGGAGGCTAGGAGCTGAGAGGGGAAGTCTAGGTGGCTGTCCCAGTTGGACCCTGCTTAGCCCACTAGCAACCAGACACGGACACCACCCTGCCTTCTGGAGGTGATCAGGTCCTCCAAAGACCACTCGAACCCCCCTGCTGGTGTGGCTCAGCCTCCCGGGACAAGCCTTGGGGGGCCCCCGGAGACTTGAGCTGGCCTAGCCAAAGGGCCTGGCAGCAGGCCAGACGGGGGGGGGGGAGGGGTGTCCTGGGGCCCTCTGGAAGTTGGGAGCTAAGCTGAGTCCCCAAAGGCTCTGAGGTATGACTCTGGCCACAAACACGGAGGGGGAGGAGGGCAGAGCATTTTCCTGGAATCCTCCAAGGCAGGGGATTTTTCTAGACTAGTTCAGCTCCTGGCTCCCGTCCCCCCCGCCCCATCAAGAGCCACTGTCAGCTGCACCCAGGTCCCACCCACTGACAGTGAGGCCCAACCTCTCACCTCATCCCAGCCTCCCTAGCACATTCTGGGCTTGAAGCTGCTGTAAGTGTGGGGCCTTGGGTACACTGTCACTTCCCCAAACTGTTTTTAGTTATGTTCAATTACAATACCAACTAAATGTTCACTTTATCCTCTATATCATTCATTTTATCATACAGTGCCGAATTCTGATATACAAGTAGCTGCCCCACTCCTGTGTTTCAGTCCCTTCATCTAAAGTGGGGAAGGCAGTCCAGGGATGCTCATGGCCCCGAAAGCCATCCTGGCTGAAAGGACCCCAGCACCCAGGCTCGGCATTAGAAGGCTAGGAGGCTCTCAGAAGGGCTCTGTGCGGCCTGCCCACGAGTTTCTGAAACTGGGATTAGCTACCAACAATAACACATTCAGAGATTTCACCTCTACAATCCAGATTTCCAGTTTCTCTTGAAAAATCCAAAGCTCTGGCAGGCTGCGGCAGGTCACGAGGGCTCAACCCTTACACCAGCTCCCACTTCCCCCACCCGCTCACCCCCGACTTCTCCAGGTCTCCACAGGCTCTGGTGGTCGCTCCTCCAGTTTGTCACCTGCCTGGCGTGTCATAAGCATCCGGATTTGGGACTCTTGGTCTCAATATTCCCTTGCTTTCCACGCGCAAAACACTGATCTGCCCAGGGTTACATGGCTAACTACTGGCAGACCAGACTGGAGCGCTGGACGCCTGACTCCTGGCGGGCCGGCAAGGTCTCACCTTTCGGAGGTGGTGGGGTGAGGACCAGGCTGCCTGCCCAAACGACCCTTCAGCTGAGAGGGTGGGCGGGGCTCCGTCGGCCCCCGCCCCAGCCAATGGGGAGCCGCCCCGCCCCCTCCCGCGGCGGCCCCGCCCCCAGCTCTTAAGGCGCGATCCGCCTCCTGCGAGCCGACTCCGCAGCCCGAGCCCGGGGCGGGGAGACGCGGACGCGCTGCCTCGGGACCCCAGGATCCCCTCCGGCCCGGCCGGCCGGGAAGGACTGAGGCCGCGGCCCGCCCCGCCCGGCTCCCGCCGCCGCCGCCTCCCGGTGAGTGTCTCCCGGGCTGGGGGGCTGCGGACGGGGGCGGGGGCCGCCACCGGGTGGGTGGTGTACACGCGCCGATCGCGTGCGCGGACCCCCAGCCGCGCACACGCACTTAGGGCGGGCGTGCGGCCCCCAGCCCCGCGCGATCACCTGGGCCGATCCCGGCTCCCGGCGGGCGGGTCCCTCGTGCCCCCTGCCCGCGCCTGGCTCGCCCCCTCCTCCGGCAATCCTGGGACGCCGAGAGCCCCAGGCCGGGGTGCGCGCGCGCGCGTACACGGCCCACCGGCCGGCGGGGCTTCGAGCAGACAAAATAAACACCCCCCTCCTTCGCTTCCTCCTCCCACGGCTAGGCCCTCTGGCATGACCAGTTTTATGAATCAAACCCCTTTCAGGGGATGGCCAAGCCATAGTCTCAGGTTACTTTTACCTCCTGGAGTAGGATAGTCTGGTTCTGGGCCTGGAGCCCCTGGTGCCTGTGTGCAGATGGGCTGCCTGGGGTCCTAAGGGCCCTTGTCACCCAGGGCAGAGCCAGGGGTCACATGCATGCAGCCCTGGGGAGAGGTGGGGGGCGGTGGGTGGCAGGTATCTGATGCCCCATCCCCCTAGAGATGGTGGCAGGGGACCGACCTTGGCTGGCTGGGGCCCTTTGTGCTCCAGGTATTAGGGCGCCCCATCTCTCCCTCAGCCAGGGAAGGGGCTTTGCTTGGGCTATGAACTCAATGGCCTGGAGCCAGCCTAGTCCTTTGTGTCCCTGGGCTGGCAGCGCTTGGGCCTGAGGGCTGCCGAGGTCCCCTGTGGTCACTGGCAGGCCAGCCGATTGGTGCCAACCCTTCTGCCTCGCCCCCATTCGTTAACGATTACCACACCAGGGTTGCTGACCGCCTCTCTTGCTGGGGCCTAGGGGTGGAGTCTGCAAGGTGGGAAGGAGGAAGAGGCCCTGAGGGTCCTGGTGTCCCCCTTCTTGCCTTTTGCACCAAGGGCAAGTGAGGCTCTGGAGAGAGGCACCAGGACCACAGCCTCCCTCCCCAGGCCAAGAACTTTTGGGGCTGGGAGACTGGACCCTTCCCACTAGGCTGGTCCCTGGGTGCTGGGGGCATAGAGAGGTGGCTGGGCGGGTGCCCTGCGAGTGAGGTCCATTCAAGTTGGCCCAGCAGGCAGTGAAGTCCAGTATGGCCCCAGCTGTTGGCAAGGCCCAACAGGGCTAAGGGAGGTGGGTGGGGGGATGGGACAGCAGTCCCCTGAGTTTGCTGTCTTCTCCCAGGGGAATCAGCCCCCGGAGCTTCTGTAAACAGAGTGTCAGAGGCAGGAAGAGGGCTCTGGTAATGAGCAGCCCAGCTGGATCCCCTCCAGACCATTATCTGGCCTTTCCCGGGCCCAGGGAGGGAGGATGAATACATGCGTGCCAGGCTGGGGGCCCTGGGCACTGCCTGTCCCTACCTCCCCCAGCCTCTTGTGGCTGCAGACTAAAACAGCTACCCTGGGACTTGTGGGTCTGGAGGGTCAGATGAGGCTGGTGTCCCAGGGCGTTTGCTGGGATGGCACCACTCTCTCCAGACTCTGGAAGTTGGGGAGGAGGTTCACCATGAAAAGCCTCTCAGATATTGCCCAGACCTGGGCTCTCCCTAGGAAGCCCCCTCTGGCAGGCAGCCCCAGGGCCAGGGAGATGCCCCAGGCAGGGGATGGGTCCACAGCTCCTGGCTCCCATTCCTGACATCCCCATCACAGCCCTGGGGGAGCTGGGACAAGTCCTAGGTAAAGAGAGTTGAGTCCTCATGGGGGCTTGTAAGTGGACCTCATCTGGGCTGAGCAGTTTCTGGGAACAGAAAAGTAGGGTCCCCGCTGGGCCCCGGAGACAGCTCCCACCTCGGCAGGCCAGCCAGCCAGTTCCCCTCAGTGACCAGAGAGAAGTCTAGGTGAGCATCTACCCAAAGAAGCAGCTCTGACCGCTGGCAGGCCCTGAGCTCATGGGAAGGGCAGCAAGGCCACCTAACTGGGTAAGTGACCCTTCCCGGAGCCCCCCTCAGCTCTCCTTAGAGTCCCCTTCCTGGGCTGGGGAGCCCAAGGCTCTGCACTGCCAAGAAAACCAGCTCCCCTCACTGCTGTGGAATTTGGAGAAGGGGGAGCGTGTGTGTGTGTGTGTGTGTGTGTGTGTGTGTGTGTGAGAGAGAGAGAGAGAGAGAGCAGGAAAGCACGGCCCAGTGGGTGTGTGTCTGGCGTGGGCGTGTGTCTGCGTGCGCGTGACTGCAGCAGGGCTGTGTTTGGGGGCCGGCAGGGGTGCTGCAGGAGTCCCAGTGCACCAGGGCGGGTGGGGGCTCAGCCTTCTTCCTTTTATCGGTTTCCACATTCCAGAGTCAGCCGGATTGCTTTCCCTCAGCTGGCTGGGCTGCCTGGCCAGCCAGGCCCACGAGCCTCCCCCGCTTTTCCTCATTCCAGCGTCCCTGGGTATGAGGAGGCTGGAGCAGGCTCCCTTGGGCCACTTCGGGTTTAGGGGGTGGGGACAGGCGAGGGGCCAGTTCTTCTCCAAGGCTGGGGACAGCCCCCCCACCAGTCTCCTCCCGGGGAATGCAATAAGGCTCTGACATTCCTCCGAGGCTGCCTGAGAGATTTAATTAAGGAAGGAGAAGAGAGCTGGCTTGCATTGAGAAGGGGCTGCGTCTAGGGGGTCACTGGGGTCCCTACTGGCCTAGGCCCCGGACCTGGGTGGGCAGCAGTGAGAAGTGAGAGGCCTGTGGGGGCGGCAGGGTTGTAGCTCCCCTGGTCAGTCCCACCTGCCCACTGATCACCTCACAGACCCCTGGAAGGGCTACTTCTGCCACAGGGTGACCCAGAACCCTGGGCATGGGGAGAGTGAGAAGAGCAAGACCCCCTGAAGGCCACTTCCTGCTCAGACCCTGTCTAGGCCCCAGACAGCCTGGGCCCAACTGGCTTGGGGCTGGTGGCCTCCCTTAGTGGCTAAGGTCTTCCTCTGGCAAATCCAGGGTTAATTGCAGGGTTAGGGCCTTACTTGATGGCTGCTTGGCCCTGGGTGGGGACAGGGCAGTGAGGAAGCCCCATGTCGGAGCCCAGCCCCGGTGGTATTACACTGGCATGTGCCAGCGGTGGCATCCAGACTGGCCCATTTCTAGTTGGGCCACAGCCACCACATAGCTCCCAGGGCAGCAGGTGTCCTCTGCAAACAGAGTGGCACCTCTCCTGACTTGAGATGGCATGTCCCACTGCCCTGAGGGCCCATTTGAGCCAGAGACTGGCCTTAGTCACTGGTCTTCCTGCCCTGGGCTGACAGGTCTGGCAGCTGCCAAGTCACCCACGGTGCCACTGAAGGCACGCACCTGGGGCCAGGCAGCTCCTCTGTGGAGGAGGGGGGGTGGGGGAGGGCCCAGCTCCTGCTCTTCTCCTAGTTACTGCCAGCCAGCCACACCTGCTCAGGGATCCAGACCCCCCCCCCCTCCCCTGACAGGAAGATGGGCTGACATCCTGACTGTCCCCCTTTGCAACCCTCCACCCCAGGGTCTGAGCCCTGGCTGTACAGGAGACTCACCCAAGGAGCTTCTCCAAAACACAACTCTGCCTGGGTCCCACCCCAGAAATTCTTATTTAATTGGTCAGGGGGTGGGGCTCGGGTATCAGGAACTTTCCAAAGCTTCCTAGGTGATTCTGATGTCCAGCTGGGGTTGAGAAGCCCCTGGGTTTATAGGTGGGAGATGGAGGCCCAGAAAGGGAAAGGAACTGGACAAAGTCATGAAGTGAAGTGTCGGGGCCTTTTCTGTACCATGAGCTGAGCTGGCCGGGGATGGTAGATGGAGTTAGAAGGGCAGAGATGCTGAGACTGGTGGGAATCCCCAGCTTAATCACAGGGCAGGGCCACGACCCCCACCCAGAGAGAGAGCCGTCTCTGAGGAACCTGAGCAGGCCCAGCCCCCTTGGTGAGGGCCCGGTACGGAGATCCTGACCTCTCTGCCCTACTGGGCCACGGGCTACTGTGTCCCAGGGATGGGGAGACGGGAGGACCCAGCCAGGGCCCTGAGCCTCCTCAGACACGTCAGCGAAACCGGAGCCAGCCGTCCTGGCCGCCAGCACAGTCCCGCCTGCCTGGGGGGTTGGCAGACTCCTGGGCTGGGCTGCTGCCAGGCCTGGCCGGCAGTGCTTAGCCCGGGCGGGCCGGTGATGGGAGCCAGAGGCCTGGAGCTGCGGGATCGGACCCGCAACACCCAGCCCCTGCATCCACTCCACATTGTAGGGCACAGGAAAGGGGTGTGCTGGCCTCTGAGTCTCGTCTGTCTGAATCTCTCCCCCGCTGGCCAGGCATGTGGTTTTCCCCAGGAGCAGTGAGGTGCTCCAACCTGAGGTGTGATGTGGTCACCCAAATGCCTGGGTTCCACCCACTCGCCAGCCCCTGCCTGACCCAGGGCCTGTGTGTGAGTGGGTGCCTCCAGGTGTGTCCCATACTTGGGGCTGGGTGGGGGCGCTCTGGTTGCCTCTGAGAGCTGAGATGACGATGTCCTTACTCACAGAGCCCCACCCTCTGCTTCCCCCCCCCATGGTCATATGCTGAAGGGGACTGGCCAAAGGACAGCTCACTCCCCCCACCCCCTTCCAGAATTGAAGACACCCCCTCATCAGGCTGCTCTCTCCAGCTCCTCCCAGTGTCCCACGCTGGAGGGTGGAGGGCAGCCTCTGCATGGAGGCCTCACCCCGGGCCCAGGGGGCCTCCTGTCTGTGCTGAAAGCAGGGTAACGCACCTCTCACATCACTGCATCCTCACCCCGTGTGCATAGAAGGCAGGGCTCAGGTTTTATGGATAACACTCTTAGTAACTAATGTTTCCTGACCACTTAGAAAGTGCTCCAAGTACAAACTAAACAGCCCTAAGAAGCAAGCACTACAGCTAGCCGCCCCACTTCACAGGTGGGAACTGAGGTGAAGGGTTGTGGCCAGGCTGTCATGCAGCCAGGCTGTGAGTGTAGGCAGTGGGACCCTAAAGCCCTATCCCAACTGTCCCCAGGAGGGTGGCAACGCCAGCAGCAGAGCCCAGGCCTCTGCCTCCTGCCTCTTTCTACCACACCGTGGAGGAGCCAGGCCAAGTCGAGGGTACATAGAGTCCAGATGGAGGAGGGAGGCCCTGGACCCTTTGCCCTCCTGTCCCCCCGCCCCCAAATCCCAGGGCTCTCTCCAGAACTCTCCCTACACCCTTTGCAAAGGGAAAGGTCCCACCTCCCTGCCTCGGGGTCAGAGGATCAGATATCAAAGCCCAGGCCCCTAGTCCTTCAGAGCTGCTGAAATTGCACTGGGCAGGGCAGCCATGACCGCACGAGACACCCCCACCCCCAATGCACACACACACACCAGCACGCGCCCAGACAGGCGGATGGCTCCCAGAACTTGTTAGAAGAACTTCCCCATTTGAAAACAAACAGAACAACACAAAGCTACAACCCTAGGTGCTCAGAACAACTCCACAGAGTGAGGCAGGGCTGGTGAGAAACTGAGGCCCACAGTTGAGAAGGGACCTGGGAGGCTGTTTAGGGGCAGAACTTGTATCCGAACTCAGGCCTCTGTCTCCTGCTGCCCCGCCCCTCCATGGTTGGTCTTTGCCCTCTGGGTCCCCTCTGGGGGCTGTCTGATCTGCTCTTGGTGCCAGGAGCCCTGTGGCGGAGGCCCTGGAGCCACCAGCCACAGGCTTGCCGTTTCCCAAAGCCCCGGTGCCAACTCCTCGCTGGGCAGCTGGAGTGGGGTTCAGGCAAAGGTGCTCACCCTTGCATCCTCAGGGCTGGGAAGCAGGTTAGCTGCTGTCTGCTGGGGTCTCCCTAGCCCCAGATGCCAGGCCCCGTTCCCCATAGTCTCAGCCAGATTGCCACTCTCTGGCCCAGACAGACCTGTGGCGTCCGTGCCTCCCTCCCCTGTGATGACTTTACTGATTAAAGGGCCAGCAGACTATGGAGAGGAGCCCAGAGCCCATGCTGGCTCCCCTCCTCAAGGCAGAATGGGGAACACCTCCCAGCATGCACCCTAGGTCCCCCAGGGCCACACCTGGCTGCTCAGTGCTAAGTGCTCCCAGTCCTGGGAGGTGTCGACTCTGAAACGCCCAGGTGGACAGAAGGAGAAACCAAGGCGCTGAGAGAAAGCCACTGTCTGTGGCCTCACAGCTTGGACGCCCCTGGCCCAGGGCTGCCTAAACGGAGTGTGAGCTCTTAACTACGACCTTATACGAGGCCCAAGGGGGCTCAGGCCACAGGGGTGGCCAGGCTGGCCACGTGTAGGGTCCCCTCCCACCCCAGAGCCTGGCTGCTCCCTTCCTGACCCTGCCTGCCCCGCCGGGAAGGCTGATTCAGGGGGAGGCGGCTCACCCCCCACATGGACATGGGGGCGGGGGGGGGGCGCTCACAGCCCACATCTGGAGGCCAGGCTGCACTCGCTGCCTCTGAGTCAGTGAGGGCGGAGTGGGTCCACACAGGGCAAGCGGCCGGTGCAGCACATGGAGCCCCACTCAGGACGGCAACGGCAGGGCCAGGGCACATGAGGCCTCCCAGGTTCCGGTCTGAGCTTCATCTGCGGCTCAGTGCAAGGCCCTGCCCCCGCCCCGCCCGTCCACTCAGCATAGATGAGCCAAGCAGCTCTGGACACATGGGAGCAAAGACAGACAAGGCCTCCCCTCAGGGAGGAGATGGTACAGCTGAGACCCTAGAGAACAGGGGAGGCCCCCAGCTGACCTCTGAAGGGCAGCTGTTAGAGTGAACCAGTGAGGGGCAGAGGCTGATGACCTTACTTCCCTGGCAAAGGGGACCCTGTGGGGGGGGGGTAGGGCCCAGGCAGGCCCAACCTGGGTGTTAGGCCTTTACCTAGAACTGGCCCAAGACTACAGTGACCTCCCTAATGACTTGTCTAATCCGTCCTAGGACCAACTGCCCCTCCTCCACCTCACAGGTCCAGAGCCCAGGTCCCTGGGGGAGGGGCAGCACAATGGATGGCAGTGGGGCAGAGGCAGGCTGGATGGGGGGCCATGTTACCTGCTGTGGCTGGACAGACGGCTGGCCAGTGTGGGGGAAGGGGAGGCCAAGCTCCAGCACAAAAGGCCCTTGTATGAGCAGGAGGCACCTGGAGGGGAGGGGTGCTGGCCTCTCAGGGACTGGGGCCCAGAGTGTAGGGACTGCTGCTGGGGGTGGTCCCAGGGCTCCCCTCAGGAACCTGAGCAAAGAGGGGACCATGCTATAGCCCTATCCTGTCTCGGGCAGGTCCAGCTATGAGCTGGGGCCTAGAGTGGCTAGGGGAGCTACCCCGACAGTGGGTGGGATGGGGCCCCATATCATAAGGGGAGGACCATCACAGGCGCAGGCCCAGCCGCACCTGGACGTGGTTAAGGACCTGGGCTCTGGCTCAGATTTCCCGGCAGTGTGACGGCAGCACTTTACAGTGCCTCCAGGAGCCCCCCTTGCTTCTGTCATCTGGGAGTGATGAGAATGATTTCCACCTGGAATGGCTGCTGGTGGGGGGCGGGGGGACTAGACGAGGTGACTGTAAATGCTCGAGGGTGCTGGGGCACGGGGAGGGCTGCTGCTCCTCTCAGCGCTCAGCCCAGAGTGGACCCCAGAAATGGGAGATGAGCCAGTCTGTGGAGCGTTTCCAGGCCTGGCACTGCCTCTGAGGTCACCATGCAACCAGTGTCCCTTAACTGAGCCCCGGGTCAGCCCAGGGAGGCCAGCACCCCCTCACCTCTGGTCCTCTCATCACACCTCAGAGATGCGGGATCTGATCTAAAGACCAGGGTCCCTTCCTCCCTATCCCCCTCCAGGGGGACACCTGCCAATGGCTCCAGCCCCCCTCTGCCCCCTCCCCAAGAACTTTCCCACTGGCCACATCCTGGCGGGCCCACAGCTCCCGTCTTGGGCAGGTCTGACTTCACAAGTGGAAAAACACCGATCCCATAGTTTCCATGTGAAGTCTTCCCGCTGCGGTCTCTCCCCACTTGGAGGACATGAAGCGTGGCGGCAGGGGCCAGCAGCCCAGGGCAGCCAGCTTCTCTGCTTACGCGCTCGGCCCACTGCCCGCCCCGTCTCTCCCAGACACTGCAGAGAGGGGCTGCAGCTCCAGAACCCCCCTGTTGTCCCCCCTTCCCTGTCCACCTCAGCAGAGATTTGGGGGAGCTTGGGGGGAAGGCACAGAGCCTGATGCTTTTTGACCATGTGTTCTCTCTAAGCCACAGAGAGGCAGGAGGGCTGGGGTTAAAGAGAAGAGGGTTATTTGTGGTCACTGAATGTTTGGGGGCCTGGCCCCCCTCGGCATGCATCAGCCCAATGAACCCTAGTGACAGTGCAGGAAGTAGCAACTAATATCATAATGAGGTCATGTGACTGCTCAAAGTCACATAGCGAGGGAGTGACGGGGCTGGGACAGGAACCGGGCCTGGGCACTGGGGACCTGACTCATAACTACTGTGCGCTGTTGGATTTGGGGGCAGGGAGTGGTGAAAGGGGCTGGGAATTCCCTTCTCAGTCCTTCTTGGCGTGGCTGTCCCCTGGGCCCCTGAATCATGGTCTCCTGTGTCTCTTCCCTGCTCACAGGAACCAGAAGATGCGCTCCAGGATCCCCCCACCCCTGCTGCTGCTGCTGCTGCTGCTGGCCCCGGGGCCTGGGGTGCAGAGCTGCCCATCTGGCTGCCAGTGCAACCAGCCACAGACAGTCTTCTGCACTGCCCGCCGGGGGACCACGGTGCCCCGTGACGTGCCGCCCGACACAACGGGCCTGTACGTCTTCGAGAACGGCATCACCACACTCGACGTAGGCAGCTTTGCTGGCCTGCCGGGCCTGCAGCTCCTGGACCTGTCACAGAACCAGATCGCGAGCCTGCCCAGTGGGGTCTTCCAACCGCTCACCAACCTCAGCAACCTGGACCTGACTGCCAACAGGCTGCGAGAGATCACCAACGGGACCTTCCGTGGCCTGCGGCGCCTTGAGCGCCTCTACCTGGGCAAGAACCGTATCCGCCACATCCAGCCTGGCGCCTTTGATGCACTCGACCGCCTCCTGGAGCTCAAGCTGCAGGACAATGAGCTGCGGGCGCTGCCTCCACTGCACCTGCCGCGCCTGCTGCTGCTCGACCTCAGCCACAACAGCCTCCCTGCCCTGGAGCCTGGCGCCCTGGACACCGCCAACGTGGAGGCACTTCGGCTCGCCGGCCTGGGGCTGCGGCACCTGGACGAGGGGCTCTTTGGCCGCCTGCGCAACCTCCATGACCTGGATGTGTCTGACAACCAGCTGGAGCACGTGCCGCCTGCCATCTGGGGCCTCCGGGGCCTGACGCGCCTGCGGCTGGCTGGCAATACCCGCATTGCCCAGCTGCGGCCTGAGGACCTGGCTGGGCTGGCAGCCCTGCAAGAGCTGGACCTCAGCAACCTGAGCCTGCAGGCCCTGCCGCATGAGCTCTCAGGCCTCTTCCCCCGCCTGCGGCTCCTGGCGGCCGCCCGCAACCCCTTCAACTGCGTGTGTCCCCTGAGCTGGTTCGGCCCTTGGGTTCGGGAGAGCCGCGTGGCACTGATCAGCTCCGAGGAGACACGCTGCCACTTCCCGCCCAAGAATGCCGGCCGGCTGCTCCTGGAACTCGACTACGCTGACTTTGGCTGCCCGGCCACCACTACCACAGCCACGGTGCCCACCATGAGGCCCGCAGCCTGGGAGCCCACCCTCTCACCTTCCAGCCTGGCTCCCACTTGGCTGAGCCCCACAGAGCCTGCCACGGAAGCACCTAGCCTGCCCCCCGCCGCCCCACCCACTGTGGGGCCTGTCCCCCAGCCCCAGGACTGCCCAACATCCATCTGCCTCAACGGGGGCACCTGCCACCTGGAGGCACGGGGCCACCTGAAGTGCCTGTGCCCCGAGGGCTTCACAGGCTTGTACTGTGAGAGCCAGGTGCAGCAGGGCCCAAGGCCCAGCCCCGCCCCAGCCACGCTGAGGCCGCCCCGGCCCCTGCCCCTGGGCATCGAGCCTGCGAGCCCCACGTCCCTGCGGGTGGGCCTGCAGCGCTACCTGCAGGGCAGCGCCGTGCAGCTCAGGAGCCTGCGCCTCACCTACCGCAATCTGTCGGGCCCCGACAAGCGGCCGGTGACGCTACGGCTGCCCGCCTCCCTTGCTGAGTACACGGTAACCCAGCTGCGGCCCAATGCCACTTACTCCATCTGTGTCAGGCCCCTGGGGGCTGGGCGGGTACCCGAAGGCGAGGAAGCCTGTGGGGAGGCCCGCACGCCCGCTGCTGTCCGCTCTAGCCATGCCCCGGTCACCCAGGCCCGTGAGGGCAACTTGCCACTCCTCATCGCCCCTGCCCTGGCGGCCGTGCTCCTGGCTGCGCTGGCTGCCGTGGGGGCAGCCTACTGTGTGCGCCGGGGTCGGGCTGCAGCAGCTGCAGCTCAGGGCAAAGGGCAGGTGGGGCCAGGAGCTGGGCCCTTGGAGCTGGAGGGGGTGAAGGCCCCCTTGGAGCCAGGCCCCAAGGTGACTGAGGGTGGTGGGGAGGCCCTGCCCAGTGGGCCTGAGTGCGAGGTACCGCTCATGGGCTACCCAGGGCCTGGCCCTCAGGGACCCCTACCTGCTAAGCCCTACATCTAAGTCCAGGAGTAATGGACCACCTGGGCCGGGCTCTCAGCCCCACTGGGACCAGCCAGCACCCTCCAGCTGCCAGAGGAAGGAAGTTCTCAGACGCCTAAGACAAAGACACGTTGTGGGAGTGGGGGCTGTTTGAGCGCAGCAAGTCCCTGCCCCTCTCTGGACCTCGGTCTCCTCATCTGTAAGATGCTGGGACCCAGGTGATGACCTCTAAGGTCCTCCTGAGCCTGAGTGCCTATGAGGACGACTTCTGCCCCGTCCTCTGCAATGTGCAAGCCCTGGGGCGGGGCTGGGCGGGCCGGCCTGCTGTGTGCTGGTAACACAGGCCCCCCACCCCAAAGAGACTCTGGGGGCCAGTGAAGGAAGCCGCCAGAAAGCAAGCAGAGGGAGAGTGGGTTTGGGAATGGGGCGTGTGACCCCAGCCTCAGCCCCAGGGAGCAAAGGAACAAAAGAAACTGGAAAGAAAGATGCTTCAGGAACAAGTTTTGCTTTTGTTAAAATATATTTATAAGAAATCTTTCCCATTTATTCTGGGAAAATGTTTTTCAAACTCAGAGACAAGGACTTTGGTTTTTGTAAGACAAATGATGATATGAAGGCTTTTTGTAAGAAAAATAAAAGATAAAATAAAAAGAGTGTGTTCTGGCATGGCGCAAGGGTACCTGAGCTGGGTGGAGGGAGGATGGGGGTACAGGCTGGGCATAAGGGGACAGCCCTCTCTGTGGGGAAGCTAGGGGCCGGGACCCCTCTCCCCAGCGGGCACGAGGCCCTGGTCAGCATCCCCTGGGCTTGGGCGTGCTGCTGCTGTGGGCCATGCCAAGAATGGCAGCCCTCTCAGGTGTCCAGTCCTGGGCTGTGTCCGCCCAGCCTCCACTGAGGTGCCCAGGCCAGTCTCCCAGGCGGAAGCAGGGCCACTTCCAACCTGGGGCAGCCTTACCCTACCCAGGCCATCTTCTGCCAGCTGGAGCTCAGTGTTCCTGCGAGAGGCTAGGAGGCTCACGGCAGACACAGGCCAAGAGGGTCCAGAGGGTCCCTCCTCAGGGGTGGGTCTGACAGACAGTTCGCTGCCCGCCTCCCTCTGTGGAGGGGGTACTTCAGCTGTGCCCTGCCTCCCTCTGTGGAGGGGGTACTTCAGCTGTGCCCTGCCAGGCCCTTGTGGATGGAGCCCGTGACCAGCGAAGCCCTTCCTGTAGTCCCGTTGCCTGTCCACATGGGCTCATGCTGGGAAACCTTGCTCCTGGCCTCCTGCTCCAGCTGCAGAGAAGGGGCCTTGGTGGAGGGGCACACAGATCCTGAACGGTGGGAAGCCTCTGTAGGTAGGGAGGGAGGGGCCGAGCCAGGGCTGTTAGGTGGCCTGGGGACAGGACCAAAGGTCAGGGTCAAGCTTGCGAAGGCCAGGGGCCTTGTGATGCCCCTTTACTCTCTGTACTTGGGATGTGCCTGGTCTTTCCAGAAACCCCGGAAGTGGGAGTGTCCTCCAGGAAGGCCAGAGGCCGAGGTGGAGGCAGGGCCAGGGATGCCGAGTGCAGCTCTGGCCTGGATCGGGGTGCTGGGAGCTTGAGGACAGTGACAGAAACACACCACCTCTTCCTAGGACCCTCCGGGTGGGAGGGGAGGTGGGCCCTGGTGCCTCAGAGAAGCCCTGCAAAGGCTGGAGTGAGCCTCCCCGAGGCCCCATACCCATATGCCTCCACGGGTCATGACCCTTGGCCCCCAGCCTCACCCTGGCGGCAAGGAGGCAGCCCAGCCAGGCCTGGGGAGCAGGCCCTGAGGCCTGGGGCGTTGATGTCAGCGCCGAGTCAGGCCTGGCCACGCGAGGCTCTGGATTCAATTAGCGGCTGCTGAGGGTTCTGGCACGAGAAGGGAGGAGGCGGGCGGTGGGTCACTGTGGGCAGAGGGTGGTGGCAGTGGGCCTGGGTGGGGCCCCTTCTTCCTGAGGCAGTGGCGGCGGCAGCAGCCCAGGTGGATTTCCTGTGGGCCTGGGTCCCATTAGGGGAGCAGCTATGGCGAGGCCTGCCCTCCCCCTCGCTGCCCCATCAAAGGGGCCATTGTGGGCCTTTGGCCACTGCCAAACACGGCGGCTGCTGAATAAATGTTTTCACTGCAAAGCCAAACCTGGCCTAGTAGGACGGCAGGGGATGGGGTGGGGTGGCAAGACCCAAAGAAAGGGGGCTAGCCAGCCCTCCCAGAAAAGGTATTTGAGGTGTGCCTCAGATCAGGGGCCAAGGAATGAAGAGGGCCAGGGGCTGGGTGGGGGACCAAGCCAAGATGCAGCCCCTGCCCAAGACAATCCCAATGGCTCCGGGCCCGGACCAGGGGGACGTGGAGAAATGCCAGCCCCCAACTGCTGGGTCCTCGCTGCCGCAGGCCCTGTGCCATGTGGGCTACAAATCTCCTGCTTCATGCCCAACCACCTTTCTACAGAAGAGAATGGCAGGCTGGGAGAGGTGAGACAGCGGCCTGCTCAAGGCAGGCAGGGACAGGGTCCCAACTCCCTGGTCCAGGATGGGGTTGCCAAGTCATGGGATAGGGCTTGGGCATCTAGGAGAGGGGTGGGGCCATTGTGTGCAGCAGAGGCTACGAGGGGGAGGGAGGTTACCAATCTCCAGGGAATATGCTGGAGTGTGGGGCCAGTGCCTTTGGCTGATGGCTGAGCCTGGGGTTTGGGGTCTGGCAAGGGGTGGACACTTCAGTGTCAGGAAGCAAAGACAGGATCCCAGCCTCCACCCTGCATGGGCTTGCTGCTCAGGGGACCTCAAGAGAGGATGGACTTCTCCAGCCTCAGCTGCCTCTTCTGTAACATGAGGGGAAACATCCCTATCTTCCTGTGGCCCGAAGCCAACATAGCTGACCACTCACCCAGCCCAGAAGCCCCGCACCTGAGACAGGTGGTGTTTCTGCATCTCAGACTGGAGCATGAGCTACTCCTTGAGTGCCAGGCCCTGCTGGTACCCCCACACCTCCACCCTGCGCTGAGCACAAGGCCTGACACACAGGAAGTGAAGGGCGGCCATCTGCAGACCCGCCCCTGAGCCCAGCTTTACCCCGGGCTAGGACCCCGATGCCTTGCTCCTCCTAGCGTGGCTCATCTTCCCTCAGTAAGGTACACTGCACAAATGACAGGGATGAGCAGGGAGGAGGCCACAGGTGGGAGCAGCGACAGAGGCCCCTGGGAGGGGGGGGTCTAGCTCTCCCGGGGAGAGAACGGGGAGGGGCATGTGCCTGACCTCTGACCCCCTGTAGCTCTTACAAGAACATATACTGTTCTGCCCAAATTGAGATGGAAAATCTGTAAAATAGAGGACAGCAAGGGGGTTGTGGTGGAGACCCAGGGCTGTGCCCACAGTTAACACTCCACACACTTTCCATCTTCAGTCCAGTCCACTCGGCAGCCCCCGACACTCCAGGGGGCCAGTGGGGGGTTCTGGCTTCCAAGGAGCCTGGGAGGGCAGGGGATCTGCCACCTCTCAGGCCAGCCTGGAGGCTGACATGCATCCCTAGCATCCACCAGGGATGTAGAGAGCTGGAGAGTCCCCATTCCTCTGTCAAGGGTGTGGGCCTGGTGGGGCAGGGGCCAGAACTAGTGGATGGAGGAGGCGGGACAATGGCCTGGCTGCCCATCTGGGAGTGATTTGAAAAATTCCAGGCCTTGCTGGCCCTGTGAGGCTATTCTTAACTGCTATAATTACAGGGGCAGCCTTGGCCAGTGGCACCGTGGGGTCTGGGCATCGTTAACTCCTCCAGGGGCCATGCTGGGGCTGGGCCCAGGCTGCTCCACGGGGGAGGGGGACCCATCCCAGACCAGGGCGGGCCTGGAAGGCAGGAAGTAGTGGGCGGAGGAGCACTTGATGGCTAGGGCTGCGTCCCTTGGCTTGGCTGGGTCAGCTGCCTCCCTCTGCTGGGGGCCCTGTAGAGAAGGGGTTATCTGGCCTGGGGAATTTGGAGGGTGAGACACCAGCACAGCATCAGGGCCAAGGGAGGGACTGCTGGACATGGAGCCAGGAGGCCCAAGAGCTCCGATTTCTCCAGCACAAGGGGGTCCTAGTGACTCGCTCCTGAACCCCCAAGCGCCCAGAACAGGCAGGAGCCTCACACCCACTGTGTGGTTCTGAGGAAGGCACTGGATCTCCCTCAGCCTTGCCTCTCTCATCTGCAAAATGGGCCTCGCCAGCTCCCCAGCCTCTCCCTGGGCTGTAAGTGAGGATGCCGTGGAGGATCACTGCCACCCTGACCGGCACCTTCTCTGAAAGCTCTCACCCGGGTGACACCCTGGCAGGAGCTCTTACGGTACTCAGCCTTCCCCACCCAAGACATGACCCTCGCTGCTCCCAGGGCTTGAACAGGCCACTGTGCCCACTGAAACTTAGATTCCCCAGTTGCGAAACAGAAGATAAAGGGGCTGGACAGATAGCTAAGGACCAAGGTCCTCTCCCAGCTCTGACCTTTGCAGATCCCTGCCTGAGGGTGGAGGCGGTATCCAGCGAGGCCCTCTGTGAGTCCCGCCGAGCAGAGCTAAGGCTTCAAAATGAGGACTAGGTCCCCATTCCACCTGGCCCAGCCAGGCTGATCCCCCACCCTCCTCAGCTGTGACATGGGGGACCATCACTATAGGCCTCCTGGTGCCTGAGCTGGGTGAGCCTAGGCCATCCTTGCACAGAGCTGGCTTGGCCTGGACCTCATGGGCACTACCACAAACCCTCCTGCACATACTTCTGGGGAGGATGGAAGGATGAGGTACCCTTGTACTCCTAGGCTACCTGGGCACCCCCTGCCCCAGGACAACCAGGGACAGGAGAGTGACTGGGGCTGAGGAGGTCTCACTGAGCTGGTGAATCCAAGGCCTACCTCCCTCTGCCACTCATGTCTCCCAACCTGCCAGCCCTCTGTCCCCATGTCACTTCATGTGACCTCATGTCCGCCCTGCTATCACAGCCTCGGGTCTCCTCGGCCCTCAGCCCCACCAAAACACCCACAGCAAAATCGAGTGCATTCCTGCGTTTCCCACCAATGTGTCTGCCAGGTCACAGTCCCCTCCCCAAATGCCAAAACACACCAGTGTGAGCCCCCAGGCCGGAAGACTTCTCCATAACCACAGGCCCATTCTGCTGCTGGGGCCACATGCGACGGGGTCAGCCGGGCTTACCTGCCCATGTGGGGCTGTCTCGCCTCCCTGCTGGTGAAGCTGCAGGGGGCTTCTGCAGATCAGGCCAAGTGCAGGCTTCTTTTTCAATACACTGAGGCCTAGCTCAGGCTCCCCAACCACTCTGGTGATCAGCCCTCCCAGACAGGAGCTGAGCGGGGCGAGGCTGCTCTGGCTGGATCGGGCCTCCAGCTCTGCAGGAGGCCCCACCACGGCGCATCAGGGGCCCTCACCAGCGGGGCTCATTCACGGACCTGGCCTCGAGACATCATCTGGGTCCTTGACACCCACCCCAGCCTGTCCCAACATGCAGCCACTCCTACCCGGGTGAGGTGTCCAAGGTAAGGGAGGTGAGGGCGCTGGAGAAGTGCCGGGTGTCCCAAAGCTTCACTTCACGCTCACGCATCTGTGAGGAGGGGGCAGAGAGGGCAGAGAAGAGCTCAGGGGGGCCCATCCCTCAGCCCCCAGGGCTCCCGGGGGAACCCAGTGTCTGAGGACACAGCCGGGCAAGGGGGCACTTCCCTGAGGGCAGAGCTTAGAGAGCAGCAGGGTGGGGGGTGAATCAGGCCAGCAAGGGAGGGTTTGGGTTTTTGTGTCCTGCCCCTTTAAGAACTCTTAGGTGACAAGCGACATGGGGCGGCTCCCTCCAAGGACTCTGGACTCTGGTCCCTGGGGGGGGCTACCATGGTTCCCAGGGTCAGGCTTAGCTATTGCAAATGGAATCTGCCAGTTTTCAGCAGCCATTGGTCCCCTGGGGCTCTGAGACCCGGCTGCACACAGGGCCGTATATGGACAGGCCTGGAGCTGGCCGGCGGCCCCCACATCCCAGTGGGCCTCATCCCCACCCTCTTGGTGCGGGTGCCCTGCTCACTCGGGAGGAGCCCTACCTGGTTGAAGCCGGTGGACACAAGGTGCTCCTGGGTGCCTGTCCATGCCAGCCGGCCATCCCTATTGCTCTCGTGGGCCTGTGTGCTCTGGAGGAGGCAAGAGACAGCACTGAGCCACTGGAGCCTCCTAGAGTGGGCCACCCACCTGAGTGCACCCCAGAGGGCAGAAGGGGCCAGGGCAGTGTCCCCCCAGAGGCCAGCTGGAGATGGAGGAAGCCTCATGTCCCTGCTGGATGGATGCCAGCCTCCACCTCGGCTGAGGGAAGCTCTGAGTAAGAGGGTTGCCTCGGCCACCAGGCTTGGGCTCAGTCCCTCCTCCTAAGGGGACTGTCAGGCTGCCTGCTCACCACCAGGCAGCATGTCCTTGCCCCTGCAGGTGTCCTGGAGGAGGCACTCAGCTGTCAGCTATCATCCCCAGGCTCTGGGGACCCCCGTGCCCTCTCAGAACCTCCTTTTACTTGTTTGTGAGCAGGGCTCATGTTGCCCGGGCTGCCTACTTCCCGGGGTCGTTGCGAGGATCAGCTGAGACTACATGTGAGAGGAGCGGGCCTGCTGCAAAGAACCGTGCAAATCAAAGGATTACGACGAGTATTACTGCTGCCTCCTGGCCCTGCCAGGGCTGGGGAGAGGGCCTAGGGCCAAGCTCTGGGGACTGTCCCCAGAGGAGCAGAGGAGTGCCTTCCTCGACATGCGGCAGGGCTGGAGCTGCCAGAAGGAAGGCTCCTTGGGCCCCAGAGGTGGAGAAGCGAGTTCACACCGCTGGTGGGTGGATAGGCGGCCCTGTCCCCCAGGCCCAGGCAGGGGGGAGCCGAGTGGGCCAGAGGAAATGCAAACAGCTCCCTCCCAGTCACCCCGGCCCCTGGAGCCTGAGACGAAAGACCCTGTTACCAAAAATAGCTCACCCCAAACTGTGGCCAGCTTCCTCCAAGCTTCCCACGATCTCCTTGGGAATGAATGAGGGAGGGAGGCAGCCTGCAAGGAGCTGGCCCAGCGCCCCCTCCCCAGCCCGCTGAGGCCGACCCCAGCGTGGGAGACCATTGGAAACAGCTCCATGTCATTCAAGGGGCTTTTCTCACTGCTGCCTTCCTACTCGGCTACAGCCAGCACAGGAAGTCGGGGCTGGAGCCTGAGAACCAGGGTCCTATACGCTTCTCTTCACACAAGAGGGGCTGTGGGGTCGGGGTGAGGGTCAGTCCTACCCCTGTCACCCAAGTCGGTCAGAGGTGTCGCGTGGGCTCTCGCCCTCTCACCGGTGTGCAGATATCCCCTGTGTAAGCAGCAAAGCAGATGGCTCACAAGCACCCGCACACCATTCATTTACTCAACAGACATGCAAGGCTCCCACAGGTCAGGCACTGTGCTAGGATCTCAGATGGGGGGGCCCGCACTTGGGTGAAGCACGGCTACTCAACTGTTTGTTCTTTCATAATAAGAATATTCGAGCTGCACACTATGCTAGGTACTGCGGACAGGGTAAAAACAGAAAAGGTCCCCAAACTCAGAATACCAAGTTGGGAGGCAGATGTGAACCAAACAGAAACAACTGTCACCACACATGATTATGGTGCCATGAAGGAGGAAAGTGGAGGTTCAGGGCGCAAGCCCCAGAGTCAGACTGCCTGGGTGAAAACCCTGCCCTGCCACTAACAGCCTCGTCCCAGGATGAGTTCCTCAACGTCTCGGGGCCTCAGTTTCCTTACCTGCATAAAGAGCAGTGTAACAGGACATACTTTGGACAGCTGTTGCAAGGAGTAAGTGCTAAGGCTGGCCAAGTGCCCAGGGCTGTGTCTGGCATGTGCCCAATAAGCAGGATGACAGGGCACCATAAGAGTGTAATCGAGGGAAGTAGATTTAAGGTGACACTGAGTGAGGACGTGAAGGCTCGGCAGGCGAGAGCCAGGCAGGGCGACCAGCACCTGTGAAGAGTCACGGCCTGGAGAGCAGAGGCCAGCACAGCTGGCAGGTGGGGTGCAGAGGAGGTGGCTGCGCCTGCAGGGCTGTGGGCAGCCTTGGAGTGTTTTCACTCAGAGGCACAGCTTGGGCCTTGGCCTGTGGCTCCCACCTTCCTATTTCACACCTGGAGAAACCAGAGGCCCAGAGAGACAAACCCATCTGCCCCAAGCCTCCCAGCAGGGCCGCTGTTGGCTATTTGAGCCCCTGCCCCCTGTGTGCTGGGCCCACTGTTATCCTTCTCAGTCTGCACAAGACGGACTGGAGGCCAGGACAGGCGAGGAGACAAAACCACAGCTAGAAGGCAGCAGAACCCGGACCAGAAGGCACCCAGGATTTGGGCTGCCCTGCCAGGCACCTCAGGTTTCCAGCAAACATCCTGGTCAAGCTCACATGGGTGGAAGCAGGCTGCCAGGCCCAGGCGGTACTGGGCAGGGCGGCATGGGCTGGCGAGTCCTGCTCACCCTGCAGCTCTCCACCCGCACCTTCTGGTCTCTGAGGGCACCAAGGGCACCAAGGAAGTTGAAACAAGCTAAGAGCTTAGGCTGAACCCCGCGTGCCCGCCGTGGGCACACCCAGCTCAGTTGGCTGGGAGCCTCAGTGAGCACCACGGGTGGGGGAGGGGTGGCCACCGCCCTCCCGACTCCCCTATCCTCAGATCACTGCAGTGATTTTTATTTTCAAAAATGGCAAGTTCTTCTTTGCTAACCTCAGCAGGACTTGGGGAAGAGGAGCCCTCTCTCCAGATCTCCAGATCCGCACTTTCCTGGGGCAGGAGGGAGGCTGCAGCTGGGACTCGGGCATCCTGCTACCCTGATGCCCCAGCCCTTGTCACAGGAGGCTGAGGGGAAGATGCTGGTGGTAATCCTGAGCCTGCAGGCCAGGCCTTGGGCTTTCCCTCTCTCAGGAGAGAGCCTCTATCCCCAGAGGCAGGAGGGCGTGAAGTCCCTCACTCCCTTAGTGTCTCCCCTACACCTGGCCCCAGGAAGAGAACAGGAGGGGCTGAGGCCAGGCAGCGCCTGCCCAGCACAGGGGCGCCAGGAGCAGACACATACCCGGCATTCCAGCTGCGGTGCAGCCAAATCCCCTCTCTGTCACCACGGCAACGCTTCCTGTGTGGTGTGGGGCAGGGCGGCTGGACTAGCAGCCCTGGGCTTCTTCCTTGGATGAGGGGACCTTCTCTGGTGGTAAGACCCCAACCACCCGCCCATGGCCCTCCTCACCAGGCTCAGTTCTGGGCTCCAGATGCTGGCCCCCAAGGCCTGCCTGAGACACGGTGGTGGTGGGAAGGCACAGTCCACACACCTGCCGCCAGAGGTCAGGGGGCTCGTCCCAGGTCCCCTCTGGCCCCTGACAAGGGTGCTGAAGCCTCACCACTCCCTGGAAAACCCCTCAGCTGTGGGCTGCTCCTTCCCTGGCACACTCACAGCTTCAGGGCCTCAGCCACCCCCACCTGGACTCTGGCACCGTGAAGGGACAGCAGAGGGGCCCAGGGACTCTGGAGACAGACACATCGAGCCTGCCTCTGCCACTCAGCTATGTGACCCTGGGGCAGAAATGATCAAAGGGTCAACTTTACGGGATGCTCATGAGGGTGGAAGGAGGTTGTGTGTGCCAAGGACCTGGGATGTAATAAATGGTCATAAATGTAATCTAAAGACAACGTAGGGGTGTGAACAGGAGCCAGCTGCCCAACCATCCCCTGCTTCACACTCAGGTCACCAGAGGCAGGGACCAAGAAAGACAGTGGAGGGAGAACTCCCCAGGCCTCCAGGCTGTGGGGACAGCCATTAGGGCAGGGAAGGCAGAGGTTGGACGGAGGGCAGCGCATCCTTCCCTGACCCCCAGCAACGCCCCGCTCTAGCAATGAAGGAGGATCTCAGGAGAAGGCACTCCCCGAAGGCCTCTCCCCGAGCTGGCCCCTCAGCTCACACCAACCCTGGCCGCCAGCAGCAGTTTCCCTAATAGAAGCCAGGTGTGGGCCAGATGCCCTGGGCGGAAGTGGGGGGCAGGGCCACGCAGAGGGCAGCATTCCAGGCCCCGCTGCCCCCGCACCAGCGGGCCGAGCACAGGCACCGTCCCAGCAGCTGGGAGGGGGTGGGAGCCACCCACGCTCTTCCCAGGTCCCCTTGGCCCAGAAGACCCTTCAGGGGGGCTCCCTCCAGAACCAGATCCTCTCCTTCCCTGTTCTAGGAACTTGCAGCCCCTTGGATGGCAGCCACTCCATCTCCACCTCAGCACCATCACCGTCCTCCCCCGGCTGGAGGAGGAGAGGAAGGAGGAGGGGGAAAGAAAATGTTTCAGCCGGGAGCTGGCCCGAGGTGATGCCCAGTCAGGGCAGGAATGGGGGTGCCACGTGCTGTGCCCAAGGACCCTGGGGAGGAGAGGGCAACCTGAGAAAGCAGGGGGGGACAGGGCCTCAGTCTCCCTCCTTCGAACTGAACCTGTGGCCCCCTTTCTGGGCAAAGCCTTGGAGGTGAGCCACAGAAAGCTACAGGGAAACCGACCACTCACACCCTGAGACTCTAACAGCTACCACTGCCAGCCACAGGGCTGACAGGACCACGGCCAGGGCGGGGCCAAAACCACTTCTGTCTGGGTTGGTTGACATTTCAGGACGGGGCCCCTTTTGGTCTTCAGCCAGTAAGAAGTGGAATTGATTGGACTGTCCTGGGCAAAAAGGTGCAACTGGCTATGTAAAGGGGATCATGTGTGTGCGCACGCATGCAGGCGCGTGTGGGTGTGTGTATAGGCGGAATGAGGCTGGTGGATTACCCTACACTCGGGGTGGGGAACAAGTCCTAGACATGAAGCCAGGGGCATCTGTGATGGACCTGGGGCTTCGCTGGGGAGCTCTTCCTCTGAGCTGGCAGCAGGACCCTCAACTTCACCTTCCTCCGGGAAGTAGGCTCCTCAGCTTCTATAAAAATCTTTTTAAAAATGTAAACCCACTTTCTGCTTAAGACTCTTGTTGGCTTCCCACAGCCCAGGTGACAGGCCTTTCACCATGGCCCTGCCTCCTCTCGCATCCCTCACTCAGATGCCTAGAACAAGCTCCTCCCACCCCGGCCATCTGCATCATTCAGGCCTCAGCTCCGAACCAGCTCCCCAGGGAAGCACTCAACCATCCCAGCAAAAGAAGCCCCCCAAGCAATTACCCTGTATGTCTGTCTTATTCACCACAGAACATTCTGTGCGTGGCATCGAGCTGCTGTCGAATGAATAAATGATTCCCCAGGGGTTCAATGCCTGTAGCATGAACCCAGGGCCTGGCCTCCCTGCTTGGAACTCCAAATAAACTCCACACGCACACCATGCACGACCACAGAACAAACCAAACACGCTCAGTGCCTGGGTCCCATGGGTCTAGCAGGCCCCCCCAGCACGGCCCACAGACCCCAGGCACAGACTGAGGGTCCACTGGCTGTGAGACTGGAGGGGTGCAGAGGACTTTCGGCAATTTTGTGGCTGGCCTCTGCTGACCACGCCAGGAAGGGCGGGTGGGGATGAGGGTCTCAAAGAAGGAGAGGAAGTCAGAATCTCAAATTGGCTTCCTGAAGCCACAGGATGCCTCCACTGAAGGCCTGTGGGCAGCCTGGCTGCACCCACCCTGTGATCAAAGCTGGGCCCTCCCAGGACCCAGAACACACTTTCCAGAAAGAGCTTCCAGCAGTGGGGGTCCACCTCCCAGGTGACTCTTATGTGCCCACTGGGCCTTGGCCAGGGGCATGGGTGTGGCAGAATCTGTCTGCCAGGAGGCTGAGCCTGCCCCTGCCTGCTCCTCCTGGAGCTGCTGGGGCCTCAACCCAGCCCCGCTGCCCACACAACTCACCTGGGAGACCTCGGGCTTCACTCTGGGGTCAAAGATCCGCAGCTGCTTGTCCTGGAAAAGCAGAGAGGGCGAAACAGAACGTGATTAGGGCCAGCAGGGTCCCTGGGGGCCAGCCTGTCTCTCCACCCTCATGTTCTGATGGTCCCACCCCCAACAGACAGGGCTGGTGTCAGGCAGACACCCCTTCCCGGCCCGGTTCCTCCTTCTCCTCGTTTCCTGCTCCAGTCACCCACAATAGAGGACTTAGTGACAAGAGTTCACACGTCCTGGGCACCTGCTATGTGTCAGGCATGTTACATGCATCATCTCCCTCATCTTTCCAACCACCTATGAAATGGCACTATCACCATGACTCCTTCACAGATAGAGAAACTGAGGCCCAGAACCAAACTCTAGGCTACAAGCTGCTTCACATGTGTCCGGCTGTGTGCTAGGCCCAGCCCAGAGGGGCTCATGGGATGACAGCATTTCCACACTTAAAGAACTTGGGGTCTAACCAGGACAACAAGCCTACATGTTCTAACCATCACTCAGCACAAAGTTACTAATTCAGATTACCGAGGGTGGAGATGGGAACAGAGAAAAAAGAAAAAAAGGAACCGTACCAAAATAAAATGTCCATACCTTGTATAACGACTTTATTTCTGTGGAATAATCTCTGTGTGTGTGTGCGCACGCGCGCGCGTGCACTCACGCAAAAACATACATGCATAAAGAACTGGAAAGGGCAGAACCTGGATCTGTTGATTATTTACAGGCTTGGCCATGATAAACTGTTTTCTGCTAAGAGAAAGATGCAGAATAACATGGTGTGGTGTGATCCTACTCTGGTAAAAATACACAAAAATCCCTATATGTCTGACCACATTCCTGTATGTTTTACAAGTTTGCTGAGAAAGAAGAAAGGTCTTGCCCAGCATGGGCCATGTGTTCATGCTCGGTGCCAGGGGTGGGGGAAGATGTGGGGTGATTAGCTTTTCCTTTTTACATCTTAGCACGGCTCCACTTTGTTTCAATCAGCACAGAGTCATAATTTCATATTTTGAAAAACAATGAATCATCAATGAACAACTGGAATTTGAAATTAAAAACACAATTCCATTTACATCAGCACCAAAAGAATTGAAATACTTAGCTACAAACATAACAAAATATGTACAAGATCTATATGAGGGATATTACAAAACTCTGATGAAAAAACTAGATAAATGGAGAGATATTCCATGTTCGTGGATAGGAAGACTCAATGGTGTCAAGATGTCAGTTCTATGGCACTGCTTGGCAAGCCATACTGTGGTAGGCATCCCACAGATAAAGGAGAGGAAGATGGGCATGGATGTTAGCTCAGGGCCAGTCTTCCTCAGCAAAAAGAGGAGGATTGGCAGTAGTTAGCTCAGGGCTGATCTTCCTCAAAAATAAATAAATAAATAAAAATTTAAAAAGAAAAAGATGTCAGTTCTTCCTAAGTTGATCTATAGATTCAATGCAATCCCAGTGACAATTCCAGCAAGTTATTTTTGTGGATACCAACAAACTGATTCTAAAGTTTATTTGGAGAGCCCAAAGACTCAGAAGAGTCAACACAACATTAAAGGAAAAGAACAAAGTTGGAGGATTGATACTACCCGACTTCACCTTAAAGGTGCAGGAATCAAGACAGTGTGGTATTGGCAGAAGGATGGACAAACAGATCAAAGGAACAGAACAGAGAGCCCAGAAATAGACCCCTAGAGATACAGTCAACTGATCTTTGACAAAGGAGCAAAGGCAATACAATGGGGAAAAGACAGACTTTCTGACAAATGGTGCTGGAACAACTGTACATCTACATGCAAAAAAGGGAATCTAGACAGAGCCTTTACACTTTTCACAAAAATCAACTCAAAATGGATCACAGACCTAAATGTAAAATGCAAACCTATAAAAGATAACTCTAGAAGATAACATAAGAGAAAATCTAGGTGACCTTGGTTTTGGCAATGACTTTTTAGATATAACACCAAAAGTATGACCTATGAAAGACAAAAATGATAAGTTGGACTTCATTAAAATTATAAAATTCTGCTCTGCAAAAAACACCGTTAAGAAAATGAAAAGATAAGCCACAGAATGGGAGAAAATATTTGCAAAGCACATCTCTAAGAAAGGACTTGTATCCAAAATACACAAAGAACACTTAAAACTCAAAAACAATGGGGCCGGCCCGGTGGCGCAGTGGTTAAGTTCGCATGTTCTGCTTCGGCAACCAGGGGTTTGCCAGTTAGGATACCGGGTGCAGACATGACACCACTTGGCAAGCCATGCTGTGGTAGGCATCCCACATATAAAGTAGAGGAGGATGGGCATGGATGTTAGTTCAGGGCCAGTCTTCCTCAGCAAAAAGAAGAGGATTGGCAGATGTTAGCTCAGGGCTAATCTTCCTCAAAGAAAAAAAAAAAAGCCCACCTCAAAAACAAGAAAACAAACAACCCAATTAAAAAAATGGGTAAAGACTTGAACAGGGCCAGCCCTGTGGCTGAGTGGTTCAAGTTCCTCACACTCTGCTTCAGGAGCCCAGGGTTCATGGGTTCAGATCCCAGGTGCAGACCTGCTCCACTCATCAGCCATGCTGTGGAGGCATCCCACATACAAAGTAGAGGAAGCTTGGCACAGATGTTAGCTCAGGGCCAATCTTCCTCAGACAAAAAAAGAGGAGGATTGGCAATGGATGTTAGCGCAGGGCAACTCTTCCTCATCAAAAAAAAGACTTGAACAGACACCTCACCAAAGAAGACACATAGATGGAAAATGAACATATGAAAAAACGCTTAACATCATCTCTCAATAGGGAATTGTAAATTAAAACAATAAGCTGCCACTACACACCTATTAGAATGGCTAAAATCCAAAAAACTGACTACACCAAATGCTGACGAGGATGTGGAGCAACAGGCACTCTCACGAATGGGTGATGGGAGTGCAAAATGGTACAGCCACCACTTGGGAAGACAGTTTGGCAGTTTCTTACAAAGTTAAAAATACTCTTACCACATGATCCAGCAATTGCACTCCTAAGTGTTTACCCAAATGAGTTAAAACTTATGTCCATGTAAATGTTTACAGCAGTTTAATCAAAACTGCAAAAAAGTGGAAGCAACCAAGATGTCCCTCAATAGGCAAATGGATACATGGAATTGGTACATTCATACAATGGAATATTACTCAGTGATAAAAAGAAACAGCTAAGACCTAAAACCATAAAACTCCTAGAAGAAAACATAGAGGAAAAGCTTCAAGACATTGGATTTGGTAATGATTCCTTGGATATGACACCAAAAGCAAAAACAGACAAGTGGGACTACATTAAACTTAACTTTTGTTCACCAAGAACACAATCAACACAGTAAAAAAAACAACCTATAGAATGGGAGAGGGGCTGGCCCTGTGGCCGAGTGGTTAAGTTCACACACTCTGCTTCGGCGGCCCAGGGTTTTGCCAGTTCGAATCCTGGGCACAGACATGGCATTGCTCATCAAGCCATGCTGAGGCAGCATCCCACATGCCACAACTAGAAGGACTCACAACTAAAAATACACAACTATGTACCGGGGGAGGGCGGGGGTTGGGGGAGAAAAAAGAAAAATAAAATCTTTAAGAAAAAAAAGAATAGGAGAAAATATTTGCAGATCATATATCTGATAAGGGGTTAATACCCAGAATATATAAAGAACTCATATAACTTAGCAACAAAAAATCAAGTAACCTGATTTTAAAAATACACAAGGGATTTAAATAGACATTTCTCCAAAGATATAACTGGCCAAGAAGCATACGAAAAGATGTTCATCACTAACCCTCAGAGAAACACAAATCAAAACCACAATGAGATATCACCTCACACTCATTAGGATGGCTACTATCAAGAAATCCAGAAAACACCAAGTGCTGGTGAGGATGTGGAGAAGTTGAAACACTTGTACGCCGTAGGTGGGAATGTAAAATGGTGCAGCTGCTGTGGAAAACCATCTGGCAGTTCCTCAAAAAATTAAAAATAGAATGACCATATGATCCAGCAATTCCACTTCTGGGTATATATCCAAAATAACTGAAAACAGGGTCATGAAGAGACATTTGCACACCCATGTTCACAGCAGCATTATTCATAACAGCTTAGAGGTGGAGGAACCCCAAGTGTCCCTTAACAGATGAAAGGATAAGCAAAACGTGGAATGCACGTACACTGGAATGTTCTTCAGTCTGAAAAGTGAAATCTTGCCACGTGCTACAACACGGATGAACCTGGAGGACATTACGCCAAATAAAATAAGCCAGACATGCGGCCAGCCTGGTGGCGTAGCAGTTAAGTGAGCACGTTCCTCTTCTTGGTGGCCCAGGGTTCACCAGTTCGGATCCTGGGTGCAGACATGGCACCGCTTGTCAGCCATGCTGTAGCAGGCATCCCACATATAAAGCAGAGGAAGATGGGCACAAATGTTAGCTCAGGGCCAGTCTTCCTCAGCAAAAAGAGGAGGATTGGCAGCAGATGTTAGCTCAGGGCTAATCTTTCTCAAAAAAAAAAAAAGTCAAATCCATACATACAGAAAGTAGAATGGTAGTTACCAGGGGCTGGAAGGAAGGGGGAAAAGGGGAGTTGTTCAATGGGTATAGAATTTAAGTTCTGGAGATCTGTTTCCCAACAACGTAAACACACAACATTACTGAACTGTGTACTTAGAAATGGTTAAGATGGTAAATTTTATGATATGTGTTTTTTACCACAATAAAAAAAAATAACCATCAGTCCACAAAAAGATGTGGAGGACCCATAAATGCCTATTACTAAGTGAAAGAAGCCAATCTGGAAAGGCTCCATATTGTATGATTCCAACAACACGACATTCAGAAGGGAAATCTCATCGAGACGGCAAAAGGATCAGCGGTTGCCAGTGGTTTTGGAGTGGGAGGGAGGGATGGCGAGGTGAAGCATGGGGCACTTTCGGGGCGGTGAAACCATTCTGCCTGACGCTGTGATGGTGGGCACATGACATCATGCATCTGTGAAAACCCACAAGATGCATAACATCAAGAGTGAACCCTAATGTAAACGATGAGCTTTAGTTAACGTAGAAATATTTGTTTAACTGTAACAAATGCACCGCACCAGGCCAGATGGAGCGGGGAGGGAGGGTACGGGAACTCCTGGTACTATCTGCCCAACGTTTCTGTCTGGCCCCTGCCTGGGTCCTTGGGATGCAGAGATAGCCAACAGTCCCTGCCCAGTGCTGAACTCTGTGACCCAAAGGTGGTTACGGGAAACTTCAGGGAGGAACTTGGACCTGAGCTGTACCTCGAAGGACAAGCAGAGCTTGTGTTGGGAAGGGAAAGGCATTTGAGGGAGGTGGAACAGCTTGAGCAAAGATGCGGAGACAGGAACTTGCTGGCATATGACAGCGAGGGGAAGACAAGGCCATGCGAGGAGAGCGTACAACGGGAACAGAGGTGGCCAGCCTGGAGATGCCTTGAAAGCCAGGTCTCCCCTGGCAGGTCAGTCCCAGGCCTTCCTGACACACCTGGTGGGGTTCCAGGGCTCTTGGGTCAGTCCTGGCAAAGCTTCCCAGCTGCAGTATACTAAGCACCTGGCGCATGCCAGGCAGCACAGGCACAGTCCAGGGATGAGCTCTGAAGCGCCACTCCACTACACAGCCTCAGGCTCAGGAGGAGGCTGGTTAGAGACAGAGATGGGACAGATGAGGCCAGCGAGGGACAGAGGACTGAGACAGGCAAAAAGAACAGTGAGAGAGAGAGAGGAGAGAGAGAAACAGAGAGGGACAGAGAGAGAAAGAGAGGAGAGAGAGAGACAAAGAGAGGATGGAGAGAGAAGCAAAGGGGACAGAGAGAGACAGAAACAGTGAGGGACAGAGAAAGAGAGGGCACAGAGAGAGTTAGACAGAGAGAGGACAAAGAGAGAAAGAGAGAAGACAGAAAGAGACAAAGAGAAACAGTGAAGGACAGAGAGAAAAACAGAGAGAGAAAGAGAGGGGATGAGAGAAAGACAGAGAGAGGACAAAGAGAGAAAGAGAGGGGATGGAGAGAGATAGAGGACAAAGAGAGACAGAGAGGGACAAAGGGGACAACTATAGACAGAGGAAAAACAGCAAGGGACGAGAGAGAACAACTAGAAATAGAGGACAGAGACAGACAGGGCAGCAAGAGACAGAGAGGATAGGGAGAGACAGAGGACGGGCAAGAGAGACTGCCTCCTGGCAGCAAGGGTCACTCTCACCTGAGCGAGAGAGCCGCCGGGAAGAGCCACACAGCCTGGGTTTGAACACCAGCTCCACCACTGACGCGCTCTGTGACCTGGGTAAACCCTGAGCACTCGGAAGGATAGGGATGGTGGCAGCACCTCTCACGGGTCAGAGTCATAGTTCTTGGCACACGGGCGCTCCCTAAAGGCAGCTAGGCCATGAGTGCACGAGCTGGATGTTGGGTTCAGACCAGGGTTCAGACTGGGCACTGGAGGCTGGCCTGGTGCTGATGGGGGCCTGCGGGCCCAGGCGGAGGGGGTGGTATTGCGCGGCCCAGGTACATGTCGGCACTGGGCTCAGAGGCCCAACCGCCCAGGCAGAGTGGGAGCTCAGGGGCCCAAGCCTCCATCTATGAGGCCGGCACGCCCCCTAGCGGCCGCCTGCCTCTTCCCTCCGCCAGAGGAGCTGGGAAGGGAGCAGGAAGGGGCTTCAGTAAGGCCCGGGCCCAGGCCTTGCAGGAGAATCGAGGGTCCTGGGAGGTAGAGCTGCTCCAAGCCAGGATGGGAGTTAGAACCAAGTGGCCAGGGAGGTGCCCAACCAGGAGAGAGATGGTGCCGAGATGAAGGAGGCTCTGAGGGGAAGCAGAGCGTGCCCCACACCTGGCCCAAATCAGGCAGCCTTGTGCGCAAACCCAGAGTCTAGCCCACTGACCACTGGCCAAGAAGGGCTCAGGCTCCCTCCTGCTGAGGGCAGGCCCACCCACCAGCTACCCCTACATAGTCAGGACAAACCCACAGGCACTTCCACCTGGCCTGCAATCACAGGTGGCAGCCTCCCCTCCTGCACCATTCCCTAAGGGTTTCGGTGTTGACTGTACCCACCCAGGATCCCGAGGCACCACCCCTTATGGCAGAGGAGGGTGGCAGTGGACGCAAGACCATGGTGCCTACCCAGGTCTTGGTGATAGGTGATGGTAACATCCTGTGAGAATAGCATCCTCTGCCAGGATGCAGACCCAGATCAGCAGTACCCAGATCAACAGCATTGTACAGGTCCGGGAAGATGTAGGGGTGGCTCTCCTCTCGGCACCACTCCAGTGACCCACTCAAGAAATCTGTGCTTCTCGTCCCCATGACTTTAGGCTCTCTGGGTCTAGAAGGAACAGGAGAGTTCCACTGGACTCTGAGCTGTGTCCACTCACAGTGGCCTGGTCACACTAGCTCTTCCTCCTGAAACACACCAGCAAGCAACAAGTGGAGTCACCACGCCAGCAGGAGGTGGCAGGACACCATGGGGCACTCTGTGACCAATTTTGACAGTAAGTGGGGCTCGACGGCTCAGGGAGGAGGGGCTGGACGACCACACCATGAAACCCCCTCAGTGACCAGGAGGGGGCCAGCCCCGGATGCGAGCCCAAGACCAGCCGCATGGGGGGCTCCTCCCCCTACCTTTCCTCCTGTAAGATTCCAGCCAGACCCTGGAAAAGCTCTCCCCAGGGCGTGAACTTGAGACAAGGAGCAAGCGGTCCCAGCAGCACTGGGGGACTGCAGTGACTGCGGGGCTTGTGGCTCATTGCTCTGTCCCCGGTGCTGAGGGCTCATAGCTGTGCACCCCTCCTGGTACTGGGGCCCACATGTCCGATGACTGGTCAGTATCAGGACAGGGTCTGGCTCCCCTGCCTCAACGTGGGACAGCTCCCTCGAACTTCCTCAATAAACCCTCTGCACACAACCCCCGGACCTGACACCTCCCTCCTGGGATTCCAAGTCCTCAGGTGCTCCACCACCACCCAGGAAGTCACTCTCGCCTCCTTCTCCCCGCCCACGTCCAGTCACCGAGGCCTGGCAGCTGCACTGCTCGCTCACCTGGGGGCTGAACTTCTCCCTACTGTCTCCCCACGTCCCTTCTCGCCCTGCTCCAGAATGCCATCCAACCACATACCCCGCCCCCCCGAACCCCCCCCCCCCCCCCCCACAGTGCCCAAAGCTCTCAGAACAAAAATCTCCTGTGCCTCGTGCCTGGCTCAGCCCACCCTGCCCACCCCTGCCTGCAGCTCCCCCTGCTGGCGCTCCTCACCAGGCTCCCAATTGGCAGGAATCCCTGGGAACCGTCCCTCCGTCCTAATCGATCCCTTTGCAGCCTTGTCAAAACCAGACTCAGCCACGCTGGGGGCTCTGCAGGTTCACACCAGTCCCCAGCTCTGGGGACGGGAGGCGCCTCTGGCTGCACCACTGGAAGCGACACATGTCAAGCCCCCAGACATCCAGGTTGGGGCTGGGGTGGAGGACTGGAGCCAGGAGACACTGGGCAGAGGACGCAAGGCTCAGAGGAGTCACCTCCTGCCAGGTGTCAGCCTAAGGCCGGGGTGGTCAGCAGGGCACCCTCCCTGGGAGGCAGTCCAGCCATGCGGCCTGAGTAAGCTCTAACAGAAGTGGCCCCAGCTTGCCCTGCGCCCTAGGCTTCCTTCCTCCCTCTCAGGCAGGCTGATGTGCGTGAGCGAGGGCCAATGAGAACAGTCTCTGCTCAGAGCAGTCATAGAACGTGGAGGTCACACCTGTCCCCCCACTGAGGATGCTGCCCCCGTCTGCCCAGGGCTGCTCTGTTACTGGTGAAACCACGTACCTTCCTGCCACCCTCCTGTCACAGACCCCATCTGTCACATGGCTCTGATCCCCTCAGGCATCCACTGCAGCTGTGAGGCCGAGCAGCAGCAGGTGGCCCAGAGCCAGGGCCCTGTCACGTGAACTCAGCCCTGTGGGACCAGCACCCCTGAGGCATCCATTTCCAGGTGAGCAGTACAGGCTCAGAGGGTGGGACTGCTCGCCCAGGGGCACACAGGGGACACATGAGTCTCCTCCCAAAGCTCAAACTGAAACCCACAACGTCCACAGGACAGCCCCAGGGGAGCTGCACCTCCCCTCTGGAAAGCCGCTGGTTAAAATGTATCAACCACCCTCAAACTCTCGATGGCCCACAAGTGCTGGCCCGTCCCTGGTAGGGATCCGGGCCCCAGGCCTAGTTCTACAAGTGCTTTTACTAAACATGGCCTCTCCCATCGTTTACCCGTCCGTGGCTGCTGCTTTGTTACAAGGCAGTGCTGACAGAGACGGTGTGGCCTGCAAAACCCAAAGCATTTACTCTCTGGCCCTTTACGGAAGTTTGCCAGCCCCTGCCCTAGGCTAAGAAAGTCACACAGAAGACAAGAGAAAAAATCTCTATACAAATACATTCAAACGCTACAAATGTATAACACAGTGACAAAAAGTGGAAGTAACCCACACATCTGACAACAGGGGCTTGACTGAGTAAACTGGTAAGTCTGTACAACATTTCCTGTGACATCTGTTACATTTTTGATGAACTGGGGAAAATGATTATTATGCTGAACAAAAAAATGCAGGATAGAGTAACAGCGAGTATGACTTCAACACATACAGAAAAAGATGCCTTAGAAAAAGCTCGAGAGAAAGATAGCAAACAGTGACAGGCGCTGTCCCAGGCAGTGGGGGGGGAGGGCGGGGAAGGATGATGGGTGATTCTTTTTCTTGCTCTTCATTTTTTCACTGCTCTCCAAAATTCGTGAAACAAGCACAAACTACCATACTTTGGTGATCGTAAAGTAAAACCCTCCTGTGATGACCCTTCCCTCCTCCCTCTATCCCATTCTGAGCATCTATCTGTCTGTCTGTCTCCCTCACCCACATACCATGGAAACGCAGGGCAGAGAGGGTTTCCCATTGGAAGGGGAGTCACAGCCTAAACGCAGGACTCTGTCTAGGCTGGTCCCTCTGCCTGGGAGGCCTGTCCTCTCCTCCTCAGGAGGGCAGCCCCGATGCACTGTCCCCGGGAAGCTGTGCTCACCAGTGCTACCAGGCCACGGCTATGTGACTGTGACCATGACCGCCTTGCCCTTGCAGGGGCTTCCTGGGGGCCAGCAGCCCAGTCTTACTTACCTCTCATGGGGCTTCTAAGAAGGCAGAGAAAAGAAGAGGAAGTTCGAAATAGGATCCCCCAAGTATGCAAACCCCACATTTCTCCTTCAGAGGGGACCTCACCTCCAACCCCCTGGCCAGCTTATTCCCCCTCCCACCACGCGTCGCAGAAGGTGCCCTGAGGCTCTTTTTCTTTACCTTCCACCCGTCCATCACAGGTGCTCCAGGACACAGCACATCCTAGAAGGTCCTGAAGGTTGCCCATGTCCCCAAATCCAACAGGTACATGGCATCCACCTCTTAGCAGACTCTCCCTGGTGGTCCCTGCCATCTCCCTGGGGAAACCCTCTCACCTTGGGTCTCAAGGCACAGACAGCCAGCCCTCTCTTGGCTTCCTTCCTCCCACCAGGCAGCTCTTTCTGTCTCCTTTGCAGGTTCCCATCCTTCCTCCTGGCTCACTCTACCCTCTTCTTCTCATGTCCTTCTCTTCCTCTCGGGAACACCCCCCCATCGCTCCACAAGTGCCACATAAACACAGATGACGCCTGCACTTCCACCTGCAGCTCAGACCACTGCTCAGAGCCCCAGTCCATGGACTCAAGTGACAACTCTGCTTGGAGATCCCAGGTACCCCTAGCCCAAAAGGCCCACAACCATACCTGGAAGCACCCTGTCTTTGCGGCAGGCCTCTCCTGCAGCCTGTAACCCATGAGCCATCCTCATGATCCCCTACTCCTCACTCCAGCCCATCACCAACACCACAGCTCTCTCCTCCCCAAGTCTCCCGCCTCTCTGTCTGCTCCACCCCTGGCCCAGGACGCTCCGTCTCCCCTGGAAGTTGTCCCACCTTCATTTGTAGATATCGCCCACCCCTGCAATGCCCTGTCCACAGTGCAGCTGGGGAGCTTTCACAATGCAAATCTGCTCCCCTCACGCCACGGCCCACCCCTCTCTGGCTTTAAACGCTCCAGTGCTTTCCCCTTGCTTCTACAGTAACAAGTACAACCCTGTGCAAGTGACTGGGGCCTGCACCCTCTGCTCTCCGCTCCCAGCCCTGCCTCTGCACCTGCAGCTCCCTGTGCAGGGTGCTCTCCCTGCGCCACGCCATCAACCCTCCCTTCTGAGCCCCTGTTGGTCTCCCAGCCTCTCCAACCAGCTCAAAGCACCTCATGTCCCTCTTTCAGAGCCTGTATCACAAGTCACAATTATCGTTTCATCTGTACGACCCCCTAATCCACGTTGGCCACTCCACCAGCATGGGTCCAAGGGGACACAGGGTCTGGCATTAGCAAGGACCTCCAGGCCTGCTCACTGGATGTGGGGGCTGGCACAGTGCCACATGTACGGATGCTGCTTAACACCCCCTCACAGAAAAGCAGGCAGATTGGATAAAGCAAATAGGTAGCCAGGCGAGGTTGAAGCCAGATCGCACAAACCAGGGCTCAGCATGGCCAGCGTGCGGCTTCACCTGGGTCTTTATCTGATAGGGACCTCAGGCCCTGGTACCAAGGTGGAGAGGGGGCCAGATGCAGGTGCAAACCAGAAGGTGTGAAGGCAGCTGAGGTGGGGGAGGGTTAGGGTGCTCACAAATGCCCATCGTGACCTTGGTGCTCTTCTGTCCCATGAATGCCCCTGAGCATGACAGGAACAGCCCAGGACTGGTGCTCTGCAACAGGATGGCCCCTGCAGAGACGGACACACCTCAGGCCCCCGCTGGCACCTGCTCGAGTCTCACCGCTGTTTGCTTACCTTGCATGTCGTGCCCACCAGGGCTCCGTCCCGGCTCCAGGCAGCGCCCTGCACCAGGTCCCCGTGGGCTGCCAGCTCTGCAGAGAAGCAGCCAAAGTCAGGAAGGGGTCCAGGGTCCCCCACCCCATCCCAGGCAACAGGGGCACCAGGGAAGCGGGTGCGGGCGGGCCTGGCTTGGGGTAACTCCCCGGGGCAGAAGCAGCAGCTGCAAGGCTCCTTTCCAGGGGGAAAAGCAAGGGCAACAGCTCCTTCCAGACATGCAGCATTGCACCTGGGGGCTTCTTCCCTCAGCCCTGCCCTCGTCAGGACCTGCTTCCACTCAACAACCTTCCAAGGCTGCCTGCTCCCCGGCCTGGCTCTCATTTCCAGTCACTCACCAACACCGCGCACCTGGGTCACACCAGCCCTCAGATGTGTCACACACACACTCCTGCCCCAGGCCTCTGCTCAGGCCATCCCAGCTCCTCCCTCAGTGTGACGGTTTTGAAATGCGTCCACAAATTCTTTGACACTCCTCCTGTTATAGGCTGAATCGTGTCCTCCCTAAAAGATGCCGAAGTCCCTCAGCACCTGTGAAGGTGACCTTATTTGGAAATAGGGTCTTTGCAGATGATCAAGTTAAGATGAGGTCATTAGAGTGGGTCCTAATCCAATATGACTGGTGTCCTTGTGAAAAGGAATTGGACACAGAAATGGACACACACAGAGGAAGATGATGTGAAGACACTGGGAGGAGACGGCCGTCTACAAGCCACGGAACGCCTGAGGCCACAGAAGCCGGGACAGGAACACAGCAGATTCTTCCTTGCGGCCTCAGAAGGAACCAGCCCTGCCAACACTCTGATTTCAGAATTCTGGTCTCCAGAATCATGAGATAATAAATTTCTGTTATTTTAAGCCACTCTGTTTGTGGTCCTCACTAGAGCAGCCCCAGGAAACTAACAGACTCTCCCTTCAAAACATCGAGCCCAATTCCCCTCCTCTCCCTATGAGCAAGACTCAGTGACTCACTTCTAACAAAGAGAATTTGGTGGAAGTGATGGTAAGTGACTTCCAAAGCTCGGTCATAAAAGGCACTGTGGCTTCCTCCTTGCTCCCTTTCTCTCGGATTGTTCACCAGGGGAAGCTGGCCACCATGTTGGGAGGGCACTCAAGCCGCTCACGGAGAGGGCCCACATGGGAGGAAACTGAGGCCTCCTGCCCACAGCCATCACTGTGTGAGTGACCATCTTGGAAGTGGATCCTTCTGCCCCAGTCAAGCCTTCAGATGACAGCAGCCCCAGTGGACATCTCGACTGCAACTTCACAAGAAACTCCAAGACAGAACCACCCAGCTAAGCTGCTCTCAAATTCCTCAGAAACTGAGATAATAAATGTTTACAGTTGTTTTAAGCCTCTACATTTTGGGGTAATCTGTTCTGCAACAATAGATAACTACTATGCCAAGGTTTACTCTACTGAGGTTAATCCCAGCCTGCCACCTCCCGGCACCATGGTTTTAGCCAAGTTATTTTACCTCGTCTGGTGCTTGGGAATGGCGACACCCCCCAGTGGAACGGCTGTGCTGTGCTGAAGAGCCATGAATCCCTCAGCACAGTACTGGGCACAGGAGAGGGGCTTGAGAGAGAGCAGTTACAGCTGGAGTGACTCCCTAATAACATACTGCCTGGTGACCTTCATCTCTGCTGCAAGGGTTAGGCTGGTCTCCTCGACTTCACCAGGAACTCTTTGGGGGCAAGGCCTGCACCTTATAGTTCACCTCTCTTGTGGCACAAGATGACTCCATAGTGGGCACTGGCTGAGTTCTCAGTAACTGATGCTGTCAGGAGGGAACTTTGAGATACCCAGTTACACTACTGACAGCCCTGGGTCCCAGCCCCAGAGGTGGGGACATCACCACAGTGAGCTTAACCAGCCGGGATACTCTGCACAGCCCTGAGGGGCAAGTCCACCCTTCAACTCTCTGAGCTTCGTGTCTTTACCCTCAATGGGGATGAGCATGTCAAGGAGGACTCTGTGGCAAGGACTCTGTGATGCTACCACAGAAAAACCTGGGCTCAGCTGTAGGTCACACTGCAGGGTCATAGCCATTCTGATACTAAGAAATCTGACTCAAAGTTGTCATCATCTATGCGCGGCCTGAATGTTGGTGTCCCCCCAAAATTGCCATGTTGAAACCTAACCCCCACTGTGAAGGAATTTGGAGGCAGGCCCTTTGGGAGGTGATTAGGTCAGGAGGATGAGGCCTCATGAATGGGACTGGTGCCCTTACAAAAGAGACCCCAGAGAGCTCCCTTGCCCCTGCCTCCATGTGAGGACACAGTGAGAAGACGGCCAGCTCTGAACCAGGAAGCAGCCTCACCAGACACCGAATCTGCTGGAGCCTTGATCTTAGACTCCCAGCCTCCAGAACTCTAAGAAATAAATTCCTGTCATTTATAAGCCACCCAGTCAATGGCATTTTGACATGGCAGCCAGAATGGACTAGGACAACCTATCTTGGGAAAATGAGAGGAGAAGCATGCTGGGAGCAGAGGCTATAAGACAGCAAAATCCTCATCTCCCAGGGCAGCAGTTAGTAGTTTGTTTTCAAAACTGAAATGACATACGACTCAAGAAATAACAGTATAAGGAAATTATTTAAACATACAGAGGAAAAATCAGAAAAAACAGCTGGGTGAGATGAAAACAGATGCCCACAGGAAGCAGGGAGGGACGGGGTGTTTGTAAAGAGCCTTCCAGAATCTTACCACAGTTTCGCTACACACACGTGAAACTTTGAGACATACTGAAAACTCATGTCACCACAAAGAAACAAAGAAACTGCTGTCCAGATGGGGGCTGCCCAGGAGGGGTTGGCCAGTGTGGCCGTACCTGTGAGGGGCTGCTGCTTGGCGACATCCCAGACCTTCACAGCCGTGCCCGCCGCGCTCACCAGGACGCCATCCACAGTGGGGTGGAACTGCAGCACCTCCACCTGGACATCCTCAGGGCCCAGTACCAGCCCGGGCCCTGAGGGCAGCGCCTGGCCAGGGGCTGGCAGCCGCCACAGTTTCACCTGCGGGAAGGAGCAGTCTGTGAGCTGCGAGGACTGGGCGGGGCCCCGCTGCCCCAGGGGTACCCTATGTTGGGGAAGGGAGGGGAACCTGGCTCAGGATCACAGTATGTGGTTAGAGGCTGGCGGGGGAGACGTGACTGTTGGGGAGCCCATGGCTCTGGTCTATCTCCTCTGGGCCTCCCAAACCACGGCAGCCCTGCTCTCCTTAGGCAGCTAAGCAACACAACAGGTCACAGCCACGGCTCTGGGCAAGCGCACGGGAGCACCTGGGAGCCAGCGTGGGTTGAGGAACTGAGAAAGTCCGGGCTAGCCCAGCCCTGAAAGCCTGTAGAGGGGCCGGAGGGACCGAGGGCCCTGGAGGGGAGTGGGAGGGACTGGACTGGGAGGGAGCAGGGCCCCGGGGGCCTTCTGAGCCCCCAGCTACAGGTGGGAGGGGCATCAAGCAGCTCTTTCAGCAGCTCCACTCACCGTCCTGTCGGCTGAGCCTGTGGCCAGGAGGAAGTCATCAAAGGGAGAGAAGTCCAGGTCCGTGACCAGGTCTGTGGGAGAGCGAAGGCTGACACGGGTCCCAAGAGAACCCACCAGAATGTCCCATTTCCATCCCAAAGTGATCTCCCCTCGAGGCCAGGAATCACAGCCCAGGGTTTCTGAGGCAACGCCTCTGCCCACATCTCAGCAGGCAACAAGTCCAAGAGGGAGCACACCTCTGGAAATAATAGCAAAAGCCATAGGCCCCTGCCTGTGACATATGTCCCTGAGAGCCCTGCAGCCCCAGCGTGGCCAAGGGCCCGGCATCGGGAAGTCAGCGGGACAATGGGCAGGGAGCTCCTCGGATTACCAGACACCTACACTCGCCCCATTCCAGGGCCCAGCCCAGGTGAGTGAACACAAGAGCCAGTCCCTGCTCTGGGCCCATGAGGGATTCACAAACGGGACAGACGCCACCAGCTCTAACGGACCCTCACCACCTCCAAGGGGAGACACACACGTCTCTGCAGACACAGCAAGAGGCCGGCTGGCACGCAGGGGGGACCCTAAGATCAGGGGTCAGGGCAGGCTTCGTGGATGGGGCGTGGTGGGCCCTGGAGGATGTGGAGGGCTGGTACGTGTTAGGACATCACAGATGCAGGGGGGCTGGGGGGACTTCCAGGCGCAGAAACCCGGCCACCCTGCCCTGCAGGCTCTGCCCTGGACAGTGCAGGGCCCAGGCCAGGTGCGGCAGCCTGGCTCTCCCAAGGGAATGAGAAGCAGCAATACGGCCAATCTGAGCACTCAGCTGTGCCAGCAGGCCCGTGTCCTTTAAGTGCACTTATCTCACCAAGTCCTCACAACCCCCAGGATGGCACTGTAGCATCATCCCCAACTGGAGGATGAGGACACCAGGACAGAGAGGTTAAGTAAGCTGCCCAGAGCTGCACAGCTAAGAAGGGGAGAAGCTGAGATTCAGGCTAGCAGTCCAGTTCTAGAACCTACAACCTCAGTCCAACATGGCCTTTCCCAAATAGGAGCAGGCCCCAAGACACCTCCCCACAGCCCAGACGCTCTCTAAATACTTCCCAGCCCTCTGCTCCCCAGGGCAGCTGGGCTGAAGGGCTGCTTGGCCCTGAGCCAAGAGGCAGAAGGTAGCCCTGAAGGCAGGGCCCCAGGCAGAGTTCAGCCCACCACAGTCAGCCCACCACAGTCCCCCCACCACTGGCACCTAAGAAGGCAGAATGGCGCCTGAGACCTCAAAGACAGGTTCTGAGCGAGCCGCAGCTCAGCTACCCCAACAGCAGCTTCCTGGCAGGGCTGCGCCTGCAGAGAGAGGCTCTGAAGAGTCAGAGCGACTATGAGGTCGCAACTCGCCAAGAGAAGCCTGGTCCAGCTTCTACTTGGAGCCCTCCAGTAACAAGGGGCTCACCACTTCACAGACATCACCTACTCAGGGGCAGCTCCACGAAAAGTAAACAGCATCAAGAAGCAAAAAACATGGTGTCGAAGAACACGGGGGTCAGACAGACCTGATCCTGGCTCTGCCAACAGCAGTGCCAACGTTGGTAAGTTCCTAATCTCTCTGAGCCTCAGTTCTCTTAGGTGAAAAATGGGTTATTCTAAAATCTACTTCAGGGGGGCTGGCCCTGTGGCCAAGCAGTTAAGTTCACGCGCTCTGCTACAGAGGCCCAGGGTTTCACGGGTTCGAATCCTGGGTGTCGACATGGCACCGCTCATCAAGCCATGCTGAGGCAGCATCCCACATGCCACAACTAGAAAGACCCACAACTAAAAATACACAACTATGTACCAGGGGGGCTTTGGGGAGAAAAAGGGAAAATAACATCTTTAAAACCTACTCCAAAGAGTTGAGAGTGGAGGCCGGTCCCATGGCCGAATGGTTAAGTTCGCATGCTCCACCTCGGAGGCCTGGCGTTTCCCCGGTTCAGATCCTGGGCACGGACATGGCACCGCTCATCAGGCCATGCTGGGGTGGCATCCCCCATGCCACAACTAGAAAAACTCACAGCTAAAAAAAATGCATACTACTACGTACCAAGGGGCTTTGGGGAGAAAAAGGAAAAAATAAAATCTTAAAAAAAAGTGTAAGAGTGGATGAGAAAGCAGACTTTTTATGCGTGCTACAACAGATGGACCTCAAAACATTACGCTACGTGAAAGAAGCCAGACTTCGAAGACTATGTATGGTATAACTCCATTTATGGGAAATGTCCAGAAAGGGCCAGCCTACAGAGCAGGAGACAGCAAACATTCCCTGGATGGTGGGAAGCAGTCAACGTTTCAGGCTTTGAGGGCCAGAAGGTCTCTGTCACAGCTACTCGATGCTGCAGTTGCCGGGAAAGACAGCCACAGGCCGACTGTCACGGAAGAGGCATAGCTGTGTCCCAATCAAACTCCCTACAAAGACAGGCGGCAGGCCAGACTGGGCCACAACGGCAGTATACAGACCCCTGCCGCAGAGGGCGAAAGACCAACGGTTGCCAGAGGCTGCGGGCCCTGAGGTGGAAACGGACTAACTGCAAAGGGGCACGAGGGATCTTTGGGGAAATGTTCTAAACCTGGAGGGTGGTACACACAGCCCTATAACTTTAATAAAAGTCAAATTCTTCACTTAAAACAATAAAGTTAATGGTATGTAAACGATACCTCAATAAAGTTGTCATAAAAAGCTTTAAAAAAGGATGAGAAAATGCAGATAACATGCTTAGCACATAGGGAGCTCTCCATCAATCTTCATTACCATTACCTTATTTATTTTTTTTGAGGACGATTAGCCCTGAGCTAACTGCTGCCAATCCTCCTCTTTTTGCTGAGGAAGACTGGCTCTGAGCTAACATCCATGCTCATCTTCCTCTACTTTATATGTGGGATGCCTACCACAGCATGGCGTGCCAATCGGTGCACCCGGGATCTGAACTGGCGAACCCCGGGCCGCCAAGAAGCAGAATGTACAAACTTAAATGCTGCACCACTGGGCCAGCCCCCTACTGTTACCTTATTAACCACCATCATCATCACCTGGACCCCTACACTGAGCCGCACACTGAAACCAGGGACCAAGAATCAGCCCCCTTCCCTCACTCAAGGCAGCCAAACAGGCGGCCAGCAATGCAGGCCAGAGGGCTGGACCCACAGCCGCCACAGCTGGACAGGGAGAGGAGGCAGCCGGGCCAGCGCTGCAGCAGCCCGAGGAGAGCAAACTGTTCCTCAGAGTGGGCGGGCTGCCAGGCGGGCTGCCGGGCGCCCCCAGAAGCAGCCGCGGCAGACAAAAGCTCTCTTTGTGAGGATCCCTCTCTGGCCCTACAGCCCAGCCAGCCCCTCCTTGGAGGGGCCTAAGCAGCCTGGCTGAGGAGGATGCCCGGTGGCGAGAGGTAGTCTCCTGGGTTGCAGGAAAGGACACACAGCTAAGAACCATAGAGGGCAGAGTGCTCCGCAGTGACAGGGAGCCAGCAACAGCCTGGAGCCTGGTGCTGGCTGGTGCACATACCCCTCCCCCCAGCTGGACCACCTGGAGCATCCAGCTCCCCTCCTTTCTGCCCAGGCCAGAATTCTCTACCAGGACCCAGTCTTCCAATCTGGACCCCATCTGTCAGAAGGCACAGTGAGGATGACAGAAGGGACGTCGCAAGCCAAAGGACAGTAAAACCAGGTGAATATAAATCCTTGGCCCCAGAGAGGAAGGGGTAAGTTCTAGACTTCCTGGGTCCAAACCCCACTCACCTGAATGGCAGCCCAGGTGGGTCACGTGTCTCTTGTCCTCTCGCTGGCCTTCCAGAGGCACGATGCCCAATACACCTGTCAAACAAACATGTGGGCTCTGACTTCAGGCCTAATGGAGACCATCTACCTCCCTGCCCAGGACACCCAGGGAACATGAGGCCCAAAAGCTCAGCCTTGGACCTTCCCAGAGCCTCCACCAATCCTAAGATCACACCCCTCTAGACACAGTGATTGGTCAAGGTTAGGTGCTTGCTCCACACAAGAGCCTGCATGACACTGGATGTACAGAAGACACTAGAGAAAGTGGTTGTCTCTTTTTGGCACTGTGGGTCCTTAGAGGTCAGTTTGGGCCACCAGTTACCACTTTTCCCAGCTTTATCTCAGAAAGAAGCCATCACCAGAGGACCACAGAGCTAAGGGACAGGACAGAGGTCAGGGCTAACAGCATGTGTGAGCCTCTGGATACAGCTCTGCCTGAAGCCCCTGGATTTCTTAGTTATACGAAGCAAAAAGGTACCCAATTTTTGCAAAGTCAGTTTGAGGCCTGAGTTAATTATCACTGGTGACCAGGAGGCCCAAATAATATGGGAGCTTTTCAAATCTTTCTGTTCCTATCGACCCCAGCTGACCCCAGACAAGGAGTGGGTAGCATATGGCAACAGCTGGAAACAAAGGTGACAGCCCTCTCCCCACCCTCCTAGTCATGCTCTTGGACACCACAGCCAATGTGGTTTTTACAAAATATACACACAAGCCCTAACCAAAACTGATCTGATTACTGCACATGGACCAGCTTGTAGGAGTCTAAGGCCCTGCGGGGTACTGACCTCTGAGCCCCGAAAGCCCCTCCAAACCTCTAGCCTGCAATGAGTCTGCCCTTCTCTCCCACTCGGTCTAGGGTGACAATGTCTGAATCCATGTCCACGTCTCTACCTGGACGGTCAGAGTTGAAGGCGATCAAGCTGCAGCTGGATTTGATATGGTTCCCACAAGAGGGGGCGGTTCCTGTTCGAATGTCACTGATCCAGGCCTGGAAAAAAGAATGGGAAATGTGAAGGCCAGGGTTCTGCAAATGCCTAAAGTTGAGGGTAGAGTGTGATCCAGGGAACTCTCCCTTAAAGCTGCACCATTAGAGATTCATTGCTTTGGATCAAACCCTGTCCTGCCTCAAGTAGTCCCTTAGAAAACAAAATGTTCTTGAAATGATAACCTAAGTCATAAAGAGGGCAATTTTGCTTATTAAATCAGTTCTCTAATACGAGTGAGGAGGCTGTCAGAAGGGAGCTCAGGCTGAAAAAGCTCAAAAGGCTAACTGGGCAGTGTTTGTGTGTGTGTGGGAGGGAACTGATTCTGTTAAAATGGGGAGAGAGAAGTAGAGAAAGAAGTACCTAAGACAGAAGACAGACTCAACTTCCTCAGCATTACTGAAGGCCTCCACCAAGTATGGGGGTCTCCACCAAGTCCCAGGAGAAAACACCCAAGGTCAGAGAGGGAAAAATCAAGCCTTTCCACAAAGTCCCATAGACGGAAGAACGACACACCCCCATGAAAAGGCCGTGATGTTAACAGCCCCACACACGGAAGAGCAGAGGAGCACTTTCTCTGAAACGAAGATCAACGAGGTCCAAATGTTCTCTCTGTTGATATCAAAGCAACACTCCTCCTTGCTGCCCGACAATCGAGCACCCGTATTTCCCAGCCCACCCACCCACAGCATCCTGGAAACCACCTCCACCACCCAAGTTTCTGTTTCAGTGTTCACCTGCCACGGGTAGGACCTCATCATCTTGCATTATTTTCCCCTCCTGATTCACGTTTACTGTACAAATACAGTGACAGGAAATATGTTTCAAAAGAACAGATCACCTGTTCTCGCATCTCTCTAACATAAACTGTGTTAAGCTCTCCCTGTAATCCCTGGTCCCATGCCTGTCTGTTTACCTTGCTGGACTGCGGCCCACCTGGGAACAAGCCCTAGGGCCCCTCAAGTACACTCCAGACCCCTCCAAGCAGTACTTGCTGCACTAAGAGAGACGGTAATAATGCAAAGCTGAGCACCTCTCTCCCCAACCCACCGCCCCCTTCCAATCTTTCGATGGCTCCCCACTGCGTTCACAATATAACCCAACTTCTTCCTGTGGCCCTCCGGCTCTGCAGGACGGCTCTGGACTCATCTGACACCATGATGTGTGATCCCCATCACTGCCCTCCATCCATCCACCCTGGCCCACTTTCCATTCCTCCACTAGGCTCTTCCCATCCCACTCTTCCTGTGGGTGGCTGCTTCTTATCCTCTGGCCTCAGCTTAAATGTCACCTCCTCCCAGCAGCCTTCCCTGACCACCCTATTGAGATTAACTCCCACCTCACCGTCCACCTCCATCTCCATCCCAGCCCCTGATGTGTGTTTTCAGTGCACTTATTAAAACTTGCAGTACCCCTGCAGGCCTGTCTGCTTGCTGCCTGTCTCCCTCAGGAGACTGTAGGCAGCACAGAGGAAAGAAAACGCTGTCGTGTTCACCGTAGTGGTTCTAGCAGCTGGGAACAGCACCTGGGAGGTGCCGAGGAAATACTGCCCAGAAGATGAAAACGGGGCTTCTGGCCCAGGCTCTCCTGCTGTGCCTTGGCCCCTGATGGAGTCACTGGAGGTCACTTCCTAGGCTTAATTATTGGAGGACACTCCCAGGCCTTCTAAATAACACGGGGAGTGGCAGACCACAGCTGGCATCATCTCTGAAGCACAGCCCTCATCAGGTGAGCTGCCTTTCCGGGGGTCTGAGACGACACGCGGCACCTGGCTCAGCTCTTCCTCTGGGCACCACCTGCTCAAGCCTCCCCAGGCCCCACCCAGCCCCTGGTAGCATCACCGAGTAAGGAAGAGCTTGCGCCAGCCACGAGAGGAGGAAGCGCCGGCGGAAACCCGAGGGAGGGGCACGCCTCTGGCCCAGGGGCTCCCTCTCTGCAGCTGACACGCCGCATTCGCCGAGGCCACGCAGAGAGGGCATGTCTCCCACACCCCATCCCCGGGCAGGGGCGATCGGGGCGGCAGGGAGGAGGAGCCGCGGCTCCCCGGCGAGGCCGACCGGAAGCCGGGAAGGCAGGCAGCCTCGCAGGCCTCAGGCCTTGGCCCCGGCCGGACGGGCTGCGCCGCCCCGGGGGTCCCGAGGCGAGGCGGGCGGGCCACGGACGGCGGGGCTCACGGAGCGGCCAGCGAGCGTCCCTTGAGCGCCGGACTCTGCCCGCCGGGCCGGGACAGGGCGCCTGGACGCCGGGCTCGGGCCTGAAGGGGGCGCCCCGGGGCCGGCGGGCTCGAGGGTCCTCATGCGGAGCCCGGCGAGCTGGGGGGGGGGCGGCCGCCGGGCGAGGGGCGCCGGCGGGTCGGGCTCACCTCGCGGCGGGGCGGCCGGGCCTCCGTGTGCCGGAACTTGGACACCCTGAAGCGGTTCATGGCGGCAGGGACGGCGGCGGTCGCAGCTGCGAAGACCCAGGCGTCGGCTCTCAGGTGCAAGGCGACCAGCCGTGCCTCCCGCCGCCTCCGGCCCCACCCGCAGCCCGCCGCCCGCCGCCCGCGGCCACGCCCCGACACGCCCTGGCCAATCGCAGGCTGCTCCGGCCCGCCGGGCCACGCCCCCGGCTCCTCTCCCTCCGCGCCCGCGCCGCCGGCCCTGCCCTCTGGCCAATCGCCGCTCGGCCGCCCCCCGAGGCCACGCCCCGGTGCCGGGGGCGGGTGGTGCGGGTGGGGAAGTCACGTGCTGCGCGCTGTCTGCTCCCCGCCCCGCGGTGAGTGCCTGGGGCCTGGGGGCTACAGCCGCGATTTTGTGTACACGGATTTGCCCCCGGAGGCTTTCTAGTGTGCGGGACGCGCCCTCTCGGGGAGGAGACGGGGCAGGAATGAACTGGCTCTATTTCAGAGACAGGGAACGGGCCCAGGGAGAGAGGAGCCCCTGGCCCCTGTCACACAGATAGTGTGTGGCAGCAGGGGAAGGGGAGCCCAGAGCTGATGCAAACCCCTGTCCGGGGATACCTTCCTCTAAAGCCTGCAGCCCACCCACCCTGCTCAGGCCAGGTGCGCTCGGCGGGAGGGATGGGGCCTCAGCATCCCCTTATTAGGGCATGTCTTGGCTGCAGGCCTTGGCGCCGCAGTGGGGCAGGACTCCTCGAAAGAGATCAGTGTATCATTTACAGATAAGCGGAAAGGGCGTAAGATGAGGACAAAGGGGAATCCCTTAAATAGCAAAGGTGCTCAATCGGCGCTGCTTGCTCAGTCCCGGACAACTCAGGAAGAAAGGGGGCAGGTTCATTCCACCTGGGGCCACTCATTGCACCAGCGTTTCTCTTCGCTTTGAAAATTGACTCCGTGATTCCAGAATATGCTTTCTGCTTGAGGACAAACATAACACCTGCTCAGGCATGTCTGGAAAAGGGACTTTGATCTGAGGAATGCGAATGATTGGTCGGAAAATTCCCCTACCGCACCCTGCCTGCTGCAGAGAACAGGCTCACCCGAGGTACGCTGCCCAAGAGTGAATCTGAAAGCTTGGCCAGGCGATGGCTACAAAGTGACCCCAAAATGCGAGTTCTTTTTTGTTTTTTTTTTCAGTTATCACAGGTAAACTGTGAGGACGAAAAGGCCATTTACTAGCATCCTACTAAGTGAGTTAAAAGTGACTTTGATCTCCATAAACTAAAAATAGTATGTCAGTAGAGTTGACTGAGGCCGGGGATTTGGAATTCTAAGCAGTCTGGCAGCCGCTGAGTTCAGCTTTCTCATGCCACAGACGCTTCAGGTTTTGCAACCCCAGCAGCTCTGGAAAAGGCACGAGCAGTGCCGTCTTGAGTTGGTTGTGGTGTTCAATTTCTGCAGATATTGCTTTTTTTTTTAAATTGTGGTTAAAAGACATAAAATTGAACCTTTTAAAGTGTACAGTTCAGTAGTTAAAGACATTCATAGTGTTGTGCAACAGATATCCAGAACTTTTTCATGCAAAACTGAAACTCTACACCCATTTAAACAACAGCTTCCCATTGCCTACTCTTCCCTGGTAACCACCATTCTACTTTCTGTTTCTGTGAGTGTGACTGCTTTAGATACCTCATATAAGTGGAATCATATATTATTTGTCTTTTTGTGACTGGCTTATTTTACTTAGCACAATGTCCTCAAGATTCCTCCATGTTGTAACATGTGACAGCATTCCCATCCTTTTTAAGACTATAATATTCTATTGTATGTATATACCACATTTTGTTTATCCATTCATCTACCAATAGACACTTGGGTTCTCCCACCTCTTGGCTATTGTGAATAATCCTGCTAAAAACTTGGGTGTGGAAATATCTCTTCATGACCCGGCTTTCAATTCTTTTGTATATATACCCAGAAGTGTTATTGCTGGATCATATGGTAGTTCTATTTTTAATTTTTTTTTTTTTGAGGAAGATTAGCCCTGAGCTAACTGCTGCCAATTGTCCTTTTTTTGCTGAGGAAGACTGGCCCTGAGCTAACATCTGTCCCCATCTTCCTCTACTTTATACGTGGGACACCTACCACAGCATGGCTTTTGCCAAGTGGTGCCATGTCTGCACCAGGGATCCGAACTGGCCAAACCTAGGCCTCCGAGAAGCAGAATGCGAACTTAACCTCTGTGCCACCGGGCCGGCCCCTCTATTTTTAATTTTTGAGGGACCTCCACATCAGATATTGCTTTTAAAATTACAATTACTCATAGTGTAGTACCATCCTTTAGTTACTGTTGGTTATGTGGTTAATTCCACAGTACACAGTAATGCCTATTTGCATCAACAGTATTTGACTAATAACTTTCTAGTTAGGGGATATTCAGACATTATGTATTATGGTCCAAATATAAACCAGCTATACATCTAAAACTATAAAACTCTTAGAAAAAAACATGAGCAAAAACTTCATGACATTGCATTTGGCAGTGATTTTTTGGATATGACACCAAAGGTCCAGAGAAAAAGAAAAAATAGACAAACTAGGCTTCAGGGAAAATTTTTAAATTTGTGCATGAAAAGACACTATCCACAGAGTAAAAAGGCAACCCACGGGATGGGAGAAAATATTTTCAAATCATATATCTGATAAGGATTAACATCCAGAACCTATGAAGAACTCCTAAAACTCAACAACAATAAAAAACCCCACCTAATTTAAAACAGGCAAAGGACTTGAATAGACACTGCTCCAAAGAAGATATACAAATGGCCAATAAGCACATGAAAAGATGCTCAGCATCACTAATCATCACGGAAATACAAATCAAAACTACAGTGAGATACCACCTCATACCCAATAGGATGGCTACTATCAAAAAAAAGAAAAGAAAAGAACAAGTGTTGGTGAGGACGTAGTTATTGGAACCTTTGGGCACTATTGGTGGGAATGTAAAATGGTACAGCCACTATGAAAAACAGTCTGGCAGTTCTTCAAGAATTAAAATAGAGGGGCTGGCCCCATGGCATAGTGGTTAAGTTCCACGTGCTCCGGTTTGGTGGCCTGGGGTTCATGGGCCTGGATCCCAGGTGCAGACCTATACCACTTGTCAGCCATGCTATGGTGGTGACCCACATACAAAATAGAGGAAGATTGGCACAAATATTAGCTCAGGGCTAATCTTCCTCAAGCAAAAAAAAAAAAAAAAGAAGATTGGCAACAGATGTTAGCTCAGGGTGAATCTTCCTCAATGGAAAAAAAAATTAAAAATAGAGCCACCATATGATCCAAAAATTCCACTTCTTGGTATATACCCCAAAGAATTGAAAGCAGGGTCAAGAAGAGATATTTTCACACCCACGTTCATAGCAGTATTATTCACAACAGTTAAAAGATGGAAGCAACCCAAGTGTACACTGATGGGTGAATGGATAAGCAAGATCTGGTATATACATACAATGGAATATTATTTAAAATAATTAGCTTTTAAAAAGAAAAAAATTGGGGCTGGTCTGGTGGTGCAGCAGTTAAGTGTGAGCATTCCGCTTCGGCGGCCCGCAGTTTGCCAGTTCGGATCCCGGGTGCAGACATGGCACTGTGTGGCAAGCCATGCTGTGGCAGGTGTCCCACATATAAAGTAGAGGAAGATGGGCACAGATGTTAGCTCAGGGCCAGTCTTCCTCAGCAAAAAGAGGAGAATTGGCAGCAGATGTTAGCTCAGGGCTAATCTTCCTAAAAGAAAAGGAAAAAATTCTGCAATATGCTACAACTTGGATGAACCTTGAGGACATTATGCTAAGTGAAGCCAGTCACAAAAAGACAAACACTGTGAGATTCCACTTACATGAGATCCCTAGAGTAGTCAAACTCATAGAGACAGAAAGTAGAATGGTGGTTGCCAGGGGCTGGGGGAGGAGGAAGCGGAGAGTTTAACGGATATAGAGTTTCAGTTTTACAAGATGAAAAGAGTTGTGGAGATGCATGGTGGGGATGGTTGCACAATTTTATGAATGTATTTAATACCATTGAACTGTACACTTAAAAATGGTTAAGATTTTTAACGGGCTGGTCCCGTGGCCAAGTGGTTAAGTTCGTGCGCTCTGCTTCAGTGGCCCAGGGTTTCGCCGGTTCGGTTCCTGGGCATGGACATGGCACTGCTCATCAAGCCATGCTGAGGCGGCGTCCCACCTAGCACAGCCAGAAGGACCTACAACTAGAATATACAACTATGTACTCGGGAACTTTGTGGGGAAGAAGAAGAAGAAGAAAAAAAGAAGATTGGCAACAGATGTTAGGTTAGCTCAGGCACCAATCTTCAAAAAAAAAAAGAGGCATAAAAAAAGGTTAAGATGGTAAATTTTATGTTACGTGCATTTTCCCACAATAAAAAAAATTTAATATAAATTAACTGTAAACCTATTGCAAAGGTTCCTGTAAACCCAGATTTGCTTCATGTCACTTCATTGTTATCCCTGAGTTAGTTGTGTTTTTTTAAAAAAATCTGCCATTATGTCAGCCGGGCCTAAATGGTCACAGTCAGAAAGACCTTAACCCCCAGAGGAACAAATGTACGAGCCATGAACTAAATCTGGTCTACAGATATATTTTACTTCACATGGTGTTTTAAAAATTGAGAAGTTTCATTCAAGTTTTGGATTTCAATGTCTCTTGAAAAACGGAAGGATTTGGCAAGGCGAGGTCCACATCCCCACGAGGCTAAAATGGGCTGGAGCTGAGTACCACCTGCCACCCCTAAAGCATGTTGTCCCTGGCATCTTATATGCTGCCACTCCACTCTTAACTTTACCTGCCTGGCCCTGTCACCTGCGTTTGTGACCCCCGACCTTCTCTCTTGAGAGAAGCCATCACCCTAGCTGTGTTAGGTCATGTGACTGTTTCCACAAACTGAGGGCTGGTGGAAACAAAGTAGAAGACTGTCAATTTCCCCATTCCCACAGTGACCAACCTGAGCCCCATAGGGGGGAAGAAGGAAGGGCCAGAGGAACATCAAGGCCCAGAAAGGGACCATCTCACATGTTCCCAGATCCATTCTGGCTGGAGAGAGTGATTCTTTCTGCTGGAGAGCTCAGAGCTCTAAGGCTGCTGCAAACTTGAGCTGAATACATTACTTGTGAATTGCAAAGTTGAACTGACTGCTTCTAAGATTTCTGCCAGTCCCACAAGCCTATGAATTACCAGCTTTGTCTTTACACTCCTAGTAACTCCACTTCACTGTCTGTCTATAAGGACACTGGAAGACACCACCTTACCCTAAAAGGCAGTCTATCAAAAGGTGGGTCCAATTCCAGCAAAACAAGGTTGTCTGGTTAGTTTGGTGCCTGGCAGATTGATTTAGATTTCACAGGTCCTGTTTCCAAGAATAATTAATAATGAACAAGAATTTGGGAGTCCATTGTAGTGAAGTCCTCATTCTAGAAAACTCAAAACACTTCATGTAACTGAAGGAAGGGTCATTAGCAGAAAGAAAAGAGACCGGCAGGGAGAAGAGGGCAAAAAACCCACACAAAAGCGTTAAAGAGCCTTAGGCTGCATCCTTATTTTCAACTGCCATGCCAGAGAAAAGAAGTTTCCAATAGGATGTTCCCTTAATTTTCTCTGAAGTCAGTGGTTTCCATAAATCAGAATTTTGGCAAGAGAGGGAAGGATGAGGCCAGCTTAAGTGCCAACAACAAATTTCTTAGGGCCAGCCTGGTGGCGCAGCAGTTAAGTTTGCAGATGGCATGCCTGGGAACATCTGGGTCCCACGTTCCACAGCCCCTTGGAATCATTCCATACTCCCTTGGACAGGAAGGGAATTGCTACAACTAGAGAAATTGTGAGCTAGCTTTTATTGCCTTTGAAGAGATTGGCTCAGGGCCTTCTGCCCTCCCTGGAAAGGCTCTTCACATACATGGGGAGGGCAGCAGCCATCCCATTGCATAGCCACGGACTTGGCCAGTCCCTTTGTACCTCGGATGGTCAGTGTCAGGGTCCCCGGGAAAGCACAGATTAGACCCTCTTGTCTCCCTTTGCCTTCAGCCCAGCACGTTGGAGGACAGTAGTTAAACTCCCTGTTAGCTCTCACACCTTCAGGAGAGCAGGAAAGGGCCCAGTGGAACAGCAAAATGAAAAGTGCAGAGTGGGCGATGCTTTAGAAACTTGTGTTTGCAAGTAACATTTGTTTCTCCTTAAAACTGAAAGTTTTGGCTTTACGCTGAAGAAGAGGCAGGGGAGGGACACGGCATATTCTGCCTGGGAACGTGGGTCGGTGTGGCCTGTGTGCTCATCGCAGTTTTTGGCACCAAGCCTGAGACAGATCCATTTGTGTCCTGTGACAGCTGAAGTCCTTGGAAGGCAGTGAAACAGTCTGTAGGTGGCCGTGGTAATAAATACTTGCCCTGCCTCCCTTTTGTTGTGAGAAGCAAACGAAAATGCAGCACGAGAAAGTACTTTGTAAACTACCAAGGGCTGCGTGACTGGGAGCTATTTATCACAAAGGTTTGAAGAAAAGAGCCCTGGTTTGGTTAAGACCTGGGCTTTGATCTTTGTTCACGTACTCACTAGCTGTGTGACCTGGGACAAGTCTTTTCATCTTTTAGAGTTTATTTTGTAGTTGCTTTGCGGCCGGGGTCGGGGGGTGGCATTCATTTGTAAAAATGGGAGTAGTCTTTGCCATATCTGCCTCACAGGGTTGTGAGTGTCTCAAAATATAAAACATGAGAACATTCTTTGTGAACTGTAAAGAGACTGTTCTTAGCACAGCTCAAGTGTTCAGATCTCTCCATAGCCACCGACTGCCTGAAATTCGTCCCACAGACATCTCCAGTGTGATAAGTCCAAGTAACAGTAACTCATTATCTTTATCCCCAAACTTGCTCCTTTCCTGGGTTTTTTAGCTTGGTATCACCAGTAGTTGGGGGAACATAAAAAAGTATATTCGTTGTCCCCCAGCAACTATCAAATCAAGGTGATTCAGGAACCACGACTGGGACAATTTCACAAGCTTTGTAACTAACCCATGTTTAGTAATTGTATCATCTTCTGCTTCTCTACAGTGACTAGCAGTGAAAGAAACCACACACAGGCCTCGGCTGCTCTCATCAGGGAGTCTTTCTGGTGACTTCCGTGTTCTTCTCAAGGACCTGTTTTTCTCTTCTTTAGTAGCCACCATCACCCACTCCATTCCCTTGGGGTTCTCTGCTTCATAAGAGGAAATATGGAGTCCCCAACAATCAGCCTTCCTGCTATCCCCTAAAAGAAGAACACACTCCCCCTTTCAATGTGGAGGATTTTTGCTGTTAATTACCATAGGCCGTAGATGGGTGGAAACAAAGACCAAAAAATGAGGAAGTTACAAAGCTGACCAAGTTTTCATATTAGTGAGCCCTCCTCCAGTTCCTAACTCACTCTGAGGTAGTAAATGAAAGTCCCTTCGGCTCTTGTCCTCAGCTTTTATTCCTGAAAGTTGTACTTCTTAACTAGTACCCTCCCCTCCTTTCCTCCCAGGTTTTGGGCTCCCTGCAGGTGGTAACTGTGTCTGAGTTCTGTGTACTGTCAGTGCTTAGCACAGAGCCTGGCACAGAGAACTAGCATATATTGAGCGTTACCATGTGCCAAGTACTGTAGGAAGCCTTTACATGGATTATGCCACTCACTCCTCAGATGATCCTTTGAGGTAATTACTGTTATGTCCCCGTTTTAGAGAAAGGAAACTGAGGCACAGAGAATTGAAGTGCGTGCCCAAGGACACACAGCTGGTAAGTGGCAGAGCTGGGATTCAATTCCAGGCAGTCTGACTCCAGAGCCCACACTCTTAACCACTATGCTGGAGACACTTAAATATTGGTTGAATATATTAAATGAACTCCTTTCCCCACTTTCCACCCCATGACCACCTTTCCCTGGTTTCTCTAAAATGTCCCTTGATCACTTCAGTCCTCCACATTCCCCACTCCAAACTCTCAACTGTTCCTTGCATTTTATGGTAGCCTCCTAACTGTTCTGCACTGGGCCCATGCTTTCTAACCTTCTTTCCATCTCAGAGCCTGTGGAGAATTTGATTGATGAAAGCTATGGATATCTCCCCAGGAGTGAGGGGAGGAACAAGGAGCACAGATCGTCTTAAACCTATCCATGAACCCTCAGGTTCTCTTCCTATTGTGTGGGGTGACGGTGGTGGGAGTGTGCAGTTGAAACTCCTTTGCAACACTTACCAGGCCAGGTTTACCTTTCCACCCTCATCGCAGTCACACACCCTAAGGAAGCACGTTCACATCTCTGGACAGGTGTTTTTGAAGTTCTTGCTACTTGGAATACTCTTCTTGGAATACTCTTTCCCTCTACCCTTCCCTGACGCACTTTCCATCAAAATCCAACTCGAATGCTACCGGGCACCCCAACCCCCAACCTGTTTGAGAAACCCCTTCACCTGTGTGCCTGTAACACCGTTCATACCTACAATAGCATTCATCGCGTTATGTTAGTTGCCAAGGAGCCTGTCTCCCTCGATTCCCCGTGTGCTCCTCCAGAGCAGGGATGGTATGCCATTCATCGTTGTATCCCTGATATTCTAGAACGTGCAATATTCTAGAGTAGGTGCTCGCAACATTTATTAAATCCGTTTTGGGGTAGCTCGATTCTCCTTTCGCAACCGGCAAGTTCACTACAGGTTTGGAAAGGGCTAACACGCATACAGGAGAGCTGAACGATCAGAGTCCTGCTCATAGGGAATCAGCCAGCGAGAAAGTGAGCCCGAGGCCAGGCTTTGGCAGTAGGGCACAGACTCGTGCCGCTCACGCCGACACTGGATGAGTAAGACTGACGCGAGAAGATGCTAAGTCTTGGATCAGGAGGAATGAAACCGCGCACTGCATGCCGGGATCTGCGCGACTGACAGCCGCACTGCACGCCGGGATTTGTAGTCCCGCCCCTTGCCGGGACTCTCCAACTAGTTACATTCAGCTACACTTAACCACATCCTTAAAAAGATAAGGAGCAGTCTTGGTTGTCAAGCACAGAATGACGAGGTTCTCCAGAGCAAGTCTACCTGGCAGGACTGTCCAGACCAAACCTCATTGTGGCATCCGCTGCTAGGAAGGCGCCTTGGATGCATGTGCGGGTGCGCATGCGCAACGATTGCAACTCTGCGTGCGTGCGTAACGGACTCCGCCCCCGGACCCGCCGGCGCTGCGCACACGCGTTGTCCTCGCGAGGCCTCCTTGAGCCGGGCGGCGCAGGCGCAGTGTCCCCGGGCCAAGATGGCGGCGCGGTGCTCCCCACGCTGGTTGCTGGTGGCCGTGGGGACCCCGCGGCTGCCGGCGGCTGCGGGGAGAGGGGCCCGGCCGCCCAGGGCGGGCGTGGTTGGGGCGTCGCTGGGCCGCAAGCTGAGCGTCACCACCTTCCTGCCTTCCCTGGGAGCTCGCGGCCCCGGGGCGCTGCTGACATTGAGACCGGGTGTCAGCCTCACAGGTGAGGGCAGGCTCCAGCGCCCGGGTTGGGGCTCCAGGGTCTGGAAGGGAGTGACTGGCTTCGCTCCGGCCACGAGGCTAGCGGGTGGAGGTATCTTCCGACCTGTATGCGGAATTGCTTGGGGAGACAGGCAAGCAGGAGGGAGATAGGCCCAAGCGGCTACTCGGAAGCGGTGAACGAGAGGGAGCTGTTGGTGTCCCCGGCGGCGGGGATGAAACGCCCGTAGGCCGTGAACCTTCACCTCTCTGTCAACATTACTGGAGGCCTCTTTCCAGCCTGCCGCTGCTCCCTTGCCCTATTCCTTTGCCATCCCTCCACCTTCTATCTTGTAGCGGAGGCAAAGAGGTAACGGCCGTCCGGTGAGCACCTGCTGTGCTGCTGGCCACTTTGTGCCTAATCTCACTGGGTGGAAACAACAACCCTGCAAGGTGGGGATCGTCATCCCCAGTTCAAAGAATGGGAATTTGAAGTTCTAGCGGAGGAATTGACTCGCCCAAGGTCATAAAGTTAGATAAGGAGAGTTGTCTCAAACCCAGAGCTGTCCTTTCATAGCTTCCTCTCCTTCCACCACGTGGTGTAAATCGAAGAGCACACTTAGTGGTCTCTCTTAGAAGTTCTTAAGTTGGTAATTGTAATAAGAATGCAAACTTCTACTTCTTCTTGAGCACTTAACTGTGCCAGGCATGGATCATTTCCATGTGACAGACACTGTTGTTATTCCATTTTATAGATAAAGAAACTGAGGCCTAGTTGTTAAACAAGGTGTAGACTGTCACAAAACTAAAAAGTGCTAGAGCCTTGATTCATAACCTGCTGCTTCCCTGATTGCTGGTGGTGATGTTGAATTAATATATATTAAGCGTTCAATTGCTTACCCATGGTGGCTTCTCATGCTGTGTGTTGGGTGACTTCCGTTACAGTGCAAGAAGAAAGAAGGAACCTGAACAACTGTGTGCCTGAATTGTACTAGTTATTTTTGTCTCCTAGAATTTGTGTAAATGATATTTAAGCTATCTGTAAACTTAGAAGATGATTAATTAAAGGGCCTTGGCAAGATACTTTACACAAGATAATTTCCTGTTGGGGTCCAGTTTTGTAACGTTGTCATTAAAGTCTTAGTAATTGCGATCACTTTGTACAGTGAACAGACTGTCCTCCAGTAGATTGTGTGTGACCTGGATGACTTATTTAATTCCTTTGAGCCTCTCTTAACTCTGAAAATGTGTGCTCTCATTCACAGGTAATTATTGAGGGCCTATCATTTGCCAGCCCCGGTGCTAGGTTCTGGGGATACAGCAGAGATCTTTGAGATTGGATATGGTTTGGGTCAAGTGAGCCCATTTTTTAATTCTATTCCTGCCGCCTTTATTTTCTCATGGATGGAGCAGGAGTCTGTCCAGGTTTCCTGAGGATTATTTGGAGTGATGTCATGCTATATTTCTCAATATGATCAAAAGGCGTTGTTTTTAGGTTTTGCAAACATTTTCTGGTATCAAGGTTGTTTTAAGTAGAATTTGGCTGCATCTCTTTGTTCAAATATTAATTCCATAGGTAACTAGGAATTACATTAGTAGAAGTTTGGGGAGCATTTTTGATAATTGAGTATGTAAGAGAGAGACAGACAGAGACAAGCACTAAGTACTGAACCTTGTATGTGGCTCTTACTAAGGAACTGCAGTCAGCTGTTTTCCCCAAGTGAGCCCATAGCCCACATGTGCATGTGTCATATCAGGTGATGAACACATATGAGACATGGCATCCTTCAAGGTACACTCTGTTATCACATCTAAAGTCATTAACTCAGCTCCCAAGCCTTGGTCTGCGGTCTCATCTCAAATCTAGTAGTACAATGAGATGATATAAAAAAACACTTTAAATCTGACTTTTCTCCCAAGAGCAGAAAGAAGGCAGCTATTTGACACTGGGTTGGCCATTCTTTTTTTTTTTTTTTTTTTTTTTGAGGACGATTAGCCCTGAGCTAACCTCCACTGCCAATCCTCCTCCTTTTGCTGAGGAAGACTGGCCCTGAGCTAACATCTGTGCCCATCTTCCTCTACTTTATATGAGGAATGCCTGCCACAGCATGTTGATAAGCAGTGCATAGGTCTGCACCTGGGATCCGAACTGACGAACCCCAAGCCGCCAAAGCGGAATGCATGAACTTAACTCCTGCGCAACCAGTGGGTTGGCTGTTTTTATAACAATTTGAAGGCTAATCCTGTTCTGGGTTGTTCTAAAAAGGGCAAGACATTTATTGGTCATATCTTGGGGAAAAATTTGTCTATTAAAGGAACTCTTTCTAATTATTGCTAATCATCAATGCCTTTGGGTAATGTCAGAAGTCATCCAACTTGTAATAGTTAAGCGATTTGTCTTTATCCACAAGGAGTTTTTCACATTACTGTCACCCATTCTAACTCAAGGCAAAATTCTCTGCTCGTGATGTTGAAGCTGCAGCTGCCAGAGCCTTTGCCATGACCCACCTCCGCCTTCTAGGTTGGAAGGAGTGGGGAGGGAGATGCAGGATGGGACCGGGGTGACCCCTTGCTCCTGAGTGAAGGAGGCTTGAGTACAGGAGCACTGGGAAAATAGCTCTAGTATTTTCCTCAAATCTGACCAAGGGAAGGCAGCAGTTGTCTCCTAACCCTACCACTGCCACACTGTCTGCTTCTCATGTTCCAGGACATCTAGGGTGCAGCAACAGAAAACCAGTACTAGGGATACCAAAAATAGAGATTTACTTCCTGGTTCTGATTTTAATTATCCCAACCAGACCTACTCATTCTCCTGTCTGATTATCCCCTATCTCGCCCCCTTCCTGGATATGCTCAACATCCTTGGTTGTCTTTTGTGCTCAGATTAATTTTAAGTAGTCTCTCAGTTCTTGTTAGTTGAGAGCTATTTCTCATGCAAACCCAATCACCTCCCTGTTTCTTTCCTGTTTCCTCTCTGTTTACCACTTGCAGTGGCTCCCTCTTGCCCTCAGGATAAAATCATGACTCCTTAGCATAGCTCAGAGGCCCTTCTGCTTATTCCTAGGCCTCATTAATCATCATCTCTAACCACCCCTCCGTCACTGCCACCACCACAGAGTCTCTAGTTACATCATAGTATCTGCAGTTCCTAAATGCACCAGAACTTTCCCGTGAACCACTCCCTCCAAACCAAAGATGACCATATGTTGTATCAGCCAAATGGGGCACTTTTGAAAGTGAAAGGAGGTGCTGTCACAAATAATTCCAGGACTGCGGGTGTGAACCTGGCCGGATTCAAAGTCCTTCCTAGCCTAGCTAATTTCTGCAGTTTAACAGCAGGTGCCATAGAAGACTTTCCGTGAACTTCTTAGATTGGGTCATCAGTGGTTCTCAACTGGGGGTGATTTTACCCTCTAGGGGACGTTTGTTAATGTCTGGAGATGTTTCTGGTTGTCAGTTAGTGGGAGGCAGGGGAGTGCAACTGACCTCTGGTTGACCAGGAGTGCTGCAAGGCATCCTACAGTACAGAGGTGTGTTAGTTTGCCAGGGCTGCTGTAACAAAGTGCCACAGACTGGTGGCTTAAACAACAGAAATTTAGTTTTTCTTTATTATTTTCTAGTTCTGGAAACTAGAAGTCCAAGATCAGTGTTTTGTCAAGGTCATCTTTAAAGACCCTATCTCCAATACAGTCACATTAGTCACATTTTGAGGCGCTGGGGGTTAGGACTTCAACATATAAATGGGGGGAGGGGCACAATTCAGTCTATAATAGGACAGTCGTCTGTCCATGTCCCTCATGCCCCCCCCACACCAATCCCGTCATCGGCAGTGCGGAGCTTAGAAGCCGTGGTTAGAGGACTTGTGTATTCTTACTCTGCACGTTCTTCTGTGCTAATATCTCTTCCCACGCTGCCTCCCATACTCCCCTGCAGGACTGTAAGCTCCTTGAGGGCATTGGCCTTGACTTTTTATTCATCTTGTATCCTCAGTGCCTAATATGGTGGTAAGATTTTGAATAAATGTCAGCTCCAGGAGGGCAGTGCCTTTGAATGGTTGGCTGTCGTATCCCTGGCGTGTAGCCCAGTGCCCAGCAGATACTCAGTGAATATTTGCTGCATGAATGAATGGTGAATATTTGTAAGTATTTATTGAATGAATGGTGAACACGGAAGCTTCTCCTCTGCAGATGAATGCAAAACCTGGAGCTGCCTCGTGATCCTTGTTCTCTTTCTTGACCCCGCTCTCCCTTCTGCCTTTTCTTGGCCCCCTTTTGCACCCAGCCCCACTCTCCTCATCTTCCAGTTGTCGTATTCTGGCTGGGGGTTAGGAGGCAGGACTCGAGGTTGTACAGCAGCCTCCCCCTTCACTTTGTGACAGGCCAGTCCAGGTTAGCTTTCTGCCTCGGGCACAGGGCAGTTGAGGAGATGTGTCTGTTGGCCTCTCCTCCTAGTTGCTGATGCAAGAGACCTGAAAGGAGGGCAGGGCATGTGGCTGCCTGCCTCATGCTTTGGTTCCTTTCAGGTTGTCTGCTCTGGGGTAAACAGAGGTTCTGGCACAGGGCCTTTTAACCTTGTGTGTGTATATATGTGTATTTTTTTAGGGGAGGGGTCAACGCTTTTATCAGATTGTCTGAGAGATCTGTGACTCTAAGACTAAGAACAATTTACAGTTGTGTGTCGCTTAGTGACAGGGATACGTTCAGAGAATGTGCTGTTAGGCGATTTCTTCGTTGTGCAAACATCACAGAGTACACTTACACAAACCTAGTTGGGATAGCCCACTACACACCTAGGCTAGATGGTATTAATCTTACGGGACCACAGTCACATATGCAGTCCCTCTTTGACTGAAATGTCGTTATGCAGCACATGACTGTGTAGTGGCTCCCAAACTTAAGCGTTTGACAGAATCATCAATTGGAGGGCTTGTTAAACACAGCCTGCTGTACCTGACCTCTAGAGATTCTGATTGAAGTCTGGGATGGGGCCTGGAAATTTGCATCTCCAACAAGCTGATGCTGCTGCTGGTCCGAGGGACCACACTCTGAGAACCACCCTGTAAGCAGACATCCAAGGTTGCATGGTAGAGGGAGAGAACCAGGGGAGCTGTTAAGCATTAGAGACAAAGCATATGAAAATACCTGCACATGGCGGGTGCTCGGCAGTGTAACAGGGGAGCAAAGTCCCTTTTGAATCATCTCCAGGTGCAGCCCTCATCTGGGGAGCAGTACCTGTGGCGGTATACTGAGGCTTCAGCTGTAGTGTAATCCTGCAGAATCTGCCCTGCCCAGTGCTCGGACGTTGTTTTGTGCTCTTCATCTGAAGTGTCTTTAGCGGGTTTTGAAGTGCGCTGAGTTTCGTCTCCTGTGGGCCTGGCCGAGAACAGGCCCTAAAGCTGTGACCCGTTTGCTTCCTCACAGGTAGATCCTGGCCGGTTGTTTACACACCATTTCTTTTTGTTGAGTATATTCCCAGAGTGATTTTCTTTCCTTTTTTCTTTTTTAGGTGTAAAAAGTTACCCTTTTGTTTGTACTGCTTCCTTCCACACGAGTGCCTCTTTGGCCAAAGAGGATTATTACCAGATATTAGGAGTGCCCCGAAATGCTAGCCAGAAGGAAATCAAGAAAGCCTATTACCAGGTCTGTATGGAAGCCAGATTTTATAGACAAGATTGTGAAAGAAATCCTTTCGATCTAGTCTGATCCTGATCAGTGCGGTGTATCTGCCCAGGCGCATACGACACATGCAGCTGACAGTATAGAATGATATGGTAAAGATGGGCTCTGCTGAACTGTGTTTCTCAGCGCATAACATCATACTGGTTAATGCTTCGGAAAAAAGGAGAGAGTCCGAACCAGAGATTTTTAAAAAAGTCTTTTTCCAGAGCTGTTTTTGTCCTTAAATTTATTCTGTACCTTCTGAATCAGTAGGTACATTGGTCTGAGTTTTAGGTAGTGTTCTTTGCATTCAGATAAAAGTTTCTGGACTTAGAATTATTTCTGTTCTTAACTCAGAGGGTGTGACATTCTTGTCGTATCCTGAATGTATTTGGCTAATTGGTGAAGTGGCATGTGAGTTATCTAGACCAGTGGTTCCCAGACTTTTGCTCTGATCAACAAAATAAAAACCAAAATATGGGCTGGCCTGGTGGTGCAGGGGTTAAGTTCGCACGTTCCACTTCGGTGGCCTGGGGTTCGCTGGTTCAGATCCCGGGTGTGAACATGGCAATGCTTGGCAAGCCGTGCTGTGGTAGGCGTCCTACATATAAAGTAGAGGAAGATGGGCACAGATGTTAGCTCAGGGCCAGTCTTCCTCTGCAAAAAGGGGAGGATTGGCAGCAGTTAGCTCAGGGCTAATCTTCCTCTCACACATACACAAATAATAAAATAAAATTAAAAAAAAAAACTGGGGACACCAAAGTGGGATTTCCAGCCTTTGTGTTTTGCCTAATATAGATGTTAAAAGTAATAAGTACAGTCTATTAATGTCATTGATAAGAGGAGGAGCATCTTAACACTATAAAGATAGGAAAGCCATACTATCAGAGTAAAGAAGAGGTCTTTGAATAAGATATAAGTTAAATACAAAAGTAAATTACCTTTATGAAAAATTTACTACAAGATTATTGAATTTTTTTTTTTTTTTTTGTGGGCAAGCAAAAACTTTGTCCCAGCCCCATATTTGTGAACCATGTACTGATGGAGATCAGACTAATAGCCTGTGGCTTGGATGATTATTCCCTCTTCTTACCTTTTTTTAAAGCGTACAATTCACTGGTTTTTAGTGTATTCACACAGTTGTACAACCATCGCCACAATCAATTTGAGAACATTTTCAACACCTCAAAAAGAGACCCAGCACCCATTAGAACTTATTTCCTATTCTCCTCTCTTCCCTGCCCTTGCAGTTGCTAACCTACTTTCTGTCTCTATAGATTTGCCTATTTTAGACATTTCATAGAAATGAAATCATACAATATATGGCCTTTGTGTCTTACTTCTTTCACTTTAGAATAATGTTTTCACGGTTTATGCATGTTGTAGCATATATCAGGGTTTCATTCCTTTTATTGGTCAAATAATATTTCATTACATGGATAGACCACATTTTATTTTTCCATTCATCAGTTGATAGATATTTAGATTGTTTCCACTTTTTTGCTATTATGAGTAGTGCTGCTATGAATACCTATGTATAAGTTTTTTTTTTAAAGATTTTATTTTTCCCTTTTCTCCCCAAAGTCCCCCCGATACATAGTTGTGTATTTTTAGTTGTGGGTCCTTCTAGTTGTGGCATGTGGGACGACACCTCAGCATGGCTTGATGAGCTGTGCCATGTCCGCGCCCAGGATTCGAACTGGTGAAACCCCGGGCCACTGAAGCAGAGCGCATGAACTTAACCACTCGGCCACAGGGCCGGCCCCTATGTATAAGTTTTGTGTAGACTTATGTTTTCATTTTTCTTGGGTATATACATATACCTAGGAGTGGAATTCCTGGGTTGTGGTAACTCTATATTTAAATGTTTGAAGAAATGCCAGAGTGTTTTCCAAATCAGCTACACCATTTTGTGTCCCCAGAGCAGTGTGTAAGGGTTCTGGTTTCCCCACATCCTCCCCAGCACTTGCTGTTACCTGTCTTTTTGATTCTAGCCACCCTAGTGGGTGTGAAGTGGGATCTCACTGTGGTTTTGATTTGCTTTTCCGTCGTGGCTAACAATGTTGAGCATCTTTTCGTTTGCTCACTGGCCATTTGTTATATATGTATTCAGGTCCTTTGCCCATTTTTTGAGTTGTCTTTTTATTACTGTGTTGTAATGGAATGAGCAAAGGCATGGGGGTAGGAAGCAGAGATCCTGGCTTGGGAATCCTGAATAGCATGTCTCTTTTGAGCTGCAGGGTGAGCTACCTAATGCAAGAGTGAGAGAAGATTGGAAAGATGGAGGCTTGGGCCAAATTAATGGGATGTTTGAGGCCCTTAGCAAGTCCCAGAGACTTAATTTAAGAGAGAGTTGGGAACTATTGAAGTTTTTAGGTGTGGAAATAAAAAGATCAGGTAAAACTGCAATTTAAAACCAGAATTCTTTTTTTCTTTTTCTTGCTGAGGAATATTCACCCTGAGCTAATATCAGTTGCCAATCTTCTTCTTTTTGCTTGAGGAAGATTCACCCTGAGCTAATATCTTTGCCAGTCTTCCTCTATTTTGCATGTGGGTGGCTGCCACAGCATGGCTGCCAACGAGGGATGTAGGTCTGTGCCTGGGTCTGCCAAAGTGGAGCGTGCTGAACTTAACCACCATGCCACAGGCCTGCCCCTAGAAGTTCTCAAGGTAGCCTTTATGGAGCAATTGCTGAGATCAGACCTTGATAAAAGCTTTGCTTGTGTTACGTCATTTACTCTTCATGGCAAGAGGCTCAGTGAGGTTATGACATACAGCCAAGCCCACACAAGCCGGTATGTGACATACATGAGACTAAAACACAGGTCTTTCAGACTGCAAAAGGCCTTTCTTTTCCTTGTGCTGATCTCATGAGTGTACCAGCATATCTTGTCTTGACGTTTGGGACCAGCCTTCTGGCCCACTGTGATCTACTGGCCATGCCTTGATACCCCCCTTTGGGGGTTGGCATGTAGCGTCTGACATGCTCCTATGTGCTGGGGTGAGGACCAGCATCTCTAGAACCAGATTAAGCAGCCAGCTGCTGGCAGTGACAGAGCCAGGTGGCTTCCCGAGTCACTTTTAGCTTTAGGGTTCTGTGTACCCCCTTGCCCTCACCTAAGGGGCCTGTGGGAATCCAGGCTTGGAAGGCAGCCATAGCCACCACAAACACTGTGAAGACCTGCACAGCGCAGCATGCTTGGTGCAGCCAGGAGGTAGCCTTTAGAAAGCTCAGCACGCCTGTGTGCTCTGGATAGCCAAGTGAGATTTTATTTTGTTTTTCAATATTTTAATCTATGTTTTGAATAGGTAATACATGCCCCTTGTTCACAATTCAAAAAGTATAAAGGAGTATACAGTGGAAAGTCTTGCTCCTTCCCATTCATCCACATCGCTTCTGTAGCAATCAGTGTTACCAGTTTATTGTGTGTTCTTCCAAAAATAATTTATACAGCAGACACATCTGCTTATCTATCCAGTTATTGTCCTCTTTTTTTATTATTATTTTTAAATTAATGACTTTTTACTGCTTTATCAATAATGTTCTTTTTTTTAATGCTTTTTTGGTGAGGAAGATTGGCCCTGAGCTAACATCTGTGGCCAATCTTCCTCTCTCTCTTTTTTTTTCTCCCCAAAACCCTAGTAACAAAGTTGGATATTTCTAGTTGTAAGTCCTTCTAGTTCTTCTATGTGGGATGCCACCACAGCATGGCCTGATGAGTGGTGTGTAGGTCCGTCCCCAGGATCTGAACCAGTGAAACCTGGGGCCACTGAAGCAGAGCGCGTGAGCTTAACCACTATGCCACCAGGCCAGCCCCATGTCCTCTCTTTTTACATGGATGATAGTGTACCAGATATGCTGCTTTGCATCTTTCACAAAGGTGCCCAAGTTCTAGAATTTGTTGTTATTTTTGGTAGAGACTTGTTGTGATTGAAAATTGTGTACATATCTCAGATTTGAAGAGATGGTTTATTTTAAAGTCTTAAACTTTGTTTTAAGAATTGCTATTTGGGGGCTGGCCCCATGGCCAGACTTTCCACTGTATACTCCTTTGTACAGCTTGTTGGGCCATGCTGTGACGGTGTCCCACATAGCAGAACTGGAGGGACCTATGACTAGAATTTACAGCTAAGTACTGGGGGACTTTGGGGAGAAGAAAAAAAAGATAATAAAATAAAATACCCCCTGGGGCTGGCCCCGTGGCCGAGTGGTTAAGTTCGCGTGCTCCGCTGCAGGCGGCCCAGTGTTTCGTTGGTTCGAATCCTGGGCGCGGACATGGCACTGCTCATCAGACCACGCTGAGGCAGCGTCCCACATGCCACAACTAGAAGAACCCACAACGAAAAATATACAACTATGTACGGGGGGCTTTGGGGAGAAAAAGGAAAAAATAAAATCTTTAAAAAAAAAAAAAAAAAAAAAAAAAAATAAAATACCCCAGCTCTCCTATTAAAAAAATAAGAATTGCTGTTGGTTGTAAAGTTTGGGAGAGACAATGCTATAAAGGAGGTGGGATTGTGACTGATATTTGGGGTTGAGTTTTAGTAATTATCTTGTGTCCAGACTAATTTACCATTTCCTCCCTTAGCTTGCAAAGAAATACCACCCAGACACAAATAAGGATGATCCTAAAGCCAAGGAGAAGTTCTCCCAGCTGGCAGAAGCCTATGAGGTAATGCCACCCAGGTGTGTGCAGTCACTGTCATTCAGCTGCATGTATGCATCCGAGTGTGCTGCACAGGGCGACCTGACATGTCATAAGGTCCAGTGTGAAGGCTGTGTCCCCACACCAGATCACCTCATGGAAGAAAGGATTCTCAGGTCTCTTGCTAGTTGTAACCTGGACTCTCAGTGAAGAACAGGATCCAATGATGTGTATAAATAGAGCTCCCCAGTTGGTTGGACTTGTAGCCGGTTCTGGGACCCCTTGTTGGATCGATTCATTCTGCACCTATTTGAATACCGCCCTCCTACTGAGGGCAGTGCTGTCTGGTGAGGACAGTGGGTACTGTAAAAGGAGAAGACTCACGTGCCCTGGAGGAATGTAAAATGTAATCAGAGGGACGAAGCGTACACGTGACAACTGCTGACTAGTTCCAGAGTTATGTAAAAGTGGGCCTTCTTCCCAGACTCTGACCGCCCTGAAAGGGTGCAGGATATATAGGATATCATGCATCTGCTGTGTGTGTGCATGTCCCCTCCAACCATGGGAGAGTAGGTTGCAGACATTGTGTCTCTTACCCCTAAGTACTTCTCTGTGTATTTTCTGGGAACAAAAGCATTCTTTTCCATAACCACAGTACAGTTGTTGAAATCTGGACATTTAATTTTGAACAGTGCCATTATCTGTACTTGGTGTCTGTGTCCCTGCACCTCAGGAGAGCCTGATTGCTGTGCCGTTCTCGGTAGGTGCTGAGTGATGAAGTGAAGAGGAAGCAGTACGATGCCTACGGCTCCGCTGGCTTCGATCCTGGGGCCGGCGGCTCCGGGCAGAGCTACTGGAAAGGAGGCCCCACTGTCGACCCAGAGGAGCTCTTCAGGAAGATCTTTGGGGAGTTCTCCTCATCTTCTTTTGGAGATTTCCAGGGTGTATTCAATCAGCCTCAGGAGGTAAGCATCTTGTTTTGAAGAATCATTCAAGTTTTAGCTGCTAAATGTGTTGCAAACAGATTTATCAGTTTCCATTTCTCAAAGAAAAAGGCAAAGCAGGTTAAATGAAATGATCTGGAGGCAGTCATCTTGGTAAGAAATGATTCCAAAATTTGGGAAGTTGTATAGGTAATAATGTGTGCATCCATTTTGACTATATTCTTACAATTGCTTAATCAGAGAGCACCTAAGACTCTCAGAGTCCATTATTAAGGTGTGAGTATTTTATCTAGAGCCTGCTACATTATTCTAGGAGAGACACTGCTAATCCTACCTCTTCCCTATTTATGTCTTTTTAGAGAGGTGTTTTTTATTTTTGTTTTTGTTTTTTGGTGAGGAAGATTGGCCCTGAGTGAACATCTGTTGCCAATCTTCCTCCTTTCTTCTTTTTTCTCCCCAAAGCCCCAATACATAGTGGCATAGTGGTTAAGTTTGCATGCTCCACTTCGGTGGCCTGGGGTTTGCCAGTTCAGATCCTGGGTGTGGACCTACACACTGCTCATCAGGCCATGCTGTGGTGACATCCCACATAGAAGAACTAGAAGCACTTAGAGCTAGGTTGCACAACTATGTAGTGGGGCTTTGGGGAGAAAATACCCCAACACATTCGCTCTTAAAAGTCTTGAGGGTTAGGGCAGAATCGGTTAAGTGAGTCGCGTCTGTTCTTACTTGGCAGAGCACAGGTAAGTGAAGCAGTTAAAGAGTAAAGTAACTGGTGGGGCTGGGGTGTGAATGGGCAGAGCACGGGATTTTTAGGGCAGTGAGAGTACTCTGTGTGATTTTCTCATGATGGACACGTGTCAGTACATGTGTTCAGACCCACAGAATGTACAGCACCAAGAGGGAGCCCTAATGTAAACTGCGGTCTTTGAATAATTATGATGCGTCCATGTAGGTTCATCCTTGATAGAAAATGTACCACTCTGATGAGCGATGCTGATAATGGGAGAGGCTGTGCATGTGTCGGGGCAGGGGTATGTGGGAAATCTCTGTCCCTTCCTCTCAGTTTTGGAAACCTAAAACCGCTTTAAAAAATAAAGTCTTTAAAATTAAAGTGGCCTGCACCCTCCCTTACTTCAAGAAATATGACAGGCCATCCCTTGATTTCTTTAGTATATCATGGAGTTGACCTTCAATCAAGCTGCCAAGGGTGTCAACAAGGAGTTCACTGTGAACATCACTGATACCTGTGAGCGGTGTGACGGCAAGGGGAACGAGCCTGGCACCAAGGTGCAGCACTGCCACTACTGCGGCGGCTCTGGCATGGTGAGATGCGTGCGTGTCAGCGCCCCCTGGGCTTCCCCAGGGGACCCCCACCTCTTGCCAGCGCACTTCTCCCCACCATCCCTTTCTCTGTGCTCCTGTGGGTGTTTATTCAGCACTGCATGGGGCTTTGGGAGTCCATAACCAGGTGGGGCTATTTTATCTAGGACCTTCTGCACTTTTCCAGGAGTACAGACAGAGCAAGAATCTGCTGTTTTCTCTGAAAATACACTTTAGGGTATTTTGGTGATTTGAAATGGGTGGGACGAGGGGACTTAAATTTTACTTGTGGTGTAATTATTTTTTCTTTTTCTTTTTGCTAAGTTTTTGATATAATTCGAACTTATACATTAGTATAGGGAACCACTCCCTTATTCCTTTTACCTAGCTTCACCAATTGTTAACATTTTGTCCCATTTGCTTTGTCATTTCTGGTGTACATTTTTTAAGAGCAAAAACATTCTTTTATATAACCATGGTACAGTTGTCAAAATCAGGAAATTTAATGTTGATAGAATATCATTATCTGTACTTACTCAGATTTTTTCAAGTGTCCTTATAGTGTTCTTTTTTTTCCTGGTCCAGGATCCAGGCTGGGGTCTTGTGTGGTATTTGGTTGTCATATCCTTAGGCACCTTTAATCTTGTACAGTTTCTCAGCTTTTCTTTTTCTTTTCCGACCTTGACATTTTTAGGATTACAGGCTGGCTATTTTGTAGAATGTCCTTCATTTTGGGTTCATTTGATACTTCCTCATGATAAGATTCAGATTATGCATTTTTGGCAGAAATACCACAGGGGCTTGCTGTCCTTTTCAATGGATCATGTCAGAAGTCACAGGGTGTTGGTTTGTCCCATTGGTGATGATGTTACATTGATCATCATCATTTAGTTAGGGTAGTGTCCACTAGGTGTCTTCCCCAAAAAGTTATTTTTCCCTTTGAAATTAGTAGGGAAATTGTGGTGAGTTACCTCGACACTATTAGAAATATCCTGATCCTCATCAAACTTTCACCCAATAGTTATAGCATCCATTGATCTTTCTTGTGTGAATCAGTTATTACTGACAGTTGCAAAATGGTGCTTTTCTGATTCCAGCATCCTTTCTACATTTATTAGTTGGCATTCTAGTGAAAGAAAGAACTTTCTCTTCTTCTCCATTTATTTATTCATTCATTTATATCAGTATGAACTCATGGATGCTTGTTTTATTCACTGGGCTATAATCAGAATAATTACTTACCTAGATGATCAGATTGTCCCTGACTTGGCCTGTGGAAGTCCCTTGCAGCTGGCTCCTGTATCCTTTTGACACGTCCCCATCATTCTTTCAGCACTTCCTTACTTTTTATCACAACAAGATGTTCTGGACTCAACTTGTACTTTCCCTGTCACTCCCTGGAACCAGCTGTTTCTCCAAGGAGTCTTGGTTCCTTTTAATGTCTACTGGGATTTAGAAACCAAGATCTGTGCTATAGGTGTGCTCATTGTACCTGGAGTGTCACTGCTTCTAAGCCCGCTCAGCAGACAGAGCTAGGTGTTTTTGTGTGTAGGCACATGTGCACACATATAGATATATATACCCATATAGATATCTGTTTCCACATTATTCATATTATAGATACATATACACACACACCTGTCCATCCACCCACCATCCATCCAACAAACCAATGAGTTCAGCCTGATAGTTCCACTTCCTTTCCAGCGCCACAAGGTTATCTAGTCCTCTGCCTGTCCACATTTGAAACTTTTTTCTGGTGAAGAGAAATCTGGCTCTGATTATCCTCAATATGTTTACTCATTTGCTCAGTCCTGTGACACATGAAAAGTAGCTTCAGAACTGTTACTCATCCCGCTGCAAAAACCAGGCCTACTTACTGGCATTTGACAGTTAGTGTTCTTTTTATCTTTGCATTGAGAATAAATAGTGAAAATACTGTGTTCAAAAGTATTTAAGTCACTTCTTTTTCTCTCTCTTCACTATGATTGTATTGTTTGCTTGAAATGCAGTTAGATTTCTGTTGATCAGGTGTGTATTCCATTTAGATGGTTTCCTTTTTAAGGGGATTAGGAAATTCTCCACCACCCACCTTTAAAATCAAATCATTGTTTGTGGTGTGTAGGAGGTGGGGTGGGGGGTAAGTTGTCTCGAGTGCAGAAAAGCTTAAAAAAGGAGACAAAAGTCCCTGATAATTGCCCCACTGTTAGCATTTTAGTGTGTTTCCTGCCAGTTGTTGATTAGGAATGTTTTTGTTTTATAATTTTTAATTTTTAGTTTAATAGGTAATATATGCAAATCATTAAAAATTCAGCAGGTGCAAATTATAAACAGTGTAAAGTAAGTCTCTCTCCCATTCTTTTTTTTGTTTTAAGATTGGCCCTGAGCTAAAATCTATTGCTAATCTTTTTTTTTCCCTTCATCTCCCCAAAGCACCCCAGTACATAATTGCATATTCTAGTTGGTGGTGGTTCTATTTCCGCTATGTGGGATGCCGCCTCAGCATGGCTTCATGAGCAGTGCTAGGTCCACACCCAGGATCTGAACCAGCGAAACCCTGGGCCCCCAAAGCAGAGCGTGAACTTAACCACTCAGCCATGGGGCCGGCCCCTCTGTCCTATTCTTGATTTTTAGCCACTGAGTTCCACTCTCAAGCATCCTTCTGTCCTTGTAAATGTAGGCCTATGTATGCATGCACACATTTTTTTTTTTTTTTGAGGAGGATTAGCTGTGAGCTAACATCTGCTGCCAATCCTTCTCTTTTTGCTGAGGAAGATTGGTCCTGAGCTAACATCTGTGCCCACGTTCCTCTACTTTATACGTGGGACACCTGCCACAGCACACCTGCCACAGCATGGCTTGATAAGCGATGCATAGGTCTGCACCCGGCATCCAAACAGGTGAACCCTGGGCCGCCAAAGTGGAGCACATGAACTTAACTGCTGTGCCGCTGAGCTGGCCCCATGTGCACGTTTTTTTATACCAAGGGTAGAAGAGTACAGTTAGTACTATTTGTACCTTGACGTTTTATTTTTATATTTTGGAAATACTCTGTATATAGAGCTGCCTCAATCTTTTTATGGCCACAGAATTCCTTCATACAAATATGTCATTATTTATTTAGCCAGTTCCCTATTATTGGTTGCTTAGGTTGTTCTCATCTTTTGCTACTATAGACAATGGATACCTTTGAATAACATCACTTCTCATATTCAGTTTTTGAATGTGCAGGTATCTATTATGTGTGAAGTTGAACATCTTTTCTAAGATTTGAGAACCATTGTTTTCCTTGGCATCTCTTCAGTCTTTTATCCTTTTTATTGGGTAATTGCTCTTGTCTTATTCATTTGTAGAAACTCTTTATAAATTAAGTAAATTAGTCTTTTGTCAGTGATTTTAGTTGTGTTTTTTCTAGTTTGTCTTTTGACTTTGAATATGTTTTTGCCCATGTATATAATTTTCAACAGTTGAGAATTATACATGTAATTTTCCCTCATTTACTATAAAAGCATTTTTCCATATCTTTGAATATTTTAAAACACTATTATTTTTGCCCACTGAGGAAGATTCTCCCTGAGCTAAATCTGTACCAGTCTTCCTCTATTTTGTATGTGGGTTGCCACCATGACATGGCTACTGACAAGTGGTGTAGGTCTGTGCCTGGGAACTGAACCTGGGCCACCAAATGCTGAACTTAACCACTAGGCTACAAGGCTGGCCCCTTTAAAAATAATTTTTTTTTTAAGATTGGCACCTGAGCTACCATCTGTTGCCAATCTTCTTCTTTTCTTCTTCTTCTTCTTCCTCTCCCAAGAGACCCCCAGTACATAGTTGTATATTCTAGTTGTAGGTCCTTCTGGTTGTGCTGTGTGGGATACCACCTCAGCACGGCTTGATGAGCAGTGCCATGTCCCTGCCCAGGATCCGAATCAGTGAAACCCTGGGCCACTGAATCGGAGTGTGTGAACTTAACCACTCGGCCACAGGGCTGGCCCCTAAACATGGTTTTTTTTTTGAGGAAGATTAGCTCTATTTTTTATTTATTTATTTATTTATTTATTTTTTTGAGGAAGATCAGCCCTGAGCTAACATCTGCCAATCCTCCTCTTTTTGCTGAGGAAGACTGGCCCTGAGCTAACATCCATGCCCATCTTCCTCTACTTTATATGTAGGATGCCTGCCACAGCGTGGCTTGCCAAGTGGTGCCATGTCCGCACCCAGGATCCAAACCGGTGAACCCCAGGCCACCAAAGCGGAATGTGTGAACTTAACCTCTCCACCACCGGGCCTGCCCCTGAAACATTTCTCTTGTGCACATTGTGGTCACAGAGCCTTGGCTGTCAGAGTTTACCTGTGTCTTCAGGGTCCCATTTTTCTTCTCCTTTTTGTTAGGAAACCATAAATACAGGCCCTTTTGTGATGCGCTCCACATGTCGGAGGTGTGGTGGTCGAGGCTCCATCATCACGACTCCCTGTGTGGTCTGCAGAGGAGCGGGACAAGCCAAGCAGAAGAAGAAGGTGGTGATCCCTGTGCCTGCCGGTGGGTTCTGGGGTTCTTCCATGCTCGGGGCTGGGAGTACCAAGGTCCCTGTTTCCTCTGATTTGGCCGTTGTAAAAGCTGTGGTTAAGGCCCGGGAGCCCTGGACTAGAGGAGGAACTAGAATCTCCTTGCATTCTCCTTTGTGCCAGTCGTCGTTAAAGTCTCCATAGCACGTTAGGGAGAAGGGGCCTGACTTGCCCACTCTTCCCAATGTGCGGTGAAGGAGCTCCTCCACACCTCCGTCTTTAGTCCTCGAGGCCAGCATTATCCCCACTGCCGGCCCAGTCTGCACCCACCTACCCTTGGGCCCCAGGGCAGCCTGTGACTGCTGTCCCCCACTGGCCTCTTCCAGGGCGTTCTTTCCATGGGGCAGTCTGATCATGTAACTTGCCCTGTTGAAGATCCTGCACTGACTCTCAGTGCGCTGAGAAGGGAGGTCTGCTCACCTCTCCAGCCTCTGTTCTTACCAGTCACCCCCTTGTTGCCTGCTGAGACTTTCACTAGCTCCTTGCACGGGCCATGCTGCATCCCAGAACACAGCCTTTGTGTGTGCCATTCCCGCATCTGAAACTCACTTTCTACCTTGTGTTCAGCGGGTTAACTGTTCTGGAGCTCCCAGCCCAGGTGTCACTTCCCCAGGGAAGCCTTCTGGAACCCTCCCACCCTCCCTGTTCCTTTGTCTGGAGTTGTGATCTTTTCCTGCTAAGAACATGTCTCCGTTTGTAATGACACATCTATTAGTGTTGTTGTTTGGTTAATACGCATCTCCCCTACCAGACTGTGCACTCCCTGAGGTACCACATGGAGCTGGTAGAAGGCAGGTGCTCAGTAAACCTGAGTAAATGAACAGAGGTTCTCTTGTTCAGTTGTCAATTATTTTATGCTGCACCTTTGAAAACTTACACCTATTGCTGTCTTGGATAATTGCATTGTTCCTTGTTAAGAAGAAACAGAAATGAGCAAGGAAGTTGGTGGGTTGTAAATGGGCCTAAGGTAAAAGAAAAATGCCTTGGGAGGTCCCAAAATAATTGTTCTCTTTTGAACTTTTGTTCTTACTTATAGGAGTCGAGGATGGCCAGACTGTGAGGATGCCTGTAGGAAAAAGAGAAATTTTCATCACATTCAGGGTAGGTGCTCTGCTTGCATAGCTTCTGTCAGCCCTTGCTGTCTTGGAGAGGGTACAGCTGAGGCTTCTCAGGAGGTCGGAGCTTCCCGGGGCATTTCTGGCCATCCTTGTTTCTAAGGGGAGCAGTGGCCACTTCAATGGGGTTATTAAACATGTGTTATGTCAAGCATTGGTGCTAGGTGTGGAGACAACAAAGTTGCCTCAGGATGTTTACAAGTTGGCAACATAGGACACATAAAAATACAGAACACATCTTGTGTTTTTATTGATGTATCAAGTTGTTGGTAGGGGCAGTCAGGGCCAAAGGTGCAGTTTTACCTGCTGTATACCGGGGCTGACGTGGTTTTCTGAGATTAGGGAAATGTTAAAGGAGATAGCGCCTTCTACTGGCAATTCCACTAGGTAGCTACCCGAGGAAACCCCACAGGTGTAGCAGGCAGAGGCACAAGGTGCGTGTGACAGCCTTGTTCATGGTAGCAAGACACTGACGACAGCCTGCCGTCCTTTGAAAAGCAGTGGCTGAGTGACCCACGCTGTGGTCATGGGGTACAAGAGCAGTCAAAAGGAAGGAACTAGAGCCACGTGTGTCAGTAGGAGACATCTCGAGACTTCTCAGTTACAGATGAGGGAGAGGGGGCAGATTGTCAGAGGATGCAAGAAGAGGAGACCATCTATATAAGGTCTTAAACCCTGCGAGAGGGTGTTATATATTATTTACGGACATGTAAATATTCAGTAAAAGTAAAAAAATGCTGTTAGGAGTGATAAATAATAAATTCACTGCAGTGGTTACTCTGGAGAGGTAAGGAGGAGGCGAGGAAACTTCACCTGCATTCAGAACGTTTTATTACCTAAGCTGGGTTGTGGATACACCATGTGTGTTGTTTACTTAGCAGTTTATACATGTGTGAAGTATTTCGTAATTTAAAGCAAAGACGAAAGTAAAATTAAGGGTGCATCTTCTAGACTGAAAAGTCAAAGACAGAGACAGCAAGCTGAAAGCCAATCTGTGAGAAAGGTTTTGTAGAGAATTCAGGTTCTCTTGCTATCTAATAACGGAGAAGGAAAAAAAGAAATCACTGAAAGGCAGAAAATGTCTTTTAGACGCAAAAAATGGTGCTTATAAAATCAGAATAATTACAGTGCTGCCAGTCTGTCATGAAGGTGGCTTCTGTCAAATGACTGTTTGGAAAATAAACTGTTTTTGCCTTTATATATGTATTATTCTGTGTTTTTCTATACTTTCTAGTAAAATAGGCTTTTTAAAAAATATTCCAAAAGTCAATTTTACTTTTTAATTTCCTTTCACAATTGAGTAGTTTGACCTGAGACTGGCACTTGCATTGCAGTATAGAAATGAATCTGACACGTAACCCAGGAGCCTGGGGTGGTGTCTGCTTTGGTGAAAGTACACTCTCTTCCTCAATGCTATGCTCTAAGCACAGAAGCAGTGTAACGCGTGTCAGGCCCTGAGCTCGGGCTGCTGGACGTGGGGCTGATGTCCAGTCTCAATGACTTCCCTGTGTGTAATCCCCATCTCTCGTGTTTGGCTCTAGGTGCAGAAAAGCCCCGTGTTCCGGAGGGACGGCGCAGACATCCACTCCGACCTCTTTATTTCTATAGCGCAGGCTATTCTCGGGGGGACAGCCAGAGCCCAGGGCCTGTATGAGACCATCAACGTGACGGTAGGAGGGCGTGAGAATGGCATTGTCACCCTTGTAATTTGTTGTTCTTTTTTTCTGAAACGAGAAATGGCTGAGAAGTGGCTAGAACTTCTGAACAACCAGCATGTTGGGGATTCAGAGGAGACGGGGTTTTGGGGAGGGCAGGAAGAATGTTAGGCATTCCTCGGCTGTGAGCCACAAACTCTAGGCCTTCCATGTGTAATCACCATGGAAGACAATTCCTGGGTTGCATCCCCTTTTCTACCTGTTAGGTCTCGGGAACTGTGGTGCACCATGAAGCAGGTGTACCTTGCCCTGCTGTGAGCTCATCTGCACCTGTTCCCACTCCGGTGCCTGATTAGGGGAGCAGATGCCTTTGGTGCCTGAGTCACATCTCATGCCACCCCTGATTTCAGTAGCAGCACAGAGGACAGCCTCCTGTGAGCTCAGTGTCCCTCTCACTCCCCACCTCTGGCTCTTCCCACCTCTGGGCCTTCCCGCCTCTGGGTCACAGTGTCTCATTTACCTAGGGCCTTCTCCAACCTCTCAGGAGCCCTTTGCAGGCAGACGTGGGGGCATTAGGTCAACCTCTGCCTATAGAGGCAGGAGCCATGGATAGGTGTTTGGTGGACACTTCTTGGGACCATTCTCTGCTTCTCCAGGGTCCTGGAATCCAGCTCCCGTGGAGGGCCAGAGAGCAGCCTCAGCAGCACACCCCTGTGTTGGCTTTGTCTCCTCCCAGTTTTTACTCCATGCCTCCTCCTTTCTGCTTCCTGCACTCACTTCCCCAAACTACCTGCCCCCAAGTCCTCGTCACTCGGGGTGGACCCCAGCTTAGGCAGTTTCCATGTGGTTGTTGGGGGGCTTGGTCTAGAAACCCGATTGGGAGTTCTTTTCAAGGAGTAAGATTGTCTTCGTGTAGTGAAGTGTTTTCATTGGGGCGACTGGAGACCAAGGCAAACCACAGACTTCCTTTCTTTGTAGATTCCCCCTGGGATTCAGACAGACCAGAAGATTCGGATGAGTGGGAAAGGCATCCCCCGGATTAACAGTTACGGTTATGGAGATCACTACATTCACATCAAGATAAGAGTTCCGAAGTAAGTGCCCACTCAGGCCGCTGCGAGGCCAGAGCTCTGCACTTTCATCCCCTGGGCGGGAGCAGTGGAGCTTGTTTCACCTGTGCGGAGCAGTGCCGTGTGGTGGTCCAGCACCACCAGACCGCCTGGCCCATTGTGGCTCTGCCGCTGTGAGGGTTGAGGCTGGGCGGGTTCCTTCTCCCTTTAAGTTAAGTGTATCCTGTCTGAGTGCTCCATCAGTAAAGTGGACATAATAAAAAAGGTTGACCTCATTGAGTTGGAGGGTTAAACGAATAATACATGGGGAATGCTTAGCTATTGCTGCTGTAGTTTATTATTATTATTTTTGCTGTCAGGGTGCTCACAGTCTGGTGGAAGAGACAGATCTATAACCAGATCATGGTGCATGATGTCTGTGTCCTCTGAGAGAAAGATCTGAGCAGAGAGCTGCAGGCATCCAGAACAGGGCATGCCCGACTCCCTTTGGGAGAACTGGATTTCTGGCACTCCTTTTAATTAGATAATTTCCTATACACATGCTTTTAAAAGCTTTTTTTTTTTTTACTTCCAGTGAACTGTTTAACATAGTTCCAGTGGCACTTTAAAACAACTTAGGGTATTGTAAGAGGTTTTCTTTACTGAAGCTCTGAGGGTGTGGCTCTTGGCCTCAGGGTGTGCTCCCTGCCTGGGTCAGGGTCCCGCATTTCCCCGCTCACTGCATGGGGATTGACTGAGTCCATTTCCTTTAAAGAGCTGCCTGGTGGAAACACTTGGCCGCTGTCTGTGCTCGGTCCACAGGAGACTGACAAGCCGGCAGCAGAGCCTGATCCTGAGCTACGCCGAGGACGAGACTGACGTGGAGGGGACAGTGAACGGTGTCACCCAGACAAGCGCTGGTAAGATGGCACAGCGGCTTGTGGGCGTCCAGTCAGTCCCTCAGAGGATGGGCGGTTTAGAAGCATCTTCGGGTTTCCACTTAGGGATCTTCACGGAGCCTCCAAAGAGCCCAGTAGAAAGCGGGTAGCTGTGGGCTAGGAATAGCTGAGTACCGGGCGAGCTCCAGAGTAAAGCTTCCCTTCCTTCCTCCGTGTGCGGCCCTGGTTGCTGAGGTTAGAGAGTACCGGAACGCTTCCTGCCGGAGAGCAGCTATTCTCCTGAGTTCTATCCTTGGTTCTGCCACTTGCCTTGTGACCTCTGGTACATGCCTGCCTGAGAGCTCCTCATAACAGCTTACGGAGACGACAGATTGGAAGGCTTTCTGCATTCCTGACCCAGAGCGCTTCACGAAGATTTCAGTGTCTTGTACACACCACTACTGCAGCAATGAAAAACCGCAGTGACGTGACTCCAAATCTGCCTGTCACAGCCGGTCTAACTTTGAATCCCTCTGGCAATGAGCAAATGCCGTATTTACCCAGAGCTCAGATGCCATGCTCTGTCTGTAGAGTGTAATTAAATATCAGCGATTTGATTCCGAAATGCCCACAGGCAGAAGCTTTGGCCATGGACACTGCAGCCGTAGCCCCTCTTCCCGTGGGAGGTGGGGGTGCTGTGCCGAGGAGACGCTGGTTCTCTGTTGGTTGGGACTCCTGCTCGGGTCAGAACAGGCTGTGCCCAGGGTGTCATTGGCTTCAGCTGCACACCAGGTTTCCTCCTTGTTGCATCATTTTGTTTTTGTCTGGGTCCTGGATGCTCCTCTTGTGCTCAGAGCTCGAATGGTATTAGATGAGTGTATGTTTTGTTAGGAGCAGGCGGTTGAAGCTGGGGGTGGGTTTCCCAGTGAAGTGGAGGGCTTGATCTTGGTGCCCCCAGGGTGGGGGTCCCAGCAGCAGCAGTGTTTGCTGAGCTCCTGTTGAGTCCGGGGGACCAAGTCCTCCGTGAAAAGGCAGCCGCCACAAATCCTGTCTGTAGCCTGACCAAGCATGGAATGGGCACTTATTTTAATTGTTTGGAGTGTAGACTCTTTTCTTATTTTCTTGTTATAGCCCTTGAACTAAAAAGGAGTGGGAGTAGTTATTCCATGTAACTCTGTGCACCTCTGGCTTCTCTTTCCCAAACCCCAGGTATTCCCACAGTCACAGAGCACGTGGAAATTGTTCTGCAGACAGCGCTCGGCTGTTCTCCCACCTCCAGGGGAGCTTGAGGTCTGCCTGGGCTGAGCCCTGGGTGGGAACCTGGGCCTCGCTCACTATTTTGGAATGTTGGTGTTCTTTAAAGCCCTTCCTGATAGGTTAAACTGAGAGTTGATCACACAGTCAGCTTATGAGTGTCCTTAGAACCCTCACTATTTTCACGGTTCCTGTCCTTACCCTCTTCCTGCTTTCAGCCAGGATTTATTGGGAGCTTCCTGTGTGCCAGACACTTTGCCAGTTCTTCCTTTTAAATTTTTATTGACATAATTTTGCTGAGTAAAGCTTAATTTTAATATATGATTTCTGAAAAGTTGTTTGTAAAGTGAATTGCGTATGCCAAATTATCTGTTTTTCCCACTCACTTCCATTGTCATTTCAGAGTTGTATTCCAATGGGATATTTGGCTCCCAGACATAGTTTTTTAAATGGCATTTAAGAATTTTAGAATTGGCTTCAGAGAATGCACTGTCAGTCTGTGACCTAGGTGTGGTTAGGCCTCTCGTTATACTGTGAGGAAAGTTTCTTTTGCAATCCACATATGAAAATCTGACAGTACATACAATTCCCTTTCCTGACAACTTCACTACCAGTGGGTCCTGGTTATTTAAGTAGAGCCTGAATCTCTTGTATTTCAAACATTTAACACAACTTGTTAGCAGAAGCTGTCCTAGAAGCAGCTGTGTTCAGTTATCGGTGGTCCGTAGGAGACAGTGTGCTCAGGTCACTTTCTAATAGCCTCAAGTACGCGTGAGTAGAGTCATTCGAGACTGACGAGAGTCGCTGCAGGTGCTCGCTGCTTCCTGGGTCTTTGAAGACTTGCATTAATTACAGGAAAGGGTACCGGCAGGTGTTTGGAATAGATACAATTCTTCAGGAAAGTGATGTAGTTTTTCAGAGGGTTTAGTATCGCTTGTTTACTTTTTTCCCCTAATACAGTTGCTGAAAACCTTAAGGGCTGACCCTAGCTTCTTTCCCAGTCTGTGAACCAGAAAGACTGTGGCGTGCTCAGGGACTCAGCGCTCTTCGGGCTGAGCAAAAAGACACAGGGAACTGGGGCACTCTGAGGTTACTGTGTGATTTTTTTGAGTTAGAGACACACTGTGGCTCATTGTTTGTGTTTCTGGATCATCGTTACTTCTTGTGATAACACACGGATGTACGTTTAGCTCTAAGTTTAGAGACTTGTTCCTGAGCTCGTTATTTGGGGATTCCACCTGCCGTTTCTCTTCTCTAGCGTGTCTGACAGCGTTGACCATAGAGCCCTTTTGTGCACAGCAGAGGCAGAGCAAGATGAGGGAAAAGACATTTCAGTAGAACAAGACGCGCTCTGCTGGCTCAGCCTGTGCACGCAGATGGCTCAGGGAGACAGGCTGTGAGTGTGGGCCCGCACCTCCACCGTCAGGTGGGTCCAGTCCTCAGAAGTCAGATTCTGGAGTCCTGTCGGCCTCTGTTCCTTCAAACAAATGTTCATTTAGCATTTGCTCCTTGCTAAGAAGTGACACACAGAGACAGGGTCGCTGCCCCCGTCCAGCTTACAGCATAACAGGAAGCCAGGGCAAGCACTGAACCCCCAAATAAGTGGTAGACCTTTCTTGTCACACTAGGTGTTTGCAACTGTGGAGAAAATGTTTTGGCCCAAAAAGGGGATACAATTCTTGGAATGAATGTTACCTGGGTATTCTTCCCCTGGCATCACCTTAGAAGGAGCCATCAAACAGTTCTGACCTGGAGTCCCTGCCTGTGGTGAGCTAGGATGTTTCCTCTTTGAATCCCCAGCACCTTGCGCAGCACCTGGCCCCAGACTGGCTCACAGTCAATGTTGGCTGGGTTTATTTGAATTCATTTTCCAACTGTTGGCTGGGAAGTGCTCTGAGGGAGAGAGAGAAATGAAACCCCTTCTCAGGAAAGCCGGGTGTGGTCTGATAGAGGAGTCCTACAGCCTCAGGTTCGACCTGGGTCTCTGGTTGGCTGAGCAGCCTCTTCAGCTGTGGTCACCCTCTGAAGGCACAGACTAGAAATGCTCGTGCAGTGCCAGCCCGTTCCGCTGGAGTGGACTTCCACCACAGAACGTTTCCTCTGTATGCTGAAGTGCAAAGGTCATGCACCAGCTATATGTAAAGCAGCTTTGGCAGTAAAGTGCTTGTGTTTGTGTCCTTCAATGAGACCAGAAGGCACCTGAGGGCCCAGGACATCCTGTGAGGACACGCCCCTCCTCCCACCCCCGGCTGGCAGAGTGAGCTGTCGATAGACTTTGTCATCTGTGTGCGGGGCTCACGGTTCATTCCTGACATTTTGTTCAGAATTTTAAGTTCAGTGCTTATATTATTGATGTCCCTGCCAGTGGGAGTCCCTACTGCTTTTACCAAATTTAAAATAGAGGTAAGACCCTGTTCCTGGTGGTAGAGGGTGAGAAGAATTTCTGGGTCTGGGTCTGCGTTTTGTTGTTTTATTGATTTGTTGTGAATTGTTAACCTGCTAACCAGGTGCTTGTTGTGGCTCTCCCAGACTTTGGCCGCTGTGGCCATGGGGCATAACCACTTCCTGCCCTCAGGTGACAAGGACAGCAGAGTCGGGGGAGGAGGGTGATGGCAGTGGCTGAATGTGACTAGTAGTTAAGAGCTTAGGTTCTGATGTCAGATGATTCAGGTCACAGCTCTGCCATTATTAGCTGTACAGCCTTAGGCAAATTACTTCACCTTTCTTAGCCTCAGTTTTCTCACCTGTAAACTGGGATAATAGCACCCACTTCATAGGGCTCTTTTTTTTTTTTTGAGGAAGACTAGCTCTGAGCTAACTTCTGTCGCCAATCCTCCTCTTTTTGCTGAGGAAGACTGGCCCTGAGCTAACATCCATGCCCATCTTCCTCTAGTTTCTATGTGGGATGCCTACCACAGCATGGCTTGCCAAGCGGTGCCATGTTTGCACCTGGGATCTGAACTGGCGAACCCCAGGCCGCCAAGGTGGAACATGCGCACTTAACCGCTGCACCACTGCGCTGACCCCCCATAGGGTTCTTATATGATTAAATGAGGTCACCTGGGTAAAGCATTTGGCTTCGTACCTAGCACATGTTAAAGCTCCATGAGCGCTAACTCAGTGTGACACACACACATACACACACACACACGAAGATTTGCTGTCCCCTTACCAAAGACATACCAAATTCTGTACTCTTGTTCTCCCTTGTCCCAGGAGGCCCAGGAGTGATGGGAAATTTCTGGTTTGTGGATTCCTTTGTGTTAGGAGTGTCCATTTTTGTTACTTCAGTCTTGATGTAGGAAAGGGTGACATGAGGGACTAAGGGAAGGCGCATCTGGCCTCACAACCTGTGGCAGTGGGTGCCTCTCCCAAGGGCCTCCCATGGTGACTCTGCAGTGCCTGGTCTTCATCTGGGGAACCCTGGGAATCTGGGGTCATCTGGCCACCTTGGCTTTGGTGATTGCTCAGACCTCTGTTAGCATGTCCTTGTTTGGGGCTGCTACTATCTCTTTGAGGACATTCCTGAGCTCTGAGAGCATGCCAGGTCCAGAGGACTGCCCGGGGGGCTGTACCCAGGACCACCCACCCCAACTGGGGCCTGTTGCGCAGAGCTTTGGGCCTCTCACTGACAAATGCAGCTTAGACTAAGATCTTGGGGTGACCATTTTTCACTCTGCTCTGCACTGTACATGGCACACGTCTCCCCTAGCAGGTTAAAAATGTGCCCTACTGGGGCTGGCCTGGTGGTGCACTGGTTAGGTTTGCATGTTCTGCTTTGGTGGCCTGGGGTTCGCCGGTTCGGATCCTGGGTGCAGACCTGTGCACCACTTGTCCAAGCCATGCTGTGGCAGGTGTCCCATATATAAAGTAGAGGAAGATGGTCACGGATGTTAGCTCAGGGCCAGTCTTCCTAAGCAAAAAGAGAAGGATTGGCAGCAGATGTTAGCTCAGGGCTAATCTTGCTCTTAAAAAAAATATGCCCTACAATTTAAGATGTTGAGTATAGGTCCATAGTCTAATTCATAACAAAAGTTTTCCCCCCTCTGCCTAGTGGTTCGCAGATCTTTAAAACAACACATTTGTGCAGCAGAGTTGCTCTCGGTAGTTTCAGCCTGGGCCTTAAAGAAACAGCAGAGGGCTGGCCCCATGGCTGAGTGGTTAAGTTCGTGCACTCCGCTTCAGCGGCCCAGGGTTTCACTGGTTTGGATCCTGGGTGCAGACATGGCACCGCTCATCAAGCCATGCTGAGGCGGCATCCTACATGCCCCAACTAGAAGGATCCACAACTAAAAATACACAAGTAGGTACTGGAGGGTTTGGGAGAAAAAGGAAAAATAACATCTTTTTAAAAAAAAACAGCAGCAGAGGAGCTTCCCGTCATCCAGAGTGTTTAGGGTTAGGTGCCCCTCAATGGGGAGAGTTTACCTGGCGACATAAGGCTCCTCCGCTGCCTTTGCTATAGATAAGAAGGGCCCGTGTCATGGGATTCTAAGAGGCAGCAGGTCCTCTGCCTGGGTGTCCTGGAGATCGTATGTGCACACGGATGGAGTGTGGAAGTTCGTCGGTTGGTTTTGGTGGGTGTTCTTCACCTTCCCAGAGCCAATGGCATGGTGGTTAAGAGCCTGAGCTTTGGGGTCCAACTGCTTGGGTTTAAACTTAGTTCTCCCTCCCATTTACCAGCTCTGTGACCTTAGGCAAGCCGCTTAACCTCTCTGCGCATCTGTTTTTTGTTTTTTTCGTCTGTGAAATTTACCTGTAAGGTCATCCTACAGATTGAATGAACTAATGTGGAAGCTGTGTGGCCTGGCTTGGAAGAGAAGGCATCCTGCACTTACTTTATTTCTGTTAGAATTGTTAAGATAGAGACAGCTGGTCATTGTCCCTTTCTGTTTCTTGTTTCCCTCTGCTGGCCAGTGACTCAAACAGTGGGGGTACGCTCAGGCACTGAGTGGCCTGTTTCTTCAGTCATCTGACAGACGAGGCAGCCTTGGCCAACCTGGGAGCGGCCCCCTCTCCTTTCAGGGTGGCGCTTTTGGCTCCTTGAGTGGCAAGCCCCCGGGTGGCCAGGATGGGTAGGCGGGACCTGGGATGGGACGCATAGAGGTGTGCACCCTTGACCCCAGTTCTTTCTGCTGTTTGTGCCCAGGTGGCAGCACCACGGATAGCTCCGCAGGAGGCAAGGCTAGGCCCGAGGCTGGGGAGGACAAGGAGGGATTCCTTTCCAAACTTAAGAAAATGTTTACCTCCTGATAGCCCAGCCGAGGTAGGAAAACCCTTGAGGTTCCTTCCCCCTTTGTTTCCTTCTCTGAACTAATCCCTATTTTCCCTCACTTTAACCACTGTCGTGCTCCCTGGCCCCTCAAAGTTGGAAGAGGTGCCCGTCTCGGGCATGGTGTATCTGGCTCCCTCGGAGCCAAGCCTCAGCCTGTGGAGACAGCTGCATTAGGGTAATGCGGCAGTCAGCCAGTAGTGTAGGGCTGAACCAGACCGCACCGGCCGGCCTTCTGCTGTGTCCACATCCTGGAGAGGTTGCACTGGGGGGCTGCTTCACAGCCCTCCTTCCACCAGCTCCCAGGGGGCTCTGCATCCAGCAGTGGTGAGGACCAGGTTGCCCACGGTCACAGAGGGCGAGTAGAGCCAGGCCTAGAACTCAGATCTCCGCAACCTGCCACCTATTTCTTAGTGCCCTGTCCTGCCTGGGAGGTGCAGGGCTCTGTAAACCTTGGGGTGGGGGCTGCTGGGAGTTGTACTTGCTCACTGTAGTGTCTCGGGACCCACTTTTTACTTGTGCTGGTGTCTGGTGGCTGGGCTCCTGGCACAGCTTCTTCCCAGTGATGGCAGAGGCTCACACACAGACATATGTTCCTCCTGTGATGCCAGTGAAATGTCACCGCTTGTGTCTTGGCTCAGGAAAACGGTCCACTGGAAACTAGGTCTGGAGCAGCTGCCCCTCCTTGGAGCCAAGGCATCTTGGAGACAGGAGGATTCCAGAACAGCAGCACCAAGCCCCTGCCTGCAGAGGCCCTCTGGACTGCCTTGGCAACAGCAAAATCATGTGACGACACGCCTCTCCACACAACTCTCACGGTGGACAGCCCTAGGCGGTAAGGTGTAGCATGCCTAAGGGCTGCTAGAAGTCTCCTGTCCATGGCTCAGGCAGAGTAAGACAGCTGGAAACTTCTTGCAGAGCCAAAACTCTATCTGGAATCGACTGTGGTGGAGATCTTAGATAAAGAATTAAAGGCCATGCTTACAGCTTAAAAATGAAGCCTTAAGCTGCACCGAGTCATGAAGTGATTAATTTCCCTCTCATCAACCCTCCGGGAGGTTCCAGAATGAGTTTTTCCTGACAGATTGTCTTTTCCGGGAACCTGGGGCCTGTATGTCCCACCGTCATCCACCTCTCAGCAGGGGCGTCCCTTGCTCTTCTTGGAATTTGTTTTAATCCTCAAAGGTACCAAGCAGCTGGAACATGGGGGCTTTGGGGCCTGGGGAGACATGTATGAAGAGGGTGCCTGGAGATGCCACTCCTGACCACATGGGCTGGGATCTTGTCAGGATGGACAGTCCTTCCTCCCACCCCCGCAGGGTGGCCTCTTAGCCCTGACTAGAGTTCTGTTGTTCTAAGTCAGGTGTGAGTGGGGCTCCTGCCCTTCTTGGGACCTCAGCCATCTGTGGCCGCAGCCTGGGGCAGACTAATGGCCTGGTTAACCCAGAGCCCTGCCCCCGCTGCCAGCCAGGGGCTTGGTTCCCCCTGTTCTCATTGTTGACATCTGTTTTCAGAAGTGTGTTTAAATTATTCAGTGCTAAGAATCATTGTCTTTTCCCATATAAATGTTTGTTCAGCAAAGGAAAGCACAGTCGAAGCAGTTGAAGGCTCTCCACTGTCCAGCCAGAGCAAAACATACTGTTTCCCCAGCCTCGGCCTGTAGGATGTGTTCCATGTGTTTCCAGATCCTCCCACGGTGGTAAGACAGGTTAATGGAGAACACTTCTGAATAGTTTCCTTTTGGTTTTCCTTCATAATTTACTAAAATAAAGCATCTGTTAGTCTGATTTAAGAATGTAAAATGACTCTGTATCAATGTAAATAAGGTGATCTACTGCAAAAAGATATTTAAAACCTAAATTGTGGTCATTCTTTCTTTGAAAGAGTAGAAACAGCTTTCTTCGGGTTGCTAAGCATGGGGGTTCCTGGTGTTCATCTACAGATCGGGCCGCCCCACGTACTGCTGGCCTTCCTGGGGCCAGCTGCAGAGGCAGTCAGCCTTCTGCACGGACTCATTCCTGCCCAAGAGCACACGCACACTGACGGAGGCTGGTGCTCTGACCAGCGCTCACCCTTTCCGGCTCAGTTTCCAGCTCAGCACAAACGATGTGATTTGAATGAATGTTCTAGGATTTGGTGTGTTGCTTTTTCTTTGGGAGCCTGCGCCATGAGTGATGTGCTGTGCAACCTTGTTATTACCTCCCTCACTGGGTTTTTTTTTTCTTCCATTTATTTTCAGAGGAACATTAAGGTATATTTTTACGTTAAAATTGTTGCTTATTGTAGTTGAACTAGTCTGGCTCCCTGCAGAGCCTGTCTCGCAAAAGCCTTGATGCTGTCACAGCTGGAGTGGCGAGCACAGAGCTCGGTGCCCCCTCGGGGTCCTGGGCAGAGCAGGTTGAAGTGGGAGAGCACTCAGGGGGTTGGGTGAAGAGGTTGGGAAGGACCAGATGGGCAAGAACGGGGCTCAGCAGTGACTTCCCACCACTTTCCATACTTTCCCTTCATTCAGCAACATCTGTATAATGAACGGTGCACCCTGAGTGGGGGCCTGGCTCGACCCTCGATCCTGGGCACAGCAGTGGGGAGCTAGATGGCTTCTTTCCTGGCAGCTTAGGTTTCCTTCCTGGAGAAGTCAACCCAAGTCCCATTCCTGTCCTGTGTTAAAAGCAGAAGTTGGGAAGATTTTGAAAGAGAAAGGTGGATTTTCTTGCGAGCGAGGCACCATTACTGCTGTGCTGAGGTGTCCTTTCCTGGGTGGACGGAAGGTGGCAGTGCAACAGCTGTAGAATCAAGCCCTACTCAAGCCTGGGATTATTCCCACAGGTGGCTCCTGAGGCATTTGTCACCAGACTGCTTTGCAGCCTCTGAGTTAGGAGCGTGAGATGAGGCATTTAAGAATACAAAAAAGTATCTCTGGGCCCCTGGGCCTTTGGGGATTGAGAGGAGGGGAAGGGAGACAGGTGCTCAGCATTTGCAGAACTATCAGGGAGGGTGGGCTAGGGACAGCGCAGTCACATGTGGATGGGACCGACTTTGCCCTGGACCTTGGCTCCCTCCTGGCCTGTAGGTCTCTGCTCTGATTTGTTTCCAACCTGAGCTACCCTTCTCCTCAGGCCTTTGGGTTCTGGTGGCTGGTCTTGCTTCCTTCCCTGTCACGAAAAGCCCCTTCAACGTACAAGAATCCTCTCCAGTCCCACAAGCCTCCCGGCTCCCTTGCATCCAGGGACCACCCCTGCCCTTCACTCTGCTCTGCGACGCTGGAGCCCATCACTGAACACTGAGTTATACGAGCAGTCACGGCTTTTGCAGAAGGCACGTTTTAGCGCTGTTGTATGTTAATAAACACTATGAAATCCACACTTTGTATCTGTTCTTTTTCCCAATAATTTTATTGAGATAATGGTTTATAACATTGTGTAGTTTCAGGTGTACATTATTATTTATCAATTTCTGAATATATGTCATCGTGCTCACTACCAGTCGTCTAATTTTTGTCCGTCACCGTACATATGTGCCCCTTTAACCCGTTTTGCCCACCCCCACACACTTTATATCTTTTAACCAAAAGTTCTGCTTATTTGGCTTGATCCTCGTGAAGGAGGATCACAAATGGGCCAGTCAGAAACTTTACATAAAAAAGGGAAGTGGGTCCAAAGTCAGGTGCCAAGGGCACTGACTGACCTGCAGCCTCGTTGCCCAAGAGACAGTAGGGAGTGGTAGAGACTGGCTCCCCTGTCTAAAGGAGACTGCTGCTCTTCAGCTCTAGCCAAGAGGGCTACACAGGAAGTCAGAGCCAGCGCTGCCAGATCTTCTGGTGCTTTCCAAGAGAAGCTGGGCATTTAGATTTTCATGTGGGGATTTCAGTTACCTCATTTTTTGGGTAACAGCTTTATTGAGATATAATTTACCTACCATACAATTCACCCACTTAAAGTGTGTAATTCAGTGGTTTCAGCTTAAGGTTGTGTAACCATCAGCACAATCAATTTTGGAACATTTTTATCATCCCACAAAGAAACCCCATGTCTATTAGCAGTTACTCCCCATTTCCCCCCAACTCCCTCATTCTCTGGCTACCATGAATCTACTTCCTGTCCCTATAGATTTGCCTATTGTGCACATTTCATATAAATGGAATCATACAGTACGTGGCCTTTTGTGGTTCTTTCTGGCTTCTTTCATTTAGCATAATGTTTTAAGGTTCATCCATGTAGCCTGTATGAGCGCTTGCTTTTTTTTTTTGTGAGGCAGAGTGGCCCTAAGGTAACATCTGTGCCTGTCTTCCTCTATTTTGTATGTGGGATGCAGCCACAGCATGGCTTGATGAGCAGTGTGTAGGTCTCTGCCTGGGATCCAAACCCTCAAACTCTGGGCCACTGAAGTGGAACATGAGAACTTAACCACTACACCACCAGGCTGGCCCCTATGAGCACTTACTTTTTTATGGCTGAATAATATTCCATTATATGGATAGATTATTTTTATCCATTCACTCATTGATAGACATTTGGGTTATTTCCACTTTTTGGCTGTTGTCAATAATGTTGCTGTATGGGGTGGCCCAGTGGCACAGCGGTTAAGTGTGCACATTCCACTTTGGCGTCCTGGGGTTTGCCAGTTTAGATCCCGGGTGCGGACATGGCACTCCCTGGCAAGCCATGCTGTGGTAGGCGTCCCACATATAAAATAAAGGAAGATGGGCATGAATGTTAGCCCAGGGCCAGTCTTCCTCAGCAAAAAGAGGATTGCAGCAGATGTTAGCTCAGGGCTAATCTTCCACAAAAAAAGAGAAAAAATGTTGTTGTGAATGTTGTCTCATTTTAAAATGTTGGCAGCTACTTAAATGAAGTACTTAGAATAGTCTAGCTCAGCGAATATAGCTGCCACGTGCCAGAGGAGGGGGAATGGGGAGTTAGTGTTTAATGGGGACAGAGTTTCAGTTTGGAAAGATGAAAAAGTTATGGAGAGGATGGTGGTGAATGTACTTAATGCTGCTGCACTATACACTTAAAAATGGCTAAAATGGGAAATTTTATGTTATGTATATTTTACCCCAGTTTAAAAAAAGTAAAAATAAACGTTGGCAGCTCACATATTTCAGGGACCAAATTTCAGAAGATGAGGCACATGAGGTGCATCTGACTGGGATGGTGTGCTGGGAGTCATCCCCTCCATGTGGCGCTGGACCGGACTCCCCAGCACTCTGCGCTGTGTGACCCACACGTGCTTCTTCCTGTAGTGATGTGTTGGGACAGGAGCACCTGGGGCAGGCAGGACACCTTGATTTCAGTGCGGTGGGCAAAGGGCCTTTTTTTCCAGTCACACTTGGTTATCACCAAGAGACAAGGAAAGGAAAGTGGGTGGACAGGAATGTCTATTACAAGTAAATTGGTTTAAAATACTAGGATTGTTGTCTTTTTAATAGACTATATTTTAGATTTACAGCAAAATTGAGAGGAAGGTGCAGAGATTTCCCATATACCCCCTGCCCCCACACATGCATAACCGATGAACCTACACTGACTCGTCATCATCACCCAAAGTCCACAGATTAATGAGGGTTCGCCCTTGGTGCTGTACATTCTGTGGGTTTGGACAGATGTCTACTGATGCGTATCCACCATTATTTATACAGTCATTTCACTGCCCAGAATTGGGTTTTTGTGTACAGTGTGGATGGTTCATAGCCCAGGGGCATCCTAAATTGATGTGCATGGTTCTCTCCACTTCATTGGATTTGGGACATGGGCTGCTTCGACCACATCCGGGATGGGGCCGGTGGTACCACCCTTTAGAAGGAGAGACAGAAAGCAGCTGAAGGGGACCAGAGGCTAGCAGAGCTTGGACTACATGTGTCAGAAGGGAGAAGATGACCTGGGGGTGTCAGACACTGCTTGGCACAAATGACCTCATGGCATCCTCACAACAGCCTGGCCAGGCGGCACCAGATGAGCAAGCAGACCAGAGAGGCTTGGGGATGTGCCCAGGTCCTGCCACTTGTGGGTGAGCAGTGGCTGGAGCCCAGTGTCGGCTCGCTGAAGTTCGCTCTGGGCTCTTCCCAGGCTCAGTACTGACCGTGGGCCATTCTAGGATCAAGGCAGAGTCACAGTCCCGGATAGGTGAGTTTCCCACTCTGGGGTCTGGGGGAACTTGGGCTTCATGTACGGCTGCACGCAGATGACCTGTTGTGTTCTCTTGCTGACCCGGGTGGGCTCAGAAGCCCACACTGTCTCAGTCTTTCTCCTCCTACCCTGCCTGGCAGGCTCGCTGCCCTCCCCTCAGATCTCAGAGGCTGTCCCCATCCCCCTAAAACAGCCCCTCCTCCAATTGTTATTTGTCCCTCCTGTTCTCTGCAGCCCTTGTGTCAATCTATAATCATTCATTGCATGTTTCATGGCTTTCCTGCTAAAAACTAAGCTCTTCAAAGGCAGGGAGCATCACTTTTTTGGTTAACGTTGTATTTAGGGCCCAGCACACCGTTAAGTTGTCAAACATAGGCTTTTGCAATGAATGAATGGATGGAATGAATTTGGTAGGACTGCTACTCCTTTTTGTGACTGTGGGTATGGAGGCCAGGGTGGGGTAGTAAAAAGATGGAGGTTACACAACTCCATATGAGAAAAAAAATAAGGCTGCCTCAGAACCTCGGGCGAGTGACCTGTGTTCTCTGGGCCTCCATTCCTCTTCTCTAGAATGAGTGGGAGATGGGAGGCTGAACCACCCCTGCCGTCTGAAAGCCTGGTGGACACTACAAACAAGGAGGGTTGTTACTTCCTTGGTTTTACTTCTCAGCCTTTGCTGTGAGCAGCTCACCTTTTCTCAGCAGTGTCCGATTATGGCGACCTGTGGTCCACAGAGCTGCCACGTTCCTTCATGCGTTTTTTTCCAGCCTGTTTCGAAGATCACCCACATCCTGGGGCTGCACCTGGAGGCAGGCCCGGCCCAGGAGGAGAGTGAGGAGAGAGGAAGGGAGAAGGGGCCAGTCATCCTGCTCTCAAACTCAAAGAAGGACTACGCCATTGGCCTCACTTGCTTTCTGGAGATGAGGGCGCTGTGTGCAGGGATGTCAAAAGGCGTTGCTCCTGGCTGGCGTGGGGAGTCCTCCCTGTGCCCTGGGCTCTGTCCACGGTCTGTGAGTGAATTTCAAATGTGCAAACAGGGTGGTCAGAGCTGCTCCCTGGGCTGTGGTCACAGTGCTCTGGTTCACGCCTGTTGGACTAAACTTAAAATCGCCTATCAGTCATGCGTCTTCAGTTACTAAATGCTCTTCGGCCATCGAGCCTCCTTTGTTGCAGGGTCGGGGTACTGAGCCTTCACCACTTGATGACTCCCCTTGGAATTTTCATGCCTGTCGCTGCCCCAGCAGCTGCCACCCCAACCCCAGTTCCAGAAACAAAGCCCTCTTCTTTTGGAAGCCATCTGTGAGAACAATGGCCTTTATTTAAAAAATAATTTTTTTGTAACAAGAAAGGATCACAGTGACTGTGCCTCCAGTCCCCCCAGACAGGTTTGAGAGGTGGGCAAGGTCACAGTCCAGCAAAGTCCCCTTTGTGCTGCTCCAGCCACTGGTCCAGCGTCCTGGCCTTGGGGTTAAGCCTCAGGGTCAGTTCGATGTTGCGGTCGGGTTTCAGGGCATAGAAACGGAACATGTTGGCCAGGTCCTGGGCACCAGGGAAGCCACGCTTCTCATACTCCTCAGGAGTTGTCTGGAAGCAGAGGGGTGTCTGTTAGGATCTGTCAGCACCTCAGTGCCCTGAGGCGTTGGGGGCTGGGGCCTCCCAACCTCCCACAACCAGAGCTGCACTGCTGGCACCTTGCTGGCACTGAGGGCCTCGCTGAGAATTCATCTAAAAATGTTCTACTAAAGAGATGAAAGTTCGAAAACCACTGTTGTAGGTCAGTTTAAATCCTGTTCTTTCAAGATCGTGAGATGAAAACTTCTCAGTCCCTTCTAAGTCAGAACTCTGCTCACGTCACTTTCATGCTCAAAAGCCAAAGCTGTTCCCTTTTCCCGACCAAACTCAATCCTAACTCCTCAGCTCCTCAAATCCTCTACGACCTGCCTCGGGCCATTCTGTGTTGAGACAGAAATATATGGCCATTTAGTGCACAGTTTCCAGTGCGTTTCACCGTGCTAAGGAGGCGTTTATGTCAATTATTCCACTCAATTCTCACAGCATCCCAAGGAGGTGGATACTCTGCCACACCCATTTTATAGATGAGGAAACTGAGGCAGCGAGGGGTCAGGGACCGTGCCCCAGGTTACACACTTGTGGGTGTTAAAGGCTGGGAACAGGATCTGAGTCTTGGGGTCTGACCAGCCCAAAATGTGTCCTGCCACAGCCTCCTCTCCATCATTGCTCTGCTTGGGTGTGGGCTCTGTGCGTGGTTCTCTCTTGTAACAACTCGGGGTTTCCCAGATTTTCTTTAATGAGGGGGTCTTACTTTCATGACGGGAATGACAAACAAGAAACAAGGCACCCGGGGGGCTGGACAGGAAGGCCGAGGGTCAGCAGGGAGAGGAGGGAACCGTGGGCCTCCTGCCCACCTAGCCAGGCCAAGTCACGGGGTCAGGGGTGGGGCCCATCTCTTTGGCCTCTTTCCCCTTCCCCTCCCTCAAGTCACATCCCAGAGGGCCCCAGCACACTCTGCGTTTTCGTGCCTCCTTGCCTTGGCCCCTACTGTCCCCTCTTCCTGGAAACCTTCCTTGCCACTTGGTCAACCATGTAAGCCAGAAATTTCACTTGGCAGCCACACTTGGCTCCCAGGAACAGCACAACATAAACGTTTACAGCGATGATGAATTCAGGTGTACCTTGCTCAGAGAGCGATGGGGCAGCCCCAGATACCCATTCCTTACTGCCCACAGAGCCGTTCTGGGGGTTAGGACAACCTGACCATGGCTGCCAAAGTCCCCTCGCGGGAGCTGAGCCATCACCAAGCCCCTAGCCTGGGGCAGCAGGGGCCCACCTTGGCGTCACGCACAGCCTTCCCGGTGTGCTTGGAGAGCAGGGCGGCATACTCTTCTGCTGTGTGCCTGCAGGTACTGAGCCCAATGTTCTGGCCAACGTATTCTTCTGGCATCTTCAGCAGACTGAGCACCACAGGACCCAGGTCGCTCACGGACATGCCGTCCATGGGAACGTCACCCATGGGCAAGCCTGGGGGGGGGGGTGGGGAAGAGAGATGGGCTAGAGCGTGACTCCGAGGAGTTGAAGCTGGTATTCCCACCAGCTAATTGACTGGACGTGTGCACAGGTCAGCGCTTGGCACAACTTGGACACCTCCTGGTGTCTGTGTAAAGCAGAAGCAGCAGTGGAACTGCGCTGGGATGCGATCCGAGCTCTGCCACCTCGGCACGCTGTTTCAACTCTCTGAGCCCTGTTACTCCACTCTTAGAGGATGGAGAAGAACCCCGGACCTGCTCTCCCCTCCCAGGGCTGAGATGGGGACAAAGGGGACAGGAAAGGAAGGGGCCTTTTTTTTTTGAGGAAGATTAGCCCTGAGCTAACTACTGCCAATCCTCCTCTTTTTGCTGAGGAAGACTGGCCCTGAGCTAACATCTGTGCCCATCTTCCTCTGCTTTATACGTGGGATGCCTACCACAGCATGACTTTTGCCAAGTGGTGCCATGTCTGCACCCGGGATCCGAACCAGTGAACCCCAGGCTGCTGAGAAGTGGAACGCGCACACTTCACTGCTGCGCCACCGGGCCGGCCCCAAGGAAGGGGCTTTGAAAGGTCCCCGGATATGGGCTGGTGTCCCTGGGGCCCCACCACTCCTGAGGCGTGGACCCTGCTGTACTTCGTCACCTCCTGGATTCCTGATGTGGAAACCTGTGGGTGGCATTCCAAACACCAACTCAATTACAAGAGTGCTTGATTAGCCAGAGGCCAGGGCCTAGCCCAGAGCAGCACTCAACAGCACTCCAGAAATGTGCTGAATTTATGAGTGTCTCTACCTGCCAAGTCAGTTTGGTAGATGGAGACGCAGAGCAGCGTTTAGATGTGGCGCCAGGAGTGCCTGGGTCCTGCCACTGTCCTCACCTATAAAAGGGGCCACTGCAGCTGCCCACTGAGGTCCCACAGGCACCTGGTGGGGATGGAGCCCCAACGCAGACTGAACACAAGGGATACCCCTGTCCGCTGAATAAAGCTCTGCAAACTATAAAAGGGGTGCCAGTGTGCCAACACTAGGACCAGACCCTGCACACTGGTGGGCCAGACTCAACAGAGGGGAAGCTGGCGTTCACAGAGAGGGTAAGGGGTGGCCGGCTGAGGGACTGACCGCCCCCCACTCTGGCCTCCTGAGCATCCTGCTTTAACCCACTGGCTGATTGGCAGGATACAAGTTGCAGAAAGTTCTCTCCAAGCCAGGGGTCCAGGACATCCAGCTCATTTACAGATTTGTAAACGGGCACTGAGAAGAAAGTACTTTCCTACTTTGTAGAATCTACAACTGATCTATGTACTTCCAAATCCTCTCCTTATCTCTGAAGAAGTAAAGATACTGCACTTGTCTGTGGAAAGCTTTCCACTGGACAAAGCATCACCTCACCACACCTCGGCAGATTTTCTCATCACCCCTGAGAAAGTTACACCCATTGCACAGAATAGGAAGCAGAGGCCCAGTGAGGCTACACGGCTTGCTCAGTCGCAGGCCTAATGTGAGATAGCCAGGGCTCAGACCCAGAACCATCTGACAACAAGCCCGCTTTCTGTGACACCCACAGCTGCATATGGTGAAAGCAGACACTGAGGAAGGAGGAAGGACACTCACTCAGCAAGTAGCTCTTTCCACCTGGGGCTTTCTGGGGCAGGAAGTAAGAGAGTAAGTTCTCGAAATAGCAGGGCAGCCGCACGCTGGTCATGGGAACGCCGATGTCCCGGAAATATTCCTCCACCTCCCCTTTGCCATCAAAGTGGCCCGCAGCCAATCTCCCCGCCGTCAGCTTCTTGATGTTCTCCAGGCCACTGTAGACCACGTAGCGAAGGCCCAGGCGCTTGGTCAGATCAGCCAGCAGCTTTCCCTGGGCAGGAAAGGAGAAAGCACCAAGCTAGGAAGGAGGATGTGTGTCCCCAGTCATGGCCCTGACACCATGGACCCCTCTGATAAGGCTCCCTGTTCCGGAATGATACTTATACATGACACCACACCCTGATCATGGGATGGTAAGCCCTCTACCACCCACAGAACCATAGCGTCTCTTCTCTAGATCATCCGGGTTGTTCTACTTTTGGTTGTGCTTGACCACGGCCCACTCATGTGCAATCTGAGGGTGGGCAGGTGTGTGGCCTGGGGAAGGCCCACACAGAGGTTTCCCATCTCTGCCTGCTCTGGCAGAGCACCCTGTCCACAGTGCTAAGATGTCTTCCTTGGAGAGCCCCAGAGTCCACTAGGGAGGAGCTACAGCTCAGGGGTTAAGCACACAGGCTGTTTGGGTTCCAGACCCGTCTCCGCATGGTACTAGCTGTGTGATCCAGGACAAGGGGTCTAACAGTTCTGGCCTCACTGGTTAAACGGGGACAGCAACACTACCTGCTGCATAAGCTTGTGCAGGGGGCTGGATGGTGGCCTCCGCGTCCTAACCCCTGGAAGCTGTGAATGTGACCTTATTTGGAAAAAGAGTCCCTGCAGATATAATTAAGTTAAGGTCCTAGAGATGAGATCATCCTGGAATACCCAGGTGGGCTCTCAATGCAGTGACAAGTGTCCCCTTCTAAGAGACAGAAGAGGAGAAGACACAAAGAGAAGACCATGGGAAGACAGAGGCAGAGACTGGAATGATGTGGCCACAAGGAGAGCCAGCAGCCACCAGAAGCTGGAAGAGGCAGGGAGCGAAATCTCCCCTAGAGCCTTGGGAGGGACGTGACCCTGCTCATACCTTGATTTTGAACTTGTGGCCTCCAGAATCATGAGACAATAGATAAATTCCTGTTGTTTTAAGCCACTTGGCTTGTGGTCACTTGTTACAGCAGCCGTGGGATACTAATACAGGCTGCCAGAATCATGAGACAACATCCGCTTCAACCAGAAAAGCTGTCTTCGTTCACCCTATGGAATGGGCTTCCACGTAAGACTGTAATTGAGGGAAGGGTCAAGGGTAAGAACAAATCTGGAGACCAGTGGTCCAATCAAATCTCCCTTTATTTTCAGAAGAAGAAAACAAAGACCAGAGCAGGGAAGTTACACGTCCACAGCCACATTGCAGCTCGCCGCGGACGAGGCAGGGCTGGAGTCGGAAGAGCATGGTTCTCAGCCTGCTGCCTTTTCCACAAATACCTGGGCACCTTCTATGTGACAGGCACTGGGCCAGTGTCTCCATCTTCAAAGTGACAAAAAGATGGCCATGTCTCATGGTTTTCCATCTCAGACATATCTCTCCCCCTGCCACGTGGAGTCAATAACCCCCTAACTAGAGAGAATCTGGGTAGAAAACAGAATAAAGGGAAACACAGATCATGTGATTTGGAGTTCATATGATCTCGGGATCAAAACATGTGAAAGGGAACATGGGAGACTTCTGGAATGATGGAAATGTATTATATTTTGATTGGAATGGCAGTTATATGGGTTTATTTTCAAATTTCATTAAAATGTACAATTAAAATGTGTGCATCTTATTATAAGAAAATTACAGGTCAACAGAGTTGGTTTTTTAGGAAATGTGAAAAGTCACTTGATGGCAAAGTAGACTAATGGTTGCCTGGGGCTGGGGGGAGGGGGGATAGGGAGTGACTGCTCACAGATATGGGGTCTCTTTTTGGGGTGATGAAAATGTTCTGGAATTAGGCAGTGGTGATGGCTGCCCAACTTTGTGAACATGTTAAAAACCACTGAATTTTTAACTTTAAAAGGGCAAATTGTACAGTAGACGAGTGATGCCTAAAAAAAAAGTTACTGGATGAGAAAGCAATCACCTCCTGCCCTCATCAAAGTCCAGGAGGTCTGCACGGGACAGGAGGGGAAAGGTCTGCAGTGGTCAGTGGTCCTGGGCAGGGTCAACACCTCTCTGGCAAGTCAGAGCTGCCTCCCAGCAACCAGCTGGGACCTGGGAGCTCCCTTTAGGATGCCCAGCTCCTAGCCCCAGCCTCCCCACACCCTCCCGCATGCCCTCACCTGCTTGACCTCCTGCTCCTGGCTGCAGTTCTCCCAGTAGTTGGTCACGATGAAGGTGGCATGAGCCCCCGTCAGGGCCAGCTCCATGCTGGCCTCGTCATCCTGGTCTCCCTGCACCACTTCTGCACCCCGCAGCCTCAGCTCCTTCGCTGCCTTCTGCCCAGGGTCCCGGGTCACCACTCGAACCCTGAATGTCCTGTCTTCCAGGAGCGTCCGGGCCACGGAGCCTCCCTGGGCACCTGCAATGAGTCAGAAAGATGTGCAGGGTCGGACCTGCCTGGGGGTCCTGCAAAGGGTGAAGGGTGAAGCCCAGAAGGGAATGCTCCGCCACAGCAAACACCGTAGACACTTTCTCCTGTCATCCTTACGAAACTCACCTTACAGCATTTTTTAAGTAACAGTGTTACTGAGAGAGAATTCACTTACCATAATGATCACCCTTTTAAAGTGTACAGTGCAGTGGCTTTCGGTTCTTCAGAGTGTGCAACCATTTCCACAGTCAATTTTAGAACATTTTCATTGCCCCAAAAAGAAAATCCATACCCATCAACAGTCATTCCCCGTTCTCCCCGCCTCCAGCCCCTGGCAACACTCATCTACTTTCTGTCTCTGTGGATTTGCCTATTCTGGGCATTTCATATACATGGAATCACACACTATGTGTCACTGAGTGACACTTTCACTGAGCATAGTGTTTTCAAGGTTCATCCACGTTTTAGCAGGCATCACTTAAACTTTTATAAAAATTAAAAAATATATTATGAAACATTTAGCACATACAAAAATGGATACCAATACCCATCTACTCAGCTGTCAGCTTAATAAAGTATTACCTTATTACCTATACCAAGAAAATTGTAAAAATTAAAATCATCAAAAGGAAGTAAATGAAAATCATTCATATATGTACGTACAAGAACCGTGACTATAGCACCATTTGCAAAAGTGGAAATTTACACACAACTTAACTGTTCTTTGGTAGGAAACTGGTTAAATAAGTGGTAAGTCCACATAAAAGTGATTAAAAAGAATGCGACAGATCTGTATGTATGACTTGGACAGGTGACCATGACATGTCCTAGAGTGGAAAAGGCAAATTGTGAAACTAAACTCCCTTCATACAGTTGTGGTGGGGACGTAAAATGTGCAGGCGCTTTGAAAAACAGTCTGGCAGTTCCTCAAAATGCTAAACACAGACTTACGCTAGGATCCAGCAATTTCGCTCCTAGGTATACACTCAAGTGAAAACATATGCCCACACAAAAACTTGTACATGGGGGCCGGCCCTGTGACATAGTGGTTAAGTTCGGTATGCTCTGCTTCAGTGGCTGGGGTTCGTGTTTGGATCTTACACCACTCGCCAGCCATGCTGTGGCAGCAACCCACACATCAAGCAAGTGGAGGAAGACTGGCACAGATGTTAGCTCAGGGCTAATCTTCCTCAAGCGAAAAAAAACAACAACAACAAACTTGTATATGAATGTTCATAGCAGCATTTTTCAAAATAACCAAAAAGTGGAAAGAACACAAACGTCTATTAACAGATGAATGGATAAACAAAGTGTGGTCTATCCATGCAATGGAGTATTGTTCAGCCACAAAAAGGAATGAAGTTCTGACACATACTACAACATGGATGAACCTTGAAAACATTATACTAAGTGAAGGAAGCCAGTCACAAAAGGTCACATAGCCTATGATTCCATTCATATGAAATGTCCAGATCAGGCAAATCTACAGAGACAGAGAGCAGACGGGTGGCTGTCAGGGTCTGGGTAAGCCGAGGGACAATGGAGAGTGGCTGCTAGTGGGTATGGGGTCTCTTTTGGGGGTGATGAGATCTTGTAACACTGATTGTAGTGATGGTCATAGAGCTCTGTGATTACACTAGGAACCAGTGAACTGCACACTGTAAATGGGTGAATCGTATGGCATGTGATTTATATCTCAATAAGCTGTTTACATTTAAAAAATATATATAGGAAAGAAGAAAACAGTTGGGGGCAAAATAAAATGCTACCATTTAAAAAATAATATCTATTTAGATACAGCTAATCTGTCTGGTAGGATACTCAAAGAACTTGATAACTGATGGATGGGTGGGGAAGGAAGAGGTGAGAGGGAGATTTTAATTTGGGTATTATGTGCAACTACTACTTATTCAAAAAAGTTAATGTAATTAATTTAAGAAAATTCAATGGGGGAGCCAGCCCATTGTGTAGCGGTTAAGTTCCAGCACTCTGCTTCTGTGGCTGGGTTTCTCGGTTGGAATCCTGGTGCGGACCTACACACTGCTCATTAAACCATACTGTAGTGGTGTTCCACACACAAAATAGAGGGAGACTGGGACACATGTTAGCTCAGGGCCAATCTTCCTTACCAAAATAATAATAATAATAAAAAATTTCAATGGGAATCTGTGCTTAGGTCCTGCCCCAAGGCCCTACATTGAGTCTGGGGTGCGAGCCATCTAACTCCTCCCTCCACACCCCGAGGGCGTCTCCCGGCGCTGGGGGGCGCCCTGGCTCTGCGGGGCTGGGCCGGCTGGACCTCTGGGCTGGCCACTCCAGGGAATCCTGCGCCCGTGAAGCCTCGGACTCGGGTTCCACTTACCCGTGGCTCCAAACACCACCACCAGCTTCTGGTGCGCCATGCGAGCCGGGGCAGGAAATGCGGTCGGGAGAGGCCTGGGGGGCGTGCAAGGCGCGAGGTTGACGAGGATTGGGCCAGGGGTCCCCACCCAGAACGATCTGCTCCTGCACCGCCGAGGACCGAGGGGGCGCCGGTCGGGAGAGATCGGGGGCCCGCGAGCCCCAGCCCCGCCCCTCGCCCCCCACCCCCACCCCCAGCACGGATCCCCTCCCAAGCCAGCATCACCTCTCCGCCGCGTACTAGGTGGGAAACGGTCAGAAAAGACCGCGATATTCGCAGCCGAGTACACCGTGGAGGGGGCGGGTGGAACCGTGCGAAGGGCACCGACCCCCGCCTGCAGCTCCAGCCCCACCCTGGCAAAGCCACCCTTTCTCGGCCGCCCCGCGAGAAAGGACCCCAAGCCTCAGTGCTTCTGAACTCCCGCCGACGGGGCCCGACTCTGAGCGGAGCTGCCGCCATCCCCCCTCCACGGGCGCGGGTGTTTCGTCCCGGCTCCCGCGGCGCTGGGCGGACGTTCGGGACGTGCCTGCCCCGCGCGTGCGCAAACCGAGTTTGCGTAGGTCGTCGGGTACGAGCGAAATGCACGCGCAGAGGCTGGACGGCTCGAAGCCAAAAAAAAAAAAAAAATTACCTCTTCATCTTGTATGAACATCTGAACTTCAGATACGGGGTGTTACGTAAAGATAATTAAATCTGTATCCGTGAGTCTTAACCCTCTAAGGCCCTTTCCGACTTCTTGTGTGCCTGACTCACGTTTGAGATTGCTCCTACTTGCACGAATGTGCGTTCTTTTTAACAGAAAAGTGAGATTTCCTTGTGTTCAACTGAAATGACTCAAAAATGACCATGCCACTCCTCTTCTGAAAACGTACTGCTGACTGGATAAGAGCATTCATTTTTTCTTTCATTCATTCATTGCAAAATGTGTATTGACCCACCCGGGAATGTCAGATTTGTGACAGCAGGCGCTTGTCTGTTTTCACTGCTGAATTTCCAGCACCTAAAATAGTCCCTGGCACAAAGTAGGTGCTCCGTAAATATTCGCTTCTTGACTAGTTGTGTAAACATCTGCGAGGCACTGGAGTTACAGGGAAATCAAACTAAAACTGGTATTATTTTCCTGAATCTGGTGGCGGAGACAACCCACAAGGTAACGTGTATTTTATTTATGTAAAATATTGGTCTTTATCATAAGATGCATGTATTTATTTTAATAAATACTTATTTATGTTTACTTGTGTTTACATTTATAAATGAAGATACCATCTGTGTGTTTATCTTGCATAAACCTCTGTAGTCTCCACACCCTGTAACATTATGCGTCTGTGCTCAGACTGTAGTTTGCCTGGAATACCTTCCTCTGAGATAGGGCTAACTCCTACTCGTTCCTTAAGACTCCACATAACCATCACCTCCTCAGGAAGCCCTCCCTGACTTCTAGGCTAGGCTAACTACTCCTGTTCCACTCCCATCTCTATCCCACTGGCAAAATTGTCTTTACCATATTAGACCGAGGGCTTACTGAGAGCTGGCCCATGTATTTTTTTGTCTCTGTATCTCACCCTCCTGGCACAATGTCCAGCACTTCGTAGGAACTCAATAAATACCTACTAAATGGAACCCAAGTGCATATTCCTTTGATAACAGATGAGGTTTTTCTTCAATTTGACAAGAGATTTTCACATAGTGTGGTATATGGGCTAACTATTCTGATTCAATACTGATTCCGCTTGAACTAAAAAAAGCCTCATGTGGCCTATCAAACATACATTGTACATCTGCTTTACTCATTACAGCAAAGAAAGCACTCTCTTAAGAAAGCTTACTTTCCCTCCTACACCCTATTAGTAACGCTGCTATTAGTCTCTTTCCTGGCATCAGGGTCATGTTGACCTGCTAATTTTGCAACTGAATACCTCTTTGAAACTTTGATGAATATGTACCCCAGGCATGTTTAATATATGTCCTTTGTCCTAAAAAGGTATAAGACTGTACAGAAAACCATGCTTCTTCCTTTCTGGAAAAGGCCTTCCCAGGTTATAGTCCTCACTCTGGCTCAAGTAAAACTCACCTTATCTCTCTTATCTATAGAATGGTTATTGGTTATTTTGTGTTGACAAACTGCATGGGGATAAACCACAAAACCTGATGTTCCACAGTCTCCACTTCAAAGAAATAAATCCAAACAAGAAGACATCCAGCAGGACCAGCTGCGTAATTTGCAAGGCCCAGTGCAAAATGAAAATGCAGGATTCCTTATTAAAAAGTTACTAAGAATTTCAAGACAGCAAAAGCGGAGCTTTAAACCAAGTGCAGAGTCCTGAGTGTGGGACCGCATGCAACTACTCGGGTCAAAAGCCCTTGAAGCCAGTCCTGGTGCCAGGTTTAATTGAGTAGCATCCCAGGGCCATATTGGGACCCAGGCACCTCCAGTGCCTTTTTGCTTACCTGAACCTGCAGCTTGGAGGTCAGTACAGGCAATGAGAAGCAGGGAATGGCATCTCTGCCCCTGGGCTTCTGGCCAGTGGTGCTGGTGCCAGGGGGCTGTCAGGAAGTGGGCTGGCAGATTGGCAGCCTGGGCAAAGGTCTGGTCTCTTGAAGCCCCATCCAGCCCACAACCCAGAGGTCCCCTGAGGGCTGAGGGAAGAGATTTGGCTACTAACTAGTGTGTGCTCTGCCATGACTCAGCACTTCTGTGGGACTTCATATTCCCACAAAGGACTTCCTGCAAAGCACTCGCCAGTTCACCCAGTCCAGTGACATGTACTGATAACAGTGGGAACCCTTTTCTGGGCTCCTCCTCTGTGTCAGGCACAGGCTAAGCCTCATGTTATCTCATGTGAAACTTTGCAGCACCGTCTCCTTCAATCAGTGCTTCGCAGTTTAATTCAATTTTATGTGTGTGTGTGTTTGGGGCATGGGGCAGAACAGTGTGTACTTCCTGTTATGTCTTTCTTAAAATTCATTCTTTTTTATTTGATTTTGATAGCCAAGAAATACCTAATGCATTTATACATTCTCATAAATAATTATACAGATAAAGCACAAGTGACCCTTGACCTCCCTCTGTCATTCTAGTGTGTAAACTTTCTCAGCTTTTGGATACATTTACATACCTAAACATGCATGTATAGAAAGATAACATTGTGAAGTTAAAAAAGATAAGAAGGATCATCTAAATATATTTTCCCCCAAATTTTATTATGAAAATGATGAATAAATGACAAGCAATAGGATATATTGGAATATATGAGGAAGCTATTTTGTTTAAAACTAATTTGGCCTGATCTTGTCTTTCCAAAAGGCCTGATATGGCCTGTTGAGCATGCCTTGTACATCTACTTTAAACATTTACAATGTCCCAAAGACAAGAATGATGCCCTTAAAGAGAGGGATGTAGCTTCCCCCCATATCAGCATTTCCTTGAGGATAAGCATCTTTTCCTAGAAACTAAGGATTAATTATCCATCTACTGTACTTACCTCATGACCATTGATCTGCTGTGCCAGCAAAGTAATCTCGTGACTATTGTAAAAGGGACATTTCTATCATATGTGATGTATACTCCTTGTTCTAAGACGGTATATAACCACTCTGTACCCTCCACTTCTTTGTGAAGGTACTCTCTTGGGTTATATATCCTTAGGGTTGGCTCATAATAAACTCACCCCAATTTTGATTTATAGATTATGAATTATTCGCATCCACAAAAGTTTATAAACATACAGAAATGTTGAAAGAACTGTATAGTGGACATTCATATACTTAACACTTAGATTCTTGGAATCTTAACATTTTGCTGTATTTGCTTTATCAGATGTCTATCCATCTATCAACTATCTTATTTTTTGATGCATTTCAAGTAAGTTGCAGACATTAGTACCCTTCAACCTTAAACACTTCAGCGTACACATTATTAAGAGTTCAATATTTGTTTTTTAGGTTAATTTACATACTTTCTAATGTATTTTTGTATTTTCCTACAGCTTGCTTTTCCCCCTTTCTATTTAATGTCCTCCCTCAGGTGTCTGCTCTGCCTTTTTAACTGTGGCACAACACTATTGAATGGATGTGCCCCTGTCCACGCCCACCCCATCCTCTTCTAATGGACATTTAGGTTGTTTCAAGGTTTTCACCGAAAGGGAGTATCCTGTTAGGTGTTGCAATGACCTTCCTCGTTTGTGTCTCTTTGGGTTCTTGCAAGTGTTTCTCTAGAATAGCTACCCAGAAGTGAGACTGTTCGATCAAGGAAGATGCCCACTTTAAGAGAGTTGCTAAATTATCCCCCGCTTCCCCATAACTCCCACAAACACTGCATATTTCCCATACCTTTGTCAACACCGGACACGACCAGTCATTTAATCTGTAGCCAGCCGGATGGTTAAGAAAATGACGGGAAGCCAGAGTGGCGGAACGGAAAGGGCAGGTGGAGCCCCGCGCCAGATGAGCCTGACTAGGCGGTGACATTGGGCCAGGGAAGCGCGTACCCCGGAGGCGTCCTCATAAACACCAGTTCTCAGGAATGCCACCCCTCAGCCCGAGCAACCTACTTCCGCGGCGGACCTGGACTCCCAGAGGGCAGCCACGCGCCGCCGCAGGGGCGTGTCCTCCGCAGGCCCCGCCCCCACTGCGTGCGCACGTCCGCCGCCCTCGCGCCCGCCCGCTCGGCTGCGGCGGCCGCGGCTCCTGAGGGAGAAGGTGACGGACGCGGGGACGCGGGGAGTGAAGGACGGCAGAGCGGACTCGCGGTCGGTGAGTGGCCCGCGCCCTGTCGGGCCTTCCCGCGGGCTCTTCGGCGGACCTGACCGGCCCGGACCCTGGGGAGCTGGGCTGGATGGGCCGCGGCCCACTGCGTCCCCGGCGCGGCCTCGGGGAGACCTGGAGGGCGGGGCGGGGCGGGGGGCAGGGGGCGGCCGGAAGCGGGGAAGCGGGGGAGGGGGCCCGGCGTAGGGGGCCCCGCTTCCTAGACTACCGTTCCGAGGCCCGGGGAGGCCCGAGCCGCCGTTCGCGCTGGTCCCCATTGGGCCCCCTCCCGGCGTCCAGAGTGCGCCGGGCGAGGTGACCCCGGGGTCGCCGCGTGTGCCGTTGGCGTTCCCGGCGCGGGGTGGTGCAGCCTCCGACCGCCCGGCCCGCGCGCCCGTCCCCCGTGGCCCGCGAGGACCCGGCCTGCCCGGGGTCGGAGGTCGCCCCGGCGTGGCGGGCTGTGGGCGGGGGCCGGGCCTTTGCCCTCCTTGCTCGTGACTCACCCCCGTCGGAAGGGCCCTTTGAGTCACTGTCGTGACTCCACTAGGGGCCCGCGGCCGCCGCGGTGCGGAGCGCAGAGTGGGAGGGATCGACGCCGGGGGCAGCCGGTCTGTCCGGGCAGGGAGGGCGCCTGTCGGGCCCTGGATGTAGGTATTGGCCTGGCAAGGGCGCAGGGCCCGTCTGGGTCACGCCGATTGCCTCGGTTCTGATGAACCCGTTGCGTGGCCGGTGGCTGTCGGCCCTCGTCGTGTTAACGTTCAGGGCTCTGCAGCAGGCAAGGCGGAGCGTGATTGAAAACAAGGAACCTCGAACGGCGCTCCGCGGTTCAGGAAGCCCGCCTCGCGCTCGGCCCCTTCCAAAATTCTCTGAGTGGGACGTTTCCCCACCTGTAAGATGGGCTTAATGAGGAGAATCGATTCAGTGACTTGACCTGCATCCCACAACCAGGAAGACGGCGCAGATGGTCTTGGTCATCTGCCTCCGGATCCGCTGCTCTTTCCTGAACAGAGTTGTAGGGATTGGAAATGGATTCTGTTACTTAAACTGTCTTCCTCTTCCCCCTAAACTCTCCTCCTAAGTAGAAGGAAACGGAAACTTACTGGTTTTGTCTATTTGAATTTCTGGTATGGCATTAACCAGTGTGTTCTGATTAAAATTTTAACTCCCATGTTAAAAATTACGATTTTCCTTTTGTGAGGTGGGGGATAAGGAATATATATTAGTAAATCCGTGCTTTGTTCATTAGTTTTTTTTTCAAGAAACATCCCAAGACAAAACATCACGAGCTTATCAGGAGCTCGCAGTTCACTTGGGCGTTTACAAGTTTACTTGGTGAAATTGGACAAAATTTCAGATGCAGCACCTAAGCCAACACTGGTGAGGGTGGGGGCATTCGAGGGGCTTTGGAAATGCACACTGGTTGAGTGACCTCGTCTAACTGGGGATGTGAAGAGGAAAATCTGTGATTCCCCTGCTGTCTTGCTTGATTTGCTTTTTTTCCTTTGCTTGGGTCAGTAAGGTGAAATGCTGTGAGTCACCAGAGTCAGGAGTATGAGCTACGCTAGAAATGACAATGCCACAGAGAAAATGAGTTAGAGAAAATAGGGTATTCATTTGTTACCTTTAGCTCACTCCTTGTCGAGTCTGTTGAAAAGCAAAACTAGACAGCTGGGGCTTTTGGGCTACCTTCATCTTTTGGGTTTCCTTTAAAAACTGACTCCCTTGGGGACCAGCTCCATGGCCCAGTGGTTAAGTTCGCGAGCTCTGCTTTGGTGGCCGGTTGTTTCACCAGTTCGGATCCTGGGCGCGGACATGGCACCACTCATCAAGCCATCCTGAGGCAGCGTCCCACATGCCACAACTAGGAGGACCCACAACTAAAAATATACAACTATGTGCTGGGGGGCTTTGGGGAGAAAAAGGAGAAATAAAATCTTTAAAAAACAAAAAAAACTGACTCCATTTAGGACGGTTGGGTTCTGTATCAGGGTTGCACCAAAACTGGAATATCACTCCTCCAAGAGGAAGTTATTTTTGAAAATTGGAATTATATATTTCAGTGTAAAATTTAGAATTCAGCTTGTCACTTCTTGGAGAGAAAAGAGATGAAAAACTTGAACTATAAATTACCTCCTTATATGTTACGGGCCATAGTTGACTAAAAAGTTATAAATAGACTTTTAATGCAGTCTTTTTTTCTGATAGTAATTAATGGGAGAATTAAGAGGTTTGGGTCGCATCTTCTTTTGTGTTCAACATAGTGAAGGTTATCTGCTTTGTAACTTAATTTATTATGTTTGGTTTATTTGTGCAAAAACATTGGATGAAAGCTCTGTCTTTTGTTGTAATCTGAATAATTTCTCAGGATGTTTTTGCACTGCTGAGAAGCAGCGCCATTACCAGTTAATTCTTGCCAGCAATGAGAGAGAGAAATCTGTAATTGGAACAGTTAATATAACTGGTTATACAGAGATTCTTAACCTGAATTCTGAGTACATGGGTGAACTTGAGGGGCCTGTGGTTGCTCAGGAATGGGATAGGCAACATTTTTTATATGTGATTGTCTTGGAGAGAGAGTCTCCAAGGGCTTCTCAAAGGGATTTCCAACCCCAAAAAGACTATTTATTATATTCTGGCAAACACCCTTGCTACTCATCTTCAGAAGTGCATGTCTTTGAATTTATATCTTCAGATGAGGAGGTATGTGGGTAGAAGATTAGAGACTGAAACCCTAGGATTCCTTTGTAAACAACAGCCTTCCACTCAACACTAACTGCCATGGGGCATGTGTGAGTGCTTGTTTCCATGCACACAATGATCTAATCTGGTTAATAGGAATGGGGCAGCTAAACCACCCTCCCTGATTAGTGTGGCTGGGGCTCCAGATCTGCCCCCAGGGACCTTTCAGTTAAGTGCGACTGATTGGAGTATGCACCTGTCCACAGAGTTAGAGTGTTGGGGATGGGGTGAGTTGAAGATACAGAAACCACATGCTTTTTGGAAGGTCAGGACATTTTCAAGAAGCTGCTGGACTATTGGAAACAAGGTATGAAAGAGTAGAGGGAGCCCTGGCCCAGCCGCTGGCAAGCCCTGGGCAAGTCCAGGAACAGTGGCTAATTTAGGACCAGCTTTCTTCTGCTGCTTTGGACATATAGGCCTAAGAGATGGGCCTAGAGCTGCCATCACTTCGCACATGCAGAGGAAAATGGGAGCTGTCTATTTCAAAGTGAGTATCCTAGCTCCCCTACGCCACAGCCAGCAAACTCAGCTGAGCTCAGAGTTCCTAAGGGCACTGGAGGAGCTGACTGCCTGAGTCCCCAGCCCCGACTACCACTTCAACTCTGCATGCTCCACTGTACTTGCTTTATATATTGGCCTTCCCTGTAGGGCTTGGTTTAAAAAAAGTGGTGAGCGTGCCTCTCAGAGCTCTGGAGCACATGACTCTGCTCGCTCTTGGCTTATAAGCTGTTGGACAGTTGCTCTCTCTTTGTCTACCTTCTTTTTTCCTAAAGTTAATTATTGCCTAATCATGTCCTTAGTCAACAGTAGATGTTCTGGATTATTTGAATTTCTTCTTGATAATGATTAACGGAGATGATAATGTTTGACCAATTCTGAGGACAATTCTTGACAATTATAATTCTTGACAATTATAGCCATCTGCTTCATGTATCTTTAATTTGTGTAGTTTGTGGGTGCTGCCTCATGGAACAGAATGTTACTCAGTTTTACAGTGGCAAATTGCTGTTTGGTTTTTTCTTTTCAGTAAATTGTGATCACTGTAGTATTTTGCTTTTCCCCTTACGATAATGATAACCTAATCCCTTGGTGTGTTTCCTCCAAAATGTGCTTAGAGACAGGATGTGGGCTTGTTATGAGATTGTACAGCTATTGCCTTCTTTGGGTTGCCTGCTTCCCTAGAGCAACAAACATGAAGAGACCACTGCTGCGAAATCCCTTCTCTAAAGCCAACTGGGGAATAAAGGGTTTTCACAGAGGTGGACATTGGGAAATGTCAGGTGGTTTGTGCATGCATGGGGTGGAGAAGTGCTGGCAAGTGTGTGTTACCTTGACTGTTAAAATTTTACCTATACATTTCTTTGAAAAAACCAGTAAGGCAGTGTTCTGCTCCTATTCAGACTTTCAAAGTCCTTAAAACAAAATCTAAAAGGTATGTTCTCAGTACCTGTATCTGGAATGTAAGGAAGCCAGTTTAAAACCAATGCAATGCAACATTTCTCCTTCAGAAATGACACAGTGAATTATTTGAGCACAAAGCATCACATGCTTAGTGCCCCCATAAACTCATCTCACCCAGCACCCCCTGTCAGTAGAAATTTCTACAGTAAATATGCTGCTCAAAAATGCTTACTGACTAGCCAAACGTTTTTCTTATTTCTGACATTTACTTTTAACTGTCTTCCTTGTCATCTGCACTTTGAGAATACCTTGATTTTTGAGAATACCTCATATTCTGGTGCCTTGCGTTGGGCAGTAGGGGAAAAAGATAAATGAGCTGTTATCTGGAAAACACACATATAAACAAATACTGTAACAGGATACAAGTGCCATAATAGATCATAGAAGGCTTGCTTATGTAGTTCTTAATGTAATTTCAGGCCTCAAAGATCATCAAGCTCATTGTTTTCTAGATCGTATTTCTAGAAGTAGCACAACCCCATTTTCGGAGGAAGTATAGCAAGGAGTAGGGGAGCTGCTCTGGCTGAAATGGGTGGGGGAGGCCCATAGCCTTTCATGCTTTGCCTCCTCTTAAATGCCATCTTCCCTGCAGCTCACTGAGAGTGCCTCTCATTTTATAAATGAGGATGTTGGAGTTCCAGGGAAGTCATATTATATAGCCAGCTAGTAAGAGACCTGGTAGTAGAACTTTGCTCTCCTGATTCTTAGCTTACTTGTCAGTCAGCCACCAGACTGGTAAATGGCAATTAGATTTCTCCCAGTTTTATGTTCCATTCCACAAAGAAGTCAGTAAACACATTTCTGTCAGGGGCTTTGCCACTGCCTGGCTTCGTTACTGAGCTTGCTTTAAAGCTTTTGCCTTGTAGAGATCCAAGTACGAATCAGTCCTATTCCCAGGAAGGTACTGTGACCTTTTTCATTGTCATCCATGGACAGTGCCAAGTTGCACCATCTGCTAACAGCCTCTTCTGTTTTCTGGTGGAAATTCAGTTTCCCAGAAATCTCTGTAGAGGATATTTGATGAAGGTGTGAAGCATGGTATCAGGACGAATCTCATCTCTCTCTCTGTAAGCTGATGAAGGGCTGAGAACCGTATTAGACTCATGTCCCTTCTTGAACTACCTTAGCACTGCTTCTGAGGTTCGAGCAGGATTTCTCAACCTCTGTGTCGTTGACATTTTGGGTTGGATAATTGGTGGTGGTGGTGGCGGCGGTTATGGTGGTGGTAAGTGTTTGTGTGTGTGAGCGTGCAGACTTGTGCTTGTGCTTTCTGTGCATTGTGGGATGTTGAGCAGCAACCCTGGCCTCTACCCACTAGATACCAGTAGCACAGCCTACCCCCTAGTTGTGACAATCAAACATGCCTCCAGACATTGCCAGATGTCCCTTGGGGGCAAAGTGGCCCCCAGCTGAAAACCACTGCGTTGGGGATTGATTGTCATGATACATAAATGCAAATCAGATTTGTCACAGTATCAAATAAGGTTTTCAGTTACCTAAACCTTTATAGTGATGAGCTGCTCTAAAGAAACAAAACAATAATGTGCCGTGTTCTCCATCCTGACTCTCTGTAGCATGAAGGGGTCTTCACCTAACTCGTGTTCAGAGTCTCCTTGAAAGAGTTTGAACTGTCTTCCTTTAGGTCCTTTTTAAAATTTATTTTGTTAGATGTTCCAAGGTTTTTCTTTTCCTTTCTTGAAATCTGGTATTATTAGAATACAGAAGTTTTATAAGAAAGCAGAGGTTTTTCATAGTGAGCCTTTACCTCAAAGTACCCAGGATAGATTTGATGCTACCTGAAGGGCCTCTCATAGAGATGAATATTTCCATTTCTTATCTAAAAGTATATGGGAACATTTGTTAACTTTAAATGACACTTTCTTTAGTTTATTAAACAGTGTCATATGACATGTTGTAGTTTTGTAAGTAAGTGATTTTATTTAATTCTCATACCTACCTTGCAGAGTTGTTATTACTATCCTTACACATGAAGAAACTGAGACTCTGAGAAGTTAAGTAGTCTGGTCTGAGCTAAGGGCATCCAGCTGGTATACAGCAGAACCCGGGTCTGCTCTCTCTTGTACATAACTAGAGGCTGCACTTCAACCACATCCCTGTGCTGCTTCTCGGCCGGTGTGTGGCCAGTGGATTGTGGATTCTCTCTTGACTGGGCTTAGTTCAGGTAACATTTGTTGGGTGCCTACCATAGGTCGGCTCTAGAGATCATCTTCACTCATTCACTCTACTCTTTTGGTATCATATCAGCACATTAGTATTGTACTGTACAGAAAGGAATTCTGTGCGTATGCCTTCTATTCAACTTGTTGAACCTGAGGCCAGTCTGGTGGCACAGTGGTAAAGTTTGCACGTTCTGCTTCGGTGGCCTGGGGTTCACCAGTTTGGATCCCGGGTGCAGACCAATGCACCGTGTATCAAGCCATGCTGTGGCAGGCATCCCACATATGAAAAAAACAGAGGAAGATGGGCATGGATGTTAGCTCAGGGCCAGTCTTCCTCAGCAAATAGAGGATGATTGGCGGCAGATGTTAGCTCAGGGCTAATTTTCCTCAAAAAATAAACAAAACACCAAAACCTTGTTGAAACCGTCTTCTAGAAATTTAGAAATTTTGAGATGGAGAGATTCAGTCTCCACGTCATACGATGTATTGTTGTTTGTTGTTAGTGCCCTTGAGTCAATTCCAACTCCTAGCGCCCCTGTGTACAGCAGAGTAGAACCCTGGCCGGTCTTTTTTTTTTATATGAAGGCAATTTATTAACAGAAAAGAATTATTTGAGGAGTCCTGTTCACAGATGGCGACCACGGTGACCCCCTTTCCTGTGGGTGCTATCAGAAGAGATGGGGGGTGACATCCTCAATCCGCCTGATCTTCATTCCAGAGTGGGGAAGGGCTTTGAGGGCTGACTGGCCCTTGGGCCTGTTTCCTGCTGTGGCCCAGAGTTTGATGTGGAGGGCAGTGATGCCAAGCTCCTTGCACCTCTGGGCTACATCCTGGGCAGCCAACATGCCAGTGTATGGTGAGGATTCATCTTGGTCATCCTTCACCTTCATCCCGCCAGTCACACGGCAGATGGTTTCCTTGCCAGAAAGATGAGTGACATAGACAAAAGTGTCATTGAGGGATGCAAAGATATGGCAGAAACCAAATACATTTTCTCCTTCAGCCACCTGAGATCTGAGCCTGATGACCTGTTCTACCTTCTTTTCCTATCCCTTGCCCAGTGCCATTTCTGTACTTCTTCCTGCCCAGTCTTTCTGCACCATCCTCTCTCACCTTCTGGTCTTCTGTCAGACAATGCTCTGCTGTTTTCCACAGGGTTTTCATAGCCAGTTTTTTTGAAAGTGGGTGGCCAGGTCCTTCTTCCTCAGTCTTTCTAGTGTGGAAGCTCTGCTGAAACTTGTCCACCATGGGTGACCCGGCTGATATTTGACATACCAGTGGCATAACTTTCAACATCACAGCAATGTGCAGCCACCACCATATGACAACTGACAGACGGGTGCTGTGGTTCCCTGACCTGGAAACAAGCATGGGCCGTGGCTGTGAGAGCCCAAAATCTTAACCGCTAGACCTCCAGGGCTGACTCATAGGATCTATGTATACTGAAATACAAATACTTATATTTGTATCTAAATTAACAGTCACATGTGGTATTTATACAGACACTGAATTACTGCCACTGACTGTTGCATGGGGAGGCTGTGTCCTGTGAATTTTATACTACTGAGGAAAGTAAAGCACATGGCTGTAGAAATTTCACACATAGACCAGGCAGAATAATGTATGGTGATCTGTTCTCTCTTCCCTTTGATCCTAGAAGGCTTCATTGAAGAGCTGGAGCATCTAGAAAGAGAGTTTAAGGGCATTTTGCTAAGTAAGCACTGTGCCACTTTGATTTTTCTTCCTTTTCAGTGTGGTTTTGAGGGATGTTGCTAGAATTTGTTACTAACAGTGAAGTTTATGAATGTTTTGTCTTTAAAAAAATAAGTTTCATTGAGTTAAAGATTATCCCTGTAAATCAGCTCTCATTCTGAGAGGCTTTTTAGAGTAGAAGAGAGGGCTGCTGTTATAACTAACTGCTGGTCATTTCACATTGCCTGCGATGTATTTTCTTTACACTCCTACCCCTGGCTGTTCCTGTGGGCCATTGTGATTCATGTACAAATCAGGCCAGATATACTGAAGGAAGAAAACAGTTGAGAACCCTCATTCCTAGGAGCTGTTGTTGCCTGGTTCATTAATATAGGGAACCAGACAGTAGGTTGGCAGCAGGCTGACTGCTCTGTGCCCCTGACCACTCCTCCACTGGAGGCAGGGCCTGCCGGTAACTCTAGGAAAGCCGAGCCTCTTACTCTGAGGAAGTCTGATAGCTGCTGCTGCTGGTCCCCTGCTACTGTAGACACAAGCCTGTGTAGGATGGGGCCAGCCTCTTGGAGTTACCAGTTCTTGGTCTGGGCCTGTTTCCGTACCCCCACCTCACCCCCCACCCCCACACTGCCAGAATCTAGGCAGTTACTGTGAAGAAGGCTGGGAATAATACCTAACTCGGTAGGCCTGTGGGAACATGTTAAGATCCCTTGCAGGTCCAAACAGATATAGGAGTCACCTCATTAGATTGACCAATGCCTTGAGCATTGCTAATCATAAATAAGAAGTTTATGTTGACATACTTCGTTTCTTGAAACCAGATCTTCTATTTCTTGGTAGTTACTGTGGAGATGGGTGCTGTAGAGCTGTGCAGACTCTATTGTGACCTCCCCTTCGTGCAGGGATGCCCCGGAGCCTCTGGCTTCATTGTCCACCAAGGTCTCAGAGGTCTGGCTGCTTCCTCTAGGCATCGAGTGGCAGGGGATACATCCTCCCCTTTGGGACCAACCATCTCCAGCCTTGGCTTGCCCTGCTAGTCAACAAAAGCAGGGCTCACCAGAGAACAATCTCGAGTTGCCATGTAATCTGACTGAGCCAAGGTGAGTGTTGCAGGGATGGGCAGCAGCAGATTCTATATCTCCAAATGGGACCCTGAGCATTTACTTCTCAGAAATCATAGGATTGAGCTCGTTTCATACTGAAAAAACAAATGGCAGGCAGTGGCTTAGAAAACCCTCCACTGCACTTGTAAATGCAGTGTAGTAAAGCCTCGTTTCCATGCTACTCGTACTCTGTGATGACGCCATACTAATCTCACATGCATGTGCCGCTCTGAAGGTTAGCTGGGGACACAGGAGGAATCACTTTGCATTCAGAAGGACTCGGAGTTGGTCCCAGCTTGACTGTTAACTCTTTGAGTGACCTTGGCCATATTACTTAATTCTCTTGATCTGAGTTTCTTCATAGTCAATGGGACCCTGCTTGAAAGTGACTTAGCCTAATGTACCCAGGCCTGTTAGACTTTAGTCCATTGCTCTTCCTCTGCACCACCCTCTCCTGGGTGAACTTGAGGGCCTTCTGCCCCTGCAGGAATGCTGCTAAGGCTCTGTTGAGCCTGTTTGTAGAGAGGAAAGCACCTGGGAGCCCATAGCACTTCTAGGTTTTCCAAAATGGAAATGCTTCAAAATGGAGATGCTTCAGCAGAAGCATCTTAACTACCCACTCTCTCTCTCCATCTCCAAATGCTATTCATAGTCATCATTTATGAGAGACCTGAAGCCACAGGTGACAATTGTTGCACCTCAGTGGAAGGAAATAGGACTGACCCTACTTTTATCCACAGGACACATACTTTCAAGATTGTTCCAAAGTTGGAATAATTTTTGCTTGATAGTACCTAGGGGTGACCCGTGGTCTCGTCAGCATTTGCTCTCTTACAGCCAGCTCTGTAGGATGTCTCTTGGCTAGGCTTTGTTCTTATAAAATCACAGCCTAACCATTTTAGAATTCAGTCAGGGCTTGGGTTCCCCTCCCCACCTTCCCGGGAGGTGCTTCTCATGGAACTAAAGAGTCTTTGTCTTCCCAGCCCTAAGACTGAGTCCTCTAGTGTAAGGTGAGGTGGCACTTTGAACAGGGCGGGTCTTGTATTTATTTCATTAATGGTAGGAAGTGCTCTTTACCGGAACTGGTCTTCAGCACCAGCAACAGTAGACTTCTTGCCCCTTCTCTGCGCTCTTTTGAATGTTTCAGGTCGTCCTCAGTGTCTGCTCTGAATGTTTGCTCAAGTGGATTTGAACATGCTAGAGATGAGCACACCTCCCTCCCCAGTAAAAAAAAAAAAGCCTACCGGAAAAGTCTTGGACTTCTGAGTGATGTCAGGTTTTGAGGTTTCTAAGAGGCTGTGCCGTTAGACTAGTCAGCAGTTGTTTTGCTTTCTGGTTGCTTCTTGCCCAAATGTGCAAGTGTGTGTTTAATAAGTCTGATGCAAGGACCTTGTGTCCTTGGCCTCCCCACTTTTCCAGGATTCCTTGTCTGAACTTGCTCTTTATCATGAGGTTAATACTCATCCATTCAGTGAACAGTGTGATGGAATTCACCCAGTGATTAAAATGAGAGGAGTGACACTTGTGAATAAGATTTCCACAGGAGTGGCAGCGCCAGAGTTCAGAGGAGATCTCAGGCCATTTAGTTTATAAACTCAGAAGCTGTTGACCTAGATGATGTGGTTTCCTGAGGGTTTGGGGAGGCCCCTCTTATCAAGTGCCTTGTCGGGTTAGAGCTGATTCAACCCCATCCACTGCTCCCAACATCTGGCTCAGCCAGCATCGAGCAGCATCTGCAGTGTGTGTTTTCTAGTCGTAGTGGTCACATGTCTCACCTCAGACAGAACAGGTATTCCCATGTCCTGACATTGCCAGAGAATGAGGGCTGAGTCAGAAGTCCTCAGGTGTGACCTGCACAGAATTATCTATGGATTCCATATTGTTCCTCAGTGTTTCATAATCACTCAGCTCATTTTCATCAACAACTTTCTCAGTAAGACAACATTTGAGGCAGCATTACAGTTTCATGAAACACTTGTACACACATTAGCTCATTTAGTCCTTACAGCACACTTGAGAATGTGGAGCAAAGAGAGTTTTGTTACCCTGTTTTATGGATGAGGAAATTCAGCCTTCAAGACGTTATGACTTACCTATAGCCATGGAGCTACTAAGCATTGGGACTCCAGATCTAAAACAGAATCTTTCTAGCTCTAAAGACCATGCCCTTTGTGCAGGGCCCAGCTACCTTTCCATTCCCAAAGGTGGGCTGGGTCTATAGCAATAATCAGCAGTGAGCGGGAGCCCAGACGTGGCTCCTGTAAACTGACAGGTCCACTGAGCTGCTGCCTGCCCAACATTCCAGTCTCCCTGAGGTTAGGGAGCAGGGCGGGGCCAGTCAGGTGGCTGTTTACCTCAGGCAGGAAACAGGTCGCACCTCTTCTGCACATCCATTCACCTGGGTGGGATGCAAATGGCTCTTGGTACACTACATCCAGGAACAGGGCTTCTTCCCCATGTTGAGAATTTCCTGATGTTTTAGCAAGGTCTGAAAAGCTCACCCAGAGTGTCTCCTAGGGTTGACTAGCTAGTAAACAGCTCTGGGTTCATTCTCAAGTCCTTTTGTATAACTTAACTTTTGTTATAAAATGGTTTCACGGTCTTCTGTCTTATTTGATCCTCCTAATAGTCTTCTGGTATTGAACACTGGTGAAAAATGGAGAGAACCAGAGAGATTTGGAACTCTGAAGAGATGCACTTTCCCGCCCTTGGCTTCCTCTCTCCTGCTCCTCTTCCCTCCACAGTAGCCCTAGCATTCTTTGCTCCCCAGATCATATGTACGGTGTTAGAATGTAGACATATTCAGAAAAGAACTTTTGTGGTGGTGAACAACCTACTTGTTTATATCTGCTGAGGCCTGATGGGAATATTTGGCACCATTAAGACTTGACTTGGCCTGATTGTGGTATTGTTAAACAGAGACAGGTATTCTCACAGAAAAGCCTTTAGGGGATATAGAGAGAAGGAAGAGATCCTGTAATCCAGGAAAAGGAGAGTTTGGGATTCTTGTATTCTGTGTTTACCATCTAAAAACATTTATGGGGCACATCTTGCACATGGTTTTTAAACTGTGACCCTCCTGAATGTTGCCATATAAGTGGGTGGGGTGAGATCATAGACCAAGATGTATACAAATGAAAGGTATTTGTTCAGCCAAAAGAGTGGAAAAAACACACATACTCACCCATGGGCTGTGGGAAGGAAGCTGCACCAACGACCAGGGACAGGCCTTCAGACAGAAGAAACCAGAGGCTTCATTACCTACAGTACTGGCTAAGAAAAGGAGCCAGAGCCTGATGGAGTCCCGGCCCTCACAGGTACACAGGTGAGGAGCAGCCTCAGTGCTGGGCACTGGGGGAGTGGACTTGGAACTGGGCCTGTGTAGAGGGGTCAGGGAGGAGCTGTGGAGCCAGTGCCCAGCTCCGATGTGGAAAGAGCAGCTGAGGGCAGGGACTGCAGGAGACCCTTGGCCAGCTGGAGCCCAGCGATGGGAGCAGTGGACTCTGGAGGAGTAGCGGAGAAAACAACACAGGCAGGTAAATGCAGGAGCCAACCACCTGGGCCCTATAGGATGAGAATGGTCTTGGCCAGCTCTGAGGCATGGGAAATATACGTAAGTCAGTAGTTAGAAAATGCACACCAGGAGAGAGAAAGAGAAGGAAGGGGATGGAGGGAGGTAGATCCAAAGAAAGATAAAACCAGATTTCATACCAGTCAATTCAGAAACATAGTACCCAATTAAAATTTTTATTATTTTACTTGATATTTTAAAATTTAACCAATATTTTCTTGTTACCCACATACACCTCCTTCATTTAGTTAGCTTTCTCAGTAGGCATTCCATTTGTGCATCTGAAACAGTTACAGCTCAGGTTGGAGAATCCCCAGGGTGCTGAGCTGTGAGTGATTTGGAACATGGTATTGGACTCTGAGAATCTGAGTCTGAGGGAGTCTTGCTGATCTGTCTTGTGGGAAGGTTTTGGTTTAACTAGGGAAACAAGACACTGGCACTTGCGGAAGCTGAAAAATAGTCACTTCTTAATGTGATGTCAGTTCTATACAGGAGTGAACTCTGAAGCCTCTAACAGCTGTCTAGGAAGCAGGCAGGGACTCTTGATGCCCAGCCACAAGCCATTCATCCAGGAGGGAGCAGCCACTTCCTTCCCTCTGGCTGTTTCCTCCTCTGCACATGTGGGTGACAACACTAGCTCATGTTGTGGGCATCCAGTGAAGTACAGTAGCGGGTCATGGTTGAATGTACCAATTCCAGATTCAAGCGGGAGAATTGTTCTAATTCCAGGGAGCTGGTCGCCCTGCCTTTCCTTCCCCCTCCTCCCACCTTCCTCTTGAGTGCTGGCTGACCTCAGCAAACAGCTCCCTTCCTTCAGTTGTGGTTTTCCGGGGCAGAGAAAAACAATGAGATTGAAAAAGAAAATTGTTATAGATGAAGTCTTGTGTTGTTTTTGTTTTTTCTTAAGATTTTATTTTTCCTTTTTCTCCCGAAAGTGTTTCCAGTGCATAGTTGTATATTTTTACTTATGGATCCTTCTAGTTGTGGCATGTGGGACGCTGCCTCAGGATGGCTTGATGAGTGGTGCCATGTCCGCGCCCAGGATCCGGACTGGCGAAACCCTGGGCCACCGGAGCGGAGTGCATGAACTTAACCACTTGGCCCGGGGCCAGCCCCATAGATGAAGTCTTTATTGTGCCTTTTTGAATCACCGGATGAGGAATGAGTGATGGAGTCCTTGCATATGTTTCTGTCTGGTGGCAGTGCACTAAGCTGACACCTTCTGAGATTTGCTGGACCTGAGTCTCCATGGAGGAAGATTTAACATCGTTGAACATGTCTGTTCTTTTACAAGCCCTAGTGCCTTGAGCCTGCAATTTACCAGGAGCGGTAGCTTTGAAATGAGTGTTCTGGATCTATTGGCAGGACTACAGGAACCTCTTTTGCTGGAAGGAACGTGGGTGATAGGTTGTTGCCACTTCTGTCAGATCAGGTGTGGGAGAGAAAACTAGTAGCCATCAAGTGAATGGCTAGGAGTACAGGAATTTTGGAGTTATGGAGGCAGATTTTATAAACAGAGGGTCACAGTTTTCTAGAGTTAGAAGAGAAAGAGGGCACATTGACCTTTCTGGAATTTGTAAAGGGCCCAGGGGACTTCCTGTTGACTAGTTAGCACAGTGCAGGATTCTAGCTGGGTTGCTTGCTCCAGTTCCTCTCTTTCTGTCTCTCTGTCCCTCTTTCTCCTTCTACTCTGCCTTTCCCTCCCCCTTTTCAAGAGAGTTGAGCCACTTTATATAAAAGATGGAGCCAACTGGCTAAAAAGTCCAACAAATAGTAAGTATTTGTAGCTTTCCAAATTTCCTTCCTGTCATCATCAGTATACTTACATACTTTTTCACATAGTTGTAGTCAGTATTTGGGTCCTTTTTTTAAGAAATAAGTTTATGTAGACTTTTCCATGCGTGGATGCATCCCATCAGCTTGTTGCAGCTGTGCCAGGATTCCACTGTTTGCTGTTGTTTGAGCAGTCCTACTCTATATTGTTAAGCTGTGTGACTTTTTTCTAATGTCATAGGGCTATTCCACATTTTGGTATGGATTACTGTTAGTACTTCTTGAAGTGAATGTACTGGAGTGGAATCTTTTTGTTGTTTTTGTTACGGAGTGGGGCAGCCTGTTGTCGATAATGAGAAGGTGAAGTCTAGAAAGATTCTACATTTACGATTTGGTCTCTGATTTTCTAGGAATTCCAGTGGTTCCTGCAAAGAAAAAAGAATTCAAGTGTAGAGGTCGGCCAGACTGAGTTTAGACATGTAGCTTTTCAGAGAATGCAGTGAAATCTGTTTCTGATGTTGCAAGACAGCTTCTGAATGTTGCACTATGTGGCCAGTCCCTTGAAGAACAGTGACCAGGCCATAGGGGTAGACACAGGCTGCCTCCCCTGGCACCCAGCCTGTGTGGGTTGAATGTACCAACAGAGCCTTCCTAAGCAGCACCCCCCACCCCGCACACAGATGGTGCTTTTAGCCTGCACTAAGGACACACTATTTTTGCTGCTGGGTAGGATAAGCTGGTATCTATTTTTCCTTCAAAGCAAAATCGTTAAATCATGTTTTGAGTTTAGAAGACTCTTGAAGTAGTGGACATCAGATTACTTTTCACTGTTTTTTTTTTTTAACTGCATATTGTTGACAGTATGCATTAGACCATTGCCTACCTGCCTTCTTTCCTTTAGGTTTTTTATTCAACAAGTGTTTGTTTTCCAGGCCCTGGAGCTACAGCAGTGAAACAGACAGCTGTGGCCCTGCCCCTGGGGCCAAAGTTGGGCCTTCTGCCAGGTGGGAGGAGGGAATTGGGGCTCTCAGGCAGGACTGAGGTGAAACAGGGTGGGCAGAGTGTGCCTAAGGGGAGACTGGCACAGATAAATTGTTACTGAACAAAAGAAAATGCCAAGGTGGGCATCTGTGGAAGCAACATTCTCTTCCCCTGTGTTTTATTTAAGAGAAGCAAAAGGCCTTGTTGCTTGAGCAAGACTGCACCCTCCCAGAGCATGCAGTTATTATCCAGTGAAACAGTTAATGATCAGATTTAATCACGTACACAGTCACTATTGTGCAGCATAATTAGGTGCAAGAAGTTTACTGTTACTGCAGTTGGTAACCTAGGCAACCAGATTGCACTTGTTCTTGCTTTTGCCCACTTTTAGTTTCACCTGCAAGCAGCTTGAGGGCTGCAGTCCTCAGGTGCCTGGAGTGTGACCTTAGCACAGCCATGTGTTCTGCCACCTATCTAAAGACTCTGAGACCTTTTACTGCACCCTTCTCTCCTCTAGGTGTCCCAGAGCTCCCATCCCCGCACCCTCTCCTCTCTGCAGCCAACCTGAGTGCTGAGCAGCTCGGGACAAATCTTGGCTCTCAGGATGTCCAAGGGTGTGGAGCTCAGATGTTCTTTCTTAAAAGTCTATAAAACGAGATTAGCATGAACAAGCCGGTGTGGGGGTTATTCTGCAGCTGGCAAAGTCTGCCTTGGCCCCTGGGTAAAAGCACTCATAGCTGGGCAGCCTTACGTGCTCTCTGTGGTCTGTCCCATTTCTACTTTGTTCATATTGTTCCTTGTTCTAGATGCCCTTCCTCTCCCCCACCCTAAATGCTGTCTGTAGTTGAGGGTCCTGGGTAATTTCTCCCTTCTCCAGGAAGCCTCTCAGAATACTCTTCCTTCATGTGATGACCACCTACCTTTGCATTCTGGACTTAACGTTAATGCACGGTACAATTCATCAGCATTATCGGAGAGGAGAGTATGTTTGATTGGGAGTCAAGAGAAGATCCCCATTTTCTATATATTCTGCTATTTTCTTTTTTTCCCCCAGCTTTATCGAGATATAATTGACAAAATTGTAATATGTTTAAAGTCTACAATATGATGATTTGATATACACATACATTGTGAAAGGATTCCCACAATCGAGTGAATTAACACATCCATCACCACACATATTTACCTCTTTTTTTTAGTGAGAATGTTTAAGATCTACTCAGCAAATTTCACTTATGTAATGCAGTATTGTCAACTAGTCACCACTGCTATTCATTAGATCCTCAGACAATATTCATCTTTTAACTGAAATTTTGTACCCTTTTACCAACCTCTTCCCATTATGCCACCCTCAGCCCCTGGCAACCACCATTCTACTCTAAGAGTTCAACCTTTTTTTTTTTTTTTTTTTTCAAAATTCCACATGTATGTGATACCATGCATAGCTTTCTCTGTCTGGCTTATTTTACTTTATGCTATTTATTTTCTAAGCATTTTTGGATAACATCAGTGAGCCTCAATCAAAATACAAGTCCAAACAATCATGTCTGGTATTTACTGAGTGCTTACTACGTGCACGTACTGCGCTAAAAGCCTTACCTTCTGTGCTCTCATTTAATCTGCCCTATCGTTAATCCCATTGTATAAAGGCTAAATCTATAGGCAAGAGAAGGTTCAGAAAGATCATGTTGAGCAAACCATGCATTATAATATTCCAAAAGCTAATGGAGAAGATATAACTACATGCCTAAAGAGAAACTCAAAAAGGATATTTACCAACACATTAACAGTGGTTATATCTGTGGGTTTAGAGAGGGGTGGTTTTTGTTTTCTTCATTATACCTTCGAAGGACCATTTCTTACATGTCTTTGTCCCCTTTGACACCTATTTCTGGATGGAACACATAGGAAATGGTCAGTGAATAGATACTGGTTGAGGTAGAAAATGAAGGTGTCTTCTTTCTGTGACTTGATTTGGCCCCAATTTTGGTAGCTCTGGTTTCATGAATTACTTTTTAGTTGTTGGTGCAACAGTGCTGCTATTCATCTGGAAAGTTCCCCAGATGTGCTGCCCCTCTGCACTGCCAGAGTGGAGGCCTCTAGGGGTGGAGGAGGAGCTTGTCGTGTTGTGGGACTGTATTTCTCTGGCTGCCGAAGGCTCAGCCCTGGCAGCAGGCACCGAGAGCTGATTGGCCAGCTTGTGTGTTTTCCTTCAGCCCTGCGGAGTCTGGAGTAGGCTGGGGAGTGTCTGCTTGCTTGGTGACTCAGTGTAGCTGATGTAGGTTGTCCTCTGCTTTAAAGCAGAGCAACTTGAGCAGCCTGGCTTAATGTTCCAGTTAGTGCCCAGCTCTGCTGCTCTCTGCACAAGGCCACCCAACCCTTAACAGGTAGGACCAGATGGTTTCAGATGCGCTTGCTGCCAAACTCAGAGCTACTGCGCCATTGCTTTTTTTACTTAAAGCTTTATCTGTGATGTTTTCTTAGTTATTTTATGTTTTAGGTAACTTTTAATTTTGATATAATTTCAGTCCACACAGAACAGTTGGAAGACTAGTACAAAGAACTCTTGTGTACCTTTTATCCAGATGCACCATCAGCATTTTGCCTCATTTGCTTTACTTGTGGCTGTCCTCCCTCCCTCCCTCCCTATCTCTCTCTACGTATATGTGTGTATACACACACACACACACATTTTCTGAACCATCTGACAATAGTTGCAGACTTTGTGTCCCTTTACTTTTGAAAACCTCAGTATGTATTTCCTAAAACATGGACATTCTCTTACATAATCACAGTACAATTATAAAAAACAGCAAGTTCAACATCAGTACAATGTTATTACCTAATCCACCGTCCATATTCAGATACAATCACAGTAATGGCAGAGCTTTATTTTTAAAGAAAACAGTCCTGAGGCATGTGGGTGACTCCTTGGTTATGTTGGCTCAGAGGAGAGCAGAACCAGCAGGTGTTTGGGGGAAGTGACTGCTGTGAGCGCCACGTCACCAGCTCCTCATGTCTCTACAGGACCAGAGAAGTGAGAGCAGCAAGAACTACACTCAGCAACCATGTCAGTGGAACTGGAGACCTCAGAGGGGGTGGATGAGTCAGAGAAAAAGAGCTCTGGGACCCCAGAAAAAGAAAACCACACCAGGTGAGCAATGGGGGCTGGTTGAGTTGTCAGGTGGGCCCAGAGCCCAGCTTTGTGTGCTGGAGGCACCAGGCTGTGGTCAGGGGCCTTGCTGTTGTGGCCCCCAGGATGCCTGGTTGGAACTGCAGAGACAGCATACTGCACCCTGGACTGCTCAGCACTTCCCTGTTCCTTCCCGAGGAGGCAAGAGAGGCACTGCCAGGAGTGCTGAGTGACAGTGTTGGACGGTACTTCTAGTCCTGTAGGTTAAAAGCCTCGGCGTTTTTGGCATCTGGGGTGAGAAAGGGTAATCAGAGGCAAAGCTGGCACTTTTTCTAGTGTCTTCCATCTCTCAGAATGTGGGAGCAACTCTAACTCCAGAGGTTTTTCTTACTGGCTAGGGCCTGTTCACACTAAGCCTCAAGTTACTGGGGTCTCTTCTTGATCATTCTTAGCCTCTTGTTATAGCCTTGTCATTGGCAAAGTTCTTTTTTCATATCTTGAAATAATTGCTAATAATAAATAACTCTCAGCACATGGGTGATACGAGCTAATCTCCTAAAGAAGCCAGCAGAGGCTGGGTTGTGAGAGGCCAAATTTTTCTCACTCTAGTGGATGATTGTGTGGACACACGTGAGCCCCTGCCCAGTGCTACCATTTAGGGTCATGTGTTCTTTAGAGCCTTGTCCAGTATTGGCTACTGGCATCTATTGACACAACTTTATCCTGTGTAATTTTGTTAAGCAGCACAAACCTGGGTCCTGGCTCCAACCTCCCCAGTCTTTGTTTCATTCTCATCATCCTACGTCTGGGCCCAGCCACATGTAGTCCTGAAGAGGCTAGGAGTCCAAGGTGGGAGGAAGGCAGCAGGGCTGCCTCAGGAGATCCATGGTCAGTCCTTCACAGTGGTGTGGCTTCCAGGAGACACGTTCCCAAAGGCTGGCTGTTCCCTGGAGAAGCCAGCAAACACTGGTGGTATTAGAAGTGTGTGTTTCTTCAGGCACTAGGTGGCAACAGAAGCAAAGCATCCTTCTTTTGAGTGGTTCAGAGAGACATGGATACTGTTGAAGAGTAGGCCATAGACATCCCACATGTCACCCAAGTCCTTGGGGCAGACTGGGGTTTGCCTGCGCCTTGCTCCCTGGCAAGACCCTGTGTCCATACTAGAGTTGAGTTTCTGAATGGCCCCTGCCTCCAGCTCAGTGAGTGGACACCCTGGAGCTGGGAAGGGCTTAATTCACCCATGCAGCCATGCATGCATATGCGCATGCACACACACCCTCTCTCCACAGGATGGCTGACCTCTCCGAGCTCCTGAAGGAAGGGACCAAGGAAGCACACGACCAGGCAGAAAACACCAAGTTTGTCAAGGACTTCTTGAAAGGCAACATTAAGAAGGAGCTGTTTAAGGTTTGTGCCCTAGTCACAGACGGGTCGTGTTGGAGGCCTTAGTCCTGCAAGCAAGGTCCCCCTGGAGCTGCTCCGAGGGGGAAGCTGGCCCTATCTCCACACTCCGCTCTTTCTTGATGTCAGGCTGTGGTTTTCCAGGCTTAAGTGGAATAACAAAGTGATGTAAAGGAAGCAAAAGTGTCCACATTCCAAAGAATTCACCATGTCCTTCCTTTAAGGAACAGTTTCCTGGGTATGTGAAATAATTCACTATATAAAAACAAGCATTTGGGGGTTGGAAAGGGGGCTGCTGCCCAAGCCTTTGTCTCCAGCTGCTCGAATGTGGTGGGCTCGGGAGTTGCTGGCCAGGGCTTGCAGCCCTTTCCCATGGTCTCCTCCCATCACCCTCAACAGCTGGCCACTACTGCACTTTACTTCACATACTCAGCCCTCGAGGAGGAAATGGACCGCAACAAGGACCACCCAGCCTTTGCCCCCTTGTACTTCCCCTTGGAGCTTCACCGGAAGGAGGCCCTGACCAAGGACATGGAGTATTTCTTTGGTGAGGACTGGGAGGAGCAGGTGCAGTGCTCTGAGGCTGCCCGAAAGTATGTGGAGCGGATCCACTACGTGGGGCAGAATGAGCCGGAGCTGCTGGTTGCCCACGCCTACACCCGCTACATGGGGGACCTCTCGGGGGGCCAAGTGCTAAAGAAGGTGGCCCAGCGGGCACTGAAACTCCCTAGCACGGGGGAAGGGACCCAGTTCTACCTGTTTGAGAATGTGGACAACGCGCAGCAGTTCAAGCAGTTGTATCGGGCCAGGATGAACGCATTGGACCTGAACTTGAAGACCAAAGAAAAGATCGTGGAGGAAGCCAACAAGGCCTTCGAGTACAACATGCAGGTACTGCTGGGGGCCAGGTGGGAAGGGGGCCTCCGATGACAGGAGCCAATCCACAGCTGCCTGAACGGGCATCAGTACATTAGGACAGAAGAGCTAGAGCCTGCCAAAAAGGAAGTCGAGGGACGAAATAGGCCACAGAGGGCGAGCCCAGTGGTGGCTCCGCCTTGTTTGAGACACAGCTTGTGTTTTGGGAAGGTGGGCCTCCAGCATGTAGAAGTGTTGGGGAGAATGGAGCTGTCTCCCTCCTTCTCACCATAGCATTCTGTTCTTGAGGAATAGATTTACTCCTTTTTAGTAAGGGGTGCTATGAAAAGTCCTGCTTGGTAAGTTCAGGAAGAGAACCAAGGAGAGTGAGGAGTGTAACTCAGATTACAAGTAGCCCTTAGATGGTGCTGAGCCTGCGGAGGCTGATTCTGTGCTCAGAGCCCAGACTAGACCTCAGCACCAGGAGAGTGGCCACTGGGGGAGTGAAGTGCCAGCCTGACCACAGGCCCGTCATCCCTCTGGCCTGACACATCAGCAGGCCTCTGAGAGCCACTCAAGATGGGTGCGCCCTGCCAGGGCCTCATTCTCCAATGTTGTTCTTTTTCCATCCTTTGTTGCTAAGAATACCCAGCAACTGGAAGTGGGTAAGTCTGTGTGCTTACATGGTGTTTGTGCACAGTGCTTTTGCTTTCTCCTCTCTCTGCCCTGATATTTTCAGTGTCCAGGGAAGATCCACCACAGTCAGCACTTGTGGGGTGCCAGGCAGCACAGGTACAGCCACCCCTCCCAGAGCTCGTGCTAGGGAGAAGTGCCAGGGCAGTGCGGCCACCCCCAGCATTGATTGGGCTGTTGGTTTGCACTCTTGAGCAAGCCTCACCTGCTCCAGCTCCCTCTGCATGGGGGACATTTTCTCTGAAAGCAGAGTATACAAAGTCCAGTGATGGCTGTCAATCCTCTGTTCCTGCAGATATTCAATGAACTGGACCACGCTGGCTCCTTGCTAGCCAACGAGACCCTGGAGGATGGGCTCCCTTTGCATGATGGGAAAGGAGATATGGGTAAATGCCCCTACTATGCTGCTAAACAAGACAAAGGTAGGTCTTGCGTGTCCCGAGCTCCCTCCCAGGGTGAGCATATCAGCATCCCCCACTGATGCGATGTCCCCTGTTGGTACTGCCATACAGGTGTCCTGGAGGGCAGCAGCTGTCCCTTCCAAACAGCCGTGGCTGTGCTGAGCAAGCCCAGCCTCCAGTTCATTCTGGCCGTCGGTGTGGCCCTGGCTGCTGGCCTCTTGGCCTGGTACTACATGTGAAGGACCCATCACACCATGCTCGCACCGTCCTCCTGAGTGACCACTGGCCCACCCCCACCCCCAACCGGGACTAAACTACCACCTCAGGTGACTTTTTCTTAATGCTGGGTTTGAGAAAACAAGCAACCAATAAAAGCCAGATGCTGAAGCCTCTATCTGTCAGCATCCTCTTGGCAGGTCAAATGCTGAGCTGGGTTCAAGCCCATCCTCCCTGCAGCCCCCAGGCTATAGCACCAGGAGCAGCCAGTGCAGCTCACCGGGCTGACCTGGGCCTCTGGAACCAGCTCTGCTCCCTGGGCACCCACACCTCTGACCCGAGGCTCGTTCCCGTTGTTCTTCCTTGTGTCGGCATTTAAATGGAGATTTTCCCCGTCCTGGGAGCAGAGCACTCAACAACCCTAGGCTGCCATAGCTATGTGGGAGGGAGGGGGGCCTCTCCAGATGCTGCTGTTCTACTGTGGGGCCTCTCCCCAGGGTCAGGGGGAGCTAAGAGGGGCAGAGGCCAAGCTTGCACCCTGCCTCAGCGGCCCTGGGAGCCATGTCCTGGGTAGCCGTCCTCGTCCCTCTCAAGCAGAAACCCCTGAGAGGGCTCTGTTCAGCTGTGACCTCTCTTCTCTGCCCTGTGTAAATGCTACAGCACTCAATAAAGCGGACTCTAACAGCTGCCTCCATACTTCCTTCTCGCCGCTCCCATGCAGCCCCCTCCAGCCCTTCCTGTGTTCCCAACACTGCTGTCACCTTCCCACAGCCCTCCTCTCCAGGGCAACGTCACTCTGACTGTCTCACAAAGACCCTTCAAGTCTACGTGGTCCTGTGGTTTTCTGACTCTCAGAAGTGCTTTGGAGGTTTTCTGCTTTTTGAAATTTTTTTTTATAAATTAGGATAAAAAATTATATGCTTGTATTATATAACAATTCATTGTCTAAAATAGAAATGACTTATTTTTATTACTAGGCGTCTGTTACCTGTTTTATATATTAAGGATGTGCAAAAGTTTAATTCACAAGAGTTAAATGGTGGGGAAACTTTGTTCGACTACTGACCAAGCCTATGCACCTTCACAGTTCAGATGAGAGGTAGGGGCAGAGCAGGCCCAGAACCTAGGGGTCCAGACTGCCTGCCCCCTGTTAGCCTTGAGACCAGAAGCCTCAGCCCCAGTGGCTCTGTCTTGCTTGAGGGAGTGAGAACCTGCCTACAAGGTGGGATGACCCTGAGTTCGAGCTAGGAGCTCCAGCTGAAGGTCCCGTGAGCAGATGCCAAGGTGTGGACCTGGGTGAAACCAGCATCAGAGATAGTAAGGTGACCTTACAGCCCTGTGAAGCCAACTCATGCCCTGGCCCGGCACAGCTGGAATCCCAGTCCTCATCCACACTGGACTCTGGCTTGGTTTAATTAGGTACTTAAAGGTCAGCGTCATGCCTGGGCAGTCACTGTGGCATAAGCACTGACACCCTGAGGACTCAACCCCCTGCCCTTAGACTACCTGTAGCCCCTCCCTCTTTCCCTCACAAAAGGAAGCCAGGCAAAAGAGCAGAGGCCCAGGGCGGGGGAGTGAAAGGGCCAATTTAATGAGAAACTACAAACTGAGACCGGCCACAATTCACAGTGACAGGAGGCCATGCAGTGGCAGTGCGAGACCAGGAAAGGGGTGGCAGCAGGATACAGCAGTCTACGTGGCAAGTTCACAGACAAACCATTCAGGAAATAAAGACTATGTGGGCTCAGGCCCAGGGCAGGGCTGGTGTCCACCAGGGCACTTCCGCTACTTGTGGCTGCTCGTTCCTCATCCCCAGCCTGTCCCCAGTCCAGTGCCACAGCGCCTGCTGCTGGAGCAAGCACAGAGACAATGAGTCAGCCAGGGCGAAAGGCCCCACATTTACTGGAAAGAGGATCCATGGGGAACACACTGCAAATTTGAGTGCGCCCACAAGGAGGCCCCTCCTCTCTGCCATCTCTGATCCCAGCTAGGGCACACTAGCTACAGAGCAGAGGTCGCACCCACACACAGCAAGGACATGGTATAGACAGATGGGCTAGGCTCCTGGGCATTCTTTTTGGACCCGGCAAAAATGGGTTCACAGAGGTGTGGCCAGAAAGGGAGCTGGGCAGGGGCCAGAGGCAAGTCCCTTCTTGGCAAGACAGGGCCCAATCACTTACCCCATGACCTATAGGTGTGCTGATCTCTCTGTCTTACCCCAGGTGTCTCCTGGGCACTTGGACAATGTGTTAAGTGTTCCTAAGAGTTCTGAGGGTCAGGGTCATTCCTCCTATCATGCCTCTAGCACTTGAGAAAGAAACCCAGGCCTTATGACCCTGTCATGCTTGAGTCCACTGCCTTGCTTTCAGCCCAGCAGATCAGAAACGACTGTGGCTACAGGCACAGCTCTGCTGCAGGCCCCAAGTCCGGGGAACCAGCCACTGCTCTGGCTGCTTTGGGTCCCAGGGAGAGTCAGGACCAAACCTGTACTTCATACAGAAATGGAGGAATGAGACCCCAGCAGGGAGACCGTGCGAGGAAAGCCTTCCCAGCTTATCTTCCTGATCACAAACACCAAGCAAACCAGCAACACACAAGCTCAGTGCCATCCCCCTGCCACTCGCTGACCCTTGGCCTTAAATCCAACAGAATTTCTGCCAGAAGAGTCAGATGCTCAGGGAAGGGCAAGGCGAAGAAGACAAGACTTCCAGGGGACCGGTGGAACGGCTTCCACCCCCAAGTGTGAGCAGGGAAGTAAGCCACTGAGCGCAGGGAGTGAAGCACAGGGGACCAGACTGACAGCGGGGAGTCCTGTCCCAGCTCCGTTAGCACAGGCGCTTGTACGTGTAGATGTAGGCTTTGCAGCTGGGGCACGTGTGCGTCACATCCTTGAAGTCGTTGATGAGGCAAGGGATCAAGCAGCAGCCCAAATCACACCTGCATCAGAGACAGGGAGACACGGGAAAGCCTGAAGGGAAGGTGCTGAGGGCCCGGGCCTATTCCAGCATGGTGGTGGGTAGGTGAGGCCCCCACCCTGCGAGCACCCACACCACCTACCCCATGAAGCAGCAGAAGAAGCCCAGCACGAAGTTCATCAGACCAATCTCATAGGAGATCTTGGTGGTGATGGCCTGCTGGCAGTGGGGACACACCGTCTGCACAGGTGCGCCCTCAAAGATCTCTCCCTGCAGCACTGTCACCGTGGTGGCAGCCCCTGAAGGGACCAGGACTGTGGCTGTGTGGCCCCCAGGGCCAGGGTAGGGCCCTGGTGGGTAGGGCCCTGGTGGGTAGTAGCCCATGGGTGGGTGGGGGCCTGGAGGAGGGTAAAAACCTGGAACGGCACAGAAGACGGAGCAAAGACAGGTCACTTGCTTGCCATCTGCCCCATGTGAGAGGTGAGCACAAACCCCTAAGGCCCCCAGCACCCAGGATGCAGGGTGAGGCCTCAGGGATGAGGACCTGGGCCAAGTGATCATCCACATTCTCTCAGCCCTTCCTGGTCCCAGCCTCATGGGGACCAAGACAGAGAGGCTACTTGGCCCAGCCAGACATGGCAGAGAGCTGACAACAAGGCCTGATCTCTCCTCTCCTTAGTCTCAGCTTGATGCGCTTGCTCCCTTGACTCTGACAGGCAGGGCTACCACAGGAGGGAAAGCCTTACCGCTCACCAGTCCCTCTCAGACCCACAAGACTCTCCTCCCTACCAGCGTCAGGTCCTGCACTGGAGTGCCACAGACCAGCCCACCTAGCCCGGGGCTGCCTGTGCAAGAGCCCTGGGCCCCTCTCTGGCCTGTGTAACTCCTGGCAAGGAGAGGCTCCTGAAGCACCCGCCACTGCCAGAGGGGCCTTCCCAGGAGCCAGCCTTCCTCCAGGCAGGGTCTGGGGCTGCTCTGGCTCACCCACAGCCCCTGCACAACAGTGTCTTCTTCTAGGACACCTTAACATGCCCACAATCAGCCCCTCTGCCCCTACAGTAAATAACCGTGCAGACGGGCTAGCCGCCAGCAACAAAGGCTGGACAGCAGCCCAGGTGATGCACTGGGTGCTGGGCTCAGCAGCCGTCTGCGCTCCCCTCAGATCTCTTCCCAACTTACCTGGAGGCATGTAGGTGCCATCTGCATTCACATGTGGGGGGATGAAGCCAGGTTGAGGCATTGGGTGACCCGGAGGCTCATAGGGTGGGGGACCAATGTCTGCAGGGGGCAGCGACATGCCCGGTGGGGGCTGCATCACAGCTGGGGAGGTGCGGCCTGGACAGAGAGGTAGGGAGAGGAAGCTCAGAGGGCCCCAGCTGCCCTGTGGGTGGGAGGGCTGTTCCAGGCACTGGCTTCTAGCAGCTGGGACAGTCAAGGGATGGGACCACTAGGAGCAGTGAACCCTACCTGGGGTGGTCGGGGCTCCACTTTTCTCCTCCAGAAGGGGGGCTGTGGGGCCTCCAGGATAAGGAGGGGGTGGCTCGTTCGACATCTTCACCACTTTTCCTGGACCTGAAGGGAATACCCAAACGTGAACTAAGCTCCCAGCCCCGCTACTAGGCAGTTGGGCATTGGTCTGTGTTGAGAGGTTGTTGCACAAGGTGTTGACAGTCCTCAGAGCTGCCTCTGCTGAGCCCAAGCACATAGGGCCTACTGTGGCTCTTGCCGCAGGTATCCCCTGCCCTCGGGCTCATGTCACCTTTTACTCTCCTCCACGTAAATCTCCACGCTCTGGACGGAGCAGGGCTGATGGGCTGGGACCAGTTCCTTTGGGAGAGCGGTCACCAGGCTCCCTCTAGGCCCTGGAGATGTCCCACCACTGCTGGGAGTACTCCAGCCCAGAGCCACCATCCTCCACACCTCTCAAGAAGCTACCAACCTGTGGTTACCTGCACTTCCTGTATGAAAGCCAGAGGGTGAGGGCAGCCCTGCGAGGACAGAACCTGGGAAGGTGAGCCCCCCACTGGTAGCTTGGGAACCTCATCTCAGGCTCCCCACAGGGCAGCTTGGCCACTGGTCCTCTCCTACTTAGGCAGCGCCAAGGCACTGTGGTGGGCTTGCGGGAGGGGATCTGGGAGACTTTTTACCTCAATCCCAGGTCCTCAGGAGGTAGGCAGGTGAGGCTCCTTGCAGTGCTGGTCTGGACAGTCACTCAGGGCTCTGGGGAGCTATTTGAGGGGGAGAACAACAGGCAGTGCCCTCAGCACCAGGGAAGAGCTGGCCCTGGGCACCTGGCCCCAACGCAGCCACGCTCCCGCCACCGCCCAACACAGCACCATCCTGCATCTCTACCCAGTCAGCTCCCCCTTCCCCTTCTCACAGCTGCTGTCTCCTGGTAGCTCCATGGTGGCAACTAAAGCCAGCTGGGCACCTCTTTGCTTTTGTTGAGGAGTGGATGGTGTGGGAAGGAAGAAGATGGTGTCTGTCAAGTGAAACACTTCCTCATTTCTTTCACAGGGTTCACTGAGCGCCTGCTGCTGGGCAATGGGTGAGAAGCAGGGCAACCAGGCGACGTTCCTGCCCCTGGGTCTGTGTTCTATCCCCATTAGTAAGGCGCTTCCTTTCACTCTATTCAGCATCATAAAAGGCTAAAAATTAGTAGCATTTTCCAGTGGGACTCTTTTTTTTTTTAACTGAAATAAAATAATATGAACTAGAAAAAGAATCTAAACAGTGCAAAAAGATACACAGTAAAAGCAACTCTCCTAGTGTAGCTCCCTCCTAGAGCCCCCCAGTGTTAAGTTCAGAACTGCCTGGGGTCCGTAAGTTTAAATATTTAACAAATCAGGAAGGGGCAGAGGGACCAAATCGAGTCAACAAAAGACTAAAAAGATAAATTTGATTTTATCAAAACTAAAAACTTGTACTTCAGGGGCCAGCCTGGTGATGTAGCGGTTAAGTTTGCGCGCTCTGCTTTGGCAGCCTGGGGTTCGCCAGTCTGGATCCCGGGCGTGGACCTACACACCACTCATCAAGTCATGCTGTGGCAGGCGTCCCACATATAAAATAGAGAAAGATAGGACACAGATGTTCACTCAGGGCTAATCTTCCTCAAAAAAAAAGACTTGTACTTCAAAGGACACCATCAAGAAAATGGAAAGACAACCTACAGAATGGAAGAAAATTTTTACAAATCATGTATCTGCTAAGGGACTTCTATTTAGAATATATAAAGGGGGCTGGCCCAGTGGCATAGTGGTTAAGTTCTCATGCTGCTGCTGTGGCCCAGGGTTTGCAGGTTTGGATCCCAGGTGCAGACGTACACTGCTCATCAAACCCTGGTGGCAACCCACATACAAAATAGAGGAAGATTGGCGCAGACGTTAGCTCAGTGATGATCTTCCTCAAGCAAAAAAGAGGGAGATTGGCAACAGGTGTTAGCTCAGGACCAATCTTCCTCACCAAAAGAAAATATTTTTATAGATATATTTTTATATACATATATTTAAAATATATATATATAAAGAACTCTTCTAACTCATAAATAAAAAGACAACCCAGTTAAAAGATGGGCAAAGGATCTGAATAGACACTTCTTCAAAGATAAACACATGCCCAATAAGCACATGAAAAGAGGCTGAATATCGTTAGCCAAAAGGAAAATGTAAATCAAAACCCAAACGAGGTGCCATTTCATGGCCACTAGGATGGCTAGCATGAAAGACGGTAACAAGTATGTAGAGAAACGGGAACCCTCACACATGGCTGTGGGGGGATGTTAAATGGTGCCCCAGTAATTCTGCTCCTAGCTATGTACCCAAGAGAACTGAAAACATGTCCCCATAAAAACTTGTAGAAGAATGTTCATAGCATTATTCATAATAGCCAAAAGGTGTAAACAACTCAAGTGTCTTTTTCTTTTTTTTTTAAGATTTTTTATTTTTCCTTTTTCTCCCCAAAGCCCCCAGGTACACAGTTGTATATTTTTAGTTGTTGGTCCTAGTTGTGGCATGTGGGACGCTGCGTCAGCATGGCTTGATGAGTGGTGCGACACCCAGGATCTGAACTGGCAAAACCCTGGGCAGCCAAAGTGGAGTACACAAACTTAACCACTCGGCCACCGGGCAGGCCCCTCAAGTGTCTTATCAACTGATAAATGGATAAACAAACCGTGTACTTAGCCATACAGTGGAATATTATTTGGCCATGAAAAGGAATGACGTACTGACACATGCTACAACCTGAAGTGAACCTTGAAAACATTATGCTCAGTGAAAGAAGCCAGACACAAAGACATGTTGTGTGATTCTTCATATGAAAAGTCCAGAACAGGCAAATCTATAGAGACAGAAAACAGATTAGTGGATGCCAGGGGCTGGGGGCTGGGCAGACAAAGAATCGTGAGTATGGAGTTTTCTTCTGTGGTGATGAAAATGTTCCAAAACTAATAATGGTTGCACAATTTTGTGAATATACTAAAACCCACTAAATTGCACACTTTACATGGGGAAATCATATGGTATGTGGATTATAATCAATAAAACTCATCTTGGGGCTGGCCCGATGGCGCAGTGGTTAAGTGCACATGTTCCACTTCAGTAGCCCGGGTTTCGCCAGTTTGGATCCCGGGTGTGGACATGGCACTGCTTGGCAAGCCATGCTGTGGTAGGTGTCCCACATATAAAGTAGAGGAAGATGGGCATGGATGTTACCTCAGGGCCAGTCTTCCTCAGCAAAAAAGAGGAGGATTGGCAGCAGATGTTAGCTCAGGGCTAATCTTCCTCAAAAAAACCCCAAAAAAATTAAAAAAAAAAAAAACCCTCATTTTAAAAACTGAAGGAAAACAAAATTGCCCAATCTCATCACCCTAATGCAGCCCGTCTCTGCATGTCCCTGCCAGTCTGTATGCATAGGCACTTGCATTTTTATATCATAATTGCTGCTGTGACAAATGGTTTTAAATTCTTTTAACATAATCCTCATCTTGCAAGACCCCATGACCATCAATTTTAATATTCCAAACGGACCCATCACCATTCACTTGACCAAGAAGCACTTAGAATGCTACTTGTTACTTTCATAAAAAACCGGGAACACCTTTTGCTAATGCTCTTTCCCTTTCTTGGATTATGTCCTTGGGCTAAACTTGCCCAAGTGAGATTATTATATTAATTATTATATTATTATAATCTCAGAAGTAAGATTATTAGGTCAAAGAGTATGGATATTTTATGCCTTTAGTGAAGGATGCTGCCAATTTACAGTGCAAATTTTGGATACTACTATTATCACTAATTTGTAATGTTAAAATGACACATGGTTACTTTTATTTCTTTGATCACTATGAGGCAGAACATCTTCCCAAGTGTTTATAAATTATATGCCCACTCTTGTGAGTTGCTACCTATAATAATCCTTTGAAGACATAGCAGCCAATAAAAGACTTGTCCGAGGTCACGTGGCATATTAGAGGCAGACCTGAGTCTAGAATCCTGGCATGACTCTCCTGCCCCCAACCCCTCACCTGCAGGTGAATTCCAACAGCACAAGGTCAAGAACAGGGAGCACCATAGCCACTGGACGATGTCACAGAAGTCCCCCCCCCCCCCAGGTGGGACTGGCTATGTGCACTGGCCCTCAGGGCCGATCTCAGGCCACTGCCAGCCCACCAGGTGCCCTTCTAATGGGAGAAAAAGGCAGCCTTCCACAAGAGGCTTCACTTGAGTCTCTGGAAAACTCTGTAATATGCTGAGTGTTAGAACGTGGGCCGGCACCTGCCACAAACTCCCATCCCTTGCCCACCTGGGATGCCTCTGGAGTGGCACTGCTGTCCACCTCCAAGCCCTGGCTCACCAGGGAACCAGCCAGGCCTTGGGACACTCTGAGCAGGCCAGGAAGAAAAGCTGCCTTGTGCTTGGTGAGTCGCTTGAGCACCTTCAGGTTCTAAAAGGAACTAGCTTGGGTCTCCGGGGCCCTCCATGTCCAGGGAGTGTGCACGCACATGCGCCACCTCTGAGGATGCAGGTGTGGCCTGCCTTTTCATCAAAATCACTAGATCTAATTCCGTTGTCTCCTAGAGCATGATAATTCTACTTTTCAAATTCCACCATCATAATGACGGTACAAGCCCTGCACACAGGGCAGAGGCCTCCCCTTGGTGTCTACCCAACTCTAAGCTGTCTTCTGTGCCTAGAGCGGGCACTGCCGCAGACCACATGGACACCCAGAACATGCACAGGACACTTCCACTCCAGGTGCTGACTGCACCACCACCTGCTCCTGCCCCTTCCTTTGGGCCATGGGGCCCTGCTGCTCCTCTCTCTGTCTCCTCCCCTCCCCTCTGCACCTAGCACCTATCCATCAATATGAAGGAGGCAGGTTTCTGAAAAATGGCTTGTGAAGATTTTTGGAATTCAAACGCCAGGTCCCCCCAGCACCTCTCAATATAAAACCAAATATGCATTCCCACAAAACTATGTTATTTGAGGTGTGATAAAAACTCCAAGAATGCAATAATCATTTGAAAAAGTCGCATGTCCAAAAGCCAAACAGTTTTCCAGTAAAAATGCACACTGCTCAAATTAGGCTACAAATGCAAATGTGGAATCTGAGATCACAGCTCCAGCAACTTGGCTGTTGGGCAGGAGCCAGAGTGGCAGCTACAAGAGGCTAAGGATGGGGCCGAAAGACCCATGGGTTTGCAGTTCCCAACAGAGGAGAGGGAGGCCTGGGGTCCTGGGAGTTCAATAAAGTCAATTTGCAGCCCTGGAAACCCAAGACAGGCCTGTCAGCCTCCTGTTTAGATTTTGTAGCTCTGAATTGTGAATAAATAGGGAATTGTATGAAAGCTTCCTAAGTTTATCATAAACCAAACAGGAGCTCCTCTGGGGACCCAGAGACTTTACACAGTGCACCCCTTTACACTCTGGATTTTGTGGATGCGGAAGTATTACCTAGTAAAATAATAATAAAATACAGATAAATTCTCTGAGAACAGAGTTAGAGATGCAGCTGACAGCTCAGCAGCTGGCCAGCCAACAAGGTGCCGAGCTGCAGCGGCACAGGTGTGAGGGCACAAAAACAGGGCACCCAGGGCCTCAGAGCTCAGAATCCACTCTGCCACAGGTTTCATGAGCGCCTCGCTCATCCCAACTCATCCAAGAGCGTTGGGGAGGAGATGTTCTCAGTGACCCAAAGCACATTAAATGAGAATTAAAATTCTTAAATGAAGTCATGTAACAGCGTAACAGTGCTGGCACACCTGTCAGAGGTTCAATGACGTGTAGCAACAGTCACCCCCAACACAGGCCACGAGGGCAGGTGGTACATTTTAGGAACATACTTCTCTTCCAAACTTTGCGGGGTTGCAGAGGTCCCAGAGACATTACTGAATCAGGACCTAGAGAAGTAGTAATCTTGACACCATCGTGAGAATCAGGTAACATTCCCTGGGTGCTTGCTGTGGGGGCTACACTGTGCTGTGTCCTGAGCAAGTATGAACTCAGTCATCAGACCAGCGGACAGGGCAGCCCTTTGAGCACCTCCATTTTAGAGAAAGTAAACACGGCTCAGTTGCACACCTGGGTCCTACGGCCTTACAGTCACAGTTTTAAGTGTTTTCAAGGACTTCCTCTGAGCCTTAAATTCCTGTTTACCTGTTTTCAGGCACAGTTTTAGGAACGCTGGGGAATTTCCACTTAGCTCTGGATAAAAGGGATGTGCCGCCGTCCCAGCCTCGACAGCTCTTACTTTAGAAGCCACGGGCTCTTGGGGAGGCAGAGCTGCTTTCCAGAAGCTGGAAGTCTGGCCTGGAACTAAGTAGTATCCAGAAATGTGTGCAGGGCGGAAGCTGGTTTACTGGATGGCATCCTGTCACAGAGGCCTCAAGGGTCAAACTGACAAAGGAGATCAAAGTCCCCTCAACTGCATTTTCAAGTGGAGGACTGTCCTGGAATGATCCTGACCTTTGCCAGGGCAGGGAGGCTGCAAGGGGCAGGTGGCTGAGTTCGAAGGCTCAAGACTTGTGAAGTCCGCAGCTTTCCCATGCTGTTCACTCTCATTCATATGCCAGGCCTGTTTCCTTCAGAGGATCTGCAAGAAAACCTGTCGAATGGAAAGGGCCACAGCCTGCCACAGGGGACAGTGAGGCCCCAGGGAGTGTATCCAGGAGCCAGAGGCCCTGAGTGGTCTCTGGGACTCCTACAGGGGAGAGAAGAGAGCGGGCCTACACGTGTCCCTTGAGGCCCGATCTGGCCCATGCCCACAACAATACAGCCTAGTATCCACCATGCTCTTTACATAGGAGGGAATTATTCCAGTCATTCTAAAGTGAGATGAAGTACGTCTCCACGTCTGTCTGTCTGTGGACGCACCACCTGCCCCCTCCCTGCTACAGTGTCACCTTCCCGAGGGTAGCAGGTGCTGGGGGTTTCCGGGGGCAGGACACAGTTCTCCCAGGTACAGAGCCAGGCGCTTTCTGCAAAGCCACACCCACAGCTTCCCTCCTCAGCCCAGTGGAATCCTGAGTGTCACCTGCTGTTTGGGCTGGATCAGCAGCCACTGCAGATCCTGGGCCTTCTCAGCGCTCACTGTGGATCCATTCTAGAGTGGAAACTTCTGCTCCATATCCCTAAGTTGGAAGCCCAGCTTCAGCCCCTCGACACAGCTCTGTCTTCAGCCACATCGCAGAGACTGATCAGGCCTCAGACACACAGAGCAGCTCTTGCTTCTTCTCTGGATGAGCTCTAGGAGGGGCCAGGTGAGGGTTTTCCCAGGTAAGAGGATGAAAACGACATTCTGAGATGCCCACTGTGGGTGTTAGGGTATGGGGCCATGAAACCAAGCAAAACTGCCTCAATGCCCTCCACCCACCCCAACTCCAACCCCACCAATCCCAGGCCCTGTCTGCATCCCACACAATACTCTAAGCAGCCAGGAGGAATGTGACAGCTGCAAGGAAAGAACACACAGTCTTCCAATGTGGAGTCAGGATGGCAAGAACCCGAGACCCCAGCCCCCTCTCCCATTCTCTGAGGGGCAAGGATTTGTCTGCCAGTTAATGGAAAACAGGGGAACCAGGCAAAGTGTGGAGCTCTGGAGTCAGACAGCCCTGGCCTTGATTCCTATGGGGAGTCAAGACCCTCCCTGAGCCTCAGTCTTCCTGGGGATCTGGGACTAAAACCCCAGGCCTGGCACATGCCCAGTATCTGGCAGACTTGCTATGCAGAAGAAGGGAACACTTTAGGGTCAAAAAACACATCTACCGGGGTGATGAATATACTCTTGAATTAGACAGTGGTGATGGTTGCAAAATTGGTGAACATACCAAACCCACTAAACTGCACTTTAAACGGGTGGATTATGACTGTGAATTATATGGTATGTGAATTATATGATATGTGGATTATGGTATGTGAACTATATCTCAAAAAACAAAACCCACTCAGATCTGGATATTTCTGTTGTTTGTTTGTTTGGTTTTTTGCTGGGAGATTGGCCCTGAGCTAACATCTGTTGCCAATCTTCCTCTTTTTATGTGAGCTGCCACCACAGCATGGCTACTGACAGATGAGTGGTGTGGTTCCACACCTGGGAACCTAATCCAGGCTGCCGAAGCAAAGCACGCTGAACTTTAACCACTAGGCCATCAGGGCTGGCCCTGGATGTTTCTCTTTGTGTGTACACAGATATAAATGAAAGAGACGAGAAAGAAACACCCCAGACCAAGATCGTTGCCCCTGGGATTGAAGCATGGCAGCCACAGTCCAGCGAGGCAAGGCTTTCCTTCATTATACTTTTTTTTTTTAAAACAACCAGAAGGTATTTGTATATTACTTGCATAACTAAAAATAAAAAAAATTTGAAAAGAATACAATTTCAGGATAGGTCAGTGACGCGCAGCTTTGACTCTGGTCAGGAAGAGGGGATGGGTCTCTGCCTCCTGGTGTGCCAATTTCAGCTGCTTCCCTCTGGGTCTCCCCACTTCCAAGAGGAGTTGAAAGAACAAGACCTCTGGGCCCTGAGAAATGCCTCTGGCATTCTGCTCTGCTCCCAACTATTCATCATTCACTGCGGAGCACTGCTGTTGGTCCAGGGCCAAAGCTGGCCAACTGGCAGCAGCCCAAGCCGGCCAGGCAGGCTCCCTGTGGGAGCTGGGTGGGTCCGGGCCCGGGCCAGCAGGATATACTGCTCACTGGCTACAGCCACTGCTGCAAACTCGATTCTGCAGGCTAAACTGTCCTGCACACACCCAAAGGGGTACCAACCCTGCCCCCGCCCCAGGTCTCTCCCACCCCAGAAAGGACCTCTTGAGGAAGTACACCAACACCCCCTTCCGGAGGAAAGCACTGACTCAGAGGGCGGGGAGGGGCAGTCTGAAGCTGAAAGCCATCTGTGCACAGTGGGCACTCCAGGAGGACTGACAATGAGCAAGGGGGATGAGGAAGAGATGGAGGGAGACGACGGTGCCCAGAAGGAGGACTCTCTGACATTAGTTTCCCTGAGGGTCTGCTAGAGCAGTGGTTCTCAAACTTTTTGGTCTCAGGACCCCTTTACACTCGACTGTTGAGGACTCCAAAAAGATTCTGTTTTTGTGGATTATATCTATCAATACTTACCATATTAGAAGTCAAAAATGAGGAATTTAAAAAAGTATTTATTAATTGATTAAAAATAACAATAAACTCATTATATGTTAACATAAATAACTTTTTAAAATAACTACTTTCCAAAACAAATTTCATGAGAAGACTGCCATTGCTTTACATTCTTGCAAATGTTTTTCATGTCTGGCTTAAGAGAAGACGGCTAGCTTCTCATCTCTGCTTCTCCATCCAATCTGTTGTGATAGGTTGTTGTGGGTGAAGCAGGTAATGGGAATCCAGCTCCCACAGATAAGTGGTTGGAAAAGGGAGGGGGATCTGAATAGTCTTTGCAGAGAACTGTGGCTAGTCTTCGATACTACACCCACACTTGACAAGTGGTAGTTTCAAGTGTGATAGACAATCTGAATCCTTACCAATGAATTTTCCCTACTCTGTTACAATAAAATTCATTGGGCTACCTTGCTTTTAGGATGGATCTTTTGTAACATCATGCATGGGTCATTTGGAAAATACTGGTTCACGATTATGAGCCCTGATCAGGTAGATCTAGCAATTTAACACATCTCATTAAATAATATATCCCCTCAGAAAAATCACATCATTAGTATCACCACCAGTCTCATCAGAAGTTTGGCAAGCTTACAGTGACAGAAGTTTTCCAAAATTCTAACTAATTTTCATTTGAAAGCACAAATTTTATCATGGGCAACAAATAGGATAAGAAATTTATCATTGGCAACATATACAAAAACAAGAGGTCAGTTGTTTTCCTGAAGCAGCAGGCTCACTTTGCTTATTTTCAAGAAAACATCTGCTAACTCCTCAAGTCTGAATACCCAGAGTTTGTGTGTCAGTTATTCTTTTAAGTAAATATGGAGCTTCACAAAAAAAGGTAGTTGAGCTCACAACTCAAACAACTGTACATGTTGTGCTTTTCCTTGTGGCATCCATCATACTTCATGTGTGTGTGCTTTATGTGTGCCTCATATTTCATTACCGAATATTAAAAAGATGTGTACTCAAGGGTCAAGATTTAATAGAGTTATCATTTTTACTGCTTTTTCTTTTCTTTTCTTTTCTTTTTTTTTGCCAAGGAAGATTGGCCCTGAGTGAACATCTATTGCCAATCTTCCTCTTTTTGCTTGAGGAAGATTACTGCTGAGCTAACATCTGTGCCAATCATCCTCTATTTTATATGTGGGATGCTGCCACAGTATGGCTTAATGAGTGGTGTGTAGGTCTGCACCTGGGATCTCAACCTACAGACCCCAGGCTGCCAAGGTGGAGCACGAGAACTTAACCACTACACCACCAAGCTGGGCCCATTATTGCTTTTTCTTAAGTGAAACTGGCATGTGTGTGTGGTGAACACAATTACAACAACGACTAGTATGGTTTGAGTCAAGCTAACTCCAGCAGTAGTTTCCCTCCCCATTGCTTCTGCACCACCAACGCAAATGCCAACACAATGAAAAAAGGCAATACAACTCACAACGTCTTACTGTTGATATAAAAACAGTTCTGCCCTTCCGCCCCCTGGAAGGTCTCAGGAAGCCTCCAAGAGACTGCACATCACCTTTCGAGAACCGCTGTGCTAGGGGAACCCCTGGACTGTAAGAGGGTGGCTGCAGGCAAAGCAGAGTGAGGCAGCCCAGAGGACTGAGTTCCAAGACTGAGAGTGGTCCGTCCTGGTGAGTCCAAGCCAGCTGTTGTTGCACCAAGGCCCTGCCCCAGGGATGTGCTTGCTGCAACGTGCAAGGCTTTCAAGGAAGCATCAGACTAGTCAGACCCAGCTCAACCATTTACTAGATATGTGACCTCACTGAGCCTGTTTCACTTGTAAATGGGGGTAATCATGCCTACCTCTTGGGGTTGGAGCAAACTTTAAAATAAACAGTGTATGCAAAATGCCCAGAGCAGTAGCTTAGGGCCTAACACACAAGAACACTGAATAAATGGCACCTGCTAGTATCATCCTTTATTTTGAACAACTTCCAAGAGCAAGGAAAACACAACAGACACCAACTCCTCTGCCATGGCAGCTTCTGCTCCCACAACATCAGGGAACCTGGTGTGTACTCCCCACAGGGTCCCGGGGACTCATAATGAAACCCAGCCCGAGCGGCTCAGCCCGGCAGAGTTCATCCGCAGCACAGCCAAGCTGAGGCCACCTGCTCTGTGGGATTCCTGAGACAACTTCTGGAAAGAAGAGATACAGAGGGTTCCCGACTTATGATGATTCGACTTCTGATTTCTGACTTTAGGATGGTGCAAAAGCAACACGCATTCAGCGGAAACCACACTTCCAATTTTGAACTTTGATCTTTTCCTGGGCTAGCGAATGTGGTCCGATCCTCTCCCATGATGCTGGGCAGCGGCAGCAAGCCACAGCTCCCAGTCAGGCCTGCGGTCACGAGGGTGAAGGACTGACCCACTGACAACCATTCTGTACCCAGACAGCTTCCGGTTTTCACTTTCAGTGCACTATTCGATGAATTACATGAGACATTCATCACATTATTATAAAATAGGCTTTGTGTTAGATGATTTTGCCCAACTGTAGGCTAATGTAGATGTCTGAGCACATTTAAGGTGGGCTCGGCTAAGCTATGATGTTCAGTAGGTTTGGTGTGTTCAATGCATTTTTTACTTAATATTTTCAACTTAAGGATGGGTTTATCAGGACGTAACCCCATCGTAAGTCGAGGAAGATCTGTATTAGCAATCCTCCTAAAGGGCCATCTCTCCTTACAGGCGGCTGCCTTGGAGCTGCACGGTCAGTAACGCCCCTGGGAAGGGCACTCTGCCCAGAAACCCTGGGCGTCCACCCAAGACACTGGTGGTAGGGAGGTGGCTGGGCAACAAGCTGCAGGGCCATATTTCCCAGGGCCAGGCTGGCCTGTTCCCTGCCTGTCCCCCAGGAGCTCACCCTCCCAGCAGCCGTGGCACCAGGATGCCAGCTGGCCTCAGAGGGGCTCCCCTGTCCCCAGGAGGCAGGTTCCAGGCATCTGGCCAGGAGCAGGGCTTGGGGCTTTGCTGGGGAAACTGAAAGGCAGCTTTGTGCCTCTCCTACAGCCTCCCATCTGCTGAACAAAGGAGGCGCCCACTGCTCTGGGAGGGGCAGAGACCCAGGGTGAAAGCCAAACACTCTCCTGGGTCCCCTGGGTCTCCAGGATATGGGGAGATATGGGGAGGGGGGCACACTCAGCCCCTGCCGAGCATGCAGGCCCAATGGGACATGCCCCTTCCCAGGGAGGCCTGGTCCACAGGTAACTTCATCGTCCGTACTCCACCTGCCCACCTTGGAAGCTGCATGAGAACTGAGACACAGATGTGGATAAGACATGAAGGACCATGCAGTGTGAGGTGTCCTTATGACGGGGGACTTATTTGCCAGGGATGGCCAATGACTCCCTGGGCAATGCCACGTACTGTCCTGTTCTCTCAAGTCCCCAGGAGTGGGCTTAAGAACAGTATATGTGGTGGCCACTCAACAGAAGCCCTAGAAGAGGGTATGGTGGTTCCTCTGGGAATAGCCAACTGTCTGTTCATGCTGATAGTTGTGTAGCATCGACTCTGTTGGGTACAGGCTGGGGGAGTGGCAGGGAGTGAGAGGCGTGGTCCCTGCCTTCCAGAAGCTTACATTGAGTGGGGGAGACAGGCATTAAATAATCACACCAAAACCCCCAAACCTAATTACAAAGTGTGACCAATGATGTACAGCAAAGTCTAGGGCACTGTGAAAGTACAGAAAGATCGGCCCATTCTGGGGGTCAGGGAACCTCTCTCCAAGTAAGCCAAGAGGAGGAGGCCGAGTTAGAGACCAGCAGGCAAAGGAGGGGATGGGGGACTGCGGCAGGAACAGTAAGACACAAGGCCTAATGATGGAGGCTGCACCTGCTGGTAGTGACTAGATAGCCTCCTGGAACCCGTGCCCAACCTCAGGACTCCTTCAGAGGGACTCAGTCCAAAGGGCTGCTTCACCAGAGCTCACAGACCACAGATCCCCATGGAGGATGTGGGCCAAGAGACAGGACAAGGACCACAGGGCCAAGCAGCCCACAGCACCCTGGCAGCAGCACCCCTGCCCTTCTCCACGGAGTGGTGCCCCCCCATCACCAACGGAGTGTATGACCCTGGACAAGTTACTTAATCTCTCTGAGCCTCAGCTTCCCCATCTAGAAGACAGAATCCCATTTTTATTCCGGGCAGCAGTGTCTTTGTAAGACATTCCCAGCCCTTCTTGCAGTCACCTGTGACCACGTGACTAAGCTCTGGCCAATGAGTCATAAGCAGAGTGAGGTACAAACTTGTGGGAAGGTGTTAAAAGGGGAGCCACCTCAGCCAGGAGATGGACCTTTGACCTCCTGCCTGCTGCCTGGAATATGGATGTGACAGCTCTAGCAGCCATGCTTGACCATAAGGTGCCCTTGGGAATGGAAGTCGTACTAAGGCTGACCAAAGGTGCTCAGGCCCTGAATGACCATGGAGACACCATTCCAGCACTGAACTGACCACCTCCCATATCTGCCACGTGAGAGAGAAGCAAATGAACTTGTTACTTTGTGTTTCCTAGTAAATGAAGCCAGACCTGATCCAAATAATCAGAGATACGGAAGTGCTAGTTTTCCAGCAATTCTCAAATCACTGTAGCCAGAATTTACTTGTGATTGGTAAATTTCCAGTTAATTATTAACAAGGAAGGAAAACAAGTGTCATTAAAAATATATAGCACTACTCAGGCCTGAAGGTACGTAAATAAGTGGCCCATAATTGACAAGCTCCCATTACGGACTTCCCAAAGACGGCTTCTCTAGCTCACACCACCTCTGCCAGTGTGGAGGCCACAGGCTCGCTGCGCAGACCCTCAAACTGCCAAGTTCCAGCACTTGCAGGACTGGGAAATCCTGAATGCAGCCCATTTTCCATTGTCCTTATTAATGGAGGCAGGACTAGAGAGACAATTCCTCCCTCACATAGCATCACTGGGGGCTGTGAACCATTTATTTTTACACTTGAACATGGATGTACATAATGCCTTGGGAATTCTAAACACTTCAAAACAAGCTAAAGTTAAGACACAGAAAGGACCAGAAAGCAGACGTGGTTTTCCCATCTGTCTGCTCTCCTCCCATCCAGCCCTGCACACTCCTCCTTGGTCAGTATCATGTCTCAACAGAGCAAGTAGATTAGCCTAAGCCAGTGGCCCCAGATGCCATCGCCCGTGCTGTTCCACGGGGAGGCTTGAGCCCTGATGTCACAGGCCAAGCTGGAAGGGCAGAATCCTCACCTACTGGTGCCCAGGCACTAGGTTCCATGCTAGCCATCTGGCCACCTAACTTTCCAGAGTCTCTGTTTTCTCATCCGTGAAATGGCAGCAGCCACCCCTGACACACAGATTTGTGATAAGGCATAAATGACTCGTATATGAAGATCACACAGCTCCGAACCTGTCACAGTGTTCAATAAACACAAAAAATTGTTTTCCTTACTTGTATTTATAGAGATGCAAACAGAGCATGAGAAGGCAAGTACACAATCTGACAGGAAAAAAAGAAAGAAAGAGAATACATTGGTTGCTCTTATCACAAGCAACATCAACAAGGCAGGACTCAAAGAAAGGTTCTAAACTAAAAAGTAGTATGATTTCTAGGAACTGTGATGATGATGACAATAAGAATCATACAGTTCACATCATGCAGAATTCCTGTCAAGCCCTGGCAAACCACTCTGTCTCCTGTGACAGCCTCAGCAGCACCTGGGCCACAGCGGAGCACGTAACATGACTTTTCGGGAGGACAGTTTTGCTATTTGTATGTTCTTTTTGACTCATAAATTCCACTTCGAGGCATTTCTCCTACAGATAAATGAACACATGAGCAAAGATTCACATGCAAACATGTTGACATGTATCAATTCTTGATGGTCAACCAAAGGGACTGCTTACCCATCTGGTTTACTTACACAATTTAACTGTATTTGCCCCCCCAAAATAATATACATCTATTTTTATTGACATAGAGAGATGGTCTTGATACAGCACTGAATGAAGAAGGAACATAAAAGCAGTATGTATAGTGCGATTCTACTTTAAAAGTGTGTATTTACATATACATTACACACCACATGTTCAGAAGGGTTTTCTCTGGGTAGTGAGATTTTGGATTTGTTTATATATAAACACACATACAGAAACGTTTTTTTTCTTTTTGAGGAAGATTAGCCCTGAGCTAACTACTGCCAATCCTCCTCTTTTTGCTGAGGAAGACTGGTCCTGAGCTAACATCCGTGCCCATCTTCCTCTACTTTATATGTGAGACGCCTACCACAGCATGGCTTGCCAAGCGGTGCCATGTCTGCACCCGGGATCCGAACGAGTGAACCCCGGGCTGCCGAGAAGCGGAACATGTGAACTTAACCGCTGTGCCACCAGGCCAGCCCCAGAAACTTTTTATTTACGTGTAGTTTCTAGTTTTTCTGGGATGGGCAGCTCCTTTGATTGGTTTCTTCCTCAACATGCTCATATAATTGTGTTAAATTTATGTGTATTCCTTCTTAGTCCAGAAAGGTGCCTCTGACTATAATCTAGTCCTGCCTATAGGAAAAGAAATGCTCCAAGTAGCAAACCCAAGGACTAGACTGTTTGTTAGTTTTCCTCTCATAAGCTGGCGTTATGGTCTTTACATCGGTCTCACATGACTGTGGTAGCATGAGTCAGTTCTCTATAGGAGGTCACCTTCCCAGTGCTCCAGGAAAATTGAGGGTCTAGATCCGGAAAGTCGGAATGTAAAGGCCATCCAAGGTGGTCTAGTCTCAGAGAACTGCCTGGAAAGCCAGCAGAGGGTCTCCGGGCAGAGGAGGGTAGGTAAAAAAATCCCAGTAGACATGCTAAAACTAAGACCAGTGAGGTTACTGGGTTGCCCAAGGCCACTAGCTGGAGCTGGCACTGGGAGTATAGCCCAGGCCTCCAACTTGTTGTCCAGCGATCTCCAGCCCTCGGAGCTGGCCCCAGGCAGGACAGGGCTCAGGGGCTTGGTTTCTGCGTGTTCCACTGTTGGCACAGAAGGAGAAAGTATGGACAGGAGGGGAATGAGGAGCCAAACAGATACAGCTGCAACCACCAGTGAATAAGCAAATCATCTGTACCTGTCGGACAGGCAGGACTTGGGAACTAAAAGGCTGACTAATTTTAGAAATGCCACGAGTCTAAAGAACCATCACTCAGGCAATCAAAACGGAGGCCTGAAAAGAAAAAATCTTTATCTCTGCCTTCACAGAGCTGACACAGAACAGTCTTTGGAGTGACTGTTTTAATCAGTTATCTGAGATCAAGACGTACCACCTTGATCTAGGAAAAAGCGAGAGGCCCTTAAGTGCAGCCAAGCCACATGGCCACTACAGTCATGGCCACCCAGCTGGGAGTCTTATTTTGGACACAAATGCCTCCTGGTCTCGCTGGCCCAGGAGAGGAGCTCAGCCTGTAGCCAGGCCTTACCCAAGTCCCCCCATTCCATGGGAGGCAGCAAACCTCTACGCTCCCAAGAGAATGGCTTTGCTTTTCTGCCTTCTCTTGCTTGGAGTTCCTGTATATACCTGAATATATACAAGAGTCCCCCTCATTTTCACTCTGAATAGTAATGGAGTGTCTGCATCATTTAAATCCCTCCTATTACAGGGCCTTCTCTCCATTGTTTTGAACAAAGCACTGCTGGGTGAAGGACGTTCACTGCAGTCAGTGCCAGCGTGACGTGCTTCTAGAGGTCACCTGGATGGAATCAGTTAAAAGAAAAAAGCCAAAAGACAGTAGACATGTAGCAGATTAGTAATCATTCCTGGGGTGAGACCCCATAATTGCAATGGTTGGACGTTGCCATAAACGCCCCTTTAAAGGGCACATGGGAAGAAGCTGTGTTACAGGACTGATGGAGAAACCCGGAGAAAACACAACAGGCCAGGGATACACTCTCCACTGGATGGGTCCCTGTAACCAGGGGCGCTCAGACCACCTGCAGTGATCATCACGTGGGTCTGGCATCCATGACAAGGACACAGTGTCCACAAAGGTGAAAGGGAAGAACGGGAACAAAAGTGCTCTGGGAAACGTGAGTGGGGAAGAAATCTCATCAGTATTCTAAATTACATGACACGAACATACAGCAGATGGAAGTTTAAATTCCTATCACTCTAAAAGGACATCTGACCTGAAGAGTTCACTTGTGCCAGTTGGGAGAGAAGCATTATTCTGGATCTTCTCCTTGGGAAAAATGGGAGCGCATGTGATATCTAGGGTTGCCTTACTTTTGGTCATGCATGTATTTCTCTATGATTCACACCACTGGAGACCACCTTTCAGGCCTGAAATGTCATTAGAGATCACGAAGTCCAAAGTCTCAGCAGATGGATGTTCATTTAGTCTTCAAACGTTTACTAAGCCCCCACCACAGGCAGGACCGGGTGCAGGGCGGGAGATAACTGTGGGCAAGACACTCAGCGTCCGCCCTCGGCCACACCCTGACCCAGAGCCTGGCCCAGCTGCTGGGAGACAAGTCCTGACTCCCGCCCACTGCTCCTTCCACTGCACCTGTCCCAGCCCTGGCTCTTTCCTCACACATTCTCCAAAATCTTTCTCAAAACATGCTTGAGCAGGATCTTACACTGCCCACAAAGTGCTTCACACAGTGGAATTCTATCATGAGTTTACATGGCCTTCACTGTACCCAGAACAAAAAAAGAGAAATAAGTGAAGTGAGCTGACCAGTCTCCCTGCCTCACGGTGAGGGCAGGGCTCAGGAGGGGAAGGGGACATGGAGTGTGCATGTTGTCTCCTTTCGTAGCGAGTGTCTCTGAACTCCCAGCTCACAGGCAACTGGAGGACTTCACAGGGCAGCTGGACCATGAAGTCTCTGCTCTACCAGCTGACTTTAGGACCTACCACTGAATGTTCACCTGGGAGTTCAACTCTGTATTCAAACTTTAGTCCCCGCGCTTCAGGGAGTGACAGGGCGCACACAGACCATGGTCCCTACACCTCAGGACTTTACCAGCCACAGAAAAATGGGACAGCTGAAATGCAGGCACAGCATGCAATTTTATTCAACACATAAATACGGAGCACGCACTAGCGTCAGGCACTTTCCTAGGTCCTGAAGATGGGGAAACGTCTGTCTTAATGGAGCTTACATTCCGGTGGGGGGGTGGGCTGTAAAACACAGAAATAGGTAAAATATGTAAGGCATCAGATGGTGAGGCATGCCATGGAGGAACAAAGAGCAGGGAGGGGAGTGCCGCGGGGCTGCCGTTTTAAGTAGGAAGGGTTTCTCTGAGCAGGGAACATTCAGGCAAAGACTGGATGGATGTGAGGAGCGAGCCATGTACACAGCTGTGGAAAACAGGTCCAGGCAAGAAGAGGTTAAGTGCAGAGGCCTGGAGTGTGTCCACACAGCCCGGGGCTGGTGGCTGGGGCAGAGTGGGTGCCCAGCAAGTGTGAGGAGCCGAGGACAGAGAGGCTGAAGAGGCAGCGAGGGGAGGAGGGCCAGGTCCTCTGGCCACTGAAGAACATCCACTTTCACTCCGAGTGAGATGGAGGGCTTGGGAGATCAGGTTGTCCCACACTTCTCCACTTCCTGCACTATGCCTGGTGCACCAATGTGGGTCCCCCAAAGTCCTGTTATCAAGAGGCCGCTGTGGGGCGTGGGGAACCCTATACTACTTAGCTCCCACCTCCACAGGCACCGTTTCTTTAGGGCCAGTTTGACTGGAGCCACAGAGAAATGGGTCACCATGTGTCCCACACGCTCCCCAGGCAAAGCAGATAAACACAGGTAACCTGAGCTTGCCTACATGGGGGCAGAAACTGAGGCGTGAGCCTCAGGCAATATAGAATGCCTGGGAGTCCGAGAGCTGAGAAGTGGTCACAGGAGGCCCTCTCACCTGGAGCAGCGCAGAATTCTTCCAGTTCTAGGATAAGCCAGTTTTATTCAGCAAAACCCACTATCCAAGTTTTTTTTCTTTCTTTTTTTCTTTCTTTCAAGAATACTTAAGATTCTTGACTCCGTAATTTAGCCAACATTTTATGGACCCTCTATGGAAGTCACTCACCTCATGGTCCCTGCCCTCAGGGAACCGAAGATCCAGCTGGGAAACCAGCCCACACTGCAGAATTTATAAAACATACTGAGCAAAACCCCAATGAGAATCTATGACATAAGGTATTCTGGTAGGGGAAAGGGTGGTCTGTGGGCTGGGGCACTGGGGAAGCTTCAGGGACTGGGTGGGCCCTAGGCAGGCCCTCCAGGAAGGCAAGCAAGGCATTCCAAGCCTGGGGCAACAGTCACTAAGAGCAGGGGGGAAACAGAGGCTGTTGTCAAGGGCCAGCCTACCGGGTCAGACCGGCAGCCCCTAGAGGGCAGGGGTGGTGCCTGGGGCAGGTCTCTCCACAGCCCCCAGCAGCATATCAAATATCGGCTGGTACTGTGGGCAGGAGCTCTCTTCCCCATCCCATAGGCCGTGTTTCAGTTAGCAGTACCCCAGTTACGAAGATGGATGTCTGAGGGCATTCCAGACTTTTCTCTGCCCCTTACGCCTTGACCTGTCAGCAAGTACTGTTAATGCCATCGTTCCAAAAGCTCTCAGATCCACTATCTCATCTACTGGTCAAGGTTTAAGGGGAAAAGTCCACACCTGCCCCAGCGTTCCAGATCTCTCTACCACACTGCTCTACCCACCCCAGACTGTACCTCACCCTTCTCCAAACCAACCAAACCTCACCCCCACCCCCACCCAAGGACCTTTTCATAGACCCTTCCCTCAGGCTCCAAACACTCTCCCACCCTCTGTCCAGCAAACCTGAGCCTTTCTTGTAATCTGCCAGGGTTTCCTTGGCCCTCACTCATCGCCCCGCTGGAAAACAGTGGGACTCTCCCACTCAGATCCCTGGGGCCCTGATCAGCACCTGGCACAGGCTGGTTGAATAGGTGAGTCCGTGAGGTTTGGGGTTAACTTGACAAGGCTTCCTATGCTATTCCTAACCCAAATGCCCACCACCCACAGCCATGGGGCCAGAACACAGCCTCGGCCGAGATGGAGTCCACCAGCTTCCTGATGAAAGTGTCTTCATTTATGGCTAAAAATCCAGTCAGGAAAAAACCCCTTTCTTGGCTCAACTCCATGGGGCAGCTTTCACGATGGGGCCGGGAGAGCCCAGCTTCCCCTCAGCCTCGCTCCCTTCAGTCCCTGCTGTTGCAGGAGAGCTGGGTTTGGAGCCCTGCTCGGCCATTATTCAGCACCCATGGACAAGCCACTCAGTCACTCCAGCTGCTTCCTCAGCTGTGAGACAGAAACCTGGGCTGCCCCCACGGCTGCTGCGGCTACAGAACACAGGGGAGAGCACTGTCAGTGGGCACAAAGCACACACGAAGGGCACACACCGCCAATGAAATCTATTCCTGCTGTTCCCCAACTTGTCAGGCTACTGCTCTTAACGTTAATTAGAACAGAGACAACCAGCTCGCTTCTTCCCGAAGCGCTGAGGGGCTAGGATTCTCCTCGAACCCCACCCAAGGAAACCTGTCCACGCTTCCACCGCCGTCCACCTTCCCTGGCCTCTACTTCTCCTTGAAGGGGAAGTGCAGACATTCGACTAGATCTGAATTCAGACTGAATCAACACTTATGAGCACATTATGTATCCAGCACATTCGCAGTTTTTACTGGACCCTCATGACACCTCCTTGTGCTAAGAAGAGATGGAGCTGGGTCATCCAGTAGACAGATCATGCAGGGGCTCACAGAACCCACAGATCAGAAGCACCAAAAAGGTGATGAGAAATGTTTTCTGGAAACATGACCTGACGTTACCAAAAACGCATCTCAACAGCTTTCATGGAAAGAGTGAGAATGTCAGTGGACTCCCCTACCCTGCACTGCATGGGCTGTTCTTGTCTAATATTAGGGGACCCTCATCTTTTCAGCACTTACAGGGGACACAGGTCTTCATCTGGCCTGGGTGTTGCTCTTCACCTATCACAGATGAGGCAAGGGAGGCTCTGGGAGGGCAAATGCTTTGTCACACAGCTTGAAAGTGACAGAAAGGCCTCCAGCGTGGTCTGCCCAGTCTAGGAAGTACTGGTCCCAGGACCCCCCCACTAGCACCAGAGCCTGATGACTCTCAGTGTTGGAGAGGTAGTGAGGCTGCAGGCTCAGGAGTGACCGGACCTGCTTCTCCCTGGGTGAGTGGCCCTCTCAAGGGAGGGGCTCGGCCACAGGCCACAAAGCCAGGTGCCCCACTCCTCTGCAGCACTAAATTGCAAGGCAGCCTCCACCCCGTCCCAGGAGACGTGTCTGAGAGAGCCCTGACTATGCAGAGACCAGGAGACGGAAACCTGCACATTTCCATTCTGTGCACTCTGTCTTCAAGTCCCCTTGTGGAGGCACAATAAACCTCACGCCACCACTGCCAGCCTGACTCTCCTCCTCTCTCCTCCCCACTAAGGGCCAACATTCTCTGCAGAGCTCCCATTGCACGCTGCCTTCTCACCAGCACAACTGCCTTCCTCCACATAAAGACAGAAACATCAATCTAAGATGCCATGACTTTAACTGCCACACTACCCTGTGTCCTCTACGAGTAAAAATATGTGCATGCCCTTTGAATGGTGTTTCTGAAAGCGGAGATGCCTCTTCACTCTTCTCTTCTCTCCCTCTCAGACAACTGAACAGGGTTAGGGGTTGCTGTTTGTGGCTATGGAACAAAGTACCTGGGCCCAAGGGACTCAAAGCTTGTCAGCTGGGTTATGCAGCCCTGTTCCCCTAAAGCTTTAGAAAACTGAACCAGCAGGGTCAAACTGGGCAAGCTTATAGTATAAAGAGCCGAGAGAGAACGTGCAAGCTGGTGACTTACATTGATTATTGCCAACACGATCTGCTGAGGCAACCTGGCTATCAGGACACATTCCATTAGCTCCCCCTCAAAACAGTTTTGTTCCCTGAAATGTTATTCTATGTCACACGTTCCATATTCCTGCTCTTAGGGTGATTCTAGAACCACGTCCTGCTGTTTTCAAATCTTGTAAGAGCCCACAGAAAGCTCGTTCCTGGTTCCAGAGGCCCATCCTACAGAAAAACCTCCCGCTCCTCAGGGATAGGAGACAGGCAGAGAGTTGCAAATACCCAGGGCTTCTGTTAGTTAAAAAACAATAAGCAAGAAGAATCCTAAGACTACGCAATTATATGCACGATTAACTATTTGGGAGGGACACAGACTGATGTTCGCAACTTACTTTGACACACATAAACAAAAAAACAAGATGGACTGTTGGATGGTTAGATTTATGATAAGGCACAATGAAATGTTGCACATTCTAGGTGGTATTCTATGGGTATTCCCTGTAAAATTTCTTCAACTTTTCTAATATGTTTGAAATTTGTCATAATTAAATGTTGAGGCAGAGGGCAAGGCAGAGCTGCCATGCCTCTCCCCACCCAACTCTCAGATTCGCCCTGAGGGAAGGAACAAAGTACCAAGGAGAGAGGTGACACCCGCCTAGGCGGTGCCCTCCCCGGCAGCAGGCTCCAGAATAGGTTAAAAACTGGTATAAATGTTATGCCCGAGGTCCTCCATCCTCCTCGCTTTAGGACAGAGGTTCGCATCCCCAAGTGTGCGGGAGAATTATCTGGGGAACTTATTAAATAGAGAGTCCCGGACCACGTTCCATAACTGCTGAATCAGAACCTCGGGGGGGTAGGCCCCAGGAGTCGACCCTTTTAACAAGGGCCCGGGTGATTGTGATGCAGAGGATTTTCGGCCTACGTGTGGAGAAACTTACAGGGGCTCAATCCTTACCTGACACCTGTTGAGAGGCCTCGTGAGAACATTTAGGGGAAAACAGAAACACACCCATAAACAAGTCAAGTGCCCAAACCCGGGCTCGCATGACGCCGTGAGTTCAACTATACCAAGGTCCTCGATGGCATGAAGCTGGGCCCAAAGCCAGACCAGGTCACCGCCTCCCCACTTGGCCCGGCATGTGCCGCGCGCACAGGGATTGACAGATGTTGGCAAGCGGAGCGGGTAGGGGGAGGGAGAGCCGCGCGGGGCCCCTCGGGCCTGCCAAGGTCATCATGCAGCGCAGCAGGGGCTTCTCTGTCGCCGGGACTCTCCTCCCGATTCCCTTTCCTTAAGGAAACAGCCTCCGCAGAAACCAGAGATGGTATTTCCCCAACCTTTCCTACAGAAGATGTGGCAGGTGTGATAAGCGGGACCCGAGGAGCGGGCCGATAGCACCCGCGCACCGGGCCCCGGCGCCCGCCCGGACCAGGCTAAGCTGTCCCCGCAGCCCCGCGGGTGGCCGGCCAACCCAGCGACGGTACGACGTCAAAACCCCCAGGGCTGTTCTGGATTGTATCAGCGTCCCAGGAGGAGGCGACGGGCCCGCTGCGCCGCCCCCGGGGTCCCTTTACCTCGAGAGCCCAGGCGCCCAGGGCCGAGCGAACGCCAAGACAAGTAGGGTGCAGGCGATCGGAGGACGAGACCCTCAGCCCAGCGGGACTTTGCACGCACACCGCCCCCCGCTCGCCCGCCCAGAGGCCTCTGGGAGAAGTAGTCCGTCCCCACGCCCGAGGCGCGCGGTGTGGGCCCGGGGAACTACAGCGCCAGCATGCACCGCGCGGGCGCCGCGGGCGGGGGAGGGAGGGGCTCCGCGGTCCGAGGTCATCCCCTCCCTCGAGGGCCGCGAGCGCCCAGTCCCCCTCCGCGGGGCTCCGGGGGGCTCCGCGGGAAGCCGTCTCGAATGGCCGAGGCGACTCACCGTCGCCGCGGCACCCACGGCGGCCGCGGCAGCAGGAACGGCCGACTCCGCAGGTCGCCGTCGCGCGTCTGTCAGAAGGAGGCGGGTAGGCTTTGGAGCGGGGCCGAAGCCTGTGGCGTCACGGCGAGGGGCGGGGCCGTGAGGTCAGCGCCGGGGCGGGCCTCGCAGCGGCCCCGGAGGAGCCCTGGTGACGTCAGGGGCAGCGGAGACGCTTCGGCCCAGCGGGGCACGTGGAAGGGCCCGGGGCCTGTTTTGTCACGTGAAGAAGTGACTGGAAGACGAGGAAGGCCCCCGTGAGCTCTCCTGCCCGGCCCCGCCGGCGGCAGGGCGTCGTGGGAGGCGCCCCTTCCTTCCGCCCCGCCGCGTTTGAGTTTGGGCGCTGTCCAGCCTGTGGACGTGCGCAGAATGGGACAGGTTTGGGTCTCATGATGTGCACGTTTTCAGCTGAGACTGAATAAGGCGACACTCTGCCTTCTTGTTTCAGCTCTCATGCTGTAAACAAGTGTCATTTTTGTGGGTATTTAGTGGGATATTTTTCGCATTTTTGTGCTTTTGGTTGGTGATTTTGTTGTTTTAAATGGCCCTCGAGCATAGTGCTGAAGCGCTGTCCAGTGTTCCTAAGCACAAGAAGGCTACGTGTTAGAAAAGCTTCGTACAGGCATGAGTTACGGTGCTGTTGGCCTTGCGTTCAGTGTTACAGAATCAACGACATCCATTAAATAAGGCGTCTTCAAACAGAAACCCTCATAAAACGTGATTGTGTATTAATTGGTTGATGCACGTGGGACTAGACTCTGGCAGGAACCGCACCCTGTATTTCCCCTAGGGTTTGTGCAAATTTATGGAACATAACTGCCACTAATAATGAGACTCAACTGTCTATGATTCAAGTGACATTTTAAAGAGTCATTCTGATTGCTGTGTGGAGAATGGTTTAGACCAAGAGAAGCAGTTAGGAAGCTGGGAGACCACCACATACGTCATTTAAAATTTTTCTACTAACAATGTTAAAAAAGTAAAAAGAAGCAAGTCACATTAGTTTTAATAATATGTTTAATTTAACCCAATACATGCAAAATACTGTTTAAATATAAAAAATTATCAATGAGATACTTTACATTCTTTTTTCCACACTAAGTCTTTGAAATCCAGTGTGCATTTTATACTTACCGCACTCCTCAGTTTGGACCAGCTACGTTTCAAGGGCTCAGTAGCCATATGTGGCTCATGGCTACCGTATTGCACAGCGCAGATACAGAAAATTTATTCATTTGCTCATTCAGCCTAGCAAGGTCTTGTTCTAGGCCTGGAGACACACGGAATGGAGTAAAGCCCAGTCTGAGTTCTCAGAGGGCACGCAGTCCAGCTGGGGAGACCGATGTTACAGCTTGTGTTGAAGACGTCAAAGCAAACGTTGAGAGGTCGGGGAGGGAGTACCCAGTGGAGGAAGATGACACTGAGAGAAGAGATGAATATTGAAGTTGGGCCTTGAAGCATGTGTAAGAGTTCCCCAGGCGAAAGAAGTGGGGAAGGACGCTCCAGGGAGTGAAAACTGCTTATACGGAGTCCCGGAGAAAGGACACAGGGGATGTCTCTGAGCAGTTCTTCGTGGCTGGGCGGTAGGGATGAAAGGGGAGGATAGAGGGTGGGGAAAGATGAGGGTCTTATAGCCCAGTCTATGGAGCGTAGAATTTATCCTGTTCAGTAGTAATGAGGAATGTCGACCAGCTCTGTGTTTTAGACAGACCATTCAGGCAATGTGTGTGTATGGGGACAATTGGAGGCAGGAAGACCCGTGAGGAAGCGAAGGGGCTCTTGGATGGATCGAGAGGAAAGACCCAGGGAGACTGAGGACACGGTGAGAGAGGAGGGAGGGCAAAGGGCGATCCGGAGTGTCCCATGCGGTAGAGGTCAAGTAGAACAGGCCCTGCAAACCTTACCATGCCGGAGGCTGGGGGAGAGCTTACTGACCCTTCGGAGGCCACTGTATAGCAGAGGGTTTGAGAGCCAGTGAGGGCCTAAAATTTACTGAGGTGGAACTGAGTTCTAGTCTCGGGCCGCAGCACTGTGTGGCCTTATTCAAAATCGTAAATTTTCTGGGGCTGGCCAAGTGGCACAGTGGTTAAGTTTGCACGCTCCACTTTGGTGGCCCGGGGTTCACCGGTTCGGGTCCTGGATGCAGACCTGCACACCACTCATCAAGCCATGTTGTGGCAGCATCCCATATGGAAGAACTAGAAGGACTTACAACTAGGATATACAAGTATGTACTGGGGCTTTGAGGAGAGAGAAATTTAAAAAGAGGAAGAGCAACAGATGTTAGCTCAGGGCCAATCTTCCCCACCAAAAAAATATTTAAAAAAAGGAAACTGTGCGAAATGATAAATGTTTGTGTTAGAAAAAATCTTAAATTGTCTAACTACACAATGGGGATAAATTTCATACCAGCTTCATAGGGCTGTTGTGAGGGTGCAAGGGCATGCCAGTTAGGTCACTTTGTATGGTGCTTGGCACATGCCAGCACTTAGTACAAGCGGTGCTGTTATTATTTGCTCTCCTTTGGGTGCTCTGGGCCTCAGCTCCCTCACTTACAAAGATGGAACTGCCATCTCCCACTTGCAGGAATCAAGGAATAAATGCGATGAAGGAATTGTATTTGCACTTAAAGCTAAGGGCAAATGTTCCTCAGAAGATGAAACATAGACTCCCCAGCAATTCTACTCCTAGGAATATGCCCAAGGGAATGAAAACAGGTCCACACAAAGAGCTGGACACAAATGTCCGTAGCATTTGTTCATATTCACAGCATGAGCGTTCACTTTCACTATAGCCAAAAGAGTGGAAATGACCCATCAGCTATTAAACAGAGAAACAAATGTGGTCTAGCCATGCAGTGGAATATTATTTGTCCAAAAAAGGATTAAATTCTGACACATGCTACAACATAGATGAACCCTGAAAACACTATGCTGAGTGAAAGAAGCCAGTCACATGCGACCACACACTGTATGATTCCATTTACGTGAAATGTTCACAATAGATCCAGAGAGACAGAAAGACTAGTGGTTGCCTAGGACCAGGGGATTTCAGGGGAAATGAGGGAGTCACTGCTAATGGGCGCAGGTTTTTCTTTTGGGGGTGATGAAAATGTCCTAAAATTGATTATCATGATGGTTGCACAACTCTGTGAATATACAAAAAAGCCGTTGAATTGTTCACTTAAATGGGTGAATGTGAATTATATCTTAATAAAGCAGTTATAAAAAAAAATAGGGAGAGACTATGCTTAAAGCAACTCAGCAAGAATCAGACACATAATGAAACAAGAAAGTAAAGGCCAGGGCCTCTGAGTAGAGACTGGGTGACCTTACCCGAGTTGTTTGCTGTAGAATCCTCGTGGGGGGGGGTCTAAGACCCGGAGCCCACCACGGCCCCACGGCAGGTCAGGAGTTGTCATTGACCATCTCGCAGTGTAACTGCTCGTCTCACCTTTTCCTGGGGAGCATTTGATTTCTGCAGACACCTCCCCTCCACATGTGTAGGCACACGCAGCTCCTTCCGTGTCACTGGCCTCTGAGCCTCACACTTGTGTTGCAAAGCCTTTTATTTTTAGTCCAGATGTTACCGAAACTGGGGCAACGGGAGCGCCTTAGGCCAGTACGCCTTCAGCAACAGGTGCTTTTGTACCCAGTGGCCCCTGCCAGCAGACCATCCTCTTGACACTGGATGAACACCTGTTGGCCTTCACTGGGACCGGCTCACAGGGTTCCTGAGAACTGTTTGCCTCCCAGGTTGCGCAGAAAACAGCACAAAGGTGGGGAAAGTGGGAGCTCCTCCATCCTCTCTACAACCAGTGCCATCTGCTGGCAAAACGGCAGCGCAGGGAATGTGGCGGATTCTCCAGCTTGCCTGTCCTTCCCTGCCTTGGAACCTGTGTTCCATTGCGCAGGGGGTAATGTTCATCCCTTAGTTCAGTTCTCTTAGGCCAGAGTTAAAATTAGGCCGGATTCTTACACTGAGACCCATAAGGAAAAGGGCACATGTCTTAAGTATTGAGCCCGATGCATTTTCATATACCTCGCTCCTTAGGGCAAGCAGCACCAGGTCAAAACACAGAGCGTGATTATCCCCAGCAGCCTCCTCTGTGCCCCCTTCCACTCCCTGTCCCCCCATGAGAAAGTTACCAGCCTGACTGCTAAGAATAGATTCGTTTTGCCTGGTTTTGTATCTTCTATTACAAGATTGAGCCAGCTGGAGCATCCTGTGTGCAGTTTTGTAATGCAGCACTCCAGGTGACTAAAGGGGTTCTGCCCACTGGAGCAGAGCTGAGCATCACAAGGGGTACCACAGTCCTCTCCCTCCTCATTACCCTCCTCCACCCATCAGGCTGATGCATCGTTGGCCTGAAAGCCTCAAACAAAATCGTGTGATCATTTTGGGAGATGCAGCTAACATCACTGAGCACTTACTCTGTGCCAGGCACCAGGATAAGCACTTTACCCACACACCTCTCTTCTTTCCCACAAGGAGCCTATGCTCATTTACCTTAAGCTGAGCAGAGAGTGTAATGTGCTCAGAATTGCAGAGCCAGTGGCCAGCAGACCCCAGCTTTTGTGACTCTAGACTGGTGGTCTCCTCACCCCTCAAGCTGCCCTCTAGAGATGGTGTGAGCCAGCACAAATGAGGTGAGAGAGGAAGCTGTCATTCTCAGGCCTGTTCTTTGCAAAAATTTGTCTTTACACCCAGCACAGGACAGGAAGGGATCCCACCACCCCTGTCCATTGATTTGTTTGAGTTGTTGCAGGTTCCCAGACCGTTGATACAGAAAAGTGCTCTTATCAGGAGTGTGCAGTGTGACGCATTTTCATGAAGTGAACACACCGATGTACCCCCTTCCCAGTAGCCTGCCTCAGGCTCCCTTCTAAGCATGAGGTCCCCCCAGGGTCACCACGCTCCTGACTTCTAGCGGCAAAGGTTGGTTTTCTCTCTTTTTGGACTTTTTATAGAAATGGTTTCATACAGTATGAACTCTTTTGTATATGACTTGTTTTGCTCAATTTTCTATACATGGGTCATCTGTATCGTTGCACATAGTTGTTGATGTTCATTCTCATTGCTCTTTGGTAGTCCATTATGTGGATATATCACAGCTTGTCTGTTGTGCTGTTCATGGGCATCTGGGTGATTCCCTCGTGGGCCTTTTTAGTTATTGTGATATTGGTGTCACAGACATTCTAGTGCATGGTATGAGTATGTTCTGTTGGGTGTCCGCCAAGGGGTGGAATGGCTGGGTCATAGGGTGTGCATACTTTCAGCTTTGTAGACCCTGCCGCACGATTTCCCAGAGTACTTTCACCAGTTTACACTCCACCGGAGCATATGAGAGTTCTGCTGGTCGTAGCCTCGCCAACGCCTGGTATTGCCAGACCTTACTATTTAAATGCTAAAACAATTCTAAATGGAAACATGAATGATTTCAAGTTAACATCTATTCTGTAGTATTTCTATCATTAATATGGCCCATGAGAGTTGGCAGCTCCTTTGCGTTTGTCATCCGTTTAGCAAACAGCTACTGATCCCTCCTATGTGCTGGGCTGTGTGCTGGGGCTAGAGAGACAGAGAAGAAGGAGAAACGCCTCTGTCCTGAAGGAGCTCCAGGAGCGCCCTCGCTTCAGGTCTCAGCTCAGATGTCACCTCCACAGACCCCTGAGCACCGGCCCCCTTTATCACATTGTCTGCTTCATTTTCTTCATAGCACTTACCGTCATCCAAGGTACCTTATTTATCTGTTTGTTTACTTGTTTGCTCTCTTCATGAGGGCAGGAATCTTGTCTGTTCAGTGTTCTGTAGCCCCTAGAATAGTTTATGGCACATAGTTGACATTCAGTAAATATTTGTTGAGTGAATGATTGATTGAATAAGTGACTGGCAGGACAAGAGCTGAGATCTTAGATTCAAGTCCTGGCCCTGCCACATATTAACTATGTGCGACCTTCGGTAAATTATTTAAGTTTTCTGATCCTCATTTCCTCATCTATAAAACAATAGTGCTTGAACTGGCAGAGGAAAGAACTAGAGAGCTTGAAGCTAGATTGACAGAGATTATTCAACCTTCAAAAAACAGAGAGAATAGAATGAAGAAAAATGAATAGAGCCTCAGAGAAATGTGCACCAGCATATGTTAATGGGAGTATCAGAAGGCGAGGAGAGAAACGAGCAGAAAAAATATTCAAAGAAATGCCTGAAAACTTCCCACATGTACTTTAAAAAAAACTCATTAATCTGCACATCCAAGAATCTTAAAGAATTCCAGGTAGGACAAATGTAAAGAGATCCACACCCACACACATCTTAGTTAAAAAAAACAAAACAAAGAAAAAAGTCTTAAAAAGAGCAAGAGAAGAATGACTCATCACATGCAAGGGAACCCAAATAGTGTTAACAGCTGACATCACCAGAAGCAATGGAGGCTGGAAGGCAGTGGGATGATGCATTCAAAATGCTAAAAGAGAAATAAGGATCATCCCTGTCTTGTAGGATTATTGTTTGCATCAAAGAAATCGTAAATTCAGTGTCTGACGACAGTGCTTCCCTGAACACATTATTAAGGTACATAGGGTGTTGCTTCAGATTGTCTTCAAATTCTTTTGTGTTATTTAATCCACTCTATGTGAGACAACAGGGGCAGCTCAATATTGTTAGGGCAGAAGGTAAAAAGCAGCCTTCCAGTATTCATCTGGAGGTTTGCCAGAAGCAAATATCTCCATTTATGGTCCTTCTTAGGAGAAAGGCTCTCTATAAATGGCTATTTTATTCATTCACTCAATCAGTATTTACTGGGCACCTACTATGTGCTTGCTAGAAGCAGTCTCCTATTGGAAGGAAGATAAAATCTACCTCCAGGAACTCATAGAGTAGTGAGAGAGAATGGCACTAATCAAACAGCCACACAGATGACCTTAACAAGCGTGTGAAGAAAAGACATGAAAAGTGCTAAGATTCCAGAGTCGGGGACATTTACTGTAATCAAGGAGATGGGGAAGCCTTCCCTTGGAAGGTGATGGCTGAGCTGAGGTCTGAAGGATAAGTAGGAGTTCCCTTTCCCAGGTAAATATGGGAAGGAAAAGTATTTCAGCCAAGGAGACTACATGTGCAAAGGCCCTGGGGCAGGAAGGAATAGGACAAAGGCACAGGGACTAAAAGAAAGCTAATTTGAAAATTCCATGTCTGATAAGTAGTTAATATCCAGAATATATAAAAAATTCCTGTAACTCAACAACAAAAAAATGAACAACCCAGTTAAAACATGGGCAAAGGACTTGAATAAGTGTTTCTCCAAAGAAGACACAATTCAAGAAGATATGCTCAACATCACTAATGATTAGGGAAATGCAAACTAAAACCGTAATGAGATACCACTTCACACCCATTAGGATAGCTATTATCAGAAAAACAGAAAATAAGAAGTTCTGGTAAGGATGCAGGAAAATTGGATCACTTATGTGTTGCTGGTAGGAATGCAAAATGATACAGCCACCATGGAAAACAGTATGGCAGTTCTAAAAGAATTAACTGTGGAATTACTGTATGACTTAGCAATTCCCTTTCTGGTTATAAACTCAAGAACTGAAAGCAGGGACTTGAACAGGTATTTCAAATACACCCATGTCCCACGTTCGTAGCAGCTTTATTCACAATGGCCAAAATGTGGAAGCAACTCGTGTCCATCATCCATTGATGGATGAGTAGATAAGCAAAGTGTGGCATATACATAAAGTGGAATATTATTCAGCCTTAAGAAGGAAGGAGATTCTGACACATGCTACAACATGGATGAACCTTGATGACATTGGGCTCACTGAAATCAGCCAGTCACCAAAGAACAAATACTGTATGATTCGATTTATATGAGGTGCCCAGAGTTGTCCAACTCATAGAGACAGAAAGGGTGGTTGCCAGGAGCTGGGAGAGGGGAGAATGGAGAGTTGTTGTTTAGTGGGGACAGAGTTTCATTTGGGTGGATGAGAACAATTCTAGAGCTCGATGAAGGTGATGGCTGCGCAACAATGTGAATGTACTTAGTGTTGCTGAACTGTGCACTTAAAATGGTTAAAATGATAAATTTCACGTTATGTATAGTTTAGTACAATTTTAAGAAAGAAAGTCAGTGTGCTATACTCAGGGAACAGAGAGAGCTGCTATGAGTTGAGGCTAAAGAGGTAAGAGGTGGGCCTAGCCATGCACCATGTAAACCATGTCAAGTGGTTTGGTCTTTGTCCTGAGCAAGGGAGTGGAGGGCTGGCGGTGGACAAGGAGGGGAGTGGATGGAACTGGGAGATATTTAGGAGGAAAATTCAATAAGGCCAGGTGAAGGATGTCATGTGGGTGATTGGGTGAAGGAAGGCATCTGGAACATCCCTGGGTGGCTCCTGGAGACCTCTGGTCTGAGGTCTTGTTAAGGGAGCTGGACAGTGCCCTGTCCAGGTCCCAGTGCAAATGTAGACTTTTTTTTTCTTCTCCCCAAAGCCCCCCAGTACGTAGTTGTATATTCTAGTTGTAGGTCCCTCTGGTTGTGCTATGTGGGACACCGCCTCAGCATGGCTTGATGGGTGGTGCCATGTCTGCACCGAGGATCCGAACTGGGGAAACCCTGGGCCACCAAAGCAGAGCACGGAAACTTAACCACTCAGCCACGGGGCCGGCCCCCACAAATGTAAACTTATATTTTATGCCCCCCAGAAGAAATTTGGGCACTTGCAGCCCCTACCCACCTGGACACACCCTTCTGGGTGGGTGGACATCAGGGGACCCAGGGAGTGCAGACTCTGATTGACTGTAGCCTCTCCTAGACGCACCCACCTGCCCCTCACCACTGAGTTCCATGTGTGCTTTCCTGACTGTGACGTTTGGCCAGCCTCGCAGATGAGCACTTTGGACCAGTCAGGGGTTCTTCTGGTTGCAAGCAACGGAAACTGAGTCTGGTTACCTGAGCAGAAAAGGACTCGATTAGAAGGTCATGGTTGCTCAAAGAGTTGGGTTCCTTGACTGGGGAACTGGAAACCTGGGCCTGGCCACGATGCCACCACAGGACAGCCTGCCTGGGAAGCTTAGTGTGCCATTGCCCAGTGGCCCGGCCACTGGGCCCTTGACTGCACTAGGGTTGTCTTGAAAACCCCCTTCCCTTTTCATCCGCCCTTCATCCTAGCAAAATAAGAGCTGTTAACCCCATTTTAGAGACGAGAAAGCTGAGTCTCGGGGAGGTGAGTGGCTTTCCTAAGATCGGGTATCTTGCATAACATGGGAAGTGGCTGAGTCACTGCTGTCCCACATACCACCCCCAGACCAGTGCCTAACCCATGGCTCTCCACAGCTTCCAGCGGGTTAGTCCAGAGCCGATTTGCATTTAAAGAGGCTTTTTAAAATATTGGTCCTCAAATTCAGAACCAGGGACAGCAGTTGCCTTGTTGATTTTTCACACCTAACCACAAATGCAACCTTGGAGCAGGGGTGGGGAGATCTGATTGGACCGTTAGCTTCTGCGCAGGGAGCAGGTCACCTGCACCTGTTGTGCAAGCCCGCACCCCCAGCCCGAATAAGCAGAGTGTCCCGATGCTAGGCAGCCAGAAATGGCAGACATTCACCCCAAACTCTAATCTTTCACCAGCCATCCTTCCCCCTCACAGTTCTTCCTGAAGTGAGAGAAGAAAGGTCACCTAGTCATCATTCTTTGGTGTTTATCCAGCATGAAAAATGAATGACTCGTCTGGGCAAAGTGGATGAATGGCACTTTACAGAACTGATTTAATCTTGACATCAATTTATTTGGGAGGGAAAAAAAATGCTGCTTCTCATTTCCAGTCATGTTAATTGGTGTCTGGCTCCGACCAGCCATTCAAGGAATGTCCCAGCAACAAGTTTGTCCTGAAATTGTCTGAATTAGGGTTCTGCCATCAGCACTGAGCAGTGCCAGATCACAGCTGCTATCTGTTGACCTCCGGGCCAGTTCCCTTCCCAGGGGGCAGCACATCCTCTTGGGAGCCAGGATGCCCTGTGGAGTGGCACGGTGGCCTCCTCCACACAAGCTGCCAGGTCTTCAGGTCTTTCATTTTTGTAATGGATGTTTTATTTCCGGGCCTAGAATAACATGACTTTTAGATTTTATGGATCCTTTCAAGTCTAATACATTAGATTTTTTTTGCATTTTCATCATAAGTGTTTTAATTTAGCTGCATCAAATCACCTGCAGCATACACAGCTTTCCCAAATCTTGCCATTCTTTACCATGAAGTGATTGCACGCATGTGTGCACATAGATGCAGGTTGGTACTCTCCATGCCCAGTTTCTCTGGTACAGTGTGGGAGGGGACCACACCAGCTGTGAACCCCAAGGGGTATCTTTGGGGGCCATCTTAGAGGCTGGCTACCCCAACAACCCAATTAAATTAGTGCCCATCCCCCACTCTCATTTTGTCCTATTTTGTTATATTAGTAACTCTTATCACTCCCTGAAGTTATTTTCTTGCTTTGTTGTAAAATAAGTGTTTTTCTCCTCCACTAGCCTGCAAGCCCTGTGAGATCAGAGACTCCTCAGACCTGCTCACTGTGGGCTCCTCCATAATTAAGAGCAGCCTCTGGCACATAGTAGGTGCTCAGTAAATATCGGGGAGGAGAAGAATGAAGCGTCGGTGCCAGGCCCAGGGCGGGTGCTGCGCCGTGAATCTGTCTCTCTGTGGTGGGCGTGCAGCGCTTGTTGTGAAGGCCTGAGACCAGACCTCTGTGAACTGTTGCAACCTGGGCTGATGACGGAGCTTCCCTGTCTCAGATCCCAGAGGAGCACACACCCTGGGCCCCAGGAGCTGCCAGCACCAATGAGACACTTCTCTAAATGCCCACACCCTAGCTTCAGAGTCAGCCGGGGAACTAGTAACCGACACTCCGCCTCCCACCAGGACTTCTGAAGTGAAGACCCCCTCCCCCAAAACAAGGGAATGGTTTCAGATGCTGGGCTCCCCCAAAATGACAAAGAGCCATTATACCCACTTACCCAGCCTGGTCCCCAGTGACCAAGAATTGCGGCAAATTCTGTCACCCACATTTCTTTGTAAGGCCTGTGGGGAGCCCCCTGGTCTGGCCCCACATCCACCTCTGCAGCCTTGTGGCTACACTGAACTACCCACTCCCTCATCTTCCCTTGCCCACCTAGGAAAGTCTTGCTTATGGTTCTGTAATGATACAGCTCCACAGTCCCTTGTCTGCAGTTCCAAATCCAGAAGCTCTGACGCTGCCGGGTTCTTCCTAAGTTTGCACTTCCTAAGTCTTTGCCTCCAGGCAAGACCACCAGGAAGCCTCTGCAGTGGAGCAGAGTTGAGCTTACTGACTTGTTGCCACAAAGGGGAACGTCCACCGTGGGTGTTCTGATCACCTCCCATTCACCCCATTGGTGAGGGAGGGACCCCCGTCCCCAGAAGTACGAGCCTCACTCTGGACAGGTGAGATGGACAGCTGTTGTTAACCACAGATACTCTACAGATCTGTATATGTATACTCTATACGTTTATACATATATAGCCGGGGGACTAGGACACCACCTGCCACACAGCGCTGCTCGGGTTGCACTCGGGAGCAGAGCCAGCAGGCGCTGTGGGCTGCAGGCTTTGTGGTGACAGGGGTGGGGCGCCCCCTGGTTCCCGCGGGAGGACGCGATTCGCTCATTTGAATAGTTCTGCAGGCTGGCAGGAAACTGAGGCCCCTCAGGCTGAGAACAGGGTGCAGTGCAGCTGGGTCTGGCTGGTGGGGGAACTAGCCAGGAGGGGAGCCTTTCTGGCTGGGTGGAGGGCACATGTGACAAGAACAGGGGGACTCGAGGGGCTCTGTGCGGCTCAAAGATGTCAAGGCAGCACTTGAATTTGTAGGTCTTACAACACAATGGGGACCCTAGGGCATCTGTAAGAGGGTTCAGTTAGAAGGACTTATTATAGGATTGGGGTCCATGGGGGAGTGTTCTGGATTGGGTACTGTCAGGAAGCAGGGTCGTTCTGTGACTGGGTCTTTTAATCAGTCCTGTCTAGAAAGTGGGAAGAACGAAGCAGAACTAAAGCTCTGGTGGGTAAAGAAGCAGTGGTCACTCCTGTTAGCCAGGGTGCGGGGCTCTGCGGTCAAGTTTGGGGTTTGGACAATATTCTTGTTTTTGTCTGAGTTCAGAGCGGATTACAACGGGTCTTATTTTGTCCTGGCCCTTCATGTTCTCTGAGGTCGTGTTCATAGGTGTGTACCAAGGCCCTCTCAGCACCTCCAGGGCCCGTGGTGCAGGGCCAGCTCCCGCTGTCAGGGGCTGCTCTGCTCGTCTCCACACCCCCTTCTAGCCAAGAGTAGACGAGGTCAGCCCTGAGAACCCCTGCTAGGATGTCTAGAGCTTCACTGTGGCTGAATGGTGTGGGTCAGGAGGTGGTTCAGAGGACGTCAGCCACAGCTAGACTGCGGGTAGACACTCCTGTTTTCACACAGGGCGTGTTGTCGAGTCCTCTCATGGGACAACCCCAACACTTAAGACTCTGGACAGCAGCCATCAGGCACCCACAACACAGGCCGTTATCAGAAACAAAACCAGCTGTTGGTTCTGGTGATAGATCCCGAAGACGGGCCTTGATTGTCACACAGGCCATAGAAACATGCCTGGTCTTTCCCTAGAGACCCAGCTGGCTTCTTTTTTCAGCCTTGTCACCAACTGTTCTCCTCGACCCGTGATGTTTGTGTAGTATTTGCATAGGTGCAGCCAGAAATGTTTGCTCAAGTGCAAATTCCCCCTCTGTCAGCCGAGAAGAAATCCAGGGCTCCACGATCAGCTAAGGAATTTCCATTTCACCGGCTTGTTGGGTTTCCAGAGCGGGAGCTTGAGGTTCCTAACTCCAAGAACTCTGTTTTCTGTCCAGATTCTGGAGAGTTCCAGGGAGCAAGCTGTCTCTCGGTCACCTTCCCTGCATGCTTCTTGGAAAGGGTCATCGGTCTTACGTAACTGAAGGGCTTGAATTAAAAGGCTGACCGTTCATCTGTTCAAACACTCATCAGCTATTAATTGGGCACCTACTTTGCCCACTTCAGGCTCTCGGAAGCACAGCCACTTGCCCACGTTCTTTGGTGTCCTAGCAACCAGAAACTCTCATCTGAGCTCCGGCCAGGACAAAGGCCATTTTCTCCCTGACCACTGTGACTTGGAGCCTCCCAAGGCCTCTGAGGACCTGTCCGTGCAGTTCAGGGATCCCTTGAAAGCCATTGCTTGTCCCCAAGGACACCGGGAACCCCAGCCCAGCTGACCCCCCGGCAGAATGAGCTTCTCGCTCACGTTCTCCGAGCTGGTCAACATTGCCATCCCGCAGTGCGGGGTGGTGAACTTCAGGGCCCTGCACCACCTGCTCCAGGGCATCCTGGAGCACATCCACATGGCCGAGCTCAAGAAGGTCCTCTCGGGGGACGAGGACTTCCTCCAGACCTCGCAGGAAATGTTCATACCCCGGGAAGGAGATGCCCAGCCCATCGTCAACCCCATGAAGAGGGTCAGCAACATCTTCGACCATGTGGTGAGCCGCGTCGACAAGATGGAGAACCAGCTGGCCATGCTGCAGGAGCTGCCCTCCACTGCCCAGCTGCTGGAGGGCAGCCAGGGCACGGGCCAGCCCGCCCGGGAACTGTGGCACCTGATCAAGCTCCGGAAGATGGTGGAGGGCAACGAAGAAGCCACGGCAAAGGTAAGCCGCCCGGCTTCCAGGCTCTTCCTGCCCGCTTTGCCCTCCTCCCAGGCATCTCACCCACTCTTCCCTTGTGCCCCCTTGTGATGGGCCCTCCCCCTAAAGGGGGAGGAATGCGGCTTTGGTGTCAGTCAGAACCAAAGTTCTAAGCTTGCGTCCTTCGTCCAGTAGTGAGGAAAGAAGCCGGACACAAAAGGCCACGTGCTGCGTGACTCCATTCATACGAAATGTCCGGAACAGGCACATCCACAGGGACAGAAAGCAGATTGGTGGTTGCCAGGGGCTGGGGAGAAGCGACATGGGGAGAGACTGCTGAGTGGTTATGGGGTCTCCTTTTGGGGTGATGAAAAGGTTTTGGAGCTGGGGCAAGGTGGTGGTTGTACAATGTTGTGAATGCACAAAATGCCGCTGTATTATCCAGTTTAAAATGTTTTATTGTACGTTGTGTGAAGCTCACCTCAAATAAGAAGAAATAACCGAGGACCCACAATGAGGGAGGCTCCGTGGTAGTCACTGTGAATAGGAGTTCGTGTTCTACTGAGGGGGACAAACAGAAAGCAAGTGAATAAAAATCTACAGAAACTAGCCATGTGAAAAGGGGGAAGAACATTATCCCTATTTTATGGGTGAGGAAACTGACACTCAGAAATGTTCATCAGTTTGCTGAAGGTGCAGCAGCAGTGACGGCGGAGCAGGAGATGAGCCGAGCCCATCTGACCTAGGGCCTGCCTTGGACCTCGTGCTCGCCTGCCTGCCCGCCCAGCACACAGTTATCCATCAGGAGCTGTAACCATGCGGGAAAGAGTTTGGATCTCGGGAAATAGATACCCAGCCTCTTTCTCCTTCCATCCTCCCACTGGCCAAACCAGAAAGCCAGAAGTCAGAGGGCCAGGAGTATGTGAGTGCAGTGCCTGTGGGTTGACCTCCTGGGGCACCGAGCATGTGGCAGGGGTGGAGGGTGGATGTGCAGGGCTGGGTGGCAAACATCCATCACACGGAGGGACCACTTCGAGGCATGAGCCCTAACTGAGAAGGGAGTCAGGGGCGAAGCAGGTTGAGATGGTTCTGGAAAGATGGATAGAAGTTCAGCAGGCAGATAGGAGAAGGGGGCCTTTCCAGAGGAGGCAGTGGCAGGAGCCAGCACGGGGCACGTCTGTGGCATAAGGGGCAGTCCTGTTGGCTCATCCCTGGAGGAAGGTGGTCGATGATGAGTTGGAAAGCTGGCTGGGACCCCACTTTGGGGGTCTTCAGATGCCAACAAGAAGCGTTTGTTCTCATCCAGAAGGTGGATTGTGGGAGGCATGCAGTCTTTCCCGTAGGGAAAGTGGATGTGAGCTGAGCTGCCCCTGGAGAAGGCTGGCCTCAGGGGGAGGGATCAGCAAAAGGAGGCAGGGCCAGGAGTAGGGAGGCCAGGGAGGCCACGAGCCATGACCACCTGGGCCTGAGAATAGGACAGCACGTCAGGTGTGGTGGGTGCAGAAAGGAAGGGCTGTTTGCAAGAAGATTCAACTCAGAGAACTGGACACCAGCAAAGGGAAGGGCCGGGGGTGGGAGGTGGGAGTGCAAGGAGGAGCTGAGCGGGGTGAGATGACACTTGTGTCAAGATGCTGATGAGATGTTCCAGGGGAGATAATGGGCCAGCAGACAGAGAGAAATGAGGGTCCAGGACTCGGGGGACAGGAGACAGCTGGAGCCAGGGCATGAGATACAGGGACCAGAGAGTGAGGACAGACCCCACAGCTTGGAAATTGCAACTCCACACCAGCCTACATACAACATATTTATCAAGAACAACACAGATGTTGTTTGACAAAGGACCAAGGTGAGTGGGCCAGACAGTCATCACTGGTGGAGGCCACAGTGGTACCCACATATCCCTCTGTGTGGTCCCTTTGGCCTGATGTGGCTCTGGATAGGGTGGAGATGGTCCATCTGGGCATAGCCATCCATCCCAGGGGTCATCATCCTCCTGTCCTTGGAGATGGCATGTCCCAGATCCTCTTTGAGCTAGTCTCTGCTCACTGGGGTGTCCAGCCGCATCTCCCTGGGAGGTGGGTCATTTCCAGGATATCTTAGGTTAGCATTCTTGTTTTTCAGGTTGAGGTAAAATTCACATAACATAAAATCAACCACGTTGAAGTGAAGAATTGGGTGGATTTAGCACACTGACTGTGTTGTGCAAGCACCACCTGTACCCAGTTCTAAACCATTTCCATCACTCCAAAAGGAAACTCTGAACTCCTCAGTCACTCCCCATGCCCTCCTCCCCCAATCCCTGGCAACCACCTATCTATGCTTGTGCTCTAAGGATTTACTAATTCTGGACATTTCGGAGAAATGGAATCATACAATATGTGGCCTTTTCTAACTGGTTTCTTTCACTTAGCATGATGTTTTCCAGGTTCATCCATGTTGTGGCATAAATCAGTACTCCATTCCCTTTTTATCGCTGAATAATATTCCATTATATGGATAGACCATATTTTGTTTATCCGTTCATATATTGATGAGCATTTGGGTTGAGACTCTTTTTAAACAAAGGCATTGGGGCCGGCCCCGTGGCCAAGTGGTTAAGTGTGTGCACTCCACTTCAGTAGCCCAGGGTTTCACTGGTTCGGATCCTGAGTGCAAACACGGCACTGCTCGTCAAGCCATGCTGAGGTGGCGTCCCACACAGCACAACCAGAAGGACCTACAACTAGAATATACAACTATGTACTGGGGGGCTTTGGGGAGAAGAGGAAGCAAAAAAAGAAAAAACAAAAATGAAGATTGGCAACAGACAATGGCTCAGGTGCCAATCTTTAAAATAATAATAATAATAATAAATAAGCAAACAAACAAAGGTGTTGTGTTATTTGAAGGATGCTGGGGTTTCTCACTGGCACTAGGGAAGAAGTGAATTGGCAGGTCTCGATAGGTTGGAAGAGTTCATGGATCTCCTCCATTCTAGAGACAGCCCTTAACCCATCTCAGCTTCCGCCTGCAAGTCTCTGTGTCTTCTGGTTATAATGTTTGGGTAGAATAGGATAGAACATCTGGGGTCAGCTGTCCACTCCTGGCCCAGTCAGCCATGGCCAAGCAGGCAGATGATGCCTAAGAATTATAGCTACTGGGGCCCACGCCAGCAGGTCTCAGAAGAGGGGCCTGGACTGGCAGGCACACCAAGACTATCAACTACAGAGGGGCTGCCGGGCTTCACATCCAGCCTGGGGGGCTGAGGAGGGTGGGAACCTTGGTACAGGTGTTTGTAGAGATGACTGAGAAAAACAGATGATGCAAACTCCTTTCCTAGAAATCGGAGACACTGAGCCACAAGAAACACAGGCCAGAGTCTGCCAGCTCGACTTTCCTGGGCTCCGTGCCCCCATCTCCGTATTTTAGGTGCCCAAGCAGTGGTCCCTGTTATTATCATTATTCAGAGATTTGAACTGAGCAGAAATATGGGGTGGATTGGGACCTCAGCAAATGAGGCACCCAGGAGCCCTGCGAGAACATGCTCAGTGTCCGTGGAAGAAACAGGGAGTCCGGTCCGGCCAAGGTGGGCTGATGCCAGGCGAGAGAGGCAAAGCGACAATGTGGATGAACCTTAAATCATCAGGCTAAATGTAAGGAGCCAGACACAAAGGACCACATACGACATGATACTGTTTATGTGAAACGTCCAGAATAAGCAAATCTGTACAGACAGAAAGTTAGATTAGTGGTTGCCAGGGGCTAGAGGGTGGGGGCAATGGGAGTGCCTGCTGGTGGGTATGCGGTTTCTTTTGGGGGTGATGAAAATGTTCTGGAACTAGATAGTGGTGATGGTTGCACAACCTTGTGAATGTACTAAATTCCACTGAATTGTTCACTTTAATATTGTTAGATGTTTTTACCACACACGAAAAAGTAGAGATTGGTAGAATCTATTTAAAAAAAACAAACAAACACAATCTAACTGTATGCTGTCTGCAAGAGTCACACTTTAGATTCAAAGACGCATGTACGTTGAAAGTAAAAGGGTGGAAAAAGATATTCCATGCCAGCAGTAACCAGAAGAGAGCTGGAGTGGCTGTACTGATATCAGACAAGATAAACTTTAAGACAGAAACTGTTACTAGAGACAAAGAAGGCTGCATGGGTGGCTGAGGGCAGGTAAGGGAGGGCCTCCGAGGCCGGAGAGGTGGACACAAGTGTCCAAGGTGTCAGCCCTTCCAGAGCAGCCTGCCCCTGACCCGCCTTGATGGATGAAGGCTTCTGGAATGCACGAGTACTTGAGTGACCTGGCCAGCTCACCAAGAGGGCTGGTGGACAGGTCTGGACCTGGCTGTGCAGCCCGCAGAGGACTGTTTGTGCACCTGGGAATGTCCCTACCGTTACAGAATGTCGCCCTGTCCTGCCTGGCCAAGGTTTCCAGGGTTACCACAGTGCCCCATTGCAGCGGGTTGCCATGGTCGCTGGTTCTGGGATATGCAAGCTGCTTAACTAAGTGTCTGCACCACCAGCCAGTCGGACTGGCAGCCCGAATGCCACCCTTTATGGGCACCTGTCAGGGGGCATGGGCCCAAAGTGGAGAAAGACAAGCCCACCGGCCCTAGCACCCACCCCAGACAGGGTGAATGGTGCCTGGGAAAGTAGGGCAAGCATGAGGGGGCTTCTCGAGAGGAGGTTTGGGAGGACGCCCAGGCGTGGCCCAAGGGCTGGTGCCCTTGGTCAGCACACCACCAGAGTTGGGGGCTCAGGCACTGCGACCGTCCTTACTAAGCAGGCGTGGGTTGCAGGGTTTCTTGCCCTCGGCACCACTGACATTTGGGCCATATAATTCTTTGTGGTGGAGACTGCCCTGTGCACTGTGGGATGTCACAGCTTTTCTGGCCTCTACCTACTAGGTGCCAGGGGTGCCCTGTAGTTATGACAACCAGAAATGTCTCCAGACACTGCCACATCCCTCGGGGGCCAGATCGCGCCACTGAGAACTGCTGGTTTAGAAAACCTGGGCTCCCCAGCTTGCTGTGCACCGCCCTGACCCGGGGTGTCCGGCGCCTGCCCGAGTTTTTCCAGAATTGCAGATTCCCAGGCCCCTCCTGCATCTCCGAGGAGGCCCTGAGCATGAAAGCTACGTTTGGAAGTCCCTGGCTGTCTTGTTGAGGCCTCACAGGAGAAGAGGAGGGACCGAGTCAGCTGTTTGTTATTAAGATAGTTCTGGCTAACCCTGTTTCCATAAATAAACTCGTGGGTCCCATTAGGGGATTGTAACCTGTTGTTGCTTTTTTGATTTCAAAACTTGCTCCTCATCTTACTCCAACCAAAAACTCCTGCTGTATGTCCCGAAATTAAAATGATTTTAAATCATAATTGGCTTTTGATAATTTCCTAACAAAGCTTGAGAGCATGGAAGACACTTTGGGGTTTTAGAGAATCAAAGCCGAAGTTTTTCTGTAAATATGTTTTTATTTCTCTTGGGTATATACCTAGAGGTGGAGCTGCTGGATCATACACCCTGTTTCAAGTTAGGGGAACGGCTAGACTGTTTTCCAAAGTGGCTACACCGTTTTACATTCCTGCCAGCAGTGCATGAGAGTTCTACTTTCTCCACATCCTCACCACCACTTCTTCTTTTCTGCCTTTTTGCCTATAGCCATCCTACTGGATGTGAAACATATCTTGATGTGGTTTTGATTTGCATTTCCCTGTGACTAATGATGATGAGCATCTTCATGTGCTTATTAGCCATCTGTATATCTTCTTTGGAGAAATGTCTGTTCAGATAACCCATTTTTAATTGGGTTATTTGTCTCTTAGTTGAGTTGTAAGAGTTCTTTCTATATTCTTGATATATGATTTGTAAATATTTTCTATCTTTCTGTGAGTTGTATTTTCACTTTATTGATGGTGTCCTTTGATACACCTAAGTTTTAAATTTTGATGAAGTCCAATTTATCTTTTTCTTTTGTAACTTTTTTTTTGCGGGGGGCGGGGAGGGAGTGTCACTTATGCTTTTGACGGTGTATCTAAGAAACCATTGCCTAACCAAGGTCAGGAAGATTTACTCCTATGTTTTCTTCTACAACATAGGGGTAAATAGTTTATAGTTTATCTCTTATATTTAGGTCTATGAATAATTTTCAGTTAATTTTTGTATATGGTGTGAGGTAGGGGTGCAGCTTCATTCTTTTGCACGTAGATACCCAGTTTTTCAGCACCGTTTGTTGAAGACTGTTCTTTCTCCCTATTGATTTGTGTTGGCACCCTCATTGAGAACCAATTGACTATAAATGTGAAGGTTTATTTTTGGACTCTCGGTTCTCTTCCATTGATCTGTCTATCTTTGCTTATGCCAGTACCACACTGTCTTGATCACTGTAGCTTTGCAGAAAGTTTTGAAATCAAGAAGTGTGAGCCTTCCAAATTTGTTGTTCTTTTTCCAGATTGTTTGGCTATTCTGAGCCTTGTGTTTCCATATGAATTTTAGGATCAGGTTGTCCATTTCTGCAGAAAAGAAACAACTGTCATTTTTATAGGTATTGAGCTGAACCTGGAGGTCGGTTTGGGAAGTAAGTCATCCAAGCCAAGAACATGCGACGCTTTCCATTTATTTATTTATTTATCAATCATCTTTATTGAGATATAACTCACATACCATACAATTCACTCCTCTAAAGGGTGTACAAGTCAATGGTTTTTGTTATATTCACAGAGTTGTACAACCAAGACCATAATCAATTTTAGAATATTTTCATCACCTTAAAAAGAAACCCTATACCCTTTAGTTATCACCACTCTACTCCCCTAATTCCCACTCCACCCCAAACCCAGCACTAAGCAATCACTCATCTACTTTCTGTCTCTATAGATTTGTCTCTTCTGGACATTTCATATAAATGGGGTCATACAATATGTCATCTTTTGTGTTTAGCTTCTTTCACTTAGCATAATGTTTCCAAGGTTCATCCTTTTAGCGTCAGTACTTCATTCCTTTTTATGGCCGAATAATATTTCATATTGGGAATATGTCATATTTTGTTTATCCATCTGTCAGTGGATTGGCATTTGGACTGTTCCCACTTTTTGGCTACTATGAGTAATGCTGCTATGAACATTTGTGAATATTTGCATGGCCCTTTTCAATTCTCTTGTGTGTATACCTAGGAGTGGACCTGCTGGGTCATTTGGTAACTCTATATTTAATCTTATGAGGAACCACCACACTGTTTCTAAAATGGCTGCACTATTTTACATTCCCACCAGCGGTGTGAAGATTCCAATTTCTCCACATCCTCAGCAACACTTACTATTGTCTGACTTTTGATTCTAACCGTCTTAGTGGGTGTGAAGTGGTATCTCATTGTGGTTTCGAGTTGCATTTCCCTGATGACTAATGACGTTGAGAGTCTTTTCATGTGCTTATTGGCTATCTTTGGAGAAATGACTGTTCAGATCTTCACTCATTTTTAATTGGGTTATTTGTCTTGTATGTTGCTGGACTCAGTTTGCTAGTATTTTGTTGAGGATTTTTGCATCCATAGTCTAGCTTTCTTGTGATGTCTTTGTCTGATTTTGGTATCAGGGTAATACTGTCTTCATAGAATGAGTTTGGAATTCTTCTATTTTTTGTAAAAGTTTGTGAAGAATTCGTATTAATTATCCTTTAAATGATTGATAGAAGTCAGTGGTGAAGCCACCTCGGCCTAGGCCTTTCTTTGCGGTATTTTTTAAAATTACTACTTCAATCTCTTCACTTGTTTTAGGTCTATTCAGATTATCTATTTCTTCTTGAGTCAATTTTGGTAGTTTATGTCTTTCTAGGAATTTGTCCATTTCATCCAACTTACTTAGTTTGTTGGCATACAATTATTCATAGTATTCCTTTATAATTCTTTTTATTTCTGGTAAGATCAATAGTAATGTTCCCTCTTTCATTTCTTTCTCTTTTTTTTTTTAAAGATTTTATTTTTTCCTTTTTCTCCCCAAAGCCCCCCAGTACATAGTTGTATATTCTTGGTTGTGGGTCCTTCTAGTTGTGGCATGTGGGACGCTGCCCCAGTGTGGCTTGATGAGCAGTGCCATGTCCGCACCCAGGATTCGAACCAACGAAACACTGGGCTGCCTGCAGCGGAGCACGCGAACTTAACCACTTGGCCACAGGGCCAGCCCCGCTCTTTCATTTCTGACTCTAGTAATTTGAGTCTTCTCTTTTTTTCTTGGTCAATCTGGCTAAACGTCTGCTGCTTTTGTTGATCTTTTCAGAGAACCAGCGGGGTTTTTTTTTTTCCCCTGAGGAAGATTTGCCATGAGCTAAGATCCATGCCAATCTTCCTCTATTTTTTAGTATGTGGGCTGCCAGCACAACACGGCTGCTAACAGAGCATTATAGGCCTGTGCCTGGAGACTGAACCCAGGCCACCAAAGCAGAATGCCCTGAACTTAACCACTAGGCTACCAGGGCTGGCACAAAGAACCAACTTTTAGTTTCGTTGACTTCCTCTATTATTTGTCTATTCTCTATTTCATTAGTTCCACTCTAATCTTTATTGTTTCGTTTTTTTCTACTTCCTTCAGATTTAGTTTGCTCTGCTTTTTCCAGTGTCTTAAGGTCAAAGATTAGGCTATTGATTTGAGATCTTTCTTTTTTGTTAATTTAGTCACTTGTAGCTAAAATTTCTCTCCAAGTGCTGCTTTAACTGTATCCCCTAAGTTTTGGTGTGTTGTGACTTTCATTTGTGATTTCTTCTTTGACCCATTGGCTATTTAGGAGGAAGTTATTTAATTTTCACTTATTTGTGAATTTTCAATAGTTTCTTGTGTTATTGATTTCTAATTTAATTCCATTGTGGCCAGAGTACACATTTTGTATGATTTCAGTCCTTTTTAAATTTATCGAGACTTGTTTTATGGCCTAGCATATGGCCTATCCTGTAGAATATTCTGTGTGTGTTTGAGAAGAATAAGTATTCCATCATTGTTGAGAAGAGTAGTCTATAGATGTCTGTTATGTCTAGTTGGTTTACAGTGTTGTTCACATCTATTTCCTTGCTGATCTTCTGTCTAGTTGTTTTATCCATTATTGAAAGTGGGGTATTGAAGTCTCCAACTGTTCTTGCTACATTGTCTATTTCTCCTTTCAATTCTGTCCGTTTTTGCTCCCTGTATTTTTGGGCTCCATTGTTAGGTGCATACAGGTTTATATGACCATAACTTCCTGATGGATTGACCCTCTTATTATAAAAGTCCCTCTGTGTCTCTAGTAACAATTTTTATCTTAAAGTCTATTTTGTCTGATAGTATAGCCACTCCAGTTCTCTTTTGTTTACTGCTTGCATGGTATATCTTTTTCTATACTTTTCTTTTCAACCTATTTGTGTATTTGAATCTCAAATATGTCTCTTGTAGATACCATGAGATTGGACCATGTTTTCTTATCCATTCTGCTGATCTCTGCCTTTTAACTGAAAGTTTAATCCATTTACATTTAATGTAACTGATAAGAAGGACTTCTGCCATTTCACTATTTGTTATTTTTGTTAGCTGAATGCCTCACTATGCACTAGGCCCTTTATACACATTAACATTTTTTATACCCTTTTTATGATTTAGAAATCTAAAACCTAGAAAGACTGAAGTAAAAGCCCCAGTCAGTGATGGAGCTGAGCTATGAGCCCAGCATTGCACCCGTCAGCTCTTGCCTGGAAGTTTCCTCACTGGTCCTCTGGCTTCCCCCTTTACCCTCCCAGGGCCAGTCTACACATGCAGCCAGAGGGACCCTTTAGAAATGTAAATCTGGGGCCGGCCCATGGCGTAGTGGTTAACTCCAGCATACTCCACTTTGACAGCCCAGGTTCACAAATTTGGATCCTGGGCATGGACCTACACCACTCATCAAGCCACACTGTGACAGCAACCCATGTACAAAATAGAGGAAGATTGGGACAGATGTTAGCTCGGGAATCTTCCTCAAGCAAAAAGAAAAAAAGAGGAAGATTGGCAACAGATGTCAGCTCAGAGTGAATCTTCCTCACCAAAAAAAAGTAAATCCAATCATAATTTCCTTGCTGGTCATCCAGTGGCTCCCACCAAAGGGCATAAGATGCCTCATGATGAGTGACTCCTGTTACTGAATACGTTCAAACAGAGGGTTGCCTCCTACCGACTCTCACCAGCTGAGAGCTCAGAGCACTGTTGACTTTAGTGTCACTTGCTGCCTCTGAGTATGTTCCAGCCTAGGCCTCGGGAGAGCCAAGAGGACTTTTTGAACCAGGGCTGTGACCAGAGAGCTTCTGCACTTTCTTGTCTTCTCTCCCAGCCACACCCAACTTCCTGTTTTCCCCTTCTCTCCCCTTCTTTAGTCCATGAAGATCCTGCAGGATTTGCTCACCGACATTTGTGCGCTTAAGGTCACCACTGAAACCCTCAGGAAGGATGTGGACAGGCTGAAGGACTTGTTTGAAACGGTAGATCCTCCCTCGCATCCTCCAGGATGGCCATGGGGCTCGGAACTCTGGTGGTTGGGGTGACAGGGTAAATCTAGGAAGCCTGATCTTAGTCAAAGAACACAGCCATGAGGGCAAGAGAAGGAGGCTGACATGGCCTAGCCACCAGGTCCCTCCCACTGAACTCTCCGAGGTTTCCACCGTGCTCCTCACCATGCTGTTAGGACATCATTTGTAAGTGACAGAAACCTAGTTCATCCTGGCTTAGGCAAATTAAGAGAATTTGTTGTCTCGTTTACTAAAAAATCCAGGGATGTCTTCAGGTACAGCCAGATCTAGGTGCTCATACCACACCAACCTCTCCCTCTCAGTAATACTTTCCTCTGAGTTGGCTTCATTCTCAAGCAGGTACTCCCCAAGTCTTGGCAACTCTAGGCTTACATTTCGTCAACATAACAGAAAGAGAACACCTCTTCCTCTTCTAGAAAGCTCTGTCCACACTGAAAAGTGGAATAAACTTACCACAGGCATACATTCTAGCTCCCTCTTTAGCCACAAGGGCATCAACCTGGGCATATTCTAACTCCTTACCGTGATGTGGAAGGACATGCAATTCCTGAAGTGTGAGGTCGCAGCTTGTGAGTCAGAGCTGGACTCAGAAGCCAGGTCTCCACAGCCCCAGGCTGCTGTTGTGGTTGAGGTCTTACAACTCACACTCAAATGACATAATCTAATGTATCGTCCCCGAGGCACAGATGAGTGTACACATTTGATTGTCATGGCAACTGTGAGAACTTCAGTCTTCGGCTGGGTAGTTCCCACCTGAGCAGAGAGGGCACTGTCAGGAAGCTATGTCACAAAATGCTAAAAAGGACCATTGGGCGAATCTGTTTGAGAAACACTGCCTCCTCAGCTCACCTCTTGGAGATTCTTTACGTATTTTGCCCACTGAATTCTCTGAGAAGTCTTGCAGTACAGAAACCATTGAACGCTTTGTAAGCGCAGCATTTCCCAAACTTATTTGCCCAGGAAACCCTTTTCCATCCCTTTCCCACTCACTGGGAAACCCTTGCTTGGGAATCTGTTCTTCCTTCCCCATGTCTTAGCCACCCAGAGCTAAGTCCTAGTATTCAAGCTGTGGGAGAAGCAGGGCCAGGACCACCTGCACCCCTGGCTCAGGGGCTCGGCTCATTTGACAGGTACAGCTAGAAAGGATGGATACTCTCTTTGAAGATTTGAAAGGGCAGAACCGGAAGATGAGTGCGCTGCAGCGGGAAGTGGTAAGGGCCTCAGCCCCGTCGTCCCTCCCCAGTCCCCTGATCTCCAGGCCCAGGGCTGCAGGGGAGGAGGGGGGAGGAGGAGGAAGCAATCTGGAAAGGCCCATTTATCTGCAAGAGTGGAAGGCAGCATGGACAAGGGAGCCACCCAAGGGCATCACACCCTCTAGGTTCACACCCCTCATTCCCAACCTCCTCCCCACCCCCCAGATTTCTCTGCAGAACAAGATGGCCACCCTCCCCAAAGCCGAGGACTTGGTGCTCTGGAGCAGCCTCCATGAGGCCATGTTCACCCCGGTGAGTGAAGGAGGAAGAGCAGGGGCCACAGCGGAGGGTCGGGGAAGCTGCCACGGCCAGCCCAGGCCTCTTTTCCACAGGAGACTTTTCCACAGGGACCTGCTGCCCCACAGCTGGGGGATTCTGAGCTGTGGCAGATCACGGAGCAGCTCCCAGAGACTGTCCTTCCCCAGACCACTGCGGACCACGATGCTGTCGATCACACCCAAGTCTCAGAGGCCATCCATCACCCCCACTTGTTGGAGGCCGCCTGGCATGATGAGGTCCCAGAGCCACTGCAGGAGGAGGCGTCTCCCCAAGCAGTTCTACCTCCTGGGGACCAGGGGCTGGGTGAGCCTCAGGTGCTCGAGCCCGTGCCTGCACCTGCGCCTGAACCTGAGCCTGAGCCGACTCTGGGGCCAGAGCCGGAGCCCGAGCCCGAGCCCGTGTCTGTGCCGGGGCTGGAGCCCACATCTGCACTGGAGCCCAGTCTGACTCCTGGGTTCACACCTGGGCCCCCCAGACCTGAGCCTGCCCTCAGCCCTCAGCCCACACCCCCAGGATTCTGGCCTATGCCGCCAGGAGGCTGGCCTCCTGCCACAGGCTGGCCCAGGGCTAGCACTTGGCCTTCCTGGGGCTTAGGCTACCCCAAGCCTGGCCCAGGCCCATCAGGCCCTCTGCCTGGACAGGTCCGGGGCTTCAGGGCCCCGGCACCTGCTCCAGAGCTCAGCTTGGCTTGGCCTCGTCCACTGTGGTCCCAGTCTCGCCGGGCAGAGATGCGCCAGCTCCCGACTGTTTCAGAAAATGAGGAAGAATATTACTCCCGCTCCATGAAAGTCCCTCAGGACAGGGCTCCCAGGGGTGAGACCCCCAAGGAAGCACTCTCTAAGAGTCCCCAGTCTGTCCTTCAACGGCTGAAAACCAGCACTTCCCGCGCAGCATCTGCTGCTGCCTCCTATGCAGCTGCCACCACCGCAGCCGCCAGGGCGGCCGAGGCCGCCGCCAACTTGGTCAAGGATGCCCCTGCCACTAAATTGGCCACTGTGGCAATGACTGTGGCCGCCTCTGGGCCCTTAGGAATCTTTGCAGATGTCCTGGGTGCGGGATCTTCCCGTGGGGCCACAGGCTCTGTGGCCTTCAGCGAGGACAGCGAGATGGAAGACTTGCAGGAGATAGACTACAAGGACTTGCCCCCTCTCCCTCCCGATGCGACCCTGTCCCAGGCCATGCTGGCTGCCAAACAGGCTGTGAGCCCTGAAGATAAGAAGAAGGCCGTCAGGTATTCCATGAGCCACATAGCCCAGATGCCCTTTAGACACGACTCCCTGAAAGAAGAGTTTGCCCAGCTGTCATCCAACCTGCAGCAGCAGCTGAGTCATCTAGGTAGGCCTGACTTGGCTCTGGGAAGGGCGGCAAGGGCTCAGGCCCTCCGCGTGACCTCCTTTCCTTCACTGAGCTCCCCCAACAAAATCTACTAGTCTATTCTTTTACAATGAACGTACAGTGAGGTCTTATCTTGAGGGGAGAGGGGTGGTTAGAGTCTAAAGTTGGCACTTAAGGAGAAAAGTCGTGTGTCAAAATTACTCTTGAAAATTCCCTTTCAATAGCCCATAAAACACAGTGCTACTGTACAGGGTCGTAGCAAGTCCAGATCAGCCACAGTGGTCAGCGGTATTAAACAGACCCCAGGTGAAGTGGTCACTTTGGGATTAGGAACTTCTTCCAGGCAAACTATGTATCCTTAAACACTACAGTCACGTTCTGGGCGGCAGTGGCACCTGTAGATTTATCTTCCCATTTTGTATCCATGTTGGGTCTACATTCACTGCAGGGAGTGGAAGGCGAATGGCCTACTTTAGTGGTCCCCAACCTTGAGCTCACCTCAGCATCCCTGGGGGGCTCGGTAATGCACAGACTGCTGGGCCTCACCCCCGGAGTCCCTGACTCGGGTGATCTGAGTGGGGCCCAAGAATTTGCACTTCTAACCCTTTCTGGGTGATGCTGCTGATTCTGATACAGCTGACCCGGGGAACCAACTTTGAGACCCACTGCTCCACTCTTTTTGAATCACTGTCTTGCTTTTTTGCTCTCTGCCAAGTACAATAGTTGAATTAACCTAAGTCAAATCCCAATCGGCAGTGCCCTTCCACAAATCTTGAAAAGGAAAAGTAGAACTTCACGTAGCTAAAAAGAGCCATGTTGATATCAGTGAGTACTGGCACACAGCTAAGATGAGGATAGTAATACATTTAAATTTGAAACATAAAGCCACAATAGCCCAAATTCTACTTCTGACCAGCTGCCATTTTTGTTAAGACAACTGAAGACAGATTGTAAACATATCTTGGCTGTGATTTTTTATACCCTCCTCGCTGTGTCCTGTACGTCACTTTTTGGCCTCTTGTCCAGAACTTGATCTAGGATACGTTTTTTTTATCCCGTCTCCTTTTTGGTTAAATCCCCTTTCTGTCTTGTGGTGGGATAGATAACACATTTCACATACTCTCGTAAATAAGGCAATTCATAGTTTTGCTCAAGGCCATTTCTGGAGGGAAGGAAATCCCAGAGAGTTTTCCCACGGCCTGCACTAATATGGTAACCGCCAGGCTGTTGAACACTTGAAACGAGGCGAGTTCAAGTTCAGATGTGCTCTCAGTGCGAGGTGCAACTGGATATTGAGGACTTAGTACAAAAACAAGAATGTAAATATCTTGGGGCTGGCCCAGTGGCGCAGTGGTTAAGTTCGCACGTTCCACTTCGGCGGCCCGGGGTTTGCCGGTTCGGATCCCGGGTGCAGACGTGGCACCGCTTGGCGAGCCATGCTGTGGCAGTCGTCCCACATATAAAGTGGAGGAAGATGGGCACAGATGTTAGCTCAGGGCCAGTCTTCCTCAGCAAAAAGAGGAGGATTGGCAGCAGATGTTAGCTCAGAGCTAATCTTCCTCAAAAAAAAAAAAGAATGTAAATATCTCATTCATAATTTTTTTGATCACATATTAAGATGATACTATTTTGGATATATTGGGCTAAATAAAATATTTTATTTACATGAATTTCACCTGCTTCTTTTTAGATTTTTTAAAATGTGGCTATTTGAAAATTGTAAATGACCTCAAAGGCCCCCCAGCTCACAGCCTCTCTACTGGAGAGCACCGCCTTAGAGAGCTGCTAACAGAAGCAGGTGGAGCTCTGGCCAAAGCATCTTCCCCCATCCCTGCCCCCAACAGCCACCTCCCCCTTTGCTTTCAGCTAGTGTGGGCCACTCTTCCAAGCTTGGGATGACAGTGGACATGTTGGAAGAAAAGATTGACAACCTCCACAAATCCAGGATGAAGGTCAGTGTCCTGGGCAGGGAGCTTCTGAGAAGATGATGGCTTGAGGCGAGCTAATGGCAGATTCCATGCCCTGGAACCGGAGCGAGTTCCTGCCCTCCCCAGCACAGCGTTTGTCCTGTAGCTGAACGGAGGCCTGGGGGAGTGAGGGGCTGAGAAGGCAGCTGCAGCCCTGTGGAGGAGGATCTTCTCCAGCTGGTGGAGGGGTCCCGGCGGAAGGGAGTAGGGGGTGCAGCTGCCTGGTTCCCCCTCACGAGCATCTTAGGTGGCTTTGAGATGGCAGGTTAGAGACACGCTGCTTTAATACACTCTTTAGGCTCCTTCTTGGCCGTGGCAGCCTCAGAAGCAACGGCCTTAGAGGTCTGTGTCTCCCTCTTTTAGGAGGAGGAACTCGGGAGAGTTTGGGGCCACCAAATAGAGACGATGAAGGATCACCACATCACGCTGGACAAGGCAATAGAGAAGCTGCAGATTCGCCTGGATGAGTTAAAGGTTCAGAGGTCTGGGTGGGCCCAGGATGGGCGGCCGAGGGGAGGATTCCTCATCCGGACATTTGGACTCTCCCCAAAGGCTTCACAGATGCACCGAAGGCAGGGGACCAAGGAACACGTCCCCGTGCATGAATTACACTTCAATTAAAAACAAACAAATCTTGCCCCCCCACCCCCACCCCCACATATCAACAGACGAGCTTGGATGGCGTCCATCTTGTTGACCGCTGGGTCTGCCTCCTCTAGGAGGGTGCCTGGCCTAGAACGAAGGCCCGAAATGTGCTGAATGAAGCAATGAATGAATAAGAGATTTTCTTGCGCCAACTATTACATTAATAACATCTGCCCTAAACCAGCTGGTTTCTGAGTTCTCAGCACTGCAGGGCCTTCTGGGAAGAGCGGAACTGCCGACATGAGAGATGTGAAGATGGATACTGAGCACCTACCAGGGGCTCACCCAACCAGCCGCCACCTCCCCGAGGGGCCTGAAGGGGCCCGCCTCGCTCTGCTGGCCTGATGACCGTGGGCTGATGGGTCCTCAGGACTAATCCAGTCTGTGCCTTGTCCTAGAGCTGTTCCTGACCTTTCGAGAAGGAATCAAGGTCATTCTCAGTAGGAGGAGCTGACCTTCCCCCAGAGCATAAAGAGACAAAATCCCAAACAGAATTTGGTGGGAGGTGGTTTCCATGGAGGCTCGTGAATCCAAGTCAGCGGGCTGTTGGTGGGATGGCTAGGATGTGAGGGGCAAAAGAGGAGGGCGCGTCTCCCTCTTCCAAGATGGTCAGGCAGAGTAATCAGGCTGGGACACACACAGGGCAACCAGGACGTGAAAAAAGCTCCTGAATCTCCATTCCCTGCCCAAGTGGGGGTGGAAGGGGGGCTCCCGGGCCGTGTGTGGGCGGACGGTGCAGGTCACAGCTCAGACCTTTGTGAGCACCGGGATCAGGAGTCGGCTCCTGGACCCTGCGCCCTGGGTCTGTCACCACTCTTTGGAGAGGTCTGGTCACCATGTCCTAGGGACATATGGGGCCCTTCCTCGAAGGAGACTGGAGCCAGTTCGTTCGGCATGTCTGACGTGTGCCCAGCACCATGCCCCACCCTGCACTGGGGAGGAGGGGTCACAGTATCTGCCTCTAGGTCGCCGTCGCTGGTTGAGAGAAACTCAAGAGGACGAGGCCGACCAAACAGTGCAGGCAGAGCAAGTCAGCCTTTGTCCCGACTGCCCTCCCCCTCCTCGTGCCGACATGAGTTAGTTGCTTATGAAAGTTCACCCTGGAAGGACCTGGAACGGGGCTTGGTATACGACACGTTTCATTAAGTGTTTCTTAAATGAATGTACTGCAAGAGATCAGCAACCCCATCAAGGTTCCCTATAGAGAAATGAGGGAGTGCAGCCATGTCTGCCACAACATCTGGAATAGAGAAGAAAGCCCGCTCTACTGCTTTACCTGGGTGAGCAAAGGTTATAAACGTACCAGGTGGTGCAAGAAGTCCTCGTTCCTTCACTGAGTCATTCGGCCAGTGTTACTGAGCCTCCACCGTGCACCAGGCACCCTTCCAGGGCCTCGTGATACGGTGGTCAACAAGATGGACACCATCCAGGCCCTTCTGTGCTGGGGGCGTGGTGATTTTTGTTGGTTTTTAGTCAAAGTATAATATTTATGCACAGTAAAATGCCCAAATCTTACATATAAGAGCTCAATTAATTTTTGCCTGTTTGTACCCCCACCTCACCACCACCCAGTCAAGATGGAAGCGTTTCTCTCCCCTTAGAGGGCTTCCCACCAAGGACACCCCAGGCAAGTAAGCGCGGACAGAGCTCTTCCCAACTGACTCCATGGGAAACATCATCTGCCCTTTGCAAGTGGGCAAGTCGTCTTTTTTTTTCTTTTTTTCCTAGTTTATCCACTTTCATTTTTAACTCACTGAAATTATCTTTATCAGAATCAATTATTTTTATGCAAATGACTTGATTTTTTTTATCCACATCATACTGTACTGACTGCCGCGGTCTTTTATAAGCCTGAGGCTGCATTCCAAAACCGTTCTTGGAACAAATTATTATAGTCAGAGCTCTGGCTGGTGCAGAAGACTGATAAGATAGCTAATGTGTATTGAATGCTAACTCTCTGCCAGGACGTTATAGATTCCATTCCCAGGCTTCTCAACATCTTTGGGAAAGGCATGGGATTGATGCCATTTCAAAGAGGAGGAAACAGATTCAGGCAAAGAAACCAGCTGAGTTTACCCCGCTGGGAGGCGGCCTGGTGTTGTGGCTCAGAGCACTGGCTTTGGGTTAGATAGGCCTGCTTTTGAATCCTGATTCTGCCACTTATTGGGTGTATCAGTTTCCTGTGGCTGCTGTAACAATTGACCACAAACGTTTGGCTTAGAACAGTAGACATGTATTCTCTCGCAGGATGCATCGTTCCAGTCTCTGCCTCTCTTGTCACGTGGCCTCTTCTCTGTGTGTGTGTCTGTGTCTTCACAGGACCTCTTTATAAGGCCACCAGTTATTAGATTTAAGGCCTGCCCTAATCCAGTATGACCTCATCTTAACGTAACTAATTACATCGGCAAAGACCCTATTTCCAAATAAGGACATATGTACAGGTTCTGGGAGGGCATGAATTTAATTAGAATTAGATTCAACTCCAAATAACAGACTTAAACAAGGTATGAGTGTATTTCCCTTTCATATTCAAGAGACCAGGAATGGTTGGTCCAGAGCTGATGTAGAACTCCATGGTGTGTGACTTCCATTCACAAGGTCACCTCAAGGTCCAGGATGGCTGCTGGTGCTCCAGTCATTAACTCTGCATTCAAACCAGCAGCCAAGAGGACACCTACCCACTTCTGTTCATGCTCCAGTGGTCACCGAGCTATGAGAGAAGCTGTGAAATGTAGTCATGATTCTGGGTGGCCAGATGCCAGCTAGAAGCTGGGGGTCCTGTTCCCAAGGGTGAGAGAGAGACCAGATATGAAGGGAGGAGTAGAAGCCTGTTTCCAGCTTTGGAGGAAAAGTGACCCCACCTTCTTGGGACATGGCCTAGTGATTGTGAGGCTCTTGCAGAGCGGGTTAGCTGCTGCTGCTGCTGTCATAGGGAGGGTCCAGTGAGTGGAGGGAAGGCACAATTAATGGAAGGAGTTGGATCTTCGTGAAGTTATGGGGATGGGAAATAGGGTTTTCCCCCAACACAGGGGCACAGTGTGTGTGGCATATAAGTACTTGATTGGTGAATAGACTGCATTTCTTACTGGGACCCCAATACAGATCCGAAGAGATGAACTTGCCTTAAGCATCCAGGGAGCCAAAGTGTCAGCATTGGTTTGTGCTTTCCTTCCTCAGGGCTGCCCGCCTGTGCAGTCCATTTCCTATGATGCCAGCTCCAAGGGGACAGCTTGTCCCGAGTCCCATATTCCTCCTCTTCTGATCTGGGCACCTGGGGCCCTAGAACCCAAGCCTTCCAATGTGCCCACCCTACCTGCTGTCCACTTTGCCCCATTGTCCCTTCCTAGCACTCCACAGGGGTGGACATGGGAGGTAGATGTCCTCAGGGCTTCCAAGGATGGCTGACATGCCCTTTGCTTCTGTTCTTAGATTATCCAGGCTCAAATAAAAAACCTAGAAATGCAAAAGGCAGACAAAAGTGTGATGGAGCAGGAGTTGAAAGAGGTGAGTGAGCAGAGAGTCCTTCCCCACCCTGGCTTCCTGCCCTGAGCACCAGCTCTCCAACCCAGGGAAATGGGATCATCCAGCCAAGACAAAACCAGGCAGAGAGACCTCCAGAGTTTCCTTCCACCTTCATTATATAGAAAGACTGGGGAAGCTTCTCCAAAGTTGTTTCGTCAGCTCCTGTTTTCAGTGACTCAGGATTAGTGACAATTTGTTGTGTAAACTTAAACATCATGCGCTAACTTCTCCATCACAGGAAAACCTTGGCTTAGGTCCGATGGTTGTGTTGGAGCCAACATAGACCCCAAGGTTGAATTTAAGCCAAGGCTAGATGTCCAGGGTCCCAAACTAGAAAAAATGGACCAAAGTGATCTCCCCCAGCTTTCTCCTGCTCCCACCCCAGCAGCCTTGCCTCCCTGAGTCCCCTCTCTTTCTAGAAAGCTGAAAAGAGTGCCCTGGCAGGCAAGGCAAGCCGGATTGACCTGGAGACGATGGTGCTGGAGCTGAATGAGATGATTCAAGGCATGTTACTCAGGATTGTGACCCACGAGGATGACTGGAAGAAGGTTTTAGAGCAGCTGAGTAAGGACCTGAGCACCAAAGTGAGTACCTTGTATTATTTAATTTTGCATAACAAATTACCCCAAAATTTAGCAGCTTAAAACCGTTTCTGAGGGTCAAGAATTTGGGAGCAGTTTAGCAGGGTGGCTCAGGGTCTCCCATGAGGTCACAGTCAAAGTGTCATCTGGGGCTGCAGTCATCTGAAGGCTTGACTGGGGCTGGAGGATCCACTTCCAAGATGGCGCCCTCATATGACTGTTGGCAAGACTCCTCACTTTCTCATCACATGGACTCCTCTTTAGGGCTGCTCCAGTGGCTTCGCAACATGGCAACTGACTTCCCCCAAAGCGAGTGATCCGAGAGAGCAAGACAGAAGCTGCAATGGCTTCTATGACTTAGCCACAGAAGTCACACCCCATTATTTCTGTAATATCTTCTGTAATGACCTGCTTACGCAAGTCAGCCCTATTCAGTGTGAGAGGGGCCTACACAAGTGTGTGAATACCAAGAGGTGTAGTTAGGGAGCATCTTGGAAGCTGACCACCATAACTCTCCTTTCTGGGCAAGCTAAGGAACATAGTGGGGTAGGAGTGGGGTCAGCTGGTCATTCATTTATTCATTCGTCATTTACTAACCGCCTGTGATGAGCCAGACCCTGGGGATATGTTGATAAGGAGTCATAGCCCCTGCCTCAATTTGTACCGTCCAGCAGACAGACAGGAACAGTCAGATCAACAATTACAGTGCTGTGTGGTTCCTGTGGCTAGGGTGGCTGGGATGGCCACAAGAGCTTGGGTTTACAATCAGACAGCTCTGGGTTTGAGCCCAGCTCCACCATGAGCAGCAGCATGCCCCGAGTTAGATAACCTCTCCGAGCCTCAGTTTTGTTTTCCGTGAAACAAGGATTTATTCATTCATCAGCTGAGCACTGGGCACCTCCGATGCTGGTCACTGGGGATGTAATGATGAGCAAAACAGATAGGGGACGTGTTTCTCCTGGGGACAGATCAGTCGTGAAAACCGCACAAGTCAATGTAAAATCACAGCTATCTACAGAACAACTGATCTGTTTTTCTTCAATAATTCAGTGAAAAAAAGTGGGAACAGAGAGATGGTTCCAGATTCAAAGGGTCTCAAGAGATGGAACAACCAAATGCAACACATCAGGAGATTTTACTTGTATGCTGGTTCAATTGCACCAACTCTAAAAATGGGTTGAATTAGATCAAAGTCAGGAATCAGTGTTCATTGTGTTAGATGTGATAACGGTGTTGTGGTCATGTAAGAAGATGTCCTCCTAATTACTAAAATATTTATGAGTGAAATGTCATGATTTCTGCAACTTTAGAAAAAATACTCCATCAAAAAATATGGCAGGGGCTGGCCTGGTGGTGCAGCGGTTAAGTTTGCACGTTCCGCTTTGGCAGCCTGGGGTCCACTGGTTCGCATCCTGGGTGCGGACATGGCACCGCTTGGCAAGCCATGCTGTGGCAGGCCTCCCACATATAAAGTAGAGGAAGATGGGCACGGAGGTTCGCTCAGGGCCAGTCTTCCTCAGCAAAAAGAGGAGGATTGGCAGCAGATGTTAGCTCAGGGCTAATCTTCCTCAAAAAAAAAAATGTGTATGGCAGATATGGCAACATGTTACTAATAACTAAATTTCGATGGTGAATATATGAGGTTAATGATTCTAGTTTTCACTTCTCTATGTGTTTGAATTTTCTCCTAATAGAAGTTTTTAAAATTATTGTTGTTGTTTTAAGTGATCCTTACTCATTGCTTGTCTTTTCTCTCTATATTTTTAATTGTGGTAAAATTCATACAACATAAAATTAACCATTAACCCTTTTAAAGTGACTAATTCCATGGCATTTAGTACATTCACACTGTTGTGCAAGCACCACCGCTATCTAGTCCTAAGACATTTCCATCACCCCAAAAGGAAACCCTGTACCCATTAAGCACTCACTCTCCATTCTTCCCTCCCACGCAGCCCCTGGAAACCACTAGTCTACCTTCTGTCTCTATGGATCTGCCTCTGCTGGACGTTTCACATGAAAGAATCATACAGTGTGTGACCTTTTGTAACTAGCTTCTTGCAGTTATCATAATGTTTTGAAAGTTCATCCATGTTGTAGCACGAATCAGTGCTTCATCCTTTTTATGGCTGAAGAATATTCCATCAAATGGGTAGACCATGTTTTGCTTGTTCGTTCATCTGTTGATGGACACTTGGGTTGTTTCCACCTTTGACTGTTGTGAATAGTGCTGCTAGGAACATTCATGTACGAGTTTTTGTTTGGACACCTGTTTTCGGTTCTTTTTTTTTTAAAGTTCACAGTAATTTATTAATTTTTTTAAAGATTTTATTTTTCCTTTTTCTCCCCAAAGCCCCCTGGTACATAGTTGTGGGTCCTTCTAGTTGTGGCATGTGGGACGCCACCTCAGCGTGGCCTGATGAGCGGTACCACGTCTGCGCCCAGGATCTGAACCAGTGAAACCCTGGGCCGCCGAAGTGGAGCGCGCAAACTTAACCACTCGGCCCCGGGGCCCGCCCCTGTTTTCAGTTCTTTTGGGTAGATACCCAGGAATGGAATTACTGAGTCGTATGGTAACTCTATGTTTAACTTTTTGTAGGGGGGACATCTGCAATTAACTCTCAAATGGTTCAGAAAACAAATACACATATGTATATGTAGATAAAGAAAACATGACAAAATGTTAAAAATTGGTGAATTTAAGTGGATTTATGAGTGCCCTTTAGACTATTTTGGCAACTTTTCTGTAGATTTAAAAGTTTTTGAAATGGAAAGTTGGGGAAAAGAATCTTCTTGGGATGCCGTGTGCTTCCTGTAGCATTGGGTCAGCAGATGGTCATGCTGGTGGGTGGTTCCTTCAACGTTGAAGCACAGACTCATCAGGGCCCCAGGGGTGCTAGCCCAATACCGCCAGCATAAAGGATATTCTCCCCTCATAAGCAGCAAGTAATTTGGGGGTGACTTTTTGCCGTCCCGGGAATGTCCACTGCCTCACTAGCCATTCTCCTAGCAGTTTTCTCATAAATTGAGGATTGTTGCCTGAACCAGTTATTTCATTAAGGGTTACAAGATGGCAATTTTTCTAATTCTAGCATTGCTGCTACACTTATCAGCTTGAAATTTGTAAAGAAGAGGTTTCCCTCATTGACTTCAGCTGATTATCCTGAAATAAGGTTCCTGCAGGAAAGATAGGAACAATAATGAATTATTTCCTTTAACGACTAGTTTTCAGGGTAAAATATTGGTGCAATAGCCACTTCCAATACAAGGTGGCAAATGAGGGTTTCTATTTTTATTTTTTAATTTCTTTTTCATGAGTGTCATATGAATCGTGGATTTCTATATATTGTTTGTTCATTCAATTAAGTTACTGTTTCTCTTGTCGCTCACATGGTCTTATCTTTGGCCTGTGAACGGGCTTCTGAGCCCTTTGACTAGACCCTCTGTCTCAGAGAGCTGTCTTGTTTCCTTAAATGATAAGATGTTCCAGGCTCATCTTTTTTTTTTTTTTTTTTTTCCCTGAGGAAGATTCACCCTGAACTAACATCGTCCCAGTCTTCCTCTATTTTGCATGTGGGTCACTGCCACAACATGACTGACAGTGGTAGGTCCACGCCCAGGATCCAAACTCATGAACTCAGGCTGCTGAAGTGGAGTGTGCAGAACTCAACCATTAGGCCATGGGGTCAGCCCCAGGCTCATCTTTAACATTCCCTTCCTCAGACCTGCATCAGCCATTTGTCTACGGAGTCTTGGTTCCTTTTAATGGGGAATGTTGTTTAAAGATCAAAATCTGGGCACTGGAAGAAACACTTTAAAAATTACAAACTCCCACTGTGGAAAACAGTCTGGCAGTTTCTCAAAAAGTTAGGCATAGAGTTGCCATAAGACCCAGCACTTCCACCCCCAGGTCTATACCCACGAGAAATGAAAACAGGTCCGCACAAAAACTTGCCCACAAGTGTTCACGACAGCATTCTTCCTAATAGCCAAAAAGTAGAAATAATGCAAATGCCCATTAACAGATGAACGGATGAACAAAATGTGATCCATCCATACAGCAGAATATTCAGCCATAAAAAGCGATGAAACACTGACACATGCTGCAACGTGGATGAAGTTTGGAAACATTATGCTCGGTGAAAGAAGCCAGAGCCAGACGCAGAAGGCCACAGATTGTGCGATTCCATTTTTTCTATGAAATATCCAGAATAGGCAAATCCATAGAAACAGAAAGTAAATTAGTGGTTGCCTACACCTGGGAGTTTGGGGAGAAATGAGGGGTGACTGCTTATGGGTACAAGGTTTCTTTTGGGGTGATGAAAATGTTCCAAAATTGATTGTGGTGATGGTTGCACAACTCTGTGAATATACTAAAAACCATTGAATGTATACTTTACACTCAATAAATGTGTTGAATGGGTCAATGTCAGGTGTCTTGGGACCATTGGGTGAAATGTTTTTCAGACCTGCAGGCCTGCAGTCGAGCAGTAGGGCTGGTTTTCTCTTTTGGAGGCAATAACTAACAGTGTTTCTTTGCCTTGGCTGCCGGGAAGCTCACTTTGCAGCTCCTCTCTAGCAATAACATGCATTCAGGGTATGAACCCTAACCCAAGCTTTGTCATTTTCCCTTTCCTTCACCAACTCACTATTTTAGTTTAATCTTGTTATAGTGTATGTAACTTTGCAGGTTGCTGCACGTCCTTTTCTGGAGTGAGGCAGGGTATGAATTGACTAAACACTCTTTTCTTCCCTTTGGCTGTTTGCAGCTGGTCCACAGTGATTTGGACGATCTGAAGAAAGACATGAATGAGGTCTGGAAGGTAGTCAGGAAGCTGCTGATTGAAGGCCTCCGATTTGACCCCGACAGTGCTGCCGGCTTTAGGAAGTGAGCCCCTCCTGGGCTGGGGTGCAGCTCCCAGAGAGGAAACAAGAGGGGTATCCCAGTGGATTCCAGGAGGAGGGATTCCAGACCTCTGGACCTGGGGCGAGGGGGCTGTTGGGATGGGGCTGAAGCACCCAGGGGCTCAGAAGTGGGCAGCTCTGGCCTTGGCTGGCAGAGGGGGCTCCAGGAGCACATCTGCTCCAAAGCCTGGTTGCCACAAATGAGGAAACCGAGGCTCAGAGAGGGAAGGGGCCATGAAAGGCCACATGGGGAGCCTGGGTGTGTTGGGGACCAGAGCCAGGGCCCCCACCCCATCCAGACAGAGCCCCAGGCAGAGGGACTCAGCGTTCCTGGGGGACTCCTGTCCTCAGATCACCCCTCATGCCCCCAAATGGCCACCAGGAAGAGTAGCTTTCCTGAAGGCCCCTGGTTTTAAAGCCCTCCATTGTGTTTGGGGAGAGATAAACTCCACACACTTTTATCCCGCTCCTCTGCCCCATGCGGTCACAGGGGGGTCGGCAGGGGCCAGCAGAGCTGAGCTGAGCAGGGCCAGGCCAGTGGGAGTAGGATGTGTGTGGAAGTCCTGCCCTGAGAAAGAGACGGACCTGCAGCCTCCCCCAAGCACTGCCCAGGAAAGGGGCAGCCCCACAGGGCCTGGCCGGTGCCGAGACTGACGCAGCTGGGTGTCTTCCAGGAAACTGTTTGAGCGAGTGAAATGCATCTCCTGCGACCGGCCTGTGGAGATGATGACCGGCCCGTGAGTACCGCCGCCAGGGGGCGCCCGTGCCCGCCTCTCCCTTCTGGATCCCCCTGACGCCCCTAACCCTAGAGCCTGTGGGGTTCTAGAGACATCATTTGTATGCACATCCGTGTGCATCATTCTGTACATATCATTTCATTTGCTCTCTGTCGCGGGTGGGGGCACTGGCATCCTATCCTTCACCAGCCCTGTCTGTTGCCCAGTGTGTCCCAGGGATGGGGTCAACTCCAAAAGAAAAAGGATGGAAAGAAACTGTGGAGAAAAGCAGAACTTTGTGAGACTTCCTTGCACGTATTTTTATAGGCTAATACTTTTATTTATTTATTGAGGTGAAATTCACATAACATAAAATTAACCATTTTAAAGTGAACAGTTCAGTGGCATTTAGTACATTCACATTAATGTGCAATTGTCACCTCTAATTCCAAAACATTTTCATTTCCCCAAAAAGAAACCCCAGTCCCACTAAGCAGTTGCTCCCATTGCTCGCTCCCCACAGCCCCAACAACCACTCATCCACTTCCTGTCTCTATGGATTTGCCTGTTCTGGACATTTCATAGAAATAGAATCCTACAATATGTGCTCTTTCGTGTCTGGCTTCTTTCAGTGTGCATCATGTTTTCGAGGTTTGTCCACACTGTAGCATGTGTCAGTGCTTCGTTCCTTTTTATGGCTGGATTATATCCCACTGCACGGACAGACTGCAATTGTTTATCCATTTGTAGAGTGAAAGATGTTGGATTGTTTCCACCTGTTGGCTGTTGTGAATAATGCTGCTATGAACATGCATGTACATATATTTGTTTGAACACCTGTTTTCAATTCTTTTGAGTATAAACCTAAGAGTGGAAATGATACTCTGATATGGTTGAAGAGCCAGCATTGCAGAGCCCACGGCCTCTGTGGGGCTAGCCTGGCCCTGCTGCCCCGTGAAGCTCGCCACCCCACTCCGGGCCATGTCCAGGGAGGGGCTGTGGAGCTATATCCAGAACGTTTCTTTCAAACCACAGATATCCAGTTGCAGCGTTATTTATAATATCAAAAAAAGAAGAAGGAGAAAGGAAACCACCTGAGGTGGTAAATTAGTAAACACGTTCACATCAGCTGATGTAAGTCACGCTGTAGACAACACCACGCAGTAGAACCTCCTGAGAGATGTAAACGGCCGACAGCTGTGCCGTCCAGCGCAGCAGCCCTCGGCCACGTGGCTGTCGCGCACTTGACATGTAGCCAATGCAACTGAGAAACGGAATTTTAAATGTTATTTAAATTTAATTTAAATATAAACTTAGGTAGTCACAAGTGGCCAGTGGCTGCCAAGTTGGATGGCACAATCGCAGGAGATTATTTATTGACTTGGGAAAATGATGGCAATAACTTAAATGGGAAAGTCAAGTAGTATGTGTGTTATGATCCCATTTTTGTTAAAAATAATATGCAAACAGAGAAGAATACTGGAAGGACACATATCAAAATATTTGTCACGTGCTTACAGGGCTTTTCTTGTTTGTCTACTTGTGCTTTTCTATACTTTCTAAAATGCTGACGATCCGTATGTATTACTTTAAAATTTTATCGTGGCTTAAATACATACAGGAAAGTACGTAAATGTTTATTGTACAGCTTGATGAGTTTTTGCACGTGTGCACACCTTTGTGACCACCACTCAGATCAAGTCGTGGAACGGTTCCAGCTCCTCAGGAGGATGACGTTTTACTTTATTTTTTTACCGAGGTAAAATACACATGACATAAATTACCCATTTTAAAGTGAACAGTTCAGTGGCATCCAGTACATTGACAGCATTGTGCAGCCACTACCTCTGTCTAGTGCCAGACACTTCCATCACCCCAGAAGGAACCCCTGTGCCCATCAGCGTCACTCCCATTCCCCCTCCCCCAGCCACTGGCAGCCACCAATCTGCGTCCTGTGTCTAGGATTTACCTATTCTGGTTTTCACTGTTATAGTCAGAACAGTTGTTCTTTGTGACTTACGAGGATCATCCGGACCTCCCTAGAGCCCTCGCATGGCAGCCCCGCACCGTGGATGTTTCTGGAGAGGAGGCCATGTTTGAGGGCTGGCTTCCTGGAGGAGGTGGGAGCCTGGGGCCCTCCGCTGGCCGCTGCACCTCCCTCTTAGCTCTTGTCCTCCAACAGGCAACTCATCACCATCCGCAAAGCCCACCTGCTGTCGCGGCTGCGGCCGGCCAGCGCCACCAGCTATGAGTACCTGCAGCGGCAGCAGATGAGGTGAGCAGGCTGGAGTCTGCCCCAGGGAGGTCACGCAGGAGCCCGGGAGCCCTGGAGAGACATATCCCCCAGTCCCAGGGCATCGCTAGCCATCTGCCAGGGAGATGTTCAGGGAGGTGTCTGGGGCAGCAGACGGGCACGTGAGATGATCATGGGGAGAGGAACGCACATATTCATTGGGCATCTATTATGGGCCAAGGAGTGCTAGTGGAGGGTTTCTCATTTACACCTCACAACCCACTGTGAGTTCGGATTGATAGCCCGTTCCCGCTGGAGGAGATAAGTAAAGACCGTGGTCCTCAGTGAGGCTGGCGGTGGCCGGGCACGCACTGCGCTGAGCACTTGGACACATCTGACCTTGTGGAATCCTTACACCTTCCCTTCAAGGTGTATTCTGTTATCATCCCATTTCACAGTTGAAGAAACTGAGGCTCAGAGAGCTTAAGCAACCTGCCCAAGGTCACAGCTAGTAAATGGCATAGCTGGTGCCTAAACCCTCAGGTTTCACACCAGCTGGCTCCCTGGGTCCCACCTCCACCCTTCAACCTCTTGACATCTCGTGGCTTCATGGGTGCTTCCCGCACCCAGGCCTGTGGGTACATCTGGCCAGATAGGGGAACAACAGCTGAGCGGTAACCACAGCCACACACAGGGGAGGGGCATGGGGACCTGTGCCAGACGCCCCGCCTTCCCCTGCCTGACTCCTCCTTGAGATCCAGAGGTTAAGAACACGTGCTGGGCAGGCCAGACCAGGGCTCTAGGGCTGGCTGGGGTCTGGGGGAACAGAGGCCTCAATTTTTTCCCTCTGCCCCAACTGTGCCTGTCTGTATCCACCCACCAGGCCCCAGGCCTGCCTGGCTATGACACCCAAACTCAAGCTGGAAGAAATTCCAGTCTTTCCTCGCTACCAGCCAAGCCTGGGCCCATCCTGAGGCTCCTCTGGGGCAGAGGGGTCTCGAGGTGGCTGCTGACCACCCCCCCGCCCTGCCCCAGGGAACAGCAGCGGCTGCAGCAGCTCCAAGACCTTGGAGACCAGGAAGGGAGCCTGGACTCGCTGGCCCCCCTGCAGGACTGGGGTGATGGCCCCAGAAACGACGCCGGCCTCAAGTTTAAGTCATATGAGTTGTCGACGCTCTACCCCTACGGGGACCCCGAGCTGTTGGACTATGACACTGTGAGTCTGGCCACCCCAGGGAGGCTGTGCTCTGTCTGCTGGGCCTCGTGTGCCCTAGAAAGGCTCGAGGACAGTCCCTGACCCAGGCCCGGGCTGTCCAACAGGCTGAGGTGGACATCCTGGGAGTGGACGGGATTCTGTACAAGGGCCGAATGAGCAGCCAGGTCGGGGCGCGGCCTGTGAGCAGCGTGGTGAAGGAGCTGGCAGGTGAGGGCATCAAGCCTTCCTGGGCATCCCTACCCTGGGTGTCCTGGGTTTGCTGTGTAGTGCGAGGAGATGCCCGCGGGGCCCAGAGCCAGCATCATCGCTGATTCTGGTTGGGGGGTCCTCACACAGCCACTTGCAAAAATGGGATCCTACTATAGGCCAGGTGCTGCACCAGGAGAGTGTGTGACAAAGGCTGCTGGCCTGGGGAGGACCAGATGGCCTCCCCAAAGAAGGGATGCTGAGCTGGTGATGGGAGAGTTGTGACAAGGGATGCTGGTCCAAGGAGAGGGACCGGATGCCGCCCTGAGGCCTCTGAAGAGGGAATAAGGGGTTAGCTGGATGAAGGGGTCAGGTGGGAGGAGAGTGGTCCAGGTGGAGGGAATAGCAGGTGCCGAGTCCCTGTGGTGGGAGGAAGCCAGGCACAGTGAGGGACTCAGGAAGGGGAGTCTACGTGGAGTGTGGAGATGGGGAGGGGTTAGACATGATGAGGAGGAGACATGGACAGCCTCTGGAGGCCTGTGTCATGGGAGGGTGAGGGTTGGGCCAGGGGGAGACCCGGTCACGTGTGGAATCAGTCGCTCTGGTTGCTGTAGTGTTGAAGCCCTGGCTCCAGCTGGCTCCTACCAGGGACCCCAGGACTCGGCTCTAGCATCGGGCCAACCGTACAAAATGGGGTGCCTTCTGAACGTCTCTGTGGAGTTTCCCTCTCTGGGAGGAGGAGTTCTCAGTTTTATCCCAGGGTGGGACCCACACACTCCCCCAGTGGAGGTGATCTGGGAACCGTAAGGTGGCCAGAGGGTTAAATTCTGCCCGCCTGTTGGAGCTCTTCCTCACCCCGCCTTGCCCATTGACTTGAGGACTGAACAGCAGACAGGTAAGGAAAGGAAAGGGGACTCTTTCATTGCGTGTACTAGACAAAGAAGGAAGCACCCTACATTGGTGTCCTGGGGTGGCCGCAACAAATGGCCACACACTGGGGGGCTTCAGACCAGAGAAAGATAGTCTCACCCAGTTCTGGAGGCAGAAGTCCAAAATCAAGGTGTCAGCAGGGCCGGGCTCCCTCCGAAGGCTCTAGAGGAGGATCCTTCCTGCCTCTTCCAGCTGTGGGTGCCTCCAGGCATTCCTGGCATCACTCCAGGCTCTGCCTCTGTCTTCTCCCGTGTCTCCTGTTCTGTGTCTTATAAGGACACTTGTCATTGGATTTAGGGCCCAGTGTAACCCAGGATGATCCCATCTCCAGATCCCTAACTTAATTACATCTGCCAAGACCCTTTCTCCAAATAGGGTTACATTCACAGCTTCCTGGGATGTCTTTTGAGGGCCACAATTCAACCCACTCCAGGCCCTCACCCTGGCCCAGGAGAGCAGGACACCATCTGGAACCCTGCATTCCCTCGGGGCATGGATTTGCGGGCCCCTCCTGGAGCTTGGCTGCTGATGCTGTTGGGAGGGCACCCAGCTGGGTTTCAGGTGGCTAATATTTAATGAGCCCGACTTCTTGCCATTCCTCCTTGCCTCCTTTCAGCCCCTAAGAACCACTGAGGCATTGAGCAGGTGAGGGTCCCTTGTCAGGAGCACACCCTTGGCCCAGGGGCCCTCGTCCTGCCATGCATCCACCACACAGCGTCCCCGGCCCCCCAGGGCTGTCACCCAGAGGGAGGGGCGGGGCTTTTCTCCCATGGTTCATTCATTCTCAAGACCCAGCAGCAAAGCAGGACTGAATCCGACCCCTTACCTGTTCTATCCTGCTTTGGGGTGACAACGTATAACTAGCCTTAGAAATCAGTCACGAACCTGTCTGTGGCTAAGCTTTTTGACCGGTTTGCTCTTAACGCTCATTTATTTACTCAAAAGAGCATTCTAATCTGAAACAGCCTCAATAATCTAAACCTAAACTCACCGGTGTGAGCCCAGCCCAGGTCCAGCCTGCCCCAGATGCATTCATCCCTTTGTCCCACCAGGTCCACCATGACCTGCCGTGCAGCCAGCCCTTTGCCAGCCCCATGGGGGCCACTGAGGGGCCTCCAGCCAGGCTGTGCCCTCCAGATGCCTGCGCTGTGGTCAGGAGCTCAGGCTGGGGCCAAGGAACACCTGATCCCCAGTGAGTGGTTTCCCACCAGGAGGGCAGGTGGACATGCTGAGGCGGGTGGTCAGCGGGCTGGGCTGTTAGAGATTCTCCAGGGAAGGAAAGCTCAGTACAGGCAGGATTCAGGTAGGAGGAGGCGGCCGGGGAGAGTCCTCCAGACCGAGACGGCAGGGGCACAGGGGGAGGAGGGAAAACCGGGGGAGAAGGAGACATGTTGCCAGCCTCGGCCCTCCTCGCCAGCCCTGTGTGACCGGCCTAAAACTCGCACCTGGCCAGGCCCCTCCCCAGCTCAGGACCCATCAGTATGAGTTTCCTATCACTGCTGTAACAAGTGACCACACACTAAGTGGCTTAAAAACAACCCAAATTCATTTTCTCTTCATTCTAGAGGGCAGAAACCCTCAACGAGTCTTCCGGGGCTAGAACCGAGGTGTCAGCGGCCTCCTTCTGGGCCTCCAGGGGAGAATCCGTTTCCTGGCTTTCTCTGCCTTCCAGAGGCCTCCTGTGTTCTTGGCTGGTGGCCCCTTCCTCCCCTTCCAAGTGCATCCCTCCAACCTCAGCTTCCATCCTCACATCTTCCCTGACTCTGACCCTCCAGCCTCCTCCTTGTAAGGACCCTTGTGATCACAGCAGGCCCACTCGGATAATCCAGGATCATCTCTCCATCTTGAGATCCTTAACTTGATTGCAACTGCAAAGTTCCCTCTGCCATATAAGGTGACATATTCACAGAGCCTGGAGATTAGGACGGGGACATTTCGGGAGGCATTGCCCTCACAGTCCAGACTTCTTGGCCAATCTGCAGGGCCCCTTGGTCCCCCTAGCCTCATCTGCTCCCTCCCTCCAGCCTCATGGAACTGCTTGCTCTCTCTCTCAACAAGCCAGGGTCCCACCTCTGTGCCTCTGCCCATGCTGTGCATGCAGCCTGGAAGAGCTGGAGAACCTTTCTCCTCTGCCAGGGCTCAGGTGTCCCCTCCCATTGGGAGCCTTTCCAGCTCCTTGGCTTCTGGCTTATGCAGAGGCAGGAAAGCCACAGAGGAGAGCCCGGGGGGAGCAGGTATTGGCGTCAGGTGGTGAGCTGGGTTTGGACGTGTAGAGTCCAAGGCGCCTAGAGGACATCAAGGAGAGTGCTGAGTCAGATCTGGGTTCCCAGGTCTCATGGAGTCTCACTTTTGAACCTTACCTGGGCCCACATCCCTCACCTTGGAAGGAAGCAGTGGGACAGTATCACTGGTCAGCTGGTTGGCAGGTCCCATGTCTGACCTGTGGAAGGATTCAGGTGCCAACTGGGGATCAGAGTGGCGGAGCAGGGAGCATCCCTCAGCTGGGCATTTGCTCTCTCAAAGAACCCACAAAGCACACAGGAAGTAGTTCTTGGCTCAGATTCAAGGGATATGATCTGAGCTATATGGACCCCCAAAGCTAAGGGAGAATCACAGTGGTGGCCTTTTGTCAGTTGGGTCCTCCAGGGCACAGACCCTGACACCAGGGATTAGGAAGAGTCAGGAATGCAAGAGTTTTGGGGAGCTGTGTTAAGAAAGAGGATAAGAAAGTGAGGGAGCAGGCAGAGACCCTCAGATGATGTGCAGACCTGATATGGTCCAGGCCAGCCAAGTGGGGAGCTTCCAAGCAAACACTGCCCAGCAGGTGGCCAGGCCCTGTGCTCTCATCATTAGCCAAAGGTGCTAACAGAGCCAGAAGTGCTAACAGAGCCAGAAGAGCTAACAGAGCCTGAGGTGCTAACAGAGGCAGAGGTGCTAACAGAGCCTGAGATGCTAACAGAGCCAGAAGTGCTAACAGAGCCAGAAGAGCTAACAGAGCCAGAAGTGCTAACAGAGCCTCAAGTGCTAACAGAGCCTGAGATACTAACAGAGCCAGAAGTGCTAACAGAGCCAGAGGTGCTAACAGAGCCAGAGGTGCTAACAGAGCCAGAAGTGCTAACAGTGCCTGAGGTGCTGACAGGTGGAGGGCATCAAGCTCCCTGTGCTCCCAGCAGCTGAACAGCAAGCTATTTCTTGAAGGGAGATCTATGAGGCACCTCCTGCTGCCAGATGGCCCTGGGCATTCAGTGGTCATTCCTGAGCCCTTCTTGGTTCCAGGTGTGCCATTGGGGAGACCTGATGTGGTAAAAATAAAGTTACTGTCCCCTTAGGGTTTTACTCCATGAGAACAGTAAAATACAAATAAATAAGTTCAGTGAGTGAATAAGATGAAACATAGAAAAGGGGGTGGGGGACCCTGCTGAGCCAGTGGTCTAAAGGACTTTCTGAGGAGGGATATTTGAGCTGGGAATCATCAGAACATAGCCAGGGAAGGACACAGCCATTCAGGCAGGAGGGACAGTCGTGTGTCCTGTGTGGCGAAGGAACTTGGTGACCCCCAGCTCATCCTGGGCCCCAAGTCTTGACACTTACCTCCACCCCTGTGCCCTGCCCCATCGCCTGCAAGTCCTCCCCTCTCCTCCCTTTCCTCCTCCTTCCCTCTCACACTCCCGCCTCTTCTCGTGCAGCAGCCTTTGGTCTGGGTGGCCAGTCATGCTGGTTCTCGGCTGGATGGGGAGAAGGGGACACCTTGGGTTGAAAAGTGAAGGATGGGACCAGACCCAAAAGGCCACATATTGTATGATCCCTCTTCTATGAAATGTCCAGGACAGGCACGTCGAGGAGACAGAAAGCAGATTAGTGGTTGCCAGGGGCTGGGAGGGGGCAGGGGGGAGTGACTGCCTCATGGCCACGGGGTTTCCTTTTGGGATGATGAAGATGTTCTGGAGCTAGATGGAGATGGTGGTTGGAAATGAACTTAATGCCACTGAATTGCTCACTTTAAACAGTTAATTTTACCTCCAAAAAACGGGCACACAACAGAAGATGCAGGACAGCCATGTGCGGATGGGGGCACTATGGTGGTCTGGCCCCCAGTGGGAATAAAGAACTGCCAGACATCTAACCTGGAACTAGGACTGCAGGCGGTTCACCCATGTCTTATGATGCTGAAATAACATCTCTCTCCTCCCTGGCCTTGAGTTACTTTCAGAAAGCCTTTTTCTTGTATCAGCCTTGAGAAGCTCTGGACTCAACAAGGCAGGGAGGGAGGAAAGCTCCTCCGTGAGTGACTGGGTGGGGTGGGTGCATGGAGGAGGCCGGGTGGGCCTGTCCACCAGGGTAGAGGCCTTTGCAGGGGCCAGAGGACAGGAGGGAGTTCCAGGGCGGGTGGCAGTCTGCAAGAGCCCCCAGCCCTTCCCATCTTGTCCCCTTTCTTTTCCTCTAAGCTGTGAAGTTTCCGCACCCCCCGACTCGAAACCTGTATGAGCGCGTGCGCCCCGCTGCCTTATTTGATGCCATCTACCCCCGTGAGTACCTGTCCCCCAACTCCCTGCCCAGCTGATATCCCGGTGGGGACTCTCCAGCCTGACCTCATTCACGCTCCTGCTCCGCCTGTGCCAGGGCCCGAGAAGGTCCCTCGAGTGGCCCCACCCAGCGCCCAACCCCCTGGCCAGGGCCTCCAGCTGACCTGGGCTCCTGCTTCAACCTTCAGCGGGGCTGCTAGGCCCGGGCGCCATCCCAGGGGCCCAGGCCAGGTGTCTGTCCCCAGGTGTCCAGCTGGCTGCAGGGTGGGATAAGGGAGCCCATTAATTCCCATGGCCTCTCTGCTGGGGGGCCCCCCGTGAGCCAGGCTGGGGTAACGGACCTCAGGACTTCCCCGATTCCTGCGGCCATGTACCAGGCCTCTGTGGGTGCTTTACAGTCTAAAAGCCTAAAAGCCCCCTCTCTCTGCTTATCCCATCCAGTTGTCATCCCAGCCTGGTGAGGTGGGTACTGCTAGCTTATTTGAAAAAGTAGGGAGCCAAGGCACAGTGACCTGGGCTGGGGGATGCCAGAGCTGGGACCAGAGCCCGGATCCTGGACTCCAAGCCCCAGGTCCTCCAAGGTGCTCAGCTCCACTTTAGCTCCTGTGTCCTTTATCTTGAGTGCCACCCCCCAGCCCAGGAAGTTTAGGGTGCCTGGGACTGAGCAAGCCACCGTAGGCACTTCCAGTCTTGGGGCTTCTCTTCTTCTTAGCCGGGATGACCCTGTCAGGCCAGCTTCTCCCTGGAATGTTCTTAGGACACATTATGGGTCTCTCCTGCCCGTTCCAGCCCTGCACCCCCGCAGCAGCGTCCCCTCAGCTGCCTCGGGCCCTCACTCCATGATGCCAGCTCGGCCTCCATCTCTGCCACCCCGGCCTCCGTCTCTGCCACCCCTGCCACTGCTGCCACCAGTGATGCCATCTCTGCGGGACCGCCAGCAGGCCCCAGAGCCCGCTAGGCACCTGAGGCCTCTGCGCCTTGTGTCCCGAGCCAGCACGCAGCCTGCCGAGGAGCCTGCCAACCCGTGAGCCCTGTGTCCTGCGCCCCCAGCCCTGCCAGTATCCCCTCCGCTCCCCTGGCCAGCAGGGACCAGACCCTGAGCCTGGCCTGGGGAAGTTGCAGGGGCCCTGGACGTAGGGGAGGGGTCTCCATAAGGGACTCATTTTGACCCAGTGGCTGTTTTAGCTCTAAGCATATAAATACACTCAACACAAGCCTTATCCTACATTTCATGGAGAACACAGCTTGCTAGATTGAATTTTCCACTAAGCCAATTTAATTCCTTGACCAATTTTTGATACAACACAGCTAAAGTGGTTTTACAAACAGTCACTTTCCTTTTTATTTTGCTGAAATGATGTCATCAGAATCAGTTCCAATTACAGCTACTGGCACCGTGCGTTTTCTTTGGGGGCCATTATTTCCACCGAGACCAATTTTCTCGTGGGAACCAAATTTTACTGTGTGTGTCCTTTTTTATTTTGTGTTGCTTATTCCCACCAGTAATTACTGTTACGAATTGGATATTTAAAGAACCTGATTGTTTATATTTGCTCCTTGGCTAATCCACGAGGAACTTGAGCAACGCCCTGGAATCCTCCAGGACCGCTCTCTCCCATCGTGGGCTGGGGTCCTGCACGCCTGTTGGACGTCTTTCTGGTTCCCAGGCTAACTGCCCATGGATTTGGTGGGACAGAGAGCAAACCGGGAGGGCAAGATGTCCTGTTTTGGCACTTTAGTGACTAGCCTTGGTGTGCAGAGCAGAGCTCACACCTACCTCCTGGCATCCTGCAGCCTGGCTTGATTTCTTCCCTTCGACGGTTTATTTGTCTATCCTCCCTCTCAATTTCGCTCTCTTGCCTTTTCTGTTCCCTAGCTTGTTTGGCTGTGCCTTCCCTCCTTTTTGCACTTGTGCACTTCTATCACATCTCCTTCTGCACGGTTTTGGGGCATGACCCCCCCCACACACACACATACATCCACTAGAGGTCCCAGGAGCCGAGGAACAATCCAGGAATTGGGGTGGGGGATGAGCTGCCTGGAGTTCACCCTGGGAGAGGGCTGGGGGCTCCAGTCTCTGCCAGGGGACTGATATGGAAAAGGATCCCCTGGATCTGGTGGCCACCAGAGTCCAGGAAGGCTGTGTGCCTACCCCCTTCCTAATGGTTTCAGCCTCTTCCCCCAGCTCCTCACCAGCCACCACCCTTGGCCCTAACTTCTCTTCTCTTTCTCCAAGGACTGTGTCCAAATGAGGCCAAGCTCTTCCTGACCCAGGTGACTTACCTGTCCACGCCCCCCTCCCTGCCACGGGGGGGACCGGCTGGCATAGTCCTGGACCCCACCCCCACCCCCATATCACAGATGTGTATTTTTGGCAACTTCTCCCCAGAATAAAATCTTTCACTTTTCTGACTGTGGATGAGGGTAATTGGCTCATGCCCTCTGCAGAGGGTGACTTTGCCTGCCCCACGTGGGTGAGTAGACCTGCTGGTCCCCCCTCAGGCCACCACCCCAGGGTCAGCCTCCCAGACCCACTGTCCAGAGTCACTGTGGCTGAGTCTCGGCAGAGAATCACAACACACCTTCCCTCTTCCATCACATTTCCCACCTTGGCAGAGTCCCGACCTGCCCCAGCCCTGTGTGGTGGGCAGATCAGGGGTCTGTGGGCAGAGGGGGTGGTGTGACTTGCCCAGGGTCACAATGCGAGGCCTCAGTTCTCTGGCCCCCCACCCAGGAGGCCATATTTCTTGGGTGCTGTACACACGTCTGAGGGCGCTGCCCTCCCTCACCTCTCCCACAGCAGGAAGGGGAGGTGTGGCCCAGGCTCAGGCAAACTGGAGAGTTGGGGGCTCCCGGGAACGTACCCCATGCCAGGTGTTGTCAGGCTTGTCCCCTGCAGCCTGACACACAGGGAACCAACAGACACCCAGCCATGGTTCTCGCAGTCCCTCATATCAGTCCCCATTCGGCCTCTCAAAGCTGCCTTCCCAGCTGTTTCTCAGGTTTACAAACGGAATCAGTGCTTGAGTTGGTTCCTGCAGCCCAGGGCGAGAGGAGTGAGGCCCAGGTAGGTGACTGTGTAACCATTTGCATTCCGACAGGCCTCCTCGGTGCTTTGGAAGGTGGGGAGCTGCAGACCCCCCTGCAGCCAGTCAGGAGCAATCCCAGAAGACGACGATCCTGTCCCCCAGTGTGGGAGGGGGTGGGGGCAGGGAGCAAGCCAGCCTTTGGCCTGGTCCTGCAGGCGTTGGAAGCTGGGAGGGAGGTGCTGAGCCTGCTCCTGGGGCAGCTGCCTCCGGGAGGGTGGCCCACCCCATCTCAGCAGGGGAGGGCGCTTGGGGAGCCAACAGAACCAGGGATGAGGTCAGCAGATTGGGAATTCGGAAGGCCCTGGGTCCAGACTCCTCCCCTGCTAGGGGGACCACCGCTCCTGGCCTGAGACACTGCAGCAGGGCCAGGCTGGACAGGAAGTAGGGTGACCAATGGCCTGATCTGCCTGGGAGTGAGGGGGTTCCTGGACCTTTCAGTTTTAAGACTGAGATGAGTTGGTCAGGTGGAGAGGGAGGCAGGTGGACTGGCCTGGCATACGGGGCTACACGAATGAGCAGGGCAGGAAGGGGAGGGAGATGCTGCTTGCCAAGCAGAGGGTCCTGCCTCGAGGTGCTGCTGGAATGGAGAACTGTGTGGTGACTACCCCGCACCCCCAAACCCAGCCCCACAACTCACTGGTGCAAGTGAAAGGGTCACTGAACATTGTCTCCTTTTCAAAGACCATGAACTCATTAACCCTAAGGTATAAACAACCGACAACAGCAAACGTGTGTCCTGAACATGAGGCTCTGCACTAGAAAAAGGCACTACCAGTACCAACAGCAGGCTGCCATAAGACAGAAGTTGAGGCTCTGGAGGGAGGGCCTTCTGTGCAGGGACTTGTTAGGGACACTCAAATCAGCACACACTGGCCCCCCGTCACCACCATCTTGGCTGGCTTGACCCCTGACTTTCCATGGATTTGGGGACTCTAGGCAGAGACCCTCCAAACACACACACGCACACACATATGCCAGAAAAGGGCTTCTCTTCTCTCTCCCCCTTTCTCTCTTGCTCGTCTTCACCAGGATCCAGTGAAAATGACCCCCCCTCCCCCCCATATTCACAGCTGTTATTCCCCAGGAGATGAGAAATGGTCCCAAGAAGCAGAGCAGAACTCTGCCAACAGGCTCCCAGCACCTCATGCACTGACAAAGCCTCGCCATCCTGGAAGCGGACCCTTCCCCACCCTCCCCCGGAGGACCCAGCACCCCCCACCCTTAAAAGAGCTGTGTTCTTTTAAGGCTCGTATGAAATACATATATTGCCCAAACATGAGCTGTGGCTAAGCAACCAGAGACATTTCCAGATGCAGGAATTGGAAATAGTCTTGCCTCAAAAGATCTCCTTTTGGCCAACTCTGGTGGCCTCCCTCCCCAAGAGCGACACTGGGAAGGCACCAGAGTCAAAGCACTCGTCTGTCCTCAGAGGTGTCCTGCTATGAAAAGCCCCTCGGAGACTCCAGGGCCACAGCAGCCCTGCCTGCCGCCGGGTTTGGGGGCCAGCCTCGGGAACAGCGTGCTTTTCTGCGGCCGGCCGTGATATGTTCTCGGAGAACCCTGCAAGGACCCTGGGAACCCGCCGCGGCCCTTCGTCTGAGACAATCTGGGCAGAGAACAGCTCTTCTCTTTTTAGAGCCGTCTGAAGGAGGAGCCCTGCCTGTCTGCATCCCCCGGGTGCTGCCTCCACCCCACTGAGCAGGGCATGTACTTCCACGGCTCCTGGGGAAAGCAAGATCCCCTTCAGAGATTCCAGCTGATTCTGAGGCGAGAGTTGGACACGTGTGTGTCCGTGGTGGCCAGTGCTGGTCGGCCAGGGCAGGCGAGGTTGTGTCCCCACTGTGATGGGTGCTTCAGCCAGTTGTGGCCTTGAGGGAACTTGGGCAGATGTTACAAATTTCCAGGACCAACCAGAAGCAAGGCTTTTCATGTAAACCCTTCTGATTTTAGAATGTTGGCAGATAAGTCAAAAAGATGTAAAACACCGTGCCAGCCAATCAGGGGACAACAAGTTTGCAAACCCCTAAGATAACCACGCCCCAATCTTTTAACAGCAGACCAGAAGGGCACATCTACCGCTTGTCACTGGGGAGGCCGGACCGTCATTCCCACATGCTGCCGTGTCTCCTCTGAAGAAATGAGACACACAGAGCGCAAATCACTATCTTGGAAGCAACGTCATGGGTGCAAATGGTGTTTTTTAGAGTGGAATTTTGGAAACAAAATCATTTAGAGCTCAAGTCCGGTGGTCAGGTAGGGGGTGACCAAGCCTGGAAGAGGCCGGACTTTGAGGTAATAAGGCCAGATTTCCCGTGTGTGCTGCTTGGGCGGCTCCCAGGAGCGCCGGAGAGGAAGGACAGCTGAGGATAGCTGTAACTGTGAGTCTCTCCGGTTTGTACGTCAGCACCTTTGCTTTTTAGCTAGTTTACACTTGAACGTGTGGTGGATGGTGACTGACGCCTTCAGTTTTGCTTCTGAGCTTCCAGGCTTGGGGCAGCTGAGGAGAGTTCCAGCTTCTCCATTCGCACCGTGTGGGCCCACCTCCAGCTCCCCTCGAGTTTGTCCAGCCCACTTTTGCAGCCCTTCCTGTGCTGGAGAGATGCTTGGATCCCGGGGCTCCCAGCACACCTGGCAGGGCCTCTGCATTGCTGCAAAGTCCCCAGGTCGCCAGGCCCCAGCTCCAGCCCTGCCCTCTGCCCCTCCTGCTCTGGGTTCTCATCTTGCCTGGGGCACTTAATAAAAATCAGATTCCTGGGCCCTCCTCCAGAACAGTTGCTTCAAACACCCAGGGGACCCTCAGGGTCCATAAGCTTGGGGGTCCCCAGTTGCTGTGAGGGGCATGTGCTGGGTGATGGTGTCAGAATCACCTGGGAGCTTTTTTACTTTTAATACCAGCTTTGACACAAAATTGACATTCTATAAAGTTCACCCTTTTAAAATGTACAATTGATTAAGTTTTTGTTTATTCACAAGTCGATCACCAATACCCTGGGGAACATTTAAAATCATGCCTTCAGGGCTTCTCCCCAGAGATTCCATGCCCTGGGGCCCAGGAGTCTGTGGTCTGCTTGTCTTTTTACAGAGCTCCCAGGAGGCTCTGCTATGCAGACAGGTGTGGCAATCAGGAGTCTAGAGCACGGACGTTTTGTCACGTCTACAGATGTTTTTGGTGTCACAACTGGAGGTGCTCCTGGCATCTAGTGGGTAGGGGCCAGGGATATTGGTCAACATCCCACAGTGCACAGGACGCCCCCACGGCAGAGAACGATCCAGCCCCAAATGTCCATGGTGCCCAGCTTGGAAAACCTGGATCTATAGGAACCTTAAGTCCTTTCCAGCCTAATATGACCTCCTGAGACCCCCAGGCCCAGCCCACCGTGGCCCCAGAAAAGAAATGGGCCTCACTTCCAACAGGTGAGCACATAGGAAAAGTGTAGTATACAGACACTTCTCAAACTGGGGCCTGCGGTCCTGAGTCTCTAACAAGCTCCCCGTAACGCTGCTGGTCTGGGGATCACACTTTGAGTAAAGAGGGTATGGTGCATTTACATGCCATCCAGGGGCTTGCCCAGGCTCGACCTTCCCGTTGCCTCCAGGAGTGCAAATTCTAGATGGTGTCTCTGACATGTATGGCCACCTCAGTAATCTGCCCACTGGGAGAGCTCAGACATACTCCCCACCACACGGCAGATAACCGAGGAACACGCCTCTGCAAAGCCTTTTTCCTACCACTTGAAGGGAGGTGTGGGTTTCCCGAGCATTTTCTTCCATCCACAAGAATGGAGAAGCTGTAGTGAAGATTCAGGAGGCCCGAGATATCCTCACTCTTTGCCTGCCCCTCCCTCCCTCCCTCCCCACCTGACACGGGCCCCAGGTGGAGGCTCGCCCCCTCTGGACTCCAAGAGGCCGTCAGAAGCGTGGGTTTCAAGGTGAGGACATGTGTCTGGGACATAAACAACAGCTCAAACGGGGTCCTAGCAGTCATTCTTCAGTGACAACCACAAAGTAAAGAGTTGTTGCAGGAGGGCCTTGTCAACAGATCCTGTCCAGGTTCCAACAGGGAAATGAAGCTGGGTAGGGCACGGTGACACGGGGCATCCTTGTCAGAAAGCACGGCCCACCCCTGGGAGCAAGAGCAGGACTGTTGACAGTGAGTGCTGAGACGCCAATCAAGCCAGAGACCTTCCGAAATAGAAGCAGCTCTCTAATTCAGGCAGCACCCGCAGAGGGCTAAGGTGCCAACCAAGGAAGGCTGGGCGCTGGGTGGGTGTGACCCCAGATTGGGGAGTGAGGTCTGCCTGTGAGGCACTGCAGGCTGAGCCCAAGGGTTTCTGCAGAGGCTCTGGCCTCCTCCTGCCCCGAGCCTAGGCCCCTCACAAGGGCTGCAGGGCCGAGGCTGCCTTCTCCCAGAGCTGCCCCAGGGACCCCTCCCCCAGCGTGGGCAGCCCAGGGGCAGAGGGGGCATTCCTGGCTTCCTCCTTTGGGCTAGAGCAGGTGCTTACTTCAACCTTGCTTGGGAGAGCCTGGGATCCACTGTCTATTGCCCCTGGGCGGCTGGTTTCCTTAGCGACCAAGGGCTTAAGCTGCAGGTTGGACTCTGCCCTGGCCTCCTCCTGTCCCTGTCGCTAGCCCCCGCTGGCTCTGCACCCAAGCCTGCTAACTGACTACAGGCACTGTGCCTGCACCTCCCCAGGGGAGGGACCTGCCCCACGCGGCCAATTTGCTGGAGGTTGGGCTGGGAGGGTCCAGCCCGCTGTCAGCCACTGGGGCCCTGAGACAGGAAGAAAGGTCCTTATGTGAAGCCCAGGCAGGCCGGAAGGCAGTTGTTAGCCCCAGAGATCGGATCCATCCAGCCAGGCAGGGGGAAGGGTGGGCAGATGGAGGCTGCGATTCTGGGAACACAGGCCAGAAACTAGCTTCATGGGAAAAGCCTCGGGTGGGCAGGAAGATTCCAGAGCACGTTGTGGTTGAAAAGACAGCGACAGACAGGAGCACTGAGGAGCCGGGCAAGACTGGGGGGTGGCCCTCTGTTCTGGGCTCTGTCTGTGCCCTCCCCTTCCACACAGAGCCAGCTGGCAGCAAAGCTTAGGATACAAGGCAAGACCACAGAGTCTGGTGGTGGTTTGGAACTTTCTTCTCCTTTGTTAAAAGGGGAAAGGAAATGGGTATGGGGTACCCCCGGGCTCTGAGGGAGGCATGCAGGCAGCCCCAGCAGGCAGGCGCTGGGGGATGGGTGGGAAGAGTCCTGGAGTTTCCCACAATCCTCTTCTCTGCAGGGAACAGCAAGGCTGGCCGGCCAGGGGGTTGAGGAGAGGGCAGGGCCCTGGGGAGAGGGGTGGCGGGCAAGGGGCTGGGGGCTCACTCTAACATGCAAAGTCCAGCTGCCCCGTAAACTAGGTTGCTTCTTGAAGAGCGACATACATATAAATACACAGACACAGCTACACGCACACATGCGAAGACTCTGCATTCCCGAGGGTGGGGATCTAGGCCTGCCGGCCCCCAAGGAGCTCCAAGGCAGGAGCCAGCCGAGTCTCCGCAGCGGTGGCGCTTCTCCGCAGCCCCCTGGGTGGGGTGGGGCAGGTGAGTTCTCTGGGGAAGGCTTCTTGGCCTCTGAAGTTCTGTCCACCAGCACCCAGACGACTCAACCAAATCCATGCAAGCTGGGTGCCACGTGCCTGCGCTTCCGTGTATGTGCGCGGGCAGCCTGTGTGCTGGCATGAGGGTCCCGTCTCTCCCCTCCAGGGCTCCGGGGAACGGGGGTCAGACAGAGGAGGGTGAAGGGGGCCTGCGGAGACATCCTCTCCCCCGCCCCACGGGGCCCTGGCCTCCGGGAGGGGGGAGGGGCCTCCCTTATCTCTCGGCCTCCATGGCGGGGTGGGCCCTGGGTTCTGAGGTGGCCTGTTGGGGTGGCAGGGGCGGCCAGTCTGACACCGGGGAAGGGGGTGCTGGAGTCCACAGGGGCGGCTGCTGCGGCGGGTGGTGCTGTGGCCCCCCTGGGGGCGAGGCCGCAGTCGGCCAGCTGGGTGCCGCGAAGCTGCCGGTGGCGGCGTGGGGGAAGTGCGGTGGGGGCGATGTGGCCGTGGCGGCCATCGGGCTGCCGCTGCCGCCACCGTGGAAGCTCTCAGAGGCCTTGAGACGGGAGAACATGGTGAGGGCGTCAGGGAAGTTGGGGGGCGTGGCAGGGGTGTTGGCAGGAGTGCACATCTGCAGGGGGAAGAACAGAGGGGGGTGAGCACCCCTTTCTGGGAGGGCCCGTGGCCTCCACTGCCTCCTAGAAGACCCACTCCCAGCCACTATTGGGAGCTTTTGTGCCCCTTCCCTGGATGCACCCTGGCCCCATAAGATGGTCCACCAGCCAGGGGCTCACAGAGGAAAAGCACAGTGCCCGAGATGGGCCGGCCCCCCACACCCACTGGCGGTATCTAAGGAGGCCCCATCCCAGCGCGAGCCAGTGGCCCCTCCGCAGCCGAGAGCCACTGCAGCTTCCTCAGCCAGAGCTGCTTCCCCTGCCCTGAACGGGCAGACCCCAGAACCTGCCCCTGGGGCTGCAGGGGATACTCACCATCTGGTGGTGGTGGTGGCTGTAGGGGATGTTGGTCTCCTGGAAAAAGGCGCTGAGGGCCGTCTGTGGGAAGAAAGGCCCATGCTTACCCTCAGGATCCCATGGCTTACAGCTGCCCTCCCTCCTAGGCTCTCTGGGGCCTGGTGTGGCTCCGGGCCTTGCTCCCAACTGGGAGAGGCAAGTCGAGGTGGTGGGCCTGTCACCACTTGGACCCTTGCTACCACTCAAGGAGGCGCCGTGGACCCCCAGGGCAAATAGGGTGAGTGGTGAAGACCCTCACGATGCTGCATGCCACCTGGATGCCAGGTGTCTCTGGCTCACACACACCTGGTGGTGTCACCACGATGGGGGGCGGGCAGCACCCTCACCTGTCTCATGGGGAGAGACCTCCAGAGAACTTGAGCTTTTGGTTCAGGAGATTCTAGCCCAAATGTCACCAACTCCATGCGCGGCAAGTCCTTACTCCTCTCTGAGCCTCAGTTTTCTCATCTATGAGCCAGGGGATGGCAAAGGCCCCCAGATGTCAGGTCTATGACCCTTATGCCCCTCTTCTTGGCTGACTAAGGGACCCTGCCCTGATGTGGGCCTCAGTTTCTCCATCTGCACCACAAGAAGACTGGACTAGGTGGCTTCCAGTTTCCCCTCCCTGCAGTGAGCTCCTATGATCCACGTTCCAGCTGGGAAAGCCGGAATTAAGTAGGAGGGCCTGGGTTTTGCACTCGCTGCCTGGCTCACCTGAGCCTCTGGTGGAATGTTCTCAAGGTGGCGGTGGAAGAGATTGGCAGAAGTGGGGCTTGCACCCAGGACTGTCAGAGGGGAATGGGAAGGGGCCGAGACCAGCTCATTCAGAGGCCCTGGGACACTGGGGGGAGGGGGCTCCCGGGAGGGGCTGGCACATGGTGTGTTCTGGTGTGTTCTGGCTCTGGCCCTGCAGGAGAGGCATCGAGGAAAATAAGGGAACCGGTTGCTCTCTTGCGAAAGTGCTGAGTGAGGGAGCCTGTCAAGTGTGTGAAGGGTCCACCAGGCCCTGCCAAGTCCCAGGCCCAGCCCCAGCTGCCCTGGCGGCTCTGTCCTCCACTGCCACCCCCTTAGGCGCCCCCCCCCCAGCCCTGTGTTGTCCAATACCCTCCCCCCAACACACCCAGAAACCCAGCCTGGCTCCCAGCGCTTGCCCTGGGGGCTTTGTTGTTTCATTCAAGTAAATTCAAATGAATTTTCTGGGAATTTCCTGCTGGAGAAGCCCTACCCCAGTGTCCCTAAAGAGGGGTGTGGGAGTTTGGGGGGAAGAGGCCTGCTGGTCTCTACGCGCCTCCTTGTGATCTCCCCCAGGAGCCCCAAGGGACACACCAGAGCCATTCCTTTGCCAACAGCAGCTCCAAAGGCCACCATGAGTGAGGTGTCCAGTGAGAAAAACCTGCTCTTCTCCAAGACCTAAAGCCGCACCCTTTAAAGCACACAGGACCCCTCCCCCTGCAGCCTTCCGTCCCCATTAACACCTGAATCACAGAGAATATGACCCAAAAACAGGGCCTTTGGCGAGGTCAGCCCTCAGCCCTTGTATGCTGCCCCCGGGTGTGTGTGTGTGTGTGTGCGCGCGTGCACGCGCACACGTGCATGCGTGTGTAGGGCAAAGAAGGAGAGGATTCCATGAGGAAGCCTTCATTTTGTAGACCACGCAGGGACCCAAGGTTTGGGGGTTCACAACCCGTTTGCACCTTAAGTGAACCTGCCTAGTAGCCCTCATTCTACAGATGGTGAAACAGACTCAGGGAGCCCAGACTACAGGGCTCCTCCGCTGGGGGCCACCACAGCCCCCCAGCCTGCAGGCTGCTCCTACCCCTCCTGGGGACAGAGTTTCTCTCCAAGCATTTCCAAGCTCAAATCTACATTTTCAGTTTCTGGGATCAAGGACACTAACCTGTGCTACCCCAGCGACTGCCCAGCTGACTAGGCTGAGAGCACCAACAGGCAGGGCCGATTCCCACTGGACACCTGCCCGCCCAGCCCCAGGCAGGGAGGCCATGTATGCAGATGTGGGACTCAAGCAAACTGCCATGAATGTGGTTTTGCAAGTTTTGCCACATCCAGCCCTTGAGACAAACTGGCTGATTAGGGAGCTTCCTGCAGGGTGGGGCTGCCAGCCTGGGGGAGGGGGGTGGTGGAGCTGGCCCTTCAGTCCTCAGAGGTCCACTCACACCCCAAAGATACAGAGGAGGAAACTGAGGCTGGTGACGGAAGGGACTGCCCAGAGAGACAGAGCAGCCTCCCATCTCGAGGTGTGAGGACCACACAGGGTCAGTGGTCTCCGCAAAGATCTCTGGTAAGGAGGAGGAGAGAGAGGATTCCTCTCAGTGGATAGGCCACTGCCTCCCCAGCTGTCCCAACTCACATCCCCATCCCACCCCCAGCAAGCTGAGCCCCAGAGTGCCCTGGCTCCTGGTCCCTCCTGCAGGCACAAACATCCCTGGGACGGCTCCCCACGGGGAAACCTGGCTCCTGGGCCTGGCTGGGCACAGACACTACAGACTGGTCGGGGCTGTGACCTTACACCTGTGAGGGGAGGAGCTCAAGGGGCTCTGGCCTCCTCCCTGGATACCACCCTGGGTTATTTATGGGGCCAGTTGAGTTAAGGAAGCCAGGTGGCCTCTTGGCAGCACAAGCTCTGGGCACTAGTGCTCTAGGGGTCAGGGAGGCCCGGGGGTGGAGGCCAGACTGGGGCAGCCCCACCTCCCACCCAGCTAGCCGAAAGCTACTGAACCGTGTACACCACTTCGCGCACGGTGCGGGAAGATCCTCCTGCCAGCAGAGGGGAGAACCGGGACTCGGCTCTGGAGCGGGGTACACAGACGCACAGCCGTAGCTGTAGTGGGGCTCCAACACACCACCAGTACACTCATGTGTGTACACGCGTGGGCACCAACTGCAAAACGGCGACGTGTGTGTACGCGCAGCTCACACACGCCGCACCCCGCGTGGACTGCGTGTTTACACACACGCCAACATGCCCACACGTAGCGTGGCGCGTGCGTAAATACAAATGCACATGTACGTGGACACACCGGCACGCAGACCCTCAGACCCACACGCTCGCGGCGGCTGCGCCCGCGGGCCCCGCGCCCCCCTCTTCCCAACCCCGCGGCTCCCGAAGGGGGGCAGCGCAGACCCAGCTCGGCCCAGGCCTGGGTCGTCCTCCTTCCGGCCGCCCGCCCGCCCGACTGTCCGTCCGGGCCGCGGCACCGCCCCGCCCTGGCCGTTACCCGAACAAAAAGGGGGGAGTCCCCACATCCCGACGGCCCGGGGACCTCGGGGGCGGGGAGTCGAGACGGTGGGGGCCGGTCGCCCCTTCCGCCCACCCCGCGCGGGCAGCGCTTCCGGGGGCTGCGTAGACGCGGCCGCGCCGCCGGGCCCGACCCGCACGCCGCGTGTGCGCGCCGGGGCCCGGACGCTGGGGCGCGCGGCCGCCGGGACACCGGGTTGAGCGCGCGGGCCCGGCCGAGCCCCGGCGGAGCGCGCACCGGCACGTGTCCACACCGGCCCGCACACGCCCCGCGGCACGCGCGGCCACGCGGGACGGACACCCGCCCCGGCCCCCCCGACCCCCCGGCCCGGCCGCGCACCTCGAACTGCCAGTGGGCCGCCTGCAGCAGCTGCTTCGCCTGGTCGGCCGCACAGCCCGCCGTCAGCACGAACTGGTTGATCATGACCTGGTGCTTGAGCTCGTCCATGTTCACGGACATGGCGCCGCCGCCGCGCTGCCCCCCGGCCGCCCGCCCGCCGCGCTCCTCCGCCTCACGCGTCCACCATTAGCGAGCCGGCTCCGGCTAATACAAATATTTACTGTGCGGCTCTGACTCACCGAGCCTCGCCTCGCGCGGCCGCGGGGCACACTGGGAGTTGTAGTCCCGCCGCTTCCGCCGCGCCGGGCCGAGCCGGCCAGCAGTCTCCGGCCGGGCTGGGGAGAGGGCGTGTCTGAACTGTGAGCCCCACTGTGTGCGCAGCCGGGCCGCACGCGCCCGGGCCCGAAACGAGAGCTGGGCACGTCCTGGTCGCCCCCGTGGTTCTGGGGGCACCCGCGGCCCTGCCTGGCACTGATGAGGGTCAGCACACTGGGGCCACAGACTGCGTGGGCGCAAACGCCGGCCACAGGGGTCTTTGCCCAGGCCCCGGGACCTCGAATCGCGGTGTGGTTGGCATCCGTCTGTGTTGAGTGGGCGCACCTTTGGAGACGGGGCCCTAGGAGTTTTGGCACAAATCGGAAGCACTGGGACGTAAGGTCCCGAAAGCCTAGCACAAAGCTAGGCGCCAACAAATACTCGTTCAGTGAATGAATGAATGAATCTGCTCTCTAGGGCTCTGCTCAATGTCACCGCCTCCAGGAAGCCTTCTGGTCTCCCCAAAGCAGGGAGCACAAGCTCACATGGCCCGCTTGTGATGCCAGTAACCCCTCACCCCAGCCTGGCGCTCAGCCAGACACACAGTAGGCCCAAGGAACGTCTGGGGAAGCGATGGCGCCCGGGACAGGCAAGCGAGGCCAGCAGGTTTTGGTGCCTCGGGGTCCCTTCCTCGTGCTGTTCTCACTTTCCCACGCAAAATCTCGGGCTCCTTGCCGGAAATCTCAGGATTCGGCGGGCGGGCGGTAGGACCCCGCGAAGTCAGTTCCGGGGCAGCCCTGAACTCCTATTCCCAGAATGCCCCGGTTTATTTGCATCTTTCGGTCCCGAATGACGTCAAGTGAGTGAGGCCGCGCCTCGGCCAATGGGCGGCCGCGGGGTGTTAGGACCTGGCCATATAAGGTAAACAAAGCTGCTCGCCCAATGAGGCAGCGGCGGGGGCGGGCGCTGGGTAGAGACGGGCGGGGGCGCGTCACGTGGCGGGCGGGGGCGGGGCCGGCGAGCGCGGGGGTGGGGTGTTGCGGGCTGTGTTTACAGCCCGGCACGCGCCGCTTCCGGTTGACGTCTCGGGGCAGACAGGCTCGGAATGGGACCCCGGCTGGGGGCGGGGAGCCGCCGCCAGCCCAGGTTGGCTCGGTCACCCCCGCTCTGAACGACCTTGGCCCGGTTGCTTGCGCTTCCTGGGCCCCAGTTTTATTTGTTGAGCAACTATTCATTGGGCCCTTGCTCTGTGCCTGGCTCTGACCTGGACGAGGGCACAGCCAAGGGGAAACCCGAGACCCATGAGCTGGTGGCAGGGCTGGGGGGGGGGGGGGGGGCGTGTGTCACAAATCCCAAGGACAGATGTACACCTGCAAGTGTGGAGAGTGTACTTCAGGAAGCAGGCACAGGCCCTGGGGACGGTGGGTTAAAAGCTGTCGAGGGGTTTTAATAGATCTGATTCCTTGTCCGCGTTAGAATCGCTGTGGCTGCGGCAGTGTGGAGACCAGATGGTGGAAGAGGGGTCCAGTTCGGATCAGGCCATGTTCTGGGTGTGTCTGGTTCCATGGGAGTCCGCCACTGCTCAGCGGCTTGCCGGCAGAATTGGACTGAATGAAGGGAACTGTCCCACATAGAGGGTGGGGGAGGGCCTGCAATACTCTCTGCGAAGCCCTTCCTGGGTTCGTCGACACTCCCAGGGGTTCTGGCTTTGGTTAGTGGAAGGAGGATGATGGGCGACTGGTGGACAAGGCTTGAAAGGTCCCAAGGTGTGGGGGGTGGTGGAGGCTAAGTGACCGGGATAGCTTCTGGGAGGGAAGTCTGGCACGGTGGCACAGCTTAGTGGCCTCTGAGGGCTAGAGTTGAGAGCTTGGCCCTTTGGCAGGGGGAGGACTCTCAGTGTCCCCCTTTCCAGGTGGGCACCTCAGCCCTGGCAGAAGTTGCTGTCTACTTTGGAAATAAGGTTTCAGACTCTTTTCTGCCACATGAGGATCACTCAGGATCCCCATTTTTTGCAAACTGCCATGGTGCTAGATTCCTGCCCTTACTAAGAATGGGCCCTCACCTTTGCAAAGCATCATAAGCATAAATTAATGGGGGCAAAGTGCTCAGCACGGGGTAGGCAGCTCTGAATGTGGACCACTATCACTATTACCCCTGAGACAGCAACAGGGCATGGTGGAAGGTGAGCAGGCTCTGGGGCCAGACAGACCTGGGTGTCAGTCTTGGCTCCGTCACTTAATGACTGATGCTGGGCAGGTACTCTCTCTTTGAGCTTCGGTTTCCTCATTTGTAGAACAAGATAAGAGTGCGGAGCTCTCCCAGCGCTGCGGTGGGGGATTAATGCCTGTGAGCTGTTCAGCATGGGCCTGGCACTCAGCGCACCACTTCTAGCACTCACCTCTTTGCCTTCATCTGGACCACTCTAGGGGCCTCAAGCCCCATTTTACAGATAAGGAAACTGAGGCTGGAATCTGCACCTTACACTCTTGCCAGTGTTCAAAGCCAGTGGAGAAGAGCAGGCACCCAGTAGGTGTGTTTCTGGCAAGGGAGAGTGGGCGCTGTCCTGGCACGGCTGACTGGGGGCCTTTCTTGCTCAGGGAGGCAGGAAGTATCTTCACTCCTCCCCCAGCCCTCCTCCAGGCACCACTGAGGTACCTGCCCAGGCTTGCCGAGCCCAGAAGGAGCTCTTCCAGGTCAGCCGGCTGACTGGGGTGGGGCAGATGTGGCTGGGGAGTGAAGGTCGCCCTTCTGGCCCCGATGGCCCCCCAGCCAGCTTGTTTTCCCCGGGGGCAGCAGGGAAGAAAAAACAACCTTGTTTTCAGACAGGATCAGCCTGGCTAGAGAGTGGACTTTGGATTTCTTCGCAGGCTCCGATGGGGCCTGACAGCTGGGGCCAGTAGATGGGGGAGGGAGAATAAAAGCCATTTCTGGCAGGCAGTGCCCTCACTTGGGGTCCAGGGAGCTTGAGGGCTTTGCCAAAGCTGGCATAGCCAGTCGATGGAGGGCACAGGGCCCTGGCCTCCCCCGAGTCCCCTGGCCTTCTCCCTACCCCCATTCTTTCAATCACTCCACAGATGTAAGTGTTTATCAGCTATCTACTAGGTGCTTGGCTCTGGGAGCACAAGAATGAATAGGCGAGGAGCCTGCTGCCTCAGGAGGCTTGAGAAGAAGTCTAGACTTGAGGGACACACACCAGGAAGCCATGAACTGTGCCTAGGGTCTTCCTTTATGTTTCAAAGGACCCAATGCTGTCTGACTGAGGGAGCTTGAGATCTAGCCACTGCCTTGCTCTTGACCTCTGTTCCTCTACTCTTCCCCTTACTTGATTCCAGCCAAACTGGGCCTTTGAGCTCCTGGATCATACTCAGCTCTTTGCTGCCTCAGGGCCTTTGCACGTGGTGTTTCCCCTGCCTGGAACCTGAACTGGCTTACTCCCTCACAGTTTGCCTGGTTGGCTCTTGTATTTCAAGTCCTGGCTTAAATGTCTCCTTAGAGAAGCCTTCCTTGACTTCTCTATCAATAATGGGTCTCTCCTATTATTTCATTGCCCCTCAATCCATTCCCCCATAGCACCCCATTTTGTATTTATATGCCTGTTAAACATTTTAGTGTCTTTCCTCACTAGCCTGCGTGCCCCAAGTCTGGTCTTTCACCATTTGATTCCTGTTGCTTGGCTCATTGCCTGTCACATAGTAGCTGCATGATAAATATTTGTTGAATAAATAAATGAATCAGCCAAGATGTTGATAGTAGAACTAGCACCAAATCAGATAGGGCACAGATAAGCACAGAAAAATACACCCCAAGTCCAAAGCTCTGTTAAGAGGAATGTTTAATTAATCAAATATCTGGCCTGTGGAAACAACTGCCCTGGCCCAGGAGCCACAGGGAGCACAGGCTCTTAGGGTTATTTTTCAGTAGGGACATCAGGGGCCTCAGGACTCTCCCTCCTTCCCCAGACAGGGAAGCCGGTAAATTGAATGCAGTGTTGGTTTATGTGTGTGTGTATATGTACATTTGTTATGTGATTCAGCAGAAAGAAATTTAAAATAAGGAAAGAAAGATCACACAGGGTGGGGGTGTCTTCAGGCCCATCTGGGGGCAAGAGACATGAAATCTGGCATGCTGGAGCATTCCTGTCTCTGAGGTGGCAGGGGAGTGTGTTGGTAAAAGGAGCGGCCTGGTTCAAATTCCAGCTTCATTCTCACTTCTCTCCTATGCAGCCTGAGTGGGGTATTTCACCTCTCCCAGCCTCACTTTCCTCTTCTGTAAACTGGGAATGGAAACAGAACCTAACGTAGTAGGTGCTCGGCAAAAGGGGATCTTGGTTGTGGGGCAGAGATTTAATCAGGCTCCTCCAAGACCTCGACTCGCCCTCATAATCACCCAAGTCCTTCACCTCCTTTATTAGTTTTGGCTTCTCACATCCCCTGACAATAGGAAGGTTGTATTCTGGATTCTGGCCTCTGGAAAGGTGTACGACTCATTTTAATGTGGACGGTGGTCAGTTTACCATTTGAGACTCCTAGCCAGCCGCTGCCCTCCCCAGCTGCTTTCTTGATACAGCAGGGTTAACTGGAGAAGTCACTTTCTTCTTGGAAACCCAGTTGTTCAACTGAAAAGTACGTAAAAACAGATCCCCACTTGGCCTGCTTAGAGTTTTGTGTGAGTCAAAAGCCAGGAAAGCACACTGCAGCCTACGAGGCTTTAATCCCGACCCTGAGTCTTGCAAACTTGCCTTCAGCATCTTATGAGCGGCCCTCCCTTCTTTGTGCCTCAGTTTCCCTATCAGTAAAATAGAGAGAGGACTACTGCCTCTTGCGAGAGGGCTGTAAAACTATGTCTTAAGAGTAATTGCTCTGGACGTGGAGCCTGAGAGATGCCTTGAGTTCTGGAAAAGGCTAAAGCCAGCGCTTCGCTTCCCCTGTGAGCACGGCTCCAGGTAAGCTTGGATGCCACCCCAGCTCTTTCCGGGTGGCAGGTAAAGCTGTGCCCTCTGCTGGCCAAGGCAGGAGATAAACCCTGGGAAGTGGGGAGAACCACGGTGGCTCGGGGAGGGATCTCAGAGAGTGGGTAAATGGAAGACGTTGGGTTCCTAGAAGGGTCTATATATCAACAAATTATTAGGAGGGGTAAAGAGTTACGATGTTGGTGCGGTGCTTGGGATGCCGAGGGAAGGACAATCTGCGGTGCGGTCGTTGGTTCCTCCCCTCTGGATTCAGGTCCATTTGGTTTGTCCCAGAGCGCTTGTCGACAACTTCGGAGGGGCCCTGGCGAGGAGCCTCCTGGGAAATGTAGTTCCTAGGCTGGCTTCCCGCACCGCAGCCCGGCACTCTTGGCGACGAGGAGACTCCATTTCCCAAGGTGCCTCGGACGCGGGGGGGCGGAGGGTCGCTGTGGCGTCGGGCCCGGGGCCGAGCCGGGGGCGGGGGCTCCGAGGCCCAGGCGCCCGTGGCCGTGGGCGGTCGTCCGTGAGGCCTGGTCCGGGCCATGTCCGCGTGAGGACGCTGCCACCGCTGCCTCCCTCGCCCTCGCCGCCCCGGCCCGGCCCGGCCCGCCGCGCACCATGGGCTCCATCCTGAGCCGCCGCATCGCGGGCGTGGAGGACATCGACATCCAGGCGAACTCGGCCTATCGCTACCCCCCGAAGTCCGGTGAGCGCGGCCCCCGGCCCCGGGCACGGACTGCGAGGCGCGGGCCGGAACGCGGGTCCGGCGGCGGGCGAGGGGACGGGGCGGCCCGCGCGGGGCCCTCCGCGGAGGGCGGGCTGGGGATCTGCTCGGCCCGCGGCCCTCCCAGCCGCCTGTCTGCCCGGAGCTCCGCGCGCCCGCCTCCCGGACCCCGGGGCGTGGATGGGGCCGCGGGCTGACTGCCCCGTCTCGGCCGGGTGACCTTGGGTCAGTCCTTTCGTCCCTCCGCGCCTCAGCTCTCTCGTCTGCTCACTGGGCAGACTCTCAGTAGGAATCTCCTAGGGCCGGGGGCAGGTTCTAGGCGCGACGCTTGGCTTTTGTGCTTACAAAGTGGTCATTGTCAAAAGAATTGACATCACACCATCGCCAGTTTTGGCTTGCTTTGGTAGCTTGGTGTGAAGACCCGGCCAGTGGTTCTGGACACTCTCTGCCTCATCTGGACAGACGCTTAGCTCTCCTGTGACCTCCTGGCTATGGAGGGGGGGTGGGTGGGTCCGGGGAGTGCCGCTGGGCCCAAGGAGACGATTGGAATTGGTGGGAGAGGGGCTGGGAGTCCTTGCTGGAAAACAGGAGAATGGTTGGAGGGGACCTACCAGGTTGTCTGGTCTCCTTTTTTTGTGGCTGAGAGACTTGAGCCACCAGGGAGGAAGTGACTTTCCCAAGGTCTCAGAGCTGGGTGGAAGCGCGTTTGGGACCAGGAATCTGACTCCCAGATGAGTTGTTCCCCCTCTCTTCTGCTGCCTGTAATGCTGCCTGTGGCCTGACTCCGAACTTTAGCTCCTGTTCCTCACTCTCCGTCTCCTCCTCGGTCATTTGCTGTGGAAAGGAGAGAAGAAAGAGGACAGGGATTTGCACGTCATGGGGACTTTCAGATTGGGTCTCTCTGATCCTGGCTTCTGAAGCACCTGTTCTGCTGCTGTGGTCTTCTAGGCCTCACAGTTGGCCTGCCGGCGTCCCCTAGGCCTCTGAGTGTGGTCCGGGACCACCTGCTCCCATCAGTGGGGAAGCTTGATAAACATGCATTTTCCAGGCCCAGCCTTGGACCTGCTGGCGCCTCGGAACCTGTTGCCCAGGTGAGGCCGATGTCCACCTAGGTTTGAGAACTGTCTTCCCCTGGTTTTGGACGGTGAAAGATGAGTGTCTGGGGCTACTGGAAATAAACGAGGTGGGGACTAGCACGCTTTGGGTGATGCTGACTGGCCGACCTTGCTAGTCAGTGGGGACACTCTTTCTGAGAGCCTTGGCTTGCTCTCAGAAGCCATGAACAAACACCCTAGTCAGCCATGACTAATGGATTGGGGCTGGCACCCAGGTGAATGCCATGGGCCACCTTGGTTTTGCTGCAGGTGACAGCAGTGTTCTGGACCTGTCCAGTCCAAAGGCTGTCCTCTCTGTGTCCTCGTGCCTCAACTACCTTGCTCAGGGAGGGTCAGTCGGAGGCAGGAGGCACTTTAGCAGGGTTTCAGTATGTTTCTCCAAGGCAGACTGGGGACAGCAGGGGGTTTGAGGCAATTTTAGAGGGTGCCCCCATGGACTGCTCAATCGCTTTATGAGAAAGTTGGTTTCTTTTCAAGTCTCTGTCAATTTTGTGGGTTGTATCAAGGAGAAAGAAGCACTGGGTGCCAGTTTTTTTTTTTTTTAACATCTCTGTAACGCCGTCCAGTTTTTTTCCAGCTTTCTTGAGATATAATTGACATATAACGTTGTGGAAGTTTAAGGTGTGCAGCGTGATGATTTGATATATGTATCTATTGGGAAGTGATTACCACAATAAGGTTAGTTAACACATCCGTCACCTCACAGTTAACTTTATTTTTTTTGGTAGTGAGAACTTTTAAGATCTCTTGTCAGAACTTTAAGCGTGTGCTGCAACAGTAGCTTGAATTTAATAACCTTTACTTTGTTTTCATTGTATTTACTTATTTAACTCCTAACAGCTTTATTGAGGTATAATTCATGTGCCACACAACTTATCCATTGAAACCATATGACTTGTTGATTTTTAGTACATTTATAGAATTGTGCAGCCATCAGCACAGTTGTAGACATTTCTGTCAGCCCCCAACGTTTCCTTGTACCTCTTTGCAGTCTGTCCCTACCCCGACTCCGTCACTAATCTGCTTTCTGTCTTTAAAATTTGCCCTTTCTGGACATTTCATATAAATGGAACTATGCAACATGTCCTCTTTTTGCGTCTGGCTTCTTTCACTCAGTGTGATGTTTTCGAGGTTCGTCCATGTTGCAGCGCGTGTCTGTACTTTATTGTAAGGATGTAGTACATTTTATTTATCTGTTTACCAGCTGAGGAACATTTGGATTGTTTGCGCTTTTTGGCTCTTACGCATAATGCTGCTCTGGACATCCGTGTGGCCCTGCTGAGTTCTTTGGGCTATTCACCTAGGAGTGGAATTGCTGGGTCCTCTGGTAACTCTGTGTTTAAGCTTTTGAGGAACTTTTAGACTGTTTTCCACAGTGGCCGCCCCATTTTACATTTATTCCTACCAGCAGCGTATGAAGGTTCTGATTTCTCTGCATCCTCGTTAACATTTATTGTTGTCTGTCTTTTTAATTATAGCCGTGCTAGTGGGTGTGAAGTCCTAGCTCACTCTGGTTTTGATTTGCATTTTCCTGATGACTGATGGTGTTGAACCTCTTTTCATGTGCTTATTAGCCATTTGTATATCTTGTGTGTGCGTGTAAGAAGTGTCTTTTTTAGCCTTTTATTCAGTTTTTAAACTTGGATCGTCTATTCTCTTATTGAGTTATGTGAGTTTTTTATGTGTTCTGGATACAGCTCCTTTATCAGTCCTGTGATTTGCAAATATTTCCTCCCAGTCTGTGGCTTGTCTTTTCATTTTCTTAATGGTGTCTTTTTGAGGAGCAAAAGTCTTAAATTTTGGTGAAGTTCAGTTTATCAGCTTTTCCTTTTGATGGTTGATGTTTTTGGAGTTATGTCTGAGAGATCTTTGCCTAGCCCACAGTCACAAAAATTTTCTTCTGTTTTTTTTCTTAGAAATTTTATAGTTTTCGCTCATACATTTAGGTCTGTGAACCATTTTGAGTTCATTTTTTTCAGGTATGGTTTGAGTAAAGATCTAAGGTCATTTTTTTGCATATGGAGTATTTATTTTGACGTGATTTGTTGAAAAGACTGTTCTTTCCCCATCAGATTGCCTGTGCACCTTTGTCAAACATCAGTTGACCGTTAGTGTGAGGGTTTATTTCTGCACTCCCTTGCCCCCGTCACACAGCTGGCCGGTCCCCAGCTGAGGGTCAAAGCACATGTCAGGACACCACGGCCAGGCTCTTAAAGAGAAGGTGGTGTCCGACATGCAGGAGAGAGCCCGGAGCGCAGTGGGCACCCGCACGGGGGGCCTGGCCCTCTGCTGCCACGCTTAGTCCTCCTACACTGTTGGTACTGTCGTGTGTTCAGAGCCGTGCCCCCCGGCCTGCCCTCATGTTTGAGGGAGGTCATGCTGGGACCAGGTCACCCAAGAGAAGTGTCAGATGGAGGGGCAGTCAGCCCTGTGACCCACCAAGCCCGGGAGGGGACTGTGCAGCCCTAAACCTTTTGCATATCAGGTGCGTGTACTTTCAGAGCACGTTCACCGCCTTTATCTTATTGGAGCTTTGCCGTGTCCTTGTGACACCAGACTTTTGTCCTCTTTGGTGGAGGAACTGGAAATCAGACTGAGTTTGTCTCCAAGCACCTGGGCCTGGTGCATAGTAGGCATTTAATAAGTGCTTGTGCAGCATTTTTATTGGAGAAAGCAAACCCCTCTCTCTAGTGTACAAGCTGCTCAGACTGGGCTGCCTCACATCCCTTGGGTGTCAGGCGGGGGTCTGAGAACCCCTGGGTCTGCCGCTGTCTGATGGAGGGGCCCAGGGCGTGTGCTCGACTTGCATGTGTGCTTTTGTGTTGATGGCAGTCTAGAAATATCTGCTGGTGAGCGCTGCCGGGCACTCACACTCCACACTCGTGTTGGGTTTACTCTTTCCGGAGTAGGGCCTTGCCCACTCTGACTTATTTGGCGCCTGAAGAAAAGATCCGAGGCAGGTGTTCTAGACAGGGGACAACATTGTGTGTCACTGAGGGTGTCGTCTGTCACTGGGGGCAGTCTGAGTTTGTGGGCCATCACTGTCCTGAGAGTGTGAGCTTGCACTCTGAGACCCATGCATTGGTGGCAGTGGGATGGGGAGGTGGGGACAAGGGGCTCCACCTGCACACAGCGGTTTCCCCTTCCCGTGCCAAGACCTGCACCACCAGCGCTGGCATCGTGAGCAGAGATTCGGCTTCCCCAAGTGTCACCCCTGCCAGTCACATCAGAAGGAGTTCTGTGCTTCTGCTCCTGGTAACTTGGTTTGGATTTTATCGTTGTAGGAGCTGTATAAATAAGCTGTATTTTCCCAGCTTCAGCTGTTACATTTTAGGTAAAAACAACAACAGGACAACAGCTACAGAACAACTTTAAGTCGGCCGTGGGGGCGGGCAGCTGAGAACCTGTCGCCCAGAGCAGCGGCCCTGGTGGCTTGGCTTCAGGAGCCTGCCCGGGGCCCTGGGGCCCTGTGGCCACTGGAAGCCTCGATGTTGCAGTGTCGCCTGCCCTCGGGGTTTGAGAGGGCCCTGGAGCTCTGCGTGTTTGTCTCCGAGGTCCCCGCATCGGTCACTCAGTTCTGGGTGTGTCAGGGCGCCTTGACCTCGGGGACCTCGCGTAGATTCTCTGGGAGTTGCTGAGAAACCATCATTTTCCGATGACTCAAAAGTCACCTGGCTCTACATCTGCTCCTGCCTGCCTCGCCCTCCTCGGGCTCTGCGGAACTGTCACATCTGCCTGCTCTACGTTTCGGAAATGTGACAAAGGCTCTCTTGGCCCCTCGAGCTTGCACCCCTGCAGCCTGCTCAGCCGTGTTCCAGATAGAGAAAGCCAAGCTCGGGCTGCTCGGTGGGCCCCGGGCCGCTGGGGACGTGGCTGTTGCCATCCGTAGTCGGCCATGGTGCCAAGGGCCCGGTTGGCCGGGATAAAGGGGCGTGTGTGTGTCTTTTCTTCCTCGCAGCCGCGGTGGACTGTCCTGTGTGTACAACACACCCTTCCACAAACTCGGGCGGGGAAGTTGGAGATCAGTTTAGCACGGTGATGATTTGTCCCCCGCTACCCTCAGCCTGTAGAGGTATGGTGGGAGGAGCACTGGACTCCGAGCCCTGAGGCCCAGTCTGGCCCTCGCTCTGCCAATGACTTACCTTGTGGCCTTGAGCCAGTTTTCTTGTTCTCGGGCCCCAGTTTCCCTGACCGCACCCGGGTTAGCTTCTGTCCCCAGGCCTTTTGCAGTTGTGACTCTGTGAGCCCATGTGAACTGGCAGGGAGGGACCAAGCCCTGGCCCTAGGCCAGCTGAGCTTGTGACTTTCAGTGGACCCGGAAGTTTCCTGGAGAACGTCCTGGACTTCCTGGATGACCCCAGTGGGTGGTGAGCACTGCTGCCTGCCTCACCTCCCAAACCCAGTGCTCCTGGGCCAGACGTTTGCGTGGCGCCATGTTCCACCTGGCGGTTCCCGTGTGCATTTTTGTGTGGTCATACACAGTCATCCAGCCCAAGTTTCTGTATTGTCTCATAAAATGCAGGGCAATCGTGTCACAGACACCACCCCTGCGGCGCCTGCTAAAGAACTGTGAAACTGTTCACTCTGCCAGCTGCCCCCGGCTGCCCAGCTCCTCAGAGGTGGGGGGACCCAGGCAGCCCTGACCTGTGCCCTGAGGGAGAGTGACCGTCTCAGCAGGATGGGGTCGGAGGAGGGGTGAGGCCCATGCCCCTCTGCTCTTAGCAGAAAGGCCGATGGTGGGGAACAGCAAGGGAGAGGGGTTGTCTGTTCTCTAGTAAGAAACTGGTTGGCTGCTTTCTCCTGGAGCTGGGTGAGGAGGCGAGAGGCTTGTGGAACGCCTGACGTTGGAGCCTCTATGTCTAAAAGAAGACCTAAGGCTGCTGAGAAAGAACACCTTTTTCTCAGTCTTTTCATCCCGCTCCATATCCACTTGGGCCCTCCCCTTGGTCATGGACGCTGGGCATGCTCGGGGCCGGCCTCCCGAGGTGGGCAGACCACGTGCTGGCTCGGCTGCTCCCTTCATGCCCCCTTCTGACAGGGATCTCCTGTCCCACGTGATCTCCCTGAGTGACCGACTTCTGGTGCCTTCAGGGGAAATCAAAAGAAGGCATTGTATTCACTTCACTGCTTTAAAAAATGTGTCTGTGTGTACACACAGATATATTTAAAATTGAAGTGTGACATTTAAAAAATGTGCACATCATAAGCGTCCAGCTTGATGAATGGTCACATGGTCAACATGTTCAAGAAATAGAACAGCCGCAGCCCCCTGCTGCCCCTTCCCCGTCTCTGCCTCCCTGCTCCCTGGGGAACGCCCTCTCCACTCCACCAGAGTTGAGTTTTGCCTTGTGAAAGATGACACGAGTAGAGCTATGTATTTTAAGAGTAGGAGCCATTTCAGAGGAAGTGCCTTGCACGTCTTGTTTTCTTTATCTTCCAAAGTGGGCCAAACGGCCAACATTCCAGAAGTCAGTAAGGATGAGAATATCCTGTCTGTGAGAACTGATGGCGGCGGGCTTGGCTGCTGACCGGATCACTGACAATCGCTGAGGTCCAAGTCTAGCCTTCTGCCTGAGGACCGAACCTCAGCCCCGGTATGAAGCACAAACCCAGCCTTACCTGATGGAGCACGAGTGAACTGTTCCTTAATGTGGCTCACCTCATCCTCCCTTTCTCCCATGAAAACCCTGAGCCCGTCTCCTGTAATCAGGACACTATTTGGGTTTCTACCTGAATCTGTGCTCCCCGAATTGCAGTTCTTTGATCCCAAATAAATGCTTTGCCTCTTAAACGGGTTTCCGTTTTTGTGGGCTGACAGCCTGTTTCTGAACTTGATATAAATGGAACTGGACCCTCTTCCCTTGACGTTCAGTGAGGACAGGCCCCGACAGTGTTCGGGGCAGTGGTTGATTTCGTCTCTTTGCTCCAGTGTCTGTTGATGCCACTGTGTGTCATCTGTTCACATGGAGGGCTGTTGGGGGAATTTCCACTTGGGGCTCTCATGAGAAATGCTACCATGGATGCTCTTGTGACTGGCTTCCGTACCCATGAGTCTGATTTCTGTGGGTCCTTTTTTTTTTCACTTTTTAAAAATTGTGGGGGCTGGCCTGGTGGAGCAACTATTTAGTTTGCACCCTGTGCTTTGGCGGCCCGGGGTTGCCAATTCGGACCCCTGGCGTGGATCTATGCACTGCTTATCAAGCCATGCTGTGGCAGGAGTCCCATATATAAAGTAGAGGAAGATGGGCATGGATGTTAACTCAGGGCCAATCTTTCTCAGCAAAAAAAAAAAAAAAGAAAGAAAGAAAAAAAAAGATTGTCAGCAGATGTTAGCTCAGGGCTAATCTTCCTCAAAAACAAATTGTGGTAAAATGCACGTAACAATGACTGTCTTACCCATTTTCAGTGTACAGTTCAGTGGCATTAAGTACGTTCACATTGTTGTGCACCATTACCACCGTCCATTCCTATAACATTTCCTCTTGTGAAACTGAAACTCATAATCATTAAACACCAGCTCCCCATTACCCCTCCCCTAGCCCCCTCAGTCACCACCCTACTTTGTGATTTTGACTCCCCCAGCACCTCATCTCTTTGGGTCCATTTTTGTCCGTGGCGGTGGGATCTGGGGCCATCGAGTGCACGTGTGCGGCTTCAGCAGGTTTTACAGTTTGCTGGAGGGTTGAACCAGTTCACACTCCCCCCAGCAGAGCACGAGGATTCCCATCGCTCTGCATTCTCACCGGCACCAGGTAGTGTCACGTATGGGTGTTTTATTTTGTTGTTTTTCTTTTTAATCTGGCCGTGGCTATCTCTTTGTAGTTTTCATTTACTTTTCCCTGATGACCGGTGAGGTTGGGCACCTTTTCGAGTGTAAGTTGCCATTCATTTCTCTTCCTCTTTTTGTGAGGTGGCTGTTAGTCTAATGCATGTTCTTTGTGGTGGGTTGTCTCTCTTTTCTCGCTAATTGGCAGGAATTCCTTCCTGAGAGCTTTTCATTACATTTTGAATTCTTTGGAACTTGGCCTTCGCTGCGGCGTGAATGGAAACTAGCTTAGGCAAGAAATGGGATGCACTGGAAGCATGGGGGTGGTCTCTGGAACCCAAGAGGGGGAACCAGGAAGTGGAAGCCGTCAGAACACAGGGCCCCAGTTCCCTGCTGGCCTCAACGTCATGCTGCTGTGATGTGTAGAGCCGACTGCTGCCCATGAGGGGCCTTCAAGGACCAAGTCCCATGGTCCTTGTCCAGTTCCGTCGGGGAGGGAGTCAGAGTATCAGCCCAGCACGGTCAGGTGTCCACCTTGACCACCCACCTGTCCAGGAAGTGGGAGCTGCGTGCTCCAGTGGCAGCTGGGGTCCACCCCATGGGTGATGGAGGGTGTTTCCAGAAAAGTGGTGTAAGCTGGGGAGGACCCCTCCCCCCAGAAAAGGTGGCTACAACACCTTACAGGAGCTCAGTGACCCAGGGTCTTTGCTTGGTCAGACTTAGTCTCCCCACCTAGCTGGGGCTGAGAGCTTTTTTTTAAATGTGGTACCAGCTGTGGTAAGGTTTTCACCTGGAGGGAGGCTGGGAAACACACTTTCATCAGGTGCCCTCTCACCCGTGCAACGCTCCTTTGCACAACCAGCTCCTTTTAGCCAGAGGTGTCCTCTAATCTCTAGTGTGCAGATAGATTAAGATTCCAGCCAGTGCTCTTCCCTGAGGCCTCCTGGTTACAGAGGGGGGCGCCGAGGCCCGCAGAGGGTGGGTCACCAGGTCTGAGTGGTGAGCAGAGGCCATTTTGTGCTCATGTGACCTCGGCCTCAGTGAGCAGGGTGATTGAGCTGGGTTGGACGCCCCCTGGGGTCAGTCTCTTCTGTCTCTTCAGGAACAGGCTTGCAGGCTGTGGGCTGCTGGCCTCCCACCTGGCGGCCTGGAGATGCTCTGCTGAGATCTGCGCTCTCCGTGGGCTGCGATGTTCTGATCGCGGGTTGGTCAGGCTCAGCTGGGGCTTAGCAGCCGCACGCCATGGATTCAGGAAACTGATAATCAGAAACATCTGTCCCAGTGTAGAAGGAGAGGGATTTTTGGCCGGTGGAATCAGTGAGCTGTTCCCAGCCCGTACAGACGCCCTCTCGCCTTTCCCGCTCCTCCTCCACGGGGGTGGGAGTGATGACGGGTGGCTGAGCGAAATCCACACCCGGTGTCCCAGGTTGTGTTTCTTAGGAGGAGGCACGCATGGTGTCTCTGTTAAGGTCGTGGTCTACCTGGCAGGCATGTTGTCATTTATAATAAGAGATATATAGGATTTGGTCTTCACCTGTTTCTGGCAGAGAGCTCCTAAAACCCTTGGAATTTCCTAAGTGATGAGTGATAAAAGTGAAGTGGATGTCTTTGATATTCATAATAAAGCCCTTTGAATCACAGCAGAGTTTGTGTTAATGAATGACTTTTGGAAAGTACCTAAGGGTGGAGGCTAGTTGCCAGGGGAGCCAACCATGTGATTAGAGGGTTGAAGCTGTCAGCCCTGCCCCCTGACCTGTCGAGAGGGGCAGGACTGGAGATCCAGATGAGCACCAATGGCCAGCGATTAAACAGTCATGCCTGGTAATGCAGCCTCCATCCAAATCCACAAGGGTGGGTTTGGAGAGCTTGGGGGTGGTAAACACATCAGACGCTGGGAAAGTGGCTTACCTGGAGAGGGATGGGAGCTCTCTGGCCCTTCCCACGTGCCTTGCCCTGTGCATCTCCTCCATCGGGCTGTTCCTGAGTCGCATCCCTTTATAATAAACTGGCAATCTAGTAAGGGAACTGTTTTCCTGAGGCCTGCGAGCAGCTCTAGCAAGTTCATTGAACCTGAGGACGGGGTCATGGGAACCTCTGATCTATAGCCAGAAGCACAGATGACAACCTGGACTTAAGATCGGCATCTGAAGTGGAGGGGAGGAGGGCCAGTCCTGTGGCAGTGAGCCCATAACCCGTGGGATCTAACTGTGTCTCCGGGTAGATAGTGTCAGAATTGAGCTAAATTTGTAGGCTGACCACCTGGTCAGTGTCCACTGAGAATTGGAGAAGTGCTTGGTGGTGTTGAAAAAAACACACATTGGCCTGGCCAGTTGAGAATGCGTGCTCTGGCGTCAGCACGGGTTTTCAGTGAGGACACCGCCTCTCACTGCTGTGTGGCCTGACTGCTGATTAGCTGACTGCTCTGTGCCTCAGTATCCTTGACTGTTGAATAGTATTCCCAGTGTCATCCACCTTCCTTCATTTGGCGAATTTTTTTGTTGAGCTCCTACTGTGTGCAGGCCAAGGTGGTGGTCACTGTGGGTATGGGACAGTGCACAAACCTATGACCCTTGGTCTTGGCAGGGGGAGGACAGAGTGTAAACCCACCAACATTCAAGGAAAACCAGTGACCATACCGTCCAGAGAGTCGGGGCAGGAGGATTTGCTAGCGGGTGTGCGGATGGCCCTGCAGGGGGGTCCTGGGAGGCCTGACCTCAGAGTCACAGCGGGGAGCAGCCCATTGGGCCAGAGGGAATGGAGGGAGCTCTGGGAAACAGGCCAGGAAGGCGTTGCGAGGCAAGGTGGCCTCGGGGAGCAGAATCACTGGTTTGTAGAGTGGTGAGCGGGCACCAGGCCCTTGGGTTGAGGCTTGGCATCTGGAGTGTGAGGAGGGAGCCAGGGTTGCCTAGAACTGTGCTGGAAAGGGCGCCGAGTCAGGCCCTTGGACTCCACGCGACAGACAGGTCTCGGGCTTCATGGGGCTCCTGGGGATGCAGTCACCCCCTCCCCAAGACGCAAGCCCTGCTCCCCAGGTCGGAGAGAGATGAGGGTCACCTGCGTAAGTCCATACGTGGTCCCCATGCTGGGGGTGCAGAGGGAAGGCCTTTCTGAGCGATGCACGGGTGAGCCAAGGCCAGTCGGGGTGTGTAGCTCGTGGGCAGAGACCTGGAGGCTGGAAGCACAGGTGTGCCTCGGCGGGTGGGGAAGGAAGCCTGGTGCTGCCGAGAATCGCCGTGGGAGGTGAGAGGGTCTCCAGGGCCAGGAGTCAGGCGCTGATGGGGGGCACTGAAGGGGTTAAGGGGTCGAGTTCGGATGTTCCATTTTCATTTTAAGCGGCTCCCTCCAGGACTGTGAAGAGGTCCCTCAGGGCCACCTGGAGCAGCAGCCTGGTCTGAGGAGCTGCCCCCCAACCAAGGCAGCTCCACCTCTGATGATGTCTCTTCCTTCAGCTCTTGGGTGAGACCAGGAACCGGTGGAGCCATGAAGCTGCCCTGTGGCCGTGGCAGTTGTGGTGGCTGTCCCCGCAGTGATGCTGGGTGGCACCCGGCCTGCCCAGCTTCTTTCTGTTGTGGGTGTCCCAGAGGCTAGTGGGTTTGGGTGCAAATGCTTCTCAAGGGTCCAGACCTGGGACCTCACACCCAAGGGGTCTGTGTAGTCCATTTGGGCTTGTATAACAGACCACCACAGACTGGATGGCTTGTAGACAGCAGGAGTTTATTTCTCACAGTCCTGGGGGCTGGGAAGTCCAAGGTCAGGGTGCCAGCACATTGGGTGTCTGGTGAGCGCCGGCTTGCTGATTCATAGATGGACCTTTTCACTGTGTTCTCACCTGGTGGGAGGGGTCTGGGGCTCTGTGGGTCTCTTATCGGAGCACTAGTGCCACTCATCAGAGCTCTGTCCTCATGACCTAATCACCTCCCACAGGCCCCACCTCCACTTGCCATCACACTGTGGGTGAGGTTTCAACCTGTGAATTTGGGGGACACAGACTCTGGTCTCTTGATAAACATGGGTTTTAAAAACTCTTGAGTGTGTAGAGGGATTCAAACAGAGCAGACATTTCGGGGGAGAGTGTGGAGGTCCCTGTGTTTCTCTTCCCACCCGTCTCCCCATCTCCTCGGGAGAGTCCCAGTGCATTAGGTATGGCTCCCGGGAGACCCTCTGTTCCATGGATCCGTCTGACCTGCGCTTTGCCATTTTACTCGGACCCCCTGGAGTCTCGGCGTGTCCTGGGGCCTTGCTCCTTCTCAGGGCTAGTTCATTTCAGTAGTTCGGAACGTTGCCGTTTCTGGACTGTAAGTGATGCTCAGCGCACACGTGTACTTCCAGGTATTTGGAAGTGGAACACATAAAACAGGAGGGAACCCCAAGTCTGCTGGGCTCACTCTGGCCATGAGGGCGCCCCCACCCTCCCCGCCGTCACTGAGACAGCCTCTCGCCAGTGGTCTTGGGCCCTCGATTTTCCTCAGCTGTGGAAGATGGTGAACGCCTGTGTCCTTCCACTCCTGGCTTGTAAAGGAAAACGGGGTCGTGTGTGGGAATGTGGGGAGGCCCCAGGAAGAGCGCTCTTGGTCTTGGTTTCAGTGACCGTCCACCCATTTATTGTCCAGGTCGCCTGGATGCCCGTAAGAGCAGAGAGGACGTGAACCACCTGGGCTTGAGTGCCCCTGGACGGGCGACGGGGGAGAGGGCGGGCATGACTTTGTTGTAGCCGGAGTGTTTGAACATGGCCCCTCTGAGGCCTGAGGCCGTGCAGTCCTGGACTGTGCTGGGGCTGCTAGGCTGAAATAGGGACCTCGAGTCCTCTGGCCCTCCAGAAGGATCTTCTGACCCGGAACGCCTTCGCATGCGGGTCATTGTGTGTGAACAGCCACCCTTTGTGACCAGTGATGACACCACTGACCGCCCTGCCCTGTGCTGCCTGCGGGAGGGGAGGCGCCCAGTGTGCGGTTGAGACACACTGTGGGCTCCACCATCGCCAGCCGGGTGACCCCTGAGCTCAGTTTCCTACGTGGAGAGTGTGGGGGCAGGATATGTCCCCCCTTGATGGGCTCCATGGGGAAACTGGGCCAGGGCACCCACGGGAGGCGGGGGAGGAAGAGCCGGGGGTTGGAGGGTTGGTTTCGGTTCTCTTTTCATCTTCCTGTCTTCCTTTTTACTTTTCCCCCTCAGTCGCCTTTTCTTTCTTTCTTCCCTCCCTTTTCATACCTCTGCCTGCTCTTCTTGGTCCTAAAGTGTGCACGCACACACAGATGCACACATGTATACACAACACATACATATGCCATACACATGTACACACGTTTGTGTGCGCACACATACAGACACACCTGTATACACATACACAATCGTGTGTACACATACACATATCTGCATACACATACACACGTGCGTGTGCACACCTGCACACCTGTATACACACATATGCATACATGCACATATGCACAATACACCTCTACACATGCACACACACCTGGGAGCCGCTGCCAGTTCCCTCTCATGCGCACATTCCTGCTTTCAAAGTTCCTTTTTAAAAAGGTGAGCATTTAGACGGCTGGCCCCATGGCCGAGTGGTTAAGTTCACGTGTTCCGCTTCGGCGGCCCAGGGTTTCGCCAGTTCGGATCTTGGGCGTCGACGTGGCACTGCTCGTCAGGTTATGTTGAGGTGGCGTCCCACATGCCACAACTAGAAGGACCCACAACTGAAACACACAACTGTGTACTGAGGGATTTGGGGTGAAGAAGAAGAAGAAGAAGAAAGGATTGGCAACAGATGTTAGCTCAGGGCCAATATTTAAAAAAAAAAGTGGGCATTTAAAAACCACGTAGGAAAGTGCAGAGAGTGATTTAGCCACTGCCCTTCCTTCAGAGTCCACGGTTCACTTGGTTCATATTGTTGTGTCTTCAGACGGCACCTCCCCCACACGTCGCCTCCCGCCGGGTCTGGCCCTGCGCTTCCCTCCCATGCTTGTCCCGTCGGCCCGGGGCTGCCTTGCGCTCTGTCTTCACAGTCATGTGTCTGTTCCGTGGTGCTGTGCAGAGACCTCGCTCAGACTTTTCCCTGGGGTGTGGGCCCAGCTTGTGTGTGCCACCGTCTGTTTGTCCACGTCCTTATCGAGGAATGTGGGAGGCGGTCCAGCTTCTTAGCTTGAAGGGCTTTAGTGATCACCGTACTGTCTGTCTCTGCAGCCAAACTGTGTACATAAACTGAAATAGGATTGTAAAAGGGTTTTGAGTTTGAGTGGCCGTCACATATACCCACTTGGTCAAAACAGCACCAATATTACAGTTTTTATAAATAACAATCATAAATACTAAAAAACAGTGAACGTGTATCTCTTAAGTAGATGGGCTGCTTTTTTCCACTAGTTAGTTCACGTGGTCACAGCTGCATGTACCCGTTGCTGGAATGAGACAGGTCAGCGTCAATTCTAGTTCTCTTTTTCGTTTTCAGTTGAGAATGGTCGTTCATAAGTAAGCAGATGGGAATTAACAGGGGTCTGATACAGCAGTAGCATCTAGTTCCAAGTTATTTGCCAAAAAAAGATAAAGATCTCATAAAGACCTAAGACCAAAAAAATATTGTTGCTGGTTTACCAGGTGAGAACTGAAGTTCCTCCAGTTTGTAGTAACAGCTTTATTGAGATATAATGCACGTACTGTGACGTTCACCCTTTTCAAGCGTACGATTCAGTGGTTCTCCAGAACACAGTTCTAGGTGTACGGTAATACAGCCACTGCTGCAGCACACATCCTTGTCCCATGTCTCCAATCTTTTTAGAATAATTGTTTTGTTTTAAAATAATACACATTAAAAATAAGTAAAATAATATGCGTTAATTATAGAAAGCATGCAAAATACAGTCAAAGCCAAAAAAAAGTAATGCTCATCCATTGCCTCTTAATCCACAGGTTTTGGTTTGTAGCATTTATGCCTGTGAGGTTATTAAAGCTTAAAACTGCACTGAGACATGGTGGCCTCCTGTGCACATACAGCGTCAGGTTGTGAAGAGTGCGGTGGGGGAGAAAAAGCAGAGAAGGGGAGTGGGCAAGCAGGCTGGAAGGTGGAGGTTGCAAATTTAAAAAGGAATGATCAGAAACGGCCTTGCTGAGAAGGAAACATGAGGTGAAGGATCAAGGTAGAGTTCTGGGGGAAGATCTTCCCAAGCATTGGAAACAGCAAGTGCAAAGGCCCTGGGGTATGAATGCGATGGACAGGGTCTGCATTGAATAGGGCCTTGCAGACCATGAGGAGGAGTTTGGGACTTATTCTAGCATGATTAGGAAGCCATCAGAAGTTTGTGAGCAATGGAATGTGGGAAACAGACTTTGGGACTAGGTGAGAGTGGGGAGACTGGTAGAGCAGTAATCCAGACCGGAGATGCTGGTGGCTTTGACCAGGGTGGTGGCCACAGGAACATGTTAGAGAAGGAGGAGAGAAGGAGTCACCCAGACTGGATTTCGGAAGCCCATTGTATTAGTTATCTCTTGTTGAGTAATTAAGAATTTAGCTGTTTATAACAATAAATCCTATTACCTCACAGTTTCTGAGAGTCAGGAATTTGGGAGTGGCTTAGCTTAGTAGCTTTGGCTCAGAGTCTCCCAAATTCCTTGAGGTTGCAGCTAGGCTGTCAGCTGGGCTGCAGGATCTGGCCGCCAGGGGGCTCCCTCACAGGGTGGGAGGCCTCAGTTCCTTGCCCCATGGACCTCTCTGGAGGGCTGGTTGAGTGTCCTCACAGTGTGGCTGCCGGCCTTCCCCAGAGCCTTGGAAGTCCCGCTCCATCATTTCCACAGTCTCTTACTGGTTACACGGGTCAGCCCTCCTCGGTGTGGGAAGAGTCTGCCCAGAGATTGATACCTGGAGGTGAGCACTGTGGGCTGCCTTGGAGGAGAGCTCCCTCCCCCATTCCTGCCTGTGGAGCAGAGAGCTGGAGACCTGTTGGGTAGAAAGTGGTTGGGCCTGGAAGGTCCCCCAGGGGAGGTTGGAGCAGGAGGCTCCACGCCAGGGACCCTTCTCCTGCCTGGAAGGCCTTGGGACGGCCCGGTCCCCATGCCCGATTCTCTCCTGAGCTTTCCTGAGCCTTCCCTCCAGACCGGTTACGGCCTCCGTCCTCCCGGGCGGGTCAGAGATGAATGAAATGATACCGCAGATCCAGAATTTCAACTGTGGTCAGTGCTGACGTGAGAAGGTACTCGGGGCTCGGATTTGGGTGGGGGAGCTGACTGGGTCTGGGGGTCAGGGAAGGTGTATTCGTCTGCTAGGGCTGTCGAGACAAAGCACAGTTGTCCCTCCGTGTCCGTGGGGGATTGGTTCCAGGACCCCCCATGGCTGCTCAGTCCCTTACTAGAAAGGCATAGTATTTGCATATAACCCATGTGCATCCTCCCGGATCCTTTGTCATCTCTGGATGACTTACAGTACCTAACACAACATGAATGCTATGTGAATAGTTGTTATACTGTATTGTTTAGGGAATAATGACAAGAGCAAAAAAGCTGTGCGTGTTCAGTGTGGACGCAACCAGTGTGGCCTTTCTGTGCGAGGGTGGTCAGACCCACAGGTGTGGAGTCACGGATGTGGAGGGCCGATGGTACCACAGACCAGGTGGCTTAAAACACCAAGTTCAGACTCTCCTAGTAATGGAGGCCGGAAGGCCGAAGTCAAGGTATGGACGGGGCCGTGCTCCCTCCGAAGGCTGAGGGTGGTGTCCTCCTGCCGCTTCCGGCCTCTGCGGCTCCAGGCGTGCCTCGCCTCATAGCTGCGTCACCCCAGTCTCTGCCTCCGTCGTCACACTGCCTTCCTCCCTCTGCGTGTCTCTGTGCCCAGAGCTCCCTCTCCTTTCTCTCATGGAGACACTGGTCACTGGGTTTAGGGTCCCTTAGGTCACTCTGACCTTCTCTTATCTTGATTACATCTGCAAAGACCCTGGTCCCAGACAAGGCCACACACACAGGTGGGGGGGTGAGGACTGGGACGAGTCCGTGTGGGGGACACAGCTCCCCCGCTGTGGAGGCAGTTGTGTTAGCCTGGAGGGCTGGATGGGTCTGTGAGCGGGGAGGCGGGTCTGGGGGAGGGCAGAGTGTGGGGGCTGAGGCTGCAGCGGGAGCGTTCTCGAGCCTTCTCTGGGTGGAGCATTTCTCGGGGCTGACCGGGAGATGCCCCCATGGGGCTGTGTTAGCTCATCTACAACTGCCTTCCTTTTCTACACAGGAAACTACTTTGCCTCGCACTTTTTCATGGGAGGTGAGAAGTTCGACACCCCCCACCCCGAAGGTTACCTGTTCGGAGAGAACATGGATCTGAACTTCCTGGGCAACCGCCCGGTCCAGGTGGGTCTCAGGGCTGAGCAGGTGGGCGGCGCGGGCGAGGCCCCTGCCCTCAGCCATCTGTGTCTCAGTTGTGAGGACGAGCAGGCACCAAGTCACCCCAAACGGGGCAGAGCTGCCGGACAGACCCGTACATGTGACATGGACTGGGGTGTGTCCTGGCACTGCCCCTCCAGAGGCCAGACAGCCAAGAGAGGGTCATTGGGAGCAAGGCAGCTGCTACTGAATCTGGTGGATCCAGGCTGTGGGGCTCCGGAGGGTTATACATCTGATCCTGGGCCTCTTGGGTGACTGTCCTTAAAAAGAAGAAAGAGCACTCATGTTCCACAGATCAGTGGGCGAAAAATGTGATCCAGAGGAGAGGTGCACACGGCCAGGGATGTTATCAAAAGTTCGCCTTCACCAGTCACCAGAGGAGTGTCTGCTGTCATTCAGCACACGATTGGCACCTGCTGTGTGCCTGGGACTCTTCCAGGGGCAGGGGACAGAGGACAGATCCTACCCTGTTCCCTGGCGGGTTGCAGACAATAGAGAGCATTTGATGAATGGGGACTGAAAAGAGGGAAACGAGTGAGGGCCTGTGCAGGGGACACTGAGTGAGGATTGGGTTTTATGCTTTGAAGTGCTGGTCCCCAGCCTGGGCAAGGGGTCAGGTGGGAGGCTGTCTCTCTCAGGAGGCACTGGACTCTGTCCCCTAAGGCTGCTGAGTCCTGGTGGGTCCTGGAGCCTGGCGGGGTGGGGGGTCCTCTGGACCAGGGGGCTCTAGGCTGTTTTAGCCACGGAGCAGCTGGTTGACACAAATCTTGATCCTTTAATGGACGGAAGGCGAGGGGCTGGGGCCTAGAGTGCGCTCTCCCCCATGGAGCTTCCACATCGAGCTGAGCCTGCGCTACCCTCCCAGGTCCATGAGAGCCAGAACAGAACGTCACCTCCAACCCAGGGTCTGGCTCACACAGGCCTCCCGGAACTCTTTCTCTCTCTTTAACTTTTACCTCGAAACCATTGTAGATTCACCTGCAGTTGTAAGAAAAGATGTGGAGAGATCCCGCCCCGCCTGCCCTTCACCCCGTTTCCCCAGTGACTGCATCCTGTAGAACTGCTGTGCTGTCACAGGCAGGAGGCTGACACTGACGCCCCCACGTTCTCCTGAGGCCGCCAGTTTACGGCGCTCATCTGTGCACGCGTGTCCCTTCCAGACCCTTTGTGGGCCATCATCCTTGTGTGGAAAGCCCACCTTGTTCAGGGCAGCAGTGGGGTGTCAGGTCCCACCTCCGGGAACACGGCCTGAGAGCCCCAGCCGCTGCCCCTGGCTCCCTTGGGCCAGGTTGTGCTCACCGGGGGTCCTTCCTGGAGTTGGGGGCCCTGGCCACGTGGCCAGGTCCTTCTGGTGATTCTGGTCCCGGCCGCCCCGTCCGGACGTGTTGGCTGTGCTTTCCCTTGTGTGGATGCGGATAATGCCGTCCAGCGGTTGGCGTGAGGGCCCCAAGGACGGGTGTGTTGTGACACTTGCTCCCGTTACTCCTGTCTTCCGTCCCCTGCCGCGCCCTGGAGTCACCTGGCGTTGCTTTGGGTTTTTCCCTCCTAGTTTCCGTACGTCACCCCCGCCCCCCACGAGCCAGTGAAGACGCTGAGGAGCCTGGTGAACATCCGGAAAGACTCGCTGCGGCTCGTGAGGTACCTGTGACCCCTCGGGGGTGCTGTGGCCCACGTGGGTCCCCCAGCGCCTGGGGCCTCTGCTCCCTCGGGGGTGGCATCAGAAGGCCGTGGGCAGGGCTCACCCAGGGTTGCCCCTGGGCTGAGGGTGGAAAGTGTGGGGGCCAGCAGGGCTCCATGTGGACCCTGAGCTTCTAGACCAGGGTTCTCAGCCGGGCCCTGTGCCCCAGGGACCCCGGGCTGTGTCTGGAGGCATTTTTGGTGGTCACAGCTGTGGGGGTAGGTGCTACTGACATCTGGTAGGCAGAGACCAGGGATGCTGCTCAGCACCCTGCAGTGCACGGGGTGGCCCCCACGGCCCAGATGATCCAGCCCTGAACGTGAGGGCGAAAAACTGCTTTAATCCTGTGAGACCTGGGGTGCTGGGGCCGGCTCCCCTTCTGTGGGCTGAGGCAGGAGGACGGCACCCTGTATTGCTGAGCCTTATTCTCCAAATGGAAAGTGGCCTCCGCGTTTCTAGAAAGATGAGACGTGGCCAGGCAGCCGACTCCAGGGGCCCCTCAGAGTGGTATACACTGTGTGGGGTGGTGTGCACTGTGGGGTGGGGATGCTCTTGCAGGTCTGGCCCCTGACCTGCCGCCTGTCCCTCTGTCTCCCTGGCAGGTACAAAGATGGTGCCGACAGCCCCACTGAGGATGGCGAGAAGCCCCGCGTCCTCTACAGCCTGGAGTTCACCTTTGATGCTGACGCCCGGGTGGCCATCACCATCTACTGTCAGGCGGTGGAGGAGTTCCTGAACGGGACAGCTACGTGAGTTCCTGTGGTGCCTGGCGGGCCAGGGTGTCGGGGCTGGTCCCAGCAGCTCTGCTTCTTGTCTGTATTAGATATCTGAGCTTTTGGAGGTTTTATTTGAAGTAAGGGGCCTGCTCACCCAAAAAGTTTGAAATGTGCACCTTCACGACCCTGACAGGGCTGCCTCCAGTCTGCAAGGCCAGACACGGACGGGATGGGATGGGCAGAAATGCGCCCGCTTCTGTCCTGTCAGAGAAAACCCGTTGGAGGCCAGGTCTGATGTGGGGATGGAGCGGGGGTTGAACTCAGGCTTCAAGTCTGTCCATACACGAGCAGCCCCCCCCGCCCAGGGCCTGTCTCTCAGGCCAGACGTGCCCAGGCCCTCAAGACTGTCCTTTGTCCTGGAGACCAAGAGAGGCCCCAGGGACAGCAGGTGTGGGCCCGGGCAGAGGGTGGTGTGTTGGATTCCTGAATGGGGACCGGCCCGAGTTTATCAGAGTTGGAAATGCGTGCACTCTTTGACCCAGCCGTTCCTTTTCTGGGAATTGATCTGGGGGATGTGCTCGCCTGGGTGTCTACCGTGTGCAGAAGAGGGTCCAGGAAGCACTGTTGGGAATAGCAAGGCGTTGGAGACCACCTGGTGTCCTCCAGTGGGGACCCGATGCGTCAGCTGGGGTGAAACCGCAGTGGGGCCCATGCGGTGCTCAGAGAGCATGACCCCTCTGTGTGGATGATTCTGGGACAGCTCCAGGGCACACGTGTAGTGAAGGAGCAGAGTGAGTAGCCGTGGGCTGCTGTTTGAGAATTAAAGACAACACAGCGTGCACACGGGCGTGAATGTGCCTTGACTCCCCGGGAGTGACATGTGGGTGCGAATGGGCAGAGAAACAGGTGGCTGGAACAAGCACGGGGGTGGCACTTTGGACTGGGTACTTTTTTGAACTGTGTTTGTTCACAAACAGTCAGCAAACCGTAAAAACCAAATGGAAAGGTGCAGCCGCATCTGGAAAGGTAGCAGAGTTGTCTGGCAGGTGTGCGCTTGGGTAGACTCATAACCAGGCCCTACCTGGGCAGAGCTGGTAGCGAGTAGAATGAGGCCATGTTCCACGTAGGCTGGCTTCCTGCCCCGCCAGAGAAAGGCTAGGACCTGCAAGTCAGGTTTCTCCTAGGTCCCCAAAGACCAAGGGCTGCTGGCCAGTGAGGATGGCCCCCAGGATGGGCCGCAGCAGAGCGCTGGCGCGGGGCAGAGGCTCACGTCTTTTCTCCTGGCTGCCCCTTCAGGTACAGCCCCAAGAGCCCTGCGCTGCAGTCCGAGACCGTTCACTACAAGAGAGGGGTGAGCCAGCAGTTCTCCCTGGCCTCCTTCAAGATTGACTTCTCGGAGTGGAAGGACGATGAGGTAACCTCCTGGCTGGGCACCCCTCTCCCTGGCCCCTTGCCTCAATTTCCTCCCCTTTGTGGAGGTGGCAAGCACCATGGGGCCGATTCGCTCAGATTCCTTGCATGGTTGATAAACATCAAGAGTGGCTGCTGACCAAGGTGTGTGCTCAGTTGGGTGTGTGCTGGACCGTGGAGTGTGGTGCGGTCCATGTGTCGGCTGGACTGGAGACCGAACCCCAAGGGAGCAACTGCAGTTAGAGGCTCCGGTACTGGGCTTTGGTGCGGTTGTCGGGGCCACAGGACTGCAGCATGGCAGGATCCCTTCCACCTGGTGTCCCACAGCTGGGGACGGTCATTTACATGACACGAAGGGTATTCATTGCAGCTCTGTCTAATCGTAGAAATTGGAGGCAACCTGCATGTTCATCATGAGGGGATTGCTTAGCTCCCCGATGTTATGGGAGCCACTTATATATATACGATATGGGCACCGTAGTTCACTTCTCTTGTGGGATGCCATGCAGCCCTAAAGCAGGTGCAAGAGACCCGTGGGTACCATACATACCGATGTGGAAGGCCCCTTCTGGGCTCAGAGAAGAGTAAATGCAGACAGATACAGGATAATCTCGTGTGTGTGACAACCACAAAAATGCACAGACCCATTTCTGCAGGGATGTGTCTGTGTATATAATCCTGGAGGGAAAACCGGAGAAGATCCACATCAAACCAAAGACAGTGGTTACTTCTGCAGAGGGTCTTGGTATAAGGAAGAGAGGTAAATAACACACAGACTACACACAGACAGTGTGAGTGTTGATGCTGTATACGTTTCTGGTTATTTTTTCCTTTTCTTCTTCTTCTTCTTTTTTTTTTTTACCAGTTAATGTATAATGTACATACCATAAAACTCACACATTTTAAATGTTTGGCGATTTTTAGTAAATCTACCATCACAACCATCACCACAATCCAGTTTTAGAACATTTCTGTCTTCCCAGTGGGATCCCTTGTGTCCATTTACAGTTAGTCCTTTTTCATACTCCCCACCCCTGGTAACCGCTCATCTGCCTTCTGTCTCTATGGATTTGCCTGTTCTGGATGTTTCGTATAGATAGAATCATGTAACATGTAGCGTTTTGTGTCTGGCTTCTTTCACTGAGCTGAGTTCTCTAGCTTTTTTAATAGAAGGTAGCCTGTATTATGTTACTAAAATACGTAAAAGGGGAGGGAATGGAGGTAGCAACGCATGGTGTGGTATAGGAATTGGCCAGGAAGGTTCTGGATTACTGGGTATGTCAGACAGTTCGATCTTGGCCGTGTATGCTTGCTAGTCAGGGTGCTTTGATGGCCAGCGACAGAAGCTGCCTCTGCATCACTTACGTGAGAAAGATGGATCTTCTGAAAGAAGGATGGGGCGGTGGAAGCCAAAGGAAGAGCTGAACAGCTGGTCCCTGGGGACTCTCCAGCCCCATCCCATCAGCTGGTTCCGTCTCTCTATGTACATACTCTCAGTTGGGATACCCAGCAGGTGCATCTGGTCCTGCCCACCCTCCTTTGGATGGGGGAAGGTGGCTGCCAAGAAGAGAGTGGGGCTGGGAGGGGCAGAAAGGGGCTGGACTGACACGCGGGTGCTTCCACCCCTGGTGACTTGTCGGCGGGCTGGGCTGAGGCTTTGCCTCTGGTGACCTCTGTCAGAGTCCACTCCCTCGGAATTTTGGCCCCGAAACAGATCCCCTGTGTGTTTGCAGATGTGCTGAGTTCGGCCAACAATTTGGGTTCTAGACACCCAGTGAGGTCAGTTGTTCTGGGGGTACACCTGGCTGGTGGGCCAGTCTTGAGTACCACATCAAAGCACCCCCTTTCCTCCCTGAGAGCATCAGGGAGCCTGCATCCCCGACTTGTGGGTGTGTGGCATGGTGGGCGCGGCGGGCAGGTGCATCAGGCCTGTCCAGTGTTGAGTTATCTAGCGCCCCGTCCTGGTCTTTGCCTTCTCTGTCACCTCAGCTGATCTGTCCTTCTCGAAATCAACTCTTTTTCTTATATATGTATTTTTATTGCAATAGAATATGCAAACCTAGAATTTACTATCATGAGGTCCATTCATAATGTGGTGCACCACTCTGCAGTTCCAGAACATTTTTATCACCCCAGAAGGAAAGCCTGCACCCATTAAGCAGCCACTCCCATTCCCCCTCTGTTACGTGTATTTTTAGATGGAAACTACATCAGTCCTTACTGTAGCTGGGAACCTGATAAGCCTTGACATAAATAGGAGGTTCTGGAAGTTAAACTGTACGGAGAACAAAATGGTGTTATTATGTCTTACATCCTGACATGATGACATTGCCTGCTGAAGACGTTGAAGCGGGTATTGGCTGGTGTTAGAGGTGTGACAGACCCTCTGGCACCAAACTCAGATTCCTCCTTCGTCCCAGGGTTCTCAGCCTCGGTGCTGTGGACGTTTGGGGCCCGGGGCATTCTCTGTGGTGGGCTGTCCTGTGCTCTGTGGAATGTTGAGCAGCGTCTCTGGCCTCCACCTGCCAGGTGTCAGGAATGCTCTTGCCGCACTTTTGACAACCGAAGATGTCTCCGGACATGGCCAGGTGTCCCCTCAGCCACAAGCATCATGCTTTCGGAGGCTTGGCCATCCTTTTTTTAGCCGTTTTCCCCAGATTTGCCTATTTAAAGATTACAGCAGTAATATATGCTTATTGTAAAATTTGCAAATTATACAGAATTTGTAAAGCAGAATGTCCCACCCCCTACCCTGCTAGTTGAGTCTTTCTCCAGGGGTGACCACTTCTGACCATTTGGGGCATGTATTCCAGACTTTTTTCATGTATGCGTTAGTTTGTTTTTTGTAAAAATGCAGCCATATTGTTACTATTCTGTAGCTTGTTTTTCTAAATAGCTTACTGAGATAGAATTCACATACTAAACAATTCAACCTTCTAAGGTGTACAATTTGGTAGTATTTACTGTATTCACAGAGTTGTGCAACCATCACCACTATCTAATTCCAGAACATTTTCATCACCCTGAAGAGGATCTCTGTACCCATTAGCAGTCTCTCCCATTGCCCCTGCCCCCGCCCCCAGCCCCTGGCACCCACTCATCGACTTTCTGTCTCCATGGATTTGCCTGTGTGGACAATTCATATAAACAGAATCCTGCAGTATGTGGCCTTTTGTGACTGCTTTCCTCCACTGAGCATCCTGTCTTCAAGGTTCATCCACGTTGTGGCACGTGTCAGTGCTTCATTCCTGTTTATGGCTGAAGAATATTCTGCTGTGTGGATGGACCACGTCTTCTTTATCCATTCATTAGTTGATGGACATTTGGGGTGTTTCCACCTTTTGGCTAATGTGAATAATGCTGCTGTGAATGTGTACAAGTTTTTGTATGGTTTATGTTTTCATTTCTTTTGGCTGCAGTTTGGTTTTTAAATTAATTTTATTTTTTAAGACTATTTTTGTAGAGTAGTTTTAGGCTCACAGCAACATTAAGAGGAAGGTCTGGAGATCTCCCGTGCGCCCCCTGCCCTGCATGTGCACAACTGTATTCAGGACTGGATCGTGTTGTGCACATGTTTCCTGGTCAGCGCGTGCAGGTCCCCTCGTGGTGGGAGTGGTTTGCTGGTTTTCCCTACCAGCTCCCTCACAGGCTTCCATTTATTTTCCAAGACCACATCCCCCTCCTCCGTCTTTTGCCTTTTCCCTATTTCCCAGTGTCTGTCTGGCAGGGGCTTGCAAAGACCCTTGTTGGGTGGGCTCCTTTATCATGGGAGAGCCTGAGGGTGCCACATGTGGGGCTCCCACCGAAGCCATGTCGGGGAGGAGCGAGGTGGGAGCCGAGGGGCCTGCCAGTGACTCGTGCTGGCGTCAGCTGCCTGGTTCTCTCCTGACCTGGGCGGCCCTTTTCCCTAAGAAAGCCCCTCTTCCTGCATTAAAGATCAGCATCTCCCTCGGACTCTGGGGCGGGCGGCAGTCTCTGTGCTCTCCCCACGGGCTTCACTCTCGTTCGTGACTTGTGTGCCAAGCTCTGCGGAGCAGGAGTTTTGGGGGAGATCGTCCTTGCTCCTGGGTCCTCACGCTCTGTGGGCCTCTGGGGAGCCTCGCCCTCCCATGTGATGTCACCAGGATGGGGTGCCAGCTACAGATGCACAGGAGCTCCGTGTGTGGAGGCTCGTTGTGGCAGGCATCCAAGGGTGGCACAGCGTCCTGGCCCTGGTGCCTGGTGAGAGTCGGGGTCATGGTGCCCCCATCATCCCCATCCCTGTGCCCTGGCCCAGCCCTGGCTGGTGTGAGTCAGAGCTTGCAAGCCAGGTGAGTGCCATGTGTGGCGGGCTGCCCTGGGCTCTGCCGACAACACGCCATCTCTGAGCTGCGCTAGCAGCGGCACCTGGTGGGCTGCTGCGGCAGAGCCTTCCAAGCAGTGTCTGTGTCTGGACTTCTTTGGTTGCAAGTGACAGAAACACACCTCAGTCTGGCTGAGGAAAAGAAAACTAGGAATTTATTGGCATAGATTTGGAAAAAGCTGGATGGCTTGCGGTTTCCTCCAGGGGCCTGTGTCATCAGGACAGGGTCTGCTCCCTTGAGCCAGCCTCGCTCTCGGGCTGGCGCTCTGCAGACCAGCAGAGTGACACTGTCCCGACCTGGTCCCAGAGTACTCAGATGCACCGTCCTAGGCCATGTGCCTTCCCTCTGTCGCTCCCAATTGAAGCAGGCACAACCCATCCTCTGGCCAGACCACACAGGCCCAGGGTAGGAGAGAGGTCGTTTGCGGATTTTCCCAAGGACATCTGTGTGTGGGGTGCTCACTTAGCACAGGCTGTCCATTATGAGCCCCGTCTGCCTGGGGACAGGAGGAGAGAAGAGCCCGGGTCACCGCCTGCTGGTGCCACCACCACACACACCTCCCCAGACTGGTGGCTGTTATTCCAGCGCCAGTGAAACACGACTGTCAGCTGGTGCTGAGGCAGCATTAGCGTGGGAGGGAGAAAGAAGATGCAAATCACCTGCAGCCTCTCAGCACCGAGCCGCCCATGTCAGCGCCCCGGCTGATGCTTCAGCCCCCGGCCGGAAGCATAGGGGCGGTGTGGGCGCGCTGCACGAGCTCTGCTCCCATCCGCTCTGTCACCTGAACTCCCCCTCCTGGGCTTAATCACAGTCTTCGGAAGGGCAGCTCCTGCACGTCACTCCCAGCGTCATCTGCGTCACCAGGGTGACTTTGGGATGGTCGTAGGCAGGATCACTCCCTGGGCCCTGCGTCAGGGTGGAGAGGGCAGAAACAGGCTTGCAGAGGGGCCCCCAGATGGCTGTGGGTGGCATGTAACTCCTGTTTTAGGTGGTCACCTCTGCCGCTCCAGGGGTCACGTCAGAGCAGAGCAGGAGCATGGAAAGGGTATCCCGCACTCTTGGAGGTCCAGATTCCCCTCTGAGGCCACAGGGAGTGTGAGGCCTGGCTGGGTCCTGGGCAGGCCTGGACACATCTCCCATGTCCCTGCGTGCAGATGGTGTGTCCCCAGTGAGTCCTGTGTTCCCTGGAGTCCCTGCCCTGCGTTGTCTTGTGAGGCCCTCCTCAGCGCCCGCCACTTGAACATGCAGAGCTTCAAGTGGCTGTTGGTCATGCCTGCTCTCTTGGGCACCACGCTCAGAGCCTTTGCATCAGGCATAGCTTTTATCCCTTTTTTACAAATGGGGAAACTGAGGCTCGGGTCATGGAGCCAGACTCGAACCCGGCAGTCCTGAGTCTGACCCTGTCCTAATACCTGGCCCCCTGTGGGCTCTTGTCCTATCTCCCACTGACAGCCTGGGACCCACATGTGCCTTCCAGGCCCCCCCCGATGCAGCCCCCGCTGCGAGTGTCCTCAGCTGGTTGCTTCTGTCCCGTGGGCTCTGTGCGACCTGACTGCAGGCCCCCACTGGTGAGTGGATGTGGAGACTGCGCCCGAGTGGACATGTCGGGGGAGAGTGGCCTTCAGCTGGAGCACGGCAGGGAGCCACGGAGGGGTTTAAGCTGGAGGAAAATGAAAGGTGAAAGGAGTTTCTCTGAGTCCAGCTGTGCCACGTGGTCCCCTTCACTTTCCTCCTATCCCTGGTTGGGGCCACTCTGGGCACCTTTGTCACAAGGTTAGTCACAGTTACCCTGGGACCCAGCACTTCCGTGCCTTGGTGTCTACTCAGGAGGACTAAAAACGGGTCCAGACAGCTGCTTGTCCAGCTGTGTTCATGGCAGCATCCATCGCAACAGCCAAAGAGGGGAACAGCCCAGTGTCCACTGACAGGTGAATGATAAACAGTGTGGTCTGGCCATACAGTGGAATATTATTTGGCTGTGAAAAGGAATGAAGCACTGATATGTGCTACAAAGTAGGTCAACCTCGAAAACAGGATGCTGGGTGAAAGCAGCCAGACACAAAAGACATGTTGTGTGATTCCATTTCTCTGAAACGTCCAGAACAGGCAGGTCCACGGACAGAAAGTAGGATGGAGGTTACCAGGGGCTGAGGGAAGGGGTAGGAGTGATGGCTTAGTGGGCACAAAGTTCCTGTTTGGGACGATGAAAATGTCCTGGAAATGGGGATGGGTGCGTGACCTTACGAAGGTAGGTAATGCCCCTGAATTACACACTTGGAACACAAATTTGCCGTTTTAATCGTTTTTGTCTATTTTGCCACGCTGGCCAGGCACCTGCCTTCCCTCGCCATTGTGTCTGTCCTCTGAGCTCTGCCACCACGACACCTGCTCGCCAGGCCTCCCTCTCCAGCTCTGACTGGTCTCGCCTCCTTTTCTCCTCAGCTGAACTTTGACCTGGACCGAGGCGTGTTTCCAGTGGTCATCCAGGCTGTGGTGGACGAAGGAGATGGTGAGCGGCCTCACCTCTTCCTCTCTCTCTTGCGGGCGTGTGACCCTGTGGGGCAGAAGCTGCATCTTGAGGCCCTTCTCACTTCAGCCAGCAGGGCAGTTTATTCCAGAAGGTTGGAGGATGTTGGCTGAGCCCACTCAGCAGGTTTAGGGCTGTGGGCTCAAGCACCGAGCTCTCTGTCCCCTCTCCGGGGCGATGCTGCTCCTGGGCTCCCACCTGGGGCTGCGCGCTCCCTGCCAGCCTGGCAGGCCCATCGGCCTCCTAACCAACCCTTCCTCCTCCTGCCAGTCCTGCGGGTCTGTCCCTTGCTGCTGCTGTGGGCTGAGGGCCCCCCAGCCCAAGGTGCCGATGCTGGAGCCCTGCCAGGGCTGGGCTTGTCCCCAGGCTTACGGGCTAAGTCCTGGCTTCTCAGCCCTGCCAAGACGTTCCTCCAAGTCGTGTACAGAGTGAGACAGCAGGGGAAGAGCCAGCCTTGGGCAGTTCAGAGTGGCAGCTTGGAAGGAGATGTGGGCCTGAGGGAGTGGCAGGCCCCCTGGCAGAGGAGGGCAAGATGAGGACGAGTCCTCCAATGGGTTCTGGGCTCTGGAAAGGTGCCAAAAGGAGGAAGAGAAGCTGGGGCAGGGGCAGAGGAGGGGCTGAGGCCGGCTCTGACCCCTCCCTCCTCTCTCTCCTGGGCAGTTGTGGAAGTGGCCGGCCACGCTCACGTGCTCTTGGCCGCCTTTGAAAAGGTAAGTGGCATCCTACCCCACTGTCCCCGTGACGTGGGAGCTGTGGGCAGAGGGGTGATGTTTTGAGACCAGAAATCTGAACTTGGGGCTCATCCTTGGCCAAGCGGGCTTAGTGCCAGAGGCCCAGGGCAGGTGGCAGATTCCCCAGTGGTTCTCGGCTCCAGGGAGATGGCGCCTCGCAGGGGTGGCACCTCGGGTCCCCATCAGGAGGCTTTTCCAAGGGCGTCTGATGTGTGGGGAGGGGAGTGTTCTGGGAGGCCAGCCCTTTAGGACTCCCCATGACCTGCCAGCACAGGGATGGGACACAGATCAGCTTTCCTCTGGATGTGGAGGAATTCTCCGGGGTGGGCTTTCCCACCAGGCCCAGGGTCCTGGGTGTCACTGGAACCTCTCAGTCCCATCCGGTCCTCAAACACGTCCTCTGCCCCACCTCCATCTGGCTGTGTCACACTGGTCCCGAGGGGCTGGGTGGACGTCATCCTGACCTCTGGGACAGACATGTCTGTGAGGGTGCAACTGGGCCCCTCGTTCCCTGTCGTTTCCTCAGCGCTCGCTCGGCACACAGGAGGCACCTGGTGGAGGCTAGCGGGGTGAAGGAGGGCCTGCTGCCTGTCTAGCGCAGCCCTAGACCCTCTGTTGGTGGCAGAGGGAAAGGACACCCAGGCTGTCCTGGGGTCCCCAAGCTGACAGCCCACTTATAAAGAGGCCGTTTACGTGGAAGGAGTCGCTAATACCTTTAGTGTTACGTATATTTGACCTAGGGAGGTGTTGGCCATTTTTTCCATGCAGACCCGAGTCCTCAGGCCCCCAGCTGTTTGTGTCTTGTGGTCGTGTATACGGGGTGTCTTGGGGTGTTGGCTTTGGCGATGGGGTGGTCAGCCTCACTGCTGACTCCGCGTTAGGACGTGGCAGGTCCCAGGGACAGTCCTGCTCACAGGTCACTGATGTTCCCGGGGACTAGGGAGTTTTATGTGTCCGTCTATGCAGCGAGCGAGTGCTTGCCTGTGCTGGCACAGCGTCCCTCTCGCTGAGAGCCCTGCCGGTGGTCGTGGGCTGCGCCTGTGTCTGAAGATGCCACGCTGACACCCCTGTAGGGCTCTGGGATGCTGGGTGAGCAGTCAGGTGTCTTCAGCCCCCACCTGTGGCCCATGCGGATGAGGATCAAGGACCCCACGAGGAAACCAGGCTCAGACTGCTTGTTCTAGACTTGCCATCATGCCTGCGTGTCCTGCCGACGCCGGCTTCCTGAGCCCGCTGTGCGTCTGAGGCCCCGAGCCTTAAGTGCAGAACCCAGCTCCTTCCTGTGATCTGGGTCTTTCCAGGCACCCCAGGGAGTCAGTCCGGCTGGACCTGAGGCCCCTCTGGCCCGTTTGTCCTGTGCTCTCCCTGGCCCCTGGGGCCGTGGTGACACTGGAGGCCCCGGGCGGAGATTGGGCCTTTCCCACTCCAGCTCTGGGCTCGCAGGCTGTGCTCCCCACGCTGGCCTTGTGGGACAGGTGGTGACTGTTTACCCATCTCCTTCTAGCTGAGATGGATGGGCCATCGCCGGCAAATATTCCTTTCCGTGCTTCTAGTTCAGGGCCCAGTGAGCAACTGCTTTATTTTTGGAGTGCACGGTACTAGAAACTTCCGTAGGAAGCCATCAGCTGTACCAGAAAATGCCAAGCTCTGGTCTCGGTTGGCTCAGGAGGATAATTGGTGTTGTCGCAACATCTCAGATCTCTTGCCTTTGTTAACCTTGTCGCCTCTGAGCAGTGTCTCCCCAGACACCACTGAATGTGTTTGCTCTGTCTTGTTCTTATGGTTTTACACCTTCGGGCTTTCCCGGGTCTGCGTGCACCTGTGTGTCCTTGTTTCTTCCCAGCTAAACCAAGCCCTTTGAGGGCTAGAACTGGCTTGTGCTGGTTCTTGCTGGTCAGGCGCTGCTGCTTGCTGTTGGGAGGCCCATGTCCATCAGCGTAACTTAGCTGATGGGCGTAAACATGAGTGTGCTTGAGCACCACCCGGGCAGGGTTGGGTGTTAGAGGTCAGAGCAGAACCCAGGAGGTGGTATTTTTAGAAGGTTCTCCAGGTAACTTCTTGGCCAGGTCAGAGGGCCACGTTTGAGAAGCCCTGGCTCTTCCATCTTCCCGTGGTCGCTCCTTTTTCAGTCATGGATGTGGAATGACTGAGACAGATCCTTCAGCTGGCTGAGCGGGGTTGCTGAGTGCTGCCAGTGGGGCCACGTTAAGTCTGTTTCCTTCTCTCCTGCAGCATGTCGATGGCAGCTTCTCCGTGAAGCCTCTAAAGCAGAAGCAAATTGTAAGTCTGTCCGTGGAATAACATGACCCCTTTTGATTTAAAAGACACGTGGACACACATGATCCAGTGGTCTCGTGGTTTGTTCTTCCTGGCCGCTATGGCTGCTGTCGAGGTAGCTGCTGCCGGCCTGTTGACTTGTCTGTCATCACTGTGGGCTCTGGGCTCCTGGACATCAGGGTCATCGGATGCGTGCTGTGTCCACCCACCACGTCCCATTGTTGGCTGCTGTGGGTTGTAGCTCTGAGTCTTGTCCAGCTTGAACATTCAGGAAGTGTTTGCTGAGTGAATGAATGATTGGACAGAGAGAAGAAGGAAACAGGAGACAGAAGGACTGCAGCCTCCCCTCCTCCTTAAAATTTGCTGAAAATACCTCAGTCTTGGGCAAAGACTGGGATTGACTTAATCAGTATTTGAGAGGAAACATAGACTGTCCTGGAACAGATGGCAGCTGTAGACCCGTATAGCTTTTCTTTGGGGTCAGTAATACACCAGGAAAAATCATTCCAGGTAGCCTCCCACTTACGTATGTGCTGTGAGAATTCAGAGGATGGTGGCCCCTGAGTATGCCACGTTAGATGTTGATATCGAGATGGATGTTAACAGTGGCCATGGTGGGTCCGTTTTCCAAAGCTGTGGTTAGGTTATCCTTGTGTGTATCTGCTCAGGTGCATAGGCCACAGCCCAAGAATGGCGTTGGTTAATTTTTTAAAAGAAGGTTAGAGAAAACACTGTCAGGTTCAGCCTCGGAAGGTGGCAGGAGGGCAGGAGACCCCAGGGACAGTCAGAGCACTTGTCTCAGGAAAGCTGGCCAGCAGGCGTTGTGGTCTATGGAGCTGTGGGAAACGCAGCAGCTCAGACCACTTTTGAACATGGTCAATGTGAGGCCTGACCCTGGTCACTCTTGTGTGGCTGGTGACCAGTGGGTCCAAACTCCTTTTTCTCTGGATTGGGGATGGTAAGGTGGCAGAGGGTGTGGTTGCTGGGTCCGTGCGGAGCTTGGCTCCAGGCCCTCTGTGTGGGCAGAACCACTGGGCTCCAGGCCTGTGTCCATGCTACTAGCTGGGCTGGGCAGGTAGCCGGTTCTCCCTGCCTGTGTCCTGGCATTGGGCCCACCCCCCGGGGGTGGGGCTGGACGGAATTCCCAACATACCTGCCCCCAGGACCCGAACCTGGCACCTGGGAGGCAGTGTAGGGCCAGGTGGGTGCAAAGGAACCCTTGGGGGTGCTGACAAGTGCCGAGACGCCTCTCTGCTCTCCAGGTGGACCGGGTCAGCTACCTGCTGCAGGAGATCTATGGCATCGAGAACAAGAACAACCAGGAGACGAAGGTGTGTCCTTGTGGTGAGCGCCTGCGGGGCTCGGGCTGGCCTCACCCCACAGCTCTCCTTCCTCTTGCACAGAAGCAGCTCATGGGAGTGACTTGCCGGGGGTCCCCGCTCTGCCCTGCCCAGAGCCCCACGGGTTGATGGGAGATGAGCCAGTCGCCTTCCACGCCTTCCCCTGGAGGCCCCAGGACACCAGATGCCATCATTTTTCCTTAATTTTTTGAGAGTTAACAGTCTGTGGGACATTTTGCCCTTTTTCCAGCAAATGTACTGGCCTGTTATCAGCTTGGGGCTGCTGGCTGTCAGGGCAGCCTGGGGACATGGTGCCCCTCCTGCCTGCTTGGGCTTGGCTGGTGCTGCCTTGGCCTGTCAGTGCTACCCCAGCCGACCGGCTCCTCTCCCCGGCCGAGCCCCACGGTGCTGTGGAGGGGTGCACCTCCTGGGGAGTGGCAGGGCTGTGGCCTCGCTCAGCCAGGGGAGGGTAGCAGAGAATCAAGCCCGTACCTTTGTCATTGTTTAAAGGCACACTGGCCCCTTCTCTTTAAAAATCTCCTGAGTCTCACATGCTGGCTTCCGTGAAACCTGCCAGAAGCAGGAGGACAGGGGCAGTAGGCCAGCCAGATGAGCGCGCTCTGTGCGTTTCACGTGTTTGACACCAGAGGCCTGCTGACTTTATCCGTAAAGGGCCAGGGAGTAAACTTTCCGACTTTATCAGCCACACGGTGTCTGCCGCATCTGTTCTGACGCTGCCATTACAGTGTGGACACAGCCTTGCATGATAGGGAAACAAGTGGCGAGAATGTGGTCCAATAAAATGTCTCTTACAGAAGCAGGCAGCGGGCCATGGTTTGCTGATCCCTGCTTTAGAATGTTTATGTCTCTTGATCCAGGCACTAATTTTGTTTTCCAGAAGCTGCCATTAATAATTGAAAATATTTCAAACAAGTTAGACTTGTCTGATTTTTTTTGTTTTAACTGAATGAAGACGTGGTCTGTAGGGTCATGTCTTTTCCATGTTTTCTCTTTGGTCTCTGAGTTCTCTTGATTTGGGGGTCTGTGTGGGGCCGCGGCACAGATTCTCGTCTCTGCCGTGGGGCAGGTGCGGCTGGATCTGAGCCTGCTGCCCAGCGAGCGCCACTCTGGGCTGCGTCTGAGTCCTGCTCCATGGTGACCTTCCTCCGCCCTCTTAGGCTTCCTTTTGCCACAGCAGCCCTCAGGGGACGTGAGGGATGGCCGGTGGGCAGCCAGGAACAGGAAGGCCTCCCCTGCACTCCTGCCTGCCCAGGCCCCTGCCTCTGGCCCTCAGGAGCCCCCCGACACTTGGACCCTCGGTATCTCTGCAGCCGTCGGACGAGGAGAACAGCGACAACAGCAACGAGTGCGTGGTGTGCCTGTCGGACCTCCGGGACACGCTGATCCTGCCCTGCCGCCACCTGTGCCTGTGCAACTCCTGTGCCGACACGCTGCGCTACCAGGCCAGCAACTGCCCCATCTGCCGGCTGCGTAAGTGGGGATGGCGGCGCCAGGGTGGCCCAGGGGCTAGGAAATGACAGAGGCTGTCGGCCTCCTGCCCAGTGCATGGCCACTCGGAACGTGGTGGTTACACCCACAGTGACTACACTGGCCCGTGTCGCACTCAAATTGTCCACATCTGCCTCCAGGAAAGCCAGACTTTTAGAGTGAACTGCCAGGAGGGGGCTCTGCAGTTGAAACTGGGCAGATACTGATCAACGAATCATAGGTTTATTTTAAAGATTTTGGAAAATACTTTGACAAAAAATTACAGTGAAATGAAAAGTGTGCTGGGTGTAAATGACTGAGGAATTCAATTTGGTTTCCTGGAGCCGTCTAGACATTTTCTCAGTCAAAAGTCATCACATTGGGCATAATTTTGAATAAAATATGTGTCAAGCTGGTGGGTCAGCAGTCCTGGACCCATTTCCTCATGGGTCCCAGCAATGCGGAAGGGTATGGAGTGGGGAGAGTATCCACCTGTGGGAGCTGTGTGCTGTTTTCTTCTAGTAGCTAAGTAGCTTTTTAGAAAATGCCTTTCTGCTGTTCATACCTGTTGTGCAGGCCGGCCTCCCCGGAGCCAGCTGAGGATACTGATGCTTCACCCCCAAGCTCCTGAGCCAGGTTGTGGCCATGTGGCCTGACCTGTCACTGTCTTGGGTCACAGCTAGTAAGGGGCAGAGGTGGGCTTTGAACTGGAGTCTGGCCCCAGAGCCCACGCCTTTCACCCGGCTGACCAGAACCAGCCGCACCAGCACATCACCGGTTGTCCGCCCGGGGTAGCCAGGCGGGCCGTGGAAAGGGCGTGTGCTGGGCCTGCAGGGACCCCGCCCAGCTTCCCTGGAGTTTCAGCATGCAGGGCCTGTTGCCCCTCCTGTCTGAGGGGTAGTCTGGGAGCGGGAATTTGTGGTGGGGGGGGCTGTGGTGGCCGACAGGAGCCTGAGCTGAGACTAAACGCCAGCCTCCCCTGCTCACCCCCACCTCCTGGGGCTTTCTCAGGGGCGCAGCATGGTCCAGAGGACTGGCACTTGGGCTGGGCAAGTTGGGCCAGGGTCCTTGTCCCTGAGGCCTGCAGCCTGGGGCGACCGCCATCAACACTGGGGACACGACATGGTTCTCCCCCTTGGGGGCCTGGCTGGTCCTGTTTGTGACTGCGGACCATGTGTGACCTGCACCGTCACCTAATGGTGTCTGACAAACATCTCACTTCTGTTAGTGGAGCTGACGCTCAGGATGACGCGTGGCCCATGTCCTGATTTATTTTCCCAGCTCCCTGGTGGTTGGCATCTGCAGCTTCTAGTTTTCCCGGTATCAAGGTCGTCCTGTCAGACTTCCTGTACGCGTGTGCCTGCCTGCAGGTCACTTCCGTGGTGTAACTTCCAGGAAGAGCCTGGCTGGTGTCCAGGGCGCACCGCTGCTTTTAGCTCGGCGACGGGTGTGTCTTGCAGCCGCGTGTGCTGTCTAGTGTGCAGTTTGGAGTTCGCAGGGGGCAGGCTGGCTGCCCCCTGCCTGGGGCCCCTAGACCCTCCGTCTGAGCTGGGTGGTACTGTCCTGGCCTTGTCTGTCTCCCTGCTGGGGCCGTTTTGTCACAACTCTGGCCTCTGATTGGACTGCTGCGGGCTGGGGGTGGTCAGTGTCCCAGAGCTCGGAGGGTCTCCGTGCTGCTGGAACCGGCTGCCTTGCCTGACATCAGCCCCTCCCTCTGCCACAGCCTTCCGGGCCCTTCTGCAGATCCGGGCGGTGAGGAAGAAGCCTGGAGCCCTGTCTCCTGTCTCCTTCAGCCCTGTTCTGGCCCAGAGCATGGACCACGACGAGCATTCTGTAAGTGCCTCTTCCTGCCCGCCTAGGGGGGGTGTGGGGGCGGAGAGACGAGGAGTCGTGGAGGAAGCCCCCACCCACTGCACTGGGCCCGCCTTCATGTTAGGACAGCGTCCGGCTCCCTGGGGGGCCAGGTGTTGTGGCCGGAAGGAGACCCTCCCAGGCCCTGCTCTTGGGGACGTGGACCCAGACTGTCCGGCCACGACATGTGCCTGCCGGCTCTCTGGGCCTCTTTCCTCACCTGCCTGGTGGCCACCGTGGCCCCCATGGTGGCTCTGAGGTTGAGGACGTGCCCTAGGCTGGGCCTGGTGAGCTCTGGCTGCCAGGGTGGTCGATGCTCCTACTGACAGCAAGAGCCTGGCGATGGCAGCTGACCCTTCATGAGTTTGAGCTTGTCAGCATCGCTCCACCAAGCCAGACAGCTGGGGCATTTTGTGGGCCTTAGGAAACGAAGTCCTCTCCAAAGGGTGGCTGTGACAAGTCTTCTGAGAGTTCCTGCCCACCTCTCCCCAGCCTGGGTGCACGGTGGGCACTTCAGCAACTGTCCATTGCTCTTGCTCCCGAAAAGCTGTGAGGTGGACCTCACTGCCAGGCAAGTGAGGGAAGTCAGGCTCTGGCTTCAGGGGCCTTGAGAGAGATGGACAGAGACACAGAGATCTAGAGGCTCGGAGAGACAGAGAGAGCCATAGACACACAGAGAGATGGGCAGAGATGGGGAGAGACACAGAGACAGGGCAGGAGACAGATATGGAGAGAGACACACAGAGATGGGGAGGCAGGTAGAAAGGAAAGGCTCAGGTGCTCAGATGGGAGCGAAAGGACCAGGGCTCGAGCTCCCTGGTCTCAGCTGGCCGTGAACAGTGTCAGCAGGAAGGTGTGTTTGCTTGGCTCTCGACTGAGGTTGTTTGGACCCAGGGATTCTTAGAGGCCCTGCTGACTCTCTAAATAGGACAAAGGACCAAAACCCTCCGGATGGGCTTCTGCGCTGGGCCAGCGGTGTGATGTTCTGTCCACACAGTGTTTCTGAAAATTGGGCCAACATTTAAAAGTCTGGAAATTTCCCGGAAAGCTGAGATTTTTGGCTTCTCTTTCAAAATCTGAAGGTGTGGTCTCGCAGCTGGAGCAGACCCGCTTCTCCTGGGCCAACCACAACCTCCTGCGCCCCGTCAGCACCGGGGCTCCTGAACTGAAGCCCTCCAGCCTATTGAGTATTGGGCTCGATTCAGGAACTTGGCGTACTTCCTCCAACCAGAGAGGGAACAGCACTTAGTGTCGCTTGCCCCTAGAAAGCGGATTCTTACTATTCTTACAGAGGGATGGATGCCCAGGTGGTGGGTTTGTATTATCACTCGTGTGTGCCCTTCCCTGGTGGCCGAGGGTCAGGCCGGACCCTCCCGTGTTTGTCGCCATCCTGAGAGAGCTGAGACACTGCCCACCACTCAGGGGGCACTGGGGCTCGCACTGCAACTGTTGCTTGCTCCAGAGGGCCGACGCCCTCGCCTCTGCAGGGTTACAGTAGCCCCATAAATGAGTCCTTGTTCTCTGCCATGTTCCCTATACAGGCAGGTTCCACATAGTACCAAGGAGAGCCAAATGAGGTCTTTTCTCTGAGACTCCATTAGGATCATTGTGGAGGGGGCTGATTTGAGGCTGGTTTTTCTCCCCAGCCGCCTTTAGGAGTTCCATGTGGGTGATAAGTTTACGAGGCAGTGCCCAGCCTGGGGACCTCAGGTCCCGCCCCCATGCCCAGCTGGGCCCACTTGTCGGGAGTGCCGAGCCATTGTCAAACCCGCCCTGGCCAGGACCTGCTGCTCGGGGTGACCCAGACTGTGGCTGGACATTGGGGACAGTGACGGACCCCATGCCCTCACTGCTCCCCGTGGCCACAGAACAGAGCTGCGCAGATGTGTGGGCCCAGACCCCCGAGGCAGAGCCTGCCCTTGGCGAGGCCCCCGCGATCCGCGTGCACCTTAAATTTGCGAAGGGCTGGCTCACGGCGCACCTAGTGGCCAGCAGTCCAGAGACCCCAGCCAGCCAGCTCCGGCGCCGCATGGGGGTGGCAGTTGTAAAATGTATGATTTTTATTTTGACAGTGTCCCTTTAAAAAATCAAAGTCGCACCCCGCCTCCCTGGCCAGCAAGAAACCTAAAAGGGAAACAGTAAGTGTGTTTGGCCCCATGGCCATGTCTTTGCCCCACACCCTGATGTTAAACCAGTGACAAATATGGGAAGTCCTTTCCGCCCAGGCTGACGTGTTTGGTTAATTTAACCTGTCACATCCACTCTCCCCAGTCCCGGCGTCCCTGCCCAGGAAGGGAGTTGTGTGGAGCGAGCAAAGCTCAAGGTCTGTCAGCAACAAGCCAGTCTCACGGGTCGCCCTGCCGGGGCCGCCCCCTCTCGCCAGCTCTGCTTCCGCCCTGGCCCCTGAATGCCCTCGTTTCCCTTTTTTTTCTTGCTGGCAGTGGAATGACGTTGGAGGTGGAACTAACGTTGCTGCTAGGTTTCGCAAACAGCATTCCTTGCGCGTGCTTGTCGTCTGCATCCCTGCTCTCTGCCCCTCGGACTTGAGCTCTTTGGGCCGAGGACTTGGTTTCCCTGCATCTCAGGGAGGAGGCTGGGGAGCCAGGCAATGTGTGGTAGCCGGGCTGGGTAGATGCCGAGGTGGAAGTCACTGGAGAGTCAGCCTAGAGAGTTTTTCCTTTTTGCAGGAGTGAGGGGATTCAGGGTAATTATTTACCTTTAAATTAAGGCAGATGGGAGTAAATGCAGGGCATCATGGGCCCAGGGACCCTGGGGACCTGGGAGGGGCTCACTGAGAGCAGGAAGCCCCACTTTGGCTCCTCTGCCTCCCCTGTGGTCCCCAGGGTTACTCTGTTGCCTCCCTGCAAGGCAGCCCCCCTTCCAGGATCAGGCGGGGGGGGTCTCATACGGGGCATTCGGAGCACTTCTCATCACTTTAACAAGAGTGGGGGCAGCTGGCTGCCCCGCCCCACAGTGCCTAATGGCCTGACTAACATCCTGCACACCAGCATCTCCCTGCTCCCTTCACCGTTAACTCTAAAGCGAGACCCAGCCTGCTGATTTGATCCACTCTTAGGAGGGGGGAGAACTGGTTCTGAGGTGGGGGTGTCCACTAGAATCCCCCACAGCATATGTCACCCCCACGGACGCCCGTCCCAGGCTGCAGGAGGATCTCAGGTTGGGCCGGGTGCCTGTGCTGGGCAAAGCTCCTGGGGGGCCAGGGCCTCCCTGGTCTGCTCGTGCGTGGTCCCCGGGCCTCCCGCCTCTGGCATGGCTTTGCTCTCCACCTGCTCCTGAGTTCTCCGCTCTCCCACTAACCCCTTTCTCACTCTCCGCTCCCTGCCAGGCAGGAACAGAAAGCCAGATCGGGGCCGGCCGAGGCTGGGTGGGAGTGGCTCTTCCGGGGGCCCTCTCTGCCTTCGTCCTGGGCGTCCAAGGCTGCGTGCTGCAGCTGATGGCCAAGGGAGCCCTGGGCAGGGATGGCTGATGCTCCAGAGCTCTCGGCGGCCCTCTGGGGAGGGGAATTTATGTTCCTGGAAGGTGAAGCTGGCAGATGGTCAGAAAGCAGGTTCTGGGGAGGAGAATATCCTGGGCCACAAGCCCAGCGTCTGGGGCTCTGTGGCCGTGGGCAGTGGGCAGGGAGCCCAGCCAGCCCGGCCCTCACCTGCTCCTGTCCCTGCAGAGCTCTGACAGCATCCCGCCTGGCTACGAGCCCATCTCCCTGCTCGAGGCACTCAACGGCCTTCGGGCCACCTCCCCCGCCATTCCTTCGGCGCCCCTTTATGAAGAGATCACCTACTCGGGTGTCTCAGATGGCCTGTCTCAGGCCAGTTGTCCACTTGCTGGGATTGATCGGATCATGGACAGCAGCCACCAGAAGGGCAAGCCACGGAGCAAATCCCCCGACAGGTGAGGCTGGCACCCGGGCGCCCTCTGGGGAAGGATGTGGGGGGACCCAGCCTGCCTGCTCTGTGCGCTGGGCAGGGTGAGGCGTGTGGCCGCGGATCAGAAGCACAAAGCAGGTTTATTTGCAGCTTTATATCATTTCATAATGTCTTTCCTTCGGTGATTGGCCAGAAGGACCACAAGAACAGCCGCGGGTTAGGCTCATGGCTAAGGTCGGTGACACCAGAGGCAGCAGGAAGGCGATGCATCGTGGAGGCCAGAGGCCTCTGATGTCCTCCCCGTCCTGGGCACGCAGGGGCTGCAAGCTGCAGGGCGGGTGTGCTGTCCCTGCCCACGAGAGCCATTTGAGTCCCAGGCTCCCGGGACTTTCTTGGGGCTGGTCAAGTGGGCACATCCTGCTGTGCACCCAGCCGTGGCAACCAAAGCCCGGCCCGCAGCGAAACCAGGCGCACTCATCGCCTTGTTTATCCCGCGAGCTGGAGCACAGGGCCCTGCCTCCCGGCGATTGGCAGCTCATCATCACTGACATAAGGAACCTTCCAGGGCCACAGCCCAAGGGGTGGCCAGGGGTCATCGTGGTTCCCTTGGCCATCTACGAGGAGCAGGCGGCCAGCCCTAACGTGTTAGGTCTCTCCTCACCCGCAGGCTGCTGTTTCTAGATAAGTCTCAGGAACGCACAGGCTCCATGAAACCCGCCACAGCCCCGCCGCTGCACACGTGGCAGAACCTCCCCAAAGATCCAGAAGGAGACGGGAGGGGTCTCTCCTGCTGCTTCCCTTCCCCAGCCCTCCCACCCTAGTGTATCGTCGCGGTTTGCTTCTCCTTCTAGAAGTAGATAGCCATGTTCAGGCAGTACTGGCACCCAGGCAGGTGGCCTCGTGTCTGGTCGGCTGCTTTTCTCTCTGGGCATCGTGCTGGTGCAGTCGCCTTCCCAGGGCAGCTGCTCCATGGACCTGGCGCGTGTTTGCAAGTCGCCCCTAGGTGGCGTTGGCGTTGGTGGGGCTGGTGTTTCTCATCCCCTTTTTCTCTGTCCGCCGTGTCTCTGTCCCTAGCACCCTGCGGTCCCCGTCGTCCCCCATCCATGAAGAGGATGAGGAGAAGCTCTCCCAGGCCTCGGATGCTCCTCCTCCGCCCAGTGGGACAGGGCTGGCCCTAAGCAGCTCCCCGGAGGTGAGGGCCCTCCTGGCCTGCCCTCCCCGATCCTGCCCGCCCTCCCGGATCCTGCCCGGCGCCTGAGAGCTGAGTCCTGTCTGTCGTCCCCGTGCCCACCTGTGGGCCTCGCAGACTTGTGGCGTGGTGTACCCAGGCCCACTCCACCACTCCCTCCCTCGGAGGCCTTGGCCCAGCTGTGACTTCCCCAGCCTCAGTTTCCTGGTCTGTGGGTGGGCGCTGTCTGGTGGAGTCACTGTGAAGGCCGTAGGAGGGGCTGTGTGGGAAGCACTCAGCAGACGCTGGTGTGTCCTGGGCTGGTGGCTGCGGCTCGCCCTGCGCGACGCCCCCCACCAGCCACCTGCAGCTGGGCCCAGGCTGGTGGCGCCAGTCCTGGGTCGGCATCAGCGCCCCCGACATGTTCGCTCTTTCTCGTAGAGCTTCCTGACGGAGGAGGTGGATGAGATGTCACTAAAGCAAGGTGAGCCCTCCGTCCTGAGGGGCGGGGTCTCCAGCCCGGCCCTTTTAGCGGTTTCTCAGAGCGCTGCTGGCTGCTCTCCTGGGAATCACGCACAGTGGTCACTGCACAATTTCCCAGAGGATGATCCTCAGCCGCTGCCGCTTCTCCCTGCCTCCCCATCTGGCATCGGTAACAGCAATCGGTTTATTTCCTGCCCGGACCCCTCTGCATGCGCGCAGTCAGCTCTCCGCACGTCCTGTGTGGGCCGCCCCACCTGGCTGCAGGCTGTGCCCAGCTCTCCAGAGTGGGGTCCCTCCTGGGGTCTCTCTTGGGCCCCTGGGCCTGGCGTAGCCAGCTAGCCAGTGCACAGGTATGGCTCAGCCAGGCCCCTCCTCTCGTGTCCGAGTCTCCCGCAGAGGAGGGCCCTGGGCAGGTCCCAGCCTCCGCTTCGCTGCACTGGGCTCTGAGTAGGAAGGTGACCACGCCCGACCTCACGGTGGTTGTGAGATATGATGGGTGCCTCTGCCTGCTGGGAGATGCTGTCCTTCTGCTGTCCTGGGTGTTACTTCGCAGTGTGAGACAAATGAGGAAACTGAGGCTCAGGGTTGGTGTCGGGGGAAGGCCCAAGGTCACTTAAATTAGAGGTGGTAGAGCTGGGAGGTGGCCCTGGCTTGCTGGCTCCCGGGCTCACAGTGTGGTCAAAGCCCCCCAGATAACCTGCAGCCGTTCTGTTGCCATGACCCCCTCCTGGCTGGGTGGTCCCCTGGCCAGCATTGCCCTGTGGTGATCCACGTCCCTCCCAGGAGCAGTCCCCCACCACACATGTAGGGCCCACCTGCAGGCTGCTGGGCCAGGGGCCTTGGGCTTGGGCCTGTGGGTGCCCAGGGCAGGCTGCTGGGTTATGGGGGTGTCTGTCTCCTGGGAGCACCGGGCCGTCACTTCCTGCCCGGCGTAGTGCCGAGCGAGTCCCTCTGCCTGTCAGACCTCGGCTTCCCCACCTCAGACAAGCCCCACCCTCCCGAGGTGTCGGCTCTTTCTTGCCTGTGCCGGGCCCAGGTGGCCCTTTGATGTGTCCGTCACAGGGTCCAGGCCTCTCTTCTGCCGGAGGGGACCTCCCCCACGAGGAGGCTGAGAAGTGATGTGTGAGAGGGAGGATGGCCACACGTGTAGGGCCTGCCCGCACGTGGTCCACGCAGGACCTCACCAGCTCCCGCCGTGGGGCGTGTGGGCCAGGGGGCTGTGCGCTGGCCTGCTTGTCCAGAAAGATAAATGGGAGACAGATTTATTACTATTTCATGTTTTTGAATGTGGGTATGTAATGTTTCTATAGTAAGAACAAAACCAGAGCTCCATGCTGGGGGGGGGTAGGAGAGAAGAGAAGACGAGGAAGAGAAAACCTCTACCTCTGGGGTCCCCTGGAGAGCAGTGGAGGCGTCAGAGTGAGGTCTGGGCCTGAAGCCGCTGCTACCAGTGGCTTCATAGCCCTCGGGGAGAAAGACGGGGCTCCCGACCAGAGGGATGGCTGGACCCACCTCCCACCTTGGGGTCCCTGACCTGTCCCCTCCTCTGCAGGGAGCCGAGTGCCATCCATCGAGAACGTCCTGCAGGATGGCAGCCCCGAGCCCTGTGGCCGCGGCCAGCCCGGCCCACCTGCCGACATCTACCTGCCAGGTAACAGCACTTGATGCCCTGATTTGGTGCCATCACTGTCCCCTGTTGGCGCGGGAGGCCTGCTGGGCCTGATTGCAGTGCCGTGACTGACTCCATGGAGCTGGGGGCCTGCTCTGACTACTCAGGTAGGCGCTGGCCCGTGGGGAGCCCGCCTCCCTCTCCCTGGCCCCCAGCCCCCAAAGCTCAGCCAGGCCTGGGTTCCACGGTTAGCCTTCCTGCAGCCCCTGGCTCTTTGGAGCAGAGCCTGTGCCTGTGGTCCCTTCCCACCCGGAGCCTGCTCAGCCTCAGGAAGGCGGGAGAGGCTGCAGGTTTAAGGACACAGTCCTCCCTATCTGTCTCCTGCTCGGGGCCTGGGGAGCAGATCTGGTCCCGCTGCCATTGCCTTGTCTTCCTTCTTCATCCGTGGGCCTGGTGGTGCCACAGCCACACGGCCTCTGCCCCAGGCCTCACTCGGGCCCCGGTCCTCACCACCTGCCCAAGGGGCTGACCAGCACGCATGGTGAAGCAGCACGTCCCAGGCCGCAGCGCAGGAGGTCAGGCTGGGGTGTAAGGCCCAACAGCATCGGGGAAGGGCTTTGCTTCTCTTTTCCCCGGGCCCCCGCACAGGGCCTCACGGCCTCAGCTCCTCTGCTTTCTGTTCCTCTGGGTCTAGATCCTCAGCTTCTAGTCCTGGGCTCCGAAGAGCAGGGACGGGCGGGGAAGCGCTCAGACGCTTGTCCTTGGCACCTGCTTAGGCGCCACCTGGGGTTCTGGAATCAAGATAAATAGCCATGTTGCCTTCCGAGAGTCTGGCTCCTGACATGTGGCTGGGAAGCCCCTTTGCCCCCCCCAGAGCCACTGTTGCCTGGTCCCTGGGAACCTGGCCTGGGTGTCAGGGGCCGTGATGTGCTTTGGTTTGAAAGAGCCTCCTGTCGCTTTCCTGGCTTCTGGACGAGCAGCAGCCTGTGCAGACAGAGTGTCCAGTTAGAGGACAGGGTCCCAGGGGTGGAAAGCAGGGCAGGAGTGGGTTCGCTGGCGCACACGGGCCTACCCAGAGGGAAACCTGTGGGCAGAAGCTGTGTTTAGCAGCAGCACCCCTTAGAGTAACACGGAATCCGGTCAGTTCTCTCAGAGCACTGCACGTATTTCATTCTGATTAAAGCCGGTGTGGGGGTGGGAGTAAGGAGAGGGCCCGGCGTCCCAGAGCCACGACGGTGAGTCTTGGCCGTGCAGGACGGCCCCCGCTCAGGCCCCCTGGGTGTGGGTGAGGGGACACCTTGACCCCACGCAGCCTCTGCAGTGTCACCCCTTGCGTGGCCCAGAGTGTTGGGGTGTCTGCAGGGTCAGAGAGGCCATACCCGTGGGCTCGGCCCACAGTGACACCAGGACCTTGGGCGCTTGGCCCCTGTTAGCTCCACAGGGCCGGGAGGCAGTCGGCTGTGGAGGTGGCAGAGGAGAGGCTGGAATCTGCATTGGGGCCACAGAGGCCAAAACTCAGTCCCAGGGCCTGGCCGGGCAGCAGGGGGGCTGGGGGAGGTGGCGATGTCGCGGCTCCTGGGCCTGGGCCCCAGCCTGGCTCTGGGTCGGGTAGTTCTCGATGCCGGAGCTCGGAGAGGAGGCTGCCATCAGCATCTGCCCTGCACAGGCCCTGCTGACGGCACCTGGGGTGGGCAGGGGTCCTCAGGCTGCGCTCCTGTCTGTGCGCGCGTCTGTGTCGTCTTACTCACTCATGGGCACTGTCTTGTCTGCCGCGGGCTGTTTTTGCTTAGCAGAGATTCAGAACATCTTTCTCGTCTGTGTGTGTTCAAGAATGTGAACACGTGTCTTCATTGTCTCTAACCACTGCGCAGCCGTCCCTCCCTGGATAGGGCGTCATTTAGTGCAACTTAGTGTCCCCCGATGATGGGAAAAAAGGAGGTTGGCGGAAAATCCATGAAATGCTGAAAACCTAGCTGCCCATGTCTTGGCTGCCCTGTGGGGTGGGGGCCTTCCCGGGCCCCCATGGCCCCGCCACAGCAGCCTTCCCCAGGCTGAGTTCCTCTGCGTTAGAATTTGGCCCAGTTCTCAGGAAACATATTCCTGCACATTCCTCCTTTGTGTGAGCAGCTCAGTTTGTGGGGGCATTTTCTTTCTGTCCCCCCCCACCACCCCCATCTTGTCCTAAAGCCAGTGCGTTCGCTGTAGGATGTGCTGGTCTGTCTGGGCGCTTCGCTAACCGAGCTTCGTCTCTCTCCTCCTCTGCGCAGCCCTGGGGCCCGACTCCTGCTCTGTTGGGATAGAGGAGTAAGCTGGTACGTGACTGCCTTCCTATGCTCGCGGGATGGCCCCAAGGGCATTCCTGGCAGGGTGCTGGAGAGAGGACCCCTGAGCTGCCCTCCCTCTACTCCCTCCGTGGGGCTCCCTCCCATGTCCTGGGCTCCTTCCTCGTCCCTGTCTTCCCTGGTCCTGGATGCTGAGTGCAGAGCTCTGCGGACACTGCACACCTGCCCCCTGAGCCATGGTCCTGGGGTCTGATGCTGGCGCTGGGAGCCAGGGCTGTTCCTGTCTGGACTAGGCAACTCTTCCAGCCTTTAGGGTCCCAGGAACGGAGACTCAGCCCTAGCTGAGACCTGACCATTGCTGACTGGCCTGTCCTCCATGCCCACTTTGGAACCTTCCGGAACACCAGCCCACTCTGATGTCAGTCTGTGAGGAGGCCCCTGTGAGGTTGACTCCACACCTGGCAGGGAATGACCCAACGGGTGTTTTATGGAAGGCAGTTACAAGAGTGCCACCAAAACACAGGCACAGCACTGGGGACCCCTTCCCGTCCTTTATGTGACATTAGCAGCTCTGGGAAGCCTGGTGACAGCCTGGCGCCTTCGGTGGCCCAGGGTTTCCCAGACTTGTGTGGCGTGGAGCGCTCTGGCAGCCCCGGCCTGGAGATGCGCTCCCTGCTGGTGTCCAGCCTTCGTCCCTGTCAGCCATCCCGAGCCCGGGCCGCGGTGTCCATCCACTCGTTCTGACGGTTGCTCTCGGTTCCCACACCAACCTTGTCCTCCTCCACGTTTCTTTTGACAGAACTTACTCTCTGATCAAATAGGGCCCAACACTTTGTAAGACCAGCCCCAGCCTCCGCCTTGTGGAAGATGTTGACTGTTGCAATTTAGATAAAACTTCCAGAAGTAGGAACACAGGTCAGACGTGGCTGTAGAGGATGTATTCTGCCTGTGGGCTGCACAGCAAAGCTGACCTCCTGCACAAAGCCCCAGCTCCTAAGGAAATAGTCCCTTCCCCCGAGGGTCTGTGTCGCAGGCGCCCCGTGGCAGAAGCCCCCCCCTCGTTTACTATCTGAAGATGCCCGTGGAGCCCGCATTTGGGTGGGCAGGCAGCTGTGCATTCATTCTGCAGCCCTGAGGGGTGTGCTGGTCCTTCCGCTGCTGCGGGGCTGGGCAGAGCAGCTCACAGCATCATTAAGGTGACAGTGTGCAAACAGCAGGAAAGGCCTCTGAGGAAGGTGGGCTGGGGCTCCTGGGGCTGCTCTGAGCAAAGGCTGTGCGCCCGCTGCGGAGCCATCACCTCTGCCGGGGGTCGCCCGACTCCCAGCCTCCGGCATCACAAAGCTCTGCAGGACAGTGGCTGGTCAGGTCCCAGGAGGTGCGGACAGGGGAGGGCAGGAGACCTGGGGACCAGCAGCCTGTGGCGTCAGGGCTGTGGCTCTGTTGCTGGCACCCGGGGGTGATCTCCGAGAGGGACAAGCCTGGTTCATGGCTAAGGCTAGAGTCCCTGGGCCCGGCCCTCTGTGGTCGCCAGACACGTGGTGGCTGGTGCTGGGTGGCCTTGCCCTCTGGGGGCTCAGGGTTGGTGGGAACCCAGAGCCTGGAGGGTGAAGGGAGCAGGTGACGAGGGCCGACTCAGCTGAGCATGACCCTCCTTCCTCTGCAGGATGGTCCACCTCCATGGAGATGCCTTGCGGCCTCCGCACTGCCAGCCCTCCCTGGCCTCCGCTTGGTGGCCTCAGTCCTGAGCCCGGGACCACTGAGCTGACCCCACTCTGAGAGCCTGGCGAAGCTGGCAGCATGGAGCCCTCAGCTCCCCAGTCTGCTGAGGGGCTGCCCGGACTCCAGCGTGACCCCGGCCTCTCCTGTCTGCACGCCCTGCGTCACCGCTGGCTCCAAGGGGCCAGGTGACCCCTGATTGAAGAGCACAGTGACTGTTCCCTCTGACAAGCCCCTTTCTCTCCGGTCGAAGTATTTGTACATGGTACACGGTGAAGGACAGCAGCTTCCCGTCCCTGGCGCCAAGGTCCAGGTTTCCCTCAAATGCCCTGCGGCCAAGCGGCTGGGTGCGCTGACCGCCTGCATGCCGCCTGGATTGGCTCGCCCTGTCCCCCCGCCAGGGCTGACACCCCAAGGTCTCAGCAGTCTGCTTAAGAGAATTCAGTGAAGTGCCGTCTCCACAGAGATGCTGTGGGGGCTTGTTGGGGGGAGGTAAGGACGTAGGCTCCGAGTCACGGACAGTGAAGGAAGCAGTGCCTGTCCTGCCCCCATGTGCATGGAGTCCACGACAGCCTGGCGGTCGCTGCTCTGCGCCCTCTGGGCAGCCTGGTGTCCGGCCCCGGCTGGAGGTGCAGCCGCATGGCCTTTGCTGCGTTGGTGTCCCATTTCCCCTCTTCAAGCCTGCACCCTCTTGGAAGCGGCTTTGCTCATGTCGCCAGATCCCTCCAGGTGGAGGGGCTTCCCCTTGACCAGCCGTCCACCTACCCCAGGAAGGACCCGAGTGGCTTCCCTGCTCCCTCGTTGCCATTTAAACTTCACTTTGCATTTCTTTTGCTTTGCTTTGTCTGGGGCTCTCTGGTGGGGCCTGCCTGGGGGAGGAGGGTCCCATCTGAGGTGACCTCTTCTTTTTTTTAAGATAAGCCTTCTGGGCAATAGAAAGGCAGGGGTTGCCCAGCCCTGGCGCACTGGGCGGGAGCTGCCCCAGCAGGGACCTGGAGCCCGCTGGGTGGGCTGTGCTGCTCCCTGGGGCGCAAACACTTTCCTGGCCTGGGGCACAGGGCAGAGGGGCTGCCTCTGAGGTGCTGCCCTGGGCAGGATGGCACTGGCGCAGCGTCCTCAGTCCTCAGAAGGGGTGCACAGCCTGAGGCTTCGTCCAGGGCACTGGGAGTGGACAGTGGCTCCGGGGGAGCCTGTGAGCAGAGCACTCCGGCCTGCCCCGGCCACCTGGCTCCCTGCCCCACACCACCCCCAGCCACCGCATGCTCATGGGTGCACACACGCCAATGGGCATGCATAGACATGCGTGCACACACGCAGGCGGCTGGCCCTGTCCCCACACCTCTCCCCTCCCCTGCCCACAGCCCGGCCTCGAGGTCCTCTTGAGGCCAACACCGAAGGACGGGATGCCGACTGCCCTGTCTTGGACTTACATGTGCTATCATTTGTCGTACTCTGATTGGCTAGTTTTTGTTCGTTTTTACTGTATAT